>NC_143252.1:38277500-40777500 GCF_984573655.1 Nuphar pumila | reverse complement strand
TAATCTTGTTATCTTTATTAGTTTTATTCATATTTTTGTCAAATTTACATCAATTTTGTCAAATTTTATCAAGTTTTATCAATTTCTCCTAAATTCTATTAAAATTTATCAATCTTTACCCTTTCAGGTTAAGGGATAAACATGATGCCTCTTTCCCATGAGGTATACCTTTATTCTTTTTTCCCCTCAGGTTAAGGGATAAACCTGACCCTTGTTCTTCAAGGTGTTCCCATTCAAGATATGAGATAATCCTGAGACCCCTCGTAGGAGCAATAATGCTACCTATGAGAATTCTTTCGCAACACAAGTTCATCAATCTTTATTGATTTTTCTAAATTTATATCAATTTATCTTCATTAATTCTCCTTAAATTCTATTCTTTTTCCATTCAGGATAAGGGATAATCCTGAGACCCCTCACAGAAGCAATAAGGCTACCTGTAAAAATTCTTTTCAAAAACAAAATTTTCATAAATTTATTCAATTTTCTCCACTTTTATAAATTTTATTCTTCTACCCTTTCAGGTTAAGGGATAAACCCGATGCCTCTTTTCCATAAGGTATTTTCTTTCCTCCTTGTTTCCCCCTCAGGTTAAGGGATAAACCTGACCCTCGTTCTTCGAGGTTTGCCCATTCAGGATAAGGGATAATCTTGAGATCACTCATAGAAGCAACAACGTTACTTGTGCGAATTCTTTTACAAAGTAAATTTTCATCAAATTTCCTCAAATTTTCTCCATTTTTATCAGTCTTCCATCAAATTCTATCTCCTTCTATCTTCTCAAATTTTATTCTTTCTATTATCCCTGTTCAGGATAAGGGGTTAATCCTGAAAATTGGACTGCATACAGCTAACTGTGTTGGTCCATCTAAATCATAAATCATAAATCATAAATCATAAATCTTGTCATATCCCTTCTAAATTCAAGTCTCAGGTTATCTCTTCACAAAATCTTCTTTTTCCCTTTTAGGTTAAGGGATAAACTTGAATCAGTTTTTTTGATTTCCTAAATTCTCATCAAATGTCTATTTCTCCTTCAGGATAAGGGATAATCCTGAAACCCCAGCAATCATTCCTGCTTCGATCTCCAAATATCTTAAGAATGCTAGTCTCCTTCCCGACTCTCAGTTGGAAAATTCAGTGCTCGTATTAGTACATTTTCAAAAATTTAGTGCTCTTACTGGTATGCTTTCAAAATTCAGTCCTCGAACTGGTCATTTTAAATTTTTGATCTTAGATCGAACCATTTTTTTCAGAACCCAGTCCTTGAACTGGTCATTTTAAATTTTCGATCTTAGATCGAACCATTTTTCGAAACTCAGTCCTTGAACAAGTCATTTTTCAAAATTTTCAAAATTTTCAAATAAAGAGCAAGTTCATTTGAGGAATCCAGTCCCTGCACTGGCTATCTCTCAAAATTTTCAAATAAAGAGCAAGTCCATTTGAGGAACCCGATCCTCGCACTGGTTATCTCTCAAAATTTTTAACTAAAGATCAAGTTTATTTGGGAAAACCTGGTGCTCGCACTGGTTATTTTGCAAAATTTTCAAATCTAAAGACAAAGTTCATTTGAAAAACCCAGTCCTCGCATGGGTTACCTCTCAAAATCTTCAAATCTAAAAGATCAAGTTCAGTCACAAGACTCGGTCCTGTACTGTTTGTCTCTCAGAAAGTCTCAATCTTAGATCAAATCGTTAAATTAAAGGTTCCAGCTCCTTCGTTGGTCGTTAAATAAAAGGTCTCAGTTTCCACTGGTCATTAAATCAAAGGTTCCAGCTTTTTCGTTGGTCGTTAAATGAAAGGTCACAGTTTTCACTGGTCGTTAAATCAAAGGTTCCAGCTCCTTCGTTGGTCGTTAAATGAAAGGTCTCAGTTCTCATCGGTCGTTAAATCAAAGGTTCTAGCTCCTTCGCTGGTCGTTAAATGAAAGGTCCCAGTTTTCACTGGTCGTTAAATCAAAGGTTCCAGCTCCTTCGCGGGTCGTTAAATGAAAGGTTTCAGTTTTCACTGGTCGTTAAATCAAAAGTCCCAGCTCTTTCGCTGGCCGTTAAATAAAAGATCCCAGTTTCACTGGTCGGAATTTCCAAAATCAAAGATTCATCTCAAGGTCTCATCAAAATCTATATTGAGTGATTATTTCATAAAGGATCCTCGAAAACTTTGCCAGTTTGCTAAAAATATTTGTTGATTCTAATATTCTTACTGCATAAAAGAATTACCTCAGATTACCTCTAGTATTCTTTCCAAATGGTAAAGCTTTTTGCGAAAAATGGTAGAATTCAAATCCTTTCCCTGTTGATCAACCAAAAGGATGTAAGAAATATTCTCGGTATGATTAGCGAAAGAAATATTCAATGATGTTGAAACGCCAGAAGCGAATTGATATTGATAATGGCTATGGCGCATGTTTAAGGACAACTATCTGACAATCAGGCAGTGGAAATATCTTGAGCTATAAAAGAATCTACTCAATCCATATCTTCTCATTCAGTGAAGTTGCAATCAAATATCTGCAAAAGGGATCTCTCAATTGTCGTCAAGATGAAGACGAATATGCGAGCTAGACCCCCGGGGCCAAAGAAGATTTGGATCATCTCCAAGATGAAGGAGTTTGTGACAGATCCTTTCAGGGAACGTTCAGATCACTGTCAAGATGAAAGCAACTGCGGAGTCTCCTGACAAACCCTAAAAGATATTTGATTTCTGCTATCATCTAGAGATTTTTTGACCTTTTGAGTCAATATCATCAGCATAATTTCTGAGACAAAAGAAGGATCGGAACATCTCCAAGATGAAGGAGTTTATAACGTACCCTTCCCCGAAAAAGAGAAAAAAGTTAGAACATCTCCAAAATAAAGGATGATGTTAAAACCCGAGAAAGTTTAATGACTCAAAAGAGTGCAAAAGGATCATCATGGAAAAACACCCAGATATCAAACTGCCAAAGTTGCCAGAAGTCATCTTTTCTTATGCGAAATTCTTTTATCAATATCTTTTCACTACTTGCTTTTATGAAATTAAGAAAATTTCTTTTCTTCTCATATCAGGGAAGTGGATAGCTTCCTTGAAGAAAATCATCAGCGCTGAAATTTTGAATTTGACTCTTAAGACCGAGGAGTTAACCTCGTTGGAGGAAATACTCTAGGTAAAAGAGGGAATGTCTTTTGCACATACGTGCACATTTTCAAGCGTTTGAGTCAATTACAATTTTATCTTATTGGCAAAATTTTCTAGCTATTCCAAGAATGAAATAAATATTCAATATCCATTTCGATGCAACCTAGCGTTGTTTATATCTTCCAGAGGAGTTGCCTCATTCAAGAGAGGTATCTCTTCTTGTCCCATCATGGTTTCTTCATTCGAGAAATTTGTATGGTCGTCCCCACTCAGGTTAAGGGTCAAACCTGAATTTTTTGCGAGAGGTCATCGATTTTAAAAGCTGATTTAGTCTCAGCAATGAGGCACCTAAGATCATCCATTTTTTCAGGCTTTAGGGAACCCCATTTTCTTCCTTTCGCGAACCCCTTTCGGATTTGTTTGTTCAAATTCCGAAGGTCCCATCATGGTTTCTTCATTCGAGAATTCTGTATGGTCATCCCCTTCAGGTTAAGGGTTAAGCCTGAACCTCGCCCCTCGAGGTGTCTTCTTTTTTCAGGTTTTGGGTTAAACCTGAGTCTCGTTCTGACGAGGTTCCTCGTTTTGATGAGGTGTTTTCTTTCGGTCCCATCATGGTCCTTCTCATCGAGGAATCCATGCTTTATATATCCATCCATGATAGGATTCTACTTGAGATTCATCTCACGAGGCATTTTCCAAAATGTCCCATCAAGGTCCCCATGTATTCCTTTCCCCATTCAGGTTATCTTGAGACATCTTCATCCCATCCAGGTTAAGGGCTAAACCTGAGTCATTCCAAAAAATTGATCTTGTCTCACCCACGAGACTTGATCGAAATTCTTATTTTCACCATTTCAGGATTTTCATCCAAAGTCCCATCACGATTTCTTCATTTTTGTTGTTCAGTCATATCATTTTCAAGGATTTCGTCCCCCCAAAACCATTCAGGATAAGGTGTTAAGCCTGAGAAAATCATATCTTTCCAAAAAAAAAAATTCTTCCACACCCAGCTCAGATCTGCTGACTGGGGCATTTTCAAAATTTTGCGTGTTTTCTTTGCCACTAAGCTCGGCTTTCAACCGGCTTAGTAGCAAAGAGGAGCATCTGTGAACACCCCAAATTTTTCAAAATATTGTAAATATTTACTTTTTGCCCATGACTCCCATTTTCTGAGTAATTGAGTCACTTTTAAATCTAAATTCTAGTTTATTTCTCAGATTTTACTGAAATTTAATTCATTTTATATATCTGACTCAATTTCGGATCCGGATCTAATATCAGAATCCAAATCTGAGCTAAGTCATCCAATTTTCAAACCAAATTCTCAAAATTACCAAAATAACTTTTTTAAAGGCTCAGACAGTCCGTCCGATATACGTTTGGATCCACCGCGTTGTATTTCTCGATTCAAGGTTCAAAACTTGAATATTTTCTCAAAACCTGGATCCAAACCCGTTTTTTGAAGAAATTTTTCCAAAAATAACTCTTAATTCTCAGAAAACCCTTCTTTTGTAAATATTTATAAATTTAGTTTAAAAATATCTTAGTTTTAGAATTTTTATTTCAAAAACACCAAAAAAATAGAAAATGCCAAGAAAAGAACAAAAAATAGCATAATATATGGTTTTGAAACCCCTTCTTTTTGCCAAAGTTGTCTTTAGCATAAAACTCCTTTTAGAAAAGTCTTTGAAATGAGCCACTTTTTCGAAAAATTTTCAAAACCTTGTGGATTCAATCGGTAAAACCCCTAATGGATTCTTGTTATAAAAGAAGCTGCAGGGGTCCTCGATTGAGGCATCCATTATCGACCCCTCCACTTTCATCTCTTTTCCCTTCTCTGAATCCTCTCCCTTTCACGCATCTTCTTCTTCTCCTTCTTATTTCTTCTCTAGATTCCCACGATTTCTTCTTCTGATCATCTGAAGGAGGCCGACCATCCTGCAACGCCCAGGCTAAGGTGAGCAATATTCCCCTTTCTTTTTTTTGTTTCTTGTTCTATTCTCTTATTTCATCTTGTTTTCTGATTTTTCTTTCTTTTTTTTCCTTTTCTTCTTTTCTTTTATTCGAAGCACCCATGTAGGGTCGATCTACTGGTAGCAAGATCGGCCCACACATGTGCGATATAAATGGAACAATGGATTCCAACACTCATTTTCTGTTTTGCAACTTATTTTGTTGTATTTTCTTCAGTTTATATAAGTGCACGTATCAATCTATACTATTTCAGATTCAATAATCCTTTTGCAGTTCATCTCATCATTTTCTTTATTTTCCATTTTTACGTCTTACATTCCAGTATGTCGTTCTGCTTCCATTACAGTTTTAGCATCTTACATCAACCGTATGGATTTAGAGATGACCTCTCTGTAACATCTGATCCGATCCACTATCGGATCAGGTTTACTCTGCTGTGATCTCTCATTTAATCCCATGCTTAGCTTATAATTCTGTTAGATTTCCCCTGTACTCACATTTTGTTTCAGTTTCCCACTTTGATTGACCATTTACTTTTGATGTTTGCATCAGATTGTTTGTTTTGCATTTAATCTCCAATTTCAGCAACATTTGACTGCATTTTGATCCACTCGATTAAACGAACTCTTAATGGCATTTTATTTTTTAGTGGTTCGTGGCATTTAACGTTACCTTCCAGTTTAATTTACCATTTCTGGTTGATTAGAATTCCATGTTCTTTCTTTTGTTACTCTGTATCATCACTTTATGACTCCTGATCATCGTTTTTTTTATTAGATTATACTGTATAGTTTGCATCGCTTGTTCAGTATAGCATAGGCATCAACCTGTATGCTCATCTGGTGAGGTAAGAGTCTGCATTCTCTTATTTAATAGGCCTGAATTGGAGCATTTCAGATTGTTGTTGCAATGCCATCTCTTAATAACTCAGTTCCTTAATAACTCAATTCCTTAATAAGATTCCAGAGAATCTGATCCATCAAAGTGCATATTGCGTAAGGTATTTTTAGTAAGATTGAAGACAAGTCGGTCCCCTGCCAAATGCAGTCATTATCTGTTTTGCAGGAGCCATTTGGACCATTTCTTATTTATTTTTTTATTTTTATTTTTTCGTTGAGATTGGATGCAGCAGGAATGTGGTATGTATTAATTGGCCTATTGATTGATTCAAAATCTGATAGATTTTGGCTGAAGCACAAGAATCATTCAGCATCGTCAATGGTTTACTAAAGCTACTGAAGATCATATTGAATACCATGTGTTTGTCTTCATTAATGTTATTGCAAATACATTTCTTCTATTCCGGAAACTGTATATGTTGCTTGTTTATCATTCTCAAAAGCCGAAGAGAAGGAAATTCAGTTTGATGACTTGGCCTGAGTAGATCGCATCAGTCCATTGCCACCTGCGTTATTTGGTTCAGCAAGCTCAGAAGCTGCTGGACCTTTATTTTTACAAGAACGTGTGCGCCTGCGTTTGGGGAAGAACCGATGATCACAATCACATTCGAGCATTGATGATGTTTACTGCAAAATCAAACCCTCTGTAGCCCCTCCGTTGTTTGGTCAGGTTACCACATTTTAAGCATGTCAAGATGTTTTGGTTGACTTCTGATAATCAGATGCTTGAATCATGGTTGCATCATGTAAGGCTCTCTCTTGTTTAAAGCCCCTTGACGAATTTTTGAGGAATTTCAGCAACAATGCCTGCTGGTGCATCTCAACCCTCTTTACAACCTTTATCGCATCCATTTCTTGTGCTACCTACATAGTGTTTTCCACTATATATTGCTACTTCCATCAACACCCCATTCCCTACATCATCCACCTGCCAATTTCCACCTGCTGCACAGCAACCCTCACATTGGTTGTGCCTATCCACCCATTCATTGTATCTATTATAGCATATTTCCTGCTGCTCCTGTTCATATATTCACTGGTTCACTCGGTTATGACAACCCCTTTTGATATTCCATTCACAAAACTCCTCATCTGCTCCTTGATGTATTCACATGTGTTTTCCTGCATCATATCTTTATCAGATATGGTAACAGTAGCAACATATTAGCTTCAACATCAATGACTCATCCAGTCCTTTGGTAAGTCAATTTTAGCATGTATTATATCATCAACATCAACTCTTTATTTGCTGTCATCCCTTGTAAACCATGCCTTCTTCATAATCTCCAAATACACTCACTGTAGCCACACTACAAGCTCTTCATTACCTCACTTACAACAGCCCACCACATGCATTATGCCCTCAGCATGATATCAGCTCCGGTCATTCACATTGTCTCCATAGTTCAGCCTAACATTCACCTGCTAAATACCCTATTCCACCATCATATTGCCCACCTTTCACAACATATTACCCACACAACACCATTTCCCAGCTTCTTTCACAATTACATCCACTGCTATCCTACTGTGGCTACCTCCACAGCGCCAAGCCCCTAATTTTCATCTTCTTCATTGTCCCAGCTGTGCTCATTTGTTGTACCCATGCACCCAGTTACTTTTCCTTCCCACTGCTTCCTGCACTTCGCTATCACGGCAATATTCACTTAACCAGAACACTATTTGCACCTTCACAACTATTACACCCTCCTCATTACAACATCATTTCATTGTTGCAACCGTTGTGTCCACCCCACTCTCATGCCCCCAGCAGCACCCAGGCCACCACACCTTCACTGTTGCCTCAGTATTGCCACTAACTTCCCTACCATCTCCTGTTGCCACCACCTACCTTTGTCTTTGTCACTGCAGCATTCATTATCTGCAACAAACACCTTCATCCACACCAACATTGTAGTAATACTCTCAGACGTTCCTACACCTCCTTTATCTCACAAGCTATCATCCACCTATGTTGCATATATGTCATATATGATATATATATATATATATATATATATATATATACATATGTATGCATGTATATATATATGTATGTATATGCGTGTATGTCACTTCTCATCTTTTCATACCTTGGATCATAAATATCATGGCATATGAACATCTCACCATCTGTATCTTTGAAATTTATGTGATATGTGCAATTCTCTTCTACTTTCATACTAACCAAGTGTTTTGCAGGAGATATAGGGAAATTATTGTTTTCTTTCCTAGAATTAGAAACCCTTGTAATTTTAAATTAATTTCTATGATGTAATAATTAGATTATAATGAGAATTTACATTTCCAGTTTTAGAATAGAATATATGTGCATATAGATCTCAAAATCATGTGTTTCATCTCAATTTTATCTTATTTTTCAAAAATCCATAAATGGTGAAACACGAATGACACGAGCACCATTCTAATAAGAGGTGATTAATCCTAAACAAATGACTAACATTGATGGCCATAGTCAAATATGGGCAATGCTTAGGATTTTTATCTTTTATGAAATAACACTAGATCCACACTGGATCCTTTTAAAAAAAATCATCATATTTTCAAATATTTTCTTATTTTATCAGAGTTTAACTTAAAATTAGCTCAAGATATATATCAATGGCCATAGTCAGGATATATTGAGAGTTAATTTTATTTTAAACTCTATAAAAGCACCAAAATATGTTCTATTCTTCACCTGAATTTAAATATAGATTATTATATAAAATATTTTATGACCATAGTCAGAAATGTATTATATCTTCAATTTTATTTTAATTCACTTAAAGAATGAAATATACCCTTCAAATCTAACTTCAAATTCTTTAAATTCATTCATCATCTAAGATAGAATTGTATCATATTTTCAAAATTCTTTTTTTCAAAATTCAAGTGATCTTGAATATATTTCTTCAATCTCTATTTCAATTCATTAATTCTATCTCATTTCAAAGGTTCAAAAACTGATTTCAAAATCCAATTTGACTTTTCAAATTCATTTTATATCCAAATATCAATATTCCAATTTCAAAGTTCAATTTAACTTTGAAATTTCAAATGCATCTCTAAATTCGAGATTCAAATTCCAATTCCAATTCAAATCAAATTTCAAAGTTCAATTCAACTTTGGAATTCTAAATTTATTTTCAAGATTCAAATTTGAATTCAAATTAACATCTCAGATCCAATTTCAAAGCTCAATTTAAACTTTGAAATTCCTGATTCATCTTCTAAATTTAAACTTCAAAATCCAGTTCTAAAATTAGAATCCAACTCCATTTAGGGATCCAGATTTCCAAATCCAATCTCCATTTTGGATTCCAAACTTCGGATCCAATCCCATTTAGGATTCTAGATCCAGAATTCAACTTCATTTTTGGATTTCAGATTTCGGATCCAATTCCATTTAAGATTCAGAATTCAACTTCATTTTTGGATCCCAGACTTTGGATTCAATTCCATTTTGGATTCAGACTTTGGATTCAAATTTCATCTTATATCCCAGATTTCAAATCCAATTCCATTCCCAATTCCAGATTTTAAATCCAAATCTATTTTGATTTTCAGATTTTAAATCCACTTCCATTTTCAGATCTCATTTGGACTTCTTAAATTCATTTCTATTTTTAAATTTCCATTTGGATTTCTCAAATCCAAATTCCATCCTGATTTTAAACCTCGAATTTGGAATTCAATTCCACTTCAATTTTCATCTCCTCTCCTAAATCCAGGTTCAAAATTCAAAATCTATTTCTGTCCCTGAAATTTCACTTCCTTTTCTCTCAGCTTCAAATCATTCTTTCAAAATCAAGATTTATTTTCCCAACTCTCATTATTTCAAAATTTAGAACTTCGAACATCTTTTCAGATCTATCTCAAGTTCTAAGTTGGATTCAAAAATCATTTCTTCACTCCATTATCAAGTTCATCTCAGAAACACTTGGAGATTTCCAAATCATTTTCTCAAAAGAGCGTACATCTTTGCATTCACACAAGCATGATTCTTTGTGCATTTAGTCTTAGAATAAATTTTTAGATGATATTTTAGGCAAAGCAAAAAGATATAAATTTGATCCTTGGTTCGATTACCCCTGGTAAAGGCGCCAGGAATGGTTGAACCTCGTACCGACGAGCGAATCCCATCTCTTAATTTTCCCGCAAATATTTTAAAACGAAGGCGAGTAATTTTTTTAAATAATTTTCAAAATTAAGGTCAAGTGAGACCTTCGCAAAAGAGTTCCTCTCTCTCTTCTTTTCTTTTCTCTTCTCTCTTATTTTCTGTCTTTTATTTTTCCCTTCAAAAAAGAAAAATAGAGGCTAGAAAGGAAAAGAGTAGGAAGAGAGAGAAACACAAGAAAAAAAAATTTGCGATGATCACAGTAAGTCAACTCCATTATTTCTTCTATAGCACCATAGTAGTCATGTTCATTTTCACCATAGTTGTTACCCTTGACGCACATGCCACTATTCATCGTTGACTTATTTACACTGTAATCTTTTGTATGAAATCGATAACCATTTACAATGTACCCGTTGTACCATTGCATAACTTTGGTCGGACCATTTTGTAAATCACATATTTCTTGATCTTTAACATCACCATGGCGAACCTACAAGCATAAATAATGACTGTGATCACGACCAATTAAGTAACTTATTATTGTTTACACGGAAAGAATGTATGTCATTGTTCTTACCAACTCTTTCAACCATACCACAAACTTATTTTCACGTTCTTTTTGTACTTCTACATCAGTGAGATATGAAAGTTCACTTCGCAACTCTCGATCAAATTGTATGCACTTAACAAATACTTATATTACTGAACCATGTACGCACGTATAGAACTTAGTGTTACATATTAAGTATACTTACTCGATGTATGGGTCGATTGTTGAGCAATTAAAAATGATATAGATTTGTGCTGCGTCTTGCTCTCAATCTTCCAAGACGCACGTATAGAACTTTATTTGCATGCCATCTCATGTGTTTAGTTGTCCTCAAAGACATATACAATTGTTGCAATATAAGGGTGAGAGGGAAGTATCAGAGCAACTTGTATGACACTTCTTTTAAACGCGTGCTACCATTGTCTCTTGTCTTTGGCTTGAACCGAGGATGCCCACATGACAGGCATGATCTGCTATTTTCTTGATCTTTGAAATACAACATGTAGTGATTTAGACAAGCATCTATCTTTTGATACTTCATACCTAGAGCATTGACCATAACCTTCGCACGATATAAATTTTGTGGCAATTTCTCATCTTTGGGCAACATACTCTTTTTCTCAATAGAGCACAGACAGTTAAAACATGATTGACTCAAATTAAACTCAGACTTTAGATTAAGTAGTTGAAGAATTGCAGACAAGATAATGTGACTCTCGCAACCATTCCAAAGTGGCTCATCAGCATCTCTAAGTAAATCATAAAATCTACTAGCTGCATTGTTTGGTGATTTTTCCTCTACCCCAGTTGGTACATCACTAGGACACATAGCAGAACCTAGTTCTGGTCCTGTGACATCAAATATCAAATCTACATATGGATTATCGTGCACCACATCCACCTGTGCGTCAAAATTGTTCATAAATTCTTCACCATAAAATGTCCAATTCTGATAATCACTCACAAAACCCTTCCTGTATAGGTGATGTCTAACGCCATGAGGTTCTACAAATCGATTGTTCTTATAAATCTTGCAGAGACACCTAATCCGACCTGTGGGATCCACTGTACTGACACTTGCCATTGCAAATTCAATAAAATTGTCAACACTATCCATATATTCAAGTGATATCTCATTGTCAACTATCCTACTATACATTCATTCACGGTTTGCAGTCATTTTGTCGTATGATGTTACAAATATTATCCTAACCAGTTAAAAGAGAATCATCAGAATGCTATAATGAAGAAAATATCAAATTTATCATGCATTTGTGGTAGATGTAATGATTTGATAAATATCACACATACATACATATATATATATATATATACACAATCACACGAACTATGATGCATGCATTGATAACTTAATATTTTTATGTGCAAAACCATTCATTTGAAGCATGTTTTCATGATACAATTTCACATGGAAGTCATAATCAAATTGAAAGGAACTTCATGCAAGCATGGATACAATCACATCAAATATTGTAATACATTCAAATCATTCATATCAAAACAATGTCAAACATGTACTTGCAGCAAACACACTCCAATATCCCGCTAACTAATACCATGACCAGCATGAAATCTGAAATCCAAAAATAAGAATACTTCTATTTTCATACGTTAAAATCATGCTCAGCATGATCTTCGAACTCCATCAAAGCAGTCCTAGATAACCACAAATAAGTGAGTGTGTGAACAGAAAAGTGTTGCATCCAAGAAATTAAATAACTTGTGATGCACATGCATCACTTACTCACCATGGGTATTTACCCAATTTGCATTGCTTTTTCTTTTGCATTTTTTTCCTTTTTGCATTGCATTTTTAATTGCATGCAATGCTTAGTACTAAGCATCGCGCAATTAGCTTAGCTACGTACCTGCAAAGCACAAATATACAAAACAATACAATACAAAATAATCTACTGGCGATAAGGAGACCGTAAGATAGGGAGATAGGGAGGGGGCTCGGCCCCTCCTTGGCGAAAAAAGAATAGGGAGGGGGTCAAGCCCCTCCCTCGAATCCCATGATGTTGAGAAACTCGGTTTTGATGTCACATAATATGATACACTGTCTTATTTAATTTTGTATGATATGATAATATGTTCTCTTGAAATAATGTTATATTATGACTGAATATGTTTTGCCTTAAATCTAACGAGTATTTGATGCAAGGATATCTCACCCAATAAGGATGGAGACTTCCTGTTCAAGTACAACTATGGTGCAATCATACTCCTTGAAGAAAAAGCTTGATGAGCCATGCTTTCCTAAAGCTCAAATGAAGAAATCGGCTACCTCAAGATGAAGATTTTTTTTCTCTTTAAAGTCATATGTAACAGAACCTTCAGGAACTTGCATTTTGCATATTACATACTCATTCATACATACTATATCATAAAAGTATACGATAGTTTCAAAAAGCTTCTTTTTTGAAAACCAATAAGTGTACCTTCTTACAACCTTTTATGAAAAAGATATTTTGTCATATAATAATTGTACCTTCTTACAACCTTTTATGAAAAATATATTTTGTCATATAATAATTGTACCTTCTTACAACCTTTTATGAAAAAGACATTTTGTCATTATACCTTACACTATATACAAGACAACATAAAATCGGCTACATAAGAAAAACAAATAAAATATGTTTTTGAAAAGACTTTAGTTATCTTCTTTAATGAAATATTTTTTAGGAAGAAGACAAAAACATAAAATCGACTACATAAGAAAAACAAATAAAATATTTTTTTTAGTTATCTTCTTTTATGAAATGTTTCTTAATACAAGAAGAAGACAAAAACATAAATCGGCTACACAAAAGAAAAACAAATAAAATATGTTTTTCTTTAAAAGGACTCTAGTTACTTTTTCTCATAACCATAGAATGTCGACTTACTTGAAGTCATCATTCTCTTTACAAAGCATTAAATGCCTTCTGTAACAAATCCTTGTTAAATATCCTTCTCAAAGAATGTCGACCTTCCTTTTGGTCCTCATTCTCTCTGGAGACTTTGAAATACACAACATAAAGAAAACACTTGACATGACTATGTACAAATAAATATCTCAAAACACTCATAGTACTTACACTCATTTAAAGCAAAGAAGTACTAATGTACCTCAAATCATTAATTAGAATAAAGACAAAACTACAACCCAACGTTCAATGTACTATTGTAAGAAATAGACTTTTTACATAAAATATGTATTACTTAAAAACAATACAACAACTAGTGTACCCTCTATCTTACTCTTCTGGAAAAAGGCATTCTCGATCTTCTCTAAAAGATATTGTTGAAAAGATATAACATTTCATATTTCAAAAAGTTACAATTCCAAAATGTAACGACTACTTTTTATAAGCTATATAAACACACACACATAAACTATTCAAACAAGAGGAATGAAATAGACATGTGAGCTTACAAAGAGAAAAAATATTCTATTCGTGATTTGAAAAGAGAGCCTTGAAAAAGAAAGAGAAAAAGAAAAAGAAAGAAAAGAGAAAAAGTCAAGTCCAGCTCTTTGACAAAGAGTATCCTCTGAGTGACAAACAGAACATTCTTAGAATCCTTCATTCGTGCATTCATATCATTCTGAAGGTTCTATAGGAAGTATTGTAACTCTGTTTATTCACTGTACTCCTTCTTTGTTTAAAGAAGTAGACCTCTGTGAAAGAGGGTGTTGCCCTTCTCTGTTGAGAGAAGAAGACCTCTTGGGAAGAGGGTGTGCCCCTTCTCTGTTGAGAGAAGAAGACCTCTTGGGAAGAGGGTGTTGTACTATTTATCCGGTAACTCGGATGTTATAGTGGAATCTCAAGTGGTTTGCTTGGGGACTGGATGTAGGTCTGGATATTGACTGAACCAGTATAACTTCTGTGTTTTATGTGTTGTGCCTTATTGCTTAATTATTTTATTTTATTGATCATTATCAAATTTCACTATTCACCCCCCCCCCCTCTAGTGGAATTTCATTTGGTATCAGAGCAGGTTTGCTGGTTTCGACGTAACAAGTCTTCCAGCACAAATGGCATCTACCTCTTATGCTCGTGATATTGAAGGTCAACACGCATCTCGTCCTCCCTTCTTCAATGGCTCCAACTATGGATATTGGAAGTGCAGAATGACTATCTTTCTCAAATCCATAGACTTTGCTGTATGGAAAATTGTTGAGCATCCATACACATCTTCATCCGCAGACTATAACTTATGGTCTGATGAAGAAAAGAAAATGGCAAACTTAAATGCAATGGCTATGAATGCCTTATATTGTGCCATTGATCAAAATGAATTCAACAGAATATCTATATGTGAATCTGCATATGACATTTGGCATTCTTTGGAGGTGATTCATGAAGGAACCAACAAAGTTAAAGAAGCCAAAATATCATCTCTTGTTAGAAAATATGAGTTGTTCAAAATGAACAAAGATGAACTCATCACAGAGATGTTTACCAGATTCACCAACATCACCAACGATCTGAAATCTCTGGGTGTAACATATTCCCAGACTGAAAAGGTGAAGAAAATCTTGAGATCTCTCACAACTGATTGGGAGAGAAAGACCACTGCTATTGAAGAAGCTCAAGATTTATCTAAGCTTACATTGGACGACTTAATAGGCAATCTTATGGCCTATGAAGTCCACATGAAAGAAAGAAGGGAAGAAGAGCAACCAGTAAAGAAAACTCTAGCTTTCCCAGCCCTATCTGAGAATGAAGACTCAGATAAAGAATCAGAAATTGCGCTACTTACCAGAAAATTCCAGCGCTTCATGAGAAGGAACCGGCTTCCAAACAGGCACAAGGAAAGAAAAGATCTTAAAGAAGATCCCATGTGCTTTCAGTGTAATAAGCCAGGGCACTTAAAACGTGACTGTCCCCTTCTCAAAAGAAAGTCCAAGACTGAGGAACCAAAGAAGAGGTTCTTCAAGAAAAAGGCTCTGCATGCTCAATGGGATGATTCAGAACCATCCACTAGTGAAGAGTCAAGTGATGATGAAGCCGAAACTGCAAATATGTGCTTCATGGCAAACGAAAGTTCGGTAAGTGAAATCTCTGATTTTTCCTTTGAAGAACTTCTAGATGCTTTTCAAGAACTATTTGAAGAATCTAGAAAATTGAGTTTCAAAAATAAAGCTTTAAAATCTGAAAATTTAGAGCTTTCTCAAGAGAATGAAAAACTCAGCAGTGAAAATTCTGAGTTGAAAAAGAAAAATCTTTTGCTTATATCTGAAATTTCTTCTACTAGCTCCAAAACTAAAGATATGCAAGTAGAAATTTCAGAGCTAAAAAGTAAAACTGAGAACCTCATGAAAACGGTTTTCAAGTTTACTAAAGGTAAAGATAACTTGGATAAACTCTTATCCTCTCAGAAGGTCTCCTTTTACAAGAATGGGATTGGCTATTCTCATTTCAAAAAACCTTCTTGTATAAATCAAAAGACCACATTTGTGAAAAGTTCATCTGAACCAAATAAGGAGTATTATATTGATAATCTTTTTAACTCCTCTAAAGAGATAGACAAACCCAAATCCAAATGGATATGGGTTCCAAAGTCTAACAAAAAAGGACCCGATTGGGTACCAAAAAGAAGATTTACTTAATGTTTTGCAGGCTCCAAAGAAGAACAGATGGATACTAGATAGTGGATGTTCAAAGCACATGACAGGACATCCAGACCTTTTTGCTGTTCTTCATCATAAAGAAGGAGGAACCGTCACCTTTGGAGATAACAACAAAGGTTTGATAATTGGTATTGGAAATATTGGTAACATAGACAAACCTCTTATCAAAGACGTTCTCCTTGTTAAAGGCTTAAAACATAACCTACTAAGTATCAGTCAAATGTGTGACACAGGTTATAATGTTAGCTTTAATCATGATGCATGCCTCATAGCTGACACAAATGAAAACATCATCTTAAAAGGTATAAGAAAGAATAATATATACGAACTATACCTAGAAAACATCACAGAACATTGTCTTATAGCTAATAATGACACTCAACATCTATGGCACATGAGAATGGGCCATGTCAATTCAAAATACATGTCCAAACTAGCTAAAAATAAATTAGTACGTGGGTTACCCAACATATCTTTTAAAAAGGATTATTTTTGTGATGCATGTTAATTAGGAAAATTGTCAAAATCTCCTTTCAAATCAAAAAATGTCATCTCAAGTAAAAGACCTTTAGAGCTTCTCCACCTGGACCTTTTTGGTCCTTCTAGGGTAGCTAGCCTTAATCATAATAGATATATTTTTGTCATTGTAGATGATTACTCAAGATTTACTTGGGTAATATTTTTGAAAAACAAAAGTGACACGTTTTGTCAGTTTGAAATCTTATGTAAAAAATTACAAAACGAAAAATCATGTTCTATTGTTAAAATTCGTAGTGACCATGGAGGAGAATTTGAAAATGAACTCTTTGAAAATTTTTGTAACTTGCATGGTATTTCTCATAACTTTGCCTTCCCTAGAGCTGCACCTCAAAATGGTGTAGTAGAAAGAAAGAATAGAACCCTTCAGGAATCTGCTAGGACTATGCTCCAACACAATAATCTTGTAAAATCTTTTTGGGCAGAAGCTGTTAATACTGCATGCTACATAACAAATAGAGTTCTCATTAGACCCTTATTAAATAAAACTCCCTATGAACTATTCTATGAAAGAACTCCAAGAATAGACTACTTCAAAGTCTTTGGATGTAAATGCTTTATCCTAAACACAAAAGATAGCCTGGATAAGTTTGATGCTAAATCTGTTGAAGGCATATTCTTAGGATATTCAAGTCATAGTAAAGCATACAGAGTTTTCAATAAGTGTCATAATACTATTGAAGAATCTATGCATGTTAGTTTTTGTGAATCTATTGATCAATCTGTTCATATACAAACTAATGATGATGTTGAAAGTACAGATTTATTTTTAGATAACACAGCTAAGTCTAATGAAGATGATCACCAAAGAACCTTTGTCGATATCAAAGATCATCCTCAAAAGCAGATTTTGGGAGAACTAACAAAAGGGGTTCAAACTAGAGCTCAGCTAGAACGGATTGCAAACATGGCATTCATTTCTCAACTTGAACCAAAGAAGATTGATGAAGCCATCATTGATGAGTTCTGGATGCTAGCCATGACTGAAGAACTGAATCAATTCCAAAGAAATGATGTTTGGGATCTTGTGCCGAGACCAAAGGATCATCCAATCATTGGGACAAGATTGATCTTCAGAAACAAGCTAGACGAAACAGGTAATGTTATAAGAAACAAGGCCAGACTAGTAGCTCAAGGATACAACCAGGAGGAAGGTATTGACTTTGATGAAACATTTGCTCCTGTTGCTAGACTTGAATCTATTAGAATGCTTTTAGCATATGCAAGCTATATGGATTTCAAATTATTTCAAATGGATGTTAAAAGTGCTTTCTTAAATGGTTTTATAAATGAAGAAGTCTATGTAAAACAACCTCCAGAATTTGAAAATGAACAATACCCAGATCATGTTTTTAAACTCAAACGTGCTTTGTATGGTTTAAAACAAGCACCTCGTGCTTGGTACGAAAGACTTAAAACCTTTTTATTAAAAACTGGTTTTTCTGTTGGCAAAGCAGATTCTACACTATTTGTCAAAGTAGTGGATAATCATACCCTAATTGTTCAAATCTATGTCGACGACATCATCTTTGGATCTTCTAACAGCACTCTCTGTGAAGATTTTTCTAAGTCCATGCAGAAGGAATTCGAAATGAGTATGATGAGAGAACTCTCCTACTTTCTTGGACTGCATATTAAGCAAACCAAGGATGGAGTTTTCATCAACCAATCTAAGTATGCTCATGAACTTCTGAAGAGGTTCAACATGAACTCAACTGCTTCAAAATCCACTCCTATGAGCACTACTACTGTGTTGGACAAAGATGAAGATGGTAAGACTGTTGATACAAAGGTATACCGAGGTATGATAGGATCACTTCTTTATTTAACTGCTAGCCGTCCAGATATAATGTTTAGTGTTTGCTTGTGTGCTAGATTCCAGTCAAACCCAAAAGAATCACATCTTAAAGCTGTAAAAAGAATAATGAGATATTTAAAAGACACAGTTGATTTTGGATTATTCTATTCAAAATCCTCTACATTTGATCTAATCTCATACAGTGATGCTGACTTTGCTGGAAGTAAATCTGACAGAAAAAGCACAAGTGGAACATGTCACATGCTAGGGCACTCACTGGTATCATGGTTCAGTAAGAAACAGAATTGTGTATCATTATCAACTACTGAAGCCGAATATATTGCTGCTAGCCTAGCTTGTACTCAAGTTATCTGGATGAAACAAACATTAAAAGATCTTGGTTTAAATTTTGAAAATACAACTATTTTTTGTGATAATACAAGTGCTATAAACCTATCTAAGAATCCTATTTTACACTCACAAACTAAGCACATTCAAATAAGACACCACTTCTTAAGAGAACAAGTCTTAAACAACATAATTAAACTAGAATTCATACCCACTAATCAACAGTTAGCAGACATATTCACTAAACCATTAAGACATGAAGACTTCACACGAATTAGAAGAGAACTAGGAATATGTAAACTAAGTGACTTATAAATTAATCACACTTAATATAATACTTCTTATAAGTTTTGTTAAAATCTTATTTTAAAAGTCTTTTTTTTCTTATCGATTTTTTTAGTCAAACTAGGTTTCCATATTCACGTATACTCTAAACTCTTATAAGACACATTCTTTATGTCTTTCAACTTGTCATCTTTCAAGTACACATCCATAATGACTCCTTGTCCTATCTCCTTTCACTCATATCCATAAGAACTAATTATATTAAAAGCTATCATGACATTGTTCACATCACTCATCTCATATCTCCTTTATTATTTGTTGTCCTTTTGTGAAAACTTCTCTTACGATAAGTTGATTCACCTTCAACATGATAACATATTATTTTATGAGAAATCTTACTTTTCAAATTTTAGTCAAAATCGAATGATGTTTTTTTTTTTGTTCTTTTTACCTTCTTCTTCTAAAGATCTAGTTGCTATGTTTTTACGTATAAATTTTACTATATCGTTTGTTATATCATATAGTATGTACACTCTATTTTTATCATGTCTTCCTTTCCTCCTATCGACACTTCACTAAGACATTAATGCCCTTCATGAAAAATTCAAATGATTATCCTCTCGTACCACCTTTTAAGTTATTATATTTCACATAAATTTTTACTATATCATCTATTATATCATAGCCTAAGAATAATCTATTATCATCTCTTCATGGTTTACATCTTTTACGAAAAAGTACTGTAAAATTCTCTTTTCAAAAACTTGTACTCCACTCATTAGTACGTTTTGTATCACCATTTTATCTCTCTCTACATTATACGAAGTTCCTTTTCATCCGTGACCATGACTCTCTCATATATTTTATATCTCTCTCCAATCGAGATTCATTAAAACCTTGTCCTTCACTCCACTTTATGTCATACAACTTCTATCCAACTTCAAGTGATTGGTGTCCTTTATGACCACTCTCATTTCTTTTACATATCCGTATCACCCTCCTTTATATCTATTCACACTCCTTTCACGTATATCAAAATATACACTTCTTAAATAAGAAATTATTGCATTTCCTCATACTCTCATGTTTGTCCTATTCCAAACTCCCTCTTCACGATTTTGGAATGCTTTCACATAAAGTAAATTCTTGAAAAAGTTGTTTGTTCTTATTAGGCCATTATTCACTCTCTATTCTTCATGATCTTCACGAAAAACTTTAAAAACTCTTGAATCATTCTTTCTCTTACGTTTAATATGACACTCCATACTCAATTCATGACTCTTCTCACTATCCAACAAGATTGCCCATAGTAAATTTGTTACATATATAGAAAAATTATTTCGAAACTATGTCCTTCTTAATATCTATGCTAATATAATACACTTTCTTCCAAAATTGATTTGATTTGTCATTCACAAGTCTCTTATTTTACAACTCACGCATTTCCTCATTTCATATCAACAATTATTTTCTTCCTTCTATTTAATCAATTGGTTCATCTCTTACCATTCCATTCGATCTTTTCTATCCTTATACAAATTTTCTCTCGGTTCTAGCTCCTTTCTCTCCTAGTGCTTTATTTTCAAGACACTCGAAAATGGCTTCCTCCTCTACAAATGTGATCACCTCCGCCGATCTAAGGTATCCTGATTTGTTTCACACCTACACCTCACTCTGCTCTCGCCCCATTCATGAAGGAAAATTGATCAACTTTGACGACTTCATGTTCTTCGACTTAGACACCTATCTCCCCGAACTCAAACCTCTCATAGGATCTTCATCCCCAGCCGCCTATTATCCTGAACTAGTCCGACTGTTTTATACCAACTTCTCTTCTGATCATGAACAAACCTCAATCACCAGCAAAGTCCGAGGACAGCTGATGATTTTCAATGCTTCCGACCTAGGTAGAATTCTAAATCTACCTTCCACCGGTACCGACCTTAACGCCATAGTACCAATCGACCGATCGGTACTTCGAAAAATACTTCTTTGCACCAACTGCTATCAACTTCCGTGGCACATGAGGAATCTCCAACCTCAAGCTCAGCTACTTGCCCAGATTCTTCTCCACAACCTCTATCCCAAGCATCCCCGCCAGGGATTAGTTCCTCGAAAAATCTCTCTTCTTATCTACGCAATCCTTTCTTCTCTTTCGATAAATTGGTCATCCATTATTTTCGACCTTTTTATTCGTTATCAGAAATTTGAGCCTCTTCTTTTTGAGTGTTTTATAACTCCCATTCTCAAATACTTCCAAGTACCACTTCACAACGAAGTCATCCTCCGACCCTCTCACGTCCTCGATGCTACCACCTTCAATCTAAGGTCCCTGCACATGCCCGGCTCTGATGAAGCAGATCCAATGTCCTCCTTCAATTACTTTTCTGCTATGATGGATATCGAGCAAACTCAAGATCGAATCCTTCGTAATCAAGCCCTGTTGCAGCAGACTCGCAAGCGGAATCGTGCCAACCGGACAACTTCACCTTCTCCACCTTCGAGATAGACTCATTTTTTATTATTATATTTGGTCTGTAATAACTTATTAAATACTTTCGGTCTGTAATAATTTTTTTTTATTACTCTGATCCCTCCTTTTTGTCCATGACAAAGGGGGAGAAAACCTGTCTCTTTAAACATTATTTCACCTTTTTTATCATATTATTATTTCTATGCATAATGTCTTTTTGACAGGGGGAGCATATTTTGTCATCATCAAAAAGGGGGAGAATGTTGAGAAACTCGGTTTTGATGTCACATAATATGATACACTGTCTTATTTAATTTTGTATGATATGATAATATGTTCTCTTGAAATAATGTTATATTATGACTGAATATGTTTTGCCTTAAATCTAACGAGTATTTGATGCAAGGATATCTCACCCAATAAGGATGGAGACTTCCTGTTCAAGTACAACTATGGTGCAATCATACTCCTTGAAGAAAAAGCTTGATGAGCCATGCTTTCCTAAAGCTCAAATGAAGAAATCGGCTACCTCAAGATGAAGATTTTTTTTCTCTTTAAAGTCATATGTAACAGAACCTTCAGGAACTTGCATTTTGCATATTACATACTCATTCATACATACTATATCATAAAAGTATACGATAGTTTCAAAAAGCTTCTTTTTTGAAAACCAATAAGTGTACCTTCTTACAACCTTTTATGAAAAAGATATTTTGTCATATAATAATTGTACCTTCTTACAACCTTTTATGAAAAATATATTTTGTCATATAATAATTGTACCTTCTTACAACCTTTTATGAAAAAGACATTTTGTCATTATACCTTACACTATATACAAGACAACATAAAATCGGCTACATAAGAAAAACAAATAAAATATGTTTTTGAAAAGACTTTAGTTATCTTCTTTAATGAAATATTTTTTAGGAAGAAGACAAAAACATAAAATCGACTACATAAGAAAAACAAATAAAATATTTTTTTTAGTTATCTTCTTTTATGAAATGTTTCTTAATACAAGAAGAAGACAAAAACATAAATCGGCTACACAAAAGAAAAACAAATAAAATATGTTTTTCTTTAAAAGGACTCTAGTTACTTTTTCTCATAACCATAGAATGTCGACTTACTTGAAGTCATCATTCTCTTTACAAAGCATTAAATGCCTTCTGTAACAAATCCTTGTTAAATATCCTTCTCAAAGAATGTCGACCTTCCTTTTGGTCCTCATTCTCTCTGGAGACTTTGAAATACACAACATAAAGAAAACACTTGACATGACTATGTACAAATAAATATCTCAAAACACTCATAGTACTTACACTCATTTAAAGCAAAGAAGTACTAATGTACCTCAAATCATTAATTAGAATAAAGACAAAACTACAACCCAACGTTCAATGTACTATTGTAAGAAATAGACTTTTTACATAAAATATGTATTACTTAAAAACAATACAACAACTAGTGTACCCTCTATCTTACTCTTCTGGAAAAAGGCATTCTCGATCTTCTCTAAAAGATATTGTTGAAAAGACATAACATTTCATATTTCAAAAAGTTACAATTCCAAAATGTAACGACTACTTTTTATAAGCTATATAAACACACACACATAAACTATTCAAACAAGAGGAATGAAATAGACATGTGAGCTTACAAAGAGAAAAATATTCTATTCGTGATTTGAAAAGAGAGCCTTGAAAAAGAAAGAGAAAAAGAAAAAGAAAGAAAAGAGAAAAAGTCAAGTCCAGCTCTTTGACAAAGAGTATCCTCTGAGTGACAAACAGAACATTCTTAGAATCCTTCATTCGTGCATTCATATCATTCTGAAGGTTCTATAGGAAGTATTGTAACTCTGTTTATTCACTGTACTCCTTCTTTGTTTAAAGAAGTAGACCTCTGTGAAAGAGGGTGTTGCCCTTCTCTGTTGAGAGAAGAAGACCTCTTGGGAAGAGGGTGTGCCCCTTCTCTGTTGAGAGAAGAAGACCTCTTGGGAAGAGGGTGTTGTACTATTTATCCGGTAACTCGGATGTTATAGTGGAATCTCAAGTGGTTTGCTTGGGGACTGGATGTAGGTCTGGATATTGACCGAACCAGTATAACTTCTGTGTTTTATGTGTTGTGCCTTATTGCTTAATTATTTTATTTTATTGATCATTATCAAATTTCACTATTCACCCCCCCCCCTCTAGTGGAATTTTCATTTGGTATCAGAGCAGGTTTGCTGGTTTCGACGTAACAAGTCTTCCAGCACAAATGGCATCTACCTCTTATGCTCGTGATATTGAAGGTCAACACGCATCTCGTCCTCCCTTCTTCAATGGCTCCAACTATGGATATTGGAAGTGCAGAATGACTATCTTTCTCAAATCCATAGACTTTGCTGTATGGAAAATTGTTGAGCATCCATACACATCTTCATCCGCAGACTATAACTTATGGTCTGATGAAGAAAAGAAAATGGCAAACTTAAATGCAATGGCTATGAATGCCTTATATTGTGCCATTGATCAAAATGAATTCAACAGAATATCTATATGTGAATCTGCATATGACATTTGGCATTCTTTGGAGGTGATTCATGAAGGAACCAACAAAGTTAAAGAAGCCAAAATATCATCTCTTGTTAGAAAATATGAGTTGTTCAAAATGAACAAAGATGAACTCATCACAGAGATGTTTACCAGATTCACCAACATCACCAACGATCTGAAATCTCTGGGTGTAACATATTCCCAGACTGAAAAGGTGAAGAAAATCTTGAGATCTCTCACAACTGATTGGGAGAGAAAGACCACTGCTATTGAAGAAGCTCAAGATTTATCTAAGCTTACATTGGACGACTTAATAGGCAATCTTATGGCCTATGAAGTCCACATGAAAGAAAGAAGGGAAGAAGAGCAACCAGTAAAGAAAACTCTAGCTTTCCCAGCCCTATCTGAGAATGAAGACTCAGATAAAGAATCAGAAATTGCGCTACTTACCAGAAAATTCCAGCGCTTCATGAGAAGGAACCGGCTTCCAAACAGGCACAAGGAAAGAAAAGATCTTAAAGAAGATCCCATGTGCTTTCAGTGTAATAAGCCAGGGCACTTAAAACGTGACTGTCCCCTTCTCAAAAGAAAGTCCAAGACTGAGGAACCAAAGAAGAGGTTCTTCAAGAAAAAGGCTCTGCATGCTCAATGGGATGATTCAGAACCATCCACTAGTGAAGAGTCAAGTGATGATGAAGCCGAAACTGCAAATATGTGCTTCATGGCAAACGAAAGTTCGGTAAGTGAAATCTCTGATTTTTCCTTTGAAGAACTTCTAGATGCTTTTCAAGAACTATTTGAAGAATCTAGAAAATTGAGTTTCAAAAATAAAGCTTTAAAATCTGAAAATTTAGAGCTTTCTCAAGAGAATGAAAAACTCAGCAGTGAAAATTCTGAGTTGAAAAAGAAAAATCTTTTGCTTATATCTGAAATTTCTTCTACTAGCTCCAAAACTAAAGATATGCAAGTAGAAATTTCAGAGCTAAAAAGTAAAACTGAGAACCTCATGAAAACGGTTTTCAAGTTTACTAAAGGTAAAGATAACTTGGATAAACTCTTATCCTCTCAGAAGGTCTCCTTTTACAAGAATGGGATTGGCTATTCTCATTTCAAAAAACCTTCTTGTATAAATCAAAAGACCACATTTGTGAAAAGTTCATCTGAACCAAATAAGGAGTATTATATTGATAATCTTTTTAACTCCTCTAAAGAGATAGACAAACCCAAATCCAAATGGATATGGGTTCCAAAGTCTAACAAAAAAGGACCCGATTGGGTACCAAAAAGAAGATTTACTTAATGTTTTGCAGGCTCCAAAGAAGAACAGATGGATACTAGATAGTGGATGTTCAAAGCACATGACAGGACATCCAGACCTTTTTGCTGTTCTTCATCATAAAGAAGGAGGAACCGTCACCTTTGGAGATAACAACAAAGGTTTGATAATTGGTATTGGAAATATTGGTAACATAGACAAACCTCTTATCAAAGATGTTCTCCTTGTTAAAGGCTTAAAACATAACCTACTAAGTATCAGTCAAATGTGTGACACAGGTTATAATGTTAGCTTTAATCATGATGCATGCCTCATAGCTGACACAAATGAAAACATCATCTTAAAAGGTATAAGAAAGAATAATATATACGAACTATACCTAGAAAACATCACAGAACATTGTCTTATAGCTAATAATGACACTCAACATCTATGGCACATGAGAATGGGCCATGTCAATTCAAAATACATGTCCAAACTAGCTAAAAATAAATTAGTACGTGGGTTACCCAACATATCTTTTAAAAAGGATTATTTTTGTGATGCATGTCAATTAGGAAAATTGTCAAAATCTCCTTTCAAATCAAAAAATGTCATCTCAAGTAAAAGACCTTTAGAGCTTCTCCACCTGGACCTTTTTGGTCCTTCTAGGGTAGCTAGCCTTAATCATAATAGATATATTTTTGTCATTGTAGATGATTACTCAAGATTTACTTGGGTAATATTTTTGAAAAACAAAAGTGACACGTTTTGTCAGTTTGAAATCTTATGTAAAAAATTACAAAACGAAAAATCATGTTCTATTGTTAAAATTCGTAGTGACTATGGAGGAGAATTTGAAAATGAACTCTTTGAAAATTTTTGTAACTTGCATGGTATTTCTCATAACTTTGCCTTCCCTAGAGCTGCACCTCAAAATGGTGTAGTAGAAAGAAAGAATAGAACCCTTCAGGAATCTGCTAGGACTATGCTCCAACACAATAATCTTGTAAAATCTTTTTGGGCAGAAGCTGTTAATACTGCATGCTACATAACAAATAGAGTTCTCATTAGACCCTTATTAAATAAAACTCCCTATGAACTATTCTATGAAAGAACTCCAAGAATAGACTACTTCAAAGTCTTTGGATGTAAATGCTTTATCCTAAACACAAAAGATAGCCTGGATAAGTTTGATGCTAAATCTGTTGAAGGCATATTCTTAGGATATTCAAGTCATAGTAAAGCATACAGAGTTTTCAATAAGTGTCATAATACTATTGAAGAATCTATGCATGTTAGTTTTTGTGAATCTATTGATCAATCTGTTCATATACAAACTAATGATGATGTTGAAAGTACAGATTTATTTTTAGATAACACAGCTAAGTCTAATGAAGATGATCACCAAAGAACCTTTGTCGATATCAAAGATCATCCTCAAAAGCAGATTTTGGGAGAACTAACAAAGGGGGTTCAAACTAGAGCTCAGCTAGAACGGATTGCAAACATGGCATTCATTTCTCAACTTGAACCAAAGAAGATTGATGAAGCCATCATTGATGAGTTCTGGATGCTAGCCATGACTGAAGAATTGAATCAATTCCAAAGAAATGACGTTTGGGATCTTGTGCCGAGACCAAAGGATCATCCAATCATTGGGACAAGATGGATCTTCAGAAACAAGCTAGACGAAACAGGTAATGTTATAAGAAACAAGGCCAGACTAGTAGCTCAAGGATACAACCAGGAGGAAGGTATTGACTTTGATGAAACATTTGCTCTTGTTGCTAGACTTGAATCTATTAGAATGCTTTTAGCATATGCAAGCTATATGGATTTCAAATTATTTCAAATGGATGTTAAAAGTGCTTTCTTAAATGGTTTTATAAATGAAGAAGTCTATGTAAAACAACCTCCAGAATTTGAAAATGAACAATACCCAGATCATGTTTTTAAACTCAAACGTGCTTTGTATGGTTTAAAACAAGCACCTCGTGCTTGGTACGAAAGACTTAAAACCTTTTTATTAAAAACTGGTTTTTCTGTTGGCAAAGCAGATTCTACACTATTTGTCAAAGTAGTGGATAATCATACCCTAATTGTTCAAATCTATGTCGACGACATCATCTTTGGATCTTCTAACAGCACTCTCTGTGAAGATTTTTCTAAGTCCATGCAGAAGGAATTCGAAATGAGTATGATGAGAGAACTCTCCTACTTTCTTGGACTGCATATTAAGCAAACCAAGGATGGAGTTTTCATCAACCAATCTAAGTATGCTCATGAACTTCTGAAGAGGTTCAACATGAACTCAACTGCTTCAAAATCCACTCCTATGAGCACTACTACTGTGTTGGACAAAGATGAAGATGGTAAGACTGTTGATACAAAGGTATACCGAGGTATGATAGGATCACTTCTTTATTTAACTGCTAGCCGTCCAGATATAATGTTTAGTGTTTGCTTGTGTGCTAGATTCCAGTCAAACCCAAAAGAATCACATCTTAAAGCTGTAAAAAGAATAATGAGATATTTAAAAGACACAGTTGATTTTGGATTATTCTATTCAAAATCCTCTACATTTGATCTAATCTCATACAGTGATGCTGACTTTGCTGGAAGTAAATCTGACAGAAAAAGCACAAGTGGAACATGTCACATGCTGGGGCACTCACTGGTATCATGGTTCAGTAAGAAACAGAATTGTGTATCATTATCAACTACTGAAGCCGAATACATTGCTGCTAGCCTAGCTTGTACTCAAGTTATCTGGATGAAACAAACATTAAAAGATCTTGGTTTAAATTTTGAAAATACAACTATTTTTTGTGATAATACAAGTGCTATAAACCTATCTAAGAATCCTATTTTACACTCACAAACTAAGCACATTCAAATAAGACACCACTTCTTAAGAGAACAAGTCTTAAACAACATAATTAAACTAGAATTCATACCCACTAATCAACAGTTAGCAGACATATTCACTAAACCATTAAGACATGAAGACTTCACACGAATTAGAAGAGAACTAGGAATATGTAAACTAAGTGACTTATAAATTAATCACACTTAATATAATACTTCTTATAAGTTTTGTTAAAATCTTATTTTAAAAGTCTTTTTTTTCTTATCGATTTTTTTAGTCAAACTAGGTTTCCATATTCACGTATACTCTAAACTCTTATAAGACACATTCTTTATGTCTTTCAACTTGTCATCTTTCAAGTACACATCCATAATGACTCCTTGTCCTATCTCCTTTCACTCATATCCATAAGAACTAATTATATTAAAAGCTATCATGACATTGTTCACATCACTCATCTCATATCTCCTTTATTATTTGTTGTCCTTTTGTGAAAACTTCTCTTACGATAAGTTGATTCACCTTCAACATGATAACATATTATTTTATGAGAAATCTTACTTTTCAAATTTTAGTCAAAATCGAATGATGTTTTTTTTTTGTTCTTTTTACCTTCTTCTTCTAAAGATCTAGTTGCTATGTTTTTACGTATAAATTTTACTATATCGTTTGTTATATCATATAGTATGTACACTCTATTTTTATCATGTCTTCCTTTCCTCCTATCGACACTTCACTAAGACATTAATGCCCTTCATGAAAAATTCAAATGATTATCCTCTCGTACCACCTTTTAAGTTATTATATTTCACATAAATTTTTACTATATCATCTATTATATCATAGCCTAAGAATAATCTATTATCATCTCTTCATGGTTTACATCTTTTACGAAAAAGTACTGTAAAATTCTCTTTTCAAAAACTTGTACTCCACTCATTAGTACGTTTTGTATCACCATTTTATCTCTCTCTACATTATACGAAGTTCCTTTTCATCCGTGACCATGACTCTCTCATATATTTTATATCTCTCTCCAATCGAGATTCATTAAAACCTTGTCCTTCACTCCACTTTATGTCATACAACTTCTATCCAACTTCAAGTGATTGGTGTCCTTTATGACCACTCTCATTTCTTTTACATATCCGTATCACCCTCCTTTATATCTATTCACACTCCTTTCACGTATATCAAAATATACACTTCTTAAATAAGAAATTATTGCATTTCCTCATACTCTCATGTTTGTCCTATTCCAAACTCCCTCTTCACGATTTTGGAATGCTTTCACATAAAGTAAATTCTTGAAAAAGTTGTTTGTTCTTATTAGGCCATTATTCACTCTCTATTCTTCATGATCTTCACGAAAAACTTTAAAAACTCTTGAATCATTCTTTCTCTTACGTTTAATATGACACTCCATACTCAATTCATGACTCTTCTCACTATCCAACAAGATTGCCCATAGTAAATTTGTTACATATATAGAAAAATTATTTCGAAACTATGTCCTTCTTAATATCTATGCTAATATAATACACTTTCTTCCAAAATTGATTTGATTTGTCATTCACAAGTCTCTTATTTTACAACTCACGCATTTCCTCATTTCATATCAACAATTATTTTCTTCCTTCTATTTAATCAATTGGTTCATCTCTTACCATTCCATTCGATCTTTTCTATCCTTATACAAATTTTCTCTCGGTTCTAGCTCCTTTCTCTCCTAGTGCTTTATTTTCAAGACACTCAAAAATGGCTTCCTCCTCTACAAATGTGATCACCTCCGCCGATCTAAGGTATCCTGATTTGTTTCACACCTACACCTCACTCTGCTCTCGCCCCATTCATGAAGGAAAATTGATCAACTTTGACGACTTCATGTTCTTCGACTTAGACACCTATCTCCCCGAACTCAAACCTCTCATAGGATCTTCATCCCCAGCCGCCTATTATCCTGAACTAGTCCGACTGTTTTATACCAACTTCTCTTCTGATCATGAACAAACCTCAATCACCAGCAAAGTCCGAGGACAGCTGATGATTTTCAATGCTTTCGACCTAGGTAGAATTCTAAATCTACCTTCCACCGGTACCGACCTTAACGCCATAGTACCAATCGACCGATCGGTACTTCGAAAAATACTTCTTTGCACCAACTGCTATCAACTTCCGTGGCACATGAGGAATCTCCAACCTCAAGCTCAGCTACTTGCCCAGATTCTTCTCCACAACCTCTATCCCAAGCATCCCCGCCAGGGATTAGTTCCTCGAAAAATCTCTCTTCTTATCTACGCAATCCTTTCTTCTCTTTCGATAAATTGGTCATTCATTATTTTCGACCTTTTTATTCGTTATCAGAAATTTGAGCCTCTTCTTTTTGAGTGTTTTATAACTCCCATTCTCAAATACTTCCAAGTACCACTTCACAACGAAGTCATCCTCCGACCCTCTCACGTCCTCGATGCTACCACCTTCAATCTAAGGTCCCTGCACATGCCCGGCTCTGATGAAGCAGATCCAATGTCCTCCTTCAATTACTTTTCTGCTATGATGGATATCGAGCAAACTCAAGATCGAATCCTTCGTAATCAAGCCCTGTTGCAGCAGACTCGCAAGCGGAATCGTGCCAACCGGACAACTTCACCTTCTCCACCTTCGAGATAGACTCATTTTTTATTATTATATTTGGTCTGTAATAACTTATTAAATACTTTCGGTATGTAATAATTTTTTTTTATTACTCTGATCCCTCCTTTTTGTCCATGACAAAGGGGGAGAAAACCTGTCTCTTTAAACATTATTTCACCTTTTTTATCATATTATTATTTCTATACATAATGTCTTTTTGACAGGGGGAGCATATTTTGTCATCATCAAAAAGGGGGAGAATGTTGAGAAACTCGGTTTTGATGTCACATAATATGATACACTGTCTTATTTAATTTTGTATGATATGATAATATGTTCTCTTGAAATAATGTTATATTATGACTGAATATGTTTTGCCTTAAATCTAACGAGTATTTGATGCAGGGATATCTCACCCAATAAGGATGGAGACTTCCTGTTCAAGTACAACTATGGTGCAATCATACTCCTTGAAGAAAAAGCTTGATGAGCCATGCTTTCCTAAAGCTCAAATGAAGAAATCGGCTACCTCAAGATGAAGATTTTTTTTCTCTTTAAAGTCATATGTAACAGAACCTTCAGGAACTTGCATTTTGCATATTACATACTCATTCATACATACTATATCATAAAAGTATACGATAGTTTCAAAAAGCTTCTTTTTTGAAAACCAATAAGTGTACCTTCTTACAACCTTTTATGAAAAAGATATTTTGTCATATAATAATTGTACCTTCTTACAACCTTTTATGAAAAATATATTTTGTCATATAATAATTGTACCTTCTTACAACCTTTTATGAAAAAGACATTTTGTCATTATACCTTACACTATATACAAGACAACATAAAATCGGCTACATAAGAAAAACAAATAAAATATGTTTTTGAAAAGACTTTAGTTATCTTCTTTAATGAAATATTTTTTAGGAAGAAGACAAAAACATAAAATCGACTACATAAGAAAAACAAATAAAATATTTTTTTTAGTTATCTTCTTTTATGAAATGTTTCTTAATACAAGAAGAAGACAAAAACATAAATCGGCTACACAAAAGAAAAACAAATAAAATATGTTTTTCTTTAAAAGGACTCTAGTTACTTTTTCTCATAACCATAGAATGTCGACTTACTTGAAGTCATCATTCTCTTTACAAAGCATTAAATGCCTTCTGTAACAAATCCTTGTTAAATATCCTTCTCAAAGAATGTCGACCTTCCTTTTGGTCCTCATTCTCTCTGGAGACTTTGAAATACACAACATAAAGAAAACACTTGACATGACTATGTACAAATAAATATCTCAAAACACTCATAGTACTTACACTCATTTAAAGCAAAGAAGTACTAATGTACCTCAAATCATTAATTAGAATAAAGACAAAACTACAACCCAACGTTCAATGTACTATTGTAAGAAATAGACTTTTTACATAAAATATGTATTACTTAAAAACAATACAACGATTAGTGTACCCTCTATCTTACTCTTCTGGAAAAAGGCATTCTCGATCTTCTCTAAAAGATATTGTTGAAAAGACATAACATTTCATATTTCAAAAAGTTACAATTCCAAAATGTAACGACTACTTTTTATAAGCTATATAAACACACACACATAAACTATTCAAACAAGAGGAATGAAATAGACATGTGAGCTTACAAAGAGAAAAATATTCTATTCGTGATTTGAAAAGAGAGCCTTGAAAAAGAAAGAGAAAAAGAAAAAGAAAGAAAAGAGAAAAAGTCAAGTCCAGCTCTTTGACAAAGAGTATCCTCTGAGTGACAAACAGAACATTCTTAGAATCCTTCATTCGTGCATTCATATCATTCTGAAGGTTCTATAGGAAGTATTGTAACTCTGTTTATTCACTGTACTCCTTCTTTGTTTAAAGAAGTAGACCTCTGTGAAAGAGGGTGTTGCCCTTCTCTGTTGAGAGAAGAAGACCTCTTGGGAAGAGGGTGTGCCCCTTCTCTGTTGAGAGAAGAAGACCTCTTGGGAAGAGGGTGTTGTACTATTTATCCGGTAACTCGGATGTTATAGTGGAATCTCAAGTGGTTTGCTTGGGGACTGGATGTAGGTCTGGATATTGACCGAACCAGTATAACTTCTGTGTTTTATGTGTTGTGCCTTATTGCTTAATTATTTTATTTTATTGATCATTATCAAATTTCACTATTCACCCCCCCCTCTAGTGGAATTTCACATAAGACAGGGAGATAGGGAAGGGGCTCGGCCCCTCCCTGGCGAATATCGACCCCTCCCTGACGAAAAAAGAACAGGGAGGGGGCCAAGCCCCTCCCTCGTATCCCGTAAGACAGGGAGACAGGGAGGAGGTTCGGCCCCTCCCTCGCATCCCATAAGATAGGGAGGGGGCTCGGCCCTCCCTGTCAAAAAAAATAGGGAGGGGGCCAAACCCCTCCCTCGCATTCTATAAGACCGCGAGACAAGGAGGGGGCTCGGCCCCTCCCTGGTGAAAAAGGAAACGAAGGAAAAGAGGCTCGCCGGCCGACAAAAAAGGAAAGAGAGAGGGGAGTCGGGGGTTACCTGAAATCTCCCAGCGTTGGTGTCGGCAGACGAGAAAGACCAGAGTTGGGAGAGGGAGACAGGGTGAGGTCAGAAGGGGGTTGTCGGACGAGACTCGCTGGAGGAAGGGATGATGGGCGGCGGGATGAGGTCAGAAGGGATGACGGGCGGCGGGGCTCGATGGCAGAAGGGACGACGGGCGGCGGGGTGAGGTCGGAAGGGATGATGGGCGGCGAGGCTCATTGGCGGAAGGGACGACGGGCGGCGAGGTGAGGTCGAAAATGACAATGGGTGGCGAGGCTCGCTGTCGGAAGGGACGATGGGCGGTGGGGTGAGGTCGGAAGGGATGACGGGTGAACGGTGACGGACGATGGGCGGCGGCGAAGGGCGATGGGCGGGAGATGAAACAGAAAGAAAGGGAAAGAAAGGAGTTGACATTAGGGATTTATGGAAAAACTTAGCGACAGAGTAGCGACAGAAAAATTCTGTTGCGAATCCGTCGCCAAGTAGCAATGGTGTAGCGACGAAAAATTTTTGCCGCTGATTCTTCGCTAAGTTGCGACGGAGTTTGAGGCTGAATGTTTCCGCAGTGAATCTGTCATCAATTAGCGATGGATTAGCGACGTCATGTTTTCCGTCCCTACTTTCGCAAAAAATTTGAATGTTAGTGACAGATAGTTTTCTCTCGCTAATTCATCGCAAATTTGCGACAGAAAAAACTCATCATAAATTTTTGTCGCTAATTAAAAAATTTCTTGTAGTGTTTTATGAATAAAAAATATGTATATTCCAGCCAAAAAAAAATGGTACACATTCCAATCCAGCCAAAAACTGGTTCCTAGTAAAAGCTACATGTAAATAATGTCCATGAGGTCAGTTTGGACTAAAAAAAAGAGCTTTAATTGCCAAGTCTTGCCCGACCACCAGAGAAGCTTTTGCCTCTGTTCTTTGTGTACATATAAATGATTGCGGCAAACTTTATGTATATATATATACCATAATAACCACATCCGTGAATAGATTTAACATTTGGTGGTCGATCTATGCAAACATGCGTACCACCATATGGTACAGTGGCTGGTTCACAACCACAATATGTTTTCCATATATAAATACACATGAGAGTCGTCCCTCTTCCTTTTTTTTCTACAAGTGGTGGTTGGATGCACTATCTTTTTTTAGACATAGAGCTGGGGTTAGGCAGACCCCTACCCAGTTAAATAGCCATATCATTTAGGGTTCGAACTTGCAACCTCTCAACACAAGGTGACGTGCACTAATTACTGCTGCTGCTGAGCTCCTGCCACCCCATTGGTTTGGATGCACTATAAGCGAAAAGTTAAATTGGGAAATTGCACTTGAGACCACATTTTCATGTTCATATCATGTGCTGCTGTTTTTATTTTTTGCAGGAATCCTGTCACTATGTGATCATTTGCTTTCCTTTTCAATACCATCCATCCTGGTTATTATCATTAGAATTATGGCATCATCTTTTTCCTTGAAAAAAGATAAAAGCTCCATTAAAAGTATACTGGAAACCTGAATGAGTGCAGGGGTTGAACAATCAACTTTGATGTTCACAACTTGGCAATTTGAGTAATTCACTTAGAGGGAGTTTGATGAGCTATCCGTGCACGTCTTCGGGATGCCCAGCACATCCGCCCCACATGCATCCGCGTGCCCACGCAAATGCGGGATGCACGGACGCTCCCTTGGTGTGTCCCAGGATGGGAAATACATGTCCGCCACTGTTCCGCTCCCCCACCCCCCACCCCCCAAATGGAACAGCAGAGGAAGGACACACTCGGACATGAAAATGAAAAAAAAAAAAAAAAATTATGCCACACGGACAGGGTGGGACAGCACATCCTGTCCTGTTCACAGATAGTACATGACAGGACATGCTGTCCTGTTCTCTGCAGTCTGTGATTCAAACGCTCCCTTATAGGGCATTTAGTAGGAGGGAGGCAGTGGTCCGCTAGGACCATTACATCCCATCTCACATGGGCCTCCACATCCACATCAAACAGTGGACATCATTGTTCGACCCAAAGCAGAACACGAAGACATTTGCATGTGTGTCAAAAGTACTAAGGACGCACTGGTCCAGAACGTCCTGTACGAATGCATCCGACACTCAACGTCCCATTAGGATGTGTTTCATATGGGGGACAATCCTGCACGGCAGAGACACCGGAGCCCCGTGCAAAGCGGTTCCTGCAAAGACTGCTTTGCTCCCACGCAATGCATTTCGAGGAACACAAGAGTCACAAACTGCTGGGTGCGACTCATGCATTCTAGACAAACACTGCCTGGCGAGTCTTAGCAGCGTTTGCCCAGGCAATCAAGCACAACCATCACCGCCGCCGCCACCACTCACCATCACTACCATCCTAAAAAAAACAATTCTCATGCTACACAAACGAGAGAAAACTTTTCATTTAGAAAAGTTATTCTATGAAAACTTATCGTAAAAACTTCTTTTTCCTATCAGGCTTCCAAACGTGCCCATAACATCATGGCTATATAATAATGATAATCATAACAAGGCAAATCGGTAACTGGTATCAAGGATTGAAATGGTTCAAAGAAACTTTTGGCATCACGGTTTTTGCCAACATGTCACGGCCACCACGACCATCATTAGTACATAATGGCATGGAATGAAAGAGATGAGCTGATGGGCATCATGATGATGGCGATTAGAGATCATGATAATGGTAGCGGTGCAGCATGATCCTCCCATCTCTCTTTACACTTTACATTCTTAGGAGGCGTTTGTTTGATCTCTTTTTCAGAGGGAGAGTTTGCGAAAAAGGTGTCACGGCAGCCTCTTCCGATAGCTGAGGCTTTCGGAAGAAACACATGTTTTCGTGGGGCTAACAGTGACAAAACAAACATTGGGTTATCTTTCCGCGAGAAAAAGGGGGCCCGAAATCAATGCTGGATCCCCTTTTCATCGGCTGTATTTGCTATATGTAAATTCTTAAAAGATTTTAATATGATTTAACCATGGTGGTATAACCCGTTTGACTACGGCTCACATTCTCACAAACCATCACATGTACTAAGATTAGATTGCACAAATATTTATGCATTAATCTTTAAGACAGGGCCTGTCAGGTGCGGGACCCAAGACCTGAACGAACGTGATGGGGGGTGCTTAATGCACAATTTTTTGTGCAATCATATTGCCCTCGATCCGTACTCAGAAAACAGCAGTTTTTTAAAAACCAGCTTCTAGAAACTGGGGCCTTGAGAGCTTTTTGGTTTTTTTTTTTAACACATGCATATGTTTTCATGTCTCGAAAGGCTTAGTTGCATCAATAGCGGCCCCTTTTTTTATTAGGACAGGAACACAATTCTTGGAATCATCCCTACACTTTCTCCCTCGACACACGTAGCGACCCGGTTTTATTAGCGATTCGGTTTGCATGGACCACACCCAATATTAGTAAAAAGTTATTGTTTGATTTTCAATAATACTTTCTTTTATAACGAGAAAACCCTCACCTAAAACACCCAATGGAGTTTGGATCCGGTGCAATATAATTGCACAAAAATTTATGCATTAAGCACTTGATAACCTTCCATCAGGTCTTGGGTCCCACACCTGATATGCCCTGTCCTTGAGAGCGAGGGTATGACGCCCCCAAACCCCAACTTTGAAAAAACCTTTGGTTTTTGAGCAATTTTTTTTTAAGTGTTCAAGTAAAACAACAGAAATACAAGGAAAGGAGAAAGGCGAAGGCCGCAAGTCTGAGCGGGCCACAAAAGTGATACATACAAAACCAAAGTCTAAATTATACAGTGTCAAATAGTTTAAAAGTACAAAATGAGACATTATACAATATTTGATCAATTTTTTAAATGAGAGAAAAAAAGCCCCCAAAACCAAAAAGAAGAAGCCAGGGTCAGCAGACTAAGTGTGGGTCCCAAGCCTCCATCCGTGCACCGTCGCATCGCAACTGAACCTATTCATCATTTGCATCCCCATAAAACAGGGTTAGAACTCTTGCGAGTTGGTGAGATACAACGACCATATATATACCATTTTTAAAGAAAATGCATGAAGCATAGAAGCAGATAATTAAGCAAGTATATGTGCATGTGAGTAAGCAGATACACGTGCTACAAGACTAGTCGACAAAGAAAGTAACGAAGTAAAACAAGTGTAACAAGATACAACAGTCAAAACTAAAAACTAAAGTAAAGCATCAACTATACGAGCAACTAAGGAAAACACAAGAAAGGTACGAGAACAGTACTATCATGAGTAAGCAAAGTATCTAACAATTTAGCATGTGATTGGTTAGTAATTATATTTTTTCTAATTACTTCTTCGGGTACGCAAAGGAAACTCGCATTCTATGAGACATGCAACAGTCAAAACTAAGAACTAAAGTAAAGCATCAATTGTACGTGCAACTAAGGAAAACACAAGTAAGAAAGGTACGAGAATAGTATTATCGTGAGCAAGCAAAGCATCTAACAATTTAGCATGTGATTGGTTAGTAATTATGTTTTTCTGATTACTTCTTCGAGTACACGAAGGAACCTCACATTCTATGAGACATGCACCTGGCGTCTATTATTCAAATTCTACTGTGATAACCGAGGATGCTACAAACCGAGTAACCTTATGTGGGCAGCTCATGGCTGAGAGAAACTACGCATAGGTAATGGATTGCAATCCTCACTATTGCAATAGTAGAGGTACCTCAATAGGTAACCTCGATCTCCCTAACTCTAAGTGAATGGAGGTTAAAGGACACCTCAGCTCTTATAAACGTATCGTAGTAACGACTTGTCACTCATCGTTGTACCATCCACCCTCTCTAAGGTGAACCATCCTTGTGAATGGGGCTACATTGGTTTATCTTTCTTAAGTTAATTGACAATACGCCTCCTTTTGAGGCGTTTAGGCACACCAGCCTTGTGATCCCCGCAGGGTCATACAACAAGGTCTTTGCCCGCCCATTCACGTGCTCAAGCCTTACACGGCCAACGAAAGAACACATCGTTTGTGAAGGTGATTCAACACCATTTTTCATTTTTATTTCTAGGGTATTTCGATACATAAGCTCGCTCACAAACATGGGATCATTGCCCAAAGACTCAAGCAGAGTCGCAAAACCTCAAAAGGTGTTTGTGCTAATACCCTATGGTGTTTAAGTCTCAACCACTTGTTACATCGAGTGCGTAGTGTGCAACATGGTGTATTTTTTGACATATCAGAGTACAATACTCAATTACCACACTCGAGGTAAAAATGGATAGTACATGTGTCATGGTGGCAGTGCGAAGCAATACTACACAAAACTCTAGTTTTTTTTCACACACGTATTGAAACAAAAATCAATGGCACCTACGCTTACTTATGTAAACACATTGCAACACGTGAATATGTGCAAGTGAGTGTATCATTTGACATCCATATGCGATACATGATTAAAATGCATAATTTCACCATAATTTGCATATAAGTCAAAGAAAAGACGGTATAGTAAACACTTTGTGCGCATCTCATGACTAAAGAATTTTGAGGTAACCGCATTCGAGATAACATCCATGAGTAAAATGTGTGATGCAACCATTTGCATGAGAAAATCACATCAACAACGCACACAAGTGTCGATGTGTACAAATTGGAATATTCTCATACGTATGCAAATTACATTAGCATTTCCAAGGTCCATTGTCGCGCTTGCAAAAATTAGTTAGGCGGTTCTCGAATCTAGAGCAAAATCGGTCAAAAGTCTAGAGCGATGGAGAAAGGAACGCACGAGGTGGGCGGCATGCTGCTCACCACATCGTTGTTGTGGCAGGACATCAAAGGGGCCATGGCTGAGCCTCGGAGCCAACACACACAATCAACCGAATGAGGCCAGCTGAATGTGACAAGCAAAGAGGCAAGCATAATGCCAACCAAGCGAGGTGCAGGTTGCGACCAAGGAGGCCAACAACCCACTGGTCTGAACATGCATAGCCTGTGCAAAGTGTCCAGGCCAGTGCATGCTGGACAGCAAGTGCTCGAAACACCAATTGCCAAAACTTTAATCTTTTCTTCTCCCCTTTTCTTTTTTTTTGCTTTAGGTTTGCGACAAAGGGGGAAAAGTGCAGACCAGTTAACTGGGCACCAAGAGGGAGCTCAACCAGGTCTGGTTCAGGTGGGACCAGACCTAGCTGGTCTCACCCATACCCTAGCTTGAACCGAGATGGTTGAGACTAGACATGTGCCGAAGTAAGGAACCGACAGGACATCCTCGGACTGGAACAGTCCGGGAGTTCCAGCGAGTTAAGCACCACGACAGCAGGGTCTGGTCCTTCGGACCAAACCTTGCTGGTCAGGGAGGACCCTGGTCTGAACCAAAAGGTTTCAGACCAGGTGATGCAACCAGTTGTAGCTTGGTCCAAAGGCCGAAACCGAGGCCAAAAGGGCCACCCAGGTGCAACTAGCACTCGGTTGCCTACTGTTGTGCCCAGGTGGTCTAGCAGGGAGCACCTGGCCGAGCACCTACTCGGACCAGGGTGCTTCTGACTGGGTCCAACCCAGGTGGTTGTGGACCAAACAAACACAGCCACTCACACAAAAAACTAAAAAATATCAGGGGTTAGAAGGGAGAAAAAAAATTCATGCGGTCCGGGTGGAGGGTGACAGGCATCGGTTGGGCTGGGCTACTAACGAGCCCAGTTTGGTGCCCCAGCCCACCACAAGGCTCAAGAGCTTCCCCAGCTGACCTCATAACAGCAAGAGGAGGCTGCGAACAGGGCATGCACAACAGAAAAAAAAGAAGAAGAAAAAAAAATGAAATTCTTGTGCAACAATCAACTAGAAATGCATTTGTCTTTTTTTTGAGAGAGAGTAAACAATGAAATGGGATTAACATGCTTATAACCGAATGAACAACCAGTTGCTTAGAATCCCTTTTATTTCATGAAATAAAATAGAGGGATTTCAAGCTTACTCCAACCCATAAAACACAAACTTTTAGCAAAAGAATCATGGGTGCTCAAAGTGAAAAGGGAAAACTAAGAAAGTAACAACGTTACCAAGCACCTTAATCTGCCAAGAGTCGTGTATGCCATGGATGTACCTGACCCTCTTGGCTTCATGAATCATACAACATGCAAATCTCCAAATAAAATGGAAAATAAGGGTTGAAATCCTCACCTTGCTCGAATATGGGAAGGAGGAGAGGTCGTTCAATAGCTTGAGAACCTCCTCCACACGGTTGCACAACACACACCTACACTCTTGGAAGCACACACACACTGTTTTGGAAAGAGAGGAGAGAAAGAGTGGGAAAAAAGGAAGAGAAAGAGGAAGAGCTCCAAGAAAATCGCCCTTCTCTCTCTTCCTTCAAAATTTTTATAGGTTGAAGTAAATCCATCTTGTGGCTGGGTTTGATCTTGAAAAAATGGATGGCTAGGGGTGTTTCACGCCTCTCCATGCCATGGCAAGGATGTGGTTTTTTAAAATGGATGGCTAGGGCCGCCCAACACTCCCAATCGTCCTCTATCGTTTGAATTCCCTTTTCAATATTTCAAAAATGCCATGGGGCGCAACCCCATGCTCCTCTTGGAAATACGCCCCCCCTCTCCCTCATTATGACATTCAGAGATATTACAAGATTGCCATGGGCACCACCCACTTGGCCAATCTTTGCTATACTTTTGAAAATTTTTATTTTACTTACCTTCTTGCCACCACCTAGTTGGTCAAACGTGACCAGCTGGTCTCCAGGGCTATGCCATGTCTGAAATCTGGTCGACCATGGGCTAGAGTCAACCCTCTAGTCGGACCCAAGCCCATCTACGAAGGGAATTTCGACAAAAATTCTAATATAATGCAAATTCTAAAAAATATTTTCTAAATTACTATTCTACGTGAAAAACCATCTCTGGTATAATCCATACTCCTTTAAAATACATTATTTATTAATTTACATACAATGACAGGTTTTTAACATCGTTTAAATTCTTTGATTCGAGATCTGATTGATCTTATACATTTCGAATTGAATTTAGGGTTTTGATGAATAATGCATTACAAATTCTCATCTGTTTCAATTTATGTATATATATATATATGTGTGTGTGTGTGTGTGTGTGTGTGTGTGTGTGTGTGTGTGTGTGTGTGTGTGTGTGTGTGTGCGCGCGCGAAAATCCTCATAAACATACAAAATTATTTATTTCAGAACCCTTGTCATGAATTGAATTTTCTCAGAGAATTCGCAGGTCTTACATCCTTCCCTTCTTAAAAAGGATTTTGTCCTCGAAATCACAAACATCAATTAACAAAAAGATCAGGGTACTTCTCCCTCATGCTTGCTTCAGGCTCCCATGTGCATTCTTTGACGCCATGGTGTTGCTAACGCACTTTAACCAATAGAATAGTCTTTGTATGTAAAACTTGATCTCGGCGATCAACTATCTCAACAGGTTGCTCAACTATTGTCAGATCTTCCTAAACTTTCACGTCTTCATACTGAATGATGTGTGAAGGATCAGGGATATACTTTCTTAGCATCGACACATGAAAAATATCATGAATCTGTGCATATTGCTGAGGTAGCTCGTCCTAATAAGTTGGTTCTCCAATTCTTTTGAGAATCTTGAATGGTTCAACGTATCTGGGACTCAACTTTCCCTTCTTTCTGAAACGAAAAATGCTTCTGGTTGGTGAAACTCTCACAAAGATCATATCCCCAACCTCAAACGATAGCTCTCATTGTCTTTTATCGGCGTAACTCTTCTGTCTATCCTGTGTTTCCTTCATACGCTCTCGAATCTTCTGTACTTGCTGAGTGTAGTGCTAAAGAATAATTGACGATTCGATGTATCTATCGCTGATATCATCCCAATATAACAGTGATCAATAAAGTCTCTCATATAATGCTTCATACAGTGTCAGCCCGATACTAGCATGATAATTGTTATTGTATGTAAACTCGACTAAACACAAATGTGTATCCCACTCGCCTTTCCAGTCGAGCATACAAGCTCGCAACATATTTTCTAGCGTCTGAATCGTTCTTTCTGACTGACCATCAGTCTGAGGGTGAAAGGCAGTACTGAACTTCAACCTTGTTCCCAAAGCTGATTGCATCTGTCCCCATAATCGCGACGTGAACCTGGGATCACGGTCCAAAATAATCGACATAGGTACACCATGTAACCGTACGATCTCTCTGACATACAAATCGGCTAAGCTTTTAAGAGACAGACTAATCCTGATAGGCAAGAAATGGGCAGACTTGGTGAGTCTGTCCACAATTACCCAAATCGCATCGTGCTTATGTCTGGTTTGCGATAATCCTACCATGAAATTCATAGTGACATATTTCCACTACCATCAAGGAATCTCAATCCTCTGCATGGAACCTCCAGGATGCTGGTACTCAATCTTGATTTGCTGACAAGTCAAGCACCTTGAGACGTACGCTGCTACTTCTCGCTTCATTCCGTTCCACCAATACTTCCATTGTAGATCATTAAACATCTTTGTGCCACCGAGATAAACGGTGTACTTCGACGTATGCGCTTCATCAAGAATCTTCTTCTTCAGCTCAGGGTTATTTGGCACTCAAATTTGATGCTTCATACGAATGCTACCATCATCTGCCACTCTAAAGAATATATCTTCATGCTCTGCTTGAGCTAGAAGCTTCCCATACTGGGCATCAAGCTTTTGTGCCTCGACAATCCTAGGCGAAATCTCTAATAGAATGGTTAACCCAAACAATTTGATCATTTCACTTTCAATCAAAAATGGCTTCCATGCCACAAAATCTTCAACCAACTTCTGACTCCCCACAAGACTAGCGAGAATACTGCTCGATTTGCGACTAAGCACATCTGCCATGACGTTTGCCTTACCAGGGTGGTAAGATAACGTGAAATCATAATCCTTGATAAACTCGAGCCATCAACGATGTCTCATATTTAATTCCTTTTGAGAAAATAAATACTTGAGACTCTTGTTGTCAGAAAAGACCTCGAACATTTTTTCATACAAATAATGTCGCCAAGATTTCAAGGCAAACACCACGGCTACTAACTTCAGGTCATAAGTTGGGTAATTCCTCTCATGGATCTTCAACTACCTCGATGCATATGTGATCACCTTGTTGTGCTGCATTAGCACACAACCCAATCCTATTCCTGAGGCGTCTGTGTATACCACAAAACCACCTCTACCAAAAGGTAAAGCAAACACTGGTGAGGTCGTTAGCTTCGACTTCAGGATCTGAAAACTCTCTTCAAAAGCTTTAGTCCACTCAAATTTGATGTCTTTACGCAAAAGCTTTGTTAATGGTAATGCAATTCTAGAAAAGTCCTGGATGAATCGTCGGTAGTATCCCGCTAATCTAAGGAAATTGCAGATATCTGAAACATTCTAAGGCTGCTTCCAGCCTAACATGGCATCAACCTTCGCTAGATCAACTGACACTCCATTTTTGGATATCACGGGACCCAAAAACATAACTCGCTTAAGCCAAAACTCACACTTGGAGAACTTGGTGAACAATATGTGCTCACGAAATACTCCCAGAATGATACGCAAATGCTCTTGATGCTACTTAAAACTCTATGAGTAGATCAATATATCAGCGATGAACACAATCACGAAGGTATCCATGGATGGATGAAAGATCTGGTTCATTAAATCCATGAATGTGGCTGGTGCATTAGTGAGCCCGAAAGGCATCACTACGAATTTGTATAACCCATAACTTGTTCAAAAAGTTGTCTTTGCGACATCTTTCTCTTTAATTTGAAGTTGATGATAGCCTGATCTGAGATTGATATTCGAGAAAACCTTACTCTCTGCAACTGATAAAAAAGGTCTTCGATTCTCGGTAACGGATATTTATTTTTAATCGGCGCTTGGTTGAGCATTCTGTAGTCAATGCACAACCTCAATGATCTGTCTTTCTTCTTTACGAACAAAACAGGTGCACCCCATGGAGATGCACTGTGCTTGATAAATCTTTGCTCCAATAACTCTTTCAACTGACACTTTAGTTCTTCAAGTTTTGTTCGAGCTATACAATATTGTGCCTTGGAAATAGGGGTAGTTACAGGCAATAACTCAATACAAAACTCGATTTCACGCTTCAGAGGTAATCCGAACAATTCTTTAGAAAACACATCGGGGAACTCCCGAACTACATCTAAGTCCTCGATCGGGACTATCTCAGGCCCAACTAAGGTGATACTGACCAAAAATGCAGTACCCCCATTACGTAAGTACTTCTGGGCCTTGAAGAATGAAATCAAACGATTATCTCGCATCAGTCGAGAAAGCTTGATCTTTAAAATCAAACAGTCAAGCTAGGATAAAACCACATTGCCTTCTCTACAAAGAATTTGAGCATGATACTTAAACAACCAATCCATGCCTAGAATGACATCAAACTCAATCATATCTAGGAGGATCATGTCAGCTGGCAAGTTTTGTTCTGTCACTGACACCTCGATGCCCGAAATGTAGGAAATACACAAGGACTGATCACCGGTTGGAGTACAAACCTCTAATGAGTAATTCAAAAGCTCAACGAAAAAAGGCAAAGTTTTAGCAAATCTAACGAAAATGAAAGAATAAGAAGCTCCGCAATCAAATAATGTAAAAGTCGCTTGTCCAGCGACTGGAATAATACATTGGACCAACTCTCCCTTGGTCACTTGCTCGACTGTCACTGCGTAAGCTCGTCCGCCTATGGTCTTCTGACTGTCTGGTCTCTGCTGATGCGATTGTTGTTGTTGCTGCTGAGGCGATTGCTGATATGCCAGTTGGAATGTTCAGAGAACGTTCCTCTTCAAATCATCTGATTGCTTCTTCTGACAATCCTTGATGTAGTGGCCCATCTTGCCATAATAGAGACATCCTTCAGTGTCGCTAGGACACAGTCGTCCCAGATGATCGATGAGGCACTTAGGGCAACCTAGTGTTGCCGCTATCTGCTTCTGCTGCTGATATCATTGTTGGGGCTGGCAGTATTGATGTTGTTGATGGTTATTGTTGTTGTTGCCTTGCGGTTTGTTCTTCTTTATTGGTGGATGAAACTTTTTTCCATCAGGGTTCCTCTAGAATTGTCTCTTCTTAGGCCAACTCTTTTGGCTTAGATGTTGGGGTCCTCTGAACTGTTGTGTCTTCTGCGACTCAAACCAATCTTGCTCCAAGAGTGTAGCTGTCTCCAAAGCTTCATCTAGTGTCATGGGAGTGCGAATATACACCTTCGTACGGAAAGCAGGCTTCAATCAGCGAGCAAACTTCATTGCTCGGTCCTTCTCAGTCACGTAAATATTTAGACAATAGCGCTCTAGACCTTGGAACTTGGTAACATACTCGGCTAGCGTAGAGCTCCCCTACTGAAGATCAATGAACTCTTGTATCTTATGACTCCTTTCATGCATAGGAAAGTATGCCGCATAAAAGACTTTCACAAATTGCTCCCATGTTACTGGCTCATTTGCGAACTTGATCTCCAAGGTGGTCGCCCACCACCTTTCTGCATCTTTTCGGAGTCTGTACGTCCCAAAGTCTACTTTTTGATCCTCACTGACTTACAGAACATGAAATATGTGTTATATCTCTCACACTCAATCTTCTGCTGCTTTCGGTGTAGACCTTCTATCGAAGGATGGAGGGTTCATGCTCATGAATTGCTTGTAGGGCACTAAGGTAGCTGGAGCCTGAGCAGGCGTCTCGTATCCCTGGGTGGCTTGCTAAAGATGGTCACCCATAGTACGCATAGTATTTGTCTGTCTGCCAACAACCTTTTGAGAGACTCTATCAAATCATCACAACGGCCTCGCCACGCCATCTTAAACAAGAAAAGACTCGTGTAAGCAAAAGTATAACTTCAAGAACACAAAAAAAAATCATTCATAAGCAAAAGATGCATGATTTTTATTCCATAACAAGTCCAAAATACCCCTTTCACAGGGTTACAAAACATATCCAGCTACGTTGGAAAACAAATATGAAACACTAACTCAGTGCTTTCACAAAATATTCATAAATCAACAATCTTCTTTATTTTCGACTAGTGTATCTGTTGCGGTAGTTGTTCCGGTTTCCGCACCATCTTCGCTTTGGAAGAGGAGGAGATGCTGGAGTGTACTCTGGAGGACTCAGAGCTTGAGATAGGAGAGGTGAAGTTGGCACATACTGAGGGAAAATAGAATAAGAATAAGAAGTTGGTGAGTACTGGGGAGAATTCGGTGAAGTGCGCAAATTTCCCCCATGCTCCACTTCTAGTAGCACCAAATTGACCTCGGAGGCTACATTCTCTACTGTTTTAGCATTCCCCTTCTAGATTTCATCACGCAATTTAATGTGGCATTCATCCTCAATATGCCCTCTAAGACCACAGTAGGGGCAATCGCTAAGCTCGCGCAGACAAATTTGTCCCACGTGCTCCAACTGACACCTCGCACAGGGAGGTGCCAGATTCGCAATCACTTGAGCACTACTGACGATCTTCTGAATTGCTTGGTCCAGGGCCTCTACGCCTTGAACCAAGTCTTGCAAGGCTACAAGAACCCTATCGTGCCTCAATCCGGATGACATCTATTCAACATATATTCAATTATGCATGCAAGTCTAACTAAAGAAGTAAAGAACATCAAATAACAAAATTTCAAGTTTAAGCATACTTACAGTGCGATGGACAATGCACGCTGAAGTCTTGGACCACACTTAGAACTCTGCTCTGATACCAATCTCTATGACGCCCCCAAACCCCGACCTTTAAAAAACCTTTGGTTTTTGAGCAATTTTTTTTAAAGTGTTTAAGTGAAATAGCGAAAATACAAAGAAAGGGGAAAGGCAAAGGTCGCAAGTCTGAGCGGGTCACAGAAGTGATACACACAAAACCAAAGTCCAAATTATAGAGTGCCAAATAGTTCAAAAGTATAAAATGAGACATTATACAACATTTGATCAGTCTCTCAAACGAGAGAAAAAATCCCCTCAAACCCAAAAAGAAGAAGTCAGGGTCAGCAAACTAAGTGTAGGTCCCAAGCCTCCATCCATGCACCGTCGCATCGTAGCTGAACCTATTCATCACCTGCATCCCCATAAAATGGGGTCAAAACTCTTGCGAGTTGGTGAGATACAACAACCATATATATACCACTTTTAAAGGAAAAGCATGAAGCATGGAAGTAGATAATTAAGCAAGTATATGTGCATGTGAGCAAGTAGGTGCACGTGCTACAAGACTAGTCGACAAAGAAAGTAATGAAGTACAGACTAGTGTAACAAGATAAAACTAAGAACTGAAGTAAAGCATCAACTGTACGAGCAACTAAGGAAAACACAAGTAAGAAAGGTACAAGAACAATACTATAGTGAGCAAGCAAAACATCTAACAATGTAAGTTAGCATGTGATTGGTTGGTAATTATGTTTTTTTGATTACTTCTTCGGGTACGCGAAGGAACCTCGCATTCTGTGAGACATACACTCGGCGTCTATTATTCAAATTCTAATATGGTAACTGGGGATGCTACAGACAGAGTAACCTCATGCGGGCAGCCCACGACTGAGAGAAACCATGCATAGGTAATGGATTGCAATCCTCACTACTGCAGTAGTGGAGGTACCTCAACAGGTAACCTCGACTTCCCTAACTCTGAGTGACTGAAGGTCAAAGGATTCCTCAGCTCCTATAAACGTGTTGTAGTAACGACCTGTCACTCAGGGTTGTACCATCCACCCTCTCTAAGGTGAACCATCCTTGTGAATGGGGTGACGGTAGTTTATCTTTCTTAAGTTAATTGACAATACGCCTCCTTCTGAGGCGTTTAGGCACACTGGCCTCATCATCCCCGCAGGGTCACACAACAAGGTCTTTGATCGCCTATTCACGTGCTCAAGCCTTACACGGCCAACGAAAGAGCACATCATCTGTGAAGATGATTCAACACCATTTTTTATTTTCATTTCTAGGGTATCTTGATACGTGAGCTCACTCACAAACATGGGACCATCGGCCAAAGATTCAAATAGAGTCGCAAAACCTCAAAAGGTGTTTGTGCTAATACCCTATGGTATTTAAGTCTCAACCACATATTACATCGAGTGTGTAGTGTGCAACATGGTGCATTTTTTGACATATCAGAGTACAATACTCAATTACTACACTCAAGATAAAAATGAATAGTACATGTGTCATGGTGTGCCATGGTGCCAGTGCAAAGCAATACTGCACAAAACTCATTTTTTTTTGCACACGTATTGAAACAAAAATCAATGGCACCTACGCTTACTTATGCAAACACATTGCAACATGTGAATATGTGTAAGTGAGTGTATCATTTGACATCCATATGCGATACATGATTAAAATGCATAATTTCACCATAATTTGCATATAAGTCAAAGAAAAGACTGTATAGTAAACACTTTGTGCACATCTCATAACTAAAGAATTTTGAGGTAACAACATTCGAGACAACATCCATAAGTAAAATGCGTGATGTGACCATTTGCATGAGGAAATTGCATCAACAATGCATACAAGTGTCGAGGTATGCAAATTGGAATATTCTCATATGTATGGGAATTACATTAGCATTTTCAAGGTCCATCTTCGTGCTTGCGAAAATTAGCTAGGCGGTTCTCAAACCTAGAGCAAAAATGGCCAAAAGTCTAGAGCGGTGGAGAAAGGAGCGCACAGGGTGGGCGGCATGCTGCTCACCACATCGCTGTTGTGGCGGGACATCAAAGGGGCCATGGCTGAACCTCGGAGCCAGCACACACAATCGGCCGAATGGGGCTAGCTGAATGTGACAAGCAAGGAGGCAAGCATATTGCCGACCAAGCGAGGTGCATGCTGCGACCAAGGAGGCCAGCAACCCACACTATAAGAAAATACGTTGTTAGCGACAGACTATAGCGATGGAATATTTCTGTCGCTAGTTAGTGACAGATTAACGAGCGACAAACATCCGTCGCTATAATCAATGAAGCATACAAAAATAGCGACGAAATATAGTCTGTCACCCAGTCCGTCACTATTTAGCGACAGATTTTGCGACATACTTTTTTGTCATTACGGCCGCACCATTTGCCGACGACTCTTGCGACAAACTCTAGTCCGTTGCTACTTAACGACAGAAGATAGTCTGTCGCTAGTTTTGTAAATTTGATTTACGTGGGCTTAGTGACAGATTAATTTTGTCGCTAAGTTTCGAATAACCCTAATCCCAGACAACTTTTCCTTTTCTTGTTTCGCTGCTCCCGCCGTTCACCGGTCCCACTCCCATTGTTCACCGGTCCCACCGTCCGCAGGCCCCGCCGCCCGGAGAAAGGTAAAGGACGCACCCCCCCCCCTCCCCCCCGCGCGCGTTTTCTGGCAGGGGGTCGACCCTCGGCCTTTCCGACAGGGGGTTAACCCCCTGTTGTTCCGGTAGGGGGTTAACCCCCTGCGTTTTTCGGCAGGGGGTTAACCCCCTGCCAGAACAGTAGGGGGTTAACTCCCTGCCGAAAACGCAGGGGGGCCCTGCCGGAAACGGCAAGGGGTTAACCCTCTGCTGTTCCGGTAGGGGGTTTAACCCCTGCCGGAAAGGCAGGGGGGGGCTGCCAAAAATGGCAGGGGTTAAACCCTCTGCCGGAATAGCAGAGGGTTAACCCCATGCCTTTCCGACAGGGGGTTAACTCCTTGCCGGAACAGGCAGGGGGTTAACCCCATGCCTGTTCCGGCAAGGGGTCGACCTCGGCAGGGGGTCGACCCGGACAGGGGGTTAACCCCCTGCCTTTTCGGAGGGGGGTTTAACCACATGCCGGAACAGACAGGGGGTCGACCCTCTGCCTGCTTAGGCAGGAGGGCGACCCCCTGCTGTTCCGGCAGGAGGTCGACTCACTGACGGAAAGGCTGGGGGTCGAACCCCTGCCTGAACAGGGGGTCAGTTAACCCCCTATGTTCCGTAAGGGGGTTAACCCCCTATGTTTCGTAATGGGGTCGACCCCTTGCCGGAACAACCTTTTTTTTTCGTGGTGACTTCATTTTAAAACAGTGTTTTTTTGTGCAGATTTTTCAACTGAACCAGCTCGTGCTCAGCCACCTGTGGTAAGTAAGTGTCAAAAACAATGCAAATCGGGTAAATACCCGTGGTAAGTAAGTGATGCAAGCGTATCACATGTTATTTAATTTATTAGATGTAACACTTTATTGTTCACACACTCACTTAGTTGTTGATATTTAGGGTTGCTTTGTTGGAGTTCGGAGATCATGCTGAGCATAATTTTAATGTATGAATATTGAAGTGTTCTTATTTTTGGAGTACGGAGTCCATGTTAGGAGTGGTAGTAGTTAGTGAGATATTGAAGTGTGTTTGTTGCAGGTACATGTTTGCCATTTGTTTGATATGAATGATTACGATGTACTGCAATGTTTGATGTAATTGTATTCATGCTTGCATGTAGTTACTTTCAATTTGATTATGACTTCCATGTGAGATATTGATGTGAATGATTTAAATTATTTGAATGTATTATAATTTATGCAACAAATGATTTGAATTATTGCAATACTTGATGTGAATGATTTGAATTATTTGAATGCATTGTAATACTTGATGCGAATGATTTGAATGCATTGCAATGCTTGATGTGAATGACTTGAATGCATTGCAGTACCTGATATGAATGATTTGAATGTATTGTAATACTTGTTGTGAATCATTTGAATGTATTGCAATACTTGATGCGAATGATTTGAATTATTGTAATACTTGATGCGAATGACTTGAATGTATTGTAATACTTGATGTGAATTATTTGAATGTATTGTATGACATATGTTATTTGTTAGAATATGGTTCGTGGAGGTTACAGTGGTCGCTCATCCTGTAGTAGTCAGGCCCAGCCTTCATCTTCATGGGCTCCTGTGATAGGTATATCATTTAACTAATTGAATGCTTGATTAGTTCAAATGCGCATTCTGAGAATTTCTAACGTATTTTTTTAAAGATGATGTTTCGCCTATACACGACCCACCTACACCAGTTGATCACACAAGTCAGGAGCCAACACAGGAAGCATGGTCTTCTCAGTCTGGCACAAGAAGACTCATTCGAATAATGTATATTGATAATCAACCGTAAGTATTTTGTTTTCAATTATTGCATATCTTATAAATATTTTATATTGATATTTACTGTGTAACAATTCATATGCAGCACGAGGTTTGAGCCATAAGAAGTAGTACGGGAGATTAGGAATTCACTTCTTCAACATCTACCAGGACCGGTTGCTCAATGAAAAGAGTACCCAAATGAGGTGTTAGACAGATTGTGGTCCTCATTCACGGTATACAGTTGTTCCTCATAGTTAATGTGTTTCATATTTAATTTATTTAAGTAATGTCTACTAACTTTCTGAAAATATTTGTAGGCTTTAAATCGCTTCGCAACTACGGTGGAAGAAAGTGATGCAAGGAAGGTGTGACAGAAGGTGACTGTCAATCGATTTGCAGACATGCTGCACAATATGAAGACTGCAACAAAAAAAGCATCTGACGTAATAGATGATCCACTACAGTGGAAGGGCCATGACACTATTACTATCAGGAGAGATTATTGGGATGAAATGTGCGATAAGTGGGCAGAAGATGCATTTCGAAATCGTTCTGCGAAGGCTGCACAAAATCGAGCGAAAATGCCCGAAGCCCATCTACACACAGGTGGATCTAAGACATTTGAGAGCCACCTGAAGAAAATGGTAACTCATCAATATATAATATTAATTTTATAAGTATTATTGCAAACTTGTAAACTAAATCTTTTGTCCTTTAACTTTGCAGAAAGCAGAAAAAGGAGACAATGTACCATATAAGGATGTGTTTGTTGAAACACATAAATGGAACACCACGGGAGTCTTCATATCAGAGAAGGCGAGAACTGCAACGGTATGTATTTATTCTATTAATAATCATTGCAATATGCAAGTTATCATAATGTTATCATTAATTATTAATGCATACTTTAAACAATATTTTGTAGGAGGCATATGAGCAACAGATGGTAGAGCGATATGGCGATGACGCTACTCAACATCCATCATTTGATCCTGCAGCATGGGTGACTGCAGCAGGTGAACCCAAAAAAGGTCGTGTGTTCGGGTTTAGGAGTAATCTGAACACTTCACCAGTTATTGCTTCTTCCAGTTACGACTCACAGACTTCTTTCACCGACATAAGCTTCAAGCAGAAGCCTATTTTTTCCGGTGATGATGTACGTCAGGTCATTAAGGACACAATGAATGACTACTTCCATGACACTGTCGCCCCCTTTCTCTGAGATGAGATCAACAATCTTGTGTTGAACAGGGGATCTTCGATTGCAGGTCCCTCTCAGGTATAATCACATATTCAGTTTTTTGTCTGCCTTAGAACACATATGAGCATAATCGAATCACATATATAACTTTTTGCCTGCCTTAGAGCACATATGAGCATGATAGAATTACATATAGAGTTTTTTGCCTGCCTTAGAGCACATATGAGCATGCTATAATCACATATAAAGTTTTTTGCCTGCCTTAGAGCACATATGAGCATGATAGAATCACATATAAAGTTTTTTTGACTGCCTGAGAACACATATGAGCATGCTATAATCACATATTCAATTTTTTGACTGCCTGAGAACACATATGAGCATGTTATAATCACATATTCAGTTTTTTGACTGCCTGAGAACACATATGAGCATGCTATAATCACATATTCAGTTTTTTGACTGCTTGAGAACACATATGAGCATGTTATAATCACATATTCAGTTTTTTGACTGTTTGAGAACACATATGAGCATGCCATAATCACATATAGAGTTTTTTTACTACCTTAGAACATATATCATTCATGATATATTCACATATAAAGTTTTTTGTTTTGCCTGCCTTAGAGCACATATGAGCATGATAAAATCACATATAGAGTTTTTATGTCTGCCTTAGAACACATATGAGCATGCTATAATCACATATTCAATTTTTTGACTGCCTTAGCACACATATGAGCATGATCGAATCACATATTTAGCTTTTTGTCTGCCTTAAAGCACATATGAGCATGGTAGAATCACATATAGAGTTTTTCTAGCTACCTTATAACTCATCTGAGCATGATATAATTGCATATAAATTTTTTTAATGCCTTAAAACACATATAATTCATGATAGAATCATATATAGAGTTTTTTGCCTGCCTTAGAGCACATATGAGCATGATAGAATCACGTATAAAGTTTTTTTATTGCCTTAGAACACATATGAGCACATGATAGAATCACATATAGTGTGTAATTTATTTCATTATATTTTGTTTATCAATACTGACTGTTATTTTCTTGTGTTGGCTACTAGAGATAATCAATGTAGCGGAGCTGAAGGGACAGATAAAGGCAATGAAGAAGAAGACGCACAAAATCTTGGCGATGATTAGAGAACTGTGTTGAAGAAGTTTTATTTTTTTTGTTTCTTAAATGTAATTATTGATAATTAAACTTGTTAATTTTAAGGTGGAACGATTAATTGTTGTAGATTCCTTTTATATGAAATTTTTTGTGTGGTTTGTTTTTTATTTACAGGAAATATAAATTGTACAGGAAATATAAATTGTACTGTTCTCGGTATTTAATTTTCAAATAAATTTTTTTATTTTTTTTTCGGGCTTGCGACGGATTAGCGACGGAAGCATCTGTCGCTATGCATATAAATCTAGTAACGGCTTAGCGACGAACGTAAATTCGTCGCCAAGCCGACGTCATCATTTAGTACCGGCGGATTGGCGACGGAATACAACACTCCTTAGTCTGTCGCAATTAGCGACGGACCTGGCGACGAATTTATTCTGTCGCCAGTTAGCGTCGAAAAATTTGCAACGTAAGCATACCGTCGCCTAGTCGTCGCTAAGTCGGTTAGCGACGGAATGTGGTCATCGCTAATCCACTACTTTGTTGTGGTGCCACTGGTCTAGACATGCATAGCCTATGCAAAGTGTCCAAGCCAATGCATGTTGGACAGCAAGTGCACAAAATACCAATTGCCAAAACTTTAATCTTTTCTTCTCCCCCTTTTTTGTTTTTTGCTTTAGGTTTGCGACAAAGGAGGAAAAGTGCAGGCCGGTTAACTGGGCACCAAGAGGAGGCTCAGCCAGGACCAGACCTAGTTGGTCTCACCCATACCCTGGTCTGAACAGGGGTGGTTCGGACCAGGCATATGCCAAAGCACGGAACCGGATGGACATCCCCAGACTGGAACAGTCCGGGAGTTCCAGTAGTTTAAGCACCAAGACAGCAGGGTCTGGTCCTTCGAACCAGACCTTGCTGGTCAAGGAGGACCCTAGTCTGAACCAAAAGGGTTCAGACTAGGTTCTGCAACTAGTTGCAACCTTGTCCAAAGGTCAAAGTTGGGGCCAGTAGGGACACCCAAGTGCAACTGGCGCCCGATTGCCTACTGTCGTGCCCAGGTGGTCTAGCAGGGAGCACTTGGCCGAGCACCTACTCGGACCAGGGTGCTTTTGGCTGGGTCCAACCTAGGTGGTTGTGGACCAAACAGACACAGTCGTGCACACAGAAACATAAAAAATATCAGGGGTTAGAAGGGGGAAAAAAGTTGCATGCGGCCCAGGTGGAGGGTGATAGGCATCGGCTGAGTTGGGCTAGCGAGCCCAGTCCAGTGCCCCAGCCCTCAGCCCACCACGAGGCTCAAGAGCTTCCCCAGCAGACCTCATAAGAGAGAGAGGAGACGGCGAGCAAGGCATGCACAATAGAAAAATTAAGAGAAAAAAAAACGAATTTCTTGTGCAACAATCAACTAGAAATGCATGTCTTTTTTTTTTAGAGTAAACAGTGAAAAGGGATTAACATGCTTAGAACTGAATGAACAACCAGTTGTTTAGAATCCCTCTCATGTCATGGAATGAAATGGAGGGATTTCAAGCTTACTCCAAAACACAAACTTTTAGCAAAAGAATCACGGGTGCTCAAAGTGAAAAGGAAAAACAAAGAAAGTAACAATGTTACCAAGCACCTTAATCCGCTAAGAGCCGTGCATGCCATGGATGTACCTGGCCCTCTTGGCTTCATGAATCATATAACATGCAAATCTCCAAATAAAATGAAAAATAAGGGTTGAAATCCTCACCTTGCTCAAATATGGGAAGGAGGAGAGGTCAGTCACTAGCTTGAGAACCTCCTCCACACGGTTGCACAACACACACCCACACTCTTGGAAGCACACACACACACGATTTTGGAAGGAGAGGAGAGAAAGAGTGGGAGAGAAGGGAGAGAGAGAGGTAGAGCTCCAAGAAAATCACCCTTCTCTCTCTTCCTTCAAAATTTTTATAGGTTAAAGTAAATCCATCTTGTGGCTCGGGTTTGATCTTGAAAAAATGGACGGCTAGGGGTGTTTCACGCCTCTCCATGCCATGGCAAGGATGTGGTTTTTTCCTTGCACGGCCGCCCAGCACTCCCAATCGTCCTCTATCATTTGAATTCCCTTTTCAATATTTTGAAAATGCCATGGGGCGCAGCCCCATGCTCCCCTTGGAAATACGCCCCCCCCCCATTATGATATCCAGAGATATTATAGGATTGCCATGGGCGCCGCCCACTTGGCCAATCCTTGCTATCCTTTTGATTTTTTTTTTTAGAGTAAACAGTGAAAAGGGATTAACATGCTTAGAACCGAATGAACAACCAGTTGCATAGAATCCCTCTCATGTCATGGAATGAAATGGAGGGATTTCAAGCTTACTCCAAAACACAAACTTTTAGCAAAAGAATCATGAGTGCTCAAAGTCAAAAGGAAAAACAAAGAAAGTAACAACGTTACCAAGCACCTTAATCCGCTAAGAGTTGTGCATGCCATGGATGTACCTGGCCCTCTTGGCTTCATGAATCATATAACATGCAAATCTCCAAATAAAATGAAAAATAATGGTTGAAATCCTCACCTTGCTCAAATATGGGAAGGAGGAGAGGTCAGTCACTAGCTTGAGAACCTTCTCCACACGGTTGCACAACACACACCCACACTCTTGGAAGCACGCGCACACGATTTTGGAAGGAGAGGAGAGAAAGAGTGGGAGAGAAGGGAGAGAGAGAGGTAGAGCTCCAAGAAAATCACCCTTCTCTCTCTTCCTTCAAAATTTTTATAGGTTAAAGTAAATCCATCTTGTGGCTCGGGTTTGATCTTGAAAAAATGGACGGCTAGGGGTGTTTCACGCCTCTCCATGCCATGGCAAGGATGTGGTTTTTTCCTTGCACGGCCTCCCAACACTCCCAATCGTCCTCTATCATTTGAATTCCCTTTTCAATATTTTGAAAATGCCATGGGGCACAACCCCATGCTCCCCTTGGAAATACCCCCCCCCCCCCCCATTATGATATCCAGAGATATTATAAGATTGCCATGGGCGCCGCCCACTTGGCCAATTCTTGCTATCCTTTTGAAATTTTTTATTTTACTTACCTTCTTGCCACCGCCCAGCTGGTCTCCAAGGCTATCCCATGTCTGAAATGTGGTCGACCATGGGCTAGGGTCAACCCCCTAGTGGGACTCAAGCCCACCTATGAAGGGAATTTTGACAAAAATTCTAATATAATGCGAATTCTAAAATTATTTTCTAAATTGCTATTCTTCATAAAAAAACCATCTCCAGTATAACCCATACTTCTTTATGAAATTCCACTAGAGGGGGGGGGGGGTGAATAGTGAAATAGTATATAGATCGATAAAATAAAAAATATAATGCAATAAATGCACAACACATAAACACAGAATTTATACTGGTTCGGTCAAAACCCTGACCTACATCCAGTCCCCAAGTAAACCACTTGAGATTTCCACTATAACATCCGAGTCACCGGATAAATAGTACAACACCCTCTTCCTCAGAGGTCTTCTTCTCTCAACAGAGAAGGGGCACACCCTCTTCCACAGAGGTCTTCTTCTCTCAACAGAGAAGGACAACACCCTCTTTCACAGAGGTCTTCTTCTCTCAACAGAGAAGGGCAACACCCTCTTTCTCAGAGGTCTACTTCTTTCAACAAAGAAGGAAAACAGTGAATAACAGAAAGTTACAATACTTCCTATAGAACCTTCAGAATGATATGAATGCACGAATGAAGGATTCTCAGAATGTTCTGTTCTTTTCACTCAGAAGATACTCTTTGTCAAAGAGTTATTCTTGACTTTTTCTCTTTCTTTTCTCTTTCTTTTTCTAGGCTCTCTTTCAGATATCGAATAGGAATTTTTCTCGTTGTAAGCTCACATGTCCATTCCTTGTGTGAATAGTTTATTTGAGTGTGTTTATATAGCTTAAAAAAAGTAGTCGTTACTTATTTGAAATCGTAGTCTTTTTGAGATGTGAAATGTCATGTCATTTCAAAAAACATCGTTAGAGAAATTCGAGAAAGTCTTCTTTCCATAAAAGTAAAATATAGGGTACAATAGTCATTGTAATATTTTAGGTAATATATATTTTATGTAAAAAGTTTATTTCTTACAATAGTACATTGAACGTTGAATTGTAGGCTGTCATGTAGTTTTGTCTTTATCCTAATTAATGATTTGTGGTACATAAGTACTTCTTTACTTTAAATGAGTGTAAGTACAATAAATGCTTTGAGATATTTATTTGTACATAGTCATATCAAGAGTTTTCTTTATGATGTGGTTTTCAATGTCTACAGAGAGAATGAAGATTTTTAAACAAGTCGACATTCTTGAGAAGGATATTAACAAGGATTTCTTACAGGAGGTATTTAATGCTATACAAAGAGAATGATGACTTCAAGTAAGTCGACATTCTATGGGTTTGTAAAAAGGTAACTAGAGTCTTTTCAACAAGTATTATATTTGTTTTTCTTTGTGTAGCCGATTTCCATGTTTTGTCTTTTTCCTACACATTTGAAATCATTTCTTTAAATAGGTAACTAAAGTCTTTTCAATAAGTATTATATTTGTTTTTCTTTGTGTAGCCGATTTCCATGTTTTGTCTTTTTCCTACACATTTGAAATCATTTCTTTAAAAAGGTAACTAAAGTCTTTTCAACAAGTATTATATTTGTTTTCCTTTGTGTAGCCGATTTCCATGTTTTGTCTTTTTCTTACTTTTAAAATCATTACTTTTCAAGTTGTCTTGTATATGATAGAAGGTACAATTATTGGTTTTCAAAAAAGAAGCTTTTTGAAACTATCGTATACTTTTATGAAATAGCTTTTATGAATGAGTATGTAATATGCAATATGCATGCTTCTGAAGGTTCTGTTACATATGACTCTAAAGAAGAAGAAAATCTTCAACTTGAGGTAGTCGATCTCTTTAGATGGTCTTTAGAAATGCATGGCTCAACAAGCTTTTTCTTCAAGGAGTATGATTGCACCATAGTTGTACTTGAACAGAAGGTCTCCATCCTTTTTTAGTGAGATATCCTTGCATCAAATACTCGTTAGATATTTGGCAAAACATATCCAGTCATAATATAACATTTTTCAAGAAGACATATTATCATATCATATGAAATCAAATCAGACAGTGTATCATATTATGTGACATCAAAACCGAGTTTCTCAACATTCTTCTCCTTTTTGATGATGACAAAATATGCTCCCCCTGTCAAAAAAACATTATGCATAGAAATAATACTATCATAAAAATATTGAAAAATGTCAAAGACGAGTATTTTTCTTCAATAATGGAGACAGGTTTTTCTCCCCTTTTGTCATGGACAAAAAGGAAGGGATCAGAGTAAGCAGAGTTATTACAGACCAAAAAAAATAAAAGTTATTACAGGCCAAAAAAAATAAGTTTAATCCGAAGGTGGAGAGGATTGATGTGTACGGGCAGCTTGATCGTGTTGGAGAGTTTGAAGGGTCTGCTGCATCGAGGCTTGATTTCGAAGGAGAAGATCCTGAGTGGTCTGGACATCCATGATTGCAGAAAGGTAATCATATTCGGATGAGGGATCCGCATCATCAGAGCCGGTATTATTAGTGTGCAGGGACCTTGGATTGAAAGAAGAAGCATTGAGGATCTGCGAAGGATAGAGGATAACTTCATTTTGAAGGGGTACCTTGAAGTATTTTAAAATGGGAGTTATAAAACACCCAAAAAGAAGAGGTTGAAATTTTTGATAGCGAATAAAGTGAGCGAAGATGATGGTGGACCAGTTGATCGGAGTAGAGCAGAAGATTGCGTAGAGGAGGAGAGAGATTTTTCTGGGTACTAATCCCTTGCGAGGAGGCTTGGGATAGAGATTGTGAAGAAGAATATGAGCAAGTAATTGAGCATGGGGTTGGAGATTTCTCATGTGCCAGGGAAGATGTGTGAAGTGAGTACAGAGAAGAATTTTTCGAAGTATCGAGTGGTCGAGTGGTACTATGTTTGTTAGATCGGTGCCGGTGGAAGGAAGGTTGAGAATATTGCCTAGTGAGGAAGCATCAAAGAACATCATGCATCATCGGACCTTGGTGGTGATGGTAGTGCGATTATGATCGGTGGAAAGATTTATGTAGAAGAGACGAACAAGTTCGGGATAGTAGGAAGCTTGGGATGAAGTGTCTAGTAAGTGTTTAAGTTCGGGAAGAGATTGTTCAAGGTTAAAAGAGGCGAAGTCTTTGTAGTGAACCAATTCACCTTCATGAATTGGTCGTGAGGAAAAAGAGTTGTAAAAGTGAAAGAGATCAGGAAACCTGAGATCAGCGGCAGTGATCAAATTGGTTGAGGAGGAGGCCATGGCAAGAGTTTAGGAAAAATGAGCAAGAGAGAAGAGCTTGGAAGGAGTAGGAGTTTGTAAGAGAATAGAGATATTCGTAGGGAATGAGAGATGAATCAATTAAATAAAAGGAGAAAAATAATGGTGATAAGAAATGAATGACATTGGAAGTGAAGGATTTTTAGATTTTAGCTGAAAGAGGAAATACGTGAGTTGGAAATAAAGAGGCTTTGTGAATGACAAATCAAATCAGTTGTTGGAAGATATTGTATTGTATATTAAGAAGGACATAGTTTTGAATTTTTTCTATATAAAGAAAGGTTTACTATGGGAGAGTTTATTGAAGTTTGAGATATATCATGTATTGAGTATGGAGTGTCTTAATAAACTCAAGAGAGTGAATGTTTCAAGGATTTTAAAGATTTCGTGAAGATCATGTAAGAAAAGTTATAGAGTGAATAATGGCCTAATAAAACAAACAACTTTTCAAAAAATTATTTTATGTGAAAACATTCCAAATTCGTGAAGAAAGAGTTTGGAATAGGACAAACAGGAATATATGAGGAGATGCAATAATTTCTTATTTAAGAAGACTATATTTTTGGTAAGCGTGGAAGGAGTGTGAATAGTTATAAAGGACAATAATCACTTGATGTTAGATATGAGATGTATGACATAAAGTGGAGTTGGACGTGAAAAGAAGTTTTTTCTAAACGACATGGTTTTAAATAATCTCGATTGGAGAGAGAGATATAAAATATATGAGGAGGTCATGGTCACGGATGGAGAGTCACTTCGTATGAGATAGAGAGAGAGAGGGAAGAAAAGTGTAAGTTGTCAAAAAGGAGATTTTATAATATTTCTTCATAAAGGGTGTGAAAAGTGAAAGGACGATAGTTGATTGTTCTTAAGCAATGATATAATAGATGATATAGTAAAAAATTTACGTGAAATATAACAACTTAAAAGGTGGTAAAACAAATAGGAAGGATAATCACTCGAATTTGATATAAAAGGTATGAAGATTTTAGTGAAGTGTATTTTTTGAGGAAAGTTCATGAAAGAGAGTATATTGCATGAATATGAAAAATAGAATAAGTGAGGAATACAATATCATGTTTGAAGATAGGCTAGCTTTTCGTAAGAGAGGTTTTCACTAGAAGACAAAAAAGTAATAAAAGGTGTTATGAGATGAGTGATGTGAACAATGTCATGATAGCTTTTACTTAATATAATTAGTTCTTATTGATATGAGTGAAAGGAAATAGGACAAGGAGTCATTAAAGAAGTGTACTTGAAAGATGACAAGTTAAAAGACATAAAGAATGTGTCATGATGAATGTGTTTTTATAAGTGTTTAAAGTATACGTGAATATAGAGACATAGTTTGACCTTTTAAAAAAAAAACATAAATATGAGAAATCGATAAGAATGAAACCGAATAAAATAAAATTTTAATAGAACTCATAAGATGTTTTAGTCTTAGTAGGTGAGATTAATTATAAGTCACTTAGTTTGCATATTCCTAAATCTCTTCGAATTCGTGTAAAGTCTTCATGTTTTAATGGTTTAGTAAAGATGTCTGCTAACTGTTGATTAGTGGGTATGAATTCGAGTTTAATTATGTTGTTTAAGACTTGTTCTCTTAAGAAGTGGTGTCTTATTTGAATATGCTTAGTTCGTGAGTGTAAAATAGGATTTTTAGATAGGTTTATAGCACTAGTATTATCACAGAAAATAGTTGTATTTTCAAAATTTAAACCAAAATCTTTCAAAGTTTGTTTCATCCAGATAACTTGTGTACAGGCTAGGCTAGCAGCAATGTATTCAGCTTCAGTAGTTGATAAGGACACACAGTTTTGTTTCTTACTGAACCATGAAACTAGTGAGTGCCCTAGCATATGACATGTTCCACTTGTGCTTTTTCTGTCAGATTTACTTCCAGCAAAGTCAGCATCGCTGTATGAGATTAGATCAAATGTAGAGGATTTTGAATAGAATAATCCAAAATCAACTGTGTCTTTTAAATATCTCATTATTCTTTTTACAGCTTTAAGATGTGATTCTTTTGGATTTGACTGAAATCTAGCACACAAGCAAACACTGAACATAATATCTGGACGGCTAGCAGTTAAATACAGAAGTGATCCTATCATACCTCGATATACCTTTGTATCAATAGACTTACCATCTTCATCTTTGTCCAAAACAGTGGTTGTGCTCATAGGAGTGGTTTTTGAAACAGTTGAGTTCATGTTTAACCTCTTCAGAAGTTCACGAGCATATTTAGATTGATTGATGAAAACTCCATCCTTGGTTTGCATAATATGCAGTCTAAGAAAGTAGGTGAGTTCTCCCATCATACTCATTTCAAATTCTTTCTGCATGGACTTAGAAAATTCTTCACAGAGAGTGCTGTTAGTAGATCCAAAGATGATATCGTCCACATATATTTGAACAATTAAGGTATGATTATTCACTATTTTTACAAATAAAGTAGAGTCTGCTTTGCCTACAAAAAAACCAGTTTTTACTAAAAAGGTTTTGAGTCTGTCATACCAAGCACGAGGTGCTTGTTTTAAACCATATAAAGCATGTTTTAGTTTGAAGACATGATCTGGATATTGTTCATTTTCAAATCCTGGAGGTTGTTTTACATACACTTCTTCATTTATAAAACCATTTAGAAAAGCACTTTTAACATCCATTTGATATAGTTTAAAATCCATATAGCTTGCATATGCTAAAAACATCCTAATAGATTCAAGTCTAGCAACAGGAGCAAATGTTTCATCAAAATCAATACCTTCCTCCTGGTTGTATCCTTGAGCTACTAGTCTTGCCTTGTTTCTTATAACATTACCTGTTCCATCTAGCTTGTTTCTGAAGATCCATCTTGTCCCAATGATCTGATGATCCTTTGGTCTTGGTACAAGATCCCAAACATCATTTCTTTAGAATTGATTCAGTTCTTCAGTCATGGCTAGCATCCAGAACTCATCGATGATGGCTTCATCAATCTTCTTTGGTTCAAGTTGAGAAATGAATGCCATGTTTGCAATCCGTTCTAGCTGAGCTCTAGTTTGAACCCCCTTTGTCAGGTCTCCCAAAATCTGCTTTTGAGGATGATCTCTGATTTCGGCAAATGTTCTTTGATGATCATCTTCATTAGACTTAGCTGTGTTATCTAAAAATAAATCTGTACTTTCAACATCATCATCGTTAGTTTGCTTATGAACAGATTGATCAATAGATTCACAAAAACTAACATGCATAGATTCTTCAATAGTATTAGAACTCTTATTGAAAACTTTGTATGCTTTACTATGACTTGAATATCCTAAAAATATGCCTTCAATAGATTTAGCATCAAATTTATCTAGGTTATCTTTTGTGTTTAGGATAAAGCATTTACATCCAAAGACTTTAAAATAGTCTATTCTTGGAGTCCTGTCATAGAATAATTCATAGGGAGTTTTATTTAATAAGGGTCTAATGAGAACTCTATTTGTTATATAGCATGCAGTATTAACAGCTTCTGCCCAAAAAGATTTAGCAAGATTATTGTGTTGGAGCATAGTTCTAGCAGATTCCTAAAGGGTTCTATTCTTTCTTTCTACTACACCATTTTGAGGTGCAGCTCTAGGAAAGGCAAAGTTATGAGATATACCATGCAAGTTACAAAAATTTACAAAAAGTTTATTTTCAAATTCTCCTCCATGGTCACTACGGATTTTAACAATAAAACAAGATTTTTCATTTTGTAATTTTCTACATAAAATTTCAAATTGACAAAACGTATCACTTTTGTTTTTCAAAAATATTACCCAAGTAAATCGTGAGTAATCATCTACAATGACAAAAGCATATTTATTATGATTCAGACTAGTTACTCTAGAAGGACCAAAAAGATCCAGGTGGAGAAGCTCTAAAGGTCTTTTACTTGAAATGATATTTTTTGATTTGAAAGATGATTTAGACAGTTTTTCTAATTGACATGCATCACAAAAATAATCCTTTTTAAAAGATATTTTGGGTAACCCATGTACTAACTTATCTTTAGCTAATTTAGACATGTATTTGGAGTTGACATGACCCATTCTCATGTGCCATAAATGTTGAGTGTCATTATTAGCTATAAGGCAAGGTTCAGTGATGTTTTCTAGGTATAGTTCATATATATTATTTCTTCTTATACTTTTTAAGATGATATTCTCGTTGGTGTCTGCTATAAGACAAGCATCATGATTAAAGCTAACATTATAACTTGTGTCACACATTTGACTAATACTTAGAAGGTTATGTTTTAAGCCCTTAACCAGGAGAACGTCTTTGATAAGAGGTTTATCTATATTGCCAATATTACCAATACCAATTATCAAACCTTTGTTGTTATCTCCAAAGGTGACGGTTTCTCCTTCTTTATGATGAAGAACAGCAAAAAGGTTTGGATGTTCAGTCATGTGTTTTGAACATCCACTGTCTAGTATCCATCTGTTCTTCTTGTTTGGAGCCTGCAAAACATTAAGTAAAACTTTCTTTTGGTACCCAGTCGGGTCCCTTTTTGTTAGACTTTGGAACCCATATCCATTTAGATTTGGGTTTGTCTACAGCTTTAGAGGAGTTCAAGAAGTTAAAATTATAATACTCATTTTTAGGTTCAGAAGAACCTTTCACAAAAGTGGTCTTTTGATTCATACAAGAAGGCTTGTTGAAATGAGAGTAGCCAATACCATTCTTGTAGAAAGAGATTTTTTGAGAGGATAGGAGTTTATCCAAGTTCTCTTTTCCTTTAGTAAACTTGAAAACCGTTTTCATAAAGTTCTTAGTTTTACTTTTTAATTCTGAAATTTCTACTTGCAGATTTTTAGTCTTGGAGCTAGTAGAAGAGATTTCAGAAGTAATAAGAAGATTTTTCTTTTGTAACTCAGAATTTTCAATACTGAGTTTTTCATTTTTCAGAGTAAGCTCTAGATTCTCAGATTTCAAATATCTATTTTTGAGAATCGTTTTCCTTGATTCTTCAAAAAGTTCCTGAAAAGCATTTTGAAGTTCTTCAAAGGAGAAATCAAGGGATTCACTTACAGAGCTTTCTGCCATGAAGCACATGTTGGCGGTTTCTGCTTCATCATCATTTGACTCTTCACTTATGGATGGTTCTGAATCATCCCATTGAGCATGCAGAGCCTTTTTCTTGAAGAACCTTTTCTTTGGTTCCTCAGTCTTGGATTTTCTTTTAAGAAGAGGACAATCATGTCTCAAGTGACCTGGCTTATTACACTGGTAGCACATAGAATCTTCCTTTTGGTCTTTTCTTTCTTTGTGCTTATTTGGAAGCCGGTTCCTTCTCATAAAGCGCTGGAATTTTCTGGTGAGTAGCGCAATCTCAGTTTCTTTTTCTGAGTCCTCATCCTCAGATAGGGCTGGGAAGGCTAGAGTTTTCTTTAAAGGTTGTTCCTCTTCCCTTCTTTCCTTCATGTGGACTTCATAGGCCATAAGATTGCCTATTAAATCATCCAGGGTAAGCTTGGACAAATCTTGAGCTTCTTCAATAGCAGTAGTATTTTTCTCCCAATCAGTTGTGAGAGATCTCAAGATTTTCTTCACCTTTTCTGTCTGAGAGTGGGTTACACCCAGAGATTTCAGATCATTGGTGATGTTGGTGAATCTGGTGAACATCTCTGTGATGGTTTCATCTTTGTTCATTTTGAACAACTCATATTTTCTGACAAGAGATGAGATTTTGGCTTCTTTCACTTTGTTGGTTCCTTCATGAATAACCTCCAAAGAATGCCAAATATCATATGCAGATTCACATATAGATATTCTATTGAATTCATTCTGATCAATGACACAATATAAGGCATTCATAGCCTTTGCATTTAGGTTTGCCATTTTCTTTTCTTCATCAGACCATAAGTTATAGTCTGCGGATGGAGATGTGTATGGATGCTCAATAATTTTCCATACAGCAAAATCTATGGATTTGAGAAATATAGTCATTCTGCACTTCCAGTATCCATAGTTTGAGCCGTTGAAGAAAGGAGGACGAGATGCGTGTTGACCTTCAATATCACGAGCATAAGAGGTAGATGTCATTTGTGCTGGAAGACTTGTTATGTCGAAACCAGCAAACCTGCTTTGATACCAAATGAAATTCCACTAGAGGGGGGGTGAATAGTGAAATAGTATATAGATCGATAAAATAAAAAATATAATGCAATAAAGGCACAACACATAAACACAGAATTTATACTGGTTCGGTCAAAACCCTGACCTACATCAGTCCCCAAGCAAACCACTTGAGCTTTCCACTATAACATCCGAGTCACCGGATAAATAGTACAACACCCTCTTCCTCAGAGGTCTTCTTCTCTCAACAGAGAAGGGGCACACCCTCTTTCACAGAGGTCTTCTTCTCTCAACAGAGAAGGACAACACCCTCTTTCACATAGGTCTTCTTCTCTCAACAGAGAAGGGCAACACCCTCTTTCTCAGATGTCTACTTCTTTCAACAAAGAAGAAAAACAGTGAATAACAGAAAGTTACAATACTTCCTATAGAACCTTCAGAATGATATGAATGCACGAATGAAGGATTCTCAGAATGTTCTATTCTTTTCACTCAGAAGATACTCTTTGTCAAAGAGCTATTCTTGACTTTTTCTCTTTCTTTTTTCTTTCTTTTTCTAAGCTCTCTTTCAGATATCGAATATGAATTTTTCTCGTTGTAAGCTTGCATGTCCATTCCTTGTGTGAATAGTTTATTTGAGTGTGTTTATATAGCTTAAAAAAAGTAGTCGTTACTTATTTGAAATCGTAGTCTTTTTGAGATGTGAAATGTCATGTCATTTCAAAAAACATCTTTAGAGAAATTCGAGAAAGTCTTCTTTCCATAAAAGTAAAATATAGGGTACAATAGTCGTTGTAATATTTTAGGTAATATATATTTTATGTAAAAAGTCTATTTCTTACAATAGTACATTGAACGTTGGATTGAAGGCTGTCATGTAGTTTTGTCTTTATTCTAATTAATGATTTGTGGTACATAAGTACTTCTTTACTTTAAATGAGTGTAAGTACAATAAATGCTTTAAGATATTTATTTGTACATAGTCATATCAAGAGTTTTCTTTATGATGTGGTTTTCAATGTCTACAGAGAGAATGAAGATTTTTAAACAAGTCGACATTCTTGAGAAGGATATTAACAAGGATTTCTTACAGGAGGTATTTAATGCTATACAAAGAGAATGATGACTTCAAGTAAGTCGACATTCTATGGGTTTGTAAAAAGGTAACTAGAGTCTTTTCAACAAGTATTATATTTGTTTTTCTTTGTGTAGCCGATTTCCATGTTTTGTCTTTTTCCTACACATTTGAAATCATTTCTTTAAAAAGGTAACTAAAGTCTTTTCAACAAGTATTATATTTGTTTTTCTTTGTGTAGCCGATTTCCATGTTTTGTCTTTTTTCTACACATTTGAAATCATTTCTTTAAAAAGGTAACTAAAGTCTTTTCAACAAGTATTATATTTGTTTTTCTTTGTGTAGCCGATTTATATGTTTTGTCTTTTTCCTACTTTTAAAATCATTACTTTTCAAGTTGTCTTGTATATGATAGAAGGTACAATTATTGTTTTTTGAAATCATGAATTATATCATGTCAAAATACCTTTTCCATAAAGGTTTGTAAGAAGGTACAATTATTGGTTTAAAAAAAAAGCTTTTTGAAACTATCGTATACTTTTATGAAATAGATTTTATGAATGAGTATGTAATATGCAATATGCATGCTTCTGAAGGTTCTGTTATATATGACTCTAAAGAAGAAAAAAATCTTCAACTTGAGGTAGCCGATCTCTTTAGATGGTCTTTAGAAATGCATGGCTCAACAAGCTTTTTCTTCAAGGAGTATGATTGCACCATAGTTGTACTTGAACAGGAGGTCTCCATCCTTTTTTAGTGAGATATCCTTGCATCAAATACTCGTTAGATATATGGCAAAACATATCCAGTCATAATATACCATTTTTCAAGAAGACATATTATCATATCATATGAAATCAAATCAGAGAGTGTATCATATTATGTGACATCAAAACAGAGTTTCTCAACACTTTAAAATACATTCTTTATTAATTTCCATACATTGACAGGGTTTTAACATCGTTTAAATTCTTTGATTCGAGATCTGATTGACTTATACATTTCGAATTGAATTTAGGGTTTTGATGAATAATGCATTACAAATTCACATCTGTTTCAATTTGTGTGTGTGGATATATATATATATATATATATATATATATATATATATATATATATATATATATATATATATATATATAAATCCTCGTAACCATACAAAATTATTTATTTCAAAACCCTTATCATGAATTGAATTTTCTCAAAGAATTCACGGGTCTTACAGAGGGTGATCAAGTGATTAATGAACAAATATATGTGCAATCATCTTGCACATGATCTTTTCACAACTTAATGGGCTCACCTCCCTGTGAGGTAAAAGGAAGCAGATAAGGTCATGCTAAACATGAGTTTTTTGCTCATGCCAACATTGTGGCTGTCTGTTTGCATTTTAGATGAATTTAACGTAGCATATAGCTGTTCTGTTGTCTTTTTAAATTTTCAAAATACAAAACGGACGCCCATGATGTTGGCATGAGCAAAAAAGCTCATGTTCAGCATGACCTGATCTACTTTTAACGTAAAACCTTGGTTTTAGCAAAGCAAACCCACGAGGTCAGATCATTTCTTGGTTCTTTGTGGGCACCTATGAATTCAAGGCCTAGAATTGCTAATGCTAAGTTAGATCAGGTTGAGTTGAGCTCAACAAAAAACCATTCCAACAAAGGTGGCAATGGCGCCATGGTCACTGGGCTAAGTCATGGTGAACTTAAAATTGGGCTCAATGCAGTTGAATCTCCTTGTAGATCGGTTTGGTAAGATGAAATTCTTTATTGTCAGGCACGTAGAAGTGTAAGCCAAGCACGCATGTGCACCATCGTGTGTTCCCAAGATCATGATCCCCGCGAACACCATCACCAAGTTCGTGAACTTGTCGTGTCGTGAAAGGCTCAAGATAATGCGAATCAATCTAGGCCCATAGGCAAACCGAACCAAGTCCCTAAACTTTGACTCGGGGTTTGACAAGATCTCAAGCCTTGACCCTGAAACTCACCAAAGAAGATTCATCGTGGGAGGTGTGTGCTGACGTGGATAGAGGTGGCCTGGACCAGCTGCCATGTCCCAGGCTTGGGCCTATAAATTAAGCTCAAGTTCAACCAGAACCCCGGCCAACACGGTTCGGCCTGGCCCGACCCATATATATGAAAAGCCATAAGAGTGGACGACTTAAATTTGGACACCCATCCAACGTTAATCTACGACGATGATGACCACTATTAAATGTTTGGGCGGAAAAATGATAATTAATATGGGTCATGACCGTTGTTAAATGTCTTGGTGAAAAATGAGAATTAGCCACAATTGCAACCGCTGCTAATCCGCAAGAATGGTGGATATTGATCCAAGTGAATAATTTACTTGTCCATATATATATATATATATATATATATATATATAGATAGATAGAGAGAGAGAGAGAGAGGCGTAGCTAGGATTCATGTGAGGGGGGGGGGGCAAACAGGGGTGTAGCGAAAAAAATTGTATTTGTGCGATAGTCGGGGGTTCGGGAGCAGCGCCCCCGAATTTTTTTTTTTGAGATAAAATAAAAAATGGCTACAATTATTAATAAAAATCTATTTCATATGGACAAATCAAACTATTTGCTGCAGTCAGGGCTGGGCTAGGACTGGGCTTTTAAAAAAAAAAAAATAACTGTTTCGGGAGGCAGGACTGGGCTACCACCCTTAGCTATGCATTTGTATATATATATATATATATATATATATATAGAGAGAGAGAGAGAGAGAGAGAGAGAGAGAGAGTCACTAAAATATGAGAACGAAAATACGAGAAGTAGAACTATGGGCATTTCCAACCATATGGATGAAATTTGAATGGTGAATTTGCTAAGAATCAACCATTGGATCGTATATTTTTTATAAAAAAAATGTGATTTTTGAATGCTTGAATATTTAAGAAGATTATGAGCCATTGATTTTAAAGTTTTAAAAAAAAAATTATGCATCAAAATAGGATGATTCAAGAGCAGGTTCTATTAAAACCAAGCATTTGGACGGTTAAATTTAAGAAAACAAAAACAAAAATATCATGAAAATCGTGATTCATACGTTAGTTCTTATATTTTATTGATTATATATATATATATTGTTTGTATAGGTCTGAAACTGGACGGCAGGTCATGGGCTAGGGTTTTCTTAAGGGACCCGTTGCCAACCAAGTGGACAACCCCACACCCCTCAGCCACAAAATGCACCACTACCAACGGACATCAAGCATCCACCATTTCACGTGTCCATCCCTCAGCTTTTGGCCATACACGGCACGCAGGCGGACACGTATCAGAATCGATGACATGGCACTTTAAGGCAAAATATCTAGTACTAGAAATCATGTAGGACACGTGTCGTCACGTCCATGGCTCCTCGCCAGCGGATCTTTTGGGGGTGTTCTGCCGAAACCAACGAAAATATCGTAACTAGTGGAGGCAGTACCCGCCACGTCACGATCGGTGGGCCGTGTGAGGTGGGTCCCAGTGATATCTTGCTGACGTGGAAGATTTGCAGGGCAGATATTTTTCGCCTCCCCACCACAGAAACGGACAGAGAATCGCAGTGGGTGGGTTTGGTACGCCAGAAAACCAATAATCAAATCCTGCTTTTTCATATTTATTTTAAAGTTGGTTAAAGGTGTTTCAATAATATCTTGACGATCACGATTCACACCCAGTTCAAGATATTTGGATATTTTCTAGAGAGAGAAAGAGATGTGGGGTGCTGGGATTCTTCAATCAATTTGAGGTGCTGCGATTTGTGCTGCGATTTTTGGTTGGTGATCTTGGGTAAATTTTGGTTGGTGAACTTGGGTAGGGGGATTTTGAAGGTTTTTGGGGTGGTGAGATTTTTTCTTGTCTGTTTGTTTGGTTGGGAGGGGTGGATTGATTTGATGGGAGAATTGGTGGTGAGTTGGGAGGATTTGGAGGTAGTTGTGGATGCAAAAGGGGAGGAGGTGAGGGAGAAGGAGATGTTGGTGAGGTGGGAGAAGTTCCTTCCCAGGATGCTCGTGAGGGTTTTGCTTGTCGAGTTCGACGATTCGACGAGGCAGATCATCGCCGCGCTTCTGAGGAAATGCAGTTACAAAGGTGTGTTTCTGTTTCTTCGATATTTGTTCTTTGGTGATTTGCTTTAGGGTGCGTTCTTTCGACTGAGATACATAAATTGTTTCTCTGGAACAATTGGCTGTGAGGGTATTCTTAAGAGTTTTAAGCATATCAATGCTGTCGTTTTTATTTTTAGAAATGGTGGCTTTGTATGTTCTATGTTACCATGTTTCTCTTTGCTTACATTTTGGAGAAAAATATTTGTGCTTACCATGTTTTACTGTGTATCCATGTACACAAAAAGCATATATTAATTGGTGAAGTCCTTTTTTGAGGAAAAATGTGTTATGCGTAGATATTGAGATGTGATTGGGTTTTATGTTCGGATTTGAGCAGTTTCTGCGGTTCAAGACGGGGAAAAGGCATGGGAGGTACTCAAGGAGAAACCCCATAATTTCGATTTGGTCTTGACTGAAGTGTCGTTGCCATCACTCTCTGGCTTTGACCTTCTTACCATGATCGCGGGGCATCCAATCTGCAAAAATATCCCTGTAATCAGTAAGTTCGAGTTTGTCATAAAGCCCATTTTTCGTACCTAAAGTTTTCATTGCACTTAATTGCTGATGTAAAACTTGTTCTTTCCATCTGGGAACTCCTTGCAGTGATGTCTTCTCATGATTCAATCAATATTGTCTTCAAATGCATGTTGAAAGGTGCTGCCGACTTTCTTGTGAAGCCCATCAGGAAAAATGAATTAAAGAATTTGTGGCAACATGTCTGGAGAAGGCGCTCTGTACGTCATCTCACACCTTGTGTCTGTAATTCAGTGGTTTCCTTGCGGCTTGTTTTTGCTTCCCGATAATGTTGTTGGTTGCTTATTTTTATTTCCCCTGTTTTTAATGGCCTTAGACAAATGATGGTGTGAGCGGATGCCAAAATCGAAATCCTGCAGAGCATAGATTTGAAGTTGTGTCTGACAATAATTCTGCAAGCAATCCTTCAAGTGATTATGTGGTTTCTGTCCATAAGAAAGAGGAAAACAGTGAGAAAGGGAGTGATACCCAAGTGAGTGTTCCATATAGTTTTTTACAGTTGTTGGTAACTAGTGAGATGTTTTTTTTATCAATATGCAGTGTGGTGGATAAAAGATCATAACATCACGGCTATGAATTTTGCAGAAAATAATTAGTTTATTGTTTTGGATACACAATTCTGATGATGGAGCACTAACTGAACTATCTTCCCTTTTGTTCTTCATAGATGTGTTACGATGAGACTTATAAGACTGTTTTATTTTAAGAAAAGATAAACCTTTCAGAATATTTAATATTGTTTGCATTGTGTTCATTACAGAGCTCTTGCACAAAGCCAGAGATGGAAGCTGAAAGCATAAATATGCGCACGACAAAGGTTTTCCCCCTCCCACAAGTACACTCAGAGCCACATAAATATGAATATGGCACAAAAGAGAATGGAAGTTGCTTGCTGAGAGAGAATGATGCACAAGGTGCATGTTATATGTTAACTTGTTTTGTTTGAATCATAGTTCATCCACTTACAAAGCTGTGGCTCATGAATGATATATTTTTTTGGCAGATTATTTGATAACGCAAACAACAGACACAAAACTGAGCAGTCAAGCAGTTAATTCAATGACTAAGATGCATCTGCAGGAAGCCCACGCACATGCAGGGCATTTGCTTATGGAGGAAAACGTTGGAATAGCAACCTGCAGAAAGGTTTCTCTCACAAATGGTGAGTCTAACCAATGCAATTCTGAATGGCATAGTCCTCCTAAAGAAGCCATCGACTTTCTTTGGCAAATTGGGGAGCGATCACTACGCAATTATGCACAGAATGAAGGCATCAATGTCATGCATGAGAACTATAATGATTCAGAAGAGACCTCCATTCCCAAGGATAATGCGTCCAATTTTGAATGTTTTCCACCATGTGACCTTTCCTTGAGGAGACCACAACTCAATGGCTATATTAAACAAGGGATAGAGGAAAAGCACATGTTAAACCATTCTAATGCTTCTCCATTTTTAAGGTGAGATGCTACCACAATAATTTCAAACAGGCATCATGAGTTCATGATTTTCATATAATTTATAAACTAACTATTTACAGGTTTTCTGCTCTTTTTGCCTATGATTCTTGTAAGGAGCTTTGATAGTATTAGTCTTATCTGTTATTATATGAGATAAATGGATTTTAGTTCTTTTCCTTTGATAGGATGAATGGTTAGTGTTTTGTTCTGTTGTATAGCATCTTACTATCAATAGTAGCATGTGATGGAAGTGATGTGTCCATAAAAGATATACGGAGATTGCATTTCTATTCGTGAACAGTTTGTTCTTCTTTCTTTTCTTGTGTTTTTTATTTGCAAGCTGGGGGCAGGTCTCATGGAATTCAAACTTGCACAGTCATTATTTTTGCCGAAATTGAATGAGAAGATTGCATCTTTACTTGTAATGGAGTATTCCTGTGGACAGGTGGATATGGCTGCCATTTTGCTAACTGCAATTTGAAACAGGATTCCCACAAACACTAGAAATTGCATTAATAGTCATATGAAGCTAAGAAGATTATGGTTGAGCATTCCATTGAAAGATGAAAATTTTAGAACTATAGATCATTTTTCTTTATAAGAATGGTATAAATTTTTCCAAAACCATTTAGGCTTTGTTTGGGAGCCGGTGTTGGAGAGGAGATGAGAGGAGTGGTGGGAGTGGAGATGAAAATGGGACATGAGGCTGGAGTTGTCAACATCATCCTTGTGAAGATGTAGTTGAAAATAGCCCATCTCCACTCTCAACACCATTCTCGTCTCTCAAAACAGGGTTTCCAAACACCTGTGCAGGTAGGTGGTATTAATTACACCCTCATTAAATACCATCTCCTCTCCCATCTCTGGCTCCCAAACAGAGCCTTAAGTTTGTCAAAATTCTATTGATTTTATTGTTGACAGTTAATATCTGACTGTCAAATTTTAAATAATTGAGTTTGGTTTTGGTCTGAGTAAGCTTAATAATATTACCATTATTTTTAAATATTTATTCAGGAAGTATATCTGCCTATTGTAACTTGAGAAATGTTCGACAGAAAGATTGTTGATTGGAACGACTGGGTTCGACTGAAATGGAATGGAAGTAGATAAGAAGTTTTAGGTTTGGGCAGTGTCATGATTAAACTATGACAAGTTCATTTTCCTTGTTTTTTCTTCAAGCGTGAAAGCTATGTTTTTTTACATAAATGACAATTAACTTTTCTATTCTTTTGGGAGATGTGCTCATCCTGTATTTCTTTTGTTCATTTCTATTTCCTGTTCATTGTTCTCTACAGGTTGAGGCTAAGCCTTGTTCTAAATTTGAAAAAATGGTTGCCGGCATCCTAAACCTGAATTACTATAAGGAACTATATGCATTCATGCTGCAAAAAACAATGCTGATCCATGAATCGGATTAAGCATTGCTAGTCTTTATTCTGGTGTTTTGTACAATCCAAGACTCAAATCTGGAATTGATTCAATTGGATTATTGTTATATCAGATCAAGAATGTTACAATGTCAAATGGATAGCATGGACTTTCTCTCTGGTTTAGCTTATGTATGTAGTCAATGTCAACCACATTGGTGAACAAACATTTTACACATCCATTGACAACTGCATGTGCCAATCTGCCATTGTTAACTCATAGTTGCATCGTTACATGGAACACTCTAATGTATCATGTATCAAGAAGATCAATACCTGGCACTAGTATGAAACTCATCTCAAAATCTACTAATAGGAGTACTAAATATTTAAGAAACTTGTATTACATTCTCTCTCAATTCTGGCAAACTATGCTTTACCTTGCAGTCAGTCATTAGTGTAAGATGACTCTAGCAGTAGAGCTTTTTGAAAACTTTAGTCCTTTTAGATTCTTTGGGTCATTCTCAAGCTTGGAGGTTGCTTCATTGAATGGTAGGTTTAACACAACAAAAAATTTCTGAGCCCACTCTTTCTAGTGGCTTAAATGTAGCTGTTTGCCTCACAATTACTTGGTGAAGTATGGTTTTGAAATTGTTATAGGGGAGTTATGTTTTGGTTGTGACTGTAGATAATTCAGTATGGATTTCTATTTCTTAGTTCAAATTTCCATTTTAAGTATCCTGGCCACTATAAATTTTTTAGTTTTTTTACCAAATGGAGCATTCTGTCAATTTTGTCAAGCTGAGATACTAATTTTGGAAATTACAATGAACCCATTAAGTATCCTCATTTAATTTTTCATCACTTTTCCTTGATGACTATTTTATGACAGTAATAGTACAAACATTTTTAACATACTCATACATGGATATCAGGTCATTTGAGCTATACACAGCTTTCTGATATAAAGTTTATTTGCGCTATTCATGTATATCATAGATTCGGTTATTTCCATCATACACTATGGCGCCTTTGACTGGGGACTTATAAGTGGTCTTTAACTCATGCAGGTACAGTAACAGGATTATTCCACATACTGTTCCCACATCTTGTTTCAGTCCAGAGCCTAAAGAAGGTGAGAATTACTCTCGTGCACCAACAGAAAGTAAACAAAGTGTAACTCCGGGAGTCGTATTTTCACCAAGGACAATTAAATGTAATACTCTAAATTGGAATGAGGTTTCACCAGATAGTAGAAAAGAGGATGCACACTCACATTCCAAAGGTGCTTATCCAAGTAGTGCAACTATGCCTGAGGAAGCAGTTCCCTGCTCACATCTTGGCATTATACCTGTGTCGCTGCCTGTTGGAAGAAACTTAAATTTTGATGGTTTAAGCTCTGAATATGGCACCATTCTACAACCTGCATTTTATGCACAAGGTCCATTTTGGAGTCCAATTACTACATGCAAGCAGGAAACCATTCATAAAAGTTCAACCCCACAATCTGATCAGTCACTGAGACAGAGCAACTCTGGGCATTGCTATCACTTAGATAACTGTGATGCTAAGCCACTTGAACAAGTCTCAATCACGCCGGAGAATAACTTGGGAGTTAATGAAGATCATGGGCTTGCTTCTTCTTCATGCCAAAGTGGAAGCAGCCTATGCAATGGTGTCATTAAATATTATAACCTCACCCCTTCTGGGACTGTTTCGAATGCAAACAATGGAAATGTAAGTACAGCAAATGTCACAGAAGCCACAACAAAAAGTGGTAATGAGGAACAGTTTGGTAACAATGGGGTTGGAATGGTGGAATATAATCTCTCAGCACAGAGAGAGGCGGCTCTGAACAAATTTAGACTGAAAAGGAAAGAGAGGTGCTTTGAGAAGAAGGTGAGCGGCTAAATTCAGTTCAGTTTTTGTTATTTGATCACCTTAAAATATCATCCTTTTGCTTTCTTGATCATATTGCAATAGCATCATTCTATTGGTAGTCTGAGAAATGACCAAATTGTTTTTGCAGGTTCGATACCAAAGCAGGAAACTACTTGCAGAACAACGGCCAAGAGTGAAAGGCCAATTTGTTCGCCAAGCCCATCATGACTCCTCAGTCATGCAAGTTGATTGATCTTTCTGCTCTGATGAACATCTCTTTCCTCCCAACTATTGCCAATTAAGCAGGAGGCCACTGAGTCGATGTAGATGACCTCAAATTGAGTTAACTACCATGGAATCGTATTGCCAACGTCTCTGGCCTTTCACATTGGCAATCAAGCAATGAAATTACAACAGTGATTACAGAGTTACAAGTGTGCGAGTGATAGAGTTGTAGAAAGAGTGTTTATTTGGGAGTGGCCAACTGGCAATTGGTCAGTTAATCCTCTGACATTCAAAATTTCACTAAACATCCAGCCACCTTCTACCACACAGAATGTATGAAGTAATTTTCTACTTTACGTAAGCAGCCTCAATTTTTGCACCTCCCTTTCCGTTTATTCAGTAAGTCAACTAGATCACATGATTGTAATTCTTATGTTTTTGATTCATATCAAAGTGGAATCCCAAGTCTGGACCTGGATATGTATTCATGTTGAGTGGGCTATGTTACACAGAGTTAGTAGTATGAGAATGTCAATGGAAGGTCACCAATATGGTGTCACTCATTCCCCAACAGGTTGGGAGCCTTAGGTTGGGTGTTGATTATATTATCAAGTGTGCTTTGATTACTGGATCCAGGTACAGATTTCACCATCTGCAGATTGAATGGTTATAGCAGGAGCTGTGGTTGAGTTCAGAGTCTTCAGACTCTGGTCTGAAACTGACATTACATAACTTGAGTCCTAACCTCTGAAGTTGTAGATATCATTCTTTAGAAGTACCACAAGTTCCTCTGTAATTTCTCGACTTTGGTCTGAATCTGCCATTACATACCTCAAGTCCTGACATACCTCAAGTCCTGACCTATTAAAGTTTGCTTTGCTGTTATTCAAATTTTCATGGTCAGTGTATTATGATTCTCAAAAAAAGATAATGGTGCCTAAATGGGTAAATATTGCCACTAATGATAGTACCATACTGTCTACTAAAAAGTCATAGATGAAGTTTGTTATCTACTAAATTGAACCAATTTATTGTTTATTTGTCAATAACGTGTTTTAGATCGAGTTGTTTCTACATAAAACTCAAAGTTTATATTATGAAATTTTGATGCATTTTGGATTTTTTTTTTTGTTATTTAAAAAAGATCTAAACATTAAAATATTGTAATCTAAAGCAAGTTTTAAGCTAAATGAACTAAGAAATTGTGCTTGTGTTGGATAATGAAGCATTGGATAATTTGTTAGAAAATAGATGGGGTTTAGTTGGTGACACAGTACCATCGTTTGTTTAGACATAAACTCCAGCCAAATGGTTTGCTGAAAGTCTAGTTCAAACAAGTATGTCCTGTTCCACAGAAAGGAAAATATTTCATTTCTCTTCTTTGGATCAGATCTCTAACTGAACCCAATCCATTTGCACGTTATTTCAAGACTTGTTTTTCCAACTTGTTAACGGGTGAAAATGATGTTTCCCTTTTGGTTATTCGCCTCCAGACAAAACAAAGTTTCCCTATCTTCATCTGGTAGTTAGTACCGGGGTTGGACATCAGGCAGGGCTGACCCGAGGCCCGATAGGGTCTGATCGCCCAATCCGGCTCTTGTCGAGTTCAGGGCGGACTCATGACTTATCAAGCTGGTTTCTGGGTGGGTCAGGGTCAAGCCCTTTGAATCCATATTAAATGGGTCATGCCACCGAGATTGATTGGCCTGTGATTGTCAACAGACCAATTAAGCTTGCCCAAAAAGTGGGCTGGACTAGGCCATCTTGACACAGCCCATTGAGCGCCTATTAAATTGGGTCAGATAGCCTCCGACCACAGGCAGCCCGGTACCATTTTTCTTGTACAATGTCCATGATAGGGTTGGTTCAAACTTTACTAGACCCAGTGACTCAGCTTGAGGTGGTATACCAAGGCCAGGTCAGATCCGGATTCGATTTTTAAGCTAGTCGGATTTGGATTCGGTTTTGTCTCATCCCATCTGACTCTGAATCTGATTATGTCAGATCCGATTAGGTCAGACTTGGTAATTGCTAAATCCAACCCGTTTACATTCCTACCCATGACCCTCTTGCCCACCAAATAGTACACCCACTTCGCTTAGTTAGTAGAAGCCACAATTCAGCTGGCATCCTGACTGTGATCTCACGGTGGTTTTCTAGATGTGGGTAGGATACAGGTGCCCATGGTACTGGATCAGCTTAATACAATTACAACCGTTGATTTTCAAGACATCAAAGATAACATATCGGGGCAAGCCCAATTTCAACTTGGATCTGATGACATTTGTTTATCTGTTTCGACCCAGATACAAATAGAACTGACCATGTCCGTTCCGATTCCGAATCAGATCTATATATCGAGAACTGGCAACCTTGCTTGGATCCGGTTCGGATCCAGGTGATCAGAGCTCTGACCCATTTGCATTCGTACGTACATATAGGAACTTTTCATATACCACTGAAAGCATGCCATCCCCTGGCCGGAGTAATTACTCACAAAGAAAATGCTGCAGAAAATTGAGAAATTTTGTTTTTGAAATTTATCAAGAAAGCAAGTAAATAGAAAAAAAAGTAAAATGATCATAATAATACCTCACAATATATTTAAAATAAGTGATATTTTTTATTTTTCGTGACTTTGAATGATATTTCATATGGCTGTGAGTGAGTGCTCTCCACCGCAGATTAGAATGTCATTGTAATATTCCAGCATTTAGTTGTAACGCTTACCCTGAAGCATCTATCAAAAGAGGCTCATATGACCACTACCAACAACCAAATCCTAAGGCTCTGTTTGGGAACCCGTGTTAGAGGGAGTTGTAAGGAGCAGGGAAAAGTACTCCCTCTTTTGTTTGGAAGCATAAACAACTCCTTTAAGCATTCAAACTTGCTCTAATTCATAACCATGCACTACAAGAAAAACCTTCATTAGCGATGAAAATTTGCGACAGAAATAATCTGCCGCAAATTTGCGACGGATTAGCTAGAGAAAACTAGTCATCCATAAAAATTGAAATTAGTTACAGAATTAGCAACGGAAAAATTTCGTCGCAAAATCTGTTGCTACTTAGCGACAGATTAGCGATGAAAAAATCCTCTCAAAATTTATCGTAAATTAGGCATAGATTAGCGATGAAAAGTTTTTTTCACTAATCTGTCATAAATTAGCGACGGATGTCGCGACAAAAATTTTCTATTTCTAATCCATCGCTAATTCAGGATATAAAAAGGCCCATTTAGGGCACGATCTCTCTCTCTTCCCTCCTCCCCCATCCTTTCTCCTCTCCAAATCCTCCTCGTCGTTGCCTTCGTCGATGTCGTCGCAACTCAGGGCGCCGAACCAACAACCGGGGATCATCGAACCCAGGCACTACAAGAAATCTGTGGATTAGCGACGACATCAATCCATCGCTAAACAATTTAGCGACGGATTAGCGTCGGTTTAGCGACATATAACTTTCATCGCAAAATTCTAGTCGCTAATTAGCGATGAAAACTATTTGTCGTAAGTTTCGTCGCTAATTTGTGATGAATTAGCGAATGCCATGATTCGTCGCAAGGTTGTCGTTAATATGCAGAGATTTGGTTTAGCAATGAATTAAAATTCGTAGCAAAAACATCGGCCGATTCACTTTTGCGATGGATAAATATTCGTCCCTAATCTGTCGCTAAATTGGACGCCGATAGTAAATAGCGATGGATAATACACATCGCTAATCCGTTGCAAACAATAAAAAAAAATTAAAAAAAAATATTTAAAACATAAATATCGAGAAAAAATTCTCGTGATACAATTTATATTTCCTGTATAATTTATATTTCATATGTATAAACAATATAGTACACATAAAAATACATATAAAAAGCAACTAAAACAATTTATAACTAAAACAATTTATCGATCCACTATAATCCTCGCCAAGTTCTAATTATTTACAAGTAAACATTTACAAAGATTTTCTTTTGAAACAACAAGAAGGTACAACAAATTCAACACATGAATCTAATCATTGCCAAGATTTTGTATGTCATCTTCTTCATTCTCTCGATCTGCCTCTTCAACTCCTTTATGCTGATTATCTCCAGCATCCTACAAGAGAAAAGAAAGGTTAGTATTGATAAACAAAATATAATGAAATAAATTATATGCAATGCACCTAAGTTAAGGCAATTAAAGTAACATGAGTGAATTACACATAATCTAGCTAGCAATAAAGTGAAGGATATTAAGAGAATTCAGATGTGTTCTAAGGCTGACATAAAAAATTCATAATGATTCAATCATGCAAATATGTGTTCTAATCATGCATATACTAGCTTGAAATCTAACAACATAAAACAAATCACATGAAACTTTTATACCTGAGAGGCACCTGCAGACGAAGTTTTCCTGTCCCAAAAAAAGATGCACAACTCATTACGGACAATGTCGAAAATTGCTTCATGTAAATAGTCATGCATTGTGTCCTTAACAAGCTGGTGGACACCATCCCAAGAATTAGGCGGGTCAGTCGGATGCTTGAAGTTGATGCTGGCGGGAGAACTCTGTAAGTCGTGACTGAAGGAGGCAACGACTGGTGAGGTATTCATATTACTCTCAAACCCGAACACACGACCCATTTTGGGTTCACTTGTTGCAGTCACCCATGCTGCAGGATCAAAAGATGGATGCTGAGTGGAGTCATCGCCATATCGCTCTACCATCTGTTGCTCATATGACTCCTACAAAATAATGATTACAGTATAGATTAATAATTAAGAATTACAATATTTATGATAACTTGTATATTATAATATTTATTAATACAATAAATACATATCGTTGTCGTTCTTGCCTTCTCTGATATGAACTCTCTCGTGGTCTTACATTTATGTGTTTCAACAAACACAGCTTTGTATGGCACAATGCCTCATTTTTCTGCTTCCTACCAAGTTAAATAATAAAAACAATATTTAACAGGTATGCAACAATACTTATAAAATTGACAATATATATTGATGAGTTACCATTTTCTTCAGTCGGCTCCCAAAAGTCCTAGATTCATCTTGTGTGTAGATGGGCATTGGGCATCTTCGTTCGGTTTTATGCAGCCTTCGCTGAGCAGTTTCAAAATTCATGCCCCGCCCACTTATCGCATATTGCATCCCAAACATCTGACCTGATAGTAGGAGGTCAATGGCCCTTCCACTGCAGTGGATTATCTATCCCGCCAGATGCTTTTCTTGCTGCAATCTTCATATTGTGCAATATGTCTGAAAATCGACTGGCAGCCACCTTCTGCCATACTTTCCTTGCATTCTGCTCCTCTATCATAGTCGTGAAGCGATTCGAAGACTACAAATACTTTCAGAAAGTTAGTAGACATGTCTATAACAAAAAATTAAATATGAAACACATTAACTATGAGAAACAATTGTATACCATGAATGAGGACCACAATCTGTCCAACACCTCCTTCGGGTACTCTTTTCATTGAGCGATCGGTCCTGCTAGATGTTGAACTAGTGAATGCCTAATCTCTCATATTAGTTCTTGTGGCTCGAACCTCACGCTGCATATGAATTGGTACACACTAACTATCAATATACAATATTTATAAGATAAGTTAGGATAAGTGAAAATGAAATACTTATGGTCGATTATCGATATACACTATTTGAATGAGTCTTCTTGTGTCAGACTGAGAAGACCATGCATTCAGCGTTGTCTCGTGACTTGTATGAACAGCTGGTATAGGTGGGTCATGTGCAAGCGAAACATCATATGTAGAAAAATAAGTTAGAAATTCACACAATGCATATTTAAACTAATCAAGTATACAATTAGTTAAATGATAGACCTACCAAAGCAGCCCGTGAAGATAAAGGTTGAGTCTGGTTACCACTGGGTGATCAACCACTATAACCTCCATAAAGCATATTCTAACAAATAAAAAACGTCATGCAATACATTCAAACATTATAATACCTTTAAATCATTCAAACCATTGCAATACATTTCAATATATTCAAATAATTCACATCAAATATTGCAATACATTCAAATCATTTAAACACGTTATAATATATTCAAATCATAACTCTATACGTATCAAATATACATAATCAAAGAATAAAAAATGTCATGTAATACATTCAAACATTGCAATACCTTCAAATCATTCAAACCATTTCAATACATTCAAATAGTTCAAATCATTCACATCAAATATTATAATACATTCATATCATTCAAACCCGTTACAATACATTCAAATCATAACTCTATACGTATCGAAGATACATAATCAAAGATTAAAAAATGTCATGCAATATATTCAAACATTGCAATACCTTCAAATCATTCAAACCATTGCAATACATTCAAATAATTCAAATCATTCACATCAAATATTGTAATACATTCAAATCATTCAAACACGTTACAATACATTCAAATCATAACTCTATATGTATCGAAGATACATAATCAAAGAATAAAAAATGTCATGCAATACATTTCAATACATTCACATCAAATAGAGGTATGTATTACAAGATTTATTTCACTAGCTCGAGAATTCTTCCTCATCACTTGTTTGACTTTCATATTCTTCTTCTTTCTCCTCCTCCTCTTCTTCATTGGCCGCCCATCTACTTGGTATATCATTTGGATCACATTCTTCCATGAATGTTTTATCGACCAATGGAGATATGACATGCATACCATGTGCGACATCGTGACTATAAGAGAAGTCATACATATCATCTGATTGATAGTAATCACTCTCTTTAGTTAACTTGTCTTCTTGTAACTGATCATACTCGGGGTATAGTTTGGACTTTACCTTGCAAACTGCCTACCATTCATTTCTATCTGACTTCTTTGTACTCGGATATGAAGTATAGTAAACTCGTTGAACTTGCGAGGCTAATATGAATGGTTCATATGTTTTAAATCTTGATTTATGATTCACCTCTACAATGCTTGAGGCTTTGTCGACTCTTGTTGCAGTGGGATCAAACCAATGACACCTGAATAAAGTTACCCTGTTATTTATGCCTAAGTAAGTCAACTCCATTATTTCTTCTATAACACCATAGTAGTCATGTTCATTTTCACCATAGCTGCTACCCTTGACACACATACCACTATTCATCATTGACTTGTTTACACCATAGTCTTTTATATGGAATCGATAACCATTTATGATGTACCCGTTGTAATATTGCACAACTTTGGTCGAACTATTTTGTAAATCACTATTCTTTGATCTTTAACATTACCATGGCGGACCTACAAGCATAAATAATGATTTTGATCACGACCAATTAAGTATCATCCTTACCAACTCTGTCAACCATGCCACAAACTTATTTTCGTGTTCTTTTTGTACTTTTGCATCAGTGAGATATGAAAGTTCTCTTCACAACTCCAGATCAAATCATCTGCACTTAACAAATACTTATATTACTGAATCATGTATGCACTTATAGAACATAAAAGGATATAGATTTGTGTTGCATCTACATATACTTACTCGATGTATGGGTCAATTGCTGAGCAATTAAAAAAGATATAGATTTGTGTTGCGTCTTGATCTTGATCTTCCAAGAGTCTTGACCGGCAACTGCCAAAGGCATGCCCAAGTGGTTGAAATATCGACATTTTTTCAGCTACAGTAAATTGTTCTCCATCATCGTTACGAGGTGGGCATGTGTAAAACCTGCAAATTTTTGATAATTTTCAAAATAAATAAAGGGAAAAATTCTTTGGAATAAATATGATAACGTGTTATAGAGTCAATCCAAATGAATCTTGAATCCAAACAAAATCAAAGGGATCCAATATTTGGATTTGGATATGACAAATGGATTTGGATCCTGGATGGATCCGAAACTCAATTCAAATCCAATTGGATCTTAATGGATCCAAATATGGTCGAATTTCAATCAAAATTCAAAAATCTAGTTAGAAAGTTCAGAAGATCTAAAATATATTTTTGATCCAACTCGTATTTGAGATTCAAAAAAAAAAACAAATTTGTACATAAAAGCATTAATAAAGACCCATAGTGCAACATGAGATGAAGTGGTGTTATGGCAAGAGGTCTTTTCTAGTTATGAGGCAACTTGAGTTCAAATCTCATTAGCCATATATATGGATTTTTGAAAGAGGACGTGTCTTTTTGTCAAAAATGTCATTTTTGGGATTCTGACCAAACGTCAGAAGGAAATAAAGGAATTAAGGTTGCAAGGATATGTAATGAAGTAGACATCGGCGCATTGGTGAGTTTTTTTGCCTCTAAGGGAGGAGAACTCTGGTTCGAATCCCCCTGTGCTACATAAGTTTTGCAAAAACGTTATTTTGTAAAACTCGTCAAACTATTAAAAAAAAGATAAATCAATTAATGTTGCAAGAATGTGCAACAGAATAAGCAATAGTGCACTGGTGGGGCTCATTACCCCTTAGAGAAGAGAACCCTGGTTCAAATCCCCATGTGCATCGAGATATTTTGCTAAAGAAAACTTTTATTAAAATTTTTGAAATAAAAATGGCTCATAACTCTTCATTTAAGAGGTCCTTAAAAAGGAAAATCTAATTTTTTTAGAAAGAAGTTGGGACGGATGGGTGTTATTGGAAACCCAACCGTCCAAATAGGAAGTGCCTCCTTCCCACAATTTTTGAAATAGGGGGGGGGGGGGGGGGGGTCAAAGAAAACCCTAATTTTCGAATTAATGTGGTAGAAGGGGGGTTATAATACACTAAATGGGAAGGGTGGAGGAGGGAGTTACAAAAAAAACTTGAATGTGGAGGGCAGTTTTCAAGAAAGAAAAAAATGGAAAGGGATGAGGCGTTACAAAAAACTGAGCTTTTTGGGTAGAGCCTCTTCCTCTCTACACATTTTTCACTATTGCAGTGCTTCTCCACCGTTTTCTCCCTCTAGCCATTCCTCCTCCATTAGAGACATGAGCCAAGCATTGCCGCATACCTCCGGGCTGAACGATGCAAGAGACCATTCGACGCATGTGAGAAGGTGAAGCGAGTTCACCTCCGAACTTCATATCTTCAACAAGTAAGGGGCCTTGTATCTCTATGCATGTGTTTGATGCTCGGTAGGACACGTATGTTGCATATCCTTTTAATATACGTATGAAAATGCATACATCTAGCCATGGTTTTAGCCATAGTCGATGTAGGTACAACATGACCTTTATGTGCATACAACATGTTAGGCGTTTCTCAGACACCATTCAATTATAAAATATATGTATTTGATACATATATGTGGTCACCGATGCAAATCGTGACTAGTTGCGGGTCTGTCCAACCCCAATAGAAAACAAATTAATGACAAGAAATACTTGTTTGTTTTGTTGAGGTCACTAATAGATTTGGGGTCTGTCCAAACTGTGGTACCATTACCGAACTCAAAATTTATGGCTTGAACCTTATACTTGTTGATTGGTTCATCTTTTGAATTCTGAATCGGTTGGGATAAAATTTTAATTCATAGTATAAGCATCAAATTTTGTTTATTGGAAACAGTTTTGAAATTGGATTTTTTTATTTGGATACTTGCTTATAGATGATTGCTTTGTGTGAGGATGTATGTGGTACATAGTTGAGAAGTTTTATAAGCAGCGATTTTTTTTTGTCCGGGACATATTTAGGTTCGAGTAATTTAGCAATATCTGTATCTATTGTTCCATGCATTTGAACCTTAATCAAGGCAACCCAAGTTTGATTATTTGTGTATTGCTTAATTATGATTGTATGTCAAAAAAAAATATAATAATAATGAACCATCCAGCGTGTTATGTTTTCCGTTTATTGTGTTGAGTTAACCTGACTGAATTTCTCCACTGTAATCGGTTGTTTAAGTTGCTTACGTTAGTACCATAATAGAATTCAGAGATGATAGTGGGGTGAGATCACACTCGCATACGGATCTGAACCCAGGCAAAATGCTTGGATCAGGTCATGAACAAAACATAGGGGGTCAGACCATCAAACCCTGTACCAAATACATAAAATACAAATTTGGTGGTCAATTGAATTTAGGTTTGGAATAATAGGGTATGAGTGTTTCACGCCAGACCCATGAATATTTTTGTAACAGACATATACCAATATTGTGTAGCAACTTTAGTAACTGAATATGTTCACTTTTGAATTTATAAGTGTTTTAATAGCCACCTGAAAATAATCTTTATATACATTTGCACCCTGATGAGGGATGCAAAATTATATAAAGTGGTTTGGGTCCTGTACCTGAGTATGCACTACTGTCAAATAGTAGTGTTGTTAAAAAAAAAAAAAGCATACAGGTTGATTCGACTGGGCATTGGCATTCATGCTAATGGGTTTGTTGAATAAAAACTATTATGTGAATCTGATTTACAAACACATAATCAGATACATAAGGACATGAGGTTTTAATTGGGGTCTTATTGTTAACAAAAAAAATTGTATCCTCCCTACCATGCTTCTAATTGCATTTGGTGTTGTTACCCAGCATGTTGTGTAACATGCTGGAGTTATTTTTCCCCAGCCTCTCAACCAGGGCACAATCACTGGTGTTGGGACAATGCGGTCCCAAATGACCAGATTTTGGTCTGCCACACTTCAGCTAATCCGGTGTGGTTGGTGGGGTTTGTCCGTGCACATCTTCAGGTGGTGGGTTGTTAAAGGTTCAAAACCCAGTTGTGCTACTGAATACTATCTAGTGGAGTTCGCCCTAACCCCATCTGGTCTTCTAAAAAAAAAAACTAAAGATACATACATACATACATATATATATATTATGCAAGGTTTCACGGTGTTGAGACATTTCAGGTTCAGACCTGCTGATGAATAAATTATTATCAAGTTAGAGTATGATTGGTTTCCAACCTGTCTATACGCAAAGCAAAAACTATATATATATAGATATATATATATATATATATATATATATATTTATTTATTTATTTATTTATTTATTTATTTATTTATTTATTTATGTGCATGCCCTAAAAAAAATAAAGAACATAAGTAAATGGCCAAGTAAGGTATTTTTATTCAAAATAATGGTTTTGGCCGTCATTTCATGCGAAATAATAAATGCTAGAGTAGGTTCACAAGTTGGTTTCATTTACTATTTTATGCTCAAGTGAATGAATCATTTCCTTGAATGGTAATATAAGAATTATGACGTTAGTTCAAATGCATTTACTTTGGAAATTTATTAAGCAAGATCGAGTCTCACTGACTATTGTTCATCGCACACATGAGATTATGTATCCTTTCCATGTAAGTGTCTTGACCATGGATCTAATTATAAAATGCTCATCTCATATATGAATTGGTTATAGAATCGAATTCTCGTTAAGGGTTGTCATGTACTCAACCGGGTAGTGGTTATGTGTGAAAACTGGTTAAAATTGATAGAGGGATGCATACTTTATTATTCTGGCCATTAGATTATTGGAATGAGTGTGCTTGTATGTTCTCGCAAAAATGCAATTTTTATCTCATACATATGAAAATAATGTTATGCTACCACTGTGTTTTGCCAGAAAAAGAAATAGCCATGTTGGAAATGGTTTCAATAGTAAACTAATTATGTGGTTCACATATGAACTTTAGGACTATGTCCAATCCATGGACCACGCATGATATGGATAATTGCACATTTAAGATCATTGCATGTTCATGATTATATAAAGGTTCAAAACGGAACATGTGGTTTCGCCAAATGTTGATAGTGTCATACGAGCACTTATGAATCGTTAAAGTTGGGTTATACCAGGTTGTAGCATAACCAGTGGGGTACGATACGTATACCTTAGAAACAAAAATAAAAGCTAAATTAAAATATGTTCACATAAATGAAAAATCTAGATCCTGGGTATACCTGAAAGACGGTATATGTTACCAGTTTCTATTGGGATTCTGGGTATACCTAAAAGATGGTATATGTTACTGGTTTTTCAGGGCTCTGGGTACACCTAAAATATGGTGTATGTTACTGGACCCAAACAAACAAGAATAAAAAATATGCACATATAAAATAAATGAGGGGTTCTAGGTATACCTGAAAGATGATATATGTTACTGGTTTCCTGGGATACTGGATATACCTGAAAACAGTATATGTTACTGGTTTCCCAGGGCTATGGGTACACCTGAAAGACGATGTATGTTATTGGACCTAAGGTCTACCTTGGAGAGGGTAGATGGTACAAACTCCGTGAGACATTCTAGTTTTTGTGAAAGTGAGGCATCTCACCCGGTCCCCAGTCCTCGGAGTTAGGGGGCAGGACTACCAATGCGTCCTAGGTGGTAGATCCAAGTCTTCTGCAGAAGTTACAGGGTGCATCCTAATTCTAGTTCTAGCCATTGGAGAGTACTCTCTCGGTTGTGAACCGTCCTCTTTGGATATTCGTACGGCTAGTCATACAGGTTATAAAATAATAGACCCTTGTGTGGTCCCGGTCCGCTATGATGTCGAATGCTTGTGCGTACCCACATGGTAATTAACAAGAGAAAATATAAAGTTAGAGCATTTTTGAAAAAAATCTTCAAGTAGTTGCATACTGCTTAATGTTGCAATTATTAGAACATGTTTGTGATTCATTCATATGATACTTAACTCATATTTGGTTTCCTTTACATGCAAATAGTGATAACCTAATTGTGATTCATGTAGTGCTAACTCAGAACGGTTTTTCTTTACATAAAAAATGTGATAGCTTAAATGTGAGTCATAAAATATGATGTGTTGTACATTGATATCTATACTTTATGCAAATTTTACATGAAATGCTTTAATTAAGTGAATTGTACATCCACATTGGTTCAAAAGTGGGTTACTGCTTATATACAGATGTAGCACATATACTTGTACACATGACACTGAGTACATTCATATGGATATTATGCTTCTTACTCAAACAAGGTAGTTTGACCCTTTCTGAAATTCTATTTTAAAAAAATAGAGAAAGGCTAGCAATTGCGGTCGCCGCTGCAAACAATGCCATGTGACCATATCTTTTGCGGATGTCCTAAGGAATTTTGACTTGTAATAATTCATAAAAATGTAATTTATGACTTATACTATTTCAATGTAAGAATTTACTATTATTGCTTTTGAGCTATTACTTGTAACCTGTGCAAATATATTGATTAAGGATTTAATAAAACTTTTTCGCTGATGTTTTAAAAAAAATTATTCCAAAAAAAATTCAGGTTAATTATTTGGGGCGTTACAACATGTGTAACGTGTTGGAATGTGAGGTTTAAAGTACATAGATGAGAAATTTGAAATCTCTTCTAAAGTGTACGCCTCACAAATAGAGCCCTCTACTCTTGCTTTATTCCGAACTTTTTTTTTGAGGTCAAACATGTATTTGTCAATAATATACATCTCGGATTACAATAAATTTCTCAATAGCATTGAAGAGAAAAATATAAGAAAACATATACCTTTCAAATGGGTACATCCACCGATATTGCATAGGACCACCAACCCTTAGTTCATATGGCAAGTGTATGATCAAATATTCCATAACATCGAAAAATGTTGGCAGAAATATCTTCTCTAGCTGACAAATAGTAGTGATGACAAAATCCTCAAGATTTTTTACCTCAGATACTATGACTTTTGATGTGCACAATGTTCTAAAACATCTACTCAACTCGGATAATACCCCCCATATAGGTTTGTTTAAAATATCATGGAATGCTAGGGGTATCAACCGTTGCATAAAGACATGACAATCATGGCTCTTCAACCCATATAATTGTCCCTCGTCTATCTTCACAGCCCAAGCAATGTTAGAGATGTATCCATCTGGAAATCTCAATTGTCTCAACCATTGACATACCTGCTTTACTTAATCTGGTCCAAGCACGTACCTTGGCTTTGGTTTCAGTACTTTGCCATTGTACTCTTTGAGTTCCAAATATGATCTTTTACATATTAGTTTTAAATCCGTACGGGCCTTCAGATTGTCCTTTGTTTTCCCTTTCACATTTATTACTGTATTAAACACATTATCAAACACATTTTTCTCTACATTCATCACATCCAAATTATGTCATATCAATAAGGTCGGCGAATATGGTAGTTCCTAAAATATAGATTTCTTTGTCCAATTGTGATCCTTCCCAAATTCAAGGAAGGGCATTGGGCTACAGGCATTTGTTAGTCTATATGAAAAGTATCGCAATCTTCTTAAAATCTCTATGCCAGACAATCTTATGGGTAAACCTTTCATTTCAGTTGTGCCTACTCGAAATACATTCCTTTGTCGTCGGAACGGATGGTCGCTGGGTAGAAATCGACAATGACAATCAAACTAACACAACTTCCTTCCCTGCGTCAATCTAAAAGATTTTGTATCCTCCGTGCAGTACGAACATGCTAACCTCCCATGTGTGCTCCAACCAAATAACATATCATATGCAGGGAAGTCACTGATTATCCATAGAACAACAACCTTCATATTAAAATTTTGTTTTTTGTGGGCATCATACGTGAGAATATTATCATCCCACAGTACTTTCAGTTCATCAATTAATGGTCTTAAATATGCATCCAGATTTTGGCCTAGAGAGGTCGGACCAGGGATCAATAGAGACAAAAAAAGATTTTGACGCTTCATACACAAGCTTGAAGGAAGGTTGTATGGGGTTACAAATATTGACCAACACGAGTATGGAGTTTATCTACCCCCAAGTAGATTAAATCCATCTGTACATAAACTGAGCCTAACATTTCTCACTTTCATTGCGAAGGTCTGATGAGTATGATCAAAGTGCTTCCAAGCTTCTGTGTCAACAAGATGCATGATCTTGTCTTCATCATGTCAAACTTTATTTGTATGTCATCTAATGTGTTTAGCTGTCCTCGAAGACATATACAATCGTTGCAATCTAGAGGTGAGAGGAAAGTAGCGGAGTGACTTGTATGACACTTCTTTTGACCTCATGCTACCATTGCCTCTTGTCTTTTGCTTGAACCGAGGATGCCCACATGATGGGCATGATTTGCTATTTTCCTGTTCTTTGAAATACAACATGTAGTGTTTTGGACAAGCAACTATCATTTGATACCCCATACCTAAAGAGTTGACCATAACATTTACACGATAGAAATTTTGTGGCAATTTTTCATCTTTGGAAAACATACTCTTAACAATAGAGCACAAACAGTCAAAACATGATTGACTCAAATTAAACTCGGACTTCAAATTCAGTAGTTGAAGAACTGCAGACAAGATAGTGTGACTCTCACAATCATTCCAAAGTGGCTCATCAACATTTCTAAGTAAATCATAAAATCTACTAGCCGCATCGTTTGGTGCTTCTTTCTCTATCCCAGTTGTTATATTATTAGGACCCATAGCAGAACCCAGTTCTGGTCCTGCGTCATCAAATATCAAATCTATATATGGATTATCGTGCACCACATCTACTTGTGCGTCAAAATTGTTTCTAAATTTTTCACCATGAAACGTCCAATTCTGATAATCACTCACAAAACCCTTCATGTATAGGTGTTGTCTAACGCCATGAGGTTCTACAAATCGATTGTTCTTACAAATCTTGTAGGAACACCTAATCCAACCTGTGGGATCCACTGTACTGACATTTGCCATTGCAAATTCAATAAAACTGTCAACACCATCCATATATTCAAGTGATACCTCATTGCCAACTATCCTACGATACATTCATTCATAGTTTGCAATCATTTTGTCGTATGATGTTACAGATATTATCCTAACCAGTTAAAAGATAATCATCAGAATCTTATGATAAAGAAAATATCATATTTATCATGGATTTGTGGTAGATGTAATGATTTGATACATATCACACACACACACACACATATATTTATATATATAATGTCATACAATCACAAGAACTATGATGCATGCATTGATAACTTAATATTTTCATGTGCAAAACCATTCATTTGAAGCATTGACAACTTATCATTCATTTTCATGTGCAAACTCATTCATAACACGATACATTCATTTGAAACATGTTTTCATGATACAATTTCACATGAAAGTCATAATCAAATTGAAAGTAACTTCATGCAAGCATGGATACAATCGCATCAAACATTAGAATACATTCAAATTATTCATATCAAAACAATGTCAAACATGTACCTGCAACAAACACACTCTAATATCTCGCTAACTACTACCATGACTAGCATAAAATCTGAACTCTAAAAATAAGAACACTTCTATTTTTATATATTAAAATCATGCTCAGCATGATCTTCGAACTCCATCAAAGCAGTCCTAGATATCCACAACTAAGTGAGTGTGTGAACAGAAAAGTGTTGCATCCAAGAAATTAAATAACTTGTGATGCACATGTATCACTTACTCACCACGGGTATTTACCTGATTTGCATTGCTTTTGTCACTTACTTACCACGGTTGGCGGGGAACAAGCGAGATCCGTTGAGAAATCTGCAAGAGACACTGTGTTAAAATGAAGTTTATTACCCGATGACAATGAGGTTGACGCCCTCTGTCGGAAATGAGCCCCAAAATTACAGGCGGCAAGGGCCTTACCCCAGCCAACCTGCCAAAAAAATGGTCAAAGTTGGCAGAGCTTGACCCTTACTGACCTACCCAGGCAAATAGGGAGGCGACATGGCTTGGTTGCGTCCTGCCGACTCACCGGGAAAACCTGAGGATGTATCAGGGCTTGACCCCTGCCCACCAAAAGAGAAAAAAGAGAGGGAGACGGCCACAGGGCTCAACCCCTGCCAACCTGCCTGAACAAGAGGCAAGCAGGGGTCCAGCCACCCTGCCGACTGAGGCACGAGCAACCCCTCCTTTGGGAGCCCTCTACCTGACAGAAGAGGCAACACATGCGGAAGTCTTGCTGCCTGCTGGAAAGGAGAGGGGGTGACAGAGGCTTGGCCCCTGTCGGCCTGCTCGAGTCAGCTGACAACAGGGTCTTGCCTCTACCAACCCTCTATAAGAGGAACACGGGCGATAGGGGCTGCCAAAAAAGAAAAAGGAAGGGGATAAAGGGGTTGTCGAACACAACAAAAGGGGGGTCGTTCGGGAGTCTGCCAGTCTTAAGGAGGAAGAAGACCCAGGAGATGGAGGGTGTATCTGGAAGGGGGCTCGCCGGATGTGGCTTGTCAGAAAACACAGAGGGGGAGCAACGAGAGAGAGAGAACGGAAGAGGAAAGAGAGATGAGGTCGTCGGGAGGTCGATGGGCAGTGGGCGGGCGATGAGAGGTCGTCGGGCGGCAGGCGGGTGGTAGGAGATCGACGAGCGGCGGCAGGCGGGCAGGCGACTGATGAAACAGAAAGGGAAAATGGGCTCGTATTAGGGATTTATGGAAAATTTAGCGACGGCAATATTCTATCGTAAACGCCATCGCAAATATGCAACGGAGTAGCGATAACAAATTTTTGTTGTTGAGCCATTGCAATTTTGCGACGGAGTTTGAGACAAAATTGTTCTGTCATGAATCCATCGCTAATTCACGACAGATTCCTGACGGAATTTTTTTCGTCGCTAATTTTGTAAATAATTTGAATGTTAGCGACAGATAGTTTTCTCTAGCTAATCCGTCACAAATTTGCGATGAAAAAAATTCGTCACAAATTTCCTTCGCTCATTAGAGTTTTTCTTGTAGTAAGGTGATCATAGAGCCCTGAGCTCGTCCTTGCCCTCTGCGATGTCCCTCGATCAGGAGACGACGTCGTCTTCCTTGTCCTCTTCCTCTATCCAGACCACTTTGTTCCCCCTCAGAGGTAACACATTACAAATCTCTCTCTCTCACTGTATTTCAATGGGGTTTTCCAGTGATGGATACATGATCAAAGGAGAAAACGAAAAAAAAAAGTAGAGATTATGTTCTCTTAATGCTTGATGTTGTTTTTCTTATGATTCAATTCCTTCAAAATAAATGAATGAGAAACCGTATGAGGATTGTTTTTCGTATAGTCACAACAAGGTGATTTTATCTGTCAACTTTTTCATGATCGCCTTCAAAAAACTAAACGGTGTCTTATGTAAAGTAGTCGGAGTGCGATTATCCTCTTGATTTAGAATCATTACTGGTTTTTGTTAAGAACATCGTTTTCTTTTTGTTTTTGAAGGAGTGATTTTGATTTCCCTTTGTTTGATTCACCTGTGAATGGATTCCGCATTGCAAGAATTGCCACTCTGTTTCTTCATTTTTTTGTTTTTTGTTTTTTTATCCTTATCGGCTTTTCCATTTGGTCTGTGGATGTTCAACAGGAAGTCGATCGTTGGTGGTGGCAAGGGGTAGGTTCTTGGGGCTCTTTCCTGACTCGAGTGAGCAAGCATATACGGTAGGGATGCAACTGAGCTTGAAGGATGGGGTTATCTGGTGCGATGTGCAGTTGTCGCAAGACAGAGTTGGCTTTTGCATTTGGGAGCTCAATCTCGCCAATAGCACCAATGTTAAGGACATCTTCCCCAAGGGTGCCAAGAGTTACAATGTTAACGGCGTCTCCATGAGTGGTGGTTTCCGGTTGATTATAGTTCATCAATCATACTTAACAATATCTCTCATAAGTCTATCAATGATTGATCAATTGATCGATAGATCACTCCTTTCATTTTATGCATTTTTTCTTTGTAATGGCAAAAATGTGATAGTCAAGTTAAATGAGATAGGTTGCTGCTTTAACGGTTGTTTCCTTTGTGAATCTAGGTGTTGCATTATGTCCAATTAGATCAAGTGTCCTCTCTTATATACAAATTTGTGGGCTATATAAAGACTAGCTTGATTCTGCTTCTTGTTTTCAATGCCATGTCACGAATTTTTAGCTCATAAGCTACCATGAATAATTGTTGCATTCTCCACTAAAGTTGCTTTGTAGCTTTTTAGGAGAGTCTCGCGTAAAGTAGCTGCTTAAGTGTACATTTTGAGGGAACAGGTGTAGGAATCTAGCTCTATTGGTTCTTACCATTTATGCTTTTCTTTCTTTCCATTTCATGTTTGATATTTCTGATTTTGTCTAATATTGTTTCTTTTCTTTCGCTTTCAGCACGATGTCTTCTATACATAGCATAAACTGAGCATGAGGGCATACATTCTTTCTATATCAAAGGGGGTGGCGGTTAATTATATTTCATCTCCAGAAGTTGGTTTCTTGAGGAGCATTGTGTCCAATTTTAATGACACCAAGACAAAGCTAATTTTATGCTTTCCAGATTTAGGAACTATTGATCCTTCAACTAATCTAAACTATGGTTCACTCTTGAAGAACTTCACATTTATTAAGACATTTGCTTCTGGAATTCTAGTGCCAAAGAGTTATATATGGCCCACAGGTGCAAATCAGTATCTACTGCCTCATACATCTCTTGTCTTGGATGCTTATACTGCAATACTGGAAGTTTATGTGTCTGATTTGCAAATGATAACGCTTTAAGCTATAATTACACCTATGATCTAGTGGTTGAATATCTGTCTTTTGTTTGAAATGCTGATTTTTCTGTTGATGGTGAACTCTAGTAGACATGGTATGTTCGAAATGTTGATTCCAATTATATGTTTATTATTATTTCAACAACATAAAGATTGAAATTATGTTGCAGCTCAGCTTGTTACAAATCAAGCACTTTTTCTAGGAGACTCTGAACTTCAACAACTATTGCACATATTCAGGTTCTACTAGCTCACCCTTAACTTTATTAGTTTTTCCTTCTATATGAACTACTGCATTGCTTTAAATGGTCAGCTAGAAATTATTTCCTTTGGTTGTAGGTTGCTGGGAACTCCAAATGAAGAGGTGTGGTCTGGTGTAAGTGCACTAAAAAACTGGCATGAGTACCCACAATGGAAGCCAAAGAGTTCATTAACAGCAGTTCTTGATCTTGACCCTATTGGTCTGGATCTTTTCTGGGTATTATATGCCCCATTTCATTTTTTTTCTTTTAGATCAATAAGTTCATGTTAACTCCTTGACTTACATATGTGTTCTTACATCTACAGAACATGTTGCAATATGATCCCTCACAAAGAATCTTTGCAAAGAAGGCAATGGATGATGCTTACTTTGATGATTTGAACAAAACTCACCTTTGAGAAGTGGTTTTCTCATTGGCAGTGTGCAATCTCACCCTCTTAAGTGAGATCATTTGCTTTTCTCAAGCACTTTTTTTAACATTTGTGAATAGCAAACAGATCATGTTGGATGCAGTTATGTAATTAACATGTTTGTCTGTTCTCTTTTCTAGTTTTTTAATTAACATGCACACAAGTGTCAAATTGTTTTAATTTTTTTATTTCAAACAAATTTTTTGAGTTTTTTTAATTAACATGTTCATTTTTGCAGGTCAGAGCATCAACTGTTTTTGGACTGGGTACGTTGTTGGATGTTGGATCCAATTTATTGAGGGATGGTCTAAGATGTGATGATGATGAAAAAAGCAAGGTTGAGTTGAATATAGTTCAAAGCCTTTTTTATGTTGTCATTGATGGAAGCCCTCTAGTTAGGGCTGAGGTTGTTGTAGGTATGTGCATTCAACCTAAAACTTTTAAATACACTATTGATTCTACCAAGGCTTGAAGTAAAAGGTGCAGTTACCCATGCAAACATGTGTAAACACTTATTATGGACATTTTTTCATGCATGTGCATGAAAACATGCTTGATGCATGTTGTTTACTTGGACAATCAGATTCACAGAGCCACCTGAAATTTTACCAGTGTACCTCATGCCCCATTATTGACTGATTATGCCTCGTATATGGAGTATCCAAACCTGATGAAATTTCATTAATTTTCTTATCTGATTGGGTATTTCAGTTGGTTTATATTTCTTAAGCAGTTCTGTGTGTGTGTGAGAGAGATCATACTATGCTTGTTTGTTTGTTTGCATGTGGTGTGGTAGTAGGTGGGCTATTGTATGGGTGCACATATGAGTGGAAAATCCTTTTATCATGAATATATTATACATGTGTATGCAGGTGCATGCATGTGTGATGTGTAGGTGCACACGTGGGGAAATGTTTTTCTATCAAGGAATTTGAAGGGTCCAAAGTTCTCTTATTATGCTATTCTTTTCGCAGCTCTGGGAAGATTTGCATTTGGGCACAATAAGCATCTGAAGTCTACAGTGGTTGCATACTAGAAAACACAATCTAACTCTCTGCTAAGTGCTTTGCCATCATTGACAAATATACGTAGTCCACCTAGTGGCTACGCAGGTTCCTCACAGTTTTTGCATACTACAAGTGTTGTCTCTTCCCAGATTGGTCCTATTTTGAGGGTTGGAAGTGACAACACTGCCCTCATTCGTGATGGAAGGACTTCAGCTAGTAGCCCACTTGCTTCTGGAATAATGCATGGTTCTCCATTGTCAGATAATTCGTTTGAGCGTTCTGATTCTACTATTCTATTAAATGATGCTACCAACAATGGGATCATTAACTTTTCAAAGCCAAAGGCAGTGGATAATGTTGTGTATTCCCAATGTGTAATGGTTGTATATGCCCTAGCTAAAGACCCATCTCCTCGTGTTGCTGGTATTGGTCGGCGTATACTTTCTATGATTGGTATTGAGCAAGTGCCAACAAATTCTTTGTAGGCAAGTGTTGGAAATATTCATCACGGTGATACAACACCTCTAACAACTCCCATTGCTGGATTGGCTCGATCATCATCTTGGTTCGACATGAAGGCTGGTAAAATCTTGTCAGATGTCTCTTTAAGTTATTAATATAGCCCTTTTGAGCTTCAAGGTCTGTCATTTGATTTGAAAGCTTGTTAGGATGTGGACTAGTACAAGCACCTCTAGAATATTCAGACATTGTAGATACAAGTTCAAGCTTGTTTATTTTTCATCAGGTCATTTGCCAATGACGTTCAGGACTCCTCCTGTTAGCCCTCCTCGACAAAACTACCTGATTGGAATGTGAAGAGTGTGTTCTTTAGAGTTCAGGCCAAACCAACTAAATTCTTCAGACTCTGGATTAGTTGATTCACTTTTAGGGTCTGCTGGGACTTTTGGAGTTTCAGAATATTGTTTGCTTCCATAATCAGCTATTTATAACTGGAGTTCTGGTCACTTCTCAATGCCCCTGTTGACCTCTAGCGGATGAGAATGAAAAAGCATTGGAGAAAAGAGAAGAGACAGAGAGAATTGATGAGTTGGGGAATCTGATTCAGAGTTTTTGCCCTTGCAGTATGAGGGGTTCGGGGGCTCCCCTGCGTGGGTCTCGCTAATCCGTCGCTAACAATTTTAGCGACAGATAACGTTCGTCGCTAATCCACAGAATTCTTATAGTAATGTTTGGAAACCCGTAACATGGTATTTGGCCAGGCTAGTGCCTATAAATTAGGCCTAAGCTAAGCCCAAAATGGGTTATGTTGAGGCTGTATGTATATATATTTTCTATAATATATAAACATATATATTATGTATGCATATATATTATGTATATAAATATATTATGTATATATACATACATATACATTATGTATTATTTTTATATTTTTGTTTTTCATGGAAATTTTTTTATTATAAAAAAATAATATTTTTACTGGTACAAAAACTATGCCTGTAAAAATAAATTTTTTTTAAAAAAAAAGGACTTTTGCTGAAGATATTTATTGTCAATTTTCAAAGACAATGGCGACAATATATATCGTTAGTTTTTAATATATAACCGATGATAAATATCATCATTGATATTAAATATAGTCGACAATATTTATAGTCGGCTATTTGAACATATATGATTTTTCAATATATCTACGACGATAATTATCGTCGACTTTAATATATAACCAATGATATTTATCATCGACTAAAAATAATATAGGTGACAATATTTATCATCGGTTTTAACTAATTTAGCCAACGATATTTGTTGTTAGCTATTTGGACATATATGACTTTTTAATATCTCTATGACGATAATTACCATCGACTTTTAATATATAACCGACAATATTTATCGTCGATTTTAACTAGTATAGCCGACAATATTTATAGTTGATTTTAACTAGTATAGTCAACGATATTTATCGTTGGTTTTAAATAATATAGGCAATGAGAATTATCGTCGGTTTAACTAGTATAGCGGACGATAATTATTGTCATCTTTAATTACTATTACCGACGATATTCTAAAGCCGAATGTTTTATACAGACTATATCAAATCATCAAAATTATTTTTATAAAAATGATGATATATAAATATCATTGAAAATAGTAATATAAACAATTATAAAAAGTCGATGCTTGTAGTGATGATATTTATCATCATTTATGTTATTAGCTATCATAAGTCATATATTGCCGATGTTAAATACCATCAATCACTTTTGTTTTCATAAATTGTGAGCAATTGATTTTTTTTTGTCAAAAAAATAAAATATTATACTATATTAGACATGATAAAACCTTCTAACATAGTAAATAAGTTATGCTAAACGAATATGTCAAACGAAAGCTACCACACACAAAATACGCAAAGTTTAACATGGTTTGATAAAGTCATCACCTACGCCTATGGGCCAAAGAAAACTCTACCACTACAAGAAAAATGTTATTTAGTGACAGAAATTTGTGACGAAAATAATCCATCGCAAAGTTATGACGGATTAGCGAGAGAAAACTATCTATCCCTAAAATTGGAATTAGTTGTAGAATTTGTGATGAAAAAAATCCCTCTCAAAGGTCATTGCAAATTTGTGATGGATTAGCGACGGAAGAATTTTGTCTCACACTTCGTCGCTACTTCACAATGGATGAGCGACACCATTTTTTTGTCGCTACTCCGTCGCAAATTTGTGATAAAATTTGGTTGTCGCTAATCCGTCGCTAAATTTTTTGTAGAACCCTAATGCGAGCCCCTTTCTTTTTCTTTTTTGTTTCATTCATCCCTTTCTCTCACCATGTTGCTCGTCCTCACTTCTTCCCCTTTCGGCGACTGCTTCTCTCTCCGACGACCTCCTCCCTTCCCTTCTCCCCTTCCGGCAACCGCCTCCCTCTTCGGCCACACCGACCGACGCCCATCCTCTCTTAGGTACACTCTTTCCCCTCTTCTCTTCTTCTTCTTTTGTTGCTGGAAGGCCGGCAGGATGTCGTCGGCCCCCTACTGCGCCTCTCCCTTCTCCTTCTCTCCCCCATCTTCTGGTTCTTCTCCCCCTCTTCCCTCTCTCTGTTGTCTCGATGGGAGGCCGACAGGAGGTTGATGGCCCCTATTGTGTCGTTCCTCTTCCCCCCCTTTTTTATTGGCTCGTCGAGAGGCCGACAAGAGCCCCACGGCCCCTGTCGCACCCTCCCTCCCCCTATCTCTTTGGGCTCGTTGGGAGGTCGGCAGGAGGCCAACGACCCCCTTCCACGCCCTCTCGCTTCCTCTGTTATGTTGCTGGGAGGATGGCAGGAGACCGACAACCCCTGACGCGCCCTCTTGCTCCCATTGTGCCCGTCGGAGGGCCGACAGGTGGCTGACAACCCCCCCCCCCCCCCCCCTGTCATCTCCCTCTCTCTATTGTGGTTTGCCGGATAACCGGCAAGGGGGCAGTCGCCCATGCGACACCCTCCCCCTTTTGTTGGTTATCAAAGGGTCGATGGGAGGTTGACAGTCCCCCTGTCATGCCTTCCTCCCTCTCTTTGCGTGCGAGAAGGGTCTGGTAGGTGGCCCTGTGTCGCCCCTCCCCCTCTCCTTGGGCCTTCTCTCTCTCTCTCTCTCTCTCTCTCTCTCTCTCTCTCTCTCTGTGTGTGTGTGTGTGTGTGTGTGTGTGTGTGTGTGTGTGTTCTGATGGGGTCGGGCTCGACCAGGTAGCCAAGCCCACCTCCCTCTCGGTTGAGGTTGGGGCCGGGCTTGGCTTGGCAATTGACCCACATTGGTAACCTTGTCATCCTTCTGTTTCAGTAGTCTCGCTCTGCAGCCGATTTGCGATCGTATATAAATATGCATTGCAGGTGCGTAGCTAAGTTAATTGTGCGATGTTTAGTGCTAAGCATCACATGCGGCTAAAAATGCAATGCAAAAAGAAATAAGAAAAAAATATAAAGGCAATAGCATGCAAATCGGGTAAATACCCGTGGTGAGTAAATGATGCAAGTGTATCTCAGGTTATTTATTTTCTTGGAAGCAACACTTTTCTTTTCACACACTCACTTAGTTGTGGATATCTAGGACTGCTTTGATGGAGTTAAGAGATCATGCTGAGCATGATTTTAATGTATGAAAATAGAAGTGCTCTTATTTTTAGACTTCGGATTCTATGCTAGTCATGGTAGTAGTTAGCGGGATATTGGAGTGTGTTTGCTGCAGGTACATGTTTGACATTATTTTGATATGAATGAATTGAATGTATTGCAATGTTTGATGTGACTGTATCCATGCTTGCATGAAGTTATTTTCAATTTGATTATGCCTTCCATGTGAAATTGTATCATGAAAATATGCTTCAAATGAATATATCGTATTATGAATGAGTTTGCACACGAAAATGAATGATAAGTTATCAATGCTTCAAATGAATGGTTTTGCACATGAAAATATTAAGTTATCAATGCATGCATCATTGTTCTTGTGATTGAATGACATCATATATGTGTGTGTGTATGATATATAAAATCATTACATCTACCATGAATGCATGATAAATTAGATATTTTTTTCATCATAGCATTCTTATGATTCTCTTTTAACTGGTTAGGATAGTATCTGTAACATCCGTCGCCCAAAATGGCTGCAAACCATGAATGGATGTATCGTAGGATAGTTGACAATGAGATATCGCTTGAATATATAGATGGTGTTGACAGTTTTATTGAATTTGCAATGGAAAGTGTCAGTACAGTGGATCCTACAGGTCGGATCAGGTGCGCCTGCACGATGTGTAAAACAATCGATTTGTAGAACCTCATGGCGTTAGACATCACCTATACAGGAAGGGTTTTGTAAGTAATTGTCAGAATTGGATGCTTCATGGTGAAGAATTTTGGAATAATTTTGACGCACAAGTGGATGTGGTGCACGATAATCTATATATGAATTTGATATTTAATGTTGTAGGACCAGAACTGGGTTCTGCTATGGGTCCTAGTGATATACCAACTGGAGTAGAGGAAGAAGCAACAAATGATGCAGCTAGTAGATTTTATGATTTACTTAGAGATGCTGATGAACCACTTTGGAATGGTTGCGAGAGTCACACTATCTTGTTTGTAGTTCTTCAATTAATGAATTTGAAGTCTGAGTATAATTTGAGTCAATCATGTTTTGACCGTCTGTGCTCTATTGTGAAGAGTATGTTGTCCAAAGATGAGAAATTGCCACAAAATTTTTATTGTGCGAAGGTTATGGTCAACGCTTTAGGTATGGGGTATCAAAAGATAGATGCTTGTCCAAATCAATGCATGTTATATTTTAAAGATCAAGAAAATAGCAGATCATGTTCATCTTATGGGCATCCTCGGTTCAAGCCAAAGACAAGAGACAATGGTAGCACGAGGTCAAAAGAAGCGTCATACAAGTCACTCCACTACTTTTCTCTCACCCCTAGATTACAACGATTGTATATGTCTTCGAGGACAGCTAAACACATGAGATGGTATGCAAATAAAGTTCGACATGATAAAGACAAGCACCACAACAAAGCAGTGGATTAGCGACGACCACATTCCGTCGCTAACTGGCTTAGCGATGGATTAGCGACGACTAGGCGACAATATGCTTACGTCGCAAATTTTTTGACGCTAACTGGCGACGGAATAAATTTGTCGCCAGGTCCATCGCTAATTGTGACGGACTAACGAGCGTTGTATTCCGTTGCCAATCCGCTGGTACTAAACGACGACCTCGGCTTGGCGACGGATTTACGTCCATCGCTAAGCTGTCGGTAGATTTATATGCATAGCGACAGATGTTTTTGTCGCTAATCTGTCGCAAACACGAAAAAAAATAAAAAAATTATTTGAAAATTAAATACCGAGAACGGTACAATTTATATTTCCTGTAAATAAAAAACAAACCACATAAAAAATTTCTTATAAAATGAATCTACAACAATTAATCGTTCCACCTTAAAATTAACAAGTTTAATTATCAACAATTATATTTAAGAAACAAAAAAAAATAGAACTTCTTCAACATAGTTCTCTAATCATCGCCAAGATTTTGTGTGTCTTCGTCTTCATTGCCTTTATCTGTCCCTTCAGCTCTGCTACGCTGATTATCGCTAGCAGCCTACACAAGAAAAGAACAATCAGTATTGATAAACAAAATATAATGAAATAAATTACACACTATATGTGATTCTATCATGTGCTCATATGTGTTCTAAGGCAATAAAAAAACTTTATATGTGATTCTATTATGCTCATATGTGCTCTAAGGCAGGCAAAAAACTCTATATATGATTCTATCATGAATTATATATGTTTTAAGGCATTAAAAAAAAATTATATGTGATTATATCATGCTCAGATGGGTTCTAAGGCAGCTAGAAAAACTCTATATGTGATTCTACCATGCTCATATGTGCTTTAAGGCAGGCAAAAAGCTATATATGTGATTCGATCATGCTCATATGTGTGCTAAGGCAGTCAAAAAATTGAATATGTAATTATATCATGCTCATATGTGTTCTAAGGCAGACAGAAAAACTCTATATGTGATTCTATCATGCTCATATGTGCTCTAAGGCAAGCAAAGCAAAAAACTTTATATGTGAATATATCATGAATGATATATGTTCTAAGGCAGTAAAAAAACTCTATATGTGATTATGGCATGCTCATATGTGTTCTCAAGCAGTCAAAAAACTGAATATGTGATTATAACATGCTCATATGTGTTCTCAGGCAGTCAAAAAACTGAATATGTGATTATAGCATGCTCATATGTGTTCTCAGGCAGTCAAAAAACTGAATATGTGATTATAACATGCTCATATGTGTTCTCAGGCAGTCAAAAAACTGAATATGTGATTATAGCATGCTCATATGTGTTCTAAGGCAGTCAAAAAAACTTTATATGTGATTCTATCATGCTCATATGTGCTCTAAGGCAGGCAAAAAACTTTATATGTGATTATAGCATGCTCATATGTGCTCTAAGACAGGCAAAAAACTCTATATGTGATTCTATCATGCTCATATGTGCTCTAAGGCAGTCAAAAAGTTATATATGTGATTCGATTATGCTCATATGTGTTCTAAGGCAGACAAAAAACAGAATATGTGACTATACCTGAGAGGGACCTCCAATCAAAGATCCCCTGTTCAGCACAAGATTGTTGATCTCATCTCGGAGAAAGGGGGCGACGATGTCATGGAAGTAGTCATTCATTGTGTCCTTAATGATCTGGCGTACATCATCACCGAAAAGAATAGGTTGCTGCTTGGAGCTTATGTCGGTGAAAGAAGTATGTGAGCCATAACTGGAAGAAGCAATAACTGGTGAAGTGTTCAGATTACTCCCAAACCCGAACACGCGACCTTTTTTGGGTTCACCTGCTGCAGTCACCCATGCTGCAGGATCAAATGATGGATGTTGAGTAGCGTCATCGTCATATCGCTCTACCATATGTTGCTCATATGCCTCCTACAAAATAATGTTTAAAGTATGCATTAATAATTAATGATAACATTATGATAACTTGCATATTGCAATGATTATTAATAGAATAAATACATACCGTTGTCGTTCTCGCCTTCTCTGATACGAAGACTCCCGTGGTCTTTCGTTTATGTGTTTCAACAAACACATCTTATATGGTACAGTGCTTCCTTTTTTTATTCCTGCGAAGTTAAAGGACAAAATATTTAGTTTACAAGTTTGCAACAATACTTATAAAATTAATATTATATATTAATGAGTTACCATTTTCTTCAGGTGGCTCCCAAATGTCTTAGATCCACCTGTGTGTAGATGGGCTTCGGGCATTTTCGCTCGATTTTGTGCAGCCTTCGCAGAGCGATTTCGAAATGCATCTCCCATCCACTTATCACATATTTCATCCCAATAATCTCTCCTGATAGTAATAGGGCCATGGCCCTTCCACTGTAGTAGATCATCTATTACGCCAGATGTTTTTTTTGCTGCACTCTTCATATTGTGCAGCATGTCTGCAAATCGATTGGTAGCCACCTTCTACCACACCTTCCTTACATCATTTTCTTCCACCGTAGTTGCGAAGCGATTCGAAGCCTACAAATATTTTCAGAAAGTTAGTAGACATTACTTAAATAAATTAAATATGAAACACATTAGCTATGAGGAACAACTGTATACCGTGAATGAGGACCACAATCTGTCTAACACCTCTTTTAGGTACTCTTTCCATTGAGCAACCGGTCCTGGTAGATGTTGAAGAAATGAATTCCTAATCTCTCGTACTACTTCTTGTGGCTCAAACCTCGTGCTGCACATGAATTGTTTCACAGTAAATATCAATATAAAATATTTATAAGATATGCAATAATTGAAAATGAAATATTTACGGTCGATTATCGATATACACTATTCAAATGAGTCTTCTTGTGCCAGACTGAGAAGACCCTGCTTCCTGTGTTGGCTCCTGACTTGTGTGATCAACTGGTGTAGGTGGGTCGTGTATAGGCGAAACATCATCTGTAAAAAAATACGTTAAAAGTTCTCAGAATGCGCATTTGAACTAATCAAACATCCAATTAGTTAAATGATATACCTATCACAGGAGCCCGTGAAGATGAAGGTTGAGCCTGGCTACTACTGGATGAGCGACCACTATAACCTCCACAAACCATATTCTAACAAATAACATATGTCATACAATATATTCAAATAATTCACATCAAGTATTACAATACATTCAAGTCATTCGCATCAAGTATTACAATAATTCAAATCATTCATATCAGGTACTACAATGCATTCAAGTCATTCACATCAAGCATTGCAATGCATTCAAATCATTTGCATCAAGTATTACAATGCATTCAAATAATTCAAATCATTCACATCAAGTATTGCAATAATTCAAATCATTCGTTGCATAAATTACAATACATTCAAATAATTTAAATCATTCACATCAAGTATTGCAATGCATTCGAATCATTCGTATCAAGTATTACAATACATTCAAATAATTCAAATCATTCACATCAAGTATTACAATGCATTCAAATAATTCGTATCAAGTATTACAATACATTTAAATAAATTTTTTAATCATTCACATCAAGTGTTGCAGGAAATATCAAATTTATCATGCAATATATGATGTCATACAATAACAAGAATTTTGATGCATGCATTAATAACTTAATATTTTCATATGCAAACTATTAATGACACGATACAATCATTTGAAACATGCTTTCATTATACAATTTCACATGGAAGTCATAATCAAATTGAAAGTAACTACATGCAAGCATGGATACAATTACATCAAACATTGCAATACATCGTAATCATTCATATCAAACAAATGGCAAACATGTACCTGCAACAAACACACTTCAATATCTCACTAACTACTATCATGCCTAGCATGGACTCCGTACTCCAAAAATAAGAACACTTCAATATTCATACATTAAAATCATGCTCAGCATGATCTCCAAACTCCAACAAAGCAACCCTAAATATCAACAACTAAGTGAGTGTGTGAACAATAAAGTGTTACATCTAATAAATTAAATAACATGTGATACGCTTGCATCACTTACTCACCATGGATATTTACCCGATTTGCATTGTTTTTTACACTTACCACAGGTGGCTGAGCACGAGCTGGTTCCGTTGAAAAATCTGCACAAAAAAATACTGTTTTAAAATGAAGTCACCACGAAAAAAAAAAGGTTGTTCCGGCAAGGGGTCGACCCCCTTACGGAACATAGGGGGTTAACTCCCTTACGGAACAGAGGGGGTTAACTGACCCCCTGTTCTGGCAGAGAGTCGACCCCCAGCCTTTCCGCCAGTGAGTCGACCCCCTGCCGGGGTCGACCCCCTGCTGTTCCGGCAGGGGGTTTAACCCCTGCCTTAAGGCAAGGGGTTAACCCCCTGTCGAAAAATACAGGGGGTTAACCCCCTGTCGGAAAACGCAGGGGGTTAACCCTCTGCCGGAAACGCAGGGGGTTAACCCCCTGCCGGAAAACGTGGGGGTTAACCCCTTGCCGGAAAACACAGGGGGTTAACCCCCGCGTTTTTCGGTAGAGGGTTAACCCCCTGCGTTTCCGGCAAGGGGTTGACCCCCTGCGTTTCCTGCAGGGGGTCGACCCCTTGCCGGAAAATGTGGGTGGGGGGGGGCGTCCTTTACCTTTCTCCGGGCGGCGGGGCCTGCGGACGGTGGGAGTGGGACCGGCGAACGGCGGGAGCGGCGAACGGCGGGAGCAGCGAAAGAAGAAAAGGAAAAGCTGTTTGGGATTAGGGTTATTCGAAACTTAGCAACGGAATTGATCCATCGTTAAGCCCACGTAAATCAAATTTACGAAACCAGCGACAGACTATCTTCCGTCGCCAAGTCCGTCACTAAGTAGCGATGGACTAGTGTTTGTCGCAAGAGTCGTCGACAAATGGTGCGGCCGTAATAATAAAATAATATGTCACAAAATCCATCGCTAAATAGCGACGTACTGGGTGACAGACTATATTCTGTCGCTATTTTTTTATGCTTCATTGATTATAGCGACGGATGTTTGTCGCTCGTTAATCCGTCGCTAACTAGCGACGGAAATATTCCATCGCTATAGTCTGTCGCTAACAACGTATTTTCTTGTAGTAAAGATCACGCATTCTGTTGACAGAGAAGCTTAAAAGCACTTTGATCATACTCATCAGACCTTCACAATGGAAGTGTGAAATGTTAGGTTAGGTTTGTGTACAGATGGATTTGATCCATTTGGAGGTAGATCAACTCCATACTCGTGTTGGCCAATATTTGTCACCCTATACAACCTTCCTCCAAGCTTATGTATGAAGCGTCAAAATCTTTTCTTGTCTTTATTGATCCCTAGTATGACTTCTCTAAGCCAAAATCTTGATGTATATTTAAGACCATTGATTAATGAACTGAAAATATTGTGGGATGATAGTGTTCTCACGTACGATGCCCACAAAAAATGAAACTTCAATATGAAGAATGATGTTCTATGGACAATCAATGACTTCCCTGCATATGGTATGTTATTTGGTTAGAGCACACATAGGAGGTTGGCATGTGCGTACTGCATGGAGGATAGAAAATCTTTTAGATTGACACATGAAAGAAAGTTGTGTTGGTTTGATTGTCACTATCAATTTCTACCCAACGATCATCCGTTCTGAGGATAAAGGAATGTGTTTCGAGTAGGCACAACTGAAATAAAAGGTCCACCTACAAGGTTGTCTGACACAAAGATTTTAAGCTGATTGCGATACTTTTCATATGGACTGACAAATGCCCATAGTCCAATGCCCTTCCTTGGATTTGAGAAGGATCACAATTGGACAAAAAATCTATATTTTGGGAACTACCATATTGGCCGACCTTATTGATATGACATAATTTGGATGTGATGCATATGAAGAAAAATGTTTTTGATAACGTGTTCAATACGGTAATGAATGTCAAAGAAAAAATGAAGGATAATTCAAAGGCTCGTATGGATTTAAAAATAATATATAAAAGACCAGAATTGAAACTCAAAGAGTACAATGGCAAAGTACTGAAACCAAAGGCAATGTACGTGCTTGGACCAGATCAAGTAAAACAGGTATGTCAATGGTTGAGACAGTTAAAATTTTCAGATGGATACGTCTCTAACATTGCTTGGGTTGTGAAGATAGACGAGGGACAATTATATGGGTTGAAGAGCCATGATTGTCATGTCATTATGCAACAGTTGATTCTCCTAGCATTCTATGATATGTTAGACAAACCTATATGGGGTATTATCCGAGTTGGGTAGATTTTTTAGAACATTATGCGCATCGAAAGTTGTAGTAACTGAGGTAAAGAATCTTGAGGATTCTGTCGTCACTACTATTTGTCAACTAGAGAAGATATTTTCACCAGCATTTTTTGATATTATGAAACATATGATCATACATTTGCCATATGAACTTAGGGTTGGTGGTCCTGTGCAATATCGGTGGATGTACCCATTTGAAAGGTTTTTTTTTTATATTTTTCTCTTCAATGCTATTAAGAAATTATTATATTATGAGATATATATTGTTGACAGATGCATGTTTGACCTTAAAAAAAAGGTTCAGAATAAAGCAAGAGTGGAGAGTTCTATTTGTGAAGCATACACTTTAGAAGAGATTTCAAATTTTTCATCTATGTACTTTGAACCTCATATTCCAACATGTTACACTTGCCCACCTCGTAATGATGATGGAGCATGATTTACTATAGCTGGTAAACTAACGATATTTCAATCACTTGGGCATGCTTTTGGTAGTTGCCGGTCAAGACTCTTGAAAGATCGAGAGCAAGATGCAGCACAAATCTATATCCTTTTTAATTGCTCAGCGATTGACCCCTACATCGAGTAAGTATACTTAATATGTAACACTAAGTTCTATACGTGCGTACATGGTTCGATAATATAAATATTTGTTAAGTGCAGATGATTTGATCTAGAGTTGCGAAGAGAACTTCCACATCTCACTGATTCAAAAGTACAGAAAGAATATGAAAATAAGTTTGTGGCATGGTTGAAAGAGTTGGTAAGGACGATGACATACATTCTTTTCGTGTAAACAACAATAAGTTACTTAATTGGTCATGATCACAATCATGGTTTATGCTTGTAGGCCCACCATGGTGATGTTAATGACCCAGGAATATGTGATTTACAAAATGGTCCGACCAAAGTTATACAATGTTACAACGGCTACATCATAAATGGTTATCAATTCCATATAAAAGACTACGGTGTAAACAAATCAATGATGAATAGTGGTGTGTGTGTGTCAAGGGTGGTAGCTATAGTGAAAATGAACATGACTACTACGATGTTATAGAAGAAATAATAAAGTTGACTTAGGCATAAATAATAGGATAACTTTATTCAAGTGTCATTGGTTTGATCCCACAACAATAAGAGTCGACAAAGCCTCAGACATTGTAGAGGTGAATCATAAATCAAGGTTTGGAACATATGAACCATTCATATTAGCCTCGCAAGCTTAATAAGTTTACTATACTTCATATCTGAATATAAGGAAGTCAGATAGAAATGAATGGTGGGCAGTTTGCAAGGTGAAGTCTAAACTATACCTCAAGTATGATTAGTTACATGAAGACAAGATTGCTGAAGAGGGTGATTACTATCAATCAGATGATATGTATGACTTCTCTTATGGTCACGATGTCACACATGGTATGCATGTCATATCTCCATTGTTCGATGACACACGTATGGAAAAATATGATCCAAATGATATACCAAGTGGATGGGCGCCCAATGAAGAAGAAGAAGAAGAGGACGGAGAGGAGGAAGAGAAAGAAGAAGAATATGAAAGTCAAACAAGTGATGAGAAAGCATACTCGAGCTAGTAAAATACATCTTGTAATACATACATTATGTTTGAATGTATTGCAATCTTTTAGAGTTGTGTAACTGATCCAATTATATTGCAAGTTAAGGATAAGCTATCTATGATTAGCAAGTGATGTCATATCTTATGTTTTAATGTATTGTAATATTTGATGTGAATGATTTGAATGTATTGCAATGATTTGAATGTATTTCAATATTTGAATGTATTGCATGAAGTTATTTTCGATTTGATTATGTATTCATGAAGATATAGAGTTGTGTAACTGATTCAAATAAAATTTTTATTTGTTAGAATATGGTTTATGGAGGTCATAGTGGTCGAGCACCCAGTGGTAGTCAGTCTCAGCCTTCATCTTCATGGGTTGCTTCGATAGGTATATCATTTAACTAATTGTATACTTGATTAGTTTAAAAGCGCATTATGTGAATTTTTAACTTATTTTTCTATAGATGATGTTTCGCCTGCACATGACCCACCTACACTGGTTATTCATACACGTCACGAGACAACGCTAGATGCAGGGTCTTCTCAGTTTGACATATGATAACTCATTTAAATAGTGTATATCGATAATCGACCGTAAGTATTTTATTTTTACTTATCTAATACTTATCTTATAAATAGTGTATATTGATAGTTAATATGTACCAATTCATGTGCAGTGCGAAGTTCGAGTCACAAGAAGTAATATGAGAGATTAGGCAGTCACTAGTTCAACATCCACCAGAACCAGTCGCTCAATGAAAAGAGTACTCAAATGAGGTGTTGGATAGATTGTGGTCCTCATTCATGGTATATAATCGTTTATCATAGCTAATGTGTTTCATATTTAATTTTTTGCTATAGTCATGTCTACTAACTTTCAGAAATTATTTGTAGGCTTCCAATCGCTTCGCGACTGCGATGGAGGAGTAGGACACGCGGTCGGTGTGGCAGAAGGTGGTTGTCAGTCGATTTGAAGACATGTTGCACAATATAAAAACTGCAACAATAAAAGCATTTTGTGGGATAGATGATCCACTGCAGTGAAAGGGCCATGACCCTCCTACTATCAGGTCAGATTTTTGGGATGCAATGTACGACAAGTGGGTGGGGCATAAACTTTGAAACCGCTCAGCAAAGGTTACACAAAACCGAGCGAAGATGCCCGATGTCCATCTACACACAGGTGGATCTAGGACTTTTGGGAGCCACCTGAAGAAAATTGTAACTCATCAATATATATATATATATATATATATATATATATATATATATATATATATATATATATATATATATATATATATATATATATATATTATCAAATTTATAAGTATTGTTGCATACTTTTTAAATAATTTTTTTATCATTTAACCTTGCAAGAAGCAAAAAAAAGAGGCATTGTGCCCTACAAGGATGTGTTTGTTGAAACACATAAACGTAAGAACATGGGAGAGCTCGTATTAGAGAAGGCGAGAACGACAATGGTATGTATTTATTATATTAATAAACATTATAATATACAAGTTACCATGAACATTGTAATTCTTAATTAGTAATCCATACTATAATCATTACTTTGTAGGAGTCATATGAGTAGCAGATGGTAGAGTGATATGGCGATGACTCTACTCAGCATCTGCCTTTTGATTCTGCAGCATGGGTAACTGCATGCAACCGGTGAACCCAAAAAGGGTCGTGTGTTCAGGTTTGGGAGTAATATGAACACCACACCAGTCGTTGCCTCCTCCAGTTAGGGCTCTCAGAGTTCTCCCGTCAGCATCAACTTTAAGCGTCCAATTGACCCGGCTAATTCTTGGGATGGTGTCGGCCAGCTTGATGAGGATACAATGCGTGACTATTTACATGAAACAATTTTCGACGTTGTCCATAATGGGTTATGTAGCTTTTTTCGGGACAGGAGAACTTCGTCTGCAACTGCCTGTCAGGTATGAAAGTTTCATATCATTTGTTTCATGTCATTAGATTTCAAGCTAGCATATGCATGATTTCATCACATATGAACATGATTTCATCACTATGAAAGTTTTTTACTATCTTATAACACATATATGCATGATTGAATCACTATGAAAATTTTTTGACAATATTATAACACATATATGCATAAATGAATTACTATGAAAGTTTTTTGACAAACTTTGAACACATATATGCATGATTGAATCACTATGAGAGTTTTTTGACAACATTAGAATACATATAAGCATGATTTCATCACTATGAAAGTTTTTGACAACCTTAGAACACAAATATGCATGCTTGAAGCACTATGAGAGTTTTTTAACAACATTAGAACACATATAAGCATGATTTCGTCATTATGAAAGCTTTTGACTGCCTTATAACGCATATATGCATGATTGAATCACTATGAAAGTTTTTTGACAACATTAGAATACATACATGATTGAATCACTATAAAAGTTTTTTACAACCTTTGAACACATATATGCATGATTAAATCACTATAAAAGTTTTTTGACAACATTAGAACACATATAAGCATGATTTCATCACTATGAAAGTTTTGACAACCTTAGAACACAAATATGCATGCTTGAAGCACTATAAGAGTTTTTTTATAACATTAGAACACATATAAGCATGATTTCATTACTATGAAAGTTTTTTACCGTCTTATAACACATATATGCATGATTGAATTACTATAAAAGTTTTTTTACAACAATAGAACACATATAAGCATGATTTCATCACTATGAAAGTCTTTTTACTGCCTTATAACACATATATAAGCATGATTTCATCACTATGAAATTGTTTGACTGCTTTAGAACACATATATGCATGCTTGAATCACTATGAAAGTTTTTTGACAACCTTAGAACACATATATGCATAATTGAATCACTATGAGAGTTTTTTTACAACATTAGAACACATAAAAGCATGATTGTGATATAGAAGACATTTATTTGACAGCCTTATAACACATATGCATGCTTGAATCACTGTGATATTTTTTTGACAATCTTAGAACACATATTTTCATGATTGAATCACTATGAATTTTTTATGTCAGCCTTAGAACACATATCTAAATTTTGTTAATGTCCTTCACTTTATTGCTAGCTAGTCTATGTGTAATTCATTCATGTTACTTTGATTGCCTTAGATTAGGTGCATTGCATATATTTTATTTCATTATATTTTGTTTATCATTACTAACCTTTCTTTTCTCTTGTAAGATGCTGGAGATAATCAGCGTAGAGGAGCTGATGGAGGCACAAATGAAGGGGTAGATCGAGACAATGAAGAAGATGATGCTCAGAATCTTGGCGATGATTAGATTCATGTGTTGAATTTGTTGTACCTTCTTGTTGTTTCAAAAGAAACTCTTTGTAAATGTTCACTTGTAAATAATTAGAACTTGGCGAGGATTATAGTGGATCGATAAATTGTTTTAGCTGCTTTGTATATGTATTTTTTATATATACTTTATTTTTTATACATGGGATATATAAATTGTATAATGAGAAAATCTTTCTCGATACTTATATTTCAAACAATTTTTTTAAAATTTTTATTTTTATTTTTTGCGATGGATTAGCGATGGATATTATCCATCGCTAATTAGTATCGGCTTTCAATTTAGCGACGGATTAGGGATGGATATTTATTCGTCAAAAAACTGAATCTGTCGATGTTTTACGATGAATTATAATCCGTCGCTACATTAGCGATGAAATTACCGATGGATGTATATTTGTCACAAAACCAAATATCTGCGGATTAACGACGACCTTGCGACGAATCATGTCATTCGCTAATTCATCATAAATTAGCGATAAAAGTAGTGAAAAATATTTTTCGTCGCTAATTAGCGACTAAGAAATTATGATGAAAGTTATCTGTCGCTAAACTATTCAACGACGGATTACGACCATCGCTAATCCACATATTTCTTGTAGTGTACTCAACCGGGACTTTGGATGAAGCCTTCCATTATAAATAACCAAATACAATATGCTAGGAGTTTTACATCAACATGATTTCTAACTGGTAACCATATAAGTTTATATACATTAAATATTAGGATTGGATGAGACTCATTTTGTCTCCAAAATTGGCATCACTCCATCTTTCTCTCATTTGATTTCTTTTTTAACATGGACTCTCATGGAACTCCCTTGAAATGTGTGGTTCTTCCAAAATGTACGATTCCTCTTAAATGTGGGACTTCATCTCCGGAGTACTTGAAGTCCACTGGGAGTCTATCTTGATCTCAATCTCTTGAGTGTTGGACGTCCACTGAGACTGTATCTTGATGTGGTTCCTTGGAGTGGGTCAGGATCATCGCGTGATTATCAATCATATGTATGGTTAGATTTACCAATTGGTGGCTAGATCCATATAAACAAAAGAGTACGTAAGACCGACGTATCACACCATCTATCAAAGCAGTCAGTCCTATAATATCTTTAATTAAAATATTTATGATCAACTTTTGATCTATTTACAAAAACATACCCAACCTTTGAAAAATTACGAATACCCGCCTGAGTTAACTAATTCTAAAAAACACACCTCCCACATTTTGCTGGCTTTACCATGATTAAACCGTAGTTTAGTATGGTTAAATTACTGCATTGCCCTTCTCTTTTAATTCTACTAAACTTGGGGTTGTCTCACTCGTTCTCTCTTCCTTCATTCATAGCCTTTTGCTGAAGCTAGATTATGCCTCCCATCGTTGCCCATCGCCTTGTTGGAGGAATCCCGCTTGAGCGAGGTGGTGCACTCTGATCACTTTTTTTCTCTTAACTGGATAAGTTATAGTTTCGTTGCTTCCACCATAAGAGCACGTTTGAAAGCAAGAAAAACTCTCATAGGAAAAGATAACCCTCATCGTTTGGAACAGTTGGAACAGTTGGAAAAGTTGTCACTTTTTTTACTTGCATTTTTCTTACCATTTTCAAACTGTCAACCGTTCTCTTTGGTTTTGCAACGATGTTGATGGTTTCAAGTACCCACTTTTGTATCATTCCCTTACTTTTCCATTTTGTGGGGTTCCAGTAATATACGAGCTTCCAAAAGAAGAAAAACAATAGAGAAAAAAACCATCTTTCCATTTCGGTTGAGATTATGGGCAAACTTGTTAAGACGTGTGGTCAATCCCCATGCATCAAAGGTCAAGATCAAGATCAAGAGAACTATTTCAACAATGAGACTTGTGTGAAGAACTCTTGCTGATGAAACAAGTCTATATAACATGAGTTCAAGGAAAGATGGGATTTTCAGTAGGTCAACCAACATGGATTCCAATGACCAATCTTGTAAGCTTTCCAAGACTGGATGTATTCCTGAGAGGAGCTTATTGAGAGTCCTCTCTCTAAATGTGGATATGTACATGGCTCTAAGATCAACAATCTCCTCCTCTCTATCGTGTAAAGTAGAGAGAGAGAGGTTTGTGGACGTAGATCATGTTAAGACCGAACCACGTAAAAATCATGTGTTCCTGTGTTTGAGTTGTGCGTGTATTCATCGTGTGCCTGGGTTTGGGTTGTGCGTGTGTTCAGCATGATTGAGATCGTCAAACTGAAGAACTAATATGGTTGTTGTGGTAATGGTGGTAGCTGTGAACCAAAATTCTATGAATGACCATGTTGTGGGCGAGCAGCAATCCTCAATTACAAATGGGTGCCCTCTTGATGCAAGCATCGATCAGGTCCACATCTGTGAGGTTGGGAACCTGGAAACGAGCCATGTTCTAGAAAGTTCCAATAATGGGGCTTCAAGGTCTAAAAAGTTCCAACCATGAATCCTGCACCACCTCTTGCACACAAGGTAGCATGAGAAATGGGGCAGCAGGAGCTTTGAGAGGATTCTTGACAGGATTTGGTCAGAGAGGAGGGTGAGGTTGCTTCCTTGCACTTGGTTTAGCAGCATCTTGAATAACACATGGCGGTTTAGGTTTTTGGGGTTGTGGGTGAGGAAGAATGCGGGGACACAGGTGGGTTTTGAGAGAAGGCATGGGGGTTGTGGGGGATTTGAAATTAACAAGGGTAATAAAGTAATTTTATCATATTAAACTATGAGTTAACCATGTTAAAGCCAGCTAACTAGGGAAGGCGTGTCTTTGAGTGGTAGTTTTTTTTAACTGAGGGGTATCTGTAATTTTCCAAAGAATAAGCCAGTTTTTGTAAATAGATCAAAAGTTGAGCATGTTTTTGTAAATTTTTCTATCCACTTTGTAAGCATTAAATTCCAAGTGGAATATCTTTTGCTCTTTGACTGCGATATCAAACACAACTATCGGTGTCAACGGATCGGGTTTGGTGCTGACTCATGTGAAATCAGACCCAAACCAAATTTGAGATGATGGTAGAGGGTTTCTAACCCAGGTTTAATCGGATCCACCATAAAAAAAAAACATACCTAGGTCATATAAAGATTGCATAAACCAAAACAGCACCATAATGGGCTCGTGCCAAACACATTTGGTGCTAAATCAGAGCTAAAATGGGCTGACCATCCATCGCACGTATTGATGGACAGCCGGTGCATAAAAAAATGTATGTGGAAAACCCTTTGCTGGCAAACTAAAAGCGCGAGTAAAAGTCATGCAAAAGGTCTAGGACCTTTACCGACACTTTTAGTGCACCACTAACGGCCTTTTTCAAAAATGTGCTTGACTTTTAGTACACCAGTAAAAAAAAAAAATTTAAAATCATATTTTTGATGCGATTTTTGCATGCTGACTGTCCATCAATGCGCGCGCAATGGATGATCAACGCGCTTTAGCTCTGATTTAACACCAATGTGGTTTACATGAACCCATTACTCACCCGGTAAAATAATACTTTTTAGCATTTTTATATTGAAAATTTCTGAATCTTAATCAAAATTCGGGTTGAATCTTTTTTGTCCGACCCAGATTTTAATTGGGCCTTCATATTTATTACCAAACTCTGACCTTACAGGGGTTTGGTACAGGTTGGGTCTGTGTCAAACCCGACCCATTGACCCCCCTAAACACAACCCTGGACCAGCCATTGCTAATTGTTATATAAAACGAGCATCAGTTCTTATATTATTATTATATAATTCCACAACACTTTTTCTTCGACAAGCAATACCGCAATACCTTGCCCTTTGCCTTTATTCTTTCTTTCTTTTTCTTTTTTTATCTCTTAATTTAATATAAGGGAGAGCCTCCTTCTTCACACTTTAGCACGGGAAGTATTTAAGACTTCGACTGTACCATACTTTCTAGTAGAAACAACTCGTTGCATTTTTATTTCAATTTTTATTTTTTATGAATCAAACTTTGCAAATTTATACCGTCCAATTGTGCTGCATGATCAGATTTTCTAAGGGCTATAAAATGCAACGGTCTGCAATGCATTAAAATTTCAATATTAAAAGAATCATATTTTTTTACATCAAAACCACACGTTGCAAATTGCATTTCCTAATAAATGGACCATACCACACGCATGGCCAAATAAAACTGGCACTAGCAATGTAAACTGTTGGGATTTAGATTGCATGTAGTCAATACCATATTTGACTAATGGGAATGCTGGCTAAACAGGTCGGAATTCAGATGGTGAAAATTAAGCTCATACCATATTTATTATTTTTGCATGTAAATGGGTTCAGGTATCTGTTAAATTGGGCGGATTCGGTGGCGCATTCGGATATGGTTTTAGCTTATCAAATGCAATTAAACCGAATGAAATTCTGTCAGATATTGGATAAATCTGATTTATTGATATCCCTAACTGGAACCAATAAAATTCAGTTAGAATGTACCATACTCTAGAGCGTAGCTATATTTTTTCATTAACACTGTCTCTCTCTTCTTTTTTGAAAGGCAAGCTGGGTTAGTCAGACCCCTACCAGATATCTCTTAAGCTCCATGTGACAAGGGATTCGAACCTGGGCCTTCAGCTTGACACAGGACCCCGCCTACCATTTTTCCTCTTAACTTAATATAAAGGAGAACCCCTTCTTCGTGACACTTAAACACTGCTACTCTCTCTCTCTCTCTCTCTCTCTCTCTCTCTCTCTCTCTCTCTCTCTCTCTCTCCAAATGAGAAAATATTTCATTTTGTTTTTTTCCTTCCTCTTACCATCCCACCACCACCCTCCCTTTATCTTTAAACACGAGCCACCTAAACTCACACAAATCTTTTGAAAAATGGCAGAGGAATAAGAGAAGAAGCAAGACAACGGCACCATCACGAAAGACAAGGACCCCTTAACCACCACATCAGCACCAGAGGCAGCAGCACCGATCAATGCCACAGACAAGCGGCCATATCTGCCGCTCCCTCTGCACCTTTCTGGTGGCCCTCCTCCTCCTTATGGCTGTCACCGTGCTGGTAGTGTGGCTCATCTACCATCACCACCGCCCCCGCTTCGTCGTGCAGGCTGCCGCCATCTACAAGCTCAACACCACCGCCCACACCACCATCATCGCCGCCATGCAGTTCACCGTCTCCGCTTGCAACCCCAACAGTCGCTCCGATGCCGAGTACCGTGACCTCTACACCTTCGTCTCCTACCGAAACCAAGCCATCACTGCGCCCACTCCCCTCCCCGATCTGCAGCAGGCTCGCAAGAGCACCATCATCATCTCGCCCATAGTCAGCGGTGGGCTCATGCCCATCTCGCCCAAGGTGGTCAGTGTGCTCCAAATGGCTCAGGCCTATGGGCTCGTGTCCATGAGGTGGGTCTTGCAGGGCAGCGTCAGGTGGAGGTCCGGTGTTTTCAAAAGTGGGTTCTATGGGATCTATGTCAGGGGTGATGTCATGGTAGGTTTGAAGCCGGGGGTGGCCGGTCAGGTACCCCTTCTTGGTTCCCCTGAGTGTAGCGTCGATCTCTGAGACTCTGACCCAGTTTGGTGTTTTTCTCTATGAATCTTTGTAAAGCCAAGTGCTATGAGATATGGTGGTATGAGTTCGAGTTCTTTTTAGTTTTTAATTGTCAGGTTGTGTATTAAAAAGAGGGTGCGGGGCTGCTGGAAAGCCAACGTCCCTGTGGTGGTACGAGTTCGAGTTCATTTTAGTTTTTAATTGTCAGGTTCTGTATTTCGAACAAGAGGTTCGGTACCATTATACCAGCATTAATGCACCCATCAAAACTTCCAAATTAAGTGTTTCGGTGAAAGTAGTACTGTAAGGGTACGTTTGATGTGCCGCTCCCAGCGTGATCCGAATGAAAATCACGCTGGAAACAACGATTTTCAACAAACGTTGGACACGGCGGACGGCGTTCCGTGTGTCCGTTGCATCCATTTTGATGTGTAATTTTTGCTCCACCCCTCCCCCCGTTACAAAAAAAACAGAACTGAAAGAACATAAAAAAAATGCATCGATGGGTGCACCGACTCTCTCTCTCTCTCTTTCGATCCACCTCCACAGATCGACCACAGCGGCATGGCCATCCTGTCGCTCTGCGCCTCCCCCTCTTGCCGAAGCAGGAGCAGCCCCCTCTTGCCGGAGTCGGAGGGAGGGTGCCGAGCACCCCCCTCTTTCCCTCTCTCTGTCCTCTCTTTCGATAGGGGAGGGGCACAGCCCCACCCTGTCTCCCTGCGCCTCCCCCTCTTTCCGGAGCCGGAGGGAGGGTGCCGAGCATCCCTCTCTTTCGCTCTCTCCGTTCTCTCTTTCGACAGGAGAGGGGTGCAGCCCCTCCCTGTCTCCCTGCGTCTCTCCCTCTTACTGGAGCCAGAGTCGGAGGGAGGGTGCCGAGCACCCCCCCCCCCCCTCTTTCTCTCTCTTCGTCCTCTCTTTCGACAAGGGAGGGGCGCAGGGCCTCCTTGTCTCCCTGCGCTTCCCCCTCTTGTCGGAGTCAGAACCAGAGGGAGGGTGCCGAGCACCCCCCCTCTTTCTTTCTCTCTGTCCTCTCTTTTGACACGGAAGGGGAGCAACCCCTCCCTGTCTCCTTGTGCCTCCCCCTCTTATCGGAGCCGAATGGAGGGTGTCGAGCACCCCCCTCTTTCGTTCTCTTCAGCTTCTCTTTCGTCCTCCCTGCCCCCCCCCCCCCCCCCCCATTAGGTTATGTTCCCAGACCTTATATAATGACCCTCTCTCCAGGCTCCCCATAAGTCAGAAAGAAATTTAATACCTCTTATTAGGTTTAGAGAAAGGAAAATGGCCAAATATACAGGTTCTGGAAGATCATACCCCCAAGGATCTACTTGAGCGCCAATGGATTCAGGTACATTTTTGCTTCAAGTTTGATTTTCGTTTTGTTTCAATGATTTAATGAGAGCATGGAATCAGTCCTATTTGGTTTTTGATGGATTTTTAATCTAACAATTGGTATCAGAACACAAGTTCTTGTTGAATCGTTGAAATATAATTTTATTATATATGCTTCGCTTTATTTCGTTTATTGCAGTGATCCAATTTATCTGCGTTAAGGCACGGGCAGAACAGGGCCGATCGGTCCTTCTCGCGCTGTTTGGTTTTGCCCGAACACAGGGAGGGCTAACCAGCTCTCCATCTCATGCATATCGGATCACCGTTATGTGGCAAGGGATTACCCATTTAGTTTGCCGGTCTGAATAGCCATCGTGCTCATCCTTACTTTCTCGATTGGGTGGAGGGCCATTTTGGCCTTCCCCGTTTTTCTTTTATTTGATCCTCGATCTATTGTCGAGTGATGCAGGGCTTGCCCCTTTTCTGACCACAGTTCGTGTGTACGCCCGGTTTGATCGCCGGACAGGATTTTTCCTACTATGATCACTCGATGACTCAGGCGACCGCATGATCAGGATCAACATAGTATTACAAAGCATGCAGGAGGGTTGTTTGGCCTTCCCTCGACTTTTCTTTTGGGTTGCCAGACGACAAGAAGGGTTGCCGACTACTCGATTCATTAAGCAGTGGATGGTGGCCCTCATCAGGTTGTCCGACAATGGAGTGCACTTGTTGACACTATCGTCGGAGGAGGGTTGTCATCTTCTTTCTGGTCATCAGATGGTGGGAGGGGGGACACCTGTTAAGACTAGTATCTGCCAACATCCAGGGTCGACTTTGACCATCGTCAGATGGTTCTATCTTGTCGACAAATTAGGACTGGTTTTTGGGTGTCGTTGGGATTAACTTCAAACCTTCGTCGTCGACCACCAGTCCATCATTGATGCTTTGATCAGCTTCGGTCCTCACCGGCCACTTCAAATATCGACGTTGCTCGGACCAGGTTCAACCATGGTCGAACATCACACAGTTGGTGGAACTTGGCACCCTGTACAGGCTCGACCTGTAATAGTCAGAGTCGGTTTGGGCTTCCACTGATTCGAGCACCCTGGATGATTCGGCCATTAGGTTGAGGATCGAGTCAAACTAAGACAAGCTAGTTCAATTGTCTATCCCAAGATGGTTTGGCCATTAGGTGAGGGATGACTTAGCGCATCTTCAGGCAACTCCACAAGGCAAACCGTTTCAGCTGACCGTCTCAAGCCGGATCGACCATATGGTATGGGACAGTTTGACTTATCTAACCTGGAAAGTTGTGTGAGTCAGTTCTGTTACCAGCACATGGTTGGTTCATTTTGGATTGGTCGATTCAGTCTTTAGCCAACCAACTCGAAGTCTGTTCGGCTTTTAGATGACCGGTTCAGGGTTGGCTCGACATTAAGCCAAGTCTAGACCGACTATTTATGTCTGGATCGGGGTACAGCTGACCCGGTTCGGTCCTCATTTAGGCGAGGGACTGAACTGAGTCGTATGTGGGCCATGCCTATTCAAACCTGACCCTGTGACTTTCACCCATATACAGTGGGTTAGATATGATCCGATTCGGGTCAAATCAACCTCCGGACCCGTGCACTATGCCTTATAAAAAAAATTAAGGATTTTATAGGGCATTTTGGCATGCATCACGGGTTACTTTGGCGGACCTATTTTCTATTACCCTACGACCCATGCATGTTATGATTATGCTTAATTATATTCATATGCATGTGTAGACATATTTGAACGTTGGTATTATTTTTTATTCTGGGACCAATTTTTTGAATTGAATTAATCGAAGCAATATGTTGCCAAAGTAACCTCTGTTGTATAGGTTAGTTCAATTTGAAATATTGTGATATTTATATGTTTGAGGTTCATGCGAATAGTGATCGGCCCAAAGGAAGATTACTATTTGGCCAAGCCCAAATATATACTTTCAGTAATAAATATGAGACAATCATTCATTTTTTTATGTGAATAATGAGTCAGGCCAAAGAAAGGCTCATTGTTTGATAGGACTGACTGTCCATGTTTTGATTACTGTATTCAGAGTACCACTTACAAGTTGACACTTATGTCTAAAAACTAAGTGTCAATGTTGTACTGGCTATCTTGTAATGAGGTTCACCATTATTTAAATATATTATTTGATGTTGTTGCATTTTAATATGAATGTTAATCGTGAGTTTGTTTGTTCTTTATTCAGTTAATATCTCTGCTTCTATGATATCTGCAAACATTAATTTCATCCATGTTTTGAGAGGTTCCAATTTTAAGAACGGGAATAAAAATATTATGATTGTGCTTGGATGTATGAATTTGGATCTTGCATTACGAGAAGATCAACCGTCTGCTCTTACGGATAAGAGTTCTTCTGAGGATAAAAAGAACTTCAAGCGGTGGGATCGATCTAATTGCATGAGTCTCATGATCATGAAACGTGCAATTCTTGAATCTTTCAGAGGCACCATGTCTGAAGAGGCAAATGCCAAACATTTTCTTGAAGAAATTGAAAAATGTTTTGCGAAAAATAAAAAGTCTGAGACTAGTACTCTTCTTTCGAGTATTGTCTCAATGAGGTATAAGGGCAAATAAAATATTTGGGAGTACATCATGAAGATGTCTCATCTTGCTTCAAAACTCAAGGCACTAAGGTTAGAGTTGTCTGAGGAATTACTCATGCACTTGGTTCTGATATCCCTTCTTGCACAGTACAGTCAATTTAAGGTCAGTTATAACTATCAGAAGGAGAAATTGACTCTTAATGAACTCATTTTACACTGTGTGCAAGAAGAGAATAGGATGAAGCAAGAGAAGACTGAGAGTGCTTATTTGACAGTAACTTCTAAGGACAGGTTTAAGAAAAAGAAAAGGACTAAGGAAGCTAAAGTTGACCTCAAATCGCAGAAGAAATAGAAAAGATATCCGAACTCAAAGTCTAGTTGTTTCTTTTACAAAGGAGAGTCACATAAAGAAGGACTGTACCAAGTATCATGCCTGACGTGAGAAGAAATGTACTCTTTACTTTGGTTTGTTCTGAAGTTAATTTGACTTTTGTGCCCTAACACACTTGGTGGATGGATTCTGGTGCTACCACTCATATAAGTGTGTCTATACAGAGTTGCCTAAGTTATCGATCATCAATTGGTGCTGAAAAATTCATCTATGTGGGAGATGACAAAACAGTTGAAGTCGAGGCAATAAGGACATTTAGGTTGTTATTAAAGACTAAAAATTATTTAGATTTGAAAGAAATATTTATTATGTCATATTTTAGATGGAATTTAGTTTCTATTTTCATTTTGAACAAATACGGTATTTTTGTTTATTTAGAAATAATAAATTTAAATTATTTCTTGATTCAAATCTTATTAGGACTGGTTCTTTATCTACAGTTGATAACCTTTATTTGCTCGATATTATTGCCTCATTTAATGAAACCTTGCAATTAAGTTCTTGTGGTACAAAACAAAAATTGATAAATGAGAATTCTGCTTTGTTATGGCATAAGTGCTTAGGTCATATTTCTAAACAAAGAATTGAAAGTCTTATGTCAAATGAGATTCTTGATTCCCTTGATTTCACTGACTTTCAGGTTTGCATTGAGTGTATAAATAAAAAATGAATAAACATAAGAAAATTAAGTGTCGAAACAAGAACAAACGTCTTAAAACTAATCCATACAGATATTTATGGACCCTTCTCTATGGCTTCTTGGAATGGTCAATAATATTTTATTATGTTCATAGACCACTATTCTCGTTATGGGTACCAATATTTGATTCATGAAAAGTCTTAGTCCCTAGATGTGTTTAAATCGTATAAGGCCGAAGTTGAAAACTAACTTGGCAAAAGAATTAAGGTCGTCAGATCTGACTGTTGTAGTGAGTACTATGACAGATATGATAGATCAAGTGAACAACGCCCAGGGCCTTTTGCTAAATTTCTAGAGGAATGTAGGATCGTTCCTCAGTATACCATATCAGACACTCTTAGCATGAATGGTGTTACTGAAAGACGAAACAAGTTGCTTAAGGATATTGTAAGGAGTATGATTTCTCATTCTACCTTACCAGAGTCCCTCTGGGGAGAAGCATTTAAGACTGCAGCTTATGTTTTGAACAGGGTACCTTCTAAAGCAATAACCAAGATCCCATATGAATTGTGGACAGGCCAAAAGCCTAGTATAAAACATTTTTATATTTGTAGATGTCCAATTGAGGCTAGGCCCTATAGGCCATATGAAAAGAAACTAGATTCCAGAATGGTTAGCTGCTATTTTGTTGGGTATTCTGAAAGGTCCAAGGGCTATAAGTTTTATGACCTTGCGAATAAGTTCTTTTTTGAAACGGAAAATGCTTGTTTCTTTGAGGGTGCTGAGTTTGGGGGGAGTGATAAAGTAAAAGACATTATTTTTGAAGAAGAGTCTCTTTCTCTTCCTACAGTTGTGGATGACAATGATCAGATTTTCATTCCTGACATTATTCTCACAAATTCGAATCAAGGTAATGCTTTATATTTTTCTATCCAAAATCAAGTTTTTACTCCTAGAGTTCAAACTCAACAACATCAAGAAATACTTTAAGAACCAGTGTCACTAAGGAAATCCACTAGAGAGATAAGAAAGGAAATTTTAATTGATTAGATTATCTTTCTACAAGAACATGAGGGTGATACTGGCCAAATGGAAGATGATTCAATCAACCTTCATCAAGCCACACAAAGTTCTAATTCTCAAAAGTGAATTGAAGCAATGTATAAGGAGATTAAATTCATGAGAGACAATGATGTGTGAAATCTTGTCACATTACCTAAAGGTGTGAAACTCATTGATTGTAAATAGATAGTTAAAACTAAAAGCGATTCAAAGGGTAATGTAAAAAGATATAAGGTTTGTCTTGTTGCAAAAGAGTTTACTTAAAGAGAAGACATTGACTATACAGAGACTTTCTTTCGAGTTTTCACGAAAGACTATTTTAGGATTATGATGGTACTTGTAGCTCATAATGACTTAGAGCTATATCAGATGGATATTAAGACTACATTCTTTAATGGAGACATCGATGAGACAATATACATGATCCAATCAGAATATTTTGTCTCAAGCGATGTCAAAAAGATAGTTTGCAAATTAAAGAAATCTATTTATGGACTTAAGCAAGCTTTTCGTCAATGGTATCATAAATTTCATCTAGTTGTCCTCTCGTTTGATTTTGAGATGAATATGGTTGATGAATGCATATACCATAAGTTCAGTGGAAGTAAATTTATTTTTCTGGTTTTGTATGTAGATGACATATTGCTTGCCAGTAATGATATAGGCATATTGCACGAAACTAGGAGATTTCTATCAAAAAAAATTGAAATGAAAGATCTTTGGATGATTCTTTTGTATTAGGGATCTAAATACATCGAGACCGTTCTCAGGGTATTCTTGAATTATCACAAAAGAGCTATATCGAAAAGATTCTGGAAAGGTATAGCATGAAGGATTACGAACCAGGAAATACTCTTATTGCTAAAAGAGACAAGTTTAGTCTCGCTCAATGCCCCAAACACCCGTCTGAAATTAAGGCTATGGAACATATTCTCTATACACCTATTGTGGGGAGTTTTATGTATGCTCAGGTATGTACGCGTCCGAATTTAGCGTACATTGTTGGGATGTTAGGAAAATATCTTAGTAACTCAGGTATGGATCATTGAAAAGCAGTCAAACGGGTTATGCAGTATTTGTAAAGAACAAAAGGTTACATGCTCACATACAGGAAATCAGATCAGTTGGAGATCATTGGGTATTCTTATTCTGACTTTGCGGGATACCAAGACAGTCACATATCCACGCCAAGCTATGTTTTTCTGTTGTCCAGGGGAGCTATTTCCTAGAGGAGATCCAAGTAGACACTCATTGCTTCTTCATCATGGCAGCAAAATTTGTGGCTTGTTATGAGGCATTCAACCATGGGATATGACTAAATAATTTTGTCATAAAGCTGCAAATTTTGGATAATATTGAAAGACTACTAAAGTTATTTTGTGACAATAATTCAGCAGTGCTATATTATAATAACAACCGAAGTTCTTTAAAGTTAAAGCATATTGACATTAAGTTCTTTGTTGTTAAAGAAAGAGTGCAGAATTGTTAAATATCAATAGAACATATTGGCACAAACTCCATTATTGTGTATTCACTTACTAAAGGATTGTCACCCAAGGTCTTTCACAAGCATACTACTCACATGGGTGTTTTATCATTTTATAATGTGTTGGTTTAGTGGGAGTTTGTATTTCGATATTCTATGATATAATAAAGTTCTCTTTTGCCACTTTGGTATAAAAGTTAAAGTTTCAGTTTTATTCTTTACTCATTATGTTATGATCTCACTAAAGTTTTCAGTAGGACCAGTTAGAAATAAGCATGTTTGATCACATTGCATGTAATTTTTATGCTTCACATCCATACTAGATTCATGTCATTTGACTATATCGATATACATGATTATTGATGAGTCTAATTACGTTATTTGTAATGAAGACCGCTTTGGTTCTATGTTGACATGGCCAATGGACCAAATTGGTAGAGATATTAATTGATAAGATAGTATTTTTGAGCTCATAAGGTTACAATGTGTGATTATAAGGTTATGTATGTGGCCCAAGTGGGAGATTGTTAGAAAATTGTGTGGGCCTACATATGTTGAACCACACATTGTAAGGTTGTCTTAGGTTCGGGCTCAGTTTATATGATCTAATCAGGATGGGCCTTGTGGTATCTTGTATGGTATGGTGCACTATATAGAGAGATCTGCCTTATCTACAACTCTTTAATAGGATGAGTTGGAGACAAACTCTTAAACACATTAGGTTATGGTCCCCAGACCTTATATAATGACCCTTTCTCCAGGCTCCTCATAAGTCAAAAAATAATTCAGTACCTCTTATTAGGTTTAGAGAAAGGAAAATGGTCAGATATACAGGTTCTGGAAGATCATACCCCCAACGATCTACTGGAGTGCCAATGGATTCAGGTACGCTTCTCCTTCAAGTTTGATTTCCGTTTTGTTTCAATGATTTAATAAGAGCATGGAATCAGTCCTATTTGGTTTTCAATGGATTTTTAATCTAACAATTGGTATCAGAGCACATGCTCTTGTTGAATCATTGAAATACGATTTTATTATATATGCTTCACTTTATTTCGTTTATTGCAACAATCCAATTTATCTACATTAGGGCACGGGCAAAGGAGGGTCGATCAGTTTTTCTCACGTTGTTTGGTTTTGCCTGAACACAGGGAGGGCTGATCAACTCTCCATCTCATGGATACCGGATCACTGTTGTGCGGCAAGGGTTTACCCATTTAGTTTGTCGATCTGAATAGCCATTGTGCTCATCCTTACTCTAACGATTGGGTGGAGGGCCATTTTGGCCTTCCCCATTTTTCTTTTATTTGATCCTCGATCTACCGTCGAGTGGTGTGGGGCTTGCCCCTTTTCTGACCATCGTTCATGCGTACGCTTGGTTCGATCGTCGGACAGGATTTTGCCTGCTATGATCACCGGACGACTCAAGCGATCGCATGATCGGGATCAACATAGTATTATAAAGCATGCAGGAGGGTCGTTTGGCCCTCCCACGTTTTTCTTTTGGGTTGCCAGACGGCAGGAAGGGTCATCGACTGCTCAGTTCATCAAGCGGTGGATGGTGGCCCTCATCAAGTTGTCCGACGATGGAGTGCACTTGTTGACACTATCATCGGAGGAGGGTTGTCACCTTCTTTCAGGTCATCGGATGGTGGGAGAGGGAACACCTGTTAAGACTAGTATCTGCCAACATTCATGGTCGACTTTGACCATCACCGAATGGTTCCGGCTTGCCGGTGAATCAGGACTGGTTTTCGAGTGTCATTGGGATTAACTTCAACCCTCCATCGCCGACCACCGGTTTTGGTTTTGGCCATCGTCGATGCTTTGATCAGCTTCGGTCCTCATCGGATACTTCAAAGATCGATGTTGCTTAGACCAGGTTCTGCCATGGTCGAACGTCACGCAGTCGGTGGAACTCGGCACCCTGTACAGGATCGACCTGTAACAGTCGGGGCGGTTTAGGCTTCCACCGATTCGGGCACCCGAGATGATTCGGCTATTAGGTTGAGGACCGAGTCAGACTAAGACAAGCTAGTTCGACTGTCCATCCCAGGATGGTTTGGCCATTAGGTGAGGGACGACTTAGCGCATCTTCAGGCAACTCCACAGGGCAAACCGTTTTGGCTGACAGTCTCAGGCCGGATTGATCGTATGGTATGGGATAGTTTGACTTATCTAACTTGGAAAGTTGCATGAGCCAGTTCTGTTACTAGCACATGGTCGGTTCATTTTGGATTGGTTGATTCAGTCTTTAGCCAACCAACTCAAAGTTGGTTCGGCTTTTAGCCGACCAGTTCAGAGTTGGCTTGACATTAAGCCAAGTCTGGACCGGCTATTTATGTTTGGATCGAGGCACAGCTGACCCGGTTTGGTCCCCATTTAGGCGAGGGACTGAACCGAGTCGTATGCAGGCCATGCCTATTCAAACCTGACCATGTGACTTTCACCTGTATACAGTGGGTTAGATCTGATCCGATTCGGGTCAAATCAACCTCCGGACCCATGCACTATGCCTTATAAAAAAAATAAGGATTTTATAGGTCACTTTGGCGTGCATCACGGGTCACTTTGGCAGACCTATTTTCGGTTACCCTACGACCCATGCTTGTTATGATTATACTTAATTATATTTATATGCATGTGTAGACATATTTGAACATTGGTATTATTTTTTATTCTGGGATCAATTTTTTAAATTGAATTAATCGAAGCAATATGTTGCCAAAGTAACTTCTGTTGTGTAGGTTAGTTCATTTTGAAATATTGTGATATTTATATGTTTGAGGTTACGAGCCTTGTGATATATATATATATAGGTACTTGTCTTTGCTTTACTATATGCCTCTTATTACCAACTTATGTACTCTATCTAATGGAAGTGAACAAATAAGTGATTGAAACCATACAATACAACCACTCTTATGTTGGTTTTATAGCAATTTTATTGAGCTTCTGTTGTCTGAAAATTGTGTGGGCCTACATACGTTGAATCATACATCGTAATGTTATCTTAGGTTTAGGCCCAGTTCATGTGATCTAATCAGGATGGACCCTGTGGTATCTCATATGGTATAGTACACTATGTGGAGAGACCTGTCCTATCTACAACTCTGTAATGGGCTGAGTTAGAGACAGACTTCTAAATACATTAGGTTATGGTCTTCAAACCATATATAATGGCCCTCTCTTCAGGCTTCTCATAAGTCAGAAAGAGATTCAGTCCCTCTCATTAGGTTTAAAAAAAGAAAAAAGGTTAGATATATAGGTTCTGGAAGATCATACATCCAACGATCTACCGGAGCGCCAATGAATCTAGGTACGCTTTCGCTTCAAGTTTGGTTTTCGTTTTGTTTCAATAATTTAATAAGATCATGGAATCAATCCTAGTTGGTTTTCGATGAATTTTTAATTCAACATCTGCATTTGCTCATTCATCTTCTTTTCAATGGTGAATAGTTTAGAGGTGGGGGTAAAAGAATGGGAATTGAAGGTAGATCTGGTTTTCGTCTGCATTGGGATGCTTTTCTCTTGTCTTCGCGTGCACGGTGAGGCTCAAAAAGCGTCGGTGTATCGACATGAATCGGAGAAGTTATGGTGCGGAGAGTGGAGAGTAATTGCAAGTGACGATGCATCGCTTTAACCTTCTTGGCAGTCTGAACTTTGAAGCAGAAAAAGAGTTGGAGTGAAACGCTAATAATTGTCTATTATTGCATGGTTGTTTGGGTAAATTGGATAAAAGGGAAGGTTCTTTGGTTCTTTTTTAATGGGGTTCGATGGCCAATGTGCATATCACATTGGATGCTTCCAATTGAAAGTGGGCATGGGCTCCGATCCTAAGAACTGTTGGTTTCGCTTAAAGAAGAGTGGATGCATGAAACGGTGGGTAACATTAGCAATGTCATCCAGCAGCCAGAACCGTTAATTCCACATCCTCCACTGTAACTCAAGTAAAGCGGGACCCAGTCAGGACAGGTTTATGAAATTTCATACCAGACCGGGGCTCAGCCCAAGCTTTGATTAAAACCTGCATTTTTTTACTGTAAAATTATGGTAATTATTATTTTATCAGGTATGGTTCAGGTCTGGTTTATGTAATCCTTATAGGACTCGGGTATGGTTTCTCTTATGGTGGGCCTGACTAGCCCCGATATCATCACCTCAAATCAAATAGGGGCTTGGTCCCACCCGGATCTGAATGAGATCCAACCTGTTGGCATCCCAAACTAGATATCGAGTCTAAACTATCAAGATTCCCGGTTTGGACAGCCATGGTTACAGATGCATACATCTGAGACCGGATCAGGAACTGAATGCTCCCAACATCACCCATACGACACTTCTGAGTGGGAACTATAGGGTACTGATAAGATGAGCAAAGCGTTGGATATGGAAATGTTATCATATATCAACTGGGGCACTGCTTGTCTGACAGGAGCAGTAAGTGCACGTCACCATGTGTTGGGACGTTGCAAGTTCGAATCCCAAATAGTATGGTCCTATAACTGTTAGGGGTCAGTTCAGCTTTCTCTGTCCAAAAAAAAATAGAAAAAAAATAGTCATATGTACAATTTCAATAATTATGCAGAGTAGAGCTGTTCCATACATGCCAACACAGAATTCAAAACCTTCATCCTGAATCCTACCCATTTGCATCCCTAGTATTTTTGGATCGCTCTCAAACCAACTGAGCCTAAACTCAATCTGAGTCATTGCCAAGGGCACGTTTGTTTCATGAGAGGCCACAAAATGCCCTTTGGTGGATTTTCATTAGGGATGGCAGTGGATTAGGGCAGGGTCGGGGGTGGGGAACAACGTCTCCACCCCTGCCCCGTCTCAAAATCCTATCATCCATCTCTGCATGGGTTTTGATTTTAACCTCCATCTCCGCCTCTATCCTTGTTTCATGTCCTTCATCCTTAGTCAAAACAGAGCAAGGTGGGATGGGGCTCCGTTTCTTATCGGTCCATTGTCATCAGGGATCAAGGACGGAGACAAGGCGGGGTGGAAGAAAGTGTAAGTCCATCCCCACCTCCATCCGTGTACGGGTTTTGATTTTAACTTCCATCCCCGGTCCAAACGGGGCGAGATGGGGTGGGCCCCATTTTCCTCCCATCCACTGCCATCCCTAATTTTCATAGAAAAGCCGTAGGCCCCATCAAAATATGGGTCCACTGTAATGCAACACTGGCTCATCACTTTCTTGCGGGACTTTTTTGTTTCATGTCCAGCAGAATAAAAAAAACACTTTCTCATGGGGAAGGATTTTTTTCACGCGAGAAAAAGAAGGGAAGCCATGAATGGAGAGTTGCACATTTTACTGGAAAAAGGAGAGCCGAGATCAGGTGATTTCCTAACTCATCTCTTATATCGTTAAAGGCTAATCACATTGTGTCACTCCATAGGCCCCACTGCACCATAACATGGGCCCCCCTTAAAGTGCTGCCATTTGATTGGTCCTTGAAACGTAAAATATGAGTTAAGAGACCATTCAAACGGAATCTCAAAAATCTCTAATTTTTGAGTATCTAAAATTCATTTTCAGATTCAAGAGTCTCTAGCCCCGACCTAGGGAATCATGAATATTAAACCCTCACTTTTCAAATCTGATCAATTCAGATTTGAGAACCAAGGGTATATATTCAAAGACACCTAGAGGAAAACTTCATGTGTTAAATTTGATAGCTTTTTTATGAGATTTATCAAGGGAAGATCCTGGTTCAGGTGGTGGGGGCAAGCCCACAGAGTTTTATGCTGCCAGGACAGTGGTCATAAGTATGGCAGGCAGAACCAGTGCAGTTTCTCCATGTAATTATTAACTACCTGTAGTTTGTAGAGTCGGTAGTTAAGGAAGTTGATTGGTGTCTCGAGGAGGATTCAAAATCAATGTCAAATAAGATAGTGGGTTGCATGAGAAAGGTGGCTAAGGAGATATTGGGTGAGTCTAAAGGCGGTGCATTGCTAGGTAAGGATACATCATAGTGGAACGAGGATGTAAAATTAGCTATTAAGGTTAAAAGAGAGTGTTATAGAAATCTAAGTAAAAGTCATGATAATGAGAATTTGGAAAAGTATATGATAGCAAAGAAAGAAGCTAAGAAAGTAGTTCGAAACGCGAGGGATAAGGTATATAAGGAGGTTTATAACAAGTTGGATACCAAAGATGGAGAGAAAGATATTTATAGGCTTGCAAAGATGAGAGATAGAAAATCGAGGGATCTGAGTATGGTTAGATGCATCAAAGATGAAACTCAAAGGGTTTTAGTCAAAGATGAGGAGATTAAGGAGAGATGGAAAGATTATTTTAATAAGCTTTTTAATGGAAGTCATGCTCAGGATCTTTGAGACTTCTTCATTCCTTCTCATGAGATGAATCGTGACTTCATGCGCAAGATTCAAAAGAAAGAAATTGCAGAAGCTTTAAAGAAAATGAAATCAAGAAAGTCAGTTGGACCATATGATATACCTATCGAGGCTTGAAAATGCTTGGTTGAGAATGATTTAGAATGGTTGACAAATCTTTTTAACAAGATTTGGGAGACAAATAAGATGCCTAAGGAGTGGAGGAAGAGTACTTTGGTGCCTCTATATAAGAATAAGGGTGACATACAAGATTGCACAAACTATCGTGGTATAAAACTCATGAGTCATACTATGAAACTTTGGGAGAGGGTGATTGAGCATAGGTTAAGGAAGGTTGTCATGATATCGGAGAATCAATTTGGTTTTATACCTGGAAGATCAACTATGGAAGCTATACATCTTCTTAGACAAATTATTGAGAGATATAGAGAGAGGAACAAAGATTTATGGTTTTTATTGATTTAGAGAAGGCATACGATAGAGTACTTAGGGATGTTCTCTGGTGGACAATGATAAAGAAAGGTGTTTCTCTCAAGTACATTAGTATAATTAAAGATATGTACGAAGGAGTGGTAACCAATGTTCGCACTTGTGGAGGGGTGACAAACAATTTTCCTATAACAGTTGGGTTACATCAAGGATCTACATTAAGCCCTTTTCTATTTGATATAGTGATGGATGAGCTTACAAAATCAATTCAAGAAAATGTGTTGTGGTGTATGTTGTTTGTTGATGATATTGTTTTGATTGATGAGTCTAGAGTTGGGGTTAATGCTAAGTTAGAATTATGGAGACAGACATTGGAAGCAAGAGGTTTTACGTTGAGTAAGAGTAAGACAGAATATATGGAATGTCGGTTTAGTAAGCAATGCAGTAGTGATGAGAGTGTAGTGAAGCTTGGCAAGCAAGAAATATTGGTGGATGACTGTTTCAAATATTTAGGATCTATCATTCGAAATGATGGAGAAATTGATGGAGATGTAAACCATAGGATAAAGGTTGGGTGGATGTAATAAAAAAGTGCAACTGGTGTGTTGTGCGATCGTAGAATGCCATTACGGTTGAAGAGAAAGTTTTATAGGACGACAATTAGGCTCGCTTTATTATATGGTACGGAATGCTGGGCTGTCAAGAGACATCATATTCAAAAAATGAGTGTAGCTGAGATGTGTATGCTTCAATGAATGTGGAAATACAATAAAAGATAAGATTCGAAACGAGGAGATACGTAAGAAGGTAGGTGTTGCATCCATTGAAAATAAGATGACAGAAAATCGTTTACGGTGGTTTTGACATATTCGGTGAAGGCCTAATGATGCTTCAGTTAGAAGGATGGACAAATGGAAAAATATATTAGTCAAAAGAGGTCGAGGTAGGCCTAAGAAGACTTGGATGGAGATGATAGGAAAGGATATGAATGCTTTGAACCTCACCGAGGACATGGCATTGGATAGAAATGATTGGAGGAGAAGGATTCATGTGGATGACCCAGAATGATTTTCTTTTTTGGTTCATATTGCTGACCCCAATTGTTTTGGGATGAAGGCGTAGTTGTTGTTGTTGTTGTGGGGCGTGGGAGAGATTGACGCCATATGATCCAACCCCAAATGAGTAAAACCCCTCGGCTGCCTCCCCTTGAGCACCAGGGAGCCAGATTCGTTTGTCATAAGGCAAGGGATGCACACCCTGAGTATCAAACTCATCAAACTTGATAGCCTGAGTTGCACTTTCTCAACCACTGGTCTTAGTTAGAATCCCGCAAGGGAGATTGTCATCCTCCAGCCTGGCCAAAAGTGAAAAAACATCTCCATATGAAGACAGAAATAAACTCAGTCCAAGTGGTAAAAATGTTGCACAATTAGATCCAAATTCATCATCGTTTATATATGTATAACAAATAATCCAAACTTATTGTCGTTTTACGTAGATTAAGTAAATTAACTAGGGATATGAATGGACCAACGGCAGCTCCGCTTGTCTGGCAGGAGCAGCTAGTGCATGTCACCTTGTGTTGGGACGTTGCAGGTTCAAAACCCAATGGTATAGTTGTATCACAGGTAAGGGTCTGCCTAATCTCAGCTTGCCTATAAAAAAAAGTAAGGATATGAATAGGTTCTAGGCTAGGACTTTTACGCTGCTGGCACAATGACTGTAGGTATGTATGATAGGCTGAGCAAGCACGACCAGGTCTTCATGCCGGGTGCAGTTTCTTCGGGTTATAAATCCAAAAAAAATAAGGATATGAACAATTCAAATTTGGTTTATATCTGGGGATTTTTTGAAAGAAAGAAAAAATATCTGGGATTTCACTGAACAATAGTCCAAAAATCTCGTTATCAAGGTTTTCTTAGCATGGGAAAATCTGGTTATATGAATTGAAATTTTTTGTTTGGACAATGAAAATATCAGGATTATCATGGCATTTACAGTTAAAAACATGAGAAAATGGGTACAAGAATTTGTGAAGTTATTCAAAGAATAGCATAAAAAATCATGAAAATATTGCGATGTGTTGAAAAATATCAAGAACTTGTGATTTTCTGGATTCTCATGGCTTTGTATAAAAAGTCTATCAAAATCTTGGTAATATTTGTGGCACTATCGAAGCATATATAATTGGATCCAACTTGACTATTGACACAAATAATGCAAGACCTTGAGAGATTTAGATCCAATTAAATTTTAGAGATGATTGGGTATTATTTTATGATTCTGGGTTCTTGGGTCAATATCTTTTTAGCTTTGGATACAAAACCCAACAAGAAAATCTGGCTGATTTCGGATTGGCCTACTGAATCGATGTAACTATATCCAGTTGCCAGGATATCCAAACCTAAATAGCCAATCCATTTACATACCTAAAACACTACAAGAAAAATGTGTATTAGCGACGAACGCTATCCGTTGCTACGTCGTCGCTAATCCGTCGCTAAATATGTTAGCGACAGCTTTTGCGACAAATTAGCGACGGATAGCATCCGTCGCATAACCCTATTCACTAAACTGGGCCAGAATTTATCTGTCGCTACTTAGCGATGGATTAGTCGCGGATCATGTTCGTCGCTAAATAGAGACTGATTTGGTTATGCGATAGAATTTAATCCATCGCTACTATTTAGTGAGGGATATGTATCTATCGTTAGTGTCCATCGCTATTTTTGTGACGGACATTAGCGACAAATTTAATTTCGTTGCAAACTGACGACTGCTTTAAATTGGCGACGGAGTAGCGACAGATATTATCCGTCGCTAAGTTTTAAAAAATATATATATATATTTTTTTAAAATTTAGTGAAACTCGAGAAAAAATTCTCGTTATACAATCATATAACCTGCTTATAAAAAACAAAATACACATAAAAAATACATATGCAGGTGGAACAAATGTAACACAAGTTCTAAGTTAGGCAAACTTTAACAACCAAATACAGTCATTGCCAAGTTATAATTAGTTACAAGTATGTCAAAGAAATTAAACAAATGAATCTAATTTTCGTCAAGATTCTGGGCATCATCCTCTTCATTTTGTCGATATATTCTTCCCTCCATGCCTACATCAGCTCCTCTACGCTGATCATCTCCAGCATCCTACAAGAGAAAAAAAATGTTAGTATTTATAAACAAAATATAATGAAATAAATTATTTGCAGTGCACTTAATCAAATGCAACAAAGTAAATGGCTGAATGACACAGAGAATAGCAATAAACTGAAGGATATTAACAGAATTCAAATATGTGTTCTAAGACTAAAAAAAATGTACAGTGACTCAATCATGCAGATATGTGTTTTAAGTTTGTCAAAGAATTTCACAGTGATTCACGCATGCATATATAGTTTATAAGGCTGTCAAATAAATGTGTAATGTATCACAATCATGCATATATGTGTTGCAAGACAGTAAAAAAACTTTTATAGTGATCAAATCATGCTTATATGTGTTCTAAGGCAGTCAAAAAACTTTATATGTGATTCAATCATGCCTATCATGTTCTAAAGCAGTCAAAAAAAATTATAGTTATTCAATCATGCATATATATGTTATAAGACATTAAAAAACTTTCATATATGCTAATATCGGGATCATATGTGTTATAAGGCATTAAAAAACTTTCATATATGCTAATATCAGACTCATATGTGTTCTAAGGTTGTCATAGTGATGAAAGCATGCTTGTATGTGTTCTAAGGTTGTCAAAAAACTTTTATAGTGATTAAATCATGCATATATGTGTTATAAGGCACTAAGAAAAAATTATAGTGATGAATTCATGCATATATGTGTTGTAAGGTTGTAAAAAAACTTTCATAGTGATTCAATCATGAGTATATGTGTTTTAAGGGTGTCAAAAAAATTATATAGTGAATCAATCATGCATATATGTGTTATAAGATGTCAAAAAAAATCATAGTGAGGAAATCATGCATATATGTATTCAATCATGCATATACTAGCTTGAAATCTAATGACATGAAACAAATGACATGAATCTTTATACCTGACGGCCACCGGAGCTCATGTTGAATACAGACAAAGTTCCCCTGTCCTGAAAAAAGTTGCACAACTCATTACGGACAATGTTGAGAATGACTTCATTTAAAAAGTATTGATTTTATCCTCAAGACGCTGACAGACATCATCTCAAGACATAGCAGGGTCAATCGGACGTTGGGAGTTGATACTGACGGGAGAACTCTGAGAGTTGTGGCTGCAGGAAGCAACGACTGGTGTGATGTTCATGTTACTTCCAAACCCGAACACACGACCCTTTTTGGGTTCACTAATTGCAGTCACCCATGCTGCAGGATCAAAAGGCGAATGCTGAGTGGAGTCATCACCATATCACTGTACCATTTGTTGCTCGTATGACTCCTACAAAGTAATGATTAGAATATGAATTAATAATTTAGAATTACAATGTTTATGATAACACAATTCAAAGTAACTTGTATATTACAATGTTTATTAATACAATAAAATACATATTGATGTTGCTCTCACCTTCTCTGATACAAAATTTCCCATGCTCTTACGTTTATGTGTTTCAACAAACACATCCTTGTAAAGCACAATGTCTCTTTTTTCTGCTTTCTGCAATGTTAAATGATAAAAAAAATTGATTAATAAGTATACTAAAATACTTATAAATTTGACTATATATATATATATATATATATATATATATTGATGAGTTATCATTCTCTTCTGGTGGCTCCCAAAAGTCTTAGATCCACCTGTGTGTAGATGGGCATCGGGCATCAGACATCTTCGCTCGGTTTTGTGCAGCCTTTGTTGAGCGGTTTTAAAATTTATTGCTCGCCCACTTGTCGCACATGCCCTCCCAATAATCTCTCCTAATAGTAGAAGGCCCATGGCCCTTCCACTACAGTGGATCATCTATCCCACCAACTGTTTTTTTATTGTAGTCTTTATATTGTGAAGCATGTCGGCAAATCGACTGGCAGCCACCTTCTGCCACACTACCCTCGCGTCTTTCTCCTCGTTTGCAGTCGCAAAGCGATGGAAAGCCTACAAATACTTTCAGAAAGTTAGCATACATAAATATGAAACACTTCTTGTTATGATAAACGATTTCATACCATGAATGAGGACATTAATCTATCAAACACCTCTCTCAGGTACTCTTTTCATTGTGCTACCGGTCCTGGAAGATGATGCAGTAATAACTTTGCAATTTCTCGTATTACTTCTTGCTGCTCAAACCTCACACTACACATGAATTGATACACATTAACAATCGACTGTCGATATACATTTTTTATAAGTTAAGTATTGGACAAGTGACAATGAAATACTTACGGTCGACTATCGATATACACTATTTGAATTACTTATCGTGTGTCACACTAAGAAGACCCTGCGTCCGGTGTAGGTAGGTCATGTATAGGCGAAATAACACCTACAAAACAATGAGTTAGAAATTCACACAATGCACATTTAAACTAATCAAGTATACAATTATTTAAATGATATACCTGTCAAAGCAGCCCGTGAAGATGAAGGCTAAGACTGGCCACCACTGGGTGCTCGACAACTGTGACCTCCACGAACCATATTCTAACAAATAAAAAATGTCATGCAATACATTCAAACATTGCAATATATTTCAATACATTCAAATCATTCACATCAAATATTGCAATATAATACAACATAAGATATCAAATATTGCAATACTTATCCTCAACTTGCAATACAATTGGATCAGTTACACAACTCTATATCTTCATGGATACATAATCAAATCGAAAAAAACTTCATGAAAGACATTCAAATATTGCAATACATTCAAATAATTCTAACACGTTACAATACATTCAATTCAGTAGTTGAAACCTATCGAAGATACATAATCAAATCGAAAATAAGTTCATGCAATACATTCAAACATTGTAATACATTTCAATACATTCAAATCATTCAAATCAAATACAGGTATGTATTACAAGATGTATTTCACTAGCTCGAGAATGATTCTTTATCACTTGTTTGACTTTTATACTCTTCTTCCTCCTCCTCCTCCTCCTTCTCTTCGGCATCATCTTCTTCTTCATTTAGCGTCCATCAGCTTGGTATATCATTTGGATCATATTCTTTCATGCATGTGCTATTGGACAATGGAGATATGACATGCATACCATGTGCGACATCATGACCGTAATAGAAGTCATACATATCATCTGATTGATAGTAATCACCCTCTTCGGTAATCTTGTCTTCCTGTAACTGATCATACTCGGGGTACAGTTTAGACTTCACCTTGCAAACTACCCACCATTCATTTCTATCTGACTTTCTTGTACTCGGATATGAAGTATAGTAAAATTATTGAGTTTGCGAGGCTAATATAAATGGTTCATATGTTCCAAACCTTGATTTATGATTCACCTCCACAATGCCTGAGGCTTTGTCGACTCTTATTGTTGTGGGATCAAAATAATGACACTTAAATAAAGTTAAGCTATTATTTATGCCTAACTAAGTAAGTCAACTCCATTATTTTTTTTATAACACCGTAGTAGTCATGTTCATTTTCACCGTAGCTGCTACCCTTGACGCACACACCACTATTCATCATTGACTTGTTGACACCGTAGTCTTTTGTATGGAATTGATAACCATTTACGATGTACCTGTTGTAACATTGCACAACTTTGGACAGACCATTTTGTAAATCACATATTTCTTGATCTTTAACATCACCATGGCGGACCTACAAGCATAAACAATGATTGTGATCACAACCAATTAAGTATCTTATTGTTGTTTATAGGGACAAAATATATACAATCGTCCTTACCAACTCCTTCAACCATGCCACAAACTTATTTTCACATTTTTTTTGTACTTCTGCATCAGTGAGATGTGAAAGTTTTCTTCGCAATTCCAGATCAAATCGTCTGCACTTAACAAAAACTTATTTTACCGAACCATGTATGCACGTATAGAACTTAGTGTTACATATTAAGTATACTTACTTGATGTATGGGTCGATTGCTGAGAAATAAAAAAGGATATAGATTTGTGTTGCGTCTTGCTTTTGATCTTCCAAGAGTCTTGACCGACAACTGCCAAATGCATGCCCAAGTGATTGAAATATAGACAATTTGTCAGTTACAGTTAATTGTTCTCCATCATCATTATGAGGTGGGCATGCGTAACGTGTTGGAATGTGAGGTTCAAAGTACATAGATAAGAAATTGAAAATCTTATCTAAAGTATATGCCTCACAAATAGAGTCATCTACTCTTGCTTTATTTCAACCTTTTTTTAAGGTCAAACATACATCTGTCAATAATATACATCTCGGATTACAATAAATTTCTCAATAGCATTGAAAAAAAATTTAATATATATCTTTCAAATGGGTACATTCACCGATATTGCACAGATCCACCAACCCTAAGTTCATATGACAAATGTATGATCACATGTTCTATAACATCAAAAAATGCTGGTGAAAACATCTTCTCTAGCTGACAAATAGTAGTTACGACAGATTCTTCGAGATTCTTTACCTCAGATACTACGACTTTTGATGCGCACAATGTTCTAAAAAATCTACTCAACTCCGACAATAACCCCCATATAGGTTTGTCTAACATATCATGAAATGCTAGGGGTATCAATCGTTGCAAAATGACATGACAATCATGGCGCATCAACCCATATAATTGTCCCTCGTCTATCTTCACAACCCGAGCAATGTTAGAAATGTATCCTCCATGTAGTACGGACATGCCAACCTCCCATGTGTGCTCCAACCAGATAACATCCCATATGAAGGGAAGTCACTGATTGTCTATAGAACAACAACCTTCATATTGAACTTTTGCTTTATGTGGGCATCGTACGTGAGAACACTGTCATCCCATAGTATTTTCAGTTCATCAATCAATGACCTTAAATATACATCAAGATTTTAGCCCGGAGACGTCGGACCAAGGATCAATAGAGACAAGAAAAGATTTTGACGCTTCATACACAAGCTTGGAGGAAGGTTGTATGGGGTGACAAATATCGGCCAACACGAGTATGGGGTTGATCTACCCCCAAATGAATTAAATTCATCTGTACATAAACCTAGCCTAACATTTCTCACTTTCAAAGCGAAGTTCTGATGAGTACGATTAAAGTGCCTCCAAGCTTCCGCGTCAACATGATGTGTGATCTTGTCTTTATCATGTTGAACTTTATTTGCATGCGATATCATTTGTTTAGCTGTCCTCGAGGACATATAAAGTTGTTGCAATATAAGGGTGACAGGAAAGTAGCGGAGTGACTTATATGACACTTTTTTTGACCTTGTGCTACCATTTCCCTTTGTCTTTGGCTTGAACCGAGGATGTTCACATGATAGACATTGTTATCATCGTAAAATTTTCTCCATCTCTTGCGAGAGTGAGAGAAACGACTCGGCGAGTCAAACTCGACCAAAGTTTTTGAAATTGATTTTGGAAATTCCTTGCCTTCATTTTGAAAATTTGTGAGAAAATTCCGTGTAATGGGATCCGTCTGTCGGTATGAGGTTCGATCGTTCCTGGCGCCTTTACCAGGGGTAATCAAACCAAGGATCAATTGTGTGCTTTAACTTGACTCAAATATCTAAATCATGCTCTATATTTCTAAAATGCACAGAGAATCAGACTTGTGCTATGAAATTTTGAAAGAATGCGAGCTTTTGAGAAATATGATGTTTGCTTGGAATATTGAAATGTGCTTGGAAAATGCTTAAGAAATACTTGGGAAAATAATTGAATTTCATTAAAAATTAGGAATTGTATTGGAAAATGAATCTTGAAGAGAAAATAGATTCTCAGAAAAACTTAAGCTTTTGAGAAAATTGATTTTGAGATTTGGATTGCTTTTCTAAAGAAATGGATTTGAGAATCTTGAGAAAATTAGGAAATTCAATGGAAAAGGATTTTTGAAATGGCAAATGGATTCTCAGGAAAATGGGAACTCTGAGAAAAATGATTTTTGAGATTAGAATAGCCTTTTCTAAGAAAATCGATTTCTGAATAGGATTTCAGAATTCTGGGAAAATCAATTTCAGAAGTAATTCAAAGTTTTTGAGAAAATCGATTTTGGGATTTTAAAATAAAATTGAGAATGTGAAAATCTTGGAAAATCATGATTTTGAATTTGAAAAATATTTGGAATCTCATTTGAAAACTCAGAATTCTGAGAAAATCAAATCTTGAGAAAATCTTGGAAAATCTTAAGAAAATTGATTTCTCTGAAATAGAATTGGGAAAAGAGTTTGAAAATGATGTAAACTGAATAAATAAATATGAATTTAAAAAATATTTCATTAAGGAATTGGGAAATCCTTTTGAGTTTTGAGAAATGCAGTGCATTTTTGAAGTTAGCCTAAGTGTAGGATGAATGTGGCTAATACGAAGATCACAAATCTTGGTTTTCTTCGTATTTTGACTATGGCCATAAATACGAAACCCACCAAATTTGTGAACTCCCAAAGAGCTTGTGCACGTGCCATTCGTGTCAACCATAGTGATTTTGGAAAATGTGCATATGCATCATACATCAGATATTGAATTTTTTTAGAAATTAAACTATATGCAATGCAGTCCTATTCTAAGCTGAAAAGTAACTCTTATTCCAAGTTATTACATATGATATTACATTGAATTAAAATAAAATAAAATAAAAGTCTTCTTCCTGGATATTTCGGCAAAACTAGAAAATATGTTAGCACAGAAATGTAGGTTTTTCTGAATTTATCCTAAATATTGAAAATTATCGGATATTTTTCAGATTTTACCTAAATTCATACCCCCATTGATATAAACATGAGAAATAAGTAATAAAATTTGAAAATAAACTTGGAAATTCGAAATTAGGGTCAAAATGACCAAAATACCCCCGATGACCTTGAAATCAGGGTTTTTTAAGAGAATTTTTGTAAAATTTAGAAATTTGAAAATCAAATGAAATAAATCAAACATAATATGATGAAATATGATGATATGCATGAAAATTTAGAAAATTGAAGTTTGGAATTTCGAAATTGAGGTCAAAATAACCAAAATGCCCCTAATAACAAGACTATGCCTTGAAACCAGGGTTTTCTGAAATAACTTTTGCAAAAAGTTGAAATATGAAATGCAAATGATATTGAAATTAACCCTAATATGATATGATATGCTTATTTACATGATAAAAACTCTAAAATGGCAAAAATGTCACAAAATATCAAATTTGACTTGATTTTCACCTCTGAATTTAAAAATAAACTAGCACATAAGGTAAACGAACTTCAATTTGAGACAAATTTGGCATGGATACCTAGACTAACCCTAAAAACAGAATGAAGCTCAGAAATCTATTTTTTTGTTATTTTTTTAATGTAGAAAATAACTAAAAATCAAGTTTTTGCCTAAAATGCTAACTCTAAATTGGATTTCGGGTGCTGGACTTCCATAAAATTTTTCCAAATTTTATGGGGTGACATAGGACAGTAAGGCAAAGATTTTTTCCTTTTACAGATTCTGGTTTTGACCTATGGTCGGAGCTTGACAACTCCGGCAAGTCGGATTGAAATTCGGCGACTCTAGGATTTAGGGCAGACAGACAGGTTTCAGAAAAAACTATGGGAAAAATAGCAGACAAATGAGAAAATGGCTGAAATTCTGGGAAAATGTCTCTGACAAACAAGAAGATTTCCTCTTTTTACAGTTTCAGTATTCGAGTTATGGTTTGGAAATGAGCACACAATTATCAGAGACCTAGATCTCTGAAATTCTCAAACATGGGACTCTGACAGACAGAGAAATTAATTACGGGAAAAATACTTAAGCTATTTTAAAAAATCCCAAATTTTGGGAAAAGATAGTGAGAAGAGTTAGGAACAACTTCCATGTTGGAAGTTTTGACAAACAACCTATGGGTTAAACGGACACAATAGGTTAGAGTCGGCCTAGACCCTGACAAGGAAAAAGTGAGATTTTCCCAGGGGTCTGAGAAAATCGATTTTTAGCAAAACCTAAATCTTATTGGAAAATTCTAAAAATTTACTCGAAAACAGTAGACTCTAATAGGGACTTTGAATTGTCCATCTAGGAGATATCGAAGGTTTTTGTCTGCTAAAACAGGAATTGGAGTTTCTGGAGATATGAAATCCCAGTTTGGGATCATATTTGTTTGATAGGGTTTCGAAACCCAAATTGAATCAAATTTTCGGCAGGAATACAAAGACAAATAACTGGGCTATTATGATTTTTTTTTGTATTTTTGAACAGAAAATCATACATGAAATAATGATGGGATTGCGCATAAAATCAAAAACTTGTAAATCCTAAACAAAATGCTAACAAACCATACCATATGAATAAAACGACTATTTAATTAACAAAATGAAACTAAATGCAGTATGAAGACTACATGGAAGATGATCAAAACAAAAATTATCAGGGAGATGCGATATATTTTTGGTATTTGGCTGTTGCTAATAGGGGATCCGATCCATCTATTGGATGAATCACCCTATTCGTATAGCCCTAATATGACTCACCTATCAACCAAGAAAATGCCATAACATGTGGACTCATGTCAAATTTGTCATAAAAACACAAAAAAAAAAAGAGGAAAAAGGTCCTAGAGGGTAAGGGATTTTGGAAGTAGATCGGTTGAAGAAGGGTTGCTTCAAGGTTGGAGCTAGTGGAATTAGCAAGGGCTGAAGGATGATGTTGCCTTGGTGTTGCTGGGCGCCGGTTAGAGGTAAGCACCACCTGGAGAAGGCTGCTGTAAAGATTTTGATGTTGTGGAGGACTGGACTGGTGGCTGGAGGTTGAGGTAGCATAAGATGGTGCTGCAGCCGTGATGCTTGAGAGGACTACTTCAAGGTGAAAGGGGCTGCAATGGCTGAGGAGTCTGATTGAGGTGTTGCAGGAGAAAGGCTTGGATATGTTGTTGGAAGAGGTGAAGAGAAAGAGGGAGGGAGAGAGAGCTAAGGCAGTCGTGTAGTATGGAGTTAGATTCCTCCTTTTTTTAACAAAAAGCAAACTTAGGTCTTTAATGAAGGTAGACTTAGGGTTTTTTTAGGAGATAATGAAAAGGATAAAACCAACCCCAGCGTGAATCTCTCCAGCCGTATGGCCTTATGGGGAATAGTAAGAGGGGAAAAAAGAAGAAAAGGGAAAGAAGGAAGGGAAGGAAAAGGAAAGAAAAGGGGAAGAAGGAAAAGGAAAGAAGGAAGAAGAAGAAAGAGGAGGAAGGAAAAAAGAAAAGAAGAGGAAAGGTTGTACGTGAATGAGAAAGAGAGAAAGAAAGGGAAGAAAGAAAAAAAAGAAAAGGAAGAAAAGAAAGGAAGAAAAGAAAGGAAAAGGGAAAGAAAAGAAAAGAAGAAAAAAAAAGAAAAGGAAAATGAAAAGAAAATTATGGAAACATTATTATTATTATTATTATTATTATTATTATTATTATTATTATTATTATTTACATGTGGCACCACCTTGGAGTGGGCCCACATGGTTTTTCAATAAGGGTTTTCAAAATGGCGCGCCACATTAGAGTGGGCCCAGACGATTCCTAAAAAAGAAAATATAAAAATAAAAAATCAAAAACTTTTGTGCGACACCACTTAGAGTGGATCCTGCTTGTGACAAAGGCAAAAAGAGTAAAATAACTTTGTAATATTCCTCAGAAAAACTTTTGGGCTAATTTTGGCAGTTTTTGAAATGAACTCAGAATTTGAAGTTCAATACCCCATTGCGAAGCAAATCCAGTTTAGAACTTGAAAATTTGAATTTGAAAGAAACCCTGATTGTTTTTCTCGAGAAAATATTTTCAAATTTAGAATTTTGGGGGTAAAAATGTTAATTTTGGAAACTCAGGGTTTGAAATTGATTTATGAAAACTTTTAAAACTCAATCTGGATTGGAATTTATAAAATTGGAGTTCTGGACCTCGAGAATGAAATGAAATGTGATAAAATGCTGAGAAATGATATGAAATGATGAGAAATGACATGAAATGTTATGCGAAATGCAGACCCTGAATGAAGAAATTTGGACATTAAACCCCGATTGACACTTATACCAGTTCAAAAAGTGTTAAAATTGATAACATTTGCAAAATGATTCAATAAATGATTTTTGGGTTCTATCGGGCCAGAGTGACACTGAAAATTGGGGTTTAAACTGATTTGAACTAAAATAAACTGGATTGAGCTGGGTTTTACGGTTTCAGAACTCAAATGAACTGACAAGACACTGACTCGACTGAACTCCCAGACTAAATTATCAAGAAAAGCTGTCATTTTTAGAGAAATGGCACTGGAGTGAAGTGAATTACAGACTAGAGTTGGGTTTGAGCTGGAACAAAGATTAATAATATTGACATAAACTAAAATTGAAGCTCGAACACTAGCTCAATTGACCAAACTCAGCTTAGTTTTAGCTCAAAGAGCTAAAATGGGCTCCTAGACACTTGGAAACTGATTTGAACTAAAACTGGAGCACTTGAACTCCTGGTGAGCTCAAGCTAGACTCAGAAGAGTATGACTGATTGGGAATGACTGACTTGGAGACAATTGGCTTGGATTTGAGTGAGAAATGAGCTCATTTATGAAGAAATGATCCCATTTTGGCAGGAATGGTCAGAAATGAAAATGGTTTGTTTATCATGAGTTCAGGTGAGCTTGAAATGATTGATATTCTAACTGTTTTGAACTGACCAATGAGCTTAGTTGACTCCGACTGGCTGGGGTCCGGGATGACCTAGGGGTAAAGTGATAATTTTCCTAATAAAAATGGGTAAAGTGGTGATTTTCTAAAACAGACTTGGGGTTTGACTCCTACACAGACTTAACAGGGTTGGCACCGCACGAGGAGGTGTGTCTGAGAATGGATGAGAAAAATTTGGGGTATTTATAGATGCCCCACTTTGCTACTAAGTTGGTTTAGAGTCGAGCTTAGTGGCAAAGAAAATACACCAAATTTGGGCTATAAAAATGCCCCAGTTAGAAGGATCTGACTAGATACGAAGAAATTGGCCTTGATGAAAATGGTAGATATGAAGTGGAGAATGAAGAAGAAAATTTTGATTCGAAGAAGTGAGATTCAGGTTTTGCCTTTATCCTGGATGGGACGAGAAATACCTCATATAAAAATGAGGCTCAAATTTGACCCTTAACCTGACCGGGAGATGAAAATGGTAAGTTGGATGGCGAATAAGACAACTTTTTTTTTGAAGAAGAAGAATAAGTTGACTCTTTCGACAACGTGAAAGATGAATTCTTTCGACAACGCGAAAGATGAATTCTTTCGACAACGCGAAAGATGGCAAAGGCGATCAAAAGGAACAAGGCGATTCTTTCAATAACACAAAAGATGACAAAGCGATCAAAAGGAGTAAGGCGATTCTTTTGACAACGCAAAAGATGAATTCTTTCGACAATGTGAAAGATGAATTCTTTCAACAACGCGAAAGATGGCAAAGGCGATCCAAAGGAACAAGGTGATTCTTTCAGCAACGCGAAAGATGACAAGGCGATTCAAAGGAGCAAGGCGATTCTTTTGACAACGCAAAAGATGACAAAGGCGATCCAAAGGAACAAGGCGATTCTTTCAACAACGTGAAAGATGACAAGGCGATCCAAAGGAGCAAGGCGATTCTTTTGACAACGCAAAAGATGAATTCTTTCGACAACGCGAAAGTTGGCAAAGGCGATCCAAAGAAACAAGGCGATTCTTTCAACAACGCGAAAGATGACAAGGCGATCCAAAGTATCAAGGCGATTCTTTTGACAACGCAAAAGATGAATTTTTTCGACAATGCGAAAGATGGCAAAGGCGATCCAAAGGAACAAGGCGATTCTTTTCAACAACGCGAAAGATGACAAGGCGATCCAAAGGCGCAAGACGATTCTTTTGATAACGCAAAAGATGAATTCTTTCGATAACGCGAAAGATGAATTCTTTCTACAACGCGAAAGATGGCAAAGGCGATCCAAAGGAACAAGACGATTCTTTCAACAATGCGAAAGATGACAAGGCGATCAAAAGGAGCAAGGCGATTCTTTTGACAACACAAAAGATGAATTCTTTCGACAATGCGAAAGATGAATTCTTTCGACAACGCGAAAGATGGCAAAGGCGATCCAAAGGGACAAGACGATTCTTTCAACAATGCGAAAGATGACAAGGCGATCCAAAGGAGCAAAGCGATTCTTTTGACAACGCAAAAGATGAATTCTTTCGACAACACGAAAGATGACAAACGTGATCTAGAGGAACAAGGCGATTCTTTCAACAATGTGAAAGATGACAAGGCGATCCAGAGGAACAAGGCGATTATTTTGACAACGCAAAAGATGAATTCTTTCGGCAACGCGAAAGATGACAAAGGTTACTCTCTCAAGGAGGTAAAAGGTGATACCAGAATGTGTCAAGATGGACATCGAGCTCTTCACTTCATGTCAAGATAGTAAGAAAATATTGCCAAAATGTTAAAAATTGTTTGTTGATTCAAAATGCTTGAAACTGATGTATATTGGTATGAAAATTTTTCCTCTTTTCTACCCTAAGTATTACCTCCAATTGGGCTAACTCCGTAGAATCAAGATTCAAATTCAAATTGCTTGTGATTGGCTTTCTTTCAAGGAAGCTATCAATTTCCTTGATATGAACAAAAAAAAGAGTATTCTTGTTATTGTGAAAGCAATTGGTGAAAGAATATTGATAATAGAATTTCACAAATTTTAAAGAGGATTCTTGGCATATTTGGCAGTCTGATATCCTGAGATTCTTTTCTCATGATGATCTTTCTGCACTCTTTTTTTTTTTTTGGCAGAATTAGAGCTCTCTTGGATTTTTGAAGATTACATTATCCTTCATTTTGGAGATGTCCTGACTTTTCTCTCTTTTTTTTTGGAAGGGTACGTCACAAACTCCTTCAACTCAGAGATGTTTTGATCCTTCTTTGCCTTAGGGATTATATTGGCGGTATTGGCTCTTTGGTTGGAAATCTCTTGATGATAGCAGAAATTAAATATCTTCTAGGGTTTGTCGGGAGGCTCATCGCAGTCGACTTCATCTTGACGATGATTTTAACTTTCTCAGGAAGGATCCATCACAAACTCCTTCATCTTGGAGATGATCCAAATCTTCTTTGGCCCTGGGGGTCTAACTTGCATAATTCGTTTTCATCTTGACGACAATTGAGAGAGCCTTTATGTAGATATTTAATTACAGCTTAAGTGATTGAGGAGATATTGAAATTGAATGGATTTTTCTGTATCACCCAAGATATTTCGACTGCCTTATTTTTCAAGAATGATCTTTAAAAATGTGTCATTGACTGCGATCAATACCGATCACTTATGACTTTGCAACAACATTGAATTTTCTTTGCTGGCCATATCGAGGATTTATTCTTCATTATTTTGGTTGGCCAATAGAAAGATTTTGAATTTTGAATCCTTCTTCACAAAAGCTGTCTTTTTGGAAGTAACAGTGAATGTAATTTTGAGGTAATTCTTTCATGCAATAAAGGTTTTGAAATCAATAAATATTTAATGATAAATTGACAAAATGTTCTTGAAATCCCTCATGAAAATGAGCATTTAAAGCACGACTCAACGCATCCATGACAAAAATTCTCTTCTCCTTTCCACAAAGAAGAAGATTCAGAAATGGAAAATGAAAATACTCCTCTCTTCTATGAAGAGGAGGTGTTTGCAAAATAAACTTTCAAAGAGAAATTAAGCTTTCGTCAAAACTTTCTAATATTAGGCTTCTCTTATGGAAAGGGGCCGGTAATGGCGAGGTTTGTGAATTGGTCATGAAGGAACGAGTTCATCACACTCTTCCTGAAAAGAGGGTCCTCCATGATGAAATGGCCTAGCATGAAATTGGGATAACAAGGAAAATGAACTTTCGTCGAAGCTCTCCCTGAACTAAGGGTTCTTTGTGTGAAATTGGAAATTTGTTTTGCAAACGGTTCACAAAGACATGAGTCCCTTCAAACTCACTCTGAAAAGGGGGTTAAGTGAAAAAGGATAGCATGCGAAAAGAACGAGCTCCCTCAAACTCTCCCTGTAAAATGGGTCTCTCGCTAGAGAAAATGATTGAAATTGGCATTGAGTGACCAAAAAGATCGAAATTGGAGATTGAAAATTTGGAAATCGGAAATTTAGAATTTAAAGATTGGAAATTGGAAATTGATTGACCCAAAAGTCAAGATTGGACATTGATTGACCCGAGGGTCGAAATTGGAAATTGATTGACCCGAGGGTCGAAATTGGAAATTGATTGACCCGAAGGTCGAAATTAGAATTGTAAATTGAAAATCAGAAATTGGAAGTTGGAAATTAGAAACTGGAATTTGGAAATTAGAAATTAGAAACTGGAAATTTTAGAAATTGGGAATTGGAAATTAATTGACCCGAGGGTCGAAATTGGAATTAGTTTACTGGGAACGACATGGGTTCAATAGGGATTTAGCCTAAAAAAATGACATCGGTTCAATTGAGAACGACATTGGTTCAATTGAGAACGACATTGGTTCACTGAGAACGACATGGATTCAATAGGAATTCATCCTAAGAACGACATTGGTTCAATTGAGAACGACATGGGTTCAGTAGGGATTCAACCTAAGAACTTGGATCAGGAGGACTTCAACCTACAGATCATATTTCTAAAAAATACCAATCCAAAAGAGGTTCGACCTAAGGACTGTAAAGAATATTGGATCAGGAGGACTTCAACCTACAGATCGAATTTTTTGACAGTGAGATTAGTTCCAAAGGGGTTCAACCTAAGAACCATATTGGTTTGACAAGCATTTAACCTACAAATCATATTGGTTTAGCAGGGATTCGACCTATAAACTATCAACTCTATAGAGATTTAACCTAGGGGTCACATCGGTTAAACAGGGATTCAGCCTACAAACTATCAATTCCATAGGGATTTAACCTAGGGATCATAGTTTAAGATGGAAGGGTTCAACTTGTGGGCTTTGAATGAACCAGGTACTAAACTGGGTTTAGAAGGACCAGGTGCTAAACTGGGTTTTGAAGGACCAGGTGCTAAACTGGTTTTTAAAGAAAGATTCGAATCGGAAATCAAATCTTCAAGGAAAAACTAAATGAATTGGGTTTTGAAAGAAAATTCGAGTCAAAACTTGGATCTTCTAGACCAAAACTAAATTGCAGAAAAGTTTGAGTAGGAGTTCAAACCTTTAAAGGAAAGCTAAGCGAATTGGATTTGAAAGAAAATTCAAGTCGGAACTCTAATTTTCTAGACCGATTCTAGACATTTGAATTGGATTTGAAAGAAAATTTGAGTTGGAACTCTAATTTTATAGACCAATTCTGGACACTTGAATTGGATTTGAAAGAAAATTTGAGTCAGAACTCTAATTTTCTCGACCAATTCTAGGATCTGAGGGAAGGAAAACTATACCAATGTAAATTGGATTTGGAAACATTGACTAGGAAGAAAATCAAAATCGGATTTAAGAGTTTCAACCAGTAAAATAAGATTTAGAAAAATACCAGCATGAGCACCGGATTTTGAAAGAGTACCAGCATGAGCACTGAATTTTGAAAAATGTACCAGCATGAATACTGGATTTTGAAAAATGTACCAGCACGGATACTGAATTTTGAAAGATTACTAGTACAAACACTGGATTTGAAAAATTACCAGCACGAACACTAGATTTTTAAGAAATTACCAGCGCGAACACTGGATTTAAAAAAATTACCAGCACAAACACTAGGTTTGAAAAAAGTACCAGTTGATTCTGATGGAAGATTTTCAGTCTTCACCCTCACGATGACTTGGACAACTGTCAGGGCCTCAGGATTTATCCCTTATCCTAAATGGGCAATCTTAGGTTTATCTCTTAACCTGAAGGGGAAATGAATTTGATGCAAGTGAATGCAAATAAATGCATGTGAATGAATGCATGTAAATGCATATGAATGCAAATGTATACAAATGAATGCAAAATGATGTAAATGGACGCACATGTGTGCAAAATGAGAGATTTATTTGATCCTGCCTGCATATAGGATGTTTTGAAGACAATTTTCAAAATAATGCCCCAGTATAATAGGGGAAGGACATTTTGGATAAAGGGAAGATAATTGATGTTCGAAGAATGCTCTCTGAAGGTAACAAAACAACTGACTTTTGATTGATTCATGAGAGACTCTGAAGAATATCACTCCTCGCGGAAGAACATGGTGCAGAGAAGGAGAACAAGCTTATGAGGAAAATTGATAATTTTATTGATGCATTGAAGGAAAATGACAAATCAAGGAAAGATAGACAGTATTGCATCATCCTTTGAAGGCAAAATGAGAAATGGGAAAATGCTAGCATTATCGGCTTTTTGAGTAAGTGAGGAAAAATGACTCATCCTTCTTTTCATCTTCAACAAGGAGATTCTTATCAATGCAATCCTGAACAATGTTCTTGAAGACAAAATAGTGGTCAGTATCGTGTCCTACTGGCCGATGGAATTTACAGAATTGGTCCATGAATCTTCCCATGATCGTGGAAGGATCTGTGGCTCTTGGGAGCTTTACCATTTCCTTGGTCAACATATATTCAAGGATTTCATCGAGAGGTTGCTCAAGAGGAGTAAACTGACGATCGTCACCCCAATCATCCCGCTTTATCTTTTCTTTCTACTGACTCAATTTTTCATTCTTCTTCAAAGACTTTTCTTTCTGACTTGTATGATTGCTCTTGCTATTTTTGTAGTCGCTACGATCGATATTGGCAGAGAAGGTGAAATTTGCCTTCTTTGAATCTTGATTATTCTTGACGAGGGTGATGACATCATAGACCCCCATTCTCTATTCCCATCTCGAGCCACTCGGCACATTCAGTAAGTTCAATGAAAGATTTGGAAGGCGAGGTGGAGATAAGGCCTCTCAAAGGCTGTGAGAAATTGTTCAGAATAATCTGGAGTGTGTGCTCCTCTGAGATGGAATTTCTCATTTTGTTGCAAGTGCCCCTCCATCTGCGGATGAAGTTTTTGGCTTTCTCATTATCTCTTTGCTTTGTATTGTAGAGATGGTTCAACGTTGGCAGCGCTTCAGTGTTGAAAAGGAATCGTTCAATGAACAAATTGACCACTTTATCAAATTCCTTCAACTTAATGGGATTGATGTGCTCTGAGTACCACTTAGCCATTGTTCCCTCTAGACTGTGAGGGAAACAAAAGAAGAGAGCTCGATTGTCCTGCTTGAATCGATTGCATTCTGCAACGAACATAGCCAGGTGAGCCTTGGGATCACCAGTCCCATCAAATTTGACAAATTTTTGGGGGAGATTCTTCAGGCTTTCATCTCCGTCTAAACCATCATAGAAATCTTTGCTTGTGAAAATCCTTTTGCCCATGTCGCGGGTTTGCAGATCCTTAACCATTTTGACCACGTCTCTGAGTTGTGACTGGTCAAGGTCATTAACAAACTGATCCTTTAGCTTATTGGCTGACCCCTGCCCCTGAGTCATCTTCTGAGAAGCTTGCTGAGCCTCACACTCCTCATCGGTGTCATCCATTGACTCTGACTCGTCAGATGTATCTTTATGCTGGATATGCTTCTTGGATATCTTCAGTTGTTTCTTCAATGTTTGCCCCTTGATCTTTTTCTTGGTAGGAATCTTGCCGGAACTGGCCTCTACTTGCTCATTCAAAATTTTCTTCATCATTTTCTGAAACAAAGCGTACATCTGGGGATCAACATCATCATTAGTTTGTTGACTCTGGTTCCTATCAGATCACAACGAATCCATCTCTTGCTCGCTGCTACTGTTAGGGTGCTGAAGTGACACTATTTTCTTCTCAGATCTGGTCTGAACCATTCCACGATGCTGAAACTCTCTGTAAGACAAATGGGATGATTAAAATGAGGAGAAAATTCTTGAAGGCAATGACTTAAAGAATAGAAGGAAAATAATGGATGAAGATCTGAAATTTGGGTTGACAATTTGAAGGATATCCCTTTATCAGGGATGCGATTATTGCTGGGATCACGACAATTGTGTTGTTATTCTATGAGAGGAAATAAACAACCAAGATATGCCTTGTTATCTAGGCGAGGTTGTCAACCACGAAGAAAAAGATATTTTGAAGGAATATAACAAAGTAATGCATAATTGGTAATGAGCTTCCCTATGAACTCGGGAGATTATCTGAGAAGGAAGGTAAGAAGATTTTTTTTAGGAAAAAGCATTCATCACAAAGGGCATATTGCATGAGAGTTCAGAAAATAACATTATGAAGAAAATGACCTCCAAATATAAGGAAAACTGATGATTTTATTGATGTTTTTGGAGGAAGGATGACAAATTTAAAGAAAGCAACTAGAGACTACATTTATTCAGAGAAGCAAAAGCAGAAATGATGGAAATGAGAAAGCATTGGCATTTGTCATCTTCATGAATGATCAGGGAAAGGCTCGGTCAGAACGGCTGACTGGTCTTCCTCTTTAACGGGGTGATTCTTGTCAACACAGTCTTGAACGATATTTTTGAAGATGAGGCATCGCTCAGTATCATGCCTCGTAGCTTGATGGCATTTGCAGAAGCGATTTTTCTATTTTCTTAGGGCGACCGGAGGATTAACAATTCTTGGAAGCTTAACCATTCCTTTGCTCAGCATGTATTCAAGGACCTTTTCGAGTGGTTGATCTAGAGGAGTGAGCTTGCGGTCATGATCCCAGCCTTCATGCTTGGGCTTCTTTTGACTGTTTGTTTTCTGCTGGGAGCAGGATTGAAGGGGTTTGGCCAGAGCAGCCAGCTGGTCTGCTATTTTGTTTTCCCTTTGAATGTCCTTATCAATGCGATCCTGGACGATATTCTTGAGGACGAAACAATTTTTTGTATCGTGTCCTATTGCACAGTGAAACTTGCAAAATTGTTCTTTGAATCTACCCATGATTGTTGAGGGATCGACGACCTTTGGTAAATGAACCATGCCTTTTGCGAGCAAATTTTCTAAAACAATCTCGAGCTTCTTATCCAGATGGGTGAACTTTTGATCAGTGCTCCAGTCTTTGTGTTTTGGTTTTTCCTGCTCTTTTCCTTTATGATGGGGATTGAACTGGAGAGGTCGGGCATTCTGCTTGTCCATTTTATCCTTTTGACCTGTGTGGTCCTCTCTGCCTGGATTTGGGTTTCCTGATCTGCCAGTATGATTTTTTTTCCACCCCTTTTGCTTTTGTCATTGTTGTTTCCCTCGATGTTCACAGAGAATGTGACTGGTGTCATCTCCTCGACTGGCTCATTTTTTATGCTTGACTCGGGTAGCTCCAATAGCATTTTTGTCATCATCTTTTGAAACATCTTGTACATGACTGGATCAATGTCATCTTCACTTGTTTGGTCCTGCTTCTTGACTAGCCTCGGAGAACTCATCTCTTCGACACTGCTTGGTATTGTTCTCTTTCCCGACTTTGTTTGAACTGTGGTGAAATGCCAATGTTTTCTGCAGAATAAAGGAATGGTTTAGATTGAAGGATTTTTGGGAGAAATAGAGATGATGGAGATATTGAGGATGATGATAGAAATTTTGGATAGAATTTGAAAGACAAAATTTGAACATTTGAAAAATTGCAGGCAAGATCAAAATAAGGTTGGAAATTCGAGATCCAAAGGAAAGGCATGAAAAGGAAAATCACCTGGACTTTTTGAGGAAAAATATGAGGTTTTTGAAAATTGTCCAGGGTTTTGATAAAACTGTTAGAAAGATAGACAAAATTTGGAAAATGATGTAAAAGAGAAATAAAAGAGAATTGAGAAATAAAAAAAGAATGCATTCAATCATATCCTACACAAACAATCGTGCACATACAACATTTCTTAAGAAGCTGACTCTAAATGCATCAATTTTGAAAGAGTTGTAGGACCCTAATTCTGACTCTAGGCTCAGATCAGTTGTGTTCAATCATGCTATGCCGATATACTCGAACCGTGGCTCGATGTACGTGGCATAAAGATTTATCTCCAGTTCTAGGCTTGTGTTTTCCCAACATCCTTGAGCCCTGCCGATATACGTTGGACTATGGCCCTTGGTATGTGGTAGGGGGGCGTCATCCCAAATAAGTGGCCCAGTTGTGAGGCTCTGTCCCGAACTATGGTTTTGGAAGAGAGCCCAGCAACGTGAAGACCGGGTAGACATAGGTGGGGTGGTTTTTGAAAAATGATCACATGTAGACAAACAAAGGGCTCTAAGACCTAAAGAGATAGAGATTTTTGAAAATATTGAAGAAACAAATATTGTTTTCATACAAATCCTAGATTGAGGAGTGTTGTATTTCAGACCTAAGTCTAAGTGAGCATGAATAGTTCTCCTCAATTGGTCCTACCAAACCATGCCTAGTCTACATGCACTCCATGTCAGCTAGGTTCAAGTCTAGGCTCCTAGGTTCACATGATATCAGAAATTAAAAGCTGACATTTCATATAACATAATTTTGATAATTGAGCTAAGTCAAAGCACACAATTGATCAGGCAAAAACATGTCCCATCACGGTCGCCAAACCTGTTATCATCACAAAAATTTTCTCCTCTCTTGCGAGAGTGAGAGAAACGATTCTGCGAGTCAAACTCGACCAAAGTTTTTGAAATTGGTTTTGAAAATTACTCGCCTTCATTTTATAAATTTGCGGAAAAATTCTATGGAATGGGATCCGCCTGTCGGTACGAGGTTCAACCGTTCCTGGTGCCTTTACCAGGGGTAATCGAACCAAGGATCAATTGTGCTTTAACTTGACTCAAATATCTAAATCATGCTCTATATTCCTAAAATGCACATAGAATCAAACTTGTGCTATAAAAAATTGAAAGAATGTGAGCTTTTGAGAAATATGATGTTTGCTTGGAATATTGAAATGTGCTTGGAAAATTCTTGAGAAATACTTGGAAAAATCATTGAATTTCATTAAAAATTAGGAATTGCATTAGAAAATGGATCTTGAAGAGAAAATAGATTCTCAGGAAAACTTGAGCTTTTGAGAAAATCAATTTTGAGATTTGGATTGCTTTTCTAAAGAAATGGATTTGAGAATCTTGAGAAAATCAGGAAATTCATTGGAAAAGGATTTTTGAAATGACAAATGGATTCTCAGGAAAATGGGAACTCTGAGAAAAATGATTTTTGAGATTAGAATAGCTTTTTCTAAGAAAATCGATTTTTGAATAGGATTTAAGAATTCTAGGAAAATCAATTTCAGAAGTAATTCAAAGTTTTTTAGAAAATTGATTTTGGGATTTTAAAATAAAATTGAGAACGTGGAAATCTTGGAAAATAATGATTTTGAATTTGAGAAATATTTGGAATCTCATTTGAAAACTCAGAATTCTGAGAAAATCAAATCTTGAAAAAATCTTGGAAAATCTTGAGAAAATTGATTTCTCTGAAATGGAATTGAGAAAAGAGTTTGAAATGATGAAAATTGAATGAATGAATATGAATTTAAAAGATATTTCATTGAGGAATTGGGAAATTCTTTTGAGTTTTGAGAAATGCAGTGCATTTTTTAAGTTAGCCTAAGTGTAGGCTGAATGTGGCTAATACGAAGATCACAAATCTTGGTTTTCTTCGTATTCTGACTATGGCCATAAATATGAATCCCACCAAATTTGTGAACTCCCTAAGAGCTTGTGCACGTGTCAACCATAGTGATTTTGAAAAAATGTGCATATGCATCATACATCAGATATTGAATTTTTTAGAAATTAAACTATATGCAATGCAGTCCTATTCTAAGCTGAAAAGTAACCCTTATTCCAAATTATTGCATCTGATATTACATCGAATTAAAATAAAAGAAAATAAAAGTCTTCTTCCTGGATATTCCTGCAAAACTAAAAAATATGTTAGCATAGAAATGTAGGTTTTTCTAAATTTATCCAAAAATATTGAAAATTATCAAATATTATTCAGATATAAACCCAAATTCATACCCCCTTTGATATAAACATGAGAAATAAGTAATAAAATTCGAAAATAAACTTGAAAATTCGAAATTAGGGTCAAAACGACCAAAATACCCCCGATGACCTTGAAATCAGGGTTTTTAAGAGATTTTTTGTAAAATTTAGAAATTTGAAAATCAAATGAAATAAATCAAACATAATATGATGAAATATGATGATATGCATGAAAATTTGGAAAATTGAAGTTTGGAATTTCGAAATTGAGTTCAAAATGACCAAAATGCCCATAATAACAAGACTATGGCCTTGAAACCAGGGTTTTCTGAAATAAATTTTGCAAAAAGATGAAATATGAAATGCAAATGATATTGAAATTAACCCTAATGTGATATGATATGCTTATTTACATGATAAAAACTCTAAAATGGCAAAAATATCATAAAATATCAAATTTGACTCTATTTTTGCCTCTGAATTTAAAAATAAACTAACACATAAGGTAAACGAACTTGGATTTGAGATAAATTTGGCATGGATACCTAGACTAACCCTAAAAACAGAATGAATCTCAGAAATCTATATTTTTGTTATTTTTTTAATATTTTTGCCTAAAATTTGACCCTTAACTAAAAATCCTAAAAATCAAGTTTTTACCTAAAATGCTAACTCTAAATTGGATTTCGGGTGTTGGACTTCCATAAAAATTTCCCAAATTTTATGGGGTGACAGAGGACAGTAAGGCAAAGATTTTTGCCTTTTACATATTCTGGTTTTGACCTATAGTCGGACCTTGACAGCTCCAGCAAGTTGGACCGGAATCCGGCGACTCTAGGATTTAGGGAAGACAGATAGGTTTCAGAAAAAACTATGGGAAAAATAGCAGACAGATGAGAAAATGGCTGAAATTCTGGGAAAATGACTTTGACAAACAGGAAGATTTCCTCTTTTTACAGTTTGAGTATTCAGATTACGGTTTGGAAATGAGCACATGATTATCAGAGACCTAGATCTCTGAAATTCTCATACATGGGAATCTGACAGATAGGCAAATTAATTACGGGAAAAATACTTAAGCTGTTCTAAAAATTCCCAAATTTTGGGAAAAGATAGTGAGAAAAGTTAGGAACAACTTCCATGTTGGAAGTTTTGACAGACAACCTATGTGTTGAACGGACACAGTAGGTTAGAGTCGGTCTAGAACTTGACAAGGAAAAAGTGAGATTTTCCCAAGGGTCGGAGAAAATTGATTTTTAGCATAACCTAAATCTTATTGGAAAATTCTAAAAATTTACTGGAAAACAGTAGACTTTAATAGGGACTCAGTGTATTTTTTTGAGGGAAATTTGGATCGTCCATCTAGGAGATCTCGAAGGTTTTTGTCTTCTAAAACAGGAATTGGAGTTTCTGGAGATATGAAATCTCAGTTTGGGATCTGATTTGTTTGATAGAGTTCCAAAACTTTCGACAGGAATACAAAGACAAATAACTAGGCTATTATGAATTTTTTTTGTATTTTTGAACAGAAAATCATACATGAAATAATAATGGGATTGCGCATAAAATCGAAAACTTGTAAATCCTAAACAAAATACTAACGAACCATGCCATATGAATAAAACGACTATTTAATTAACAAAATGAAACTAAATGTTGTATGAAGACTACATGGAAGATGATCAAAACAAAAATTATCAGGGAGATGCGATATGTTTTTGGTATTTGGCTATTTCTAATAGGGGATTTGATTCATCTATCGAATGGATCACCCTATTCGTATAGCCCTACTATGACTCACCTATCAACCAAGAAAATGCCATAACATGTGGACTCATGTCAAATCTGTGATAACAACACACAAAAAAAAGAAGAGGAAAAAGGTCCTAGAGGGTAATGGATTTTACCTTGATGTTGCTGAAAGTAGATCGGTTGAAGAAGGGTTGCTTCAAGGTTGGAGCTGGCAGAATTAGCAAGGGCTGAAGGATGATGTTGCCTTGGTGTTGCTTGGCGCCGGCTGGAGGTAAGCACCACCTGGAGAAGGCTGCTGCAAAGACTTTGATGCTGTGGAGGACTGGACCGGTGGCTGGAGGTTGAGGTAGCAGAAGATGGTGCTGCAACCGTGATGCTTGAGAGGACTACTTCAAGGTGAAAGGGGCTGCAATGGTTGAGTTGTCTGCTTGAGGTGTTGTAGGAGGTAGGCTTGGATATGCCGTTGGAAGAGGTGAAGAGAAAGAGGGAGGGAGAGAGAAAAAGAGAGAGAGCTAAGGCAGCCGTGTGGTATGGAGTTAGATTCCTCCTTTTTTTAACAAAAAGCAAACTTAGGTCTTTAATGAGGGTAAACTTAGGGGTTTTTTGGGGGATAATGAAAAGGAGAAAACCAACCCCAACGTGAATCTCTCCAGTCGTATGGCCTTATGGAGAATAGTAAGAGGGGAAAAAAGAAGAAAAGGGAAAGAAGGAAGGGAAGGAAAAGGAAAGAAAAGGGGAAGAAGGAAAAGGAAAGAAGGAAGAAGAAGAAAGAGGAGGCGGGAAAGAAGAACAGAAGAGGAAAGGTTGTACGTGAATGAGAAAGAGAGAAAGAAAGGGAAGAAAGAAGAAAAAGAAAAGGAAGAAAAGAAAAAAAAAGGGAAAGAAAAGAAAAGAAGAATAAAAAAAGAAAAGGAAAATGGAAAGAAAATTCTGGAAATTTTATTATTATTATTATTATTATTATTATTTTTACAAGTGGCACCACCTTGGAGTGGGCCCACATGGTTTTTCAATAAGGGTTTTCAAAATGGGGTGCCACATTGGAGTGGGCCCACACGATTCCTAAAAAAGAAAATGTAAAAATAAAAAATCAAAAACTTTTGTGCGACACCAGTTAAAGTGGATCCCGCTTGTGACAAAGGCAAAAAGAATAAAATAACTTTGTAAAATTCTTCAGAAAAACTTTTGGGCAAATTTTGGCAGTTTTTGAAACAAACTCAGAATTTGAAGTTCAATACCCCGTTGCGAAGCAAATCCAATTTAGAACTTGAAAATTTGAATTTGAAAGAAATCTGGATTGTTTTTCTTGAGAAAATATTTTCAAATTTAGAATTCTGGGGGTAAAAATGTTAATTTTGGAAACCCAGGGTTTGAAATTGATTTGTGAAAACTTTTAAAACTCAATCTGGATTGGAATTTATAAAACTGGAGTTCTGGACCTCGAAAATGAAATGAAATGTGATGAAATGCTGAGAAATGATAAGAAATGACATGAAATGCTATGCGAAATATAGACCCAAGATGAAGAAATTTGGACATTAAACCCCGATTGACACTTGTACCAGTTCAAAAAGTGTTAAAATTGATAAAATTTGCAAAATGGTTCAATAAATGATTTTCGGGTTCTACCGAGCCAGAGTGACACTAAAAATTGAGGTTTAAACTGATTTGAACTAAAATGAACCAGATTGAGTTGGGTTTTAGGGTTTCAGAACTCAAATGAACTGGCAAGACACTGACTTGACTGAACTCCCAGACTGAATTATCAAGAAAAACTGTCATTTTTAGAGAAATGGTCACTAGAGTAAAGTGAATTACAGACTAGAGCTGGGTTTGAGCTGGAACAAAGATTAGTAATATTGACATAAACTAAAATTGAAGCTTGAACACTAGCTCAATTGACCAAACTCAGCTCAGTTTCAGCTCAAAGAGCTAAAACAGTCTAAAATGGGCTCCTAGACACTTGGAAACGGATTTGAACTAAAACTGGAGCACTTGAACTCCTGGTGAGCTCAAGCTAGACTCAGGGGAGTATGACTGGCTGGGAATGAATGAATCCGAGACAATTGGCTTGGATTTGAGTGAGAAATGATCCCATTTTAGCAGGAATGGTCAGAAATGAAAATGGTCTGTTCATCATGAGTTCAGGTGAGCTTCAAATGACTGATATTCTAACTGTTTTGAACTAACCAATGAGCTTAGTTGACTCCGATTGACTGGGGTCCGGGATGACCTAGGGGTAAAGTGATAATTTTCCTAATAAAAATGGGTAAAGTAGTGATTTTCTGAAACAGACTCGGGGTTTGACTCCTACACAGACTTAATAGGGTTGGCACTGCACAAGGAGGTGTGTCTAAGAATGGATGAGAAAAATTTGGGGTGTTTACAGACATGATCTGCTATTTTCTTGATCTTTAAAATACAACATGTAGTGATTGAGACAAGCATCTATCTTTTGATACTCCATACCTAAAGCATTGACTATAACCTTCGCACAATAGAGATTTTGTGGCAATTTCTCATCTTTGGGCAACATACTCTGCACAATAGAGCACAGACGGTCAAAACATGATTGACTCAAATTATACTCTGACTTCAAATTCTGTAGTTGAAGAACTGGAAACAAGATAGTGTGACTCTCGCAACCATTCCACAGTGGCTCATCAACATCTCTAAGTAAGTCATAAAATATACTAATTGCATCATTTGTTGCTTTTTCCTCTACCCCAGTTGGTGCATCACTATGTCCCATAGCAGAACCCATTTCTGGTCCTACGACATCAAATATCAAATCCACATATGAATTATCATGCACCATATTTACCTGTGCGTCAAAATTATTCTACAATTCTTCACCATAAAGCATCCAATTCTGATAACCACTAACAAAACCCTTCCTGTATATGTGATGTCTAATGCCATGAGGTTCTGCAAATCGATTGTTCTTACACATCGTGCAGGGGCATCTGATTCCACCTGTGCGATCCACTATACTGACACTTGCCGTTGCGAATTTAATAAAACTATCAACACCATCCATATATTCATGTGACACCTCATTATCAACAATCCTACAGTACATCCATTCACGGTTTGCAGCCATTTTGTCCTATAATATTACAGATATTATCATCACCAGTTAAAAGAGAATCTTAATAATCTTATGATAAAAAAATATCTAATTTATCTATTAATTCTTGTTTGGTGATTGTTTGTGAGCAATTTTTTAAATGCGTAAATTTTTTTGTGTAACACCATCATATCATATTTATACACATCACGAGGATATTTAGAAATGTGAAATTACATTTCATAAAATGATACATTTATTTAAAGCATGTTTTCATGATATAATTTTATATGAAAGGCATAATCAAATAAAAAATAACTTCGTGCAAGCATGGATACAGACATATCAAACATTGCAATATATTCAAATCATTCATATCAAAACATATATCAAACATGTACCTACAACAAACACACTCCAATGCTGAGCATGAAATTCGTACTCAAAAAATAAGAACACTTCTATTCTCATACATTAAAATCATGCTTAGCATGATCTTCAAACTCCATCAAAGCAGTCCTAGATATCCACAACTAAGTGAGTGTGTGAACAGAAAAGTGTTGCATCTAATAAATTAAATAACATGTGATGCGCTTGCATCACTTACTCACCACGGGTATTTACTCGATTTGAATTGCTTATGCCTTTGCATTTTTTTCTGTTTGCATTGCATTTTTAGCCACATGTGATGTTTAGCACTAAGCATCACATAATTAGCTTAGCAACGTACCCGCGAAACACAAATATACAGTACAATACAGGGATGCGGGCTGGGGGGTTACCTGCGAGGTCACCGAAGATGGGGGTAAGGCGTCAGGGATGTCCAGAATACAAGCGGAAAAGAGTGAGAAAGGGGATGTCCGGACAGGGGTGTCGACCTAGGTCAGGTGCACGACGGAAGGGAGTCGGCAAGGCTGCCAGAGAGGGAGGGGGTAAGAGTGAGTTAGGTAGGAGGGTCGGCGACGATATTGCCGGGCCGGAGGGCGACAAGAGGCGGGCTAGGGGGCGACGGGAGGCAGGCCGGGGTGACAGGAGGTGGGCCGGGGGTGACAGAAGGCGGGCCGTGGGCCGATGGGAGGTGGGCCGGGGGTCGATGGGAGGTGGGCCGAGGGGCGATGGGAGGTGGGTCGGGGGCCGACAGGAGGCGGGCTGGGGGGCGAGGGGAGGCGGACCAGGGGGGGGGGGGGGGCAACAGGAGGAAGGTTGGGGGGGCGACGGGAGGCGGGCTGGGGAAACACGATGGAGACGAAACAGAAAAGAGAAAGAAATGGGAAAAATTAGAGATTTACGGGAAAATTCGCAACAGCCAAATTCTGTCACTAAGTTGTCGCTATTTGGCGATGACTTAGCGATGAAATAGTTTTGTCGCTGATCTGTCCCTAAGTTGTGACAGATATGGAGACAGAATAAAATCCATCGCAAAGTAGCGACGGATTAATGACAAAATATTTTTTGTCGCTAAAATCGTAAATACATGATATTTTAGCGACGAGTATCTTTCTCTCGCTAATCCGTCGTAAATTTGTGACGGATTTTGTCCGTCACAAATATCTGTCGCTAATTAGTGTTTTTCTTGTAGTGAAATCCCAAATCCAATTTCCCTTGCCAAAATAAGTTTGAAGCAAATGTGATTTTTGTAAAAGATGTAATTCTCATTATATTAATTTCTAGCCTTTTGAGATTAAGAAAAGTTAATTACACAATAACAAAACCATATTATCTCCATGCAGTCTGTAACACAAGGACTATGAATCAAATATAAAAGATATATCGAAAAGTTAAGTACAATAAAAAAATGCTATTTTTTCAAAATATCATCTACCTCACAAATATCATGTTTTTATCATAAAAAGTGTCACTTTTTAAACTTTTGACTTTTATAATTTATATGCTTTATATGAGTTACGTATTTTAATATTGTATCTGCTAGTATTTTCAGTTGATATCTAAAAAAAATCAAAGACATATGTCCCAAACCCAGAGTGTATTTTTTTTTTACTTTTTTTTAAATAAGCAATCTGGGGTTAGGAAGGCCTTGCTAGGGCCCAAAATAGTTTAACTGATAATTGTTTTTATCAAATAAATTGTTTAAAACACCATTAATATTTACTATATTCGTACAATATCATAAGATGAGTTATTTTCTTAGCATGGAGAAAAAGGTGATGTTCATACCATAGTAAAAATATCACCAATATCTTTGATTATATCACGATATTTTTCAAAGATTGATAATATGTCAAAAAATATTTTTAAAATATCACCAATTTTTAAAATATCTCATTTTCAAAAAATTTTATCATGTTCATAACACGATAAAACCACTTGTTGTGGTGCTTTCTATATTTTCATATTTTTATTTACATTATATATATATATATATTATATCCAATATTTTTCTTTGATTTTTCCAAAATTGCCTCGATCTTTGAAAATATCACAAGATTTTTCCTTGCTTACATTTCCTGTGAATAAGTTTGCGACCATTTCACACGGAGCGCCCACTAGGGATGTCAACGGGTCAGATCTGGTTTGAATCCAGGTGAGTTTGAATCTGGATTTGACTTTGAGGTGAACGTACCGGGTCTGATTGGGTCTAATGTAAGAAAAAACATACCTAGGCCCTATAAATATTGCATGAACCAGACCCACTCCATACCCAATAAAAAAATAATTTTTATATTAAAAAATCATGAGTTTTAATGGAGCTCGGTTTGGACCCGGGTCTAGTGTGATATTTAACAAGCCATACTCGGCTCTGTATACTAATCAGGTCAGATCCGGGTCAAATCCAACCATTGACTGCCATCCCGAGGCCACTATTTGAAATGGACTAAGCGAAATAAGTTAGTCGAATGTAATAGCGAAAAGTTTGTCACTGTTTCTGCAAACAGTTGGTAAGTTTAAATAACGAAAAACCTCCTCCTCCTCCTCCTCTCTCTCTCTCTCTCCAAGCACCATTGCGTTGGGCATCAACGGCGTGTTCCCGCAAAATTCCCGGCGAAGTTTTTCCATTGGGTAGGCGGGAGAGTAAGTTCCTCTTCTTTCCCATCGTCTGTTTTCCTCGATTTTTTAGTTTCCGTACTCGAGAATGTGGGAAAACGCATCCTGATCGTTTTGGCGAATCGATTGTCCGATGGAAATCGAAATTGTTTTCCCTGATTCCGTTTATTTCTTTCCGGTAGATACAAAACCAAACGGTGGGATCGAACGATTCCGGAATTGGTGATCTGGCGGCCGATCGTAATCGGAATGCTCGGATCGAGAACGATCGAGCTCAAATGTCGCTCTTTTGGCATTGAATTGATGTTTGTTTGCTTGGTTTGAAAGAGCTTCGTGGGGGGAAGAGCCAAGCCTTCGAAGCGATGGCGTCCGCTGTTACGAGCATGGCGACCGAGGCGTTCGATCGAGTCGCGGCCGCTTTCGACGTGCCGTTCGCTCGCGCCGTCGTCTTCGGAGTGCACATCGACGGTGAGAATTGTTTCCGTATCGCGTTGCAATTTAGGAATTTGCGTTCGAATTTGTTGGGGGTTTTGAGGCGTTCTGTTCTTTTTTGGGGTTTCTGTGATCGAAGGGCATCTGGTGGTGGACGCCATTCTAGTGGCTGCGATCGTCTTTCTGCTTCTGCAGAAGAGTTACAAGCCGCCGAAGAAACCCCTTACCGAGAAGGTGCGTTCTGCGTATCTAATAGTAGCTATGCTGTCAATTGATTTTGTTTCTTTGAGCGAAATTTGAATTTATATGTGTCGGAAATCGATATGACGATATGTATTCTGCGACATTCTCTTATATTAGAGTGTAGTGTTTCATTAAGGAATTCTTTTTTGGATAAAACCTTGTAAATCGGAAGGAAAATACGCAGTTTGTTGTTCATATGATGGGATAGAATGAAGGGAATCGCGTCTCTGTATCAGGGGGAACTGGTGATTCATTCTTATGGTTTTCAAGCTAATATTTAGCTATTTGATTTACATTGAACTAATTTGTTCTCATTTGAATGTTGAGTGATACAGTAGTAGCAAATGCTGCTGATGAAGTGTTAGCTGGCAAGTTTATGCTTGGCGGGGTGTGCATGCACCCACTTATCCAGAAAAGTTTGGACACATTTGGACGTTGTGTTGCGGAGCAAAATTCATTGCCTAACTTATCCCACTTTTCTGGATAAGTAGGCCAAACGGAGTGCCTCTAAAATTGTTGCATTAATTTCTGTCATTGTTTACATCTTGATCTTGATTATTGAAGTGTTCGATAGCTGCTTAATGTGAGTACACTACCTTATCATTGAAATTCTGGGCGTTGTTTCGTTTGACAATGTTCTTGACTGTCGCTTTTACCCTTGCATGTTTTTTCTTGTTGCATTAAATTGTAGTTTTTTTTTCTTAGTACGTTGATGCATTAATATAGCTTTTGTATTTATGTTATTGATCTCTCATGGAAAACCCCTGAACAATGAACTCTTGCTTCCTATAAGCTTCTAGTGCTTCTGAGATCATTTTCATGGAACTTCTTCCTGCTTTCATTCTTGGACTGTTTGTGAATTTGAACACATGGATTTAACCATGTAGGATTCATCTTAATTGGTAAGAAATTTGTTTCAATGGGGAAGAAAAAAGTATTTATTGGTCGAATATTCTTCTGGAGGCACTCTTTCAGCAAGATTTTATCATTCATCTGCTTATTTGCTTTCTATTTGAGATCAGGGAAGTGGCTTCTCTGCCTGGTTTACCCCTATACTTATGTTCATACACCTATTTATTTATTTTTCTGCTGGATGGTAGTTTTCCAGGCTATCCTGATGTCTGGGAACAGAAGTAGCTTTCAACTTTTGTGGGTTGAATTTCTTTGGACATGCAGATACTATCTATACGAGCTCAATGTGCCTAAAGTGATGTTGTAACTATGATATAGTTAAAATATATAAACTTCAGGAAGATACCTTTAACCTGAAGCAAATCTATGGGTGTTTTCAGTAATAAGAACCGTTCCATTGCCCAGAGGAAATTGTCAAATCATAACAAGTTGTCTAAAAGATGGTGGGGTCCACTTTTTTCTCAGGAGCGAACAAGAGATGGATATGTTCCTCTTGGAGAAAATTGCCATTTTGGAAGTTTTTTTTTTCTAGAGAAGATGTCTGACCTTAGGAAGTCTGATTTTTTTCCAATCAACTCTCTTTGCTCATGTTTTTCAAAAAGATTTTTCTTCTTTTGATTCAAACAAAGATAAAAACGACATTTACATTAAAGGATGAACTTGCCTCTTGGACAAACTTTTCTCTATGATAAAAATGTCTAGGCAATCAAATGACTTTTTTGCAAATGGTTATCAGATGCATTATTGTTAACTTTGTGCAGGAGATAGATCAGCTCTGTGAAGAATGGATCCCTGAGCCCCTTCATCCTCCTATTACAAAAGAGATGCATTCTGAACCACCAATCCTTGAAAGGTAGATTTGATCTTTGTTTTCACTTTTCCCTTTTCATTTCACTCTTTTCTTGGCTTGTGTAGATTTCAAATGTTTGCCTTCTGCTCTATGTAGCATGAACACTTCTAAAAGGGCAACACACCCGTGTTGCACCTGCGTTGGTGGACACGAGTTCCATAGTGTCAAGTGCGGTCAACCATACTAGGGTCCATTTCCCAAGGTTGCAGACTAGGAAGCAGAAGCGGGAAACAATATGGGAAGCAGAAGCAAGAAGCGATGCATTTTAAAATGTATAGGAAGCGGGAAGCGAGGAATAAAAAAAATAATATAAGAATTGAGTGGGAATCAAAATGGAACGAAAATAAAAGTAACTATTCTTAAATTTTATGATTTTTTACAAAATCTAAAAATGATGATTGCCAATTTAAAGAAAGCACATGAAAGTGAGTAAGAAGCATTTGAGAAAACACATAAAAACATAAAAAATAGAGTGAAAAACATATAAGAAGAATATATGAAGCGTGTGAAAAGCATAGACGAAGCGCGGGAGAGTCAAGATTCCCATCAAGTTTTGGAAGCGAGGAGTATCACGCTTCCGAAGCGAGTTTCTGGGAAGTGGGCTTCCGACCTATCTAAGAAGCTTTCAGTAACTCTGTCCATTTCTGTCTGAAACTGGACTCCATTAACCCTAACTAAGTACAGTTTTATCTCAATGACACACATAAATATGTCATACATATACATACATACATGCACATAAATGTCTATATAATAAATAAATCAATAAAGTAATATATATATATAGTAATGATAGAGTGCTCCTGGAATACCTACTCCCACTTAATAAAATCTCTAAATTTTCAAAATTTTGATTTTTTTTTGTTGATCAGACCCTATAGATATGATCTACAAGCTTTATTTAGTAGAAAACACGTTTTAGATCGTGTGATTATGACATACATGTAGTTTTTTTAAGATTTCAAAAATCAACAGCTCACAACAACAACAACAACTACTACTACGCCTTCATCCCAAAACAATTGGGGTCGGCGATATGAACCAAAAAAGAAAATCATTCTGGGTCTTCCACCTGAATCCTTCTCCTCCAATCGTTTCTATCCAATGCCATGTCCTCGTGAGGTTCAAAGCATTCATATCCTTTCCTATCACCTCCATCCATGTCTTCCTAGGCCTACCCCGACCTCTTTTAACTAATATATTTTCCCATTTCTCCATCCTTCTAACTGGAGCATCATTAGGCCTTCGCCGAATATGTCCAAACCACCGTAAACGATTCTCTCTCATCTTATTTTCAATGGGTGCAATGCCTACTTTCTTACGTATCTCCTCGTTCCGAATCTTATCTTTTATTGTATTTCCACACATCCATCTCAGCATACGCATCTCACCTACACTCATTTTTTGAATATGATGTCTCTTGGCAGCCCAACATTCCGTACCATATAGTAAAGCGGGCCTAATAGTCGTCCTATAAAACTTTCCCTTCAACCGCAATGGCATTCTACGATCGCACAACACTCCAGTTGCACTTTTCCATTTCATCCACCCAACCTTTATCCTATGATTTACATCTCCATCAATTTCTCCATACTTTTGAATGATAGATCCCAAATATTTGAAACAACCATCCACCGGTATTTCTTGCTCACCAAGCTTCACTACACTCCCATCACTACTTCGTTGCTTACTAAACCGACATTCCATGTATTTTGTGTTACTCTTAGTCAACTTAAAACCTCTTGCTTCCAATGTCTGTCTCCATAATTCTAACTTAGCATTAACCTCAGCTCTAGACTCATCAATCAAAACAATATCATCAGCAAACAACATACACCACGACACATTTTCTTGAATTGATCTCGTAAGCTCATCCATCACTATAGCAAATAGGAAAGGGCTTAAAGCATATCCTTGATGTAACCCAACCGTTATAGGAAAATTGGTTGTCACCCCTCCACAAGTGCGGACATTGGTTACTACTCCTTCATACATATCTTTAATTATACTAATGTACTTGAGAAAAACACCTTTCTTCATCATTGTCCACCAGAGAACGTCCCTAGGTACTCTATCGTATGCCTTCTCCAAATCAATAAAAACCATATGCAAATCTTTGTTCCTCTCTCTATTTCTCTCAATAAGTTGTCTAAGAAGATGTATAGCTTCCATAGTTGATCTTCCAGGCATAAAACCAAATTGATTCTCCGCTATCATGACAACCTTTCTCAACCTAGACTCAATCACCCTCTCCCAAAGTTTCATAGTATGACTAATGAGTTTTATACCATGATAGTTTGTGCAATCTTGTATATCACCCTTATTCTTATATAGAAGCACCAAAATACTCTTCCTCCACTCATTAGGCATCTTATTTGTCTGCCAAATCTTGTTAAAAAGATTTGTCAACCATTCTAAACCTTTCTCTCCCAAGCATTTCCAAGCCTCGATAGGTATACCATCTGGGCCAACTGCCCTTTTTGATTTCATTTTCTTCAAAGCCTCTGCAATTTCTTTCTTTTTAATCTTGCGCATGAAGTCACGATTCATCTCATGAAAAGGAATGGAGAAGTCTTCAAGATCCTGAGCTTGACTTTCATTAAATAGCTTATCAAAATAATCTTTTCATCTCTCCTTAATCTCCTCATCTTTGACTAAAACCCTTTGCGTTTCATCTTTGATACATCTAACCATACCCAGATCCCTCGATTTCCTATCTCTCATCTTTGCAAGCTTATAAATATCCTTCTCGCCCTCGTTGGTATCCAACTTGTCATAAACCTCCTTATATACCTTATCCCTCGTGTTCCAAACTACTTTTTTAGCTTCCTTCTTTGCTATCATATACTTCTCCAAATTCTCATTATCATGACTCTTACTTAGATTTCTATAACACTCTCTTTTAACCTTAATAGTTAATTTGACATCCTCGTTCCACCACGATGTATCCTTAATAGTTAATTTGACATCCACGTTGCACCGCCTTTAGACTCACCCAATACCTCCTTAGCCACCTTTCTCATGCCACCCTCTATCTTATTCCACATTGATTCTGAATCCTCCTCGAGACACCAATCAACTTCCTGAACTACACGCTCTACAAACATTCCTTGTTTAGCTCCTTTCAGTGCCCACCACTTAATTCTAGGATCTATCCTATGTCTATCCCTTTTGCGGCATTGTCTAATTCTAAGATCTAAAATTAAGACTCTATGTTGTGTAGTTACACTTTCTCCCGGTATAACCTTACAATCGATGCAACAACCCCTATCTCTTTTTCTAAGTAGGAAAAAATCTATCTGACTCGTATTAACCCCACTTTTAAATGTTACTAGGTGAGACTCCCTCTTCCTAAACCCAGTGTTTGCTAAGATCATATCATAGGACAAACCAAAATTTAAAATCCTTTCTCCACTTTCGTTTCTTTCTCCTATACCATAGCCTCCATGGATACTCTCAAATCCATCCCTACTAATGCCTACATGCCCATTAAGGTCACCGCCGATGAAAAGCCTTTCTCCATAAGATATCCCTTGTACTACTCCATCTAAATCTTCCCACAATTGACGCTTAATGGAATCATCTAAACTTACTTGAGGTGCATAAACACTAATAATATTAATAATATCCGTACTTAATACTAATTTAATAAGTAAAATCCTATCACCCTTCCTACGAACCTCAACTACATTATGTATAAACTCATGAGTCATAACAATCCCTACTCCATTCCTATTCCTATTTATTCCTGTATACCAAATCTTATATCCCCAAGGTTCTATCACTTTTGCTTTCTCACCTACCCATTTGGTCTCTTGTAGACATAAAATATCAATCTTTCTCCTACACAGCTCACAGTGTACCAAAATTTCATGACTTAAAAAATCTATTTTTATGTCCAAAAAACATGATCCAATCCAATACATGATTTCTATCAAATAAACTATATTGATTACATCTATGAGCTCTAATTGAGAATATGCAACCTACAACTATGAATTCTAGTATGTGAGAGTAGGTTACTTATATATATATTTATATATATACATATATATATCCACACCCTTGTACCTACGTTTTTTGAAATTGCTGCATCCACACCTATGTGACATAGCTTCTGCTGCTTTGTTCTATAAACAAGTTCGTGTTGCAAGCTCTTGCCTTGGTATGTGTGCTCGTTAATAAATCATGGTTCTTGGCGCATTTTGCATTTTTATCAATTCTCACTTCATATGTAAGACTTTTCTTTGCTGCCAAATGATATTAATAGGGTTGTTTCAATATACCAACTTATGTAGAAAGCCAAGATACAATGGATTATTGCATTGTGCTCTAAAGTGCAATTTCTCACCTTATCCTGCATTTCTAGATAAGTGGGTGCATTTGAATACCCCTAAGTTGAAACTCGAGAGAATTCATTCTATGACTTGTTTTGAAGAGATTTTTGCTTGAATGTTTCTTGTCTTTGTCGTCTATGTATATATGATTAACTAAGGGCTTGTTTATTACATTGGAGGAGAGGGAATCTCCTTTCATGAGAAAGGGGCTTGCAGTTCGAAAAACCAATGCGTTGCCTTTTTTCCATATAAAATTGCTTCCTCGCCCCTCCCGATGCGCTCACCATTTCATATGAAATGGTGAGTCCTATGGATAATTGCAGGGTCCAATGCACTTCCACATAGGCAGTGCATGGGCCCTGCATTTTCCCATGGGTCTCTTTGTTTCACGCTGGCGGTGTACCTGGTTGGGGTTGTGCCTTCTTCTTGTCCTCGCTGCAACCGAGACCCGAGAGAACGAACAAAGAGAGACAAGAGAGAGAGAGAGAGAGAGAGAGAGAAGGGGCCTTTAACCCCATTTGACCCGACCTTACAAATAGTGTGTGCCTCATGTTGAGGCATGCTTTGTCATGAGGCGTATGCCTCATAGCGTACAAAGCGTACGACTTGGGGTAGTAACGCTTTTTTTAACGCCTCAAGGCAAAAGGCCCCTTGCCTTGAGGTGAGGCATGCCTTTTGCTCCTTGAGGCACATTTTTAATAGCACTGGTCTGGGCCGTGATACAGTAAAAGAGTTATGGTAACGATACCAGTAGTGCCTCTTGCGCAAACGGTTGAGTAAGCGTGGGGCTTCTGTTCACAAGACAAACACGTCCCAAAACAACGGTCGAGCACCTAGGTTGGTCAGACCCTCCTAAAAGTACCTAGGTTGCACCAAAATACGTACTCGGCTTGGTGTAGGTTGCGAAAAAAATTCAGCCACACGTCTACAAAGCCTTTGGGTCTGTGGTCCAACTCTTTGGACACCCAAAAATTATCATGGGTATAGGAAACAAAATTGAATCCTCCTGATTCGAGTTAGATCAGTGTTGGATCTGATTTAGGACTCTGCACGATAAAATCCAATGCAACGAAATTGAAAAATATAACTCAGAAATTTAACATGCCCACCGAATTGTACCTGAACGGAAGCAGGAAGGGCGTGGGCCCTTGCTATGTTGATCGGGCAGTCTATTGGTCGGCGTGTCTCACAGGAACAATGCTCTGATACCAAAAGATAGAATCCGATTCCCAGAGGATCGGTTTTGGCCTTTTGGACCGCAGATCCAAGCTCGAAAAGGAACATGGCCTGCATGGCTAGGGCCGGGTTGAAACTTAGGTTGTGGCAGGGTTGCAGCAGCAACAAAAGAGGCAGGGACACGACAACAACAACCACGACGGAGGGCTGGGCGGCATGTTCGGTAGGTGTCAGACACGTTGTAGCAAGCAGGGAAGTGTCGCCGGTAGGGACATGGCTATGCGGGTAAGGTGAGAGGGGCATGTCCCAGGGTAGGGGACACAACCAAGCGGGGTGAAAGGGGGATGAGAGGCTAGGGTGTGCCTTAGGGCAGGGGGACACAGCTAAGAGAAAATGATAGGGAGAGTGATGGGGATCTCGCCTGGAGGGCCCGAGGATCGAGGTAGAAGGCACGACTGGAAGGGAGACATACATTTCCGATGGGTTGGTAATGAGCTGGGATGAATGAACAGTTGAGGGAGTAGAGTCTTTCCCTCTGAGAGCAATCGCGCATACACACCAAGAATGAAATTTATAGGTTTAAATCAATAAATCTCATTAAAAAAATAAGGAACTATACATGCCTAATTATAGAAACAAGGAAAGCTAAAAGAGTAAAATACATATCTACAATCCATCCTAGAGAGGACTCTGGGGTGGGGCATCCCACCAGAGTCCCGGCCTGAGAAGGACTCCAGGTTGGGTGGGTCTCTTAGAGAATCTTGGAAGAAGTGGGGGACTCTCTCTCTCTCTCTCTCTCTGTGTGTGTGTGTGTGCAGTCCCAGCTGGGCGGCACTCCAACTGGGTGGGTCCTAGGAGTGGATCCAGCTGATCACATGTGGGTCTTTAACACTAGCCAAACGGCTACTTGGAGGAGGTATTCCTCTCTCTCTTTTTCTCCCTCACTCTCTTATATAAAGAGTGTGTTTAAGTGAGAGAGTGATGGGTAGATTAGGTGTGTGTATGAGTGTGTTTGTAGTGAGGATAACATGTAATTTTACCGTATATTTTTTATTAATAAAATTATTAATTTTTTACTTCTTGGGTCTTTCTCTTGTCTATGATATGTTTGTTGTTTATATCCAAATGCATTATGTTACGGCATTTGGATTTCATTTGTCTAATAGAATTTAGTGTTATTTTTTATTTTCATTATACCTTGGATTCCGTGCCTTTTCATGATAAGGGGATCCAATGATTATATGACCAAGAAAGAACTTCTGCATTGGTTTTCAAATTGCTTGAACTTATGTTTGTTGGCTGGATTCAGATTAGATTGACACATATCCTAATCCTGATCTGTACATCGGTTAAGATTGGTCACTATGTCTTCAGCAAAATCCAAATCCAAATAGAATCAGTTAGATCTGAATCTAATTAATATAATACCATGATCGTAAAGTATTTTTTTTTGCATGAAACATGAAGTAGTTCAGTTGGGTTGGGGTTGGATTGCAGCTGGCCAGCTTGGCATCCAATGAGCGAGTCTTGTTAAGGAACACAATAAACTGAATCTTACCAATCCTCCTGAAATTATATTTTTAGACTCCATGCAAGAGTGTCTGGAAAACCCTAATGCCATATCAGTATTAAGTGTTAATATACACGTGATGATAATGAATAGCAGTGGATATTCTTTATTCAATTACTTGTTTTTATGAGTAACTTGTTAATTTTTTCCCGAAACATTTTGTTGAGTGTTTGTTATGAGCGAACTATCTGTATTCTCATTACCCCCTGGAATGGATATTTGCTCCTGAAATGAAGTTGTCAACAAACACAAGAGAATGCCACTAAGGGCTACATGAGAGCACAAATACACAAAGACCTCTAATGGATCAACTACAATCTCACAATAGAGACAATCACCAAACACAAATCTCTCAAGAGACACTATAAAAAAATAGGATTTTATATACTATTCAAATATGCTTGAAAAAGCATAAAAATACAACACACTAGAGGGCTCTATTATAGAGCCAAAATGAGAGGCAGTCCAGCTAGCTGTTGGACTGCCTCCAACTGTCATTTGACTAAAAAATAGAAAAATAGTAAAATAGTAAAATAGTAAAAACAAAAAACATAAAATAAAAGGATAAAACTACTGTGCAATCCCTACTAGACTGTGCCTATTACAGCCAAGGAAATGACCAATATACCCCTGGATATATATATATATATATATATATATCATTACATATTTTAATAGCTCCTTCAGTCTTATTCTTTACAGTTTTCTTTCTTTAATGAGACTCCAGATCTCGACTGCAGCTGATACAAATTTCTTTTACAAACAGATTAATTTGGCCATCAGATAAGCCATGTTTCACTGATTTTGAAGAGTTTTTTTCACTATTGTAGAGCTTTAGATTGATTAAGTTTGTTCATGTGTGTGTGTGTACATGCATGCGTGTGATTGTGTGTGCGGATGTGTGTGTAGCATCTATATCTTATGACTTCCCTAATAAAGATTGGAATCTAGAAATATCACTCATCAGTTCAGGAATTTTTTCTATGCAGTGCTGCTGGTCCACATACCATAATTGATGGCAAGGAAATTGTGAACTTTGCGTCAGCCAATTATCTTGGACTAATCGGGCATGAAAAACTAACTGTGAGGAAAACATTGTATTTTCTTTTATAATGAAATTGTATTAAATCTTAGTTGAAAAGAATCATAACTCCAATTGTACTCCAGGAATCATGCACCGCTGCTTTGGAGAAGTATGGTGTTGGGTCCTGTGGACCTCGAGGTTTCTATGGGACAATAGGTATGTTATGCATTTATCTCAGTTTGTTAAGGAAATTTGTTTCAGAAAGGAAAAAATGGAAATTTCATTTGAAGACCACTTCTACTATTCGTGAGTTTTCATGCTTGCTTTCACCAGCTAGTGGTATTAGAATAATTATACAGAACTTATTTTATATGTATCTCTATTGTAATCAATTTACAATTTGCTTGCCTTTAGATACACACCTTGATTGTGAAGCCCGAATTGCAAACTTCTTGAGAACTCCTGATTCGATTTTGTATTCCTATGGGATTTCAGCTGCTTTCAGCACAATTCCAGCATTTTGCAAGAAAGGAGACCTTATCATTGTGTGAGTATGGATATTTTCACAATTAGCATGTTCATTGATTGTGGAATGATAAACTTCAATAATGAGCATGGTATGAATGTAGCTGTTTTTGTGACTAATAAATAGGGCTGGGAAATAAACTGAGCCTCTCATGGCTCGGCTCGTGTTCAGGTCATAAAGAGCTCGTTCAAACTTGTAAAATAGGCTCGGCAAGCTGAATATGAACAATAGGTACTCGGCTTGGCTTGACTCGTAGAAACTCATTAGGTAGTAAGAAATATATTTTAGATATATTTTAAACATATTTTACATGTATTTTTTTTTGTAATCCTATTTCTCCCAGCTCTGAAACAATGTATTTTTTCTATAAACAAGCCAGCTTGAACTCGACTTGTTTAACTCAGACTCATTATGTGCTCAAACTCGGCTTGGCTTGCCACAATAATGAGCCAAGCTTGAACACTTCAGGCTCAGTTCGTTCACTTGTTTACAAGCCCTACTACATAGCCTGAATATATATGCTGACTGAATGAAGGAGAAGTGGGGGAGGATTAAAATTTCTGTACTGTAAGTAGTAATTTTTGTTGGCATTAAAACAACAACAACAACTGTAACGCCCCAAAAATTCAGGACTTGTAACTTTTAGAATAGTTTAGAAAGCTTTGAAATCATACAATTATTAGAGTTTAAATAGTACTTCAGCGAAAAATAATATTTTTAAAACCACAAGTCAATGGACCTTGAGCGCATTATAGCGTAAACTTTCCTTTACCGAATTCCGCACAACTATCGAAATCAAATGGTTTTAAAATGCAATTTCAATGATGGCGAATTTGTTTGTTGAAACCAAGAAGAAGTTTACTAAAACAGTTTTAGTAACTCAAGGTTTAATAAAAAGAGAAATTTTGAAATACACTTTATACCAAATTTACCAACATGTCCTCAGGAGCGAAACGTCAGGGAAAGAGCTCTATCTTGATCTCATCACGCCATCGTGCCATCGTAGACTGTATTAGACTGTATTACCTATCCATAAAATGGGTCAGTTCTACTAAAAACTGGTAGGTGCACAAACAAGACAATATTGAACATAATTAAGCAGAATAATTTAATATGTCAAGTAGACAGACAATTTTATAGCAATTTAATTTCAACAGATTCATGGAGTAACTATCGTGAGCAAAATGCTAAAACTATTACAAGCATTTCACTGGCACAAGTAGGCTAATTATTATAAGCAAAGCACTGCATAAACAATTTAACTAGCAAAATACGATGCTACATCAACCACACACACAATTCCATGAGTATTGCAACCCGTTGCATGCTATAGCTTTCATACGTGCATAACTCAACGAATTGTGTGATCGGATTTAAATTATGTTTCGATATTAACTGGCCAAGTGGGTACGCACAAGGCACGACTCTAGAAACAACCTAGACTGATCCGGGGGTTTATTATGCTATGTATTTTAAGATAACCCGGATAGCTGACTGAGTCCGCACCTAAAGGAGACGGTCGGTGACCAAGAGAGAAATCCCAAAAGCAGCATAAACAATGGATGCATCCTGAACATGGAGAGTTACCACCTAGGATAATTATGGTAGTCCCTTTCCCCTAACTCCGATGACTGGGGAAACCGAGTCTTTTGCTCGTAACAGTCATTAATGGCTTGTCCATCGAAGTTTTTGTACCTTCCTGTCCTCTCTCCTGACAGGAGTCAGCGGTTCGAATGAGTACATCAGGGGTAGTTAACTGAAGACCCATTCTACATACTCTGGTCTTTCGACCCAACTCGAGTATCTTGCCTGTAAAAGTCGGAATTTTTTTTTTGATTAGATCCGGGTCGGATCCGGACCCGGATCCGACCTGGGTAAATCAGTCGGCTGCGTGCTTTTAAAAGCACGCAGCGACTGAGGGGGGGGGGGGGGTCTCGAAACCTCCTTCCCCCTCTCGTCTCTCGGTCTCCCTCACCGCCTCTCGATCTCTCTCGCTCCTCTGCGTTGCCGAGCACCGCCACCGTCGTCGGCGACCCTTTCCCCCCTCCGGCAAACTCCTTCCAGCGAGCCAGCTGACGACCTACCCCTCACCGTCTCTGCACTCTCTCCCTTCGCCGCCGCTGCCGCCGGCGACATTCAGGTACACTTTCCCCCCTTTCTTCTCTTCTTCGTTTCCCCTTCTCCCCCTCTCCTTTTCCTTTCTTTTCATCGGTAGGGGGCTCCGCCCCCTGTCACTTACTGTGTCGGCAGGGGGCTCCGCTCCCCCTTGTTAAATTATGTATCTAATCACTTAATGTAATATATATATTTTATATATATAAGGTAATACATATACATATATTAATATATATATATATATATATATATATATGTATCTACTTATTATATATATAAAATATATATTTCTATTTTGTTTAGCCGTAGGGGTAGTTTAGTCTTTTCCTCTATTTTACGCACATTCACTTTATGAATGTGTTTGTAATTTATTTTAATTTTCTTTTTCTTTTATTTTTGTACCTAAAGGTACCTTGGGGGGCCCACTCAAATAGACGTTGGGCCCCTCCAACGGTCACATTTGTGACCGTTGGAGGGGCTCCAACGTCTATGAGTGGAGCCCCTCCAAGGCTCCTTTTGTGTGGTTATAAATAGGGGCTCTCCCCTTAGTGTTCTCTCATGGCTTTGAGTCAAAGCCCAAGTGCTCAATAAATTGATTCCATTATTTTATGCCTTTGTGCATTTGTGAGTTATTTGTGAGTTGTGCTTTTGTGCACAAGTGTTCTAAAGTGTTCTTATTGTGTATTCGTGCCGGGTTTATTATCAAGAATATTAAGGTCTTGATCTAAGTATCTTGTTGAAGATACTTTCACATGGTATCAGAGCCTCGTTGAAGGAGGAGGATCGTGCATATCGCCACTTGTGGAGTACCTCGAAAATCGTGCCCTCAAGTTGGTGAAGTTTTGGAGTAAATCATCTACTTTGGGCAATATTTTAGAAGCAACTTTTGTCAAGAAAAGTTTGAAAATCCTTTAAGATACGCATTATTTTCTATCGTTTTTCCTCTCTAATGGGTGAAAAAGACTCCCACTTCTCCCTTGGGTTTAAACTTAGTGGTTCGAACTACCATGTTTGGGCCGGCAATATGGAAGCCCATATCAAAGGGAAAGGCCTTTGGGGATACGTTCAAGGTTCCATATCGGAACCCGAACCCAAACTTTCTATCATAGAGAAAGGTGATATTAAGATTCTTGAAGGTGAAGATAGACAAAAGGCCCTAGAAGCATATTCAAAAAAGCATGATGAGTGAGAAATGAAGAACTTCAAAATATTATCTTGGATTTTTTCATCCGTTGAAACCAAGATCAATGCCAACATCATTAAGTTTAAAAGAGCCTCCGAAGCTTGGTTGTACCTTGAAAAAATGTATACTTCAAGGGACTTATCTCACAAGTATTATCTCCAAAAGAAAACTTTGACTCTTCAACAAAACGATTTGTCCATTCGGGAATATTTTGCCGAACTATCATCTATTTGGGACGAGCTTGCTATGCTCGAACCAAAATGGAGCGGAGAAGCTATTGAATTAAGACACAAGCAACTAGAGGAAGATCGATTCTTTAACTTTTTAAATGGTCTTAGACCCGAATTTGAGCAAATTCGGTCCTCTCTCCTATCCGCTTTCACATCTCCCTCTATTGAAGATGTCATCACCAAGCTAAGTGGTGAGGAAACACGTATGAGGATTAGTAAAAATAACCCAAGTATCCTTGCTACACCGTCTCAAAGTGATTATGAAGTGGTTAATGCTGTGTCAAGACCCAGAAATAATTTGAAAACCTACAAACCACCTCATTTCAAAAATCAAGGGCAAGGAGGAAATGATCTAGCAAATTAACTTGGCATTTTTGTAAAGAACCGGGGCATATCAAACCCCTTTGTCCCAAATGGAAGAAATTTCTTGCCGCGGCTTTAGCATCCCAATCAGAGGAACGACCTTCGTCATCAAATGAATCTCTTTCGCTTCAACAAATTATAGATGTTCTTCAACCTATTCTCAAAGGAGGCATTTCTGGAGCCGCTATTGTTAGAAAGTGACTTGAAATACATTGGGTTCAATAATGAACCCATACTTATGCACGCGAAGTGCAAATATACCCATTAAAGGGAAACAACATAAGCACATAATGTGCTAACACATAAAACCCATAAAAAGGGAAAAATATGACATAAAGTCATAAGTTGCATATCATTGAAGAATAATGGAGAAGGGGTAAAAACCCCATTACAATGGAGCATAAGCTCCCTCTAGGATACAAAAATACAAAGGGGAGAGCCCCTATTTATAAGCATAAGAAGGAGCCACAAAGGGGGCTCCCAAGAGAGTCGTTGGGAGCCCCCAACGGTCACATATGTGACCGTTGGAGGCTCCCCAACGACTCTTTGGGGAGCCTCCCTATGTGGCGCAAAAGCCAAAAAATAAAAAGGGAAAAAGAAGAAAAATAAAGAAGAAAAATAAAAATAAAAATAAAAATTACAAGCATTATTCCAAAATGGAATATGCGTAAAACAGGAATTTACAGAAATACCCTTTTGGGTGAAATAAAGTATATATATTTATATTCATATATATATATGTATATATCTATATATATCTATATATATCTATATATATATGAATATAAATATATACAAGATTACAAATGTCGATAATACACATATTTTAACATCCCCCCTCAAACTTTGCGGGGAAAAACCCGAAAGTTTGGAAAAACATTTCTTCAAAACAGAGGGAAGTCTTGAAACATAGTTCAATTCTTCAAAAAATCTTTAAGGAAAAAGCTCCATCTTCATGACAGTTGAGCTAGGTCTTCAAATCCAATTCACCATCGATCGAATCCATGATGTACCTAATGTTCCACATCTTAGCGATCCGGTAGAAAAACAACAAAGAAACAAGTAAAACATATCTTTGCACTTTTACTCAAATGGAACATTTCTAACTAGCATAATTATGGATGACACATGTTAGAAGTTATGCAAATTATGCAGAAATGACACCAAAGTTTCAAAATCATACATCATGTTAAAACAAAATGAGCGGAAGCAAATTATGCAGAAATAAATTGCAAGAATGCATAATGCATTCATAAGGTCCAACGTTGGACAAATATAACCCCATAATGGGGAATAACAAAATAGTCCACTAAGGGACACCACAATAAGCCTACGAAGAGGCATGATATACATAAACATTATTGAATGAAGGCCCAAAAAGGCCATAAAGAGCATATGCATATACTTATCATGAAATGAATTAATACTCAAAGAACTCATTAATGAACATGCTTCAAACATGTAATGAAGTGCCAAACAAGAGAAACAAAGTCTCCAAACATACTTTAGGCAAAATAAACCCAAGAGTTCACAAGGTTTTAAAATCATTTATGAAAGACATACTTAATACACATTTTGCATATAAGGGTGGCAAAAACCATAAGCACTTAATATATAGATTAAATGCTAAGAAATCAACTTGATATGCATATCAAAAATATGATTTGCTTGAAAAACACAAGTCATGAATGAAATTTTGCAAATTTCAACAATAGTTTATCCATTACAAACATCTTCCTCATTAGTCCTCCAAAACCCATAAATCAAGTGTATAAGCTACTAGATCAAGAATATAAAGCCATTAAAGGCCAAAGACACACACAAAGGTGTGTAAAAGAACCTCTTGTCTACATATAATAATACTTGAAATAAGTGCATCTACGACAAGAACAAGAGAATACATGCCAACATGGACTAAAAAATATCTCTTGTCTACGTAAAAAATACACTTAAAACCAAGTATGTTCAGCTACTAGAACAAGAGTAATAAGCCAACCATGGGCTAAAACATAATACATCTCTTGTCTACATATGATAGCACTTGAAATGAGTGAAATAAGCCAACCATGGGCATACATCTTAAGCGACTAGAACAAGGACACAAACGCCAACATAGGCTAAAAATCACACACCATGGTGTGAATCAACGTGTCTTGTCTACATATAAAAACACTCAAGACAAGTGTGTTCAGCTACTAGACCAAGAGAGCAAAAGCCAACAAAGGGCTAAAAACACACGAAGGTGTAATAAAATTCTTGTCTACATATGATGACACTTAGATAATGGGCATAAAAGGAAAAGACTTTTGAGGCAATAAACTTGTAATGAAAATAAACCTTGAATAAAACAATACTCCTTTTAAAATGAATTCTCATAACAATAACATGCATGTAAAAAATATCTTCAACAAGATACTATAATCGATAAAATAAAATTCTTGAGAACAAATGTGTGAACATACACACACCAAGAACACTTAGAATACTTGTGCAAAATCACAAGAACACAAAATCATAAATGTGCAAATGCACTCATAAGATTCATAAACAAGAAAAGGTTGGGCAATAATCCCAAAACCCTTGATTTAATATACCTTAAAACTTTTAAGGTTTTAAAACACCATATGTCCATCACATTTACATAGAAGCATCCATAATATCAATGGCCACAAGAGAAAAAATGAGTGACACACTCATAATTAGAGATCATACAACAAATCATTTTAGAGTCCCAAGGTGCCTATAACTCACCTCAACAACCATCTATAATATGGAAGGTGGACAAACTAAAATGATATAACACGAGGTGCCCATAACTCACCTCAACAAACATCTCTAATATAATAATAAGGCCAAATAGAAGATGCATTAAATAACATGTGATGGACAAATATAAATGCCACAAAAAGGCAATAAACACTTTAAGGAATAAAGAAAAGAGGACCGATTAAAAAATTGAATCAAAAGGTCTAATAATCAATAATGTGCTTTATAACAACAATTTTGCATAAACACAAATTATGCTTAATCTTCAAACAAGTCATTTATACCAAAAAGGACTTATTAAGCAATAAACACAACAACATAAAGAATTCATCAAGACAATCAAGCTTTAATCAAAGAAATTATAAGAACCGTAATGGTTCACAAAGAAGGCTTTAACACAATACTCAAGGAATGAATATTTAAAACACTTGAAAATTTATAAATTTGGGATTAAATCCCATACAACAATTTTAAAAAACCTTTGATTGTGATGAGATATGCGGAAACATTCAAAGTGCTAAAAGCACTTACAATGATTTAAAAAGGACTCAATATCTAAATTCATTATATTTTTCACAAAAATAAATGTGCATAAAGGATCCATAATGTAAACATGTCTACGAAGAGACAATACACATGTGAGCACAAAAGGCTTTATGAAAGATGTGCACGAAGGCACTCATACAATACTTGAACAAATACACACCAAGGTGTAAACAAACATGCACTAAGGCATGTATTTCATAAAAAAGAGGGAATGCATACAAGCACAAATATTTGAGAAACAAATGTGCACAAAACACAAAAATACACAAAAGTGAGCAAGTATGCACTTTATAAAAAGAGCAATGCTTGAAATTCTCAAAATTTAACAATTGCAATTGAGGACAAAGAAAACCATATTATGGTCAATGTAGGCATTTTTTTTAAAAGATATTATTAAGAGGTTTCGAAACCTTATGAAAAATACAAACCAACAAGTTTATAAAGATGAAAAATGAAATCATTTATACCAAAAGGATGCAAAAGATGAACTATGCACTCTATGTAGTGTGAGAAATTACTTTTAAAAATTCTTTCCTAATGGTTTATCATAAACATTTTTTCAAAAAAGAAACATTGAAAAACTTTTAGGAGTTCTTATAAGTTATCATTAACAAGAACTACTTTAGGATTCAACAAAGATTTTTAGATGTGATAGATTTTCATATAAGGATTATATCAAATTTTTCAAAAAATGCACTAAAATTTATAATCAAAAGCGGAACTCAAATCAAATATGGGTTCATATGAGAGTTAAGAAATTTTGAGCAAAGATCATTACTTTAACAAGAAATCATATATATAATTTTAAAAATTAACTTATAGGTCAATCATGAGATAGTTATGTAAGAATTTTAAATCTCACATAATTGAAGGCAATTTTAAAAAAACATAAATTGCTATTATATGCGATGAGTAGTTCGATAAACACAATTCTTAGAGGGATATAATTTTAAAATATACGAGCACACGAAATGTGAAAAGACATAATTCAACTATCATAACCATTAAACGAACAAACTATATGCAAGAAACATATTTTCAAATGCATAATATTTTAAGAAAAGGGATACATACCGGATAACTTCAAAGCAAAAAGGAAGAGCAATGAATACTTCACCATTTCTTGAGCGACACGCTTTCCGTTGCACCAAAGGACAACCCCATCGTGACCTTGCTCTGATACCATGTTAGAAAGTGACTTGAAATACATTGGGTTCAATAATGAACCCATACTTATGCACGTGAAGTGCAAATATACCCATTAAAGGGAAACAACATAAGCACATAATGTGCTAACACATAAAACCCATAAAAAGGGAAAAATATGACATAAAGTCATAAGTTGCATATCATTGAAGAATAATGGAGAAGGGGTAAAAACCCCATTACAATGGAGCATAAGCTCCCTCTAGGATACAAAAATACAAAGGGGAGAGCCCCTATTTATAAGCATAAGAAGGAGCCACAAAGGGGGCTCCCAAGAGAGTCGTTGGGAGCCCCCAACGGTCACATATGTGACCGTTGGAGGCTCCCCAACGACTCTTTGGGGAGCCTCCCTATGTGGCGCAAAAGCCAAAAAATAAAAAAGGGAAAAAGAAGAAAAATAAAGAAGAAAAATAAAAATAAAAATAAAAATTACAAGCATTATTCCAAAATGGAATATGCGTAAAACAGGAATTTACAGAAATACCCTTTTGGGTGAAATAAAGTATATATATTTATATTCATATATATATATATAGATATATATATATACATATATATATATATATGTATATATCTATATATATCTATATATATATGAATATAAATATATACGAGATTACAAATGTCGATAATACACATATTTTAACAGCTATGTCATCCTCATTCTCTCTCGGTAAGACATCTTGGCTCCTTGATTCCGGTGCTTCATTTCATATGACTCCAAGTCCTTGCTTTCTTTCTGATTATTCTAAAAATTTTCTTCCATCTTTTGTCTCAACGGCGGATGGAACACCTCTTGAAATTAAAGGAATGGGCAATTTTGAAAAAACAAGACTTCTTTATCCCAAAAATTCGTCTTATACCAAAACTAAACTTAAACTTACTTTCCGTTTCTCAACTCTCGGACTATGGTTGCGATATAAAGTTTTCTTCTGATAAATGTTGGATACAGGATCGCCAGTCCGAGAAGTTGATTGGGGAAGGCTCTAGGAGAGGAGACCTCTACTATGTTGATTTTCTTAAAATTCCCAAGAATCAATTTTGTAATGTTGCTCAAAACAAAGATATTCATGTATGGCATAAGAGATTGGGTCATCCCAACATTGTTAAAATATCTTATTTGCCTTTTATTAAGCATCTTTGTAATGAAAATTTTGTTTGTAATGAATGTATTCTTGGAAAAATGAGAAGTCTTCCTTTTCCTCAAAGATCTATGTTTACAACAAAACCTTTTAAAATTGTTCACTCCGATGTATGGGGTCCGACTCCAGTGATATCTAAGGGAGGTTTCTCATACTATGTTATCTTTGTGGACGATTTTACTAGGTTTAGTTGGATATATTTTCTTAAACATAAACATGAAGTTTTTTCAACTTTTAAAACATTTCATATGATGGTTTTAAATCAATTCAATGGAAATTTAAAAATTCTTAGAACCGATTCGGGTGGCGAATATCTTTCCAATGAATTCAAAAATTATCTTGAAAATTATGGAATTCTCCATCAAAAGTCTTGTCCTAAAACCCCCCAACAAAATGGGTTGGCAGAACGAAAACATAGGCACATTATTGAAACAACACGAACTTTGCTCATTTCACAAAATATTCCGAAAAAACTTTGGGCTGAGGCAGCCCTTACATCTGTCTATCTCATAAATAGACTTTCATCTAAAAACTTGAACAAGATTTCCCCATTTGAAAAGTTATACGAAAAAGAACCTGATTACAGCAGGTTAAGGGTTTTTGGATGCAAATGTTTTGTCCTTACTGATAAAAATGACAAACTCTCTCCCAAGGCCCTTCCTTGTGCCTTTCTTGGTTATTCTGAAACTCAAAAAGGCTTTCGCTGTTATGATATTAAAAGTGATAAACTATATGTTTCTAGAAATGTAAGCTTCTTGGAAAATATTAGTGGTTTCGAAAAACTTGAAACTAATGACGAGAATATTGACTATTCTTTTCTGTTTAATTTATTGACTGATGATGATGATACTAGTGATGATGAATCAAATCAAAATAACTTAAGTAATAATGAAACCCATTCTGAGTCCTCAACACTTCATCAACATATCAGTGAAAAACCACATAGAGATCCCATAACCTACTCTCATAGAGATAGGAATACTTTCAGAAGTGCCCTCGAAAGATATGATAATGAGACTACTCCTTTGAGTGATGAAAATCTTCGTAGGACCGAAAGACTAAGAAGACCCCCTTCTAGGTTCATCTCATATGAGTCCTTTTCGCCTAAATATAGAGCCTGTCTAAGCGCCATTCACTCTTACATAGAACATAGGAACTTCGAGGAAGCACAAAAATGTCTGGAATGGATAGTCGCTATGAATAATGAACTTGAAGCTCTAAAGAAAGCAAAGACATGGGAGTTTCAAGACCTCCCTAAAGACAAGAAAGCAATAGGATGTAGATGAGTATTTAAGGTCAAGACTAAGAGTGATGGGTCTCTTGAGAGATATAAGGTCCGCTTAGTTGCTAAAGGATATGGTCAAAAATATGGGATTGATTATGAGGAGACCTTTGCCCCGGTAGCTCGGATGGTCACCGTCCGATGTCTTATAACTGTTGCCTCAATCAATAAATGGAACATCTATCAGATGGATGTTAAGAATGCCTTTTTAAACGGAGATCTAAATGAAGAAGTATATATGGATGCTCCTCCTGGAATGGAGTCTCCTAAAGGAAAAGTGCTTCGCCTTCAGAAAACACTTTATGGTTTAAAACAAGCTCCCAAGGCTTGGTATGATAGGTTTAACTCTGTAATGTTAGATAATGGTTTTTCATCCTGCTTTACTGATACTGCTTTGTTTGTTAGAAAATCTAATACAGGGATTGTTATTCTACTACTATATGTGGATGATATGCTTATAACTGGGAGCGATTCTAAAAGGATTAAAAGCATAAAATCCATTTTAAAGGATAAGTTTGAAATGTCTGACTTGGGTTTCTTAACTTATTTTCTGGGTATTGAGGTAGCTTACTCTCATAGAGGATATTTTTTGTCTCAAACTAAGCTGGCATATGAGATTATTGACAGGTCAGGTATTACGGATGATAAAATTTGTGAAACTCCTGCTGTAGTAGGAGCTAAAATGAAGATTGATGATGGTGTTCCTCTCTTCGATCCTACTCCCTACAGGCAACTAGTAGGATCGTTGATGTACCTAAGTATCACCAGACCAAATATCTCACATGCGGTGCATACGGCAAGTCAGTTTCAGCATGCACCAACTTTTGTTCACATGGGTGCTATCTTACATGTCGTAAGATATCTAAAGCACACTATTAATAAGGGAGTTTTTTTGTCTTCCTCTTCTGAGTTAAAATTAATTGCTTATACTGACTCTGATTGGGGAGGTGACCCAAATAACCGTCACTCCACCACTGGATTTTGTGTTTTCTTAGGAGACTCATTAATCTCATGGAGATGCAAGAAACAACAAAAGGTGTCTCTATCATCAACTGAAGCCGAATATCGTGCCATGGCGACTACTATCATGAAAATTGTTTGGATTCATCAGTTGCTGGAAGACATGGGGATCACTATTGAAGGACCTACCAAGCTTTGCTGTGACAACAAAAGTGCGATTTATATCGCTAAAAATCATACTTTTCATGAGCGGACCAAACACATAGAGATGGATTGTCATTATGTTCGGGAGGCGTACCTCAAAGGAATCATTGACCTTCCATATGTCACGTCCAAATATCAATTGGCGGATTTCTTCACCAAAGCCTTGTGTGATCCGCGTTTCAACTTTCTTCTTAGCAAACTCTTGGTCATCCCCCCCTAAGTTTGAGGGGGGGTGTTAAATTATGTACCTAATCACTTAATGTAATATATATATTTTATATATAAGGTAATACATATACATATATTAATATATATGTATATGTATCTACTTATTATATATATAAAATATATATTTCTATTTTGTTTAGCCGTAGGGGTAGTTTAGTCTTTTCCTCTATTTTACGCACATTCACTTTATGAATGTGTTTGTAATTTATTTTAGTTTTCTTTTTCTTTTATTTTTGTACCTAAAGGTACCTTGGGGGGCCCACTCAAATAGACGTTGGGCCCCTCCAACGGTCACATTTGTGACCGTTGGAGGGGCTCCAACGTCTATGAGTGGAGCCCTCCAAGGCTCCTTTTGTGTGGTTATAAATAGGGGCTCTCCCCTTAGTGTTCTCTCATGGCTTTGAGTCAAAGCTCAAGTGCTCAATAAATTGATTCCATTATTTTTATGCCTTTGTGCATTTGTGAGTTATGCTTTTGTGCACAAGTGTTCTAAAGTGTTCTTATTGTGTATTCGTGCCGGGTTTATTATCAAGAATATTAAGGTCTTGATCTAAGTATCTTGTTGAAGATACTTTCACACCCCTGTCCCTCTTGTTTTGCCGGCAGGGAGCGGAGCTCCCTATGTCGGCCTATCTTTTCGGTAGGGGCTTCTGCCCCCCTGCCTTTTGTGGTTTTCTCGGCAGGGTCTGAGCCCCTGCCTCTTCGTGGTTCTTTCGGCAGGGGAGGGTCGAGCCCTCCCTACTACCTATGACGACAGGGGAGGGTCGATCCCTCCCTGCTGCCTCTTTGGGTCAAGGAGGGGTCGAGCCCCCTTCCTGCACCCTTGTCTTCTTCTCCTCTCAGTCGACAGGGAGGGGCTGCGCCCCTTTCCCTTTGCTAGCTGATATCCGGAAAAGGGCGTAACCCCTTACCTTTGTTTCCCATTAGTCAGGGAAGGGGCCCGGCCCCCTCCCTATTCTCTCTCTTCTCTTTTGACAGGGAGGGCCGCGACCTCCCTCCTTGCTCTCTCTTGCTGGCCGATCGGAGGGCACCAGCCTTTCGGCACCCTCCGCTAGGTGAGGTCAGGGAAGGGGCTTAACCCCCCTTCCCTTCTCTTTTTCTCCTTTTGACCCGCCGACAGGGGCTATGCCCCTATTAACACCTTTTCCAGCGGACTGGCAGAGGCGACGCCCCTCTGCCGCCACCTTCCTTTTTGGTCGGAAGGTAGGGGTGATGCCTTTGCCGCCCCTGCCTTCGTTTGTTGTTCCGACAGGGGGGCTCCGCTCCGCCCCCCTCGTCCTCTGGCAGGTCGGCAAGGGTTGAACCCTAGCCGCCTGAGTCTTCTACAAATAGGGAGCGGTTGCTCCCTGCTTGTCTTCTCGGTCTGCTTTGGCTGGCAGGGAGCAGGCCTACCTGCCTCTGTTCGCTGGCAGAAAGCCAGGGCTCTCCTCCCCTGTTCCTGCCGCGCTAAGCAGGGCTCGTGCCCCAGGCCTCTGCTTCCGCAGCGTGTCTGCAGGGAGCGAAGTCCCTTGTTTTGCTTCGCATCGGGTCTTGTCGGACTCACCTCCTGTTTGTTTTCTTTATGGTATAGCATACTAAAGCTCTAAGCATCGCAGGTTGAACGGTGGATCTTGCTCACTTTTCATGGCTTGAGCTCGTGCTAACCTACGCAGCTGGCATATGAGGACCGTCACCTTTCAAGGTAGGGGAAGATTGCACAGAAGACTTGGACAATTGAATTGAGTTCAATTAACTAAAAAGGACAATTAAATAAATATATATGCATATATATATATCATATATATTTATACGAGTACGCATTTAACTCAAGGACGCGGTTTCACGATCCTTGTCCTTTACTTTGCCGTTGCGCATCGCGCACAGGTTTTGTGTCGCACTCCTGTTTACAGTTCCTTTACTTTGCCGTTGCGCATCGTGCAAAGGTTCTGCGTTGCACTCCTGCTTACAGTTTTTACTTGCCGTCGCGCGTTGTGCGAGGGTTTGCGTTGCACTTCTACTTACCGCCTTTACTTTGCCGTCGCGCTTTGCGCCTAGGCTCTTGCCTTTGCATATGTGTTGGTATTGCCTTGCTATTGCAGATGACGTGCAGATTCTTGCTCTTTGCGTATGCCTTAAAGGCATCCTCGTGGAGGATGCAAGGGGCATTTACCCCTCCCTCTTGCGACAAGAGTTCAGTCGGGAGCGAGCGACACATCCTCGTCTAAGGAGAGAGATACCTCGCAAGGATCCTGGCTCTTCGTGCGTGCAGTCCTGCAGAGTTGACTTGAGGTTTCAGGGAGCTGCGCAAAAGCACCAAAGACTGCTCCAAATCGAAGCATTTGGAAGGATGTGACTGGCCGGTTCTGCTCGCCATTTTTGGCATATCTCGGGTGATCCCGAATTGGGGGTTCGAGCGAACTTCTTAGCGGGTGTCCTGTTGAGAAACCCGTATCCCGTCTATCGAGGCCGGTGTCGAGTCATGCGATGCATGTAGATACCCCGATAGCGGATGTGATTCGAGAAAATCACATGCATAATGTTGGCACAAGGTACTGCTGTTTCAAAAGATAGAGTAAAGTTGATAAACTTTACATCTTTGTGAAACACTCCTGTTGAGGCTTCTATTGACGAGCTATACCCCCTTCATCCTAGAGTACTTGTAGTCGTGCACGACACGTCTAGTACTGCGATGATCGGATGAGACGGTCGTGCGACCTCGAACAACGCTAAATGCAAAACGTTGTAATCACATAAATGGCCTCACATTCGCCTTCACAGGCAAGATGCTCGAGTGGTTTAAAGACCACAACATAGAATGGGTCGTTAGTTAAGCAACTCCTAACGCACCCGTTCGCTTCTGGTTGTCTGTCAAGGGAGAGGACATATCGGTACAAAAACTCCAATGGACATGTTGTTAACAACCACCCCACGGGCAAAGATCCGACCTCTCCAGTCATTGGAGTTAGGGGATAGGGGCTACACAAGTTAGCTCAACACTTCTGCAGAAGTTGGATGCATCCGTGACACTGCTTTTCAGCCTCTGGGGAATCCTCTCTTGGCTAAGGCCGTTCCCTTTGGAGCGGACTCAACTAGCTATTCGGGTTATTGAAAATACATAGAATAACAGACGCCCGAACTAGTCTCAGTTGTTTCTACGTTTTGCCTGCGCGTACCCGCAGGCCAGTAATTATCGAAACATAAGGTCTGTTCACACTGGTCGTGGGTCGTGAGATTCGCTTGCACTACGGATTCGCTTGCACTACTGATTCACTTGCACTACTGCTTCGCTTGCACTACTGCTTCACTTGCACTACTGCTTCGCTTGCACTACTAATTCGCTTGCTTGCTCGATAGTTCAGTATGCTACTCGTTGAACTGTGCACGCCTGTCAAAGCGTTACTCTAGTTGGTTAAACTGCTTACGCAGTTCTTTGCAGAGTAATAATGAGTTTCTCATACTAGTTAAATGCTTATAATAATAGCATTATACCAGTTGCTACATATTAGCATGTGACTTGCTTTATCCCTTGGTCGAACTGTTTGGTGCTTATTGTAGCGTAGCACTTGTTGGCTTGCATCTCTTATGATTGATGTGATTGCATACAGCTCGTAATCTACGAACTGGTGGCAACTAGGATTGATGTGGCCGCTTGTCTTATAAGTTGCTTACATATTGTGATATAACTGTTGCCGTATGATTGCTTATGAATGGCTTGTGATGTAATGGTTTATGCCTTACAATTAATTTAATTACTTGTCGATGGACTGAGCCATTTTATGGTAATTATATGTTTTACGAGCATTGTTATGAGTGCTTGTCTTATTCAGTTGTTTTGTTTGGCTGACGGGTAGAGTTAGTTACCCTTCGCCCATAGAATCAACTGAATTGTCATATCTGCGCGTTCTCATGTGTCGTTTACATATGCTTTGAGGGCCTATTTGAGGATTGCAATATTCCTTGTGGCAATCATACGATGCGTATGATTATATGCTTCTGCGTGGAGTGATACGATGCATATTGCTGATATACATGCTTGTGCCCATATTGTGGCTACTGACATCGAGAGCAGTCAACTGTTCGGAGCAGTCGATTGTATAGATGCGTGTATCACCGAGTAGGGTGTTTGTCGAGCACCTGATCTCCAAAGGATTATCTGCGAGGGCGTGTATGATCAAGACCAGGTACCCGGCTAGAGTGGTAGATTCTCTGTGAGGATGTACACTGTCCACGAACGGGTAGCCGCGAAGACGGTGAACTCCTGTGAGGAAGTGTATGGTCCAAGACCAGGTATACCATCTAGGGCGGAATTCCTTGTGAGGTTATACATGTCTCAGACCAGGTGATCCGGGCGTTGATCTTGTTGTTTGTATTAGTGGCTATCGACCCTGAGAGCGGTCATTTGTGTGGATGCGTGTATCACAATGATTTTCATTGGATATGACATTTGTTAGGGACTAAACTCCCAAAGGTTTCACTGTGAGGTTATACATTTCCTAGATCAGGTGACCCGGCTAGAGTGGGAGATCTCTGTGAGGATGTACACTGTCCATGAACGAGTAGCCGCAAAGACGGTGAACTCCTGTGAGGAAGTGTAGGGTCCAAGATCAGGTATACCCTCTAGGACGGTAATTCCTTGTCCAGTTGTATATCTCTCGGACCGAACGATCCGACGTGGATCTTGTGTTTTTGCTTACCATAAAAAGTTATGGTGAGCTGTGACGATCTTCTGAGATTGTTTGTGATAGCCAACTATGAATTCATAGTTTCAGCTTTCTGTTTTAGCATGATTACATGCTTGACTTAGGTGTGAAAATCAGATCGTTAGCGATTTGAGTTAGCGATCTTGTTTTGGACCTTCTACGGAAGGGTGAGCTTTTCTGAGAAGGTATGACGCCTTAGTGCGTCATAACCGGTGACGGTTAGCTGCGTAAGATTTTGAGAGATAAGGATAGATTAAGGTCGTTCAGGACAAAGCGTTGGTTAAAAGTAGTGAGTGACAAGCTATGTCCTGGTGGTGATTAGATGCAGAGACCTCGTTCTAGGAACGAGGACAAGCTTGTTGCGTAGTAGTTCACAGCTTACGATCAAATGGATAGTATGCTGTGTTGGTCAGTTGCACTGCTTACTTGCGTTGAACTGCTTACTGTTTGCACTACTTACGCATTTGCACTGCTTACTCGCTTGCACTACTTACTCGCTCGCACGCCTTATTCGCTTGTACTGCTTACGTGTTTGCACTATTCACCTGCTTGCATTGCTTACCTGTTTAACTGCATATCTGCTTTAAACTGCGTAGCCTACTGAATTAAATGTACTTAATTCAGTTTCCTGTTAGTCTCTCTTGTGCACCTATTAGTTTTTCACGAAACTAACCCATTCTATGGGTACAGGTGATGATTAGGTACACTACGGGCGATGGCGCGATTGCAAGATGACTTCAAGACTTCTTCTTCCTGCTCTTAGCTCGCGTCTTGGACGCTTGGGTTTGTATCGGATTTCCCTTAGGATATCCGAATTTTTGTGCGTTTTGGTTCTTTTAGCTAACGTGCCCAGAGTTGTCAGCTTGCCTTATGATTTATCAAAGAAAAATCTTCCGCTGATTTCATAAACCAACTCTTAAGGAAAGAGATATTTCTAGTCTCTTGCCTGTTTTTCTAAAAAGGTTCGCAAGTTTGAAATTTGGGGCGTTACATTGCCGGTGAAGGCGGAATCATCACCTATTTAGGTGATCACAACATTTTGTTATTTGCACTCATCGAGGTTGCCGCAACCTACTCATCCAATCATCGCAACGTAAGAAGACGTACTTGTCAAAAAGTACGATCGTACTTGTCATAAGTACGACTACGATGAAAGGGATATGGTTTCACCACAGAAAACCCAACAAATATTATTTGCATAAGAAGTAACACAACACAATTTGGCAAGATAAGTCTTGAATTCATTTCAACAATATTTTGCATATTTCATGATACAAGGTCGTCTCGGATCTCTCGTCCGATCAACAAAGTACTTAACATGTCGTGCATGTCTAAAAATACGCTATACTGAAGAAAGGGAGGTGCGTAAGCTTCTCAAAAGGAATACCCAACACACAACTTCATAACGATTCGAAGAATATAGGAGTGCTCATTTGACACGATTCATCCTTAAAAGCCACAATGCCACATTGAGTCATTCACACAAGGCACATCAGTATCAATCTTGCCTCCAAAATTTATCTTAATATCGACATGATTCGCACGACACGCGACACTAGGTTTAATAAATGGAGAATGGGTCCTTCAACAGAACCTCACTCGATCATAGGCTCCTGCCCCCAATAGGGGTTATTCAAATTGAGCCGCAACTTGAATCAATGTTATAAAACATTTCTCCCAAGTGTGTGGACTTGGGAGGGGCCAAATGTGACTTCGCAATCCTGCAAAACTTAATTATACTTTGCAAAAATTGTGCATTTTGAAGAGCACCGGGTTCGCAGAAGGAAACTCGTTTTTAAAGAACTGAAATGCACAAGCACAACTTCTAGTGTTTTGAAAACAAGTGAAATCAGGATAGGCACAAGACTACATTTATGTAAGTACATATTTATCATAAATGTGATCATATGCAGATTATAACATGACAACAAGCAACTCTCGACTTGCGATGCCGCACATCGAGGGAAAAGCACATAAGTAATACACGAGGTACCAAAATCATACCTTGGCCACTTAGATATGCAAACACATAAGGTCATAAGTAATACATGAGACACGAAGTCGTACCTCACTCAAAGAAAACGTGCAGGCAAAAATATATGCAAGCAAACAAGAGCATAGGTATTGCACGAAGTACGAAACCACACCTCAAACTCATAAGCAACTATGCAAAATAATGATCGAAGAATAAAATTGTACCTCGACCCATGACCATACAAACAAGATAATATGCAATGCAGAAGCAATAACTCTAAGCATGTCTAGCATGGGCATCTTAATTATTTCAGCTTAAATAGGTTCATTTATTGCCCTTTGTGCGACTTTACCCTATCTCGGAATGTTGTGTAGCTGCGTACTCCTACGCGTGAGGATAAAACGAGGGACGGGCCGCAGAGCACGAATGGGGCCTGTTGCTTAAGCTGCAAAGGTACGTTATTAGTATGCATTTAAATGAATAGGGAAAACGGCAAGAAAGGACTGGGGTCTCAGCTTCTCTGCAAAACAAGGCAGGGATCAACGATCCCTGCCAACTTGAAACAGAATGGGGTAGGGTCCAATGACCCATGCCGCCAAAGGAAACAGGTGCAGGGGCCATCGGCCCCTGTCGGATATTTAAAGAAGGGCAGGGGCCATCGGCCCCTGCCAGACGACTAAGAGAGGGGCAGGGGCCATCGACCCTTGCTGGGTTTCAAAAAAAAAAAGGGAGGCAGGAGCCGAAGGCTCCTGCTGGCTTTAAAAGGAAGAGCAGGGGCCTTTGGCCCCTACCAGAAAGAGAAATGGCAGGGGCCGATGGCCCCTACCGGAAAAATGAGCAGAGAGAGGGAGTGCAGGGGCCAAAGGCCCCCTGCGGCTTTCAAAAGAGGAGGTAGGGGCCAATGGCCCCTGTCGTTCATGGAGAAAAAGGGCAGGGGCCATCGGCCCCTGCTGGTCTTTAAAAGAGGAGGGGGGGGGGCCAAAGGCCCCTGTCGGGCTTGAAAAAAAATGGTAGGGGCCATCGGCCGCTGCTGGGTTTTTAAAATAAGAGGGGCAGGGGCCGATGGCCCCTGTTGGAAGGTAAGCAGAGAGAGAGACGCAAGTGCCTTTGGCCCCTGCCTGCGGCTGTCGGGAGAGGAGAAGGTAGAAGAAGAGGTGGGAGGGCTTACCTGGGGTTGCCGAAGAGGAGGTGCCGACGAGGATGTCAAAGCGGGGGAGTTGAGGGGACTCGATGTCGTCGATGTCGAGGCAACGATGGTCGAACGACCATGACTGCGATGATTGGGGCTTGCGGAGGTCGCCAGCGACAACTGTGTTTGCAAGCGATAGCCAGGATACGAAGAGGCAGCGAGAGGAATAGGCGGTGTCAGGGGTAGCTCACTGGAGTTCTGATGAGGGTTGCTGGCGAAAAGAATGGGAGACGAAAGGGAGGGACGGTGATGGGGAGGTCGTCGGCTCTGGTCGTCAGTGGCCGCCGAAGAAACGAGAGATGGGAGAGGCGGAGAGGTGAGGTCGCCGACGGCGACGATCGCTGGTGGCCACAGAGGAAGGAGAGAAGACGAGGAGATAGAGGGCGTACCTGGAAGGGGGGCGCTGTCGTCGATGTCGACTCCCTTGCGAGGTCGTCGGTGGCAGTGATTGGAGAGAGGCAACAACGTCGGGAGGAGAGGAGGAGGAGGAGGAGAGAAGGGAGGTGTGCCTCCCCTCCCCTCCTGCCCTTCTCTTAAAGACTTCGGGGGAGGGCGATCTTCGGGGAAACCCTAAAAGGGTTTCCCTATCCTACCGAGGGGTGGAGCAGCGTGGGCAGGGCAGGGCGCGACGCACAGGGGAGGGTTTTGCCCTCACCCTGCGTCGGGTTTTAAAACCCCAACGAGGGCGGGCCTGGGTCGGGTCCCGACCTGACCCGGGTCTGATAAATTTTTTTTTTTTTAACGTGGGTTTTACAACAACTATGCCTTCATCCCAAAACAATTGGGGTCGGCGATATGAACCAAAAAAGAAAATCATTCTGGGTCTTCCACATGAATCCTTCTCCTCCAATCATTTCTATCCAATGCCATGTCCTCGTGAGGTTCAAAGCATTCATATCCTTTCCTATCACCTCCATCCATGTCTTCCTAGGCCTACCCCGACCTCTTTTAACTAATATATTTTTCCATTTCTCCATCCTTCTAACTGGAGCATCATTAGGCCTTCGCCGAATATGTCCAAACCACCGTAAACGATTCTCTCTCATCTTATTTTCAATGGGTGCAACGCCTACTTTCTTACGTATCTCCTTGTTCCGAATCTTATCTTTTATTGTATTTCCACACATCCATCTCAGCATACGCATCTCAGCTACACTCATTTTTTGAATATGATGTCTCTTGGCAGCCCAACATTCTGTACCATATAGTAAAGCGGGCCTAATAGTCGTCCTATAAAACTTTCCCTTCAACCGCAATGGCATTCTACGATCGCACAACACTCCAGTTGCACTTTTCCATTTCATCCACCCAACCTTTATCCTATGATTTACATCTCCATCAATTTCTCCATACTTTTGAATGATAGATCCCAAATATTTGAAACAACCATCCACCGATATTTCTTGCTCACCAAGCTTCACTACACTCCCATCACTACTTCGTTGCTTACTAAACCGACATTCCATGTATTCTGTGTTACTCTTACTCAACTTAAAACCTCTTGCTTCTAATGTTTGTCTCCATAATTCTAACTTAGCATTAACCCCAGCTCTAGACTCATCAATCAAAACAATATCATCAGCAGACAACATACACCACGGCACATTTTCTTGAATTGATCTCGTAAGCTCATCCATCACTATAGCAAATAGGAAAGGGCTTAAAGCAGATCCTTGATGTAAACAGAAGATGAAAAACTCATGCAGCAGTTGCACACTTAAGTTAATGTTGAGTAGTTGGTGTTGGTTCCTGACTCTCTTATGAAGTAGTTACTCTTGATTTTTTATGTGTTATTTATGACTTATTGTTCTTCTTATTGGTGCTTGGCTGACTGAATCATTGGTTTTTTCTCTGTAAGTGTTGTAAACTGATTTATTGGTTGACTTCATGTTCAGTGACGAAGGTGTGCACTGGGCGATACAAAATGGTCTTTATCTATCAAGAAGCACTGTTAAGTTTTTCAGGCATAATGATATGAAGTCACTGGAAAGTACACTGGAGAAAATTACTAAAGAAAATAAGCGGGTGAAACAGTTGCGTCGTTACATAGTGGTCGAAGCTATATACCAGGTTAAGTTTGATTGCTAATATTAAATTCCCTTCAAGTTATTTCATTTATATTATTTGAAAAATTTTCATTTAATGCTCCTCTAACCTACAAAGTAAGACATGTTAACATGCTGTTTTGTCTTTGTGCCTGACTGTAAAAAGTTACCTGGACACTTAAGCCTTTATAAATGGCAAAGAACTGCATCATTTAATGAAAGTGTGCGCTTGTACAATGCATAGTTGGTCATGTGCTACACCTTGTACTTTGTTCTAATTCACCGTTTGAGATCTTTTAATTGTGGAAGAAAGATATTTCTTCAGAATATATGGATAAACTTGTATTGTATGTACCCCTTAAAACCCATTCTTTAGATTGTTCTTCATATGAAGGATCCACAATACTTCCTTTGTGGTTAATTGCAGAACTCTGGACAAATTACTCCGTTAGATGAAATAATCCGGTTGAAAGAAAAGTATCATTTTCGAGTATTGTTGGAAGAGAGCAATTCATTTGGTGTACTTGGGAAATCTGGACGAGGCTTGTCTGAGCATTATGGAGTTCCTGTAAGTTCTATGGTGGCTTGATTAGGTCAACTTGTGTTTGTTGTATTCACCTTATTTCGTGTGATAGGTCAAAAATTTATGATAAGTGCAGGTTGAGAAAATTGATATTATCACTGCTTCTATGGGACATGCATTAGCAACTGATGGTGGATTTTGTACTGGAAGTGTCAGAGTTGTTGACCATCAAGTGAGTACTCTGTTATTTGTTTTTTAAGTTTTTTAATTATTTGTTAAAGTTTTTAGTTTTCTTGCTAGAATAGAAATACTCCATCTCTGTGAATTAAGTGGTAAGGAAATCATGACTACATTAGATTGACTAGAAAAAGGCCTGTCCTTACGAAAGGGTCATGTACATGCACATGCAGATCAAACATGATGATTGATGAGTAAAGACACACCCAGTAAAGCTTAGCATCAAATATTAATGCTAATTGACAACATTCAATTTGGCAACTTGAAAAATTATCTATAATTTGGCTAAATTTTTTAAAGAATTAATACATGCTTAGGAGATAGAGAGAGGTGATAATTAAATCTAATGTTGGCATGTGAACGGCTTTTGTAAACTCTCCCCCTCCCCCAATTTAAGTAGCTTTCCTAATCTCTCCCATAGGATTCCATGCTATGTCACATATGTACGGATACAGAAACTCTATGAGTCATACGAATGACAATTTTCAAAAACTAGGATTCGGCAAGTATATATATATATATATATATTATTTATAATTTATTTAAGCATTCTAAAGTATATGAACAACAAGATTGGTCTCTAATTTGAAAGGAATATCACAGTCCCCAAGAACAATAAATGCATTTTTACAAGCAATTCAGCAAGCACAATATTGTCAATTTCTAATTTTCATGATCACATTTAAGGACAAAAAGGAGCATTTATGGTGGGTTTGAATTTCAAATTTTTTAAAATGGCATTTAGAAGGTCAAAATAGTCCTCATCTATATAAGATTAGGATGACAGTTTTTTGGGCTGCAGTGGTGGGACACGGTATGATTTTGACCGTGTCCGGAGCCGTATCTGAACTGTATTCATTCGTTATGGATTCTTCAGCAAATGCCGAATCCGTGTGACTTAGATCCCATGTAAATAGCTTTCCTAATCTCTCTCTCTCTCTCTCTCTCTCTCTCTCATGTACCCATAGGATACCATTTAAGTTGCTTTTCTAAATTCTCTTTACTAAATTACATTCAAACAACAAACAATTTAGTAAATGACAATAAAAACCATATCACTCATGTTGTCATTTTGCAAAATGTGTGTGATGTATCTCCTATGAAAACAAAAAAAAAACTAAACAATTTAGTAAATGACATTCAACCCAAAATACTTTGTCAATTTTAAAATATTACAATACAAATAGTTTTTGTCTCCCTAATGGCCTCATCGCTCCTTCATAAGTAGTAATATATAGGTTAGCAGCTCGGATGACCCCCCCCCCCCCTCCTCTTTATATTGTTTGGAAAGCTAAGCAAAATGGAATTTACTAAAAAGAGAGGGTTATTTTGAGTCTAATCAGTGGCAATTTGGTGGATCCTAGGCTGAGGGATATTTGTGTTTGGCCAAGAGACACTAGCTTAGATGCTTATATCGTGTTGGATTTGGCCAATAATAGGACTAAAGGAATCTTATTTTGGCAATAATAATTGCTTCTCTCCAGCCATAGAATTTTTGGAAGGTTTTTACGAACCAGCACCAGATTTTTTGTAGACCCTCAAAAGTGAAGTCCTTATAGTCCACTGGATTTTCCACTTTCATCCTTTTTTTAATAAGATTTTCCACTTCCATCTAGATGTTAGGGAATTGCCAAAGTGGTTGAAGTCTGCTATTATCCAGTCTAAACATGACCAGCGTAAATAGGTTTGACCAAGTGGTTGGGATGGATTGTTTTTCTGTAATATTTGAAAACTCTTCTGGTCACCTTTTGTAAATATATGATGCAAGTTTAGTGAGAATAATGAAGGGATCATGCCCTGATGTGACATATATATATATATATATATATATATTGGCTACACTCGTGGGTAAGGAACCCCCTACTGAAAAAATGTAATATTTTCAGTTTTTCAGTTTTTTTTATACATCTAACCCTCCAGATGTGATCTACATATTAAGTTTAGTGGAAATTGACCTTTGGATCATGTTTTTCTGACATATATGTCAGATTTTATGAGGGTTGAAAAATAAACGGCCTACAATGTACCAAATTTTCAAACCTCAAAAAAACATGTTTTTATGTCCAAAAATTATGATTCAAGAGTTGATTTCTACTATTTTGACCATGTTGAATACATCCATGATGTCAGATTTGGTCAAAACAACCTCCCCCTATGAGTTCTAACTGGGGGGGGGGTTACTCTCTCTCTCTCTCTCTATATATATATATATGTATGTATATATATATATATATATATATATGAGAGAGAGAGATGGGTAGCAAGAAACCCATATCACGCAAATATTTTCATATATATATATATATATGAGAAAGCAAGAAACATGCACAACTATATTTTTTAGAAGTTTATTATGGTGGTTTAGGATATAAACTGTTTCGGAGCTACCCATCTCTCTCTCTCTAGATGGGTAGCTTCGAAACAGTTTATATCCTAAACCATCCTAAACACTTCTAAAAAATATAGTTGTGCATGTTTCTTGCTTAATCCTAACTTACAGATGCATTCAACATTGCTTATTCACTAGAAACCATGCTTTGGATCAAATCAATTCAATAAGAATCCTCCATTTCTAATTTTCTATTTCATAAGTTTTGGTGCAATATGAGAAATCAACGGCTCTAAATACACACCTAAACACAAAAAATGCCTAATCTAATACATGTTTTCTGCAAAGTAAACTATATAGAATGTCTATGAGTTCAGATTAATCAAACATCCGAAATCTATGTCACATGGATATGGCTACGGATATGGAGATACAACCATTTTTATGAAGTTTCCAGTCCGACTTGTATGTAAAGGGATACAGAACTGCAGTCAAAATGGAGTATTCATGTGACAGCCGAAAACCTTGTCTGTTTGAAGGTGTTCAGGACAGTTTAGGAGCTACTCGTTACTCTCTCTCTCTCTATATATATATATATGTGCAGTTATCGAGTGCTTATTATCCTCTATTACTAAAAAGGAAGTTCATTCCAGATAAATTGATGAAATTTTTCATATTACCTTGCAGCGTCTCAGCAGCTCTGGTTATGTATTTTCTGCATCTTTGCCACCATATCTCGCAACTGCTGCAATAACTGCTCTCAATGTTTTGGAGGAAAATCCTAATTTGCTGTCAAAGCTGAAGGATAATATTTCTCTCCTATGGAAAGGTATTTTCTTATTAAAGGTGTGTGTGTGTGGTGTGAAGTAACCAATGCTGGTGTCACATATTGGGGGTATTTCCGAAAAAAAAAATGAATATTGAATATTTAAAAAAGTGAAACTGAAATTCTCAAATTTTTTTGTGAAAATGCCAAATTTCTCGTAATATCACAATACTTTCAATTTGGAGCTTTAATTATAACATCATGCTCTCCTTTTTCTCGATAGAGTACCTAGGAACGTTCTCTGGTGGACAATGATGAAGAAAGGTGTTTCTCTCAAGTACATTAGAATAATTAAAGATATGTATGAAGGAGTAGTAACCAATGTCCGCACTTGTGGAGGGGTGACAACCAATTTTCCTATAACGGTTGGGTTACATCAAGGATCTGCTTTAAGCCCTTTCCTATTTGCTATAGTGATGGATGAGCTTACGAGATCAATTCAAGAAAATGTGCCGTGGTGTATGTTGTTTGCTGATGATATTGTTTTGATTGATGAGTCTAGAGCTGGGGTTAATGCTAAGTTAGAATTATGGAGACAGACATTGGAAGCAAGAGGTTTTAAGTTGAGTAAGACAAAATACATAGAGTGTCGGTTTAATAAGCAACGAAGTAGTGATGGGAGTGTAGTGAAGCTTGGTGAGCAAGAAATACCGGTGGATGATTGTTTCAAATATTTGGGATCTATCATTCAAAAGTATGGAGAAATTGATGGAGATGTAAATCATAGGATAAAGGTTGGGTGGATGAAATGGAAAAGTGCAACTGGTGTGTTGTGCAATCGTAGAATGCCTTTGCGGTTGAAGGGAAAGTTTTATGAGATACGTAAGAAGGTAGGCGTTGCACCCATTGAAAATAAAATGAGAGAGAATCGTTTACGATGGTTTGGACATATTCGGTGAAGGCCTAATGATGCTCCAGTTAGAAGGATGGAGAAATGGGAAAATATATTAGTTAAAAGAGGTCGGGGTAGGCCTAGGAAGACATGGATGGAGGTGATAGGAAATGATATGAATGCTTTGAACCTCACCGAGGACATGACATTGGATAGAAATGATTGGAGGAGAAGGATTCATGTGGAAGACCCATAATGATTTTCTTTTTTGGTTCATATCGCCGACCCCAATTATTTTGGGATGAAGGCGTAGTTGTTGTTGTTGCTCTCCTTTTTCTCACTTCTGTGGAAAAACCTGTAGAAGTGTTAAATCTCTCTCTCTCTCTCTCTCTATATATATATATATATATATATATATATATATATATATATATATATATATATAGAGAGAGAGAGAGAGAGAGAGAGAGAGAGAGAGGTGGCGACCTTGACACTGTTGTTTATTACATTGATGCCTGGAGGTCTCTCTAAATTTCACTTGGGATTTGCAGGTTTGTCGGATGTACCAGGACTTGTAATTAGCAGCCATCCTTTGTCACCTATTGTCTTTCTTAAATTAAAGAATTCTACTGGCTCCTTCAAGGGTGATCTGCAGTTACTTGAAGATATTGTTGAAAGAGTAAGATAACTAGTTCGTTAACTTCTCTTGAATATTTTTGGCCAACTGATTGAAAGATGAATAAGCCTCACAACCTAAGTTGTTTCTCAGGTGCTGAGAGAACATTTTGTGCTTCTTGTTGTTTCGAAAAGGTCAGCACTTGATCATTGCATTCTTCCAGCTGGGATTCGCTTGTTTGTTTCTTCTGCCCAGTCAGAGTCAGATCTGTTGAAGGCATCAGAGTCACTGAAGCTTGTTGCCAAGTCTGTTTTCCCTGATAACTCATAGCTGCTCTTCTGGTTGATTGGCTGTTCCTGTATTTGCTGCAATGCTGAATTCTACCATTTGAACTGGTTTCACTCCCGTCCAGTCAGAAAGCGATCATGGTATGTCAGCTTACATAAAAAAGAAGAATCATTGACTGTTCAAGTCATGTAAACAGGAGATTTAATCCTTCTATTGCTTTATTTTGTTTCATTAGAAGTTGATCTGAAATGTTCTCTTTCTTCTGATGTTATTGACAGAAGCACAATTTTGTATCATATTGTTGTTATCTATTACTGAACAGAAACCTTAATTAATTAATTCTGTGTCCCGTGCTAGGAAGCATTACTCCTCTTTTCGGGGCTCGCCCTCTTTTGCCTCTCCTCGTTGTCTCCATTCTGATTGATCCGCTTCTTCGTTCGCGCAAGCGCTTGGTTCACCCCTTGTCAAGATTTTGAATTTCTATAATATTCCACTCTTGTTTTGAACAGGTTTGGCATTTTTTTTCCAGCCCTTTATGCATGTCACATGGTTCTTTTAACAGTTATTGGAATTCATTAACAGAAAATGCAAATGTCTATGTTTATTGTCTCAAAAAGCAAAAAGACCTTTGCAGCCTTAAAGCTCAAACTAGTATTTATATTCGTCCTTTATGAAGGAATTGAATGTGGATGTTATCGTAAGTTTGTTCAAATTTTATTTTCATTGATAAATTCCAAAATTTCATGGTAGCTTTATGTTCCATCACTCTAGGCAGGGTACTTTCGTGAGACAACTGTTTCTTAGAAAAACATTGCCTGGTTTTGGTAAAGTACAATAAATACATTGTGCCTTGTTTTTGGGAAGATGCAAAATTCATGTGTTTTTGTTTAAAATTGCAAGAATATTCTTCCTAGTATCATTCAAAACAAAAGACCATAGTTATCTTTTTTTTTTTGAAAGGCCAGCTGGGTTTAGGCAGACCCCCATCAGTTATTATTGGATGTACCACTGGGGTTTCGAACCTGCAACGTCCCACCACAAGGAGACGTGCACTGACACCTCCTACAAACCACGCGGAGCCCGTTGGTTGTGAAACTACACATGCTTGGTGAAGATATGCACCTTTTTTGCTTTTGAAGCTTTGTAATATACTAACTTCTGAAAAATGGAAAATATATTTCTCCCAAAATGAACTTGCTTGACATTGGAAATACTTTTTTCAAGTCTCCAAAATTTAATTTTTATTTATAAAATTTTATTTAATTTTTTTAATAAGAACACCTAAAATTCATTTTAAGTGATAAACATAATTTTTTGTTATACCTTTATACCATTTTCTACTCATTTCTATTGTTCTTACAAGCGTCTTTATAAAACACTTGGCTACATCTCTATATGGGATAATTGGAAATGATGTCATTCCGTGCAAACGTTTTTTTCCTTAATTTTTCTTCATGTTTTTTTTGTTGTTACATGTTTTGCTTAGTGGGAATGGGTTTTTGAATAGTCCGATTACCACTTGTAAACAGATTTTTATAAGGCTACAAAAATCAATTGCTTACAATGTGATAATTTCTCGGGTCATAAAAATCGTGTTTTTTTTGTTAAAAAAAACATGACCCAAAATCCGGTCTCTGCTATTTTGAACATGTTGATTCTATCCATGAGGTTGGATTGGATCAAAATAACTAACACCATGGAGATCTAGAGGTATTTGTACATAATGACACCATTACCAAATGTTGCAGGAGAGGCATGGTTAGGTGATCGGGTTTGAGTACTTTATAAAGTACTCGGGCCACATAAAATTGCTAATGGGTGCAATGATTTTTTTTCACAAGCAATTTCTGTATTTTGTGTGGCTCAAGTACTCGGGCCAGATTAATGGATCTGCTCCACGTGCACGCGTGTGCTTGTACTTGTTGCATTAGGGTTATCAATGGGTCGGGTTTGGTTTGAACTCAGATATAACCAGACCCAAACCTGATTTGAAATGATGGTACCAGGTCCAAGTCTAATCGGACTCACCATAAGAGAAACCATGCCCAGATCCTATAGGGATTGCATGAACCACATTCGGACCATACCCAGTAAAATAATAATTTTTATCATTTTTACATTGAAAATTTGTGGATCTTAACTGAAACTCGAGTCAGGTCAGGACCTGGTTTGGCATGAAATTTCACAAACCGTATATATTAATGGGACCCTTCGAGTCCACCATTAACACTTCTTTAACTTGCACATAAGTGTTGGTACGATATGCTAAGGAAGGAAGATTGATGAGCCTAACTGATGATGACAGCAATGAGGTGTGAGATATGGAAGCAATGGGACCATCATGAATGATTATATAGCAGTCCATTTTAAAAACTCTATCAGAAAAATAAAAAAGTTGAAATCACAAAGAGAAAGGAGAGGGTTTGAATAACTGTTTCAATTATAATTGAATTCTTGATATCTAAAAGCACGAGATTTATCTAGATATTAGAAAAGATAGATGAAACTTTTGACAGATACAGGGCTGCATGTGAGTGTGAAATCATCTCTTGCCTCAAAAAGATGACCTGCCTGACTCACTGTTCCATCCTCTCTTGTCTTTAGTGCACATGGAGAATAAAAGGTTTTTACAATTGGTAGTTAAATATAAGCACAAACCTTTTCACGCCCACCGTTACGTCAGAACGCCCAAAACCAAATTGTTTATAGAGAGGATAGATAACATTGAATAAGCTCCCAAAAAGCACATCTCTCAAGTGACATCAGATTTTTGGTGTTCATCTTTTTCTTTTCTTTTTTCCCCTTCTTCCAGTGTACTGAAGGATGCCTGGTGTGTTAAGCTAATGTCAACGATGAGGTATAAGTCTGTGAGTGCTCTAGACAAAAGTGTTAACTCAGTCAGTAGCCCAAAGCCACAAGGGTTTGGTGCGCCTTGGCCACTAGACGGCAGGGTTTCATTCTCATAAGCATCAGCCCCCTGAGGACAAGAGATAAGCCCTTGCTCAGCTGAAGCTTGGTGATTCTCTGGAGCCAAGGAGTGCACCACGGGTTTACACTGAGCCAGCATGACTAGGTCTTTGATTTTGAGGGTGATTTCAACATCCTTAGTAAAAAAAAAAAATCTCGTTCGGGAGAACATGAGGCCTCGTTAAGTGAATCAGTTTAATGTGTTTAAGTTGAAGGATGTCAAGAATTCGATACTTGAAACAAAAAAAAATGATTGTACTGTACTACAAAAATGCTGCATTTTAAAAAATGCTTCATAATTTATCAAATCCTTCAAAATGAATAATTTTGCAGATTTAAAAAAAAATTAAGACCTTTTTACCCTTTTCATGTGCGAATGTCACAAATTTTGCAAACCCCATGCAAATTTTCTAAAAAAAAAAACACGTCATTTTTGTCTCAATACGATCATTTCTCATACATGAAATGTGTGTTTATTACCTTAAGGCAAAAGTAGCATACTTCCTGGTAGGCTAAGAGGGTGATAGAAGAGTTTTAACCGTTTAGAGGTGGGCCATACAACAGATTTGAATTGGGATTTTTCCTAAATAAATAAAAAATAGAGAATGATGGTAATTGAAAGATAGGGGGAAATCCATTAATAAGCACAAGGTTTGATATGATGACGTAACATGTATCGTCGATGCATTCGAGATCGAATACTCTATGGGCACGTTCGAAAGTAAGAAAGACGTAGGAAAAGTGATACGAGATGGAAAATTCGGTTAGTTTTTCTGACGCTTCCAAACAGGATAAACTTTTTTATCTGAGAGAGTTTTTCTAAAAGGTATATTTTTTGAAAAGAAACATTCTTCAAAGAGAGAGGTAGATAAATATTTTCTACCAAGATAAAATAAAATGGTGGTCTACTCCCCACCACCACCACCCATTATCTCACCACCCACCACCATCACCACCACCTCCTCAAGTTCACCGACTGCCGTTGCAGCCCATTGGTAGGCGGCAGCGGCACAATCATCGTTGGCCCGCCCCTCCTGACCAGGCCCAAACCGGTCAGACAGAAATCACCATCCGCACCTATCGCCCAATCGAAAACCCTATCCTTGCCCTTCTACAAAATTTTGGCCAATCAAAGGTGTAGCCAAAATTTCGTTGGAAAAGTTTGCTTTTCACCGTTTCATCACCGCCCTCACTTTGATCATCTATCTTCCCTAACCTAGATAACAGTCAACTTGGCGGATTTCTGGCTGGACTAGGAGCTCGACCGGGAGGATACACCAGGAAGCTGCCGAAAAACACTTGCCACCTGTCATCTGATCGCTGTGGATACACCGTCAGGTAGCAGGCCGCCCTCTTCCACAACATCAAGTCCCTTCTCCTTCTTCTTCGCCCTCATCTCCTCCCTTCTCCTCTCCCTCATCTTCTCTTCTTAGCCATGCCCCTCTTTCTCCCCCTCCTCATCCTCATGCACACAAACAAGTAAAAGAAAATATTAAAAAAAAAATCTCATATCAAAACTTATCATAAGCAAAAAAAATTCTTCTTATTAGTATGTTTTTCTCTTCCAAACGTGCCCCAAGTGTTTAGCAATCTCACCCAGCGTTTACAATTTGTGGTTGTAAACATTGGGTGACATTGCTAATCTTACCAGGGTTTGACAGGATCCGCTCTCCCTTTAATGGAAGGGTGTCTTTTGTTTTTAATAGGGGTAGCCAGTACGTGCCTTGCCCTAATAGGGCAGAACACTTTATAAAGGTGAACTGCCTGGTGTTCTTCTCAGAACACTGGATCTGCTCTTCTTTCCGTCACCCCCTTTTTGCATTTTTTTTAATGGTGGCTTTTACAAAAATCGCTGAACGGTTCAGCATTTCTTGCGCTTTGATGAAAAGTCATTAAACTTTTTCTTATAGTGCTGTCGTTGAATTGTCAATTGATTTTCCTGATTGTAAGGGATTGAAAACTCACCGGTTCATCGATTTTTGTCCATAAAAAAGAAACATTAACAGAAAAATGAAGAACTTAAACGCAAATAGGGAGACATGTGTGTCATTTTCTACGGCCGAGTACCTTGAAAGTTTGTCTCCCCCGATTACTGAATCTGCTTTCATGAGTCATAGCTTGGTTATTCCAAAAAAAAAACATGAAAATATACAAACATGCATTGAGCACAATCATTGAGCCTCCCTATTTGAATGTGCCATGCAGCAGCAATGAAATTGCTTGATGATTTTATCATGGCTCATCATGAACCGTTGGATCGTCCACGTGGCATGTCAGTGGCCCTCCATGTTTGAACGTTCAGAATGTGGTGCTGCAATCCATGACCTTATTGTGAATCTTCATGGTATTATTCTTCTCGTGTACCCACTTGCATCTACCTCTCCAATCTAGAAAAAGCATTCAATTAGTGCTTCACTTTCTCCTCAATTATTCTAAAAGCGTCCCCCAGTTTGTCCCAAAACCAGATATCCCAGTATCTATTAGTATAATCCCAATCAGTATTACCTAAAATACTAAACTCCACCAGGATCTCATGGACAAGAAACAATTATACTAATTAAAATCCCAACTTTGCCTTTCAAAACAAATTAAAATCCCAACTTTGTTTTCACCAAACCAAACCGGAACTGCCGGTCAAAAGGCCAAAATAATAGCTGCTTTGCCATGAACTGCTTTTCTATTATAAACTCATTTCCCCTCGTCTCCCTTACTGCATTGGCTGTACTGTTTTCTCCATCTTTCCTTCTTCCCCCTCTCCCTTCCCCACAACCCATGTCAGACTATTTCATAACATCTCCAAAGCCTTGCTCTAGCAAACAAATTAACCATAGGAAACTGTTCAAGAAACTCTCTTTCTTCTTCTCCTTGATTTTCTCCCTAGTCATGATCATTGTTCTTATATGGTACACCCTTCATCCTTCTAAGCCAAGGTTTTCTCTGCAGGAGGTTGCCATCTATCAGATGAATCTCTCAAGTCAGCACCTTCTCACCTCAGCCATGCAGGTCACTTTGGTGTCCAAGAATCCAAACCAGAGAGTTGGAATATACTATGACAAGCTTGAAGCTTATGTTGCCTACAAGGGACAGCAGATCACCATGAAGTCCTCCTTCCCTCCTTTCTACCAAGGCCATGATGATGTCAATGTTTTGTCTTCATGGTTGGCAGGGAACTCGGTTCCAGTATCGCCTTCTTTCGGTTACGACATGGCCGTCGATCAGTCAGCCGGAAAATTCCTTTTGAGTCTGAAGTTGGCAGGCAAAGTAAGGTGGAAAGTGGGCAGCTGGGCTTCTAGTCACTCTAATCTGGAAGTGCAGTGTGATGCATTCATGGCTTACAACAAATTTAGTGCTGTTGGTGGTCCTCCTGTTAGTTTGATGCCTGGTTCACAGTGTCATTCAGCAGTTTGAGTATGGAGGGTTGGATTGTAGTTATTGTTAATGACTCTTCTTAGTCATGCATGTATAGAGATTAGTTTAGTATGTTGGTACTTGGTACTAATGTTGGTTTTGAATTTGGTTGTGTTCGATTCTGAGCTTTGTAGAAAGAATAGACTTCTAGTTAGGTAGTGAATAAACAAAAACAAGGGAAGAAAAAGAGAAAAAACAAAGTGTTCTTGTTGACTAGATGTCTACTTGTGCTTGTACATTTTGATTGTGTTATAATGAAATAAACATGAAATTAAGCATCTTAATCTTTAGAGAGACAGTGTAAAGTTGGTGAACAGAGACGGGGGGATGAGGAGAGGGGGCTCCATGCTACTTTTGATCTTTGTGATGATGAGATTCTGTCCAAGTAAACAAAAGCTCTTGGAACGACTCCTCAGTGCAGCTGCTTTCTTTTACTTTGTTAGCAGGGAATCTGTTAATTTCCGTCACCTTTGCCTTTAATTATTAGGCTACTAGTGGGAACACCACGGCTTCTCATGTAATGCTTAGCTCTATCAACCACAAAATGAGACCAATTAGTAGAAAATATCACAATGATGTAGCCCCACTCAATAGAGACCACCAAATGCATGAAAACAAGACTTAAACAAATTGAGCTCATCAATTGGATTCATTTGGGTACTATAGATTCATGTCTATGATTGGAGTTGATTCATGTCTATGATTGGAGTTGATTCATAATATTTTCAAAATACTCGAGTTTCTGTGAAAGGAAGAGCTGCAAATCTTTGTACCAAGGATCTAGGGGGTTTGACATACAAAAGATTATGAGTATCAATCCTTTCAATATATGGACCATGGCCTGTTTCCAATACTCAGTAGCTTAATTGAACCAAACCCCTGCAATTTCAAAATCTTCCTGTCAAATGGTCTCTTCTGCCCGGTTGTAATCTTGGAGACAATCAAGTTTAGAAAGGCTTTAGCCTTTAGTTGATGCTACTGTGAATATTGATCCAATAAATGAAAAACAAGGCCCATGTTTGGGCACCACGTGAAAGATAACCAATTTCATGTATTCCAAAACTTTTTGAGATCTTGTCTCTATTTTAGAAACATCTGAGATCATGAATTTGTTTTCTTTTTTCAAATTCTTGATTTGTTCCTGACGTGCCATATCTTTGCAGTTAAGAAACTTATAAAAACATGAATTAGTTAGCAAGTTAAGCTAATCGAAAATGGAGCTTTATAACTAAAGACACCAGCAAAAAGGGTTAGAGAAGATCCTAGTTTGACATGTGAAGACAAAACCGTTTGTATTATACATGCGAAAAGATGAAAAGAGTATCAACTTTCAAGTCTTGAGAATTCTACAAAAAAGCAATTATCTCCTTGTAAAGTAGGTCATGGTCATCTAACTCAACCAAGTATAATTAGAGTCAAGAAATACGTACATAGAAGACAAGCTATGTCACAATGACACGCCATTTAGGGTATGTCAAGGATCACACGAGTCAGACATGATATGACCCGACTCTGACTTGTATGGACATTTTGTAATATCATTTTAGCAGTTTTTTTATAATACTTCAGTAAGTACATTTTTATTTATTACAAAAAATAATTTTATTTATTTAAAAAATTAGAAAGCCCGTGTCACCGAATCCTATTCTTTTTGAAAAATCTCCAAACTCGCGTATTGAACACGAGTCACGTGTCGGGTCGTACCTGTATCTTTGTGAGATAGGACAATGGCAGTAGAAGAGAAAACTAGTGATAAAGATAGACCTGCTCCACCAACTGCAAAGTCATGAGCTGGTCGATCGGTTTGTTCCTTTTGTGCGTCCATGGCCACTCAGATTTGGTTCTGAGTTGGTTCCAACATATGATTCCTGACAGAGAAAAGCTACCAGGCTAGCGGGTTGGGCCCATTGTCAGACAAACCAGTCTTGTCTTATTCAAAGGGCCTACCATAAAGCCCCTTGGGGAAGTATTAGAATCATAGAAAAATACAAGTAGATCAGGAAAATGGAGAAAGATCTTTTGGCATGTGATGGATAAACTTAAATGAAGTAGAACACAACCCTGACGGGTTTATAAAAAGAAAATCTTGTAGTTGTTATAAACTGGTAGGTCCCTTGCCCACTTTTTGGAACGCTTTCATTTGGGCCAGATCAATTTTGCATGCAAAGATTGCAAAAGCCAAAAAAGTAATTGCATGTAATTTTTGCCTATTTGGTTAATGCAAAAGCAAAGTAATGAAATAAAAAAGAAAGGGAACCACACTCATTGGCAACATTGATACTAGGGGTGTCAACGGGTGGGGTTTGGTTCAGACCCAGGTGGAACCCGACTTGGACTAGATTTTTTGGGTATGGTATCAGGTCTGGACCTGAGTCTAATCGGGTCTACTATAAGAGAAACTATACCCAAACCCAATAAGAACTACATGAACCAGACCAGGACCATACCCAGTAAAATAATATTTTTGATCATTTTTACATTGAAAAATTGCAGGTCTTAATCGGAACTCAGGTCGGGCCTGGGTCTGGTATAAAATTTCACAAACTATACTAGGGACCATGCATTAATCGGACCTTCGGGTCTCTTCTTATTTGTCACCATACCCGGACCCTATAGAGTTTGGTATAGGTCGGGTCCGGATAAACTTGACCCGTTGACACCCCTAATTGATACTAGCCAAGACCATATTTGCTGGAAGCATGGAAGTGCCTCCCTAGGGGGGAAGCACACTTCGAAAGCAGGAAGTGCCACCTTTCCCCGAAAAAGGGCAGTGTGGGGAAAACTTGTTTCCCATGTATAGGAATTGTGTTTCTCACTTATTTATCAAATTACTTGCCTCTAGCTTTCCTTTTGTTTTTCATTTGATTTTCCTTATTACTCTCTTTCTTTCTTTTCATTTTTCACTTGATTTTTATCGATTCTTCCTCATTTTCTCTTGCTTCACCCTGTTTTTTAGTGTTTTCATGTTAATATTTATATTTTTCGTTTCTTCCTCACTTTTCCTTCGCTTCCCACTCATTTGCCCCTTGTTTCTTTCACATTTCTTTTTTTGCTTCTCAAATGGTTCACTACAAGGATGGGGGTCAATAACGTCAAATTTTCTTGCTGCTATTGGCATACGATGAAAATTATCACCGATAAGTCGTAAAGAAATGGCCTTTGTTGACCAATAACGATGATATTTATAGGTTGCTGTTAAAGGTGACCCAACACCAGCGATCCACTGGTATGTTGGACTGTTTGTTTTGTTCTATTCGTCGAATTTTTCTTTGATGCCTGCTATTAACCAAAGAAAGATCAATCAGTAGATAAAAATCTTAAAAAATTTGAACATTTATTTGCTTATAAATATATATATCAATTATTTACCATCCAATAGTCTCTGGTAAAAACTGTGCAAATCCCTTTCCACACTTTAGAGTTGACTCCCTCGAGAGAATGTTGTGCTACGTTGTAGTTTTAAAATTTATGGTAATGCTTGTAGAAACCTTCTCACACCCTTGAGTATGATAGTTGAAGTTGCTTTTTCACGTACTACTGATGTTCAATTACATTTTTATCTAAATCAAACTCTTCTTGTACCAAATTATCAAAATATAGTTAGTAACACTCATTTTATATATTAATCTGTTTATCAAAATATAGTTAGGCAATACACTTACATAAACTGCCTCACGTTGTATCATCTTCTCATCGTCTGACACCTTCTTTCATGAGTTGTGAGTGAGTATGACCCGATTTATGATGATACACGAAAGCCTTCTAAAGAATACAGAGAAGCTCTTTCTCACGACTCCTTGCATCTTAGGCTTGATAACTATTGACGTCTTTTGTTGCTTGATTTGCTTTTGGAACGCTACATATTTGTTCTTCTCACATTTGTGTTGAAAAGATTCCGCAGTTGCTAATTTGTAGTAAGAAATAAAATAAATATTAATAGGAATAACAATAATAAATTTTTAATTATAATAAAAAATACTGAATTAATATTTACATGAGACCGACATTGACAACTCTGAAGCTGTAGTGGCCTGTGATTTATGGGGGTTACCTCTTCCTCTCTTAAAGTATCACCCACCTATGATCTGAAGTCATCCCAACTAAGTGTTTACCTTGGCTGGTAGGTAGTGAACCAATCTTGATGAAGGAATAACACCTACATCCTTGTCGTAAATATGTCAACATCTGTAGCAAACAATATTAGATCAGACTATACTATATAAAATTGAATTATATAAGAATATTTACTATCATAGAAGAACATTAAATTTGATATATATTACGAAGAACTAATTCATAAATTGTAGATATATCAACTGAACGACAACAACAAAATCATAAAATTAAGATAGCACATAATTATAAAATATAAAGAAGGGTCATATATATTTTTGAACTCGTTTTAAAGAGAAAAAAAGAACACAATGGCATAAAACAAAACAATAACACATGTATTTACATTACACTTCCTTTGTGACCCTAGATGCTTTGTCAACTCTTCAATAGGTAGATGTTCAATTACACATATATCAATTTTGGGGTCTAGTCACGAGTCTTCCAACCAATTAGAACTTTATGGCAACACAAGATATTCATTCTCTGCTTGTAATGAAGATATGTTGCAGTGTTTATGAATATCAAAATAACACACGTGACCTACTAAAGCCGACATGTCAAAAGATTAACCAAAGTCATCCAAGAGTAACAAATCACAAAAATTCTAAACTAAGTTCAATCCCCATTCAAAACATAAGCACATAGGCACACAAACATTCATTTCAAAAAATATATTTCAGAACCTAATCACATCGGCACATAAGCATTCATTTCAAAAAATATACCAAAAGAGAGCATTGGTACTGATAATTGTCTATTGGCATTAATCAGGCTCATTGGATGATTCAGACTAGATTCATTCAATTATCTCACTCGACACAAACAAAGATTCTCAAGAGGAGGCCCAATAAATTTGACCATTTGACATGGGAACTTTGTTACAAGATTGTAAGTGTATCTTAAGTTATTAACTAGGAAATAAAGCAAAAAAACGTACTAGAAGATGACCCGCGGTTCCATATCAAATTGTGAGTGTTAGATTATAGGACTTTCTATTTTTTATTTTATTTTTTACAAATTTGGTTTGGTTGAGAGGGATATTTCCTATGTGGCTCTTGTTTGATTTAATTTGTATCAATGTTTTCATCCAATTTTTTTTTTACATTGTTTTCTCGTTACCTAATCGAGGTTGTGAAGTTTTTCAAATCATATTTGTGTCATTGCATTGATTCATAAAAAAATTGCCAAAAAAGATTATGACATGTGCCACAGAAAGAGCCAAAGGATGCTCGGCAGCCAAAGGGGATAACAGAGAACACTATATTTTCATTGCCATCAACTCACAAGCAAATGGTAAAGGACTAGCACCATATGACAACCAACAATTTTTTTATAGTTAACTAAAAAATTCTAAATATACGTTCAACTTGAATCAATTTCTTCAATCCAGCTCAGTAATTAGTGTATCACACCATCTAGGCTCAGTAATTACTTTCATTTTCCTTTCTAAATGAAAACCAGTGTAGCTGCGCAAAATCAAGATCTAAACTCATAATGATTCTTTATTTTCTATCCCAAGGTCTCAAATAGAACCTGAAGAGTGCCACATATAGAGGTGGTAAAATCTGACCCGACCCGCCAACTACAAAAAAAATGCTGATTAGCGACATACATTGGCGACGGAAATAATCTATCGTCAATTGGCGACAGATTAACGAGAGAAAAATATTCGTCGCTAAAATATCATTTATTTACGATTTTAGCGACGGAAAATAATTTTTCGATAATCCATCGCTACTTTACGATAGATTAGTGATAGATTTTATTTCGTCGCCATATCCTTCGCAACTTAATGATGGATCAACCACAAAACTATTCTGTCGCTAAATCGTCACCAAATAGCGATGCCCTAGCGACGAAATTCGGTCGCCGCTAATTTTCTCGTAAATTCCTAATTATTTTCCTTTTCTTTCTCTTTTCTGTTTCGTCTCCGCCGCGTCTCCCCGACTCGCCTCCCGTCGCCACCCAGCTTGCTTCCTGTCGCCCCCCGACTCGCCTCCCATCGCCCCCCGGCCCACCTCCCATCGCCTCCCGTCGCCCCTCAGCCCGCCTCTCGTTCCCCCCGACTCGCCTCCCGTCCCCTCGTCGCCCTGCATCCTGTTGCCCACTGGCCCGCCTCCCGTCGCCCCCCGACCCATCGCCCCCCGACCCGCCTTGGTGATGCCAGAGCAGCCACGACGCCGACATCCATCGTTTCGTCGACCACAGGTGAAGATTTTTCCCACCTCCGTCTGTCTTCTTCCTTATTTTTTTTTCTTTTTCAGTCAGGCAGCCGAACTGCCTTCTGCACCATTTTGTTGGTCGGCAGGGGCATCCTGCCACTTTCTTCTTTTTGAAAGGCCGGCAGGGGCCAAGCCAATGCCGCCTGCGGTTGTTCTCGGTAGGACGGCAGGGGCAAGGCCTTGCCGTCTGCATGCGCAGACAAGGCCGTCAGGGGCCAAGCCCTTATCGCCCTTTCTTCTTGTCAGGCAGGCAGGGAGGAGCCCCCAGCCTCTGCTTATTTTTCTAGTGGATAGGGGGAAAATCTCCTGCCTCTGCGTCTTTCCGATAGGCAAGGGGGCTCCACCCCCTGCCTCCACGATTACTGTCAGACATGGAGCTTAGCAGGCTCATCCCCATCCTTGTTTTTTTTTGCAAGGGAGGGGCTGAGCCCCTTCCTTGTCGCCTTGTCTTACGAGATGTGAGGGAGTAGATTATTTTGTATATTTGTGCATTGCAGGTACGTAGCTGAGCTAATTGCGCGATGCTTAGTGCTAAGCATCACATGTGACTAAAAATGCAATGCAAAAAGAAATAAAAAAAAATGCAAAGGCAAAAGCAATTCAAATCAGGTAAATACTCGTGGTGAGTAAGTGATGCAAGCGCGTTACATGTTATTTAATTTTTTGGATGCAACACTTTTCTGTTCACACACTCACTTAGTTGTGGATATTTATGACTGCTTTGATGGAGTTTGGAGATCATGCTGAGCATGACTTTAATGTATGAGAATAGAAGTGTTCTTATTTTTGGAGTATGGATTCCATGTTAGGCATGGTAGTAATTAGTGAAATATTGGAGTGTGTTTGTTGCAGGTACATGTGTGATATTGTTTTGATATGAATGATTTGAATGTATTGCAATGTTTGATATTTATGTATCCATGCTTGCATGAAGTTATTTTTCATTTGATTATGCCTTCTATGTGAAATTGTATCATGTATTTTTTGTTCAAATGAATATATTTGTGTCATCATAGCATTATTAAGATTTTTTTTAACTGGTGATAAAAATATCTGTAATATTTTAGGACAAAATGGCTGCAAACCGTGAATGGATGTATTGTAGGATAGTTGATAATGAGGTGTCGCATTAATATATGGATGGTGTTGACAATTTTATTGAATTCGCAATGGCAAGTGTCAGTACAGTGGATCCTACAGGTTGGATCAGATGCCCATGCACGATGTGTAAGAACAATTGATTTGTAGAACCTCATGGCGTTAGATATCACATATACAGGAAGGGTTTTATTAGTGGTTATCAAAATTGGATGCTTCATGGTGAAGAATTTTGGAATAATTATGATGCAAGGGTGGATGTGGTGCACGATAATCCATATGTAGACCTGATATTTGATGCCATAGGACCTGAAATGGGTTCTGTTGTGGGACATAGTGATGCACCAACTGGGGTAGAGAAAGTAGCAACAAACGATGCAGCTAGTACATTCTATGACTTACTTAGAGATGTTGATGAACCACTGTGGAATGGTTACGAGAGTCACACTATTCTGTCTGCAGTTCTTCAACTACTGAATTTGAAGTGCGAGTTTAATTTGAGTCAATCATGTTTTGACCATCTGTACTCTATTGTGAAGAGTATGTTGCCCAAAGATGAGAAATTGTCACAAAATCTCTACCGTGCGAAGGTTATGGTCAATGCTCTAGGTATGGGGTATCAAAAGATAGATGCTTGTCCCAATCATTGCATGTTGCATTTTAAAGATCAAGAAAAAAGCAAATCATGTCCATCATGTGAACATCCTCGGTTCAAGCCGAAGACAAAGGAAAATGGTAGCACAAGGTTAAAAGAAGTGTCGTATAAGTCACTCCGCTACTTTCCTCTCACCCCTAGATTGCAACGTCTTTATATGTCTTTGAGGACAGCTAAACAAATGATATGGCATGCAAATAAAGTTTGACATGATGAAGACAAGATTACACATCCTGTTGACGCAGAAGCTTGGAGGCACTTTGATCATACTCATTAGAACTTTTCTTTGGAAGTGAGAAATGTTAGGCTAGGTTTATATACAGATGAATTTAATCCATTTGGGGGTAGATCAACCCCATACTCCCAACCCCATACTAGTGTTTGCCAGTATTTGTTACCCCATACAACCTTCCTCCAAGCTTGTGTATGAAGCGTCAAAATCTTTTCTTGTCTCTATTGATCCCTGGTCCGACGTCTCCCGGCCAAAATCTTGATGTATATTTGAGGCCATTGATTGATAAACTGAAAATACTGTGGGATGACTATGTTCTCATGTACGATGCCCACAAAAAATAAAACTTCAATATGAAGGTTGTTGTTCTATGGACAATCAGTAACTTCCCTACATATGGTATGTTATCTGGTTGGAGCACACATGGGAGGTTAGCATGTCCGTACTGCATGGAGGATACAAAATCGTTTAGATTGACGCATGGAAGGAAGCCGTGCTGATTTGATTGTCACCGTCAATTTCTACCCAGCGATCATCCGTTTTGACGACAAAAGAATGTATTTCGAGCAGACACAACTGAAATGAAAGGTCCACCAACAAGATTGTCTGGCATAGAGATTTTAAGAAGATTGCGATACTTTTCATGTGGACTGACAGATGCCCGTTGGGCAACGCCCTTTATTGGATTTGGAAAAGATCACAATTGGACAAAAAAATCTATATTTTAGGAACTACCATATTGGCCAACCTTACTGATACGACATAATTTGGATGTCATGCATATAGAGAAAAATGTGTTCGATAATATATTTAATACAGTAATGAATGTGAAAGAGAAAACGAAGGATAATCCGAAGGCACGTATGAATTTAAAAAAAGGATATAAAAGATTAGAATTAGAACTCAAAGAGTACAATGGCTAAGTACTGAAACCAAATGCAAGGTATGTGCTTGGTCCAGATCAAGTAAATCTGGTATGTCAATGGTTGAGACAATTGAGATTTCCAGACGACTACGTTTCTAACATTTTTTTCCTTTATACAACAATAAGATACTTAATTTGTCGTGATCATAGTCCTTGTTTGTGCTTGTAGGTCCACCATGGTGATGTTAAAGATCAATGAATATGTGATCTACAAAATGGTCCGTCTAAAGTTGTGCAGTGTTACAACAGGTACATCGTAAATGGTTATTGTTTCCATAGAAAAGACTACGGTGTCAACAAGTCAACGATGAATAGTGGCATGTGCGTCAAGGGTAACAACTATGGTGAAAATGAATATAACTACTACGGTGTTATAGAAGAAATAATGGACTTGACTTACTTAGGCACAAATAATAGCTTAACTTTATTCAAGTGTCAATGGTTTGATCCCACAACAACTAGAGTCGACAAAGTCTCAGGCATTATGGAGGTGAATGGTAAGTCAAGGTTTGAAACATATGGACCATTCATATTAGCCTCGCAAGCTCAACAAGTGTACTATACTTCATATCCGACTACAAGAAAGTCAGATAGAAATGAATGGCGGGCAGTTTGTAAGGTGAAGTCTAAATTATACCTCGAGTATGATCAATTACAAAAAGACAAGATTGCTGAAGAGGATGAATACTATCAATTAGATGATATGTATGACTTCTCTTATGGTCACGATGTCGCACACAATATGCATGTCATATCTCCATTGGCTGATGGCACATGCATGGAAGAATGTGATCCAAATGATATATGAAGTGGATGGGTGCTAAATGAAGAAGAAGAAGATGATGACGAGGAGGAGGAGGAAGAAGAAGACTATGAAAGTTAGACAAGTGATGATGAGTCATTCACGAGCTAGTGAAATACAACTTGTAATACAATTTGATCTGAATGATCTAAATGATTAGAATGATTAGAATGTATTGAAATGTATTATATTGATTTGAATATATTGAAATGTAGTACAATGTTTGAATGTCTTGCATGAAGGTTTTTTCAATTTGATCTGAATGATTAGAATGATTTGAATGTATTGAATGTATTGTATTGATTTGAATATATTGAAATGTGTTGCAATGTTTGAATGTCTTGCAAGAAGTTTTTTTCAATTTGATCTGAATGATTAGAATGTATTGAAATGTATTATATTGATTTGAATATATTAAAATGTGTTGCAATGTTTGAATGTCTTGCATGAAGTTTTTTTCAATTTGATCTGAATGATTTGAATGTATTGAAATGTATTGTATTGATTTGAATATATTGAAATATGTTGCAATGTTTTAATGTCTTGCATGAAGTTTTTTTCAATTTGATCTGAATAATTAGAATGATTTGAAATGTATTGTATTGATTTGAATATATTGAAATGTGTTGCAATGTTTAAATGTCCTGCATGAAGTTTTTTTTCAATTTGATCTGAATGATTAAAATGATTTGAATGTATTAAAATGTATTGTATTGATTTGAATATATTGAAATGTGTTGCAATGTTTGAATGTCTTGCATAAAGTTTTTTTTAATTTGATCTGAATGATTAGAATGATTTGAATGTATTGTATTGATTTGAATATATTGAAATGCGTTGCAATGTTTGAATGTATTGCATGAAGGTTTTTTTAATTTGATCTGAATGATTAGAATGCTTTGAATATATTGAAATGTGTTGCAATGTTTGAATGTATTGCCAGTACATTTTAATTTGTTAGAATATGGTTCGTGGATGACACAGTCATCGAGCACCCAGTGGTAGCCAGTCTGAGCCTTCATCTTTACGGGCTCCTTCGATAGGTATATTATTTAAATAATTGTATATTTGATTAGTTGAAATTTACATTATATGAATTTCTAACCCATTATTCTGTAGGTGTTGTTTCGCCTACACATGACCCACATACGTCGGATGCAAGGTCTTCTCAGTGTGACCCACGACAAGTAATTCAAATAGTGTATATCGATGGTCGACCGTAAGTATTTCATTGTCACTTGTTCAATATTTAACTTATAAAAAATGTATATTGACGATCGATTGTTAATGTGTATCTTTTCATGTGAAGTGCGTGGTTTGAGAAACAAGAAGTAATACGAGGAATTACGAAGTTATTACTGCATCATCTTTCAGGATCAGTAGCGCAATGAAAAGAGTACCCGAGAGAGGTGTTGGACAACTTAATTTCCCCATTCATGATATGCAATCATTTATCATAACAAACAATGTTTTATATTTATGTGTGCTAACATTCTGAAAGTATTTGTAGGCCTCCCATCGATTCGCGAGTGCAAACGAGGAGAAGGACGCGAGGGTAGTGTGACAGAAGGTTGCTGCCAATCGATTTGCCGACATGTTGCACAATATAAAGACTGCAGTAAAAAAAATAGCTGGTGGGATAGATGATCCATTGCAGTGGAAGGGCAATGGGCCGGCTATTGTCAGGAGAGATTATTGGGAGGGTATGTGTGACAAGTGGGCGAGCAATGATTTTCGAAATCGCTCAGCAAAGGCCGCACAAAACCGAACACCGATGCCCGATGCACATCTGCACACAGGTGGATCTAGGACTTTTGGGAGCCACCAGAAGAAAATGATAAGTCATCAATATATATATATATATATATATATATATATATATTGTCAAATTTGTGAGTATTTCTACATACTTATCAATCAATTTTTTATATCATGTGACATTGTAGGAAGCAAAAAAGGAAGCATTGTGCCTTACAAAAATGTGTTTGTTGAAATACATAAACGTAAGAGCATGAGAGATTTTATATCAGAGAAGGTGAGAGCGACAACGATATGTATTTATTGTATTAATAAACATTGTAATATACAAGTTACTTTGAGTTATGTTATCATAAACATTGTAATTCTTAATTATTAATTCATATTCTAATTATTACTTTGTAGGAGTCATACGAGCAGCAAATGATACAACGATATGACAATGACTCTACTCAACATCTGTCTTTTGATCCTGCAGCATGGGTGACTGCTACAGGTGAACCCAAAAAGGGTCGTGTGTTCGGGTTCGGCAGTAACATGAACACTACACCAGTCGTTGCCTCCTGCAGCCCGGGCCCACAGAGTTCTCCCGCCAGCATCAACTCCCAACGTCATATTGACCCTGCTATGTCTTGGGATGGTGTTTGTTAGCGTCTTGAGAACAAAGTGCAACACTTTTTAAATGAAGTCATTCCCAACCTTGTCTGTAATAAGTTGTGCAACTTTTTTTAGGACAAGAGAACTTCATCTGCATTCAACATGAGCTCAGGTGCCCGTCAGGTATGCATGATTGAATTGCTATAAATTTTTCCTTATAATTTTGTTAATGTCCTTCAGTTTATTACTAGTCTATTTGTCATTCAGCCATTTACTTTGTTGCATTAGATTAAGGGGATTGTATATAATTTATTTCATTATGTTTTGTTTATAAATACTAACATTTTGGTTCTCTTTTGTAGGATGATGGAGATGATCAATGTAGATGAACTGATGGAGGCATGGAGGAAGGGGCAAATCGAGAAAATAAAGATGATGATGCCCAAAATCTTGGCGAGGTTTAGATTTTTTTGTTTAATTTGTTTGATAAACTTGTAACTAATTATAATTTCGCAATGACTGTACTTGGTAGTTAAAGTTTGCTTAACTTAGCATTTTTGTTTAATTTGTATGCATTTTTTATTTGTACTATTTTTTTATAAGCATGATATATGAATTATATGAGAATTTTTTCTCAATTTTCAAAATATTTCAAAAAAAAATAAAATTTTTATTACAAATTAGCGATGGATATTATCTGTCGCTACTCCATCGCCAATTCGAAGTAGTCGTTGGTTTGTGGCAGAATTTGAGCTGCCGCTAATGTCCGTCGCCAATTAGCGACAGACATTAGCGACAGATATTCATCCATCGATAAATGGTAGCGCCAGATTAAATTCTGTCGCTTAACCAAATTGGCCATCGTTTAACGATGAATTCACGACATACATGATCTGTCGCTAAGCCGTCGCAACATAGCGACAGATAAATTCCATCGCAATTTAGCGACTAGGGTTATGCGACAGATGATATCTGTCGCTAGTCTGTCGCAAAATCCATCATAAACATGTACAACGACGGATTAGCGACGAATATCATCCGCCGCCATTACGTATTTTTCTTGTAGTCAAAATCCACCAACCCGCTTCTTAGCCGGGTTAGGGTTTGGCTTAAACGGGTTCGTGTCGTAAACAGGTCCACCCGCCTAACTCGTTTATTAAACGGGTCGTGTTCGTATTAGGGGTATGCCAACCTGCCAACCCGTTTGACCCGTTTAATAAATGGGTTAGGCGGGCGGGTCAACCCGTTTACACGAACCCGTCAACCCGCAACCCATATATATATATATATATATATATATATATATATATATATATATATATATATATATATATATATATAACCCTAACTCCTAACGGGTCGGATCAACCCGTTTACACGAACCCATCAACCCGCAGCCCGAGACCTCTCTTCTCCACTCCAGTGGTGGTGTGCGCCTGTGCGCTTATCGTGTCTATGCTATCAGGTCGACCCGTTTAATAAACGGGTTGCGGGTTGCCGTGTCGTGTAATCGTATCGTGTTTACCCGACCCGTTTATTAAACGGGTTAATCGTGTCGTGTGGGGTTACCTGTTTAATAAATGGGTTGTGTTCGTGTTTGCCACATCCGACCTGTTTAATAAACGGATCATGTTCGTGTTAAGGTATTCTAATCCGCCAACCCACCGACCCGCCAACCCGACCCTATTGCCACCCCTAGCCACATATATGGGACTAACAAATATTTAACCTAAATTTTGCCCACATTACTCAAGTTTGTGGGCCCCAATACCCACAGTGCACCGTGAGGCCCCCGAAAATATGCTTTCAGGTTCTTGAACCCAGCTTATGATACAAAGTAATATTTTATAAAATAGTGTGTGGATGTATTGCCTTTAACGAAGACCGAGATCCTTCTACCTTTAAAACATCATGTTCTTGTAGGAATCAGTCACGAGTATTACTAGAAATTCAAAAGAACCCTTTACTATCAACTCCCGTCTGACGTAGGGAGGGATAGGGATAGGGATAGGGATAGGGATAGGTTGAGCGAGCGAGAGAGAGAGAGAGAGAGAGAGAGAGAGAGAGAGAGAGAGAGGGAGAGAAATATAAAAAGAGCCAGTCAAGCCATTTTAAATGCCACTCTATAACAGCGAATACCCATTTAGGTAAAAGAGCCTTTTAGGTAAAATTTAATAATAATTGAAAAAGCTCAAAAATCTCATTATATATATATATATATATATATAGAGAGAGAGAGAGAGAGAGAGAGACCTAGTTTAGGAATGGAGGGTGAATGGACCCTTTGGATATGGATAAAACTTTTTAGTTCTAAACAGATAAGGATGAAACTCAATGCAGGTGGGATTGCGGGTAATTATAGATACGCAGCCAAGGACTACAAACACAATATGAATGGATTGTTCAGTCTGGTTGCAAGTCGTGTGGGTCAGTAAAGACTGGAGAATGCCTTATGATCCTGGACAACTTCAAATGTCTTGAACTAGTTCAAAAATAGACCAGTATGACCTACCTACAAGGGCTCTGCTCGTCTGGAAAGGGTGGCTCGTTTATGCCTACTAGAAGTTTTAATATGATAACTTTTTTAAATGAAAATTTTAGCTTGTTTGCCTAGCATGAGAAATACAGAATAAAAAATACAAGAAAAATGAGAGAGGTTCATCAGTTCTCTTTCAAAGAGAGAGGTGGTCAACTACACCCAAGAGAGAGAGAGAGAGAGAGAGAGAGAGAGACCTGAAAATGGTGGTGCGTAAGATGAAGATGAAGATGGAGGAAGCTCGTGGAATGAGAGGTGCTGTGAATGAATGGTTGCTCTTCAAGTGAAAGATTTTTTTACAAAAAAAATCACAATTTAAAAAATTTTCTTTTCAATTTTTTTCTTCGTTTGAAATGGTTGAAGAAGTTGTAATTTTTTTCTTTCCTACTTACATTTTTCTTACCAGTTTCTTGCTTTCAAACGTTAGAGATATTGAAACCAATTCTTCCAGTAGTCCTTATTATGTTTTCATGTAGTACATACAGTTTCTCCGGTAGACTCAATTGATGCATTATGGTTCAAAGAACTTTACAGGCTACACTCCAACCCAAAGGGAACCATCGCTGCTGTCCGCGCTCCAATCATCGGACACACAAAACACTTAGAACACGGAATCGCTCGTGTCCAACAGGATACCCAGCCGTATTCTACCGATTCTCCTGGAACAGTGGTGTCCAAAACACCTGAGGCAAAAACCCAAAAAACATAAACAAGAGACCTGAAACAAAAACTCGACTTGCCTACGACACCTTTGCGGCCGGCCAGGAGTGTCTAGACTGGACACAGTCCTGTCCGCGCAATCAAACGCTAGAGAACTGATTTTAACAACATTAGGCAGCACTAAGGTTCCCGATTTCCCGCGTTTGTTTGAGTAGGAAAGATGAATTCTGTGAATTGCGTTTCTCCGTTTGGGTGGTCATCCAAACATCTCTCTCTCTCTCTCTCTCCCCGCGTCACTCTGATGATTCTCCGCCACCATCACAAGGGTCTCATCTTCACTCGACCAAAGCTCTCCCTTCCTTCCTACCACTCTTCCGTTTCCCCAATCTCTCTACAATCCATCCCTCAATACCAACAACACAACCAAGAAGAAGAAGATGGGATAGAATCATCAACCCAAAAGAAAGAAGAAGGAGAAGAAGAAGAAGAAGAAGAAGAAGAAGAAGAAGAAGAAGAAGAAGAAGAAGAAGAAGACCAACGAAGCCACAACCGAGCCCGTCGTAAGCCCAGGCTCTCCCGCACCATCTCCCAACTCATCAACGTCCGACCATGGTCCCCCAACCTCGAGCTCTCCCTCCAGCCTCTCACCTCCTCCCTCTCCCCCACCACCGTCGTCGAGGTCCTCGAGCGCGTCCACCCCTCCTCCAAATCCCTCCAATTCTTCAAATGGGTGCACGAACAGAAGGGCTTCGCTCACTCGGACAAGACCTACTTCAGGATGATCGAGATCCTCGGCCGCACCAGGAACCTCAACGCCGCTCGCAACCTCCTCATGGGGATGCCGAGCCACGGAGTCGAGTGGGAGGACCGCTTCTTCAACAGCCTGATGCGCAGCTACGCTGCCGCCGGCCTCTTCCAGGAGTCCCTCAAGCTCTTCCGGAAGATGAAGGACCTCGGGGTCCCTCCTTCCGTCTACACCTTCAACACCATCTTCTCAATTCTCCTCCGCCGCGGCCGCACCAACATGGTCCGCGGCCTCTTCGACGAGATGCTCCACTCCGGCGTCGCACCCGACGTCTTCACCTTCAACATCCTCATCAGGGGCTTCTGCCTGAACTCCATGGTCGATGAGGGGTTCAGGCTCTTCAACGAGATGGTGAAGCAGGGCTGCGCTCCTGATATGGTTACTTACAACACCCTCATGGATGGGCTCTGCCGATCCGGGAAGGTCGCAAACGCGCATAATTTGATGAGGGCAATGAGGAGGAAGGGAGGGGAGTTGGTCCCCAATGTGGTTTCCTATACCACATTGATCAGGGCCTACTGCGAGAAACAATCAATAGGCGATGCATTGGACCTGTTTGATGAAATGACAGAGCAGGGATTGAGGCCCAGTGAGATAACATACAATACCCTGATTCAGGGCCTCTGCCAGGCGAGGAAGATGGATAAGATCAAAGAAATCTTGAAGGATGTTATGGACAGTGATAGTTTCAAGCCTGATACTTGCACTTTCAATACTCTGATAAATGCACATTGCAATGGGGGAAAGTTGGATGAAGCATTGGTTATATTCAATAAGCTCTCAGAGCTAGGTGTCGAGCCCGACTGGGCGACATATAGTGTCCTTATCAGGAATCTGTGCTTTGGAGGTGAATTTGAGAAGGCAGAGGCCTTTGTCGATGAGGTGATTGAGAACGGGGTCCTTCTCCGGCAGGTAGGTTGCGTGCCGCTGATTGCTTCTTATAACCAAGTACTGGAGTATTTGTGTGCAAATGGGAAGACAGAGAAGGCTGAGAAGTTGTTTAGGCAGTTGCTCAAGAGGGGTACTCAGGATCCTTGCGCTTTCAGGACATTGATAATCGGACAGTGCAAGGAGGGTAGACCTGAAGCTGGGTATGAGCTTTTGGTGCTGATGTTGAGGAGGGACTTTGTACCTGATCTGGAGACTTACAGTTCTGTGATTGATGGGTTTATGCAGAAGGCTGATCCAGTTTCTGCTCATAAGACTCTTGAGAAGATGTTGAAGAGTGGACATGTTCCTAGGACTTCCACCCTCCATCAGATTTGTAGTGCTCTTGTCGCAGCGGGTAATGTTACTGATGCAGCTTCTGTTATGAGGACGATGATTGAGAAGCGAATTCGCCAGAATATCAGTCTGTCAACAGATGTCGTGACTGGTCTTTTTGCTAATGGTCATGCGAACGATGCCATTGAAGTTGTTCAAGTGCTATATGATAATGGGTACTATGTAAAGTTGGAAAATGTTCTTGATTTGCTTATCCAGACCAGTAGATTTGTGGAGGCGCAGGGAATGTTAATGTTTGGTTTGAAGCATGGTCATGAATTTGATAGAGAGGTTTATGGCACCGTTATTACTGGTCTCTGCAAATTTAATAGAGCTGAAGAAGCATTCTCTCTGTTCTATGAAATAATTGAGAAGGGAGAGCGGCCGGGCATGGCATCGATGAAGCATCTGGCAATTTCACTTGAAATAGAGGGGAAATCAAATGAAGCGGCTTTTGTTTCCAAGCGCATGGTGAGCAGTCCAGTGGTAAGTGGAGATCATACGTACCGTTAATATGACTTCTTCAAAGATCTACTGCTTTAAGAGTTCTGCTCAAAGGGAGTATGTGTAGAATGTTGGGTATCACTTGGCTGAAAGTATTCTTATCCTAACCATGAATTCATTGCTGCACTATTGTTTCTTTAGTGAAGTGCTGCACACTGGATATTTGTTGTTACTTTGCAGTCCATACCACCTCTGAACATTCTTAAGGTGAGTTATTGGCTTCTTCTTTATTTGATTAATTTTGAAAATATCAGTTCTCAGGTTTTCTTTTTTACTAGTGTCGTTTGAACTCTTCTGTACTGGTTAAGCCCTGTATCATATAGAATCATTGCTATTTCTGTCCAGCTTCTGTAGAAATTCCATTTATTGTTCACATGAATAAAGCAAGCTGTTCCCATTCCACAGGAATGTTCATATATATATATATATATATATATATATATATATATATATATATATATATATATATATAAAAGTTAAGTCTCTGGTGTGGATGTGCATACGGTATCAATGAGTTTGGACGAGCAATATCTTACTGATCGTATTTTTTAAGTAAATCTAACCATACAGATTTGATCTACATGGTCTGTTCGGTGGGGATTGACTTTTGAATCACCAAAATCTAATGTGTACAAATTTTTTAGTGATTCAGAAATCAACAACCGTAAATGCACTAAATTTTCACGACTTAAAAAAAGTAATTTTTTTTTTGTAAAAAAAACATTAAGGGTTTATTTCTAACAAATTGACTATGCTGAGCACATTTGTAGGGTTAGATTGAGTCAAAGCAATTTGCACCTATGAGTTTTAACTCATTGATACAGTAGTCAATTTCTATCAAATTGACTATGCTTAACACATCCCAGTATGTTTGTATAACTGGCATTCTCCACCCCCACGAGTATATGCTTATAGAGATTTCTTGGTGCTCTTTCTGTTATTTGATGTGCTAAACTGTGAAGCCTTAAATTCAATTCTTTTCCTGCATTATATAGACAAATCCTTCTTGTCATTATACTTTTGCATGAATCAGTCACTTCCCTTATTTTTTCCTCCTGGAAATTGATATTGCTCTTCTACCTGGAAGAAGGCTAACAAAGTTTTTGAATGTCTGAGTGTGATAAATGGTTAACACATTGGTTCAACGTTGTATTTGGAGATTATGTTAAACCAGCTTGCTTTTGCACGATACTTCAACAGTTTCATAGTGGTGTCGAATTTAACCACCGTTATTCACTTGCTCATGTTGGTGCTATGTGTTCCTGCCTTCCTTTATACTGTCATGGAAATTGGTTTATAGTGCTATATGGAGTAAGTTTCTACCTTTCTGTCGCCATAGCAGCTCATGGCCTCTGCCATGATGGCCATCCTTAATGGACTCAAGCTGTTGTGCATGCTGCAACACCTTACATGGAAATGCCATTAAAGCTGTAGAATTATTCCTTTGACATTATCTGCATCTTCTAAACAAGAAGATAATGTAAACGGTATCTCAAGCTGAATTTTGAATAGTTTGTGCAATCTATAGCTTGCTTGCCTGATCAAACATCAATGACTACTTGATATTTTCAATTGTGCGATAACTTTTCCTATTTTTCTTTTTTCTCTGAGAGAAAGATAAATGTTATCATCAGAAATTAGAGTAAAATATATGTGATGAGGCAATCATCGAGCATTACAAGCATCAAGATTGGAGTCGATACAAAGGGGCTAGATCATCGGCTGGCCTCCTAATGGAAGTACACATAACAACATCAGATTGAATATCCCTAAAAAGGAACAAAGAGGAGAGGAGACTTCCTTGAACAGCCTATTATTCCTTTCAAGCCAAACCAGCCACATGCAGACAGATATCCAACACTTGTTCCACATGAAACCCCACCTCTTGCTCAGCTTCACCCAAGTGGGACCCAAGAGGAAATCCCTAACACAAGATTCCTCTCGTGCAATAACCTTAAAATTCAGCCAAGCCAACTTGAATAGTCTCTGAAAGAAGCTACAATACAAAAAAGAGATGGATGTGGTTTCCTTTGCTTGAAGACAAAGACATCGGCTTGCCAAGGAAAAACCTTTAATCTTCAAGGTACTGTGTAATAATTAAAGGTTTTGGATCTGTATATACACAGAGGATCCTTTCTTTCTTGTATTTGCCTATTGCCTTAATGTTATCTCATATATTTGTTAGTCAGGATTGTTATTTCTCATCGACTATCATATTGCTTGTTTACCTTTGTGCTAGCATCGCTCATTATGGTGTTTCATATGACTTGCTTCTTATTGAGTTGCTAATGAAAATTTTGGCGTCTTTTTTGTGTCCATTTTAAGGCTTATTGTATTTGGGTTTGTAATTTCTAAGGATATGTGTAGTTCAGGTTTACAATGCTTGACTGCAAATGTACAGCAACACATTGAAAATTCAGTGTGATACAAATTCCTATCAAATAAGAAGTTTATCATTTATTTACTCTAAATTTCTTTGATTCATACCTTTGGCTGCCACCATATAAAACATTGCAGATTTTTGTGGAAGATTTAATTTCATGTCAAATTCTATAGTTGTAAATGAAAGAATTATTCCAACTAGCTTGATGGCTTGTGTAGATCATTTTACCTTTGCATCATCTCAAAATAGAAAAGAAAACAAAAAACAGTAACCTAGTGGTTAGGAGCTTAAAATTTGTTAATAGAGTATAACCATATATAAGAGTTTAAATAAGTTCCAATATGTTTAGCTGAATTTGCAATAGCTTGCTGTGTCTGGAATTTCTTCTCGATAATGCTTGAAAGTTGGAAGCATTTCATTCAAATTGACACCAGCGACAAAACTTTCCCTGCATGCATGTGTGTGTGTGTGTGCATGTGCATGTGCAAGCACACACCAATATATTCTCGTGGGTCAGGTCAGGTGTAGGGATGTCAATGAATCAGATTTTATCCGATATCTGGCTGAATTCGATTCCATTTAGTTGCATTTGGTAAGCCAAAACTGTCAGGACAAATGGACCCGGTCCAAACAATGTGATCCAAACTCACCTGGATACAATGGTGAACAGTTGCTGGCGTGGATTACAAGAGGAACTCCAGAAGGACCTAACGTCTGAATTTTGAAAGTCCAAGGACTCTCTTGATAAGGGTCTCAGAAGCAAGCCCAAGGAGGACTCTAGTGATCGGGTTTTCTCTTGATAAGGATCTCAGAAGCAAGTCCAAGGAGGACTCTAGTGAAATCGGATTCCCAGTTTTGAATGTAGCCTCTTGTAACCAGAACTCCTCTAAAGGAGGAAACAGGTTACCAACCTGTTTGTAATCCTTGTTTATATAAGAGAGCACCCCTATCTCACGAAAGATGTGAGTTAAAGAGAGATAGGGTTCGTGGGTGTAGGTTATTCTAACCGAACCACGTTAAAAAACTGCTCATTTTCTTGTGTGTGTGCCTTTGTTTTTCTCGTGTTTGCCTGCGTCCACATCGTAGTCATGCTCCTCTCGTTTTAAAACCATATCTGATTATAATCGGATGCAGATATGGTTTTGATTTTTTTCTATTGAAATTGACAAATCCAAATTTGACGGATATTTGAATCTGTTACATGTAAAAGAACGGATCTTTATGAGCTTTTCACCATCCAAATTTGAATCTATTTGGCAAACTTCCATTTAGTCAATTATGGTATTTGGACACATCTGACCCAAATCCGAACAAGAGAAACTAGCCCTGTTCATAGGGACAGAGATCATAGGATTTGGTTGGCGACCTATGAAATCCTGGGTGAATCAATAATCCCAAATTTGAGAGGTTTTATTTTGTTCCGACCAAGATAAAAACCAAATCCAGTCACTTTGCATCCCTACACTAGCGGTGCAAATAGGCCATGAAATTCTGCCTTATATTTGACCATGGACTCGGCTTTATTAGGGTGTGGGCCTGATCCATCCTAATTAAGAAGGTCTATCAGATCCAATACCTAATCAAATTTTGTCGGAGGCTTCTTGGGCTTCAACGTCATCTAAGGCTACTGCCTGCTTGGTTATTGAAAATGTCAAAAAAAAAAAAGGAAAAAGGATGTTTGATCAATGACAATTATCAAATACTGGCAGTGATCCTTGTAGGGGCGTTGGATTGTGCAGACAGAACTGTGAACAAGCCTGTCTGGACAATGCTGGCTGGGTGTGGGTGTTTTTGACAAGTCAAATTTGTCCTTGGTGTTCTGCTCTTCCCAAATGTCCTAGACACTTCTCCAAGGGGTAGAGGGGAACACCAAGGGACACCGCTGGATGCATGGGACGTGTTCCAGGTGCATCTGCCGTTAGTGTTGGGTGCATGGGATGCAGACCTGCGGACGCTACCATCCACGCAATCAAACACCCCCTGTGATTACTTCAGATAGATTGGGAAAATGATCTACTAGCCCATCAGTGAACTTGGAAGATCAAGTCCTGTCAGGTTTCTCTTGGGAAGAGAATGAAGTTTGGAGTTGTAGGGTTGTGAAGGCTCCATTAATGGTTTCTTAATTCTTATAGAAGTTAACTGTTTACTTGGTCGTTAGCTGCGACAAGAAATGGATCTACATGTGTGCTACACAAGATGGTTTGGAGTTGCAGGTTTGGGGAGAAGGCTGGGGCCAAGTTAGGGTTTCAAGTATAGAACTCTTGAAACAAACCAAACAAAATCAAAGGCCAATCGTTGGTTCTATGGTTTTAGTCAACGGTACCTGTCAATTATGGGGTTTTAGTTTTACCTGTCCTGCATTCATGCAGTTATTCACTTTGATTTTCGTTACTCCAGTAAGAAAGGATCATCTTTTATCCAACTTGACTTTGTTCCTCCAATTAACTCAATGCCGCTTCCACTCAATTAACTTTCTTCTTTTGCACCATGTTGTAGGGCATGATTTATTCAGCAGAACCAGGATACAGAAGTTTGGAGATAAAGGCTTATCATTGATGCCCCCCCCATTGAGAACTTAGAGGGAAAGCAATTAAAAAATACCGTTAGACAATACAAGCAAAAACAGTGAACGTATACATGTATTAGTCATCAGAAGAAACATCAAGGCATATGTCATATTCTCAAAAAGGGGCTACCATGAAATTCTTCCAAATGTGGCATCTTCATAGCAGCTTTCAAGTTTGCTATATTATCAGTAACGAACTACACAGCTTTAGAGGGCTTCACCTCTTATGTCACCTTTGAAAATATCTTAGCGGATTCGTCTACCATCTTTGATCTATCTGACATATCAACAGGCCACAAAAACATCACTCTTTTAAGAGATACAACATGTTTACCAAATTTTGCTGCTTGTTGTTCGTCCATCTATATGCTTTAATGGTGTAGTCTGTAGTCTTTCAATACTCTCTCGACTCATTGCACCACGGCTTGACCTTTACAACAACTTGCTTTAGAATCTTTCACTTCAATGCTTGATAAGAGGGTATCTTATAATTAGAGACTGTGTTGGTAACAACGTCAACCATATCCCCAAAGTGAAAGAAATTTGATTCATTGAATTGTAAGCGTCAGTCAAAAGAAGTGTCAAGGTTGCAAGTCCAATTCTTCTCTCTAGATATTGCTGGATTATTCGAAGTTTTTGGAAGTGCATCATTCATATGCCACATCTACAAACACACACCAGTTTTAGAAATTTCGATCGCTGAAAACCTAACATTCCATCTCTTTAAATTTTAAATTCCACCAAGTGTTGCCCTCAAAATATAATTGCCATCTGCTCATGAACAGCATGTAAATGAATGCAACATCTTCCAAGAATGATAGCCAGGGCTATATGACAATGATCAACAATATGAATCCTAGACCAACACCTGTGTACACATTTGGGCAGGCAAGTTTATACTTTATAGGCTTCTATTGTGCATTAGCAAGGGCATCAAACATTCCTAAAGGCCTTTCTTGTCACACAAAATTAAAGGGAGTGTAGATTGCTTTGTACAAATACCAACAATTCTAAACACCTGCAACAGAAACAAGGCTCTCTAAGCTCGGTTGGAAGTTTCAACCTTTCGTCTGCCTGAGAAGGTCTCTTTTGTGTGGGCAGTACCAGGTGAGGAACCAATGCAGAGATTACAATAACCTTGTGTAGGAGGCCTCAAGGAAGAGCCTTGCAAATCAAGGCTTGATGCACTATGTTGATTTCAACACAATTTCAGGACCCGCTGAATAATGGAATGGCCTGGGCTTTCAATGACAGGCTGAATGTTGCAGGTGACTAACCTAATGACTTGGCCACTGATGTGGCAGGGTTAGCTCCTCAAATCTTCGTAAACTTGCATATGCAAAATCAAGCATCACCTGGTTTGCACTTTAATGCGCAGTTTGTGCAGTCACTGACATTCTTCCCTGATCCATCTCTGCCATAACATGTTAGTAACTAATGTAACTGCCATACATAATTCCCTATGTATATGCTATGACAAGAAACGGCCATCTTGATAGCAAAGGACTTGAACACTGTATTCACATAGCCACAACAAATGCCCTATCAGAACAATGTTAGTATGTTACAGTAGCTTACTCCCACTTACCTGTGTTTCCCATTTCACATTAGTTCTCATCACGTTGCTATGGAATTGTTAAGATAGAAATGAAGCAAGAAGCATTGGTTGGTTAAAGAACACCAAAACACATCGTGTTTGTCTTTCATCTCCATGGCAGGAGCAAAACAAAAGGTGAATCTGTTCCTCATACCCTCTGTAGAATGAATTTTTGCATTGCCATATTTGACACAACCCAGTTCTCCACCAATTTCCATACAGTAGCCAAGAAAAAAAAGAAAAGATTACAACAAAGAATAGAGAAAACCCACAAGAAAAAAAAAACCATTTTTCTTCATTCAATCAATGAATTCAATGAAATCAAATCCGTTCATATAACAACTCTCACCAATTAAATTGTTTTTGAACCGATACACGGACAAACACCTCCCCAAAATTGACTATCCAAAAAAAACAACAATTACCCAAAAATTTCCACTGAATGATTCACAAAAGAGAAGGGGAAAAAGCTCAGAGAAAATCAAATTTGGCATTAATCCGAACCTGATGAGGCTTCTTCCCTCGGAACCCACTTCCAGAAATGCCTTCTCACGACGATGGCTCCCTCTGTCGCCGCCCCGCCGTACTCGTCCTCCTCGTCCGTGAAGAACTCCCCCACCGGCAACAACCCTTCCTCCACGACGGCATCTACCGAGTGCAAGATATAGCACGCGGGCAACCCCGGGTAGGACGCAGACTCCCTCTCCTCGACCCTTCTGGAGTACGATTCCATCAGCACCCGAACACCATCGCCGGCGGAGCCGAGGACGGAGCCCAATTCCTCGCGGACGGCTCGGAGGGCAGCGTCGCAGACGGCCTCTCCGGGCCTCATCTTCTCCGAGAGCGGGCGGAGGCGGCGGCGGACGCTGCCGTCGCTGAGCTCCTGGTGGGACTCGATGAGGAGGAGGTCGCCAGCGCGGTTGCGGAGGTTGACGGTGGCGACATTGAGGGTACGGCGGGGCGGGACGGAGTCCTGGAGGAGCGACTCGCCGTGGGCGAGCTCGAGCCAGAGGTTGGAGACGTTCTTGGTGCCGGGCTTGACCCCCCAGGTGGGGAGGTCCTGGGGAAGCCTGGGCCTGAGCCAGTCGGTGAGGCTCTGTGGGGATGAGAAGCTCTGGGCTGTAAGGAAGGCTTTGCTGGTGGTGCTCATGGAGGGAGGGAGGGTGGGTCTGCTGGTGCTTGAGGAGGGCAAGGGCTGCTAGCAGATATTGGGTGGATGTGAGGTTTGATGATGGGAGTCATGAAATGAATGATACTCAACGGATTGAGCGTCTTCTCATGTCATGGTCATCACTTGCACATAGCCTCATGGATGGAGTCATGGTCATCACAAATATAGTCTATTTTTTATTCTTTAATGTCCACAATTCACAAATATGTGAATTTATGGTTAAAAAAAAAGATATCGGGACTTTCGTCCAGCTCGTCGTGAACTTGTTTGTGATCGGTTCTGATAGCTGGTGAGCTGAGTTATGGACAGCTCATTTAGCTTAAACTAGTCGGCCCAAACATAAGGTAGGAAAGTTTGTATAGATAATATATATATATATATATATATTAAGTATAATATAAAAAAATACATAAAATATATACAATAAGAGAAGGATGCATGACAAATATATAGATAAAATATGAATTATTAAATGTAATATAAAAATTATATATTTCAAGTGCAAAATATCTATATAGTAATGTGTTCCTTAAGACCCTTTTTCATTAGTTCTCCTTAGGCTTCTTCAAAATTCATAGTTTTAAGTATTTTTTTCTCATGTCTAACACTGTAGATGTGAAATATAGGTTTTGTTTAGTGGAAACTAGCTTTTGGATCGCCTATATACAAGTTTTTTTAGTGATCCAAAATCGATGGTTACGAAGGTACCTATTTTTCTTAGCTCATAACATCATGTATTTTTGTCAAAAACATATGATCCAAGAGTTGATTTACGCTAAATCACACATCTGATGATTCAAATCTATCATAAAACACTTAAAACCTATAATGCAAAAAGGGGCAAAAATGAGAAATTAGGCCTTATATATATAAATGACCAAAATGACACGTTTCTTGAAAGACCTTGAAATTTCAGAAATCCATTTGTTGTCCAAAATTATAAATATTATTATTTTAAGACCTTTTTAACCTTCACACCTATCATTTTTTGTGTGAATTTTCTTCGTGTGTGAATTTTCTTCGTATGTGAATTTTCTATCTTCACCAAAAAAGCCTTAGCCTCCACCATCGCCTTCAGCCAACGCTTGATCTTCGTCACCCCATCAAAAATCACTCTATGGTGAGTCTCTTGTTGGTGCGGGTATGACAGATTCCATTATGACTGGAGAAGCCACCACTTGGCGACAGAGAATGACCCGGGTTATCTGATGGAAACTCAAACTTCAAAACTTCACAAATACTTGAATTACCATGCATTAAAAATTTACCAAATTCGCATAAAATAAGTGCAAACGAACTTTCTTTTAAATTCAAACCTACAAACATCGCAAATACTTGAGTTACCTCGCATAAAAAATATGCAATTTTTTTAACTTAAATCGACAAACCTCGCAAATACTCAAGCTACTTCGCATAAAAAATGTAATAATGTCGATAAAAAATCTATGAATTTTTTTTAACTCGAACCAACAAACCTTGCAAGTACTTGAGTTATCTCACATAAACAATTTACAAAATTTACATGAAATAAGTGTGAGAGAATCTTCTTTTAAACTTTCAAACTTCCAAACATCGTAAATACTTAAGTTACTTTGCATAAAAAATTCTTAAATTTGACATAAAAATTTTATGATTTTTTTTTTAAACTCAAGCCGATAAACTGTGCAAATACCTAAGTTACTTTGCATAAAAAATGTGATGACGTTGTATAAAAAAAAACTGTATTTTTTTTTCAAACTTAAACCTCTAAATTGCACAAATACCTGAGTTACTTTGCATAAAAAATTTAGAAATATGCATAAAAAAGCTGCAAGTTTTTTTTTAAACTCGAACCTCCAAACATCGCAAATAGATGATTTACCTTGCATAAAAAATTTACTAAATTCGCATAAAATATATGCAAGCGAACTTTCTTTTAAATTCAAACCTTCAAACATCGCAAATACCTAACTTACTTCGCATAAATAAATATTTGACAATTCATATTAAAAATATGTGAACTGTCTTTTAAACTCGAATCGACTCTTGAGCTTTTTCATGTTATATAAATAGTAGTGTTCAAGACATACCATATTCTGGGACTTGCATTTTAGCGTTATTCTTTCATAATCTTCATCATCAGAAAACTCAAGTCATTTTCCATCTCGAAGTGGTGGCTTCTCTAGTCATGACCAAATTTGCCATACCCACACTACTAAGAGATTCATGGAAGACTGGTTTTTTAAAGGGTGATAGAGATTAAGCATCAATGGCTGGCAACTAAGGCATTTTTGATAGAGACAGAGAAAATCTGCATATAGAGAAAATTAACACGAAATATGATAGGCGTGAAAGCTAAAAAGGTCCTAAAAATAATAGTATTTACGATTTTGGACAACAAACAATTTTTTGAAATTTTAAGATCTTTTTGAAAAATATCATTTTTGCAGCAGTATGATATATATATATATATATATATATATATATATATATATATATATATATATATAACATAGAATATTTTTACACCAACCAACTTGTGTTTGACTCATCTCATTCATGACCATGCCCAGCTCAAGCTCAACTTGGCTAAACACGAATATGAGCCAAACCTGAACAAGATCTGTTTGGTTTGTTGGGCATGCTCACCGGCCCCAGTTATATCACAAAAAAAATGTCTGCATTGTGTTAGAATGACATAATTTTCTTGACTATATATATTGTCACTAGAATATGAGAATTAGAATATGGGCATTTTTAATAGTTTTTTTGTTAAATCTAACTAACTAACTAACTAACTATATATATATATATGTTTGGCTCTTTATTTAGAACTGTGCCGAGCTCAAGCTTTGATCAGCTAAACATGAACATAAGCCAAGTCACGAGTTCAATATACTAGTAAATGAGCTGAGCCTGAACATGCTCTGTTTGGTTCGTTTGGCTCGTTCACCGGCCATAGTTATATCACAAAAAATATGTCTGCATTGTGTTAAAATGACATAATTTTCTTGACTATATATATTGTCACTAGAATATGAGAATTAGAATATGGGCATTTTTAATAGTTTTTTTGTTAAATCTAACTAACTAACTAACTATATTATATATGTTTGGCTCTTTATTTAGGACTGTGCCGAGCTCAAGCTTTGATCAGCTAAACATGAACATAAGCCAAGTCACGAGTTCAATATACTAGTAAATGAGCTGAGCCTGAACATGCTCTGTTTGGTTCGTTTGGCTCGTTCACCGGCCATAGTTATATCACAAAAAATATGTCTTTGTATCATGTTAGAATGTCTCGCTAAGCCTTTTAAAACTTTTGAAGGCCACTTGCTAGGAAGTTTGTTTTTGAAGGTTGAGACTTCACGCTTTCGAGATGCACTGCATTGGAAAGTAGAAAGTTTACTTATTGTGAACATTGAAAGTGTGGTTGTGATTTTTAAAAGTTAAAATAATGTTCAAAAGAACTTCACTTTCAAAAATCTCATGAGATTTAATGTCATGCACCCTCGTAATAAATGAGATTCACTTTTCAAATCTCACTCTTAGGTTTGGTATCAATTTAGTGCCAAACGTATTAATGTTGAAAGATTTTTTTTTTAATTTTACGTTTATAAAAAAACTCATGTATAATGAGTATTTTTATAACTCATGTATAATGAGTATTTTTTATAAAAGGGTTTAACATCTATTTTAAATAAAAAAACATACGCCTAGTGGTCCCTTGTATATTGTTACCTAATTGTTCCCTTTGTTGTTTCTTACTGGTTTCATCTTAAGCATCATCGCTGCATGCATCCAGTCGGGTTTGATTCGGACCCAAGTGAGATCAAACCCATATTTGATTTAAGATGCTGGTACCGGTTGTCGAGTCTGGTCCAATCAGACCTATCATAAGAATAGCTTATTAGGATTGCATGAACCAGACTCGGACCATACTCGGTAAAGTAATATTTTTATATATTTTTTTACATTGAAAAGTTGCAGATCTTAGTCTGAACTCGGGTCCTGGGTCTGGTATTTCATAAACCTTACCCGGCTTCATATATTAATCAGATTCTAATCTGACCTCATTGTTTATTGCCAAACCCTCACCCTATAAGGTTTGGTACGGATCAGGTTCTGGTCAAACCTGATCCATTGTCACCCCTAATCTAAACACGTTCACTTCACTTCACGCTTCGCACATCGTCTCTGGCAATCACTCCAATAAGTATGGCTACGATATTTACTTTGGTGTTTGACTATATATGTTTTCATTTTGGGTTGGTTCGTAAGGCAGGGTGATCATGAGACCCCATATAGGGTTTTCTTAGTCTCAAGGAAGACTATATATCTTTTATTTACAATTTTAATGAACTTGTTCTCATCTTCTTTTTTTAAAGGCAAGATGGAGTTAGGCAGACCCCCACCAGTTACTATTCAACGTAGCACTGGGGTTTTGAACCTGCAACGTCCCACTATAGAGAGACGTACACTGACAGCTCCTACCAACCACGCGGAGCACACCCGTTGGTTGTTCTCATCTTCATAGAGTTGCAAGTGTACTTTATTTTTGTTTTGGCCTCATATGTTCTATTTAGTCTTTCTATTTCTGTTTGCTGTTTGAAATAAGGAAAAAGATGTCTTAACCCAAAAGTCAGTTTAAAAAACAAGTAATAGAAATTTACTGCCTAGTGCCCAGATCAGTCGAGTGGCAGCGAGCCTAGGAAGAAATTGCTGACCCTTCCTCTCAGGTTCAACTCTCACTAGGTCTGTGGATGCCTTTAGCTGATGGACTTTGTAAGGGGTTCGATTACTTTTCAGGAGAGTGGACCTGTTAAGTGATCTGTTTTTTTTTTTTGAAAGGCAAGCTGGGGTTAGGCAGACCCCTATCAGTTATACAACTATACCGTTGAAAGGTAACGTGCACTGGCTGCTCCTACTAGATAAGCAGAGCCCCGTTGGTAAGTTTATCATAAGACCTGAAGAAGATCAGGTCATGCTGAACATCGGGCTGATCAACCACACGGTTTAAACTTCTAAAGCTTTCCATTCAACTGTGCTTAATACGTTCCGGTAAGCAATCCTTTCCGTTGAGTTTGAACATCTTGCGTAGCGGTCATCGTTCCCGCAAAATCCCTTACACAATTAACTCGATGTTCTTGAATTGGCTTTGCTAGCTCTTCCCTTTACAATCGCTCACAAGTGCCAACGTTATTGCGGATTCACACAACATTTTTTGCCAAAAAACCTTACCAAAACCTTAGTGATTTTCATATTTACAAAACCTTATTGTCAACACTTTTATACTCTCAAAATCTCTAACTTCTTTGCATTTGGCATTCTCTTCGTCTTTGAAATAACCCGTAAACTCTCTCTCTCTCTCTCTCTCTCTCTCTCTAATAAGCAAGTAAAAGCCATACCATGGTAGTGTTATGGCCATCTTTCAAACCCTGCGGCTAAAAAGAAACACTCTACAGTATATATATATATATATATATATATATATATATATATATATATGTATAATTGAGTGATGCATTAAGCCCATTTCTCCCATGAACCATGTTCAGAGCTGAAGCTGCCTCCTCCGTGCTGCTGTGCGTACTCCATCAAGACTGTGCGAGCACATACATCCCATGTTCTTGCCATGTCTTCCAATGAAATTGGCTCCGAAAGACACCGAACTGATAGGCTAAACCTCACCTTAGCCTTTGTTGACAGATCACCTTCATTGCTGTAATACGAACGGTTATAAGCTTTGGGTTGGAGTGACACTGCACAAGCAGAACACTGTCCATAAAACAGCAAAATTAAAACAGTAACATCAAACTCACCTTAGTTCCATTTGTAGCCTGTCTAGGATTATAGGGGAGCACTTAGGATAAGTTGCAGGAACCAGCAACCTTACTGGCCAAATCAAGAGCTGCATTGGAACCAATATAAAAAAAAAATTGTTATCAGAAAAAAGATCATCAACAAACTGTAAGAACACACACACACACACATATATATATATATATATATATATATATATATAGTTATATTTAATATTAGATGAATTCAACTTTATTAAAATATCCTTAAAAAATGACATTTTAAAAATACATGATTACTTTTGGAGGTAAAAAAATTAACTTTGATAGATTCATAAAATTATTTTTTGAAAAAAGTGTTTGACGCTTTATTTTCCTCCAACTTCAAAAGACCTGTTCAAAAAAGTAATCATGCATTTTTCAAAAATGTCATTTTCTAAGAGTGTTTGTCATTTTAATTTAGTTGAATCAATCTAATATTAAATACAATTAGTTTAACGTTAGATAACCTTATATATATATATATATAGAGAGAGAGAGAGAGACTACAAGAAACGAATTTTTTTCATTGCAAATGTGCAACGGATTAGCGAGAGAAAATTATCCATAGCTAACATTCAAAATATTTGCAAAATTAGCGACGGAAATATCCCTCTCGTAATTCTGTCGCTAATGAGCGACGAATTAGCGATGACATTTTTTTGTCGCCAAACACTACAAGAAAAAATGCTAACTAACGATGAAATTAGCAAGGAAATTATTCCGTAGCTAATTTGTTGCTAATTAGCGAGGGATTAGCGAGGAAATTTTTTCCTTGCTAATCTCTCGCTAATTAGGGAACAATTTCGTTGCTAATCCATCACTACTTTTTTATTTAAACCGTCTCAGCTGAGGTGCAAAATTTTCTCTCTCTCCTCGTTCGAAATTTAAACCGATGACTTCTCGAACGATGACGATTTTGTGGCAGAGGAACACGAGGAAGAAGAGGAGTCAGAGTCGCCCGCCGACACTGGAGGACCAGACAGAGTCAATTTTTCGACATCCAATGGAGCCGACGAGTTGAACCACCATACATCAATTGCTGACCGACCCACTTGAGAAGATCTTCTCGCACCTCTCCCTCCGGGAGATCTTAGCCTGCCGCGCTGTGTGTCAGCTGTTCCAGCAAACCCTGACTTGCCCCTTCTTCCTACAGCGGGTCGCTTTCCGCACCAGCCTCAGCTGGTTCGTCGTCCACCCCTCGCACTGCCGAAAGTCCCGTCGTGCCTCGTCGGAGTCCCTCCACGTCTACGATGCCGAAAGTGACGTTTGGCTTCGCTTCCCGCTCGATTTCCTCTCCTTCTCCTCCGCTATCCCCGTTGTAGCATCCTCCGGCCTCCTCTACCTCTAGTGCGAGTCGAATTTTGTTCGCTCTCTCATCATCTGCTCGAGCGATGAAAGTGGGGAGAGATCTTTGACATCTTAAGGCGGCCCCGACTGATCCAGGGGAAGGGGGCGAGACTTCACATGGTGGGAGTCCGTCCGACCTATTGTTGTCGGAATACCGCTCGGCAGGGAACAAATTTTTTTTAAAAAAAATTAGCAACGGATATTATCCCTCGCTAATTTAAAATAGCGACGGAGTCACGACAGATATTATCCGTCGCTAATTTAAAATAACGATGTACTCACGACAGATCATGTCCGTCGTTAATCTGTCCTAAATTAGCGATGAAAGTAGCAACAAATAAGTTCTATCGCTAATTATCGACCATGATTATGTGACAGACACTATCCATCGTTAATCCGTCGCTAATCCATCGCCAAAGTGTTTAGCGATGAATTAGAGACGGATTAACGACGGATATCGTCTGTTGCTAATCCACATTTTTCTTATAGTGAGAGACAAAAAGCAATCAACATTACTTAAAAGTAAAACTCAACAAAGCGTTGAGTCCCACAAGCACAACCACAACAGCAACATGAGAACACCGTTTAACACAAAAATAGAAAAATCCGAACACAAACAGAAAACTCATCAAGAACCATAGACATCTAGATGGGGATCGGTTGGTGGCAAAGGCAGGTCTTTGAGGTATATGCGAAGGATAGCATACACATCAGTCAAGACCCTATGAGTCAGACGATTAAGGTTGAACAGGACATCCCCCGAGAGAGAGAGGGGGTAAGTGCCTAGTGCGAGCTTATGATGGTTTTTGGGGTGTTTTTTTGTAAAACTTGTCCCACAAATGCATTAAGTACTAAAAAGTGACTTGGATTTTCAGCTTGAATATTTATGAAAATTGTAGACCATCAATTTTTAAACATTATAAAAATCTAGTCACATGTGGAAATTGGATGATCCAAGAGCCCATTCCCCCACACACATACACACATACACATACACATACACACACATATATATATACTTATCTTGCAAATATTTTTCTTCTTTTATTATTATTATTCTTACGAATTACTAACCGTTAAACTAATCTCACCTCTAGTGGGGGCTGTTACTCTTCTTGTATATAATGGGGTTTCTCACCCCCTCTCATTTATGCATTCTTTGTGCATTATTCCATTAATAAAATTAATACTTTTTAAAGTGTTTGTGAGTGCTCTCTTGTGATTCCTCTTTGGTGCCCTTAGTATCCTATGTGTGCGAGCCCTTAGTGGTTTATGTAAGAGCATTTATGCCGTGTGGTTGTGCTCTTGAAGATCGTGAGTTCGCTTTGTGTTGGTGGGCGTCTCATTACACAAAAATCTCATGATCTTTTGAAAAAAATCTAGTTTTTCTCAAAAAAACATCAGTATATATAAAAATATAAACAATATAAAAGATACTACAAAAAAATGTTTTTATTGCATCAATATCATGATATTTTCAGAATAAGAGATATTATAAAAATATTGCATCTTCTGGTATTCTATCCGCCTTTGAAAATATCATGGTGTTGCGATTAGTGATAAAAAATATTGGTGACTGTGACAGATTGAAACATAACATGGGAGCTTTCTTTTGTCTCCACGAAACACTGACTACTGAATCTGTTACCAGGAGCTTAGTCACTGACCGGGCTAGATTTCAAACATCATAAGGCCAAAATCTTTAAACATGCTCTGATTACAGTACTTGAACTTTGGATTACCTTTTGCTCCAGTGGTAATTGAGAACTGAAGACAGGATCGTAGGAGCATTTCACAACAATTCCTTCTCTGTCTTCAGGGAAAGCTGATGACAGATCAACATCCACGTTGGTGATTTCTAAGACGGTTTCAATTAATGTCCGGTTTATTTCCTTGACTTCTTCCTGAATGATATGGCGAATCTACAAGAGCAAGAACCCAAGGAAATTTGAAAGGCAGTATCAGGAAAGCATGTCAAGAGAGAGCATAACATCAAATATGATGGCTTGAAGATAAAAGCGAAGCAAAACATTAGCTTGCATAAGAGGTTATAAAGATTCCTTTGAAACAAATGAAAAAGCCACTGCCCCAAAGGGGTTTGGCGTAGTGGGATGGGGCCCAGGCCGCATGTCAGACGGTCTAGTTTCAAATCCCATGGGCTTTACCCCTTACGCAAGCCTAAGCGTGGTGACTCCTTGGGGGCAAGGGTAAGGTCACAGAGTTTTACGTTGTCAGGACTGTTCATAAGTGGAGGCAGAGCCAGCGTGGCTATGTCTCTGATCATGGGGGTGGTTTCTCTGTGTAAATATAAAAAAAAATTAAAAAGCCACCATAAAAACGTTAGTTTAAAATAGAATGCACAAAGTAAAAAGGTTGATTTGTCTGTGATGATGAAGCATGAAGGATTCTAATATGGACAAGCATTCCAGTGAGAGAAATGGAGTTGATTGGCTTTGAGACTAACAGAGCTAAAGAAATGCTTATGTAAATAATTTCAAAGAAACAACACAACTGTAACAGTTGTCCTTTAATGATATTCAGTACTTTTTGACTCGTACCTATTGGCTCACTATTTGTGAGATTTACGCTCGTTACTTCAAGCATTCTGAAGCTTCCTTCACAGAGGCAAAGTTTCAGACAATTTGACACGGTCTTTCTTGCAGAGTTAGTAGATCTTTGCCTTGACAGAACAAAGTTCACTCTCATTTCAAGCATATGCTTCATATAAACGGCTATTGCAAATGAAAACTATGCCATAGTAACTGAAAAACTTGCATATTGAAAAATGCTCATTCAAGGACATGTTTCATATAAACTTCTATTGCAAGCAGAACCTATGCAATAGTAACCGGAATATTGTTTATTGGGAAAATCTCAACAAAGTTCAGACTCTCATTTCAAGCATATGCTTCCTATAAACGGCTATTGCAAATGGAAACTATGTCATAGTAACTGAAAAACTTGCTTAGTGAAAAATGCTCATTCAAGCAGAACCTATGCAATAGTAACTGACAAACTTGTTTATTGAAAAAATATTCTGTTGGCAACTGTTTTGCCTTTTCACTTTGTAAGAAGCTTGATAACAATGAGACACAACTCGAGGGAACTAGTTTCAATAAGTACCATCCTAGACTGCATCGTTTCACAAATTGCAAAAATTAGTAGAACTTCAAATTCTATGAGTCTCAGTAGAAAGGATTTGAATGATTCATAACTTTTTGAAAGCTAAACCACGTATGCATTTTGAATCTTTTTGTTCATAATCTGCACAAATTTTCAAGATCAAAGATATTCTTTTATCTATCACATAATGGAAACCCTCTACATGATGCTTTGACAACCAGAGTAAATTCTGGCAGTTTCTAATGTCAATTCAGTTGCCCCTCAACGCTTTATATGTGGATGAATCTTGGAATTTTATGTAAACTGGTAGAGTGAAGCTTCCAAATGAAAACAATAAGGGCCCATCAGGAAGGTTGGGTTTCCAGATTTGAATATAAATCTCTCATCATTATTGTACCAAATGCCATCAATCCAGTTGCAATTTTCAGAAATATAAGTCATTGAAAAGAGCAATGAATCTAGTGGTCCAATTGTAGGAAAGGAATTCAGGTGGATGGAGATTGAAGGTACTTCTCATTGAGGATATACAGACTCCATAAACTGGAGCCACAAATGTTTGTCATGAAAATATGAATAGAAAATTAAGGAATATTGTTTCAGATAAGAACATCTAAGAAGCATTCTACATAGTTCAACAATATCTAGTAGCAGCAGATAAGTATGAGTTCCTAGCACTAGATGTTATCGAGACCCAGACGATAACATATAAATCATTCATATAATTCACAGGCCAAATTAGTTATTAAACTGCTCAAGCCTAATAGTGGAAATCTGTTTCTCTGTATAAGGGAATATCTGAATTGAAAATTAAAAAACCAATCTACTCGTTTTCTTATGCAACATCAAGTCTAAAAGATTTCCCATAACCGCATCATTCAGTTTTCATTCACTTAACAATACATAGTAGGAGTGGCCAGAGTGACATCTGATCGAATCTAAACAGACTACCTCTGTTTTCTATCAAAGCTACAGTCTATGATCGATATGGCTAAAAGCCTGAAGAGATTTTGCAAAAAAGAAACAAAATACCTTCACACCTTTGATGTGAAGACAGATTTCTGTGTGCCATATCTTTGAACACCAAGAACCGTTATGAATCATTTTTCTAACACTGTATATATCTGTAGGGAGCTTTTTTTCGACAGATATAGGTAGGAAGCACATATATATAATTTTATTTATTTATTTATTGTTGTGGAAACTCTCATGCATAATATGAAGATCAACTTTACAAATGACCAAATGAATAAAATAGCGTACCTCGAATCTAGGTCTCTCCACTCTTGAGGTTGCATTTGATTCCATGTCAAATGACTCTGTGGTACCAAAGCGCTGAAGACTGCAGTTCACACTTCCTACTGATGATATAGTGCTTGAAGTCACGGGACTTGTGCTGCGCCTCATTCTCTTGGTGGTAGCATTGCCATCATCAGTTATTCCTGATTTCAAATGAACTTTGGTTGTAACCTCCAGATCCTCACCAACAACATTTCTAGACCCTTTGCCCGGGGTTGGTGCGGCCACTCGATCAACCAACTCCATGACACAGCTGATATCATGGACAGCTGAATCAAAAGCCTGAGGTGATACTAATCTGACCTGAAAGGAAAAACTTTCATTAGCAGCCATACAATGACACTCCATTTTGCTTGGTGCATACTATGACTGCAAGTCTGCAACATGTAACAAGGTGATAATTACTTACCAGCTAGATATTGCAGCAACATTAGTGCATTAGTTTCTTCTTTTTCCTTTTCTCATTAATTATTCAAAATAACAAAATGGAAGCATAGATTTGATTAAAAATATAAAGTCATAAAGTCAAGTAGCAGTTATCCTATTGTAGAACATGATGATTTTGAAGTTGTAGATACAACAGAAAAGCAGCAATGAAGCCCCGGCAAGCCACTAACCGCTCTAAGCAAACGCTGCAATGGCCCCGCGGGTACCCTCTTGTGACCTGAATATATGACTGGTATATCGCCCTGACATCCATCCTGTGCAGCAAATTCTGCAAGAAGGGGTGATGCTGAGATCCCGATGGTATTGATTGAAAGAATTTGAGCTTGAGTTCCTGGATCAGCTGACTGTTTGTTTACACCATTTTCTACACTGGAGAGAGATGAAATTCCAAAAGACTCAGGGGTTTCTTCCTTAAGTGATTGCACCATGGGAATGGAAGGAACCATAACTGGTGAGTTTGCAGCTTGCGTACATGTTACTGTCAGCAGACTTTGAGAAGCATGCTGGCTAGTTTGAGGGGGCAAAGATTTAAGGAGCCAAGGGGAAGAAATGGGAACAGTAAGGCCAGGCCGCTGTTCATGATAAACTGGATGCTGTCCCACAGGATGGCTTTGCTGAAACTGCTTCATAACACCAGGTTGAACATTCAACTCCTTGTGAATACCATTAAACTGTTGAACCTCAGCGTGGAACTGTGCAGATAGCTGCTGATTTTGTTTCATGTATAGTTGCTGTTGCTGCATCAGCTGCTGTTTATGCTTCTGCTGAATCACATACTGCCGCATTTGGCACGGTGGTAATTGTTGAATCAGCTGCACTTCATGCTGTTGCTTCAGGTCCGAGTTCTGTTGAAAAGTATTAATTGACTGCTGTGAGGAGTTCCCAATACTTGGCACCATGCTGCTTAAGCTAGTGTGATGAGGTATGGTAACCATATGTTGCTGCATCGAACAAGAAGCATTATGAACCACATAATTTTTTGCAACTTGTCGCGTACAACCTAGACCATTGGCTTGTGTAACTGCTATTCTAGATGCTAGCTGCCGCACATTTCTCTTGTTTTGAGAAGTTGAAACCACATTTTGAGTTGCTGAAGTTGTGGACTCCTGCATTTTTGCAACTGAATTAGAGAGCATTGATGTTGCTGAATTTTGAAAGTTCACTGGTTGCAACTGGTTGGCTTGAGTATTATGTTGTTGTGACTGAATAATGTGCAGTTTCCGTCCTTGCTGATGTACATCAGAACCTTTGCAATCCTTCAGTGCATTAAGAACATCACATATGATCCACTCCAGGGAGCCTAACTGGTCTCTGACATTAGGTGGAATCCCATGTTTGGGGGCCTGCAGAACTGCTATCAGATGCTCTACCCTATTCTTGTAAAACCGGAGCTTCTCTGCTTGCTTGGTGTGTATAGGTGGCTGGGCAGCATCAAGCTATCAAATGACAAGCAAAACACATTTTAAATACACGGCTGCCCTGCATAATCAAACGTATTGAAACGTTGAAGAACAAAGGACCGCACCTGTTGGCATCTCATTATGAGCTCTGGATACAGTTCATGAAGTTCAGAATAATACAGTCCCTTTAAAGCTTGTAGCTGTAAAGTGAAAAAAAAACATGTTAACATAGATTCGAAGCTTAAATCAAAGGCAATAGCTCGGGTAGCATCTACTTACGAATTTCAGTAAAGTTTCAACCACTGGGAGATATAGGCCACAAGAAATGAGCTTGACCAACATTGAGCTAAAAAGAACTAAAGCATTAAAAAAGCAAAAAACATAAAAACAAATAGACAATCTGCGGAGTACCTTACGCAGGCCATTGCTTAGGACTAAAGGCATGTTTCTAAAATGTGTGATGACTGGTATACAAGAAATAGACAGCTTCTAAATAGAAGAAATAACAACGTACCATTACAAAACACTAGTTTAGCATCATGAAGCACCTGTTTCTTGGTGCAAGTTCTTCTCTTACGTGTTGATGCAGTGCCTGCCGCTGAGAATGAAGAGGTTCTTTGAGATGGAAAGCCCTTAGATGCTCATGGCAATTTTGGGCATCAAATTTGGTTATTCATGTAGAGGGCAATTCTCCTATAGCTAAATTCCCCATTTATATTATCGATTTAGTTAGCACTTCCGGCAAAATGAAGATGAAAAACTAAGAGAAAAACAACCTTTGTCCCAATATTTAGGAGCTTCTTAAAAGCTATCTACTGTCAATTAGCACAGTGCTATTTATCTTATTACTACTCGTGGTAGGCCCTAATTGAGCACAGTCTGGCCAGGTCTAGCCCATCCCATTTCACCCTGGTATTAGCTTTCTCAAGCACTAGAAACAGAGAAATCTAATGAAAGACAGAGTCAACACCCGGGTAACAGAACTGTGAAAAGTGCTATTTATCCTCTGTATGAAGCGGGGATCAATCCTTTTTATGCACTCGGTCTTCATGCATTTGTCAAATCTCAGAAGCAAGAAAATCAGCGTTTATACTTTATACATATCTATGCATGTACGTGTTACAGTAAAAATAATTAACAGTACCTTTTGATATGCCTCCTCTTTCCAATCATCAGCTGTTGGGCTGGCAGTTTGAAATGTAGAATCCCTTGATACTGGAAGACCCCAAGAAAGGTCTCATTATGAAGATGAAAAGGAACCAAATTTTCTTAAATTTAGAGTACATTGACATAATGTGTCTCAGTATTCGTAACCATACATTCTGAGTGCTACTCTGGCAGTGACATAATGCTTGCTCTTTTGGTCTTATTAGATCAGCATGATTGGTGTAATAATAGGCAAGCACAGGAAAACCAGGGAAAAGAAGATTGAGGGCTAAATATTTCACGTAGTTTAACTCTAAGTGTGTGCTTGGATTGGGAGAATCTAGTGGAATTCGAATCCAATTCCACTAAATACTGCAAAAACCTATGTCCATTTTTCAGCCACAAAGAGGATTTTAGTGGAATTAGGTTTCAATCTTACTGAATTCCTTCAATCCATACACACTCTAAAAGGAAAACTCTAGCTGTCGAATTGCTTTTTCATTTACTAGTACCATAAACTAAGGGAAAAGCAAACCAGCTAATATACTTCCATCAAACAGTAACACAAAACCACCAAAAGGAAAAGAAAAGGAAATAGTTGCATAAAGGCATGAATGAGAATTCCCTCCAAAGTTACCTTGGAGTAGAAAAGGTGTTTGACCTTTCAACTCCCACCAAGTTCAAAAGACCTATAATGACCAAAAAAGAAACCTTGCATTTTAAAAAATGTCATTATTAAAAGTTGCATAAAGGCATGAATGAGAATTCCCTCCAAAGTTACCTTGGAGTAGAAAAGGTGTTTGACTTTTCAACTCCCTCCAAGTTCAAAAGATCTATAATGACCAAAAAAGTAACCTTGTATTTTAAAAAATGCCATTATTTTAAGGGTGTTTTTAATTATTTTCATAAGGTTGAATCCATATAATGTTAAACCTAACTAGTTTAATGGTAGATTAATCCTATATATATACCCTTACTCAAGGAGACTTCAGTTGGCCCTCTTTGCTGTTGAAATGGTGGTTTTTGCTGCTGAGCTATGTTCTGAGTCTGCAAAGATCTGCTAGGTGTTTGAAATCTATGTTGCAATTCTTGCATCATGTGTTGCTGCTCTGATGTTTGTGGCTGCAACTGTGACAGCTGAAGTGTATTGTTGGGCTGCTGACCAAGTTGCAAAATGCTATGCTGTTGTGCTGCTTGTTGCTCCTGGTGCACACACATTGGCCTACTCGGCCCCCCAGATTGTTGTTGGTGCCGTAGCAATGTGGAAGGATTCTGCTGAGTTTGATACTCTTGTACATTGGGTGCACTTTTCTGACTCATTGGTTGCTGCTGTTTTGACAGCAATATCAGGTGCTGATCGAGTGCAGATTCCTGTTGGTGAATTATAGACAGTTGCTGTTGTACGTCTGATAGCTCTGGTTGCATGTTGTGCCTATGGGTTAACCGTGGATGTTGCTGAAGAATGGGTGGCACAGACTTCTGTACAGGACATTGTTGGTTCTGTTGGCTGCTAGAGCCTTGAGTTGTCTGCATGACATAAGGCTGCAGAGGCTGTTCAGATGATTGCATTACTGGCTGTTGCTGTAGAAGATGATTTGGTTGGATGAGGGATTGCCCGAATTGCATGTATTCTTGTTGAAAATGATGTGGAGGCTTCTGCTTCAATAATCCCCGTGGTAGGTGCTGTGGCTGCTGATTTTGTGGTTGTTGTTGATGCTGTTGAGAGACAAGATGTTGCAGCTGCTGCGTCAAATGCAATTGACCCTGAGAATTTGGCAAAGTATTTTGCATAGTTCCTTTTCTTATTGTATTATTTTCTGATCCATGCATAATTTCAATTATGTTCTGTCCTATTAAATTATTTGCACAGTTTTGTGCAATTCCAGGCATACTTTGCAAGATGGAACTTTGGCTGACAGCACCTAACATGTTGCTCTCAGTTATTCCTGTCACGGGGGACAATGCAGATGGCAAGTTCAAAGTATTTTGTGGAGCATTGGGCGTGACAGATTTTTGAAGGATTTGTGGAAGCATCTGATTGCTTTCTTGAGGCTGAGTAGATAAGAGGTTTGGTAACTGTTGCCCCTGTTTTTGTGAATGTTGTTCTAGACTTTGTGAACCTGTTTAAAGGGGTCATAACAAAAGAACCATCAATGATGGATAGAGCATGAGGCTAGAAATCCATCTTTAGTGTCTTTCAATGCCGATTAATACAAAGGGAAGAATGTCGATGAAGTGAGTACAATACCTGAATCTTGAGAATTTTGCTTGCTACCTGAAGAGCTTGTTGCTAAATAATTTCCAACATCCATGCCCTTGTTTTTCATAACCATACTTTTCAGCTTTGAATGAATCCAATTCACGTATTCAAGCTGAAATTGACAGTTTATGCAAGGAACAACAGTAAATAGTGGCACCAATTTAAAGTCACCAATGAAAAAACAAAATTAGATTACCCGTTTCCTATAAATTTGAAATTTTATACTGTTAAAACGATGCAGGTTGTTTCATGATGCTAAAGCTATTACCTTAACAAAAAATAAAAAACATAGCAGTTCAGATTTTCATTTTACACTAAAGAACGGCCTCCATATCCATGAATGCAAAATTACTAGGAGAAGAAATAAGAAACGAAGAAACTACCTTGAAACTACATTAGAAATAAAGTCAGTTCTTGAAGATGCAATATGAACCAACAGTATCAAGGTGGTGGAAAATTCTGACCAAATTTCTGCCTCAATCAATATTTGGCCATTCATGTTAGCAATTTATGCAAATATCTTACCATAAGCTGTGAATCAAAGATATATTTCCCAAACTTATTAGATATCGATAGCTAAATGTATATTGTGACCTTGATACATAAAACCTTGTAATATTCATTAATGTTGTCCATATCGTGCCGTATTGTACGATACAGTATGATACGTATCGCTACTTGTAGGGTTTACGATATGATACACACTCATATCATGATATGAGTGTGTATCATACCTGTATCAGGTGTATCCTATGATACACCCTTATATCTCGACACACTTTAAAAATGCCAAAAGTTTTTTTTAGTTTTAAATACCTTTTGAGGGTCTACTTCTCCGTTTGTCTAGAAATCATTAGAAGTGCATTTTCATTATTTTTTCACTCCAAGAAGTGAATTAAGATAAAAAAACTGCATTTATACAATTTTTCACTAAAGAAAAGAGGTTAAGGTAAAAAATCTTTATTATGAGTAAAATTACAAAGTTGGATCCGTAAAAATTAAAGATTTATATTAAGGTATAAATCAGACTCCACACTCCTCCAAAAAAGATAGTATAAGATGTTCTTGCATGGCAATGCAGCACGCAAGTGATAAGTGGAAACCGATTGAAAATTGAGTGCTACTATTGCCATAATATTTTTGTTTATGTAATATTAAAGTATAAGTCTTGTGACATGTTCTTAATTGCAGAAGATATTTAATATTTTGCATTGTTCTTGTAAGATATGCATGCAATACTAACTATGATTCTATATTAGTTGATGTTTGATGATGTCTTATGTGACTCATAGCTACATAAATTTTGTGTAACTTATTACTATTTTATCTGATATGATTTTTTAAAAGGTTTATTTTTTTTTTTTGAAATTTTTATTAAAAATTTATGATACAATACGGTGTTACTATTAGCCCAACCTTGACATTCACAATGGTCATATCACTACTGCATTATAAGTTTGCATACCAATGATATAAAGTTAACTAGAGAACTTAAATGAACACATTTATACTTTATTTTAATAGACTTTTCATCTCAGCCGTTCATATTTGCTACCTAGACTTTTGTTCACAATCTGCTCCTTTTGTTCAAGTTATGAAGACGCTCAAGCACATTATGCAGCAGGTTTTCCTCAAGCTATTTAGTTCTTTGAGCAATTTATTCCTTCGAAATGATCCGGGAAATGAAGGAAAAGTTTACAATCCTAGTCTCCAAACATGGTGGTGATTTAAATTATAGTTCTCTGCTATTTATGATCTGATCATAGCTTTCTTAGTAAAAAATGACAGTTTCCCAAACAAATTAAAGTTCTGAAGTGCACCATTAGAGTTGATAGGAGATTTTTGTCAAACGCGGCGGCAGACAAGAACTTAGAGGGATAGACCGAATGAGAAGGATCGACAGATGACAAATTAGAAATCATACCGTCATCAAGAAAACAAAACTAAAGTTAAGATGAAGCCACTAAACCTGACTTGAGGCCATCACGTAGACTCTCTCCTCAAAAGATTCTGCAATCTTGTTCAGTTCAGCAATCCCCTCAGGAACATTAGGCAAGTGTTTCTGGAGGCTCCCAAATCTGTTCATGTGGTGGCAGCAACGAAAGCATTTAAGTTCGACCGAATGCAAACGCTTGCGAACTTTTGAAACGCAGCCATCATAACAAAGTTATAAAAGAAAGGAATACCAATCCAATATACACTCAACCTCTGTTTCTTCTTTCAATTCACTCAATGCAAGCACAAAGCACAAACAGAGTTAAAAAGTTTCCAGGGCTCACTTCAAGGCTGACAAATCTACCTCCAAAAAACATTAGAAAAATTTTCACTCTTGATTCTACTCAGAGAAAAGGCAACAGAAACAGAACAAAAATATGATATTAGATTCAATCTCTCTTCTCCCATGTTCCTTCATCAATTTGAACTCTTTGAATCAAAATATGCTGGATGAACTAAACAACAAAATCCAATCGTAGAAACACTTAAATCCGTCCTCGAAAACAAACAGCTGCTAATGAAAATCTCAAACAATAAACATTACTTATTGCAATTTCACACAATATCTATTTCTTCATGTAAAAACCAACAATTCACGATCGAAACTCCGTCTCCGCTAAATGTTCGGGAGATAATTCGATCTTGAACTGCAAATCCGCAAATTCACGGCGATCATTGCTAATTCATCCAAAGCATGCACACTTCTTTTTACTACAAATACATGAAAAACTGAGGAATCAAGAGACGATCAGATCAAAGATCCCAGTCAGAAGGGCTAAAACTTACATGTTCATCACGATCTTCTGCCGGAAACTGCTCGTGACGTCTTTCCTCCAATCCCCGGCACCGGGCTCGACCTTAACCGTCTTCAGCGGGTTCCCGTCCATGGTTACTGAATCAACAGAGACAAGAGCAAGCAAGAGAGAACCCCAGAAGACCCTGATTTCATGATCTTTCACGGCAGAAGAAACAAAACTGAAGTCTTTGGAAGGATCCTGTTTGGACAAGATTCTGGAAAACAGAATCTTGCGTGCATGGCGAACACGGAAAGGAGGTTTAGCCTCAGAGAAGAAGATGTAATTCAAGATATAAAAGGAAACAATAAGAGATGGGAGGAATTCCGAAAGACCAGAATTGGAATTCCGTTTGCACGTGGAAACGATAACTGAAATCTTCAACTCTAACTACCCGAAATAATGCGTAATCAGTAGGGTAATTTAGTTTATCTAATTATTATGTTTTTGCCCTTGAACTTCATCCGCTGTTTCCACGATATCTTCCGATTTTGCTGCATGGTGACGTGGACTTGAGGAGTAGTTGAGTAATTTCGTAAGATCAACTGATGAGAGCATATCGCGGGTCGTTTTCCCGCGGCTTCTTTGAATTTCCGAGAACATGTGGCTGCCGAGTCGATGGAGACCCAGACTCGGATCGTCTCATCGAACCGGATCGATTAGGTGTCTAGCCGACTGTTCAGGTACGAGTAGGGTGTCAACGGGTTTGGTTTGGACCAGATTTTGGATATGATATCGATTCCAGACCCGAATCTAATCAGGTTCATTATAATACAAACCATACCTAAACTGGATAAGAACTACATGAACCAAACTCGAACCTTACCTGGTAAACCATATATTTTTTTATCATTTTTACATTGAAAATTTGAGGGTCTTAATTAATTGGAACTCAGGTGGGGTGCAAGTCCGGTATAAAATTTCACAAACTATACTGCGGTCCATGTACTAATCGGACCTGGGTCTTAATCCGGTCTTCTTATTTATTACCATACCTGGACCCTAAAGGGTTTGGTTCGAGTCGGGTTTGGGTAAACCAGGCCCATTGACACCCCTAGGTATGAGAGAGCTGGTCAGGAGCAGTGTGACAAATATCGCGAGATTTATGAAAATCTTAAAATAGTATCATGAGAAATTGCCTGAAATTTTAAAACGGCAATTTCTCACAAAATTTACAAAATATTGCAAGATTTATGAAAAAACATAAATATCGCGATTTAAATGCAATATTTACGTTTTAAACAACTATTTATTGTGAAAAAATAATGTATTTTTATTTTTAAATAGTTTTTATTAATATTTTCTTATAAAAATATTTATATATTTTTTAATTATTTTTTTATTGCCAAGATTTTGCCGAAAAAAATGCTAGATTTATGGATTTTTTTCAATTTCTCGTGAGTTTTTTTGGAAAACGATAAATTGCCCATAAAAACGTTTGTCACTATGGTCAGGAGCAATGTTGTTTCATAAAAAAATGTTATTGCTGGCCTGACAGCGTAGCACGTGTCCCGTCATGCGAGTCTTTAGTTTTTTAATAGTTTATATTGCCCATCAACACGTGTTCTGTAGTTAAGTGGGGCATCACATTTTTTTGTGAAATGAGAATTGGAATGACTTGGATGGGTCAAATGTGTGGGTCTTGTATATTTATTCTAGTCAAGGGTTGGGTTTTTACTAGGCAAGATCATCTGCCAACGGCTAGGTCTCGACTGGGTTGAGTCTTTCCTGGAAGGGAAGAATAGATCGCGTTGACTGAACCGATCCCAATACTTCTAAGTGCCTCTTTTAACGCCGTTAATGCTGCGTTAAAATGGTTTCTTGCTTTACTTGAAATAATATCATAAATATCGTTATCGGGTTTTTTTCATAAATATAAAAGATCTACTTCTGATCAGGATCTTCTAGGTCATCCACCATGGCTCCGCTCATCTGGTAGGGGTGACTCATGACCAAGTTGATGGGATGTGACAAGTTCGAAACCCACAAGTTTGGGTCTTCTTTAGCCTTGTCATGAGTCTTAAATTAGGTGTACTCTCTTGTGGGCAAGTATATGGAAGGGTTACATCAATTAACTCAGTGAGTAAGGTGATTTTTTTTTTATGATTATACAAAACCAAAAATAAATATTTTTTTGGAAGCCATGACCTAGACAATGATGAACTTTGCTCATCAGCAATTGTTATGACTGCTGGCAACTAGCTCCATGGCTATGGAACAAAGGATTATTTTGGACTTACAACAAGGTAGTTGAATCCCAACTAAGAAAGTCAATAATGGATAAAGAGGTGATCCTAGTTTAAGGCTCTGTTTGGGAGCCGGCAGTCGGAGGACACTGAAGTGGAAGCATGGAATCCACAACAGTCGCCAGATGTTTGGGAGTATGGAAAACTGATATTTGAGGGAGTTCAGAATGCACTTACTGGCGCCAAATCCACAAACTGTCTACCACCGCGGGGAGGTGGCAATTTCCAAAGTTTATCCCGATGCCCACCTGCAATGGTGCTCCGGCCGTCTCCCATGGCCATCACACCAACTTATTTGATTACCTGTTTGGAAATTGGTATATGAAAAGACAGCTATGAAATCCATACATTCTCCCCAAAACTTCAAAATTGATTTGGTAGCTAGGTGCCTGCAAAAATTTTGAAGGTGCTCTTAAACAGGCAGGTGAAAAATATCAAATACACAGGATTTGTGGATTTCATACTTGGACTGGCAACTCCCAAACAGAGCCTAAGATTCCTTGAATGAGCTTAGCTTGGTCAACTGTGAGAATTGACTCAAGGGATATAGGTCAGTCAAGCATTTCTAGCCAAGGCTAGGGCTAGGTTTTTATGGGCAAGATAGTTTGACATGTTAACTGAGTTAGCCAAGTCCTCCTATGGCTTGGGTTTGACTTGACCAATTCTCCCCTAGGCATAGAAGGGAGTAATTGATTGAGCTTTCCAAGTTGAAACCCCCGTTATTTCCAGTACCATTAGTAACGCTATAAGATTGTTATTTTGTGGTACTTGTGAGTGTTTGGATTTGTAGAATTAGGTGGAATTGGAATCCAATTCTACAAAAATGAACTTCTCTCATGCTTTCTTTTCAGTGAAAGAATTTTGATGGAATTGGATTCCACTTTCACCTAAGTTCATGAATCTAAACACACCCTTAAGAAGAGTCACTAGAATATGAGAACTAAATATATGGGCATTTCCAATACTTTTTTGCAAATTCAATCATGTGCATGTGCTTGGCATGATGAATTTTCTAGGAATCAACTATTGGATATGCATTTTTGATAAAAAAATGTGATTTTTGAATGCTTGAATATTTGTGATGATCGAGTCATTGATTTTAAAGCCTTAAAAAATCTCGTTTATAGATCAAAATCTGATGATTTAAGACTGGGATTTTATAAAACCAAGCATGTAGATTACATCATATGATTAAATTCAAGAGAAAAGAAAAAAAAATCTATGAAAATCACCGTTCACACATTAGTTCTCATATTCTATTGACTCCTCAAAATAGTGTCACAAATATTTATCAGAAAAAAAATCATAAATATGATAGTTGGCTGATGAGAAGGATATGGTGGACCACACAGGATGAGGTGATAAGCATTATCACCATTCATTGGTGATAAACCATTGTCACCCTCGATTTTTGTCATCTTCACCATACACTGCAGCAACCAGCAGGGTCTACTATGGTAAATGGCTCTTATATACCATGGTTCACTGATTTTTATCATGATGGGCAGTGATGCCTTATCACCAATTGATGGTGCTAACGATTATGCACTTAACCTGCCCTCCTGAAGGCCCTTTCTTTCACACATTTTTTTTTTATGATGAAGGAAAACCTTCAGTGATGATCGGATCACTTGGGCCTACCTCCCTACAAGGTAAAACTCCAGGTTGAGGATGCCGCCACCCAACCACGAAAAAGCAACAGAAGTCCCCCCTGCGCTAACAAGATTCGATCCTGGGCCTTCAACTTGACACAAGACCCCGCTGACTACATGGGTAACCAAAGCTGTGGTTTTCTTTCACACTTAGTAAGTGCTTTTAAGTTATGACTTGTCCAAATCAGGAATAGAAGGAAACAATGGATTGAGATGGTGTCCAAATCCATCCTATTACTGCTGTTAATAACACCCGAAAATTTGTTTTTCAGTGTCAAGGAGATTGGGTTTGGTACCTTCGTGGGTAAGGAACTCTAATTGGAATTCAAAGTGGGAGGTTGTTTTGACCAAATCTAACCTATAAATGCGTCCAGCATGATCAAAATAGTAAGAATCAATTATTATTTATTTTTAATGATAAGTAGGGATCAATTCTTGGGTATTTTTATGAAGTAAAAATATGATTTTATGAGGATTGAAAATTTAGTATGTTGTTGCTTTTTCAACCCTTGCATAAGCTTATATACATGTTGGGATAACATGATCCAAACACCTATGTCAATAAACTCAAACATATATAGATCACATCTAAAGGATCATATGTTCAAAAAATATTAAAAATTAAAGATATTATAGTTTTTTATAGGGGCTCCTTCTCCGCAGCCTGCAAACATTAACCTTAAGAACATGAAATGTCATACGTACTTAAATCCAGATTCTCTTTTTTTTTTTTTTTAAAACGAAGGGTGTTTAAAAAGCTTCTGATCTTCCATCCAAGGATATGGCATGGATATGCTGATATGGTGTGGACCATGTGGCAAGATCTGAAGCTATTTACTGCCCTAGCATTAGTGTTCCTACTTGAATTTCCCACCCGTACGCTTTTTGTTCCTATTCGAGCTTACCGTAACTCTTGATTTTTCTCTTACCTTTAGAGTGCCTACCTTACTTCAATAGTTTAGGGGGAGCCATTTTCCCTAACAAAGGCTAACAAAGCTCTATTTGGCATGTCATCCTCGAAATTAAGAGATCCTTGGTATAAAGGAGATAAATGCCAAATCCTTGAAATTAGGAATGTGTTAGATTTTTGGCTCAAAACTACCAAAGTATATCCTCTATCTTTTCATTTTTTTTAAAGCACGTGTATAGGGTTTCTTACCCCCATATTGAAAGTTGTAAGAACTTTCTTTGTCTCTGTAAAGGAAGGTGGTGCCTCAAAGGACATAACCCTTAAAGGCATTAATTTTTGAGCTTGAACTAACCTTGAATCTTGGATTACAAACAATTTATATTTATATTTATATTTATATTTATATTTGGTTTGGTCTAGCCTTTGACTTTCTTCTCAATACTTGAGAAAGTTTTAATTCTCAAGTATATTTTTGACCATTGACCAACCATTAAATAAACTTTGACTTTGCTTTAAAACCTTCTTGGATCTTTTTGGATCTTATCTGCATGAGCATTTTGAACCCTGCTCAACATTTTTGCATGAGCATTAAGAGTCCACATGCAAGGTCCACAACCGCCCAACCATGTTGACTATTAACTTTTGATCCTATTTTGGATGGTCATATACCTAGCAAGGTCATTTCAGACCCTGTTTCTATTCTTTTTGTCTATTTTGAAAGCCTTTTTCTGGCTAGCCATTTGGCCAACTCATGCCCATTATGGCTAGTCATTTGGGTTGTCTTAATGGCCATTATGATAGGCGGTAGGTTGGGGCCTATATAAACCCCGTTCTCTCTCCTCATTTTTCATCACTCACTGCTCATCTCTCTTCTATCCTCTCTCCTCTTCTCCCATGAGCTTTGCTCTCTCTCTTTCTCTCTCTCCTGTTTTGAAGTTCCAATTTAGATCCATATCTAGTTGTATTTAAGATCTAGATCCAGAGTTGATTCTAGATTATATCCCTATTTAGGATCCAGATTTGATTATAGTTTGGATCCCTATTCAAGATTCATATTCAGTTATAGTTCAAATCCCTATCCAAGATTCAGTCTTGGTTATAATTTGGATCTTCATTTAGGATCGAGATCCATTATAGTTTGGATCTCTATTTAGGATCAAGATCCATTATAGTTTGGATCTCTATTTAGGATCAAGATCCATTATAGTTTGGATCTCTATCCAGGATCTAGATCTATTATAGTTTGGAATTCCTATCCAGGATCCATATCTAGTTGTAGTTTGGATCTTGACTCAGTTACCCAAGATTTATACTTGATTCAAACATAGTCAAGAGGTTGTTCAAGGTGGTCCATGTCAAGGTTGTTGGGCTCACCCTGTGTAGGGTGTGGTTCGATCATTCGCGAGAAGGAAAAAACTTGGTTATATCTTGAGAGTTGATCATGCATACATTTTTGCACTTTTATTCATCTTATTTTATGCATGATCCATGTTAAAATCGTTTTAAAAACTCATTTTTATCGTTAGTTAGAAAAACTGCATCAAAATTGAATTTATTGAAAAATCACGTATTTCAAAGTTTTCCTGTATTTGCTTTAGTGTTTCTATTAGTTTAAGAGTTTTCTTAGTTATATTTTAATTAGATTAGGTTTTAATTGGCTAATGTAATTAGTTTAGAAAGTCTGAATTTTGACAAACATGTTTTCTAAAATAAGGCCTTTGTTGGAAATTATTAAAATTTCTTGGTCTGGTTTTAAAAAATTGGTTTAACCTAATTATAATATTATAAAGAGGATGTGATAAAAGGAGAACACGTTTTCCCCCCAGCAGCTCACGCCTCCCCCTTTCTCTCTTTCTTTTCCTCTCTCAAAAATCAGTTTCTCTTCTCTCCTTTCCTTCCTTTGTTTCTTCTTCTTCCTACTGTTAACCACTTCATCGCCAGTTATATCTTCATCTTTATCAGAGAAGTGCAGTTGCAACTCGGGATCAATCACTCTTTTTGCAACCTGTCCAGGCAAATATTCGGTAACGTTTTATCCTTCTTCTCCCCTTTTCTTTTTACGTGTTTCAGATTAGTTTCTTATTTTTGCTGAAAAAGAATAAAGAAAAAAAAATGTATCCTGAATTCTGTGTTAGATTGTGTTCTTGAAATGTGTTATGTAGGGTTAACGTGTATGTAGTGGTCGTCCACTAATCTGCGTGTGTTGCAGTTTTCGTTGTGTGGTGTTAGGTAGTTAATCTTACCGAGTAAGTAGTATGCATGTTCGGTAGCTTAGTGTACATAGTCTTGAGTTGCTCTTAATAATAAAAAGAAAAAAATACAGAGCGTTTCACGTAAAGAAAAAAAATCACGTTGTTGGGCATACTCCAGTTGCAGCCGTTCACTTTGAATGTTTTATATTGCAGTTGTGTACTTTGAATAGCTTACAACAATTAGGATCAGTCGGTTCTTCAGTCAGCAACTTTTTATATGGTTAGGATTAGTCGTTTTGTGTTATTTAATTTCAACGTTGTGTAATAGTTAGGTTCAACGTTTGTGTTAGTTTTTTTTATTCAGTCATGATTCTGTCATAGTTTTTATTCAGCACTTGTTTATTACATACGTTAGATAATTTCCTTAGTTGTTTATTAAGTATTTCATTGCATATGCTCTTTACTCATTAGTTGTTTATTAATTATTTCATTCCATAGGCTCTGTACTCATTAGTTATTTATTAATTATTTCATTCCATAGGCAGTGTATTCATTAGTTGTTTATACTATTTGCTAGTTTATTTCATTAGCAACTAGGTACGTTAGCTTAGTTAATAGTTATCTTCATTAGTCAATCAATATTGTTCTTTTGTTTTTGTTTACATGGCCGTTAGATTACATATGTAGTTTAAGTATTAGATTCTTTTTAGCTTATTATTTACTGTGTAAGGCATTCAGTCGTGAATTCCTATTTACATTGATTTTTATTAGTTGAGTAGAACAATGTGTTTAATCTTGCGTAACTTTTAATTAATGTGTGTTTAAGGTTAGCCATTTAAGATTTACTGTATTAGTTAGAGTGAATTAGATTAGCAAATTAGTTGTTGTTGGTTCATGTATTGATTTGATTCATGTTAAGTGTTTGTTAGTTATATTAGATTTAGTAAGTTAAATTCATGATTTTTTAGGTAGTAGATATTAGTTATATATTTTAGTTTAGTTAGATCATTTTACATTAGTTTCATAACTTGTTTCATAACTAGTTAGTTTGTTATGCTATTTCATCCTTTAGTGAGTTTGTTACTTGTCTAGTTAGTTTAGATCTTTGCTTTGTTGAATTTTAAGTTTAGATTTAGTCTAGTTTGTCTCGTTCCTGCTGCTTGTTTTGTTTTTGTATCTTACAGAGAGTGTCAGAATGTACGGTGGAGCTCTTTTCGTGCCCTAAAAGCACTCTCTGAGGTCTTCTCAAGCCCCTTAAAAGTATCCTCAAAGAGCCCTCAGAGGGCAAAAGAAAACATGCATTACATGTTTCATTGAGGAAACAAAAAGAGGGAAGGACAAAGGGAAGCAAATCAATTCAAAGGGAACAAAGACTCAAGCACTGAAGACACTTTTGCTTTTCTTTTTAGATTAGGGTTTTATTTCATTTTATTAATTGGGTCTGTAATAAAATCATTTATTTATTTTGTTTAAGCCCTCTGCGTAGAGCCGTACTCCCTTAGTTAGTTAATTATTTAATTAATTCCTTTTATTTTGGCAATAAAGAGTAGTTTAGATTGTGTGTTTGAATACGAAGTATTTTCCGTTCCCTGAGATCGACCCGGACTCCACCACTCGTGCGAGCCAGTTTTTTTATATTTTTGGTGTCTAACTTTCACTAGATTTTTATTAAATATGTTGTTTTAAAAAGGGTTTTCATAAAACTCACACCAAGTGCGTAATTGCACGAATACCCATTACACTGAAGACTTGAACCTAAGTGGGGCAACTATCACTTGAAAGACTGCGTATTTACCCGTGCTTCTGAGTTCATCGGTTCAATCTCAGTTGCCTGACCCACTATGTAAGGTAATTTTTCAACAATTTTAAAGCAATAGTTCTGCAATGATGATTGTAAAGGTTGGAAACCAGATGCTGCCCAAGTTATCCCAGTTTGACGACACCAATTTTAAATGATTACAATACAAGGAGTTCATCTTCTTCATAATTGCAAAAGTGGTGCATGTGCTTACGGAAGACTATCCAAAAGAACGGGAGAACAAAACCATTATTGAAAACCACAAGAGACTAAAGTGAAAACATGAATTCATGTGTCGTATACACATACTGAATGCACTCTACAACACCTTGCTCGACCTCTACTCAGAAGTCAGCACTGCAAAGAAGTTATGAGAAGCTTTTGAAAGAAAGTACACAATAGAGGATGCACGAAATTGAAAGTTTTTAGTTAACAAGTGTATGGATTTCAAATTGTTCGATGATAAGTCACTGCTACCTCAAGTACATGAGATACAAATCTTGGCTAATCAGATCAAGTCTGAGAGTATGAACCATGAATCATAACAGGTAGCTACAATCATTGGGAGATTACCCCTATCTTAAAAAGATTATCGAAATGAATTTAAACATAAGAATGAGGAGTTGACCTCAGAATAACTTCTTCAACATCTTAGAATCGAGGAGAAAACTTGATCTTGAGATAAGAAAAATGATATAAAAGAAGTTCAAGCTAAGGTAAATATGGTTAAACATAAACCAAGTTTCAAACCCAAACTTAAGAACAAGAATAAGAAATCCAAATTTGATGCTAAACAGAGAAAGACAATTTCCTACTATACTTGTGGAAAACCATGTCACTACGTGAGAGAATGTCGACATAGAAAAAAATTTAAAGGCAATAAAGCTAGTAAACTTGATGACGACCTAGTGGTTGTAGATAGTGAGTTATTTATGATTAATTCAGATAAAAGGTGGTACATGAATTTTGGATCAACGATCCATTCATGTAATGATAAAAGTAAGTTCAAAACATACGAAATCATGAAAAAAAATAATATTATATATATGAGAGATAAACATGAAGCTAAAGTTCATGAAAAAGGGAGTGTGAAACTTTACTTCACTTCCAAAAAATGTCTAACTCTTCAAAATATGTATCACATACCTACCATTACAAAAAATCTTGTATCCACCTATCTGCTTACAAATCATGGTTTCAAAGTTATAATGAAAACCAATAATATTATACTATCGAAGAACCCTAAGTTTATAGGCAAAAGATACACCATCAATGGGTTGTTCAAACTCAATTTGAGTAATAAAGTTGATTCTTATGTTGTTTATATGCTTGACTCATGATTTATGGCATGTTAATTAAAAATATTTGAGAAGCATAGGTAGCTTAGGACTTATTTATAAATACAAAATTGAACATCTTAGAAAACATGATGTTTGTATTAAAGTAAAGTTTGCGAAAAAACCATTTTAGAGTGTTGAAAGGACTTCTAAATTATTAGATTTAATACACAATGATGTATGTGATTTAAAAATTATTCCAACTCGTAGGGGTAACAATTATTTTATAACTTTTATTGATGATTTCACCAAATATGCTTATGTCTATCTCAGAAAAATAAAAGATGAATTATTTAAAAAATTTAAGATTTTCAAAGCAGAGGTTGAAAACTTTCATAATAGTAAAATAAAGTCTTTTAGATCTGATAGAGGTAGTGAATATCTTTCAAATAGGTTTATTGAATTTTGTAAAATTCATGAAATACATAAAAAATATATTGGTTCATATACTCCTTAACATAATGGTGTAGTTGAACGTGAGAATAGGTTAATTCAATGCTTATTAGTTTTGGTATAGATTATAACCTGCGGGGTGATGCATTGCTTAGTTTATGTCATATCTTAAATAAAATTTTATATTCTAAGTCAAATACTACATCTTATAAACTTTAGAAAGAGAGAAACCCAAATTTAAATTATTTAAAGGTTTGGGGTTGTATTGCTTATTAAAGTTTACTGAACTAAAATTAACCAAACTAGGTCAAAAAACCAAAGCATGTGTCTTTATTGGATATTCTCAAAATAGTAAGACATATAGATTTATGAGTATTGAAACTAAAGTGATTTTAAAAACTATCTAAACCGAATTTAGGGAAGATTTAACTTTAAAATCACTTGAACCTCCAAAAGTGATTGAAAATAATCAAAGAAAAAAAATTATGAGCTGAAAGTCCCAAAATTTAAAAAAATAAAAAGTCAAGAAAAGCAAAAAACTTTGGTCCTGATTTTAATCTCTACATCACAGATAGAGACCTTGTTTGTTTTTTGAAAGCTATGACCTCTCCTGATGCTCTTTATTGAAAGAAAGCTATAGACAATGAATTAGATTCTATCATGAAAATAAAACTTGAATTTTTGATTGATTTACCCTCTTATTTTAAACCTTTGGGATGCAAATGAATTTTCAAAAGAAAACTTTAAACTGATGCCTTTATTGAAAAATTTAAAGCTAGATTAGTAGCTAAAGGTTTCAAACAGAAACTTGAACTTGATTATTTTGACACTTATGCTCTTGTAAGTAGGATTACATCTATTAGAACTTGATTGCTTTGGCATCAATTTATAATTTTAAAATTCAATAAATGGATGTCAAAATTGTCCTTTTAAATGATGTCTTAGAAAAAAAATTATATGAAACAACCTGAAGGTTATATCACACCAGGTCAAGAAAAGAAAGTTTACAAATTTTTAAAGTCATTGTATGGTTTAAAACAATAACATAAGAAATTGGATAAAGTAGTCATTTAATATGATTTTAGAATTCATGACTTTGAAAAATACATATATAGAAAACAATACAACAATCCAGTGGATTAGCAACGACCTAAATCCATCGTTAATCTGCTGCTAATCCGTCACTAACAAGATTAGCGACAGATATCTTCCATCACGAATTTTTTAACGCTAATAAGTGACGGCATATATTTGTCGCCCATTCCGTCGCTAAGTAGCCACATACTGTATTTGTCACCAGTTCTGTCGCTAAGTTGTGATGGAATAACGAATGACAACTTCCGTCGCAAGGCCGTCGTTACTAAACGTCGACTTCGGTTTGGCGACAGATTTATAGCTGTCGCTACCTTCAACGACAGATATATCTGTCATTAATCCGTCGCAAACAAGGAAAAAAATTAAAAATAAATATTTGAAAATTAAATATCGAGAAAAAATTTCTCGTACAATCTATATTTCCTGTGAATAAAAAACAAAGTACACATAAAAATACATATAAAAGGAAACTAAAACAATTAATCATTCCACTTTAAAATTCGCAAGTTATAATTATTTACAATTCAACATTTACATTTTTAAAACAAAAAGAAACTAGAACAAATTCAACACATTAATCTAATCATTGCCAAGATTTTGTGCATCTTCTTGTTCATTGCCTTGATCTGTCCCTTCAACTCCACTACGCTTATTATCGCCAGCAACCTATACAAGAAAAGAAATGTCAGTATTGATAAACAAAATATATTAAAATAAATTATACACTATATGTGATTCTATCATGAATGATATGTGTTCTAAGGCAGTAAAAAAACTCTATATGTGATTATATCATGCTCATATATGCTATAAGGCAGACAAAAAACCGTATATGTGATTCTATTATGCTCAAATGTTTTCTAAGACAGTCAAAAAACTGAATATGTGATTATATCATGCTCATATGTGTTCTAAGGCAGTCAAAAAACCTTTATATGTGATTCTATTATGCTCATATGTGCTCTAAGGCTAGCAAAAAACTTTATATGTGATTCTATCATGCTCATATATGTTCTAAGGCAGGCAAAAAGCTGTATATGTGATTATATCATGCTCATATGTGTTCTAAAGCAGTCAAAAAAACTGTATATGTGATTCTACCATGCTCACACATGCTCTAAGGCAGTCAAAAAGCTGTATATGTGATTCTATCATGCTCATATGTGTTCTAAGGCAGGCAAAAAACTGAATATGTGATTATATCATGCTCATATGTGTTCTAAGGCAGTCAAAAAAACTTTATATGTGATTCTATCATGCTCTTATGTGCTCTAAGGCAGTCAAAAAACTGTATACGTGATTCTATCATGCTCACATGTGTTCTAAAGCAGGCAAAAAACTGTATATGTGATTATATCATGCGCATATGTGTTTTAAGGCAGTCAAAAAAACTGTATATGTGATTCTACCATGCTCATATATGCTCTAAGGCAGTCAAAAAACTGTATATGTGATTTTATCATGCTCACATGTGTTCTAAAGCAGGCAAAAAACTGTATATGTGATTATATCATACTCATATGTGTTATAAAGCAGTAAAAAAAACTGTATATGTGATTCTACCACGCTCATATATGCTCTAAGGCAGTCAAAAAATTGTATATGTGATTCTATTATGCTCATATGTGTTATATAAAAAAAATTAAATATGAAACACATTAACTATGACAAACAACTGTATACCGTGAATGAGGACCACAATCTGTCTATCACCTCTTTTGGATACTCTTTCCATTAAGCGACCGGTCCTGGTAGATGTTGAAGAAGTGAATTCCTAATCTCGCGTACTATTTGTGGCTCAAACCTCGTGCTTCACATGAATTGGTACACAATAAATATCAATATAAAATATTTATAAGATATGCAATAAGTAAAAATGAAATACTTACGGTCGATTATCGATATACACTATTCGAATGAGTCTTCTTGTGCCAGACTGAGAAGACTCTGCATCCTGTGTTGGTTTCTGACTTGTATGATCAACTGATGCAGGTGGGTTATGTACAAGCGAAACATCATCTGTAAAAAATATGTTAGAAATTCTCAGAATGCGCATTTCAACTAATCAAGCGTCTAATTAGTTAAATGATATACCTATCACAGAAGCCCGTGAAGATGAAGGCTAGGCCTGGCTACTACTGGATGAACGGCCACTGTAAGCTCCATGAACCATATTCTAACAAATAAAAATGTCATATAATACATTCAAATAATTCGCATCAAGTATTAAAATACATTCAAATAATTCAAATAATTGGAATACTTGCAAATCATTCACATCATTGCAATACATTCAAATCATTCACATCAAGTATTGCAATACATTCAAATCATTTGCATCAAGTATTACAATATATTCAAATAATTCAAATGATTCATATCAAATATTGCAATATATTGAAATCATTCGCATCAAGTATTACAATACATTCAAATAATTCAAATCATTCACATCAAGTATTGCAATACATTCAAATCATTCGCATCAAGTATTATAATACATTCAAATAATTCAAATCATTTACATCAAGTATTGCAATATATTCAAATAAAGGTTTGTATTACAAGATTTTGCTCACTAGCTTGAGAATTCTTCCTCATCACTTGTTTGACTTTCATATTCTTCTTCTTCTTCATCTTCTTCTTCATTGTTTGCCCATCCACTTTGTATATCATTTGGATAACATTCTTCTATGAATGTTTCATCGACTAATGAAGATATGACATTCATATCATGCACAATATCGTGACCATAAGAGAAGTCATAGATATCATCTGATTGATAGTAATCACTATCTTCAGCTAACTTGTCTTCCTGTAACTGATCATACTTAGGGTATAGTTTGAACTTCACCTTGCAAACTGTCAACTATTCATTTTTATCTGACTTTTTTGTACTCGGATATGAAGTATAATAAACTTGTTGAGCTTGCGAGGCTAATATGAATGGTTCATATGTTCCAAACCTTGATTTATGATTCACCTCCACAGTGCCTGAGGCTTTGTCGAGTCTTGTTGCAGTTGGATCAAACCAATGACACTAGAATAAAGTTACCCTATTATTTATGCCTAAGTAAGTCAACTCCATTATTTCCTCTATAACACCGTAGTAATCATGTTCATTTTCACCGTAGCTGCTACCCTTGATACACACGCCACTATTCATCGTTGATTTGTTTATACCGTAATCTTTTGTATAGAATCGATAACCATTTACGATGTACCCATTGTAACATTGCACAACTTTGGTCAGACCATTTTCTAAATCACACATTCCTTGATCTTTAACATCACCATAGCGGACCTACACACAAACATAAACAATGATTGTGATCATGATTAATTAAGTGACTTAGTGTTGTTTACAAGTACACAATTTATGTTAGCATCCTTATCAACTGTTTCAACCACTCCACAAACTTAGTTTCACATTCTTTTTATACTTCTGCATCAATGAGATGTGAAACTTCTCTTCGCAACTTCAGATCAAATCGTCTGCAAACCACAGATACTTATATTACCGAACCATGTATGCACGTATAGAACATAAAATGATTTATACTTGTGTTACATCTATATATACTTACTCGATGTATGGGTCGATCGTTGAGCAATTAAAAAGAATATAGATATGTGTTGTGTCTTGCTCTTGATCTGTCAAGAGTCTTGATCGACAACTACCAAATGCATGCCCAAGTGGTTGAAATATCGACAACTTGTCAGCTACAGTAAACTATTCTCCATCATCGTTACGAGGCAGGCATGTGTAAAGTGTTGGAATGTGAGGTTCAAAGTACATAGATGAGAAATTTGAAATCTCTTCTAAAGTGTACGCCTCACAAATAGAGTCTTCTACTCTTGCTTTATTACGAAGCTTTTTTTTGAGGTCAAACATGCATCTGTCAAAAATATATATTTCAAATTTGAAATATTTGTCATTGAAGAGACACATATAAAAAAAATATACCTTTCAAATGGGTACATCCATCGATATTGCACAGAGCCACCAACCCTTAGTTCATAAGGCAAATGTATGATCAAATATTCCATAACATCGAAAAATGTTGGTGGAATTTTTTTTTCTAGCAGACAAACAATGGTGATGACAGAGTCCTCGAGATTCTTTACATCAGATACTACGACTTCCGATGCACACAATGTCCTAAAAAATCCACTCAACTCAGACAATACCCCCCATATAGGTTTGTCTAACATATCATGGAATGCTAGGGGTATCAATCATTGCATAAAGATATGACAATCATGACTCTTCAACCCATATAACTGTCCATCGTCAATCTTCACAACCCGAGCAATGTTAGAGACATATCCATCTGGAAATCTCAACTATTTCAACCATTGATATACATGCTTTATTTGATCAGGTCCAAGCATGTACTTTGCCTTTGGTTTCAGTACTTTGCCATTATACTCTTTGAGTTTCAATTCTGGTCTTTTACATATTACTTTAAATCCATACGGGCCATCGGATTATCCTTCATTTTCCCTTTAACATTCATTACTGTATTGAACACAGTATCAAATACATTTTTCTCCACATGCATCACATCCAAATTATGTCGTATCAATAGGGTCGGACAATATGGTAGTACCCCAAAAATAGATTTCTTTGTCTAATTGTGATCCTTCCCAAATCCAAGGAAGGGTGTCGAACTGCGGGCATCTGTTAATACATCTGGAAAGTATCACAATCTTCTTAAAATCTCTATGCCAGACAATCTTGTGGATGGACTTTCCATTTCAGTTGTGCCTGCTCTAAACACATTCTTTTGTCGTCGAAACGGATGGTCGCTGTGTAGAAATTGACGATGGCACTCAAACCAGTAAGGCTTCCTTCCATGCATCAATCTAAGAGCTTTGGTATCCTCCATGCAGTACGAACATGTCAACCTCCCATGTGTGCTCTAACTAGATAACATACCATATATAGGAAAGTCACTGATTGTCCATAGAACAATGACCTTCATATTGAAATTTTATTTTTTGTAGGCATCATACGTGGTAACACCGTCATCCTACAATACTTTTAGTTCATTAATCAATGGACTTAAATATATATATCAAGATTTTGGCCAAGTGAGGTCGGACCAAGGATCAACATAGACAAGAAAAGATTTAGACGCTTCATACACAAGCTTGGTGGAAGGTTGTATGAAGTTACAAATACTGGCCAGCATGAGTATGAAGTTGATCAACCCCCAAATGGATTAAATTCATCTGTACATAAACCGATTCTAACATTTCTCACTTCTATTGCAAAGTTCTGATGAGTACGATGAAAGTGCTTCCAAGCTTTCACGTCAACAGGATGCGTGATCTTGTCTTCATTGTGTCAAACTTTATTTACATGCCATCTCATGTGTTTAGCTGTCCTTGAAGATGTATACAATCGTTGCAATCTAGGAGTGATAGGAAAGTAGCAGAGCGACTTGTATGAACTTCTTTTGATCTCGTGTTACCATTGCCTCTTATCTTTGGCTTGAACCAAGGATGCCCACATGACGAGCATGATATGTTGTTTTCCTGATCCTTGAAATACAACATGTAGTGATTTGGACAAACATCAATCTTTTTATACCCCATACCTAGAGCGTTGACCATAACCTTCGCACGATAGAAATTTTGTGGCAATTTCTCATCTTTGGGCAACATACTCTTCACAATCATCCACAAATGGTCAAAACATGATTGCCTCAAATTATACTCGGACTTTAAATTTATTAGTTGAAGAACTGCAGACAAGATAGTTTGACTCTCGCAACCGTTCTAAAGTGACTCATCATCATCTCTAAGTAAATTATAAAATCTATTAGCTGCATCATTTTGTTCCTGCAACATCAAATATCAAATCCATATATGGATTATCGTGCACCACATTCACCCATGCATCAAAATTGTTTCTAAATTCTTCTCCATGAAACTTCCAATTCTGATAATCACTCACAAAACCCTTCCTGTATAGGTGATGTCTAACGCCATGAGGTTTTACAAATTGACTATTCTTACAAATCTTGCAGAGATACCTAATCCGACCTGTGGGATCCACTGTACTGACACTTGTCGTTGCAAATTCAATAAAACTTTCAACACCATCCATATATTCATGCGATAACTCATTATCAACTATCCTACGGTACATCCATTCACGGTTTGCAGTCATTTTGTCATATGATGTTACAAATAATATCCTAACCAGTTAAAAGAGAACCATCAGAATGCTATGATGAAGAAAATATCAAATTTTTCATACAATATATGATGTCATACAATCACAAGAATTATGATGCATGCATTGATAACTTAATATTTTCATGTGTAAACTATTCATGACACAATACATTCATTTGAAGCATACTTTTATTATACAATTTCACATGGAAGTCGTAATCAAATTGAAAGTAACTACATGCAAGCATAGATCCAATCACATCAAACAATGCAATATATCAAAATCATTCATTTCAAACAAATGTCAAACATGTACCTGCAACAAACACACTTCAATATCCCGCTAACTACTACCATGCCTAGCATTAAATTCGTATTCCAAAAATAAGAACACTTCTATTCTTATACATTAAAATCATGCTCAGCATGATCTCCAAATTCCAACAAAGCAGTCCTAGATATCAACAACTAAGTGAGTTTGTGAACAGTAAAGTGTTGCATCCAATAAATTAAATAACATGTGATGTGCTTGCATCACTTATTCACCACGAGTATTTACCTGATTTGCATTGTTTTTGTCACTTACCACGGATGGCGGGGCACACGCGGATTCCGTTGAGAAATCTGCAAGAGTCACCGTGTTAAAATGAAGTCACCACCTGCCAAAAAAAAATCGAGGCAAGGTCGCCCTCCTGCCAGAAAAGCAGGGGGTTGGGGGCAATCCCCTGCCTGAATAAAAAACGGCAGGAGGGCGTCCCCCTACCGAATAAAAAAATGAGGCATGAGAGCAACCCCTACCAAAAAAAACAAACGAGGCAAGGGTCGCCTCCTGCCGGAAAAAAAAAAGTAGCAGGAGGGCGACCCCCTGCCAGAAAAGCAGAGGAAGACCCTTTGCTCGAATAAAACAACGAGGCAGGGGGTCCACACCCCCTGCCGGGAAAAACAAAACGCCGCAGGGGTCGCCCCCCTGCTGGAAAAAACAAACTAGGCAGGAGGGTCGACCCCCTACCAGAAAAAACAAAATGCGGCAGGGAGCGACCCTCTGCCAGAAAAAATAGAACGCGGCAGGGGGTCGCCCCCTGCCGAAAAAAACCAAATGCGGCAGGGGGAGACCCCCTGCCAGAAAAAAAAATGCTGCAAGGGGGCGACCCCCTGCCGGAAAAAATAGAACGCGGCAGGGGGCGACCCTCTGCCGGAAAAATAAGAAGGTGCAGGCGCCCCCCGCTGCTGAAAAAAAAAGAACACTTTACCTGCGACGGGCGGGGTGCGACGAGCGACAGAACGGGGGGTGACGGGCGGCAGACCAGGGAGCGACGGGCGACGAGCCGGGGAGCACCGAGTGGCAGGGCGACGGGCCGGGGAGTGCGTCGGGCGGCGAGGCGACGGGCCGGGGAGTGCGTCGGGCCACAGAGGAAGGCGTCGAGCGGTAGAGGGCGGCGTCGGAAGGGCGGGAGAGAGGAAACAAGAAAAGAGGGAAAAAGGCTCTAGTTAGGGATTTACACAAAAATTAGCGACGACTTTAGCGACAGAATTAGTAAGTCGCCAAGCCATCATAAATTTACAGGAGTCGTTAGCGACGAAATATTTCTGTCGCTGATGTCGTCGCTAAGTAGCGACATAAAACCTTCTGTCGCCCAATCCGTCGCTAATCGTCGCGTGTGTTGCGACAAAAATGGGCTGTCGCTACGTAGCGACGGATTTAGCGATGGATGGTTTTCGGTCGCAACATTCGTCAATATTACAAATCTTAGCAACGAATTAGTTTCTCTCGCTAATCCGATGCAAAGTTGCGATAGAAAAAATCTGTCGCTACTTCGCATTTTTCTTGTAGTGAAAGTAGAAGATATCCATGCTATAATTATTTTTCGTTATGTGGATGATATGTTAATTTTAAGTAATAATATAGAATGTATAAATAATACAAAAAGTTTTCTTTTATTTAAATTTGACATGAAAGATATAGGATTAGTTGATGTTGTACTTGGTATTAAACTGATCAGACATAAAAGTGGTTATGCATTAACTCAATCCCAGTATATTGAGAAAATATAATTATTATGATTATAAGCCTGCTGCTACTCTGATTGATCATAGTGTTATGCTATCGATTAACACTGAAAAAAACATATTTCACTTGGAGTATGCAAGCATTATTGGTAGTCTCATGTATGCTATAAATGAAACTAAACCAGACATAGCTTTCAACATGAGCAAGTTGAGCCGATATACGAGTAATTTAGCACATGAACATTGAGATGCAATATATTGAGTCCTAAAGTACTTCAGAGGAACTCTAGAATATTGAATATTCTATGAAAGAGAACCCGCTATACTTGAAGGGTATAGTAATGCAAACTGAAATTCTGATTCCAATGAGTCATTATCCATAAGTGGTTGGATATTTACCCTTGAATCTAAAACAATTGTTTGAGAATCCAAGAAGCAAACTTTGATAACCTATTCTACAAAGAAAGCAGAGTTTATAACACTAACATCAGACAATATGGAAGCTAAATGGCTAAAGAATCTCTTAATAGAGATACCATTAGGAGATAAGTCATTACCTCCAATAGCTATGCGTTGTGATAGTCAAACAATTATATACAAAGTGAAAAGTAATATTTATGATGAAAAATCTACACATATCAGTCTAAAGCACAATTATGTGAATAGTTTACTCAGGCAATGAGTAATCTCAATTAAATGTGGAATCTCATTGACAAAAGAACTTTCTTGAGATATCATATTTAAGACATCAAGAAGAATATGGTTAAAGTCGGTAAACGCAATCATCGATGATGAAAATTTAACCATATGATAAACGTTAAACCATATTGAGTGGTTCAATAAAAGAACAAGTCGATGAGTGATTGGATTGAGCACTTAATAATTTTTTCATTCCTAATGTCAAATGCTTGAAATTAGTGTAAGGAGGTTAAGTTATAATTGAAATCTTAATAAGATTTATAGGCCTTATGGTTGGGGTATTTCAAATAAATTTACACCCTTGATGGACTTACCTATATGAGTGTGAAGGTGAGGTCGCCTTCTATGAGACTTAGACTTTATCTCTATAGCACTCATGAAACTGAGATACATTACATAACCCTTAATGTATGGCTTCTATATATTGGAAGACACACTATGACCACCTAAAGTGAAAGTGTGTGTTACGGTGTTTGGAAGATCAATTGAGATTTTCAATTCAAAGCTAACCTTATTGAGGTCTCAGACTGATTAAAACTAAGTAACAATAACATGGGGGTTTAAACCCAAAAAGTACCTTCACCTATGCACTGGATCTTCATGAACAATCTCTTGAGTCCTCTTTTTATAGTTTTGATCCACGTGGGGGATTGTTGGACTTTTTGCTCAAAACTACTTAAGTGTATCCTCTATCTTTCCATTTTTTCCTAAGTATATGGGTATATAGTTTCCTACAAAAGTTTAGTTCTATATTAAAAGTTGTAGAAATTTTTTTTGTCTTTATATAGGATGGTGGTGCCTTAGAGGGCATGGCCCTTAAAGGCGTTAAATTTTGAGCTTGAACAAACCTTTAATCTTAGATTACAATCAATTTATATTTATATTTATATTTGGGTTTGTGCTTTACAGTTTTGGATTCAGACCCGGCTCAGTTTGGTTCGGTCCAGTCTAGTCTTTGACTTTCTTTTTAATACTTGAGACCGTTTTAATCCTCAAGTATATTTTTTGACCTTTAACCAACCATTAAATGCACTTTGACTTTGCTTTAAAACTTTCTTGGATCTTATATGGATCTATTTGGACCTTGTTCAATGTTTTTGCATGAGCATTAAGAGTCCAAACAATCTATGGCTGCTCAACCATGTTGATTGTTGACTTCTGATCCTATTTTTGATGGTTTTGTACATGGCAGGGTCATTTTAGACCTTGTTCCTATCTGTTTGGTCCATTTTGGGCACCCCTCCCTGTCTAGTTGTTTGGGATCTCTTAATAGTTATTATGATGGCTGGTGGGTTAGAGACTATATAAACCCAACTCTCCCTCCTCATTTCTCATCCCTCGCTGCTCAGCTCTCTCTCTCTCTCTCACTAGCTCTGCACTCTCTCCTGTTTCAGAGTTTCGGTTCAGATTCAACTCTAGTTGTGGTTCAAATCCAAATACAGTTATAGTTTGGAGTCTTATCTAGGATCTAGATCAAGTTATAGTTTGGATCTCTATCCAGGATCTTGATCTGGTTATAGATCTAGATCTAATTATAATTTGGATCCCTATCTAGGATCCAGATCTGTCATAATTTAGATCCCTATTCAGGATCTAGATCTGTTATAATTTAGAATCCCTCTCCAGAATCCAGATTCGGTTGACTCATTTCCAGTTGTAGTTTGGATCTCAACTCAGTTACCCAGGATCCATACCTGATTCAAACCTAGTCAAGAGGCTGTTCAAGGTAGTTCATGTCAAGATCGTTAGGCTCACCTAGTGCAACGCGTGGTCTGATTATTCGCTAGAATGCAAAAACTCAATTGTATCTTGAGAGCGTATTTGCATGAATACTCATTGCACCGAGGACTTGATTCTAAGTGGGGTAACTATCGCTTGAAAGACTATGCATTTATGCATGCCTCCGAGCTCACATGTTCAACCTCTGTTACCTGACCCACTAAGTGAGGTAATTTTTTCAATAGAATGGATGAGGAAAGCATGAAAGGTTCATTCTCAAATCCGAGGATTTTTCTCAGACTTAGATTTGAGATTTGAGGCTTTGAAACATAACCAAAGATTTCACTAATAACAAAGATTTCATGGATGTATAAGGGTTGTATGAGACATATGCTTCAAGTTACACCATCATAACCAACGACTCTTGGGTTTGAAGTTCGAACCAATGTTGTCTGAATCTTATCAGAACTTGATTCCTGAATCAGCCGATGCTGATTCTAAACTGAATCGAGCTAAATTGAACAATTTTTAACCAGCAGATAACATGTATCATGAATAGTGTGACAAATATCGTGAGATTTATGAAAAGCTAGCAATAATATCGTGAGAAATTGCCTGAAAGTTTTAAACGACAATTTCTCATGAGATTTTCAAAATATTGTGAGATTTATGAAAAAACATAAATACTGCAATTTAAATGCGATATTTACATTTTAAACAACTATTTATCACCACAAAAATCCTATATTTTTTATTTTTAAATAAATTTTGTTAATATTTTATTATAAAAAATATTTTTTATATTTTTAATTAATTTTTTATTATCGAGATTTTGCTGAAAAAAATGTGAGATTTATGGAATTTTTTCAATTTCTTGCAAGTTTTTGAAAAATGAGAAATTGCTGTTAAAAACTTTTGTCACTATGATCATGAAAACATTAAAATAATATTCAAAAATTTTAAAAATATTTTAAACCATTTTTAAAATTTATTTAAAAATAAGCCAAATAAGCTCAGTTTCATGTTGACTTTTGTTGATACTATACGAATTGGCCAATTCAGACTGATTTGCAACGATACTGACAACATTGGTTGGAACCCTAGAAGAGCAATCTTTTAGCTTGATTTTATGAAAAATAAAGAAAAAAAGGGCCCTTTGGAGTTTTTTTTTATTAAAATTTGTGAAATGCTTTTACCTTCTGAGTTGATAGAGGCCATGTCCCAAGTAGGGTTGCACACATGCCGAGCTAGACTAGGTTTGAGCTTGCCGAGATTGACTCACCTAAAAAGTAGGATGTTGAGCTCGAGCTAGTAAGCTTTATTCAGAAAAGGAAAAAATTGAGGGGCAGGGTTCAAACCCACCACCTCTTGAATGCATGACAAACTATATGCCTTAATTATTTTGCCTTTTGTTTAATAAAACCTCTCTATACACTTATTACTGCCTTAATTGAGCCCGATTGCTTCATCAAACTCAGCTCGTTTAAGATAAGTGAGCCTGTGCTTGGTGTCAGGCTCGGTTCATTTACCATCTCAAATGAACCCAGACTGGGCTTAAACAAGTCGAACTCGATCGCACGCATAGTCCCAAGCTTTGTTAACGAACTTGGTCGATTATGGGTTTCAGCAAATGTTGTCACATAAGAGAGCTGAGAATGGAGAATAAATTGGACCGAGTTTGGAGTGCTTGAAAATACTTGTAAAAAGGATGTGTTTATAAATACATCCAAACACTATCTAAGTTGTGCAGTTCTCCCAGCTCGAGCAGTAAATTGGACTCTCTTCGGGTCTGGGTAACTAAAGCACCATTTCAATGAGGCCCAGCTCGAGTTTGACCTGATTACCTGCACACATGGGACGAGCCCACTAAGACCTGAGCTCAGTTCATGTCTAATATGAGCCGGGTTTTTGGACTACCAGCAGGTAGAGGTGTCAATGGGTTGGTTTTGACCGGGACCTGACCCATATGGTCAGGGTTTGGTAATAAATAAGAAGGTCTGACTAGAATTTGGGTTGGACCTGAAGGGCAATTAATATGTGAAGCCGGGTATGGTTTTTGAAATTTCATGCAAGACCCATAACCGACCCAAGTTCTGACAAAGATCCGCTATTTTTCAATGTAAAAAGGATAAAAAATTTTATTTTATCGGGTATGGTTGGGGTTTGGTTCATTAATCTTTATAGGATCCGGGTATGGTTTCCCTTTTGGTGGGTCTGATTGGACCCAGCTCCAACATCTCAAATCAGGTTTGAGTCTTGTTCTACTTTGGTCCAAACCAAACACGACCCATTGATACCCATACCAGCAGGTCAGGCCCTCTCCCTGTCCCACCCGTCTCTATTGGGTCGTCTCAATGCTAAATCCCATGTATATATATATATATATATATATACACCAATATCCATGCGCTTAGTTGCTGGGGCTGTCAATTGGTCGGGTTTGTGTTGGATAACCCACCAGATCTAAACCCAAATAATCGGGTATGGGCAAGAAAAATTCTGACTCGAACATTATCTGGGTTAACCTCAGCCCTAACCGAGTAAGGTACAGCTCAGGTTGGGGATATATTTTTGCACAGATATCTGACCTGACCTTGTCAGAGCAGATCCAGTGATCGGGTCCAAACACTTTACAAATGTACTCGGGCCACACAAAACACAGAAAATTGCTGTGCATGCGTTAGTCCAAACACTTTACAAATGTACTTTGTGTGTATTCGGTCGGTGCCAATCGCCTAGCCGCGCTTTACGCAGAAAATCGCTGTTTTCTGTGTTTTGTGCAGCCCGAGTATTCTGTAAATTACTCTAGGCCAATCACCTAACCGTGCCTCGACTTGTGGATCTTGTATATATTTTGAATGTAAAGATGCCTTTAAATTACATGCCTTTAAATTACATGCTTTGCTTTGCATAAGGGATGACACTCATGAGATTTGAACCTAGACCGCCTGCCTAGCGGTTTAGGTCCCTATCTCACTACGCTAAACCCCTTTGGGGCGATTGTTGTACCATTTGCATCTAACATTAGTAGCGATTCTGAAAGTAAGAAAAAATGGAGCAGGCAATCACAATATTAAAGGCTTAATCTTTACATGCACAGCTGGAGTTATTTCGGTGAAAAAAAAAATCCCCGGCAAAATTAGGGGTGTAACGGGTTGGGTTTATCCACAACCTATACCAAACCATATTACTTATCGGGTCCGGGTATGGTTTCTCTTATGGTGGGTCCCATTAGACCCGAGTCTGGACCAGTGAGCTCTGGTTCCGCCTGGGACGTCCCAACCAAAGCCTACCCATTGACACCCCTACTCAAAATCATGCCACAAAAGTAAGCCCATCAAAAAGTGAAAGGTTGGCCCAAAAGGTTCTTTGATTATGGATGCAATTAGTAGGTCCGACTTTGCTTTGGATTTAGGCATTACTGAATGTAGCATATGATTTATATTTGAAATCAAACCCAAAAAAATTTCTAATACTGAGTATATAAGTTTTATATGTAATCGGGTTGGATTATGTCAGATTTGAATTCAAACTCAATTATTAATTGGATTCTATTTGTCTTACAAAATCCAATTACCTGTTTTAGATTCAATTAGATCTTTCACCCAAGCTCAATCCAATGACATTTCACCAAAATGATGCTGCTTCTGTGGTCCCACTTGGCGGGCGGCCGAAGAGGTGCACTCACATTACACAATAATTGACAGTTACCAATGGGGGCTCCGCTTGTCTGGCAGGAGAAGTTAGTGCATGTTATTTGGTGTTGGGGCATTGCAAGTTCGAATCCCAATGATATATATGGTTGTATAACTGGTAGGGTTCTGCTTAACCCTAGCTTTCTCTGTCGAAGAAAACAAATAATTGACAGCTTCGCTGGCCGGGGTAACACCTGTTGGATTGCATCTGCATTGAATTGACGAATAACAATCTACAGGAGTTATGGACATCATTTCGAAACCAATGAAAGCTACCTCTTGCCTGGATGAAGGATTTCGTGGGAGTCCTTTTTCGAAGGTTGGTTTCTTGGAAACTAGAAACGTTGCAGGAATCCTTTTCCAAGGTTGGGTTTTTGGAAAGTGGAAACGACTCTTTGAAACAACGGTACAATTCCTTGCTTGTAGCTTAGGAAAGACCATGATTCTTGTTTGTACTTCGCTAGACCAATGGAAAACTTAAGGATGTCAATGGATTGGATGTATCCGAAGTCCTATTAATCAGATTCGATTAAGAAAGTTGAATCTGATTAGTAATTGGATTTGGGTTTGGTATAAGGAATTCATAACTGAATCCAATTGTATGTCTTTTTTCAAATTCCGTATTATCTTTTCTTCATTGGAATCCCAGTCTCAATAGCCAATATCCAGATTAGTCGGATATAAGGAGTGCACCGAGCACTGGTCTTTCTGCAAGGGGTGCTCTACGTGGGTTTTGAATTGTGATCTTCCCACATCAGTTGACAAACTACGTTTACCCCTGACCAGGAAGGTGCAGATGATGTGAAGCAAAACACCATGGTGAGTGGAAGTTTTTGCGGGCTAGCAAGAGAATTTGTGTCATTCATTTAATCATGCATCTAAAAGATATATATTTGCTATAATCAATTGTACCTACAGTCAAGCTAGAATCTCATGATGCAATCTGTTATGACTCAATCTAACTTCATAGTACCTTCAGCATTTAGCAGGAATAAGTTCCTGGATCATGTTTTATTTATTTTTAATGAAAAAACATGTTTTTATGAGTAAAAATAAATAAATAAATAAATAGCCTTTGATTTTTAGATTGTCAGTAACCTGTATACAGGTCAGATTCTGGTGATCCAAAAGCCTATTCTCACTGAACAAAATATGGTGTTAGATGTGACAAAAAAAATAAAAAAGTGCTGTTTTGCTCAGTCGCTTGTATTTTCAATACAAGCGATTGCAGCAAATATTATTCACATTCTAAATCACGCTTAACGATAATTCGGTACCATATTTCAACAAGAAGTAATTAACCAAACCACATGCTCATAAATGAAAAACAATTGGATAAAAGTAAACCAAATTCCCACAGCATATTAGAACTTATCACTCCCATCAAAATAATTTCAGTTATCAGTTACAATCATCATCTAAAATTGCCCCTTTAATAAGAGAGCAGCCTTCACGACCTGCTCTGTTTCTCAGGAAAGGCCGATGAACGAGAGAGAGAGCGAGATCAACAAATCCTCACCAATTTCCATGTGACTAACTACCACTAATACATGGAGGAACTATCTAAAGTTGAGAGAGAGAGAGAGAGAGAGAGAGAGAGAGAGAGAGAGAGAGAGAGAGAGAGAGAGAGAGAGAGAGAGAGAGAGAGAGAGAGATTAGATCTCTATCAACATATCCTCGGCAAATAGATAAGATATGCTGTCGACCAACCACGAACCATCATCATCAAACCCACCAGCCGAATGAGGCAGGAGGGGAGACCTACACAAGGGGCAAGTCTGTTGCCCCTGATCCACCCACTTATCCAAGCAATCCTTATGGAACACATGCCTACAGTTGTACAATTCCCTCACCTTGTGCCTTCTTTCTATGCAGCACAAACAAACAACACAAATAGTCTCCTCTTGCTTACACTCCCTAAAACTGTCAAGGAAACCACCGAATTCCACCACCGGCAGGGTCTTCTTGATCAGCTGCCTGGTTGCCGGCGATGACAGTCCACAGTTTCTTCGCTGGTGTGGCGAAACCTCGTCCCAGACATGATCCAGGAGATCGAGATCAAGATAAGAAAGGAACCATGTAACCAGAAGATCGACTTGGGTTAGTAGGTTAATTGAATCCAGCACAAGTGTTGGTATGATGATGCCATAATTACTAAAAGCTGAAGGGAAACCCATTCAAAGAATAATGATGATGATGCTCAAGAAGGTGATGAACAAAAGATGAGGAGGAGGAAGAAGAAAATTTTGGGTTATTGCAGTTTGGAAGGGTGATGTTTCGAAGTCATATATTATAGAAAGCATACATGGAGCTCATGATCAAAAGATTAAAACCAATGAGAGGACCAATGAGGTCACTGTTTGGAGTCACACTTGCATGGGTTTGGTTGGTTGTATTAAAACACGCCCTGCTGTCGGCGCATATCCCTTATTACAAAGTCAAAGCCAAGGGAAAACTATCCTTGGTAGGACGGTGGGGCGGTGCATGGGGATGGGGCTGGTTTTCATGGAGTTTAGATGAGAGGGTGTTGTGTGTTCTCCCCGGAATACAAATTCGCGTGTTCCTGTGTGTAAGAAGAAATATCTTGGGACCCGTGATAATTCATATGCCAATGTTGCCCACGATGACTTTTTAATAAAGTAACATATAAAAAAGGTAGATATGCTTTTGACGGAAATGTCCTCCCGTAAGATAGATATGCGTTGGATGGAAATGTCCTCCCGCTCCCTGTGTATAGATTTGCACGTTCCGACTTTGTTTTTAGCTTGTGCTACAACACATGGCCGCCTTCTCGTTCCTTCCTTGTATTAGATAGAAAACTTTTCCTGGTTGGGTGTCAAAGGGGGATTTGTTGGCCATCTCTTTTTACAGTCTTCTCTTCTTTTCCATTTTCGTTAGAAAGTATGAAAAAAAGCAATGAAGCACAAACATTCCAACAAGTGCCATTAAAGTGTCGTGAATACTTGTCCATGCCATCATGCTATTGTTGAAGAACGTATGTCATCGTGAGTGTCATTAAGGCGTTGTTTTGTTATTCCAGGTAGATTTTATCGTTTCAACGGTTGGAAACTTGAAGACATTTGTAAGACGCTGGGACCTGTTGACAAGAATGCTTAGTTACAGATGCGAGCAAGGACCTCTACCCCATCCGCTATCATCCATTCACTCAGTATATGCAATGTAACACAAATTGCGATTGTAGTAACATGTATATCGATTTGTGAGATATTGTTTTGTTTATAATATATTATGCTGAATTGTCGTATATCGATTTGTAAGATATTATGTGTTTTCTAGTGTCGATTTGTGAAATATTATTTTGTTTGTTGATATCGATTTGTAATATTATGCTGAATTGCCGTATATCAATTTCTAAGCTATTATGTGTTTTCTAGTGACGATTTATGAAATATTATTTTGTTTGTTAATATCAATTTGTAATATATTATGCTGAATTATCGTATATCGATTTGTAAGATATTATGTGTTTTCTATGATTGATTTGTGAGATATTATTTTGTTTGTTAATATCGATTTGTAATATATTATGCTGAATTGTCGTATATCGATTTGTAAGATATTATGTATTTTCTATTATCGATTTGTGAGATATTGTTTTGTTTGTTAATATCGATTTATAATATATTATGCTAAACTGTCATATATCGATTTGTAAGATATTATATGTTTTCTATTATCGATTTGTGAGATATTATTTTGTTTGTTAATATCGATTTATAATATATTATGCTGAATTACTGTATATCGATTTGTAAGATATTATGTGTTTTCGAGTATTGATTTGTAAGCTATTATGCTTAACTAATTGGTAGCCGTTGTTATATGCATCTTGAATAAATCATAGTAAACGTATGCGCTAGCTAACGCGAATTGATATTTTGCACATGACAATGTTGAGCATATCAACTAGTTGCAGTGAAGATGACGTATCTCAATCATTGGGAAGTCATGGAGCAACAGACATCCGTACTATCGACGCACCTGAAGAATTGAACATGTGCACTAATGATGCACATGATAAGAAGGGTGCAGGCATTGGATTCAATCTTCATCTGAATATTCCAGCAGAAGAAATGCAATTCGATAATGAGGTAGACGATCATGACAGTGCACTTGACAAAGGTGCAGGCACCTCAAGTCTACATGATAGTATACTTGACTTTGTTCTCGTAGAGGGAATGCAATTTAATAATGATGAAGCTGCATACAAATTTTACAATGATTATGCCTTAAAACTTGTCTTCAGTGTTAGAAGGTATTCTTGGGCAAAAAATGCACAGGATGTCGTGGTGAGAAAGACATATGTTTGTTCTAAACAAGGTTGAAAGAAGTCAAGTGGAAATCCAACAAGGAGCAAGCCAGATTCAAGATGCGGTTGTCCAACGAGAATGGTGTTAAGAAGACTTTCGAATGGGAAATATGTAGTTCGTACTTTAATCAATGATCATAACCATGAATTAGCCGATTCATTTATGACTCCTATGTTAAGGTCACATCGTAAAGTAACTGAAGCATATGCTGTAATTGCTGAAATAACTGATATCACCGACATTGCACCAAGGAAGACGTCTACAAGAAAATTGTCAATTAGCGACAGATATTTTCCGTCGCCAACTTACGGTTGATTACCTAGAGAAACGAATCCATCGCTAATATTTGTAACATTTACGGAACTAGCGACGGAACCCTTCCATCGCTACCTCCATCGCTAGTTAGCGACAGTAGGTTTTTGTCGCAACACACCGGACGGTTAGCGACGGATTTGGTGACAGACATTTTTTTGTCTCTACATAGCAACGACACTATTCTGTCTCTAACTGGTCATCTAAATTTATGATGGCATTGTGATGGCATTAGTCCGTCACCAAATCCGTCGCTAATTTTTTGCATAAATCCCCAATCAGAGACCTTTTTCCTCTTTCCTGTTTCGTCTCTCCTGCCTGCCCGACGCAATCCTCCGCCGCCCGACACAATCCTCCACCGCCCGTCGCTGCCCTGTCCGCCGCCCGGCCCGTTGCCCCCTGGTCTGTCGCTCCCCGCTCGCCGCCCGACGACTCCCAGGTAAATCGATTTTTAGGTTTTTTTCGATAAAAGGGGTGCCTGCCTGATCATGCATATATTTTAGGGATTTTTCATATAAAAATATGCATGATTTCATGAGAAAATGATTTAAAAACCCAATTTTATGTTAGTTTCGAGTAAATGTGCTAAAATGATTTAAAAATAGAAAATGCATGAAAAATAGTTTTATTTTACATTTTAATGCCTATTTTAGTGTTTGACATAATTGTAGTAGTTTAGTTTTTGAAAATCATAAAAAAAATTAGAGTTAAAATAGACTTAGTTTTGTATTTTCTAAAACATAGTCATTTTGAGTTGTTTTGTAAATAACTTTTTGAAGAGAGGTTTTTGAAATGCAATTTTACAAAGAAGAGGGACTTATGGAGAAAAGTTCAAAATTATAAATATCATACGTAGGGGGAAGAGAGGCTTGTCTTCTCTCTTTTGCTCAAGCCCTCTCTTCTTCCCCTTCCTCTCCACCTCTTCTTACCTCTTCTTCTCCTTCTCCCTATTTTCCCCTCTTTTTCTCATCCTCTTTCCGTTGGAGAATTCCGACAACGGCTGAAGCAAGAGAGAGGATTCCAACCTCTCTTCTAACCCTTCCAGTTTGGTAAGTGTTTCTTCTTCTTGTTCCTATTCTTCTCCTTTTCTAATTCCAGTTTTCAATTTTTTTTTAATTAGTCGAATGTAAGCATGAGCATATGAATTTTCAGCATATCTTCTTTTCATTCATAGATTCATTGTGAGCATTATTTCTATTTCCATTTTGTTTTGGTTTACTGTTTGGTTGTTTTCAATTTTTTTTTCTCTACAGCATAGTAGTGTGCGTACAGTGAAATATCAGAAAATTGATAGCCGTGAAATCAACATTTCCTGGTTGTGTGAATTTATCAGATCTGTTGTGGATTCATCGGATCTGTTGTGAAAATTGATAGCATACTCAATTCATCAGATCTGTTGTGGATTCATCGGATTTGAACATTTTCTTAAAAAGATTGATCGATCGATCACTGTGTTTTCAGATTATCATTTTCAAAGTTAATTGAGTTTGATTTCCAGCATTGATCAGAGAATTGGATAAATTCCAGCTGATCATAATCTCTTTATTTTCTGTGTTAGCTGGAATTCCTTGCTTTAATCAGATTCACTTCACATTTATCATGAAAATGTGAAATAGGCATTTTCATTTAAGTCAACGTGAAATTCATTTCACGGCTGTGGCTATTTCACGGCTGTGGCTATTTCCGGTGGAGGCTGTGGCTAGTTCCGGTGGAGGTTGTTTAATGAGCAGTTTTGAAAAAATTCAATCGTATGTTGGAATCTGATGAGAAAGTGTGAAGTTGGCATCATCAGTGTTGAGCAGTTGTGAAATCTAACGAAACCAGAAGAATCTGCCGAAAATTCTCTGCAAGTAGCTGTGCTCTATCAGATTACCGGAATCTTGATCATCTGATCAAGAACCATCAGATCTCTTCCAAATCACTGGCTGGAATTCAGTTTTTTTTACTCGAATCACTCTTTCTTGCCAGAAAATTACTTTGATCTGTTCTCTGGTTGTTGGAATCTTCATCTCGAATCCGCCGGAAGTTCCCATTTCCATTGTGAACTGTATTTTCTGTAGAATTCACCGGCGGTTACACAGTTCTCCAGTTACTCTTCTTACTAAGCCATTGTGAGAGCCGATCAAATTGGTGTGAATCAAATGTGAAAAGTTATTTTCACAATGTGTTGAAACAAAAACTGGTTTTCACAGTCGGTTGAATTTAAAAATTGATTTTCACGGTTGTGTTGATTTTAAAACTGGATTTTCACTGAAATTTATCCTGTTTTTACTGTTGGTTCTCAATGGAACTTTTATTGTTAGCTAATTGATAAAATTAGTTAGCTATTAGATAATTGAATAGTTAGTTGTTAGTTTATTAAATCATTAGTGATTAGTATAAAATTTTTGTTTGAAGTAGCTAAGTAATGTGTAATTGTTAGATTAGTTACTTTTGTTAAGTAAGTATTAAGTATTAGTAAAATGTTAGTAATTGTTTTGGAATTAGTTAGTTGTTATTAGATTTACTTAGAATTAGTTTTCAATTGTAATTAGTTATCTAGATTTCATTAATAATTTCTTTCGTATTCTTAGCATCTAGTTAGTATATTTTGTTTAGTATAGTTTTATTCTTTTATTTTGTACTGCTCGTGTTCATTTGAATTGTGCAGGATAGCACGGGACTGAAGCGGAAGTGATTACGTGACACGAAGTACAAAGAATAAAGTTTTTTTTTTTACTTTGTAGTTTAGAATTAGGCATTTAATTGGGTTTGTAAATATTGCACTTTACGCCCTCTGTGAAGGGTATTCATTTGTTGTAATAGTTAGTTGTTTCACTCTTTTGAACCATTTTACATTTCAATAATTCGGCAATAAAGATTAGTTTAGATTTGTGTGCTTGAATACAATATATTCCCGTTCCCTGAGTTCGACCCAGTCTCATTCACTAGTGAGAACCGGTTTTTATTATTTGATGTCTGGTTTTCACATGTTTTACATTTAAAAATCTTTTCAAAATTACAACGATTTAAAAGAAGACATCACTGCCCCTTTTATTTTTTTCAGCAGGGGGGCGACCCCCCTGCCTCGTTTGTATTACGCAGCAGGGGGGGCGACCCCCTACCGCGTTTTGTGTTTTCTGGCAGGGGGTTGCCCCCTTGCTTTTTCGGCAGCCCCCCCCCCCCCTTGCCGCGTTTTGCGTTTTCCGGCAAGGAGGCGACCCTCTGCCTCATAGTTTGATTCGAGCAGAGGGTCGCCATCCCTGCCTCGTTTGTTTTTTTCGGTAGGGGGGTCGACCCCTGCCGCATTTTATGTTTTCCGGCAGGGGGGCGACCCCCTGCCTCGTTGTTTTATTCGAGCAGGGGGCGCCCCCCTGCCGCGTTTTGTGTTTTTCAGCAGGGGGCGACCCCCTGCCTCGTTGTTTGATTCGGGCAGGGGTTGCCCCCTGCCTCATTTGTTTTTTTTGGCAGGGGGGGCGACCCTCTGCCGCGTTTTGTTTTTTCCGGCAGGGGGGCGACCCCCTTGCCTCGTTGTTTTATTTGGGCAGGGGGTCACCCCCCTACTTTTCCGGCAGTGGGTCGCCCCCCTGCCACTTTTTTTTTATCCGACAGGGGGGGGGGGTGACCCCCCTGCCTCATTTTTTTTCTGGCAGGGGGTCGCCCCCTGCCTGATTTTTTTTATTCAGGCAGGGGGTTGCCCCGTGCCTCTTTTTTTTCCGGCAGGGGGTCGCCCCCCCTGCTTTTTCGGCAGGGGGTCGCCCCCCCTGCTTTTCCGGCAGGGGGAAGGGGGCGTCCCTGCCTCATTTTTTTTACTGATAGGGGGGCGATGGGTCGGTTGGTGCCCGACGATTGCCGAGTTCCTGAACCACGACATCACTCCGTGCCTGCCGCTTTGGGGGACGATCACTGCCTCCGGAGACCTCGCCCTGCTGTCTACATCGCTGGCCTACTGACTAGCCGACCGAACTCGAGGGTGGTCGGGCCGAACGAAGAGGTGGTCAACGCTCGGGAGGCGTTCTGCCTCATCGGAATCCCATCCGACTTCGATATTTATTTTAATTTTTTTCCTTTCGGTAGATGGTGACTTCATTTTAATACAGTGTCTTTGTAGATTTCTAAACGGATCCCGCTTGTGCCCCACCACCCGTGGTAAGTAAGTGACAAAAATAATGCAAATCGGGTAAATACCTGTGGTGAGTAAGTGATGCAAGTGCATCACATGTTATTTAATTTATTGGATGCAACACTTTACTGTTCACACACTCACTTAGTTGTTGATATCTAAGACTGCTTTTGTTGGAGTTTGAAGATCATCCTGAGCATGATTTTAATTTATGAGAATAGAAGTGTTCTTATTTTTTGAGTACGGATTTTATGCTAGGCATGATAGTAGTTAGCGGGCTATTGGAGTTTGTTTGTTGCAAGTACATGTTTGACATTTTTTTGATATGAATATTTTTGATGTATTGCAATGTTTGATGTGATTGTATCTATACTTGCATGTAGTTACTTTCAATTTGATTATGACTTACATGTGAAATTGTATAATGAAAGCATGCTTCAAATGAATGTATCGTGTTATGAATAGTTTGCACATGAAAATATTAAGTTATCAATCCACGCATCATAATTCTTGTGATTGTATGACATCATATATTGTATAATAAATTTGATATTTTCTTCATCATACTGATGATTCTCTTTTAACTGGTTAGGATACTATTCGTAACATCATACGACAAAATGATTGCAAATTGTGAATTAATATACCATAAGATAGTTGACAATGAGTTATCACATGAATATATGGATGGTGTTGAAAGTTTTATTGAATTTGCAATGGCAAATGTCAGTACAGTGGATCCTACAGGTCAGAATAGGTGTCCCTGCAAGATTTGTAAGAACAATTGATTTGTAGAACCTCATGGCGTTAGACGTCACCTATACAGGAAGTGTTTTGTGAGCGATTATCAGAATTGAACATTTGATGGTGAAGAATTTAGAAACAATTTTGATGCACGGGTGAATGTGGTGCACGATAATCCATATATGGATTTGATATTTGATGCCGCAGGAACAGAACTGGGTTCTGTTATGGGTCCTAATGATGTAATAACTGCAGTAGATGAAGAATCACCAAATGATGCAGCTAGTAGATTTTATGATTTACATAGAGATGTTGATGAGTCACTTTGGAACGGTTGCGAGAGTCACACTATCTTGTCTACAGTTCTTCAACTAATGAATTTGAAGTCCGTGTATATTTTGAGTCAATCATGTTTTGACCATTTGTGCATGATTGTGAAGAGTATGTTGCCCAAAGATGAGAAATTGCCATAAAATTTCTATTGTGCGAAGGTTAAGGTCAACGCTCTAGGTATGAGATATAAAAAGATAAATGCTTGTCTAAATCACTGCATGTTGTATTTCAACGATCAGGAAAACAACATATTATGCCCGTCATGTGAGCATCCTCGGTTCAAGCCAAAGACAAGAGGCAATGGTAGCACGAGATCAAAAGAAGTTTCATACAAGTCGCTCTGCTACTTTCCTATCACTCCGAGATTGCAACGATTATATATTTCTTCAAGGACAGCTAAACACATGAGACGACATGCAAATAAAGTTCGACATGATGAAGACAAGATCACGCATCCTATTGACGCAGAACCCTAAAAGCACTTTGATTGTACTCATCAGAACTTCACAATGAAATTGCAAAATGTTAGACTCGGTCTATGTACATATGGATTTAATCCATTTGGGGGTAGATCAACTCCATACTCATACTGGCCAGTATTTATAACTCTATACAACCTTCCACCAAGCTTGTGTATGAAACATCCAAATCTTTTCTTGTCTCTATTGATCCTTGGTCCGACCTCAACTGGCCAAAATCTTAATGTATATTTAAGGCCATTGATTGAAGAACTAAAAGTACTGTGGGATGACGGTGTTACTACGCATGATGTCTGGTGTGAGTTTTATGAAAACCCAATGATATATATGGTTGTATAACTGGTAGGGTTCTGCTTAACCCTAGCTTTCTCTGTCGAAGAAAAAAAATAATTGACAGCTTCGCTGGCCGGGGTAACACCTGTTGGATTGCATCTGCATTGAATTGACGAATAACAATCTACAGGAGTTATGGACATCATTTCGAAACCAATGAAAGCTACCTCTTGCCTGGATGAAGGATTTCGTGGGAGTCCTTTTTCGAAGGTTGGTTTCTTGGAAACTAGAAACGTTGCAGGAATCCTTTTCCAAGGTTGGGTTTTTGGAAAGTGGAAACGACTCTTTGAAACATCGGTACAATTCCTTGCTTGTAGCTTAGGAAAGACCATGATTCTTGTTTGTACTTCGCTAGACCAATGGAAAACTTAAGGATGTCAATGGATTGGATGTATCCGAAGTCCTATTAATCAGATTCGATTAAGAAAGTTGAATCTGATTAGTAATTGGATTTGGGTTTGGTATAAGGAATTCATAACTGAATCCAATTGTATGTCTTTTTTCAAATTCCGTATTATCTTTTCTTCATTGGAATCCCAGTCTCAATAGCCAATATCCAGATTAGTCGGATATAAGGAGTGCACCGAGCATTGGTCTTTCTGCAAGGGGTGCTCTACGTGGGTTTTGAATTGTGATCTTCCCACATCAGTTGACAAACTACGTTTACCCCTGACCAGGAAGGTGCAGATGATGTGAAGCAAAACACCATGGTGAGTGGAAGTTTTTGCGGGCTAGCAAGAGAATTTGTGTCATTCATTTAATCATGCATCTAAAAGATATATATTTGCTATAATCAATTGTACCTACAGTCAAGCTAGAATCTCATGATGCAATCTGTTATGACTCAATCTAACTTCATAGTACCTTCAGCATTTAGCAGGAATAAGTTCCTGGATCATGTTTTATTTATTTTTAATGAAAAAACATGTTTTTATGAGTAAAAATAAATAAATAAATAAATAGCCTTTGAGTTTTAGATTGTCAGTAACCTGTATACAGGTCAGATTCTGGTGATCCAAAAGCCTATTCTCACTGAACAAAATATGGTGTTAGATGTGACAAAAAAAATAAAAAAGTGCTGTTTTGCTCAGTCGCTTGTATTTTCAATACAAGCGATTGCAGCAAATATTATTCACATTCTAAATCACGCTTAACGATAATTCGGTACCATATTTCAACAAGAAGTAATTAACCAAACCACATGCTCATAAATGAAAAACAATTGGATAAAAGTAAACCAAATTCCCACAGCATATTAGAACTTATCACTCCCATCAAAATAATTTCAGTTATCAGTTACAATCATCATCTAAAATTGCCCCTTTAATAAGAGAGCAGCCTTCACGACCTGCTCTGTTTCTCAGGAAAGGCCGATGAACGAGAGAGAGAGCGAGATCAACAAATCCTCACCAATTTCCATGTGACTAACTACCACTAATACATGGAGGAACTATCTAAAGTTGAGAGAGAGAGAGAGAGAGAGAGAGAGAGAGATATTAGATCTCTATCAACATATCCTCGGCAAATAGATAAGATATGCTGTCGACCAACCACGAACCATCATCATCAAACCCACCAGCCGAATGAGGCAGGAGGGGAGACCTACACAAGGGGCAAGTCTGTTGCCCCTGATCCACCCACTTATCCAAGCAATCCTTATGGAACACATGCCTACAGTTGTACAATTCCCTCACCTTGTGCCTTCTTTCTATGCAGCACAAACAAACAACACAAATAGTCTCCTCTTGCTTACACTCCCTAAAACTGTCAAGGAAACCACCGAATTCCACCACCGGCAGGGTCTTCTTGATCAGCTGCCTGGTTGCCGGCGATGACAGTCCACAGTTTCTTCGCTGGTGTGGCGAAACCTCGTCGCCGACATGATCCAGGAGATCGAGATCAAGATAAGAAAGGAACCATGTAACTAGAAGATCGAGTTGGGTTAGTAGGTTAATTGAATCCAGCACAAGTGTTGGTATGATGATGCCATAATTACTAAAAGCTGAAGGGAAACCCATTCAAAGAATAATGATGATGATGCTCAAGATGGTGATGAACAAAAGATGAGGAGGAGGAAGAAGAAAATTTTGGGTTATTGCAGTTTGGAAGGGTGATGTTTCAAAGTCTTATTATAGAAAGCATACATGGAGCTCATGATCAAAAAGATTAAAACCAATGAGGGGACCCAATAAGGTCACTGTTTGGAGTCACACGTGCATGGCTTTGGTTGGTTGTATATGTAGACAATTATTACCACATTGATGAATACCCTTGACTAGGGCTCCACATACCTGGCTAGGTGGGTTGGCTTAAGGCTTTATAAATTAAAACACGCCCTGCTGTCGGCGCATATCTCTTATTACAAAGTCAAAGCCAATGGAAAACTATCCTTGGTATAGGACGGTGGGGGCGGTGCATGGGGATGGGGCTAGTTCTCATGGAGTTTAGATTCCCTACATCGAAATAGGACCATGGTCAATGTGACACCTCTCAACAGGTAATGAGACATCCAAACCAAAGTGGTGGATTCTTCTCCCAGTCATCACAAAAAAGAAAAAAAAAACTTGAACAAATATACTTGGGGTATGTTTGGCTGCTCTTTTAAAAAAAACATGATTCAGAATTACTTTCTAATTTGCTCGAGATTCAGAATCACATGGGGTCTCATGTGATTTTGAATCTCAAGAAAATTAGAAAGTGACTCTCATTTGCAAAGGCAAAATGAGATTCACTTTCTCACAGCTTAACTTTTTATATTCGACTGCTTATACACATCAGATTCACTTTCTCATTCAAATGACAAAGTAAATCAGAATGATATATCCAAACGTGCCCTTTGTGAAAAGTTTTACTGACAAAGACATAGATAGCGCTAGCTTTTGGCACAGTTCTGTGTTTTGACCGTGTCACTTTTTTTCTTTTAAGCCATCCCCGTTTGACATAGCTATGTACCCAGTAATCTTGGTTTTGGGCTCTTGGCTAGTAGACTGAGCCTAACCTGCGCGAAGCCCATAATTTCATATTGGAGAATACTGTACTAGATGAGCCGAGTCTAGCAGAGCCTAGCCAACCCGAGCTGAGCCATGGTGGTGTTTACATGTCACAGATGGTGCATGACATGGCCAATGCTTTTGCTGACACAGCAATCTGAGTGGGTGCTGTGTGGATAAGGTGAAAGGGTAAAGGATGATGTGGAATCAACTATGCGGTTTCTACCTTCCCCATCCCTCCTCCTCCCTGACAACAAAAACTACTAATGGCACCAACCAAACGTTTTCAATTCCATATTAGCAAATAATAAAGGCTCGTTATATTTTCCATAGTATATGAATTTGAGTTGATGACGATGATGACCAAGGGAAAGAAAAAAAAGAAGCTCTCGTGGTTATGGATTTCCTTCTCACAACTTTGTTTTTCCAAATGATTATTAAAATGGATCTCCACATAAGCAGATGCTGAGTTTCTTGCAAACATTTGGAGGAAACTTGTGCTCATAGTTAGCCTACACGCATCTGTTTAATTAGATGATTGGACCTCTTACCAAGACTTGATGACGCAGACCGGACCCACGATACTGGTGACCCGTGTTGGGGCTGAATCATTAGACTACTGATTTGGTTCTCAAAGTGGATTCTTCTACGGATGCAGTGACTATTCGTGGTGATTGTTATGTGTGTAGATCCCGTAGGTAGAGGAAAGGGCAAAGGAAGTGAGCATTTAGTCTTTCACCTCCTTAGTTGGATATGAACCCAGCATGGTTAAGCGAGCTCATGCATAACGTCTATCATGTGATCCGGATCTCCATATATTCTTTTAATCTAGATCTAATTCCACCACAAAGAGAGACTATTTATTTGTTCTTTTGAGAGAGAACAGTTCAGAGATTGAAAAACCATATTTGTTGCTTTGTTTATTGTTCTACATATATAATTTCATTCAATAGGTTGTACTTTTCTCTAGTTTTGGTATCGGGGTTCAAGAGCGATGCTCCTGATCACTGCATCACTTTATATTTTGCCATTTTTTTTTTCTTTTGTCGGCTATGGCATTGAGAAACCCCTCAATCACTAATCACAAGCTCAATTGATAAAACTTTTTAGGTCCTCTTTGCCCACCAGAGAGTACACCCAGCTTTGATCTTGCGGCAAAGAACACCCTCAGTGGGTTTCAAACTCATGATGTCCTTTTCAGCATCACGGTTCTAGTAGAACAAGAACTTTGGTTTTTTTGACACTGATGACCTGAAGCTGACAGGAATTTGGGTAGGATCCGAAGCCCGACATTTCCGGGCTAAATTAATATAGGTATAATCCAATGACCAACTTGGATAGAACCATTTAAGGCTATGTTTGCGAAACTTGAATTGAATGTGGATTGTGGTTTTGATTTGGAAGCAGCACATTGCTGTTTCCTCAATACCCTCTGTTGTTTATGAGCAATACTATAGCTGAAACATTGTGATGTTGGGGATTGAGTTGACAACCCCAACACTGCATTTCAACAAAACTCCATTCCCAACACCACATTTTGGTGATATCATATTTTTGTAACCACATTTTGGCAGAATCGAGTTTCGGCAACACATAGAAACAGTGCTTCCATCTCAATACAAAACTCCCAAAACAAAGCCTACAATTTTCACTGAAAGTGGGGTTCTCCCAAGCAGGTCAGGCCCATATGCAAGCCCAGGTCAGGTCCAAAAATGCTTGAAAGAATCAACTTGCAATGTGAAACCTCTGCATGCACGCTTAGCAGCCAAAATCAATGAGCTATAAAAAAAAAATCCATCTTATTAAACAAAAGAGGAGCCTGATCTTAATTTAATCATCTAGAAGCATAAAAAGCAGAAAACATTAAAGTCCATGGACCCCATAAGAAAAAAGAATCATAGAAGATTATTTAATCCACAACCATGATTCTAATCCATATGTATGCAGGTAGCCATCAACATAAAACATTACACCTTTCACTTAAAGACAAGCACAAGGTGCAGCCTTAATTCGAACTAGCTACATTTCTTTAATCACAAGTATGACCATATTGGGTGACTGTATCCCCAACTTTACCCTTTTATAATTGCAATTCTTAGGTTGTCAACTTATAGCCAATCAGTCTACAAGGGTTCCACTAATTGGGCAGGGGCCTCTAGTAAATGTCGTCAAGTTGATAGGACATCACAAGTTCGAAATCTACAGGCAGCGTCCTTCTATAAGGTCAAAGCTGAGTGTACTTCCCGGTGCATAGGAGACCTTAAAGGTTTTACCAACTGATGGCCAGCTGTTAGACCCTCACTAAACGGGGAGCGGCATGCACGACATGCGCGGCGCACGCGGCATGCATGGCATGCGCAGCGCATGGCGGGCGCGATGGTCGCAGCATGCGAAATGAGGCACGACATTCGAACGACTGGTGGGGTGCGGCGAGGAGGCGCCTGCACTCGCCAAGGGGTGCGACCCAAGTGACTGTTGGTGGCAATGGGTGAGAAGGCACCTGTGTTCGTTAAGGGGTGAGACCCAAAGGATGCGATGATTGGAGGCATGTCCCTTGTAAGTTATAAAGATGTAACGTCTGGGCATTGAAAGGAATGCAAGTCAGACCAGTGTGATTGTATTTTATGTGTGAATAATACAAGTGTTGGTATTCTTTGCATTCGGCTTGTGTCAAAGAAAGTCTTCCGTTGCTGTGAGGCTGAACGAGGTCGTGGCGATCTCGTGCCGGCACAAGGCAAATTTCGAAGGTGAAGTTTGGGCTTGTGACAATTGGTATTAGAGTCAGGTTTGCCTATCATGTCGAATAAGACTGCGGAAATGATAGGAATCTTGGAGGAGCGACTGGATGCATGGGGCACTCGGTTGACACTTTTGGAGACCCGAGTTACTGAATTTAATGTCTGCATGAGATCTTGGGATGAAAGACCCAAGAAGTCTCACAGAGAGACTTCATTTCTTACCAAGATTCAGAATAATGTCAAGTCTATGGGGGACGAAGTAGGCCTTTTAAAATTGACGCTACTTAGTAATTTGGCAGGCACTGAGATACGAAAGATTAAAGTGCCAGAACCTAAGGCATTTACGAGTGTGCGTAATGCCAAGAAGTTGGAAAACTTCTTGTGAGATATGAACCATTACTTCAAGAATATCAAGACACCGGACACTGAGAAGGTTGCTATCACCAGCATGTACCTGACTGAGGATGCTAAACTTTGGTGGCGCACTCGGTCTGGGGAAACTGGACGTCCAACCATTTCCTCGTGAGAGGACCTTGTTCGGAAAATGAATGAGCAGTTCCTGCCTAGCAATACAGCATGGGTGGCAAGGAATGCTTTGAGGAACTTGAAGCAGGTTGGTTCTGTTCAGGAATACGTCAAGCAATTTTCTTCGCTCATGCTTGATGTCAAGAATATGTCCGAGGAGGACAAACTCTTTAACTTCATGTCTGGGTTGCAGGGTTGAGCTCAGACTAAGTTGAGGAGACAGGGAGTGAAAGATCTCTAGGCGGCAGTAGCGGAGGCTGATGCGCTCGTCGACTACAAGGTGGCATCATCTGGTTCGAATGACCAAGATGTCAAGGGCAAGTCCAAGGGAAATGGCAAAGGTAAGGGCAAGTTTGAAAAGAAGCTCAAAGAGGATGCAGGCTTTAAAAAGATGGATAAAGGCGACAAGAAGACTTCTGGCTGCTACATCTGTGAAGGGCCTCATTTTGCTCGGGACTGTCCAAAGAAAGAAAAACTAAATGCTTTAGTGGGTGAGGAAGGACCCACAAAGCAAGTCCATGTGAATCCTCTCCAACTTCTTAATACGTTGAGAAAGGAGATTGTGCAGAATGAGTTAATCTATGTGGAGACAAAGATTAATGGAAAACCAGTAAAGGCTATGGTCGATACTGGGGCGACCCATAACTTCATTTCTATAGAAGAGGTGAAGGCATTCGGCTTGCCGTTGTCTAAGGACGGAAGTCGAGTGAAGGCAGTTAACACCAAAGCGTTGCAGATCGGTGGCATTACCCATGTCCAACTGCAAGTTGGGGAATGGGTTGGCAGTTGCAGTCTGATGGCAATGCAACTGGATGACTTCCAGGTTATATTGGGGATGGAATTCTTGGCAAGGAATGCGGTCATTGTTATGCCGCATTTAAAGAGCATCCTCTTCACAGGGACGGGGGTGCCTAGTTTCGTTCGGGGCTTGGAAGAAAATTCAGTTGTGGGCTTGGTGTCGGCTTTACAACTCAAGGATGGAATCCGAAAAGGGCTTCCTACATATGTTGCAACCTTGATAGAAGATGGCGGATTGAACAATGCGGAACAATCAAGGGAAGTGAACGATATTCTGCGGGACTATGCGGATGTGATGCCAGATGAGTTGCCAAAGAAGCTCCCTAAGAAGTGAGATATTGATCACTCAATTGATTTGGTTCCAGGGGCACTTCCACCATCTCAGATGCCTTACAAGATGCCTCCTCCACATTTGGTTGAGTTGCGGCGGCAACTTGATCAGTTGCTATATTCTGGATTGCTAAGGCCAAGCAAGGCACCGTATGGGGCGCCTGTGCTGTTCCAAAAAAAGCAAGATAGATCCCTTCGAATGTATGTAGATTATCGTGCTTTCAATAAGGTAACCATAAAAAACAAGTATCTGGTGCCTAACGTTGAGGATTTGTTTGATCGCTTGGGGAAGGTGCGATACTTTTCAAAGATGGATTTGTGGTCAGGTTATTATCAAGTCAGGATAGCCGAGGGTGATGAACCAAAGACTACCTGTGTGACTCAGTATGGGTCTTTTGAGTTCCTTATAATGCCCTTTGGGCTAACAAATGCTTCTGCAACTTTCTGCACTCTAATGAACAATGCTTTTCGGGAGTACCTTGATTTGTTTGTAGTAGTGTATCTTGATGATATTGTGGTTGATAGCCAATCTCTTGAGGAGCATAAGATGCACTTGAAAATGGTTCTGACCAAACTGCGGGAGAATGAACTCTATCTCAAGCGAGAGAAATGTGAGTTCGCAAGGAAGGGAATTCACTTCCTTGGGCACATTATCGGAGAAGGCACAATAAAGATGGATCCATGGAAGATTCAGGCCATTATGGACTGGACAGAACCAAAGAAGGTCTCGGAGCTGCGGTTGTTCCTTGGCCTTACAAACTACTATCGTAAGTTCATGAAGAGTTACTCAAAAAAGACGGTGGCGCTTACTGAGTTGCTCAGAAAGGACAAGACCTGGGATTGGTCTGCTGAATGCCAGGAGGCATTCACTAAGTTGAAAAGGGTGGTAATATCAGAACCCATCCTTCGTCTGTCGGATTTTGAGAAGGCATTTGAAGTCCATACCGATGCATCAGACTTTGCAATAGGAGGGGTGTTGGTCCAGGAGGGACACCCAGTTGCCTTTGAAAGTCGAAAACTCAATGATACAGAGAGGAGGTACTATGTTTATGAGAAGGAGATGACGGCGATGGTACATTGCCTACGAACATGGAGGCACTACTTGTTGAGCTCCAAGTTCATAGTTCAGACAGACAATGTTGCTACAAGTTGCTTTGCGACTCAAAAGAAGTTTACACCTAAACAGGCTAGGTGGCAAGACTTCTTAGCAGAGTTTGACTTTGAGTTGCAGTATAAGCCAGAGAAAGAAAACTTGGTTGCTGATGCCTTAAGCCGCAAAGAGGAACCTGAGGTGGTTGTTGCTTCAATCACGCAAGTATCTGGAGATATCTTGTAGAGTTTAAAGGAAGAAACTCAAAAGGATCCAGTCACTATCCGCTTGTTGAGGCAAGTGGAAGAGGGGGTGACAAGGCGGTTTTGGATAGAGGATGGTGTTCTCTATGCTAAAGGAAGGCGACCCTATGTGCCTAACGGTGGCGGCTTGCATAAGTTGTTACTAAAGGAGGCACATGATACCCCATGGGCGGGGCATCCCGGACAGGAGCGCACGATGACTCTCCTATCATCCAGTTATTACTGCTCGAGGATGGAAGAAGACATTGATTTATATGTCAGAACTTGTCTTGTATGCCAGCAAGACAAGACGGAGAGGAAAAAGGTTGTTGGGTTGCTGGAGCCCCTACCAATGCCGACCAGACCATGGGAAAGCATATCGATGGATTTCATCTCTGGATTGCCCAAGGTGGAAGGGTTTACATCGATTATGGTCGTGGTGGACAGGTTTTCAAAGTATGCAACATTCATTCTTGCTCCAAAGGAATGCACAACGGAGATTACTGCATAATTATTTTTGAAACAGATTGTGAAGTATTGGGGATTGCCGCTAAACATTGTGAGTGATCGTGATGTACGATTCACATGAAAGTTTTGGACTACCTTGTTTGAGATGATGGGCTCTACGCTTAACTTCTCGACAAGCAATCATCCACAAACAGATGGTCAGACGGAACACGTTAATGCTCTGTTGGAGGAATATCTCAGGCATTACGTGCTGGCCAACCAGCAAAATTGGGTGGATCTGCTGGACATTGCTCAATTCTGCTACAATCTGCAACAGACCTCGACGACAGGTCAGAGTCCTTTCGAGTTGTCAACGGGGTAACAACCCTTCACTCCACATGAGGTAGTGAAGCAGAAGGACCAAGGTCGTTGTCCTGTGGCATACCGGTTCGCAAGAACGCGACATGAGAGGATAGAAGATGCGCATGATTGTTTGGAAAGAGCCAAGCGGTAGATGAAAAAGTGGGCAGACGAGAGGCGTTGACCACTTGAGTTTCAAGTTGGGGAAAGAGTATGGCTGAAACTCAATCCCCAGATTTGGAAAAATATCCTAAGGAAGACAGCACACAAGGGGCTCATTCCTCGGTATGACGGACCTTTTAAGGTAACCAAATGGATTGGACGCTCGGCTTACAGGATGGAACTTCCAAAAAGGATTAAGGTACATCCAGTGTTCAATGTTAGTTTCCTCAAGGAGTACCATGAAGACTTGGAATAACCCTCACGGATGTTGCCTCGGCGTGCTCCACCAAATATACAAACACAGTTTCAGAAGCAAGCTGAGTTCATCATGGACCGAAGGGTAGAGGGCTAAAGCAAGAAGAACCGGAGGACCTACTTCCTAGTCAAATGGAAAGGACTGCCGATTGAGGAAGGAACGTGGGAGAAGGACACTACTTTATGGCAATTTGAGGATTTGATCCAAGCCTTCTTAAAGAAGATTAACTCGATGGGGACGTCAGATTCATCTGGTGGGGAAGGCCTGTTAGACCCTCACTAAACAGGGCACGGCATGCGCATCATGCGCGGCGCACGCGTCATGCGCAGCGCATGGCGGGCGCGATGAGCGTGGCGTGCATAACGCAAATTACGAGGTGGCATGCGAAATGAGGCACAACATTCGAACGGCTGGTGGCGTGCGGCGAGGAGGCGCCTGCACTCGCCAAGGGGTGCGACCTAAGTGACTGTTGGTGGCAATGGGTGAGAAGGCACCTGTGTTTATTAAGGGGTGTGACCCAAAGGATGCGATGAATGAAGGCATGCCCATTGTAAGTTATAAAGATGTAACGTCTGGGCATTGAAAGGAATGCAAGCCAGACCAATGTGATTGTATTTTATGTGTGAATAATACAAGTGTTGGTATTCTTTGCATTCGGCTTGTATCAAAGAAAGACTTTAGTTGCTGTGAGGCTGAACGAGGTCGTGACGATCTCGTGCTGGCGCAAGGCAAATTTCGAAGGTGAAGTTTGGGCTTGTGACACCAGCCAATATGCCATAGATGATGGAGGGATTTTTTCCCTTCAACAAATAAAATATGCCTTTGCTTTGCAAACCCACTCTTTGGGCATCTCAAGAACAGGAATTGGCACTGATGTGTAAATTCAAACATTGCTTGGGAAAAAGGATATGAAGACAAGAATTTGTAAAAATTTTAAATCAATAAAAATTTGTTTTTGATATTTTAATATATAAAAATGTATTGTTAGTGAAATATTTATGAAAAATAAAAATTATTAAATATAAAAAAAAATATCCATACGTGTCTAAGCCAGGAAAACACCATACCGGTGACTAGGGATGCACAACGAATCGAGCTAGCTCGAGCTTGACTCAAAGCTCATTGTGCTTTAAATGAGTTGAGCTTAAACATGGTTCTAAGGCTTGGACCAGCAAATGAGCCGAGCTTGATCGATCACACTCGGATACAAGTATATATAAAATATATTTGCAACTGGGCCTTTGAATTTTTATCAAAGGCTCGTAGTTTGAATCCCGTTTTTCGCTTTTTTCTACTGTTAATATAGAGTATTTTTAGTATGTATACATTATTTTCAGTGCCACTGTTTAAAATGTATGCTTTGGCTTAGTGGAGTGGCACTTGGGTTACTTGAGAGAGGTTTGGGTTCAAATCTCTCCTTCAACAACATTTTTAAAAAATGGTTTTTTTGAAATGCCTTGAAGCTCGGCTTGAGCTGGGAACCGTGCTGAGTATGTACAAAGCCATTCAAGCTCGGCTCTGAGCTTGGACAAATATATTTTGCACCGAGCCGAGTTTGAACAGCCAAGGCTCGGTTCGTGTGCATCCCTACTTGTGACAAAGTTGGCAGCCCCCCCCCCCCCCAAAACTCAGTATGACTGCAGCAGCCAAGCAGCACAAGACAGTCCAAACTATTAAAATTGCTCTTCAAAACAGAGTCATCATTATCATTAAATGGGTGAACCTTGGAATTATATATATATATATGCTCAGTGCTCTACTCCCACCTACTGGAAATCAAGGTTGTAGGTTGCATCTTCTCAATCAGTACTTAACATAGTTTATTTGATAGGAATCATGTTTTTTCAACATAAAAATAGGTTTTCATAAGTCATGAAATTTTGGTACACTGTTACGACATTGATTTTTGAAGATCTTAAAAAACATACATGTATGCTATCATCAAGTTATCCAAATCTTGTTTTCCACTAAATAATGATTTCAGACCATATCTATAGGATCCGATCAACCAAAAACAGCTCACATTTTTTGAAAATATGAAGATTCTATTAGGTGGGAGTAGGAGCACCTATCGTTACTAATATATATATATATATATATATATATATATATATATATATATATATATATATTTGAGGAACCCTCTTTGAGAAAAGGATCACTTAATGGCCCTGCCTCCCTGTGAGATGAATCCCTGGAATTAGAGGTGGCAAAATCTGACCGACCCGCCAACCCCCTTCTTAGCCTGGTTAGGGTTTGGCTTAAACGGGTTCATGTCGTAAATGGGTCGACTCGCCTAACCTGTTTATTAAACGGATCGTGTTCGTGTTAGGGGTATGCCAACCCGCCAACCCATTTGACCCGTTTAATAAACGAGTTAGGCGGGCAGGTCAACCCGCAACCCGTTTATATATATATATATATATATATATATATATATATATATATATATATATATATATATATATATATATATTAACTTATCTAACCCTAACTCCTGTTTGACCAATAGTCCGAACCAAACCAAATCATAAACAAAAATGTCTATGTTATCGGGTCGACCCATTTAATAAACAGGTCGCCGTGTCGTGTAATTGTGTCGTTTATTAAACGGGTTAACCGTGTCGTGTCAGGTTATTCGTTTAATAAATAGGTCGTGTCTACCACATCTGGCCTGTTTAATAAATGGGTGATGTTCGTGTTGAGGTATTCTGACCCGCCAGCCCGACCTGATTGCCACCCCTATCTGGAATCATCGAAAAGAGCATAAACAACACATAAACATGAAAGCGACCACAAGCCAAGAAATTTTATATTACTTTTATTATAACCAAGTTAAGCGTCCCAATCATCATATATTTTTGTCGAATTGAGATTGAATGTGCTAATCAAATCATCTTTACTGAATAATTGCAAAGTTTTGTGAATGATAGCCAATGCAAATTGTTGTATTTTCATGCTAATTACCATATTATCTAAAGTGGTTTTTGACAAGAGGACAATAAAAATTATACCGGGGTTGGATGACATGGTGTTACAACAAAATAAACAAATACTTCCATGGGCAAGTTGATATTGTGAAATCAACCTTAAAACATTCATTCTCTACAACAAACAACAACAACAACTACACCTTCATCCCAAAACAATTGGGGTCAGCGATATGAACCAAAAAAGAAAATCATTCTGGGTATTCCACATGAATCCTTCTCCGCCAATCATTTCTATCCAGTGTCATGTCCTCGGTGATGTTCAAAGCATTCATATTCTTTTATATCATCTTCATTCAAGTCTTCTTAGACCTACCCCGACCTCTTTTAACTAATATATTTTCCCATTTCTCCATCCTTCTAACTGGAGCATCATTAGGCCTTCGCCAAATATGTTCAAACCACCGTAAACGATTCTCTCTCATCTTATTTTCAATGAATGCAACACCTACTTTCTTACGTATCTCCTTGTTTCGAATCTTATCTTTTATTGTATTTTCACACATCCATCTAAGCATACACATCTCAACTACACTCATTTTTTGAATATGATGTCCCTTGGCAGCCCAACATTCCGTACCATATAGTAAAGCGGGCCTAATTGTCGTCCTATATAACTTTCCCTTCAATCGCAATGGCATTCTATGATCGCACAACACTCCAGTTGCACTTTTCCATTTCATCCACCCAACCTTTATCTTATGATTTACATCTTCATCAATTTCTCCATACTTTTGAATGATAGATCCCAAATATTTGAAACAGTCATCCACCGGTATTTCTTGCTCACCAAGCTTCACTACACTCCCATCACTACTTCGTTGATTACTAAACCGACATTCCATATATTCTGTCTTACTCTTACTCAACTTAAAACCTCTTGCTTCCAATGTTTGTCTCCATAATTCTAACTTAGCATTAATCTCAGCTCTAGACTCATCAATCAAAACAATATCATCAGCAAACAACATACACCATGGCACATTTTCTTGAATTGATCTCGTAAGCTCATCCATCACTATAGCAAATAGGAAAGGGCTTAATGCAGATCCTTGATGTAACCCAACCGTTATAGGAAAATTGCTTGTCACCCCTCCACAAGTACGAACATTGGTTACTACTCCTTCGTACATATCTTTAATTATACTAATGTACTTAAGAGAAGCACCTTTCTTCATCATTGTCCACCAGAGAACATTCCTAGGTACTCTATTGTATGCCTTCTCCAAATCAATAAAAACCATATGCAAATATTTATTCATCTCTCTATATCTCTCAATAAGTTGTCTAAGAAGATGTATAGCTTCCATAGTTGATCTTTCAGACATAAAACCAAATTGATTCTTCAATATCATGACAACCTTCTTCAACCTATACTCAATCACCCTCTCCCAAAGTTTCATAGTATGACTTGTGAGTTTTATACCATGATAGTTTGTGTAATCTTGTATATCACCTTGTATTCTTATATAAAGGCACCAAAGTACTCTTCCTCCACTCATTAGGCATCTTATTTGTCCGCCAAATCTTGTTAAAAAGATTTTTCAACCATTCTAAACCTTTCTCACCCAAGCATTTCCAAACCTCGATCGGTATACCATCTAGGCCAACTGCCTTTCTTGATTTTATTTTCTTCAAAGCCTCTACAATTTCTTTCTTTTGAATCTTGCGCATGAAGTCACAATTCATCTCATGAAAAGGAATGGAGAAGTCTCCAAGATTCTGAGCATGACTTCCATTAAATAGCTTATCAAAATAATTTTTTCATCTCTCCTTAATCTCCTCATCTTTGACTAAAACCCTTTGAGTTTCATCTTTGATACATCTAACCATACTCAGATCCCTCGATTTCCTATCTCTCATCTTTGCAAGCCTATAAATTTCCTTCTCGCTTTCTTTGGTATCCAATTTGTCATAAACCTCCTTATATACCTTATCCCTCGCATTTCAAACTACTTTTTTTAGCTTCCTTCTTTGCTATCATATACTTCTCCAAATTCTCATTATTACGACTCTTACTTAGATTTCTATAACACTCTCTTTTAACCTTAATAGCTAATTTGACATGCTCATTCCACCATGATGTATCCTTACCTAGCGGTGCACCACCTTTAGACTCACCCAATACCTCCTTAGCCATGCCACCTACTATCTTATTTCACATTTATTCTGAATCCTCCTCGAGACACCAATCAGCTTCCTTAACTACCTGCTCTACAAACATTCCTTGTTTAGCTCCTTTCAGTGCCCACCACTTAATTCTAGGATCTATCCTATGTGTATCTCTTTTGCGACATTTTCTAATTCTAAGATCTAAAATTAAGACTCTATGTTGTGTAGCTACACTTTTTCCTGGTATAACCTTACAATCGATGCAACAACCCCTATCTTTATTTCTAAGTAGGAAAAAATCTATCTGACTTGTATTAACCCCACTTTTAAATGTTACTAAGTGAGACTCCCTCTTCCTAAATCAAGTGTGTGCTAAGATCATATCATAGGACAAACCAAAATCTAAATTTTTTTCTCCATATTCATTTATTTCTCCTATACCATAGCCTCTATGGATACTCTCAAATCCATCCCTACTAATGTTTACATGTCCGTTAAGGTCACCGCCGATGAAAAGCTTTTCTCCATAAGATATCCCTTGTACTACTCCATCTAAATCTTCCCAAAATTGGCGCTTAATGGAATCATCTAAACCTACTTGAGGTGCATAAACACTAATAATATTAATAATATCCATACCTATTACTAATTTAATAAGTAAAATCCTATCACCCTTCCTACGGACCTCAACTACATTATCTATAAACTCACGACTAATAACAATCCCTATTCCATTTTTATTCTTATTTATTCTTGTATAACAAATCTTATATCTCAAAGGTTCTATCACTTTTGCTCTCTCACCTACCTATTTGATCTCTTGTAGACATAAAATATCCATCTTTCTCCTACACATAACATCAACTAATTCTACCAACTTACCAGTTAAAGACCTTATATTCCAAGTGGCTAACCTAATTTTATTGTCTTGAACTATCTTTTTTACCCCCACCCGTCCAACAAAGTGAGGGAACCCTTGCCTATTTGACACCACACCCGGGCGCCAGTGTGATGCGTCACTTCTGGGTGACGACCTAGCAACCCTTGCCCATTTATCACTACCTCCGGACCTATAGAGTATAGTGCGTCACTCAGTAGGGAACGCCCCAATGAAATTCTCATATTGGTTCATATTCATAAGGTGTGACTAAGTTTTTTATGCTGGATGTTGTGAACACCCCAAATTTTTCAAAGATTTGCAAAATGACCCTTTTTGCCCCTGGCCCTCATTCTCTAAGAAGATAAAAGCGATTTCAAAGCCAAAATTCAGTTATTCTTCAGATTTTCTGAAATAAATTCCATATTAATGTATCCAACTTGATTCTGGATCCGAATCCAGTACTTTAAATCCATATTTCCTCAAAATCTGGCTCCAAACCCATTTCTGAAGAAAATTTTCTCAAAATAGCTTTTAAATTCTCAGAAAAATTCCCTTTTGTAAATATTTTTGCAAAAACACAAAAAATTAGTTTAATCTTTGGTTTCTCGTAAAATTTTAAGATTTCATTCCAAAAATACAAAAAAATTGAAAAATAATATAAAAAACCAAAAAATTTGTTAAAAACTACAAGAAAAGCGAAGGATTTTAAGCTTTTGAAATCATTTTGCCAAAAACCTCATTTCTTAACCATTTTTTAAAAATTTTGTAAAGAGGAAACCTCTTTTTGGAAAAAGGGAGGATTTCCAACGAACTTTTCCCGCGCCTTTTTCCTTCTTTCTCCGTCGTTTGATCTGCAACGGCAGGCTTTCCTCTCCACCCTCAATCCTCAACTGACCTTCATCTTCTCGAGCCTTCCATTCCCCCTTTAAGAAGAGGCGAGCTCCTGTCTTCAGGCATCCATTATCTTCCTGGAGGTCGACTCTTCCTTCCTTCAGATCCATCTCTTACAATCCATTATCAGTCTTTTGGCCGGGGCATCCATTAGACCCACCGTCACGCAGCAACTCTCGAGGCACCCATTTTCTTCCTTTGCTGAGCCATCCACTCTCTTGCAACAGTCCTCCCTTTAGCACCCTTTGAGGCACTCCCCCCTCCCCCTCTGCAAAAAGCCGGTAAGAATAATCTTTGTTTCTCCTTCAAATACCGCCTTATGGTGTTGTATTTCTATTCCTCATTCTCGTTTTATCATCTTATCCCCTGGTTTTTCCCCATTAAGGCACCAATGAGTACTTAGGTTTGCTTGTAAGCAATACCGACTCCTCATGTGCAAAATTAATGGGATCACAGTATCCCAACACATCGAAATCCCTGTTCATGATTGTTATTTTTTTTTTAACACTAACTAGTTATGGATTTTCATTTGTTTTTCCTTTATCGATATGGATCCAGCCTTGGCAGATCAACATTCAGTTTTCAGATGTTATGTGTGTCATGCTTTGTTATTTCTTTCCTCTTTGCACAGTTTAAGTCTCTGTTCAATTCAATTTCATCATGAATCCCTTCATCATCTTATGCAGTATATTTCGTTTGATGCTCTGCATTCCTTTTTTTTCGTTTTTGCATCTTACATTCTGTATTTCACTGATGTTAGATCGTTTTTCTCTTAGCCCACGGGTATTTTGCTTTGTTCCAATAGAATGCTATGATTGTTGAATAACCGTATTCAATGAATTGTTGATTGTTGTTTTCCTAGTTCATTTGAATCTCTATAATCTAGCATCAATACCTATATATCTGCACTCGTTTTGCACTATGTAGACAGGTTCGTATGGCCATCATTTGCAATTTCTTTTTTTTGTTATTATATTTCCTTTTCATTAGCATCACTATAGCCGCCTCTTTGATTCTCTGCACCATGTGACTTCATCCGAGAGAATTTAGAATTGCTCATGATTTAAGAAGGATTGCTCCGAGTTTTAATCCTCCTACATTCCCCTCATTGATTGATACAACCACTGAAATTCCTGATTGTCTGCACCAAACCAAGTCTGTCTCATGGATATCAACACAACATCGAAAAAGCTCCCTGCTCAGCATTGCAATGTAAAGGAGATCAACCGATGGCCTTGATTCAAAATAAGGGATTCGACCACCCATCCTTCAGAAATTGAATCGATGGCATTATAGCAAGTCAATGAGTTTCGACTGGAAGTCCATGCGAGAGTTGAGCCACAGAAGCTGAAGCTGAAAGAGGAGGCCAGGGCAGGATGACTGAGAAAATTCTCTGCAATACCTTATCCTAGTTTGTGATACAGGAGTATCAACCAATTACTTTGTAGGAAAAAGTGGAATTTAGCTACTCTGATTCAACATTCAGGCAATCTCTTGTTGAATTTCCTTTTTCTTTAGTTAATGACAAGTCTGTGATTTTTTTTTTTATTTTGCTCATCATTTCAATTCATTAAGCGTATCTTATTTCAAGTCCTCGGCACCATCATCTTTGTTGCCTGTGCCTTCAGCAGATGAGTCACCTGTAGGTATTGCATTGTATATAACCAATGTTGGTTACCCTCTCATGATCCATCTGTAGCGATTCACCACATCCCATCTACCTATTACCCTGTTTTCAAACTAAAAAGAAAAAGAAAAAGAAGGATATTCATGATTTGAGGATATAACTGTTAGTAGAGGCCATCGACGGGGGGTTGGCTCAGGTCTGTTAAATTCTTGAACGAGGTGGTCATGACCAAGAGAGGCATCGTTGCTATCTCAACAATTCAAGCAACACCCCCCTCTGTATGTCGTATTCCAACCTATATTAAGATCAACCCTCAATTGAGTTAGGCTACCAGAATCCAATGAGTGGCCCTGTGAAAATTCATGAAAAATCTTGATTCATTGGCCCGGAAATCAATCTTCTGAACTGCTGTAAAGTTTTTTTTTAGTTATTTATTATCATCTGAAACAGATTGGGAATTTTTGATTGGTTTTATATGAAAGTGCACTAGGATCGAGGCAACGAGCACTAGAGGGGGGGGTGAATAGTGCTTTTTAAAAATTTCTGTGGAATATTGAATTATTTTGCAAATCTCAAAGCAAACACACAAAGAACACAAGATTTTATCCTGGTTCGGTCTAACCCGACCTACATCCAGTCCCCAAGCAAAACCCGCTTGAGATTTTCCACTATCAACCTTATAAACTACAAAATCACACAGACCATAACCGGTCTCACTTTCAGTAACAATCCTACTGAAAGCAAACAACTCCTTTACACCAAGGGTTCCTTCTTTTTACAGAAAAGAAATAACAACTTACAATACAACCTATGAGCCTTTCTTTTGAATGCAAATGAGATGCAATTGGATTTTGAGGTTGTTGAAACACTGTACTCACGAATTCACTATCTCTCAAAGTGATTTGAGTGAAAAACTGAAGTGAAAATATCACGTGAGTGAGAAAACAAATACTTGAATGAATAGGAGTGAAAAGCAAGAAGTAATTCAATATGATTCTATTGAATTTGATTGTTTCTCTGTATCTTTGAGTGTAAAATGCACTCATATTTATAGTTAAAAGATTTCATACGTTGAGAGTATGAAAGGATGTCAAAACAGTCCATTTCGAACGATCAAAACGTTTGAAAAATGAAAAGACACGCCTTTGTGAAGTTTCAGGAAAACGGCAAAATTAGTCGACTGAAACATCAGTTAGTCGACTAATAGTTAGTTATTAGTAGACTGACAGTTATCGTCGGTCGACTGATCTGTTAATCGAGCCGTTTGAAAATCTGAACTTTTGAAACTTAGTCGACTTGAGAAAAGTTAGTCGACTGATAATATCATTAGTAGACTGAAAAACCTTTTAGTCGACTGCTGCTAAAATCTTCTGAAAAACATACATTCTGTTCGGTCGACTGATAAAAAGCATTAGTCGACTGCTGCTAAATTTTCAGAAAACACATGTTCTGTTCAGTCGACTGATAAAACCATTAGTCGACTGCTGCTAATTTTCCAGAAAACAGACATTCTGTCCAGTCGATTGATAAAATCTTCGGTCGACTAATTTGACAAGAATGACTTTTTAGAAAATATGGCGCGAAAGGATTAGTCGACTGGTAAGTCTATTGGTCGACTAATAAACATGAAAATTTAAGAAAAGAGTTTTCTAAAAAGATTTTCAAAAGTGTTTCTTTTAGAAAAGTTTTTCTAAAGACTTTTAAGGTGAAATGCAACCTAAATATGCACTCTAAGTAAGGCTCTTACAAGAATCTAAGACTTTTAATGAATTAAACATTTGCACACTAGTCTTCAAAGATTCTTCATCGAATTCTTCAATTTTTTCATAGCCTTAGCTGAAATGCAGTTGATTCCACTTGCTCATCATCAAAACCTTGTACTTGAAGTATCATGTATGGCTTCATTGTCGTAACAATCTCCCCCTTTTTGATGATGACAAACTTAATCAAAGATGAAGCATTTAGATGCATAGATGGAGATTTTACTCCCCCTATCAATATGCTGCAAAACATTAAAAGTTAGCACATTTAAAGCATATATATCACATATTGATTGGTTTGCATTTCCATTCATCATTTCTTCATGCATTTAGAAATACATTCATTCAAAGCTTTCTTTTTCTCTTAATTTTGCATTTCTCATGCAAGATCTCCTGCAATGTAATTTCTATCATCTTTTTCTCAAGATCTCCTGCAATTTCAATGTAATGCTATCTTTATCTTTTTCTCCCCCTTTGTCAGAATAAAAAAGAGTAAGGGCAAAAATAGCATAAGCAAAATAGAGATACAAGTTTAAAAATATTACAACCCATAAAGTATGTATTTCAAAGATCAGAAAAGAGAGTTTAGCAAATCCTTAATGGCAGTTACATCCTTCTGAATTGAAGCAAGTTGTTGAGTCACTTCTTCACGAAAAGTGTGTTGATGCAGCTCCAAAGCTTCCAGTCTCTGCATAACTTCATCATGGTCTTGATTTGTTGAAAATTTCTTTCTTTTTGCATGAGATGAAGGTGTCGCAGAAGGTGAAGGTTCAGAAATAGATGGTTCATTAGGATCAGATGGTTCAGTTTGATCAACATTTAAAGGAGGCAGATATTTAATTTTCATTCTTTTAAAAATTGTTTGATCAAAGAACTCTTTTTGCTCAATGTATTTTTCATTTGTTAAAGGAACTTTGAAATGTCTAAAAATACGGGTTAAAAGACAACCATAAGGAAGAAATGGTTTTTGTTTCCACATGTTTGTAAAATACACATTGGCCCAGTTGACAGAAATATTTCCAAATAAAACATAAAGAGCCGTAGATAGATCTATGGAATAATAATCAAAAGAACCAGTTTGGGGTAGAACATTGTGGGCAAGGATTCGTCCAGCAATGCGTGCACGAGTTTGAAGATTAGTATTTTTGAAAGGAGGGCAGTGAGGTGCTCCTGGAAGAAGAATTTGTTCAAAAACTCTTTCATCATTTAATTCAATAGTGTTGAAAAGAGTGTCTGAAGGTGGAATTTCAAGAATTTCTCCAAGTAATTTTGAATCAAACTCGATTTCAACATCACGAACAAGAGAGGACAAAACTCCAGTTTCATGATCTATTTGTAAATTCGTGTAAAACAAGTGAATAAGAAAAGGATAGTGAAGGGTATCTGCACAAGCATAAAAAAGATGTGAAATACCAGGAAATAATTCTCTTATTTTGTAACGAGAAAACAAGTGAAATAGAACATTTCGGCCTGGTAGAATAGGTAGTGCAGAAATTGATCCAAAAGTGTCATAGAGAAGAGGATTGCAAAGTAATCTTAGTGAAAAACCATGTCTTGAAGTAGGTGTAGGAGGAGGAGAACCTAAACCTTTTGCAGATGTAGAATTCGTATTAAGGCATGGTTAAAAAAGTTACCAAAAAAAAAATGTCGGCTTCCAAATGACGTCCGGCAAAGGGAAAAAGCTTTTCGGCGTTCAAAAACGAAGGACGATGCGGTGGCTGACGGCGAGGAGAAGTCGGCCACAAGAGGATTCCGACAATACACTGTCACGGCAAGAGAGTTCCAGCGTGTTTTGAAGATGCACCAATCACTGCAAGAGGATTCTGGCGTTTCAAGATCACGACTAGAATATTCCGGCGTCTCCCTATTACGGCAAGAAAATCCCGGCGAAAATGGAGTCGAACGGCACTCCGAGGGTTTTTCGGAAGAGAGAGAGGCAAGAGAGAAAGAGGGGTTTTCGTTTTTTTAAGGGTTTCGTTTTTAAGAAAAACGAAAAGGTACGAAGTGAAACGATGCCTTTTTAAAAAAAAAAAAACAGGTTTTAAAACAAATCCAAGGCGTGCCGGGTCCCTTCATTTAAAAATTTAAAAAAAAAATTTAGTCGACTAAAACTTTATCGGTCGACTAAAAAGTGCGACTTATTCTAAAAATATCATCAGTCGACTGGAAATATATCGGTCGACTGATATGGTGCGATACATTCCAAAATTTAAAACACCAGTCGACTAGAATTTTATCGGTCGACTAATATAGTGCGATTTTGAGATTTTGTTCAAAAATCAGCATTTTTATAAATCCAAAAATGAGCAAATACCTAGTTCTCTCCTAATTCTCATAAAATCTTCATTTTTAAGAGGTTTAGTGAAGATATCGGCATGTTTTTCTTTAGTGGAAATAAAATTTAACGAAATATCTCCTTTTAACACATAATCTCTTAAAAAATGATGTCTAACTTCAATATGCTTAGTTCTTGAGTGCTGAATAGGATTTTTCGAAAGATTTATAGCACTAGTGTTATCACAATAAATAGTTGTTGTGGAGTAATTCAAACCAAAATCTTTTAAGGTCTGTTTCATCCAAAGTACTTGTGAACATGCTAAACTAGCTGCTATATATTCTGCTTCAGTTGTTGAGAGTGATACTGAATTTTGCTTTTTACTAAACCAAGAGACTAAGGAATTTCCTAAGAAATGACAAGTTCCACTAGTACTCTTGCGATCAGATTTACTTCATGCAAAATCTGCATCACTATATGAAACTAAATCAAAGGAAGATGATTTTGGGTAAAACAAACCGAAATCTGAAGTATCTTTCAAATAACAAAGAATTTGTTTTACTGCAGTTAAATGAGATTCCTTTGGATTAGCTTGAAATCTTGCACACATACAAACACTAAACATAATATCAGGTCGACTAGCAGTTAAGTATAATAGAGATCCGATCATGCCTCTGTAGAGCTTAGTATCTATACTTTTACCATTTTCATCTTTATCAAGAGAAGTAGTTGTACTCATAGGATTCCTTCTTGATTTCGATGAGTCCATCCCAAATCTCTTGAGAAGTTCTTTTGTATACTTAGCCTGATTGATGAAGATTCCTTCTTCAGTTTGCTTTATTTGAAGTCCAAGGAAGTAGTTTAATTAGCCCATCAAGCTCATTTCAAACTCTTCCTGCATAGCTTTAGCAAATTCTTTACAAAGAGAATCATTAGTAGAACCAAATATTATGTCATCAACATAAATTTGCACAATAAGAATATCTGAATTAAGATTTTTAATAAATAAAGTGGAGTCTACCCGACCAATGGAAAAACCAGATAGTTCTAGAAAATTTTGTAGTCTTTCATACCACGCTCTTGGTGCTTGTTTGAGTCCATAAAAAGCTCTTTTTAATTTGTAGACTTTTTCTGGATATTTCTCATTTTCAAAGCCTGGAGGTTGCACTACATAAACTTCTTCATTGATGTGTCCATTTAAGAATGCACTCTTAACATCAATTTCATATAACTTGAAGTTCATGTAACTAGCAAAAGCAAGCATCATTCGAATTGACTCTAATCGAGCCACTGGTGCATAGGTTTCATCAAAATCTATGCCTTCTTCTTGATTATAGCCTTGTGCTACTAGCCTTGCTTTGTTACGAATGACTTCACCATTTTCATCCAGCTTATTTCGGAAGACCCATCTTGTTCCAATTACTGGATGATCCTTTGGTCTATCAACTAGATCCCAAACATCATTCCTAGTAAATTGGTTAAGTTCTTCAGACATGGCCAAAAGCCAAAATTCATCACCACAAGCCTCGTTGATATTCTTTGGTTCTAATTTAGATATGAAAGCAACATTTGCAATATATTTTTCCAACTGCCTTCTAGTTTGGACACCACTCTTTATTTCACCAATAACTTGTTCATGTGAATGATTAGGAACTTCTTTCCAAACTGGTTAAAGAGGAATATTTTCTTGAGAAGTACTCTCTATCAAGGGTTCTTCTTGAAGTATTGCTTCTTCTTCTTCGCTTAGAGGTATAACCTGCTCACAATTCTCATCAAATGCAACATGTAAAGATTCTTCAATACAAGATGTTCTTTTATTGAAAATACGATATGCTTTACTTCTAGAAGAATATCCAAGAAATATTGATTCATCTGATTTTGAATCAAACTTATCAAGATTATCTTTGGTATTTAACAAGAAACATTTACTACCAAAAATTTTGAAATATGAGATCTTTGGTATACGATCATAATACAATTCAAAACATGTTTTATGTAAAATTGGTCGAATAAGAACACGATTTAAGACATAACATGCTGTATTAATTGTTTCAGCCCAAAAATATTTTGGTAAATTTTTATCTTGAAGCATGGTTCTAGCACATTCTTGCAAAGTTCTATTCTTTCTTTCAACAACTCCATTTTGTGGAGCCGCTCTAGGAAAAGCAAAGTTGTGAGATATACCATGTAAATTACAAAACTTTAGAAAAGATTCATTTTCAAATTCACCACCATGATCACTACGAATTTTAATAATAGATGTAGATTTTTCATTTGTAATTCTTCTACAAAGTTTAGAAAATTCTGAAAAAGCATCATTTTTGCTTTTTAGAAAAATCACCCATGTAAACCAAGAATAATCATCTATTATAACAAAAGCATACTTGCTACCATTCAAACTTTGAATTCTAGATGGTCCAAATAGACTTAAATGTAAAAGTTCAAGAGGACGTTTTGTTGAAACTATATCTTTTGCTTTAAAAGAACTCTTGATTTGTTTACCCCTTTGACAAGCATCACATAAGTGATCCTTTTTATATGGTATTCTAGGTAGGCCTCTTACAAGATCATTCTTGGATAATTTTGAAATAATTTTAAAGTTAACATGTCCAAGTCTCTTGTGCCATAACCATTGAATTTCATTTGAAACAATAAGACATTTTTCATTAAAAGAGGGTAATTCATCTAGATATAGTTCATACACATTGTTTCTTCTTTTACCTTTAAAAATGATCTTTTTAGATTGAAAATCAGAAATTAAGCATAAATCATTTTCAAAAGAAACATGAAAACCTTTATCACATAATTGACTGATAGATATTAAATTATGCTTTAAACCATCTACTAAAAGAACATTTTCTATCAAGGGAAATTTTGGATTACCAATATTACCAATACCTATCACTTTTCCCTTGTTATTGTCACCAAAGGTGACGGTTCCTCCATCCTTATTTTGGAGGGTGGAAAATAACTCCGGCCTTCCAGTCATATGTTTGGAACAACCGCTGTCCAATATCCATTTGCTCCTTATGTTGTGTACCTACAACAAAATCAGAAAACAGAGCATTTGACCCCTTTTTATTTTCGGGTCCATGAGAGTTAGTCTTAGGAACCCATATCCATTTGGATTTTGGTTTCCTTTGATAATAAATATTCTTTCTATAAAAGGATTTAGAATAAACATGTCTAGAATAATCATATCTAGATGCATTTCTATTTGAACTAGAAAGTTTAGTTTTATGAACAAAAGGTTGAGAATAATGTCTTTGATTTTTCACCACAAGGTTTGGTCTATTTTGAGTATCAAAGAAGCTATATCCCAATCCGGTTTTATTAACCGAGCATCTTTGAGAACCAAGAAGTTTTTCTAGATTCTCTTGACCATTTGTGAATTTGGTCACTATAGAAAGAAGATCATTTGACTTTTCTTTAAGACTAGATATTTCATTTTGTAAGAGATTGGTTCTAACTCCAATTTCTTTTATCTCAAGTGCTTGGCAAGATTTTTTCTTCTTGAGATATTCTATTTCTTGAACTAACACTTTATTTTGAGAGTCAAGAGTTAAATTTTCAGTTTTTAACTCTTTATTTTTAGAACTAAGACTCTTAAATTTAGCATATAAATCATTAAATGCTTCAAATAACTCATCATAGTCAAATTGACTTACCGAATCTTCTTGTGCTACAAAACACATGTTGGCGACTTCTTCATTTGATTCTTCATCGGAAGAGGAGTCACTATCATCCCAACATGCTTGAAATGCCTTTTTCTTCTTGAATTGGTCCTTGGGCTTGATTTTGAGAAGAGGACAATCTTTCTTGATATGTCCTGCCTTTTTGCAGTTAAAGCACTTGACTTCATTGGGAATGGAAGAATCTGCTTTCTTTACCTTTCTTTGAAATCTTCCCTTTTTGATGAATCTTATGAATTGCCTTGTGATGAGGGCAATATCTTCATCTTCATCTTCTTCTGAATTTTCTGAGTCAGAAGTAGCCTTAAAAGCAAGAGATTTCTTCGTAGGCTATTCTTCTTGTCTGTCTTGAAGTTGGACCTCATATGCCATTAGGTTACCAACTAAGTCCTCAAGAGTGAGAGTATTGAGATCATTTGCTTCTTCAATAGCAGTGGTTTTTCTCTCCCATTCAAGAGTTAAACACCTTAGAATCTTTCTGACTAAATCCACTTGTGAATATTCTTTTCCAAGGGATTTCAAAGTGTTAGTTATATCGGTCATTCTAGTTACCATGTCCGATATAGATTCATTTTGCTTCATTTTGAACAATTCAAATTTATGAACTAAAGAAGCAATTTTAGATTCCTTTACCTTTGACGTACCTTCATGAGTTACTAGAAGAGTATGCCAAATTTCATTAGCTGTAAAGCATTGAGAGATGCAATTGAATTCTACCTTGTCAACGCCACAATATAATGCATTCATGACTTTGGCATTCAGTGAAGTAGTCTTCTTTTCATCATCGGTCCATCGGCTGAAATCAGTTGATGGAGTTTGGTACTTTTCTGAAACAACTCTCCAGATATCGAGATCCATGGATTGCAAGAATATTGTCATTCTTACTTTTCAGTATCCATAGTTTGTTCCGTCGAAGAGAGGAGGACGAACAGAGGAGCTTCCTTCTTTGTGCTGAGATGTTGTAGTTGCCATGCTAGATGATGGTCAAATCAAAGTAATAGCAAACCTGTGCTCTGATACCAAATGAAAGTGCACTAGGATCGAGGCAACGAGCACTAGAGGGGGGGTGAATAGTGCTTTTTAAAAATTTCTGCGGAATATTGAATGATTTTGCAAATCTCAAAGCAAACACACAAAGAACACAAGATTTTATCCTGATTCGGTCTAACCCGACCTACATCCAGTCCCCAAGCAAAACCCGCTTGAGATTTTCCACTATCAACCTTGTAAACTACAAGATCACACAGACCATAACCGGTCTCACTTTCAGTAACAATCCTACTGAAAGCAACAACTCCTTTACACCAAGGCGTCCTTCTTTTTACAGAAAAGAAATAACAACTTACAATACAACCTATGAGCCTTCCTTTTGAATGCAAATGAGATGCAATTGGCTTTTGAGGTTGTTGAAACACTGTACTCACGAATTCACTATCTCTCAAAGTGATTTGAGTGAAAAACTGAAGTGAAAATATCACGTGAGTGAGAAAACAAATACTTGAATGAATAGGAGTGAAAAGCAAGAAGTAATTCAATATGATTCTATTGAATTTGATTGTTTCTCTGTATCTTTGAGTGTAAACTGCACTCATATTTATAGTTAAAAGATTCCATACGTTGAGAGTATGAAAGGGTGTCAAAACAGTCCATTTCGAATGATCAAAACGTTTGAAAAATGAAAAGACACGCCTTTGTGAAGTTTCAGGAAAACGGTAAAATTAGTCGACTGAAACATCAGTTAGTCGACTAATAGTTATTTATTAGTAGACTGACAGTTATCGTCGGTTGACTGATCTGTTAATCGAGCCGTTTGAAAATCTGAACTTTTGAAACTTAGTCAACTTGAGAAAAGTTAGTCGACTGATAATATTATCAGTAGGCTGAAAAACCTTTTAGTCGACTGCTGCTAAAATCTTCTGAAAAACAAACATTCTGTTCGGTCGACTGATAAAAAGCATTAGTCGACTGCTGCTAAATTTTTAGAAAACACATGTTTTGTTCAGTCGACTGATAAAACCATTAGTCTACTGCTGCTAATTTTCCAGAAAACAGACATTCTGTTTAGTCGACTGATAAAATCTTCGGTCGACTAATTTGACAAGAATGACTTTTTAGAAAATATGGCGCGAAAGGATTAGTCGACTGGTAAGTCTATTGGTCGACTAATAAACATGAAAATTTAAGAAAAGAGTTTTCTAAAAAGATTTTCAAAAGTGTTTCTTTTAGAAAAGTTCTTCTAAAGACTTTTAAGGTGAAATGCAACCTAAATATGCACTCTAAGTAAGGCTCTTACAAGAATCTAAGACTTTTAATGAATTAAACATTTGCACACTAGTCTTCAAAGATTCTTCATCGAATTCTTCAATTTCTTCATAGCCTTAGCTGAAATGCAGTTGATTCCACTTGCTCATCATCAAAACCTTGTACTTGAAGTATCATGTATGGCTTCATTGTCGTAACATTATACCCATTCCATCTTCTTATACCTACAACCTATGCATCTCTTTGATCCTTCCTTTTGCTGTCATAATTACAGCAGTAGTCATACCTATATTTCTGTACTTGTGTCCAACTACTGGCATAGTGTTTAGGTATCTTTCATAAACTGTACATGCCATGACAATCTTATTTGGTAATGTCAATACCTGTATTGTTGTGTCTAGGATCTCCACTTCCAGCAGCCTTCTTATCCCCTATGTTTGCATATCTTCGCCCTTTGCAAGTATGGTTCACCAGCCATTTTCACTATATCTACAACATCCCATTTGCTGTGTATTGGACATCATATTAACCCTCCAGTCACTACTGTAGTTCTTCCAGCCCATTCACCTACCAACATTTCTCCATCAGGTTCACCCTGTCACTGAGGTAACTGTAGCATCAAGTCTTCCTAATTGGGTTAGGAAATACTTGATTTACTGCATCCTACAGCATAGCCTTGCCATTGCCTCATTAGCTACTTCTTACCTTCCATGTCCATTCCCATTTTGTCGCATCCCACGCTCATCCTTACCCACAGCAGTGCGTGGCACTGCTGTAATGTTTCATAGACTCATAGCAGTGCCTATGCACTACTGTGGTACTCTCTTTTGTATCTGCAGCCGTGTCAGGAACTGTCATACCCTCCAAAAATATCTACAATAACACTAAGGCATAGTTGTGGTTTATCTTTCGGACCTACTATACATTAGCTCTCCTCATAACATTCAATCCTTTAGCAAATTTCTGCACAAAATACGTAGTTTACCATCTTGTTGTCTTTCAAAGTCTTGTATATATATTTTTCTTTTTTTCTCTCACTTGCTCATAGCATTTATTCATATATATAAAACATCTATATACATATTCGTATATATGAATATATATATGTGCATATATACATATACATGTCTCTATATATGTATGTATATATATATATATATATACATATATACATTTTCTCATAAGAAAGGAATATGCAATGTACCTCTTTTAGTTTGATGTGACCTCTTAAGTTAGAATTAGCATAAATCATCTATATTTGCATTCACAACTTAATGTCTACAATCTTCTTTTTCCTTTTTACTAATTCTTCTTCCTTGCAGGAATATCCAGAAGTGTTGATGTCCTTCTTAGATTAGGACCTCAAAATTCAGTTTAAATCATTGTAATAGCTAGATTGGAATGAGAATTTACATTTCCTGCTTTAGGTAGAATGAATGAGCATTGTAAACATCATAAATTGCTTGTTCTCATGCATTTTTGCCTTTATTTCTCAAATTCTCACAATGGTGAAACACGAATGGCACGTGCACCATTTCGTAAGAGGTAAATTAATTCTAAGTTGATGATCCACATCAATGGCCATAGTCAGGGTGTGGACAAAACTTAACATTTTTATCTTTTACAAAATAACATTGGATCCACACTGGATCCGTTTCAAAATTCATCATATTTTTCCTTAAAAATTCTTCTTCTTTTATCCGAATTTAACTTAAAATTAACTCAAAATATATACCAATGGCCATAGTCAGGGTATATTGAGGGTTAATTTCATTTTAAATGCTATAAAATCACCAAAAAGGTATTTTATCCTTCATTTGAATTTAGATATGACTATTATATAATACATTCAATGACCATTGTCAGGAGTGTATTATATCATTAATCTTATTTAAATTCATTTGAAGAATGAAATATGATTTTCAAATCCAATTTCAAAATTATTTTCATTCATCATATAGGATAGAATTGCATCATATTTTCAAAATTTCCTTTTCAAAATCCCAAGTGATTCTTCTTTTTTTTATTTCTCAGATCAAATCTCATTCAAATCCAATTCTACCTCATTTCAAGATTCAAAAATTCAATTTCAAAGTCCAATTTGACTTTGAAATTCCAAAATCACTTTATATTCAAAACTTCGAAACTCCAACTCAATTCAAAATTCAATTTCAAAGTTCAACTTAACTTTGAAGTTTCTGATTCAAAATCAAGTTTTCTTCAAGTTTTAAATCAAAGTTGAGATTGACTCTGAATCTCAAAATCCAAACCTTCCCAAGTTCAATTTGGGTTTTCAAAACCCAAATCCATCTTTAAAAGTCCTATTTGGACTTTTCAAAACCCAAAACCAAAGTTAGATCCAAATCCATCTTACGTTCCAGAACCCAATTCATCTTGGATCTCAGACTTCAGATCCAAATCCCATTTTAGGACCCAGAACCCGGTTCCACTTTGGATCTCAGATTACAGATCCAAATTCCATTTAGGATTCAAGATCCAATCCTACTTTGGATCTTAGACTTCAGATCCAAATTCCACTTAGGATCTAGATCCCCATTCTACTTTGGATCTCAGACTTCAGATCCAATTCCATTTTAGGATCCAAAAGTCTAATTTAATCTTGGATCTCAAATTGAAGATCCGAAATCCATTTAGGATCCAGAATCCAATTTTACTTTGGATCTCAGACTTCAGATCCACTTCCATCTTAGGATCTAGAGTCCAACCTTATCTTGGATCTCAGATTTCAGATCCAAATACCACCTTGGATTCCAAATCTTGAATCCAATTCCATTCAAAATTCCAAATCCCAATTCCACTTTAAATCCAATTCTTAAAACCAATTCCATTTCATTCCAGATTTCAAATCAAGTTCCCATTTCAGATCCTAAATTCAAAATTCAACATTGAACTCTATTCAGAATCCAGATCTTGGATTCGGATTTCATCTTGAAATTCCAACTTTTAAATCAATTCCATTTCTCAATTTTATTCAGATTTCCCAATTCCATCTTTCCTTCTGATTCAATTCCATTTTCATTTTCTATTCTGATTCAAAGTCCATTTATGACTTTGAAAATTCCTTTCTTCTTCTTTTATCTCAAAACTTCAAAAATCATTTTCCAAAATTCCGATTTATTTTCCCAAGCTCTTGATTATCCTAAAAACTTAGAACTCCAAATCTTAAGTTCTAAGTTAGAAATCATTTCTTCACTTTATCAGATTCATCTCAGAAACCACTTGGGAATTCTTCAAAACATTTTCAAAAAGAGCATACATCTTTGCATTTGCACAAGCATGATTCTCTGTGCATTTAGACTTAGAATAATTTCTTAGATAAATTCTTAGCAAAACAAAAGGCATGAATTCGACCCTTGGTTCGATTACCTCTGGTAAAGGTGCCAGGAACGGTCGAACCTCGTACCGACGAGCGAATCGCGTCTCCCAGTTTTCCCGCAAATATTTCAAAAGCGGAGGCGAGTTATTTCAAATATTTTCAAAATTAAGGTCAAGTGAGACCCCGCAAAAGAGTTCCTCTTCTCTTCTTCTCTCTCTTTTCTCTTCTCTCTTCTTTTCTCTCTTTTGTTTCTCTCCCTTCAAAAAAGGAGGAAAATAGAGGTTGGAAAGGAAAAGAGAAGAAAGAGAGAGAATATTACGAGAGGAAAAATTTTGCGATGATCACAGGTTTGGCGACCGTGATGGGACTCGTCTCCGTCCGGTCGAATTATGCCTTTTCTCTTTGCTTTGATATTATCTAAGTCTTTATTCTTTAAATGTCAGCTTCATTTCCATGCAAACCTTAGGAAGCCCAGATTTTGTCCTAAGCTGACATCATTGCATATAGGATTTAAGTATGGTTTGGTAGGACCATATTGAGGAGATTATTCCATGCTCACATTAGACTTAGGTCTAAAATACAACTCTCCTCAATTTTAGGGATTGAATGCAAACAATGTATGCAAGTGTATGCTTCTCTTTGTTTTAATCTATCTCTTTAGGACTTGCATTAGAGCCATCTGATTTCTTGCATGTTGAGCATATTTTGAAAATCTCCCTTACCTATATTGTCCCGGTCTTCACGTTGCTGGGCTGTCTCACTGAACCACAGTTTGGGAGAGAGCCTCACAACTGGACCACTTATTCGGGTTCGCGCCCCCCTACCATGTACCTAAGGGCCATAGTCCGAGGTATATCGGTAGGTGCTCAAGGATGTTAGGAAGTCATTACCTTAGAACCAGAGGAATATTTTTATGCCACGTACTTCGAGCTTCGACTTGGGTATATCGGCGTATCTTGATTGGAATCAGATGATCTGAACCCTTGTAAGACCCATAATTTTTCAGTATCTTTCTGAAGAAATTCACGAGGCATTTTCAAGTAAAAATAGCACCTAAACCCGAAATACGAATCAGATCGATTTATACGAGCCAGTTATACTTAAGATATTCGTCGCTTTGCGAATATATGCTCAAACACTCTAGCAGCCATAACTTCCTACCTAAACGAAATCAAAGGATTTCCTCGAGCCAACTTTCTTAGTTACGTCAATACGAAGGGAATGGCGTACTCAGAAGTTTTCGGAAAAAAATCGCCGAAAACCCGAAATTCTTGCGGGACCCACAAAAATATTGGTGGGACCCACAGGAATATTCCTCAGAAAATATCTGGTGGGACCCACAAAAATATCCCATGGAATATCCAAGTGGGCCCCACACCAAGGAACCTCTTGGCATTAAAAAGAAGCCAAGGGCAAATGGGTAAAGGGGAAACTTGGGGCCCAAGTTTCATTTCCTATAAATAAAGGCCCTCCCCTTTAGAAAAAATCGTCCCCCCCCCTTTTCTAGCCTCCTCTTTCTCTCTCCTACTTCCTAAAACCTCCCCTACCTAGCCTAGCCCACCTGACCTGGTCTGAGCCTGCCTGACTTAGCCTGAGCCTGCCTGACCTAGGTCTGAACCTATTTGACTAAGTCCAAACCCAGTTGACCTGGCTTGAACCTAGTTAGGGTTGAAGTCAAAGTCAAAGTCCTTTTTGGTCCAGATCCCGGTTTGGATTTCTGAACCCAGACTTAGCCTACTTGAGCTGAGTTCGAACCTACTGAACCCAGTTGACTTGGATCGAACCCTATTTGGTTCAAACTACTTAGGTTGAGTAGCTTGACCTACTCTACCTCTTTCTCAACTAAGTCAGCTTCATCTGACTTAGTCTGACCTCTCGAAGGAAGGCTCGAAGCCAAAGGAGCAACCCAGAGCTGTTTCTTCCACGATTTGAAGTAAGTTCGCTTCATTAAACCATCTCTCTCAAGTATTTGATTGTTTGTATATAGAATATACTTTCTGAAGTAGTATCTTGCTTTAGTTCTTGATTGAGCCCTTTTTGGACACTTCGGTGTTCACCCGCTCGTCTCGTAACTATCGTCGGATATATCTATGTTCAAACACGCAGTATATGCGTTTTTAAAATGGTATCTCGCCCTAGTTCTTGGTTGAGCCCTTCAGAACACTTTGGTGTTCACCCGCTCGCCTCGCAACTATCGTTGGATACGGATCTAGGTGTATATCTGATGATTCTGCCGATGCGTCCTATATCGCACAGGCTATGTAATTTACCTTTGCCGTCGCGTCGTATGATGCCAAGGCTCCCTGTTTTCTGCACTTCCGATTACTGCACTTCCGATTATGCATTTACTTACGCCGTCGCGTCGAACGATGCCAAGGCTCTTGCTTTCTGCAATGTATTTACTTACGCCGTCGCGTCAAACGATGCCAAGGCTTCTGTTTTGTTATATATGTAGAATATTTCGTTCAGTTACACACCCTGAACAATAGTATATGCATTTCCTTTACGCCGCCGCTGTATAAAGCACAGGCTTCTGCTTATACTACATATATGGCGCGTAAATGAGCGTTTAAATGGAGATCAAACTCCAAATCGCCAATGCGATTCCCTTACCGCTCCTCGTTTAAAGATTCTGCTTGACGAATGAAGCCCCTATTGGAAAGGCTTCGCCTTTTGGCAAAATGCTCTTTACGTAAAGACTAAATCAATTACGTATGGCCTGGCTATGGCCCAAGGTTCCTGCAACCTTGATGGATGCAAAGTACGCACAACGGTGCGCATCCATTTCCCGAGTTAAGCGTAGCGATTTCCCACCAAAGAGGGGAGATGCCGCTGAAATGGATAAAAGAAAACGCACGCTTTCTCCGTTAAAGAGAGGAAGTGCTGCTGAAATTCCTGAAGGAGCTAAGAATGACTCAGAAAGAACGTAGCAGAAGTGCTACCCAGTTATGGAACACCTTCTACGATGTAGAAAGGTTCGTCGCACCACTACCGGTAGAGCAGAGAAGGTGTTAACAGAATGGTTGGCAGAAGAGCTGCTAGAACCAGTTAAGTGGCACAATGATGTCCTTTGTTGGAATGATGTCAGAATGACTCGTCTCCCTGACACCTGCAAGGGCACCATACTTATAAGAGCCGTTGCGCCAAAGTAGTGGTAGCGCCTTGACAAGGTCCTGAGCTCGTTGCGTAAAAATACGCTGAGTAGCCGATCTGTAGAGATCGAATCATGTGCATGCTCATTGAGAATTATCAGACAACCAAACTCGTAAGGGCTGCTGAGCCGGAGTGTGTTGTTTCCACCAAAAGAGGTGAAGTGCTCGTCAAGGCCGAAGTGCCGAGAGCAGAGTTAAGCATGATATGAATAAAACCTTTGTTCCACGGTGAAAACCATGTGGTTGATTGGGGTCGGGTACATACTTCTCAAAGGCTGCCCTATAGGCATGCAATGTTCGTCAAGTAATTGTAAGACCGGCAGGCCCCTTTCAGAATTTCTCACCGAGAAAGACGGTGATGGCGCAGCCTTGAGTGACATATATTTGACCCGAACCTGATAGAGTTCATTGATGGCCTCCGTCACTCAGAGGTATGGAAGTCGTGGTTATCCTTAAATATCTAAGGATTGAACCCAACTACTGCAGTAGCAGAATGCATTCGGATACCTAGTAAGGATCTCTTCTGGTATGTTGTACCGTCCTACTAGGGGGATGGGGTCAACAGGCCTCTGGGGTATCTAAAATACATAAAATAAGCAACCCCCAGATCGTCGCGTTGTCGCCCAGATATGAGTCCCCTAAGCCCAGGGGGAGGTGCAATTATCGAAACAAAGCATTAGCTTAGGTACAACGCTACTTTGAATGTATGAGTGGATGACGTTGTTGAGTCAGTCCTGCATAACCTTTGTGAAGGTGTCATGGTCGGTATACTACTGTACCGATTGGGAAAGAACCCCATTGATATCTGTACGACTAAGTGAAGCTCGGAGAGCTGTCCTTAGATTCGTAGGATACGGATGTGCCAAGCATAAAGGCTTGAGCTAGACATCCATTCGTGACTCTGAGGAAGTCAAGGCTAAGTCGTAGAGACTTAAGCGGTTATTCTAACTCACAGCCCTGAAGAGGCTTATGCGAAGTCATGAAGACTTGCGTGGATGTTCAACTCATAGCCCTGATGAGGCTTTTGCGATATACGCTAAGTCATGGAGGCTTGAGCGTCGTATTACGAACTGCGACCCTGAGTGGTCTATGCATTCACTTGAGTTGAATAGTTAGGTGTTTGCCTACTTACCAGACCATCAGTGGTTCTGACCCCGTTTAATGGAGATTTCAGGTGTTGAACCTGCGTGGCGATATGCGGAGCAAGGCGGCATCAAGTTCTAGGGTTTCTCTAGACAGATTTTGTACTGCTTCCTTTTATTGAACCTATACTGCTTTTCTAAGCAGTAGTGTTGTAATAAACATGTGGTTTTCGATAAAATGGAACACTTTGGTGGTCAATGAGTTGTTTGGCCACATACCTGCAACGTGCTCGAAGCTTTCTAAAACCGACGACTCATTATCGTCTTATTCCGCTGCTAAAAGCTTTTCTAAGTTCCGCTGCAAAGAAAAAAAAAAATTCATGAAAATTTTAACTTAGCTTTGTTTTGGAAATCCGGGGCGTTACAACCCTAGAGTTAGGATTAAGATCCTACAAGCCATTTCAAATATTGCATTTAGAGTCAGCCTTTAGGGAGTGCTGTATGTGCATCCTTGTTTGTGCAGCTTTAGTTGTATGATAATTCTCTTATTCTCTCATATATATGTATCAAACCCTTTTTCGAAACCCTGGGTGTATTATTCAAAACTTACCCTTATTTTCAAAAACCTCAGGTGTATATTTTTCTCTACCTACATTTCTTTTCTCTTCTAGATCAAATTTTCTTCAAAACCCTGGAAAATTCCTTTAAAAATTTCCTCAACCTTTTTAAAATTTTCAGGTTTGTATCTTCGAGAGTCTATCCATAAGTCCTGCATTCTATCTAATTCTCCTTATTTTCTTTACCTCAGTATCATTCCAATGGCGTCCAACTCTCTCGATGCGGTCTTTCCCCGAGATCATGTCTTCTATCAGATCAAGGATGGATCCCTGGATCAACGGGTCATCCAGTCTCGTCCTTTATTCCCTCGGTAGTATTATTCTTGGTTCGCCACCTTCTCACGTATGTTCCCAGACCACTTGGATGACTGTGGGTTGGAGATGACATCAGCGGTAGGCAAGCAAACCATCAATGGAGCTTTGATTCAGGCCATGGCAGAACGATAGAATCCACGTATCTGCACATTCTGGTTTCCTTGGGGAGAGATGACTTTACTCATGGATGAGTTCAATGATATTATGGGATTGCCCGAACCAGCTGGTCAGCCGGATGATCCTGTCGAGCAGCAGTTTTTGATCAACATCAAAGGGGTGGATGTTCGAGAAGCCTTGGCCAGAGCAACAGGGAGCAGATCCTGGCCCCTTATTGAGATTAGTGGGAATCAGTTCATCGACCTGTTCGAACTATATCAAAAGTACGGAGCCTACAAAGAGGTTGGCACTCTGTTTCGAGCAGCGAAAGACAGGATTCAACATGCCATGATCCTGTGCACAGTTGGATTAGCTTTCTTCCAAGATGATCAGAATTTCATAGATATCAGAGTTGCCCAGCTCTTTCGAAGATGGGGAAGTAAGCAGACCCGTCAGCTATCAGTTTCTATGGCAGCATTAGCCTTTCTTTACAGAGGCTTGGCTCGATTTGCTCTTGGGGAGACCATTTTGGTAGAAGGATGCACTTACGCCTTGCAGTCGTGGTTCCTGCGACACGTTTCCTCGAAGGCCAGTTCTTTCAGGTTCAATAGTAAGCAGCCAAAGACAGCTATCCAATGCCGAGCTCTCATCGAGAAACTGCATCAGGAGGAGATTACTTGGGACTTCTTTGACAGAAGAGAGACTGTTCCTCGATACACCTACGCTCGCGACAAGCGCTACAGGTTGATGGGCCCATTCTTTTGTGTTGATTATCAGCCTGAACGATGTCTCAGGCAGTTTTCGCAGCGGCAGATTCGTGCCAACACCCACTTCCCGACAGGCAACATGCCAGAATTCAACCTGCAGTCGGATCAATGGTCTGGGGCATATCATGTCGCTAAATATACCTGGAACTCCTTTATTTCTCTGTCTGTATTTCCTGGACCAAATGTATCATCTGAATATTGAGAGTGGTGGCAAACTGTCTGCCCACCCTCTCTTTGTCTTTGAATGTTAATATCAATAAAAATTACTTTTTGGCCAAAATTTTATTTCTTGTATTTTGTTTATAGCACAAATAGTCACAACTTTTTGTGACGACCTCATCCTGGGTAAAAGGGACATTCCTCTCACATTTTTCTTCAATATATTTCCTCATGGTTGACGACCTCGCCTAGGTAACAAGGCACATTTTTCTGTTATCATCAAATGGTAACACAAATTATCACAAATCGTGTGATGACCCAATCTCGGGTAATGGGATAATCTCTTGAAATTGTCTACCAAATCCCTTCATTTCTTGCTTTTTCTCAAAGAAATTGTGATTTTCAAAAGTTTCTCCATACTCTAACCATTCCCATATTCTACAGGAAAGCTTGGGCATCTGAAAATGGTTCAGACAAGGGCTGGTAAGCAGGCTGCTCAAAGGAACAGTGACAGCGAGCCAGAGGAGATGAATTCTCCCCGATTGTCCAAAAAGCATGACTCGGGGGATGAGAGCGATGTAGATTCGGCCATGTACCGGGTTTTTCAAAAAATGATGACCAAGATGATGGCCGAGCAGGCTAAGGCGGCTCCAAAGAAGGCAGCTTCCAAGACCAAAGCTAAGAAGAAGCCCATAAAGAAGCCGGTCAAAATCAGCAAACAGAAAGTACAGCGCGACAACACCTCTGAGGATTCCGGGTCTGCAGAAGAGGTCTCCGAGGAAAAAGAGTAGTTGATTTACATCCCGAAACATCTGCGGCAATCCAAGAAGCCAGTAGAAGAGCCAATGTCAGTGAACAAACCCAAGTATGGGGCCCTCGCAGAGGATTCGATTCAAGCTTTGAACAAGATAGTCAAGGACCTGCAAATCCGTGACAAAGGAAAGAGGTCATACACCAGGCAGGACTTCTATCTTGGCTTAGAAGGGGACAAGGATGTGAAGAACCTCCCCCAAAAATTCATTAAGTTTGACGGAACCGGTGATCCAAAAGCTCACCTTGCCATGTTCTTCGCGGAATGCGCCCGATTCAGCGAAGACAACCGTGCTCTATTTCTCTGTTTTCCCTGCAGTCTGGAGGGGATAGCTGCCAAATGGTATGCTGAGCATGTCAATCTCATCGAATTGAGGGATTTTGATAAAGTTGTCAACATGTTTGTTGAACGCTTCCTGTTCAACACGGAGGCCCTACCTACTCTGAACCACCTGTGCAACCTGAAACAGGAGCCCAATGAGAAGGCCAGGAACTTCATTCACAAGTGGAGAAGCCTTTGCAACAAAATGAGGAATCCTATTTCTGAAGAGCATGCCCTCCAGGTCATTCTCAATAATTTCTCGCAACCCCTAAAAAGCCTCCTCTTCCCATATCCCTCCAAATCATTTATTGAACTGACAGAGCGAGCAGAATGGCTCGAGATGAGAGTAGAAAACGGGATGTATAAAGGTGTCGCCCTGGCCAAAAATGTGCAAGACCCAAAGAAGAAGGCACACTTCACCTACTCCGCCGAGGTTCCAGGGAATGATCAGGGCAGTAGCAGCAAGCAGGGCAGCGGCAGTGGTACAAAGCCCGAACAGAATAGGGGCAAAAAGGGGAAATTCTTCAAGAGCAGTGACAAGCCTCTCCCGACCGGTCCTCAACAAAAAGGGGACCTTCAGGACAAACCTAAGCATATAAACTGGAGCAGGGATCGGAAATTCACTCCCCTCGACCAGCCTCTAGAAAAAATTCTGGAATACTTGCTGTCTCACGGGATGGTGAAACTTCCCAAAGTTGCAGATCCGCCAGTGCTTATGGGAAGATTTAAGGAACAATACTGCAAGTTCCATAAAGCTATTGGCCATGACACTGAATATTGCTTCATCCTGAAGCATCTGATCCAGGACTGCATTGATAAAAGCATCCTCATCAAGGATGAAGAAGAGGGCAAAATGGACATCATGTCCGCCCCATTCCCAAAGCATTCAACATCAACTATTTCGGAAGATTCTTTTCTTCCACAAAGTCACATACGTCCTTGTTCCAGCAAGGAGATAAGTTTGCAGCATCAGGTAATGGTTCTACGTCAGGACCAGCCTGCATCTCAGAGAGGGGATATCCTCTCATTTTTGAACATAAGAAATATGTCAGTTGAGAGTGGGAAAACCCAAGTTTTTCCAAAGAGATTTCTGAAAAAGGAAGCATGCGCAGAGGAAGCAGAAACCTCAGAAGCAGCAGAAGAGCGGGCCAAAAGCCTTCAGAAACCTATTACAGCACTCTCTAACATCTCTATTTTTGAATTAACCCATGATTCTCCTAAGCATCAAGAAAAATTAGATGACTTACTGAGAAAGATCAAAGTAAAACCAGGCACCACGCCAGAAGACATGGCGCAGATTGTAAACCAGGCGATGACTAACGCGCCTATTACTTTCTCTAATAAGGACTTGCCTAAGCCTCATTCATTCCACAATAACGCACTATACATTGTGGTAAGGACCCGGGGCATGACTGTCCCGCATGTGCTTGTTGATGGAGGTAGCAGCCTCAACATTTGCCCAGAGATGACAACGAAAGCACTGAGATTGAAAGAAGAAGAATATGTGCCTGATCCTATCACTATCTATGGCTTCGATAATCATGGGCAAACTGCCAAAGGCAAAATCTTTTTAGAGATTTTCATTAACTACTCAGTACATATGGTTTTATTCCATGTCGTTAATGTGCCGTCAACTTACAATCTGTTGTTGAGACGAACATGGATCCACAATGCCAATGCAGTTCCGTCGACCCTCCACCAATGCATCAAGTGGTCCAAGGGCGGAATGATTACTACTATCTTGGGCGAAGACCCTGAAGAAAGGCTGCCACAGCCGATGATTCCTCGACCGACATTTACAGCAGATATCCCTAGCATCCGGGAGGCAGAGGAAATCAATCTCAGTGACAGTCTAGAAATGTTAAAATTGAAAGATGTCATGGAAGAAGAGAACGTTACAGCCACGATCCAATGGTAGGGACCTTGTTTCTTCAAGCTAAGAGGACGAATCAATTACACCTCCTTTAAAGGTCATCCTTTATTCCCTCAGTTTTTCAAAGCAAGAAAGGGATTTGATCTGTTGATCAAACATGGATATCAGCCATTCCAAGGCATGGGGAAAAATGAAGACGGCATGATAGAGCCCATCATCCCAGTTCAGCATGCAGACAGTTCAGGGTTGGGGTTCACCGGCCAGGATTCCAGCAAAAAGATAATTTTTGTCAGAGGAAGTCGATGCAAAGATGATGCCTTAGTTTTCCTGCTTTTCTATTCTCATTTCTTTGTTTAAATCTTGTAGGGACAACACAGTCCCATCTTTTGTCAGAGTCTAGTAAATACTTTGCTTCAATCAATGAAAGATCAATCTTTTTCCTCATATTCGGGCATCTATCATTCCTTCTTATGCTTTGTCTATGTCATTGCTCTTTGCTTTATACAAAAATTTGTTTTGGCTTGTACATTCCCCTAAAAACCTCTTTTTGGCATTTTCAGGACCATTAACTCCTGAATCAATGACAAAATTCGTTATCAATCCAAAGTATCTAAAATTGGCAAGGTTTCCTGAGATGAAAGGCAGAGCAGAAGTCAGTCAGGCAACAGAGCAAACCGAAGAGCCAGCCGAATTTGATTCCACCATTCAGAAATTGTCAGAATTCGCTCACATTCAGAAGCAGGATGAGCCCTCATCTTTGGTTCAAGATCCAACTGAAGATATCAACATTGAGTCGGAAGATGATCCGAAAATTCTCAAAATCGGATCGAGTCTAAGCGAAATTGAAAAAGCTAGACTCATCCAATTCCTCGAAAAGTATCAGGAAGTATTTTCCTGGACTTACGAAGATATGCCAGGGTTGGATATCAAGCTGGTTGAGCATCAACTCAAGTTGAAACCAGAAGCCAGACCAATCAAGCAGAAACTGAGGAAGTTAGACCCTCGAATTGAGCAGCAGGTCAAGGAAGGACTTGAAGACTTGTTGAAGGCAGGTTTCATCCGGGCCATCGATTATCCAGATTGGTTAGCAAATATCGTGGCAGTCCCTAAAAAGAACGAAAAAGTTTAGATTTGCATTGATTTCAGGGATCTCAATAAGGCCACCTCAAAAAATGATTATCCGCTTCCCAATATTGACCTGTTGATCGATAGCACAGCAGGTCATGCCATGTTTTCTTTCATGGACGGATATTCAGGCTATAACTAGATTAAGTTGGCTGTTCGTGATCAGTCGAAGACTTCATTTACTACTCCATGGGGAACCTTTTGCTATACTGTTATGCCATTTGGACTCAAAAATGCCAGGGCAACTTATCAGAGGGCAATGGCCATCATTTTCCACGATCAAATGCACAAAAATATGGATGCATATGTGGATGACATTTTGGTTAAGTCTAAAGAAGAAGAGGATCATCTCGATGCTCTCAGTCAAGTTTTTAAAAGACTTATTCTTTACAAATTAAGACTTAATCCTCAGAAATGTGTTTTCGGGGTTGAATCCGGCAAATTGCTCGGCTTCATCATCAGCAAGAAAGGAATCAAAGTGGATCCGGCCAAGGCAAAAGCTATTATTGACATGCCGCCTCCAACTAATCTCAGGGAACTGCGAAGCCTTCAAGGGCGTATTCAGTCTATTCGCAGATTCATCTCTAATCTGGCCATGAGATGCGAGCCTTTCAACCATTTGCTAAGAAAAGGAGTTAAATTTGAATGGGGATCAGAATGTCAGCTCTCGTTTGAGCGCATCAAGCAGTATCTCCTTAATCCACCAGTTTTGAAGCCGCCTAAGCTGGGAAAGCCTCTCTTGCTATATATTTCTGTCAATCAGAATGCCTGTGATGAATTCCTCGCGCAGTATGAAGAAGGCAGCCTAATAGAGCACGCCATCTACTACGTGAGCAAAACATTCATTGATTATGAAAAGAAGTATTCTCAGATGGAGAAAACTTATCTAGCTCTGGTTTGGATGTGCCAAAAATTGAGACATTACTTGTTGGCTTCTGAAATCAAGTTTATATCAAAACTTAATCCTCTCAGATACATTTTGGAACAACCATTTCTCACTGGACGGATTGCAAAGCGGCAAGTCCTTCTGATGCAATATGACTTAGAGTATGTCTCTCAAAAGTCGATTAAAGGCCAAGCGATCGCAGATCAGTTGGCAGATTTCCCCCTGACAGAAGAGATTAAAGCAGAGGATGATTTTCCTGATGAGCACATCTGTAATATCCAACAACCCCCAATTTGGAACATGTTCTTCGATGGCTCTAAAAACATGTCTGGCATAGGGATTGGAGTCCTGTTAATCACTCCAGAAAAAGAAATGATCCCTTATTCTCTTAAGCTTGGTTCCCAATGCACTCATAACATGGCTGAGTATGAAGCTTTAATACAAGGCCTCAAAATTCTGCAAAGTTTCAATGTCAAGAAAGTGCATGTTTTTGGCGATTCACTACTTGTTGTCAGTCAAGTTAACACTGAATGGCAAGTGAAAGATTCCAAATTGATCCCATATCAGAAGATCTTCCTTGCTCTTATGGACAGCTTCAAAGAATTTCAGCTCAATCACATAAGAAGAGAACACAATCAGATAGCTGATGGCTTGGCCAGCTTGGGATCCATTTTATCCTTAAAAAACAGTGAGTCTTGTCGTTCTTTCGAAGTGGGTAGACTTGAGCAACCTGCTTTCGCTTTAGTTATGCAAGTAAATCAGGCCGATCAGAAGGAGAAGCCTTGGTACCAAAACATCAAAATTTTCATTGAAATTGGTGAATTTCCACCAGAGATGCCAAAAAGAGAGCAACGCGCGATTCAGTGTATGTCTACCCGTTATTTTATTCTTGCCAATGTCCTCTACCGCCGTGGTTTCAGTTCTGAGTATTCAAGATGCTTAGACAAAGAAGAAGCTATGGAAGTTATCCAAGAAGCACACGAAGGGATTTGTGGTGGCCATGTCGGTTATCAAATTCTCGTCAAGCAGATCGTTCGAGCAGGGTATTATTGGAATACCATGCAGCAGGACTGTCATAGATTTGTGAAGAGGTGCATCAAGTGCCAATTGCACGCGCCTTACATTCATGCTCCGGCCACATATCTACAATCGGTTGTTTCTCCTTGGCCATTTTCTATGTGGGCTTTTGACGTCGTCGGCCCGATTACTCCTTCTGCTTCCAACGGCCACAAATACTTCCTGGCTGCGACAGAGTATTTCACAAAATGGGTTGAAGCTGTTACTCTACGCACAGTAGAAGGCCGCCATGTGGTTTCTTTTATTCACAAGAACATTCTTTGTCGCTTTGGCATACCACATGATATTGTCTCAGACAATGGAACCCATTTTAAAAATGAGAGGATGAAAACCTTCTGTTCTAAATTTAGAATTTGCCATCATTTTTCAGCTCCCTATTATCCTCAAGGGAACGGCCAAGCAGAGGCTACCAACAAAATCTTGATCCGTATTTTGGAAAGAACTGTGAAAACAGGTCGAGACTGGCATGAGAAAATTCATGACGCACTCTGGGCATATCGGACCACCATTCGGACCTCGACTAATGCCACTCCTTCAGAACTTGTTTACGGAACTGAAGTAGTATTGCCTCTCCATGTCCAAAAGTCCGCTCTCAAATTTGCTTCCCTTATAGAATTGCCACTCGATCAATATCAGCAGCAGAGATTGGTGCAGCTAGATCTGCTAGATGAAAAGAGGCTCAAAGCAGCAGAGCACGCTCAAGCTTATCAACAGAGGATAGCTCGACATTATGCCAAGTCTGTCATTGAGAGAAAATTTCGAGTTAACGATTTGGTACTCAGATCGACAGCTCATCTCAAGCATCGACCACGGGGCAAGTGGTCACCCAATTGGGAAGGCCCTTATGTGGTTAAGGAAGCATTACCTCACAATTCTTATCGTCTGATCAACGCGGATGGAGTGGAGATGCCAGATCCCATCAACGCTCTGCATCTGAAGAAATATTATACTTAGAATTTTCATTCTAAAGCCTTGTACTATTCAAAGAGTCATTTCAATAAAACAATAATCTTCTATCAATTCTTACATTCTTCTCCATGATACTGGGGTATTTTATTTTAATCCATAATCATCTTCTTCATCATATGCAGGCAGGATTAGACGAAAGCTCTTTTCCTCAAATTTTGTTAATTCTTAATTAGTCTTTTGTCTTTATTTTTCATTTCATTTGATTCATTTTGGTTTGATCAAATTTACATCAAGCTAATGCTCATTTATGTCAAGTTTTAAATCTTATTAAAATTTCCTCTACCTTCATCTACCTTTAAAAATACCCTTTCAGGTTAAGGGATAAACCTGATGCCTCTTTCCCATGAGGTAGTTCTTTTTCCTTCTTTTTTCTTTTTTCCCCCCTTTCAGGTTAAAGGATAAACCTGATGCCTCCTCTCAATGAGGTATTCTTTTTATTATTTCCCCCATTCAGGATAAGGGGATAAATCCTGAATTATCTTCTAAAAACTCATTTTGAAAATCTAGCTCATCTTCAAAACCCAGTTCTCGCACTGGTTATTTCTCAAACTTTTCAATCATATATTGAGCTCATTTGAAAAAACCGGTCTTCACACCGGTAACCTTTTAAAATCAGTCTTCTGACCAAAGACCTTTCTCCTTCTAAATTCAAGTTCTGACTTAAATCTCCCAAAACTTTGTGTATTTTCAAAAGATCTAGCTTTTGCCGGTCATGTATTTCCAAAGGATCCAGCATCTCGCTGGTCATGTATTTCCAAAGGATCCAGCATCTCGCTGGTCATGTATTTCCAAAAGATCCAGCATCTCGTTGGTCATGTATTTCCAGAAGATCCAGCATCTCGCTGGTCATGTATTTCCAAAAGATCCAGCATCTCGCTGGTCATGTATTTCCAAAAGATCCAGCATCTCGTTGGTCCTGTATTCCAAAAGATCCAGCTCCCGCTGGTCGCGTATTCCAAAAGAAAAAACCCTTAGGGTGCGATTCCTCAATTCTATCATTTCCAAGATCTTCAATCTTTCAAATTCTATCAGTTTCTCAACCTTTGGTTGCAATATCTTCGAAATCTCATCATTTTTCTCAACCCTCGGGTCATAACCTCCCAAAGTCAATCACTTTCATACCATCAGATTAAATCCTTCATTTTCAAATCTAGTTTTCATAACTGGTCGGGATTTTCAAATCCAGTTCTTATAACTGGTCAGGATTTTCAAAATCCAGTTTTTATAACTGGTCGGGATTTTCAAATCCAGTGTTTTCACTGGTCAGGATTTTCAAATCCAGTGTTTTCACTGGTCGGGATTTTCAAAATCCAGTTTTTATAACTGGTCGGGATTTTCAAATCCAGTGTTTTCACTGGTCGGGATTTTCAAATCCAGTGTTTTCACTGGTCGGGATTTTCAAAATCCAGTCTTTATAACTGGTCGGGATTTTCAAATCCAGTTTTATAACTGGTCGGGATTTTCAAATCCAGTTTCTATAACTGGTCGGGATTTTCAAAATTCGGCCTTTATAACTGGTCGGGATTTTCAAATCCAGTTTCTATAACTGGTCAAGATTTTCAAATCCAGTTTCTATAACTGGTCGAGATTTTCAAAATCCGGTCTTTATAACTGGTCGGGATTTTCAAATCCAGTTTCTATAACTGGTCGGGATTTTCAAATCCAGTTTTCGTAACTGGTCGGGATTTTTTAAATCCAGTTTTTATAACTGGTCGGGATTTGAAATCCAGTGTTTTCACTGGTCGGAATTATTAAAATCCAGTTCCTCATAACTGGTCAGGATTTCCAAAAACCTAATGTATTTCATCAGTCCAGTTTTCTAAAGTCTGATTCTTACACCATTTCTTTAAATTACAGCTAAGGTCTCATCAAAATCTATATCGAATGATTATCTCACAAAGAATTCGTGAAAACTTTGCCAATTTGCTAAAAGCATTTGTTGATTCTAAATATTCTTACTGCACAAAAAGAATTTTTCTCAGATTACCTCCAGTATTTCCTTCCAAAAGGTGAAACTTTTTTTTGCGAAAAGAGGTAAAATTCAAATCCTTTCCTGTTGATCAACCAAAAGGATGTAAGAAATGTCCTTGATATGATCAATGAAAGAAATCTTCAATGATGTTGAAAAGCCAGGAGCGAATTGATATTGATCTTAGCTATGGCGCATGTTTTAAAATGACTTTCTGGCAATCAGGCAGTGGAAATATCTTGAGCTATAAAAAGAATCCACTTAATCCATATCTTCTCATTTTTCGTTTAAAAAGTTGCAATCAAATATCCGCAAAAGGGATCTCTCAATTGTCGTCAAGATGAAAGCGAATTAAGCGAGTAGACCCCCGGGGCCAAAGAAGATTTGAAACATCTCCAAGATGACGAAGTTTGCGACGGATCCTTTCAGGGAAAGTTCAGATCACCGTCGAGATGAAGGCGAGTGTGGTGAACCTACCGACAAACCCTAAAAGATATTTGATTTCTGCTATCCTTTTGAGCCAATATCACATATAATCCCTGAGAAAAAGAAAGATCAGAGCATCTCCAAGATGAAGGAGTTTGTGACGTACCCTTCCCTGAAAAAGAGAGAAAAGTCAGGACATCCAAATGAAGGATGATGTGAAAACCCGAGAAAGCCCAATGACTCAAAAAGAGTGCAAAAAGATCATCGTGGGAAAACACCCGGATATCAAACTGCCAAAGTTGCGAGAAGTCATCTTTTCTCATGCAAAATTCTTTTATCAATATCTTTTCATTACTTGCTTTTATGAAATTAAGAATATTTCTTCTATTCTCATATAAGGGAAATTGATAGCTTCCTTGAAGAAAATCATCAGTGCTAAAAATTTGAATTTGACTCTTAGAACTGAGGAGTTAACCTCATTTGGGGAAAATACTCTAGGTAAAAGAGGGAATATCTTTTGCACATACGTGCACATTTCCAAACATTTGAATCAGCTACAATTTTATCTCATTGGCAAAATTTTTCTAGCCATTTCAAGAATGAAATAAACATTCAAAATCTATTTTGATGCAACCTAGCGTTGTTTATATCTTCCAGAAGAGTTGCCTCACTTAGTTGAAGTATCTCTTCCTGTCCCATCGCGGTTACTTCAGTCAAGGATTCCGTATGGTGTTCCCACTCAAGTTAAGGGTCAAAACCTGAATTTTCTGCGAGAGGTCATTGATTTCAAAAAGCTATTCCAGTCTCAGCAAATGAGATGCCCAAAATCATTCCTTTTTCCAAGCTTTAGGGAACCCTATATTTTCCTCCTTTCGCAAAACCCCTTTCGGATTTGTCCGTCCAAATTCCGAAGGTCTATTATAGTTTCTCCATTTGAGAAATTCGTATGGTAGATTTCCTATCCAGGTTAAAAGTTAACCCGGAATCTCGCTTCGCGAGGTATCTTCCTTGCAGGTTTGGGTTAAACCTGAGTCTCGTTCCAACGAGATTCTTCGTTTGGACGAGACGATTTCTTCCAATCCCATCATGACTCTTCCCATCAAGGAATCCATGCTTTGTATATCCATCCAGGATAGGATTCCTACTTGAGCTTCATTTCACGAGGCATTTTTCAAAATGTCCCATCAAGATTCTCATGTACTCCTTTCCTCATTCAAAACACTTTTTGATATATCTTCGTCCCATCCAGGTTAAGGGCTAAACCTGAATCATTCCAAAAAGAGTATCTTGTCTCATCCATGAGACCTGATCAAAATTCTCATTTCCCCACCATTTCAGGATTTTCACCCAAAGTCCCATCCCGATTTCCTCATTTCTATCATTTGATCACACCATCTTCAAGGATTTCGTCTCCTTAAAACCATTCAGGATAAGGTTTCAAAGCCTGAGAAGCCATGTTTCCCAAATAAATTCTTCCACACCCAGTTCAAATCTGCTGACTGGGGCATTTTTCAAAATTTGGAGTGTTATCTTTGCCACTAAGCTCGGCTTTCAACCGGCTTAGTAGCAAAGAGGGGCATCTGTGAACACCCCAAATTTTTCAAAGATTTGCAAAATGACCCTTTTTGCCCCTGGCTCTCATTCTCTGAGAAGATAAAAGCGTTTTCAAAGCCAAAATTCAGTTATTCTTCAGATTTTCTGAAATAAATTCCATATTAATGTATCCAACTTAATTCTGGATCCAAATCCAGTACTTTAAATCCATATTTCATCAAAATCCGGCTCCAAACCCATTTCTGAAGAAAATTTTCTCAAAATAGCTTTTAAATTATCAGAAAAATTCCCTTTTGTAAATATTTTTGCAAAAACACAAAAAATTAGTTTAATCTTTGGTTTCTCATAAAATTTTAGGATTTCATTCCAAAAATACAAAAAAATTGAAAAATAACATAAAAAACCAAAAAAATTGGAAAAAACTACAAGAAAAGCGAAGGATTTTAAGCTTTTGAAATCATTTTGCCAAAAACCTCATTTCTTAAGCATTTTTTAAAAATTTCGTAAAGAGGAAACCTCTTTTTGGAAAAAGGGAGGATTTCCAACGAACTCTTCCCGTGCCTTTTTCCTTCTTTCTCCGTCGTTTGATCTGCAACGACAGGCTTTCCTCTCCACCCTCAATCCTCAACTGACCTTCATCTTCTCGAGCCTTCCATTCCCCCTTTAAGAAGAGGCGAGCTCTTGTCTTCAGGCATCCATTATCTTCCTAGAGGTCGACTCTTCTTTCCTTCAGATCCATCTCTTACAATCCATTATCGGTCTTTTGGTCGGGGCATCCATTAGACCCACCGTCGCGCAGCAACTCTCGAGGCACCCATTTTCTACCTTTGTCGAGCCATCCACTCTCTTGCAATAGTCCTCCCTTCAGCACCCTTCGAGGCACTCCCCCCTCCCCCTCTGCAAAAAGCCGGTAAGAATAATCTCTGTTTCTCCTTCAAATACCGCCTTATGGTGTTGTATTTCTATTCCCCATTCTCGTTTTATCATCTTATCCCCTGGTTTTTCCCCATTAAGGCACCAATGAGTACTTAGGTTTGCTTGTAAGCAATACCAACTTCTCATGTGCAAAATTAATGGGATCACAATATCCCAACACATCGAAATCCCTGTTCATGATTGTTATTTTTTTTTTAACACTAACTAGTTATGGATTTTCATTTGTTTTTCCTTTATCGATATGGATCCAGCCTTGGCAGATCAACATTCAGTTTTCAGATGTTATGTGTGTCATGCTTTGTTATTTCTTTCCTCTTTGCACAGTTTAAGTCTTTGTTCAATTCAATTTCATCATGAATCCCTTCATCATCTTATGCAGTATATTTCGTTTGATGCTCTGCATTCCTTTTTTTTAGTTTTTGCATCTTACATTCTGTATTTCACTGATGTTAGATCGTTTTTCTCTTAACCCACGGGTATTTTGCTTTGTTCCAATAGAATGCTACGATTGTTGAATAACCGTATTCAATGAATTGTTGATTGTTGTTTTCCTAGTTCATTTGAAACTCTATAATCTAGCATCAATACCTATATATCTGCACCCGTTTTGCACTATGTAGACAGGTTCTTATGGCCATCATTTGCAATTTCTTTTTTTTGTTATTATATTTCCTTTTCATTAGCATCACTATAGCCGCCTCTTTGATTCTCTGCACCATGTGACTCCATCCGAGAGAATTTAGAATTCCTCATGATTTAAGAAGGATTGCTCCGAGTTTTAATCCTCCTACATTCCCCTCATTGATTGATACAACCACTGAAATTCCGGATTGTCTGCACCAAACCAAGTCTGTCTCATGGATATCAACACAACATCGAAAAAGCTCCCTGCTCAGCATTGCAATGTAAAGGAGATCAACCGATGGCCTTGATTCAAAATAAGGGATTCGACCACCCATCCTTCAGAAATTAAATCGATGGCATTATAGCAAGTCAATGAGTTTCGACTGGAAGTCCATGCGAGAGTTGAGCCACAGAAGCTGAAGCTGAAAGAGGAGGCCAGGGCAGGATGACTGAGAAAATTCTCATCAATACCTTATCCTAGTTTGTGATACAGGAGTATCAACCAATTATTTTGCAGGAAAAAGTGGAATTTAGCTACTCTGATTCAACATTCAGGCAATCTCTTGTTGAATTTCCTTTTTCTTTAGTTAATGGCAAGTTTGTGATTTTTTTTTTATTTTGCTCATCATTTCAATTCATTAAGCGTATCTTGTTTCAAGTCCTCGGCACCATCATCTTTGCTGCCCGTGCCTTCAGCAGATGAGTCACCTGTAGGTATTGCATTGTATATAACCAATGTTGGTTACCCTCTCATGATCCATCTGTAGCGATTCACCACATCCCATCTACCTATTACCCTGTTTTCAAACTAAAAAGAAAAAGAAAAAGAAGGATATTCATGATTTGAGGATATAACTGTTAGTAGAGGCCATCGACGGGGGGTTGGCCCAGGTCTGTTAAATTCTTGAACGAGGTGGTCATGACCAAGAGGGGCATCGTTGCTATCTCAACAATTCCAGCAGCACCCCCCTCTGTATGTCGTATTCCAACCTATATTAAGATCAACCCTCAATTGAGTTAGGCTACCAGAATCCAATGAGTGGCCCTGTGAAAATTCATGAAAAATCTTGATTCATTGGCCCAGAAATCAATCTTCTGAACTGCTGTAAAGTTTTTTTTTAGTTATTTATTATCATTTGAAACAGATTGGGAATTGTTGATTGGTTTTATACCCATTCCATCTTCCTATACCTACAAACTATGCATCTCTTTGATAATCCCTTTTGCTGTCATAATTACAGCAGTAGTCATACCTATATTTCTGTACTTGTGTCCAACTACTGGCATAGTGTTTAGGTATCTTTCATAAACTGTACATGCCATGACAATCTTATTTGGTTATGTCAATACCTGTATTGTTGTGTCTAGGATCTCCACTTCCAGCAGCCTTCTTATCCCCTATGTTTGCATTTCTTCACCCTTTGCAAGTATGGTTCACCAGCCATTTTCACTATATATACAACATCCCATTTGCTGTGTATTGGACATCATATCAACCCTCCAGTCACTGATGTAGTTCTTCCAGCCCATTCACCTACCAACATTTCTCCATCAGGTTCACCCTGTCACCGAGGTAACTGTAGCATCAAGTCTTCCTAATTGGGTTAGGAAATACTTGATTTACTGCATCCTACAACATAGCCTTGCCATTGCCTCATTAGCTACTTCTTACCTTCCATGTCCATTCCCATTTTGTCGCATCCCGTGCTCATCCTTACCCACAGCAGTGCGTGGCACTGCTGTAATGTTTCATAGACTCACAGCAGTGCCTATGCACTACTGTGGTACTCTCTTTTGTATCTGCAGCCGTGTCAGGAACTGTCATACCCTCCAAAAATATCTACAATAACACTAAGGCATAGTTGTGGTTTATCTTTTGGACCTACTATACATTAGCTCTCCTCATAACATTCAATCCTTTAGCAAATTTCTGCACAAAATACGTAGTTTACCATCTTGTTGTCTTTCAAAGTCTTGTATATATATTTTTCTTTTTTTCTCTCACTTGCTCATAGCATTTATTCATATATATGAAACATCTATATACATATTCGTATATATGAATATATATATGTGCATATATAGATATACATGTCTCTATATATGTATGTATATATATATACATACATACATTTTCTCATAAGAAAGGAATATGCAATGTACCTCTTTTAGTTTGATGTGACCTCTTAAGTTAGAATTAGCATAAATCATCTATATTTGCATTCACAGCTTAATGTCTACAATCTTCTTTTTCCTTTTTACTAATTCTTCTTCCTTGCAGGAATATCCAGAAGTGTTGATGTCCTTCTTAGATTAGGACCTCAAAATTCAGTTTAAATCATTGTAATAGCTAGATTGGAATGAGAATTTACATTTCCTGCTTTAGGTAGAATGAATGAGCATTGTAAACATCATAAATTGCTTGTTCTCATGCATTTTTGCCTTTATTTCTCAAATTCTCACAATGGTGAAACACGAATGGCACGTGCACCATTTCGTAAGAGGTAAATTAATTCTAAGTTGATGATCCACATCAATGGCCATAGTCAGGGTGTGGACAAAACTTAGCATTTTTATCTTTTACGAAATAACATTGGATCCACACTGGATCCGTTTTCAAAATTCATCATATTTTTTCTTAAAAATTCTTCTTCTTTTATCAGAATTTAACTTAAAATTAACTCAAAATATATACCAATGGCCATAGTCAGGGTATATTGAGGGTTAATTTCATTTGAAATTCTATAAAAGCACCAAAAAGGTATTTTATCCTTCATTTGAATTTAGATATGACTATTATATAATACATTCAATGACCATAGTCAGGAGTGTATTATATCATTAATCTTATTTAAATTCATTTGAAGAATGAACTATGATTTTCAAATCCAATTTCAAACTTTTTTTCATTCATCATATAGGATAGAATTCCATCATATTTTCAAAATTTCCTTTTCAAAATTCCAAGTGATTCTTCTTTTTTTCATTTCTCAGATCAAATCTCATTCAAATCCAATTCTACCTCATTTCAAGATTCAAAAATTCAATTTCAAAGTCCAATTTGACTTTGAAATTCCAAAATCATTTTATATTCAAAACTTCGAAACTCCAACTCAATTCAAAATTCAATTTCAAAGTTCAACTTAACTTTGAAGTTTCTGATTCATCTTCTGATTCAAAATCAAGTTTTCTTCAAGTTTTAAATCAAAGTTGAGATTGACTCTGAATCTCAAAATCCAAACCTTCCCAAGTTCAATCTGGGTTTTCAAAACCCAAATCCATCTTTAAAAGTCCTATTTGAACTTTTCAAAACCCAAAACCAAAGTTAGATCCAAATCCATCTTACGTTTCAGAACCCAATTCATCTTGGATCTCAAACTTCAGATCCAAATCCCATTTTAGGACCCAGAACCCAGTTCCACTTTGGATCTTAGATTACAGATCCAAATTTGATTTAGGATTCAAGATCCAATCCTACTTTGGATCTCAGACTTCAGATCCAAATTCCACTTAGGATCTAGATCCCCATTCTACTTTGGATCTCAGACTTCAGATCCAATTCCATTTTAGGATCCAAAAGTCCAATTTAATCTTGGATCTAAAATTGAAGATCCGAAATCCATTTAGGATCCAGAATCCAATTTTACTTTGGATCTCAGACTTCAGATCCACTTCCGTCTTAGGATCCAGAGTCCAACCTTATCTTGGATCTCAAATTTCAGATCCAAATACCACCTTGGATTCCAAATCTTGAATCCAATTCCATTCAAAATTCCAAATCCCAATTCCACTTTAAATCCAATTCTTAAAACCAATTTCATTTCTTTCCAGATTTCAAATCAAGTTCCCATTTCAGATCCTAAATTCAACATTGAACTCTATTCAGAATCCAGATCTTGGATTCAGATTTCATCTTGAAATTCCAACTTTTAAATCAATTCCATTTCTCAATTTTATTCAGATTTCCCAATTCCATCTTTCCTTCTGATTCAATTCCATTTTCATTTTCTATTCTGATTCAAAGTCCATTTATGACTTTGAAAATTCCTTTCTTATTCTTTTATCTCAAAACTTCAAAAATCATTTTCCAAAATTCCGATTTATTTTCCCAAGCTCTTGATTATCCTAAAAACTTAGAACTCCAAATCTTAAGTTCTAAGTTAGAAATCATTTCTTCACTTTATCAGATTCATCTCAGAAACCACTTGGAAATTCTTCAAAACATTTTCAAAAAGAGCATACATCTTTGCATTTGCACAAGCATGATTCTCTGTGCATTTAGACTTAGAATAATTTCTTAGATAAATTCTTAGCAAAACAAAAGGCATGAATTCGACCCTTGGTTCGATTACCCCTGGTAAAGGCGCCAGGAACGGTCGAACCTCGTACCGACGAGCGAATCCCGTCTCCCAGTTTTTCCGCAAATATTTCAAAAACGGAGGCGAGTTATTTCAAATATTTTCAAAATTAAGGTCAAGTGAGACCCCGCAAAAGAGTTCCTCTTCTCTCTCTTTTCTCTTCTCTCTTCTTTTCTCTCTTTTATTTCTCTCCCTTCAAAAAAGGAGGAAAATAGAGGTTGGAAAGGAAAAGAGAAGAAAAAGAGAGAATATTACGAGAGGAAAAATTTTGCGATGATCACAGTTGTCACTGGCCTACCGCAACCCTCCTCCTTTATCCAGACTTGGGACCGGCAGTGTATAACTAAACAGTTATACACAGTCAGTTAAAACATCCATTCTTTATCATAATAAAATAAATGAAAGGTGCATAGCTATGTCACACGGACTCTTCTAACAAGGCACCACACTTGCGTCACACCTGCACCAGGCGGGTGCGACACTTGGACACAACTTCCTTTGTGTTAGGTGAAGTCAACCACACCGAGGTCCATTTCTATCCAAAAGTAGATTCAGTTAACCCTAATCAAGTCCATTTTTATCTATATTATATATATATATATATATATATATATATATAAATACATAAATGCACACAAATACACATAATATTAACTTAAAACTGTTAAAAATTATTTGTGATTTATTGTGAAGAGTATGTTGCCCAAAGATGAGAAATTGCCACAAAATCTCTACCGTGCGAAGGTTATGGTCAATGCTTTAGGTATGGGGTATCAAAAGATAGATGTGTGTCCAAATCACTGCATGTTATATTTCAAAGATCAAGAAAATAGCAGATCATGTCCATCATGTGGACATCCTTGGTTCAAGCCAAAGACAAGGAGAAATGGTAGTACAAGGTCAAAAGAAGTGTCATATAAGTCACTCTGCTACTTTCCTCTCATCCCTAGATTGCAACGACTGTATATGTCTTTGAGAACAGCTAAACAAATGATATGACATGTAAATAAAGTTTGACATGATGAAGACAAGATCACACATCCTGTTGATACGGAAGCTTGGAGGTACTTCGATCATACTCATCAGAACTTCACAATGAAAGTGAAAAATGTTAGGCTAAGTTTATGTATAGATGGATTTAATCTATTTGATGGTAGATCAACCCCATACTCATGTAGGCTGACATTTGTCACCCCATACAACCTTCCTCCAAGTTTGTGTATAAAACATCAGAATCTTTTCTTGTCTCTATTAATCCCTGGTTCGACTTCTCCGGGTCAAAATCTTGATGTATATTTAAGGTCATTGATTGATGAATTGAAAAGACTATGGGGTGACGATGTTCTCACGTACGATGCCCAAAAAAAACAAAACTTCAATATGAAGGTTGTTGTTTTATGGACAATCAGTGACTTTCCTGCATATGGTATGTTATCTGGTTGGAGCACACATGAAAGGTTGGCATGTCCGTACTGCATAAAGGATACAAAATCTTTTAGATTGACGCATGGAAGGAAGCCATGCTGGTTTGATTGTCACCGTCAATTTCTACCCAGCGACCATCCAATCTGACGATAAAGGAATGTGTTTTGAGAAGGAATAACTGAAATAGAAAGTCCACCCACAAGGTTGTCTGGCATAGAGATTTTAAGAAGATTGTGATACTTTCCATGTAGACTGACAGATGCCCGTAGGCCAACACCCTTTCTTAGATTTGAAAAGGATTACAATTGGACAAAGAAATCTATATTTTGGGAACTACCATATTGGTCGACCTTATTGATACGACATATTTTGGATGTGATGCATATGGAGAAAAATATGTTTGATAATGTGTTCAATACGGTAATGAATGTCAAAGGAAAAATGAAGGATAATTCGAAGGCCCGCATGGATTTAAAAGTACTATGTAAAAGACCAGAATTGGAACTCAAAGAGTACTATGGAAAAGTACTAAAACCAAAGGCAAGGTACCTGCTTGGACCAGATTAATGTGTATCAATTCATGTGCAGTGCGAGTTTGAGCAACAAGAAGTAACACGAGAAATAAGAAAGTCACTACTGCATCATCTTTAAGGACCGATAACGCAATTGAAAGAGTACCGGACAGAGGTGTTGGATAAATTAATATCCTCATTCATGGTATGCAATCATTTATTATAACTAATGTATTTCATATTTATGTGTGCTAACTTTCTGAAAGTATTTGTAGGTTTTTCATCGCTTCGCGACTGCAAACGAGGAGAAAGATGCGAGGGTAGTGTGGTAGAAGGTGACTGCCAATTGATTTGTCGACATGCTGCACAATATGAAGACTGCAACAAAAAAAGCAACTGGTGGGATAGATGATCCAATGCAGTGGAAGGGTCATGGGCCTTCTATGAGGAGAGATCATTGAGAGGGCATGTGCGACAAGTGGGCGAGCAATGGATTTCAAAACCGCTCAGCAAAGGCTACACAAAACCGAGTGAAGATGCTCGATGTCTATCTACACACAGGTGGATCTAGGACTTTTGGGAGCCCCCAGAAGAAAATGGTAACTCATCAATATATATATATATATATATATATATATATATATATATATATATATATATATATTGTCAAATTTGTAAGTATTTTTGCATACTTATTAATCGATTTTTTTTATCATTTAACATTGCAGGTATTGTATTAATAAACATTATAATATACAAGTTACTATGAATTATGTTATCATAAACATTGTAATTCTTAATTTTTAATTCTTAATTCTTAATTCTTAATTTTTAATTCTTAATTCTTAATTTTTAATTCTTAATTCTTAATTCTTAATTCTTAATTCTTAATTCATATTCTAATCATTACGTTGTAGGAGTCATACGAGCAGTAAATGGTGCAACGATATGGTGATGACTTCACTCAGCATCCGCCTTTTGATCCTGCAGCATGGGTGACTGCAACCGGTGAACCCAAAAAGGGTCGTGCGTTCAGGTTTGGGAGTAACATGAACACCACAGCAGTCGTTGCCTCCTGCAGCCATGGCTCTCATAGTTCTCCCACCAACATCAACTCTCAATGTCCGATTGACCCTATTATGTCTTGGGATGGTGTTTGTTAGCGTCTTGAGTACAAAATGCAATACTTTTTAAATGAAGTCATTCCCAACATTATCCGTAATGAGTTGTGCAACTTTTTTCAAGACAGGAAAACTTCATCTCCATTCAACATGAGCTCCAGTGCCCATCAGGTATAAAGATTCATGTCATTTGTTTCATGTCGTTAGATTTCAAGCTAGTATATACATGATTGAATACATATACGCATGATTGCCTTACTATGAATTTTTTTAACATTTTATAACACATATATGCATGATTGATTCACTATACAATTTTTATGACACCCTTATAACACATATACGCATGATTGATTCACTATGAAAGTTTTTTTACAACCTTACAGCACATATATGCATGATTTAATCACTAAAAAAGTTTTTTGACAACCTTAGAACACATACAAGCATGCTTTCATCACTATGACAACCTTAGAACACATATGAGCCCGATATTAGCATATATGAAAGTTTTTTAATGCCTTACAACACATATATGCATGATTGAATCACTATAAATTTTTTTGACTGCCTTAGAACATGATACGTATGATTGAATCACATATAAAGTTTTTTGACTGCCTTAGAACACATATGAGCATGATTGAATCACTATGAAAGTTTTTTGACTGCTTTAGAACACATATGAGCATGATATTAGCATATATGAAAGTTTTTTGACTGCCTTATAACACATATATGCATGATTGAATCAATATGAAAGTTGTTTGACAACCTTAGAACACATATATGCATGATTGAATCACTATGAAAGTTTTTGGACAACCTTAGAACACATATAAGCATGCTTTCATCACTATGAAATTGTTTTACTGCCTTAGAATACACATATGCATGATTGAATTACTATAAATTTTTCCTTAGAACACATTTATTCATGATTGAATTAATATGCAAGTTTTTTGACTGCTTTAGAACACATATGAGCATAATTGAATCACTATGAAAGTTTTTTGACAACATTAAAACACATATAAGCATGATTTCATCACTATAGAAGATTTTTTACTGTCTTGTAACACATATATGTATGATTGTGATACATAACACATTTATTTGACAGCCTTATAAACCATATATGCATGTGTTAATCATTCTTACATTCTTTGACAACCTTAGAACACATATCTGCATGATTGAATCACTATAAATTTTTTTCCAGTCTTAGAACACATATTTGAATTTTGTTAATGTCTTTTAGTTTATTGGTAGTCTATGTGTCATTCGGCCAGTTACTTTGTTGCATTAGATTAGGTGCATTGCATATAATTTATTTCATTATATTTTGTTTATAAATACTAACATTTTGGTTTTCTTGTAGGATGCTGGAGATGATTGGTTGTTCTTTTGGATGTGGTATTTTTAAAACAATATTTTTCAATAAAAACAAAGGAAAATCGTCAACCAAAGATATAAAAATCGACTTTCCACCGAAGTGGCGAGTACGGGTTGAATCCACAGGGAACAGGATATTTCTGAATTAATTCTAAAATAACACTTTATTAATATAAAAAGTTTACAATCTATGTCAATATTACAAATTAGATCAAATTACAATCTAAACTATGAAAATAAAACCACAATAGGAGGCTAAGTCTTCTGCAGGTCTCTAGGGGCATTTTTGTCTTTTCATAACAAGTGCAGTCGCACATCACAATTGAATTACATCTGTGAACCTGTTCTAACTTAACAACCTACATAATAAAAACACAAAGTCAGTAACTAAATCAAGAATTAATCTAAATTACATCTATAACTAATTCTAAACTGAGTCAGGAATTAAATTAACTTAAACAAATAAATAAAACTAAAATTACACTATCTAACTGAACTAATTAAGAACAACAACTCTAATTACTCTAAATAATAATAATCTACTGACTACAATGCTAGAAAACCCGAAAACTACACTAAATCAGACAAATGGTTAAAAGACTGTTTTGTCCCTAAAGAAGGCAAATGTGGACTCTGACAGCTTTTCGCAAAACGACTGTTTGAGGAGTCAAACGATTTCCAAAATTCCTAAAACCAATTCTATTCTGTAAAGGACGGATCCAAAAAACTGACACATTTTACAGAAGTGAAAAATACATTTTGGATCTCCAGAACTAAGCGTTTCAAAATCAGGATAATTTGGGAAATCGCTGGACCCGAAATTTCAAAATCCGAAAAAGCTGTTTTCATAATATGCTTAAAACACAGACCAAATCAACTCGGATCAAGCTGAAATTTGGTTTGAAGACAGTTAACATACAGATGTGGAGAATAAAAAAATAATTTTCAGAAAACTTACGAAAAATCCACATGAAATGACTAGTGCACGATCGGGTAAAAATTAGGGTTTTGGTTCAGTGCACTATTCATTGATTTAAATCCACAAATGCATTAACACTGTAAACAATAGACAAACACAGTCCTAAACTAAGCTAACCTACTGCTGAACTACAGCAAAAGACTATAATTAAACTATATAATAAAATTAATAAAATTAATAAAAATCAATAAACAACTATGTCAAACCTATTCTAAACAAATCATTAAGTTTAATCTAAACCTAAACTCACTAAGTAACTAACTAATCTATTGGAATGCATAATTACTCTAATTAATCCTAATATATATTATCTAATATCATTAACTTAATAAACTAACTAATCTAGTATTAATTCTGACCTAATAACACAACCATTAACCTAATACTACAATTAGGGTTAGCCACTATCTATTCTAACTAACTATCTAAGATTAGTAGTACGGTTAGGATTAATTAATCTAACTAAAGTGACTAATGAACTATGGTTATTCTAATTCGAATTATATACTAACTAATGTTAGTTGGGATAAACTATGGTTAGACTAGAGTTCGGATCAACTAACTACGGTTAAGATCTACTAGGCTTCTAGGGTATGGTTATGGTTATCTAACTATGGTTAGCTTTTAACTTAAGTTAGTAACTAACTACCTAAGGTTAGTATTAACTATCTATCTATGTTAGTGACTAACTATAGTTAGCTACCTAGGGTTAGGTTAATTAACTAGAGTTAAGGGAGGGGCTAGGTGGCGGTTTTATGATATGGCATTAACTTAAGTTCACGCCACCTAGGTTATCTAATTAGGTTAATAACTAACTAGAGGTTTCAACTAACTAGGGTTAGCTAGGGGCGGTTTAGGATAGGGCCTTGACTACACACCAACCTAGAGTCACTAACTAATCTAACTAAGGTAGGGTCGACTAGGGTTAGTAGCTTGACTAAAGTTAATAATTACACTAAGGTTAATTGGTATTTCCTAAAACAATAAAGTAAATCTAAATTAACTCTTTCATTAAACGTACACTACAATTAGTACCTACCTAAATAAGTATACACGGTTTTTCTAGAATCTAATTCTAATTCAATAAATACTCACCTAATTATAATACACGAATTCTAATCTAACTCTTACACAACTTACTAAATTAATTAATTAATTAACATTAATGCTAAAGTAAACTAGGCAAGTAATAAGTAGGGACTCTAAAGATGAGAAACACGATTTTGCCAAGGGGCCACCTCCTTCTTAATTACCTTAATTGCAAATATGGAAAACTTTCAGTTTCAAAAACCGTTCAGCCTCTTGGGAATACGTTTTTCAATCTTTCATTAAAAACATTAATTTCTTTTTGAAAACCTTTCCCAAAACACAAAACACGTTTTTGGGTTAGCTTTAAATGCACATTTCAAATTTCAATTCTTGCCCAAAACGTGTAGACACTTTTAGAAAACCCTTTGGAATTCCCAAAGGGTTTCCACATTGGAAAGGAGAAGCATTTATGACTGGGCTGGGTAATAGGAATTTCCTTAATTGCAATTCACGAATTGGGAGGATGCGTCTTTATACCAAAATCGTATTCTTATTACAAAGACCACATTACCCTTAACTAAAATACAAAATCAAATTCACTAACTACATTAATCTAACATTACTCTAACTAAATTAAAATATGCACAACTAACTCAAGGGCACAAGAATAAAAACGAATTGGAAATATTAACTATTATAAATGCTACACTAAAAACGATATTAGCAATCTAATTCTACCAACTACAAAAACCGAAAATGCAAATCTTATTAAATACTACACGCCATTCCAAATTACAAAATTAATTCTAACTTACCTAAACCGAAATACACTGAACCTAGACATTTTCATTCTAATTTCCTAAAACATAATGAATTACCAACTAAAATATGCAACCTTGCTGGACCTCTAATGGCCGACACCCTACATTTGGAGAAGACAACTACACTTACATGAAAAACAAAATATCTAATTTAACTACTAACACAATGCCAGATATAAATCTAATTTAATCTAAGCTAACACACAATTATTACAATCTAAATTAAGCTAAAAACACACAAACTAAATGACTAACATGCTGGGAATTAAATCAAAACAGAAAACGAATTCTAACAAATCACTACAATCGACTAACCTAAAATGAAAACAAAAAATTTGGAAATAACATCTACTACATGATTAAGATCTAATAAAACCTAAACAATAACTAAAACACTTTAAACTAACTAATCAAAATATATTTAACCTAAACATTACAGTCGGCTGGACATCCTATCTAACACCCAGAAAAACAACATTTGACACTTAGTTTTCTTAAGATCTAAAAACAAACAAGACAAGGAAGGACATCTACACGGATTCTAAGGGACTGGATTCGACTAAAACAACATACATGAAGATGGGAAACACTAAAAAAAATGCAGGCACGCTTCAAAGCACACGCACACACCCAAAGGATCCAACGTTGGACTAAAAACATCATTTTAAATAAAGAAAACATCTAACACTCTACATGCTGGTTTATGCATGAACACTTTTTACACTAAGGGCTGACGAAAATACAGAAAACACACAGCACATTACACACGCACATGATAGGTTTTAACTAGAAGAAAGGGATGAGAAGACCAACCTCCAGGGCGATCCGACGACTGAGGGGGGGAAAAGAGCGGACTTTGCTCGGCTTCGCACCGTTCAGAACCTCGTTGATGCTGGAAATACACCTTGGTACCATGTCCTACAGCTGCAACACGTTGGAAATCCACCGAAGATAAAGTGTGAACCGATTCTTGATCGGGGGGCGTAGAAGACCGGATGGAGGTAGAGTCGGCCCTTCTCGTTGGAGTGTTTCGCACTTCTACCCGAGAAAAGTGTTTCCCACCTCTGCTGCACCTGCAAAAACACAACAACATGAGATTAACCAACAAGGGCGATTAAAGAAATGAGAAGATTTGGAAGGGAGACAAAGTAGAAGGCTTGGATCTCAAGCTTTTCGCCATGTCTTCAATGGAGATGGAAGGAGGTGAGGGTTGAGAAGGGGGATGGAGTTAGAATCATGCCCCTAGAGCATGAAAACCAAAGCAAAGACAAGTTGCAGTTGGGCGTCTCCCCCTCTTTTGATGATTTTGGCTCTTTTGAGTTATTTTCAGAAACAGGTTTAAAAACAAAATATTTGTTGGGCGCCTCATGTAGGAGGGGGTTTTCAGAAAAGGTTTTATGAAAATGTGAATGAGTTTGGAGCTGGGTGGATTTTATGTAATTTGACCCAAATCCAGGATCCAAATGGGTGTCTGGATCCAAATCTCTCAAATCGGCTCCGATATTTGACCCGTTACACTCTAAATGTCATAATTCCTTCAAATTAACTCCGATTTCGATGAAATTCAAACCAGAGCTCCCTAACATCATTATGCACCTAAGTGTATGCTTTAAACCTATAGATAATGCATTTATGCAGTGAAAACATGTTAATAAAATGTATATTTTATGCATCATCAATGATCAACGTAGAGGAGCTGATGGAGGCATAGAAGGAGGCGCAGATCAAGGATGATGCCCAAAATCTTGACGAGGATTAGATTCATTTGTTTAATTTATTTGATGTACTTGTAACTAATTATAACTTGGCAAGGACTGTATTTGGTTGTTAAAGTTTGCTTAACTTAGAACTTGTGTTAAATTTGTTTCACCTGTATATGTATTTTTTATGTGTACTTTTTTTTATAAGTAGGTTATTTGAATTGTATAACGAGAATTTTTCTCGAGTTTCAAAATATTTCAAAAAAAAATTAAATTTTTTATTAAAAATTAGCAATGGATAATATCCATCGCTAATCCGTTGCCAATTTGAAGCAATCGTCGGTTTGCGACAGAATTTAAGCTGTCGCTAATGGCCATCGCCAAATTGGCGACAGACATTAGCGACAGATACATACCCCTCATTAAATAGTAGCAACAAATTAAATTTTGTCGCATAACCAAATCAGTCTCTAATTAGCGATGGATTAGCGATGTCCATTATCTATCGCTAATCCGTCACTACGTAGCGACAAATAAATTCTGTCGTAGTGTAGCGACTAGGATTATGCGAATGGACACTATCCATCTCTAATACACATTTTCTTGTAGTGTTACTTAATTGGTCATGATCATAGTCATTGTTTATGCTTGTAGGTCCGCCATAGTGATGTTAATGACCAAGGAATATGTGATTTAAAAAATGGTCCGACCGAAGTTGTGCAATGTTACAATGGGTACATTTTAAATGATTATCGATTATATACAAAAGACTATGGTGTAAACAAGTCAATGATGAATAGTGGCATGTGTGTCAAGGGTAGCAGCTACGGTGAAAATGAACATGACTACTACGATGTTATAGAAAAAATAATAGAGCTAACTTACTTAGGCATAAATAATAGGGTAACTTTATTCAAGTGTCATTGGTTTGATCCCACAACAACAAGAGTCAACAAAGCCTCAGGCATTGTAGAGGTGAATCATAAATCAAGGTTTGAAACATATGAATCATTCATATTAGCCTCACAAACTCAACAAGTTTACTATACTTCATATTCGAATACAAGAAAATCAGATAGAAATGAATGGTGGGCAGTTTGCAAGGTGAAGTCTAAACTATACCTCGAGTATGATCAGTTACAAGAAGACAATATTGCTGAAAAGAGACAAGATTGTTGAAGAGGGTGATTACTATCAATCAGATGATATGTATGACTTCTTTTATGGTCACGATGTCGCACATGGTATGCATGTCATATCTTCATTGTCCGATAACATAGGTATAGAAAAATGCGATCCAAATGATATACCAAGTGGATGGGTGCCCAATAAAGAAGAAGAAGAAGAAGAAAAAGAGGAGGAGGATGAAAAAGAAGAATATGAAAGTCAAACAAGTGATGAAGAAACATACGCGAGCTAGTGAAATACATCTTGTAATACATACCTTATGTTTGAATGTATTGCAATCTTTTAGAGTTGTGTAACTGATCCAATTGTATTGCAAGTTAAGGATAAGTTATCCATTATTAGCAAGTGATGCCATATCTTATATTTTAATGTATTGCAATATTTGATGTGAATGATTTGAATGTATTGCAATGTTTGAATGTATTGCTTGAAGTTATTTTCGAATTGATTATGTATCCATGAAGATATAAAGTTGTGTAATTGATCCAAATAAATTTTTTATTTGTTAGAATATGGTTCATGGAGGTCACAGTGGTTGAGCACCCAGTGGTAGCCAGTCTCGGCCTTCATCTTCACGGGTTGCTTCCATAGGTATATCATTTAATTAATTATATACTTGATTAGTTTAAATGCGCATTGTGTGAATTTCTAACTCATTTTTCTATAAATGATGTTTCGCCTGCACATGACCCACATACACAAGCTATTCATATACATCACGAGACAACGCTAAAAGCAAGGACTTCTCAGTCTGACACACGATGACTCATTCAAATATTGTATATTGATAATCGACCGTAAGTATTTCATTTTCACTTATCCAATACTTATCTTATAAATAGTGTATATCGATAGTTAATGTGTACCAGTTCATGTGCAGTACAAGGTTCGAGACACAAGAAGTAATACGAGATATTAGACAGTTACTAGTTCAACATCTATCAGGACTGGTCGCTCAATAGAAAAAGTACTCGAAGGAATTGTTTGACATATTGTAGTCCTCATTCATGGCATACAATCGTTTATCATAGCTAATGTGTTTCATATTTAATTTTTTGTTATAGTCATGTCTACTAACTTTCTGAAATTATTTGTAGGCTTCAAATCACTTTGCGACTGCGATAGAGGAGCAGGACACGAGGCGGGTATGACAGAAGGTGACTATCAGTCGATTTGCAGACATGCTATACAATATAAAAACTACAACAATAAAAGCATCTGGTGGGATAGATGATCCACTACAGTAGAAGGGCCATGACCCTCCTACTATCAGGTCAGATTTTTAGGATGCAATGTGTGACAAGTGGGCGGGGCATGAATTTTAAAACCGCTCATTAAAGGCTGCATAAAACTGAACGAAGATGCCTGGTGCCCATATACACACAGTGTTACGACAATGAAGTCGTACATGATACTTCAAGTACAAGGTTTTGATGATGAGCAAGTGAAATCAACTGCATTTCAGCTAAGGCAATGAAGACATTGAAGATATCGATGAAGAATCTTTGAAGACTAGTGTGCAAATGTTAAATTCATTAAAAGTCTTAGATTCTTGTAAGAGCCTTACTTAGAGTGCATATTTAGATTGCATTTTACCTAAAATGTCTTTAGAAAAACTTTTCTAAAAGAACCCTTCATGAAAATCTTTTTAGAAAACTCTTTTCTTAAATTTTCGTGTTTATTAGTCGACTAATAGACTCACCAGTCGACTAATCCTTTTGCGCCATATTTTCTAAAATGTCATTTTTGTCAAATTAGTCGACCGAAGGTATTGTCAGTCGACCAGATAGAATGTCTGTTTTCTGGAAATTTTAGCAGTAGTCGACTAATGACTTTATTAGTCGACTGGACAGAACATGTGTTTTTTGGAAATTTAGCAGCAGTCGACTAATGCTTTTATCAGTCGACCGGACAGAATGTGTATTTTTTAGAAGATTTTAGAAGCAGTCGACTGAAAGGTTTTTCCGTCTGCTGATGATATTATCAGTTGACTAATTTTATCTCTAGTCGACTAAGTTTCAAATCTTCAGATTTTCAAACGGCTCGATAAACAGATCAGTCGACCGACGATAACTGTCAGTCTACTAATAACTAATTATTACTTGACTAACTACTGTTTCAGTCAACTAATTTTGCCTTTTTTCCTGAAACTTCAAAAAGGCGTGTCTTTTCATTTTTCAAACGTTTTGATCGTTCAAAATGGACTGTTTTGACACCCTTTCATACCCTCAACGTTTGAAAACTTTCAACTATAAATATGAGTGCATTTTACATTCAAAAGCACTATAATTCAATCAATTTGAATCAATTACTCTTTGCTTTTCACTCATATTCAGTTTCTCACTCACGTGATATTTTTCACTTCAGTTTTTCACTCAAATTCTTTTGAGAAATAGTGAATTCGTGAGTAGAGTATTTCAACAACCTCAAAAGCCAATTGCATCTCATTTGCATTCATAAGAAGGGCTCATAGGTTGTTTTGTAAGTTGTTACTTATTTTCTGTAAAAGGAAGGACTCCTTGGTTTAAAGGAGTTGTTTGCTTTCAGTAGGTGTGTTACTGAAAGTGGGACCGGATTTGGTTTGTATGATCTTGTAGTTACATAAAGTTGATAGTAAAAATCTCAAGTTGGTTTTGCTTGGGGACTGAATGTAGGTCGGGAAAGACCGAACCAGGATAAATTACTGTGTTCTTTGTGTGTTTGCTTTTCAAATTGCAAAATCCGTCAATATTCTGCAGACAATTTTTAAAAGCACTATTCACCCCCCCTCTAGTGCTCGTTGCCTCGATCCTACTGCACTTTTATTTGGCATCAAAGCAGGTTTGCTATTATTTTGATTTGACCATTATCTTGCATGGCAACAACAACATCTCAGCATAAAGAAGGTTGCTCCTCTGTTCGTCCTCCTCTCTTTGATGGAACAAACTATAGATACTGGAAAGTGAGAATGACAGTATTCTTACAATCCATGGATCTCGAAATTTGAAGAGTTGTTTCAGAAAAGTACCAAATGTCATCAACTTATTTCAGTCAAAGGACCGATGAAGAAAAGAAGACTGCTTCACTTAATGCCAAGGCTATGAATGCATTGTATTGTGCCATTGACAAGGTAGAGTTCAATCGCATCTCTCAATGCTCTACAGCAAATGAAATCTGGCATATTCTTCTCGTAACTCACGAAGGTACGTCAAAGGTAAAGGAATCTAAAATCGCTTCTTTAGTTCATAATTTTGAATTGTTTAAAATGAAGCAAAATGAATCTATATCAGACATGGTAACAAAAATGACTGATATCACTAACACTCTGAAATCCCTTGGAAAAGAATATTCACAAGTGGATTTAGTCAGAAAAATTTTAAGGTGTTTAACTCCTGAATGGGAGAGAAAACCACTGCTATTGAGGAAGCAAATGATTTAAACACTCTCACTCTTGAAGATTTGGTTGGTAACTTAATGGCATATGAAGTTCAACTTCAAGACAAACAAGAAGAAGAACCCAAGAAGAAATCTCTTGCTTTTAAGGCTACTTCTGACTCTGAAAATTCAGAAGAAGATGAAGATATTGCCCTCATCACAAGGCAATTTAAAAGATTCATCAAAAAGAAAAGATTTCAAAGAAAGGTAAAGAAAGCGGATTCTTCCAATCCAAACGAAGTCAAGTGCTTTAACTGCAAAAAGGGAGGACATATCAAGAAAGATTGTCCTCTTCTCAAAATCAAGCCCAAGGACCAATTCAAGAAGAAAAAGGCATTTCAAGCATGTTGGGATGATAGTGACTCCTCTTCCGATGAAGAATCAAATGAAGAAGTCGCCAACATGTGCTTTGTAGCACAAGAAGACTCGGTAAGTCAATTTGACTATGATGATTTATTAGAAGCATTCAATGATTTATATGCCAAATTTAAGAGTCTAAGTTCTAAAAACAAAGAGTTAAAAATTGAAAATTCAACTCTTGACTCTCAAAACAAAGTGTTACTTCAAGAGATAGAAGATCTCAAGAAGGAAAACTCCTGTCAAGCATTTGAGATAAAAGAAATTGGAATTAGAACCAATCTCTTACAAAAAGAAATAACTAGTCTAAAAGAAAAATCAAATGATCTTCTTTCTATAGTGACAAAATTCACAAATGGTCAAGAGAATCTAGAAAGACTTCTTGGTTCTCAAAGATGCTTGGTTAATAAAACCGGATTGGGATATAGCTTCTTTGATACTCAAAATAGACCAAACTATGTTATGAAGAATCAAAGACAATACTCTCAACCATTTGTTCATAGAACTAAATTTTCCAGTTCTAATAGAAATGCATCTAATCATGGAACTTATAATGCTTATAAGCCTAAACATGATTATTCGAGAAATGCTAAATCTTATTATAGAAAGAATACTTTTTATCAAAGGAAACCAAAATCCAAATGGATATGGGTTCCTAAGACTAACTCTCATGGACCCAAAAATAGAAAGGGGTCAAATGCTTTGTCTTCTAATTTTGTTGTAGGTACACAAAATAAGCAGCAAATGGATATTGGACAGCGGTTGTTCCAAACATATGACTGAAAGGCCGGAGTTATTTTCCACCCTCCAAAATAAGGATGGAGGAACCGTCACCTTTGGTGACAATAACAAGGGAAAAGTAATAGGTATTGGTAATATTGGTAATCCAAAATTTTCCTTGATAGAAAATGTTCTTTTAGTAGATGGTTTAATGCATAATTTATTATTCATTACTCAATTATGTGATAAAGGTTTTCATGTTTCTTTTAAACATGATTTATGCTTAATTTCTGATTTTCAATCTAAAAAAATCATTTTTAAAGGTAAAAGAAGAAACAATGTGTATGAACTTTATCTAGATGAGTTACCCACTTTTAATGAAAAATGTCTTATTGTTTCAAATGAAATTCAATGGTTATGGCACAAGAGACTTGGACATGTTAACTTTAAAATTATTTCAAAGTTATCCAAGAATGATCTTGTAAGAGGCCTACCTAGAATACCATATAAGAAAGATCACTTATGTGATGCTTGCCAAAGAGGTAAACAAATCAAGAGTTCTTTTAAAGCAAAAGATATAGTTTCAACAAAACGTCTTCTTGAACTTTTACATTTAGATCTATTTGGACCATCTAGAATTCAAAGTTTGAATGGTAGCAAGTATGCTTTTGTTATAGTAGATGATTATTCTCGATTTACATGGGTGATTTTTCTAAAAAGCAAAAATGATGCTTTTTCTGAATTTTCCAAACTTTGTAGAAGAATTACAAATGAAAAATCTACATCTATTATTAAAATTCGTAGTGATCATGGTGGTGAATTTGAAAATGAATCTTTTCTAAAGTATTGTGATTTACATGGCATATCTCACAACTTTGCTTTTCCTAGAGCGGCTCCACAAAATGGAGTTGTTGAAAGAAAGAATAGAACTTTGCAAGAATGTGCTAGAACCATGCTTCAAGATAAAAATTTACCAAAATACTTTTGGGCTGAAGCTATAAATACAACATGTTATGTTTTAAACCGTGTTCTTATTCGACCAATCTTACATAAAACATGTTTTGAATTATATTATGATCGTATACCAAAGATCTCATATTTCAAAAATTTTGGTAGTAAATACTTCTTGTTAAATATCAAAGATAATCTTGATAAGTTTGATTCAAAATCAGATGAATCAATATTTCTTGGATATTCTTCTAGAAGTAAAGCTTATCGTGTTTTTAATAAAAAACATCTTGTATTGAAGAATCTTTACATGTTGCATTTGATGAGAATTGTGAGCAGGTTATACCTCTAAGCGAAGGAGAAGTAATACTTCAAGAAGAACCTTTGATAAAGAGTACTTCTCAAGATAATATTCCTCTTCAACCGGTTTGGAAAGAAGTTCCTAATCATCCACATGAACAAGTTATTGGAGAAATAAAAAGTGGTGTCCAAACTAAAAGGCAATTAGAAAAATATATTGCAAATGTTGCTTTCATATCTATAATAGAACCAAAGAATATCAATGAGGCTTATGATGATGAATTTTGGCTTTTGGCCATGTCTGAAGAACTTAACCAATTTACTAGGAATCATGTTTGGGATCTAGTTGATAGACCAAAGGATCATCCAGTAATTGGAACAAGATGGGTCTTTCATAATAAGCTGGACGATAATGGCGAAGACATTCGAAACAAAGCAAGGCTAGTAGCACAAGGTTATAATAAAGAAGAAGGCATAGATTTTGATGAAACCTATACACTGGTGGCTCGATTGGAGTCAATTTAAATGATGCTTGCTTTTGCTAGTTACATGAACTTCAAGTTATATCAAATTGATGTTAAGAGTGCATTCTTAAATGGACACATCAATGAAGAAGTTTATGTAGAGCAACCTCCAGGCTTTGAAAATGAGAAATATCCAGAAAAAGTTTACAAATTAAAAAGAGCTTTGTATGGACTTAAACAAACACCAAGAGCGTGGTATGAAAGACTACGAAATTTTCTAGAACAATCTGGTTTTTCCATTGGTCGGGTAGACCACTTTATTTATTAAAAATTTTAATTCAGATATTCTTATTGTGCAAATTTATGTTGATGACATAATATTTGGTTCTACTAATGATTCTCTTTGTAAAGAATTTGCTAAAGCTATACAGGAAGAGTTTGAAATGAGCTTGATGGGCGAATTAAACTACTTCCTTGGACTTCAAATAAAGCAAACTGAAGAAGGAATCTTCATCAATCACGCTAAGTACACAAAAAAACTTCTCAAGAGATTTGGGATGGACTCATCGAAATCAAGAAGAAATCCTATGAGTACAACTACTTCTCTTGATAAAGATGAAAATGGTAAAAATGTAGATACTAAGCTCTACAGAGGTATGATAGGATCTCTATTATACTTAACTGCTAGTCGTCCTGATATTATGTTTAGTGTTTGTATGTGTGCAAGATTTCAAGCTAATCCAAAGAAATCTCATTTAACTGCAGTAAAACAAATTCTTCATTATTTGAAAGATACTTCAGATTTTGGTTTGTTTTACCCAAATCATCTTCCTTTGATTTAGTTTCATATAGTGATGCAAATTTTGCAGGAAGTAAATCTGATCGCAAGAGTACTAGCGGAACTTGTCATTTCTTAGGAAATTCCTTAGTCTCTTGGTTTAGTAAAAAACAAAATTCAGTGTCACTCTCAACAACTGAAGCAGAGTATATAGCGGCTAGTTTAGCGTGTTCACAAGTACTATGGATGAAACAGACCTTAAAAGATTTTGGTTTGAATTACTCCACAACAACTATTTATTGTGATAACACTAATGCTATAAATCTTTCGAAAAATCTTGTTCAGCACTCAAGAACTAAGCATATTGAAGTTAGACATCATTTCTTAAGAGATCATGTGTTAAAAGGAGACATTTCGTTAAATTTTATTTCCACTAATGAACAACATGCCAATATCTTCACTAAACCACTTAAAAATGAAGATTTTATGAGAATTAGGAGAGAACTAGGCATTTGCTCATTTTTTTATTTATAAAAATGTTGATTTTTTAACAAAATCTCAAAATTGCACCATATTAGTCGATCGATAAAATTTTAGTCGACTGATGCTTTAAAATTTTTTTAGAATGAGTCGTATCATATTAGTCGACCTATAAAGTTCTAGTCGACTGATGCTTTTAAATTTTTTTTAGAATGAGTCGCACCTTATTAGTCGACCGATAAAATTTTAGTCGACTAAATATTTTTTTTTTAAATTTTAATAGAAGGGACCCGATAACCCTTGGATTTTTTTTATTACCCATTTTTTTTAGGGCATCGTTTCATTTTCACGCACCCTTTCATTTTTTTTTTTAAAACGAAACCCTCTCTCACTATCTCTCTCACCCTTAGATTTTTTTTCCTCTCTCTCTTCCGAAAAACCCTCGGAGTGCCGTTCGAACCTCTCCTTGACCGAATTCTTCTAGCCATGACAGGGAGTTGCCAGAATCATCTTGTTGTGACCGGTGCCTCTTTAGTCCTCGCCAGAATCCCCTTGTGGCAGCCTCCTCGCATCTGCCGACATCCACCGCGGACTCCTCCTCGTCTATTTACTATTTCTGTTGCATTGGTTCTCCTTCACAACGTCGGACAACATCTTCTTCCCGCCGAACGCCATTTGGAAGCCGACATCAACTGTTCTTCTCAATGACTGTGTTCTCTGCAACTGAATTTTTTTTTGGGTGAATTTGTTTCAACCATGCCTCGTCAAAAGACTGCATCTGCAAAAGGTTCTTCTCCTCCTACACCTTTAGCAAAATACAGATTTTCTCTCAGATTACTTCGAAATCCTCTTTTGTATGATACTTTTGGATCGGTTTCTACACTTCCTATTTTACCGGGACGAAATGTCCTCTTTCACATGTTTTCTCGTTACAAAATCAGAGAATTATTTCCAGGAATTTCACATTTTTTTATGCCTGTGCAGACACCCTTCATTATCCTTTTCTGATCCACTTATTTTATACAAATTTACAAATTGATCATGAAACTGGAGTTCTTTCATCTCTTGTTTGTGATGTTGAAATTGAGTTTGATTCTAAACTACTTGGAGAAATCCTAGAAATTCCACCTTCAGACACTCTTTTAAATACTGTTGATCTAAATGATGAAAGAATTTTTGAACAAATTCTTGTTCTAGGTGCACCTCATTGTCCTCCTTTCAAAAATACTAATCTTCAAACTCGTGCACGCAATGTTGGACGAATCCTTGCCCATAATGTTCTACCTAAAACTGGTTCTTTTGATTACTATTCCACAGATCTATCTACGTCTCTTTATGTCTTATTTGGAAATATTTCTATAAATTGGGCCAATGTATATTTTACTAATTTGTGGAAACAAAAACCATTTCTTCCTTATGGATGTCTTCTAACTCGTATTTTCAGACATTTCAAAGTTCCCTTAACCAATGAAAAATATATTGAGCAAAAGGAGTTATTTGATCAAACTATTTTTAAACGAATAAAAATCAAATATCTGCTTCCTTTAAATGTTGATCAAACTGAACCATCTGATCCTACTAAACCATCAATTTCTGAACCCTCACCATCTTCTGCGACACTTTCATCTCAAGCAAAAAGAAAGAAATTTTCTACAAGTCAAGACCATGATGAAGTTTAGCAGCAACTGAAAGCTTTGAAGCTACATCAACACACTTTTTGTGAAGATGTGACTCAACAACTTTCTTCGATTCAGAAAGATATTACTGCAATCAAGGACTTGCTTAACTCACTTTTTTGATTTTTGTTTTCTGTCTTTACTGAACTTTGATACTTTAAGGGTTGTAATATTTTGAACTTGAATTTACATTTTGCTTATACTATTTTTGCCATTACTCTTTTTTATTATGACAAAGGAGGAGAAAAAGATAACTTGGTGTCTCTTGGTAGACACATGATGGAAATTGCAGGAGTAAAAGATAGACCTTGCATGAGAAAAGCGAAATTAAGAGAAAAAGATAGCAATTGCATATTGCGTCATGGCATGAAATTTTAAAAATGCATGAAGTAATGATGGAAATGCAAACCAATCAATATGTGATATATGTATTTTGAATGTGCTAACTTTTAATGTTTTGCAACATATTGATAGGGGGAGTAAAATCTCCATTTATGCATCTAAATGCTTCATCTTTGATTAAGTTTGTCATCATAAAAAAGGGGGAGATTGTTACGACAATGAAGCTGTACATGATACTTCAAGTACAAGGTTTTGATGATGAGCAAGTGAAATCAATTGCATTTCAGCTAAGGCAATGAAGACATTGAAGATATCGATGAAGAATCTTTGAAGACTAGTGTGCAAATGTTAAATTCATTAAAAGTCTTAGATTCTTGTAAGAGCCTTACTTAGAGTGCATATTTAGGTTACATTTTACCTAAAATGTCTTTAGAAAAACTTTTCTAAAAGAACCCTTCATGAAAATCTTTTTAGAAAACTCTTTTCTTAAATTTTCGTGTTTATTAGTCGACTAATAGACTCACCAGTCGACTAAACCTTTTGCGCCATATTTTCTAAAATGTCAATTTTGTCAAATTAGTAGACCTAAGGTATTGTCAGTCGACCGGACAGAATGTCTGTTTTCTGGAAATTTTAGCAGTAGTCGACTAATGACTTTATCAATCGACTGGACAGAACATGTGTTTTTTGGAAATTTAGCAGCAGTCGACTAATGCTTTTATCAGTTGACCGGACAGAATGTGTATTTTTTAGAAGATTTTAGCAGCAGTCGACTGAAAGGTTTTTCAGTCTACTGATGATATTATCAGTCGACTAATTTTATCTCTAGTCGACTAAGTTTCAAATCTTCAGATTTTCAAACGGCTCGATAAACAGACCAGTCGACCAACGATAACTGTCAGTCTACTAATAACTAATTGTTACTCGACTAACTACCGTTTCAGTCGACTAATTTTGCCTTTTTTTTCTGAAACTTCAAAAAGGCGTGTCTTTTCATTTTTCAAACATTTTGATCGTTCAAAATGGACTGTTTTGACACCCTTTCAAACCCTCAACGTTTGAAAACTTTCAACTATAAATATGAGTGCATTTTACACTCAAAAGCACTACAATTCAATCAATTTAAATCAATTACTCTTTGCTTTTCACTCATATTCAGTTTCTCACTCACGTGATATTTTTCACTTCAGTTTTTCACTCAAATTCTTTTGAGAAATAGTGAATTCGTGAGTAGAGTATTTCAACAACCTCAAAAGCCAATTGCATCTCATTTGCAATCATAAGAAGGGCTCATAGGTTGTTTTATAAGTTGTTACTTATTTTCTATAAAAGGAAGGACTCCTTGGTTTAAAGGAGTTGTTTGCTTTCAGTAGGTGTGTTACTGAAAGTGGGACCGGATTTGGTTTGTATGATCTTGTAGTTACACAAGGTTGATAGTGAAAATCTCAAGTTGGTTTTGCTTGGGGACTGGATGTAGGTCGGGAAAGACCGAACCAGGATAAATTACTGTGTTCTTTGTGTGTTTGCTTTTCAAATTGCAAAATCCGTCAATATTCCGCAGACAATTTTTAAAAGCACTATTCACCCCCCCTCTAGTGCTCGTTGCCTCGATCCTACTGCACTTTCACACAGGTAAATCTAGGACTTTTGGGAGCTACCTGAAAAAAATGGTAACTCATCAATATATATATTGTCAAATTTATAAGTATTGTTGCTTACCTTTTAAATAATTTTTTTATCATTTAACCTCGCAAGAAGCAGAAAAGGGAGGCATTGTGCCTTACAAGGATGTGTTTGTTGAAACACATAAACATAAGAGCACAAGAGAGTTCGTATCAGAGAAGGTGAGAATGACAACGGTATGTATTTGTTGTATTAATAAACATTGTAATATACAAGTTACCATGAACATTGTAATTCTTAATTATTAATCCATATTGTAATCATTACTTTATAGGAGTCATACGAGCAATAGATGGTAGAGCGATATGGCGATGACTCCACTCAGCATTCACCTTTTGATCCTGCAACCGATGAACCCAAAAAGGGTCGTGTGTTCAGGTTTAGGAGTAATATGAACACCTCACCAGTCATTGCCTCCTCCAGCCAGGGCTCTCAGAGTTCTCCCGCCAGCATCAACTCCAAGCGTTCGATTGACACAGCTAATTCTTGGGATGGTGTCCGCGAGCTTGTTAAGGACACAATGCATGACTATTTACATAAAGCATATACTTTATTTCATTATATTTTGTTTATCAATACTAACATTTCTTTTCTCTTATAGGATGCTAGAGATAATTAGCGTAGAGGAGCTGATGGAGGCATGGATGAAGGGGCAAATCAAGACAATGAAGAAGATGATGCACAAAATCTTAGCGATGATTAGATTCATGTGTTGAATTTGTTGTACCTTCTTATTGTTTCAAAAGAAATTCTTTGTAGATGTTCACTTGTAAATAATTAGAACTTGGCGAGGATTATAGTGGATCGATAAATTGTTTCAGCTACTTTGTATATGTATTTTTTATATGTACTTTGTTTTTTATACACAGGATATATAAATTGTATAATGATAAAAAAAAACAATATTTATATTTCAAACAATTATTTATTTATTTATTTATTTTTTATGACGGATTAGCTGTAACGCCCCGGATTTCCAAAACAAAGCTAAGTTGAAAATTTTCATGAATTTCTTTTTTTTTCTTTACAGCAGAACTTAGAAAATCTTTTATCAACGGAATCAGATCATAATGAGTCGTCAGTTTTAGAAAAATCCGAGCACGTTGCAGGTATGTGGACAAGTAACTCATTGACCACCAAAGTGTTCTATTTTATCAAAAACCACATGTTTATTACAACATCACTGCTTGGGAAAGCAGTATAGGTTCAATAAAAGGAAGCAGTATAACTCTGTCTAGAGAAAACCTGAAACTTGATTTTGCCTTGCTCCGCATATCGCAACGCAGGTTCAACACCTGAAATCCCCATAAAACGGGGTCAGAACCACTGATGGTCTGGTAAGCAAGCAATCACACATCCATTCAACTCAAGTAAATGCATTGACCACTCAGGGTCGCAGTTCGCAATAACGACGCACAAGCCTCCAAGACTTGGCGTATATCAGAAGAGCCTCCTCAGGGCTATGAGTTGAATATCTCGCTTAAGTCTTCATGACTTAGCGCAAGCCTCTTTAAAGTTGTGAATGAAATAACATACTCAAGTCTCTATGACTTAGCGTTGACCTCTTCAGGGTCTCGAATGGATGTCTAGCTCAAGCCTTTATGCTTGGCACATCTGTATCCTACGAATCTAAGGACAGCTCTTCGAGCTTCGCTTAGTCGTACGGATATCCTTTGGGTTCTTTTCCAATCGGTCCAGTAGTGTACCGACCATGACACCTTCACAAAGGTTATGCGGGACTAACTCAACAACGTCCATACACTCATACATTCAAAGTATCGTTGTACCTAAGCTAATGCTTTGTTTCGATAATTGCACATTCTCTTGGGCTTAGGGGACTCATATTTGGGCGACAACGCGACGATTTGGGGGTTGATTATTCTATGTATTTTAGATACCCCAGAGGCCTGTTGACCCCATCCTACTAGTAGGATGGTACAACATACCAGAAGAGATCCTTACTAGATAGCCGAATGCATTCTGCTACTGCAGTAGTTGGGTTCAATCCTTAGATATTTAAGGATAACTACAACCTCCATACCTCTGAGTGGCGGAGGCCATCAATGAACTCTATCAGGTTCGAGTGAAATATATGTCACTCAAGGCTGCGTCATCACCGTCTTTCTGAGTGAGAAATTCTGAAAGGTGCTGCCAGTCTTACAATTACTTGACGAACATTGCATGCCTATAGGACAGCCTTTGAGAAGTATGTACCCAACCCCAATCACCCACACGACTTTCACCATGGAACAAAGGTTTTATTCATATGCATGCTTGACTCTGCTCTCGACACTTCGGCCCTGTCGAGCACCTCACCTCTTCTAGGTGGAAAACAACACACTCTGGCTCAGCGGCCCTTACGAGTTCGGTTGTCTAATAATTCTCAATGAGCATGCACATGACTCGATCTCTACGGATCGACTACTCGACGTATTTTTACGCAACAAGCTCAGGACCTTGTCAAGGCGCTACCACTACTTCAGCACAACGACTCTTACATGTACGGTGCCTTTACAGGTATCAGGGATACGAGTCATTCTGACATCATTCCAGCAAACGACATCATTATGCCACTTAACTGGTTCTGGCAGCTCTCCTGCCAACCATTTCGTCAGCACCTCCTCTGCTCTATCGGCAGTAGTGTGACGCCCCTTTCTACATCGTAGAAAGTATTTCATGAACTGGGTAGCACTCTGCTATATGACAGAGTATCCTGCTACGTTCTTTCTGAGCTACTCTTAGCTTCTTCAGAAATTTTAGCAGCACTTCCTCTCTTTAACGGAGAAAGCGTGTGTTTCTTTTATCCATTTTAGCAGCATCTCTCCTCTTTAGCGGGAAATCGCTACGCTTAACTCAGAAAATGGATGCACACCATTGTGCGTACCTTGCATCTATCAAAATTGTTGGAAACCCTGGGCCATAGCCAGGCTATACGTATTTGACTTAGTCTTTACTAAAAGAGCATTTTGCCAAAAAGCGAAGCCTTTCCAATAGGGGCTTCATTCGTCAAGCAGAATCTTGAACGAGCAGCGGTAAGGGAATCACGTTGGCAATTTGGAGTTGTCTCTATTTGAACGCTCATTTACGCGCCATATATATAGTATAAGCAGAATCTTGTGCTTTATACAGCGATGGTGTAAAGGAAATGCATATACTATTGTTCCGGATGTGTAACTGAACGAAATATTCTACATATATATTTGTAGAAAGTAGGAGTATTGGCGTCTTTCAACGCGACATCGTAAGTACATGCATAATCGGAAGTGCATTAATAAAAAATTACAGAAAGTAGGAGCCTTGGCATCATACGACGCGACAATAAAGGTAAATTACATAACCTATGCGATATAAGACGCGTCGACAGTATCAACAGATATACACCTAGATCTGTATCCAACAAAAGTTACGAGGTGAACGAGTGAACACCGAAGTATCTTAGATGACTCAACCAAGAACTAGGGTGAGATACTATTTTGAAGAACGCATATACTGTGAATTCGAACATATATATTCGACGATAGTTACGAGGTGAGCGAGTGAACACCGAAGTGTCCTAGAGGGCTCAACCAAGAACTAAGGCAAGATACTACTTCAGAAGATATACGTATATATAAACAAGCAAATATTTGAGACAGATGGATTAACGAAGCGAACTTACTTCAAATTGCGGAAGAAATGACTCCTGTTGCTTTGATCCGTCCTCAGAGAGGTTCGACTTCAAAAAGAATCAAATCTGGAGTTCGGGCGAAAAAGGACTTTGACTTTGACTTCAAACCTAGCTAGGTTCAAGTCAACTAGGTTTGGACTAGGTCAGGTGGCTTCAGACCTAGGTCAGGTGGGTTAGGACCAGATCAGGCAGGCTCAGATGGGCTAGGCTAGGTAGGGGAGGTTTGGAAAATGAGGAGAGAGAGAGGGGTTGACGAAAATGCTTTTTGGCTTTTTCAGAAATCTAGCTTGATCTTATCCATCTGACTGTTTAATCTTATGTAGAAGGAATATTCTATGGAATATTCTCTGGAAGGTCCTGGAAGGCTCTGGAATATTCTTGAATATTTTCTAAAAAATATTTTTATGGGTCCCACAAATATTTTCGCGGGTCTCGCAAAAAATCGAGTTTTCGGTATTTTTTCCGAAAAAATTCTGAGTAGGCCATTATCTTCGTATTGACGTAACTAAGAAAGTTGGCTCATAGAAATCTCTTGATTTCATTCAGGTAGGAAGTTATGACCTCCAGAGTGTTTGAGCATATATTCGTGAAGATACGAATATCCTAAGTATATTTGGGTTGCAGGAATCGGTTTGATTCGCTTTACGGTAAAAATGCTATTTTCACTGAAAAATGCCTCAAGAATTTATTCAATGTTTGAACTGAAAAATTGCGGGTCTTACATCATTACCCCCTTAAAGAAATTTCGTCCGCGAAATTCAGTTAAGAGTACTAAGTGAATAGCTCAGGATACGTATTCCGCATATTGGATTCAGGCTCCCAAGTGCAGTCATCGACTCCATAATGTTGTCATCTCACTTTAACAAGTGGAATGACCTTCGATCTAAGCACTTGCTCCCGACGGTCCACGATCTCAATAGGTCTTTCTTCCATAGTCATATCTTTCCAGATGTCGATATATTCATGTTGGATGACGTGGGAAGGGTCGTGAACGTATTTTCTAAGCATTGACACGTGAAATATGTTGTGTATCTGTGTATACTGCGGTGACAATGCTACTCGGTAGGCAGTCTCTCCGATCCAGCTCAAAACTTCAAAGGGACCAACGAATCTGGGGCTGAGTTTCCCCTTCTTTCCAAAACGGAAAACACTCTTGGTTGGAGAGACTTTTACGAAGACCTTGTATCCAACTGCAAAAGTGAGTTCCCTACGCCGTTGATCGGCGTAGCTCTTCTGTCGACTCTGAGCAGTCAGTAGTTTCTTTCTGATCATGTGGACCTGCTCAGTGTAGTGTTGCAACACAATGGGCGAGTCCAAGGTCCGCTCACCCACTTCGCTCTAATGGATTGGTGATCGGCAGGGTCATCTGTAGAGGGCTTCATACGGTGCCATCACAATGCTAGCGTGGTGGCTATTATTATAAGCAAATTCAGCCAACACTAGATAGGAGTCCCAATTACCCTTCCATTCCAACATACAGGCTCTCAACATATCCTCGAGATTCTGTATGGTTCACTCAGATTGCCTATCTGTTTGGGGGTGGAAAGTCGTACTGAACTTGAGTTTTGTCTCCAGGGCTCTCTGTAGCTGCTCCCAAAAGTGGGAGGTGAACTTCGGGTCACTATCAGATATGATCGTGGTCGGCACTTCATGGAGTCTGACAATTTTCCGAACATAGATTTCTGCCAACCTTTCTATGGAATATCTGGTGTTGATTGACAGGAAGTGAGCAGACTTGGTGAGTCTGTCTACGATCACCCATATTGAATCATGTTGTCTCTTGGATCGAGGCAATCCAACGATGAAATCCATCATGATGCCCTCCCATTTCCATTCCAGAATCTTGATTTGCTCCATCTTTCCACCAGGTCGTTGATGTTCGATCTTAACTTGCTGGCAGATCAAACATTTTGAGACAAACGTAGCCACGTCTCTTTTCATTCTCCTCCACCAGTACTTTCTCTGTAGGTCTCTGAACATTTTGGTACCTCCAGGGTGGATAGTGTACTTGCTACTATGAGCCTCCTGGAGTACTTACTCTCTTAGCTCAAGGTTATTTGGAACCCAGATCCTTTCTTCCATTCATATTCCTCCATTTTCTTTTAGATGGAAGAAAGTATCATCCTTTTCAGCTCAAGCTTTTAGCTCCACGTACTGGGGATCTTTTAATTGTTCGGCTACGATCTGATCCATGATCTCAAACTGTATTGGCAGGCTTGACAATCGTATTCTGCCTGTATCAGCCAAGAATGACTTCCAATTGACGAAATCCTCCATCAACTTCCATTGTCCGGTGAGGCTGACCAGAGTGCCAACAGTCTTATGACTAAGGGCATCTGCTATGACATTCGCCTTTCCAGGGTGATAGGAAAGCGTGAATTTATAGTCCTTGAGGAAATTCAGCCATCGTCATTATCGCATATTGAGTTTTTTTTGAGAAAAAAGGTATTTTAAGCTTTTATGGTCCGACATGACCTCAAATTTCTCTCCATATAGGTAGTGTCGCCAGATTTTAAGTGCGAACACTACCGCGACAAGCTCAAGATCGTGGGTTGGATAGTTCTTCTCATGAATTCTCAACTGACGGGATGCATAGGCGATTACTTTGCCATGATGCATCAGTACACAACCCAGACCCGTTCCTGAGGCATCGGTATAAGCCACAAAGCCTCCTTGACCAGAAGGTAAGGTAAGAACAGGGGCAGTGATAAGCCTCTGCTTGAGAACCTCAAAGCACTCCTTACACTGGTCAGTCCATTCGAACTTGACTCTCTTTTTCAACAGTTTTGCCATCGGTATGGCGATTCATGAGAAGTCTTGTATGAACTTCCGATAATATCCGGCAAGTCCAAGGAAGCTGCGGACCTCAGTGATATTTTCTAGCTACTTCTAGTCTATCACAGCTTCGACCTTCGCAGAATCTACTGTGATTCCATCTTTTGAGATTACATGACCAAAGAACATTACTTTGTCTAGCCAGAACTCACATTTTGAAAACTTGGCATAGAGCTGATTATCTTGAAGGGTTTTCAAGACGATTCTCAAGTGCTCCTTATATTGTTCCTTGTTCTCGAAATAAACAAGTATGTTATCGATGAAGACGATGACAAATGTGTCTAAGTATGGCCTGAACACCCGGTTCATCAGGTCCATAAAGGTAGCAGGCTCATTAGTGAGTCCGAAGGACATTACTACGAACTCATAATGGCTGCATCTCGTTCGGAAGGCAGTTTTAGGTATATCCTCCTTCTTTACTCTGAGTTGATGATACCCAGACCTGAGGTCGATCTTGGAGAATACCCTCATTGTTTTGAGTTGATCGAATAGGTCCTCTATCTGAGGCAACAAGTATTTATTTTTAATAGTTGCCTGGTTAAGCATCCGATAATCGATGCATAACCGAAGTGATCCATCCTTCTTCTTTACAAATAGGACCGGGGCTCCCCACGGTGACATACTTGGTCAGATGAACCCTTGTTCCATCAGTTCTTCCAACTGACATTTCAACTCACTGAGTTCAGCTGGCACCATACGATAAGAGGCTTTGGATATTGGCGCAATTCCAAGCAAGGATTGAATTCCAAATTCAACCTCACAAAGTGGTGGAAGTCCTAACAATTCCTCAGGAAACACATCAGGAAACTCCCGGACCACTTCCAAACTCTTAAGTGGTTGGATATTTGAGCCTTCTACTGAAAGGCTAAATAGGAAATCTACACAACCCTTCCTAAGGTATTTATGCACTTTGAGAGCTAATATAAGCCGTTTTTGTGGAACAGGCTTGGATATCCGGTATTCTATCTTAGGCATTCCCGGTCGTGATAGAATCACCCTGCTCTCGCGGCATAAGATCCTGGCATGGTTCGCGGCTAACCAATTCATTCCCAGAATAACATCGTACTGTACCATATCGATTAAGATGGCATCAGTAGGCAAGTGTTGCCTAACTATCTCTATATCCAAATTTTTGATGCAATGGATACATCTGGTGCGTGAACCCAATGGGTTGTATACTTTGATCATTTTATCAACCGGTTGTACCGAAGCGTGGAGTTGTTCGGTGAACTCATCGGAGATAAATGTATGAGTAGCACCACAATCAAATAAGATATAAGTTGCATGTCCATTAACAGGTACGGTGCCTTCAATGAGGTCACCGGTTTAGGCTTGTTCAGTCGTTACAGCGTATACATGACCTGCAGCAGGCCTTTGTTCTACTCTAGGTGGAGGTCGTTGGATTTGTGACCGTTGTGGTATTCGTTGAGAGGGTTTGGCAGATCCGACATTCCTCTTTTGCTCATCTACAAGCTTCTTTCTGCACTCTCTTGCAATGTGGCCTACTTTGCCACAGTAGAAGCAACCACTAGTGTCACCTGGACATGGTCCTCTTGCGTGATTTACATGGCATTTTTGGCAGTTTGGGTTGAACTGCAGATTGTTTGGAGCCATGTTCTGCCTTGGCCTCATGACTTGTTGAGTAACATTCTCACTTTGGAACTTTCTCTTTTGAAAGGGTTGTCGTGAATCGTGGCCACTTGGGAACGTTCTCTTCTGGTTCCCACCATCAACTACAAGCCTCTTTGCTATAATCACTTTTGATCGCTCCTAATCCACTTGAATTTTTGAAGTTGCTGCCACAGCAGTTTGAAAAATTTGGGGCATGTTAGTGATAACCCGTAACCTTAGCCCTTCTCGCAGTCCGTTGATGTACTTGTCGGCCCTTTCTTGGTCGGTCTCAAATAACCGGGAGCAGTACCGCTCAAGATTTTGAAATTTGGTGGTATAGTCAGTCAAACTCATATCACCCTGCTCCAATTCCAGAAACTCCATTTTCTTTTTGTTTCTGGAATGCAACGGGAAGTAGTTATCCAAGAAAGTTCTCCGAAAGTCAGTCCAATGAATGACTTCGACTTGTGAGAACTGGATAATCTTAGTGGTATCCCATCACTTCCGTGCATTGTCTTTCAGTCTGTACGTGCCAAAGTTGATCTTTTTTTCTTTTGGTACTCCCAATACCAGGAAGGCACGTTCTGTTTCTTCGATCCAACTCTCTGACAGTTCAGGACTGGCTCTACCGGCGAAGACTGGTGGATAGAGCTTGAGGAATTTTTCATAAGTTATTCCCCCAAGGTTCTCGTTGCGAGGTACGACTGGTTCTTACCTCGTTTCGCGGATGGCGGTAACCAGATTGTTGAGCGTTTCTAGCAGAAATCCTTGAGTATGAGACTCCTCGCTTGGCATGATTCTCCTCGTCGTAGGAGCCATTTATCTATCACATACAAGCAACATGTTTTAGTTTCTTAATGTATATATCGAAGCAAAGATTTATTTACTTAATATACATTATATTTTATAAGCACACACATTGCCCTTATATACAAGTGTCATGCCACTCTGGCGGACATAGGCGGCGATAAACTATATACATGAGTTTATTGACTCCAAAAAATTACCAGTCTCTTCTAAGAATTGGGTTTCTTTCTTGACCAAAATGATCCGAAGTATCGTTTACTTCCACATTCCCTTGGTGCAGGCACAATTAGTTTTGGCTTGGGCGGCACTTCCGCACTCTCAAGCGAATCTTTTGGGTAGATCAGTGATGCCGGTTCACTTGCCCACTCAGTGGCATCATGGATCGGGAAATCCGAGACCATAACAGGATGATAGGGGTTGTATCCCTCTCCCTGGCCATTCAGGCTCGACGTTTATGAAATCGCTCAATTCTCCCAAATAATGGCACTATGATTCGAGGAATTAAAAATCATAATGGGATTATAGAAGGAGTTGTTGCATCCCTCATCCTGACTGTGCAAGCTAGGCATATATGATGTTTGTTGATAGCCTTGCGTCAGACCAAATCCCTCAAGAAAGTTCAAGTCAAATTCTACCAGATGTGGTAGTTCATCTGAAGTCGATGGGGTATGGCTACTCCCCACACTGGAGTGATGTGGTCCACTAACACGCGAGGTCTCGTCCCTAAGACCAAGCGATCCCCGCCAACTCATATCGACGGTATATTTCCTTTAGCATTTGTTGGCGGAATGCCCCTCTTCGCCACTAAACTGGCAGTCTTGGACCGCATATGGGTATACCCACTTATCGTGCATGATCCCACAGTGATAGCAGTACCCTCGTGAGTCGTGAGTTGCCATCTATACAAAGATGCACTCGAATTAGTAACTATTATGAAGAGATATGCTTACAGTGCGATACGGTGAACAAGACGAATCTCAAACCAGGTTTCTCAAACTCGGGCTCTGATACCAATTCTGTAACAGCTCAGATTTCCAAAACAAAGCTAAGTTAAAATTTTTAATGAATTTCTTTTTCTTTACTTTACAGCGGAACTTAGAAAAACTTTTAGCAGCGGAATCAGACGATAATGAGTCGTCAGTTTTAGAAAACTTCGAGCATGTTGAAGGTATGTGGCCAAGTAACTCATTGACCACCAAAGTGTTCCATTTTATAGCAAACCACATGTTTATTACATCACTGCTTGGGAAAACAGTATAGCTTCAATAAAAGGAAGCAGTACAACTCAGTCTAGAGAAACCTTGGAACTTGATGTCGCCTTGCTCCGCATATCGCAACGCAGGTTCAACACCTGAAATCTCCATAAAACGGGGTCAGAACCACTGATGGTCTGGTAAGCAAGCAATCACACATTCATTCAACTCAAGTAAATACGTTGACCACTCAAGGTCGCAGTTCCCAATAATGATGCACAAAACTCCAAGACTTGGCGTATATCGAAAGAGCCTCCTCAGGGCTATGAGTTGAATATCTTGCTCAAGTCTTCATGACTTAGCGCAAGCCTCTTTAGAGTTGTGATTGAAATAACATACTCAAGTCTCTACGACTTAGCGTTGACCTCTTCAGGGTCTCGAATGGATGTCTAGCTCAAGCCTTTATGCTTGGCACATCCGTATCCTACGAATCTAAGGACAACTTTTCGAGCTTCGCTTAGTCGTACGAATATCATTTGGGTTATTTCCCAATCGGTCTAGTAGTATACCGATCATGACACATTCACAAAGGTTATGCAGGACTGACTGAACAACGTCTATACACTCATACATTCAAAGTATCATTGTACCTAAGCTAATGCTTTGTTTCGATAATTGCACATCCCCCTAGGCTTAGGGGACTCATATCTGGGCGACAACGCGATGACCTAGAGGTTGATTATTCTATGTATTTTAGATTCCCAAGAGGCCTGTTGACCCCATCCTACTAGTAGGACGATACAACATACCAGAAGAGATCCTTACTAGATAGCCGGATGCATTCTGCTACTGCAGTAGTTGGGTTCAATCCTTAGATATTTAATGATAACCACAACCTCCATACCTTTGAGTGACGGAGGCCATCAATGAACTCTATTAGGTTCGGGTGAAATATATGTCACTCAAGGTTGCGCCATCATCGTCTTCCTCGGTGAGAAATTCTGAACGGGGTCTGCCAGTCTTACAATTACTTGACGAACATTGCATGCCTATAGGATAGCCTTTGAGAAGTATGTACCCGACCCCAATCACCCACACGACTTTCACCATGGAACAAAGGTTTTATTCATATGCATGCTTGACTCTACTCTCAGAACTTCGGCCCTGTCGAGCACCTCACCTCTTCTAGGTAGAAAACAATACACTCTGGCTCAGCGGCCCTTACGAGTCCAGTTGTCTAATAATTCTCAATGAGCATGCAAATGAATCGATCTCTACGGATCAACTACTCGGCGGATTTTTATGCAACGAGCTTAGGACCTTGTCAAGACACTACCACAAATTCGATGCAACGACTCTTACAAGTACGGTGCCCTTATAGGTATCAAGGATACGAGTCATTCTGACATTGTTCCAACAAATGACATCGTTGTGCCACTTAACTAGTTGTGGCAGCTCTCCTGCCAACCATTTCGTCAGCACCTCCCCTGCCCTATCGACAGTGGTGCGACGCCCCTTTCTATATCGTAGAAAGTGTTTCATGAACAGGGTAGCACTCTGCTATATGACAGAGTATCCTGCTATGTTCTTTCTGAGCTACTCTTAGCTTCTTCAAAAATTTCAGCAGCACTTTCTCTCTTTAACGAAGAAAGTGTGTGTTTCTTTTATCCATTTTAACGGCATCTCCGCTCTTTGGCAGAAAATCGCTACGCTTAACTCGGGAAATGGATGTGCACCGTTGTGTGTACCTTGCATCCATTAAGGTTGTTGGAAACTTTGGGCCATAGCCAGGCCATACGTATTTGACTTTGTCTTTACGAAAAGAGCATTTTGCCAAAAAACATAGCCTTTCCAATAGGGGCTTCATTCGTCAAGCAGAATCTTGAACGAGGAGCGGTAAGGGAATCACATTAGCGATTTGGAGTTGATCTCCATTTGAATGCTCATTTACGCATCATATATGTAGTATAAGCAGAAGCCTGTTATTTATATAGTGGCGGCGTAAAGGAAATGCATATACTATTGTTCAGGGTGTGTAACTGAACGAAATATTGTACATATATATTTGCATAAAGCAGAAGCCTTGGCATCTTTCAACGCGACGGCGTAAGTAAATGCATAATCGGAAGTGCATTAATTAGAAATTGCAGAAAGCAGGAGCCATGGCATCATACGACGCGATGACAAAGGTAAATTATATAGCCTATGTGATATAAGACGCGCCGACAGTATCAGCAGATATATACCTAGATCTGTATCAAACGAAAGTTACGAGGCAAGCGAGTGAATACCAAAGTGTCCTAGAGGGCTCAACCAAGAACTACGGTGAGATACTATTTTGAAGAACGCATATACTGCGCATTCGAACATATATATCCGACGATAGTTACGAGGCAAGCGAGTGAACACCGAAGCGTCCTAGAGGGCTCAACCAAGAACTAAGGCAATATACTACTTCAGAAGATATACGTATATATAAACAAACAAATACTTAAGAGAGATGGATTAACAAAGCAAACTTACTTTAAATTGCGGAAGAAATGACTTCTGTTGCTTCGATCCGTCCTCTGAGAGGTTCAACTTCAAAAAGAATCAAATATGGACTTCAGACAAAAAAAGACTTTGACTTCAAACCTAGCTAGGTTCAAGTCAAGTCAACTGGGTTTGGACTAGGTCAGGTGAGTTCAGACCTAGGTCAGGTAGGTTAGGACCAAGTCAGGCATGCTAAGACCAGATCAGGCAGGCTCAGATGGGCTAGGCTAGGTAGGGGAGGTTTGAAAAAGGAGGAGAGAGAGAGGGGTTGGCGATTTTTCTAAAGGGGGGTCCTCCACTATTTATAACTAAGGTTGCTTAGGGGCTAAGCAACCCATTTAACCAAAATGCCCTTTGGCTTTTTCAGAAATCCAGCTTGATCTTATCTAGAAGGAATATTCCCTGGAAGGTGCTGGAAGGTCCTGGAAGGCTCTGGAATATTCTAAAATATTTTTTGAGAAATATTTCTGTGGGTCCCACAAATATTTTTACGGGTCGTGCAAAAAAGTCAAGTTTTCAGCATTTTTTTTCGAAATTTTTTTGAGTAGGCCATTATCTTCGTATTGATGTAACTAAGAAAGTTGGCTCGTAGAAATCTATTGATTTCGTTCAGGTAGGAAGTTATGACCTCCAGAGTGTTTGAGCATATATTCGTAAAGATACGAATATCCTAAGTATATTTGGGTCGCAGGAATCGGTTCGATTCGCTTTATGGTAAAAATGTTATTTTTTATTGGAAAATGCCTTAAGAATTTATTTAGGGTTTGAACTGAAAAATTGCGGGTCTTACATTAGCGATAGATAATATCCGTTGCTAATTAGTATTGGTCTTCAATTTAGTGATGGATTAGGGACGGATATTTATCTGTCACAAAACTGAATCGGCCGATGTTTTGCGATGGATTGTAATCCGTCGAAATTCCGTCGCTACAATAGCGACGAATTCGTATCTGTCGTAAAACCAAATCTCTGTGGATTAACGATGACCTTGTGACGAATCATGGTATCCGCTAATTCATCACAAATTAGCAATGAAAGTAGCGACAAATATTTTTCGTTGCTAATTAGCGACTAGGAAATTGCGATGAAAGTTATTCGATGCTAATCTGATGCTAAACTATACAGCGATGGATTACGATTGTCGCTAATCCACAGATTTTTTGTAGTGTGAACTGATAAATGTGTTTATCATTGTTTACTCAATCGAGAAAAATATCAATGATTGATATTATACTAAAATTTGATAAATATTTACATTTTTACATATCAAGAAAAAAATACTTGAAAGTATAGTTTTTAGAGGATCTTAATTGGACCTAATGAAAAATGGGTGCGGACCATTTCCTTTCACACACACACACACATATATATATATATATATATATATATATATATATATATAGAGAGAGAGAGAGAGAGAGAGAGAGACGTGCATTTTTATCTTGCTGTGTGGAACATTTGGATCCTATCGTGGAAAAAAAGTTAAAGATCATTGGATAGTGCATGTTGAACTGGATTCATCGTATTCATACTATTGTCCAAAGGAAGAAAAAAAAAGCAGGAAAGACGTGCACAGCACGAAGAAACTGAAAGTCTTGATGGAACTCGAACTCTCTGAAGCCTTTTGACAACAAGCGCACATCTGAGTCAGATTCTAAAGCAGTCTAAGCAATGGCCATCATCCAAGGTGCGAGTCCAGAATTTCTTGTAATACTCGTCGTAGGTGAAGCTCTTGTAAACACGTCCGGCCACCCCATCATTTGCAAGCTCTTCTGCTGCTTCTATCGTTGTATCACAGCCTGGGCACATGAACGAGGCCACAGATGTTCTGTCCTTCTCTGAATTGACGACGACTCGATGCCATACGCTACGATACTTGCGAATAATATCATAAATATCGTTATCGGGTTTTTTTCATAAATATAAAAGATCTACTTCTGATCAGGATCTTCTAGGTCATCCACCATGGCTCCGCTCATCTGTTAGGGGTGACTCATGAACAAGTTGATGGGATGTGACAAGTTCGAAACCCACAAGTTTGGGTCTTCTTTAGCCTTGTCATGAGTCTTAAATTAGGTGTACTCCCTTGTGGGCAAGTATATGGAAGGGTTACATCAATTAACTCAGTGAGTAAGGTGTTTTTTCTTTTTTATGATTATACAAAACCAAAAATAAATATTTTTTGGAAGCCATGACCTAGACAATGATGAACTTTGCTCATCAGCAATTGTTATGACTACTGCCAACTAGCTCCATGGCTATGGATTATTTTGGATTTACACCAAGGTAGTTGAGTCCCAACTAAGAAAGTCAATAATGGATAAAGAGGTGATCCTAGTTTAAGGCTCTGTTTGGGAGCCGGCAGTCGGAGGACACTGAAGTGGAAGCATGGAATCCACAACAGTCGCCGGATGTTTGGGAGTATGGAAAACTGATATTTGAGGGAGTTCAGAATGCACTTACTGGCGCCAAATCCACAAACTGTCTACCACCGCGGGGAGGTGGCAATTTCCAAAGTTTATCCCGATGCCCACCTGCAATGGTGCTCCGGCCGTCTCCCATGGCCATCACACCAACTTATTTGATTACCTGTTTGGAAATTGGTATATGAAAAGACAGCTATGAAATCCATACATTCTCCCCAAAACTTCAAAATTGATTTGGTAGCTAGGTGCCTGCAAAAATTTTGAAGGTGCTCTTAAACAGGCAGGAGAAAAATATCAAATACACAGGATTTATGGATTTCATATTTGGACTGGCAACTCCCAAACAGAGCCTAAGATTCCTTGAACGAGCTTAGCTTGGTCAACTGTGAAAATTGACTCAGGGGATATAGGTCAGTCAAGCATTTCTAGCCAAGGCTAGGGCTAGGTTTTTACGGGCAAGATAGTTTAACATGTTAACTGAGTTAGCCAAGTCCTCCTATGGCTTGGGTTTGACTTGACCAATTCTCCCCTAGGCATAGAAGGGAATAATTGATTGAGCTTTCCAAGTTGAAACCCCAGTTATTTCCAGTACCATTAGTAACACTATAAGATTGTTATTTTGTGGTACTTGGGAGTGTTTGGATTTGTAGAATTAGGTGGAATTGGAATCCAATTCTACAAAAATTAACTTCTCTCCTGCTTTCTTTTCAGTGGAAGAATTTTGATGGAATTGGATTCCACTTTCACCTAAGTTCATGAATCTAAACACACCCTTAAGAAGAGTCACTAGAATATGAGAACTAAAAATATGGGCATTTCCAATACTTTTTTGCAAATTCAATCATGTGCATGTGCTTGGCATGATGAATTTGCTAGGAATCAACTATTGGATATGCATTTTTGATAAAAAAATGTGATTTTTGAATGCTTGAATATTTGTGATGATCGAGTCATTGATTTTAAAGCCTTAAAAAATCTCGTTTATAGATCAAAATCTGATGATTTAAGACTGGGATTTTATAAAACCAAGCATTTAGATCACATCATATGATTAAATTCAAGTGAAAAGAAAAAAAAATCTATGAAAATCACCGTTCACACATTAGTTCTCATATTCTATTGACTCCTCAAAATAGTGTCACAAATATTTATCAGAAAAAAATCATAAATATGATAGTTGGCTGATGAGAAGGATATGGTGGACCACACAGGATGAGGTGATAAGCATTATCACCATTCATTGGTGATAAACCATTGTCACCCTCGATTTCTGTCATCTTCACCATACACTGCAGCAACCAGCAGGGTCTACTATGGTAAATGGCTCTTATATACCATGGTTCACTGATTTTTATCATGATGGGCAGTGATGGACGGTGGTGATGCCTTATCACCAATTGATGGTGCTAACGATTATGCACTTAACCTGCCCTCCTGAAGGCCCTTTCTTTCACACATTTTTTTTTTTATGATGAAGGAAAACCTTCAGTGATGATCGGATCACTTGGGCCTACCTCCCTACAAGGTAAAACTCCAGGTTGAGGATGCCGCCACCCAACCACGAAAAAGCAACAGAAGTCCCCCTGTGCTAACAAGATTCGATCCTGGGCCTTCAACTTGACACAAGACCCCGCTGACTACATGGGTAACCACAATTGTGGTTTTCTTTCACACTTAGTAAGTGCTTTTAAGTTATGACTTGTCCAAATCAGGAATAGAAGGAAACAATGGATTGAGATGGTGTCCAAATCCATCCTATTACTGCTGTTAATAACACCCGAAATTTTTTTTTTCAGTGTCAAGGAGATTGGGTTTGGTACCCTAGTGGGTAAGGAACTCTTTAATTGGAATTCAAAGTGGGAGGTTGTTTTGACCAAATCTAACCTATAAATGCGTTCAGCATGATCAAAATAGTAAGAGTCAATTATTATTTATTTTTAATGATAAGTAGGGAGCAATTCTTGGGTATTTTTATGAAGTAAAAATATGATTTTATGAGGATTGAAAATTTAGTATGTTGTTGCTTTTTCAACCCTTGCATAAGCTTATATACATGTTGAGATAACATGATCCAAACACCTATGTCAATAAACTCAAACATATATAGATCACATCTAAAGGATCATATGTTTAAAAAATATTAAAAATTAAAGATATTATAGTTTTTTATAGGGGCTCCTTCCCCGCAGCCTCCAAACATTAACCTTAAGAACATGAAATGTCATACGTACTTAAATCCATACTCTCTTTTTTTTTTTTAAATGAAGGGTGTTTAAAAAGCTTCTGATCTTCCATCCAAGGATATGGCATGGATATGCTGATATGGTGTGGACCCTGTGGCAAGATCTGAAGCTATTTACTGCCCTAGCATTAGTGTTCCTAGTTGAATTGCCCACCCGTACGCTTTTTGTTCCTATTCGAGCTTACCGTAACTCTTGATTTTTTTCTTACCTTTAGAGTGCCCACCTTACTTCAATAGTTTAGGGGGAGCCATTTTCCCTAACAAAGGCTAACAAAGCTCTATCTGGCATGTCATCCTCGAAATTAAGAGATCCTTGGTATAAAGGAGATAAATGCCAAATCCTTGAAATTAGGAATGTGTTAGATTTTTGGCTCAAAACTACCAAAGTATATCCTCTATCTTTTCATTTTTTTCAAAGCACGTGTATAGGGTTTCTTACCCCCATATTGAAAGTTGTAAGAACTTTTTTTGTCTCTGTAAAGGAAGGTGGTGCCTCAAAGGACATAACCCTTAAAGGCATTAATTTTTGAGCTTGAACTAACCTTGAATCTTGGATTACAAACAATTTATATTTATATTTATATTTATATTTATATTTATATTTATATTTATATTTGGTTTGGTCTAGCCTTTGATTTTCTTCTCAATACTTGAGAAAGTTTTAATTCTCAAGTATATTTTTGACCATTGACCAACCATTAAATAAACTTTGACTTTGCTTTAAAACCTTCTTGGATCTTTTTGGATCTTATCTGCATGAGCATTTTGAACCTTGCTCAACATTTTTGCATGAGCATTAAGAGTCCATGTGCAAGGTCCACAACCACCCAACCATGTTGACCATTAACTTTTGATCCTATTTTGGATGGTCATATACCTAGCAAGGTCATTTCAGACCCTGTTTCTATTCTTTTTGTCTATTTTGAAAGCCTTTTTCTGGCTAGCCATTTGGCCAACTCAGGCCCATTATAGCTAGTCATTTGGGTTGTCTTAATGGCCATTATGATAGGCGATAGGTTGGGGCCTATATAAACCTCGTTCTCTCTCCTCATTTTTCATCCCTCACTGCTCATCTCTCTTCTATCCTCTCTCCTCCTCTCCCATGAGCTTTGCTCTCTCTCTCTCTCTCCTGTTTTGAAGTTCCAATTTAGATCCATATCTAGTTGTATTTTGGATCTAGATCCAGAGTTGATTCTAGATTATATCCCTATTTAGGATCCAGATCTGATTATAGTTTGGATCCCTATTCAGGATTCATATTCAGTTATAGTTCAAATCCCTATCCAAGATTCAGTCTTGGTTATAATTTGGATCTCCATTTAGGATCGAGATCTATTATAGTTTGGATCTCTATTTAGGATCAAGATCCATTATAGTTTGGATCTCTATCTAGGATCTAGATCTATTATAGTTTGAAATTCCTATCCAGGATCCATATCTAGTTGTAGTTTGGATCTTGACTCAGTTACCCAAGATCTATACTTGATTCAAACATAGTCAAGAGGTTGTTCAAGGTGGTCCATGTCAAGGTTGTTCGGCTCACCATGTGTAGGGTGTGGTTCGATCATTCGCGAGAAGGAAAAAACTTGGTTATATTTTGAGAGCTGATCATGCATACATTTTTGCACTTTTATTCATCTTATTTTATGCATGATCCATGTTAAAATCGTTTTAAAAACTCATTTTTATCGTTAGTTAGAAAAACTGCATCAAAATTGAATTTATTGAAAAATCACGTATTTCAAAGTTTTCCTGTATTTGCTTTAGTGTTTCTATTAGTTTAAGAGTTTTCTTAGTTATATTTTAATTAGATTAGGTTTTAATTGGCTAATGTAATTAGTTTAAAAAGTCTAAATTTTGACAAACATGTTTTCTAAAATACGGCCTTTGTTGGAAATTATTAAAAATTCTTGGTCTGGTTTTAAAAAATTGGTTTAACCTAATTATAATATTATAAAGAGGAGGTGAGAAAAGGAGAACACGTTTTTCCCCCAGCAGCTCACGCCTCCCCCTTTCTCTCTTTCTTTTCCTCTCTAAAAAATTGGTTTCTCTTCTCTCCTTTCCTTCCTACTGTTAACCACTTCATCGCCAGTTATATCTTCATCTTCATCAGAGAAGTGCAGTTGCAACTCGGGATCAACCACTCTTTTTGCAACCTATCCAGGCAAATATTCGGTAACGTTTTATCCTTCTTCTCCCCTTTTCTTTTTACGTGTTTCAGATTAGTTTCTTATTTTTGCTGAAAAAGAATAAAGAAAAAAAAATGTATCCTGAATTTTGTGTTAGATTGTGTTCTTGAAATGTGTTTTGTAGGGTTAACGTGTATGTAGTGGTCGTCCACTAATCTGTGTGTTTTGCAGTTTTCGTTGTGTGGTGTTAGGTAGTTAATCTTACCGAGTAAGTAGTATGCATGTTCGGTAGCTTAGTGTACATAGTCTTGAGTTGCTCTTAATAATAAAAAGAAAAAAATACACAGCGTTTCACGCTGTAAAGAAAAAAAATCACGTTGTTGGGCATACTCTAGTTGCAGTCGTTCACTTTGAATGTTTTATATTACAGTTGTGTACTTTGAATAGCTTACAACAATTAGGATCAGTCGGTTCTTCAGTCAGCAACTTTTTATATGGTTAGGATTAGTCGTTTTGTGTTATTTAATTTCAACGTTGTGTAATAGTTAGGTTCAACGTTTGTGTTAGTTTTTTTTATTCAGTCATGATTCTGTCATAGTTTTTATTCAGCACTTGTTTATTACATACGTTAGATAATTTCCTTAGTTGTTTATTAAGTATTTCATTGCATATGCTCTTTACTCATTAGTTGTTTATTAATTATTTCATTCCATAGGTTGTGTACTCATTAGTTATTTATTAATTATTTCATTCCATAGGCAGTGTATTCATTAGTTGTTTATACTATTTGCTAGTTTATTTCATTAGCAACTAGGTACATTAGCTTAGTTAATAGTTATCTTCATTAGTCAATCAATATTGTTCTTTTGTTTTTGTTTACATGGCCGTTAGATTACATATGTAGTTTAAGTATTAGATTCTTTTTAGCTTATTATTTACTGTGTAAGGCATTCAGTCGTGAGTTCCTATTTACATTGATTTTTATTAGTTGAGTAGAACAATGTGTTTAATCTTGCGTAACTTTTAATTAATGTGTGTTTAAGGTTAGCCATTTAAGATTTACTGTATTAGTTAGAGTGAATTAGATTAGCAAATTAGTTGATGTTGGTTCATGTATTGATTTGATTCATGTTAAGTGTTTGTTAGTTATATTAGATTTAGTAAGTTAAATTCATGATTTTTTAGGTAGTAGATATTAGTTATATATTTTAGTTTAGTTAGATCATTTTACATTAGTTTCATAACTTGTTTCATAACTAGTTAGTTTGTTATGCTATTTCATCCTTTAGTGAGTTTGTTACTTGTCTAGTTAGTTTAGATCTTTGCTTTGTTGAATTTTAAGTTTAGATTTAGTCTAGTTTGTCTCGTTCCTGCTGCTTGTTTTGTTTTTGTATCTTACAGAGAGTGTCAGAATGTACGGTGGAGCTCTTTTCGTGCCCTAAAAGCACTCTCTGAGGTCTTCTCAAGCCCCTTAAAAGTATCCTCAAAGAGCCCTCAGAGGACAAAAGAAAACATGCATTACATGTTTCATTGAGGAAACAAAAAGAGGGAAGGACAAAGGGAAGCAAATCAATTCAAAGGGAACAAAGACTCAAGCACTGAAGACACTTTTGCTTTTCTTTTTAGATTAGGGTTTTATTTCATTTTATTAATTGGGTCTGTAATAAAATCATTTATTTATTTTGTTTAAGCCCTCTGTGTAGAGCCGTACTCCCTTAGTTAGTTAATTATTTAATTAATTCTTTTTATTTTGGCAATAAAGAGTAGTTTAGATTGTGTGTTTGAATACGAAGTATTTTCCGTTCCCTGAGATCGACCCGGACTCCACCACTCGTGCGAGCCGGTTTTTTATATTTTTGGTGTATGACTTTCACTGGATTTTTATTAAATATATTGTTTTAAAAAGGGTTTTCATAAAACTCACACCAAGTGCGTAATTGCACGAATACCCATTACACTGAAGACTTGATCCTAAGTGGGGCAACTATCACTTGAAAGACTGCGTATTTACCCGTGCTTCTGAGTTCACCGGTTCAATCTCAGTTGCCTGACCCACTATGTAAGGTAATTTTTCAACAATTTTAAAGCAATAGTTCTGCAATGATGACTGTAAAGGTTGGAAACCAGATGCTGCCCAAGTTATCCCAGTTTGACGACACCAATTTTAAATGATTACAATACAAGGTGTTCATCTTCTTCATAATTGCAAAAGTGGTGCATGTGCTTACGGAAGACTATCCAAAAGAACGGGAGAACAAAACCATTGTTGAAAACCACAAGAGACTAAAGTGAAAACATGACTTCATGTGTCGTATACACATACTGAATGCACTCTACAACACCTTGCTCGACCTCTACTCAGAAGTCAGCACTGCAAAGAAGTTATGAGAAGCTTTTGAAAGAAAGTACAAAATAGAGGATGCACGAAATTGAAAGTTTTTAGTTAACAAGTGTATGGATTTCAAATTGTTCGATGATAAGTCACTGCTACCTCAAGTACATGAGATACAAATCTTGGCTAATCAGATCAAGTCTGAGAGTATGAACCATGAATCATAACAGGTAGCTACAATCATTGGGAGATTACCCTTATCTTAAAAAGATTATCGAAATGAATTTAAACATAAGAATGAGGAGTTGACCTCAGAATAACTTCTTCAACATCTTAGAATCGAGGAGAAAACTTGATCTCGAGATAAGAAAAATGATATAAAAGAAGTTCGAGCTAAGGTAAATATGGTTAAACGTAAACCAAGTTTCAAACCCAAACTTAAGAACAAGAATAAGAAATTCAAATTTGATGCTAAACAGAGAAAGACAGTTTCCTACTATACATGTGGAAAACCATGTCACTATGTGAGAGAATGTCGACATAGAAAAAAATTTAAAGGCAATAAAGCTAGTAAACTTGATGACGACCTAGTGGTTGTAGATAGTGAGTTATTTATGATTAATTCAGATAAAAGGTGGTACATGAATTTTGGATCAACGATCCATTCATGTAATGATAAAAGTAAGTTCAAAACATACGAAATCATGAAAAAAAATAATATTATATATATGAGAGATAAACATGAAGCTAAAGTTCATGAAAAAGGGAGTGTGAAACTTTACTTCACTTCCGAAAAATGTCTAACTCTTCAAAATATGTATCACATACCTACCATTACAAAAAATCTTGTATCCACCTATCTGCTTACAAATCATGGTTTCAAAGTTATTATGGAAACCAATAATATTATACTATCGAAGAACCCTAAGTTTATAGGCAAAAGATACACCATCAATGGGTTGTTCAAACTCAATTTGAGTAATAAAGTTGATTCTTATGTTGTTTATATGCTTGACTCATGATTTATGGCATGTTAATTAAATATATTTGAAAAACATAGGTAGCTTAGGACTTATTTATAAATACAAAATTGAACATCTTAGAAAACATGATGTTTGTATTAAAGTAAAGTTTGCGAAAAAACCATTTTAGAGTGTTGAAAGGACTTCTAAATTATTAGATTTAATACACAATGATGTATGTGATTTAAAAATTATTCCAACTCGTAGGGGTAACAATTATTTTATAACTTTTATTGATGATTTCACAAAATATGCTTATGTCTATCTCAGGAAAATAAAAGATGAATTATTTAAAAAATTTAAGATTTTCAAAGCAGAGGTTGAAAACTTTCATAATAGTAAAATAAAGTCTTTTAGATCTGATAGAGGTAGCGAATATCTTTCAAATAGGTTTATTGAATTTTGTAAAATTCATGAAATACATAAAAAACATATTGGTCCATATACTCCTTAACATAATGGTGTAGTTGAATGTGAAAATAAACCTAATTGATATGGTTAATTCAATGCTTATTAGTTTTGGTATAGATTATAACCTGCGGGGTGATGCATTGCTTAGTTTATGTCATATCTTAAATAAAATTTTATATTCTAAGTCAAATACTACATCTTATAAACTTTAGAAAGAGAGAAAACCAAATTTAAATTATTTAAAGGTTTGGGGTTGTATTGCTTATTAAAGTTTACTGAACTAAAATTAACCAAACTAGGTCAAAAAACCAAAGCATGTGCCTTTATTGGATATTCTCAAAATAGTAAGACATATAGATTTATGAGTATTGAAACTAAAGTGATTTTAAAAACTATCTAAACCGAATTTAGAGAAGATTTAACTTTAAAATCACTTGAACCTCCAAAAGTGATTGAAAATAATCAAAGAAAAAAAAATTATGAGCCTGAAAGTCCCAAAATTTTAAAAAATAAAAAGTCTAGAAAAGCAAAAAACTTTGGTCCTGATTTTAATCTCTATATCACAGATAGAGACCTTGTTTGTTTTTTGAAAGCTATGACCTCTCCTGATGCTCTTTATTGAAAGAAAGCTATAGACAGTGAATTAGATTTTATCATGAAAATAAAACTTGAATTTTTGATTGATTTACCCTCTTATTTTAAACCTTTGGGATGCAAATGAATTTTCAAAAGAAAACTTTAAAGTGATGCCTTTATTGAAAAATTTAAAGCTAGATTAGTAGCTAAAGGTTTCAAACAGAAACTTGAACTTGATTATTTTGACACTTATGCTCTTGTAAGTAGGATTACATCTATTAGAACTTGGTTGCTTTGGCATCAATTTATAATTTTAAAATTCAACAAATGGATGTCAAAATTGTCTTTTTAAATGATGTCTTAGAAAAAAAATTTATATGAAACAACCTGAAGGTTATATCACACCATGTCAAGAAAAGAAAGTTTACAAATTTTTAAGGTCATTGTATGGTTTAAAACAATAACATAAGAAATTGGATAAAGTAGTCATTTAATATGATTTTAGAATTCATGACTTTGAAAAATACATATATAGAAAACAATACAACAATCAAGTGGATTAGCGACGACCTAAATCCATCGCTAATCTGCCGCTAATCCGTCACTAACAAGATTAGCGACAGATATCTTCCATCACGAATTTTTTAACGCTAATAAGTGACGACATATATTTGTCGCCCATTCCTCGCTAAGTAGCGACATACTGTATTTGTCACCAGTTCTGTCGCTAAGTTGTGATGCAATAACGAATGACAACTTCCGTCGCAAGGCCATCGTTACTAAACGACGACTTCGGTTTGGCGACAGATTTATAGCCGTCGCTACCTTCAACGGTAATAATAAATAGCGACAGATATATCTGTCATTAATCCATCGCAAACAAGGAAAAACTTAAAAATAAATATTTGAAAATTAAATATCAAGAAAAAATTTCTCGTACAATCTATATTTCCTGTGAATAAAAAACAAAGTACACATAAAAATACATATAAAAGGAAACTAAAACAATTAATCATTCCACTTTAAAATTCGCAAGTTATAATTATTTACAATTCAACATTTACATTTTTGAAACAAAAAGAAAGTAGAACAAATTCAACACATTAATCTAATCATTGCCAAGATTTTGTGTGTCTTCTTGTTCATTGCCTTGATTTGTCCCATCAGCTCCACTACGCTGATTATCGCCAGCAACCTATAGAAGAAAAGAAATGTCAGTATTGATAAACAAAATATATTGAAATAAATTATACACTATATGTGATTCTATCATGAATGATATGTGTTCTAAGGCAGTAAAAAAACTCTATATGTGATTATATCATGCTCATATATACTCTAAGGCAGTCAGAAAAACTCTATATGTGATTTTACTATGCTTATATGTGCTCTAAGGCAGACAAAAAACCGTATATGTGATTCTATTATGCTCATATGTTTTCTAAGGCAGTCAAAAAACTGAATATGTGATTATATCATGCTCATATGTGTTCTAAGGCAGTCAAAAAACCTTTATACGTGATTCTATCATGCTCATATGTGCTCTAAGGCTAGCAAAAAACTTTATATGTGATTCTATCATGCTCATATATGTTCTAAGGCAGGCAAAAAAGTTGTATATGTGATTATATCATGCTCATATGTGTTCTAAAGTAGTCAAAAAAACTGTATATGTGATTCTACCATGCTCACATATGCTCTAAGGCAGTCAAAAAACTGTATATGTGATTCTATCATGCTCAAATGTATTCTAAGGCAGGCAGAAAACTGAATATGTGATTATATCATGCTCATATGTGTTGTAAGGCAGTCAAAAAAACTTTATATGTGATTCTATCATGCTCTTATGTGCTCTAAGGCAGTCAAAAAACTGTATACGTGATTCTATCATGCTCACATGTGTTCTAAAGCAGGCAAAAAACTGTATATGTGATTATATCATGCTCATATGTGTTTTAAGGCAGTCAAAAAAACTGTGTATGTGATTCATCCATGATCATATATGCTCTAAGGCAGTCAAAAAACTGTATATGTGATTTTATCATGCTCACATGTGTTCTAAAGCAGGCAAAAAACTGTATATGTGATTATATCATGCTCATATGTGTTATAAAGCAGTCAGAAAAACTGTATATGTGATTCTACCACGCTCATATATGCTCTAAGGCAGTCAAAAGATTGTATATGTGATTCTATTATGCTCATATGTGTTCTATAAAAAAAATTAAATATGAAACACATTAATTATGACAAACAACTGTATACCGTGAATGAGGACCACAATCTGTCTATCACCTCTTTTGGATAGTCTTTCCATTGAGTGACCGGTCCTGGTAGATGTTGAAAAAGTGAATTCCTAATCTCCCGTACTACTTGTGGCTCAAACCTCGTGCTTCACATGAATTGGTACACAATAAATATCAATATAAAATATTTATAAGATATGCAATAAGTAAAAACGAAATACTTACGGTCGATTATCGATATACACTATTCAAATGAGTCTTCTTGTGCCAGACTAAGAAGACTGCATCCTGTGTTGGCTCCTGACTTGTATGATCAACTGATGCAGGTGGGTTATGTACAGGCAAAACATCATCTGTAAAAAAATATGTTAAAAATTCTCAGAATGCGCATTTCAACTAATCAAGCATCTAATTAGTTAAATGATATACCTATAACAGAAGCCCGTGAAGATGAAGTCTAGGTCTGGCTACTACTGGATGAACGACCACTGTAAGCTCCATGAATCATATTCTAACAAATAAAAAATGTCATATTATACATTCAAATAATTCGCATCAAGTATTAAAATACATTCAAATAATTCAAATAATTGGAATACTTGCAAATCATTCACATCATTGCAATACATTCAAATCATTCACATCAAGTATTGCAATACATTCAAATAATTTGCATCAAGTATTACAATATATTCAAATAATTCAAATCATTCGCATCAAATATTGCAATATATTGAAATTATTCGCATTAAGTATTACAATATATTCAAATAATTCAAATCATTCACATCAAGTATTGCAATACATTCAAATCATTCGCATCAAGTATTATAATACATTCAAATAATTTAAATCATTTACATCAAGTATTGCAATACATTCAAATAGAGGTTTGTATTACAAGATTTTGCTCACTAGCTTGAGAATTCTTTCTCATCACTTGTTTGACTTTCATATTCTTCTTCTTCTTCATTGTTTGCCCATCCACTTTGTATATCATTTGGATAACATTCTTCTATGAATGTTTCATCGACCAATGAAGATATGACATGCATATCATGCGCAATATGGTGACCATAAGAGAAGTCATAGATATCATCTGATTGATAGTAATCATTATCTTCAGCTAACTTGTCTTCTTGTAACTGATTATACTCAGGGTATAGTTTGAACTTCACCTTGCAAACTGTCAACTATTCATTTTTATCTGACTTTTTTGTACTCGGATATGAAGTATAATAAACTTGTTGAACTTGCGAGGCTAATATGAATGGTTCATATGTTCCAAACCTTGATTAATGATTCACCTCCACAGTGCCTAAGACTTTGTCGAGTCTTGTTGCAGTTGGATTAAACCAATGACACTTGAATAAAGTTACCCTATTATTTATGCCTAAGTAAGTCAACTCCATTATTTTCTCTATAACACCGTAGTAATCATGTTCATTTTCACCGTAGCTGCTACCCTTGATACACACACCACTATTCATCGTTGATTTGTTTATACCGTAATCTTTTGTATAGAATCGATAACCATTTACGATGTACCCGTTGTAACATTGCACAACTTTGGTCAGACCATTTTCTAAATCACATATTTCTTGATCTTTAACATTACCATAGCGGACCTACACACAAACATAAACAATGATTGTGATCATGACTAATTAAGTAACTTAGTGTTGTTTACAAGTACACAATTTATGTTAGCGTCCTTACCAACTGTTTCAACCACTCCACAAACTTAGTTTCACATTCTTTTTATACTTCTGCATCAGTGAGATGTGAAACTTCTCTTCGCAACTCCTGATCAAATCGTCTGCAAACCATATATACTTATATTACCGAACCATGTATGCACGTATAGAACATAAAATGATTTATAATTGTGTTACGTCTATATATACTTACTCGATGTATGGGTCGATTGCTGAGCAATTAAAAAGAATATAGATATGTGTTGTGTCTTGCTCTTGATCTGTCAAGAGTCTTGATCGGCAACTACCAAATGCATGCCCAAGTGGTTAAAATATCAACAGCTTGTCAGCTACAGTAAACTATTCTCCATCATCGTTACGAGGCGGGCATGTGTAAAGTGTTGGAATGTGAGGTTCAAAGTACATAGATGAGAAATTTGAAATCTCTTCTAAAGTGTACGCCTCACAAATAGAGTCTTCTACTCTTGCTTTATTACGAAGCTTCTTTTGGAGGTCAAACATGTATCTGTCAAAAATATATATTTCAAATTTGAAATATCTGTCATTGAAGAGACAAATATAAAAAAACATATACCTTTCAAATAGGTACATCCATTGATATTGCACAGAGCCACCAACCCTTAGTTCATAAGGCAAATGTATGATTAAATATTCCATAACATCGAAAAATGTTGGCGGAATTTTTTTTTCTAGCAGACAAACAATGGTGATGACAGAGTCCTCGAGATTCTTTACATCAGATACTACGACTTCCGATGCGCACAATGTTCTAAAAAATCCACTCAACTCAGACAATACCCCCCATATAGGTTTGTCTAACATATCATGGAATGCTAAGGGTATCAATCGTTGCATAAATATATGACAATCATGACTTTTCAACCCATATAACTGTCCATCGTCAATCTTCACAGCCCGAGCAATGTTAGAGACATATCCATCTGGAAATCTCAACTATCTCAACCATTGACACACATGCTTTATTTGATCATGTCCAAGCATGTACTTTGCCTTTGGTTTCAGTACTTTGCCATTATACTCTTTGAGTTTCAATTCTGGTCTTTTACATATTACTTTTAAATCCATACAGGCCATCGGATTATCCTTCATTTTTCCTTTAACATTCATTACTGTATTGAACACAATATCAAATACATTTTTCTCCACATGCATCACATCCAAATTATGTCGTATCAATAGGGTCGGACAATATGGTAGTTCCCAAAAAATAGATTTCTTTGTCTAATTGTGATCCTTCCCAAATCCAAGGAAGGGTGTCGGACTGCGGGCATATGTTAATACGTCTGGAAAGTATCGCAATCTTCTTAAAATCTCTATGCCAGACAATCTTGTAGATGAACCTTCCATTTCAATTGTGCCTGTTCTAAATGCATTCTTTTGTCGTCGGAACGGATGGTCGTTGGGTAGAAATCGATGATGGCACTCAAACCAGTAAGGCTTCCTTCCATGCATCAATCTAAAAGCTTTGGTATCCTCCATGCAGTACGAACATGCCAACCTCCCATGTGTGCTCCAACCAGATAACATACCATATATAGGAAAGTCACTGATTGTCCATAGAACAATGACCTTCATATTGAAATTTTATTTTTTGTAGGCATCATACGTGGTAACATCGTTATCCCACAATACTTTTAGTTCATTAATCAATGACCTTAAATATATATATCAAGATTTTGGCTAAGTGAGGTCGGACCAGGGATCAACATAGACAAGAAAAGATTTAGACGCTTCATACACAAGCTTGGTAGAAGGTTGTATGGAGTTACAAATACTGGCCAGTATAAGTATGGAGTTGATCTACCCCCAAATGGATTAAATTCATCTGTACATAAACCGATTCTAACATTTCTCACTTCTATTGCGAAGTTCTGATGAGTACGATGAAAGTGCTTCCAAGCTTCCACGTCAACATGATGCATGATCTTGTCTTCATCGTGTCAAACTTTATTTACATGTCATCTCATGTGTTTAGTTGTCCTTGAAGATCTATACAATCGTTGCAATCTAGGAGTGATAGAAAAGTAGCAGAGCGACTTGTATGAACTTCTTTTGATCTCGTGCTACCATTGCCTTTTATCTTTGGCTTGAACCGAGGATGCCCACATGACGAGCATGATATGTTGTTTTCCTAATCCTTGAAATACAACATGTAGTGATTTGGACAAGCATCAATCTTTTTATACCCCATACCTAGAGCATTGATCATAACCTTCACACGATAGAAATTTTGTGGCAATTTCTCATCTTTGGGCAACATACTCTTCACAATCATGCACAAATGGTCAAAACATGATTGCCTCAAATTATACTCGGACTTCAAATTTATTAGTTGAAGAACTGCAGACAAGATAGTGTGACTCTCACAACCATTCTAAAGTGACTCATCAGCATCTCTAAGTAAATTATAAAATCTACTAGCTGCATCATTTTGTTCCAGCGGCATCAAATATCAAATCCATATATGGATTATCGTGCACCACATTCACCCGTGCATCAAAATTGCTTCTAAATTCTTCTCCATGAAACGTCCAATTCTGATAATCACTCACAAAACCCTTCCTGTATAGGTGATGTCTAACGCCATGAAGTTTTACAAATTGACTATTCTTACAAATCTTACAGAGACACCTAATCCGACCTGTGGGATCCACTGTACTGACACTTGTCGTTGCAAATTCAATAAAACTTTCAACACCATCCAGATATTCATGCGATAACTCATTGTTAATTATCCTACGGTACATTCATTCACGGTTTGCAGTCATTTTGTCGTATGATGTTACGAATAATATCATAACCAGTTAAAAGAGAACCATCAGAATGCTATGATGAAGAAAATATCAATTTTATCATACAATATATGATGTCATACAATCACAAGAATTATAATGCATGCATTGATAACTTAATATTTTTATGTGTAAACTATTCATGACACGATACATTTATTTGAAACATACTTTCATTATGCAATTTCACATGGAAGTCATAATCAAAATGAAAGTAACTACAAATCATTCATATCAAACAAATGTCAAATATGTACCTGCAACAAACACACTTCAATATCCTGCTAACTACTACCATGCCTAGCATTAAATTCGTATTACAAAAATAAGAACACTTCTATTCTCATACATTAAAATCATGCTCAGCATGATCTCCAAACTCCAACAAAGCAGTCTTAGATATCAACAACTAAGTGAGTGTGTGAACAATAAAGTGTTGCATCCAATAAATTAAATAACATGTGATGTACTTGCATCACTTACCCACCACGGGTATTTACCTGATTTGCATTGTTTTTGTCACTTACTTACCATGGGTGGCGGGGCACAAGCGGGTTCCGTTGAGAAATCTGCAAAAGACACTGTGTTAAAATGAAGTCACCACCTGCCGAAAAAAAAATCGAGGCAAGGTCGCCCTCCTGCCAGAAAAGCAGGGGGTTGGGGGCAACCCCCTGTCTGAATAAAAAACGGCAGGAGGGCATCCCCCTACCGAATAAAAAAATGAGGCATGAGAGCAACCCCTACCAAAAAAAACAAACGAGGCAAGGGTCGCCCCCCTGCCGAAAAAAAGAGGCACAGGGGCGACCATCTGCCCGAATAAAAAAACAAGGCAGGGGGGCAACCCCCTGCCAAAAAAAAAAATGAGGCACGGGGGCGACCCTCTGCTCGAATAAAAAAATGAAGCAGAGGGGTGACCCCTGCCGAAAAAAAAAACAAGGCAGGGGGTCGCCTCCTGCCGAAAAAAAAAAGTGGCAGTAGGGCGACCCCCTGCCAGAAAAGCAAGGGAAGACCCCCTGCCCGAATAAAACAATGAGGCAGGGGGGTCGACCCTTGCTCGAATAAAACAACGAGGCAGGGGGTCCACACCCCCTGCCAGGAAAAACAAAACGCCGCAGGGGTCGCCCCGCTGCTGGAAAAAACAAACGAGGCAGGAGGGTCGACCCCCTGTCGGAAAAAACAAAATGCGGCTGGGAGCGACCCCCTGCCAGAAAAAATAGAACGCGGCAGGGGGTCGCCCCCTGCCGAAAAAAAACCAAATGCGGCAGGGGGAGACCCCCTGCCAGAAAAAAATGCGGCAGGGGGGCGACCCTCTGCCGGAAAAAATAGAACGCGGCAGGGGGAGACCCTCTGCCGGAAAAATAAGAAGGTGCAGGCGCCCCCCGCTGCTGAAAAAAAAAAGAAGAACACTTTACCTGCGACGGGCGGGGTGCGACGGGCGACAGAACAGGGGGTGACAGGCGGCAAACCGGGGAGCAACGGGCGGCTGGCCAGGGAGCGTCGGGCGGCAGGGCGACGGGCCGGGGAGTGCGTCGAGCGGCGGGGCGACGGGCTGGGGAGTGCGTCGAGCAGTAGAGGAAGGCGTCGAGCGGTAGAGGGCGGCGTCGGGAGGGCGGGAGAGAGGAAACAAGAAAAGAGGGAAAAGGGCTCTAGTTAGGGATTTACACAAAAATTAGCGACGACTTTAGCGACAGAATTAGTAAGTTGCCAAGCCATCATAAATTTACAGGAGTCGTTAGCGACGAAATATTTCTGTGGCTGATGTCGTCGCTAAGTAGCGACAGAAAACTTTCTGTCGCCCAATCCGTTGCTAATCGTCGCGTGTGTTGCGACAAAAATGGGTCGTCGCTACATTCGTCAATATTACAAATCTTAGCGACAAATTAGTTTCGCTCGCTAATCCGATGCAAAGTTGCGACAGAAAAAATCTGTCGGTACTTCGCATTTTTCTTGTAGTGAAAGTAGAAGATAGCCATGCTATAATTATTTTTCGTTATGTGGATGATATGTTAATTATAAGTAATAATATAGAATGTATAAATAATACAAAAAGTTTTCTTTTATTTAAATTTGACATGAAAGATATAGGATTAGTTGATATTGTACTTGGTATTAAACTGATCAGACATAAAAGTGGTTATGCATTAACTCAATCCCAGTATATTGAGAAAATATAATTATTATGATTGTAAGCCTGCTGCTACTCTGATTGATCATAGTGTTATGCTATCGATTAACACTGAAAAAAACATATTTCACTTGGAGTATGCAAGTATTATTGGTAGTCTCATGTATGCTATAAATGAAACTAAACCAGACATAGCTTTCAACATGAGCAAGTTGAGCCGATATACGAGTAATTTAGCACATAAACATTGAGATGCAATATATCTAGTCCTAAAGTACTTCAGAGGAACTCTAGAATATTGAATATTCTATGAAAGAGAACCCGCTATACTTGAAGGGTATAGTGATACAAACTGAAATTCTGATTCCAATGAGTCATTATCCATAAGTGGTTGAATATTTACCCTTGAATCTAAAACAATTGTTTGAGAATCCAAGAAGCAAACTTTGATAACCTATTCTACAAAGAAAGCAGAGTTTATAACACTAACATCAGACAATATGGAAGCTGAATGGCTAAAGAATCTCTTAATAGAGATACCATTAGAAGATAAGTCAGTACCTCCAATAGCTATGCGTTGTGATAGTCAAACAATTATATACAAAGTGAAAAGTAATATTTATGATGAAAAATCTACACATATCAGTCTAAAGCACAATTATGTGAATAGTTTACTCAGGCAATGAGTAATCTCAATTAAATGTGGAATCTCATTGACAAAAGAACTTTCTTGAGATATCGTATTTAAGACATCGAGAAGAATATGGTTAAAGTCTGTAAAAGCAATCATCGATGATGAAAATTTAATCATATGATAAACGTTAAACCATATTGAGTGGTTTAATAGAAAGAACAAGTCTATGAGCGGTTGGATTGAGCACTTAATAATTTTTTCATTCCTAATGTCAAATGCTCGAAATTAGTGTAAGGAGGTTAAGTTATAATTGAAATCTTAATAAGACTTATAGGCCTTATGGTTGGGGTGTTTCAAATAAATTTACACCCTTGATGGACTTACCTATATGAGTGTGAAGGTGAGGTCGCCTTCTATGGGACTTAGACTTTGTCTCTATAGCACTCATGAAACTGAGATACATTATATAACCCTTAATGTACGGCTTCTATATATTGAAAGACACACTATGACCACCTAAAGTGAAAGTGTGTGTTACGGTGTTTGGAAGATCAATTGAGATTTTCAATTCAAAGCTAACCTTATTGAAGTCTCAGACTGATTAAAACTAAGTAACACTAACATGGGGGATCAAACCCAAAAAGTACCTTCACCTATGCACTGGATCTTCATGAACAATCTCTTGAGTTCTCTTTTTATAGTTTTGATCCACGTCGAGGATTGTTGGACTTTTTGCTCAAAACTACTTAAGTATATCCTCTATCTTTCCAGTTTTTCCTAAGTATATGGGTATATAGTTTCCTACAAAAGTTTAGTTCTATATTAAAAGTTGTAGAAACTTTCTTTGTCTTTATATAGGATGGTGGTGCCTTAGAGGGCATGGCCCATAAAGGCATTAAATTTTGATCTTGAACAAACCTTTAATCTTAGATTACAATCAATTTATATTTAGATTTATATTTGGGTTTGTGGTTTATAGTTTTGGATTTAGACCCAGCTTATTTTGGTTTGGTTCAGTCTAGTCTTCAACTTTCTTTTTAATACTTGAGATCATTTTAATCCTCAAGTATATTTTTTGACCTTTAACCAACCATTAAATGCACTTTGACTTTGCTTTAAAAATTTCTTGGATCTTATCTGGATCTATTTGGACCTTGTTCAATGTTTTTGCATGAGCACTAAGAGTCCAAACAGTCTATGGCTGCTCAACCATGTTGATTGTTGACTTCTGGTCCTATTTTGGATGGTTTTGTACATGGCAGGGTCATTTTAGACCTTGTTCCTATCTGTTTGGTCCATTTTGGGCACCCCTCTCTGTCTAGCCGTTTGGGATCCCTTAATGGTCATTATGATGGCTGGTGGGCTAGAGCCTATATAAACCCAACTCTCCCTTCTCATTTCTCATCCCTCTCAGCTCTCTCCTCTCTTTCTCACTAGCTCTGCTCTCTCTCCTGTTTCAAAGTTTCGGTTCAGATTCAACTCTAGTTGTGGTTCAGATCCAAATACGGTTATAGTTTGGAGTCCTATCTAGGATCTAGATCAAGTTATAGTTCGGATCTCTATCCAGGATCTTGATCTGGTTATAGATCTAGATCTAATTATAATTTGGATCCCTATCTAGGATCCAGATCTGTCATAATTTAGATCCCTATTTAAGATCTAGATCCGTTAAAATTTAGAATCCCTCTCCAGAATCCAGATTCGGTTGACTCATTTCTAGTTGTAGTTTGGATCTCAACCCAGTTACCCAGGATCCATACCTGATTCAAACCTACTCAAGAGGCTGTTCAAGGTAGTTTGTGTCAAGATCGTTAGGCTCACCTAGTGCAACGCATGGTCTGATCATTCGCTAGAATGCAAAAACTCAATTGTATCTTGAGAGCGTATTTGCATGAATACTCATTGCACCGAGGACTTGATCCTAAGTGGGGTAACTATCGCTTGAAAGACTATGCATTTATGCGTGCCTTCGAGCTCACAGGTTCAACCTCTGTTACCCGACCCACTAAGTAAGGTAATTTTTTCAATAGAATGGATGAGAAAAGCTTGAAAGGTTCATTCTCAAATCCGAGGATTTTTCTCATAATTAGATTTGAGATCTGAGGCTTTGAAACATAACCAAAGATTTCACTAATAACAAAGATTTCATGGATGTATAAGGGTTGTATGAGACAGATGCTTCAAGTTACACCATCATAACTAACCAGTCTTGGGTTTGAAGTTCGAACCAATGTTGTTTGAATCCTATCGGAACTTGATTCCTGAATCAGCCGATGCTGATTCTGAACTGAATCAAGCTGAATTGAACGGTTTTTAATCAGCAGATAACATGTATCAGGAATAGTGTGACAAATATCATGAGATTTATGAAAAGCTCAGAATAATATCGTGAGAAATTGCCTGAAAGTTTAAAACGACACTTTCTCACGAGATTTTCAAAATATCGTGAGATTTATGAAAAAACATAAATACCGCAATTTAAATGTGATATTTACATTTTAAACAACTATTTATCACGACAAAAATCCTATATTTTTATTTTTAAATAATTTTTATTAATATTTTCTTATAAAAAATATTTTTTATATTTTAAATTATTTTTTTATTATCGAGATTTTGCTGAAAAAATGTGAGATTTATGGAACCTTTTCAATTTCTTGCATGTTTTTAAAAAACGAGAAATTGCCGATAAAAACTTTTGTCACTATGATCATAAAAATATTAAAATAATTTTCAAAAATTTAAAAAATATTTCAATCCATTTTTAAAATTTATTTAAAAATAAGCCAAATAAGCTCAGTTTCATATTGACTTTTGTTGATACTAAATGAATTGGCCAATTTAGGCTGATTTGCAATGATACTGACAACATTGGTTTGAACCCTAGAAGAGCAATCTTTTAGCTTGATTTTATGAAAAATAAAGAAAAAAAAGGGCTCGTTGGAGTTTTTTTTTTAAAAATTTGTGAAATGCTTTTGCCTTCTGAGTTGATGGAGGCCATGTCCCAAGTAGAGATGTACACGTGCCGAGCTAGACTAGGTTTGAGTTTGTCGAGATTGACTCACCTAAAAAGTAGGATGTTGAGCTCAAGCTAGTAAATTTTATTTAGAAAAGGAAAAAAATGAGGGGGCAGGGTTCAAACCCACCACCTCTTGAATGTATGACAAATTATATGCCTTAATTATTTTACCTTTTGTTTAATAAAACCTCTTTATACACTTATTACTGCCTTAATTGAGCCCGATTGCTTGATCAAACTCAGCTCGTTTAAGATAAGTGAGCCTGTGGTTAGTTATAGATCTAGATCCAATTATATTTTGGATCCCTATTTAGGATCCAGATCTGTTATAATTTAGATCCCTATTCGGGATCTAGATCCATTATAGTTTGGAATCCCTCTCCAAAATCCAGATCTGGTTAACCCATATCTAGTTATAGTTTGGATCTCGACCCAGTTACCCAGGATCCATACCTGATTCAAACCTAGTCAAGAGGTTGTTCAAGGTAGTTCGTGTCAAGGTCGTTAGGCTCACCCAGTACAACGCGTGGTTTGATCATTCGCGAGAATGTGAAAACTCACTTGTATCTTGATAGCGTATTTGCATGAATACTCATTGCACCGAGGACTTGATCCTAAGTGGGGTAACTATCGCTTGAAAGACTATGCATTTACGGGGGCCTCCGAGTTCACTGGTTCAACCTCTGTTACCTAACCCACTAAGTAAGGTAATTTTTCCAATAGAATGAATGAGGAAAGTGTGAAAGGTTCATTATCAAATCAGAGGATTTTTCTTGGACTCAGATTTGAGATCTAAGGCTTTGAAACATAACCAAAGATTTCACTAATAATAAAGATTTCATGGATGTATAAGGGTTGTATGAGATGGATGCGTCAAGTTACACCATCATAACCAACTAGTCTTGGGTTTGAAGTTCGAACCAATGTTGTTTGAATCCCATCGGAACTTGATTCCTGTCGATGCTGATTCTGAACTGAATCGAGCTGAATTGGCCAGTTTTTAATCAGCCGATAATAGGTATCATGAAAACATTTAAAATAATATTCAAAAATTTAAAAAATTATTTCGAAGCATTTTTAAAATTTATTTAAAAATAAGCCAAATAAGCTCAGTTTCATATTGACTTAATTTTACTAATACTATACGAATTGGCCAATTCAGGTTGATTTGCAACGATACTGACAACACTGGTTTGAATCCTAGAAGAGAAATCTTTTAGCTTGATTTTATGAAAAAAAAGGGCCCATCAGAGTTTTTTTTTTTATTAAAATTTGTGAAATGCTTTTACCTTCTGAGTTTGACCTGATTACCTGCGCACATGGGACGAGCCCACTAAGACCTGAGCTCAGTTCATGTCTAATATGAGCTAGGTTTTTGGATTACCAGCAGGTAGAGGTGTCAATGGGTTGGTTTTGATCGGGACCTGACCCATATGGTCAGGGTTTGGTAATAAATAAGAAGGTCTGACTAGAATTTGGGTTGGACCTGAAGGGCAATTAATATGTGAAGTCGGGTATGGTTTTTGAAATTTCATGCAAGACCCATAATCGACCCAAGTTCTGACAAAGGTCCGCTATTTTTCAATGTAAAAAGGATAAATTTTTTTTATTTTATCGGGTATGATTGGGGTTTGGTTCATTAATCTTTATAGGATCCGGGTATGGTTTCTCTTTTGGTGGGTCTGATAGGACCCAGCTCCAACATCTCAAATCAGGTTTGAGTCTGGTTCTACTTTGGTCCAAACCAAACCCGACCCATTGATACCCATACCAGCAGGTCAGGTCCTCTCCCTGTCCCACCCGTCTCTATTGGGTCGTCTCAATGCTAAATCCCATGTATATATATATATATATATATATCCACCAATATCCATGCGCCTATTTGCTGGGGCTGTCAATTGGTCGGGTTTGTGTTGGATAACCCACCAGATCTAAACCCAAATAATCGGGTATGGGCAAGAAAAATTCTGACTCGAACATTATCTGGGTTAACCTCAGCCCTAACCGAGTAAGGTACAACTCAGGTTGGGGATATATTTTTGCCCAGATATCTGACCTGACCTTGTCAGAGCAGATTCAGTGATCGGGTCCAAACACTTTACAAATGTACTCGGGCCACACAAAACACAGAAAATTGTTGTGCATGCGTTAGTCCAAACACTTTACAAATGTACTTTGTGTGTATTCGGTGCCAATCACCTAGCCGCGCTTTACGCAGAAAATCGTTGTTTTCTGTGTTTTGTGCAGCCCGAGTATTTTGTAAATTACTCTAGGCCAATCACCTAACCGTGCCTAGACTTGTGGATCTTGTATATATTTTGAATGTAAAGATGCCTTTAAATTACAACGGAAAACTTCATGGGCATACCCTATTGCCTCTAGAGAGTTACTCTAGGGATAACAGGCTGATCTTCCCCAAGAGTTCACATCGACGGGAAGGTTTGGCACCTCGATGTCGGCTCTTCGCCACCTGGGGCGGTAGTACGTCCCAAGGGTTCCCGGTGAACGGCGGCCGTAACTATAACGGTCCTAAGGTAGCGAAATTCCTTAAGGATGTCAATGGATTGGATGTATCCGAAGTCCTATTAATCAGATTCGATTAAGAAAGTTGAATCAGATTAGTAATTGGATTTGGGTTTGATATAAGGAATTCATAACTGAATCCAATTGTATGTCTTTTCAAATTCCGTATTATCTTTTCTTCATTGGAATCCCAGTCTCAATAGCTATCCAGATTAGTCGGATATAAGGAGTGCACCGAGCATTGGTCTTTCTGCAAGGGGTGCTCTACGTGGGTTTTGAATTGTGATCGTCCCACATCAGTTGACAAACTACGTTTACCCCTGACCAGGAAGGTGCAGATGATGTGAAGCAAAACACCATGGTGAGTGGAAGTTTTTGCGGGCTAGCAAGAGAATTTGTGTCATCCATTTAATCATGCATCTAAAAGATATATATTTGCTATAATCAATTGTACCTACAGTCAAGCTATAATCTCATGATGCAATCTGTTATGACTCAATCTAACTTCATAGTACCTTCAGCATTTAGCAGGAATAAGTTCCTGGATCATGTTTTATTTATTTTTAATGAAAAAACATGTTTTTATGAGTAAAAATAAATAAATACATCCATAGCCTTTGATTTTTAGATTGTCAGTAACCTGTATACAGGTCAGATTCTGGTGATCCAAAAGCCGATTCTCACTGAACAAAATATGGTGTTAGATGTGACAAAAAAAATAAAAAAGTGCTGTTTTGCTCAGTCGCTTGTATTTTCAATACAAGCGATTGCAGCAAATATTATTCACATTCTAAATCACGCTTAACGATAATTCGGTACAATATTTCAACAAGAAGTAATTAACCAAACCACATGCGCATAAATGAAAAACAATTGGATAAAAGTAAACCAAATTCCCACAGCATATTAGAACTTATCACTCCCATCAAAATAATTTCAGTTATCAGTTACAATCATCATCTAAAATTGCCCCTTTAATAAGAGAGCAGCCTTCACGACCTGCTCTGTTTCTCAGGAAAGGCCGATGAACGAGAGAGAGAGATCAACAAATCCTCACCAATTTCCATGTGACTAACTACCACTAATACATGGAGGAACTATCTAAAGTTGTGAGAGAGAGAGAGAGAGAGATTAGATCTCTATCAACATATCCTCGGCAAATAGATAAGATATGCTGTCGACCAACCACGAACCATCATCATCAAACCCACCAGCCGAATGAGGCAGGAGGGGAGACCTACACAAGGGGCAAGTCTGTTGCCCCTGATCCACCCACTTATCCAAGCAATCCTTATGGAACACATGCCTACAGTTGTACAATTCCCTCACCTTGTGCCTTCTTTCTATGCAGCACAAACAAACAACACAAATAGTCTCCTCTTGCTTACACTCCCTAAAACTGTCAAGGAAACCACCGAATTCCACCACTGGCAGGGTCTTCTTGATCAGCTGCCTGGTTGCCGGCGATGACAGTCCACAGTTTCTTCACTGGTGTGGCGAAACCTCGTCGCCGACATGATCCAGGAGATCGAGATCAAGATAAGAAAGGAACCATGTAACTAGAAGATCGAGTTGGGTTAGTAGGTTAATTGAATCCAGCACAAGTGTTGGTATGATGATGCCATAATTACTAAAAGCTGAATGGAAACCCATTCAAAGAATAATGATGATGATGCTCAAGATGGTGATGAACAAAAGATGAGGAGGAGGAAGAAGAAAATTTTGGGTTATTGCAGTTTGGAAGGGTGATGTTTCAAAGTCTTATTATAGAAAGGAGCTCATGATCAAAAAAATTAAAACCAATGAGGGGACCCAATAAGGTCACTGTTTGGAGTCACACTTGCATGGGTTTGGTTGGTTGTATATGTAGACAATTATTACCACATTGATGAATACCCTTCACTAGGGCTCCACATACCTGGCTAGGTGGGTTGGCTTAAGGCTTTATAAATTAAAACACGCCCTGCTGTCGGCGCATATCCCTTATTACAAAGTCAAAGCCAATGGAAAACTATCCTTGGTATAGGACGGTGGGGGCGGTGCATGGGGATGGGGCTAGTTCTCATGGAGTTTAGATTCCCTACATCGAAATAGGACCATGGTCAATGTGACACCTCTCAACAGGTAATGAGACATCCAAACCAAAGTGGTCTGAATCATTAGACTACTGATTTGGTTCTCAAAGTGGATTCTTCTACGGATGCAGAGACTATTCGTGGTGATTGTTATGTGTGTAGATCCAGTAGGTAGAGGAAAGGGCAAAGGAAGTGAGCATTTAGTCTTTCACCTCCTTAGTTGGATATGAACCCAGCATGGTTAAGCGAGCTCATGCATAACATCTATCATGTGATCCAGATCTCCATATATTCTTTTAATCTAGATCTAATTCCACCACAAAGAGAGACTATTTATTTGTTCTTTTGAGAGAGGAGAACAGTTCAGAGATTGAAAAACCATATTTGTTGCTTTGTTTATTGTTCTACATATATAATTTCATTCAATAGGTTGTACTTTTCTCTAGTTTTGGTATCGATCTACGGGGTTCAAGAGCATCCTCCTGATCACTGCATCACTTGATATATTACCAATTTGTTTTTCTTTTGTCGGCTATGGCATTGAGAAACCCCTCAATCACTAATCACAAGCTCAATTGATAAAACTTTTTAGGTCCTCTTTGCCCACCAGAGAGTACACCCAGCTTTGATCTTGCGGCAAAGAACACCCTCAGTGGGTTTCAAACTCATGATGTCCTTTTCAGCATCACGGTTCTAGTAGAACAAGAACTTTGGTTTTTTTGACACTGATGACCTGAAGCTGACAGGAATTTGGGTAGGATCCGAAGCCCGACATTTCCGGGCTAAATTAATATAGGTATAATCCAATGACCAACTTGGATAGAACCATTTAAGGCTATGTTTGCGAAACTTGAATTGAATGTGGATTGTGGTTTTGATTTGGAAGCAGCACATTGCTGTTTCCTCAATACCCTCTGTTGTTTATGAGCAATACTATAGCTGAAACATTGTGATGTTGGGGATTGAGTTGACAACCCCAACACTGCATTTCAACAAAACTCCATTCCCAACACCACATTTTGGTGATATCATATTTTTGTAACCACATTTTGGCAGAATCGAGTTTCGGCAACACATAGAAACAGTGCTTCCATCTCAATGCAAAACTCCCAAAACAGAGCCTACAATTTTCACTGAAAGTGGGGTTCTCCCAAGCAGGTCAGGCCCATATGCAAGCCCAGGTCAGGTCCAAAAATGCTTGAAAGAATCAACTTGCAATGTGAAACCTCTGCATGCACGCTTAGCAGCCAAAATCAATGAGCTATAAAAAAATTCCATCTTATTAAACAAAAGAGGAGCCTGATCTTAATTTAATCATCTAGAAGCATAAAAAGCAGAAAACATTAAAGTCCATGGACCCTATAAGAAAAAAGAATCATAGAAGATTATTTAATCCACAACCATGATTCTAATCCATATGTATGCAGGTAGCCATCAACATAAAACATTACACCTTTCACTTAAAGACAAGCACAAGGTGCAGCCTTAATTCGAACTAGCTACATTTCTTTAATCACAAGTATGACCATATTGGGTGACTGTATCCCCAACTTTACCCTTTTATAATTGCAATTCTTAGGTTGTCAACTTATAGCCAATCAGTCTACAAGGGTTCCACTAATTGGGCAGGGGCCTCTAGTAAATGTCGCCAAGTTGATAAGACATCACAAGTTCGAAATCTACAGGCAGCGTCCTTCTATAAGGTCAAAGCTGAGTGTACTTCCCGGTGCATAGGAGACCTTAAAGGTTTTACCAACTGGTGGCCAGCCAATATGCCATAGATGATGGAGGGATTTTTTCCCTTCAACAAATAAAATATGCCTTTGGTTTGCAAACCCACTCTTTGGGCATCTCAAGAACAAGAATTGGCACTCGAAATCACAAAGATACGTGTATGACCTGACAAGTTATGTGATGCAAATGTGTAAATTCAAACATTGCTTGGGAAAAAGGATACGGAGACAAGAATTTGTAAAAATTTTAAATCAATAAAAAAATATTTTTGATATTTTAATATATAAAAATGTATTGTTAGTGAAATATTTATTTATAAATGTGCCATGGTGTATGTTGTTTGCTAATGATATTGTTTTGATTGATGAGTCTAGAGCTGGGGTTAATGCTAAGTTAGAATTATGGAGACAGACATTGGAAGCAAGAGGTTTTAAGTTGAGTAAGAGTAAGACAGAATACATGGAATGTCGGTTTAGTAAGCAACGAAGTAGTGATGGGAGTGTAGTGAAGCTTGGTGAGAAAGAAATACCGGTGGATGATTGTTTCAAATATTTGGGATCTATCATTCAAAAGTATGGAGAAATTGATGGAGATGTAAATCATAGGATAAAGGTTGGGTGGATGAAATGGAAAAGTGCAACTGAAGTATTGTGCGATCGTAGAATGCCATTGTGGTTGAAGGGAAAGTTTTATAGAACGACTATTAGGCCCGCTTTACTATATGGTACGAAATGTTGGGCTGCCAAGAGACATCATATTCAAAAAATGAGTGTAGCTGAGATGCGTATGCTGAGATGGATGTGTGGAAATACAATAAAAGATAAGATTCAGAACAAGGAGATACGCAAGAAGGTAGGTGTTGCACCCATTGAAAATAAGATGAGAGAGAATCGTTTACGGTGGTTTGGACATATTCGGCGAAGGCCTAATGATGCTCCAGTTAGAAGGATGGAGAAATGGGAAAATATATTAGTTAAAAGAGGTCGGGATAGGCCTAGGAAGACATGGATGAAGGTGATAGGAAAGGATATGAATGCTTTGAACCTCACCGAGGACATGGCATTGAATAGAAATGATTGGAGAAGGATTCATGTGGAAGACCCAGAATGATTTTCTTTTTTGATTCATATCGCCGACCCCAATTGTTTTGGGATGAAGGCGTAGTTGTTGTTGTAGTGAAATATTTATGAAAAATAAAAAATAATTAAACATATAAAAAAATATCCATACGTGTCTAAGCCAGGAAAATGCCTGCCACTGGCATGTACCGGTGACTAGGGATGCACAACGAACCAAGCTAGCTCGAGCTTGACTCAAAGCTCATCTGTGCTTTAAATGAGCTGAGCTTAAACATGGTTCTAAGGCTTGGACCAGCAAATGAGCCAAGCTTGATCAGCCTACCGAGCTCGGTAGGCTCGATCACACTCGAATACAAGTATATATAAAATATATTTGTAACTGGGCCTTTGATTTTTTGTCAAAGGCTCGTAGTTTGAATCCCGTTTTTGACTTTTTCTACTGTTAATATAGAGTATTTTTAGTATGTATATATTATTTTCAGTAACAATGTTTAAAATGTATGCTTTGGCTTAATGGAGGGGCACTTGAGATACTAGAAGAGGTTGGGTTCAAAACTCTTCAACAATATTTTTAAAAAATGATTTTTTTGAAATGCCTAAATGATTTTTTTGAAATGCCTTGAAGCTCGGCTTGAGCTCGGAACCGTGCTGAGTATGGACAAAGCCATTCAAGCTCGGCTCTGAGCTTGGACAAATATATTTTGCACCGAGCCGAGTTCGAACAGCCTGAGGCTCGCTTCGTGTGCATCCCTACCTGTGACAAAGTTGGCAGCACCTCAAAACTCAGTATGATTGCAGCAGCCAAGCAGCACAAGACAGTCCAAACTACTAAAATTGCTCTTCAAAACAAAGTCATCATTATCATTAAATGGGTGAACCTTGGAATTATATATATATATGTTCAGTGCTCTAGAAGCACCTACTCCCATCTACTGGAAATCAAGGTTGTAGGTTGCATCTTCTCAATCAGTACTTAAACATAGTTTATTTGATAGGAATCATGTTTTTTCAACATAAAAATAGGTTTTTATAAGTCATGAAATTTTGGTACACTGTGAGTCATTGATTTTTGAAGATCTTAAAAAACGTTCATGTATGCTTTCATCACGTTATCCAAATCTTGTTTTCCACTAAATAATGATTTCAGACCATATCTATAGGATCCGATCAACCAAAAACAACTCACATTTTTTGAAAATATGAAGATTTTGTTAGGTGGGACTATGAGCACCTATCGTTACTTATATATATATATATATATATATATATATATATATATATATATATATATATATATATATATATATATATATATATATATATATTTGAGGAATCCTCTTCGAGAAAAGGATCACTTAATGGCCCTGCCTCCCTGTGAGATGAATCCCTGGAATTAGGGGTGGCAAAATCTGACCAACCCACCAACCCGCTTCTTAGTTGGGTTAGGGTTTGGCTTAAATGGGTTCATGTCATAAACGGGTCGACCCGCCTAACCTGTTTATTAAACGGATCGTGTTCGTGTTAGAGGTATGCCAACCCGCCAACCCATTTGACCCGTTTAATAAACGGGTTAGGTGGGTGGGTCAACCCGTTTACACGAACCCATCAACCCGCAACCCGTTTATATATATATATATATATATATATATATATATATATATAACCCTAACTCCTGTTTGACCAATAGTCTGATCCAAACCAAATCGTAAACAAAAATGTCTATGTTATCTGGTCAACCCACTTAATAAACGGATCACCGTGTCGTGTCAACCCGACTTGTTTATTAAACGGGTTAACCGTGTCGTGTCATGTTACTCGTTTAATAAATGGGTCGTGTTTGCCACATCTGACCTATTTAATAAACGGGTGATGTTCGTGTTGAGGTATTCTGACCCGCCAACCCGCCGGCCCGACCCGATTGCCATCCCTACCTGGAATCATCGAAAAGAGCATAAATAACACATAAACATGAAAGCGACCACAAGGCAAAAACTTTTATATTACTTTTATTATAACCAAGTTAAGCATCCCAATCGTCATATATTTTTGAAGATCTGTGAATGATAGCCAATGCAAATTGTTGTATTTTCATGCTAATTACCATATTATCTAAAGTGGTTTTTGACAAGAGGACAATAAAAATTATACCGAGGTTGGATGACATGGTGTTATAGCAAAATAAACAAATACTTTCATGGGCAAGTTGATATTGTGAAAACAACCTTAAAACATTCATTCTCTACAACAAACAACAACAATAACTACACCTTCATCCAAAACATATGAGGTCAGCAATATGAACCAAAAAAGAAAATCATTCTCGGTCTTCCACATGAATCCTTCTCCGCTAATCATTTTTATCCAATGCCATGTCCTCGCTGAGGTTCAAAGCATTCATATCCTTTTCTATCATCTTCATTCAAGTCTTCTTAGGCCTACCCCGACCTCTTTTAACTAATATATTTTCCCATTTCTCCATCCTTTTAACTGGAGCATCATTAGGCCTTCGCCGAATATGTTTAAACCATCGTTTATGATTCTCTCTCATCTTATTTTCAATGGATGCAACGCCTACCTTCTTACGTATCTCCTTGTTTCAAATCTTATCTTTTATTGTATTTTCACACATCCATCTAAGCATACACATCTCAGCTACACTCATTTTTTGAATATGATGTCTCTTGGCAGCCCAACATTCTGTACCATATAGTAAAGCAGGTCTAATTGTCGTCCTATAAAACTTTTCCTTCAACCGCAATGGCATTCTACGATCGCACAACACTCCAGTTGCACTTTTCCATTTCATCCACCCAATCTTTATCCTATGATTTACATTTTCATCAATTTCTCCATACTTTTAAATGATAGATCCCAAATATTTGAAACAGTCATTCACCAGTATTTCTTGCTCATCAAGCTTCACTACACTCCCATCACTACTTTGTTGCTTACTAAACTGACATTTCATATATTATGTCTTACTCTTACTCAACTTAAAACCTCTTGCTTCCAATGTTTATCTCCATAATTCTAACTTAGCATTTACCTCAGCCCTGAACTTATCAATCAAAACAATATCATCAGCAAACAACATACACTACGACACATTTTCTTGAATTGATCTCGTAAGCTCATCCATTACTATAGCAAATAGGAAAGGACTTAATGCAGATCCTTGATGTAACCCAACCGTTATAGGAAAATTTGTTGTCACCCCTCCACAAGTGCGGACATTGGTTACTACTCCTTCGTACATATCTTTAATTATACTAATGTACTTAAGAGAAACACCTTTCTTCATCATTGTCCACCAGAGAACATCCTTAGGTACTCTATCGTATGCCTTTTCCAAATCAATAAAAACCTTATGCAAATCTTTGTTCATCTCTCTATATCTCTCAATAAGTTGTCTAAGAAGATGTATAACTTCCATAGTTGATCTTCCAGACATAAAACCAAATTGATTCTCCAATATCATGACAACCTTCCTCAACCTATACTCAATCACCCTCTCCCAAAGTTTCATAGTATGACTCATGAGTTTTATACCATGATAGTTTGTGCAATCTTGTATATCACCTGTATTCTTATATAGAGGCACCAAAGTATTATTCCTCCACTCATTAGGCAGCTTATTTGTCCGCCAAATCTTGTTAAAAAGATTTGCCAACCATTCTAAATCTTTCTCACCCAAGCATTTCTAAGCCTCGATAGATATACCCTCTAGGCCAACTGTCCTTCTTGATTTCATTTTCTTCAAAGCCTCTGCAATTTCTTTCTTTTGAATCTTGCGCATGAAGTCACGATTCATCTCATAAAAAGGAATGTAGAAGTCTCCAAGATTCTGAGCATGACTTCCATTAAATAGATTATCAAAATAATCTTTCCATCTCTCCTTAATCTCCTCATCTTTGACTAAAACTCTTTGTGTTTAATCTTTGATACATCTAACCATACCTAGATCCCTCGATTTCCTATCTCTTATCTTTGCAAGCCTATAAATATCCTTCTTGCTTTCTTTGGTATCCAACTTGTCATAAACTTCCTTATATACCTTATCCCTCACATTTCAAACTACTTTTTTTAGCTTCCTTCTTTGCTATCATATACTTCTCCAAATTCTCATTATCACGACTCTTACTTAGATTTCTATAACACTCTCTTTTAACCTTAATAGCTAATTTGACATTCTCGTTCCACCATGATGTATTCTTACCTAGCGGTGCACCACCTTTAGATTCACCAATACCTCCTTAGCCCTGCCACCCGCTATCTTATTCCACATTGATTCTGAATCCTCCTCGAGACACCAATCAACTTCTTTAACTACCTGCTCTACAAACATTCTTTGTTTAGCTCCTTTCAGTGCCCACCACTTAATTCTAGGATCTATCCCATGCCTATCTCTTTTGCGGCATTTTCTAAATATAAGATCTAAAATTAAGACTCTATATTGTGTAGCTATAGTTTCTCCCGGTATAACCTTACAATCGATGCAACAACCCCTATCTCTCTTTCTAAGTAGGAAAAAATCTATCTGACTCTTATTAACCCCACTTTTAAATGTTACTAAGTGAGACTCCCTCTTCCTAAATCAAGTGTGTGCTAAGATCATATCATAGGACAAACCAAAATCTAAAATCTTTTCTCCACTTTCGTTTCTTTCTCCTATACCATACCCTTCATGGATACTCTCAAATTCATCCCTACTAATGTCTACATGTCCATTAAGGTCACCGTCGATGAAAAGCTTTTCTCCATAAGATATCCCTTGTACTACTCCATCTAAATCTTCCCAAAATTGGCGCTTAATGGAATCATCTAAACCTACTTAAGGTTTATAAACACTAATAATATTAATAATATCTATACCTAATACTAATTTAATAAGTAAAATCCTATCACCCTTCCTACGAACCTCAACTACATTATCTATAAACTCACGACTAATAACAATCCCTACTCCATTTCTATTCCTATTTATTCCTGTATACCAAATCTTATATCTCCATGGTTCTATCATTTTTGCTCTCTCACCTACCCATTTGGTCTCTTGTAGACATAAAATATCCATCTTTCTCCTACACATTACATCAACTAACTCTACCAACTTACCAGTTAAAGACCCTATGTTCCAAGTGGCTAACCTAATTTTATGGTCTTGAACTATCTTCTTTACCCCCACCCGTCCAACAAAGTGAGAGAACCCTTGCTTATTTGACACCACACCCGAGCACCAATGTGATGCATCACTTTTGGGTGATGACCTAGCAACCCTTGCCCATTTATCACTGCCTCCGGGCCTATAGAGTACAACGCGTCGCTCAGTAGGGAACGCCCCAACGAAATTGTCATATTGGTTCATATTCATAGGGTGTGACTAAGTTTTTTATGCTGGCTGTCACTGGCCTACCGCAACCCTTCTCCTTTATCCGGGCTTGGGATCGGCAATGTATAACTAAACAGTTATACACAGTCAGAGTTAAAACATCCATTCTTTATCATAATAAAATAAATGAAAGGTGCATAGCTATGTCACACGAACTCTTCTAACAGGGCACCACACCCGCGTCACACCTGCACCAGGCGGGTGCGACACTTGGACACAACTTCCTTTGTGTTAGGTGAAGTCAACCACACCGAGGTCCATTTCTATCTAAAAGTAGATTCAGTTAACCCTAATCAAGTCCATTTTTATCTATATTATATATATAAATACATAAATGCACACAAATACACAATATTAACTTAAAACTGTTAAAATTTATATATATATATATATATATATATATATATATATATATATATATATATATATATATATATATATATATATATATACACTCCTCACACCCCCGCACCCAAGTTTTTTTAAAGTGCCACATCACTGCTTCTGCGCTCGCACCTATGTGACATAGGTGCATAGAATCAATGAAGATAGAATATCTACCCCAACCTTTCTGCAGAGCACCAACCAAGATGCATGAGCTACAATCAGCAAGATGGCAAAAAATCAACCTGCAAGAAGGAGAAGCAAACTTTATGTGGAGGACCAGCACAAATTAGGGGTACATTCAGATAAAATGGATAATTCAGTAGTGAAATTGTGCAAAGTCGACGCTTTATGCTAAAATGAATAGATACAAACTTGTGATTGAACACTTCAAGTCAGGCTAATGATGATCATAAAGCTCGTGTAAATTTTTTAAGGTTCTAGACAAAACAAAACCAGATATAGGTAAGCTACAATTGTTGTTCTCTCTGTTACAAAGAAACAAACCACAAGACAGAAGGTTCCCTCACAGGGAAAACCACCATAGAATTGTGGTGCATGGATCCAGATTAAGAATGGAGCGTGTTTCATGAGCATCATCAGAGGTAAAATTTCCAGTATGCTATATCAAACTTGATCCTGCAACCTAAGAAGCATGGTTCTTGCCAACAGATTAAGCCCCAAGTGAAGGCAAGCTTCTTTCAAAATTTAAAGCAGTAGTTAGACTATCCTACTTGTGTGTATGAGTGTCACATTGTTGAATCCGAAGTCCAATAATAACTATCACAAATGATGAATTTGAAAATAAATGTGAAGTTTACAATACTCTGCATAGGATCCTAGGTTGAAAATTTTCCTTTTCTTTAAATGTTTTCTGCTTAATTTTGCCATTTCAATAGACGACATACCATATGAAGCCATGTTGCAGTCACTATTGATAGTTCATGACAAACATCTACTTTGTGAAGAAGTGCTAGCATTTTCTTTTATTGGCAGTACTATTCTAGCTACAAATTTATATAGATTTAATTCCACACTTGAAAGCAGTAGCTATGGAAAATTTGGCAATATTATAGCAAGAGTAGGGAATGATTAAATTATCTCACTATATAGTGGTCCAGATGAACTCTTTGATGACCACTATGGATCTCACTTTCTATCTAAAAGTGGCTATGGTATTCATATGATTGTTGGGGTATCTTTGAATTAGGGGAACACTCACCATGATTTGGCTCTTGGCTCCATTGATTTGCAATCCGGATATCTCAAAAATATACCTGAGAATGAACCGTAGATTTTTAAAGTTCTGTTATGTGGACTGCCCTATGAAGACATCGTCTACAAATAACAAATGAGAAAATTTTATGAGGCTGAGCAATTTCATCCGTCTAAATCGATCGTGTTCAGCAACCATGTCTAATGGTGGTGAGTTCCTACATAGCCAAGATGAAAAGGAGAGGTGATAGGGGATCCCCATGATCAACCTCACAAGAAGGTTCGAAGAACTCTCCTGTAATGCCATTTACATTTACGACAATTGAAGTCGAATCAATGATCGCTTGCATCCATGAAAGCCATTTATCCCGCCAAGCCCATACGATGAAAGCACTTCAATAGATACCCCCTTCCACGATATGAAATGAATTACACATATTGATCTTCAGGAGAAAAGCCGGTATCTTAGAGGTTTTGATGGAGTGGAGGGCCTCATAAGCGACGACCCCACAGTCATGGAGGCGATGTTCGGGGATGAAAGCACATTAGACTGGAGACACCAGACTTAGGGATGGCAGTGGACCGGGTCTCCACCCCCGCCCCGTCTTCTCCACCCCCGTCCCGTCTCAAATCCTGCCCTCCATCCCCGCTTCCATTCCAGCACCGGTTTTGATTTTAACCTTCATCTCCGCCTTCATCTTAGTTTCATGTCCTCCGTTCTCTGTTCAAACCAGGCGAGGCCTCATTTCCCCTCGGTCCATTGTCATCCCTATCCCTATCCCTATCCGTAAAGAAGGATTGGGGATGAGGCGGGACAGGGCAAGGTGGGGATCGGAATGGAGACGGGCGAGGGAAAGCATAAGTGCATCCCCGTTTCATGTCCTCCATCCTCGGTCCAAACGAAGGTAGGGCGGGGCCGTTTCCCCCGGTCCACAGCCATCCCTAGCCAGACTACCCACCACTTGCTTCAGCCTCATTGCCTAGGCATTTGTAAGTATTTTGAAAGATGTGGCAAGCAAAGAGACCGGCCGAAATCTATCAATGTCTAACACTTTGTAATTTAAGAAGAAGGACGTCATAGATATGATTGTCCCCGTCTCCACGGGATGCGAGAGTTTCGGTAGAACTCGTTGAACACGTCCATCAGGTTGGCTTTGCAGACATCCTGTATTATTCTAAAGATCTCGATACAGAACCTATTCACCCTAGGTATCGAGCTAGCAACTAAGGGTGTCAATGGGTCAGGTATGACCCAATTCCAACCTCTACCGGATCCAATAAGGTTAGGGTCTGGTAACAAAGGAGGGAGACTAATTAACTATTACTGCTATATTGGGAGTTACTCCACATATTGCTCGAGGTAAAATAAATAGTGGACTTGTTTATCTTTTTTTCAATCCTTTTGATGGCTTGATAGATAATTTTTGGTGTTTTAGAACACAATTTACATGTGTTAACTAATTGATTACTACAAATTGGATCTTGATTTTGTTGTTTTTCTTCTGGATGAGTTGTAATTACATTGCACAAATTAAATGCTTGTCCCGCTGCACCTGACCACCATCAATTTTTCTGATATAGCCTGTTAGCTGTGGGGCCCAACAGCAAATGGGTGGTGGTCAAGTGCAGTGGCACATGCACTTCGTGCAATGTGATTGCACATGATCCAAATTAATTCTGTAACATGAGCATGAAAAAGGTTCAAGATCTGTTTTATAAAAGCTAAAAATGACACCTATTTTGGGCTTTTGATCCCAAATTGTAAGGTGGATCTCGATAGATATTAAAGATCTCTTCAAGCCATACATAAGACTTTAATGAAATATGGTTTTGCATAGAATTTTATATGTATCTGAGTTCGAGTATGAAATTCTGTTCACTCACTTGAACTTGAGTATTGGTCTTGGATCATTGAGGTCCAGTTAGAATATAGATCCATTTATAGTTTATGAAATTTCATACCAAACCCCTCTCTGGCACAGCCTCCAATTAAGATCCACAACATTTTTCAATATAAAAGCATAAAAATCTATTATTTTACAAGGTATGGATCAGGTATTGTTTATATAAGCCTTATTGGACTTGAGTATAGTTTTTTCAAAGGTTGATTGGATCTGAACCTGGTACCAGCAGTTCTTAGTTGGATCAGGGTCTAGACCCACCCAATTCTGGCAAAGGCCCAACCTGTCGACACTCCAACGAGGAAGACGATGGGGGCAAAATCTCTTCTAGCTAGGTATGAATCATGGGCCGTGCTCCTGTTGGATATAGAGGTTGTAGGTTTGGACCTGATCTGGTATGGCTTCAGTGAGCTACTAGATATGCATCTGACGGTAGGGGTGAAAATGGATCATGGTCAGACCTCCAATATAAAAATCAGCATGTTAATGGATCTCAAAATGGAAAACCCTAAATTTTTGAGCTTGAATATTTATGAAAATTGTAGAAGGTTGATTTTTAAACATTATAAAAACCTACTCATGTGTCAGAATTGGATGATCCAAGAGTCCATTCCTATAAAAACAATCATGTATATAGAACATATCAGATCTATGATTAGATCTGAGAAAAATATGAAAAGAACCATTCAGAAGTCCACTAGGCTGACGATAGGCCTGGATGAGAGTAGGCAGGTACTCCTTACTCATCTCAAGGTTGGCAAATAAAGATCCATATGATGATTCAACTGAAAGCTGACTTTAAAAATTTGAAAGCAAGCAAGTTTAGAGAAGTTCATAAAAGTGGTGGAAGCCATTGAATGGACTGCAATTTAGAAATATCAAGAATTTAATTTTCTTCATTCTTTTTCCTTTAATGGTCATGAAATGCTTGAAGGTTATGTAGGTAACATTTGGATATGGGTTCAGACGCAAGCAACATCTTTCGTGCAACAATAGTAGTTTCAAAACAAATTAAAAATTCCATTGAATACCTTTGAAATTTTGTATCATTTTTTAACAATATCATAACTACTATTTCTCTTTTCTTCATATATTAATTTATGAAAAGCAAAGGACAACCCCCACTGGATTTGAACCTGAGACCCCTCAGTTAGGATAATATAACATCATCACCTAGCTATCTCGTTGGACCTTCACCTTCATTATAACCTGATAGCAAGCATATCAATCTCAAGATCCTACTTTTCTCAATAAATTATCTACCATAATCTAAGTAAAAGATCTTTTCTGCTCAAAGTAAATGCTTGTTTATCCATGTGACAGCAACGCGCCATTTTTGGTCTGCGGACACGCCATGTGACATGCTATGACACGTAAGGACATTTCATTATTTTTAATAGTTTTGCATAATACCTTCAATAATAAATACATTTTTATAAATTAAAGAAAATATTTTTATCTATTAGATAATTAAAAAGACCTATGTATTTGTGTCCCGGTTTTCAAAAAGTGTATTTGCATCTCATACTCCTATTAAGTCCCTCTTTGCGTCCACGTGCTTATGACACAGTTGTATCAATCTCTCTTTCTTCCTCTCTCTCTCTCTCTCTAGAGATCCACTGCTCGGACATGAGTGTACGGGCAATGTCACGCATCCTTGGTTTGGGGCCTCTCATAAATTTTAACTTTGATTGGACATGACAAACAGAAATAAATGCTTGACATAAATTGACCACACATAATTTACTGCAGAATTGACACTATTACTAGGATAATGAGCCACTTATTGTGACTCCAGATCTACTCATCCCCCTAAGTCATCCCTATCCTCATACCGCTCTTTGGGATTTCATTGAAGGAGGTTGTTTTGATGAAGATGTGATCTACATCATCCATTTAGTGATCAATACTTTGGTTCACTGAAATCTGATTTGTTTGCATGATATTTGACAATTTAAAAATGAGCAGTTTGTTACGATAACGAAGCGCTAAGGCAATGAAGAAAAATGACAAAAATTGAAGAACTCGATGAAGAATCTTTGAAGACATATATGCAAATGTAAATTTAGTTAAATGCCTTAGATTCTTGTAAGAGCCTTACTTAGAGTGCATATTCCAATTGCATTTCACCTAAAAAGTCTTTAGAAAAACTTTTCTAAAAGAACCCTTCATGAAAATCATTTTAGAAAACTTTTTACTTAATTTTTCATGTTTATTAGTCGACCAATAGACTCACCAGTCAACCAATTTTTTCGCACTAATTTTTAAAAGCAAAAACGTCAACTTTCTGAATTAGTCAACTAATCGACTTTTAGACGACCGGACAAAATGTTTGATTTCTGAAAATTTAGCAGCAGTCGACTGAAGGTTTTCTTAGTTGACCAGACAGAATGTTTGTTTTCAGAAAAATTTAGCATGAGTCGACTGAAAGGTTTTTCAGTCTACTGATGATTTTCATCAATCGACTAACTTTTTCTTTAGTCGACTAAGTTTCAAACTCCATATTTTAAAACGGCTCTGTTAAACACAGTAGTTGACTGACGATAACTGTCAGTCTGCTAATATTTGATTTCAGTCAACTAACTACTATTCAGCAAAATCCTGTTATTTTTCTGTAACTTTTAAAAGGTGTGTCTTTTCATTTTTCAAACGAATTGATCGTTCAAAAGTGACTGTTTTGACAACCCTTCATACCCTCAATGTATGAAATCTTTCAACTATAAATATGAGTGCATTCCACACTAAAAAACATCGAATTACAAAGATCAAATTCTTTGCTTTTCACTCATATTCATTCAAGTATTCATTTTCTCACTCACTTGATATTTTCACTCCGGTTTTTCACTCAAATTCTTTTGAGAGATAGTGAATTCGTGAGTTGAGTATTTCAACAACCTCAGAAGCCAATTGCATTTCATCTCCATTTATAAGAAAGACTTATAGGTTGATTGTAAGTGTGCTTATATTTTTTTTGTAAAAGGAAAGGACTTCTTAGTTTAAAGGAGTTGTTTGCTTTCAGTAGGTTTGTTACTGAAAGTGGGATCGGATTTAGTCTGTATGTTCTTGTGGTTACACAAGGTTGATAGTGAAAATCTCAAGCGGGTTTTGCTTGGGGACTGAATGTAGGTCTGGAAGACCGAACCAGGATAAATTCTTGTGTTCTTTGTGTGATTGCTTTGTGAATCTTAAAATCCTTCAAATTTTCAAAGACGTTATTTAAAAATACTATTCATCCCCCTCTAGTGCTCGTTGCCTCGATCTTATAGCACTTTCACAGTTGAGAAAATGCATTTAAAAAAATCATATTTTTTTCATAAAACAAGAGCTATCCAAGGGTAGATTCTTATTAAATCAACCATGTTGAATCCATTTATGAGATCAAATTTGATCAAAACAACTTGCACCAATAAGATTCACGGAGGTATTAAGATGGGGATGACATAGGGCATGAGTGGAACTAAATTCACTTATTCAGTGTACACAAACAATACCCCTTTAGAAGACTACTCATGAAGAGATGCAACAGTTAGGAATGATTGTTACAAGTGGATGTAAGACGATATCTAAGAGCCTATTTGGAATCTAGGAACTGGGATAGAGTTAATGCATTTGGCAAAAAGTTAGTCAGCTGTTTGGAAACTGGTAGCTAGGATGGGAGTTAATGCATTTGGGATAGCAAGTGACATTATATTTACACTAAAGCATGGATTTGACAGCCAAATCCAGGATTTTGCAGTTGCCACTAACTGAAATGCCACTTCCCACCCCCAAACAGGGCCTAAGTTATTTCACATCTCCTCTATGATGGAGGATATCAATATTTACCATTTCCAATTGTTCTACTTAAATTAGCCTACAAGGGCTTCACTCATTTGGTAGGAGTAACTTGTGAATGTCACTAAGTTGACAGCATGTCACAAGTTAAAATCCCATAGGTGGGGCCTATTGGGTGTAAGAAGAGGAGAAGAGGGAATTCAAATAATGGAAAACAATGGGGACCACTCCTTTTTGGAGTATGTTTAGACTTGATGATGTGGAATAGTCCCATATTGAAGAGTTTCAAGTATGTTGTGGGCTTTATAACCTACATGGAAGCTCTTACACTTGTTCCAAAGAACAAGAGAGTGGGATGACTACCACATGTGCGCACGCGCATCGTACCGTGTTGTGCCGAGTTGGGTCGGGCCAGGTTCGGGTTCAAGTTCGGGTAATATCCAATCAGAGTCCAATGATCTTTTTTCTTTGATTTTCTGTTTTTATTTGGATTAGATAATGGGTTAAGAGAATGGATAACGGATAGATCCATTATCGGGTCACGACCCCTCGTATTCCGTAATGGGTTTCTTCCACGTTTTTGTAACCGTTCATGGATTATAAAAACGTGGTTAGGGCTAGGGTTACGAAAACAGAGAAAGTCGCCTAACTCTTTATTTTCTCTCTCCCTGCTGCTATCTTTCTCTCGTTCTCCTGAGTTTTCCCAGAAAGGGGTTTTCTGCAACAGTGGTTCCGAGAGGTTTCTTCGAAGGACAATCTACCGTCAAAGTGCACCGATCCGGATCGTCGAGGCTATTGTATCCTGAGGGAAGGATGCTGGACCTCATTTGCACCGTATGTGGGGGTGAATCTTCTCTAAGGGGAGTACTTTCGTACGCCTTAGACTATTACATAATATTAACATGTTTATGTTGTTTCTATTATGTTCTATGCATCTGTTTGGGCATTTTCTTTTGTCTAGATTCTGGTATTATGTGAAAATTGACATGTTTGCTCTCTGTTCATGTTTCAATCAACTGTTAATCTTGATTACCGTGTTGATTCATATCCTGATTTATGTCATGATATTGATTGTGAAACGATGTGATCTGAAATATGATCCAACAGGGCCCCTTGCTGTAAGGTCGAAGTTGGTGTAATCTCCAGTAGGCAAAGGGACCTCACGGGTTTTACAAACCGGAGGCTAGCCAATGTGCATTGGGTGATGGAGAAATTTTTTCTAGGATTATAAAAAAAATGTTCTACATAATTTTTTATAAACGTTCAAGCAAAAAGTATTCATTCTTACGAGAATAGGAATGAAAGAGATACTTTTCCCAAAATATGGATGAATGGAAGTGAAAAGCCTCTTACTGGCAGTGCTATTAGCCATATTACCCTTTGCTATCGAGAATGGATCACATCATTTGACATATGCAAGAAATTCATCCTACATTCACCCTACTATGGTCTCTGTCAAAATTGAAAGCCAAGTTGTAAAGGTTGGAAACTTCCACTTAGAAAGGCTTTTATTGATTCATTTGTGATAGCACGACTTAACCATCCATCTATCTCATAATTTTATTCCTTGTCCATACTATATATATATATATATATATATATATATATATATATATATATATATATATATAAGCAATTTTATACAGCAAAATATCAAGGGGTGGGGTGGGGTTCACCTTGTGTGGCCAGCAGAGGGTTGTGAAGGTGTTGTGTTGAAGACCCCACATCAAACTCCGTTGGTGCACGGGTGTGTTCGTAGCTTTCAGAGGTGGGCCATGCAAGATAGGGTGGTCGTAGAATCCCACCTGGGGTTTTTCCTTGCTTCGGAGAGGGTTTCTTGTCATAAAAAAAATTTATTTAGAAAAATACTCCTAATATAAAGGCAAACAGTTCAAACTATATGACATATCAGTAAGGCTTAAACAATTTTTTTTAATGGGCTTGCTTCAGTGAGGTAATTCCCGAGTGGGGTCACTGACACCCAAGCCCTTACAAAGCCCACCAGTTAAAGGCACCTGCATACCCGATGGCGGTGGTGGTTGAACCTAGGACGAATAAGAGGTCAGCACCTCCCCAGGCCCTCTGCCACTCGGGCAACCGGGTCAGGTGTGACACTTTAAACAGTTTTACGACCTAATTATTTCAAACACTTCCAAATAGGGATGGCAGTGGACTGGGGGGAAATGCGGCCCCACCCTGTTTGGACCGGGAGAGGACATGAAACAGGGATGGAGATTAAAATCAAAACCCGTGCAAAGATGGAGATAGGGATGGACTTAAGCTTTACCCCACCGTGCCCCGTCCCCATCCCGCTCCCCTCCTTGCCTCACCCCGCCCCATCCCCAATCCTTTTTTAGAGATGGCAATGGACCGAGGAGAAATGGGGCCCCGCCTGCCTCGCCTCGTTTAGATCGGGGATGGAGGACATGAAACGAGGATGGAGGCTATACTCCAAACCCGTGCAGGGATGGAGGTCCAGATTTTGAGATAGGGCTGAGGTAGAGACCTTCTACGTCCTCCGCCCCCGCCCCAGTCCACCGCCATCCCTACTTCCAAAAACATGGTTGTAGGTATTATTTTCACATGATTCATAGGGTTCAACAAACAATAAATATTTTACCATCAAAGGCAAGGTACTGCTTATCATATTAACAATTGAAAAATGGTTAAAGAAAAATTATCTATTTGATGGGGCTTCTTCCAACACTTTGAATCACGCTTGACCCAAAAATGATACATTAGATCTTTTTTGGTCCCCCAATATCAATATAACAATTGTTATGCCCATGTATTTTCTACAAAGGAAATAGATCTCTAAAAGCTATTCTGTGGATCCAGTAACTAAAAGGTTTTATCATTGTTAGCAAGACCATGCTTTGGATCAAACTGGTTTAGTAAGAAAAATTGATTTTTATTTCATCAAGTTTTAGGGAAGTATGAGCCATTGTATTCTTATCACTACAATTATATATATATATATATATATATATATATATATATATATATATATATATATATATATATATATATATATATATATATATATATATATAGGGGTAGGTTCTTAATGAAATATGCTTAATGGGGTTTTCAGGGTTTTTTTTCATTTTATTTTTAAATTCTGACTTTGAGAAGTGATAACTTTCCCTTCTATTCCGGATTTTTTTATTATGTCTAACCAACAACTCCACTCTCTTTCCTCATGAGAGAGGTCACAACCAGGGGTCAACGATCTCTTAACTCTCTCCTATGTGTGCAAGCTCAGCTAATAACATGGCACCACTGCGTGAACCCTATTATAACAACTTTCATGCCACAGTTGAAATGCTTATATGATTAGTTGTGCACTCCTAGAAGATGAGTTAGTGTATATATATATATATATATATTATGTAAAAGGGATGGTTCTATCCTTTTTTTTGTTATAGGTCCTGTCAAGACACTTCAAAAATAGTATTTTCAAGGATTGTAGCTCAATCTGACACTACAAGAAAAACGTTATTTAGCGACGAAAATTTGCGATAAAAATAATTCATCGCAAAATTACGACGGATTAGCGAGAGAAAACTATTCGTCTCTAAAATTAGAATTAGTTGCGAAATTTGAGACAGAAAAATTCTGTTGCAAAGGCTGCCGCAAATTTGGGACGGAAGAATTTCGTCTCACACTCCATCGCTACTTCGCAATGGATGAGCGACACCATTTTTTTGTCGCTACTCTATCACAAATTTGCGATGACGTTTGCGATGGAATTTGGCCGTCACTAATCCATCACTAAATTTCTCGTAAAATCCTAATGCGAGCCCCTTTCTTTTCCCTTTCTGTTTCATTCATCCGTTGCTCTCCCTCCCTTTTCTCTCTTCCGGCGACCGCCTCCCTCTCCGACAACCTCCTCTCTTTCCTTCTCCCCCTTTTGGCGACTGCCTCCCTCTCCGACCACATCGATTGACGCCGATCCCCTCCCAGATATACTCTTTCCCTTCTTCTCTTCTTCTTTTTCTGTTGTTGGAAGGTCGACAGGATGCCGTCAGCCCCCTGTCGCGCCTCTCCCTTCTCCTCCTCTACCCCATCTTCTGGTTTTTCTCCCTCTCTTCCCTCTCTCTGTTGTCTCGACGGGAGGCTGATGGCCCCTGTCGTGCCCTCCCTCTTCCCTCCCCCCCCTTTTTTGTTGGCTCATTGAGAGGCCGACAAGAGGCCCACGGCCCCTGCCGTGCCCTGCCTCTCCCTCTGTTATGTCGTTGGGAGGTCGGCAGAAGGCCGATGCCCCCCTGTCGTGCCCTCTCGCTCCCTCTGTTATGTCACTGGGAGGACAGTAGGAGGCTAATAGCCCCTGCCGCACCCTCTTGCTCCCTTTGTGTCTGTCGGAGGGTCGACAGGTGGATAATGCCCCCCTTGTCATCTCTCACTCTCTATTGTGGTTTGCCGGATAGCCGGCAGGGGGCCGGTTGCCCCTGCGACACCCTCCCCCTTCTGTTGGTTATCGGAGGGCCGATGTGAGGGTGACAGTTCCCTGTCGCTCCTTCCTCCCTCTCTCTGTATGCAAAAAGGGTCTGATAGGTGGCCCCGTGCCGCCCCTCCCCCTCTCCTTTGGGCCCTCTCTGCTCCCTGCTCTCTCTCTGTTTCGATGGGATCAGACTTGAACAGGTAGCCGAGCCCACCTCCCTCTCGGTCGAGGTTGGGGCCAGGCTCAGCCTGGAAACTGACCCACGTCGGTGACCTTGTCGTCCTCCTGTTCCAGTAGCCTCGCTTCACAGTCGACCCGTGATTGTATATAAATGTGCTTTGTAGGTGCGTAGCTAAGCTAATTGCACGATGCTTAGTGCTAAGCATCATATGCGACTAAAAATGCAATGCGAAAAGAAATAAGAAAAAAATGTAAAGGCAATAGCATGCAAATCGGGTAAATACCCATGGTGAGTAAGTGATGCAAGCGCATCACAGATTATTTATTTTCTTGGATGCAACACTTTTTTTTCACATACTCACTTAGTTGTGGATATCTAGAACTGCTTTGATGGAGTTCGAGATCATGCTGAGTATGATTTTAATGTATGAAAATAGAAGTGCTCTTATTTTTTGAGTTCGGATTCCATGCTAGTCATGGTAGTAGTTAGCAAGATATTGGAGTGTATTTGCTGCAGATACATGTTTGACATTGTTTTGATATGAATGATTTGAACGTATTGCAATGTTTGATGTGAGTGTATCCATGCTTGCATGAAGTTATTTTCAATTTGATTATGCCTTCTATGTAAAATTGTATCATGAAAACATGCTTCAAATGAATGTATTGTGTTATGAATGAGCTTGTACACGAAAATAAATGATAAGTTATCAATGCTTCAAATGAATGGTTTTGCACATGAAAATATTAAGTTATCAATGCATGCATCATAGTTCTTGTGATTGAATGACATCATATATATATATATATATATATATATATATATATATATATATATATATATATATATATATATGGGGTGTGTGTGTGTGTGATATATATCAAATCATTACATCCACCATAAATGTATAATAAATTAGATGTTTTTTTCATCATAGCATTCTTATGATTCCCTTTTAATTGGTTAGGATAGTATCGGTAACATCCGTCTCCCAAAATGGCTGCAAACCATGAATGGATGAAAAATATGATAGTTGACAATAGGGTATCGCTTGAATATATAGATGATGTTGACAATTTTATTGAATTTGTAATGGCAAGTGTCAGTACAGTAGATCCCACAGGTCGAATCAGGTGCCCCTGCATGATGTGTAAGAATAATTGATTTATAGAACCTCATGGTGTTAGACATCACCTATACAGGAAGGGTTTTGTAAGTGATTATTAGAATTGGACGCTTCATTATGAAGAATTTTGGAACAATTTTGATGCACGGGTGGATGCAGTGCACGATAATACATATATGGATTTGATATTTGATGTCATAGGACTAGAACTGAGTTCTGCTATGGGTCCTAGTGATGTACCAACTGGGGTAAAGGAAGAAGCTGCAAATGATGCAACTAGTAGATTTTATGATTTACTTAGAGATGTTGATGAGCCACTTTGAAATGGTTGTTAGAGTCACACTATCTTGTCTGTAGTTATTCAACTAATGAATTTGAAGTCCGACTATAATTTAAGCCAATCATGTTTTGACCGTATGTGATCTATTATGAAGACTATTTTGCCCAAAGATGAGAAATTGACACAAAATTTTAATCATGCGAAGGTTATGGTCAACACTTTAGGTATGTCATATCAAAAGATAGATGCTTGTCTAAATCACTGCATATTGTACTTCAAAGATCAAGAAAATAACATATCATGTTCATCTTATGGGCATGCTCGGTTCAAGCCAAAGACAAGAGGCAATGGTAGCACAAGGTCAAAAGAAGTGTCATACAAGTCGCTCCGCTACTTCCCTCTCACCCCTAGATTGCAACGACCGTATATGTCTTCGAGGACAGCTAAACACATGAGATGGCATGCAAATAACGTTTGACATGATGAAGACAAGATCATGCATCCTGTTAATGCGGAAGCTTGAAAGCACTTTGATCATACTCATCAGACCTTCGTAATAGAAGTGAGAAATGTTAGACTAGGTTTATATACAGATGGATTTAATCTATTTGGAGGTAGATCAACTTCATACTCATGTTGGCCAGTATCTGTCACCCCATACAACCTTCCTCCAAGCTTGTGTATGAAGCGTCAAAATCTTTTTTTGTCTCTATTGATCCCTGATCCGACCTCTCTGGGCCAAAATCTTCATGTATATTTAAGGCCATTGATTGATGAACTGAAAATACTGTGGAATGACGGTGTTCTCATGTACGATGTCCACAAAAAACAAAACTTCAATATGAAGGTTGTTGTTCTATGGACAATCAATGACTTTCCTGCATATGGTATGTTATCTGGTTGGAGCACACATGGGAAGTTGGCATGTCCGTACTGCATGGAGGATACAAAATCTTTTAGATTGACGCATGGACGGAAGCCGTGCTGGTTTGATTATCATCATTGATTTCTACTCAGCGACCATCCGTTCAATCGATAAAAGAATGTGTTCTGAGCAGACACAACTAAAATAGAAGGTCCACCTACACGGTTGTCTGGCATAGAGATTTTAAGACAATTGCGATACTTTTCAGATATACTAACAGATGCCCGTAATCCGACGCCCTTCCATGGATTTGAGAAGGATCACAATTAGATAAAGAAATCTATATTTTGGGAACTACCACATTGGTTGACCTTATTGATATGACATAATTTGGATGTGATATATGTAGAGAAAAATGTGTTTAATATGATAATGAATGTCAAAAGAAAAATGAAGGATAATCCGAAGGCTCGTATGAATTTAAAAGTAATATGTAAAAGATTAGAATTGGAACTCAAAGAGTACAATGGCAAAGTACTGAAACCAAAGACAAGGTACGTGCTTGGACCAGATCAAGTAAAGCCGGTATGTCAATGGTTGAGACAATTAAGATTTCTAGATGGATACGTCTCTAACATTGCTCGGGCTGTGAAGATAGACGATGAACAATTATATGGGTTGAAGTGCCATGATTGTCATGTCATGTCATTATTCAACGGTTGATTCCCCTAGCATTCCATGATATGTTAGATAAACCTATATCGGGGGTATTATCCGAGTTGAGTAGATTTTTTAGAATATTGTGCGCATCGAAAGTTGTAGTAACTAAGGTAAAGAATTTCAAGGATTCTGTCGTCACTACTATTTATCAGCTAGAAAAGATATTTCTGCTAGCATTTTTTTATGTTATGGAACATGTGATCATACATTTTCCATATGAACTTAGGGTTCATGGTCCTGTGCAATATCGGTGGACGTACCCATTTGAAAGGTATATTTTTTTTATATTTTTTTCTTCAATGCTATTGGAAAATTATTGTATTATGAGATGTATATTGTTGATAGATACATGTTTGATCTTGTTATCGTCGCGAAATTTTTCCCCCGTCTTCCCTTCCTTGCGGAAGAGAGAGAGGAAAATGCTTTCGCGCTTCAAACTTGACCGGATTTTGGAAATTGTTTTGAAATACTCGCCTCCGTTTTGAAAATTGCGGGGAAATCCATGGGATGGGGCTCGACCTGTCGGTACGAGGTTCGACCGTTCCTGCCGCCTTTAACAGGGGTAATCAAACCAAGGACCAAAATTGTGCTTGACTTAGTGAAATTATCGAAATTGTGTTTTATCCTAAATGCACAGAGAATTCAGGCATGTGCTATGAGATTTTGGAAAATGCAAGTTGGAAAACATGATGTATGCTTAGGAAACATTTGGAGTTGGAAAAACATTTCTCAGGAAAAAGCTGAAAGTCAATTTCTCAGGAAAATTCACGTGAAAAAGAGTTTTTGAAATCACGGGAAAGTTCATGAAGTTGTGGGAAAATCATGAATGGTTGAAAATCCAGGGAAAATGGAAGTGATTCTTGAGAAAAGGGTGAACCTTTGAAAAGGGAAACACTTCTTAGGAAAAATAGGACTTTGAGAGTTTTCTTAGGAAAATGATGGAAAATTTATAGGAAAACTCATTGGAGAAGGAAATTCAAAACTTGGGGAATCGAAATCCTGGGAATTTTACCTTTTGAAATACTTGGGAATCATTTTTTTGATTTTTGAGGAAGATTGAAAAACTCTTTTTGAAAATCTTAAGAAAATAACATTTTCCAGGGAAAACTGTGGAAAAACTTGACTTGGGAAAACCGATTTTGGAAAATACTCAGAGTTTCTTGAGAAATCGATTTCTTTGAGAATGAAATTTTCTTAAGAAAATCATGGGAAAACCAATGATTTCATGATGCAAATGATATGAATGTATGAATGCACTTTCTAAGAAATTTATTTGAAAAATGTGTATTAAGTCAAAATAAATCCTTCACATATTCTGACTGTGGCCATGAATATGTTCAGAGTTTTGATTGATTTAATGCACAATGCAATGAAAACATTGGAAATATGATGTGCATTTTAAGATAGCCTAAGCGTGTAGGCTCAATGTGACTAGTAGAAAGATGATGGATCTGGGTCTCGTCCATATTCCGACTAGGGCCGTAAATATGGATTCCACCGAGTCCATCAACTCCCTAAGAGTTGGTGCACGTGCCATTCGTGTACATCCATAGTGCTTTTGAAATAAAATGCATGAATCATAGAAACAGGATATTGCATAAATTCAAACTATATAATATGCATCCTAGTCTAAGCAGGAAATTAAAATCTTATTCCAAAATTTACATTATTACATCACTACATAAATGAAATAAAAGAAATTTGCAGACTTCAGCTCCTTCTTTTGAATGTCTCTGCCAAACTTGAAATAAGGTTAGCTCAAATATGTGGGTTTTTCCAAGATTTTCCAATAATATTATGAAATTATTGGATTTAATTGGATATAAACCCTATTCTTATGCTTCCTTGATATTTGAAATGATGAAAATGCAAGAAATTCAGTGGAAAATAGTTTGAAATTCGGAATTGGGGTCAAAATGACCAAAATACCCTTAAAATTAAAGCTACACCTTTAAAATCAGGGTTTTTTGAAGGAAAACTTGGTAAAATTGAGATTTCGAAATTTAAATTGAATCAAATGATGATGAAATGCAGTAAGAGACATGATGACATGCTGCTAAACATATTAGGACTACAAAATCAGAATTTGACATTTTGCAATTTATCCAAAATAACGAATTTTGCTTGTTTTTCACTTGGACTCGGGTCCTATGGGACACTGTTTTGGTATTATGGCTAATCCGAACCTCAAATGGATTCTAAATTGCACCAAATTCGGTATGGAGCCTCTACCTACTCTGATAAACAGCCTAGCATACTAAAAATCACGAAATGATATGATTTAAATGCTAAAATTTAAAGAAAATCCTAAAATGGTGGATTTTGCCTATGGATCCGAACCAAATGCAATGCTTAATATGATAATGCAAGATTTACACCATGAAAACTTGTGATATTTTGCAGACTGTTAAAGGACCGAAAATGAAACATTTTTGGTTTTTACAGCCTCAGGATTTGATCCATGGTGAGTTCAATAACCGAGATTTAGTTCTGACAGAGGTAAAAATTACCCTAATCTGATGTAAAATGCTAAAAAACTAGCAAATAGTCATGGAAATTTATGAAATTAATCACAGCTACTCACGACATCTACATAAACGACTTTTATGTTCATGACTTTGGCATTTGATCAACGGAGACACAGGTAAAAATATAACTTTGCATTCCTAAATTGACAGAACAGACAAATGTAGCAAAACAGAAAACTGAAAATAAAAATCCGAAGCAGGTATCAACACTGTTCTAAAAATCACAGGCTTTTAGATGCAAACAGAGGACACCTCGTACATAACTTTCACTTTTTACAGTGTTGGATTTGGAGCAACACACAAAGAGAAACCATCGACCTAAGTCGATCCAAAATCTCAGAGGCCCAAATCAGGCTCTGACATGTGTCCCGAACTCTCGGATTTTGTCAGACATAACAAAAAATCAGAAAAATCTGATAAAATCATATTCAAAAATAGACATTATCCCAAGTTCATAACATTTTTTGGATTGAAAATCGGATCCCCATGAGGGATATCTCAATTTTACAAGTCGGAAAATGATTTTCCAAACACATCCCGGGTAACAAAACCCGACTTGCTATTTTGAATGTTTACCGCAGTAAAAAAATTCAAATGCCTCCGAATTTTTGGCACAATTTTAGGGACACATAAGTGCGCATTTCATGAATTTTTTGGGATTTTTAATAAAAAATAAATGCATGAAATGATGTGTGGACTGACTGACAAAAACAGAGACCTACTGAAAATGAGCAGAATTGAAATAGATGCTAAATTAATCCTAATTAATTCATGAAATGTGCTAAATGAACGAAATAAAATGCAAATTAAACCTAGATAAATGCATGAATGTTAAAAATCATCAAAGAAGCATAATTAAATATTTTTATATATGTCATTTTATGAGAATAGCTCAATCCATCTCTCAGATGAACTCTTTCTTCAAACGACTCCCGAATCGAATTATGGCATCAAATCAAGGGGAAAAGAAGTGCACCTTGTTTCGTTAGGCAGCGTAGGAGCTCTTGAAAGGGGCGGATATCACGAGCTTTGTTCGTCCTTCGCTCTGGGCTTCGGATGGTTCACCAAAATCGACCCACTGTCTTCTTCACTGAGCCACAGGGGGCGTGAATTCCAAAGTGCAAAAATCGGATTCTCAAGAGGATAGGTCGAATTTTCAAGTCCAATAAGAGTTCTCAAAGGTGGTCTTCTCTCAAAAAAATTGCTCTCCTCCTCCTGGGCGTGGAGCCTTGTTTTTATAAACTTTCTGAAGAAAATTTGAATTTCAGACAGGCTCAATCTGAGCCCTCCATGTGGCGCCATCTCAAGGGGTGCTATTTTGATTTTTGAGAAAATAAAAAATAAGATTTTTGTGGGTGACACACCTCAGCAGGATTTGAAATTTTTCAAAATTTTGTTTGCTTGATTTTCTCTGCAGGAAGCTCCGAGATGGCGCCACCTCAGAGGGTGCTCTCTTGGAATTTGAAATTCAAACTCACCTTTTGTAGGGAGTCCTCAGGTGGCGCCACCTCAAAAGGGCTATTTTTATTAAAAGAAATAAAATAAATACAAAATGGAGCCAAATGGAGTTCTGGAATGGCGCCACCTCAAAAGGTGTTCTGAGGTGTAAAGTTGGAATAGTAGGGGCATGCCATGTGGCGCCACCTCTGGGGAGTTCAAATGTTTGAAATTTTGCTTTTTCTGCAGGAAAGGAGATCTGGACATGTGGCAGTCCTGGATGGTTCCATACTTGACAAGTGTCATCCTGCTGGAGGAGGTTCTTCATATGGCGCCACCTCATGGGGGATTTGAATTTTAAATGGAGGTTGGCCCTGGAGGAATGGGGGGTGGACATGTGGCGCCACCTCAGGGTGGCTCCTACAATGCCATGTGGCAAGAGAACAAGAATGGAAGAAGCAGAATGCGCCACCTCAGGGAGGGGTTTTTCCACTTTTTCTGATGCAGGGAGGTCTGGGCTCAGAAAATGACCATTTTGCCCCCCAGCGATTTCAGAGGCTGGATGATGATGCTTGGTGGAACTGTCGGGGAGGTGAGTGAAAATTTGGGGTGTTTACAGAAGCCCCTCTTTGCTACTAAGCCGGCTCATGGTCGAGCTTAGTGGCAAAGAAAAACACACCAAATTTGGGCTATACATAAAAAAATGCCCCAGTTAGAAGGATCTGACTGGGTGTGAAGAAATTAGCCCGAGGAAGATGGTAGATATGAAATGGAGAATGAAGAGGAAAGATTTGCTCTATGATGGCGAAGTTCAGGTTTATGTCCTTGACCTGAACGGGACAAAAATACCTCGCATGGAACGAAGCTCAGGTTTGACCCTTAACCTGATTGGGGAATGGAATATCTCATCGAAATGAGACTCAGGTTTGTACCCTTAACCTGATCGGGCGGAAAATGAAATACCTCATCGATGGAGGCTCAGGTTTGTACCCTTATCCTGATCGGGCGGAAAATGGAATACCTCTCTGATTGAGGCTCAGGTTTATACCCTCATCCTGATCGGGTGGAAAATGAAATACCTCTTTGATTGAGGCTCAGATTTATACCCTTATCCTGATCGGGTGGAAAATGAAATACCTCGTCGATTGAGGCTCAGGTTTATACCCTTATCCTGATCGGGTGGAAGATGAAATACCTCGTCGATTGAGGCTCAGGTTTATACCCTTATCCTGATCGGGTGGAAGATGAAATACCTCTTTGATTGAGGCTCAGGTTTATACCCTTATCCTGATCGGGTGGAAGATAAAATACCTCTTTGATTGAGGCTCAGGTTTATACCCTTGTCCTGATCGGGTGGAAAATGAAACGAAATCCTCGAAGGAAGAGACCATGATGGAACCTTCGGATTTTGCACAATAAATCCGACAGGGTTTTTGCAAAAGGAAGGAAAATGGGGTCCCTAAAGCTTGAAAAGGGATTGATTTTTGGGTGTCTCATTGCTGAGACTAAATAGCTTTTGAAATTGCCTTTTGCGGGGAATGATTGGTGGTTCGACCTCGAACCGAAATGGGACTGTCTATGGTGGGACAGTGGGGACACAGGGAAGTGTGCAAGTCTGAGAGTCCATGCTCTCAAAGAAGGGAAGGAATCAAGTCCTTAGGAGGGATTTAAAATTGGTGTCAGGATGCATCGAAAACGAACATCAAGCTCTCACTTCATGTCAGGATAGCTAGAAAATATTGTCAAAATGTTGGAAATTTTGTTGTTGATTCAAAATTTTTGAAAATGTTGCATGTTGTTGCAAAGATGTTCTTTCTCTTCTACCCAAAGCATTACCTACAAGCAAGGTTCGCTTCGTAGAATCGAGATTTGAAATCCAAATTGCTCGCAATTGACCTTCTTCGAGGAAGTTATCAATTTCCTTGATATGAGCAGGAAAGAGAATTTGATATTATGAAAGCAATTGATGAAATAGTATTGATAATAGAATTTCACAAGATTAAAGAGGATTCTTGATAGATTTGGCAGTTTGATATCCTGAGAGCTTCTCTCTTGATAATCTTTCTGCGCTCTGAATGCTCTCTGGTGTTTTGCTACATTCTCCTTCATTTTGGAGATGTTCTGACTTTTTTCTCTCTTTCTTTTTCCTCTCTTTCTCTCTTTTGGGGAAGGGTACGTCACAAACTCCTTCAACTTGGAGATGTTTCGATCCTTCTTGGGCGATGGGTTTGGAGATCTTTGGGTGATAGCTGAAATTAAATATCTTTTAGGGATTGTCGAGAGGTTCATCGCATCTGCCTTCATCTCGACAGTGCTTTGGACTTTTCCTGGAAGGATCCGTCACAAACTCCGTCATCTTGGAGATGTTTCGAATCTTCTTTGGCCCCGGGGGTCTATTCGCCTAATTCGCCTTCATCTTGACGACAGGTGAGAGATCCCTTTTGCGGATATTCAATTGCAGCTTAGGTGATTTTGAGGAAACAGGGTTTTGATGAATTCTCTCTTTTCTAGCACTCAGGATATTTCCACTGCCTCGTCCTTACAAGAATAGCCTTTAAAGATGCGCCATTGACTGCGATCAATATCGATCATCTACGGCTTTTCAATAACATTGAATCTTCTTTTCTGGCCATATTGAGGATTTATCCTTCATCCTTTTGGTTGGTCAATAGAAAGAATTTGAAGTTTGAATCTCTGTTCGTAAAAGCTTCACTCTTTTGGGAGTAATGCTAAAGGTAACTGGAGATTTGGGCAATAAAGATTCTGAAATCAACAATTGATTGACAAATTGACTAAATTTTCTTGAAATCCTTGGTGAAAGTGAGTATTTGAAGTCCGGCTCAACACATCCGTGACGAAAATTCTCCTCTCTTTTTCCCCAAAAAGAGAGACTCAGGCTTAGCCCTTACCTGAATGGGAAATGGGAAATACTCCTCTCTTCCCTGAAGAGGAGGTGTTTGCAAAACGAACTTTCGAAGAGAAATTGAGCTTTCGTCAAAGCTCCCTAATATTAGGCTTCTCTTATGGAAAGGGGGCCGATAATAGTGAGGTCTGAAAATTGAGTCATGAAAGGAACGAGTCCATCACACTCTCCCTGCCAAGAGGGTTCTTCATGACGAAAATGGCCTAGTATGAAATTGGGGGGTCACAAGAAAAACGAGTCTCCGTCGAGCCTCTCCCTTAAAAAGGGTTCCTCGTGTGAAATTGGAAATTGTTTTGCAAACGGTTCACAAAGACGCGAGTCCCTTCAAACTCTCCCTAAAAAGGGTTAAGTGAACGAATTGGATAGCATGCGAAAAGAACGAGCTCCCTCGAACTCTCCTTAAAAAGGGTCTCTCGCAAGAGAAAATTATTGAAATTGGATATTGATATTGATTGACCTGAGGGTCGAAATTGGAATTTGGAAAATTGGTTGTTGAAAATTGAATGACCCGAAGGTCGAAATTGGATGACCTGACGGTCGAAATTGAGAATTGATTTGACCAAAAGGTCAAAATTGTGAATTGAGTGACCCGAAGGTCGAAAATTGAGAATTGGTTGACCAAAAGGTCGAAATTGTGTGACCCGAAGGTCGAAATTGAGAATTGATTGACCTGAAGGTCGAAATTTTGGAAATTGGGTGACCTAAAGGTCGGAATTGGAGAATTGCTTGATTTGAAGATTTAAATTGAAATTTGGAGGGCAAAATGTCAAATTCGAGCAATTGACAGACCCTGATGATTGAAATGACTTGGATCAATCAAAGGAGAATGATGAGTTCGAGTCAGAGCTCGAATAAAATACAGAGATCATGAGTCGGAACCCAGATCAACAAAAGAAAATGAAGAGCTCGAGTCAAGGCTCGAGTAACTAAAGAGATCTCGAGTCGGAACCCGGATCAACAAAAGAAAATGAAGAGCTCACATCTGAGCTCAAATGAATAGAGAGATCTCGAGTCGAAACCCGGATCAACAAAAGAAAAGGAAGAACTCGATTCTGAGCTCGAATAAGGTAATGAGATCGCGGGTCGGAACCCGGATCAACAAAGGAAAATGAGGAGCTCGGATCAGAGCTCGAATAAAGTAAAGAGATCACGAGTCGGAACCCGGATCAGCAAAAGAAAATGAAGAGCTCGAGTCAAGGCTCGAGTAAATAAAGAGATCTCGAGTCGGAACCCGGATCAACAAAGAAAATGATTTGAATAAAAAACCCGAGTCGGAACTCGGTTTTGGGATTTTGAAAATGTACCAGTTTGAATACTGGATTTTGAAATAATACCAGTTCGAGCGCTGGGTTTTGGTTCAGTATGGGTGATGACCTCTCAATTTTGAATCATTAGGAATTGTGATGGGACTGTTTGTTGAAATCCCAATACTGACCAGATTGTTGTTAATGCAGTTGAATGCAAATGAATATGAATTGATGCATATGAATGCACAAATGCGTGAAATGAGGAATTTGTTTATCCTGCCTGCATACAGAGCAAAAATTTTAAAAATGCCCCAGTGTAACTGAGAGAGAAAGTTTGATCATTATTTGAAGAAAATAGAAAGGATTACAAGAGGAGAATAAATGTTTCAAGTATAAAACTTTTTCAAGTGTCGAGCATTAATAGGATCTGGCAATTCTACCCCATCGGCATTGATGAGCCGATATGAGTTGCGGGGTAATGCTTCTTTGACAACATAGGGACCTTCCCAATTTGGTGACCATTTGCCGCCGAGACGATGCTTGAGATAAGCTGTGGATCAAAGTACTAAATCATTGACTTTGAATCTTCTTTCGATGATAGATTTCGCATATTGCCTGGCTACTCTCTGGCGATAGGATTGAGCATGCTCTGCTGCTTTTAGCCTTTTCTCGTCGAGTAAGTCTAGCTGCACTAGTCGCTGCTGCTGGTATTGATCAAGAGGTAATTGCAGAAGTGAAGCAAATTTCAAAGCGGGCTTCTGAACATGTAGCGGCAACACTACTTCTGTTCCATAGACCAGTTCTGATGGGGTAGCATTCGTTGGAGTGCGAATGGTGGTCCGATAGGCCCATAGTGCGTCGTGGATCTTCTCATGCCAGTCACGGCCTGTTTCCACAGTTCGCTCCAAGATACGAATTAAAATTTTGTTGGTGGCCTCTGCCTGACCATTCCCTTGAGGATAATATGGAGCGGAAAAATGGTGATAGATCTTGAATTTTGAGCAGAATGTCTTCATCTTTTCATTCTTGAAATGACTGCCATTGTCTGACACAATGTCATGCGGGATGCCGAAACGGCAAAGGATGTTCTTGTGAATAAAAGAGACCACGTGTCGGCCTTCTACTGTGCGGAGACTGATGGCTTCTACCCACTTGGTGAAGTATTCTGTTGCGGCAATGAAGTATTTATGGCCATTTGAAGCTGAAGGGGTGATGGGACCTACGACATCGAAGGCCCACATGGAGAACGGCCACGGAGAAACAACAGATTGTAAATATGTTGCCGGAGCATGGGTGGAAGGTGCGTGTATCTGACATTGCACACACTTCTTCACATAATGATAACAGTCTTGTTGCATAGTCTTCCAGTAGTACCCTGCTCTTATGATTTGCTTGACAAGGGTTTGGTAGCCGATATGGCCGCCACAAATGCCTTCGTGTGCTTCTCGCACGATTTCTTTGGCTTCGTCTTCATCTAAACATCTGGAATACTCTGAACTGAATCCACGATGATAGAGGACATCAGCCAAAATGAAATATCGAGTGGACATACGCTGGATTGCTCGTTGCTCTTTCTTTGAGAGTTCTGGAGGAAATTCATCAGTTTCTATGAAAGTTTTGATGTTGTAATACCAAGGCTTCTTCTTTTGCTCAGCCTGGTTTACTTGCTCCGCCGGAAGGAAAGCAGGTTGGTCAAGTCTGCCAATTTCGAAAGAACGACAGGATTCTCCATTTTTGAATGCCATAATGGAGCCTAAACTGGCTAGGCTATCGGCCACTTGATTAAAATCCCTCTTGATATGGAAGAGCTGAAATTCTTCAAAATTGCGGACAAGCACTGAAACAATTTTCTGATAGGGAAATAGCTTCTGATCTTTGACCTGCCATTCAGCTCGGACTTGATTGACAACAAGTAATGAGTCGCCATAGGCATGCACTCTCTTAACATTGAAGTCTAGTAGAATCTTTAGACCTTGAATCAGGGCTTCATATTCAGCCATATTGTGGGTACATTGAAAATCTAATTTAAGAGAAAACGGAATCATCTCTTTTTCTGGAGTGATTAATAGTATTCTGATGCCTATTCCTGCCATATTCTTAGAACCATCGAAAAATAAATTCCAGACTGGAAATTGCTGGATATTGCAAATTTGCTCATCAGGGAAGTCATCTTCGACTTTCGCTTCTTTGGCCATAGGAAAATCCGCCAATTGATCTGCAATTGCTTGGCCTTTGATTGATTGCTGCGAGACATATTCTAAGTCATACTGCATCAGTAAGACTTGTCATTTTGCGACTCGTCCGCTGAGGAAAGGCTGCTCTAAGATATATTTGAGGGGATTGAGTTTAGACAGAATTTTGACCTCTGATGCCAACAGGTAGTGTCTTAGCTTCTGACACATCCATACCAGAGCTAGGCAGGTCTTCTCTATTTGAGAGTATCTCTTTTCATAATCTATGAAAGTCTTACTCACGTAATAAATGGCGTGCTCTATCAGGCTGCCTTCTTTGTATTGTGCCAAGAATCTGCCGCATGCGACTTGATTGACTGAGATGTATAACAGAAGAGGTTTTCCCAATTCTGGTGGCTTCAGGATGGGAGGATTGAGAAGATACTTCTTGATTCTATCGAACGATTGCTGACATTCTAGTCCCCATTCGAACTTCACTCCTTTTCTGAGTAAGTGGTTGAAGGGCTCACATCTCATTGCCAAATTGTAAATGAATCGCCGGATTGACTGCATACGTCCTTGAAGGCTACGTAGTTCTTTGAGATTCTTCGGGGGTGCATATCAATGATAGCCTTTGCTTTGGCTGGGTCAACTTCAATTCCCTTTTTGCTGACCAGAAAACCCAACAGTTTGCCTGATTCGACTCCAAAGACACATTTTTGCGGGTTAAGCCTTAACTTGTAGAGAATGAGTCTCTTAAAGACTTGATCAAGTGCTTCGAGGTGATCTTCTTCCTCTTTAGATTTCACGAGGATATCATCAACATACGCATCCATGATTTTGCGTATCTGATCGTGAAAGATGACAGCCATTGCCCGTTGATACGTTGCTCTAGCATTCTTGAGCCCAAAAGGCATAACTGTATAGCAGAAAGTGCCCCAAGGCGTAGTAAAGGAAGTTTTTGATTGGTCGCGGGCGGCCAACTTAATCTGATTGTAGCCAGAATATCCATCCATGAAAGAGAACATAGCATGTCCTGTCGTGCTATTGACTAGAAGGTCGATGCTTGGAAGTGAATAGTCATCCTTCAGAGTTGCCTTATTGAGGTCTCTGAAGTCTATGCAGATCCTTACTTTGCCGCTTTTCTTTGGGACAACGACGATATTGGCCAACCAATCCGGGTAGTCAATAGCTCGGATAAATCCTGCTTTGAACAAATCTTCAAGTCCTTCTTTGACTTGTTGTTCTATTCTGGGATCCATTTTTCTCAGCTTCTGCTTAACTGGTTTAGCATCCGGTTTCAAGACGAGTCGGTGCTCGACCAATTTGGGGTCTAAGCCCGACATATCTTCATATGTCCATGCGAACACTTCTTCATGCCTCTTGAGAAAATCTGTAAGCCTTTTCTTTTCTTCAGGACTCAAACTGTTTCCGATCTGGAGAATTTTGGGATCTTCCTCTGAACCTATATTGAAACCTTCAGTTGGATCTTGTACTAAAGGAGATGGTTCATCTTGCCTCTGAACAGCGGCGAACTCTGGTAATTCCTGAAGAGACTGATCAAATTCTGTACCATCATCTAACTGCTTTGCACTCTTGCCATCTTCGGTGCTTGCTTTGATTCTGTGAATTGCTGTCGACTTTTGAAAGGCCTTGGGATTGAGAACGAGCTTCTTGATTGTCCGAGAAGTCATTCTGAAATTTTGGAGAAGAAATCTGGTTCAGATAAATCGGCCTACAGCAAGACAAGCAATCATTTGAAGAGAACCATGCATAAAATGGCATTGAATTATAAAATGATGAGATAGACAGAAAGGGAGTAGATGGCATCCGGATAGACAAAGAAACTTGGAATTTTATTGATTTATCAATGACATCGATAAAATGAGACATTTATTTGGAAAAGAATAGAAAGACAATAACAAATGGTCTTCATTGTGCCCCTTTGACAAAAACAGTCTCCTTTGACGAGCTTCCGCCGGCAAACCCTAGTCCTGCTCTGTGGGGACGATGTTTCTGGATTATTGGCTCGATGCGGCCATCTTCGTTCTTGCCGAGTCCCTTGAAGGGTTGATAGCCATGCTTCAGGAGTAACTCAAATCCCTTTCTTGACTTCATGAATTGTGGAAACAATGGGTGATCCTTAATGGTGCTGTAGTCGGTTCGGCCTCCGACTTTGAAGAATTGAGGACCTTTCCATCGGGTCGTGGCTACCGTGTGCAGAGATGGCTCTGATGGTGCCTGAAGTATTTCTCGATTTTCTCCGTGACTGATCTCTTCACTTTCCCTGATGCTGGGAATATCTGCATTGATTGATGGCCGGGGAATCATGGGCTGCGGGAGCCTTTCTTCTAGGTCTTCTCCCAGTATTGTGGTAATCATTCCACCTTTTGACCACTTCACACATTGATGGAGGGTGGAAGGCACTGCATTAGCATTATGAATCCACGTCCTTCCAAGGAGCAAGTTGTAGGTGGGTGGTACGTTAACCACATGGAAAAGCACTGAATGTACTGAATAGTTGATGAACACCTCCAGGAATATCTTCCCTTTGGCCGTTTGACCATGATTGTCAAACCCATAGATGGTGATAGGGTCTGGAATATATTCTTCATCCTTGATCCCTAACGCTTTTGCGGTCATCTCAAGGCAAATATTGAGGCTACTGCCTCCATCGACCAGCACATGCGGTACCGTCATTCCTCTGACTCGAACGACGATGTAAAGAGCATTATTGTGAAAGGAATGAGGCTTTGGAAGGTCCTCATCTGAGAAGGTGATTGGCGCATTGGTCATGGCAGAGTTCACAATCTGTGCCATGTCTTCAGGAGTGGTACTGGGCTTAACTTTGATATTCCTGAGTAGATCCTCCAGTACTTGTCGGTGCTTGCTAGAATTTTTGGCCAAATCAAAGATGGAGACATTGGATAGAGCGGTCAGAGGCTTCTGACTTGAATTCTCTGGCCTTGGTCTAACGATTTGCTTGAAGAAGTCAGGAGTTCTTTTTGATTTGGGGACTGACTTCACAGGTGCTTCAGAAACTTTCATTTTGCCAAATGCTGAAATTAAGTCCATCTTCTTGGGATCTGGAACTGCTTGTCGTAGCACCGATACCTGGTGCTGAACTTGTAGGTCTTGTGCAGAACATGGCTTGATGTGCTCATGTGGTAAGAATGGCTATGCCGACACTACTGCTGTGGTGTGTGGAGAAAATTGGCTGATTGAGAATATCCATCTTCTCTTCTTCTTCTCCTTCCACTAGAAGATTTTTTTCAATGAGGTCTTGTATGATGTTTTTTAGAACAAAGCAGTTCTCAGTGTTGTGTCCCACTGTCCTGTGGAACTTGCAGAACTGATCTTTCCATTTCCCCATGGGCACAGGGGTATCGGCCAATCTGGGCAATTTGACTATTTCTTTCGATAGCATATACTCGAGCACATCCTCGAGTGATTGGTCAAGAGGAGTAAACTTTCTGTCGTAGCTCCATCCTTCATGTTTGGCTTTCTCACGCAGCTTCGGCCCTTGATCCTGTTGAGGAGGCTTGCTGTACTGAGGAGCAGGCTTTGCTTTTTGGTCCTTGTTGCTTGAACTGCCAGTGCCGTAGCAGTAATCTTTCTTCTGCCCTCTGTATCGATTTTGGCCTTTGTTGCTGTTGCTGGCAGAATAAGTGAAGTGAGCTTTCTTTTTCTGCTCACCTTGGGAGTTGTTCTTGGAAAAGGTGAAGCCTTCATAGACTCCATTTTCCACACTTAGTTCGAGCCATTCGGCTCGTTCAGTCAACTCAATGAAGGTCCTGGATGGTGCTGTGGAGATCAATCCTCTTAACGGCTGCGAAAAATTGTTGAGGATTAGGGACAATGCATGCCTTTCCGAGATAAGATCTCTCATCTTATTATAGGATGATCTCCATCTGTGAATGAAGTCCCGTGCTTTTTCGTTCTCATTCTGCCTTAAATTGCAGAGATGACTCAGTGTAGGCAGCGCTTCTGTGTTGAACAAGAAGCGTTCAATAAAGAGATTCACAACTTTGTCGAACTCTTTGAGCTCGATGGGGTTGATATGCTCAGCATACCACTTAGCTGCAACTCCTTCCAAGCTGCGGGGGAAGCATAGAAACAATGCTCTGTTGTCCCTCTTAAACCGAGAGCATTCAACAAAGAATGTGGCAAGATGCGCTTTTGGGTCGCCGGAACCATCGAACTTGATGAATTTACAGGGGAGATTCTCCAGATCATCATCCCCTTCTAAGCCGTCATAGAAGTCCTCACTGGTGAAGACTTTCTTGCCCTTGTCGCGGGCTTGCAGATCCTTGACAACTCGGGCCATTTCTTTAAACTGCGCTTGCAAAGGCTCTTCTTTATCTCTGCTCTTTGATCTGCGGCTTTTACTTTGGCCACGCTTCTGAAATGCCGGAGGCACCTCATATTCTTCATCAGTATTTTCAGTGGAATCTGATTCATCTGAAATCTCTTCTGGCTGGGTCTGCTTCTTGGGAGCCTTCTTACCCCTGTGACCATGGAACCTTTCTTTGAATGGATTTCTTTCTGAGCTGGTCCCGGGCTGCTCATTCATCATCTTGTTTGTCATTTTTCGAAACATGGCATACATTTGAGGATCTATGCCATCATCTTCTTGTTGCTGCTCTTGACTCTTCTCAGACCGGGGGGAACCCATTTCTTCTTCTGAGGCTGACGAGTACTGCGGTGTTGCTGTCCTTTTGCCTGATCTTGTTTGCACCATCAAATGTTGTGGATGCTCTCTGCAGGGCAAAGACCTGATTAGATTTTGTAGGAATTGATTTTTTTTGGAAGAAATGTTTGCTGGAAATATGGTAGACAATTTGAAAAAGATATCCCATTACTAGGGACTGAGTCGTTGCGGGAATCACGACAATTGTGTTGTCATTCCTTCTGCAAAAGAAATAAACAACGAAAATATGCCTTGTTACCTAGGCGAGGTCGTCAAACCACAATGGAAGGAGAAAGGAAATTTTATTGAAATGAGGAAAATATGATTTTATTGATCTTGACAAAGAGGTGGGGGACAAACAATTTGCCACCATTCACGATTGTCGGCAGACACTCTAGGACCAGAAAAGATTTTAAGAGAGACAAAGGAATCTCAGCTGTAGCGGGCAGAATGATATGCCCCGGACCATTGCGCGGAAGTGAGGTCGAATTCTGCCATAGCTCCTGATAATAGTCGAGCTTCGACATACTGCTGCCTCTGGGAGAACTGCCGAACACATCTCTCTGGTTGGTAGTAAGTGCAGAAGAATGGTCCTAGCAACTTGAACCGCTTGCCATAAGCGTATGTGTATCTGGGAGGGGATAACTGTCGATCAAAATAGTCCCAGACTACGTCATCTTCTTGAATGTTGTTGATCATAGATCGGTACTGCGCCACTGGAAGGAGTTCTTGACCATTGTATCTGAAAGAGCTTGCTCGGGTTGGAACGTGTTGGAAAAACCAGGATTGAAGTGCGTAGATGCAACCTTCAACTAAAATGGATTCACCAAGTGAGAATCGAGTCAGACCTCGATATAGGAAGGCAAGCGCTGCCATGGCTACAGAGAGGCGATTGGTTTGCCGACTTCCCCATCTTCTCATAAGCTGGATTATTCTGATGTCATGTAGTTTTGCCCATCTGGGAAGAAGGATAATCCTACAGTGCATAGAACCATTGCATTTTGAATCCTTTCTTTGGCTGTTCTTGATAGCGAGCTGACTTCGACGAAGGTCCCGTACTGGCGGTACAACTCAAGTAGGTCAGCATATTCATTTCCTTCTAACTGGATCAGGGGCCAAGATCGGCGGCCTGTCATACGAGCTAAGGAGTCTCGGGGGTCCAAACCCTTGACATTGATAAGGAATTGGTGCTCTAATGGGTCTCCTGGTTGACCGGCTGGTTCTGGTAACCCCATGATTTCTGAAAATTCATCCATTAAGACGGTCATTTCTCTCCATGGGAACCAGAAGGTACACGTCCGAGGATTCCATCGCTCCGCCATTGCATGGATCAGGTTGCCATTGATGGTCTGCTTTCCGACTGCTGACGCGAGTTCTAATCCGCACTCGCTCAAATGGTCCGGGAACATTCGGGAAAAGCTTTTTAGCCAGGAATAGTACCACCGGGGAATGAAAGTTCCGGTGCTAAGGGCTCGATGTTCAGGACGACTTTGTCGCACCTCGAAGGAGATGTGACCTTCAGGAAAGATAGGATCGACTTGACTGGATGCCATCGAACTGGAAACAGAGAAAGACTCAGAATGAGACTTAGGAAAATGTGAGAAATTTTGAAAAATTTTGCAGGCAGGATAAAAATGCAGTTAGAAATTCGAGATCCAGTAGAAAGGTAGAATGTAAAATCGCCTGGAGTTTTGAAAGAAATTGGATATTTGAAAAAATCATCCAGGGTTTGAGAAAAAGACCTTGTGGAAAATAAGGATGTTTTGAAAAAGGCCTAATGAGTTGAAAAACATTGGGAAGCACAAAGAATTAAGAAAATCATACATACAATCACATCCTGCACAAACATTTATGCACATTCAGCACTCCCTCAAAGGCTGACTCTAGGTGCATCAATTTTAAAACAGCTGTAGGACCCTAATCCTAACTCTAGGTTCAGATCATCTTTGTCCAATCCAGTTATGCCGATATACTCGAACCGAAATCCGAGGTACGTGGCATAGAATTTCAACTCTGGTTCTAAGGTAAGGTTTTCCAACATCCTTGAGCGCCTACCGATATACTTCGGACTGTGGCCCGCGGTACGTAGTAGGGGGGTGTTAACCCAAATAGTTGGCCCAGTTGTGAGGCTCTGTCCCAAACTAGGGTTCTGGAAGAGAGCCCAGCAATGTGAAGACCGGGTAATAATAGGTAAGGGAGTTTTGAAAAAATGATCACATGCAAGAAATAGAAGGCTCTAAGTCCTAGAGAGATAGATTTTGAAAATCTTTGAAGAAGCATACATTGTTTGCATTCAGATCATAAATTGAGGAGAGTTGTATTTAGACCTAAGTCTATGTGAGAATGAAAATTTCTCCTCAATATGGTCCTACCAAACCACGCCTAAGCTATATGCAATCAATGTCAGCTAGGTCAGAATATAGGCTCCTAGGTTCACATGATAGCAAAAAGTAAAGAGCTGACATTTTGTGAACATAATTTTGATAATTAAACTAAGTCAAGCACTACTTTGACCAGACGAGGACAGGTCCCATCACGGTCGCCAAACCTGTTATCGTCGCGAAATTTTTCCCCCGTCTTCCCTTCCTTGCGGAAGAGAGAGAGGAAAATGCTTTCGCGCTTCAAACTTGACCGGATTTTGGAAATTGTTTTGAAATACTCTCCTCCGTTTTGAAAATTGCGGGAAAATCCATGGGATGGGGCTCGACCTGTCGGTACGAGGTTCGACCGTTCCTGCTGCCTTTAACAGGGGTAATCAAACCAAGGACCGAAATTGTGCTTGACTTAGTGAAATTATCGAAATTGTGTTTTATCCTAAATGCACAGAGAATTCAGGCATGTGCTATGAGATTTTGGAAAATGCAAGTTGGAAAACATGATGTATGCTTAGGAAACATTTGGAGTTGGAAAAACATTTCTCAGGAAAAAGCTGAAAGTCAATTTCTCAGGAAAATTCACGTGAAAAAGGGTTTTTGAAATCACGGGAAAGTTCATGAAGTTGTGGGAAAATCATGAATGGTTGAAAATCCAGGGAAAATGGAAGTGATTCTTGAGAAAAGGGTGAACCTTTGAAAAGGGAAACACTTCTTAGGAAAAATAGGACTTTGAGAGTTTTCTTAGGAAAATGATGGAAAATTTATAGGAAAACTCATTGGAGAAGGAAATTCAAAACTTGGGGAATCGAAATCCTGGGAATTTTACCTTTTGAAATACTTGGGAATCATTTTTTTGATTTTTGAGGAAGATTGAAAAACTCTTTTTGAAAATCTTAAGAAAATAACATTTTCCAGGGAAAACTGTGGAAAAACTTGACTTGGGAAAACCGATTTTGGAAAATACTCAGAGTTTCTTGAGAAATCGATTTCTTTGAGAATGAAATTTTCTTAAGAAAATCATGGGAAAACCAATGATTTCATGATGCAAATGATATGAATGTATGAATGCACTTTCTAAGAAATTTATTTGAAAAATGTGTATTAAGTCAAAATAAATCCTTCACATATTCTGACTGTGGCCATGAATATGTTCAGAGTTTTGATTGATTTAATGCACAATGCTTTGAAAACATTGGAAATATGATGTGCATTTTAAGATAGCCTAAGCGTGTAGGCTCAATGTGACTAGTAGAAAGATGATGGATCTGGGTCTCGTCCATATTCCGACTAGGGCCGTAAATATGGATTCCACCGAGTCCATCAACTCCCTAAGAGTTGGTGCACGTGCCATTCGTGTACATCCATAGTGCTTTTGAAATAAAATGCATGAATCATAGAAACAGGATATTGCATAAATTCAAACTATATAATATGCATCCTAGTCTAAGCAGGAAATTAAAATCTTATTCCAAAATTTACATTATTACATCACTACATAAATGAAATAAAAGAAATTTGCAGACTTCAGCTCCTTCTTTTGAATGTCCCTGCCAAACTTGAAATAAGGTTAGCTCAAATATGTGGGTTTTTCCAAGATTTTCCAATAATATTATGAAATTATTGGATTTAATTGGATATAAACCCTATTCTTATGCTTCCTTGATATTTGAAATGATGAAAATGCAAGAAATTCAGTGGAAAATAGTTTGAAATTCAGAATTGGGGTCAAAATGACCAAAATACCCTTAAAATTAAAGCTACACCTTTAAAATCAGGGTTTTTTGAAGGAAAACTTGGTAAAATTGAGATTTCGAAATTCAAATTGAATCAAATGATGATGAAATGCAGTAAGAGACATGATGACATGCTGCTAAACATATTAGGACTGCAAAATCAGAATTTGACATTTTGCAATTTATCCAAAATAACGAATTTTGCTTGTTTTTCACTTGGACTCGGGTCCTGCGGGACCCTGTTTTGGTATTATGGCTAATCCGAACCTCAAATGGATTCTAAATTGCACCAAATTCGGTATGGAGCCTCTACATACTCTGATAAATAGCCTAGCATGCTAAAAATCACGAAATGATATGATTTAAATGCTAAAATTTAAAGAAAGTCCTAAAATGGTGGATTTTGCCTATGGATCCAAACCAAATGCAATGCTTAATATGATAATGTACGATTTACACCATGAAAACTTCTGATATTTTGCAGACTATTAAAGGACCCGAAATGGAACATTTTTGGTTTTTACAGCCTCGGGATTTGAGCCATGGTGAGTTCAATAATTGAGATTTAGTTCTGACAGAGGTAAAAATTAGAAAACAGTCATGGAAATTTATGAAATTAATCATAGCTACTCACGACACATACATGAACGACTTTCATGTTCATGACTTCGGCATTTGATCAACGGAGACACAGGTAAAAATATAACTTTGCATTCCTAAATTGACAGAACAGACAAATGTAGCAAAACAGAGGACTGAAAAGAAAAATCCGAAGCAGGTATCAACACTGTTCTAAAAATCACAGGCTTTTAGATGCAAACAGAGGACACCTCGTACATAACTTTCAGTTTTTACAGTGTTGGATTTGGAGTAACACACAAAGAGAAACCATCGACCTAAGTCGATCCAAAATCTCAGAGGCCCAAATCAGGCTCTGACATGTGTCCCGAACTCTCGGATTTTGTCAGACATAAAAAAAAAATCAGAAAAATCTGATAAAATCATATTCAAAACTAGACATTCTCCCTAGTTCATAATATTTTTCGGATCGAAAATCGGATCTCCCATGAGGGATATCTCGATTTTACAAGTCGGCAAATGATTTTCAAAACGCATCCTGGGTAACAAAACCCGACTTGCTATTTTGAATGTTTACCACAGTAAACAAATTCAAATGCCTCTGAACTTTTGGCACAATTTTAGGGACACCTAAGGGCGCATTTCGTGATTTTTTTGGGATTTTTAATAAAAAATAAATGCATGAAATGATGTGTGGACTGACTGACAAAAACAGAGACCTACTGAAAATGAGCAGAATTGAAATAGATGCTAAATTAATCCTAATTAATTCATGAAATGTGCTAAATGAACAAAATAAAATGCAAATTAAACCTAGCTAAATGCATGAATGTTAAAAATCATCAAAGAAGCATAATTAAATATTTTTATATATGTCGTTTTATGAGAATAGCTCAATCCATCTCTCGGATGAACTCTTTCTTCAAACGACTCCCGAATCGAATTATGGCATCAAATCAAGGGGAAAAGAAGTGCACCTTGTTTAGTTAGGCAGCGTAGAAGCTCTTGAAAGGGGCGGATATCACGAGCTTTGTTCGTCCTTCGCTCCGGGCTTCGGATGGTTCACCAAAATCGACCCACTGTCTTCTTCACTGAGCCACAGGGGGCGTGAATTCCAAAGTGCAAAAATCGGATTCTCAAGAGGATAGGTCGAATTTCAAGTCCAATAAGAGTTCTCAAAGGTGGTCTTCTCTAAAAAAAATTGCTCCCCTCCTCCTGGGCGTGGAGCCTTGTTTTTATAAACTTTCTGAAGAAAATTTGAATTTCAGACAGGCTCAATCTGAGCCCTCCATGTGGCGCCATCTCAAGGGGTGCTATTTTGATTTTTGAGAAAATAAAAAATAAGATTTTTGTGGGTGAGACACCTCAGCAGGATTTGAAATTTTTCAAAATTTGGTTTGCTTGATTTTCTCTGCAGGAAGCTCCCAGATGGCGCCACCTCAGAGGGTGCTCTCTTGGAATTTGAAATTCAAACTCACCTTTTGTAGGGAGTCCTCAGGTGGCGCCACCTCAAAAGGGCTATTTTTATTAAAAGAAATAAAATAAATACAAAATGGAGCCAAATGGAGTTCTGGAATGGCGCCACCTCAAAAGGTGTTCTGAGGTGTAAATTTGGAATAGTAGGGGCATGCCATGTGGCGCCACCTCTGAGGAGTTCAAATGTTTGAAATTTTGCTTTTTCTGCAGGAAAGGAGATCTGGACATGTGGCAGTCCTGGATGGTTCCATACTTGACAAGTGTCATCCTGCTGGAGGAGGTTCTTCATATGGCGCCACCTCATGGGGGATTTGAATTTTAAATGGAGGTTGGCCCTGGAGGAATGGGGGGTGGACATGTGGCGCCACCTCAGGGTGGCTCCTACAATGCCATGTGGCAAGAGAACAAGAATGGAAGAAGCAGAATGCGCCACCTCAGGGAGGGGTTTTTCCACTTTTTCTGATGCAGGGAGGTCTGGGCTCAGAAAATGACCATTTTGCCCCCCAGCGATTTCAGAGGCTGGATGATGATGCTTGGTGGAACTGTCGGGGAGGTGAGTGAAAATTTTGGGTGTTTACAGATCTCAAAAAAAGGTTCAGAATAAAGCAAGAGTGGAGGGTTCTATTTGTGAGGCGTACATTTTAGAAGAGATTTTAAATTTCTCATTTATGTACTTTGAACCTTATATTCCAACACGTTACACTTGCCCACCTCGTAATGATGATGAAGAATAATTTACTGTAGCTGACAAACTAACGATATTTTAACCACTTAAGCATGCCTTTGGTAGTTGACAATCAAGACTCTTGGAAGATCGAGAGCAAGACACAACACAAATCTATATCCTTTTTAATTGCTCAGCAATCGACCCCTACATCGAGTAAGTATACTTAATATGTAACACCAAGTTCTATACGTGTGTACATGGTTTTGTAATATAAATATTTGTTAAGTGTAGACGATTTGAACAGAAGTTACGAACATAACTTTCACATCTCACTGATTCAGAAGTACAGAAAGAACATGAAAATAAGTTTGTGGCATGGTTGAAACAGTTAGTAAGGATGATGACCGACATTATTTTCGTGTAAACAACAATAAGTTACACTACAAAAAAAATGTTAATTAGCGACAGAAAAAATTCATCATAAATTTATGACAGATTAGCGAGAGAAAGATATTCGTCGCTAAAATTTTGCTTATTTGTGAAATTAGCGACAAAAAATATTCTGTCGCTAATCCATCGCTAATTAGAGACGAATTAACGATGGAATTTATTTCGTCGTAACTTAGCAACGGATCAACGGCAAAACTTTTTCATCGCTACACCGTCGCTAAGTAGTGACAACCTCGCGATTGAATTTATCCATCGCGAATCCGTCGCTAATTTCCCTATAAATCCCTAATTTGAATCCCTTTCTTTCTCTTTTTTGTTTCGTCTTTGTCGCCCACTGCGTTTCGTCTTTGTCGCCTGTCGCCTGTCGTCCGTCGTGTTTCATCTTCGCCGCCCATCGCCCCTCGGCCCACCGCCCCTCGGTCGTCGCCCGACGCCTGTCGCCCAACGCCCAATGCCAGTCACCTGACACCCACCGACCTCCCCCTTTGGCTCAGGTAACCCCTCGACTCCCCTGTCTCTTTCCTTTTTTTGCCAGCCATTTTCTTTTTTGCTAGGGAGGGGCCGAGCCTCCCTGTCTTTCTGTCTTAGGGGATGCGAGGGAGGGGCTCGACCCCCTCCCTATGTTTTTTTCGCCAGGGAGGGGCCGAGCCCCCTCCCTGTCTTACGGGATGCGTGGGAGGGGCTCGTTCCCCTCCCCCCTTTTTTTTTTGCCAGGGAGGGGCCGAGCCCCCTCCCTATTTTTTTCGCCAAAGAGGGGCCGAGCCCCCTCCCTGTCTTACGGGATGCTCGGGAGAGGCTCGGCCCCCTCCCCTTTTTTTTTCTACCAGAAAGGGGCCAAGCCCCCTCCTTGTCTTTTTTTGCGAGGGGCTGAGCCCCCTCCCTGTCTCCTTGTCTTACAGGATGCGAGGGAGGGGCTCGGCCCCCTCCCCTATTTTTTTTTTCGCCAGGGAGGGGCCGATCCCCCTCTTTGTCTCCCTGTGTTACGGGATGAGAGGGAGGTGCTGAGCCCCTCCCTTTTTTTTTCGCCAAGGCGGCCCTCCCTGTCTCCCTGTCTTACGGGATGAGAGGGAGGGGCCGAGCCCCTTCCCTTTTATTTCCCCAGGTAGGGGCCGAGCCCCTTCCCGATCTTACGGGATGCGAGGGAGGGACTCTGACCCCTCTCTGTTTCCTGTTTCGCCAGGTAGGGGTTAAGCCTCTTCCCTATATTGTTTTGTATATTTGTGCTTTGCAGGTACGCTGGTGAGCTAATTACGTGATGCTTAGTGCTAAGCATCACATGTGGCTAAAAATGCAATGCAAAAAGAAATAAGAAAAAAATACAAAGGCAAAAACAATTCAAATCGGGTAAATACCCGTGGTGAGTAAGTGATGCAAGCACATCACATGTTATTTAATTTATTGGATGCAATATTTTTTTTGTTCACATACTCATTTAGTTGTGGATATCTAGGACTACTTTGATGAAGTTTGAAAATCATGCTGAGCATGTTTTTAATGTATGAGAATAGAAGTGTTCTTATTTTTGGAGTACGAATTCCATGATAGTAGTTAGCGGGATATTGGAGTGTGTTTGCTGCAGGTACATGTTTGACATTGTTTTGATATGAATGATTTGAATGTATTGTAATATTTGATGTGTTTGTATCCATGCTTGCATGAAGTTATTTTTCATTTGATTATGCCTTCCATGTGAAATTGTATCACGAAAGCGTGCTTCAAATGAATGTATCATTTTATGGAATGTGATTTCATATTTCTAAATATGCTCGTGATGTGTATAAATATGATGTGATGGTATTACACTCGAAAATTTATGCATTAATTGAAGCAAAAAATTACTCACAAATAATCACCAAACAAGAATTAATAGATAAATTAGATTTTTTTCATCATAGCATTATTAAGATTCTCTTTTAACTGGTGATGATAATATCTGTAACATTATAGGACAAAATGACTGCAAACCGTGAATGGATGTACCGTAGGATAGTTGATAATGAGGTGTTGCATGAATATATGGATGGTGTTGACAGTTTTATTAAATTCGCAATGGCAAGTGTCAGTACAGTGGATCCCACCGGTCGGATTAGATGCCCCTGTACGATGTGTAAGAATAATCGATTCGTAGAACCTCATGGCGTTAGACATCACCTATAAAGGAAGGGTTTTGTTAGTGGTTATCAGAATTGGATGCTTCATGGTGAAGATTTTTGGAATAATTTTGACGCACGAGTGGATGTGATGCACGATAATGCATATGTGAATTTGATATTTGATGCCGCAGGACCAGAAATGGGTTATGCTATGGAACATAATGATGCACCAACTGGGGTAGAGGAAAAAGCAACAAACGATGCAACTAGTATATTTTATGACTTACATCGAGATGCTAATGAGCCACTGTAGAATGGTTGAAAGAGTCACACTATCTTATCTGCAGTTCTTCAACTACTGAATTTGAAGTCAGACTATAATTTGAGTCAATCATGTTTTGACCGTCTGTAATCTATTTGGAAGAGTATATTGCCCAAAGATGAGAAATCACCACAAAATCTCTACCGTGCGAAGGTTATGGTCAATGCTCTAGGTATGGGGTATCAAAAGATAGATACTTGTCCAAATCACTACATGTTGTATTTCAAAGATCAAGAAAATAGCAGATCATGTCCATCATGTGGACATCCTCAGTTCAAGCCAAAGACAAAGAACAATGGTAGTAAAAGGTCAAAAGAAGTGTCATATAAGTCACTCCGCTACTTCTCTCTCACCCCTATATTGCAACGACTGTATATGTCTTCGAGGACAGCTAAACAAATGATATGACATGTAAATAAGTTCGACATGATGAAGACAAGATCACACATCCTGTTGACGCAGAAGCTTGGAGGTACTTTGATCGTACTCATTAGAACTTCGAAATGGAAGTGAGAAATGTTAGGCTAGGTTTATGTACAGATGGATTTAATCCATTTGAGGGTAGATCAACCCTATACTCGTATTGGCCGGTAGTTGTCACCCCATACAACCTTCCTCCAAGTTTGTGTATGAAGCGTCAAAATCTTTTCTTGTCTCTATTGATCCCTGGTCCGAATTTTTCGGGCCAAAATCTTGATATATATTTAAGGCCATTGATTGATGAATTGAAAATACTATGGGATGACGGTGGTCTCATGTACGATACCCACAAAAAACAAAACTTCAATATGAAGGCTGCTATTTTATGGACAATCAGTGACTTCCCTACATATAGTATGTTATCTGGTTGAAGCACACATGGGAGGTTGGCATGTCCATACTGTATAAATGATATAAAATCTTTTAGATTGACGCATAGAAGGAAGCCGTGCTGGTTTGATTGTCACCGTCGATTTCTACCCAGCGACCATCCATTCTGACGACAAAGGGATATGTTTTGAGAAGGCACAACTGAAATGGAAAGTCCACCCACAAGGTTGTCTGACATAGAGATTTTAAGAAGATTGTGATACTTTCCATGTGGACTAACAGATTCCCGTAGGCCGATGCCTTTCCTTGGATTTGGAAAAGATCTCAATTGGACAAAAAAATCTATATTTGGGGAACTACCATATTGGCCAACTTTATTGTTACAGCATTATTTGGATGTGATGCATGTAGAGAAAAATGTGTTTGATAATGTGTTCAATACGGTAATGAATGTTAAACGGAAAACGAAGGATAATTCGAAGGCCCGTATGGATTTAAAAGTACTATGTAAAAGACCAGAATTAGATCTCAAAGAGTACTATGGTAAAGTAATAAAACCAAAGGCAATGTACGTGCTTGGACCAGATTAATGTGTATCAATTCATGTGCAGTGCAAGGTTTGAGCAATAAGAAGTAATACGAGAAATGAGCAAGTCACTATTGCATCATCTTCTAGAACCGATAGCGCAATAGAAAGAGTACCCGACAGAGGTGTTTGACAGATTAATGTCCTCATTCATGGTATGCAATCCACTACAAGAAAATCGTGGATTAGCGACGGCTTATATCCATCGTTAATCCGTCGCTAAACTGTTTAGCGACAGATTAGCGACGAATTAGCGATGGATAGAGGCCATCGCGAATTTTTGCTCGCTAATTAGCGTAAAAACTTATCTGTCGTTAATTCCGTCGCTACTTTGTGACAGATTAGCGACGAAAATTTTCCGTCGCTAATCCGTCGCTAAATTTAAAAAAAAAATAAAAAAAAATTATCCCTGTCGGGCAGTATTCCGGCAGCAATAAGCCAGACTTATACCGCACCCAACAGGCATTGCACAAAATGATCGCTCTGCCTCATCGCCAGACTTGTATCATCCTCCGTGAACTGGTGCTCTCCGGCATCGCCGTCCTCCATGAACCAACGTCGTCATCCTCCGTAAACCGGCATCGCCGTCGTTCTCCGTGAACCGATGCTCTCCGGCGTCGCCGTCCTCCATGAACCGACCCCGTCATCTTCCGTGAACCGGCGTCGCCGTCATCCTCCGTGAACCAGCGTCGTCGTCCTCCGTGAACCGGCGTTATCGTCCTCCGTGAACCGGCGCCGATGTCCTCCAGCGATCGCCGACCGTCCTCCGGCATCGCCGTCCTCCGTGAACCGTCCTCCGTGAACCGGTGCTCTCCGGCGTCGCCGTCCTTCATGAACCGGTGTCGTCATCTTTCGTGAACTGGCATCACCGTCATCCTCCGTGAACCAGCGTTGCCGTCCTCCATGAACCGGCATCGTCGTCCTCCGTGAACGGGCGCCGACGTCCTCCAGCGATCGTCGACCATCCTCCGGCGTCACCGTCCTCCACTCTCATGTACAAGCTCTCCAACGCGCTCTCTGTCGCCGCCGTCCTCCGAAGAAGTCAGTTTAAATCAAGCGCGATTGATTTAAATTTCGAACGGGGAGAGAGGGAAAATTTCGCGCTCGGTTTAAATCGAAAATTAGTGAGGGAATTTTTCCGTCGCTAATTAGCGACGGAAAAATTCCCTCGCTAAAATGTTTTTCTTGTATTGAGAATTAGCGACGAAACAATTGTTGTCGTCAATCCATCGCTAATTAGCGATGGATTAGCTAGAGAAAACTTTCATCGCTAATCCGTCGCTACTTAGCGACGGATTCATGAAGAAAGTTTTCTCTAGCTAATCTATCACAAATTTGCGACGGAAAAAATCCGTCACAAATTTCCGTCGCTAATTAACATTTTTCTTGTAGTGATCATTTATCAAAACTAATGTATTTCATATTTATGTGTGCTAACTTTCTGAAAGTATTTGTAGGCTTCCCATCGCTTCACGACTGCAAACGAGGAGAAAGACATGAGGGTAGTGTGGTAGAAGGTGACCACCAATCGATTTGCCGACATGCTGCACAATATGAAGACTGTAGTAAAAAAAAAAAATAGCTGGTGGGATAGATGATCCACTGCAGTAGAAGGGCCATGGGCCTTCTACTATCAGGAGAGATTATTGGGAGGGCATGTGCGACAAGTGGGTGAGCAATGAATTTTGAAATTGCTCAGCAAAGGCTGCACAAAAGCGAACGAAGATGCCCGATGCCCATCTACACACAGGTGAATTTAGGACTTTTGGGAGCCACTAGGAGAAAATGGTAACTCATCTATATATATATATATTGTCAAATTTGTAAGTATTTCTGCATACTTATTAATCAATTTTTTTATCATTTAACATTACAGGAAGCAGAAAAAGGAGACAATGTGCCTTATAAGGATGTGTTTATTGAAACACATAAATGTAAGAGCACGAAAGATTTTGTATCTGTAAACACCCCAAATTTTCACTCACCTTCCTGATATATCCATCAATCATCACATTTCAGTTCTCCGGAACCAATGAAGGGCAAAAAGATCATTTTTCAAGATTGAACCTTGCAGAAAGTCCTAAATTTCATTCTCGAGTCTCAAAACTTCTCTATTTAGACTCAGAAACATCTTCAAACTGCAAATTTTCAAAATCTCATGATTAACCAAAAGTCAAAATTTTCAAATTCAAATTCAGAGTGGCATTTCAGGAAACATGTCTTTGCATAGCATTGTATAAACATTTCATACCATTTCAGTGCACAGCATATCATTTTGAGATCCAGAACTCCTGATTTTCAAAAGTATCGATCCAGATTCGAGTTTTAAACTTTTCAAAATTGATTTTCAAAACTGTGGGCCTTCAAAATTACCAATTCTTCCCATTTTACCCCCAGGACCCCGAGTTACAAAAAGTTTTCTCAAGAATACAATCTGGACGGTTTTGATATTTCAAAATTTCGCCAGTTGGAAAGAGGGGGACACAATTTCAAAATTCATAAGACCTTATTTCAAACTTTTACAAAAAAAGGCTCCGAATTTCTCCGCATCTTTCTAAATTTTGCCCTGAAGAACCATGTTCTTCCAAGTTTTGAAATCAAACCAAAATTCACTTTGTGTTTTTTTTTTAAAACTAGCCTACTATTGTGAAAATTCCAAAATATCTCATTTGGCTTTTATTTAAAATAAGTGACGTGGGACCCGCCTCGAGGTGGTGTCACACTCAAATTCTCAAAATTTTCTCTTATTTTCAAAACAATGCCCATCCGGAAGTGGCACCGATTTATAAAACTTTTTCATTTAACTTAAATTTTAATAAAATAGTTAGTGGGCCCACGTAGGTGGCACCCCACTGAGACTCTTTGCCAAGAAAAACAAGTTTTCAAAAAGTTTTCAAATTCAGTTGAGGTGGCACCACCTTAAAAAAAAAAAGAAGAAGAAAAAAAAAAAACATTCGTTTTATCATTTTTGTTTTGTTTTTTATTTATTTATTACTATTACTTTTCAACCCAAAAAAAAAATTATCTTTACCTAACTTTTCAAAAAAAAATTGCTGGAGAAAGGGAGCTGTCCCCCATCTCAAAACGGCGAGATTTCAAAAAAAAAAATTCAAAATTTTGTTTTAAAGGTTATCAAGAAACTGGTTGAGAGGCGTCAGATTTGGGGAAAAAGAGAGGGGGCTAGCTATTAAGAAGAGGGAAGGGCCAACGAAGGAGGGGAGGCTTTGTTTTTTGAAATCTATCTCTTCAATCTCCCTTTTGGGCCTCTTCTCCTATTGGCTAGCAGAAGATCGACCCCCAACCTGCGATTCCAGCTCTCCTCCTCCCTTTAGCATCCACTTTCCTCTATTCCCAGGACTTCTTTCTTCCTTTTGCTCCCGATTGAGCTTTTAAGAGGCACCCGATGTGAAGACATCCCTCCTCTCCTTCCTTCCAGCAGGAGCAGAACCGACGGTTCCTTCTCCCCTCTATCGGCTGGTGTCCCATTTTGAACCTGTCTTCATTACCTCCAGCAGCAGAAGGACCCACAAGTCCAGTTTTTCTTACCTCTCTTCCTTCCCCAGCATCATCCTTCAACGGATCGATCAAAGACAGTCAAGAAGAACGTGATCCTCCTTTTCCATGTAGATCTGATCCAACATTGAAAGGAGCATTTCCAGCAGTCGACTAACGGTGAGTTATTCCTCTACTTTCCTTTGCTAGTTTCCCTTTCTTATTTCCTTCCCTGTTTTCCCCATCTTCCCTTCTTTGGTTCTTGTCAATTTCATTGAAAGCTCCCTCTGTAATATCGAACTGCTAGCATAGCAGCTCCGATTTACAAAAGCTACAGCAAAAAAGTGATCACACTCTAACATTTGATTGTCTGTCTGCGTTTAGCCTTGGTTTTGACATACATTTGTTTACCTGGTTTGTTACCTGGTTATGTTCTCTGATCGGATAAACAGAGGTCGACTCATACCTCTTTCATCGGCTGATTATTACCAACGGTATCACTTTCCATTAGTGATCGGCCTAATCTTATAATGATTATTGTAAAGGGAATATTTGGCTGGGGGTGATTCACTAGTAGAATCACCTAAGTTCATTTTCTTTTTTGTGTTATATCTTCGTTAGTCATTTTTTTTCTTCCATCGCATGCCACTTCATTTTTTTTTTCTCCATTTCATAGGATCGTATCAACGGTTACTCCATCCCATGTAAGAACAACTCAAGTTACATCCAAAGTTTAGCTATTTTGTAATGGCGCTGCATCACTTTTGGGCAATATCCACAACCTTTGTTGTGGCATCCGATCCCTCTTCGCTCGATAGAAAATTCTATCATCAGGATATTAGCACCCAGTAAAATACATTGAAGACATCTTTTGTTAATAAGTGCTTGCTACACCTGATATTGATTAGATAAGGGCAGACATTCACTGTTGTCTGTGAATGATTCAGACATGATAGATTCTATCCCCCAAAAGGTTTCAAATTTCCAATTCCTATAATGTTTAACTTGATTGGCATGGGCCCTCTGGTCCGTTGCCTGCATGCTCATTCATATTCCCAATGGTCATTAACCCTGTCAAGGTGATATTAGAAATGTACCTGACCTGTATGATTCCTCTCTGTGCTTCCTCAGCCTCAAATCTATGGTTTGATGGTACTGTTCATCAGTATATCTCAATAGCCTCCCTGCCAATATTCAAAACCTGTATGCCATTAACAATGTCCTCAATAGCCATTATATGTGATACTGGCGACTGAAGTACACCAGATGAGGGTTTCCGGTTCTTTTCAGCGCCTTGGGCTATGTTGGAGAAGCCAAAAAGGGGAGTTTCAGAAGTTCAGCTCAACTCCTAAAAGTTTTTTTTGTGCTGTCTATGCTGTAGCGTTGAACTTCTCTATATTTTATTGGAAAAGATTGGAGCTGCTATCATTCACGTTATTGGTACTTAGCAGAATGGGGGTGTTGATGGTTTTATCGGCTGTCATCTTTCCTATTATTGTCCTGAATGTCATGGGCTGTGCCTTTTGCTTGTTACTGCATTCACTGCATGGATGGAATTCGTTGTATCATGACATAATTATTTATAAGTGAAGTGTCTGTTGCTTTAATCTAGCAGTATCATTTGAACTGATTGCATTTAGGTAGCACATATAGTAAATCATTGAAATTTGTCCTTAGTACATCCACATGATTACATTCTAGTCTATCATTATGCAAGGCATCTATATGTTATATGTACAGGTGTGATCATGTCTCCTGTTCTCAATTTTAAGAATATATATGTACATTTTCTGTGCATTGTTTCTCATATGGATATCATCTTAGGCATTTATGTAGATGTAATTTCCATGTTTATTTCAATGAAGATGTTTTCATATATAGACTTCATTCAATGCAATTTTAGTTATTTAGGCCCACATATGTATAACCTCTCTTTAGTTTTAGCATGACTTCTAGATACTTCCCTTTCCACTCCTGATAATATACTTTTCTTTAGCTTTCTACTTTAATGTATGTCAAATCCCCTGTGTCTTGTCATTTACATCGGACTTTCAATTTTCGTTCTGTATGTTGCATTTCTTGTCTTAAGTCTCATTTGCAGGAAAATCTGGAGGATGCTGACTATTTTAATTCTATACTTCTTTTATTCATTTTGCTTTATGTCAGAGATGTAATAATTCAATTTGAAATAATATTTACTTTTACTGCTTAGATTAGGCTGCATCTCATATAGTTTGATTTCAGCACTATCCTGATTTTATGATGCATATATCTCAATTTTCAAAATTCACCGTGGATGAACACGAATGGCACGTGCACCAACTCTTAGAGAGTTGATGAACTCGGTGGAGTCCATATTTACGGCCCTAGTCGGAATATGGACAAGACCCAGATCCATCATCTTTCTACCAGTCACATTGAGCCTACACTCTTAAGCTATCTTAAAAATGCACATCATGTTTCCAATTTTTCAAAACATTGTGAATTAACTCAAATAAAACCCTGAACATATTCATGGACACAGTCAGAATATGTGAAGGATTTGCTTTGGCTTAATACACATTTTCCAATAAAATCTCTCAGAAAATCTTCTCAAAATGCAATCATCCACTCATATCATTTGCATCATAAAATCATTGGTTTTCTCATGATTTTCTTAAGAAAATTTCATTCTCAAATCGATTTCTCAAGAAATTTTGAAAATTTTTCAACAATTGGTTTTCCCAAGGCAAGTTTTTCACAGTTTTCCATGGAAATCAGTTTCTCAAGAAACTTCTAAAATTTCCAAAGTTGGATTTCCAAAATCAAAGTTTTCCCGTGATTTTCTCTGAAAAAAATGTTATTTTCTTAAGATTTTCCAAAGAAATTTCCCAATCTTTCTCAAGAATCAAAACCAATTTTCAAGGGTTTCAAGGCTAAGATTCCCAGGATTTCGATTTCCTAAGTTCTGAATTTCCTTCTCCAATGAGTTTTTTTATATATTTTCCATCATTTTCCTAAGAAAATTCTCAAAGTCCAAGCTTTCCTGTCCAGTGTTTTATTTTCAAATATTCATCTTTTCTCAAGAATTTCTTACCATTTTCTTGAGATTCTTATTTCTTTATGATTTTTCAAATCTTTATAAACTTTCTCGAGATTTCAAAACTTCTTCGTCTGAGTTTCCTGAGAGGTTGATTTCCATCTTTTCCTTGAGAAATGCTTTTCAACTCCAAATGTTTTCTAAGCATATATCATCTTTTTCCAACTTACATTTTACAAAATCTCATAGCACATGCCTGAATTCTCTGTGCATTTAGGATAGAACACAATTTCGATGATTTAACTAAGTCAAACACAATTTTGGTCCTTGGTTCGATTACCCCTGTTAAAGGCGGCAGGAATGATCGAACCTTGTACAGACAGGTCGAGCCCCATCCCATGGATTTTCCCGCAATTTTCAAAATGGAGGCGAGTATTTCAAAACCATTTTCCAAAATCCGGTCAAGTTAGAATCGCGAAAGCATTTTCCTCTCTTTTCCGCAAGGGAAGGGAAGACGGGAAAATTTTTGCGACAATGACAGTATCAGAAAATGCAAGAGCGACATTGGTATGTATTTATTGTATTAATAAACATTATAATAAACAAGTTACTATGAATTATGTTATCATAAATATTGTAATTCTTAATTATTAATTCATATTCTAATCATTACTTTGTTGGAGTCATACGAGCAGCAAATGGTACAGTGATATGACGATGACTCCACTCAACATCCACCTTTTGATCCTGCAGCATGGGTGACTGCAACCAGTGAACCCAAAAAGTATCGTGCATTCGGGTTTGGGAGTAACATGAACTCCACAGCAGTCGTTGCCTCCTGCAGTCATGACTCTCAGAGTTCTCCCGCCAGCATGAACTCCCAACGTCCGATTGACCCTGCTATGTCTTGGGATGGTGTCTGTCAGCGTCTTGAGGACAAAATGCAGTACTTTTTAAATGAAGTCATTCCTAACATTGTCCGTAATGCGTTGTACAACTTTTTTTCAGACAGGAGAACTTCATCTGCATTCAACATGAGCTCCGGTGCCCGTCAGATATAAAGATTCATGTCATTTGTTTCATGTCATTAGATTTAAAGCTAGTATATGCATGATTGAATACATATATGCATGATTGCCTCACTATGAATTTTTTTAACACCTTATAACACATATATACATGATTGATTCACTATACAATTTTTATGACACCCTTATAGCACATATACGCATGATTGATTCACTACGAAAGTTTTTTTACAACCTTACAACACATATATACATGATTTAATTACTAAAAAAGTTTTTTGACAACCTTAGAACACATACAAGCATGCTTTCATTACTATGACAACCTTAGAACACATATGAGCCTGATATTATAAGCATATATGAAAGTTTTTTAATGCCTTATAACACATATATACATGATTGAATCACTATAAAAATTTTTGACTGCCTTAGAACATGATACACATAATTGAATTACATATAAAGTTTTTTGACTGCCTTAGAATACATATGAGCATGATTGAATCACTATAAATTTTTTTGACTGCTTTAGAACATGATACGCATGATTGAATCACATATAAAAAATTTTGACTGCCTTAGAACACATATGAGCATGATTGAATCACTATGAAAGTTTTTTTACTGCCTTATAACACATATGAGCATGATATTAGCATATATGAAAGTTTTTTGACTGCCTTATAACACATATATGCATGATTGAATCAATATGAAAGTTGTTTGACAACCTTAGAACACATATATGCATGATTGAATCACTATTAAAGTTTTTGGATAACCTTAAAACACATACAAGCATGCTTTCATCACTATGAAATTGTTTTACTGCCTTAGAACACACATATGCATGATTGAATTACTATAAAATTTTATTTAGAACACATTTATCCATGATTGAATCAATATGAAAGTTTTTTTACTGCTTTAGAACACATATGAGCATGATTGAATCACTATGAAAGTTTTTTGACAACATTAGAACACATATAAGCATGATTTCATCACTATGGAAGTTTTTTTACTGTCTTGTAACACATATATGCATGATTGTGATACATAACACATTTATTTGACAACCTTATAAACCATATATGCATGCGTGAATCACTGTGACATTCTTTGACAACCTTAGAACACATATCTGCATGATTGAATAACTATAATTTTTTTTTAGTCTTAGAACACATATTTGAATTCTGTTGATGTCCTTCAGTTTATTGCTAGTCTGTGTGTCATTCAACCATTTACTTTGTTGCATTAGATTAGGTGCGTTGCATATAATTTATTTCATTATATTTTGTTTATAAATACTAACATTTTGGTTCTCTTGTAGGATGCTGGAGATGATCAACGTAGAGGAGCTGATGGAGGCATGGAGGGAGAGGCAAATCGAGAAAATGAAGAGGATGATGCCCAAAATCTTGACGAGGATTAGATTCATTTGTTTAATTTGTTTGACGTACTTGTAACTAATTATAACTTGGCAAGGACTGTATTTGGTTGTTGAAGTTTGCTTAACTTAGAACTTATGTTAAATTTGTTTCACCTGTATATGTGTTTTTTATGTGTACTTTTTTTTATAAGCAGGTTATTTGAATTGTATAACGAGAAATTTTTCTTGAGTTTTAAAATATTTCAATTTTTTTTATTTTTTTTTATTAAAAATTAGCGATGAATAATATTCGTTGCTAATCCATCGCCAATTTGAAGCAGTCGTTGGTTTGCGACAGAAATTAAGTTGTCGCTGATGGCCGTCACCAAGTTTGTGACGGACATTAGCGACGGATACGTATCCCTCGTTAAATAGTAGCAACGGATTAAATTCTGTCGCATAACCAAATCAGTCTCTAATTAGTGATGGATTAGCGACGGACATGATCCATCACTAATCTGTCACTACATAGCAACGCATCGGCGGCAGATAAATTCTGTCGCAGTTTAGTGACTAGGATTATGTGACGGACGCTATCCATCGCTAGTTTGTCGCTAATACGCATTTTTCTTGTAGTGTTACTTAATTGGTCGTGATCACAGTCATTTAATTGGTCGTGATCACAGTCATTGTTTATGTTTGTAGGTCTGCCATGGTGATGTTAATAACCAAGGAATATGCGATTTAAAAAATGATCCAACCAAAGTTATGCAATGTTATAACGGGTACATCATAAATGGTTATCGATTCCATATAAAAGACTACGGTATAAACAAGTCAACGATGAATAGTGGCGTGCGTGTCAAGGGTAGCAGCTACGGTGAAAATGAATATGACTACTACGATGTTATAGAAAAAATAATGAAGTTAATTTACTTAGACATAAATAATAGGGTAACTTTATTCAAGTGTCATTGGTTTGATCCCACAACAACAAGAGTCGACAAAGCCTCAGGCATTGTAGAGGTGAATCATAAATCAAGGTTTGAAACATATGAACCATTCATATTAGCCTCGCAAGCTCAGAAAGTTTACTATACTTCATATCCGAATATAAGGAAATCAGATACAAATGAATGATGGGCAGTTTGCAAGGTGAAGTCTAAACAATAACTCGAGTATGATCAGTTATAGGAAGACAAGATCGCTGAAGAGAGACAAGATTGTTGAAGAGGGTGATTACTATCAATCAGATGATATGTATGACTTCTTTTATGGTCATGACATTGCACATGGTATGCATGTCATATCTTCATTGTCCAATGGCACACGTATAGAAGAATGTGATCCAAATGATATACCATGTGGATGGGTGCCCAATGAAGAAGAAGAAGAAGAGGAGGAGGGAGAAGAAGAAGAATATGAAAGTCAAACAAGTGATGAGGAAGCATACTCGAGGTAGTGAAATACATCTTGTAATACATACCTTATGTTTGAATGTATTGCAATCTTTTAGAGTTGTGTAACTGATCCAATTGTATTGCAAGTTAAGAATAAGTTATCCATGATTAGCAAGTGATGTCATATCTTATATTTTAATGTATTGCAATATTTGATTTGAATGATTTGAATGTATTGTAATAATTTGAATATATTACAATGTTTGAATATATTGCTTGGAGTTATTTTCGATTTGATTATGTATCCATGAAGATATAAAGTTGTATAATTGAACCAAATAATTTTTTTATTTGTTAGAATATGGTTCATGGAGGTCACAGTGGTTGAGCACCCAGTGGTAGTCAATCCCGACCTTCATCTTCACGGGCTGCTTCAATAGGTATATCATTTAACTAATTGTATACTTGATTAGTTTAAATGCGCATTGTGTGAATTTTTAACTCATTTTTCTATAGATGATGTTTCGCTTGCACATGACCCACCTACACCAGCTATTCATGCAAGTCACGAGATAACGTTGAAAGCAAGGTCTTCTCAATCTGACACACGATGACTCATTCAAATAGTGTATATCGATAATCGACCGTAAGTATTTCATTTTCACTTATCCAATACTTATCTTATAAATAGTGTATATCGATAGTTAATGTGTACCAATTCATGTGTAGTGCGAGGTTCAAGCCATAAGAAGTAATACGAGAGATTAGACGGTCTATGAACAGCCCTGGCTCAGATATCGACCAGTTAGTTCTCTGAAGGCTTTAAATAGTAGGTCTCAGTGGCAAAGGAAAGGGTTTGTGAATGAAGGTGGAAAATTTGGGGTGTTTACACATAACCATACGCATGTTAGTTTTAAAATAACATTTCTAATTTTCCTTCTATATTTTGCATTTCTATTGCTTTTTGCTATCTTGTGTTTGCAGGGAAGCATGAGAGATCCCAATTTATTTTCATAGATTAGGGAATTTCAATATTTAATTTTAATTTAAGATTGTAATAATTTCGTATTAATGAGAAATTCTATTTTTCTGTTTAGACTAGAATGTATGAGCATATAGTTGCATTTTAAATTCTCGTAATTACTTGTGGCATTTCATTTTACTTTGTTTCTTAAAAAGCACTATGGGATAACACGAATGGCACGTGCACCATTCTAATAAGAGGTAAATAAGCCTAAGTAAAAGATTCGTATTTATGACCATAGTCAAAATACGAACAATACTTAAAATTTTTATCTTTTATGGAATAAAACTGGACCTCCACTTTAGGTCCTTTCTGAAAATTATTATATTTTCAAAAAAATGTTTTTTTCTTCTTTTATCAGAATTCAAAGTATAGATCAAATCGAGATATATTTGTGACCATAGTCATGAATATATGAAAATTTAATCTTGCTTTAATTTTATAAAAGCACAAAAATTTATTTTATTCTTTCTTAGAATTTAATTGAAGATTAAATTAAAATATATTTGTGATCATAGTCATGAATGTATTAAAATTTAATCTTATTTCAATTCTATTAAAGAATAAAATTTGCTTTTAAAAATTCTAATTTTAAACAAATTCTTTCAAATGCATTCATCATTTAAGGTAGAGTTGCATCATGATTTGCCATCTTTTTCAAATTCTTTCAAGTTATTTTCAAAATTTCATGTGATTTTTGAAATTTCTTTTTCTATTTTCAAGAGTTAAATTCAAAAGTTGTTTTGAAATTGAATTTCAACTTCAAATTCAAAATCATTTGCAAATTCAAAGTATTTTCAAAATCCAAAGTAAATTCAATTTTGATTTCACTTTACATTTTAAATTTCAATTTTCCAATTCAAATTCCTATTTCAAATCCAAACTTCAATTTCAAGTTCAAAGTTCAAAATTTCAAGTTCAATTCTGATCTCAAATCTCAAAATCGATTTCTAAGTTTGATTCTCAATTCAAAACCAATTCAATTTCCAATCAATTCTAGATTTCAAAGTTCTCAACTTTGAGCCCAATTTCAAAATCTTCAAATTTCAAACTCTCAATTCAAGTCCACTTCAAAATTTCAAACCTTTCAATTCAGAATTAATTTTTGAACTTCAGAGTCATTTTTCTAAAAAGATATTTTCAAATCCATTTCAGAATCACTTGGAAACCACAAATTTCAGAAATATTTCCAAAAACATACATCATAGCACAAGCATGATTCTCCGCGCATCTAGGATTTTAGAATAATCCATTAGTCAAAATTAGGCAAAGCAAAAGACATTGATTTGATCCTTGGTTTGATTACCTCTGGTAAGGGCGCCAGAAGTGATTGAACCTCATACTGACGAGCGAATCTCGTCTCTCCATTTTCCCGCAAAATTTCAAAAGGGAGGTGAGTTATTTCAAAATCTATATTTCTTTCAAAAAGGTCAAGTGAGACCTTGTAAAGAGTTTCTCTTCTCTCCCTTTTCCCCTAAAAAAGGAGGAAGAAGGAAAAGGGAAAATTTTTGCAACGATCACAACTGGCAGCCTGCAACAGGTCCGGTGCACTGTATTTCTAGGCGTCCCGGCCTGCGAGCAGGGCTGCGGTATTTCTATGCCGGCAGCATTGGTGTTGCACCGTTTTGCAGCCCATGGGTTGCTGGTGTGCGCCGCTTTTGGCAGCAGGTTTGTGCACTGCTTTTGGCACCCATTCTCTGCTATAATGGCAGCAGGTTGCGCATTTTCGTGGTAGCTGAAGGTTGTCCCATTTCCCCAGGTTAGTGTGTTAAGCAATCAGTTTTCTTATGGTTTTCACTTCACATGCAAGTATGGCATGTGTGGGACCTTCGCTTGGGTTTCATGTTACGATGCGAACCAGCTTGTATATATATATATATGACATTTGCAATCTTGATGGGTATCATTAGCGCACTAGCACATCATGACACGTGTATGACAACTTTGCAATAATAGCGTGAAAAGGGTTGTGTCCAATAAAACAATGCGTTAACTACAAGTTTTTCATTTAGTATTTTATAACATCAAATGCAAATTGAAAACGGCATGTAATGTGAGTCGTAAATGCAAATGCATGTTGTGAAATAATCACAGTGTAATATGCGATAATTTGACATTGTCTTGAGTATTGAATTCTACCGCCAAGTCACTCTTCCCCACTTGCACATATTAACAAAACTATGATATGAATTGTATGCAATCTATGTAGTTGATGCGATTTACATCTTAGCATGTGCACAAAAGTGATTAAAGCATATTGTGTAAATTAGAAAACATTATACACGCACCTTGGCACATCATGTCACTAGACTCAAACTGCTACATGCTTATCATCAAGTGTCATGTTTAGTTCTTGTGTGCTATCCATGCTCGGTAAATGTTTTCACATGTTGGCACTACACGGATGCATGTCGCACACTACGCACTTGATGTGTCCCGGCGAAGGTTTGGGAATGAACACCACGTTAGGGTATTGGCACATATTCCAGTTTGCTATTTGTAGAACTCTATAAGAGTTGCGTTGGGTAATGGTCCCATGTTCGTGAGTGAGCTCACATATCATAATACCCTTAAGACAAAAAAAAATGGTGTTATATCGCCTTCACAAGCGATATGCTCTTCTTAGTCGTGTGAGGCTAGAGCACGTGAATGTACGAGTGTGACCTTATCATGCTGATCATGTTGCGTTGTAGGGAACACAAAGCCAGATGGGCCTAAATACCTCGGAAGGAGGTGTGTCAGACCAACCAGCTTAAGAAAGAACATAAACAGAAAACTATCACATACTGACTCTAACTTGCTAGTTGCACTTGTTTCGTTAATGCTTAGTTACATGTGCTACATGCTTAGTGTGTATCGTGGTTTCACATGCTTGTAGTTGTCTTACCTTGATTGCATGTTTCTGACTGTCTCATCATGATATTCATAGTTATGCTTTCGTAGTTTCTGAGCCATGTCATTAGTTGTTATTATGATTCATGTTTTCCTTAAAAATGGTAATTCATGATGGTTTATCAAACCAACTTGCAAGAGTACTGACCCCGTTTTATGGGGATACAAGTGATTGACAGGTTGAGAGATGGGGTTCGATGTGCTGCGAGGATTGGATCCCACACTTTTAAAGTTTGCACAATTCTGGCAGTCATTTTGGGGGAAATGTCCCATTTCGTTTTTAGAGATATTTTGTAAAGAAATGAATTGTATATCTTTCTTTCTCATTTTGTAAACCAATGGCAATATGTTGTTTCTACTTGTTGATTCATCTTGCAACCCACTCAGAATCTCTAACTGTCTTCCCTTATGGTTTTTCGCTTACACAATATTTCAAAAAAAAAATTTACTCTAAAATTCTATGGATTTTACAAGTTGAGATTTTGGGGTGTTACAGATTTGGTATCAAAGCGATGTTTTAGAAGTGTGGTTCAAGACTCTGCATGCATTGACCATGGCACTGTAAGTATGCCTAACTTAATAGATTGCGTAGTTTGTTGCTTTAATTACTTTCTCTTGCATGATTAGATAAATATTTATGTTTTATCGGTTGTCGTCAGATGTGAGACACGACCTAATGCTTAAAGCCTTACATGATTAGGCTCAAGGCATCGGGAGCCTGAACCAAGCGGTTCAGCCTATCATGCGAAGCGTACAAGTGTTTGTGAATCAAACACTTCCTTGTGCGAGATGTAAGATAGAACATGTGGGGCGAATCTGTCCTCGTGAACTGAGTGTATGTGCCTATTATGGCCTGAGAGGACACTTAGAAATTGAGTGTCAGTTGAAGTTTGATGTAGAGTTTTGAAAAGGTAATGCCTCTACGCTTGAGGATGTGGTTTCCCCAAGCTAGTCCGTGCCAACTCATGTGAGAGTTGAAGTCCTTGATCTAGACCTAGAGACTGTTTGCGTACTTCACTAAATTCTTCTCAGTACGCACTAGCTTCACCACCTCGTTCTATATTACTGGAGCAGAGACGATTGATGAATCATAATGACTATCGAAACTATTACGCGATCATATTTAAAATGATGTTGTGCTAAGAGTCATCTGATGAGACTCTAAGATAGTGTTTCCTTTTGTTTTCCAACTATGTTGGACGTGTTTGTAACCCTATCGTTGATGAAGGGTATATTTTTGGATGTGACCTTTCGGGCAGATTGCTAGAGCCTTGTATGTGTCTGCTGAACCTTTCAATTTCCTTTTGGAGGAATTTATAGATCCATAGTTGTTCTTGGTGATGAGAACATACATAATATGTATGCGCTTAGCAAATTACTTATGAGTTGCCCCTGGTGGTAGTCGACACTTAGGAGGGTAGTGGATGGGGACAACATAATACTGAAACTTCTTGGTATTGTTTTTTAGAAAGCGTTGTGGGAGTTCTTGTTCCTAGCCACAGTCGTGGGGATCGTGGTATGCTGAGCAAGGTTGGCTCGTGTGGTTATTCCTAGTGATGCCAACAACGTCGTTAGGGTGGTGATTCTCTAACGATGTCATTAGGGTGGTGATTCCCTAATGAAGTTGTTGAAGTGGTGATTCTTCAACAATATTGTCAGAGTGGTGATTTTCTGACGATGTTGTTAGAGTGATGATTCTCTAACAATGCCGTTAGGGTGGTGATAATTTAACTATGTCATTAAGATGGTGATTCCCTAATGAAGTTGTTGAAGTGGTGAATTTTCAACAATGTCGTCAGAATGGTGATTCTCTGACGATGTTGTTAGAGTGGTGATTCTCTGACAATACCGTTAGGGTGGTGATTCTCTAACGATGTCATTAGGGTGTGATTCTCTAATGAGGTTGTTGAAGTGGTGACTCTTCAACAATGTCGTCAGAGTGGTGATTCTTTGATGATGATGTTAGAGTGGTGATTCTCTGACAATGTTGTTTGGGTGGTGATTTTTTAACGATATCATTAGGGTGATGATTCTCTAATGAAGGTTGTTGGAGTGGTGATTCTTTAGCAATGCCATTGGAATGGTGATTCTCTGCCGATGCCGTTAGAGTGGTGATTCTCTTACGATGCCATTAAGGTGATGATTCTCTAATGAATATGTTGAAGTGGTGATTCTTCAACAATGCCGTTAGGATGGTGATCTTCTAACGATGTTATTCGAGTGGTGGCTCTTTATTTATGATATTGGAGTGGTGATTCTCTGGATAGTGTATTAGAGTGGAAATTCTCTAACGATGATCGTCTAGAATGGTGATTTTCTGATGATAGCGGCCTTAAGTACTGTCGCTTGGGGTCATTCAAAGAATATATTGAGATATTGCACCAATAAATTATAATGTGGCACTATTGAGTTGTGCATTGTGCCCTCGAGAATTTTGAAAGATTTCCAGTGCATATAGCTAAGTTTTGTCCAAAAAAGTCTACTGAAGACTTAGTTATGATGATTAGACTCTATCGAAAGAGAAGGCGTGACAATAACTGAGAAACCTGTCAAGATCATTGATCGTAGAGATCAAGTTTTGCGTACCAAAACCATTCCGTTGGTTAAAGTGTGTTGGCAACACCATGGCATCGAAGAATGCACATGAGAACCTAAAGAAAGTATGAGAGAGAAATACCCTGATCTTTTTGTTGATTGATGTTTGTGATTTCGTAGACGAAATCCTTTTTAAGGAGGGTAGAATGTAAGACCCGCAAATTTTTTGAGAAAAATTCAATGCGAGATGTAATTTCATAATGCAATTAACTATGTATTCATACATATATATATATATATATATATATATATATGTATATGCATATGTATGCGTGTACCTTTGTGTGTGTATATATATATATATATTCCTCATAATTATACTAAATCCCTAAGTTTTTATCAAAATGCATAAAATTAATCAAATTGCACATTGAAGATTTTAAATGATTAAACCCTGTTAATTTTCATAATTTGACAAAGAATTGAGGGTTAAGAAGTTCTTAAGTTTTACCAGAGTTTAGAAAGAGCATTTTAAAAAAAATATATAATAACTCTATGTGCAAATTTTAGTAAAGCAAAAAAATCATATTTTCTGTGGTTTGGTTGGGCTTGACCCGGAGAGCTCAGACCTAGACCCTAGCTGAGTGTTTTTGACAAGTTAGGGGTGCTTGACCAACTGGGTGGTGGCCCAATTGTAAATACCTCCAAGTTTTAAGAGGAGCTAGAAGCTCATTGGCCATAGGCGCAGCAACCCCATGGCATTTTTGAAAGAAACTCAAGTTCTCAAAAAGGATAAAAGCCTATTGGCCATGTTGGGCGGCAGCCCCATGGCAATTTTGAAAGAACAAAAAAGGAGATTCAAATAATGGAATGTCTATGAGGTTCTTGGGTGGCAAGAGTGAGAATTTTTGGATTCACCACCGCCTAGATGGGTGTGTAACTCACCCTAGCCGTCGGATCTTTTGGAGTAACCCCAACCCTTAGATCTTTAGATCCCACCTTTAAATAAATTTTTGTAGGAGAGAGAGTAGAAACCGATTTTTTTGGAGCTCACTCTTTCTCTCTCTCTTCTCTTCTCTCTCCCACCAAATTTTTCATGAAACAAGAATGTGCACCTTGTCCTTCTTCGTTCTTTGTTGTTTGGTGTAGGGGTGGGTGCCAATTTTTGGAACTTCCCCCTACACTTTAACGCAAGGAAATCCTCCTTCCTCCGTTTTGATTCAAGGTGAGATTTCTCTCTGTGTTTTACCATTTTTTTTTATACTTCATGCATGCATGTATCGTTGAAAGTAATGAAGCCTCATACCTCCTTTGTATTTGATGCATGCAAGAGGTTTTGGCGGATTAGAATGTTCATTTGGACGTTTTCTTGTTTTTCTACGTTGTTTCACTCGTGCTCACACGCACATCACGTTGTGCATTTTTCTTTGTTTCGCTTTTTCCCATTGAGGTTGGGTTCCCAAGGTTCCTCCGTGGTCGTGTGGAGCTCCAAAAAGGAACAAAATGGCGTGGGTGGTTGGAACACACCCTTGCTGGGATTGCGGTTCTGGTACCCCCACTTCCCTCTCATTTTCGTTCTTTTTGTTTTTCTGTCTTGGCGTGTGGATTGCAGTCGGATAGGGTAAGGCCTGGTCCATGCCCTTGTTGTTAGGTCGTGCCTGCACCCTGTGCTAGTTCGGATGACTTCCCCTTTGTCGTCCTAGGCTCGGGTGGTGCTGACTAGCCCAGTCCAGCCGCACCCCTTCCTGGTGTTTCGAGCCGGGACTGCATGCACCAGATAGTGCATTTGTAGTCCCAGCCGCAGTCGCACCCTCACAGAGTGAGGGTGGTGCGTTGTTGGGCTCGAGCTTGCAACCGAGTACACCCTACACTCAGTTGCAGACTTGGCCCAACCTGGACCATGCATGGTCCAGGTCTGTTGCCTGGGCATCCTGCACTGGACTGAGCTTGCTCAGTCTATTGCAGCTCGTCTGCAATGCGCATGTAGCGGGGCCATGTAACCGAGTTGCAAGCTACTGCATGCCATTGCAGGTGCCCTAGGCACCGTCCTCCCCTGGTCTAAACCATCCTGCTTCAAACCAGGGTGTGCGCTTTCAGCCCAGAGCTGGGTCTGGTCCCATATGATCTAGACCAGAATCCTAAGTACATGCAGTTTGGCGCCCGAACCATCGCAATCTGGGGCAGTTTGTCGCGGTCGGCAAGGCAGCAGCATGCCTGCCTTGCACCCGCGACCCGTGTGGTATGGCTGGCAGCCTGCAGCAGGTTCGGTGCATTGCATTTCTTGGTGTCTGTTATCATCGCAAAATTGTTACTTTTGCGAGTCAAACTGACATTTGAAAAAGTTTTTGAAAATAACTCACCTCCGTTTTAAAATGCAGGATAATTCCGAAGAATGGGACTCACCTGTCGGTATGAGTTTCAACCGTTCCTGGCGCCTTTACCAGAGGTAATTGAACCAATGATCAATTGTGTGCTTAGCTTTGCTCAATCTGTCTAAATTGTGTTCTATTTCCTAAATGCACAAAGAATCAGGCATGTGCTATCAATTTTCTGAAAATGCAGGTTTGAAAACATGATGTTTGCTTCTGAGATTAAAAATACTTGGAAAATTCTTGGAAAGATGTCACTTGGAAAATCGTGAATCATGGTGAAAGAATATTTCTGAGGAAAATGAAAATCGATTTATGAAGAATCCAAGTGTTTTGTGAAAATGAAATTCTGAGGAATTTCAAGTAACTTTGGAAAACTTGATTTTTTTAAACTTTGAAATTGAATATATAACTTGGAAAATCGAATTTTGAACTTTGAAAAACAAATGAAATATCCATTGAAAACCCAATGTTTTGAGAAAATCGATTTTTGAATAATACTTGGAAAATTTTGAGAAAATCGATTTCTCTGAATGGGAATTGAAATTTGCAAATGAATGAAATGAATGAATATGGATTTGAAAGACTTGATTTTGAGGAATTGAGAAAATCCTTTTATATTTTTGAGAAATGTAGTGCATTTTGAAGTTAGTCTAAGAGTGTAGGCTGAATGTGGCTAATACGAAGATCACAAATCTGGGTCTCATTTGTATTCTGACTATGGCCATAAATACAAATTCCATCGAGTTTGTCAACTCCATAAGAGATAGTGCACGTGCCATTCGTATAGACCATAGTGGATTTATAAAAAAATGTGCATGAATGATGCATTCATTAGATATTAAAATTTGCAGAATTAAACTATATGCAATGCAAATCCTAATCTATGCAGGAATTGAAATTCTTATTCCAAATTTAATTACAATTTACATCACTAATTGAATTTAAAATACAGGAAATTAAAGGAAAGTAAAGTCTTCAATATCCCTGCAAAACTAGAAAACTTGTTAGTAAAGATATGTTGGCTTTTCTAGATTTATCTAGTAATATCTAGAAATTACATGATTTTGCTAGATATAAGCCTTTTTCCATGATTCCCTGATATAAACTTAATAAAATATGACATAAAACTAAATAAATAATAAAGATGAGATTTGAAAATTCGAAATTGGGGTCAAAATGACCAAAATACCCATGATAGCAAGACTATGGCCTTGAAACCAGGGTTTTCATAAAGATATTTTGTAAAATACAACTTTTAAAATTCAAATGAGGATAAATTAAACCAAATATGATATGACATGATTAAAAACATGAAAATTAGGGTTTAGATTTTCGAAATTGAGGTCAAATGACCAAATCACCCCAAATAGCAAGACTATGGCCTTGAAATCAGGGTTTTCTGAAATAGATTTTTGGTAAAAACTTGAGATTTATGATTGAAATAAACATAAAATCAAACATGAAACATCCTAATATGATTCTAAATATGAACAAACCATAAAAACATGAACTTATACACGAAAATCAAGAAATATCGCAATTTTAGCAGTGTTTTTGGATCTTTCAGGTACACTATTTTGCAATTTGATCTATTCAAGAATTAAATGAATTCCAAATTTGATAAAAATCGACAACTACACTTATTATCACCATAAAATCAGGTTGGAATCATAAAAATATATTTTTAACATTATTTTAATTCAAGAATTGCATTAAAACCCTAAAATAAGCTATTTTCACCCATATTCACAGACCAGTTTCAATGTTAGACCCGAATCAGGAACCAAATCACTATGAAAATTTTTCAAATTTTACAGAGGTAAACTAGACAGACATAAAGATATTTCCCTTTTTACGGATCGGAAAAAGCATCTCCGGTTAGGGAGAAACCCTTCCGACAATTCGGACTAAAGTTTAATGAATCTAACATTGGTTAAAACAGGTACTTCCGATTAAAAATACAGAAACAAATAGCAAACTTAATCAAAAATTTCTGAAATTACAGAAGTGAATAGTATACACAAAATAATGAACTTTCTTTTTTACATATCCTGAATCGGATCTACGGTTTGAGATCTATGATCAGTACAAGTCAGATTAGGGTTTTGGTAAACCCTAACGAGTTTTAAATTTTAAATCTGATGCTCTGACAAAGTAAAAATAATAAACAGAGGCTAAAAATTATCAAAATTTCACAGTAAATAGTTCACATCAATAGAACTCTACTGCATTTTACGGATCTTGAATCAGATATCAGATGAGAGAAATATCACAACTGCAATTTACCTATGAATTTCAATATCGATTCTAAATGATGGAAAATCACGGTTTAATCTTTTATTTTTTTGACAGGGTTTCTGAATCCCAAAACATTCGAAATTTTTGCAGTTGTTCTATAACATATCCATGTATCACATATAAAAAAATCAGAAAGTTACAATGAGTACTTCAATACGAAATAACATGTTTTTTGCTGATCCAAGTTTAAAACACACAGAAATTTAATAAAACTCAATAAAACATGCTTTAATCAATGAAAAGAATAAAAAAAATACTTAAACAGTAAAACAAAATTAATTTTTATGCTGGAATACATGTAATAAACATAAATAAGTAAAAAAATAAATAAAACACAGGGAATCCATGGCTGGAATTGCTTTTACCCTTGAAACCATGGATTTAATCCATTTAATCGGATAAATCTCATGTTTTCTTGGTTAAGAATATAAAAAATAATGCAATAATCAATTCTAATGGATTAGAATCATGAAAAACAGCATGGATCAGGGTTAAATCATCTTCTTGAATTGAACTTGAGGTTCTTGAGGTTGAATCCATGGTTAAATCCATGAAATGGGAGTTTCCATGGTGAAATCTATTGAAAAATCATAAAAAAATAATATTAAATAACTCACCTTGGGGCTGCAGCTGCAATGGAGGAAGGTGGAGGTGCTGGAGAGGAGAGAAAAGCCATGAAAATTTGAGAGAGAAAAGCGCTCCCTTTGACCCCCTTTAGGTCCCCTATTTATAGAATATTTTTTTTTTGGATTTGTTTAGGAAGAGTTTTGATTTTTTGGACTCTTTTTAATTGTTTTTGATAAACTACATGGGGAGAACAATTTTTTTGGAGAATTCTAACCTAAATGGACTCTAATTAATCCCTAATTAACACCTAATTAAACCCTAGAAAGTCCAAATGTGGCACCACCTAGTATGGACCCACATCAAATGAGACGGGAAATGAAATACCTCATCAGAATGAGGCTCAGGTTTAACCCCTTGACCTGATCGGGAAATAAAATACCTCATCAAATGAGGCCTGGGTTTATACCCTTAACCTGATCGGGAAAAGAAATGGTAAGTTGGATGACAAATAAGACGACTTTCTTGAAGAGGAATAAGGCAACTCTTTCGACAACGCGAAAGATGAATAAGGCGATGGAAGGCAATTCTTTTGACAATGCGAAATATAAATAAGGCTATCCTTTCAGAGAAAAGGCTAATCTTTTAACAACGCGGAAAATGCATAAGGCGATCCAAAGGAATAAGGCGATTCTTTCGACAATACGAAAGATGAATAAGGTGATCCAAAGGAACAGGGTGATTCTTTCGACAACACGAAAGATGAATAAGGTGATCCAAAGAAACAAGGCGATTCTTTCGACAACGCGAAAGATGAATAAAGTGATCCAAAGGAACAAGGTGATTCTTTTGACAACGCAAAAGATGAATAAGGTGATCCAAAGGAACAAAGCGATTCTTTCGACAACACGAAAGATAAATAAGGTGATCCAAAGGAACAAGGCGATTCTTTCGACAACGCGAAAGATGAATAAGGTGATCCATAAGAACAAGGTGATTCTTTCGACAACGCGAAAGATGAATAAAGTGATCCAAAGGAACAAGGCGATTCTTTCGACAACGCGAAAGATGAATAAGGTGATCCATAGGAACAAGGTGATTCTTTCGACAACGCGAAAGATGAATAAGGTGATCCATAGGAACAAGGCGATTCTTTCGACAACGCGAAAGATGAATAAGGTGATCCAAAGGAACAAGGCAATTCTTTCCACAACGCGAAAGATGAATAAGGTGATCCAAAGGAACAAGGCAATTCTTTCCACAACGCGAAAGATGAATAAGGTGATCCATAGAAACAAGGCGATTTTTTTGACAACGCGAAAGATGAATAAGGTGATCCATAGAAACAAGGCAATTCTTTCGACAACGCGAAAAATGAATAAGGTGATCCATAGGAACAAGGTGATTCTTTCGACAACGCGAAAGATGAATAAGGTGATCCATAGGAACAAGGCGATTCTTTCGACAACGCGAAAGATGAATAAGGTGATCCATAGGAACAAGGTGATTCTTTCGACAACGCGAAAGATGAATAAGGTGATCCATAGGAACAAGGCGATTCTTTCGACAACGCGAAAGATGAATAAGGTGATCCATTGGAACAAGGCGATTCTTTCGACAACGCGAAAGATGAATAAGGTGATCCTTAGGAACAAGGTGATTCTTTCGACAACGCGAAAGATGAATAAGGTGATCCATAGGAACAAGGCGATTCTTTCGACAACGCGAAAGATGAATAAGGTGATCCATAGGAACAAGGTGAATCTTTTGACAACGTGAAAGATGAATAAGGTGATCCATAGGAACAAGGCGATTCTTTCGACAACGCGAAAGATGAATAAGGTTATCCAAAGGAACAAGGCAATTCTTTCAACAACGCGAAAGATGAATAAGGTGATCCATAGAAACAAGGCGATTCTTTCGACAACGCGAAAGATGAATAAGGTGATCCATAGGAACAAGGCGATTCTTTCGACAACGCGAAAGATGAATAAGGTGATCCAAAGGAACAAGGCGATTCTTTCGACAATGCGAAAGATGAATAAGGTTATCCTTTTGGAGAGAAGGCTAATCTTTCAACAACGTGAAAGACGACAAAGGCTATCCTTTTGGAGAGAAGGCTAATCTTTCAACAATGCAAAAGATGATAAAGGTTACTCTCTCAAGGAGGCAAAAGGTGATGCCAGAATGTGTCAAGATGGGCATTGAGCTCTGCACTTCATGTCAAGATAGTAAGAAAATATTGCAAAAATGTTAAAAATTGTTTGTCGATTCAAAATACTAAACAATGATGTATATCGATACGAAAATATTTTCTCTTTTCTACCCAAAATATTACCTCCAATTAGGCTAACTTCGTAGAATCAAGATTCAAATTCAAATTGCTTACAGTTGGCTTTCTTTCAAGGAAGCTATCAATTTCCTTGATAGGGACGGAAAAGAAAGTATTTTTGATATTGGGAGAGCTATTGGTGAAAGAATATTGATAAAAGAATTTCACAAAATTAAAGAAGATTCTTGATAGATTCGGCAGTCTGATATCCTAGGATTCTTTTCACATGATGATCTTTCTGCACTCTCTTTTTGACAGAATTGGAGCTTTCTTGGGTATTCGGGGATTACATCATCCTTCATTCTGGAGATGTCCTGACTTTTTTCTCTTTCTCTTTTTTTTTTTTGGAAGGGTACGTCACAAACTCCTTCATCTCAGAGATGTTCCGATCCTTCTTTTCTCTCAGAGATTATATTGACGATTATTGGCTATTTGTTTGGAAATCTCTTGATGATAGCAGAAATTAAATATCTTTTAGGGTTTGTCGGGAGGCTCATCGCATATGCCTTCATCTCGACAGTGCTTTGGACTTTCCATGGAAGGATCCTTCACAAACTCCGTCATCTTGAAGATGATTCAAATCTTCTTTGGCTCCGGGGGTCGACTCACCTAATTCGCCTTCATCTTGACGACAATTGAGAGATCCCTTTTGCAGATATTTAATTGCAGCTTAGGTAATTGGGGAGATTGAGTGGATCACCCAGGATATTTTGACTGCTTTATTTTCCAAGAATGATCTTTAAAAGTGTGCCATTGACTGCGATCAATATCAATCACTTATGGCTTTGCAACAACATTGAATTTTCTTTGCTGGCCATATCGCGGATTTGTTCTTCATCATTTTGGTTGGCCAATAGAAAGATTTTGAATTTTGAATCCTTCTTCGCAAAAGCTTTGTCCTTTTGAAAGTAATACTGAAGGTAATTTTGAGGTAATTCTTTTATGCAATAAAGGTTTTGAAATTAACAAATATTTAATGACAAATTGGCAAAATATTCTTGAAATCTTTGGTGAAAGAAATTCCTTGATATCCGAGTTGACACATCAGTGGGATTCTGGATGAAGGTCCAACACGAACCTAAACTCTAAAGGTAAATCCAATACAAAATTGGAATTCTAAAAGTAAGTCTTAGCACAATGCTGAATTTTGAAGGTAAGTCCAATTCAGAAGTTGGTTTTGAAAGAACGACCGAGTCAGGACTCGGGTTCTACAAGGAAAACAGGAAAATTCGAGTCGAAACTCGAGCCTTTGAAGGAAAGTTAGGAAGTTTGGTTTTTAAGGAAAGAAAATTCGGGTCGAAACCCAAATCTTCAAAGGAAAACTAGAGTTTAAAACTCAAAATTTTCAAAGGAAAACTGGAAGGTTCGAGTCGGGGCTCAGAAAACTTGAAAGTTCAGATCTTGAAGGAGAGAAAACTTGAGTTTAAAACTCAAATCTTCAAAGGAAAGCTGGAAGGTTCGAGTCGGGGCTCGAATCTTAAAGGGAAATTGGAAAATTTGAGTCAAAACTCACATCTCAAAGAAAATTTAGAAGTTCGAGTAGAAGCTTGAATCTCAAGGAGAATTGGAAGTTCGAGTCGAGTTTAAATCTTAAAGGAAAATCTTTAATCAGAAGATTGAATTTTGAAAATCGACAGTGCGAGGACTGGGATTGAAAGTTTTGAGAATGGCTAGTTTGAGGACTGGATTATTGGACTTGCAATGAAAAAGACCATCATATTTAGAGGTATGTGGTCTGATTTTCAGGATTAACCCCTTATCCTGAATGGGGATATGAATAGAAATTGGAGAATTTTGGGGAAATCATGGAAAATGATTCAGGTTTATCCCTTAACCTGAAGGGGAAGAAAATGGATACAGAATTAATGCAAAATGAAATGCAAATGCACATGAAATGTAAATGAATGCAAAATTAATGCAAGTGGGTGCATATACATGAAAAAAGAGAGATTGGTTTATCCTGCTTGCATACAGGATGTTTTGAGGTAAAGATAGATTTTTCAAAAAAAAAAATGCCCCAGTGTAACTAGGGAGGAAGATTTTGAATACAAAGAAGGATAATCGAGGAATAAGGTGAGAGGCTTCTTGATTGAGAGACATCCTCAAGGTCATTCCTCACAAGAGACATATTGTGAAAAGGAAAGAGACGCAAATAAAATGGTGCCAAATTATTGGCAAATTTAATAATTTTATTGATGCTTAAAAATCGAGGAAAGGAAACAAAATTATATTATCCCTTTGAAATTATAAAAGCAAAATGAGAAGTGAGAAAGTGCTTGCATATGAGATCTTTAAAGTAAAAGGAGAATGCTATTTTGAAAATGAGAAATCATTTTGGGAAGAAAATCAACTGCAAGGTTGATTTTGAAGAATGATCAGCGTGAGAGCTGATCTTTGAAAAGGGAATCAACACGGGGGTTGAGAGATCATCATGAGGGTTGATTTTGAAAACGAATTGGTTTAACAATAATTTTGGAAAAGAAAATCAACACAAGGGTTGATTTTTAAAGATAATGTTCAAAATTAAATTTAAGAAAAAAAGATCACCGCGATGGTTGATTTTTGAAAAAGATTGGACCGAAGTATTAAACTTTTGGGTGATCATAATGAAGATGTTCGTAGAATTTTTTTTAAAATTTCACGATTTTTGAAAAACCCTTATAGGTAATTTCATTTCTCTCATGAATGATGTTGGGATTGCCCCTCAGTTCTTCTGAAGCTGTTGAGTGTGCCATGCCTTTGACTGGTGCGGTTTTCTTTCCGGACATTGTCTGAACCATGTAAGGATGCGGGTGCTCTCTACAAAGCAAACTGAGAATTAGCTACTGAAAATGGGTTTGAATAGGAAATATTTGTTGAATATCTGGTAGACGATTTGAAGGATGTCCCATTACTAGGGACTGAGTCATCGCTGGAGTTACGACAATTGCGCTGCTATTCTTTGCAAAATAAACAACTGAAAATATGCCTTGTTACCTAGGTGAGGTCGTCAAACCAAGATGAAAATTAAATGAATTGTATTGAAGGAAAAACATGATTTTATTAATAATAAAGTTGACAAAGGGGAGGGGGACAGACAATTTTCCACCACTTCGGATAATCAGAGGATACTCGAGGACCAGGAAAAATAGTGAGAGTAACAAAAGAATCCCAGCCATGTCTGGCAGAATGGTATGTTCCAGACCACTGATCTGATGTGAGATCGAACTCTGGCAAGATCTCTGATAGTAAACGAATTTTATGTGCTTCTGTCTCTAAGAGAACTGCCTGACGCAACGCTTTGGATGGTAGTATGAGCAGAAGAATGGGCCAAGTAGCATGAACCGCTTGTCGTATGCGTAAGTATATCTGGGAGGTGATTCTTGACGATCAAAGCAGTCCCACACGATTTCTTCATCTTGCAGGTTATCGATCAAGAATCGGTATTGCGCAATTGGAAGAAGCTTTTCACCATTGTATCTGAATGAACTGGCTCAGGCTGGCACATGCCGGAGGAACCAAGATTGCAATGCATAGGTGCACCCTTCAACTAGAATTGATTCTCCGAGCGTGAAACGGGTCAACCCTCGGTACAGAAAAGCGAGTGCGGCCATGGCTATAGAGAGGCGGCTGGTCTGACGACTTTCCCACGTTCGTAGAAGTTGAACTATTCTGATATCCATGTAATTCTGTCCATCTGGAAAAAGAGCTAATCCCACAATGCATAAGACCATCACATGCTGAATTCTTTCTTGAGTTGTTCGAGATAAGGAACTGACTTTCACAAATGCCCCATACTGTCTGTAGATTTTGAGCAGGTTCACATATTCGTTTCCATTCTCCTCAATCAATGGCCAAGACTTGCGTCCTGTTATGCAAGCTAAAGCGTCTCGGGGATCCAAACCCTTGACATTGATTAAGAACTGTTTCTCCAATGGATCTCCAGGCTGACCAGCTAGTTCAGGTAATCCCATAATCTCCGAGAATTCGTCCATCAATAAAGTCATTTCCCCCCATGAGAACCAGAAGGTACTAGTGCTTGGATTCCACAGTTCTGCCAGTGCGTGGATCAAATTGTCGTTGATTGTCTGCTTTCCCACTGTGGATGCCAGTTCCAGTCCACAATCACTCAAATGGTCCGAAAACATACGAGAGAAGTTTTTGAGCCAAAAATAATACCACCGGGGAAGGAAGGATCCGGTGCTGAGGACTCGATGTTCAGGAAGACCGTGTCGCACCTCGTAGGAGATGTGACCCTCAAGGAAGACTGAATCGAGTTGACTGGATGCCATCAGACTGGAAGACATGAAGAATTAGAATAAGACTTTGGAAAATACAGAAATTTTGAAAAGATGCAGGCAGGATAAAAATGAAGCTGGAAATTCAAGATCCAAAAGAACGAAAGGATGGAAAATCACCTGGAGTTTTGAAGAAAATAGAGGGGAATTTGTAAAATCGTCCAGGGTTTGAATAAAACAGGAATTTTAGATAGTATATGGAAACAGATGAAAAAATTGGAGATTTTTGGAAATCGTCCAGTATTTTAGAAAACTTATGAAAAAATGTAATAAAAGAAACTGACATTCAATCACATCATGTACAAACAAGTATGCACATAGAGCATTCCCTAAAAGCTGACTCTAGATGCACAAGTTTTGAAATAGCTGTAGGACCTTAATCCTAACTCTAAGGTTCAGATCATCCATGTCCAATCATGCTATGCCTATATACTCGAGCCGAGGCTCGATGTACGTGGCATAAAATCAATTTCTCTGGTTCTAGGTTCAAGTTTTCCAACATCCTAAAGCAACTGCCGATATATGTTGGACTATGGCCCTTGGTACGTGGAAGGGGGGCGTTAACCCAAATAGGTGGCCCAGTTGTGAGGCTTTGTCCCAAACTATGGTTCTGGAAGAAAGCCCAGCAACGTGAAGACCGGGTAAAGATAGGTGGGGTGGTTTTTGAAAACATGAGCACATGCAAGAAAATCAGAAGGCTCTAAAACCTAAAGAGATAGAAATTTGAAATATTTGAAGAAGCAAACATTGTTTTCATACAATTCCTAGATTGAGGAGTGTTGTATTAGACCTAAGTCTATGTGAGCATGAATAATTCTCCTCAATATGGTCCTACCAAACCATACCTAGTCTACATGCAATCCATGTCAGCTGGGTTTGAGTCTAGGCTTCTAGGTTCACATGATATCATGAAATAAAAGTTGACATTCCATGGAACACGATTTTGACAATTTGAACTAGGTTAAGCACATAATTGATCAGGCGAAGACAGGTCCCATCACGATCGTCAAACCTGTTATCATCGCAAAATTTTTACTTTTGCGAGTCAAACTGACATTTGAAAAAGTTTTTGAAAATAACTCGCCTCCATTTTAAAATGCAGGATAATTCCGAAGAATGGGACTTGCACGTCGGTACGAGATTCAACCATTCCTGGCGCCTTTACCAGGGGTAATTGAACCAAGGATCAATTGTGTGCTTAGCTTTGCTCAACTTGTCTAAATCGTGTTCTATTTCCTAAATGCACAAAGAATCGGACATGTGCTATGCATTTTCTGAAAATGCAGGTTTGAAAACATGATGTTTGCTTCTGAGATTTAAAATACTTGGAAAATTCTTGGAAAAGATGTCACTTGGCAAATCGTGAATCATGGTGAAAGAATATTTCTGAGGAAAATGAAAATCGATTTATGAAGAATCCAAGTGTTTTGTGAAAATGAATTTCTGAGGAATTTCTCAAGTAACTTTGGAAAACTTGATTTTTTTAAACTTTGAAATTGAATATATAACTTGTAAAATCGAATTTTGAACTTTGAAAAACAAATGAAATATCTTTTGAAAACCCAATGTTTTGAGAAAATCGATATTTTTGAATAAGACTTGGAAAATTTTGAGAAAATCAATTTCTCTGAATGGGAATTGGAATTTGCAAATGAATGAAATGAATGAATATGGATTTGAAAGACTTGATTTTGAGGAATTGAGAAAATCCTTTTGTATTTTTGAGAAAGGCAGTGCATTTTGAAGTTAGCCTAAGAGTGTAGGCTGAATGTGGCTAATACGAAGATCACAAATTTGGGTCTCATTCGTATTCTGACTATGGCCATAAATAAAAATTCCACCGAGTTTGTCAACTCCATAAGAGCTAGTGCACGTGCCATTCGTGTAGACCATAGTGAATTTATAAAAAAATGTGTATGAATGATGCATTCATTAGATATTAAAATTTGCAGAATTAAACTATATGCAATGCAAATCCTAATCTATGTAGGAATTGAAATTCTTATTCCAAATTTAATTACAATTTACATCACTAATTGAATTTAAAATACAGGAAATTAAAGAAAAGTAAAGTCTTCAATAACCCTGCAAAATTAGAAAACTTGTTAGTGAAGATATGTTGGCTTTTCTAGATTTATCCAATAATATCTAGAAATTACAGAATTTTGCTAGATATAAGCCTTTTTCCATGATTCCCTGATATAAACTTAATAAAATATGACATAAAACTAAATAAATAATAAAGATGATATTTGAAAATTCAAAATTGGGGTCAAAATAACCAAAATACCCCTGATAGCAAGACTATGGCCTTGAAACCAGGGTTTTCAGAAAGATATTTTGTAAAATACAACTTTTGAAATTCAAATGAGGATAAATTAAACCAAATATGATATGACATGATTAAAAACATGAAAATTAGGGTTTAAAATTTCAAAATTGAGGTCAAATGACCAAATCACCCCTGATAACAAAATTATGGCCTTGAAATTAGGGTTTTCTGAAATAGCTTTTTGGTAAAAACTTGAGATTTATGATTGAAATAAACATAAAATCAAACATGAAACATCCTAATATGATTCTAAACATGAACAAACCATAAAAACATGAACTTATACACGAAAATCAAGAAATATCACAAATATCACAATTTTGGCAGTGTTTTTGGATCTTTCAAGTACCCTGTTTTGCAATTTGATCTATTCAAGCATCAAATGAATTCCAAATTTGATAAAAATCGATACCTACACTTATTGTCACCCTAAAATCAGGTTGGAATCATAAAAATATATTTTTAATATTATTTTAATTCAAAAATTGCATTAAAACCCTAAAATAAGCTATTTTCACCCATATTCACAGACCAGTTCCAATGTTAGACTCAAATCAAGGACTAAATCACTCTAAAAATTTCTGAAATTTTACAGAGGTAAACTAGACAGAAAAATAAATATTTCTATTTTTACATATCGGAAAAAGCATCTCTGGTTAGGGAGAAACTCTTCCGGCAATCCGGACTAAAGTTTAATGAATCTAACATTGGTTAAAACAGGTACTTCCAATTGAAAATATAGAAACAAATATCAAACTTAATCAAAAATTTCTGCAATTTTAGAAGTGAATAGTATATAGAAAAATAATGAACTTCCATTTTTACAGATTCTGAATCGAATCTACGGTTTGAGATCTATGATCAGTACAAGTCAGATTAGGGTTTTGGTAAACCCTAACGAGTTTTAAATTTTAAATCTGATGCTCTGACAGAGGAAAAATATTAAACAGAGGCTAAAAATTATCAAAATTTCACAGTAAATAGTTTACATCAATAGAAATCTACTACATTTTACGGATCTTGGATCAAATATCAGATGAGAGAAATATCACAACTTCAAGTTACCTATGAATTTTAATATCGATTCTAAACGATGGAAAATCACCGTTTAATCTTTTATTTTTTGACAAGGTTCTCGAATCCCAAGACATTTGAAATTTTTACAGTAGTTCACTAACATATCCATGTATTACATATAAAAAAATCAGAAAATTACAGTGAGTAATTTAATACGAAATAACATGTTCTTTGCTGATCCAAGTTTAAAACACACAGAAATTTAATAAAACTCAATAAAGCATGCTTTAATCAATGAAAAGAATAAAAAAAATACTTAAACAGTAAAACAAAATTAATTTCTATGCTGGAATACATGTAATAAACATGAATAAGTAAAAAAAAAATAAAACACAGGGAATTTATGACTGGAATTGCTTTTACCCTTGAAACCATGGATTTAATCCATTTAATCGAATAAATCTCATGTTTTCTTGGTTAAGAATATAAAAAATAATGCAATAATCAATTCTAATGGATTAGAATCATGGAAAACAACATGGAATAGGGTTAGATCATCTTCTTGAATTAAATTTGAGGTTCTTGAAGTTGAATCCATAGTTAAATCCATGAAAGGGGAGTTTCCATGGTGAAATCTATTGAAAAATCATAAAAAACTAATAAAAAAATAATAATATAATATTAAATAACTCACCTTGGGACTGCAGATGCAATGGAGGAAGGTGGAGGTGCTGGAGAGGAGAGAGAATCCATGAAAATTTGAGAGAGAAAAGAGCTCCCTTTGACCCCCTTTAGGTCCCCTATTTATAGATTTTTTTTTTTGATTTGTTTAGGAAGAGTTTTGATTTTTTGGACTCTTTTTAATTGTTTTTGATAAACCACATAGGGAGGACGATTTTTTTGGAGAATTCTAACCTAAATGGACTCTAATTAATCCCTAATTAACACCTAATTAAACCCTAAAAAGTCCAAATGTGACACCACCTAGTATGGACCCACATTTGGTTTTTAAAACCTTTAAAAACCAATGGTTTAAAACTTAAATAAAATGGATTTTTACAATTTATTTTGACTCCCCTAAACCCCTAACCTAACTAGGACAATGACTTACCCTAGTCTAACCTCGACTTCTTTAAATGTGGCGCCACCCCGAGTGGGACCCACTTGAATTTTCAAAAACGATTTTAAAACTTGAAAATAAGAGGATTTTCAAAAGAGATTCAAAAGTAGACTTTGAGATTGAAAGGTTTGAAATGGTACAGAGTCTTGACTGAGTCAGAACTCCTCTGGATATGGCACCAACTGAGGGGGGCCCACATCGAAGTTTTGAAAAACTTGAAATAAATACTAAAAATGGCTTTAAAAAAGGGTTAAAATCAACAGTTGAAATTCAAAGTTTTGAAAATAGAGTTCTAAGCGAACTGAAACTCTAGGCTAGAGTCCTGAATTTTTAGGACTCTGAGATTTTGGATTTTAAAAGCCAAATGAAGGAGTTTTTGAAAGATTTTATCAAAAAAAATGGTAAAATAAGGCAGAAAATGCAGTCAAGGTTAGAGTCCTAATTCAACCCAAACTCTGAAATAGAGTTCTGAATCAACTAGGATTCTACAAAATGACCTAATTTTCAAAAACAAATGGAAATGAATGAAAATAGAAGTGAAAACAAACTTCAGGATAGACTCCTAACTGGATTAGGACTCTGTGACAAAGTCCTGATCGGATTAAAACTCTAGATTTTTTTTGGTATTTTCTGAAAAACAGATGAAAGAACTTATAAAAACAGTGAAAATAATGACAAATATTGAAATAAAACAGTGTTCTGATTCAACTGAGACTCTGGGGATAGAGTCCTAATAGAACTTAGGCCTCTCAGATTTTTGGAGATTTTTGACAAGTAAAGGAATCCAGAAGCGACACCACCTAAATGGGTCTCATCTGAGAATTGAAATCGGTTGAAAATTGAGTTTAAAACAAATCAAGATTGTTTTCTGAGAAAACATTTCAAAATATAAGGTCCTGGGGGTTGGCAAATGACAGAATGTTGATTAAAAACCCAAGTTTTAAAATTGATTTTGAAAGAAAAGTTTTAAAACCCGAATCTAGATTAAATATTTTGAAAACAGGAGTTCTGGATCTCGATGATGAGATGCAATGCTATGCAATGAAATGACATGCTGAATGCATGCAATGATATGCAATGACACATGAAATGTAAGCACTAGATAAGAGTGAAAATTTGGGGTGTTTACAATGTCCTGGCCTGCGAGCAGGGCTGCAGTATTTTTGTGTTGGCAGCATCGGTGCTGCACCGTTTCACAGCCCACGGGCTGCTAGTGTGGGCCACTTTTGCCAGTGGGTTTGCACGCTGCTTTTGGCACCTGTTTCCTGCTATAATGGCAACAGGTTGCACATTTTTGTGGCAGCTGAAGGCTGTCCCGTTTTCCCAGGTTACTGCGTTAAGCAATCAGTTTTCTTGTGGTTTTCACTTCACGTGCAAGTATGGCACGTGTGGGACCTTTGCTTGGGTTTCATGTTGCGATGTGAACCAGCTTGTATATATATGACATTTGCAATCTTGCTGTGTATCATTAGCGCACTAGCACATCATGACACGTGTATGAAAACTTTGAATAATTGCGTGAAAAGGGTTGTGTACAATAAAGCAATGCGTTAACTATAGGTTTTTCATTTAGTATTTATAACGTCAAATGCAAATTGAAAAAGGCATGTAATGTGAGTCGCAAATGCAAATTTATGTTGTGAAATAATCGCAAAGTGTATTATGCGATAATTTGATGTTGTCTTGAGTATTGAATTCTATCGCCAAGTCACTCTTCCCCACTTGCACATATTAACAAAACTGCAATATGAATTGTATGCAATCTATGTAGTTGATGCGATTTACATCTTAGTATGTGCACGAAAGTGAATGAAGCATATTATGTAAATTAGAAAACATTACACACGCACCTTGGAACATCATGTCACTAGACTCAAACTGTTGCATGCTTATCATCAAGTGTCGTGTTTAGTTCTTGTGTGCTATCTATGCTCGTTAAATATTTTCACATGTTGGCACTACACGGATGCATGTCTCACACTACGCACTTGATGTGTCCCGAGGAAGGTTTGGGAATGAACACCACGTTAGGGTATTGGCACATATTCCAGTTTGCTATTTGTAGAACTCTATGAGAGTTGCGTTGGGTGATGGTCCCACGTTTGTGAGTGAGCTCACGTATCGTAATACCCTTAAGACAAAAAAAAATGGTGTTATATCGCCATCATAGACGATATGCTCTTCTTAGCCATGTGAGGCTAGAGCACGTGAATGTATGAGTGTGACATCGTCATGTTGATCGTGTTGCGTTGCAGAGAACACAAGGCCATATGGGCCTAAATACCTCAGAAGGAGGTGTGTCAGACCAACTAGCTTAAGAAAGAACGCAAACAGAAAACTATCACATACTAACTCTAACTTGCTAGTTGCACTTGTTTTGTTAATGCTTAGTTACATGTGCTACAAGCTTAGTGTGTATCATGGTTTCACATGCTTGTACTTGTCTTACCTTGATTGAATGTTTCTGACGGTCTCATCATGATACTCATAGTTATGCTTTCGTAGTTTCTGAGCCATGTCATTAGTTGTTATTATGATTTATGTTTTCCTTAAAAATGGTAATTTATGATGGTTAATCTCAGCAACTCGCAAGAGTACTGACCCCGTTTTATGGGATACAAGTGATTGACAAGTTGAGAGATGGGGTTCGATGTGCTGCGATGATTGGATCCCACACTTCTAAAGTTCGCACGAATCTGGCAGTCATTTTGAGGGAAATGTCCCATTTCTTTTTTAGAGATATTTTGTAAAGAAATGAATTGTATATATTTCTTGCTCATTTTGTAAACCAATGGAAATATGTTGTTTCTACTTATTGATTCATCTTGTAACCTACTCAGAATCTCCAACTGTCTTTTCTTATGGTTTTCCACTTGCACAATATTTCCAAAAAAAAAAAATTACTCTAAAATTTTATGAATTTTCCATGTTGAGATTTTGGGGCGTTACACTAAGTGTCATTGTTTGAATGTGCATTTTATGTTATTGCATGTGAATATGAATGTTAATCCTAAGTTTGTCTGTTCTTTATGCAGTTAATACATCTGCTTCTATGATATCTGCAAACATTAATTTCATCTCTATTTTGAGCGGTTCAAATTTCAAGAACTGGAAAGAAAATGTTATGATGGTGCTTGGTTGCATGGATCTGGATCTTGCACTACGAGAAGATCAACCACCTGCTCTTACAAATAAGAGCTCTGTTGAGGATAAAAAGAACTTTGAGCAGTGGGATCAATCTAATCGCACGAGTATTATGATTATGAAACATGCAATTCCAGAATCCTTCAAAGGCACCATGTCCGAAGAGGCCAATGCCAAATATTTCCTTGAAGAAATTGAAAAATGTTTTGCAAAAAATGAAAAGGCTGAGACAAGTACCCTTCTTTCAAGTCTTGTCTCAATGAGGTATAAGGGCAAAGGAAACATTCAGGAGTATATCATAGAGATGTCTCATCTTGCTTCAAAACTCAAGGCACTAAAGTTAGAGTTGTCTGAGGACTTACTCATGCACTTGGTTTTGATATCTCTTCCTACACAATATAGTCAGTTTAAGGTCAGTTATAACTGCCAGAAGGAGAAATGGACTCTTAATGAACTCATTTCACACTGTGTGCAAGAAGAGGATATGATGAAGCAAGAGAAGACTGAGAGTCCTCATTTGGCAATAACCTCTAAGGACATGTTTAAGAAAAAGAAAAGAACTAAAAAAGCTGCAATTGACCATCAATCGCAGAAGAAACAAAAAAGATATCAGAACCCAAAGTCTAGTTGTTTCTTTAGGAAAGGGAAGGGTCACATGAAGAAGGATTGTACCAAATATCAAGCATGGCGTGAGAAGAAAGGTACACTCTTTACTTTGATTTATTCTGAAGTTAATTTGACTTATGTGCCCAAACACACTTGGTGAATGGATTTTGGTGCTACCACTCACATTAGTGTGTCTATGAAGGGTTGCCTAAGTTGCCGACCGCCAAATGATGTTGAAAGATTCATCTATGTGGGCAATAGTAAAACAGTTGAAGTCGAGGCAATAGGGACATTTAGATTGTCATTAAAGACTGAAAATTATTTAAATTTGAAAGAAATATTTATTGTGTCATTTTTTAGGCAGAATTTGGTTTCTATTTCCATTTTGAACAAATGCGGTTATTCTTGTTTATTTGAAAATAATAAATTTAAATTGTTTCTTGATTTAAATCTTATTGGGACCGGTTTTTTATCTACTGTTGATAACCTTTATGTGCTTGATATTATTGCCTCGTTTAATGAAACCTTGCAAATAAGTTCTTGTGGTGCAAAATGAAAATTAACGAATGAGAATTCTGCTTTGTTATGGCATACGTGCTTAGGTCATATTTCTAAACAAATAATTAAAAGACTTGTGTCAAATGAGATTCTTGGTTCCCTTGATTTCACTGACTTTCAAGTTTGTGTTGAGTATATAAAAGGAAAATGAACAAACATAAGGAAATTAGGTGTCGAAAGAAGAACGAACATCTTAGAACTTATTCATACAAATATTTGTAGACCCTTCTCGATAACTTCTTGGAATGGTCAATAATGTTTTATCACGTTCATAGACAATTATTCTCGTTATGGGTACTTATATTTGATTCATAAAAAGTCTCAGTCTCTAGATGTGTTCAAATCGTATAAGGCCGAAGTTGAAAACCAACTTGAGAAAAGAATTAAGGTTGTCAAATCTGATTGTGGTGGTAAGTACTATGGCAGATATGATGGATTAGGTGAACAACCTCCAAGGCCTTTTGCTAAATTTCTAGAGGAATGTGGGATTGTCCCTCAGTTAAAAGACGAAACAAGACACTTAAGGATATGGTAAGGAGTATGATTTTTCATTCTACCTTACCAGAGTCTCTCTGAGGAGAAGCATTAATGACTGCAGTCTATGTTTTGAATAGGTAGCCTTTAAAGCAGTAACCAAGATCTCATATGAATTGTGGACAGGCCGAAAGCCTAGTCTGAAACATTTTCATATTTGGGGATGACTAGCTGAGGCTAGGCGCTATAGGCCATATAAAAGGAAACTAGATTCTAGAACGGTTAACTGCTATTTTGTTCGGTATTCTGAAAGGTCCACGGGCTATAAGTTTTATGACTCTACGAATAAGTCATTTTTCAAAACGGGAAACACTTATTTTTTTGATGGTGCTGAGTTTGGGTGAGTGATAAAGTAAAAGACATTGCTTTTAAAGAAGAGTCTCTTTCTACAATTGTGGATGGCAATTATCAAATTCTTATTCCTGACTTTGTTCACACAAATTTGGATCAAGGTAATGCTTCAGATCTCCCTATCCAAAATCAAACTTTTATTCTTGGAGTTCAAACTCAACAACCTCAAGAAACACCTTAAGAACCAGTGCCATTAAGGAAATCCACTAGAGAGAGAAGAAGGGTGATTTTGGATGATTATATTATCTTTCTACAAGAACATGAGGGTGATACTAGCCTAATGAAAGATGATTTTATCAACTTCCATCAAGCCACACAAAGTTCTAACTCTAAAAAATGGATTGAAGCAATGCATGAGGAGATTAAATCCATGAGTGACAATGACGTGTGAGATCTTGTCCAATTACCTGAAGGTGTGAAACTCATTGGTTGCAAATGAATATTTAAAACCAAAAGGGATTCAAAGGGTAATGTGGAAAGATATATGGTTTGTCTTGTTGCAAAAAGGTTTACTCAAAGGGAAGGCATTGACTATACATAATCTTTCTCTTCGATTTCTACGAAAGACTCTTTCAGGATTATGATGACACTTGTGACTCATTATGACTTGGAGCTACATCAGATGGATGTTAAGATTGTATTCCTTAATGGAGACATCGATGAGACAATATACATGGTCCAACCAAAATATTTTGTCTCAGGCGATGCCAAGAAGATGGTTTGTAAACTAAAGAAATCCATCTATGGACTTAAGCAAGCTTTCCGTCAGTGGTATCATAAATTTCATCAAGTTGTCCTCTCGTTTGGTTTTGAGATGAATGTGATTGTTAAATACATATACCATAAGTTCAGTGGGAGTAAATTTATTTTTCTGGTTTTGTATGTGGATGACATATTGCTTGACAATAATGATATAGGTATACTTCACGAAACCAAGAGATTTCTGACAAAGAAATTTGAAATAAAAGATCTTTGGGATGCCGCTTTTGTATTAGGAATACAGATACATCAAGACCCTTTTTTGGGTATTCTTGGATTATCACAAAAGAGCTATATCGAAAGGATTCTAGAAAGGTATGTCATGAAGGATTGCAAACCAGGGGATACTCCCGTTGCTAAAGGAGACAAGCTTAATCTCGCTCAGTGCTCCCAAACACCAGTCTAAAATTAAGGTTATGAAACAGATTCCCTATGCATCTGCTGTGGGGAGTCTAATGTATGCTTAGGTATATACACGTCCGGATTTAGCGTACATTATTGGGATGTTAGGCAGATATCTAAATAACCCAGGTATGGATCATTGGAAAGCAGCCAAACAGGTTATGCATTATTTGCAAAGAATAAAAGGTTACATGCTCACATACAAGAAGTCAGATCAGTTGAAGATCATTGGGTATTCTTATTCTGACTTTGCGGGATGACAAGATAGTCGCAGATCCACGTCAAGCTATGTTTTTCTGTTGGCCAGGGGAGCTATTTTCTAAAGGAGTGCCAAGCAGACACTAATTGCTTCTTCCACCATGGTAGCAGAATTCATTGTTTGTTACGAGGCATCCAACCATGGGATATGACTATGTAATTTTGTCACAGGGTTGCAAATTTTGGATAATGTTAAAAGACCATTTAAGTTATTTTGTGACAATAATTCAGCAATACTATATTCCAATAACAACTGGAGCTCGTCGAAGTCAAAGCATATTGACATTAAGTTTCTTGTTGTTAAATAAAGAGTGTAGAATGGTTAGATATCGATAGAACATATTGACACAAACTCTATGATTGCGGATCTGCTTACTAAAGGTTCACCACCCAAGGTCTTTCATGAGCATACTGCTCGCATGGGTGTTTTATCATTTTATGATATGCTGGTTTAGTGAGAGTTTGTATTTGGTCATTCTATGATATAATAAAGTTTCTTTTGCCACTTTGGTATAAAGTTAAAGTTTTAGTTTCATTCTGTACTCATTATGTTGTGATCTCACTAAAGTTTTCAGGAAGGACCAGTTGGAAATAGGCATGTTTGATCACATTGCATGTACTTTCCATACTGCATATCTATGCTTGATCCATGTTATTCGGTTATGTTAATACATGTGATCATTGATAGATCCAATTACGTTATTTGTAATGAAAACTGCTTTGGTTCTGTGTTGACATGATCAATGAACCAGATTGGTATAGATATCAATTGATAAGACAGTGTTTTTGAGCTCATAAGGTTACAATGTGTGATCATAAGGTTGCGTATGTGGCCCAAGTGAGAGATTGTTAGAAAATCATGTGGGCTTACATACGCCGAACCACACATCGTAAGTCTGTCTTGGGTTTAGGCCCGATTCATGTGGTCTAATCTGGATGGGCCTTATGATATCTCAAATGGTATATAACACTATGTGGAGAGACCTGCCTTGTCTACGATTCTATAATAGGTTGAGTTGGAGACAAACTCCTAAATGTATTAGGTTATGGTCCCCAAACCTTATATTAAGGTGCTTTAGACTCTCCATTATCAAAAGAAGATTCAGTCTCTCTCATCAGGTTTAGAGAAAGGAAAATGGTCAAATATATAGATTTTAAAATATCATACCCATCAACGATCAACCAGAGTGCTATGAATTCAGGTATAGCTTTCGCTTTAAGTTTGATTTTTGTTTTTGATTTCAATGATTCAACGAGAGCATGTTATCGATCCTGCTTTAGTTTTCGGTGGAATTATATTTCATCATCCAGATGTTGTATTCTAACAAACCCTTACTAGGAAGATTGTTTTCCCCTTGTTTTCTAATTGATTCCTCATTCTCGCTTCTTGTCACTTCCACTTGCTTTCCTTTCACTTTCTACATTTCTTTTATATTAGAAAATTTCTTATAACAAGCTTGCATAATTTTTATACTTGTTTTCACGTCATATATATATATATATATATATATATATATATATATATATATATATATTGCATGATGAGGTCAGACTGTACTATGTTTTTTAAGGCAAGCTGGGTTAGGCAAGCCCCTACTAGTTATGCAACTATACCATTGGGATTTGAACTTGAAACATCCCAATACAAGGTGATGTGCACTAACTGCTCCTACCTGACAAGCAGAACTTTAAGTTACTTTACCAAGACCAAATCGTATCCTATTGGAGGCCACGGTCTTGAATTTCATACTTCAGTTGTTATACATTCAATTCTTGTGCTTTGATTTTCGCTAATGTGTTTGCAAATCTTATATGGAAGTGATTGCAGAACTGCCATGTTAGGGCCATAGATAATGCATCGACATGGATGTTGGTTAGTGTATTCTAGTAGCTAATAGAACAGATGAGAAGAGTAAGGGAGAGGTGATATATATGTTGAGCCAGACGTAAATTTCAAAACTAAGGGCATATTTGCAAGCACCTGAAAAGCACAACTTTCTTAGGTTTTTGAGAGAAAAATGCTCAGCCCAACCACTTTCTCAGGTGACTGCAGTGAAAGCTGAGAAAGTGGTGGATAGTTAGAGAAATTTGATACCCAATTTCCTCAAAATGAATCACGGTTATTTGACCTGTTGACTGTCTTTCTGATATACAGTCAGATTTTCTCATATAGGTAATTCAGATGGGTGCAAGTGTAACCTTGTGTTTGATTCAGGGACAGGGGAGGACAAGGACATGATGTTCTGTCCTGTCCTGCCTGCGAACAGCTGGAATGTGCAGACGGCACCCACATTTTTTTTTAAAAGGTGTTCATACTGTCTTGTCCTTCCTTTTCTTAGGAGAGAGAGGGGTGTGTGGGTGGAACAGCAAAACATGTCCCTTTGAGTCGCTATGGATACAGTGTCCTGCCCATCCACATGTCCCACGTTTGCATGGGATCACGGGCACACATGGACCCCACACGGCGAGCTTCCAGCAGACACTGTATCCCGCATAATCAATAGCTACACAAGGGAAGCCACTTTTTGATAGGACAGTGCATCAATACACTTGTAGTGTTCCATCACAATGCAGCTGATCTTAATTCCTTGATGGAGGAGGTGTGACCCCATTTTGACGGTAAAGATACCTTTTGTGTTAATTATGTGGACCCCACCACATATTTTCCATGCAGATATTTGTTTCACACAGGAAAGTGGCACACTTTTCTATGAAAGAGGCCATCCTTCGTAGGTAAGGGCATTGAAAAAAATGCCCGATGTTGTTCTCATAGTCACAAATATGGTCTTGGGAATTTCTTGAAGAAGAAAAATCTTGGGACATTTAAAAGCACGGGTTTTTCTCAAAAACTTCATGGCATGTTAAAAAAATGAAAAAATATAAAAATAACGTGAAATAAAAAACAATGAAAAACACATTATTTTCATTTCTCCTATTTTCTCACTTTTTTTCCTTTTTGTTTTCCACTTGCCTTAGCTCCAAAGAATAGGCATATTCCGTACGTGCTTAAAGCTTTTTTATGATTTTCCATATCTTTTAAGCATGCTTTCATATAAATAAGTACAAAATAAAACCTTGCACTTTTTTTTTTAAGGCAAGCCGGGGTTAGTCAGACCCCCACTAGTTGCACAACATATCCTTGGGTTTTGAACTTGCAAAGTCCCAACACATGGTGACCTGCACTAACAGCTCCTACCAAACAAGCGGATTCCCCCCACTCCCCCCTTTGGTAAAACCTAACATTTTTGTTATTCAGATTTTTTTAGCAAAAAAAAGTGTAAATTTTTATGTCATAAATGTTACCAGATTTTAGTTTTGATGGTGCTCTTTTACCTTTTTTGTTTTTCCCTTAAGAAATGAAATAAAAAAACAACTATATTTGTTTATTTTTATTCACTTCATTTGAGTTTTGAGAGTAAGCCCATATCAATAAGGCATGGAGAATCCACCTATCTATGTGCCTATAAAAACCCTGGAATGCCTCCTTGCATTTTACACTTAACCAAAAATAGCCTCCACTCTGTTTGTTAATAAAGGCCCTTCAAAAAAGATTTTCAGGCTTTTAATTTTAAAGAGGTCAGTTTAGGTTGGTGTTTTTATTGCATATTTTATTGAAAAATATGCATAAAATGCAAGATTTTAAATATAGGCGATTTGTTGAAAAGATTGCATTTTATATATGAATTTTTTGGGAAAAATAAAATTCATGTTTTTTTCACGAGAATTTGAAAGAAAAAAAAATTCAAGATTTGTGACTATGGTTGTTCTTCGAAAAGGATAAAGGAGGAGTTGCTAGTAGATTGCTTCTATTTCTCCCTTCTCCTCGTAGGAGAGCAAATCCTGTAAAACTCTGGGTGAGATTGTTAGAACCACAAAACCCACATCCCTGCGGGTCCCACTTGTACTATTGCTGGGGAAGGGGCTTTGTTTGTTTATTTTGTTTTGAGTTAGGGGCTTGTTCAATAGCACTAGCCATGCACAAAAAATTTAGAGCGAGGAGAAGGGTCTTTGCTCTATATGAGAGAATGTTTGATTCTGATACTGGATCCAATGTAGCCATAGGGTCTCACAAATGAAACCCAAGAGCTACAAGAATGGTGGGTTCATTAAGATAATTTAATATGTTTTATGGGCTCCATATAACATAGGATATTGAGACGGTTATTAAGTCTAATGAGGCACTATCTCTAAGACAATGATGAAATTAATTTTTCCTTCATGGATCACTATATAAGACCATTATCATGGCAGAGAATTGAGACAGATTATGTAGAGAGCAATTTGTGAGCTTATTTAAAGGATTGAGAGGGATCTCACGCTTACAAATGGGCTAGAATAGCTTAACCGATAGAGCATGTATCTTTAAATGGATGGAGATTTAAGTCATCCTTCTAGAACATGTCCCATTCGATTAAGTGATCACAACCATACTAAATTTTGAAACCACCATGTTTCAACATTGGTACCAAAGCCTAGTATTAAATTAACTCTCTGCATTGGAATCATCCCTACATTAAGCATCGCCTGACAATCTGGAGTCAGATAAGGAGATTGTGTACCCCTCCTCTCACTTGGTTTTGAACCCGGTTAACCCTCACTAGATTCAAAAGACCCTGTTGGATTAAAAAAAATCACATACAAAGGAGAGGTGACATGTCAGATGACAGTCTATCCCAAATCTCTTGAGAAGTTCTTTTGTGTACTTAGCATGATTGATGAAGATTCCTTCTTCAGTTTGCTTTATTTGAAGTCCAAGGAAGTAGTTTAATTCGCCCATTAAGCTCATTTCAAACTCTTCCTGCATAGCTTTAGCAAATTCTTTACAAAGAGAATCATTAGTAGAACCAAATATTATGTCATCAACATAAATTTGCACAATAAGAATATCTGAATTAAAATTTTTAATAAATAAAGTGGAGTCTACCCGACCAATGGAAAAACCAGATTGTTCTAGAAAATTTCGTAGTCTTTCATACCACGCTCTTGGTGCTTGTTTAAGTCCATACAAAGCTCTTTTTAATTTGTAGACTTTTTCTGGATATTTCTCATTTTCAAAGCCTGGAGGTTGCTCTACATAAACTTCTTCATTGATGTGTTCATTTAAGAATGCACTCTTAACATCAATTTGATATAACTTGAAGTTCATGTAACTAGCAAAAGCAAGCATCATTCGAATTGACTCCAATCGAGCCACCGGTGTATAGGTTTCATCAAAATCTATGCCTTCTTCTTGATTATAACCTTGTGCTACTAGCCTTGCTTTGTTTTGAATGACTTCGCCATTTTCATCCAGCTTATTACGGAAGACCCATCTTGTTCCAATTACTGGATGATCCTTTGGTCTATCAACTAGATCTCAAACATCATTCATAGTAAATTGGTGAAGTTCTTCAGACATGGCCAAAAGCCAAAATTCATCATCACAAGCCTCATTGATATTCTTTGGTTCTATTTTAGATATGAAAGCAACATTTGCAATATATTTTTCTAATTGCCTTCTAGTTTGGACACCACTCTTTATTTCTCCAATAACTTGTTCATGTGGATGATTAAGAACTTCTTTCCAAACCGGTTGAAGAGGAACATTATCTTGAGAAGTACTCTCTATCAAAGGTTCTTCTTGAAGTATTATTTCTCCTTCGCTTAGAGGTATAACCTGCTCACAATTCTCATAAAATGCAACATGTAAAGATTCTTCAATGCATGATGTTCTTTTATTAAAAACACGATAAGCTTTACTTCTAGAAGAATATCCAAGAAATATTGATTCATCTGATTTTGAATCAAACTTATCAAGATTATCTTTGGTATTTAACAAGAAGCATTTACTACCAAAAACTTTGAAATATGAGATCTTTGGTATACGATCATAATATAATTCAAAACATGTTTTATGTAAGATTGGTCGAATAAGAACACAGTTTAAAACATAACATGTTGTATTTATAGCTTCAACCCAAAAGTATTTTGGTAAATTTTTATCTTGAAGCATGGTTCTAGCACATTCTTGCAAAGTTCTATTCTTTCTTTCAACAACTCCATTTTGTAGAGCCGCTATAGGAAAAGCTAAGTTGTGAGATATACCATGTAAATCACAATACTTTAGAAAAGATTCATTTTCAAATTCACCACCATGATTACTACGAACTTTAATAATAGATGTAGACTTTTCATTTGTAATTCTTCTACAAAGTTTGGAAAATTCAGAAAAAGCATCATTTTTGCTTTTTAGAAAAATCACCCATGTAAATCGAGAATAATCATCTACTATAACAAAAGCATACTTGCTACCATTCAAACTTTGAATTCTAGATGGTCCAAATAGATCTAAATGTAAAAGTTCAAGAGGACGTTTTGTTGAAACTATATCTTTTGCTTTAAAAGAACTCTTGATTTGTTTACCCCTTTGGCAAGCATCACATAAGTGATCTTTCTTATATCGTATTCTAGGTAGGCCTCTTACAAGATCATTCTTGGATAACTTTGAAATAATTTTAAAATTAACATGTCCAAGTCTCTTGTGCCATAACCATTGAATTTCATTTGAAACAATAAGACATTTTTCATTAAAAGTGGGTAACTCATCTAGATAAAGTTCATACACATTGTTCCTTCTTTTACCTTTAAAATTGATTTTTTTAGATTGAAAATAAAAAATTAAGCATAAATCATGTTTAAAAGAAACATGAAAAACTTTATCACATAATTGACTAATGGATAATAAATTATGCATTAAACCATCTACCAAAAGAACATTTTCTATCAAGGAAAATTTTGGATTACCAATATTACCAATACCTATTACTTTTTCCTTGTTATTGTCACCAAAGGTGACGGTTCCTCCATCCTTATTTTGGAGGGTAGAAAATAACTCCGGCCTTCCAGTCATATGTTAGGAACAACCAATGTCCAATATTCATTTGCTCCTTATTTTGTGTACCTACAACAAAATTAGAAGACAAAGCATTTGACCCCTTTCTATTTTTGGGTCCATGAGAGTTAGTCTTAGGAACCCATATCCATTTGGATTTTGGTTTCCTTTGATAAAAAGTATTCTTTCTATAACAATATTTAGCATTTCTCGAATAATCATGTCTAGGCTTATAAGCACTATAAGTTCCATGATTAGATGCATTTCTATTAGAACTGGAAAATTTAGTTCTATGAACAAATGGTTGAGAATATTGTCTTTGATTCTTCACAACATAGTTTAGTCTATTTTGAGTATCAAAGAAACTATATCCCAATCCGGTTTTATTAACTGAGCATCTTTGAGAACCAAGAAGTCTTTCTAGATTCTCTTGACCATTTGTGAATTTGGTCACTATAGAAAGAAGATCATTTGATTTTTCTTTTAGACTAGTTATTTCTTTTTGTAAGAGATTGATTCTAATTCCAATTTCTTTTATCTCAAATGCTTGACAGGAGTTTTCCTTCTTGAGATCTTCTATCTCTTGAAGTAACACTTTGTTTTGAGAGTCAAGAGTTGAATTTTCAGTTTTTAACTCTTTGTTTTTAGAACTTAGACTCTTAAATTTGGCATATAAAACATTGAATGCTTCTAATAAATCATCATAGTCAAATTGACTTACCGAGTCTTCTTGTGCTACAAACCACATGTTGGCGACTTCTTCATTTGATTCTTCATCGGAAGAGGAGTCACTATCATCCCAACATGCTTGAAATGCCTTTTTCTTCTTGAATTGGTCCTTGGGATTGATTTTGAGAAGAGGATAATCTTTCTTGATATGTCCTCCCTTTTTGCAGTTAAAGCACTTGACTTCATTTGGATTGGAAGAATCCGCTTTCTTTACCTTTCTTTGAAATCTTCCCTTTTTGATGAATCTTTTAAATTGCCTTGTGATGAGGGCAATATCTTCATCTTCTTCTGAATTTTCAGAGTCAGAAGTAGCCTTAAAAGCAAGAGATTTATTCTTGGGTTCTTCTTCTTGTCTGTCTTGAAGTTGAACTTCATATGCCATTAAGTTACCAACCAAATCTTCAAGAGTGAGAGTGTTTAAATCATTTGCTTCCTCAATAGCAGTGGTTTTTCTCTCCCATTCAGGAGTTAAACACCTTAGAATTTTTCTGACTAAATCCACTTGTGAATATTCTTTTCCAAGGGATTTCAGAGTGTTAGTGATATCGGTCATTCTTGTTACCATGTCTGATATAGATTCATTTTGCTTCATTTTAAACAATTCAAATTTATGAACTAAAGAAGCGATTTTAGATTCCTTTACCTTTGACGTACCTTCGTGAGTCACAAGAAGAGTATGCCAGATTTCATTTGCTGTAGAGCATTGAGAGATGCGATTGAACTCTACCTTGTCAATGGCACAATACAATGCATTCATAGCCTTGGCATTAAGTGAAGCAGTCTTCTTTTCTTCATCGGTCCATTGACTGAAATCAGTTGATGACATTTGATACTTTTCTGAAACAACTCTCCAAATTTTGAGATCCATGGATTGTAAGAATATTGTCATTCTCACTTTCCAGTATCCATAGTTTGTTCCATCAAAGAGAGGAGGACGAACAGAGGAACAACCTTCTTTGTGTTGAGATGTTGTTGTTGCCATGCTAGATGATGGTCAAATCAAAATAATAGTAAACCTGCTCTGATACCAAATGAAAGTGCAGTAGGATCGAGGCAACGAGCACTAGAGGGAGGTGAATAGTGCTTTTAAAAATTATCAGCGGAATATTGACGGATTTTGCAATTTGAAAAGCAAACACACAAAGAACACAGTAATTTATTCTGGTTCGGTCTTTCCCGACCTACAGCCAGTCCCCAAGCAAAACTAACTTGAGATTTCCACTATCAACCTTGTGTAACTACAAGATCATACAGACCAAATCCGGTCTCACTTTCAGTAACACACCTACTGAAAGCAAACAACTCCTTTAAACCAAGGAGTCCTTCCTTTTACATAAAATAAGTAACAACTTACAAAACAACCTATGAGCCCTTCTTATGAATGCAAATGAGATGCAATTGGCTTTTGAGGTTGTTGAAATACTCTACTCACAAATTCACTATTTCTCAAAAGAATTTGAGTAAAAAACTGAAGTGAAAAATATCACGTGAGTGAGAAACTGAATATGAGTGAAAAGCAAAGAGTAATTGATTCAAATTGATTGAATTGTAGTGCTTTTGAGTGTAAAATGCACTCATATTTATAGTTGAAAGTTTCCATACGTTGAGGGTATGAAAGGGTGTCAAAACAGTCTATTTTGAATGATCAAAAAAATTGAAAATTGAAAAGACATGCCTTTTTGAAGTTTCAGGAAAAACGGCAAAATTAGTCAACTGAAACAGTAGTTAGTCGACTAATAATTAGTTATTAGTAGACTGACAGTTATCGTCGGTCGACTGATCTGTTTATCGAGCCGTTTGAATATTTGAAACTTAGTCAACTAGAGATAAAATTAGTCAACTGATAATATCATCAGTAGACTGAAAAACCTTTCAGTCGATTGCTGCTAAAATCTTCTGAAAATACACATTCTGTCCGGTCGACTGATAAAAACATTAGTCAACTGCTGCTAAATTTCCAGAAAACACATGTTTTGTCCAGTCGATTCATAAAGTCATTAGTCGACTGCTGCTAAAATTTCCAGAAAACAGACATTCTGTCCGGTCGACTGACAATACCTTCGGTCGACTAATTTGACAAAAATGACATTTTAGAAAATATGGCGCAAAAGGATTAATCGACTGGTGAGTCTATTAGTCGACTAATAAACACGAAAATTTAAGAAAAGAGTTTTCTCAAAAAAAATTTATGAAGGGTTCTTTTAGAAAAGTTTTTCTAAAGACATTTTAGGTAAAATGCAACCTAAATATGCACTCTAAGTAAGGCTCTTACAAGAATCTAAGACTTTTAATGAATTTAACATTTGCACACTAGTCTTCAAAGATAATTCATCGATATCTTCAATGTCTTCATTGCCTTAGCTGAAATGCAGTTGATTTCACTTGCTCATTATCAAAACCTTGTACTTGAAGTATCATGTACGGCTTCATTGTCGTAACACTATGTGTATATGGGCACCAGGCATCTTTGTTCAGTTTTATGCAGCCTTTACTGAGCGGTTTTAAAATTCATGCCCCGCCTACTTATCACACATTGCATCCCAAAAATCTGACCTGATAGTAGGAGGGTCATGGCCCTTCCATTGTAGTGGATCATTTATCCCACTAGATGCTTTTATTGTTGTAGTCTTTATATTGTATAGCATGTCTGCAAATTGACTGGTAGTCACCTTCTGCCATACCCGCCTCGTGTCCTGCTCCTCTATCGTAGTCGCAAAGTGATTTGAAGCCTACAAATAATTTCAGAAAGTTAGTAGACATGACTATAACAAAAAATTAAATATGAAACACATTAGCTATGATAAACGATTGTATGCCATGGATGAGGACTACAATATGTCCAACAATTCCTTCGAGTACTTTTTCTATTGAGCGACCAGTCCTGGTAGATGTTGAACTAGTGACTGTCTAATCTCTCGTATTACTTCTTGTGTCTCGAACCTTGTACTGCACATGAACTGGTACACATTAACTATCAATATACACTCTTTATAAGATAAGTGAAAATGAAATACTTACGGTCGATTATCAATATACACTATTTAAATGAGTCATTGTGTGTCAGACTGAGAACTCCTTGCTTTTAGCGTTGTCTCGTGATGTGTATGAATAGCTGGTGTATGTGGGTCAAGTGCAAGCGAAACATCATTTATAGAAAAATGAGTTAGAAATTCACACAATGCGCATTTAAACTAATCAAGTATATAATTAATTAAATGATATACCTATGGAAGCAACTCGTGAAGATGAAGGCCGAGACTGGCTACCACTGAGTGCTCAACCACTGTGACCTCCATGAACCATATTCTAACAAATAAAAATTTTATTTGGATCAATTACACAACTTTATATCTTCATGAATACATAATCAATTCGAAAATAACTTCAAGCAATACATTCAAACATTGCAATACATTCAAATCATTCACATCAAATATTGCAATACATTAAAATATAAGATATGGCATCACTTTCTAATAATGGATAATTTATCCTTAACTTGCAATACAATTGGATCAGTTACACAACTCTAAAAGATTGCAATACATTCAAACATAAGGTATGTATTACAAGATGTATTTCACTAGCTCGCGTATGTTTCTTCATCACTTGTTTGACTTTCATATTCTTCTTCTTTATCCTCCTTCTCTTCTTCTTCTTCTTTATTGGGCACCCATCCACTTGGTATATCATTTGGATCACATTCTTCTATACCTATGTCATCGGACAATGAAGATATGACATGCATACCATGTGCGACATCGTGACCATAAAAGAAGTCATACATATCATCTGATTGATAGTAATCACCCTCTTCAACAATCTTGTCTCTTTTCAGCAATCTTGTCTTCTTGTAATTGATTATACTCGAGGTATAGTTTAGACTTCACCTTGCAAACTGCCCACCATTCATTTCTATCTGATTTTCTTGTATTCGGATATGAAGTATAGTAAACTTGTTGAGCTTGCGAGGCTAATATGAATGTTTCATATGTTTCAAACCTTGATTTATGATTCACCTCTACAATGCCTAGGGCTTTGTCGACTCTTGTTGCTGTGGGATCAAACCAATGACACTTGAATAAAGTTACCCTATTATTTATGCCTAAGTAAGTTAACTCTATTATTTTTTCTATAACATCATAGTTGTTCCCTTGCGACTTACAGTGTGCAGTTGTGCTTAGAGTCTGTTTTGCTTTTGTTGAGTCTGATGTAAGCTGCTCGGTTCAGGTGAATCAATACCCCGAAGGGGCAGCCCGTATACTTGAACTATAATAGCCTGCAGGCAAAATTGTGAATGAAGTAAATGCGTTGAGCTTTCTTTTGTTCACCCTCGTTGTGATTGCTTCTTGTGATTGCAATTTCTCTCCCTCTATTATCTCTTGCTCTCTTGCACTCTGATTACAAGCTTCCGCGATCGGCAAGCGAGCTGACGAGTAGGCTTGCGATGGTGAGGAAGGACTGTCGCGCCGCGCTGGCCCATTGAAAGAAATAGGCCCGTGACAAGTGGTACCAGAGCCCGTTCTCGTGCTGGGGAAGGGACTCCGGATTCGGTGTCGACAGACACGCGGACAGGCTGCGATTTGTGAGCAAGACATTGTGGCGCCTTATCAAAACTTGCGCAACACCAAAGGCAAGGCAGTTGCTGAAGCTGAGGAGATGGGTTCACCTCGGGGCCAAGAAGAGTTGGTTGCAACTGTTAACAAGCTGGTGGAAGAGGTGACTTCGCATGATGAAGCAATTTCACGCACGTGTGAATCATTCAATGGACTGAATGATGTGGTGGCGAGCCTGCAAGAGCAGGTAACCTTATTAATGGGGCAGGTCACTTCGTTGACGACTATAGTGGCCAACTTGCAGACTGAAGTAGGGGAGCTTCAGTTAAAGAACCGTACGTTGCAGCGGACGGTGACCCTAAATGGCGAAAATGGTGAGAGACCATCAAGGATTGATGTACCAAGACCCACAAAATTCAATGGTTCTCGCGACAGCAAGGCCACTGAGAACTTCTTGTTCCAAGTAGAAGACTACTTGGATATCCAGAATGTGACCCTCGAAGATCTGAGGATCAAGGCTGCAGCGGCCTTACTTGATGGGGATACTATCGCTTGGTGGAGGCGGAAGCGCAATGACATGCAGAGGGGTCAATGTATGATAAACACCTTTGATGACTTCAAAATAGAGTTGTGCAACTACTTCATGCCAAGAAATGCGCAGAGGCAGGCTTATTGGATGATTCGTGAGCTCAAACATACTGGTTCGTTGCAAGACTATGTCAGAACGTTCCAGAAGCTCATGCTGAAGATACCTAACATGCCAGAAGACGACATGCTCAATTGGTTCATTATGGGGCTTCAGCCATGGGCACAGTCTGAAGTAGAAAGGAGCAACCCCCGTATTTTGGAAGGTGCATATGTGGCAGTTGAGCGCTTAGTTGACACTCAGCGCAAGCCTTTTATCCCATCAACCAAAGTTGGGAAGAAACCTGACCACAGAGGCAAGAAGGATGAGCAACGCAATGATAAAGGTGAGGCGTCGACACGCCATCAATCCGAAAAGAAACAGAACTTCACAAAGCATAACAACAATAAGGGTGCGGTTGTGACATGTTGGTTCTGCGGCAATAGACATATCGCCAGGCAGTGCCCAAAGTGCCTTGTAAAGGACGACAGACAAGCCAATGCTGCACGGGAAGAATACAGTGATACTGAATGCAGTGACACTGAGACCATGCAGCCAAGGATGGGGGCCATGTGATCGATTAATGTAGCTAGAAGTTGCGCAACTAAGAACATGCAGGTCAGTAAGGAACTTATGTACGTAGAAGTCATTATTAATGGAAAGTCTACTTCAGCAATGGTAGACTCAAGGGCCACACAAAACTTTGTCTCGAGGAAAGAGGCAGAGCGGTTGGGCTTGAAAACTGGGCCAAAGCAGAGGACTATCAAAACAGTAAACTCTGAGGCCAAGCCCATCCTTGGTGAAGCAAGAGATGTGGCTACTCAAGTGGGGAGTTGGGTCGGCAAAGCCAACTTCTCTGTGGTGCCCCTGGACGATTTCAAGGTGATTCTGGGTATGGAGTTTCTGCGAAGCCAGAATGTTATGATGCTGCCAAAGTTTAACACGTTGACGATCATGGGGTCAGACCTGTCACACACAGTGCAGTGCCTTACGCAGAAAGGCAAGTCTTCCGTGTTATCGGCAATACAACTGAAGAAGGGTGTCAAGCATGGGGAGCAAACATTCTTAGTTGCAGTGCATGCAGATGAAGGGAAGGTAGAAGCAGCAATGCCGCCGACCCTAGCCCCACTATTGGAAGAGTTTCGGGGGGTAATTCCCCCGGAATTTCCAAACGTCTTCCGCCAAGACGCGAGGTCGACCACAAGATTGAGTTGACCCTGAGAGCGAAGCCTCCTGGAATGATTCCATACCGTATGGGGCCAGCTGAGCTGAAGGAGCTACGTAGGCAGCTAGACGAGATGTTGGACACAGGCATTGTTCGTCCATCAAAAGCCCCAAGAACGACAATATAATCCCAACTATTTCAAATAATATTGGCAACCCATGCTTGGAAATCGACAAATTGAGGAGAAGCAACCTGAAAGCGAGGTCACTCTTGTCACCAAGCATGTTGTCCTTCAGCATAGACGTAACATCCATCGTGTTCATTTGGCAGATACTACGATTCCATTTATTGTAGTACATGATAAGGAGCAAACACAACTCCCAAAGGAGAAGGTATCATCCAACCAAAGGTTAACGATGCTGGAGAGTGAGAATAAGGAGTTACAGAAAGACATGCAGAATTTAAGTAAACAAATTGGGTCACTGGTCGAGATGATTACCAGTGGGTTTTATAAGATCAAGGAAACGAAGAGGCCACCGAATAAAGAGACTCTACCAAGTCTAAGAAAGAGACGCGTTCTATGTCCATCTGAGTCGTCAAGCGCAAGTGAATAAACATATGTGATTTGTGTATAACGATAATTCTATGTTGTAATTCTGACATTCTTTATTGTAATTATATAATTCTTTTCTTAATAAGTGTAACACAGAAGTGCCACTGAAAAATTAGCAAGACTACATAAACTTAGGTTTGTAATTATATAATTCTTTCATGATTTGTACTTACGTATAGTGATTACTGGCTTAGGGTTTATTATGTATCATGATTCTTGTGATAGTGATTACTTTGTATAGCGCTTAATATATATAGTGTTTAGGAAGTTATCATGATTTGTACTTACATTTGCTAAATTGTATAGCGATTACTAGCTTAGGGTTTATTACTTTTAGTGTTTCTTTTGTAGCCATTACTTAATATGTCGATTACTCAGTATAGCGATTATGAAGATACCATTATTTGTACTTACATTTGCTAAATCCTATAGCGATTACTGGTTTAGGGTTTATTATTTATAGTGTTTCCTGTGATAGCGATTACTTAGTTTAGCGATTAATAGGTATAGCGATTATGCAGTTACCACGATTTGTACTTATGTTTGCTAAATTGTATAGCGATTACTAGTTTTGAGTTTATTATGTATAGTGATTCCTTTAGTTGCAAGAAACGTCGCATAACATTAGTTTAAGGTTTAGGGTATAGAGTTTAGGGAGACGTCATCTGACACACTACTGATGTTATGCTATGTGTCATTCATTTACACGCACTAACATCGTTTCGATGATACTAGCAAATGAAACGACATCTTTTAGTTAATGCGCAATGTAATTTATTTATTTGTTAATATTCTTTTTGCATGATTTTTGAAAATTGGCAGGATATGAAATGATGTGAACAATAAATAAATGAAGTGTCGTGTTTCACAAAGCACACAAGATGTTTCCTTTAAGAGCATGGAGCAGGCGATGTTTCATTTAAAGAAGAAAATGAGTCTTTCCTATAACTTGCTTCGTGAGCAATGAACAGAAAAATTGATGTTTCATCTAACCTCCTTCGTTGCAAAATTTGTATCAATGTCGAAGAAGGACGCTACGATTCTGTCAAACGTCCACAAAAAAGGGTAGCTTTGATTTCTATAACCTGCTTCATCTTTTTTACGTCGTTTACAGTTCGTTTACTGAAAATAATGCTACAGTTATTTTACTGAATATTTAGCTAATTTCAGTGCAACATTTACAAAACAAGGTACCAGAAAACTCAACAAAGTGCTTGAAGAGAACATTGACCGGATGCGAGATGAATTTGTAGGACACACTATAAGTAATTTTGTACGTATGAAACCACTATCAGTCATACATTTACGTATGCCATGGGTATGTATATTAACAAGTGCACATTTATTGTAAATAGACTATACACGATTTTGTCATGTATATTCAAAGCAAGGGAAGAACCATGTCAATCCGCGTCGTCTCTCTTTATTTTATGGTATATCGGTTATCTTATATGTTTATTTTGTCATTTTATTTACTAATGTACCTTCATGTTTTAAACTTACTATTATTACTGTTTCATTCAACAGAGTATTGTCCGTCGAATGCGATACGCGACTGGATTTCTAGACAAAATACAATACTGGGGTAATGATGACCAAATGGTAGACTTTTGTTCATGTGAAAAGGTTTGTGGCCATATCGATTTGTAAGATGTTAAATTTATTTAAGATCTTGTTTTGATTCTTAATATCAATTTTTAAGCTATCAATAGGAATTTACATATCGATTTAAGATATTATTTTGATTCTTAATATTGATTTCTATGTTGATTCTAAATATTGATTTTTAATATATTGTTTAGATTTTTAATATATATTTATGATATTGTTTTGATTCTTAATATTGATTTCTATTCTGATTCTAAATATCGATTTTTAAGTTATTAACATATCGATTTAAGATATTGTTCTGATTCTTAATATCGATTTCTATGCTGATTCTTAATATCGATTTAGGATATTGTTTTGATTCTCAATATTGATTTTTAAGATATAAATACAAATTTCTAAATCAATTTAAGATATTGCTCTGAATCCTAATATTGATTTCTATGATGATTCTTAATATCGATTTAAGATATTGTTTTGATTCTTAATATTGATTTCTATGTTGATTCTTAATATCTATGTTTAAGCTATCAATAGGAATTTTCATATCGATTTAAGATGTTATTTTGATTCTATGATGATTTCTAATATCGATTTAAGATATTGGTTTGATTCTTAATATCAATTTATATGTTGATTCTTAACATCGATTTTTATGGTATCAGTACACATTTCTATATTCATTTTTTGAGATATTTTATAGTCGATTTACAGATATTGATTCCTACATTGTGGCAATCAGAAAAACATTGAGTCTTATACGTGTTGGATGTACGAGAATAAAAAATATGGCTATACAACTCCTTGCACTATGACATTGGTGTAGACCGTGACATTGTGCATTTGGTAAGTTTCTACCTTTAATATTAATGTATCTTGTACCGTGGCCCAAAATTTACTTGCTTTTGCATAAACCACAGGTTGGATTTTTCAAAGACATGATGGGTGTCGAAATTGGCCCGTGGAGGCTTCACGTTGTAGAGAATGCTCCTTTACAAAATAATGGTGTCGATTATGGCATCTTTATAATGAAGTATATTGAAGAAATATACTATAGACGAGCACCAGAATTCACCGTTGTATGTTGTACACTTAAACATGTTTTATTAACCTATATTATTGATGACTACATTTTTATATTGGTCTCATTTCTGAGTTTTTTTTTTCAGGATGATATACCTAGATTCCGCACAGAACTATGCAAAGAATTAGAGGATTTTCTAGTTGAGGAAGATACAAAAACCCAGACTGCAAGATTACCTAGAAAGCTATGAAGGACGCGAGGGCCCCAGGAGTAAGAGAAAGTTATTTTAAATGTCTATCTATTCTCAAGGATAACGTGAAGATGGTTACGTTCTACTGCTGAGAGAGAGATAGCAATTTTTGGTTCAACTTTCAATTTTCAAATTTTTTGTGTATAGACATTTGTAACAAATTTTGTAAGACTGTGTACAAAATTCATATTGATCTATAAACCAAAATTATGAACCTGGCACACGTGTGTTGAATACGCAAATCACCACCTCAAGCGCCCAAAATCGCAACAATATAAATTTTGCAGGCACATATTTCAAAATCATAATACAAATATCTTGCAAATCGATACATCTTATAATTTATGGGATATTATATCGATTTTTGTGAGATATTATTTTGTTAATATCGATTTGTAATATATTATGCTGAATTGTCGTATATAGATTTGTAAGATATTATGTGTTTTCTAGTGTCAATTTGTGAGATATTATTTTGGTTGTTAATATCAATTTGTAATATATTATGCTGAATTGTTGTATATCGATTTGTAAGATTATATGTGTTTTTTAATGTCGATTTGTGAGATATGATTTTTTTGTTAACATCAATTTATGTATAAGTATAGCACACAAATGCCACTAAACAAATTGTTGTAATGATAGGCGTTTGAAAATAAAAATCAAACAAGCATTTAGCGTTATGTACAGTGAAAATGCCACTAATTTGCTTTTACGAGTTGTGTTTCTATCGCGATTTACATAATGATTGATAAAAGTTTGAAATGATTTGCAGAAACATTGTCCGTGCAATTTTACTGCGATTTGTACTCATGCACAGTGCAATTTTTATTCAGATGTGGTTGACATAGACGTCATTGTGTAAATCATTATACCATTGTGATTTACACAATGACGTCTGTCTTTTAGACAATGAGCTTTGTCTAAGTAAATGACACATACCATCACGATTTACACAATAACGTATAAAGGCTACGTACTATCGCGATTTGTTTTTACGGGCTATGTCTATGTCAACGATATTTCCTAATCGCTTTTATGGGCGATTGAGGTTTAGGATTTAGGTTTAAGGACTTTGGGTTTTACTTCAACAATACAAATTGCTAATCTCTTTTGTGATTTTCATCGCTAATCCCTTTACAAGCCTTTGTACACCGCATACATCGCTAATCTCTTTTGTGATTTTCATTCATGTAGGGTGAGCATCACAATGATTTCTTAATATTACACATATTTAATCTCTTATTGAATTTTTATTTACGAAGGGCGAACATTACAAGCCTTTGTTCACCACATTCATATCGATTTGTGAGATATGGTTTTGTTTGTTAATATCGATTTATAAGCTATTATGTTGAATTTCCGTATATCAATTTGTAATATATTATGCTCAATTACTATATATCGATTTGTAAGATATTATGTGTTTTCTAGTGTCGATTTTTATGATATTTGTAGTATGATTTCTATTGTAGAATTACAACAAAGAATTATAATATTACAATACAGAATTATCGATTTATAATAAAAAAATATAGAATTACAACAAAAAATTATCGATTTACAATAAAGAATTATAGAACTACAACAAAGAATTATAGAATGCTAAATATTACAATGATTTGTAAGATATGAAAGTTAAATGCTACAACTATTTTAAAGCTGAAGAATCTACACGCGATTCTTGTGTTGCGTTGCTCGCTTTTGAATTAAACAGAGCCTGACATGAAATAGAACAATATCAAACACTACATTAAGTTCAACAAGAATTGCTAACATCCTCCCAAAATTATTACATACCAAAAGACTTGTCATACTCATGTCATCGTTTCACTCAAACAGGTCTGGTGGATTGCAGGTTTCAACATTGTAGTGCACGTCTGCATGGTATTGCTGCATGTTGAAAATTACACAAGTTAGATATTGATAGTTTGCATGTAATATAATTTACATGGAAGCAATATACTGTATTACATACTTGTTCATGCGAAGGGCTTGGTTGTTTCTTAGACATTTTCTTGCCAACCAATTCCAGTGCACCCTTTGTCCTCTGACGACTACGATCAGAGGTAGGTTTCCTTTTGATACTCTTTGTTTGGTGAATATTTTCATCATAATCTATAACGTTTACTCCTTACTTGTTGAAGATGATGTTTACGCTTCGACGCAACTTCTCATACGAGCCAGGAGAAGCGTGATTTTCACCTATGTTGTTCGATCATGTTTTCTTAGGTTGGTCTTCACGAGCTGCAACAGACTCATGGTAAATTAACTGCACTTTTTTAAGTAATCCCCTTGACACATTTCCCATACATACATAAGCTTCTTCGCTTTTCGATGCCAAATCTGCAACATGCATAAGTGACCTATATAGTTGTTGGTAACGGGAGGCTATCTGGCACTTCTCATCAACACTAGATGGACTGACATTATTTGTCTCTAGCAGTTCAATCTTTGTTTGTCTCGTTCATCTTTACATTATATATGACTAAGGTATTTCTTGTATCTTCTCTTGATTAAGTGTCTTTAATGCATGACGACATAAAATACCTTTGAATTCAAACACTTTGCATGTACATTCAATTGTTCTATTATCAACATTATACGTAACATGTGCTTCATGCCTTTTTGGATGCTCTTTGTCATCCCATACAACATGGTATTTATGAATATTCACATATTGCAAATGTCCTTCTATGTTGCAATTCATGACCTGTATAACCTCCTTCTTAGTTCATTCAAATACAGTTAGTGTATACAGATCTGCAGGTCGCGTCAATATTTTTATGCCCAAAGTTACAAAGCGGGTGTTGAAGCATTTTATATCTTATTCAAGCTCATTCTGTCTAAAACTGTCTATAAATAATTCATACTGTCTCATGAAACAAAACATTGTTAAACATGAATACAATATTTTTTTTAGTATGGCATGCATAGATTCAGCTCTTTGTGTGCTTATCATACCAGCACAAAAGTATTGTCTTTCATATGCCAATGCCCACTTCTTTTTGTCTGCATATAAATGTTGTAACTACACATAGTCTTCAAGGTCGTACATCTGAATCATTTGCTCTCAATCAGACATAAAGGTGACCTCGTCTATGCTCTCAAGTACACATTGTCTAAACTTTTTATCAAACCCTGTCTTCTGATTAAAAATGTGTCCTATGTTCTTTGCTGTATTTTGAAAGATATGCCACAAACATAGGCGATGATGTGCATATGGTCATACATGAGACACTACAGCTGCAATTGCATGATCACTATCTGTAAGTACAGTTTCAGGGTGTTTCCCATTCATTGTCTGTGTCAATACTCTGAACAATCACTCAAAGATTTCTTTGGTCTGGTCATACAAAAAAGTGTCACCTAATATGCAACTCTGTGAGTGATGATTCACTCCGACAAACTGCACAAATGGCTATTGTTCCGTATTAATCTTCACTGGCGTATAAAAAACAAGCACATCATTGAAGCATTCATAATCCACTATTGGATTTGAATTTGCCCAAAACATATTCACAGCACACTCATCTTCATCCAGTTGCATCACACTAAAGAAACTAGGGTCAATGTTTGATTTTTTCTGTAGGTAATCAACCATAGAACATATTCCTCCATTCTTCATGTTTTCTGACATCTTCCTTCTTAAATGGTTTCTTAGATCCATAGGTGTGAATGGTACATTCTCGGGACCATCATCTATGTGCACTACAAGAAACTTGTGGATTAGCGACGGATATCTTCCATCACAAATTTTTTGACGCTAAATAGCGACGGAATATATCTGTTGGCCATTCTGTCGCTAAGTAGCGACGGACTATATCTGTCGCCCGGTCCGTCGCTAAGTTGCAACGGAATAATGAATGCCAACATCCATCGCAAGGTCGGCGTTACTATACGGCGACTTTGGTTTGGTGACGTATTTATAGTCGTTGCTAATCCGTCGCTACCTTTAATGGTAATATTAAATAGTGACGGATATATCCAATGCAAACAAGGAAAAAAATTAAAAAAATATATTTGAAAATTTAATATCGAGAAAAATTTCTCGTGATATAATTTATATTTCCTGTACAATTTATATTTCCTGTGAATAAAAAACAAAACAAAGTACACATCAAAATACATATAAAAGGAAACTAAAACAATTAATCGATCCACTTAAAAATTCGCAAGTTCTAATTATTTACAATTCAACATTTACATTTTTGAAACAAAAGGAAGGTAGAACAAATTCAACACATTAATCAAATCATCGTCAAGGTTTTATGCGTCCTCTTGTTCATTGTCTTAATCTGTCCCTTCAGCTCCATTACGCTGATTATCACCAGCAACCTACACACAAAAAAAAGGTCAATATTAATAAACAAAATATATTGAAATAAATTATACTCTATATGTGATTCTATCATCCTCATACGTGTTCTAAGGCAGTAAAAAAATTGTATATGTGATTCTATCATGCTCATATGTATTCTAAGGTAGTAAAAAAACTATATATGTGATTTTATCATGCTCATATGTGCTCTTAAGGCAGTAAAAAAAACTTATATGTGATTCAATCATGCTCATATGTGCTCTAAGGCAGTCAGAAAAAATGTATATGTGATTCTACCATGCTCATATGTGTTATAAGGCAGTAAAAAAACTTTATATGTGATTCAATCATGCTCATATGTGTTCTATGGCAGTAAAAAAATTATATATGTGATTCTATCATGCTCATATATGTTCTTAAGGCAGTAAAAAAAACTTATATGTGATTTAATCATGCTCATATGTGCTCTAAGGCAGTCAAACAAATTGTATATGTGATTCTATCATGCTCATATGTGCTCTAAGGCAGTCAAAAAACTTTATATGTGTTTCTATCATGCTCATATGTGTTCTAAGGCAGATAAAAAACTATGTATGTGATTATATCATGCTTATATGTGTTCTAAGGCTGTCAAAAAAACTCTATATTTGATTCTACCATGCTCATATGTGTTCTAAGGCAGTAAAAAAACTTTATATGTGATTCTATCCTGCTCATATGTGTTCTAAGGCAGGCAAAAAACTATATATGTGATTATATCATGCTCATATGTTTTGTAAGGCAGTCAAAAAAATTGTATATGTGATTCTATCATGCTCATATGTGCTATAAGGCAGTCAAAAAACTTTATATGTGATTCTATCATGCTCCTATGTGTTCTAAGGCAGACAAAAAACTTATATGTGATTCAATCATGCTCATATGTGCTCTAAGGCAGTCAAAAAAGTTGTATATGTGATTCTACCATGCTCATATGTGTTCTAAGGCAGTCAAAAAAATTTATATGTGATTCTATCAAGCTCATATGTGTTCTAAGGCAGGCAAAAAATTGTATATGTGATTATATCATGCTCATATGTGTTCTAAGGCAGTCAAAAAAACTGTATATGTAATTCTATCATGCTCATATATGCTCTAAGGCAGTCAAAAAACTTTATATGTGATTCTATCTTGCTCATATGTGTTCTAAGGCAGACAAAAAACTGTATATGTGATTTTATCATGCTCATATGTGCTCTAAGGCAATAAAAAAAATGTATATGTGATTCTATTATGCTCATATGTGTTCTAAGGTAGGCAAAAAAATGTATATGTGATTCTACCATGCTCATACGTGTTCTAAGGCAGTTAAAAAACTTTATATGTGATTCAATCATGCTCATATGTGCTCTAAGGCAGTAAAAAAAAATGTATATGTGATTCTACCATGCTCATATGTGTTCTAAGGCAGTAAAAAAACTTTATATGTGATTCAATCATGCTCATATGTGTTCTAAGGCAGTAAAAAAAACTTATATGTGATTCAATCATGCTCGTATGTGCTCTAAGGCAGTCAAAAAAACTGTATATGTGATTCTATCATGCTCATATGTGCTCTAAGGCAGTAAAAAAACTTTATATGTGATTCTATAATGCTCATATGTGTTCTAAGGCAGACAAAAAACTATATATGTGATTATATCTTGCTCATATGTGTTCTAAGGCAGTAAAAAAGAGTCTATATGTGATTCTACCATGCTCATATGTGTTCTAAGGCAGTAAAAAAACTGTATATGTGATTCTATCATGCTCATATGTGTTCTAAGGTAGAAAAAAAACTGTATATGTGATTTTATCGTACTCATATGTGTTCAAAGGCAATAAAAATATTATACTGAAATATTATATAAAAGGTCAGTATTGATAAACAAAATATACTGAAATAAATTATATCTAATACACCTAAGTTAAGGCAATCAAAGTGATATGAAATCTAATGACATGCAATATATCACATGAAACTTTCATACTTGAGAGGCACCTGCAATCGAAGTTCCCCTATTCTGCAAAAAATTATTGAACTCATCTCGGAGAACATCGGCAATTGTTTCATGAAAGTAGTCACGCATTGTGTCCTTAACGATCTGACGTACATCATCACCAAAAAAAATAGGACGCTTGGAGCTGATGTCGACGGGAGAAGTTTGTGAGTCATGACTGGAGGAAGCAACGACTGATGAGGTGTTCATATTACTCCCAAACCCGAACACACGATCCTTTTTTGTTTCACCTGCTGCAGTCACCCATGCTGCAGGATCAAATGATAGATGCTGAGTAGAGTCATCGCCATATCGCTCTACCATCTGTTGCTCATATGCCTCCTACAAAATAATGTTTATAGTATGCATTAATAATTAAGAATTACAATGTTTATGATAACTTGTATATTACAATGATTATTAATACAATAAATATATACCGTTGTTGTTCTCACCTTCTCTGATACGAACTCTCCCGTGGTCTTACGTTTATGTGTTTCAACAAACATATTCTTGTATGGTACAATGCCTCCTTTTTTTGCTTCCTGCGAAGTGAAGTGATAAAAGATTTAGTTAACAGGTTTGCAACAATACTTATAAAATTGACAATATATATATTGATGAGTTACCATTTTCTTCAGGTGGCTCCCAAACATCCTAGATCCACTTGTGTGTAGATGGGCTTCGGGCATTTTCGCTGGATTTTGTGGAGCCTTTGTTGAGTAACTTCGAAATGCATCCCCCGCCCACATGTCGCACATTCCCTCCCAATAATCTCTCCTGACAGTAATAGGGTCATGGCCCTTCCACTCTAGTGGATCATCTATTCCGCCAGATGCTTTTTTTGTTGTAGTCTTCATATTGTGCAGCATGTCTGTAAATCGATTGGAGCCACCTTCTGCCACACCTTCCTTGCATCATGTTCCTCCATCGTAGTCGCGAAGCAATTCGAAGCCTATATATATTTTCAAAAAGTTAGTAGACATGACTATAACAAAAAATTAAATATAAAACACATTAACTATGATGGATAACTGTATACCGTGAATGAGGACCACAATCAGTCTATCACCTCTTTTGGATACTTTTTCCATTGAGCGACCAGTTCTGGTAGATGTTGAAGAAATGAATTCCTAATATCGCGTACTACTTCTTGCGGCTCAAACCTCATGCTGCACATAAATTGGTATACAGTAAATATCAATATATATTATTTATAAGATATGCAATAAGTGAAAATAAAATACTTATGGTCGATTATCGATATACACTATTTGAATGAGTCTTCTTATGTCAGTCTGAAAAGAGACAAATATAAGAAAACATATACCTTTCAAATGGGTACATCCATTGATATTGCACAGGACTACCAACCCTTAGTTCATATGGCAAATGTATGATGAAATGTTTCATAACATCGAAAAATGTTGGCGGAAAAATCTTTTCTAGCAAACAAACAGTAGTGATGACAGAGTCCTCGAGATTCTTTACATCAGATACTACGACTTTCAATAAGCACAATGTTCTAAAAAATTCACTCAACTTAGACAATACCCCCCATATAGGTTTGTCTAACATATCATGGAATGCTAGGGGTATCAATCGTTGCATAAAGATATGACAATCATGGCTCTTCAACCCATATAACTGTCTATCTCAATCTTCACAGCCCGAGCAATGTTAGAGACATATTCATCTGGAAATCTCAACTGTCTCAACCATTGACATACCTTCTTTATTTGATCAGGTCGATGTCGTAGGACCCATCACTCCTTCCGCTTCCAATGGTCATAAATATTTCCTTGTCGCTACAGAGTACTTCACCAATTGGGTTGAAGCCGTCACTTTGCGTACAGTGGAAGGTCGACATGTAGTCTCGTTCATTCATAAGAACATTCTTTGTCGTTTCGGTATACCGCATGACATTGTGTCAGATAATGGTACTCATTTCAAGAATGAGAGAATGAAGGTCTTTTGTTCGAAATTCAAAATTCATCATCATTTTTCAGCTCCTTATTATCCCCAAGGGAACGGTCAGGCAGAAGCGACAAATAAAAGTTTGATCTGCATCTTGGAAAGAACCGTTAAGACGGGTCGTGATTGGCACGAGAAAATCCATGATGCACTCTAGGCATATCGAACCACCATTCGAACCCCGACCAATGCAACTCCTTCAGAACTCGTTTATGGGACCGAGGTGGTGCTACATCTTCATGTTCAAAAACCCGCTCTTAAATTTGTATCTCTTCTAGAGCTACCACTTGATCAGTATTAGCAACAGAGATTAGTACAGCTGGATCTACTCGATGAGAAAAGACTTAAAGCAGCAGAGCATGCCCAATCTTATCGTCAAAGGATAGCAAGGCAATATGCCAAGTCAGTTATCGAAAGAAGATTCCAAGACAATGACCTGGTCCTTAGATCAACGGCTCATCTTAAGCATCGTCCGCGTGGCAAATAGTCACCAAAATGGAAAGGTCCCTACGTGGTGAAAGAAGCGTTACCACGTAATTCATATTGTCTGATTAATGCAGACGGGGTAGAATTACCCGATCCCATTAATGTTCGACATTTGAAGAAATTCTACACCTAGAAAATCTTTATTCTATCTTTTGTATTCTTCAAAATTCCTTCCAATAAATGATCAATTATTCTTTTATCGGAATATTGCTCATTCCCAAAATATACTGGGGCATTTTGTTATAAACTCGTCTTCCATTCAAAATACCCTGTGTGCAGGCAGGATCAAACAAATCTCTCATTTTGCATACATATACACCCATTTACATCATTTTGCATTCATTTGCATTTGCATGCATCCATTTTACATCTGTATCGAATTCCCATTCAGGATAAGGGATAAATCATGAGACCCGTGGCATTTGTCCAAGTCATTGTGAGGGTGAAGATTAAAAATCTGCTATTGCAATCAATCAACAATCTTTCAAAACCCAGTACTCGTACTGGCAAATCTTTTAAAATCCAGTGTTCATACTGGTGTCTTTCCAACATTCGGTGCGCGTGCTAGTACTTTGCTAAATCCTGTTTTACTGGTTGAAACTCTTAAATCTGATTTCTTCCTAGTCAATGTTTCCAAAACCGGATTATATTCATCTAGTTTTATTTCCTTCAAATGTCTTGAATTGGTCTAGAAGATCCGAGTTTCGAATCGAATTTTCTTCCAAATCCAATTCAGAATTGGTCTAGAAAATCCGAGTTCCGACTCAAATTTTCTTCCAAATCCAATTCATCTAATTTTCTTCCCCTCAAATGTCTTGAATTGGTCTAGAAAATCCGAGTTCCGACTTGAATTTTCTTCCAAATCCAATTCAGAATTGGTCTAGAAAATCCGAGTTCCGACTCGAATTTTCTTCCAAATCCAGTTCATCTAATTCTCTTTCCTTCAAATGTCTTGAATTGGTCTAGAAGATTCGAATTTCGACTCGAATTTCCTTTCATTCTAACCGGTCTATTTTTCCTTCGGGATTCGAGTTCCGACTCGAATTTTCTTTCCTTCTAATTAGTCTAGTTTTCCTTTGAGATTCGAGTTTCGACTCGAATTTCCTTTCCTTCTAACAAGTCTAGTTTTCCTTCGAGATTCGAGTTCCGACTCGAATTTTCTTTCCTTCTAATTAATCCAGTTTTCCTTCAGGATTCGAGTTCCGACTCGAATTTCTTTTCCTTCTAATTAATCTACCTTTCCTTCAAGATTCGAGTTCCGACTCGAATTTCTTTTCCTTCCAAATTGATCTATTTTTTTCTTCAGGATTCGAGTTCCGACTCGGGTTTCTTTTCCTCCCAAATTTATCTACTTTTCTTTCAGGATTCGAGTTCCGACTCAATTTTTTTTTCCTTCCATACAATGGATCTAGTTTTCCTTCGAAGATTCGAGTTCCAACCCGAGTTTTCTTTTCCTTCTGAATTGGTCTAGAAAATTAGAGTTCCGACTCAAATTTTCTTCCAAATCCAATTCAAATGTCTAGAATCGGTCCAGAAGATTAGAGTTCTGACTCGAGTTTTCTCCCAAATCCGATTTGTTTAGCTTTTCTTTAAAAGTTTGAACTTCTACTCAAACTTTCCTGCAAATTTATCAATTGGTCTAGAAGATCCGAGTTTCGACTCGAATTCTCTTTCAAAATCCAATTCGTCTAGTCTTTCCTTGAAGATTTGAATTCCGATTCAAAGCTTCTGACCGAACCCAGTTTTCCACCGGTCCGGTTAAATCCAATGTTCAAATTGGTCCTATTATGAAATCCAACCTCGCCTTTGTTGCTTTACAAAATCTTGTATTTGTATTGATAATCTTTCAAAAATTCAGCGCTCGTACTGGTAATCTTTTAAAATTCAGTGCTCATACTGGTAACCTTTTAAAATTCGGTGCTTGTACTGGTACTCTTTTAAAATCCGGTGGTCGTACGGGTATCCTTTTAAAACTCAATATTCGTACTAGTAATCTTTCAAAATCCAGTGCTCGTACTAGTAACCTTTTAAAATTCATTGCTCGTACTGGTAACCTTTCCAAATCCAGTGCTCGTACTGGTATCCTTTAAAAATTCAGTGCTCGTACTGGTAATTTTTTAAAATCCAATGCTCGTACTGGTACCCTTTAAAAATCCAGTGCTCGTACTGGTAATTTTTTAAAATCCAGTGCTCGTACTGGTATCCTTTAAAAATCCAGTGCTCGTACTGGTACTTTGTCAAAGTTCGGTCTTCATACTGGTCACAACATAAATCTCACATTGAGGTTCAGACTCAATCTTCAGATCTGCGAACCAAACAATCTTTATCAGACCTTTGGGTCACTCTATTCTGTTGATCTGACCTTCGGGTCACCAATTTTGTCAGACCTCTGGTCATCCATTTTACCAAGCAAACCTTTGGGTTATCGAATCTTATCAATGTCAATCATATTTGTCCGACCTTTGAGCCGTATCCTGCAATCATAGTCTTTCAGGATTCGACTTTTATGTCGAATTCGTCTGCCAGTTAATTCAGAATCAATCATTAATCATTTTCTCTTGCGAGGGACCCTTTTTCCAGGGAGAGTTCGAGGGAGCTCGTTCTTTTTTCATGTCTTTATTGTTCGTTCGTTGAACCCCTTTTTCTAGGGAGAGTTTGAAGGGACTCGTGTTTCACGAATAGTTTGCAAAACAATCTTTATTGTCATACACGGAACCCTTTTTCCAGGGAGAGTTTCGACAAAAAACTCGTCCTCCTTGTAATCCTGAATGTCTTTTATTAGGCCACCCCCGTCATCGAGGACCCTTTTTCCAAGGAGAGTGTGATGGACTCGTTCCTCTATGATATCCTTCCAACCTTTGTTAGCGGCCCCCTTTCCATAAGAGAAGCCTAGAAATAAGGAGTTTTGACGAAAACTTTATTTCTCTTCGAAAGTTCGTTTTGCAAACACCTCCTCTTTAGGGAAGAGAGAAGTATCTTTTGTTACCCGTTCAGGTAAGGGTCAAGCCTGAGTCTCTCCTTTGAGGAAAGGAGAGAAGAATCTAGCCACGGATGTGTCATTTAGACCTCAAGTGATTTCTTTCATCAAGGATTTTAAGAATATTTTGCCAATTTGTCATGAAAAATAGTTGATCTCAAAATCTTTTATTGCATAAAAAGAATTACCTCAAATTACCTTCAGTATTACTTCCAAAAAGAGTGAAGCTTTTGTGAAAAAAAAAGATTCAACTATTGGCCAACCAAAGGGATAAAGAATAAATCCTCGATATGGCCAGCAAAGAAAAGTCAATATTGTCGCAAAGTCATAAGTGATCGATATTGATCGCAGTCAATGACACATTTTTAAAGATCATTCTTGTAAAGATAAGGCAGTCGAAATATCATGGGTGATACAGAAAAATCCATTCAATTCCTATATCTCCCCAATCACCCAAGCTGCAATTAAATATCTGCAAAAAGGATCTCTTAATTGTTGTCAAGATGAAGACGAATTATGCGAGTTAGACCCCCGGGGCCAAAGAAGATTTGGATCATCTATGAGATGAAGGAGTTTGTGACGGATCCTTCCAGAGAAAGTTCAGAGCACCATCAAGATGAAGGCGACTGCGATGAGCCTCCCGACAAACCCTAAAAGATATTTAATTTCAGCTATCATCAAGAGATCACCAGCCAATGAGCCAATATTGTCAATATAATCCCTGAGGCAAAGAAGGATCAGAACATCTCCAAGATGAAGGAGTTTGTGATGTACTCTTCTAAAAAGAGAGAAAAAGCTAGAACATCTCCAAAATGAAGGATGATGCAATGAATTCCCCAAAAAGCCAAAAGATCCAATTCTGTCGGAAAAAAAAAGAGTACAGGCAGAAAGACCATTTTGAGAAAAGAATCCCAGGATATCAAACTGTCGAATCTACCAAGAATCTTCTTTAATTTTGTGAAATTTTTTTATCAATATCCTTTCACCAATTGTTTTTACAATGATAATCCTTTCTTTTCTGTTCATATCAAGAAAATTGATAGCCTCCTTGAAAGAAAGTCAATTGCAAGTAATTTGAATTTGAATCTTGATTCTACGAAGTTAAGTCTAGTTGGAGGTAATACTTTAGGTAGAAAAGAGGGAATATTTTTCATATAAACATGCTTACATTTCAATTATTTTTAAATCAATCGCAATTTTTATCTTATTGGCAATCTTTTCAAGTTATCCTGACATTAAGTGAGAACTTGATGTCTATTCTGATGTATCCAGGCGTTGTTGTTATCCCTTTTAGGATCGGATGATGGGAGTTGTCCAAGATCCTTTCCTTCTTGTTTTAATCTAAGCGCCTGGGCTCTCAGATTCGCACACTTCCCTGTGCTCCCCATTGTCCCACCATAGACATTTCTCGTTCAGGTTAAGGGTTAAACCTGATTTTTTCTGCAAAAGGTCATCTGTTTTAAAAGTCATTTAGTCCCAGTAATGAGACGTCCAAGATCAATCCTTTTTCAAGCTTTAAGGAACCCCCTTTCTTCCTTTTGCAAACCCCTTTCAGATTTATTATGCAAAATTTGAAGGTCCCATCATGGTTTCTTCATTTGAAGATTCCATTTATCGTCCCCTTTCAGGTTAAGGGTTAAGCCTGAGCCTCGTTTTCCCATGAGGTATCGTTCCCTTTCACAGACTCGGGTCTAATCGGACCCACCATAAGAGAAACCATACCAGGACCCGATAAGTAATATGGTTTGGTACAGGTTGTGGATAAACCCAACCCGTTACACCCCTAATTTTGCTGGAGATTTTTTTTTCACCCAAATAACTCCAGCTGTGCATGTAAAGATTAAGCCTTTATTGTGATTGCCATGTACGTTGCAATGAGAGTGTTTCTACCAAAAGCTCCATTTTTCCTTACTTTCAGAATCGCTACTAATGTTAGATGCAAATGGTACAACAATCGCCCCAAAGGGGTTTAGCGTAGTGAGATAGGGACGTAAGCCGCTAGGCAGGCGGTCTAGGTTCAAATCTCATGAGTGTCATCCCTTATGCAAAGCAAAGCATGGCGACTCTCTAGAAGTTTTCCACTGTAATTTAAAGGCATCTTTACATTCAAAATATATACAAGATCCACAAGTCGAGGCACGGTTAGGTGATTGGCCTAGAGTAATTTACAAAATACTCGGGCTGCACAAAACACAGAAAACAGCGATTTTCTGCCTAAAGCGCGGCTAGCTGATTGGCACCGAATACACACAAAGTACTCGGGTGACATAAAACACAGAAAATTGCTAACGCATGCACAGCAATTTTCTGTGTTTTGTGTGGCCCGAGTACATTTGTAGAGTGTTTGGACCCGATCACTGGATCTGCTCTGACAAGGTCAGGTCAGATATCTGTGCAAAAATATATCCCCAACCTGAGCTGTACCTTACTCGGTTAGGGCTGAGGTTAACCCAGATAATATTCGAGTCAGAATTTTTCTTGCCCATACCCGATTATTTGGGTTTAGATCTGGTGGGTTATCCAACACAAACCCGACCAATTGACAGCCCCAGCAACTAGGCGCATGGATATATATATATATATATATATATATATATATATATATATATATATATATATATATATATATATATATATATATATATATATGGGATTTAGCATTGAGACGACCCAATAGAGACGGGTGGGACAGGGAGAGGGCCTGACCTGCTGGTATGGATGGGTTGGGTTTGGTTTGGACCAAAGTAGAACCAGACTCAAACCTGATTTGAGATGTTGGACCTGGGTCCAATCAGACCCACCAAAAGAGAAACCATACCCGGATCCTATAAAGATTAATGAACCAAACCCCAACCATACCCATAGAATAAATTTTTTTATCCTTTTTACATTGAAAAGTAGCGGACCTTTGTCAGAACTTGGGTCGGTTATGGGTCTTGCATGAAATTTCAAAAACCATACCCGGCTTCACATATTAATTGCCCTTCAGGTCCAACCCAAATTCTAGTCAGACCTTCTTATTTATTACCAAACCCTGACCATATGAGTCAGGTCCCGGTCAAAACCAACCCATTGACACCTCTACCTGCTGGTAGTCCAACAACCAGGCTCATATTAGACATGAACTGAGCTCAGGTCTTAGTGGGCTCGTCCCATGTGCGCAGGTAATCAGGTCAAACTCGAGCTGGGCCTCATTGAAATGGTGCTTTAGTTACCCAGACCCGAAGAGACAGTCCAATTTACTGCTCGAGCTGGGAGAACTGCACAACTTAGGTAGTGTTTGGAAGTATTTATAAACACGTCCTTTTTACAATTAGTTTCAAGCACTCCAAACTTGGTCCAACTTATTCTCCATTCTCAGCTCTCTTATGTGACAACATTTGCTGAAACCCATAATCGACCAAGTTCGTTAACAAAGCTTGGGACTATGCGTGCACAAAGCTCGGCTTGCGATCGAGCTCGACTTGTTTAAGCCCAGCCTGGGTTCATTTGAGATGGTAAATGAACCGAGCCTGACACCAAGCACAGGCTCACTTATCTTAAACGAGCTGAGTTTGATCAAGCTATCGGGCTCAATTAAGGCAGTAATAAGTGTATAGAGAGGTTTTATTAAACAAAAGGCAAAATAATTAAGGCATATAGTTTGTCATGCATTCAAGAGGTGGTGGGTTCGAACCCTGCCCCCCTCAATTTTTTTCCTTTTCTAAATAAAACTTACTAGCTCGAGCTCAACATCCTACTTTTTAGGTGAGTCAATCTCGGCAAGCTCAAACCTGGTCTAGCTCGGCACGTGTGCATCCCTACTTGGGACATGATCTCCATCAACTTAGATGGTAAAAGCATTTCACAAATTTTAATAAAAAAAAACTCCAAAGGGCCCTTTTTTTCTTTATTTTTCATATCATCAAGCTAAAAGATTGCTCTTCTAGGGTTCCAACCAATGTTGTCAGTATCGTTGCAAATCAACCTGAATTGGCCAATTCGTATAGTATCAACAAAAGTCAATATGAAACTGAACTTATTTGGCTTATTTTTAAATAAATTTTAAAAATGGTTTGAAATATTTTTTAAATTTTTGAATATTATTTTAATGTTTTCATGATCATAGTGACCAAAGTTTTTATCGGCAATTTCTCGTTTTTCAAAAACTTGCAAGAAATTGAAAAAATGCCATAAATCACACATTTTTTTCAGCAAAATCTTGACAAAAAAAAATTAATTAAAAATATAAAAAATATTTTTTATGAGAAAATATTAATAAAAATTATTTAAAATAAAAAATATAGGATTTTTGTGGTGATAAATAGTTGTTTAAAATGTAAATATCGCGTTTAAATTGCGATATTTATGTTTTTTCACAAATCTCACGATATTTTGAAAATCTCGTGAAAAATTGTCGTTTTAAACTTTCAGGCAATTTCTCATGATATTATTCTGAGCTTTTCATAAATCTCACGATATTTGTCACACTATTTCTGATACATGTTATCTGCTGATTAAAGACTGTTCAATTCAGCTCGATTCAGTTCAGAATCAACATCAGCTGATTCAGGAATCAAGTTCTGATAAGATTCAGACAACATTGGTTTGAACTTCAAACCCAAGAGTCGTTGGTTATGATGGTGTCACTTGAAGCATATGTCTCATACAACCCTTATACATCCATGAAATCTTTGTTATTAGTGAAATCTTTGGTTATGTTTCAAAGCCTCAGATCTCAAATCTAAGTATGAGAAAAATCCTTGGATTTGAGAATGAACCTTTCATGCTTTCCTCATCCATTCTATTGAAAAAATCACCTTACTTAGTGGGTCGGGTAATAGAGGTTGAACCTGTGAGCTCGAAGGCACGCATAAATGCATAGTCTTTCAAGCGATAGTTACCCCACTTAGGATCAAGTCCTCGGTGCAATGAGTATTCATGCAAATATGCTCTCAAGATACAATTGAGTTTTTGCATTCTAGCGAATGATCAGACCATGTGTTGCACTAGGTGAGCCTAACGATCTCGACACGAACTACCTTGAACAACCTCTTGAGTAGGTTTGAATCAGGTATGGATCCTGGGTAACTGGGTTGAGATCCAAACTACAATTGGAAATGAGTCAACTGAATCTGGATTCTGGAGAGGAATTCCAAATTATAACGGATCTAGATCTTGAATAGGGATCTAAATTATGACAGATTTGGATCCTAGATAGGGATCCAAATTATAATTAGATCTAGATCTATAACCAGATCAAGATCCTGGATAGAGATATGAACTATAACTTGATCTAGATCCTAGATAGGACTCCAAACTATAATCGTATTTGGATCTGAACCACAACTAGAGCTGAATCCGAACCAAAACTCTGAAACAGGAGAGAGAGAAAGCAGAGTTAGTGAGAGAGAGAGGAGAGAGTTGAGCAACGAGGGATGAGAAATGAGGACGGAGAGTTGGATTTATATAGGCTCTAGCCCACCAGCCATCATAATGACCATTAAGGGATCCCAAACGGCTAGACAGGGAGGGGTGCCCAAAATGGACCAAACAGATAGGAACAAGGTCTAAAATGACCCTGACATGTACAAAACCATCCACAATAGGATCAGAAGTCAACAATCAACATGGTTGAGCGGCCATAGACTGTTTGGACTCTTAATGCTCATGCAAAAACATTGAACAAGGTCCAAATAGATCCAGATAAGATCCAAGAAAGTTTTAAAGCAAAGTCAAAGTGCATTTAATGGTTGGTTAAAGGTCAAAAAATATACTTGAGGATTAAAACAGTCTCAAGTATTAAAAAGAAAGTCGAAGACTAGACTGAACCAAACCAAACCAAACTGAGCCGGGTTTGAATCCAAAACTATAAACCACAAACCCAAATATAAATATAAATATAAATATAAATATAAATATAAATTGATTGTAATCTAAGATTAAAGGTTTGTTCAAGCTCAAAATTTAACGCCTTTAAGGGCCATGCCCTCTAAGGCACCACCATCCTATATAAAGACAAAGAAAGTTTCTACAACTTTTAATATAGAACTAAACTTTTGTAGGAAACTATACCCATATACTTAGGAAAAAAATGGAAAGATAGAGGATATACTTAAGTATTTTTGAGCAAAAAGTCCAACAATCCCCCACGTGGATCAAAAATATAAAAAGAGAACTCAAGAGATTGTTCATGAAGATCCAGTGCATAAGTGAAGGTACTTTTGGGGTTTGATCCCCCATGTTAAGACCTCAATAAGGTTAGCTTTGAATTGAAAATATTGATTGATCTTTCAAACATCGTAACACACACTTTCACTTTAGGTGGTCATAGTGTGTCTTTCAATATATAAAAGCCATACATTAAGGGTTATGTAATGTATCTTAGTTTCATGAGTGCTATAGAGACAAAGTCTAAGTCCCATAGAAGGCGACCTCACCTTCACACTCATATAGGTAAGTCCATCAAGGGTGTAAATTTATTTGAAATACCCCAACCATAAGGCCTATAAATCTTATTAAGATTTCAATTATATAACTTAACCTCCTTACACTAATTTCGAGCATTTGACATTAGGAATGAAAAAATTATTAAGTGCTCAATCCAGTCACTCATAGACTTGTTCTTTCTATTGAACCACTCAATATGGTTTAACGTTTATCATATGGTTAAATTTTCATCATCGATGATTGCTTTTTATAGAGTTTAACCATATTCTTCTCGATGTCTTAAATACGATATCTCAAGAAAGTTCCTTTGTCAATGAGATTCCACATATTTAATTGAGATTACTCATTGCATGAGTAAACTATTCATATAATTGTGCTTTAGACTAATATGTGTAGATTTTTCATCATAAATATTACTTTTCACTTTGTATATAATTGTTTGACTATCACAACTCATAGCTATTGGAGGTACTGACTTATCTCCTAATGGTATCTCTATTAAGATATTGTTTAGCCATTCAACTTCCATATTGTCTGATGTTAGTATTATAAACTTTGTTTTCTTTGTAGAATAGGTTATCACAGTTTGCTTCTTGGATTCTCAAACAATTGCTTCAGATTCAAGGGTAAATATCCAACCACTTATGGATAATGACTCATTGGAATCAGAATTTCAGTTTGTATCACTATACCCTTCAAGTATAGCGGGTTCTCTTTCATAGAATATTCAATATTCTAGAGTTCCTTTGAAGTACTTTATGACTCAATATATTGCATCTCAGTGTTCGTGTGCTAAATTACTCGTATATCGGCTCAACTTGCTCATGTTGAAATCTATGTTTGGTCTAGTTTTATTTATAGCATACATGAGACTACCAATAATACTTCCATACTCCAATTGAAATATGTTTTTTTCAGTGTTAATCGATAGCATAACACTATGATCAATCGGAGTAGTAGCAGGCTTACAATCATAATAATTATATTTTCTCAATATACTGGGATTGAGTTAATGCATAACCACTTTCATGTCTGATCAGTTTAATACCAAGTACAACATCAGTTAATCCTATATCTTTTATGTCAAATTTAAATAAAAGAAAACTTTTTGTATTATTTATACATTCTATATTATTACTTATGATTAACATATCATCCACATAACGACAAATAATTATAACATGGCTATCTTCTACTTTGCTATATATGTATTTTTCAGAGTCATGAATTCTAAAATCATAATAATAGACTACTTCATCAAATTTCTTATGTTGTTGTTTTAAACCATACAATGACCTTAACAATTTGTAAACTTTCTTTTCTTGGCCTGGTGTGATATAACCTTCAGGTTGTTTCATATAATTTTTTTTTTCTAAGACATCATTTAAAAAGACAATTTTGACATCCATTTGATGAATTTTAAAATTATAAATTGATGCCAAAGCAACCAAGTTCTAATAGATGTAATTCTACTTACAAGAGCATAAGTGTCAAAATAATCAAGTTCAGGTTTCTGTTTGAAACCTTTAGTTACTAGTCTAGCTTTAAATTTTTTAATAAAGGCATTAGTTTAAAGTTTTCTTTTGAAAATTCATTTGCATCCCAAAGGTTTAAAATAAATGGGTAAATCAACACAAAATTCAACTTTTATTTTCATGATAGAATCTAATTCACTGTCTATAGCTTTTTTTCAATAAAGAGCATCAAGAGAGGTCATAGCTTTCAAAAAAGAAACAAGGTCTCTATCTGTGATGTAGAGATTAAAATCAGGACCAAAGTCTTTTGCTTTTCTTGACTTTTTATTTTTTCAAATTTTGGGACTTTCAGGCTCATAATTTTTTTTTCTTTGATTATTTTCAATCACTTTTAGAGGTTCAAGTGATTTTAAAGTTAAATCTTCTCTAAATTCGGTTTAGATAATTTTTAAAATCACTTTAGTTTCAATATTCATAAATCTATATGTCTTACTATTTTGAGAATATCCAATGAAGACACATGCTTTGGTTTTTTGACCTAGTTTGGTTAATTTTAGTTCAGTAAACTTTAATAAGCAATACAACCCCAAACTTTTAAATAATTTAAATTTGGTTTTCTCTCTTTCTAAAGTTTATAAGATGCAGTATTTGACTTAGAATATGAAATTTTATTTAAGATATGACATAAACTAAGCAATGCATCACCCCACAGGTTATAATCTATACCATAACTAATAAGCATTGAATTAACCATGTCAATTAGAGTCTATTTTCATGTTCAACTACACCATTATGTTAAAGAGTATATGGACCAATATATTTTTTATGTATTCCATGAATTTTACAGAATTCAATAAACCTATTTGAAAGATATTCGCTACTTCTATCAGATCTAAAAGACTTTATTTTGCTATTATGAAAGTTTTCAACCTCTGCTTTGAAAATCTTAAATTTTTTAAATAATTCATCTTTTATTTTCCTCAGATAGACATAAGCATATTTGGTGAAATCATCAATAAAAGTTATAAAATAATTGTTACCCCTACGAGTTGGAATAATTTTTAAATCACATACATCATTGTGTATTAAATCTAATAATTTAGAAGTCCTTTCAACACTCTAAAATGGTTTTTTCGCAAACTTTACTTTAATACAAACATCATGTTTTCTAAGATGTTCAATTTTGTATTTATAAATAAGTCCTAAGCTACCTATGCTTCTCAAATATTTTTAATTAACATGCCATAAATCATGAGTCAAGCATATAAACAACATAAGAATCAACTTTATTACTGAAATTGAGTTTGTACAACCCATTGGTGGTGTATCTTTTGCCTATAAACTTAGGGTTCTTCGATAGTATAATATTATTGGTTTTCATTATAACTTTGAAACCATGAGTTGTAAGCAGATAGGTGGATACAAGATTTTTTGTAATGATAGGTATGTGATACATATTTTGAAGAGTTAGACATTTTTCAAAAGTGAAGTAAAGTTTCACACTCCCTTTTTCATGAACTTTAACTTCATGTTTATCTCTCATATATATAATATTACTTTTTCCCATGATTTTGTATGTTTTGAACTTACTTTTATCATTACATGAATGGATCGTTGATCCAAAATTCATGTACCACTTTTTATTTGAATTAATCATAAATAACTCACTATCTACAACCACTAGGTCGTCATCAGGTTTACTAGCTTTATTGCCTTTAATTTTTTTCCTATGTCGGCATTCTCTCATATAGTAACATGGTTTTCCACAAGTATAGCAGGAAACTACCTTTCTCTTTTTAGCATCAAATTTGGATTTCTTATTTGTGTTCTTAAGTTCGGGTTTGAAACTTGGTTTACGTTTAACCATATTTACCTTAGCTCAAACTTCTTTTATATCATTTTTCTTATCTCGAGATCAAGCTTTCTCCTCGATTCTAAGATGTTGAAGAAGTTATTCTAAGGTAAACTTCTCATTCTTATGTTTCAATTCATTTCGATAATCTTTTCAAGATGGGAGTAATCTCAAAATAATTGTAGCTACCTGTTATGATTCATGGTTCATACTTTCAGACTTGATCTGATTAACCAAGATTTGTATCTCATGTACTTGAGGTAGCAGTGACTTATCATCGAACAATTTGAAATCCATACACTTGTTAACTAAAAACTTACAATTTTCCGCATCCTCTATTTTGTACTTTCTTTCAAAAGCTTCTCAGAGCTTCTTTGCAGTGCTGACTTCTGAGTAGAGGTTGAGCAAGGTGTTGTAGAGTGCATTCAGTATGTGTATACGACACATGAAGTCATGTTTTCACTTTAGTCTCTTGTGGTTTTCAACAATGGTTTTGTTCTCCCGTTCTTTTGAATAGTCTTCCGTAAGCACATGCACCACTTTTACAATCATGAAGAAGATGAGCACCTTGTGTTGCAGTCATTTAAAATTGGTGTCCTCAAACTGGGATAACTTGGGCAGCATCTGGTTTCCAACCTTTACAGTCATCATTACATGAATATTGCTTTAAAATTGTTGAAAAAATACTTTACATAGTGGGTCAGGCAACTGAGATTGAACTAGTGAACTCAGAAGCACGGGTAAATACGCAGTCTTTCAAGTGATAGTTGCCCCACTTAGGATCAAGTCTTCAGTGCAATGGGTATTCGTGCAATTACGCTCTCAAGATATAACCAAGCTTTTTCCTTCTCGCGAACGGTCTCAAGATATAACCAAGCTTTTTCCTTTTCGCGAATGATCGAACCACACCCTGCACAGGGTGAGCCCAACAACCTTGACATGGACCACCTTGAACAACCTCTTGACTATGTTTGAATCAAGTATAGATCTTGGGTAACTGAGTCAAGATCCAAACTACAACTAGATATGAATCCTGGATAGAAATTTCAAACTATAATAGATCTATATCCTGGATAGAGATCCAAACTATAATGGATCTCGATCCTAAATAGAGATCCAATTATAACCAGGACTGAATCTTGGATAGGGATTTGAACTATAACTGAATCTGAATCCTGAATAGGGATCCGAACTATAATCAGATTTGGATCCTAAATAGGGATACATATTTTGTAATGATAGGTATGTGATACATATTTTGAAGAGTTAGACATTTTTTGAAAGTGAAGTAAAGTTTCACACTCCCTTTTTCATGAACTTTAACTTCATGTTTATCTCTCATATATATAATATTACTTTTTCCAATGATTTTGTATGTTTTGAACTTACTTTTATCATTACATGAATGGATTGTTGATCCAAAATTCATGTACCACCTTTTATTTGAATTAATCATAAATAACTCACTATCTACAACCACTAGGTCGTCGTCAGGTTTACTAGCTTTATTGCCTTTAATTTTTTTCCTATGTCGGCATTCTCTCATATAGTGACATGGTTTTCCACAAGTATAGCAGGAAACTGCCTTTCTCTTTTTAGCATCAAATTTGGATTTCTTATTTATGTTCTTAAGTTCGGGTTTGAAACTTGGTTTACGTTTAACCATATTTACCTTAGCTCAAACTTCTTTTATATCATTTTTCTTATCTCGAGATCAAGCTTTCTCCTCGATTCTAAGATGTTGAAGAAGTTATTCTAAGGTAAACTCCTCATTCTTATGTTTCAATTCATTTCGATAATCTTTTCAAGATGGGGGTAATCTCCCAATAATTGTAGCTACCTGTTATGATTCATGGTTCATACTCTCAGACTTGATTTGATTAACCAAGATTTGTATCTCATGTACTTTAGGTAGCAGTGACTTATCATCGAACAATTTGAAATCCGTACACTTGTTAACTAAAAACTTACAATTTCCCGCATCCTCTATTTTGTACTTTCTTTCAAAAGCTTCTCAGAGCTTCTTTGCAGTGCTGACTTCTGAGTAGAGGTTGAGCAAGGTGTTGTAGAGTGCATTCAGTATGTGTATACGACACATGAAGTCATGTTTTCACTTTAGTCTCTTGTGGTTTTCAACAATGGTTTTGTTCTCCCATTCTTTTGAATAGTCTTTCGTAAGCACATGCACCACTTTTGCAATCATGAAGAAGATGAGTACCTTGTGTTGCAGTCATTTAAAATTGGTGTCGTCAAAATGGGATAACTTGGGCAGCATCTGGTTTCCAACCTTTACAGTCATCATTACATGAATATTGCTTTAAAATTGTTGAAAAATTACTTTACATAGTGGGCCAGGCAACTGAGATTGAACCAGTGAACTCAGAAGCACGGGTAAACACGCAGTCTTTCAAGTGATAGTTGCCCCACTTAGGATCAAGTCTTCAGTGCAATGGGTATTCGTGCAATTACACTCTCAAGATATAACCAAGCTTTTTCCTTCTCGCGAATGATTGAACCACACCCTGCACAGGGTGAGCCCAACAACCTTGACATGGACCACCTTGAACAACCTCTTGACTATGTTTGAATCAAGTATAGATCTTGGGTAACTGAGTCAAGATCCAAACTACAACTAAATATGAATCCTGGATAGAAATTTCAAACTATAATAGATCTAGATCCTGGATAGAGATCCAAACTATAATGGATCTCGATCCTAAATAGAGATCCAATTATAACCAGGACTGGATCTTGGATAGGGATTTGAACTATAACTGAATCTGAATCCTGAATAGGGATCTGAACTATAATCAGATCTGGATCCTAAATAGGGATATGATCTAGAATCAGATCTGGATCTAGATCCAAAATACAACTAGATATGGATCTGAATTGGAACTTCAAAACAGGAGAGAGAGCAAAGCTCGTGGGAGAGAAGGAGAGAGGATAGAAGAGAGATGAGCAATGAGGGATGAAAAATGAGGGAGAGCGGGGTTTATATAGGCCCCAACCCACTGGCTATCATAATGGTCATTAAGACAGCCCAAATGACTAGCCATAATGGGCCTCGGTTGGCCAAACGGCTAGCCAGGAAAAGGCTTTCAAAATAAACCAAAAGAATAGAAACATGGTCTGAAATGACCTTGCTAGGTATATGACCATCCAAAATAGGATCAAAAGTTAATAGTCAACATGGTTGGGCGGTTGTGGACCTTGCATGTGGACTCTTAATGCTCATGCAAAAACGTTGAGCAGGGTTCAAACGAAACCAGATAAGATCCAAGAAGGTTTTAAAGCAAAGTCAAAGTTTATTTAATGGTTGGTCAATGGTCAAAAATATACTTGAGAATTAGAACAGTCTCAAGTATTGAGAAGAAAGTCAAAGGCTAGACCAAACCAAATCTAAATATAAATATAAATTGTTTGTAATCCAAGATTCAAGGTTAGTTCAAGCTCAAAAATCAATGCCTTTAAGGGTTATGTCCTTTGAGGCACCACCTTCCTTAGAGACAAAGAAAGTTCTTACAACTTTCAATATGGGGTAAGAAACCCTATACACACATGCTTTGGAAAAAATGAAAAGATAGAGGATATACTTTGGTAGTTTTGAGCCAAAAGTCTAACACATTCCCAATTTCAAGGATTTGGCATTTATCTCCTTTATACCAATGATCTCTTAATTTTGGCCAGATAGAGTTGGATCTTTGTTAGCCTTTGTTAATGAAAATGGCTCCCCCTAAACTATTGAAGTAATGTGGGCACTCTAAAGGTAAGAGAAAAATCAAGAGTTAGGGTAAGCTCGAATAGGAACAAAAAGCGTACGGGTGGGGAATTCAAGTAGGAACACTAATGCTAGGGCAGTAAATAGCTTCAGATCTTGCCACAGGGTCCACACCATATCAGCATATCCACGCCATATCCTTGGATGGAAGATCATAAGCTTTTTAAACACCCTTCGTTTAAAAAAAAAAAAAAAGAGAATCTGGATTTAAGTACGTATGACATTGTTCTTAAGGTTAATGTTTGCAGGCTCGCGGGTAAGGAGCCCCTATGAAAAACTATAATATCTTTAATTTTTAATATTTTTTGAACATATGATCCTTTAGATGTGATCTATATATGTTTGAGTTTATAGAGATAGGTGTTTGAGTTTATTGACATAGGTGTTTGGATCATGTTATCCCAACATGTATATAAACTTATGCAAGCGTTGAAAAAGCAACAACGTACTAAATTTTCAATCCTCATAAAATCATATTTTTACTTCATAATAGTACCCAAGAATTGATCCCTACTTATATCATTAAAAACAAATAATAATTGATTCTTACTATTTTGATCATGTTGAACGCATTTATAGGTTAGATTTGGTCAAAATAACCTCCCACTTTGAATTCCAATTAAAGAGTTCCTTACCCACGAGGGTACCAAACCTAATCTCCTTGACACTGAAAAAAAAAATTTGGGGTGTTATTAACAGCAGTAATAGGATGGATTTGGACACCATCTCAATCCATTGTTTCCTTCTATTCCTGATTTGGCCAAGTCATAACTTAAAAGCACTTACTAAGTGTGAAAGAAAACCACAGTTGTGGTTACCCATGTAGTCAGCGGGGTCTTGTGTCAAGTTGAAGGCCCATGATCGAATCTTGTTAGCGCAGGGGGACTTCTGTTGCTTTTTCGTGGTTGGGTTGTGGCATCCTCAACCTGGAGTTTTACCTTGTAGGGAGGTAGGCCCAAGTGATCTGATCCTCACTGAAGGGTTTCCTTCATCATAAAAAAAAAAATGTGTGAAAGAAAGGGCCTTCAGGAGGGCAGGTTAAGTGCATAATCGTTAGCACCATCAATTGGTGATAAGGCATCACCACCGTCCATCACTGCCCATCATGATAAAAATCAGTGAACCATGGTATATAAGAGCCATTTACCATAGTAGGCCCTGCTGGTTGCTGCAGTGTATGGTGAAGATGACAGAAATCGAGGGTGGCAATGGTTTATCACCAATGAATGGTGATAATGCTTATCACCTCATCCTGTGTGGTCCACCATATCCTTCTCATCAGCCAACTGTCATATTTATGATTTTTTTTTTTATAAATATTTGTAACACTATTCTGAGGAGTCAATAGAATATGAGAACTGAAAATATGAGAACTAATGTGTGAACGGTGATTTTCATAAATTTTTTGTTCTTTTCTCTTGAATTTAATCATATGATGTGATCTACATGCTTGGTTTTTAAAATCTCAGTCTTAAATTATCAGATTTTGATCTATAAACGCGTTTATCATAGCTAATGTGTTTCATATTTAATTTTTTGTTATAGTCATGTCTACTAACTTTCTGAAATTATTTGTAGGCTTTGAATCGCTTCGCGGCTGCGATGGAGGAGCAGGACACGAGGCGAGTGTGGCAGAAGGTGGCTACCAGCCGATTTGCAGACATGCTATACAATATGAAGACTGCAACAATAAAAGCATTTGGTGAGATAGATGATCTACTGCAGTAGAAGGGTCATGATCCTCCTACTATCAGGTCAGATTTTTGGGATGTAATGTGCGATAAGTGGGCGGGGCATGAATTTCAAAACCACTCAGTAAAGGCTGCACAAAACCGAGCGAAGATGCCCGATGCCCATATACACACAGGTGAATGTAGGACTTTTGGGAGCCACCTGAAGAAAATGGTAACTCATTAATATATATATTGTCAAATTTATAAGTATTGTTGCATATCTTTTAAATGATTTTTTTATTATTTAACGTCGCAGGAAACAGAAATAGGAGGCATTATGCCTTACAAGAATGTGTTTGTTGAAACACATAAACGTAAGAGCACGGGAGAGTTCGTATCAGAGAAGGCGAGAATGACAACGGTATGTATTTATTGTATTAATAAACATTGTAATATACAAGTATAAATCAACATTGTAATTCTTAATTATTAATCCATACTATAATCATTACTTTATAGGAGTCATACGAGTAGCAGATGGTAGAGCGATATAACGATGACTCCACTTAGCATCCGCCTTTTGATCTTGCAGCATAGATGATTGCAACTGGTGAACCCAAAAAGGGTCGTGTGTTCGGGTTTAGGAGTAATATGAACACCTCACCAGTCGTTGCCTCCTTTAGTCAGGGCTCTTGGAGTTCTCCCGCCAGCAACAACTCCAAGTGTCCGATTGACCCGACTAATTCTTGGGATGGTGTCCTCCAGCTTGTTAAGGACACAATGCGTGACTATTTACAAGAAGCAATTTTCGACGTTGTACGTAATGAGTTGTGCAACTTTTTTTGAGATAGGGAAACTTGGTTTGCAGGTTCCTGTCAGGTATGAAAGTTTCATGTCATTTGTTTCATGTCGTTAGATTTCAAGCTAGTATATGCATGATTTTATCATATATGAGCATGATTTCATCACTATGAAAGTTTTTGACTACCTTATAACACATATATACATGATTTCATCACTATAAAAGTTTTTTGACAACATTAGAACATATATATGCATGATTGAAGCACTATGAGAGTTTTTTGACAATAATAGAACACATATAAGCATGATTTCATCATTGTGAAAGTTTTTGACTGCCTTATAACACATATATGCATTATTGAATCACTCTGAAAGTTTTTTGACAACATTAGAACACATATGTGCTTGATTGAAGCACTATGAGAGTTTTTTGACAACAATATAACACATATAAGCACGATTTCATCACTATGAAAGTTTTTTATTGCCTTATAACACATATATGCATGCTTGAAGCACTATGAGAGTTTTTTGACAACATTAGAACACATATAAGCATGATTTCATCACTATGAAAGTTTTTGATTGCCTTATAACACATATATGCATAATTGAATCACTATGAAAGTTTTTTTACAACATTAGAACACATATAAGCATGATTCCATCACTATGAAAGTTTCTTGACTGCCTTATAACACATATATGCATGATTGAATCACTATGAAAGTTTTTTGACAACCTTTGAACACATATATGCATGATTGAATCACTTTGAGAGTTTTTTGACAACATTAGAACACATATAAGCATGATTTCATCACTATGAAAGTTTTTGACCGCCTTATAACACATATATGCATGATTGAATCACTATGAAAGTTTTTTTACAACATTAAAACACATATAAGCATGATTCCATCATTATGAAAGTTTTTTGACTGCCTTATAACACATATATGCATGATTGAATCACTATGAAAGCTTTTTGATAACCTAATAAAAAACATATATATGCATGATTGAATCACTATGAAAGTTTTTTGACAACCTTAGTACACATATATAAGCATGATTTCATCACTATGAAATTGTTTGACTACCTTAGAACACATATATGCATGCTTGAATCACTATAAAAGTTTTTTGACAACCTTAGAACACATATATGCATAATTGAATCACTGTGAGAGTTTTTTGACAACATTAAAACACATATAAGCATGATTGTGATACAAAAGACATTTATTTGACAACCTTATAACACATATATGCATGCTTGAATCACTATGATATTTTTTTGACAACCTTATAAGAACACATATCTGCATGATTGAATCACTATGATTTTTTTTCTGTCAGCCTTAGAACACATATCTGAATTTTGTTAATGTCCTTCACTTTATTGCTAGCTAGTCTATGTGTAATTCATTCATGTTACTTTGATTGCCTTAGATTAGGTGCATTATATATAATTTATTTCATTATATTTTGTTTATCGATACTAACATTTTTTTTCTCTTGTAGGATGCGGGAGATAATCAACGTAGAGGAGCTTATGGAGGCATGGATGAAGGGGCAGACCAAGACAATGAAGAAGATGATACACAGAATCTTAGCGATGATTAGATTCATGTGCTGAATTTGTTGTACATTCTTGTTGTTTCAAAAGAAACTCTTTATAAATGTTCACTTGTAAATAATTAGAACTTGGTGAGGATTATAGTGGATCGATAAATTGTTTCAGCTGCTTTGTATATGTATTTTTTATATGTACTTTATTTTTTATACACATGATATATAAATTGTATAATGATAAAACTTTTCTCGATATTTATATTTCAAACAAATTTTTATTTTTATTTTTTGCGATGGATTAGCGATGGATAATATCCGTCGCTAATTAGTATCGGCCTTCAATTTAGCGATGGATTAGGGACAGATATTTATCTGTCACAAAATTGAATCGACCGATGTTTTGCTATGGATTGTAATCCGTCGAAATTTCGTCGCTACAATAGCGACGAAATTAGCGACGAATTCGTATCTATCGTAAAACCAAATCTCTGCGGATTAACGATGGCCTTATGACGAATCATGGTATTTGCTAATTCATCGCAAATTAGAGACGAAAGTAGCGACAAATATTTTCTATCGCTAATTAGCGGCTAGGAAATTGCGATGAAAGTTATTCAATGTTAATCCGTCACTAAACTGTACAACGACGGATTACGACCATTGCTAATCCACAGATTTTTTGTAGTGTGAATTGATAAATGTGTTTATCATTGTTTACTCAATCGAGAAAAATATCAATGATTGATATTATACTAAAATTTGATAAAATATTTACATTTTTACATATCAAGAAAAAAAATACTTGAAAGTATAGTTTTTAGAGGATCTTCATTGGACCTAATGAAAAATGGGTGCGGACCATTTCCTTTCACACACACACACACACACACACACACACATATATATATATATATATATATATATATATATATATATATATATATATATATATATATATATATATATATAGAGAGAGAGAGAGAGAGAGAGAGAGAGAGAGAGAGAGAGAGAGACGTGCATTTTTATCTTGCTGTGTGGAACATTTGGACCATATCGTGCATGTTGAACTGGATTCATCTTATTCACACTATTGTCCAAAGGAAGAAAAAAAGAAGCAGGAAAGACGTACACAGCACGAAGAAACTGAAAGTCTTAATGGAACTCGAACTCTCTAAAGCCTTTTGACAACAAGAGCACATCTGAGTCAGATTCTAAAGCAGTCTAAGCAATGGCCATCATCCAAGGTGCGAGTCCAGAATTTATTGCAATACTCGTCGTAGGTGAAGCTCTTGTAAACACGTCCGGCCACCCCATCATTTGCAAGCTCTTCTGCTGCTTCTATCGTTGTATCACTGCCTGGGCACATGAACGAGGCCACAGATGTTCTGTCCTCTGAATTGACGACGACTCGATGCCATACGCTACGATACTTGCCATTGCTCAACGCCTACATCATCATTAATTTCATTAGCTTCAGTCCTACCCAGTCAGTGATATATATATATATATATATATATATATATATATATCATAGTTAAAGGTAATTTCTCTGTGAGGGTATTTCTGGGAGGGTTTTCAAAACTTGATAAATCTCGAAAATATTTTGAAAAAATCTCGGGTGTTTAAAAAAGTGAAAAAAATATAAATAACAACAAAAAAGCTAAGAAAATAATAAGTTTTGTATTATTTTTTTTCAAAAATATAAAGAAACATGTTTTAAAGGTTTTAAAATATCATGACATTATCGCGATATTTTGTTTCTGACGATATTTTATTGATATTATGGGGTACCTTGAAATAGCCAATAATATCATGATATTTTCAAAATATCAGCGATATCGGTGACAATAATATATATATATATATATATATATATATATATATATATATAAATATATAAATATATAAATATATAAAAACAATTCATTTTGTATATTCACAATCATAAACATAAAAATTACAAAGTTCCGGGGTTAAAAGCTACAAAAAATAGGAACCCCGTGTCAACCCGGTTAGTGTTATATCGAGGAATCAAGTCTCATGTTTGTACCTGTATCTGATCGCCTAGGTTTACGATGAAAGCCCCTGGCAACGGATCGACGGCCAGCCATTGCTGGTCTTTCTGGACCTGCAGCCCGGCAACACCATCTAGGAGGAGAATTGTGAGAGCATTGGGGTCAGTGTGTGCGGGCAAGCCATAAGTGAGCTCGTGATCAGGACAAGGTGGGTAGTAATTGATAGCCATGTGTTGGGCTTGTGAGCCAAGAGCCTTCTCTAAGTAGTCCTCCTTCATGCCTAAGCTTAGAGAAATGACTTTCATCACTCTTTGTGCAAGCTCTCTTGATTGTTTACTATACTCACCCACCACAGCCCTACAATGAATGTCACAACAAAGGTTTGTACAAGTGTATTAATGCTTGGCCTTCACTACTCTCTATCACAATGACAAATGTTTCAAACACCAACTTATATCTGTGAAGATATAATGATATTTTAATGTTTTTTTTTCAAATATTAATAAAACAAAATACAAAATATAAGAGAAAGAACAAACGCATTAACTGATATGCAACAAAGGAAAACAGTTGATGCTCCATGTCACAAAGATACGTTTATGACCCCATGCATGACACGATTTTGTCACCAGGAACTTGTTTCTAAGTAATGAAAGGAACATAGGAGTTTGTCCGATCGTCTTCACAGATTTTTTTTGAAAAGTAGGACACAAGGACACAATCCTTTCCTCCATAATTAGGTAATATGGAGACTCATCGATCAGAGCAGATTCAATGTTTGGTGCCGAACACATATAAGGAATTCGGCCCATAAAGAGGGGGGACCTCAGGCCTCCTTCCGATGGGAAACTTTCTTTCAAGTCTGCTTTTATATTTGTTTAATTTTTAATCAATAAAAACTATTTTTTTGATATTTTAATATATTTGTTAAAATATAACTAAAAAATTATTAGAAACAAATTAAAAAATATTAAATTGATGTCAGTACATGTTCGGGGTCGAGTCAGCATGTTTGATTCGTTACCCTCTGGACACAGAGCCTAAGTAGAGTGTCACCATAACATAGCCTATACCGCAATGGTACAAAACACAAATATAGTGATAAGATCACGATATTTTTTCTCTAAACAAGAACGTTGTGAGACTTTGATCATCTAAAACAGCAACTGAATTCTCCTTTTTTTTCGCGATATGGATATTTGTCACACTACTCTCTACAATTAAATGATAATAACGACCAAAACCAATACACCAAGAAGAGTTCTTAAGAAGAATATAGAGTGGGATTGATTTTACTTGAAATTGGGAGGGTTATTAGGCACTCATCAATGCAATGGAGAGGAAGGTAGTCCCTCCAGTTGTGGACCGTCTCCTTCTTCACGTTAAAACTGGTAGAGAGCCTGAGCTTCTTAGATGGATCATCAGAGTACAGCTTCAACTTCTCTTCAATTGGTAGACTGAAGAATTCACGAGAAACACATAGCATTTCCTCAACCAGTAGTTTAGGTACTCCATGATTAACAATCTGCAAAGAATTAAGCACCATGAAAATAGAGAATCAAATGCACCAATTTGGAAATCTTACAGGTGATGAGATGGGGAAGTGTTGGACCTGGAAGAAGCCATAGGACTCGCAGGCATCGTGAACCCGGTCTGGTCAGTCGAGCCGAGGTCGATGACCGGGATTGTTTGCAAGGGCCTGACCTCAGAGAACCTTGGCCTCTGGGATGGTGGCCGGATGTAGGACTCAGGCAGAGAAGTGAAAGGGGTGCCCCTTGAGAGGAGGGTCTCTGATGTCATATCTCCAGTTTCTACGGTCCTTTGGAGGAGGAGGGGGGGAGGAGGAGAGTTAAAGAGAGGGAGCTTCGAGGAAAGAGCGTCGGGGGTTAACATGAAAGTGGCGCCGTCGTTATCAACCATTATCCATCACATTCATTGAGTCTGTTGCTGTCGTTAGTTGGGTCCTCTCTCTCTCTCTCTCTCTCTCTCTCTCTCTATATATATATATATATATATATATATATATATATATATATATATATATATATATATATGCACAATCACTGGCATGTACTAATTGTATAAAAAAAAAAAAACTTTAGTGGCAGTCATGACCACCGCTAAAAGTCAGTGTGTATGGACTGGTTAGCCCAATCTTTTGCATTCAAATATGCATTCTAATACTGGGGGATCCATAGTGACAAACATTAAAAAACAGCAAAATATCGTTTTCAAAAAGTTGCAAGAATTTGTTTTTTTTTGGCAAAATCTTGGCAATAAAAAATAATTTAAAAAATAGAAAAGATAATTTTTATAAGAAAATATTAATACGAATATTTAAAAATAAAAACACATGATTTTTCACAATAAATAGCCGTTAAAAACATAAATATTGCATTTAAATCATGGTATTTATGTTTTTCATAAATCTTATGATATTTTTAAAAAACTTGCAAAAAAATATCATTTTAAACTTTGAGGCAATTTCTCGTATATTATCGTGAGATTTTTCATGAATCTCACGATATTTGTCACTATGGGGGGGATCATCTCTCTCTATCTATATAGAGAGAGTGATGTGTAGCTGCTCATTCATTAGGTGCTCAAACGAAGTTCACTCATGCTAAGCGCCTATAGCGCTGCGTGATGGACGCTCAACATATTTTTTTGCCCAAAAAACCTTTTACTGATGTTAAAATAGCGCCGCTAAAACTCTAAAAGTGTCGGCTTAACATTCGTTTGAGCATCTAATGAATTTGTGATGGGACCATTACTGATGTTAACATTCTACGGTTCTTTGGAGGAGGAGGGGGGAAGGAGGAGAGTTAAAGAGAGGGAGCTTCGAGGAAAGAGCGTTGGGGGTTATACATGAAAGTGGCGCCGTCGTTATCAACCATTATCCATCACATTGATTGAGTCTGTTGCTGTCGTTAGTTGGGTCCTCTCTCTCTCTCTCTCTCTCTCTCTCTCTCTCTCTCTCTCTCTATATATATATATATATATATATATATATATATATATATATATATATATAAACCCTTCAAACACCCTTAAAGGAGAATGCCTGCACATTCACTGGCATGCGCTAATTGTATAAAAAAAAACCTTTAATGGCAGTCATGACCACCGCTAAAAGGTAGTGTGTATGGACTGGTTAGCCCAATCTTTTGCATTCAAATATGCATTCTCACACAGGGGGATCCATAGTGACAAACATTAAAAAACCGCAAAATATCATTTTCAAAAAGTTGCAAGAAATTGATTTTTTTATTTTTATAAATCTAATGTTTTTTTTGGCAAAATCTTGGCAATAAAAAATAAATTAAAAAATAGAAAAGATAATTTTTATAAGAAAATATTAATAAAAATATTTAAAAATAAAAACACATGATTTTTCACAATAAATAGCCGTTAAAAACATAAATATCGCATTTAAATCATGGTATTTATGTTTTTCATAAATCTTATGATATTTTTAAAAAACTTGCAAAAAAATATCATTTTAAACTTTGAGGCAATTTCTGGTATATTATCGTGAGATTTTTCATAAATCTCACGATATTTGTCACTATAGGGGGATCATCTCTCTCTATTTATGTAGAGAGAGTGATGTGTAGCTGCTCATTCATTAGGTGCTCAAACCAAGTTCACTCATGCTAAGCGCCTATAGCGCTGCGTGATGGACGCTCAACATATTTTTTGCCCAAAAAAAACTTTTACTGACGTTAAAATAGCGCCGTTAAAACTCTAAAAGTGTCGGCTTAACATTCGTTTGAGCATCTAACGAGCGAGCAGCTACCAGTTAAGGAGGGGGTGACTCACTGTCACGGGCTGGGAAGCGAAGGCCCCCGTGACGTAGCTTCGGGCAATCACACACCGAAGGCCGGCCCTTTTAGCACACAAGCAACGCACAACACACGCGCACGAGCGGAAGCAAGAGTACGCGTATGCACAAGCACAAGAGAGAGAGAGAGATGCAAAAAGCTTCTTTATAGATACTTGAAAGCAAAGTACATCAAGAGGGGAAGAGAGGGTCCGAATACACGGGGTACTTAGGCCGTAAGGCCTTGTGGGGCACTCTAGAGTGCCAAAGAGGTATATACATCAGAGCAAAAAGGTGACAAACATGGCGGTCCGGAACACGCTCCCCCGCCTAAGTTGGCGCCGTCCTCGACGCCAATTGTTCATGGTAGCCTTCTACAAGCTGTCGATGCTGAAACATGCTGCTAGCTTTCTCCCAGGTGGCTTCACATTCTGGCAATCCTTTCCACTGCACTAAGTACTTTTTGACTTCCCCTAGATAGTTGTTGGAATGGTTGAGGATGATCTCTGGATCTCTGCCTGGTACACTAACTGTTGAAGGAGCTCGCTGCGGGATCGGAGCACGTTGAGGTATGCTCCGTTGAGGATCTCCTTCATCTTCGTGAAATGGCTTCAGGTTGCATATATGGAATACCGGGTGCACTTGGAAGTTTGTTGGCAAGTCCAGCCGGTACGCCAAGTTTCCCACACGTTTGATAATGGTGAAGGGGCCATCATACTTGCGAATAAGGCCTCGGTGGTGGCCCCGAAAGATAGCTGTGCGGTCAGGAAAGAGCTTGGCCAACACTTTGTCTCCAACTCGAAATTCTGCTGGGCGACGCTTCTCATCTGCCCATTTCTTCATGCGCTTGACATACAATTCGTGGTCCTTCAAAGTCTGAAACACAATCTGAAGGTGCTGAACATGTTGCTCCATCGAGTCGCTATACACCACTATGTCATCCAAATAGACGACGACAAACTTGTCGAGGTGCGGGTAGAAGATCTTATTCATTAGGGTCGAAAAGGTAGCGGGCGCGTTTGTCAAGCCAAAGGGCATGACAAGGAATTCGAACGCCCCATATCGCGTTACACAAGTAGTCTTTGCCTCATCCCCTTCTGCAACTCTCACTTGCCAGTAGCCCGATCTCAAATCCAACTTAGAGAAGACCTTCGCCTTTCCAAGCTGATCAAACAAGTCTGCGATCAAAGGAAGCGGGTACTTGTTCTTCACCGTCATTTTGTTCAGTGCCCTATAGTCGACGCACAACCGCTTCGACCCATCGTGCTTTGCTTGAAAAAGCACGGGCGCTCCAAAGGGAGCTTTGGATGGTTGGATGATTCCTGCTTCGAGCATACCATCCAATTGCATGCGTAATTCTTGCAGCTCAGGAATTGCCATGCGATAAGGAGCCATTGCGGGTGGCCGTGCACCCGGTATTAATTCAATCTGATGATCTACCTCACGCCTCGGAGGTAGTTTCTTCGGCATCTCGGCGGGCATAACATCACCGAACTCCTTTAATACTGGCGCTAAGGCCTCTGGGACATCCGCGACTTTTTCTACCTCATCTGTAGCACGGATTGTGACAAGAAAAGTCTCGTCACCACTTTTCATGCCTCTCTTCAACTGGAGCGCATACACCAAATGCTCACAAGGCTTTCCTGTCATCGCAGTAACCATGCAGGGCTGACTCTCACTCTCAAAGCTGACAACGTTGAGGTGGGGCATCGGCACTGCCCTGTTGCTTCTCAAGAATTCCATCCCGAGGATGACTTTAAAATCATCCATGGGTGCGACTGATAGCGCAATCCTTCCTGACCAGTTGTGGATCCGCACTGGTACATCCCGAGCAACGCCATAGATGGCTTTAGCCTCTGAATTAACCGCTTTCATGCGGCTCTCTTTTTGTTCCCACTGTAATCCCAACCGTTCTGCTTCTTCACGCGAGATGAAATTGTGCGTGGCACCCGTGTCTACCAATGCCTTGGTAAGTCTTCCGTTGAGCAAAAGTTCCAAATACATCAATTCTTTGCATACCGTCGGTTCCACACTGGTTGTGACCTTTACTGCGTTCATCATCTGCATTGCGCCAACTGTTGGCGCCTCTGCAAGTTGATCATCTTCCTCGCCCTGAACAGCATTCGCAACTCGGGGTGCGCGGTTATCTCCATTCCCTTGACCGCGGTTTCTATTGGGACATGTATCCTGCCAATGATCCCCGTGGCAGATGCGGCAGTCACGGCGACGATAATTACCACCTTGAAAGTTATTCCAATTCTGATTATTATTTTGGCCATCTTGACGGCCATGATTCTGCTGGTTTCCCCGACCAGCATTTTGTCCTTGGTCGTTTCTTCGATTGTCCCTTCGATTGTTGCGATCATTTCCCTGCTGTCTGCCTTGAAATGCAGGGTCATTCCTATCCAGCTCGGCAAGTTTCTCTGCAACCGCAAGCGCCTCAGCTAATGTTGCGGGGTCATGCCGAATAAGTTCTTGGTTTGCCCATCCTTGCAACCCGTTGCCAAAGTAAAACAACCGATCCTCATCATCCATTCTCTCCACTTTCAACATTATCGAAGAGAATGCCTTGACATAGTCATGTACTGACCCTGTCTGTTTCAATGCCAATAACCTTTTGCGGGCCATTTTCTCTTGATTTTTAGGTAGAAAGTAGTCTCGCATTTCCTTCTGGAGGTCTTCCCATGAGACTATAGCAACCAATCCACGTCGAACATCACCTAAGCGACGTCTCCACCAAAGGGTCGCTTCATCCGCAAAGTACATTGTTGCGGTGCGCAGCCTATCAGCGTCCTCTTCTATCCTCGCAGCTTCTAGAAATTGGTCCATCTCGTAGATAAAATTCTCGAGATCCTTTGAGTCCCGCGTGCCTTTATACTTTGCAGGCTCAGGTAGCCTGTAACGTGGTCTCTCCACATATGTCGCAACACCGCCAATCGGGGCAGTTCTCAACTGCCGCTCTAACTGTTCATTCTTTCGTCGAACAACATCCAATTCAGCAGCCATGATGTTGAACCGACCCAACAAATCATCAAATCTGGTGGAAAAGTCCTCCACCGAGTAGTTAAGTTTAGTGGCAAGACTTTCCACCGAGTCTTCCACTCCCTCTACTGCTGTCTTGATCTCTGCATTGAGATCTCTGAAAGCAACACAAGTTCCATTAACCAACTTCTCCATGTTGGTCACTGACCCAGTCAGCTCCGCCACATCGCGCGAGATGGCTGACACCCGATCATCGGCCATGAAGTCTTCTTCAGCAGGAACCATACTGCTTGAAGGAGTCATGGCAATCTTCTTCGGCGCCATTGTCACTCCCAATGTCGACAAGGCTCTGGTACCAACTTGTCACGGGCTGGGAAGCGAAGGCCCCCGTGACGTAGCTTCGGGCAATCACACACCGAAGGCCGGCCCTTTTAGCACACAAGCAACGCACAACACACGCGCACGAGCGGAAGCAAGAGTACGCGTATGCACAAGCACAAGAGAGAGAGAGAGATGCAAAAAGCTTCTTTATAGATACTTGAAAGCAAAGTACATCAAGAGGGGAAGAGAGGGTCCGAATACACGGGGTACTTAGGCCGTAAGGCCTTGTGGGGCACTCTAGAGTGCCAAAGAGGTATATACATCAGAGCAAAAAGGTGACAAACATGGCGGTCCGGAACACTCACAATGGATTTTAATAACTGCGAGCAGCTAAAATCTGGAAAAACAGGCCAGATTTGGCAAAATTTTTGATGGGACCATTAATGACTATGAACCAAAAGCCTGCAACTGCACTTAATAATTGTATAATCAAGCTTTTGCATTGACGTAGTAGATTGCTGGATGAGTGGCGTCACATGTTAAAGTAGAGAACTTGGTCGAAGCTGGGTCATCCTGACCCACCCCGAAGGCTTGAGGCGAGGTTTAGGTTTGACTAGAAAAACTCACACTGAGTCGGTTGACCTGCTCAACTATGATTGCCATCGCCGACAGTGTAAAGCCCCAAGTTTGCTTGCCCCTTTTATCCACGCTTTGGTCTTGTGGCAAGGAATGCACACCAAGGTCCTTCAACTTGGACCTAAAATGACCCACCTAGCCAGAGATGCGTAGAACCCTTGTGGGCATTCAATTAAAGTGTACAGGTTGTCCACACGTCCTTACCATGACATGATTTTTTTGTTCTTCTTCTTTTGGTTAATTACACTAAAAAGATCACCACTGAGTCAAGGGGCCTGCCATATGGGAGAGTCTTGTTCAACTATAGTTGCCTCTGACTCAGGGTACTACGCTGTTTACCAGTTGATCTGCAAATCAGCTTGTTTCCCTATATATTTCTCACCCAATCCAAGGCTACTCGCCTTTGGAAGCTACTTGAGCTACAGTCGCTTCACCTTAGATTATAAAAAGCTGAAAACCTAACTCTATACTCCCCTGCATGAAACCTAGAGGCTGCCTTCTTACCTTTTGGCATGGTGCTGGACTATGTAAACACTAAGCCTCGTTGTACATGCTTTGAAAAGGGATATTTGGAAGGCAAAGGGCCATTATGGTAAATGTAGATTGGTAGCAAGGGGTGCACACGAGTCGCTGTTTGAACTTGGTTCTCTCAGAAACACCCCTGTTCAAGCTTGGCTTCAGCTCGGAGCTAGGCTGAGATAGAATAGTCTTGTCTAGACTACTCGGCTCTGTTCCGAGCTCAAGCTGAGCCAAGCTTCTCCCGAGCCTCAAAAAGATTTTTATCATTCACTTTTGAAGCGAAGCAGGTTATATGTTCCCCCCCGAACAGGGGAGTTAGCTACATCTCATGTTCGGGGGTCCCAAAGAGCACCACGTATGTAAGCATGTGCGTCTCGTATCCCCATGTTTGTCAGCATTAATTAGCGTTGGAGTTTAATGCGATTGCAAAGACTTAAGTACCCTCTCCTCCATTGGTGCCAAAAAAATGACGATTCTTAAAAAGGAGTGGTTGTAAAGACTTAAGTCCCCCGAAGATGATTATTTAAGACTCAGTCTCTGCACTGCAGGACTATTCGAGAAAGAAATCTCCCTGGAGGAGGCTATGAACATCAACCCTCTCACTCTCTCTCTCCCTTCTCTTTCTGCTTCTGTGCACATTCAGCAGAAGATTCTACATTGCTCCATCAAGCACCGACTGACCTGCACATTGACTGTTGTGGAGCCTGATTCAGAGTTTTTACCCTTACAGAAGGAGGGTTTGGGGGCTTCTCTGAGCGTGTGTAGCATCATTCAACTAAATGAGTTGTAGATCCTGATTTAGAGTTTTTACCCTTACAGAAGAGGGGTCTAGAGGCTCCTCCCAGCATGGGTAGCATCATTCAACTTGAAGAGTTGTGGAGTCTGATTCAGAGTTTTTACCCTTACAGAAAGGGGGGTCTGAGGGTTCCTCCCAGCGTGGGTAGCATCATTCAACTTGATGAGTTGTGGACCTTGATTTAGAGTTTTTTCCCTTATAGGAGGAGGGTTTGGGGGCTCCTCCCAGCGTGGATAGCATCGTTCAACTTGATTCATTGTGGAGCCTGATTCAGAGTTTTTGCCCTTATAGGAGGAGGGTTTGGGGCTCCTCCCAGCGTGGATAGCATAGCATCGTTCAACTTGATTCGCTGTGGAGCCTGATTCAGAGTTTTTGCCCTTACAGGAGGGGGGTTTGGGGGCTCCTCCCAACGTGGGTAGCATCATTCAACTTGATTCGTTGTGGATCCTGATTTAGAGTTTTTGCCCTTACAGAAGGGGGTCCGAGGGCTCCCCCCAGCACGGGTCCCGAGTGTCATGGTCAAAAAATGCATAGGGTGTCATGGTGAGAAAGACATATGTTTGTTCCAAGCAAGGTTAGAAGAAATCAATGGAAAATCCAACAAGGAGCATGCCAGAATCAAGATGTGGATGTCAAGCGAGAATGGTGTTGTGCAACTCAAATAATATAGAATAATAGAAGTCTGGTTTTTAGTTAAATGAGTAATAAAATGATAATAGAAATCGCTGAAATTTACAAGAATAAACTAGACTCAATAACGAAGACACCACTTTTTACGGATTTGGAATATGACCTCCGGTTAGAGAGATATGGCCCTGACAAGTTGGTCCTAATTCGGGTAGCGATTTACAGCGATTTGCTTACTGAATAACACTACAAATCGCTATAGTGATTTGCGGAAGACACTACAAATCGCTATAGTGAGATTCAACAATACTATAAATTGCTGTGGGGCTCGTTGGAGTCTCAAAAACACTATAAATCGCTATAGTGATTTGCGGAAGACACTACAAATCGCTGTTGAAAAGCCGAATAACACTATAAATCATTGTGAGGCTCATTGGAGACCCCAAAACATTATAAATCGCTATAGTGATTTGCGAAAGACACTACAAATCGCTGTTGAAAAGCCGGATAACACTATAAATCGTTGTGGGGCTCGTTGGAGACCCGAAAATACTATAAATCGCTGTAGGAAAGCCCGATAATACTACAAATCGTTGTTGAAAGGCCCCAAAAAAACTGGAATCCGCGCCGAGGGGGTGCCCCCGGACCCCCCTCTTGTAAGGGCAAAAACTCTAAATCAGGCTCCACAACTCATCAAGTTGAATGATGTTACCCACGCTGGGAGGAGCCCCCAAACCCCCTCCTATAAGGGCAAAAACTATGAATCAGTCTCCACATCTCATCAAGTTGAACGATGCTACAGTCAGTGTGCAGGTCAGTCGGTGTTTGATGAAGCAATATAGAATCGTCTGTTGGATGTGCACAAAAGTAGAGAGAGAACGGAGAGAGAGTAAGAGGGTTGATGTTCATGATCTTCTCCAGGGAGAACTCTTTGTCTCCCATGATTTCTTCTCTAGAGAGAGAGAGAGTGTTTTACAGTGTTTTACGGAGAAAGAAAAAGAAGACTTTGAAGAGTCAACATCATCCTCGATTTTCTGGATGGAGGACATGTTTGTCCTTTTTTGAACTGTTTGTTTTTTCTTTTTTGAATGAAGGGCATTTTTGTTATTTTCTCAAACCATCGCTTTATGAGAAGAATAGCAAGAAAGGGTACCAAAGTCTTTGCAACCACACCAGACTCCAATGCTAAGTGATGTCAACATACACGGGAATACGAGCCTCATGTGCTTGTATATGTGGTGCTCATTCAGACCCCCGAACCACCCTCTCCTTTTGAAGATGTGGGATTCAATCCTCGACCTCTCAAAAAGTGGATTACTGCCTCACTGTTAGGTTAAAATGCCCATTTTTTACTATTATGATGAATATATATATATATATATATATATATATTCCAGAAAGACAGGTCAGGTTACCGTAAAACGTGAAAAGTTTTAATAAAAGGAGATTGGAACTCCTATCTTTCGTGCACATGTCCAGACTATTCAAATTTGCAAATATATTTATATATATTATTTCGATCAGCTTAATCAAGTTTTATTGAGTTTAGTGGCTGGATCAAGCTCGGCTCATTTATGTAGATCAAGACTGGACTTGTATACAAGCTCGGCTCATTTAATTTGATGGTTCAGTTTAAGCAAACTGAGCTTGAGCTAGCTCAGTTCGTTGTGCACCCTTTTGGAAGGAAAAAAAAAAAGATAGTGTCATGATTGGAAGATTATTTTGGTATGAGGTCATTTTTTTATGTAGCGGCCCAGAATTCTTAGCTGCTGATGATGACCATCCATCTCAATGTTTCTCTAGATGAACACTACACCCATCTTGAAAACATGCCATGGGTTGCTGTCAAGCCGATCGCTGCATCTTCGTACCGAGTGTAAGTGTAGTTGTCTCTTTCTTCCCAAAAAACTTTGCTGATTCACTGTTAGATTTGGTTGCTATTCTGAAAACGAAAGACAGAAGAAAATTTTTGACTAGTGACCAAAGTTGTCCCCTTGTACTTTTGGTCAGCGATAAAATTCAACTCAAAATGGTCACCAATTTTTTTTATGTAGTGGCGCTGTATGCCTAGCAAGCAGCTCCACTATTGCTGACCTTCAAGAAAAACTATTTCAATTGATTTGGATTCATTAGAAGAAAAACGATGGTGATTGGGACCAGTGTTGTGAGAGGCGTACGCCTCAGTACCTGAAACGTACGCCTCAGAGGCGAGGCGCACGCTCAAGGTACTGAGGCGTTGCTGTGATGCGCAAATTGCCTCTCATCACAGTTCCCCGGTGGCGAACTTGGCCGTTGGCTGCTCAGTCTTCTCCGACCACCAGATGCGCCCCCCTCGCTTCCGTACCAGCTGGGCGCGTGGTCCTTCTCCTACTGCCTCCCCTCCCACAGCTTCACTTCCAGTCCAGTTGTGAGAGGCGTACGCCTCAGAGGCGAAGCGCAGGCTCAACGCCTCGCTTTGCCTCATCGCATTTAACAACCTTGATTGGGACGCCTTAGTTAGAAAAAGAAGCACGTCTCTTATTCTGACATGAGAGCAAAAGTTGCACGGAAGCATTAAGGTGACACCTGCACAACCGTCCCTGCCCGTCCAAGGGATGCCCAGAGAGTGGGGCCCATGCGCAGAGGATAAACGGATGTCATGGAGGTAGGGGTAAGCAATGGACGGGGCTGCTCGGTGGGACAAGCCGACTCAGCTTACCATGACCCAGGTTTGTGTCATGGTGCTCAAACCATCCTTATGGTTCATGAGTGCAAGAAATATATATATATATATATATATATATATATATATATATATATATTAACGTGGCAATGTGTTAATGACCATTCTATTATTAATACTAATCTTTACAAATTAAGCGTGCTTATTTCAGCTTAGTGTGAAATTAGAAAATGTTCACAGTGTTGAAAGAATTGCAGAGTTTGGGTTAGCTAGGCAATGATTTGTTACGCAAAATAATAATCAACAAGTTCCCTTTTCTTCGAGAAATTGCAACTTTTCAATGAACTTGGCAAAACTCTCAGAAAAAAAAAAAAAAGTTAAAAAGTTGAAAATATAAAAAAAATAATATGTTCAGGAACAAATCAATAAAACATGAATATCCATATAAATAAGAAAAAATATATGTCAAGTAACAAAACAATAAAACATGAACATAAAATATAAATTCCCAAAATTTTCCTAATACTATTGCAATATTATTGTGATAAATTTAAACTCCTGATATTTTCAAAAATTCTGTAAAATCACTTTTTTTATTTTACAGTGATAATATTATGATATTTTGAAAATATCACAGATATCTATGCCAACGATTTAAAGTAGCATATTATTTGCTCCAAAAGGTAAGATGGACCATGACTTCTTCTTAGCGTTGTCAATTTTATAATAATGAGCGTCATCTTAAAAGGTGAGTAAAATTTTGCACATATAAAGAATTGAATTCATGGTCACTGTTTCCATGCATAATTAATGCCCTACTTTCGTGCTTGACGGGCAATTGGTTCTGGTCCAGTGACGAGCACCACAAATGGCAATATATATATATATATATATATATATATATATATATATATATATATATATATATATATATATATATATATATATGAGCCAAGGCCGATGCCCACCCCTATTTAAAGAGTTTGTCACTATATTAGATTCAGATGTCTATGGGAGTCACTTCTCCAACAATCTTGTACACTTTTATCTTTTTTTAATGCGCTCTTTTACAGTATGTTTGAATCATGGTCTCCCGCTTAAAATGGGACGAAATAGACGTGGGGGATGGTGATTTTAACAAACGTTGAATGTGGTGGATGGTCAAAACTACGGCCACATTCTATTCTTTTTGTAACACCCCTCTCTTTGTTACAAAAAGAACATGATGCGAGGAACACGTTAAAAAAAAAGTTGGGGGTAAGGGTTACTACAAAGAAACCTATGGATTAGCGACAACCTAAATTCGTCGCTAATCCGACGTTAATCCGTCGCTAAACTGTTTAGAGACGGATTAGCGTCGGATTAGCAACAGAAAACTTTCATCGCAAATTTTTCGACGCTAAGTATCCGCCGCTAATTTGCGACGGATATAATCCATCGCAAGTCCTTCGTTATTTTAAATTAGCGATGGATAATATCCGTCGCTAATCCGTCGTTAAAATTTAAAAAAAAAAATTAAAAAAAATTGCTTGCTGCCGGCGCGTTCTCCGGCAAGAAGCAATTTTTTTTTCACAGAACCGGCACGTTCCGGCAGGCTGCGACTCCACGCGGATCCGAGGGGAGCTCCTCTTCAAGTTTCAGGTCTGCCATGAGAACCAGCCGAAGAGCTTCACGGCGGGGGCGCTCAGCTTCAAATGCGACTCCACGCAGATCTTCGCGAGCTGGAGGGGGAGGAGCAACAAGTATGACATAGGGGTGTGGGACGGCCACACCAGGAAGCAATCAGATTTCTACTACGAGACCCCTGGCTGGTCCGTCGGTGACTCCGGCAGGCTCCAGTGGCTCCCCACAACAGCCTCCTCTTCGTCACTATTCAAGGTGGTCCATGTCAAGGTTGTTGGGCTCACCCTGTGTAGGGTGTGGTTCGATCATTCGCGAGAAGGAAAAAACTTGGTTATATCTTGAGAGCTGATCATGCATACATTTTTGCACTTTTATTCATCTTATTTTATGCATGATCCATGTTAAAATCGTTTTAAAAACTCATTTTTATCGTTAGTTAGAAAAGTTGCATCGAAATTGAATTTATTAAAAAATCACGTATTTCAAAGTTTTCCTGCATTTGCTTTAGTGTTTCTATTAGTTTAAGAGTTTTCTTAGTTATATTTTAATTAGATTAGGTTTTAATTGGCTAATGTAATTAGTTTAGAAAGTCTGAATTTTGACAAACATGTTTTCTAAAATAAGGCCTTTGTTGGAAATTATTAAAAATTCTTGGTCTGGTTTTAAAAAATTGGTTTAACCTAATTATAATATTATAAAGAGGAGGTGAGAAAAGGAGAACACGTTTTTCCCCCAGCAGCTCACGCCTCCCCCTTTCTCTCCTTCTTTTCCTCTCTCAAAAATCGGTTTCTCTTCTCTCCTCTCTTCCTCTCCTTTCCTTCCTTTGTTTCTTCTTCTTCCTACTGTTAACCACTTCATCGCCGGTTATATCTTCATCTTCACCAGAGAAGTGCAGTTGCAGCTCGGAATCAACCACTCTTTTTGCAACCTGTCCAGCCAAATATTCGGTAACGTTTTATCCTTCTTCTCCCCTTTTCTTTTTACGTGTTTCAGATTAGTTTCTTATTTTTGCTGAAAAAGAGTAAAGAAAAAAAAAGTATCCTGAATTCTGTGTTAGATTGTGTTCTTGCAATGTGTTCTGTAGGGTTAACATGTATGTGATAGATAGTTCTGTCGTGTTGGCTGGCGTATTCACGTTTTCGTCGTAGTCATGTCCAGCAAATAGTGGTCGTCCACTAATCTGCGTGTGTTGCAGTTTTTGTTGTGTGGTGTTAGGTAGTTAATCTTACTGAGTAAGTAGTATGCATGTTCGGTAGCTTAGTGTACACAGTCTTGAGTTGCTCTTAATAATAAAAAGAAAAAAATACACAGCGTTTCACGCTGTAAAGAAAAAACATCACGTTGTTGGGCATACTCCAGTTGCAGCCGTTCACTTTGAATGTTTTATATTGCAGTCGTGTACTTTGAATAGATTACAACAATTAGGATCAGTCGGTTCTTTAGTCAGCAACTTTTTATATGGTTAGGATTAGTCATTTTGTGTTATTTAATTTCAGCGTTGTGTAATAGTTAGGTTCAACGTTTGTGTTAGTTTTTTTTATTCAGTCATGATTCTGTCATAGTTTTTATTCAGCACTTGTTTATTACATACGTTAGATAATTTCCTTAGTTGCATATGCTCTTTACTCATTAGTTGTTTATTAATTATTTCATTCCATAGGTTGTGTACTCATTAGTTATTTATTAATTATTTCATTCCATAGGCTGTGTATTCATTAGTTGTTTATACTATTTGCTAGTTTATTTCATTAGCAACTAGGTACATTAGCTTAGTTAATAGTTATCTTCATTAGTCAATCAATATTGTTCTTTTGTTTTTGTTTACATGGCCGTTAGATTACATATGTAGTTTAAGTATTAGATTCTTTTTAGCTTATTATTTACTGTGTAAGGCATTCAGTCGTGAGTTCCTATTTACATTGATTTTTATTAGTTGAGTAGAACAATGTGTTTAATCTTGCGTAACTTTTAATTAATGTGTGTTTAAGGTTAGCCATTTAAGATTTACTGTATTAGTTAGAGTGAATTAGATTAGCAAATTAGTTGATGTTGGTTCATGTATTGATTTGATTCATGTTAAGTGTTTGTTAGTTATATTAGATTTAGTAAGTTAAATTCAAGATTTTTTAGGTAGTAGATTTTAGTTAATTTGTTTTAGTAATTTTCATGATTTTCATTTCATTCCATGTATTTAATGTGTTTTAAATTCAGTAGTTCATAATTATTTTAGTTTAGTTAGATCATTTTACATTAGTTTCATAACTTGTTTCATAACTAGTTAGTTTGTTATGCTATTTCGTCCTTTAGTGAGTTTGTTACTTGTCTAGTTAGTTTAGATCTTTGCTTTGTTGAATTTTAAGTTTAGATTTAGTCTAGTTTGTCTCGTTCCTGCTGCTTGTTTTGTTTTTGTATCTTACAGAGAGTGTCAGAATGTACGGTGGAGCTCTTTTCGTGCCCTAAAAGCACTCTCTGATGTCTTCTCAAGCCCTTAAAAGTATCCTCAAAGAGCCCTCAGAGGGCAAAAGAAAACATGCATTACCTATTTCATTGAGGAAACAAAAAGAGGGAAGGACAAAGGAAAGCAAATCAATTCAAAGGGAACAAAGACTCAAGCACTGAAGACACTTTTGCTTTTCTTTTTAGATTAGGGTTTTATTTCATTTTATTAATTGGGTATGTAATAAATGAATTTATTTATTTTGTTAAAGCCCTCTGCATAGGGCCGTACTCCCTTAGTTAGTTAATTATTTAATTAATTCTTTTTATTTTGGCAATAAAGAGTAGTTTAGATTGTGTGTTTGAATACGAAGTATTTTTCGTTCCATGAGATCGACCCGGACTCCACCACTCGTGCGAGCCGGTTTTTTTATATTTTTGGTGTCCGGCTTTCACTGGATTTTCATTAAATATATTGTTTTAAAAAGGGTTTTCATAAAACTCACACCAAGAGCGTAATTACACGAATACCCATTACACTGAAGACTTGATCCTAAGTGGGGCAACTATCACTTGAAAGACTATGTATTTACCCGTGCTTCTGAGTTCACTGGTTCAATCTCAGTTGTCTGACCCACTATGTAAGGTAATTTTTCAACAATTTTAAAGCAATAGTTCTGCAATGATGACTCTAAAGGTTGGAAACCAGATGCTGCCCAAGTTATCCCAGTTTGACGACACCAATTTTAAATAATTGCAATACAAGGTGTTCATCTTCTTCATAATTACAAAAGTGGTGCATGTGCTTATGGAAGACTATCCAAAAAAACGGGAGAACAAAACCATTGTTGAAAACCACAAGAGACTAAAGTGAAAACATGACTTCATATGTCGTATACACATACTGAATGCACTCTACAACACCTTGCTCGACCTCTACTCAGAAGTCAGCACTGCAAAGAAGCTATGAGAAGCTTTTGAAAGAAAGTACAAAATAGAGGATGCAGGAAATTGAAAGTTTTTAGTTAACAAGTGTATGGATTTCAAATTGTTCGATGATAAGTCACTGCTACCAAAAGTACATGAGATACAAATCTTGGCTAATCAGATCAAGTCTGAGAGTATGAACCATGAATCATAACAAGTAGCTACAATCATTGGGATATTACCCCTATCTTGAAAAGATTATCCAAATGAATTGAAACATAAGAATGAGGAGTTTACCTCAGAATAACTTCTTTAGCATCTTAGAATCGAGGAGAAAACTTGATCTCGAGATAAGAAAAATGATATAAAAGAAGTTCGAGCTAAGGTAAATATGGTTAAACGTAAACCAAGTTTCAAACCCAAACTTAAGAACAAGAATAAGAAATCCAAATTTGATGCTAAACAGAGAAAGACAGTTTCCTACTATACTTGTAGAAAACCATGTCACTATGTGAGAGAATGTCGACATAGAAAAAAATTTAAAGGCAATAAAGCTAGTAAACTTGATGACGACCTAGTGGTTGTAGATAGTGAGTTATTTATGATTAATTCAGATAAAAGGTGGTACATGAATTTTGGATCAAAGATCCATTAATGTAATGATAAAAGTAAGTTCAAAACATACGAAATCATGAAAAAAAATAATATTATATATATGAGAGATAAACATGAAGCTAAAGTTCATGAAAAGGGAGTGTGAAACTTTACTTCACTTCCGAAAAATGTCTAACTCTTCAAAATATGTATCACATACCTACCATTACAAAAAATCTTGTATCCACCTATCTTCTTACAAATCATGGTTTCAAAGTTATAATGGAAACCAATAATATTATACTATCAAAGAACCCTAAGTTTATAGGCAAAAGATACACCATCAATGGGTTGTTCAAACTCAATTTGAGCAATAAAGTTGATTCTTATGTTGTTTATATGCTTGACTCATGATTTATGGCATGTTAATTAAAAATATTTGAGAAGCATAGGTAGCTTAGGACTTATTTATAAATACAAAATTGAACATCTTAGAAAACATGATATTTGTATTAAAGTAAAGTTTGCGAAAAAACCATTTTAGAGTGTTGAAAGGACTTCTAAATTATTAGATTTAATACACAATGATGTATGTGATTTAAAAATTATTCCAACTCATAGGGGTAACAATTATTTTATAACTTTTATTGATGATTTCACCAAATATGCTTATGTCTATCTCAGGAAAATAAAAGTTGAATTATTTAAAAAATTTAAGATTTTCAAAGGAGAGGTTGAAAACTTTCATAATAGTAAAATAAAGTCTTTTAGATCTGATAGAGGTAGCGAATATCTTTCAAATAGGTTTATTGTTTTTTGTAAAATTCATGAAATACATAAAAAACATATTGGTCCATATACTCCTTAACATAATGGTGTAGTTGAACATGAAAATAGACCTAATTGACATGGTTAATTTAATGCTTATTAGTTTTGGTATAGATTATAACCTGCGGGGTGATGCATTGCTTAGTTTATGTCATATCTTAAATAAAATTTTATATTCTAAGTCAAATACTACATCTTATAAACTTTAGAAAGAGAGAAAACCAAATTTAAATTATTTAAAGGTTTGGGGTTGTATTGCTTATTAAAGTTTACTGAACTAAAATTAACGAAACTAGGTCAAAAAACCAAAGCATGTGTCTTCATTGGATATTCTCAAAATAGTAAGACATATAGATTTATGAGTATTGAAACTAAAGTGATTTTAAAAATTATCTAAACCGAATTTAGAGAAGATTTAACTTTAAAATCACTTGAACCTCTAAAAGTGATTGAAAATAATCAAAGAAAAAAAAATTATGAGCCTGAAAGTCCCAAAATTTGAAAAAATAAAAAGTCAAGAAAAGCAAAAGACTTTGGTCCTGATTTTAATCTCTACATCACAGATAGAGACCTTGTTTGTTTTTTGAAAGCTATGACCTCTCCTGATGCTCTTTATTGAAAGAAAGCTATAGACAGTGAATTAGATTCTATCATGAAAATAAAACTTGAATTTTTGATTGATTTACCCTCTTATTTTAAACCTTTGGGATGCAAATGAATTTTCAAAAGAAAACTTTAAACTGATGCCTTTATTGAAAAATTTAAAGCTAGACTAGTAGCTAAAGGTTTCAAACAGAAACTTGAACTTGATTATTTTGACACTTATGCTCTTGTAAGTAGGATTACATCTATTAGAACTTGGTTGCTTTGGCATCAATTTATAATTTTAAAATTCAACAAATGGATTTCAAAATTGTCTTTTTAAATGATGTCTTAGAAAAAAAAATTATATGAAACAACCTGAAGGTTATATCACACCAGGTCAAGAAAAGAAAGTTTACAAAATTTTAAGGTCATTGTATGGTTTAAAACAATAACATAAGAAATTGGATAAAGTAGTCATTTAATATGATTTTAGAATTCATGACTTTGAAAAATACATATATAGAAAACAATACAACAATCCAGTGGATTAGCGATGACCTAAATCCATCGCTAATCTGCCGCTAATCCGTCGCTAACAAGATTAGCGACAGATATCTTCCATCACGATTTTTTTGACTCTAATAAGCAACGACATATATTCGTCGCCCATTCCGTCGCTAAGTAGCGACATACTGTATTTGTCATCAGTTCTGTCACTAAATTGTGACGGAATAACGAATGACAACTTTCGTCGCAAGGCCGTCGTTACTAAACATCGACTTCGGTTTGGCGATGGATTTATAGCCGTCGCTACCTTCAACGGTAATAATAAATAGCGATGGATATATCCGTCATTAATTCGTCGCAAACAAGGAAAAAAGTTAAAAATAAATATTTGAAAATTAAATATCGAGAAAAAAATTCTCGTACAATCTATATTTCCTGTGAATAAAAAACAAAGTACACATAAAAATACATACAAAAGGAAACTAAAACAATTAATCATTCCACTTTAAAATTCGCAAGTTATAATTATTTACAATTCAACATTTACATTTTCGAAACAAAAAGAAAGTAGAACAAATTCAACACATTAATCTAATCATCGCCAAGATTTTGTGCGTCTTCTTGTTTATTGCCTTGATCTGTCCCTTCAGCTCCACTACGCTGATTATTGCCAGCAACCTACACAAGAAAAGAAATGTCAGTATTGATAAACAAAATATATTGAAATAAATTATACACTATATGTGATTCTATCATGAATGATGTGTTCTAAGGCAGTAAAAAAACTCTATATGTGATTATATCATGCTCATATATGCTCTAAGGCAGTCAGAAAAACTCTATATGTGATTTTACCATGCTCGTATGTGCTCTAAGGCAGACAAAAAGCTGTATATGTGATTCTATTATGCTCATATGTTTTCTAAGGCAGTCAAAAAACTGAATATGTGATTATATCATGCTCATATGTGTTCTAAGGCAGTCAAAAAACCTTTATATGTGATTCTATCATGCTCATATGTGCTCTAAGGCTAGCAAAAAACTTTATATGTGATTCTATCATGCTCATATATGTTCTAAGGCAGGCAAAAAACTGTATATGTGATTATATCATGCTCATATGCGTTCTAAAGCAGTCAAAAAAACTGTATATGTGATTCTACCATGCTCATATATGCTCTAAGACAGTAAAAAAACTATATATGTGATTCTATCATGCTCATATGTGTTCTAAGGCAGGCAGAAAACTGAATATGTGATTATATCATGCTCATATGTGTTCTAAGGCAGTAAAAAAAACTTTATATGTGATTCTATCATGCTCTTATGTGCTCTAAGGCAGTCAAAAAACTGTATACGTGATTCTATCATGCTCACATGTGTTCTAAAGCAGGCAAAAAACTATATATGTGATTATATCATGCTCATATGTGTTTTAAGGCAGTAAAAAAAATTGTATATGTGATTCTACCATGCTCATATATGCTCTAAGGCAGTCAAAAAATGGTATATGTGATTTTATCATGCTCACATGTGTTCTAAAGCAGGCAAAAAACTGTATATGTGATTATATCATGCTCATATATGTTATAAAGCAGTCAAAAAAACTATATATGTGATTCTACCAAGCTCATATATGCTCTAAGGCAGTCAAAAAATTGTATATGTGATTCTATCATGCTCATATGTGTTCTATAAAAGAATTTAAATATGAAACACATTAACTATGATAAACAACTGTATATCGTGAATGAGGACCACAATCTGTCTATCACCTCTTTTGGATACTCTTTCCATTGAGCGATCGGTCCTGGTAGATGTTGAAGAAGTGAATTCCTAATATCGCGTACTACTTGTGACTCAAACCTCGTGCTTCACATGAATTGGTACACAATAAATATCAATATAAATAATTTATATGATATGCAATAAGTAAAAACGAAATACTTACGGTCGATTATCGATATACACTATTCGAATGAGTCTTCTTGTGCCAGACTGAGAAGACTCTGCATCCTGTGTTGGTTCCTGACTTGTATGATCAACTGATGCAGGTGGGTTATGTACAGGCGAAACATCATCTGTAAAAAAATATGTTAGAAATTCTCAGAATGCGCATTTCAACTAATCAAGCATCCAATTAGTTAAATGATATACCTATCACAGAAGCCCGTGAAGATGAAGGCTAGGCTTGGCTACTCTAAGCTCCACGAACCATATTCTAACAAATAAAAAATGTCATACAATACATTCAAATAATTCACATCAAGTATTAAAATACATTCAAATAATTCAAATCATTGGAATACTTGCAAATCATTCACATCATTGCAATACATTCAAATCATTCACATCAAGTATTGCAATACATTCAAATCATTTGCATCAAGTATTACAATATATTCAAATAATTCAAATCATTCACATCAAATATTGCAGTACATTCAAATCATTCGCATCAAGTATTACAATACATTCAAATAATTCAAATCATTCATATCAAGTATTGCAATACATTGAAATCATTTGCATCAAGTATTACAATACATTCAAATAATTCAAATCATTTACATCAAGTATTGCAATGCATTCAAATAGAGGTTTGTATTACAAGATTTTGCTCACTAGCTTGAGAATTCTTCCTCATCACTTGTTTGACTTTCATATTCTTCTTCTTCTTTATCTTCTTCTTCATTGTTTGCCCATCCACTTGGTATATCATTTGGATAACATTCTTCTATGAATGTTTCATCGACCAATGAAGATATGACATGCATATCATGCGCAATATCGTGACCATAAGAGAAGTCATAGATATCATCTGATTGATAGTAATCACTATCTTCAACTAACTTGTCTTCCTGTAACTGATCATACTCAGAGTATAGTTTGAACTTCACCTTGCAAACTGCCAACTATTAATTTCTATCTGACTTTTTTGTACTCGGATATGAAGTACAATAAACTTGTTGAGCTTGCGAGGCTAATATGAATGGTTCATATGTTCCAAACCTTGATTTATGATTCACCTCCACAGTGCCTGAGGCTTTGTCGAGTCTTGTTGCAGTTGGATCAAACCAATGACACTTGAATAAAGTTACCCTATTATTTATGCCTAAGTAAGTCAACTCCATTATTTCCTCTATAACACCGTAGTAATCATGTTCATTTTCACCGTAGCTGCTACCCTTGATACACACGCCACTATTCATCGTTCATTTGTTTATACCGTAATCTTTTGTATAGAATCGATAACCATTTACGATGTACCCGTTGTAACATTGCACAACTTTGGTCAGACCATTTTCTAAATCACATATTCCTTGATCTTTAACATCACCATAGCGGACCTACACACAAACATAAACAATGATTGTGATCACGACTAATTAACTTAGTGTTGTTTACAAGTACACAATTTATGTTAACGTCCTTACCAACTGTTTCAACCACTCCACAAACTTAGTTTCACATTCTTTTTATACTTCTGCATCAGTGAGATGTGAAACTTCTCTTCGCAACTCCAGATCAAATCGTCTGCAAACCACAAATACTTATATTACCAAACCATGTATGCACGTATAAAACATAAAAGGATTTATAATTATGTTACGTCTATATATACTTACTCGATGTATGGGTCGATCGCTGAGCAATTAAAAAGAATATAGATATGTGTTGTGTCTTGCTCTTGATCTGTCAAGAGTCTTGATCGGCAACTACCAAATGCATGCCCAAGTGGTTGAAATATCGACAACTTGTCAGCTACAGTAAACTATTCTTCATCATCGTTACAAGGCGGGCATGTGTAAAGTGTTGGAATGTGAGGTTCAAAGTACATAGATGAGAAATTTGAAATCTCTTCTAAAGTGTACGCCTCACAAATAGAGTCTTCTACTCTTGCTTTATTACGAATCTTTTTTTTGAGGTCAAACATGCATCTGTCAAAAATATATATTTCAAATTTGAAATATCTATCATTGAAGAGACAAATATAAAAAAACATATACCTTTCAAATGGGTACATTCATCGATATTGCACAAAGCCACCAGCCCTTAGTTCATAAGGCAAATGTATGATCAAATATTCCATAACATCGAAAAATGTTGGCAGAATTTTTTTTTCTAGCAAACAAACAGTGGTGATGACAGAGTCCTCGAGATTCTTTACATCAGATACTACAACTTCCGATGCGCACAATGTTCTAAAAAATCCACTCAACTCATACAATACCCCCCATATAGGTTTGTCTAACATATCATGGAATGCTAGGGGTATCAATCGTTGCATAAAGATATGACAATCATGACTCTTCAACCCATATGACTGTCCATCGTCAATCTTCACAGCCCGAGCTATGTTACAGACATATCCATCTGGAAATCTCAACTATCTCAACCATTGACATACATGCTTTATTTGATCAGGTCCAAGCACGTACTTTGCCTTTGGTTTTAATACTTTGTCATTATACTCTTTGAGTTTCAATTCTGGTCTTTTACATATTACTTTTAAATCCATACGGGCCATCGGATTATCCTTCGTTTTCCCTTTAACATTCATTACTGTATTGAACACATTATCAAATACATTTTTCTCCACATGCATCACATCCAAATTATGTCGTATCAATAGGGTCAGACAATATGGTAGTTCCCAAAAAATAGATTTCTTTGTCTAATTGTGATCCTTCCCAAATCCAAGGAAGGGTGTCAGACTGCGGGCATCTGTTAATACATCTGGAAAGTATCACAATCTTCTTAAAATCTCTATGCCAGACAATCTTGTGGATGGACCTTCCATTTCAGTTGTGCATGCTCTAAACGCATTCCTTTGTCGTCGGAACGGATGGTCGCTGGGTAGAAATCGACGATGGCACTCAAACCAGTAAGGCTTCCTTCCATGCATCAATCTAAAAGCTTTGGTATCCTCCATGCAGTACGAACATGCCAACCTCCCATGTGTGCTCCAACCAGATAACATACCATATATAAGAAAGTCACTGATTGTTCATAGAACAACGACCTTCATATTGAAATTTTATTTTTTGTAGGCATCATACGTGGTAACACCGTCATCCCACAGTACTTTTAGTTCATCATTCAATGACCTTAAATATATATATCAAGATTTTGGCCAAGTGAGGTCGAACCAGGGATTAACATAGACAAGAAAAGATTTGGACGCTTCATACACAAGCTTGGTGGAAGGTTGTATGGAGTTACAAATACTGGTCAGCATGAGTATGGAGTTGATCTACCACCAAATGGATTAAATCCATATGTACATAAACCGATTCTAACATTTCTCACTTCTATTGCGAAGTTCTCATGAGTACGATGAAAGTGCTTCCAAGCTTTCACGTCAACAGGATGCGTGATCTTGTCTTCATCGTGTCAAACTTTATTTTCATGTCATCTCATGTGTTTAGCTGTCCTTGAAGATATATACAATAGTTGCAATCTAGGAGTGATAGGAAAGTAGCAGAGCGACTTGTATGAAACTTCTTTTGATCTCGTGCTACCATTGCCTCTTATCTTTGGCTTGAACCGAAGATGCCCACATGACGAGCATGATATGTTGTTTTTCTGATCCTTGAAATACAACATGTAGTGATTTGGACAAGCATCAATCTTTTTATACCCCATACCTAGAGCGTTGACCATAACCTTCGCACGATAGAAATTTTGTGGCAATTTCTCATCTTTGGGCATCATACTCTTCACAATCATGCACAAATGGTTAAAACATGATTGCCTCAAATTATACTCGGGCTTCAAATTTATTAGTTGAAGAACTGCAGACAAGATAGTGTGACTCTCGCAACCGTTCCAAAGTGAATCATCAGCATCACTAAGTAAATTATAAAATCTACTAGCTGTATCATTTTGTTCCTGCGGCATCAAATATCAAATTCATATATGGATTATCGTGCACCACATTCACCCGTGCATCAAAATTGTTTTGAAATTCTTCTCCATGAAACGTCCAATTCTGATAATCACTCACAAAACCCTTCCTGTATAGGTGATGTCTAACGCCATGAGGTTTTACAAATTGACTATTCTTACAAATCTTGCAGAGACACCTAATCCGACCTATGGGATCCACTGTACTGACACTTGTTGTTGCAAATTCAATAAAACTTTCAACACCATCCATATATTCATGCGATAACTCATTGTCAACTATCCTACGGTACATCCATTCATGGTTTGCAGTCATTTTGTCATATGATGTTACGAATAATACCCTAACCAGTTAAAAGAGAACCATCAGAATGCTATGATGAAGAAAATATCAAATTTATCATGCAATATATGATGTCATACAATCACAAGAATTATGATGCATGTATTAATAACTTAATATTTTCATGTGTAACTATTCATGACACAATACATTCATTTGAAACATACTTTCATTATACAATTTCACATGGAAGTCATAATCAAATTGAAAGTAACTACATGCAAGCGTAAATACAATCACATCAAACATTGCAATACATCGAAATCATTCATATCAAACAAATGTCAAATATGTACCTACAGCAAACACACTTCAATATCCCGCTAACTACTACCATGCCTAGTATGAAATTCCTATTCCAAAAATAAAAACACTTCTATTCTCATACATTAAAATCATGCTCAGCATGATCTCCAAACTTCAACAAAGCAGTCCTAGATATCAACAACTAAGTGAGTGTGTGAACAGTAAAGTGTTGCATCTAATAAATTAAATAACATGTGATGCACTTGCATCACTTACTCACCACGGGTATTTACCTGATTTGCATTGTTTTTGTCACTTACTTACCACGGGTGGCGGGGCACAAACGGGTTCCGTTGAGAAATCTGCAAGAGACACTGTGTTAAAATGAAGTCACCACCTGCCAAAAAAAAACCGAGGCAAGGTTGCCCTCCTGCCAGAAAAGCAGGGGGTTGGGGGCAACCCCCTGCCCGAATAAAAAACGGCAGGAGGGCATCCCCCTACCGAATAAAAAAATAAGGCATGAGAGCGACCCCTACCAAAAAAAACAAACGTGGCAAGGGTCGCCCCCCTGCCGAAAAAAAAGAGGCACGGGGGCGACCATTTGCCCGAATAAAAAAATGAGGCAGGGGGCGACCCCCTGCCGAAAAAAAAATGAGGCACGGGGGCGACCCTCTGCTCAAATAAAAAAATGAAGCAGAGGGGCGACCCCCTGCCGAAAAAAAAATGAGGCAGGGGGTCGCCCCCCTGCCGGAAAAAAAAGTGGCAGGAGGGCGACCCCTTGCCAGAAAAGCAGGGGAAGACCTCCTGCCTGAATAAAACAACGAGGTAGGGGGGTCGACCCCTGCCCGAATAAAACAATGAGGCAGGGGGTCCACACCCCCTGCCGGAAAAAACAAAACGCCGCAGGGGTCGCCCCCCTGCTGGAAAAAACAAACGAGGCAGGAGGGTCGACCCCCTGCTGGAAAAAACAAAATACGGCAGGGGCGACCCCCTGCCAGAAAAAATAGAACGTGGCAAAGGGTCGCCCCCAGACGAAAAAAAACCAAATGCGGCAGGGGGAGACCCCCTGCCAGAAAAAACAAAATGCGGCAGGGGGGCGACCCCTGCCGAAAAAAATAGAACGCGGCAGGGGGTCGGCCCCCTGCCGAAAAAAACCAAATGCGGCAGAGGGCGACCCCCTGCCGAAAAAAATAAAATGAACGCGGCAGGGAGCAACCCTCTGTCGAAAAAATAGAACGCGGCAGGGGGCGACCCCCTGCCGGAAAAAATAGAAGGTGCAGGCGCCCCCCCGCTGCTGAAAAAAAAAAAGAACAGTTTACCTGCGGTAGGCGGAGTGCGACGGGCGGCGGAACGGGGGGTGACGGGCGGCAGACCGGGGAGCGACGGGCGGCGGGCCAGGGAGAGCCGAGCGACAGGGCGACGGGCCGGGGAGTGCACCGGGCGGCGGAGGAAGGCGTCGGGCGGCAGGGTGACGGGCCGGGGAGTGCTCGAAATTAGTGTAAGGAGGTTAAGTTATAATTGAAATCTTAATAAGATTTATAGGCCTTATGGTTGGGGTATTTCAAATAAATTTACACCCTTGATGGACTTACCTATATGAGTGTGAAGGTGAGGTCACCTTCTATGGGACTTAGACTTTATCTCTATAGCACTCATGAAACTGAGATACATTACATAACCCTTAATGTATGGCTTCTATATATTGGAAGACACACTATGACCACCTAAAGTGAAAGTGTGTGTTACGGTGTTTGGAAGATCAATTGAGATTTTCAATTCAAAGCTAACCTTATTGAGGTCTCAGACTGATTAAAACTAAGTAACAATAACATGGGGGTTCAAACCCAAAAAGTACCTTCACCTATGCACTGGATCTTCATGAACAATCTCTTGAGTCCTCTTTTAATAGTTTTGATCCACGTGGGGGATTGTTGGAATTTTTGCTCAAAACTACTTAAGTATATCCTCTATCTTTCCATTTTTTCCTAAGTATATGGGTATATAGTTTCCTACAAAAGTTTAGTTCTATATTAAAAGTTGTAGAAACTTTTTTTGTCTTTATATAGGATGGTGGTGCCTTAGAGGGCATGGCCCTTAAAGGCGTTACATTTTGAGCTTGAACAAACCTTTAATCTTAGATTACAATCAATTTATATTTATATTTATATTTATATTTATATTTGGGTTTGTGGTTTACAGTTTTGGATTCAGACCCGGCTCAGTTTGGTTCGGTTCAGTCTAGTCTTCGACTTTCTTTTTAATACTTGAGATCGTTTTAATCCTCAAGTATATTTTTTGACCTTTAACCAACCATTAAATGCACTTTGACTTTGCTTTAAAACTTTCTTGGATCTTATCTGGATCTATTTGGACCTTGTTCAATGTTTTTGCATGAGCATTAAGAGTCCAAACAATCTATGGCTGCTCAACCATGTTGATTGTTGACTTCTGATCCTATTTTGGATGGTTTTGTACATGGCAGGGTCATTTTAGACCTTGTTCCTATCTATTTGGTCCATTTTGGGCACCCCTCTCTGTCTAGCTGTTTGGGATCTCTTAATAGTCATTATGATGGCTGGTGGGTTAGAGACTATATAAACCCAACTCTCCCTCCTCATTTCTCATCCCTCGTTGCTAATCTCTCTCTCTCTCTCTCTCTCTCTCTCTCTCTCTCTCTCACTAGCTCTGCACTCTCTCTTGTTTTAGAGTTTCGGTTCGGATTCAGCTCTAGTTGTGGTTCAAATCCAAATACGGTTATAGTTTGGAGTCCTATCTAGGATCTAGATCAAGTTATAGTTTGGATCTCTATCCAAGATCTTGATCTGGTTATAGATCTAGATCTAATTATAATTTGGATCCCTATATAGGATCTAGATCTGTCATAATTTAGATCCCTATTCAGGATCTAGATCTGTTATAATTTAGAATCCCGCTCCAGAATCCAGATTCGGTTGACTCATTTCCAGTTGTAGTTTGGATCTCAACTCAGTTACTCAGGATCCATACCTGATTCAAACCTAGTCAAGAGGTTGTTCAAGGTAGTTCATGTCGAGATCGTTAGGCTCACCTAGTGCAACGCGTGGTCTGATCATTCGCTAGAATGCAAAAACTCAATTGTATCTTGAGAGCGTATTTGCATGAATACTCATTGCACCGAGGACTTGATCCTAAGTGGGGTAACTATCGCTTGAAAGACTATGCATTTATGCATGCCTCCGAGCTCACAGGTTCAACCTCTGTTACCTGACCCACTAAGTAAGGTATTTTTTTCAATAGAATGGATGAGGAAAGCATGAAAGGTTCATTCTCAAATCCGAGGATTTTTCTCAGACTTAGATTTAAGATCTGAGGCTTTGAAACATAACCAAAGATTTCACTAATAACAAAGATTTCATGGATGTATAAGGGTTGTATGAGACATATGCTTCAAGTTACACCATCATAACCAACGACTCTTGGGTTTGAAGTTCGAACCAATGTTGTCTGAATCTTATCAGAACTTGATTCCTGAATCAGCCGATGCTGATTCTGAACTGAATCAAGCTAAATTGAACAATTTTTAACCAGCAGATAACATGTATCATGAATAGTGTGACAAATATCGTGAGATTTATGAAAAGCTCGCAATAATATCGTGAGAAATTGCCTGAAAGTTTTAAACGACAATTTCTCATGAGATTCTGTTAGGTGGGAGTAGGAGCACCTATTGTTACTAATATATATATATATATATATATATATATATATATATATATATATATATATATATATATATATATATATATATATATATATATATATATATATTTTAGGAACCCTCTTCGAGAAAAGGATCACTTAATGGCCCTGCCTCCCAGTGAGATGAATCCCTGGCATTAGAGGTGGCAAAATCTGACCGACCCGCCAACCCGCTTCTTAGCAGGGTTAGGGTTTGGCTTAAACGGGTTGACCCGCCTAACCTGTTTATTAAACGGATCGTGTTTGTGTTAGGGGTATGCCAACCCGCCAACCTATTTGACCTGTTTAATAAACGGGTTAGGCGGGCGGGTCAACCCGCAACCCATTTATATATATATATATATATTAACTTATCTAACCCTAACTCCTGTTTGACCAATAGTCCGAACCAAACCAAATCGTAAACAAAAATGTCTATGTTATCGAGTCGACCCATTTAATAAATGGGTCGCCGTTTCGTGTAATCGTGTCGTGTCAACCTAACCCGTTTATTAAACGGGTTAACCATGTCGTGTTAGGTTACTCATTTAATAAATGGGTCGTGTCTACCACATCCCACCTGTTTAATAAATGGGTGATGTTCGTGTTGAGGTATTCTGACCCGCCAGCCCCACTTGATTGCCAACCCTACCTGGAATCATCGAAAAGAGCATAAACAACACATAAACATGAAAGCGACCACAAGCCAAGATATTTTATATTACTTTTATTATAACCAAGTTAAGCGTCCCAATCGTCATATATTTTTGTCGAATTGAGATTGAATGTCCTAATCAAATCATCTTTATTGAATAATTGCAAAGTCCTGTGAATGATAGCCAATGCAAATTGTTGTATTTTCATGCTAATTACCATATTATCTAAAGTGGTTTTTGACAAGAGGACAATAAAAATTATACCGGGGTTGGATGACATGGTGTTACAAAAAAATAAACAAATACTTCCATGGGCAAGTTGATATTGTGAAATCAACCTTAAAACATTCATTCTCTACAACAAACAACAACAACAACTACACCTTCATCCCAAAACAATTGGGGTCAGCGATATGAACCAAAAAAGAAAATCATTCTGGGTCTTCCACATGAATCCTTCTCCGCCAATCATTTATATCCAATGTCATGTCCTCAGTGAGGTTCAAAGCATTCATATCCTTTCCTATCATCTTCATTCAAGTCTTCTTAGGCCTACCCCGACCTCTTTTAACTAATATATTTTCTCATTTCTCCATCCTTCTAACTGGAGCATCATTAGGCCTTCGCCAAATATGTTCAAACCACCGTAAACGATTCTCTCTCATCTTATTTTCAATGAATGCAACGCCTACTTTCTTACGTATCTCCTTGTTTCGAATCTTATCTTTTATTGTATTTCCACACATCCATCTAAGCATACACATCTCAACTACACTCATTTTTTGAATATGATGTCCTTTGGCAGCCCAACATTCCGTACCATATAGTAAAGCGGGCCTAATTGTCTTCCTATAAAACTTTCCCTTCAACCGCAATGGCATTCTACGATCGCACAACACTCCAATTGCACTTTTCAATTTCATCCACCCAACCTTTATCTTATGATTTACATATTCATCAATTTCTCCATACTTTTGAATGATAGATCCCAAATATTTGAAACAACCATCCACCGGTATTTCTTTCTCACCAAGCTTCACTACACTCCCATCACTACTTCGTTGCTTACTAAACCAACATTCCATATATTCTGTCTTACTCTTACTCAACTTAAAACCTCTTGCATCCAATGTTTGTCTCCATAATTCTAACTTAGCATTAACCTCAGCTCTAGACTCATCAATCAAAACAATATCATCAGCAAACAATATACACCACGACACATTTTCTTGAATTGATCTCGTAAGCTCATCCATCACTATAGCAAATAGGAAAGGGCTTAATGCAGATCCTTGATGTAACCCAATCGTTATAGGAAAATTGGTTGTCACCCCTCCACAAGTACGGACATTGGTTACTACTCCTTCGTACATATCTTTAATTATACTAATGTACTTAAGAGAAGCACCTTTCTTCATCATTGTCCACCAGAGAACATTCCTAGGTACTCTATCGTATGCCTTCTCTAAATCAATAAAAACCATATGCAAATATTTGTTTATCTCTCTATATCTCTCATTAAGTTGTCTAAGAAGATGTATTGCTTTCATAGTTGATCTTTCAGACATAAAACCAAATTGATTCTCCAATATCATGACAACCTTCCTCAACCTATACTCAATCACCCTCTCCCAAAGTTTCATAGTATGACTTGTGAGTTTTAAACCATGATAGTTTGTGTAATCTTGTATATCACCTGTATTCTTATATAAAGGCACCAAAGTACTCTTCATCCACTCATTAGGCAACTTATTTGTCTGCCAAATCTTGTTAAAAAGATTTGTCAACCATTCTAAACCTTTCTCACCCAAGCATTTCCAAGCCTCGATCGGTATACCATCTAGGCCAACTGCCCTTCTTGATTTTATTTTCTTCAAAGCCTCTGCAATTTCTTTCTTTTGAATCTTGCGCATGAAGTCACGATTCATCTCATGAAAAGGAATGGAGAAGTCTCCAAGATTCTGAGCATTGACTTCCATTAAATAGCTTATCAAAATAATTTTTTTATCTCTCCTTAATCTCCTCATCTTTGACTAAAACCCTTTGCGTTTCATCTTTGATACATCTAACCATACTCAGATCCCTCAATTTCCTATCTCTCATCTTTGCAAGCCTATAAATATCCTTCTCGCTTTCTTTGGTATCCAACTTGTCATAAATCTCCTTATATACCTTATCCCTCGCGTTTCAAACTACTTTTTTTAGCTTCCTTCTTTGCTATCATATACTTCTCCAAATTCTCATTATCACGACTTTTACTTAGATTTCTATAACACTCTCTTTTAACCTTAATAACTAATTTGACATGCTCGTTCCACCATGATGTATCCTTACCTAGCGGTGCACCACCTTTAGACTCACCCAATACCTCCTTAGCCATGCCACCTGTTATCTTATTCCACATTGATTCTGAATCCTCCTCGAGACACCAATCAACTTCCTTAACTATCTGCTCTACAAACATTCCTTGTTTAGCTCCTTTTAGTGCCCACCACTTAATTCTAAGATCTATCCTATGTCTATCTCTTTTGCGGCATTTTCTAATTCTAAGATCTAAAATTAAGACTCTATGTTGTGTAGCTACACTTTCTCCTGGTATAACCTTACAATTGATGCAACAATCCCTATCTTTCTTTCTAAGTAGGAAAAAATCTATCTGACTTATATTAACCCCACTTTTAAATGTTACTAAGTGAGACTCTCTCTTCCTAAATCAAGTGTGTGCTAAGATCATATCATAGGACAAACCAAAATCTAAAATTTTTTCTCCACATTCGTTTCTTTCTCCTATACCATAGCCTCCATGGATACTCTCAAATCCATCCCTACTAATGTCTACATGTCCGTTAAGGTCACCGCCGATGAAAAGCTTTTCTCCATAGAATATCCCTTGTACTACTCCATCTAAATCTTCCCAAAATTGGCGTTTAATGGAATCATCTAAACCTATTTGAGGTGCATAAACACTAATAATATTAATAATATCTGTACCTATTACTAATTTAATAAGTAAAATCCTATCACCCTTCCTACGGACCTCAACTACATTATCTATAAACTCACGACTAATAACAATTCCTACTCCATTTCTATTCCTATTTATTCTTGTATACCAAATCTTGTATCTCAAAGGTTCTATCACTTTTGCTCTCTCACCTACCCATTTGGTCTCTTGTAGACATAAAATATCCATCTTTCTCCTACCCATAACATCAACTAATTCTACCAACTTACCAGTTAAAGACCTTATATTCCAAGTGGCTAACCTAATTTTATGGTCTTGAACTATCTTCTTTACCCCCACCCGTCCAACAAAGTGAGGGAACCCTTACCTATTTGACACCACACCCGGGCGCCAGTGTGATGCGTCACTTCTGGGTGATGACGTAGCAACCCTTGCCCATTTATCACTGACTCCGGGCCTATAGAGTACAGTGCGTCGCTCAGTAGGGAACGCCCCAATGAAATTCTCATATTGGTTCATATTTATAGGGTGTGACTAAGTTTTTATGTTGGCTATCACTGGCCTACCGCAACCCTCCTCCTTTATCCGGGCTTGGGACCGGCAGTGTATAACTAAACAATTATACATAGTCAGTTAAAACATCAATTCTTTATCATAATAAAATAAATGAAAGGTGCATAGCTATGTCACATGGACTCTTCTAACAGGGCACCACATCTGCGTCACACCTGCACCAGGCGGGTGCGACACTTGGACACAACTTCCTTTGTGTTAGGTGAAGTCAACCACACCGAGGTCCATTTCTATCCAAAAGTAGATTAAGTTAACCCTAATCAAGTCCATTTTTATCTATATTATATATATAAATACATAAATGCATACAAATACACATAATATTAACTTAAAACTATTAAAAATTATTTGTGATTTATTGTAAAGAGTATGTTGCCCAAAGATGAGAAATTGCCACAAAATCTCGACCGTGCGAAGGTTATGGTCAATGCTTTAGGTATGGGGTATCAAAAGATAGATGTGTATCCAAATCACTGCATGTTGTATTTCAAAGATCAAGAAAATAGCAGATCATGTCTATCATGTGGACATCCTCGGTTCAAGCCAAAGACAAGGAGAAATTGTAGTACAAGGTCAAAAGAAGTGTCATATAAGTCACTCTGCTACTTTCCTCTCACCCCTAGATTGCAACGACTATATATGTCTTCGAGAACAGCTAAACAAATTATATGACATGTAAATAAAGTTCAACATGATGAAGACAAGATCACACATCCTGTTGATACGGAAGCTTGGAGATATTTTGATCGTACTCATCAGAACTTCGCAATGAAAGTGAAAAATGTTAGGCTAAGTTTATGTACAGATGGATTTAATCTATTTGAGGGTAGATCAACCCCATACTCGTGTTGACTGACATTTGTCACCCCATATAACCTTCCTCCAAGTTTGTGTATGAAGCATCAAAATCTTTTCTTGTCTCTATTAATCCCTGGTCCGACTTCTCCGGGTTAAAATCTTGATGTATATTTAAGGTCATTGATTGATGAATTGAAAACACTGTGGGGTGATAGTGTTCTCACGTACGATGCCCACAAAAAACAAAACTTCAATATGAAGGTTGTTGTTCTATGGACAATCAGTGACTTCCCTGCATATGGTATGTTATCTAGTTGGAGCACACATGAAAGGTTGGCATGTCCGTACTGCATAAAGGATACAAAATCTTTTAGATTGACGCATGGAAGGAAGCCATGCTGGTTTGATTGTCACTGTCAATTTCTACCCAGCGACCATCCATTCTGACGATAAAGGAATGTGTTTCGAGAAGGAATAACTGAAATGGAAAGTCCACCCACAAGATTGTCTGTCATAGAGATTTTAAGAAGATTGCAATACTTTCCATGTGGACTGACAGATGCCCGTAGGCCGACGCCCTTCCTTGGATTTAGAAAGGATCACAATTGGACAAAGAAATCTATATTTTGGGAACTACCATATTGGTCGACCTTATTGATACAACATAATTTGGATATGATGCATATGGAGAAAAATATGTTTGATAATGTGTTCAATACGGTAATGAATGTCAAAGAGAAAACGAAGGATAATCCGAAGGCACACATGGATTTAAAAGTACTATGTAAAAGACCAAAATTGGAACTCAAAGAGTACTATGGCAAAGTACTAAAACCAAAGGCAAGGTACCTGCTTGGACCAGATTAATGTGTATCAATTCATGTGCAGTGCGAGTTTGAGCAGCAAGAAGTAATACGAGAAATGAGAATGTCACTACTACATCATCTTCAAGGATCGGTAACGCAATTGAAAGAGTACCCGACAGAGGTGTTGGACAAATTAATATCCTCATTCATGGTATGCAATCATTTATTATAACTAATGTATTTCATATTTATGTGTTCTAACTTTCTGAAAGTATTTGTAGTTTTTTCATCGTTTCGCGACTGCAAACGAGAAGAAAGACGCGAGGGTAGTGTGGTAGAAGGTGGTTGACAATCGATTTGCCGACATGTTGCACAATATGAAGATTGCAGCAAAAAAGCAACTGGTGGGATAGATGATCCACTGCAGTGGAAGGGTCACGGGTCTTCTACTATGAGGAGAGATTATTGAGAGGGCATGTGTGACAAGTGGGCGAGCAATGGATTTCAAAACCGCTCAGCAAAGGCTACACAAAACCGAGCGAAGATGCCCGATGCCTATCTACACACAGGTGGATCTAAGACTTTTGGGAGCCCCCAAAAGAAAATGGTAACTCATCAATATATATATTGTCAAATTTGTAAGTATTTCTGCATACTTATTAATCGATTTTTTTATCATTTAACATTGCAGGTATTGTATTAATAAACATTATAATATACAAGTTACTATGAATTACGTTTTCATAAACATTGTAATTCTTAATTCTTAATTCTTAATTCATATTCTAATCATTACGTTGTAGGAGTCATACGAGCAGTAAATGGTGTAACGATATGGCGATGACTTCACTCAGCATCCGCCTTTTGATCCTTCACCATGGGTGACTGCAATCGGTGAACCCAAAAAGGGTCATAAGTTCAGGTTTCGGAGTAACATGAACACCACAGCAGTCGTTGCCTTCTGCAGCCATGGCTCTCAGAGTTCTCCCACCAACATCAACTCTCAATGTTCGATTGACCCTGTTATGTCTTGGGATGGTGTTTGTTAGCATCTTGAGGACAAAATGCAATATTTTTTAAATGAAGTCATTCCCAACATTATCCGTAATAAGTTGTGTAATTTTTTCAGAACAAGGAAACTTCATCTGCATTCAACATGAGCTCTGGTGCCCGTCAGGTATAAAGATTCATGTCATTTGTTTCATGTTGTTAGATTTCAAGTTAGTATATACATGATTGAATACATATATGCATGATTGACTATGAATTTTTTTAACACTTTATAACACATATATGCATGATTGATTCACTATATAATTTTTATGACACCTTTATAACACATATACGTATGATTGATTCACTATGAAAGTTTTTTTACAACCTTACAACACATATATGCATGATTTAATCACTAAAAAAGTTTTTTGACAACCTTAGAACACATAGAAGCATGCTTTCATCACTATGACAACCTTAGAACACATATGAGCCCGATATTAGCATATATGAAAGTTTTTTAATGCCTTACAACACATATATGCATGATTGAATCACTATAAATTTTTTTGACTGCCTTAGAACATGATACGCATGATTGAATCATATATAAAGTTTTTTGACTGCCTTAGAACACATATGAGCATGATTAAATCACTATAATTTTTTTGATTGCTTTAGAACATGATACGCATGATTGAATCACATATAAAAAAATTTGACTGCTTTAGAACACATATGAGCATGATATTAGCATATATGAAAGTTTTTTGACTGCCTTATAATACATATATGCATGATTGAATCAATATGAAAGTTGTTTGACAACCTTAGAACACATATATGCATGATTGAATCACTATGAAAGTTTTTGGACAACCTTAGAACACATATAAGCATGCTTTCATCACTATGAAATTGTTTTACTGCCTTAGAACACACATATGCATGATTGAATTACTATAAATCTTTCCTTAGAAAACATTTATCCATGATTGAATTAATATGCAAGTTTTTTGACTGCTTTAGAACACATATGAGCATGATTGAATCACTATGAAAGTTTTTTTACAACATTAGAACACATATAAGCATGATTTCATCACTATAGAAGTTTTTTTACTGTCTTGTAACACATATATGTATGATTGTGGTACATAACACATTTATTTGACAGCCTTATAAACCATATATGCATGTGTTAATCACTCTTACATTCTTTGACAACCTTAGAACACATATCTGCATGATTGAATCACTATAATTTTTTTTTCAGTCTTAGAACACATATTTGAATTTTGTTAATGTCCTTCAGTTTATTGGTAGTCTATGTGTCATTCGGCAAGTTACTTTGTTGCATTAGATTAAGTGCATTGCATATAATTTATTTCATTATATTTTGTTTATAAATACTAACATTTTGGTTCTCTTGTAGGATGCTGGAGATGATCAACATAGAGGAGCTGATGGAGGCATAGAGGGAGGGGCAGATCGAGAAAATGAAGAGGATGATGCCCAAAATCTTGACGAGGATTAGATTCATTTGTTTAATTTATTTGATGTACTTGTAACTAATTATAACTTGGTAAGGACTGTATTTGGTTGTTAAAGTTTGCTTAACTTAGAACTTGTGTTAAATTTGTTTCACCTGTATATGTATTTTTTATGTGTACTTTTTTTTATAAGCAGGTTATTTGAATTGTATAACGAGAATTTTTCTCGAGTTTCAAAATATTTCAAAAAAAAAATAAATTTTTTATTAAAAATTAGCAACGGATAATATCCATCGCTAATTCGTTGCCAATTTGAAGTAATCGTCGGTTTGCGATAGATACATACCCCTCATTAAATAGTAGCAACGGATTAAATTCTGTCGCATAACCAAATCAGTCTCTAATTAACGATGGATTAGCGACGGCCATGATCCGTCACTACGTAGCGACAAATAAATTATGTCGTAGTTTAGCGACTAGGATTATGTGAACGGACGCTATCCGTCTCTAATACACATTTTTCTTGTAGTGTTACTTAATTGGTCGTGATCACAGTCATTGTTTATACTTGTAGGTCCGTCATAGTGATGTTAATGACCAAGGAATATGTGATTTAAAAAATGGTCCGACCGAAGTTGTGCAATGTTACAACGGGTACATTGTAAATGATTATCAATTCTATACAAAAGACTATGGTGTAAACAAGTCAATGATGAATAGTGGCGTGTGTGTCAAGGGTAGCAGCTACAGTGAAAATGAACATGACTACTACGATGTTATAGAAAAAATAATGGAGTTAACTTACTTAGGCATAAATAATAGGGTAACTTTATTCAAGTGTCATTGGTTTGATCCCACAGCAACAAGAGTCGACAAAGCCTCAAGCATTGTAGAGGTGAATCATAAATCAAGGTTTGAAATATATGAACCATTCATATTAGCCTCGCAAGCTCAACAAGTTTACTATACTTCATATCCGAATACAAGAAAATCAGATAGAAATGAATGGTGGGCAGTTTGCAAGTTGAAGTCTAAACTATACCTCGAGTATGATCAGTTACAAGAAGACAAGATTGCTGAAGAGAGACAAGATTGCTGAAGAGGGTGATTACTATCAATCAAATGATATGTATGACTTCTTTTATGGTCACGATGTCGCACATGGTATGCATGTCATATCTTCATTGTCCGATGACACAGGTATAGAAGAATGTGATCCAAATGATATACCAAGTGGATGGGTGCCCAATAAAGAAGAAGAAGAAGAAGAGGAGGAGGATGAAGAAGAAGAATATGAAAGTCAAACAAGTGATGAAGAAGCATACTCGAGCTAGTGAAATACATCTTGTAATACATACCTTATGTTTGAATGTATTACAATCTTTTAGAGTTGTGTAACTGATCCAATTATATTGCAAGTTAATGATAAGTTATCCATTATTAGCAAGTGACGCCATATCTTATATTTTAATATATTGCAATGCTTGATGTGAATGATTTGAATGTATTGCAATGATTTGAATGTATTGCTTGAAGTTATTTTTTATTTGATTATGTATCTATGAAGATATAAAGTTGTGTAATTGATACAAATAAAATTTTTATTTGTTAGAATATGGTTCATGGAGGTCACAGTGGTTGAGCACCGAGTGATAGTCAGTCTCGGCCTTCATCTTCACGGGTTGCTTCGATAGGTATATCATTTAATTAATTATATACTTGATTAGTTTAAATGCGCATTGTGTGAATTTCTAACTCATTTTTCTATAAATGATGTTTCGCCTGCACATGACCCACATACACTAGCTATTCATACACATCACGAGACAACGCTAAAAGCAAGGACTTCTCAGTCTGACACACGATGACTCATTCAAATAGTGTATATCGATAATCGACCGTAAGTATTTCATTTTCACTTATCTTATAAATAGTGTATATCGATAGTTAATGTGTACTAGTTCATGTGCAGTGCAAGGTTCGAGACACAAGAAGTAATATGAGAGATTAGACAGTCACTAGTTCAACATCTACCAGGACTGGTCGCTAAATAGAAAAAGTACTCGAAGGAATTGTTGGACATATTGTGGTCCTCATTCATGGCATACAATCGTTTATCATAGCTAATGTGTTTCATATTTAATTTTTTTTTATAGTCATGTCTACTAACTTTCTGAAATTATTTGTAGGCTTCGAATCACTTCACGACTGCGATAGAGGAGCAGGACGCGAGGCGGGTGTGGCAGAAGGTGACTACCAGTCGATTTGCAGACATGCTATACAATATAAAGACTATAACAATAAAAGCATCTGGTGGGATAGATGATCCACTGCAGTGGAAGGGCCATGACCCTCCTACTATCAGGTCAGATTTTTGGGATGCAATGTGTGACAAGTGGGCGGGGCATGAATTTTAAAACCGCTCAGTAAAGGCTGCATAAAACTTAACAAAGATGCCTGATGCCCATATACACATAGGTGAATCTAGGACTTTTGGGAGCCACCTGAAAAAAATGGTAACTCATCAATATATATATATATATATATATATATATATATATATATATATATATATATATATATATATATTGTTAAATTTATAAGTATTGTTGCATACCTTTTAAATAATTTTTTTATCATTTAACCTCGCAGGAAGCAAAAAAAGGAGGCATTGTGCCTTACAAGGATGTGTTTGTTGAAACACATAAACATAAGAGCACAGGAGAGTTCGTATCAGAGAAGGTGAGAATGACAACGGTATGTATTTGTTGTATTAATAAACATTGTAATATACAAGTTACCATAATATTGTAATTCTTAATTATTAATCCATATTGTAATCATTACTTTATAGGAGTCATACGAGCAACAGATGGTAGAGCGATATGGCGATGACTCCACTTAGCATTCGCCTTTTGATCCTGCAACCGGTGAACCCAAAAAGGGTCGTGTGTTCGGGTTTAGGAGTAATATGAACACCTCACCAGTCATTGCCTCCTCCAGCCAGGGCTCTCAGAGTTCTCCCGTCAGCATCAACTCCAAGCGTCCTATTGACACGGCTAATTCTTGGGATGGTGTCCGCGAGCTTGTTAAGGACACAATGCGTGACTATTTGCATGAAGCATATAATTTATTTCATTATATTTTGTTTATCAATACTAACATTTCTTTTCACTTGTAGGATGCTAGAGATAATCAACGTAGAGGAGCTGATGGAGGCATGGATGAAGGGGCAGATTGAGACAATGAAGAAAATAATGCACAAAATCATAGCGATGATTAGATTCATGTGTTGAATTTATTGTACCTTCTTGTTGTTTCAAAAGAAATTCTTTGTAAATGTTCACTTGTAAATAATTAGAACTTGGCGAGGATTATAGTGGATCGATAAATTGTTTCAGCTACTTTGTATATGTATTTTTTATATGTACTTTGTTTTTTATACACAGGATATATAAATTGTATAATGATAAAAAAATTTATATTTATATTTCAAACAATTATTTTTTTATTTTTTTATTTTTTATGACGGATTAGCTGTAATGCCCCGTATTTCCAAAACAAAGCTAAGTTGAAAATTTTCATGAATTTCTTTTTTTTTTCTTTACAACCGAACTTAGAAAAACTTTTAGCAACGGAATCAGAACATAATGAGTCATCAGTTTTAGAAAACTCCGAGCACGTTGCAGGTATGTGGCCAAATAACTCATTGACCACCAAAGTGTTCCATTTTATCGAAAACCACATGTTTATTACAACATCACTGCTTGAAAAAGCAGTATAGGTTCAATAAAAGGAAGCAGTACAACTCTGTCTAGAAAAACCCTAGAACTTGATGTCGCCTTGCTCCGCATATTGCAACGCATGTTCAACACCTGAAATCTCCATAAAACGGGGTCAAAACCACTGATGGTCTGGTATGCAAGCAATCACACATCCATTCAACTCAAGTAAATGTGTTGACCACTTAGGGTCGCATTTCCCAATAACGACGCACAAACCTCCAAGACTTGGCATATATCGGAAGAGCCTCCTTAGGGATATGAGTTGAATATGTCTCTTAAGTCTTCATGACTTAGCGCAAGCCTCTTTAGAGCTGTGATTGAAATAACATACTCAAGTCTCTACGACTTAGCGTTGACCTCTTCAGGGTCTCGAATGGATGTCTAGCTCAAGCCTTTATTCTTGGCACATCCGTATCCTACGAATCTAAGGACAGTTCTCCGAGCTTCGCTTAGTCGTACGTATATCATTTGGGTTCTTTTCCAATCGGTCCAGTAATATACCGACCATGACACTTTCACAAAGGTTATGCAGGACTGACTCAACAACGTCCATACACTCATACATTCAAGTATCGATGTACCTAAGCTAATATTTTGTTTCGATAATTGCACCTTCCCCTGGGCTTAGGGGACTCATATCTGGGCGACAACGCGATGATCTGGGGGTTGATTATTCTATGTATTTTAGATACCCTAGAGGTCTGTTGATCCCATCCTACTAGTAGGACGGTACAACATACCAGAAGAGATCATTACTAGATAGCCGGATACATTCTGCTACTGCAGTAGTTGGGTTCAATCCTTAGATATTTAAGGATAACCATGACCTCCATACCTCTAAGTGACGGAGGCCATAAATGAACTCTATCAGGTTCGGGTGAAATAATTGTCACTCAAGGATGCGTCATCACCGTCTTCCTCGGTGAGAAATTCCGAAAGGGGTCTGCCAGTCTTACAATTACTTGACGAACATTGCATGCCTATAGGGCAGCCTTTGAGAAGTATGTACCCGACCCCAATCACCCACATGGCTTTCACCGTGAAACAAAGGTTTTATTCATATGCATGCTTGACTCTGCTCTCTAAACTTCGGCCCTGTCGAGCACCTCACCTCTTCTAGGTAGAAAACAACACACTCTGGCTCAGCGGCCCTTACGAGTCCGGTTGTCTAATAATTCTCAATGAGCATGCACATGACTCGATCTCTACGGATCCGCTACTCGGCGTATTTTTACGCAACGAGCTCAGGACCTTGTCAAGGCGCTACCACTACTTCAGCGCAACGGCTCTTACAATTATGATGCCCTTACAGGTATCAGGGATACAAGTCATTCTGACATTATTTCAATAAACGACATCATTGTGCCACTTAACTGGTTCTGGCAAGTCTCCTACCAACCATTTCGTCAGCACCTCCCCTGCTTTATCGGCAGTGGTGCGACGCCCCTTTCTACATCGTAGAAAGTGTTTCATGAACTAGGTAGCACTCTGCTATATGACTGAGTATCCTGCTATGTTTTTTCTAAGCTACTCTTAGCTTCTTCAAAAATTTCAGCAGTACTTCCTCTCTTTAACGAAGAAAGCATGTGTTTCTTTTATCCATTTTAGCAGCATCTCCCCTCTTTGGTGGGAAATCGCTATGCTTAACTCGAGAAATGGATGTGCACCATAGTGCATACCTTGCATCCATCAAGGTTGTTGGAAACCCTGGGTCATAGTCAAGCCATACTTATTTGACTTAATCTTTACGGAAAGTGGATTTTGCCAAAAAGCGAAGCCTTTCCAATAGGGGCTTCATTCGTCAAGCAGAATCTTGAACGAAGAGCGGTAAGGAAATCGCATTGGCAATTTGGAGTTGATCTCCATTTGAACGCTCATTTACGCACCATATATGTAGTATAAGCAGAAGCCTGTGCTTTATACAGCAGCGGCGTAAAGGAAATGCATATACTATTGTTCAGGGTGTGTAACTGAACGAAATATTCTACATATATATTTGCAGAAAGCAGGAGCCTTGGCGTCTTTCAACGCGACAACGTAAGTAAATGCATAATCGAAAGTGTATTAATCGAAAATTGTAGAAAGCAGGAGCCTTGACATCATACGACGCAACGACAAAGGTAAATTACATAGCCTATGCGATATAAGATGCGCCAGCAGTATCAACAAATATACACCTAGATCTGTATCCAACGAAAGTTACAATGTGAGCGAGTGAATCCATAGCACTTTACAGATCTCAAATCGAATATAGGATGAGAAAAATATCATAACAGCAAGTTACCCTTTTGATTTTAAGAACGATTTTAAAGTTTTAAAAACCCGATTTGATGTCTGATTTTTCTGACAGAGTTTCCGAATCCCAAAACCTCTGATTTTTTTAAAGTAGTTCAATTACATATGCATGTATCACATATAAAAAAATCAGGAATTAACAGTAAATATTTCAATTCAAAACAGCATACTCTTTTCTGTTCTAAACTAAAAACACACAGAAATCTAAGAAACTTAGGAAATCATGTATTAACTAATGAAAAACAATAAAATAAACACTAAAACAGTAAAATAAAAATTATTTCTATGCTGGAAAATGTGTAATAAACATGATTAAACAAATAAATAAATAAAGATTAGGGAATCAATGGCTGGAATTTGATGTTACCTTTAAAAGCATGGATTTAGCCCATTAAAAGGGTAAATCACATGTTTTATTGGTTAATAATGTAAAAACCAATACTAAAATTGATTTTAGTAGATTAGAATCTCTGTAAACACCATAAAACAGAGTTAGATCAGTTTCTTTAACCTCTGTTGAGGTTCTTGGACTTGAATCCATGGTTTAATCCATGGAATAGATGGTATTAATGGCTAAAATTGATTTAAAACTATTAAAAACATTAAATAAAAGCTAAAAATTAAAGAAAATATTACCTTGAGGTTGCTGCAATGGAGGGAGGGATGGAGAGGAGAGAAAAGCTCCAAGAATCCAAAGAGAAAGAGTTGGAAAAATCGACCACCCTATGGAGACTATTTATAGAAATTTTTAGGTTTAAAAATTAAGAATTTTGATTTTTTTGGACTCTAACAAGGGGAGGCGATTTTGGAGTGGAGTTACCTACCTACCACTAGCCTAGATTATCCTAATTAATGCGTAATTAACCCCTAGCCTATCTTAGAAAATCCTCAAATGTGATGCCACTTGGCATTTTCCATATTTGGGTTTTTAAAGTTCTTTAAAAACCTTTAAAAACACTAGTTTTAAAATCCAAACTTCAAAATGAGTTTTTAAAATAACTTTTGACTCTTCAAAACCTCTAACACTAACCAAGACACTGACTAACCCTAGTCTAGCCCTGACTTACTCGAATATGACGCCACCCCGAGTGGGCCCTACTTGAGTTTTTAAAAAAAAAAGCGATTTAAAAACTTGAAATTGAGAAAGTTTTCAAAAGATTTTCAAAAGTAAACTTTGAAATTAAAATTTTTGAAATGGCATAGGGTCCTAACTGGGTCAGAACTCCTTTGGATATGGTACCAACTGAGTGGGCCCACATCAAGTTTTGCAAATTTTGAAATAAACACTGAAAATACTTTTGAAAAGGGGTTAAAATCAATAATTAAAATTCAGAATATTTGAAAATAGAGTCTCAAGCGAACTGGGACTCCGGGTTAGAGTCCTGGATTTTTAGGACTCTGTGATTTTGGGTTTTAAAAGCCAAGTGAAGGAGCTTTTGAAAAGATTTTACCAAAAATGGTGAAACAAGTCGGAAAATACAGTCAAGGTTAGACTCCTAACTCGATCAGAACTCTGAAATAGAGTCCTGAATCAACTGGACTCTACAAAATGACCTAATTTTTGAAAACAAATTGAAATAAATGAAAATGGAATATACAACAAACTTCTAACCAGACTCTTGACTGGACTAGGACTCTGGGACAGAGTCTTGATCGAACTGAAACTCTAGATTTTTTTGGTATTTTCTGAAAAACAAATGAAAGAACTTGTAAAAACAACGTAAACAATGACAAGTATTGAAATAGAACAGAGTTCTGATTCAACTGAGACTCTGAGAACAGAGTCCTAATTGAACTAGGACTCTCATATTTTTGGATTTTCTGAGAAAACAAATGAGAGGATTTTAAAAACAGTTAAAAACAGGATGAAATCGAAGTTTTGGTTTAGAGTCCTGATCTGATTAGGACTCTGAGAAAGAGTCCTGATTCGATCAGAACTCTAAGAATTTTGGTTTTCTGATGAGCAAATGATGAAATTTGGGCAAAGCTTTTGAAAACCAGTGAAAATGAAGTATGAAAATCAATTTTGGATAGAGTCCTGCTTCGATTAGGACTCTGGGGTAGAGTCCTGATTTGATCAGGACTCTGAATAAAACCTCAGAATTTTGAAATTCTTTGATAAAATTGTAACAGTTTTGATAGATGGAAAGATTTTTGAAAGATTCTTTCAAAATTAAAATGAGGATCAGAGTCCTGATCCAACTAGGACTCTCTTAACAGAGTCCTGTTTTGACTAAAACTTTGAGTTTCTGACTCATTTTGAAAGATTTTGAAAGATTTGATTGAAAATGGATAAAATAGCTGTAAAAGATTAGAGTCTTAGTCCGATTAAAACTCTGAAGAAGAGTCCTGATCCAACTGGGACTCTGGAAAAAGAGTCCTGATCCAACTAGGACTCTAAGATTTTGGCCAAAAGAGAAGATTTTGAAAGGTTTTCTCTAAAACAAGTAGAAAAGGTAGTGAAAGTAGAGTTTTGATCCGACTAGGACTCTGGAAAAAGAGTCATGATCCAACTAGGACTCTAAAATTTTTGAGATTTTTGATAAATGAAGGAATCCAGAAGCGACACCACCTAAAAGGGTCTCATATGAGAATTGAAATCAGTTGAAAATTGAGTTTGAAATGAATCCAGATTGTTTTCTAAAAAAATACTTCAAAATATAAGGTCCTGGGGGTTGGCAAATGACACAATATCGATTAAAAACCTAGGTTTTAAAATTGATTTTGAAAGAAGAGTTTTAAAAACCCGAATCTGGATTAAATATTTTGAAAACAAGAGTTCTGGATCTCGAAAATGAGATGTAATGACATGCAATGCTATGCAATGCAATGAAATGGTATGTTGAATGCATGCAATGATATGCAATGACACACGAAACATAAGTATTGGATAAGGGTGAAAATTTGGGGTGTTTAGAGATGCCCCTCTTTGCTGCTAAGCCGGTTGAAAGTCGAGCTTAGTGGCAAAGAAAACACACCAAATTTGGATTATAAAAATGCCCAAGTTAGATGAATTTGACTGGGTATGAAAGAATTAATCCAAGTAATGATGGTAGATATGAAATGGAGAATAAGGAGAAAATTTTACTTCAAAAAGAAGTGAGATTCAGGTTTTGCCCTTAACCTAGATGGGACAAAAAATACCTCGTGTAGAAACGAAGCTCAGGTTTAACCCTTAACCTGACCGGGAAATGAAATACCTCATCAAAGGAGGCTCAGGTTTATACCCTTAACCTGATCGGGAAAAAATGAACGGAATCCTCGAAAGAAGAGACCGTGATGGAACCTTCTGATTTTGCACAATAAATCCAATAGGGGTTTTGCAAAAGGATGAAATTGGGGTCCCTAAAGTTTTGAAAAGGGGTTTGATTTTAGGCGCCTCATTGCTAAGACTAAATAACTTTTGAAATTGCCTTTTGCTGGAATTGGTGGCTTAACCTCAAGCCAAAATTGGACTGTCTATGGTGGGACAGTGGGGACACAGGGAAGTGTGCGAATCTGAGAGCCCAGGCGCTCAGATTATACCAAAGAAGGGAAGGAATCTTGAAAACTCCTGTTATCAAGTCCTAAAAGGGATAACAACTGATGTCAGGATGCGCCAAAGATGAACCTCAAGCTCTCGCTTCACGCCAGGATAGCTAGAAAATATTGTCAAAATGTTGAAAATTATTATTGATTCAAAATAATTGAAAATGATGCATATTGTTTTGAAAATATTCTCTCTTTTCTACCTGAAGTATTACCTCTGACTGAGCTTAACTCCGTAGAATCAGGATTCGAATTCAAATTGCTTGTGATTGACTTTCTTTCAAGGAAGCTATCAATTTTCTTGATATGAGCAGAAAAGTGAGTATTCTTGATATTATGAAAGCAATTGGTGAAAGGATATTGATAAAAGAATTTCACAAAATTAAAGAAGATTCTTGATAGATTCGGCAGTCTGATATCCTGGGATTCTTTTCTCATGATGATCTTTCTGCACTCTCTTTTTAACAGAATTGGAGCTCTCTTGGATTTTTCGGGAATTACATCATCCTTCATTTTGGAGATGTCCTGACTTTTCTCTCTTTTCTTTTTTTGGAAGGGTACGTCACAAACTCCTTCATCTTGGAGATGTTCTGATCCTTCTTTTCTCTCAGGGATTATATTGACGGTTATTGGCTCTTTGGTTGAAAATCTCTTAGTGATAGCAGAAATTAAATATCCTTTAGGGTTTGACGGGAGGCGCATCGCATCTGCCTTCATCTCGACAGTGCTCTGGACTTTCTCTGGAAGGATTCGTCACAAACTTCGTCATCTTAAAGATGTTTCAAATCTTCTTTGGCCCCGGGGGTCTACTCGCTTAATTCGCCTTCATCTTGACGACAATTGAGAGATCCCTTTTGCAGATATTTAATTACAGCTTAGGTGATTGAGGAGATATGGAGATTGAGTGGATTTTTTTGTATCACCCAGGATATTTTGACTGCTTTATTTTCCAAGAATGATCTTTAAAAGTGTGTCATTGACTGCGATCAATATCAATCACTTATGGCTTCGTGACAACATTGAATTTCCTTTGTTGGCCATATCGAGGATTTATTCTGCATCCTTTTGGTTGGCCAATAGAAAGATTTTGAATTTTGAATTTTGAATCGTTTTTCGCGAAAGCTTTGTCCTTTCGAAAGTAATACTGAAGGTATTCTGAGGTAATGTTTCTGTGCAATAAAGATTTTGAAATCAACAAATATTTAATGACAAATTGATAAAATTTTCTTGAAATCTTTTGTGAAAGCGAACATTTGAGGCACAACGCAACACATCCATGACAGAAATTTTCTTCTCCTTTCCCCATAGAAGAAGATTGGAATTAGAAATTACTCCTCTCTTCTCTGAAGAGGAGGTGTTTGCAAAACGAACTTTCGAAGAGAAATTAAGCTTTCGTCAAAACTTCCTAACATTAGGCTTCTCTTATGGAAAGGGGGCCGGTATTGGTGAGGTCAGTGAATTGGTCACGAAGAAACGAGTTCATCATACTCTCCTCCTAAAGAGGGTCCTTCATGATGAAATGGCCTAGTCTGAAATTATGGTCACAAGGAAAGCGAATTTCCGTCGAAGCTCTCCCCGAACTAAGGGTTCCTTGTAAGAAATTGGAATTTTGTTTTGCAAATGGTTCACAAAGACACGAGTCCCTTCAAACTCTCCCAGAAAAGGGGCTAAGTGAACGAATTGAATAGCATGCAAAAAGAACGAGCTCCCTCGAACTCTCCCTATAAAAAGGGTCTCTCGCAAGAGAAAATTATTGGAATTTGGATATTGGGTGACCCAAAAGGGTCGAATTCTGAAATTTGGTATTTGAAATTGGAAGTTGAAAATCTAGAAATTGAAAATTTGAAAGTTTGAAATTCAAAATTTGAAATTTAAAATTTGAAATTGATTGACCTAAAGGTCGAAATTGGAAATTTGAAATTTGAAATTTGAAGTTTGAAATTTGAAATTTGAAATTGGAAATTGATTGGCCTAAAGGTTGAAATTGGAAATTTGAAGTTTGAAATTTGAAATTTGAAATTGGAAATTTGGAAATCTGAAATTTGGTAATTGGGAATTTAAAAATTGGAAATTGATTGATTCAAAAGGGTCGAAATTTGAAATTGGAAATTGGACGACCTGGAGGTTAAAATTGTGAATTGGTTTACTAGGAACGACATGGGTTCGATAGGGATTCAGCCTAAGAACGACATTGGTCCAATTGAGAATGACATTGGTTCACTGGGAACGACATGGGTTCGATAGGGATTCAGCCAAAGAACGACATTGGTCCAATTGAGAACGACATTGGTTCACTGGGAACGACATGGGTTCGATAGGGATTCAGCCAAAGAACGACATTGCTTCAATTGAGAACGACATTGGTTCACTGGGAATGACATGGGTTCGATAGGGATTCAGCCAAAGAACGACATTGGTTCAATTTAGAACAACATTGGTTCAATTAAGAACGACATTGGTTCATTGGGAACGACATTGGTTCACTAGGAACAACATGGGTTCTGTAGGGATTCAGTCTAAGAACGACATTGGTTCAATTGAGAACGACATTGATTCACTGGGAACGACATTGGTTCACTGGGAACGACATTGGTTCACTGAGAACGACATGGGTTCAATAGGAATTCAGCCTAAGAACGTGGATCCAGAGGACTTCAACCTACAAATCACATTTCCGAAAAATACCAATCCGAAAGGGGTTCGACCTAAGGACTGTAAATAATATTGGATCAGGAGGACTTCAACCTACAAATCAAATTTTTGAAAGTGAGATTAGTTCCAAAAGGGTTCAATCTAAGAACCGGGGATCAATAGGAATTCAACCTACAAATCAATTTTTTTTAGAATGAGACTGGTTCGAAAGGGGTTCAACCTAAGAACCACTGGGTTGAGAAGGACTTTTGGTTCACAAATGGGTTCAACCTATGAGCAATATTAGTTTGACAGAGATTCGACCTACAAACTATCAATTCCATAGGGATTTAACCTAGGGATCACAGTTTAAGAAAGAAGGGTTCAACTTTGTGGGCTTTGAATGGACCAGGTGCTAAACTGAGTTTTGAAGAAAGATTCAAATCGAAATTCAAATCTTCAAGGAAAAACTAAATGAATTGGGTTTTGAAAGAAAATTTGAGTCGGAACTTGGATCTTCTAGACCAATTTAGAAAGAAAAGAAAACTCTGGTCGAAACCCGAATCTTCGAAGGAAAACTAAACCCATTGTGGAAGGAAAAGAAATTCGAGTCGAAACTCGAATCCTGGAGGAAAAATAGATCAATTTGGAAGGAAAAGAAATTCGAGTTAGAACCCGAATCCTGGAGGAAAACTAGACCTGTTAGAAGGAAAGGAAATTTGAGTCGGAACTCGAATCTCGGAGGAAAACTAGACTGGTTAGAGAGAAAGGAAATTTGAGTCGCAACTCGAATCTCGGAGAAAAACTAGATTAACTAGAAGGAAAGAAAATTCGAGTCGGAACTCGAATCCTAAAGGAAAATTAGACCGGTTAGAAGGAAAGGAGATTCGAGTCGGAACTCGAATCTCGGAGGAAAACTAGATTAACTAGAAGGAAAGAAAATTCGAGTCGGAACTCGAATCCCAAAGGAAAACTAGATCAATGTGGACACTGAATTTTAAAATGTACCAGTATGAATACTGGGTTTTGGAAGATTACTAGTACGAGCACTGGATTTTAAAAAGATTGCCAGTATGAGCACTGGATTTTTAGAAGGTTATCAATTGACGATGGCTCAGACGACTTGCCGGGGTCTCAGGATTTTATCCCTTATCCTGAATGGGAAACTCAATGCAAATTGATGCAAATGAATGCGAATGAATGCATGCAAATGCAAATGAATGTAAATGGGTGCACATGTGTGCAAAATGAGAGATTTGTTTAATCCTGCCTGCATACAGAAAGTTTTTGAAGCCAATTTTCAAAATAATGCCCCAGCATAACTGGAGAGTGAGGGGTTTGGATGAAAGGATAAGTAGTTGATATTTGAAGAATGCTTTCAGACTTTTGATTGATTCAGAGACTCTGAAGAGGATCATTCCTTCTGAAAGAACATTTCATAGAAAAGGAGAATAAAAGGTGGCACCGAGCTTGCGGGAAAAATAGGCAGCTTTATTGATGCATTGAAGGAAAGTGACAAATCAAGGAAAGACAAACGGGATTGTATTCTCCCATAAAAACAAGACAAGAAATTGGAAAAACACTAGTGTTATCAACTTCTGGAATGATTGAGGAAAAGCATGATCAGGATGATTGGTCCTTCTTTCCATCTTCAACGAGGAGATTCTTGTCAATGCCGTCTTGAACAATATTTTTAAAGACAAAGCAGTGCTCGGTGTCGTGACCCATTGTCCGATGAAATTTGCAGAACTGATCTTTAAACCTTCCCATGGTCACAGCAGGATCCGCCATCTTGGGGAGTCTAACCGTCCCTTTGCCTATCATGTATTCCAAAACTTGCTCCAGTGGCTGTTCTAAGGGAGTAAAATTGCGATCGTATCCCCAACCATCATGCTTTGGTTTTCCTTGGAATTTTAATTCTAATTGGACACTTGAGGAAGAGTTGTCATTTCGCTTATCCATTTTATCCCTTCGACTGGCGAGGTCATTTCTCTCTGGGTTTGGGTCTCCCGAACCTCCAGCATGATTTTTTCTACCTCCTCTTTTGTTTTGTCCATTGCTATTTCTGGTGGAATTGGTAGAAAATGTGGAGTGAGCCTTCAGAGATCCGACTGTGTCTTTTGTGAGCATATATTCCAAAAAGGTCTCGAGTATTTAATCTAATGGGGCCATCTTGCGATCCTGGTTCGGATCATCACGCTGCACTTCTTGTCGAGTGCTTGATTTCTGCTGAGACTTGGGTAAGACAGTCGACTGGTATTCTTTCTTATTCTCAACGAAGAAATTCTTGTCGATATAATCTTGGACAATGTTCTTGAAGACGAAACAATGGTCGGTATCATGTCCTACTGCCCTATGGAATTTACAAAACTGGTCCATGAATCTTCATATGATTGTGGGAGGATTTGTGACTCTTGGGAGCTTTACCAATTCTTTGGCCAACATATATTCAAGGATTTCATCGAGAGACTGCTCGAGAGGAGTAAACTGGCGATCGCAACCCCAGCCATCCTGCTTTATCTTTTCTTTCTGTTGACTCAATTTTCCACTCTGCTTTAAAGATTTCTCTTTCTGACTTGTATGATTGCCTTTGTTATCTTTGCACCCATCGCAGTTGGCATTGACGAAGAAGGCATAATTCATCTTCTTCTTTGAATCTTGATTATTCCTGACGGGGGTGATGCCCTTGTAGAAATCTTTGCTCCTGAAGACCTCCTTGCCCTTGTCGCGGGCTTGCAAATCTTTAATCTTCTTTGCCATTTCCTTCAGCTGTATTTGGACTGGATCATCCATTGCTTGATTTTTCAATTTATAGGTTGTCCCTTGTCTATGAGGGGATCTTTGAAGTGCTTGCTGAACTTCATACTCTTCATCGGTGTCACCTACCGATCCTGATTCATCAGATGAATCTTCCTGCTGGATATGTTTCTTGGATAGCTTTAGAACTTTCTTGACTGCCTGGCCTTTTGCCTTCTGCTTGACCTGGATCTTTTCTGTACTAGCTTCGGCTTGTTCTGCCAGCATTTTGGTCATCATCTCTTTGAACATGACATACATTTGGGGATTGATGCCATCATCCGCTTGCTGATTCTGATTTTGGATTGATCGAAGTGAGTCCATTTCTTCTTCTGAAGCAGTTGGATATGCAATACCTTCGACTGAGGCAGTTTTCTTTCCGGACCTTGTCTGAACCACTGAGTATCATGAATGCTCTTTTGAATGTTATTAACGCTCTCTGCAAGGCAGAACTGATGGTTAGGATCTTGAAAGAAATTTGATTGGAGGAAAATATTTGTTGAGAATTCTGGTAGACAATTGAAAGAATATCCCATTACTAGGGATTGAGTCGTCGCTGGGATTACGACAATTGCGTTGTCATTCCTTTGCAAAAGAACAAACAACTAAAAATATGCCTTGTTACCTAGGCGAGGTCGTCAAACCAAGATGAAGTGAAGATTAAAGGAATTTTATTGGAAATATGATTTTAATAATACACTTGACAAAGGGGAGGGGGACAGACAATTTTCCACCACTCCTGATAATCAGAGGACACTCGAGGACCAGGAAAAATAGTAAGAGTAACAAAGACATCCCAGCCATGTCAAATCTAAGTATCATTCGTATTCTGACTATGGCCATAAACACAAATTTTACCAAGTTTGTCAACTCCATAAGTGCTAGTGCACGTGTCATTCATGTAGACCATAGTGAATTTGAAGTATGTGCATGAATAATGCATTCATCAGATATTAAAATTTTGCAAAATTAAACTATATGCAATGTATCCTATTCTATGCAGGAATTGAAATTCTTATTCCAAATTTACATTTAATTTACATCACTAATCAAATTTAAATACAAAAAATAAAGGAAAATAAAGTCTTCAATGTTCCTGCAAAACTAGAAAACTTGTTAGTGAAGATGTGTTGGCTTTTCTAGATTTATCCAGTAATATCTAGAAATTACTGGATTTTGCTAGATATAAGTCATTTTCCATATGATTCCCTTATATAAACTTAATAAAATATGAAATAAGATTGAATAAATATGAAAATGGAATTTGAAATTTCGAAATTGGGGTCAAAATGACCAAAATACCCCTGATAGCAAGACTATGGCATTGAAACCAAGGTTTTTAGAAAGATATTTTGTAAAATGCAAGTTCTAAAATTCAAATAAGGATAAATTAACTCAAATATGATATGACATGATCAAAAACATGAAAATTTAGGGTTTAAAATTTCGAAATTTAGGTCAAATGACCAAATTACCCCTGATAGCAAGACTATTGCCTTGAAATCAGGGTTTTCTGAAATAGATTTTGGTAAAAACTTGGGATTTATGATTGAAATAAGCATAAAATCAAACATAAACTACCCTAATATGATTCTAAACATGAAAAAACCTTAAAACTACACACTTATGCACGAAAATCAAGAAATATCACCAAAATTGTGATTTTATCAGTGTTTTTGGATCTTTCAGGTATCCTGTTTTGCAATTTTATTAATTCAGACATCAAATGAATTTTAAATTTCATAAAAATTGACAAAGACACTTATTATAACCCTAAAATCAGATTGAAATTGCAAAAATAATTTTTTGACATTATTTTAATCCGAAAATTGCATTAACAACCTAAAATAAGCTATTTTTAACCTAGGTCACAAACCAGTTTCAGAGTTAGACCTGAATCAGGCGACAATCCTCCATGAAAACTTCTGAAATTTTACAGAGATAAACTAGGAAGAAAAAAAAAGATTTTCCAATTTACAGATTGAAAAAATCATCTCCGGTTAGGGAGAAACTTTTCCGGCAATCTGAACTAAAATATAACAAACCTAACAGGGGTTAAAACAGATACTTCAGATTGAAAATACAGAAATAAATAATAATCTTAATAAAAAATTTCTGACATTTTATCAGTGAACATTAGACAGAAAAATAACAATACTCACGTTTTACAGATCATGAATCGGATCTGTGGTTTGGGATCTATGAACAACACAGGTCTGATTAGGATTTTGGTAAAACGTAACGAGTTTTAAATTTAAAATCAAACTTTCTTTCAGAGGAAAAATACTAAACAGATGTCAAAAAATCTCAAAATTTCACAGTAGATAGATCTAATCAATACTAATCCATGAAATTTTACAGATCTTAAATCGAATATAGAATGAGAAAAATATCATAACAGAAAGTTACCCTTTTGATTTTAACAACGATTTTAAAGTTTTAAAAACCCGATTTGATGTCTGATTTTTCTGACAGGGTTCCCGAATTCCAAAACCTCTGATTTTTTTAAAGTAGTTCAATTACATATGCATGTATCACATATAAAAAAATCAAGAATTAACAGAAAATATTTCAATTCAAAACAGCATACTCTTTTCTGTTCTAAACTAAAAACACACAGAAATCTAAGAAACTTAGGAAATCATGCATTAACTAATGAAAAACAATAAAATAAACACTAAAACAGTAAAATAAAAATTATTTCTATGCTGGAAAACGTGTAATAAATATGATTAAACAAATAAATAAATAAAGATTAGGGAATCAATGGCTGGAATTTGATGTTACCTTTAAAAGCATGGATTTAGCCCATTAAAAGGGTAAATCACATGTTTTATTGGTTAATAATGTAAAAACCAATACTAAAATTGATTTTAATAGATTAGAATCCCTGTAAACACCATAAAACAGAGTTAGATCACTTTCTTTAACCTCTCTTGAGGTTCTTGGACTTGAATCCATGGTTTAATTCATGGAATAGATGGTATTAATGGCTAAAATTAATTTAAAACTATTAAAAATATTAAATAAAAGCTAAACATTAAAGAAAATATTACCTTGAGGTTGCTGCAATGGAGGGAGGGCTGGAGAGGAGAGAAAAGCTCCAAGAATCCAAAGAGAAAGAGTTGGAAAAATAGACCCCCCTATGGAGACTATTTATAGAATTTTTTTAGGTTTAAAAATTAGGAATTTTGATTTTTTTGGACTCTAACAAGGGGGGGCGATTTTGGAGTGGAGTTACCTACCTACCTCTAGCCTAGATTATCCTAATTAATGCCTAATTAACCCCTAGCCTATCCTTGAAAATCCTCAAATGTGATGCCACTTGGCATTTTCCATATTTGGGTTTTAAGTTATTTAAAAACCTTTAAAAACACTAGTTTTAAAATCCAAACTTCAAAATGAGTTTTTAAAATAACTTTTGACTCTTCAAAACCTCTAACACTAACCAAGACACTGACTAACCCTAGTCTAGCCCAGACTTACTCGAATATGGCGCCACCCCGAGTGGGCCCTACTTGAGTTTTAAAAAAAAAGTGATTTAAAAACTTGAAATTGAGAAAGTTTTCAAAAGATTTTCAAAAGTAGACTCGGAAATTAAAATTTTTGAAATGGCATAGGGTTCTAACTGGGTCAGAACTCCTTTGGATATGGTACCAACTGAGTGGGCCCACATCGAGTTTTGCAAATTTTGAAATAAACACTGAAAATACTTTTGAAAAGGGGTTAAAATCAATAATTAAAATTCAGAATCTTTGAAAATAGAGTCTCAAGCGAACTGGGACTCCGGGTTAGAGTCCTGGATTTTTAGGACTCTGTGATTTTGGGTTTTAAAAGCCAAATGAAGGAGCTTTTGAAAAGATTTTACCAAAAATGGTGAAACAAGTCGAAAAATACAGTCAGGGTTAGACTCCTAACTCGATCAGAACTCTGAAATAGAGTCCTGAATCAACTGGACTCTATAAAATGACCTAATTTTTGAAAACAAATTGAAATAAATGAAAATAGAATAAACAACAGACTTCAAAACAGACTCCTGACTGGACTAGGACTCTGGGACAGAGTCTTGATCGGACTGAAACTCTAGATTTTTTTGGTATTTTCTGAAAAACAAATGAAAGAACTTGTAAAAACAACGTAAACAATAACAAGTATTGAAATAGAACAGAGTTCTGATTCAACTGAGACTCTAAGAACAGAGTCCTGATTGAACTAGGACTCTCATATTTTTGGATTTTCTGAGAAAACAAATAAGAGGATTTTGAAAACAGTTAAAAACAGGATGAAATCGAAGTTTTGGTTCAAAGTCCTGATCTGATTAGGACTCTGAGAAAGAGTCCTGATTCGATCAGAACTCTAAGAATTTTGGTTTTCTGATGAGCAAATGATGAAATTTGGGCAAAGCTTTTGAAAACCAGTGAAAATGAAGTATGAAAATCAATTTTGGATAGAGTCCTGCTTCGATCAGGACTCTGTGGTAGAGTCCTGATTTGATCAGGACTCTGGGATAAAACCTCAGAATTTTGAAATTCTTTGATAAAATTGTAACAGTTTTGATAGATGGAAAGATTTTTGAAAGATTCTTTCAAAATTAAAATCAGGATCAGAGTCCTGATCCAACTAGGACTCTCTGAACAGAGTCCTGTTTTGACTAAAACTCTGAGTTTCTGACTCATTTTGAAAGATTTTGAAAGATTTGATTGAAAATGGATAAAATAGCTGTAAAAGATTAGAGTCTTAGTCCGATTAAAACTCTGAAGAAGAGTCCTGATCCGACTGGGATTCTGGAAAAAGAGTCCTGATCCAACTAGGACTCTAAGATTTTGGCCAAAACCGAAGATTTTGAAAGGTTTTCTCTAAAACAAGTAGAAAAGGTAGTGAAAGTAGAGTTTTGATCCTACTAGGACTCTGGAAAAAGAGTCCTGATCCAACTAGGACTCTAAAATTTTTGAGATTTTTCATAAATGAAGGAATCCAGAAGCGACACCACCTAAATGGGTCTCATCTGAGAATTGAAATCAGTTGAAAATTGAGTTTAAAATGAATCTAGATTGTTTTCTAAAAAAATACTTCAAAATATAAGGTTCTGGGGGTTGGCAAATGACATAATGTCGATTAAAAACCCAGGTTTTAAAATTGATTTTGAAAGAAGAGTTTTAAAAACCCGAATCTGGATTAAATATTTTGAAAACAAGAGTTCTGGATCTCGAAAATGAGATGTAATGACATGCAATGCAATGAAATGGTATGTCGAATGCATGCAATGATATGCAATGACACACAAAATGTAAGTATTGGATGAGGATGAAAATTTCGGGTGTTTACAGGTCCTCCACTATTTATAGCCAAGGTTGCTTAGGGGCTAAGCAACCCATTTGACCAAAATGCCCTTTGGCTTTTTCAGAAATCCAGCTTGATCTTATCCATCTGACTGTTTGATCTTATCTAGAAGGAATATTCTATGGAATATTCTCTAGAAGGTGCTGGAAGGTCCGGGAAGGCTCTGAAATATTCTAGAATATTTTCTGAGAAATATTTCTATGGGTCCCACAAATATTTTCGTGGGTCAAAAAAGTCGAGTTTTTAGTATTTTTTTCCAAAAAAATTCTTAGTAGGCCATTATCTTCGTATTGACATAATTAAGAAAGTTGGCTCATAGAAATCTCTTGATTTCGTTCAGGTAGGAAGTTATGACCTTCAGAGTGTTTGAGCATATATTCGTGAAGATACGAATATCCTAAGTATATTTGGGTCGCAGGAATCAGTTTGATTCGCTTTACTGTAAAAATGCTATTTTTCACTGGAAATGCCTCAAGAATTTATTCAAAGTTTGAACTGAAAAATTGCGGGTCTTACATAATTACGCCCTTAAAAGAATTTCGTCCACAAAATTCAGTTAAGAGTACTAAGTGAATAGCGCCGGATACTTATCCCGCATATTGGGTTCGGGCTCCCAAGTGCAGTCATCGACTCCATGATGTTGTCATCTCACTTGAATAAGTGAAATGACCTTCGACCTAAGCACTTTCTCCCGATGGTCCACGATCTCAACAGGTCTTTTTTCCGCAGTCATATCTTCCCAGATGTCGATGTCTTCATGTTGGATGACGTGGGAAGGGCCGTGAACGTATTTTCTAAGCATTGACACGTGAAATACGTTGTGTATCTATGTATACTGCGGTGGCAATGCTACTCGGTAAGCAGTCTCTCCGATCCAGCTCAAAACTTCAAAGGGACCAACGAATCTGGGGCTGAGTTTCCCCTTCTTTCCAAAATAGAAAACACTCTTGGTTTGAGAGACTTTGACGAAGACCTTGTCTCCAACCGCAAAAGTGAGTTCCCTACGTCGTTGATCAGCGTAGCTCTTCTGTCGACTCTGAGCAGTCAGTAGCTTCTTTCTGATCATGTGGACCTGCTCAGTGTAGTGCTGCAACACAATGGACAAGTCCAAGGTTCGTTCACCCACTTCGCCCTATTAGATTGGTGATCGGCAGGGTCGTCCGTACAGAGCTTCATACAGTGCCATCCCAATGCTAGCGTCGTGGCTATTATTATAAGCAAATTCAGCCAACACTAGATAGGAGTCCCAATCACCCTTCCATTCCAGCATACAAACTCTCAACATATCCTCGAGAGTCTGTATTGTTCGCTCAGATTGCCCATCTGTTTGGGAGTGGAAAGTCGTACTGAACTTGAGTTTTGTCCTCAGGGCTCTCTGTAGCTGCTCCCAAAAGTGGGAGGTGAACTTCGGGTCACGATCAGATATGATCGTGGTCGGCACTTCGTGGAGTGTGACGATTTCCCGAACATAGATTTCTGCCATCCTTTTCGTGGAATATCTGATGTTGATTGGCAGGAAGTGAGCAGGCTTGGTGAGTCTGTCTACGATCACCCATATTGAATCGTGTTGTCTCTTGGATCGAGGCAATTCAACGATGAAATCCATCGTGATGCCCTCCCATTTCCATTCTGGAATCTCGATCTGCTGTATCTTTCCGCCAGGTCCTTGATGTTCAATCTTAACTTGTTGGCAGATCTAGCATTTCGAGACAAACGTAGCCACGTCTCTTTTTATTCTCCTCCACCAGTACTTTCTCTGTAGGCCTCTGAACATTTTGGTACCTCCAGGGTGGATAGTGTACTTGCTACTATGAGCCTCCTGGAGTACTTCTTCTCTTATCTCAGGGTTATTTGCAACCCAGATCCTTTCTTCCATCCATATTCCTCCATTTTCTTTCAGATGAAAGAAAGTATCATCATTTTCAGCTCGAGCTTTTAGCTCCACGTACCGGGGATCTTTTAATTGTTTGGCTAAGATCTGATTCATGATCTCAGGCTGTATTATCAGGCTTAACAATCGTATTCTGCTTGTATCAGCCAGGAATGACTTCCAATTTACAAAATCCTCCATCAACTTCCATTGTCTGGTGAGGCTGGCCAGAGTGCCAATAGTGATAGGAAAGCGTGAATTCATAGTCCTTGTGGAATTCCAGCCATCGTCGTTGCCGCATATTGAGTTCTTTTTTAGAAAAGAGGTATTTTAAGCTTTTATGGTCCGACATGAAGTCAAATTTCTCTTCATATAGGCAGTGTCACCAGATTTTAAGTGCGAACACTACCGCAGCAAGCTCAAGATCATGGGTTGGATAGTTCTTCTCATGAATTCTCAACTGAAGGGATGCATAGGCGATTACTTTGCCATGCTGCATCAGTACACAACCCAGATCCATTTCTGAGGCATCGGTATAAGCCACGAAGCCTCCTTAACCAGAAGGTAAGGTAAGGACAGGGGCAATGGTAAGCCTCTGCTTGAGAACCTCAAAGCACTTCTTACACTGGTCAGTCCATTCGAACTTGACTCCCTTTTTCAACAGTTTTGTCATCGGTACAGCGATTCGAGAGAAGTGTTGTATGAACTTCCGATAATATCTGGCAAGTCCAAGGAAGCTGCGGACCTCAGTGATATTTTCTGGCTGCTTTCAGTCTATCACAGCTTCGACCTTCGCAGGATCTACTGCGATTCCATCTTTTGAGATTACATGACCAAGGAACATTACTTTGACTAGCCAGAATTCACATTTTGAAAACTTGGCATAGAGTTGATTATCTTGAAGGGTTTTCAAGATGATTCTCAAGTGCTCCTTATTTTGTTCCTTGTTCTCGAAATAAACAAGGATGTCATCGATGAAGACGATGACAAATGTGTTTAAGTATGGCCTGAACACCTGGTTCATCAGGTCCATAAAGGCATCAGGCGCATTAGTGAGTCCGAAGGGCATTACTATGAACTCATAATGGTCGTATCTCGTTTGGAAGGCAGTTTTAGGTATATCCTCCTCCTTTACTCTGAGTTGATGATACCCAGACCTGAGGTCGGTCTTGGAGAATACCCTCGCTATTTTGAGTTGATCGAACAGATCCTCTATCTGAGGCAACTGGTACTTATTTTTAACAGTTGCCTGGTTAAGCAACTGATAATCGATGCATAACCGAAGGGATCCATCCTTCTTCTTTACAAACAGGACCGGGGCTCCCCACGGTGACATACTTGGTCGGATGAACCCTTGTTCCATTAGTTCTTCCAACTGACATTTCAACTCACTGAGTTCAGCTGGCGCCATACGATAAGGGGCTTTGGATATTGGTGCAATTCTAGGCAAGGATTGAATTCCAAATTCAACCTCACGAAGTGGTGGAAGTCCTGACAATTCCTCAGGAAACACATCAGGAAACTCCCGGACCACTTCCAAACTCTTAAGTGGTTGGATATTTGAGCCTTCTGCTGAAAGGCTAAGTAGAAAGGCTACACAACCCTTCCTAAGGTATTTCTACACTTTGAGAGCTGATATAAGCCATTTTTGTGGAACAGGCTTGGAGATCCGGTATTCTATCTTAGGCATTCCCGGTCGTGATAGAATCACCTTGCCCTTGCGGCATAAGATCCTGACATGGTTCTGGGCTAACCAATTCATTCCCAGAATAACATCATACTGTACCATGTCGATTAAGATGGCATCAGTAGGCAAGTGTTGCCCAGCTTTTTCTATATCCAAATTCTTGATGCAATAGATACATCTGGTGCGTGAACCCAACGGGTTGTATATTTCGATCATTTTATCAATCAGTTGTACCGAAGCGTGGAGTTGTTCGGTGAAATCATCGAAGATAAATGTATGAGTAGCACCACAATCAAACAAGACGTAAGTTGTATGTCCATTAACATGTACGGTGCCTTCAATGAGGTCACCGGTTTCGACTTGTTCAATCGTTACAACGTATACACGACCGGTAGCAGACCTTTGTTCTACTCTAGATGGAGGTCGTTGGATTTGTGACCGCTGTGGTATTTGTTGAGAGGGTCCGGCAGATCCGACATTCCTCTTTTGCTCATCTACAAGATTCTTTTTGCACTCTCTAGCAATGTGGCCTACTTTGCCACAGTAGAAGCAACCACCAGTGTCACGTGGATATGGTCCTCTTGCGTGATTTACATGACATTTTGGGCAGTTTGGGTTGGACTGCAGATTGTTTGGAGCCATGTTCTGCCTTGGCCTCACGACTTGTTGAGTAACGTTCCCACCTTGGAACTTTCTCTTTTGAAAGGGTTGTCGTGAACCCTGGCCATTTGGGAACGTTCTCTTCCGGTTCCCACCATCAACTATAGGCCTCTTTGCTATAATCACTTTTGATCGCTCCTAATCCACTTGAATTTTTGAAGCTGCTGCCACAGCAGTTTGAAAAGTTTGAGGCATGCTGGTGATAACCCGTGACCTTAGCCCTTCTCGCAGTTTGTTGATGTACTTGTCGGCCCTTTCTTGGTTGGTCTCAAATAACCGGGAGCAGTACCGCTCAAGATTTTGAAATTTGGTGGTATAGTCAGTCAGACTCATACCACCCTGCTCCAATTCCAGAAACTCTATTTTCTTTTTGTTTCTAGAATGCAACGAGAAGTAGTTATCCAAGAAAGTTCTTCGAAATTCAGTCCAAAGAATGACTTCGACTTGTGAGAACTGGATAATCTTAGTGATATCCCACCACTTCCGTGCGTTGTCTTTCAGTCTGTACGTGTCAAAGTTGGTCTTTTTCTCTTCTGGTACTCCTAGTACCAGGATGACACATTTTGTCTCTTTGACCCAACTCTCTGACAGTTTAGGACCGGTTCTACCAGCGAAGACTGGTGGATTGAGCTTGAGGAATTTTTCATAAGTTATTCCTCCAAGGTTCTCGTTGCGAGGTATGACTGGTTCTTGCTTCGTTTCGTGGATGGCGGTAACCAGATTGTTGAGTGTTTCTAGCAGGAATCCTTCAGTATGGGACTTCTCGCTTGGCATGGTTCTCCTCATCGTAGGAGCCATTTATCTATCACATACAAGCAACGTGTTTTAGTTTCTCAATGTATATATCGAAGCAAAGCTTTATTTACTTAATATCCATTACATTTTACAAGCACACACATCGCCCTTATATACAAGTGTCATGCCACTCTGGCGGACATAGGCAGCGCGAAACTATATACATGAGTCTATTGACTCCAAAAAATTACCAGTTTCTTCTAAAAACTGGGTTTCTTTCTTGACCAAAACGACCCGAAGTATCATTTACTTCCACATTGCCTTGGTGCAAGCACAATTAGTTTTGGCTTGGGCGGTACTTCCGCACTCTCAAGTGAATCTTGTAGGTAGATCAGTGATGCCGGTCCACTTGCCTACTCAGTGGCATCATGGCTCGGGGAATCCGAGACCATAACAGGATGATAGGGGTTGTATCCCTCTCCCTGGGCATTCAGGCTCGGCGTTTATGAAGCCGCTCCATTCCCCAATATAATGGCACTATGATTCAAGGAATCCAAAATCATAATGGGATTATTTTAAGAGTTGTTGCATCCCTTATCCTGACTGTGCAAGCTAGGCGTATATGAAGTTTGTTGATAGCCTTGCGTCTGACCGAATCCCTCAAGAAAGTTCAAGTCAAATTCTACCAGATATGGTAGTTCATCTGAAGTCGATGGGGTATGGCTACTCCCCACACTGAAGTGATGTGGTCCACTAACACGCGAGGTCTCATCCCTAAGACCAAGCCATCCCCGTTGACCCATATCGGTGGTATATTTCCTTTGGCATTCGTTGGTGGAATGCCCCTCTTCGCCACAAAACTGGCAGTCTTGGACCTCATATGGGCATACCCACTCATCGTGCATGATCCCACAACGATAGCAGTACCCTCATAAGTCGTGAGTTGCCATCTATACAAAGATGCACTCGAATTAGTAACTATTATGAAGAGATATACTTACAGTGCGATACGGTGAACAAGACGGATCTCTAACCAAGTTTCTCAGACTCAGGCTCTGATACCAATTCTGTAACGCCCCGGATTTCCAAAACAAAGCTAAGTTGAAAATTTTCATGAATTTCTTTTTTTTTCTTTACAGCGGAACTTAGAAAAACTTTTAGCAGCGGAATCAAACGATAATGAGTCGTCAGTTTTAGAAAACTCTGAGCACATTGCAGGTATGTGGCCAAATAACTCATTGACCACCAAAGTGTTCCATTTTATTGAAAACCACATGTTTATTATAACATCACTGCTTGAAAAAGCAGTATAGGTTCAATAAAAGGAAGCAGTACAACTCTGTCTAGAGAAACCTTGGAACTTGATGTCGCCTTGCTCCGCATATTGCAACGCATGTTCAACACCTGAAATCTCCAAAAAACGGAGTCAAAACTACTGATGGTCTGGTAAGCAAGCAATCACACATCCATTCAACTCAAGTAAATGTGTTGACCACTCAGGGTCGCATTTCCCAATAACGACGCACAAACCTCCAAGACTTGGCGTATATCGGAAGAGCCTCCTCAGGGCTATGAGTTTAATATGTCTCTTAAGTCTTCATGACTTAGCGCAAGCCTCTTTAGAGCTGTGATTGAAATAACATACTCAAGTCTCTACGACTTAGCGTTGACCTCTTCAGGGTCTCGAATGGATGTCTAGCTCAAGCCTTTATTCTTGGCACATCCATATCCTACGAATCTAAGGACAGTTCTCCGAGCTTCGCTTAGTCTTACGGATATCATTTGGGTTATTTCCCAATCGGTCCAGTAGTATACTGACCATGACACCTTCACAAAGGTTATACAAGCATGACTCAACAACGTCCATACACTCATACATTCAAAGTATCGTTGTACCTAAGCTAAGGCTTTGTTTCGATAATTGCACCTCCCCTTGGGCTTAGGTGATTCATATCTGGGCGACAACGCGATGACCTGAGGGTTCATTATTCTATGTATTTTAGATATTTCAGAGGCATGTTGACCCCATCCTACTAGTAGAACGGTATAACATATCAGAAGAGATCCTTACTAGATAGCCGGATGCATTCTGCTACTGCAGTAGTTGGGTTCAATCCTTAGATATTTAAGGATAACTACGACCTCCATATCTCTGAGTGACGGAGGCCATCAATGAACTCTATTAGGTTCGGGTGAAATATATGTCATTAAAGGCTACGCCATCACCGTCTTCCTCGGTGAGAAATTCTGAAAGGGGTCTGTCAGTCTTACAATTACTTGACGAACATTGCATGTCTATAGGGCAACCTTTGAGAAGTATGTACCCGACCCCAATCACCCACACGACTTTCACCGTGGAACAAAGGTTTTATTTATATGCATGCTTGACTCTACTCTCGGAACTTCAGCCCTGTCGAGCACCTCACCTCTTCTAGGTGGAAAACAACACACTCTAGCTCAGCGGCCCTTACGAGTCCGGTTGTCTAATAATTCTCAATGAGCATGAACATGACTCGATCTCTACGGATTGGCTACTCAGCGTATTTTTACGCAACGAGCTCATAACCTTGTCAAAGCGCTACCACTACTTCGGCGCAACGACTCTTACAAGTACGGTGCCCTTATAGGTGTCAGGGATATGAGTCATTCTGACATTGTTCCAACAAATGGCATCGTTGTGCCACTTAACTGGTTCTGACAGCTCTCCTGTCAACCATTTCGTCAGCACCTCTCCTGCTCTATCGGCAGTGGTGCGACGCCCCTTTCTATATTGTAGAAAGTGTTTCATGAACTGGGTAGCACTCTGCTATATGACTGAGTATCCTGCTATGTTCTTTCTGAGCTACTCTTAGCTTCTTCAGAAATTTCAACAACACTTCCTCTCTTTAACGGAGAAAGCATGTGTTTCTTTTATCCATTTTAGCGACATCTCCCCTCTTTGGCGGGAAATCGCTACGCTTAACTCGGAAAATGGATGTACACCGTTGTGTGTACCTTGCATCCATCAAGGTTATTGGAAACCCTGGGCCATAGCCAGGCCATACGTATTTGACTTAGTCTTTACGAAAAGAGCATTTTGCCAAAAAGAGAAGCCTTTTTTATAGGGACTTCATTCGTCAAGCAGAATCTTGAACAAGGAGCGGTAAGGAAACTGCATTGGCAATTTGGAGTTGATCTCTATTTGAACGCTCATTTACGCGCCATATATGTAGTATAAGCAAAAGGCTGTGCTTTATACAGCGGCGACGTAAAGAAAATGCATATAGTATTGTTCAGGGTGTTTAACTGAACAAAATATTCTACATATATAATTGCAGAAAGCAGGAGCCTTGGCGCCTTTCAACGCCACGACGTAAGTAAATGCATAATCGAAAGTGCGTTAATCAGAAATTGCAGAAAGCATAAGCCTTGGCATCATACGACACGACGACAATGGTAAATTACATAGCCTATGTGATATAAGACGCGCCGGTAGTATCAACAGATATACACCTAGATCTATATCCAACAAAAGTTACGAGGCAAGCAAGTGAATACCGAAGTGTCCTAGAGGGCTCAACCAAGAACTAGGGTGAGATACTATTTTGAAGAACGCATATACTGCGCATTCGAACATATATATCCGACGATAATTACGAGGCGAGCGAGTGAACACCGAAGCGTCCTAGAGGGCTCAACCAAGAACTAAGGCAAGATACTACTTCAAAAGATATACGTATATACAAACAAGCAAATACTTGTGAGAGATGAATTAACGAAGTGAACTTACTTCAAATTGCGGAAGAAACGACTCATGTTGCTTTGATCCGTCCTCCGAGAGGTTCGGCTTCAAAAATAATCAAATCCAGACTTCGAACGAAAAAGGACTTTGACTTCAAACCTAGCTAGGTTCAAGACAAGTCAACTGGGTTTGGACTAGGTCAGGTGGGTTCAGACCTAGGTCAGGTGGGTTAGGACCAGGTCATGCAGGCTCAGATGGGCTAGGCTTGGTAGAGGAGGTTTGGAAAAGGAGGAGAGAGAGAGGGGTTGGCAATTTTTCTAAAAGGGGGTCCACCACTATTTATAGCCAAGGTTGCTTAGGAGCTAAGCAACCCATTTGACCAAAATGCCCTTTGACTTTTTCAGAAATCCAGCTTGATCTTATCCATCTGACTGTTTGATCTTATCTAGAAGGAATATTCCATGGAATATTTTCTGGAAGGTGCTGGAAGGTCCTGGAAGACTCTAGAATATTCTAGAATATTTTCTGAGAACTGTGCGTCCCACAAATATTTTCGCGGGTCCTGCAAAAAAGATGAGTTTTCGGCATTTTTTTTCAAATTTTTTTTTACTAGGTCATTATCTTCGTATTGACGTAACTAAGAAAGTTGGCCCGTAGAAATCTCTTGATTTCGTTCAGGTAGGAAGTTATGACCTCCAGCGTGTTTGAGCATATATTCGTGAAGATACGAATATCCTAAGTATATTTGGGTCGCAGGAATCAGTTCGATTCGCTTTACGGTAAAAATGCTATTTTTCACTGGAAATGCCTTAAGAATTTATTCAGGGTTTGAACTGAAAAATTGCGGGTCTTACATTAGCGATAGATAATATTCGTCGCTAATTAGTATTGGTCTTCAATTTAGTGATGGATAAGGGACGGATATTTATCTGTCGCAAAACTGAATCGGCCGATGTTTTGCGATGGATTGTAATCCGTCGAAATTCCGTCGCTACAATAGCGACGAATACGTATCTGTCGTAAAACCAAATCTCTGTGGATTAACGATGACCTTGTGACGAATCATGGTATCCGCTAATTCATCACAAATTAGCGACAAAAGTAGCGACAAATATTTTTCGTTGTTAATTAGCGACTAGGAAATTGCAATGAAAGTTATTCGACGCTAATCTGACGCTAAGCTATACAGGGATGGATTACGACCGTCGCTAATCCACAAATTTTTTGTAGTGTGAACTGATAAATGTGTTTATCATTGTTTACTCAATCGAGAAAAATATCAATGATTGATATTATACTAAAATTTGATAAATATTTACATTTTTACATATCAAGAAAAAAATACTTGAAAGTAAAGTTTTTAGAGGATCTTAATTGGACCTAATGAAAAATGGGTGCGGACCATTTCCTTTCACACAAACACACACACACACACATATGTATATATATATATATATATATATATATAGAGAGAGAGAGAGAGAGAGAGAGAGAGATGCATTTTTATCTTGCTGTGTGGAACATTTGGATCATATCGTGGAAAAAACGTTAAAGATCATTGGATAGTGGATGTTGAAATGGATTCATATTATTCATACTATTGTCCAAAGGAAGAAAAAAAAAGCAGGAAAGACGTACACAGCACGAAGAAACTGAAAGTCTTAATGGAACTCGAACTATCTGAAGCCTTTTGACAACAATCGCACATCTGAGTCAGATTCTAAGGCAGTCTAAGCAATGGCCATCATCCAAGGTGCGAGTCCAGAATTTCTGGTAATACTCGTCGTAGGTGAAGCTCTTGTAAACACGTCCGGCCACCCCATCATTTGCAAGCTCTTCTGCTGCTTCTATCGTTGTATCACAGCCTGGGCACATGAACGAGGCCACAGATGTTTTGTCCTTCTCTGAATTGACGACGACTCGATGCCATACGCTACGATACTTGCCATTGCTCAATGCCTACATCATCATTAATTTCTTAAGCTTCTGTCCTACCCAGTCAGTGATATATATATATATATCATAGTTAAAGGTAATTTCTCTGTGAGGGTATTTCTTGGAGGGTTTTCAAAACTTGATAATCGAAAATATTTTGAAAAAATCTCGGGTGTTTAAAAAAAGTGAAAAAAATATAAATAACAACAAAAAAACTAAGAAAATAACAAGTTTTGTATTATTTTTTTTCTAAAAAAACATGTTTTAAAGGTTTTAAAATATAAAAAAAAACAAAAAAATAAGAAATGTAAACTTAAAAATTTTAAAAATATATTTTTTCTCAAAAATATCATGACATTATCACGATATTTTATTTCTGACGATATTTTATTGATATTATCGGGTACCTTGAAATAGCCAATAATATCATGATATTTTCAAAATATCAGCGATATCAGTGGGGCATCACATTTTTTTGTGAAATGTGGCTGCACCTTCTCTCGAACACTATCCAGTCCAGAAGAAAGTAGAGAATGGGTCAAAATGTATATTTATTCTAGTCAAGGGTTGAGTTTTTACTAGGCAAGATCATCTGCCAACCACTAGGTCTCGACTGGGTTGAGTCTTTCCTGGAAGGGAAGAATAGATCGTGCTGACTGAACCGATCCCAATACTTCTAAGTGCCTCTTTTAACGTTGTTAATGCTGCGTTAAAATGGTTTCTTGCTTTACTTGAAATAATATCACAAATATCGTTATCAGGGTTTTTTCATAATTAAATATGAAAGATCTACTTCTGATCAGGATCTTCTAGGTCATCCACTCATCATGTAGGGGTGACTCATGAACAAGTTGATGGGATGTGACAAGTTCGAAACCCACAAGTTTGGGTCTTCTTTAGCCTTGTCATGAGTCTTAAATTAGGTGTACTCTCTTGTGGGCAAGTATATGGAAGGGTTACATCAATTAACTCAGTGAGTAAGGTGATTTTTTTTTTATGATTATACAAAACAAAAAATAAATATTTTTTTGGAAGCCATGACCTAGACAATGATGAACTTTGCTCATCAGCAATTGTTATGACTGCTGGCAACTAGCTCCATGGCTATGGAACAAAGGATTATTTTGGACTTACAACAAGGTAGTCGAGTCCCAACTAAGAAAATCAATAATGGATAAAGAGGTGATCCTAGTTTAAGGCTCTGTTTGGGAGCCGGCAGTCGGAGGACACTGAAGTGGAAGCATGGAATCCACAACAGTGGCCGGATGTTTGGGAGTATGGAAAACTGATATTTGAGGGAGTTCAGAATGCACTTACTGGCGCCAAATCCACAAACTGACTACCACCGTGGGGAGGTGGCAATTTCCAAAGTTTATCCCGTTGCCCACCTGCAATGGTGCTCCCGCCGTCTCCCATGGCCATCACACCAACTTATTTGATTACTTGTTTGGAAATTGGTATATGAAAAGACAACTCTGAAATCCATACATCCTCCCCAAAACTTCAAAATTGATTTGGTAGCTAGGTGCCTGCAAAAATTTTGAAGGTGCTCTTAAACAGGCAGGTGAAAAATATCAAATACACATGATTTGTGGATTTCATACTTGGACTGGCAACTCCCAAACAGAGCCTAAGATTCCTTGAACGAGCTTAGCTTGGTCAACTGTGAGAATTGACTCAAGGGATATAGGTCAGTCAAGCATTTCTAGCCAAGGCTAGGGCTAGGTTTTTATGGGCAAGATAGTTTGACATGTTAACTGAGTTATTCAAGTCCTCCTATGGCTTGGGTTTGACTTGACCAATTCTCCCCTAGGCATAGAGGGGAATAATTGATTCAGCTTTCCAAGTTGAAACCCCTGTTATTTCCAGTACCATTAGTAACGCTATAAGATTGTTATTTTGTGGTACTTGGGAGTGTTTGGATTTGTAGAATTAGGTGGAATTGGAATCCAATTCTACAAAAATTAACTTCTCTCCTGCTTTCTTTTCAGTGAAAGAATTTTGATGGAATTGGATTCCACATTCACCTAATTTCATGAATCTAAACACACCCTTAAGAAGAGTCACTAGAATATGAGAACTAAAAATATGGGCATTTCTAATACTTTTTTGCAAATTCAATCATGTGTCCTATGAGTACAACTACTTCTCTTGATAAAGATGAAAATGGTAAAAATGTAGATACTAAGCTCTACAAAGGTATGATCGGATCTCTATTATACTTAACTGCTAGTCGACCTGATATTATGTTTAGTGTTTGTATGTGTGCAAGATTTCAAGCTAATCCAAAGAAATCTCATTTAACTGCAGTAAAACAAATTCTTCATTATTTGAAAGATACTTCAGATTTTGGTTTGTTTTACCCAAAATCATCTTCCTTTGATTTAGTTTCATATAGTGATGCAAATTTTGTAGGAAGTAAATCTGATTGCAAGAGTACTAGCGGAACTTGTCATTTCTTAGGAAATTCCTTAGTCTCTTGGTTTAGTAAAAAACAAAATTCAGTGTCACTCTCAACAACTGAAGCAGAATATATAGCGGCTAGTTTAGCGTGTTCACAAGTACTATGGATGAAACAGACCTTAAAAGATTCTGGTTTGAATTACTCCACAACAACTATTTATTGTGATAACACTAGTGCTATAAATCTTTCGAAAAATCTTGTTCAACACTCAAGAACTAAGCATATTGAAGTTAGACATCATTTCTTAAGAGATCATGTATTAAAAGGAGACATTTCGTTAAATTTTATTTCCACTAATGAACAACATGCCAATATCTTTACTAAACCACTTAAAAATGAAGATTTTATGAGAATTAGGAGAGAACTAGGCATTTGCTCATTTTTGGATTTATAAAAATGCTGATTTTTGAGCAAAATCTCAAAATCGCACCATATTAGTCGACCGATAAAATTTTAGTCGACTAAATTTTTTTTTTTAAATTTTAACTGAAGGGACCCGATACCCCTTGGATTTTTTTTATTAGCCATTTTTTTTAGGGCATCGTTTCATTTTCACGCACCCTTTCATTTTTTTTTTTAAACGAAACCCTCTCTCACTATCTCTCTCACCCTTGGATTTTTTTTCCTCTCTCTCTTCCGAAAAACCCTCGGAGTGTCGTTCGAACCTCTCCTCGACCGGATTCTTCTGGCCGTGATAGGAAGTTGCCGGAATCATCTTGTCGTGACCGGTGCCTCTTCAGTCCTCGCCAGAATCCCCTTGTGGCAGCCTCCTCGCATCTGCCGACATCCACCACGGACTCCTCCTCGTCTATTTACTGTTTCTGTTGCATTGGTTCTCCTTCACAACGTCGGACAACATCTTCTTCCCGCCGAACGCCATTTGGAAGCCGACATCAACTGTTCTTCTCAACGACTGTGTTCTCTGCAACTGAAAATTTTTTTTGGGTGAATTTGTTTCAACCATGCCTCGTCAAAAGACTGCATCCGCAAAAGGTTCTCCTCCTCCTACACCTTTAGCAAAATACAGATTTTCTCTCAGATTACTCTGAAATCCTCTTTTGTATGATAGTTTTGGATCGGTTTCTACACTTCCTATTTTACCGGGACGAAATGTCCTCTTTCACATGTTTTCTCGTTACAAAATCATAGAATTATTTCCAGGAATTTCACATTTTTTTGATGCCTATGCAGACACCTTTCATTATCCTTTTCTGATCCACTTATTTTATACAAATTTACAAATTGATCATGAAACTGGAGTTCTTTCCTCTCTTGTTCGTGATGTTAAAATTGAGTTTGATTCTAAACTACTTGGAGAAATCCTAGAAATTCCACCTTCAGACACTCTTTTCAATACTGTTGAACTAAATGATGAAAGAATTTTTGAACAAATTCTTCTTCCAGGTGCACCTCATTGTTCTCGTTTCAAAAATACTAATCTTCAAACTCATGCACGCAATGCTGGACGAATCCCTGCCCATAATGTTCTACCTAAAACTGGTTCTTTTGATTACTATTCCACAGATCTATCTACGTCTCTTTATGTCTTATTTGGAAATATTTCTGTAAATTGGGCCAACGTATATTTTACTAATTTGTGGAAACAAAAACCATTTCTTCCTTATGGATGTCTTCTAACTCGTATTTTTAGACATTTCAAAGTTCCCTTAACCAATGAAAAATATATTGAGCAAAAGGAGTTATTTGATCAAACTATTTTTAAACGAATAAAAATCAAATATCTGCTTCCTTTAAATGTTGATCAAACTGAACCATCTGATCCTACTGAACCATCAATTTTTGAACCCTCACCATCTTTTGCGACACTTTCATCTCAAGCCAAAAGAAAGAAATTTTCTACAAGTCAAGACCATGATGAAGTTTTGCAGCGACTGGAAGCTTTGGAGCTACATCAACACACTTTTCGTGAAGATGTGACTCAACAACTTTCTTCGATTCAGAAAAATATTACTGCAATCAAGGACTTGCTTAACTCACTTTTCTGATTTTTGTTTTCTGTCTTTACTGAACTTTGATACTTTAAGGGTTGTAATATTTTGAACTTGAATTTACATTTTGCTTATACTATTTCTGCCCTTACTCTTTTTTATTATGACAAAGGAGGAGAAAAAGATAACTTGGTGTCTCTTGGTAGACACATAATGGAAATTGCAGGAGTAAAAGATAGACCTTGCATGAGAAAAGTGAAATTAAGAGAAAAAGATAGCAATTGCATATTGCGTCATGACATGGAATTTTAAAAATGCATGAAGTAATAATGGAAATGCAAACCAATCAATATGTGATATATGTGTTTTGAATGTGCTAACTTTTAATGTTTTGCAACATATTGATAGGGGGAGTAAAATCTCCATCTATGTATCTAAATGCTTCATCTTTGATTAAGTTTGTCATCATAAAAAAGAGGGAGATTGTTACGACAATGAAGTCGTACATGATACTTCAAGTACAAGGTTTTGATGATAAGCAAGTTAAATCAACTGCATTTCAGCTAAGGCAATGAAGACATTGAAGATATCGATGAAGAATCTTTGAAGACTAGTGTGCAAATGTTAAATTCATTAAAATTCTTAGATTCTTGTAAGAGCCTTACTTAGAGTGCATATTTAAGTTGCATTTTACCTAAAATGTCTTTAGAAAAACTTTTCTAAAAGAACCCTTCATGAAAATCTTTTTAAAAAACTCTTTTCTTAAATTTTTGCCTTAATTATTCGACTAATAGACTCACCAGTTGACTAATCCTTTCATGCCATATTTTCTAAAATGTCATTTTTGTCAAATTAGTCGACCGAAGGTATTGTCAATCGACCGAACAGAATGTTTGTTTTCTGGAAACTTTAGCAGCAGTCGACTAATGACTTTATCTGTCGACTGGACATAACATGTGTTTTCTGGAAATTTAGCAACAGTCAACTAATGCTTTTATCAGTCGACCGGACAGAATGTGTATTTTTCAGAAGATTTTAGCAGCAGTCAACTAAAAGGTTTTTCAGTCTACTGATGATATTATCATTCGACTAATTTTATCTCTAGTCGACTAAGTTTTAAATCTTCAGATTTTCAAACGGCTCGATAAATAGATCAGTCGACCGACGATAACTGTCAGTCTACTAATAACTAATTATTAGTCGACTAACTACTGTTTCAGTTGACTAATTTTGTCATTTTTCCTGAAACTTCAAAAAAGCGTGTCTTTTCATTTTTCAAACGTTTTGATCGTTCAAATAGACTATTTTGATACCCTTTCATACCCTCAACATATGAAAACTTTCAACTATAAATATGAGTGCATTTTACACTCAAAAGCACTACAATTCAATCAATTTGAATCAATTACTCTTTGCTTTTCACTCATATTCAGTTTTCTCACTCACATGATATTTTTCACTTCAGTTTTTTACTCAAATTCTTTTGAGAAATAGTGAATTCGTGAGTAGAGTATTTCAACAACCTCAAAAGCCAATTGCATCTCATTTGCATTCATAAGAAGGGCTCATAGGTTATTTTGTAAGTTGTTACTTATTTTCTGTAAAAGGAAGGACTCCTTGGTTTAAAGGAGTTGTTTGCTTTCAGTAGGTGTGTTACTGAAAGTGGGACCGGATTTGGTCTGTATGATCTTGTAGTTACACAAGGTTGATAATGGAAATCTCAATCTGGTTTTGCTTGGGGACTGGATGTAGGTCGGGAAAGATCGAACCAGGATAAATTATTGTGTTCTTTGTGTGTTTGCTTTTCAAATTGCAAAATCTGTCAATATTCCGCAGACAATTTTTAAAAGCACTATTCACCCCCCCTCTAGTGCTTGTTGCCTCGATCCTACTGCACTTTTACACAGGTGAATCTAGGACTTTTGGGAGCTACCTGAAAAAAATGGTAACTCATCAATATATATATTGTCAAATTTATAAGTATTGTTGAATACCTATTAAATAATTTTTTTATCATTTAACCTCGTAGGAAGCAGAAAAGGGAGGCATTGTGCCTTACAAGGATGTGTTTGTTGAAACATATAAACATAAGAGCACAAGAGAGTTCGTATCAGAGAAGGTAAGAATGACAACGGTATGTATTTGTTGTATTAATAAACATTGTAATATGCAAGTTACCATAAACATTGTAATTCTTAATTATTAATCCATATTGTAATCATTACTTTATAGGAGTCATACGAGCAACAGATGGTAGAGCGATATGGCGATGACTCCACTCAGCATTCGACTTTTGATCATGCAACCGATGAACCCAAAAATGGTCGCGTGTTCAGGTTTAGGAGTAATATGAACACCTCACCAGTCATTGCTTCCTCTAGCCAGGGCTCTCAGAGTTCTCTCGCCAGCATCAACTCCAAGCGTCCGATTGACACAGCTAATTCTTGGGATGGTGTCCGCGAGCTTGTTAAGGACACAATGCATGACTATTTACATAAAGCATATACTTTATTTCATTATATTTTGTTTATCAATACTAACATTTTTTTTCTCTTATAGGATGCTAGAGATAATCAGCGTAGAGGAGCTGATGGAGGCATGGATGAAGGGGCAGATCGAGACAATGAAGAAGATGATGCACAAAATCTTAGCGATGATTAGATTCATGTGTTGAATTTGTTGTACCTTCTTATTGTTTCAAAAGAAATTCTTTGTAAATGTTCACTTGTAAATAATTAGAACTTGACGAGGATTATAGTGGATCGATAAATTGTTTCAGCTACTTTGTATAAGTATTTTTTATATGTACTTTGTTTTTTATACACAGGATATATAAATTGTATAATGATAAAAAAAATCGATATTTATATTTCAAACAATTATTTTTTTATTTTTTTATTTTTTATGACGGATTAGCTGTAACGCCCCAGATTTCGAAAACAAAGCTAATTTGAAAATTTTCATGAATTTCTTTTTTTTTCTTCACAGCAGAACTTAGAAAAGCTTTTAGCAACGAAATGAGACGATAATGAGTCGTCAGTTTTAGAAAACTCCGAGCACGTTGCAGGTATGTGGCCAAATAACTCATTGACCACCAAAGTGTTCTATTTTATCGAAAACCACATGTTTATTACAACATCACTGCTTGGGAAAGCAGTATAGCTTCAATAAAAGAAAACAGTACAACTCTGTCTAGAGAAACCCTGGAACTTGATGTCGCCTTGCTCCGCATATCGCAACGCAGGTTCAACACCTGAAATCCCCATAAAACGGGGTCAGAACCACTGATGGTCTGGTAAGCAAGCAATCACACATCCATTCAACTCAAGTAAATGCGTTGACCACTCAGGGTCGCAGTTCGCAATAACGATGCACAAGCCTCCAAGACTTGGCGTATATCGGAAGAGCCTCCTCAGGGCTATTAGTTGAATATCTCGCTTAAGTCTTCATGACTTAGCGCAAGCCTCTTTAGAGTTGTGATTGAAATAACATACTCAAGTCTCTACGACTTAGCGTTGAACTCTTCAGGGTCTTGAATGGATGTCTAGCTCAAGCCTTTATGCTTGACACATCTGTATCCTACGAATCTAAGAACAGCTCTCCGAGCTTCGCTTAGTCGTACGGATATCATTTGGGTTCTTTTCCAATCCGTCCAGTAGTATACCGACCATGACACATTCACAAAGGTTATGCGGGACTACTCAACAACATCCATGCACTCATACATTCAAAGTATCGTTGTACCTAAGCTAATGCTTTGTTTCGATAATTGCACATTCTCTTGGGCTTAGGGGACTCATATTTGGGCGACAACGCGACGATCTGGGGGTTGATTATTCTATGTATTTTAGATACCCTAGAGGCCTGTTGACCCCATCCTACTAGTAGGACGGTACAACATACCAGAAGAGATCCTTACTAGATAGCCGGATGCATTCTGCTACTGCAGTAGTTGGGTTCAATCCTTAGATATTTAAGGATAACCATGACCTCCATACCTCTGAGTGACGGAGGTCATCAATGAACTCTATCAGGTTCGAGTGAAATATATGTCACTCAAGGTTGCGTCATCACCATCTTTCTCGGTGAGAAATTCTGAAAGGGGTCTGCCAGTCTTACAATTACTTGACGAACATTGCATGCCTATAGGACAGCCTTTGAGAAGTATGTACCCGACCCCAATCACCCACACGGCTTTCACCATGGAACAAAGTTTTTATTCATATGCATGCTTGACTCTGCTCTCGGCATTTCGGACCTGTCGAGCACCTCACCTCTTCTAGGTGGAAAACAACACACTCTGGCTCAGCAGCCCTTACGAGTCCGGTTGTCTAATAATTCTCAATGAGCATGCACATGACTCGATCTCTACGGATCGACTACTCAGCGTATTTTTACGCAACGAGCTCAGGACCTTGTCAAAGCGCTACCACTACTTCAGCACAACAGCTCTTAGATGTACGGTGCCCTTACAGGTATCAGGGATACGAGTCATTCTGACATCATTCCAGCAAACGGCATAATTGTGCCACTTAACGGGTTCTGGCAGCTCTCCTGCCAACCATTTCGTCAGCACCTCCCCTGCTCTATCGGCAGTGGTGTGACGCCCCTTTCTACATCATAGAAAGTATTTCATGAACTGGGTAGCACTCTGCTATATGTCAGAGTATCCTACTACGTTCTTTCTGAGCTACTCTTAGCTTCTTCAGAAATTTCAACAACACTTCCTCTCTTTAACGGAGAAAGCATGTGTTTCTTTTATCCATTTTAGCGACATCTCCCCTCTTTGGCGGGAAATCGCTATGCTTAACTCAAAAATTGGATGCACACCGTTGTGCGTACCTTGCATCCATCAAGATTGTTGGAAACCCTGGGCCATAGTCAGGCTATACGTATTTGACTTAGTCTTTATAAAAAGAGCATTTTGCCAAAAAGCGAAGCCTTTCCAATAGGGGCTTCATTCGTCAAGCACAATCTTGAATGAGGAGCGGTAAGGGAATCACGTTGGCAATTTGGAGTTGATCTCTATTTGAACGCTCATTTACACGCCATATATATAGTATAAGCAGAAGTTTGTGCTTTATACAACGACGGCGTAAAGGAAATGCATATACTATTGTTCAGGGTGTGTAACTGAACGAAATATTCTACATATATATTTGTAGAAAGTAGGAGTCTTGGGGTCTTTCAACGCGACATCGTAAGTACATGCATAATTAGAAGTGCATTAATCGAAAATTGCAGAAAGTAGGAGCCTTGGCATCATACGACGTGATGATAAAGGTAAATTACATAGCCTATGCGATATAAGACGCGTCGACACTATCAGTAGATATACACCTAGATTTGTATCCAACAAAAGTTACGAGGTGAATGAGTGAACACCGAAGTATCTTAGAGGACTCAACCAAGAACTAGGGTGAGATATTATTTTGAAGAACACATATACTGTGCATTCGAACATATATATCCGACGATAGTTACGAGGTGAGCGAGTGAACACCGAAGCGTCCTAGAGGGCTCAACCAAGAACTAAGGCAAGATACTACTTCAGAAGATGTACGTATATACAAACAAGCAAATACTTGAGAGAGATGTATTAACGAAGCGAACTTACTTCAAATTGCGGAAGAAATGACTCATATTGCTTCGATCCGTCCTCAGAGAGGTTCGACTTCAAAAAGAATCAAATCTGGAGTTCGGATGAAAAAGGACTTTGACTTTGACTTCAAACATAGCTAGGTTCAAGTCAAGTCAACTGGGTTTGGACAAGGTCAGGTGGGTTCAAACCTAGGTCAGGTGGGTTAGGACCAGGTCAGGCAGGCTAACACCAGATCAGGCAGGCTCAGATGGGCTAGGCTAGGTAGGGGAGGTTTGGAAAAGGAGGAGAGAGAGAGGGGTTGACAATTTTTCTAAAGGGGGGTCCTCCACTGTTTATAGCCAAGGTTGCTTAGGGGCTAAGCAACCCATTTAACCAAAATGCCCTTTGGCTTTTTCGGAAATCTAGCTTGATCTTATCCATCTGACTGTTTGATCTTATATAGAAGGAATATTCTCTGGAAGGTCCTGGAAGGCTCTAGAATATTCTTGAATATTTTTTAAAAAATATTTTTATGGGTCCCAAAAATATTTTTGCGGGTCTCGAAAAAAATCGAGTTTTCGGTATTTTTTTCCGAAAAAATTCTGAGTAGGCCATTATCTTCATATTGACGTAACTAAGAAAGTTGGCTCGTAGAAATCTCTTGATTTCATTCAGGTAGGAAGTTATAACCTCCAGAGTGTTTGAGCATATATTCGTGAAGATACGAATATCCTAAGTATATTTGGGTCGTAGGAATTGGTTTGATTTTATTCACTGGAAAATGCCTCAAGAATTTATTCAAGGTTTGAACTGAAAAATTGCGGGTCTTACATCATTACGCCCTTAAAAGAATTTCGTCCACGAAATTCAGTTAAGAGTACTAAGTGAATAGCACCGGATACTTATCCCGCATATTGGGTTCGGGCTCCCAAGTGCAGTCATCGACTTCATGATGTTGTCATCTCACTTGAATAAGTGAAATGACCTTCGACCTAAGCACTTTCTCCCGATGGTCCACGATCTCAACAGGTCTTTCTTCCACAGTCATATCTTCCCAGATGTCGATGTCTTCATGTTGGATGACGTGGGAAGGGTCGTGAACATATTTTCTAAGCATTGACACGTGAAATATGTTATGTATCTGTGTATACTGCGGTGGCAATGCTACTCGGTAGGCAGTCTCTCCAATCTAGCTCAAAACTTCAAAGGGACCAACGAATCTGAGGCTGAGTTTCCCCTTCTTTCCAAAACGGAAAACACTCTTGGTTGGAGAGACTTTGACGAAGACCTTGTATCCAACCGCAAAAGTGAGTTCCCTACGCCGTTGATCGGCGTAGCTCTTTTTTCGGCACTGAGTAGTTAGTAGTTTCTTTCTGATCATGTGGACCTGCTCAGTGTAGTGCTGCAACACAATGGGCGAGTCCAAGGTCCGCTCACCCACTTTGCTCTAATGGATTGGTGATCGGTAGGGTCATCTGTACAGGGCTTCATACGGTGCCATACCAATGCTAGCGTGGTGGCTATTATTATAAGCAAATTCAGCCAACGCTAGATAGGAGTCCGAATCACCCTTCCATTCCAGCATACAGGCTCTCAACATATCCTCGAGAGTCTGTATGGTTCACTCAGATAGCCCATCTGTTTGGGGGTGGAAAGTCGTACTGAACTTGAGTTTTGTCCCCAGGGCTCTCTGTAGCTGCTCCCAGAAGTGAGAGGTGAACTTCGGGCCACTATCAGATATGATCGTGGTCGGCACTCCGTGGAGTCTGACAATTTTCCGAACGTAGATTTCTGCCAACCTTTCTATGGAATATCTGGTGTTGATTGACAGGAAGTGAGCAGACTTGGTGAGTGTGTCTACGATCACCCATATTGAATCGTGTTGTCTCTTGGATCGAGGCAATCCAACGATGAAATCCATCGTGATGCCCTCCCATTTCCATTCCAGAATCTTGATCCGCTGCATCTTTCCACCAGGTCGTTGATGTTCGATCTTAACTTGCTGGCAGATCAAACATTTTGAGACAAACGTAGCCACGTCTCTTTTCATTCTCCTCCACCAGTACTTTCTCTGTAGGTCTCTGAACATTTTGGTACCTCCAGGGTGGATAGTGTACTTGCTACTATGAGTCTCCTGGAGTACTTCCTCTCTTAGCTCAGGGTTATTTGGAACCCAGATCCTTTCTTCCATTCATATTCCTCCATTTTCTTTTAGATGGAAGAAAGTATCATCCTTTTCAGCTCGAGCTTTTAGCTCCACGTACTGGGGATCTTTTAATTGTTCGGCTACGATCTGATCCATGATCTCAGACTGCATTGTCTGGCTTGACAATCGTATTCTGCCTGTATCAGCCAGAAATGACTTCCAATTGACGAAATCCTTCATCAACTTCCATTGTCCGGTGAGGCTGGCTAGAGTGCCAACAGTCTTGTGACTAAGGGCATCTGCTACAACATTCGCCTTTCCAGGGTGATAGGAAAGCATGAATTCATAGTCCTTGAGGAATTTCAGTCATCGTCATTGTCGCATATTGAGTTCTTTTTGAGAAAAGAGGTATTTTCAGCTTTTATGGTCCGACATGACCTCAAATTTCTCTCTATATAGGTAGTGTCTCTAGATTTTAAGTGCGAACACTACCGTGGTAAGCTCAAGATCGTGGGTTGGATAGTTCTTCTCATGAATTCTCAACTGACAGGATGCATAGGCGATTACTTTGCCATGCTGCATCAGTACACAATCCAGACCCGTTTCTGAGGCATCGGTATAAGCCACAAAGCCTCTTTGACCAAAAGGTAAGGTAAGAATAGGGGCAGTGGTAAGCCTCTGCTTGAGAACCTCAAAGCACTCCTTACACTAGTCAGTTCATTCGAACTTGACTCCCCTTTTCAACAGTTTTGTCATCGGTATGGCGATTCAGGAGAAGTCTTGTATGAACTTCCGATAATATCCGGCAAGTCCAAGGAAGCTGCGGACCTCAGTGATATTTTCTGGCTGCTTCCAGTCTATCACAGCTTCGACCTTCGCAAAATCTACTGCGATTCTATCTTTTGAGATTACATGACCAAGGAACATTACTTTGTCTAGCCAGAACTCACATTTTTTTAACTTGGCATAGAGTTGATTATCTTGAAGGGTTTTCAAGACGATTCTCAAGTGCTCCTTATGTTGTTCCTTGTTCTGGAAATAAACGAGTATGTTATCGATGAAGACGATGACAAATGTGTCTAAGTATGGCCTGAACACCCGGTTCATCAGGTCCATAAAGGCAGCAGGCGCATTAGTGAGTCCGAAGGGCATTACTACGAACTCATAATGGCTGCATCTCGTTCGGAAGGCAGTTTTAGGTATATCCTCCTCCTTTACTCTGAGTTGATGATACCCAGACCTGAGGTCGATCTTGGAGAATACCCTCGCTGTTTTGAGTTGATCGAACAGGTCCTCTATACGAGGCAACGGGTATTTATTTTTAACAGTTGCCTGGTTAAGCATCTGATAATCGATGCATAATCAAAGGGATACATCATTCTTCTTTACAAATAGGACCGGGGCTCCCCAATGTGACATACTTGGTCGGATGAACCCTTGTTCCATCAGTTCTTCCAACTGACATTTCAACTCACTGAGTTCAGCTGGCACCATACGATAAGGGGCTTTGGATATTGGTGCAATTCCAAGCAAGGATTGAATTCCAAATTCAACCTCATGAAGTGGTGGAAGTCCTGACAATTCCTCAGGAAACACATCAGGAAACTCCTAGACCACTTCCAAACTCTTAAGTGGTTGGATATTTGAGCCATCTACTGAAAGGCTAAGTAGGAAGGCTACACAACCCTTCCTAAGGTATTTCTGCACTTAAAGAGCTAATATAAGTCATTTTTGTGGAACAGGCTTGGATATCTGGTATTCTATCTTAGGCATTCCCGATCGTGATAGAATCACCCTACCCTCGCGGCATAAGATCATGGCATGGTTCTGGGCTAACCAATTTATTTACAGAATAACATCGTACTGTACCATATCGATTAAGATGGCATCAGTAGGCAAGTGTTGCCCAGCTATCTCTATATCCAAATTTTTTATGCAATGGATACATCTGGTGCGTGAACCCAATGGGTTATATACTTCGATCATTTTATCAACCGGTTGTACTGAAGCGTGGAGTTGTTCAGTGAACTCATCGGAGATAAATATATGAGTAGCACCACAATCAAATAAGATGTAAGTTGCATGTCCATTAACAGGTACGGTGCCTTCAATGAAGTCACCGGTTTCGACTTGTTCAGTCGTTACAGCGTATACATGACCTGCAGCAGGCCTTTGTTCTACTCTAGGTGGAGGTTGTTGGATTTGTGACCGTTGTGGTATTTGTTGAGAGGGTCTGGCAGATCCGGCATTCCTCTTTTACTTATCTGCAAGCTTCTTTATGCACTCTCTTGCAATGTGGCCTACTTTGCCACAGTAGAAGCAACCACTAGTGTCACGTGGACATGGTCCTCTTGCGTGATTTACATGGCATTTTGGGCAGTTTGGGTTGAACTGCAGATTGTTTGGAGCCATGTTCTGTCTTGGCCTCACGACTTGTTGAGTAACATTCTCACCTTGGAACTTTCTCTTTTGAAAGGGTTGTCGTGAACCCTGACCACTTGAGAACGTTTTCTTGTGGTTCCCACCATCAACTACAAGCCTCTTTGCTATAATCACTTTTGATCACTCCTAATCCACTTGAATTTTTGAAGCTGCTACCACAACAGTTTGAAAAGTTTTGGGCATGCTAGTGATAACCCGTAACCTTAGCCCTTCTCGCAGTCCGTTGATGTAATTGTCAGCCCTTTCTTGGTCGGTCTCAAATAACCGGGAGCAATACCGCTGAAGATTTTGAAATTTGGTGGTATAGTCAGTCAGACTCATATCACCCTGCTCCAATTCTAGAAACTTCATTTTCTTTTTGTTTCTGGAATGCAACGGGAAGTAGTTATCCAAGAAAGTTCTCCGAAAGTCAGTCCAAGGAATGACTTCGACTTGTGAGAACTGGATAATCTTAGTGGTATCCCACCACTTCCGTGCGTTGTCTTTCAGTCTATACGTGTCAAAGTTGGTCTTTTTCTCTTCTGGTACTCCCAATACTAGGAAGGCATGTTCTGTCTCTTCGACCCAACTCTCTGAAAGTTCAGGACCGGCTCTACCGGCAAAGACTGGTGGATCGAGCTTGAGAAATTTTTTATAAGTTATTCCCCCAAGGTTCTCGTTGCGAGGTAGGATTGGTTCTTGCCTCGTTTCGCGGATGGCGGTAACCAGATTGTTGAGCGTTTCTAGCAGGAATCCTTGAGTATGGGACTCCTCGCTTGGCATGATTCTCCTCGTCGTAGGAGCCATTTATCTATCACATACAAGCAACGTGTTTTAGTTTCTTAATGTATATATCGAAGCAAAGCTTTATTTACTTAATATACATTACATTTTATAAGCACACACATCGCCCTTATATACAAGTGTCATGCCACTCTGGCGGACATAGGCGGCGAGAAACTATATACATGAGTCTATTGACTCCAAAAAATTATCAGTCTCTTCTAAGAACTGGGTTTCTTTCTTGACCAAAACGACCCGAAGTATCGTTTACTTCCACATTGCCTTGGTACAGGCACAATTAGTTTTGGCTTGGGCGGCACTTCCGCACTCTCAAGTGAATCTTTTGGGTAGATCAGTGATGCCAGTTCACTTGCCCACTCAGTGGCATCATGGATCGGGGAATCCGAGACCATAACAGGATGATAGGGGTTGTATCCCTCTCTCTGGCCATTCAGGCTCGGCGTTTGTGAAACCGCTCAATTCTCCCAAATAATGGCACTATGATTCGAGGAATCCAAAATCATAATGGGATTATAGAAGGAGTTGTTGCATCCCTTATCCTGACTATGCAAGCTAAGCGTATATGATGTCTGTTGATAGCCTTGCGTCTGACCAAATCCCTCAAGAAAGTTCAAGTCAAATTCTACCAGATGTGGTAGTTCATCTGAAGTCGATGGGGTATGGCTACTCCCCACACTAGAGTGATGTGGTCCACTAACATGCGAGGTCTCGTCCCTAAGACCAAGCGATCCCCGCTGACTCATATCGGCAGTATATTTCCTTTAGCATTCGTTGGCAGAATGCCCCTCTTCGCCACTAAACTGGCAGTCTTGGACCTCATATGGGCATACCCACTCATCGTGCAAGATCCCACAATGATAGCAGTACCCTCGTGAGTTGCCATCTATACAAAGATGCACTCAAATTAGTAACTATTATAAAGAGATATACTTACAGTGCGATACGGTGAACAAGACGGATCTAAAACCAGGTTTCTCAGACTCTGATACCAATTTTGTAACAGCTCGGATTTCCAAAACAAAGCTAAGTTAAAAATTTTAATAAATTTCTTTTTTTTTCTTTACAGCGGAACTTAGAAAAACTTTTAGCAGCGGAATCAGACAAAAATGAGTCGTCAGTTTTAGAAAACTCGTAACACATTGAAGGTATGTGGCCAAGTAACTCATTGACCACCAAAGTGTTTCATTTTATCGCAAACCACATGTTTATTACAACATCACTGCTTGGGAAAGCAGTATAGCTTCAATAAAAGGAAGCAGTACAACTCTGTCTAGAAAAACCTTGGAACTTGATGTCGCCTTGCTCCGCATATCACAACGCAGGTTCAACACCTGAAATCTCCATAAAAATGGGTCAGAACCACTGATGGTTTGGTAAGCAAGCAATCACACATTCATTCAACTCAAGTAAATACGTTGACCACTCAGGGTCGCAGTTCCCAATAACGACGCAGAAACCTCCAAGACTTGGCGTATATCGAAAGAGCCTCCTCAGGGCTATGAGTTGAATATCTCGCTCAAGTCTTCATGACTTAGCGCAAGCCTCTTTAGAGTTGTGATTGAAATAACATACTCAAGTCTCTACGACTTAGCGTTGACCTCTTCAGGGTCTCGAATGGATGTCTAGCTCAAGCCTTTATGCTTGGCACATCCGTATCCTACGAATCTAAGGACAGCTCTCTGAGCTTCACTTAGTCGTACGGATATCATTTGGGTTATTTCCCAATCGGTCCAATAATATACCGATCATGACACCTTCACAAAGGTTATGCAGGACTGACTGAACAACGTCTATACACTCATACATTCAAAGTATCATTGTACCTAAGCTAATGCTTTGTTTCGATAATTGTACCTCCCCCTAGGATTAGGGGACTCATATCTGGGCGACAACGCGATGACCTGCAGGTTGATTATTCTATGTATTTTAGATACCCCAGATGCTTGTTGACCTCATCCTACTAGTAGGACGGTACAACATACTAGAAGAGATCCTTACTAGATAGCCGGATGCATCCTGCTACTGCAGTAGTTGGGTTCAATCCTTAGATATTTAAGGATAACCACAACCTCCATACCTCTGAGTGACGGAGGCCATCAATGAACTCTATCAGGTTCGGGTGAAATATATGTCACTCAAGGTTGCGCCATCACCGTCTTCCTCAGTGAGAAATTCTGAAAATGGTCTGCTAGTCTTACAATTACTTGACAAACATTGCATGCCTATAGGGCAGCCTTTGAGAAGTATGTACCCGACCCCAATCACCCACACGGCTTTCACCATGGAACAAAGGTTTTATTCATATGCATGCTTGACTCTGCTCTCAGAACTTCGGCCCTGTCGAGCACCTCACCTCTTCTAGGTAGAAAACAATACACTCTGGCTCAGCGGCCCTTACGAGTCCAGTTGTCTAATAATTCTCAATGAGCATGCACATGAATCGATCTCTACGGATCGACTACTCGGCGCATTTTTACGCAACGAGCTCAGGACCTTGTCAAGGCGCTATCACTACTTCGACGCAACGACTCTTACAAGTACGATGCCCTTACAGGTATCATGGATACGAGTCATTCTGACATTTTTCCAACAAACGACATCGTTGTGCCACTTAACTGGTTGTGGCAGCTCTCCTGCCAACCATTTCGTCAGCACCTCCCCTGCTCTATCGGCAGTGGTGCGACGCCCCTTTCTATATCGTAGAAAGTGTTTCATGAACTGGGTAGCACTCTGCTATATGACAGAGTATTCTGCTATGTTCTTTCTGAGCTACTCTTTGCTTCTTTAGAAATTTAAGCAGCACTTTCTCTCTTTAACGGAGAAAGTGTGCGTTTCTTTTATCCATTTTAACGGCATCTCCTCTCTTTGGCAGAAAATCGCTACGCTTAACTCGGGAAATGGATGTGCACCGTTGTGTGTACCTTTCATCCATCAAGGTTGTTGGAAACCCTGGGCCATAGCCAGGCCATACATATTTGACTTAGTCTTTACAAAAGAGCATTTTGCCAAAAAGCATAGCCTTTCCAATAGGGGCTTCATTCGTCAAGCAGAATCTTGAACGAGGAGCGGTAAGGGAATCACATTGGCGATTTGGAGTTGATCTTCATTTGAATGCTCATTTACGCATCATATATGTAGTATAAGCAGAAGCCTGTTATTTATACAGCGGCGGCGTAAATAAAATGCATATACTATTGTTCAGGGTGTGTAACTGAACGAAATATTCTACATATATATTTGCATAAAGCAGGAGCCTTGGCGTCTTTCAACGCGACAGTGTAAGTAAATGCATAATCGGAAGTGCATTAATCAGAAATTGCAGAAAGTAGGAGCCTTGGCATCATACGACGCGATGACAAAGGTAAATTATATAGCCGATGCGATATAAGACGCGCCAACAGTATCAGTAGATATATACCTAGATCTGTATCCAACGAAAGTTACGAGGCAAGCGAGTGAATACCGAAGTGTCCTAGAGGGCTCAACCAAGAACTAGGGTGAGATACTATTTTGAAGAACGCATATACTGCGCATTCGAACATATATATCTGACGATAGTTACAAGGCAAGCGAGTGAACACCGAAGCGTCCTAGAGGGCTCAACCAAGAACTAAGGCAAGATACTACTTTAGAAGATATACATATATACAAACAAGCAAATACTTGAGAGAGATGGATTAATGAAGCGAACTTACTTTAAATTGCAGAAGAAATGACTTTTGTTGCTTCGATCCGTCCTCTAAGAGGTTCGACTTCAAAAAGAATCAAATCTGGACTTCGGACAAAAAAAGACTTTGACTTTGACTTCAAACCTAGCTAGGTTCAAGTCAAGTCAACTGGGTTTGGACTAGGTCAGGTGGGTTCAGACCTAGGTTAGGTGGGTTAGGACCAGGTCAGGCATGCTAAGACCAGATCAAGCAGGCTCAGATGGGCTAGGCTAGGTAGGGGAGGTTTGGAAAAGGAGGAGAGAGAGAGGGGTTGGCGATTTTTCTAAAGGGGGGTCATCCACTATTTATAGCTAAGGTTGCTTAGGGGCTAAGCAACCCATTTAACCAAAATGCCCTTTGGCTTTTTCAGAAATCCAGCTTGATCTTATCTATCTGACTGTTTGATTTTATCTAGAAGGAATATTCCATGGAAGGTGCTGGAAGGTCCTGGAAGGCTCTGAAATATTCTAAAATATTTTTTGAGAAATATTTTTGTGGGTCCCACAAATATTTTTGCGGGTCGTGCAAAAAAGTCAAGTTTTCGGCAATTTTTTTCAAATTTTTTTTGAGTAGGCCATTATCTTCGTATTGATGTAACTAAGAAAGTTGGCTCGTAGAAATCTCTTGATTTCGTTCAGGTAGGAAGTTATGACCTCTAGAGTGTTTGAGCATATATTCATAAATATACGAATATCCTAAGTATATTTGGGTCGCAAAAATCAGTTCGATTCGCTTTACGATAAAAATGATATTTTTCACTGGAAAATGCCTTAAGAATTTATTCAGGGTTTGAATTGAAAAATTGTGGGTCTTACATTAAGGATGGATAATATCCGTCGCTAAGTAGTATTGGTCTTCAATTTAGTGATGGATTAGGGATGGATATTTATCTGTCACAAAACTGAATCGGTCGATGTTTTGCGATGGATTGTAATCCGTCGAAATTTCGTCACTACAATAGCGACGAATTCGTATCTGTCGTAAAACCAAATCTCTGTGGATTAACGATGACCTTGTGACGAATCATGGTATCCGCTAATTCATCACAAATTAGCAATGAAAGTAGCGACAAATATTTTTCGTTGCTAATTAGCGACTAGGAAATTGCGATGAAAGTTATTCGATGCTAATCTGATGCTAAACTATACAGCGATGGATTACGATTGTCGCTAATCCACAGATTTTTTGTAGTGTGAACTGATAAATGTGTTTATCATTGTTTACTCAATCGAGAAAAATATCAATGATTGATATTATACTAAAATTTGATAAATATTTACATTTTTACATATCAAGAAAAAAATACTTGAAAGTATAGTTTTTAGAGGATCTTAATTGGACCTAATGAAAAATGGGTGCGGACCATTTCCTTTCACACACACACACACATATATATATATATATATATATATATATATATATATATATATATAGAGAGAGAGAGAGAGAGAGAGACGTGCATTTTTATCTTGCTGTGTGGAACATTTGGATCCTATCGTGGAAAAAAAGTTAAAGATCATTGGATAGTGCATGTTGAACTGGATTCATCGTATTCATACTATTGTCCAAAGGAAGAAAAAAAAAGCAGGAAAGACGTGCACAGCACGAAGAAACTGAAAGTCTTGATGGAACTCGAACTCTCTGAAGCCTTTTGACAACAAGCGCACATCTGAGTCAGATTCTAAAGCAGTCTAAGCAATGGCCATCATCCAAGGTGCGAGTCCAGAATTTCTTGTAATACTCGTCGTAGGTGAAGCTCTTGTAAACACGTCCGGCCACCCCATCATTTGCAAGCTCTTCTGCTGCTTCTATCGTTGTATCACAGCTTGGGCACATGAACGAGGCCACAGATGTTCTGTCCTTCTCTGAATTGACGACGAATCGATGCCATACGCTACGATACTTGCCATTGCTCAACGCCTACATCATCATTAATTTCTTAAGCTTCAGCCCTACCCAGTCAGTGATATATATATATATATATATATATATATATATATATATATATATATATATATATATATATATATATATATATATATATATATATATATATATATATATATATATATATATATAGTTAAAGGTAATTTCTCTGTGAGGGTATTTCTGGGAGGGTTTTCAAAACTTGATAAATCTCGAAAATATTTTGAAAAAATCTCGGGTGTTTAAAAAAAGTGAAAAAAATATAAATAACAACAAAAAAGCTAAGAAAATAATAAGTTTTGTATTATTTTTTTTCTAAAGAAACATGTTTTAAAGGTTTTAAAATATAAAAAAAAAACAAAAAAATAAGAAATGTAAACTTAAAAATTTTAAAAATATATTTTTTCCCAAAAATATCATGACATTATCACGATATTTTATTTCTGACGATATTTTATTGATATTATCGGGTACCTTGAAATAGCCAATAATATCATGATATTTTCAAAATATCAGCGATATCAGTGACAATAATATATATATATATATATATATATATATATATATATATATATATATATATATATATATATATATATAAATAAAGGCAATTCATTTTGTATATTCACAATCATAAACATAAAAATTACAAAGTTCTGGGGTTAAAAACTACAAAAAATAGGAACCCCGTGTCAACCCGGTTAGTGTTATATCGAGGAATCAAGTCTCATGTTTGTACCTGTATCTGATCGCCTAGGTTTACGATGAAAGCCCCCGGCAACGGATCGACAGCCAGCCATTGGTGGTCTTTCTGGACCTGCAGCCCGGCAACACCATCTAGGAGGAGAATTGTGAGAGCATTGGGGTCAGTGTGTGCGGGCAAGCCATAAGTGAGCTCGGGTTCAGGACAAGGTGGGTAGTAATTGACAGCCATGTGTTGGGCTTGTGAGCCAAGAGCGTTCTCTAAGTAGTCCTCCTTCATGCCTAAGCTTAGAGAAATGACTTGCATCACTCTTTGTGCAAGCTCTCTTGATTGTTTACTATACTCACCCACCACAGCCCTACAATGAATGTCACAACAAAGGTTTGTACAAGTGTATTAATGCTTGGCCTTCACTACTCTCTATCACAATGACAAATGTTTCAAACACCAACTTATATCTGTGAAGATATAATGATATTTTAATGTTTTTTTTTTCAAATATTAATAAAACAAAATACAAAATATAAGAGAAAGAACATACGCATTAACTGATATGCAAGAAAGGAAAACAGTTGATGCTCCATGTCACAAAGATACGTGTATGACCCCATGCATGACACGATTTTGTGACCAGGAACTTGTTTGGAAGTAATGAAAGGAACATAGGAGTTTGTCCGATTGTCTTCACAGATTTTTTTTGAAAAGTAGGACACAATCCTTTCCTCCATAATTAGGTAATATGGAGACTCATCGATCAGAGCAGATTCAATGTTTGGTGCTGAACACATATAAGGAATTCGGACCATAAAGAGGGGGGACCTCACTCCTCCTTCCGATGGCAAACTTTCTTTCAAGTCTGCTTTTATAATTGTTTAATTTTTAATCAATAAAAACTATTTTTTTGATATTTTAATATATTTGTTAAAACATAACTAAAAATTATTAGAAACAAATTAAAAAATATTAAATTGATGTCAGTACATGTTCGGGGTCGTGTCAGCATGTTTGATTCGTGTCCCTCTGGACACAGAGCCTAAGTAGAGTGTCACCATAACATAGCCTATACAGCGATGGTACAAACACAAATATAGTGATAAGATCATGATATTTTTTCTCTAAACAATAACGTTGTGAGACTTTGATATCATCTAAAACAGCAACTAAATTCTCCTTTTTTTCACGATATGGATATTTGTCACACTAGCTACTCTCTACAATTAAATGATAATAACGACCAAAACCAATACACCAAGAAGAGTTCTTAAGAAGAATATAGAGTGGGATTGATTTTACTTGAAATTGGGAGGGTTATTAGGCCACTCATCAATAAACTCCTCTAGAGGGTGGCAATGGAGACGAAGGTAGTCCCTCCAGTTGTGGACCGTCTCCTTCTTCACGTTAAAACTGGTAGAGAGCCTGAGCTTCTTAGATGGATCATCAGAGTACAGCTTCAACTTCTCTTCAATTGGTAGAATGAAGAATTCACGAGAAACACATAACATTTCCTCAACCAGTAGTTTAGGTACTCCATGATTAACAATCTGCAAAGAATTAAGCACCATGAAAATAGAGAATCAAATGCACCAATTTGGAAATCTTACAGGTGATGAGATGGGGAAGTGTTGGACCTGGAAGAAGCCATAGGACTCGCAGGCATCGTGAACCCGGTGGATGAACCAGGTCCGGTCAGTCGAGCCGAGGTCGATGACCGGGATTGTTTGCAAGGGCCTGACCTCAGAGAACCTTGGCCTCTGGGATGGTGGCCGGATGTAGGACTCAGGCAGAGAAGTGAAAGGGGTGCCCCTTGAGAGGAGGGTCTCTGATGTCACATCTCCAGTTTCTACGGTCCTTTGGAGGAGGAGGGGGGAAGGAGGAGAGTTAAAGAGAGGAAAGTATTGGAGCTTCGAGGAAAGAGCGTCGGGGGTTATCAACCATTATCCATCTCATTCATTGAGTCTGTTGCTGTCGTTAGTTGGGTCCTCTCTCTCTCTCTCTCTCTCTCTCTCTCTCTCTCTCTCTCTCTATATATATATATATATATATATATATATATATATATATATATATATATATATATATATATATATATATATATATATATATATATATATATATATACACACCCTTCAAACACCCTTAAGGGAGAATGCCTGCACAATCACTGGCATGCGCTAATTGTATAAAAAAAAACCAAGGTCCTTCAAGGAATGCACACCAAGGTCCTTCAACTTGGACTTAAAATGACCCACCTAGCCAGAGATGCGTAGAACCCTTGTAGGCATTCAATTAATGTGTACAGGTTGCCCACACGTCCTTACCACGACATGATTTTTATTTTCTTCTTTTGGTTAGTTACACTAAAAAGATCACCACTGAGTCAAGGGGCCTGCCATATGGGAGAGTCTTGTTCAACTATAGTTGCCTCTGACTCAGGGATCGCACCTTTGTGAGCTTGCTTTGTTTTGTTTTATTCCCTAAAACAAAAATATATAGCTTGACCGGATCTGCGGATCCGGTACTAGGCTGTTTACCAGCTGATCTGCAAATCAGCTTGTTTCCCTATATATTTCTCACCCAATCCAAGGCTACTGGCCTTTGGAAGCTACTTGAGCAACAGTCGCTTCACCTTAGATTATAAAAAGCTGAAAACCTAACTCTATACTCCCCTGCATGAAACCTGGAGGCTGCCTTCTTACCTTTTGGCATGGTGCTGGACTATGTAAACACTAAGCCTCGTTGTACATGCTTTGAAAAGGAATATTTGGAAGGCAAAGGGCCATTATGGTAAATGTAGATTGGTAGCTAGGGGTGCACACGAGTTGCTGTTTGAACTTGGCTCTCTCAGAAACACCCCTGTTCAAGCTTAGCTTCAGCTCGGAGCTGAGCTGAGATAGAATAGTCTTGTCAAGACTCATATCATGATGTGCATTCCTTGAAGGACCTTGGTGTGCATTCCTTGAAGGACCTTGAAGGACTTTGGTTTTTTTTTATACAATTAGCACATGCCCGAGTTTACGATATGATACACACTCATATCATGATATGAGTGTGTATCATACCCGTATCGGGTGTATCCTATGATACACCCCTATATCTCGACACACTTTAAAAATGCCGAAAGTTTTTTTTTAGTTTTAAATACCTTTTGAGGGTTGACTTCTCCGTTTGTCTAGAAGTCATTAGAAGTGCATTTTCATTATTTTTTCACTCCAAGAAGTGAATTAAGATAAAAAAAAACTGCATTTATACCATTTTTCACTAAAGAAAAGAGGTTAAGGTAAAAAATCTTTATTATGAGTAAAATTACAAAGTTGGATCCATAAAAATTAAATATTTATATTAAGGTATAAATCAGACTCCACACTCCTCCAAAAAAGATAGTATAAGATGTTCTTGCATGGCAATACAGCACACAAGTGATAAGTGGAAACCGATTGAAAATTGAGTGCTACTATTGCCATAATATTTTTGTTTATGTAATATTAAAGTATAAGTCTTGTGACATGTTCTTAATTGCAGAAGATATTTAATATTTTGCATTGTTCTTGTAAGATATGCATGCAATACTAACTATGATTCTATATTAGTTGATGTTTGATGATGTCTTATGTGACTCATAGCTACATAAATTTTGTGTAACTTATTACTATTTTATCTGATATGATTTTTTAAAAGGTTTATTTTTTTTTTTTAAATTTTTATTAAAAATTTATGATACAATACGGTGTTACTATTAGCCCAACCTTGACATTCACAATGGTCATATCACTACTGCATTATAAGTTTGCATACCAATTATATAAAGTTAATTAACTAGAGAACTTAAATGAACACATTTATACTTTATTTTAATAGACTTTTCATCTCAGCCGTTCATATTTGCTACCTAGACTTTTGTTCACAATCTGCTCCTTTTGTTCAAGTTATGAAGACGCTCAAGCACATTATGCAGCAGGTTTTCCTCAAGCTATTTAGTTCTTTGAGCAATTTATTCCTTCGAAATGATCCGGGAAATGAAGGAAAAGTTTACAATCCTAGTCTCCAAACATGGTGGTGATTTAAATTATAGTTCTCTGCTATTTATGATCTGATCATAGCTTTCTTAGTAAAAAATGACAGTTTCCCAAACAAATTAAAGTTCTGAAGTGCACCATTAGAGTTGATAGGAGATTTTTGTCAAACGCGGCGGCAGACAAGAACTTAGAGGGATAGACCGAATGAGAAGGATCGACAGATGACAAATTAGAAATCATACCGTCATCAAGAAAACAAAACTAAAGTTAAGATGAAGCCACTAAACCTGACTTGAGGCCATCACGTAGACTCTCTCCTCAAAAGATTCTGCAATCCTGTTCAGTTCAGCAATCCCCTCAGGAACATTAGGCAAGTGTTTCTGGAGGCTCCCAAATCTGTTCATGTGGTGGCAGCAACGAAAGCATTTAAGTTCGACCGAATGCAAACGCTTGCGAACTTTTGAAACGCAGCCATCATAACAAAGTTATAAAAGAAAGGAATACCAATCCAATATACACTCAACCTCTGTTTCTTCTTTCAATTCACTCAATGCAAGCACAAAGCACAAACAGAGTTAAAAAGTTTCCAGGGCTCACTTCAAGGCTGACAAATCTACCTCCAAAAAACATTAGAAAAATTTTCACTCTTGATTCTACTCAGAGAAAAGGCAACAGAAACAGAACAAAAATATGATATTAGATTCAATCTCTCTTCTCCCATGTTCCTTCATCAATTTGAACTCTTTGAATCAAAATATGCTGGATGAACTAAACAACAAAATCCAATCGTAGAAACACTTAAATCCGTCCTCGAAAACAAACAGCTGCTAATGAAAATCTCAAACAATAAACATTACTTATTGCAATTTCACACAATATCTATTTCTTCATGTAAAAACCAACAATTCACGATCCAAACTCCGTCTCCGCTAAATGTTCGGGAGATAATTCGATCTTGAACTGCAAATCCGCAAATTCACGGCGATCATTGCTAATTCATCCAAAGCATGCAAACTTCTTTTTACTACAAATACATGAAAAACTGAGGAATCAAGAGACGATCAGATCAAAGATCCCAGTCAGAAGGGCTAAAACTTACATGTTCATCACGATCTTCTGCCGGAAACTGCTCGTGACGTCTTTCCTCCAATCCCCGGCACCGGGCTCGACCTTAAACGTCTTCAGCGGGTTCCCGTCCATGGTTACTGAATCAACAGAGACAAGAGCAAGCAAGAGAGAACCCCAGAAGACCCTGATTTCATGATCTTTCACGGCAGAAGAAACAAAACTGAAGTCTTTGGAAGGATCCTGTTTGGACAAGATTCTGGAAAACAGAATCTTGCGTGCATGGCGAACACGGAAAGGAGGTTTAGCCTCAGAGAAGAAGATGGAATTCAAGATATAAAAGGAAACAATAAGAGATGGGAGGAATTCCGAAAGACCAGAATTGGAATTCCGTTTGCACGTGGAAACGATAACTGAAATCTTCAACTCTAACTACCCGAAATAATGCGTAATCAGTAGGGTAATTTAGTTTATCTAATTATTATGTTTTTGCCCTTGAACTTCATCCGCTGTTTCCACGATATCTTCCGATTTTGCTGCATGGTGACGTGGACTTGAGGAGTAGTTGAGTAATTTCGTAAGATCAACTGATGAGAGCATATCGCGGGTCGTTTTCCCGCGGCTTCTTTGAATTTCCGAGAACATGTGGCTGCCGAGTCGATGGAGACCCAGACTCGGATCGTCTCATCGAACCGGATCGATTAGGTGTCTAGCCGACTGTTCAGGTACGAGTAGGGTGTCAACGGGTTTGGTTTGGACCAGATTTTGGATATGATATCGATTCCAGACCTGAATCTAATCAGGTTCATTATAATACAAACCATACCTAAACTGGATAAGAACTACATGAACCAAACTCGAACCTTACCTGGTAAACCATATTTTTTTTTATCATTTTTACATTGAAAATTTGAGGGTCTTAATTAATTGGAACTCAGGTGGGGTGCAAGTCCGGTATAAAATTTCACAAACTATACTGCGGTCCATGTATTAATCGGACCTTCAGGTTCAGACCTGGGTCTTAATCCGGTCTTCTTATTTATTACCATACCTGGACCCTAAAGGGTTTGGTTCGAGTCGGGTTTGGGTAAACCAGGCCCATTGACACCCCTAGGTATGAGAGAGCTGGTCAGGAGCAGTGTGACAAATATCGCGAGATTTATGAAAATCTTAAAATAGTATCATGAGAAATTGCCTGAAATTTTAAAACGGCAATTTCTCACAAAATTTACAAAATATTGCAAGATTTATGAAAAAACATAAATATCGCGATTTAAATGCAATATTTACGTTTTAAACAACTATTTATTGTGAAAAAATAATGTATTTTTATTTTTAAATAGTTTTTATTAATATTTTCTTATAAAAATATTTATATATTTTTTAATTATTTTTTTATTGCCAAGATTTTGCCGAAAAAATGCTAGATTTATGGATTTTTTTCAATTTCTAGTGAGTTTTTTTGGAAAACGATAAATTGCCCATAAAAACGTTTGTCACTATGGTCAGGAGCAATGTTGTTTCATAAAAAAATGTTATTGCTGGCCTGACAGCGTAGCACGTGTCCCGTCATGCGAGTCTTTAGTTTTTTAATAGTTTATATTGCCCATCAACACGTGTTCTGTAGTTAAGTGGGGCATCACATTTTTTTGTGAAATGAGAATTGGAATGACTTGGATGGGTCAAATGTGTGGGTCTTGTATATTTATTCTAGTCAAGGGTTGGGTTTTTACTAGGCAAGATCATCTGCCAACGACTAGGTCTCGACTGGGTTGAGTCTTTCCTGGAAGGGAAGAATAGATCGCGTTGACTGAACCGATCCCAATACTTCTAAGTGCCTCTTTTAACGCCGTTAATGCTGCGTTAAAATGGTTTCTTGCTTTACTTGAAATAATATCATAAATATCGTTATCAGGTTTTTTTCATAAATATAAAAGATCTACTTCTGATCAGGATCTTCTAGGTCATCCACCATGGCTCCGCTCATCTGGTAGGGGTGACTCATGACCAAGTTGATGGGATGTGACAAGTTAGAAACCCACAAGTTTGGGTCTTCTTTAGCCTTGTCATGAGTCTAAAATTAGGTGTACTCCCTTGTGGGCAAGTATATGGAAGGGTTACATCAATTAACTCAGTGAGTAAGGTGGGTTTTTTTTTATGATTATACAAAACCAAAAATAAATATTTTTTGGAAGCCATGACCTAGACAATGATGAACTTTGCTCATCAGCAATTGTTGTGACTGCTGGCAACTAGCTCCATGGCTATGGAACAAAGGATTATTTTGGACTTACACCAAGGTAGTTGAGTCCCAGACAGCAGCTATCACATGCTAAGGTCTGAACTTTTTAGTTCAGACCTGGGCCCGAAGAGGTTCAGCCAAATAGGGAAGACTCGGGGTGTCCAGCACCAAGTGGCTGGCACCCGGCTCCAATAAGGTGAAGCCGCAGCTAGCACCAGGTGCTAGCTGGGCTCACAAGGGCTTCAGACCTGCACCCACAAGGTGCTTACGCGGTGCACACCCATCCCCAGCCAAAGAGGTAAATCAGGTTGGGTCCAAACTGGCACCCAGCCGGTCAAAACCGGACTGTAGTGCTGGTGGTTCAGACCGGCACCAGTCCGAGGCGAAGAATAATAAAGAAAACAAAAAGAAAATAAAACAGCAAACTTACCTCCGAAAAAAAGAAAAGCTCATAGAGGGCTTGCACTGGGCGCGCGGGCTACCCACATGGCGCCCAGCACCAGCTAAGGCGAAACTGGTTGGCCAAAGGGTCTGGTCTGCTGGACCAAGAAAGTCAATAATGGATAAAGAGGTGATCCTAGTTTAAGGCTCTGTTTGGGAGTCGGCAGGCGGAGGACACTGAAGTGGAAGCATGGAATCCACAACAGTCGCCAGATGTTTGGGAGTATGGAAAACTGATATTTGAGGGAGTTCAGAATGCACTTACTGGCGCCAAATCCACAAACTGACTACCACCGCGGAGAGGTGGCAATTTCCAAAGTTTATCCCGTTGCCCACCTGCAATGGTCCATGGCCATCACACCAACTTATTTGATTACCTGTTTGGAAATTGGTATATGAAAAGACAACTATGAAATCCATACATCCTCCCAAAAACTTCAAAATTGATTTGGTAGCTAGGTGCCTGCAAAAATTTTGAAGGTGCTCTTAAACAGGCAGGTGAAAAATATCAAATACACAGGATTTGTGGATTTCATACTTGGACTGGCAACTCCCAAACAGAGCCTAAGATTCCTTGAACGAGCTTAGCTTGGCCAACTGTGAGAATTGACTCAAGGGATATAGGTCAGTCAAGCATTTCTAGCCAAGGCTAGGGCTAGGTTTTTATGGGCAAGATAGTTTGACATGTTAACTGAGTTAGCCAAGTCCTCCTATGGCTTGGGTTTAACTTGACCAATTCTCCCCTAGGCATAGAAGGTAATAATTGATTGAGCTTTCCAAGTTGAAACCCCCGTTATTTCCAGTACCATTAGTAACGCTATAAGATTGTTATTTTGTGGTACTTGGGAGTGTTTGGATTTGTAGAATTAGGTGGAATTGGAATCCAATTCTACAAAAGTTAACTTCTCTCATGCTTTCTTTTCAGTGAAAGAATTTTGATGGAATTGGATTCCACTTTCACCTAAGTTCATGAATCTAAACACACCCTTAAGAAGAGTCACTAGAATATGAGAACTAAAAATATGGGCATTTCCAATGCTTTTTTGCAAATTCAATCATGTGCATGTGCTTGGCATGATGAATTTGCTAGGAATCAACTATTGGATATGCATTTTTGATAAAAAAATGTGATTTTTGAATGCTTGAATATTTGTGATGATAGAGTCATTGATTTTAAAGCCTTAAAAAATCTCGTTTATAGATCAAAATCTGATGATTTAAGACTGGGATTTTATAAAACCAAGCATGTAGATCACATCATATGATTAAATTCAAGAGAAAAGAAAAAAAAATCTATGAAAATCACCCTTCACACATTAGTTCTCATATTCTATTGACTCCTCAAAATAGTGTCACAAATATTTATCAGAAAAAAAATCATAAATATGATAGTTGGCTGATGAGAAGGATATGGTGGACCACACAGGATGAGGTGATAAGCATTATCACCATTCATTGGTGATAAACCATTGTCACCCTCGATTTTTGTCATCTTCACCATACACTGCAGCAACCAGCAGGGTCTACTATGGTAAATGGCTCTTATATACCATGGTTCACTGATTTTTATCATGATGGGCAGTGATGGATGGTGGTGATGCCTTATCACCAATTGATGGTGCTAACGATTATGCACTTAACCTGCCCTCCTGAAGGCCCTTTCTTTCACACATTTTTTTTTTATGATGAAGGAAAACCTTCAGTGATGATCGGATCACTTGGGCCTACCTCCCTACAAGGTAAAACTTCAGGTTGAGGATGCCGCCACCCAACCACGAAAAAGCAACAGAAGTCCCCCTGCGCTAACAAGATTCGATCCTCGGCCTTCAACTTGACACAAGACCCCGCTGACTACATGGGTAACCACAACTGTGGTTTTCTTTCACACTTAGTAAGTGCTTTTAAGTTATGACTTGTCCAAATCAGGAATAGAAGGAAACAATGGATTGAGATGGTGTCCAAATCCATCCTATTACTGCTGTTAATAACACCCGAAAATTTGTTTTTTAGTGTCAAGGAGATTCGGTTTGGTACCCTCGTGGGTAAGGAACTCTTTAATTGGAATTCAAAGTGGGAGGTTGTTTTGGCCAAATCTAACCTATAAATGCGTTCAGCATGATCAAAATAGTAAGAATCAATTATTATTTATTTTTAATGATAAGTAGGGATCAATTCTTGGGTATTTTTATGAAGTAAAAATATGATTTTATGAGGATTGAAAATTTAGTATGTTGTTGCTTTTTCAACACTTGCATAAGCTTATATACATGTTGGGATAACATGATCCAAACACCTATGTCAATAAACTCAAACATATATAGATCACATCTAAAGGATCATATGTTCAAAAAATATTAAAAATTAAAGATATTAGAGTTTTTTTATAGGGGCTCCTTCCCCGCAGCCTGCAAACATTAACCTTAGGAACATGAAATGTCATACGTACTTAAATCCAGATTCTCTTTTTTTTAAAAAGCTTCTGATCTTCCATCCAAGGATATGGCATGGATATGCTGATATGGTATGGACCCTGTGGCAAGATCTGAAGCTATTTACTGCCCTAGCATTAGTGTTCCTACTTGAATTTCCCACCCGTACGCTTTTTGTTCCTATTCGAGCTTACCGTAACTCTTGATTTTTCTCTTACCTTTAGAGTGCCCACCTTACTTCAATAGTTTAGGGGGAGCCATTTTCCTTAACAAAGGCTAACAAAGCTCTATCTGGCATGTCATCCTCGAAATTAAGAGATCCTTGGTATAAAGGAGATAAATGCCAAATCCTTGAAATTAGGAATGTGTTAGATTTTTTGCTCAAAACTACCAAAGTATATCCTCTATCTTTTCATTTTTTTCAAAGCACGTGTATAGGGTTTCTTACCCCCATATTGAAAGTTGTAAGAACTTTCTTTGTCTCTATAAAGGAAGGTGGTGCCTCAAAGGACATAACCCTTAAAGGCATTAATTTTTGAGCTTGAACTAACCTTGAATCTTGGATTACAAACAATTTATATTTATATTTATATTTGGTTTGGTCTAGCCTTTGACTTTCTTCTCAATACTTGAGAAAGTTTTAATTCTCAAGTATATTTTTGACCATTGACCAACCATTAAATAAACTTTGACTTTGCTTTAAAACCTTCTTGGATCTTATCTGCATGAGCATTTTGAACCCTGCTCAACATTTTTGCATGAGCATTAAGAGTCCACATGCAAGGTCCACAACCGCCCAACCATACTTTTGATCCTATTTTGGATGGTCATATACCTAGCAAGGTCATTTCAGACCCTGTTTCTATTCTTTTTGTCTATTTTGAAAGCCTTTTTCTGGCTAGCCATTTGGCCAACTCAGGCCCATTATGGCTAGTCATTTGGGTTGTCTTAATGGCCATTATGATAGCCGGTAGGTTGGAGCCTATATAAACCCCGTTCTCTCTCCTCATTTTTCATCCCTCACTACTCATCTCTCTTCTATCCTCTCTCCTCTCCCATGAGCTTTGCTCTCTCTCTCTCTCTCCTGTTTTGAAGTTCCAATTTAGATCCATATCTAGTTGTATTTTGGATCTAGATCCAGAGTTGATTCTAGATTATATCCCTATTTAGGATCCATATCTGATTATAGTTTGGATCCCTATTCAAGATTCATATTTAGTTATAGTTCAAATCCCTATCCAAGATTCAATCTTGGTTATAATTTGGATCTCCATTTAGGATCGAGATCCATTATAGTTTGGATCTCTATCCAGGATCTAGATCTATTATAGTTTGGAATTCCTATCCAGGATCCATATCTATTATAGTTTGGAATTCCTATCCAGGATCCATATCTAGTTGTAGTTTGGATCTTGACTCAGTTACCCAAGATCTATACTTGATTCAAACATAGTCAAGAGGTTGTTCAAGGTGGTCCATGTCAAGGTTGTTGGGCTCACCCTGTGTAGGGTGTGGTTCGATCATTCACGAGAAGGAAAAAACTTGGTTATATTTTGAGAGCTGATCATGCATACATTTTTGCACTTTTATTCATCTTATTTTATGCATGATCCATGTTAAAATCGTTTTAAAAACTCATTTTTATCGTTAGTTAGAAAAACTGCATCGAAATTGAATTTATTGAAAAATCACATATTTCAAAGTTTTCCTGCATTTGCTTTAGTGTTTCTATTAGTTTAAGAGTTTTCTTAGTTATATTTTAATTAGATTAGGTTTTAATTGGCTAATGTAATTAGTTTAGAAAGTCTGAATTTTGACAAACATGTTTTCTAAAATAAGGCCTTTGTTGGAAATTATTAAAAATTCTTGGTCTGGTTTTAAAAAATTGGTTTAACCTAATTATAATATTATAAAAAGGAGGTGAGAAAAGGAGAACACGTTTTTCCCCAGCAGCTCACGCCTCCCCCTTTCTCTCTTTCTTTTCCTCTCTCAAAAATCGGTTTCTCTTCTCTCCTCTCTTCCTCTCATTTCCTTCCTTTGTTTCTTCTTCTTCCTACTGTTAACCACTTCATCGCCGGTTATATCTTCATCTTCATCAGAGAAGTGCAGTTGCAGCTCGGGATCAACCACTCTTTTTGCAACCTGTCCAGGCAAATATTCGGTAACGTTTTATCCTTCTTCTCCCCTTTTCTTTTTACGTGTTTCAGATTAGTTTCTTATTTTTGCTGAAAAAGAATAAAGAAAAAAAAATGTATCCTGAATTTTGTGTTAGATTGTGTTCTTGCAATGTGTTCTGTAGGGTTAACGTGTATGTGATAGATAGGTCTGTCGTGTTGGCTGGCGTATTCACGTTTTCGTCATAGTCATGTCCAGCAAATAGTGGTCGTCCACTAATCTGCGTGTGTTGCAGTTTTTGTTGTGTGGTGTTAGGTAGTTAATCTTACCGAGTAAGTAGTATGCATGTTCGGTAGCTTAGTGTACACAATCTTGAGTTGCTCTTAATAATAAAAAGAAAAAAATACACAGCGTTTCACGCTGTAAAGAAAAAAAATCACGTTGTTGGGCATACTCCAGTTGCAGCCGTTCACTTTGAATGTTTTATATTGCAGTTGTGTACTTTGAATAGCTTACAACAATTAGGATCAGTCGATTCTTTAGTCAACAACTTTTTATATGGTTAGGATTAGTCGTTTTGTGTTATTTAATTTCAGCGTTGTGTAATAGTTAGGTTCAATGTTTGTGTTAGTTTTTTTTATTCAGTCATGATTCTGTCATAGTTTTTATTCAACACTTGTTTATTACATATGTTAGATAATTTCCTTAGTTGTTTATTAAGTATTTCATTGCATATGCTCTTTACTCATTAGTTGTTTATTAATTATTTCATTCCATAGGCTGTGTACTCATTAGTTATTTATTAATTATTTCATTCCATAGGCAGTGTATTCATTAGTTGTTTATACTATTTGCTAGTTTATTTCATTAGCAACTAGGTACATTAGCTTAGTTAATAGTTATCTTCATTAGTCAATCAATATTGTTCTTTTGTTTTTGTTTACATGGCCGTTAGATTACATATGTAGTTTAAGTATTAGATTCCCTTTAGCTTATTATTTACTGTGTAAGGCATTCAGTCGTGAGTTCCTATTTACATTGATTTTTATTAGTTGAGTAGAACAATGTGTTTAATCTTGCGTAACTTTTAATTAATGTGTGTTTAAGGTTAGCCATTTAAGATGTACTGTATTAGTTAGAGTGAATTAGATTAGCAAATTAGTTGATGTTGGTTCATGTATTGATTTGATTCATGTTAAGTGTTTGTTAGTTATATTAGATTTAGTAAGTTAAATTCATGATTTTTTAGGTAGTAGATATTAGTTAATTTGTTTTAGTAATTTTCATGATTTTCATTTCATTCCATGTATTTAATGTGTTTTAAATTCAGTAGTTCATAATTATTTTAGTTTAGTTAGATCATTTTACATTAGTTTCATAACTTGTTAGTTTGTTATGCTATTTCGTCCTTTAGTGAGTTTGTTACTTGTCTAGTTAGTTTAGATCTTTGCTTTGTTGAATTTTAAGTTTAGATTTAGTCTAGTTTGTCTCGTTCCTGCTGCTTGTTTTGTTTTTGTATCTTACAGAGAGTGTCAGAATGTACGATGGAGCTCTTTTCGTGCCCTAAAAGCACTCTCGGAGGTCTTCTCAAGCCCTTAAAAGTATCCTCAAAGAGCCCTCAGAGGGCAAAAGAAAACATGCATTACCTGTTTCATTGAGGAAACAAAAAGAGGGAAGGACAAAGGGAAGCAAATCAATTCAAAGGGAACAAAGACTCAAGCACTGAAGACACTTTTGCTTTTCTTTTTAGATTAGGGTTTTATTTCATTTTATTAATTGGGTCTGTAATAAAATCATTTATTTATTTTGTTTAAGCCCTCTGCGTAGGGCCGTACTCCCTTAGTTAGTTAATTATTTAATTAATTCTTTTTATTTTGGCAATAAAGAGTAGTTTAGATTGTGTGTTTGAATACAAAGTATTTTCCGTTCCCTGAGATCGACCCGGACTCCACCACTCGTGCGAGCCAGTTTTTTTATATTTTTGGTGTCTAGCTTTCACTGGATTTTCATTAAATATATTGTTTTAAAAATGGTTTTCATAAAACTCACACCAAGAGCGTAATTGCACGAATACCCATTACACTGAAGACTTGATCCTAAGTGGGACAACTATCACTTGAAAGATTGCGTATTTACCCGTGCTTCTGAGTTCACTGGTTCAATCTCAGTTGCCTGACCCACTATGTAAGGTAATTTTTCAACAATTTTAAAGCAATAGTTCTGCAATGATGACTGTAAAGGTTGGAAACCAGATGCTGCCCAAGTTATCCCAGTTTGATGACACCAATTTTAAATGATTACAATACAAGGTGTTCATCTTCTTCATAATTGCAAAAGTGGTGCATGTGCTTACGGAAGACTATCCAAAAGAACGGGAGAACAAAACCATTGTTGAAAACCACAAGAGACTAAAGTGAAAACATGACTTCATGTGTCGTATACACATACTAAATGCACTCTACAACACCTTGCTCGACCTCTACTCAGAAGTCAGCACTGCAAAGAAGCTATGAGAAGCTTTTGAAAGAAAGTACAAAATAGAGGATGCAGAAAATTGAAAGTTTTTAGTTAACAAGTGTATGGATTTCAAATTGTTTGATGATAAGTCACTGCTACCTCAAGTACATGAGATACAAATCTTGGCTAATCAGATCAAGTCTTAGAGTATGAACCATGAATCATAACAGGTAGCTACAATCATTGGGAGATTACCCCTATCTTGAAAAGATTATCGAAATGAATTTAAACATAAGAATGAGGAGTTTACCTCAGAATAACTTCTTCAACATCTTAGAATCGAGGAGAAAACTTGATCTCGAGATAAGAAAAATGATATAAAAGAAGTTCGAGCTAAGGTAAATATGGTTAAACGTAAACCAAGTTTCAAACCCAAACTTAAGAACAAGAATAAGAAATCCAAATTTGATGCTAAACAGAGAAAGACAATTTCCTACTATACTTGTGGAAAACCATGTCACTATGTGAGAGAATGTCGACATAGAAAAAAATTTAAGGGCAATAAAGCTAGTAAACTTGATGACGACCTAGTGGTTGTAGATAGTGAGTTATTTATGATTAATTCAGATAAAAGGTGGTACATGAATTTTGGATCAACGATCCATTCATGTAATGCTAAAAGTAAGTTCAAAACATATGAAATCATGAAAAAAAATAATATTATATATATGAGAGATAAACATGAAGCTAAAGTTCATGAAAAATGGAGTGTGAAACTTTACTTCACTTCCGAAAAATGTCTAACTCTTCAAAATATGTATCACATACCTACCATTACAAAAAATCTTGTATCCACCTATCTGCTTACAAATCATGGTTTCAAAGTTATAATGGAAACCAATAATATTATACTATCGAAGAACCCTAAGTTTATAGGCAAAAGATACACCATCAATGGGTTGTTCAAACTCAATTTGAGTAATAAAGTTGATTCTTATGTTGTTTATATGCTTGACTCTTGATTTATGGCATGTTAATTAAAAATATTTGAGAAGCATAGGTAGCTTAGGACTTATTTATAAATACAAAATTGAACATTTTAGAAAACATGATGTTTGTATTAAAGTAAAGTTTGCGAAAAAACCATTTTAGAGTGTTGAAAGGACTTCTAAATTATTAGATTTAATACACAATGATGTATGTGATTTAAAAATTATTCCAACTCATAGGGGTAACAATTATTTTATAACTTTTATTGATGATTTCACCAAATATGCCTATGTCTATCTCAGGAAAATAAAACATGAATTATTTAAAAAATTTAAGATTTTCAAAGCAGAGGTTGAAAACTTTCATAATAGTAAAATAAAGTCTTTTAGATCTGATAGAGGTAGCGAATATCTTTCAAATAGGTTCATTGAATTTTGTAAAATTCATGAAATACATAAAAAAAATATTGGTCCATATACTCCTTAACATAATGGTGTAGTTGAACGTGAAAATAGACCTAATTGACATGGTTAATTCAATGCTTATTAGTTTTGGTATAGATTATAACCTGCGGGGTGATGCATTGCTTAGTTTATGTCATATCTTAAATAAAGTTTTATATTCTAAGTCAAATACTATATCTTATAAACTTTAGAAAGAGAGAAAACCAAATTTAAATTATTTAAAGGTTTGGGGTTGTATTGCTTATTAAAGTTTACTGAACTAAAATTAACCAAACTAGGTCAAAAAACTAAAGCATATGTCTTCATTGGATATTCTCAAAATAGTAAGACATATAGATTTATGAGTATTGAAACTAAAGTGATTTTAAAAACTATCTAAACCGAATTTAGAGAAGATTTAACTTTAAAATCACTTGAACCTCCAAAAGTGATTGAAAATAATCAAAGAAAAAAAAATTATGAGCCTGAAAGTCCCAAAATTTGAAAAAATAAAAAGTCAAGAAAAGCAAAAGACTTTGGTCCTGATTTTAATCTCTACATCACAGATAGAGACCTTGTTTGTTTTTTGAAATCTATGACCTCTCCTGATGCTCTTTATTGAAAGAAAGCTATAGACAGTGAATTAGATTCTATCATGAAAATAAAACTTGAATTTTTGATTGATTTACCCTCTTATTTTAAACCTTTGGGATGCAAATGAATTTTCAAAAGAAAACTTTAAATTGATGCCTTTATTGAAAAATTTAAAGCTAGACTAGTAGCTAAAGGTTTCAAACAGAAACTTGAACTTGATTATTTTGACACTTATGCTCTTGTAAGTAGGATTACATCTATTAGAACTTGGTTGCTTTGGCATCAATTTATAATTTTAAAATTCAACAAATGGATGTCAAAATTGTCTTTTTAAATGATGTCTTAGAAAAAAAATTATATGAAACAACCTGAAGGTTATATCACACCAGGTCAAGAAAAGAAAGTTTACAAATTTTTAAGGTCATTGTATGGTTTAAAACAATAACATAAGAAATTGGATAAAGTAGTCATTTAATATGATTTTAGAATTCATGACTTTGAAAAATACATATATAGAAAACAATACAACAATCCAGTGGATTAGCGATGACTTAAATCCATCGCTAATTCGCCGCTAATCTGTCGCTAACAAGATTAGCGACATATATCTTCCATCACAAATTTTTTAACGCTAATAAGCGACAATATATATTCGTCACCCATTCCGTCGCTAAGCAGCGACATACTGTATTTGTCGCCAGTTTTGTCGCTAAGTTGTGATGAAATAACGAATGACAACTTCTGTCGCAAGGCTGTCGTTACTAAACGTCGACTTCGGTTTGGCGACAGATTTATAGTCGTCGCTACCTTCAACGATAATAATAAATAGCGACGGATATATCCGTCATTAATCCGTCGCAAACAAGGAAAAAATTAAAAAAAAATAATTGAAAATTAAATATCGAGAAAAAATTTCTCGTACAATCTATATTTTGTGTGAATAAAAAACAAAGTACACATAAAAATACATATAAAAGGAAACTAAAACAATTAATCATTCCACTTTAAAATTCGCAAGTTATAATTATTTACAATTCAACATTTATATTTTTGAAACAAAAAGAAAGTAGAACAAATTCAACACATTAATCTAATCATCGCCAAGATTTTGTGCGTCTTCTTGTTCATTGCCTTGATCTGTCCCTTCAGCTCCACTACACTGATTATCGCCAGCAACCTATACAAGAAAAGAAATGTCAGTATTGATAAATAAAATATATTGAAATAAATTATACACTATACGTGATTCTATCATGAATGATATGTGTTCTAAGGCAGTAAAAAACTCTATATGTGATTATATCATGCTCATATATGCTCTAAGGAAGTCAGAAAAACTCTATATGTGATTTTACCATGCTCATATGTGCTCTAAGGCAGACAAAAAACTGTACATGTGATTCTATTATGCTCATATGTTTTCTAAGGCAGTTAAAAAACTGAATATGTGATTATATCATGCTCATATGTGTTCTAAGGCAGTCAAAAAACCTTTATATGTGATTCTATCATGCACATATGTGCTCTAAGGCTAGCAAAAAACTTTATATGTGATTCTATCATGCTCATATATGTTTTAAGGCAGACAAAAAACTGTATATGTGATTATATCATGCTCATATGTGTTCTAAAGCAGTCAAAAAAACTGTATATGTGATTCTACCATGCTCACATATGTTCTAAGGCAGTCAAAAAACTGTATATGTGATTCTATCATGCTCATATGTGTTCTAAGGCAGGCAAAAAACTGAATATGTGATTATATCATGCTCATATGTGTTCTAAGGCAGTCAAAAAAATTTTATATGTGATTCTATCATGCTCTTATGTGCTCTAAGGCAGTCAAAAAATTGTATACGTGATTCTATCATGCTCACATGTGTTCTAAAGCAGGCAAAAAACTGTATATGTGATTATATCATGCTCATATGTGTTTTAAGGCAGTCAAAAAAACTGTATATGTGATTCTACCATGCTCATATATGCTCTAAGGCAGTCAAAAAACTGTATATGTGATTTTATCATGCTCACATGTGTTCTAAAGCAGGCAAAAAACTGTATATGTGATTATATCATGCTCATATGTGTTATAAAGCAGTCAAAAAAACTGTATATGTGATTCTACCACGCTCATATGTGCTCTAAGGCAGTCAAAAAATTGTATATGTGATTCTATTATGCTCATATGTGTTCTATAAAAAAAATTAAATATGAAACACATTAACTATGACAAACAACTGTATACCGTGAATGAGGACCACAATCTGTCTATCACCTCTTTTGGATACTCTTTCCATTGAGCGTCCGATCCTCGTAGATGTTGAAGAAGTGAATTCCTAATCTCGCGTACTACTTGTGGCTCAAACCTCGTGCTTCACATAAATTGGTACACAATAAATATCAATATAAAATATTTATAAGATATGCAATAAGTAAAAACGAAATACTTACGGTCGATTATCGATATACACTATTTGAATGAGTCTTCTTGTGCCAGACTGAGAAGACTCTGCATCCTGTGTTGGCTCCTGACTTGTATGATCAATTGATGCAGGTGAGTTATGTACAGGCGAAACATCATCTGTAAAAAAATATGTAAGAAATTCTCAGAATGCGCATTTCAACTAATCAAACGTCCAATTAGTTAAATGATATACCTATCACAGAAGCCCGTGAAGATGAAGGCTAGGCCTGGCTACTACTGGATGAACGACCACTGTAAGCTCCATGAACCATATTCTAACAAATAAAAAATGTCATATAATACATTCAAATAATTCGCATCAAGTATTAAAATACATTCAAATAATTGGAATACTTGCAAATCATTCACATCATTGCAATACATTCAAATCATTCACATCAAGTATTGTAATACATTCAAATCATTTGCATCAAGTATTACAATATATTCAAATAATTCAAATCATTCACATCAAATATTGCAATACATTGAAATCATTCGCATCAAGTATTACAATACATTCAAATAATTCAAATCATTCACATCAAGTATTGCAATACATTCAAATCATTCGCATCAAGTATTATAATACATTCAAATAATTCAAATCATTTACATCAAGTATTGCAATACATTCAAATAGAGGTTTGTATTACAAGATTTTGCTTACTAGCTTGAGAATTCTTCCTCATCACTTGTTTGACTTTCATATTCTTCTTCTTCATCTTCTTCTTCATTGTTTGCCCATCCACTTTGTATATCATTTGGATAACATTCTTTTATGAATGTTTCATTGACCAATGAAGATATGACATGCATATCATGTGCAATATCGTGACCATAAGAGAAGTCATAGATATTATCTGATTGATAGTAATCACTATCTTCAGCTAACTTGTCTTCCTGTAACTGATCATACTCAGGGTATAGTTTGAACTTCACCTTGCAAACTGTCAACTATTTATTTTTATCTGACTTTTTTGTACTCGGATATGAAGTATAATAAACTTGTTGAGCTTGCGAGGCTAATATGAATGGTTCATATGTTCCAAACCTTGATTTATGATTCACCTCCACAGTGCCTGAGGCTTTATCGAGTCTTGTTGCAGTTGGATCAAACCAATGACACTTGAATAAAGTTACCCTATTATTTATGCCTAAGTAAGTCAACAACATTATTTCCTTTATAACACCGTAGTAATCATGTTCATTTTCACCGTAGCTGTTACCCTTAATACACACACCACTATTCATCGTTGATTTGTTTATACCATAATCTTTTGTATAAAATCGATAACCATTTACGATGTACCCGTTGTAACATTGCACAACTTTGGTCAGACCATTTTCTAAATCACATATTCCTTGATCTTTACCATCACCATAGCGGACCTACACACAAACATAAACAATTATTGTGATCACGACTAATTAAGTAACTTAGTGTTGTTTACAAGTACACAATTTATGTTAGCGTCCTTACCAACTGTTTCAACCACTCCACAAACTTAGTTTCACATTCTTTTTATACTTCTGCATCAGTGAGATGTGAAACTTCTTTTTGCAACTCTAGATCAAATCGTCTGTAAACCACAGATACTTATATTACCGAACCATGTATGCACGTATAGAACATAAAAGGATTTATAATTGTGTTACGTCTATATATACTTACTCGATGTATGGGTCGATCACTGAGCAATTAAAAAGAATATAGATATGTGTTGTGTCTTGCTCTTGATCTGTCAAGAGTCTTGATCGGCAACTACCAAATGCATGCCCAAGTGGTTGAAATATCGACAGCTTGTCAGCTACAGTAAACTATTCTCCATCATCGTTACGAGGCGGGCATGTGTAAAGTGTTGGAATGTGAGGTTCAAAGTACATAGATGAGAAATTTGAAATCTCTTCTAAAGTGTACGCCTCACAAATAGAATCTTCTACTCTTGCTTTATTACGAAACTTTTTTTGAGGTCAAACATGCATCTGTCAAAAATATATATTTCAAATTTGAAATATCTGTCATTGAAGAGACAAATATAAAAAAACATATACCTTTCAAATGGGTACATCCATCGATATTGCACAGAGCCACCAACCCTTAGTTCATAAGGCAAATGTATGATTAAATATTCCATAACATCGAAAAATGTTGGCATAAAGATATGACAATCATGACTCTTCAACCCATATAACTATCCATCGTCAATCTTCACAGCCCGAGCAATGTTAGAGACATATCCATTTGGAAATCTCAACTATCTCAACCATTGACATACATGCTTTATTTGATCAGGTCCAAGCACGTACTTTGCCTTTGGTTTCAGTACTTTGTCATTATACTCTTTGAGTTTCAATTCTGGTCTTTTACATATTACTTTTAAATCCATACGAACCATCAGATTATCCTTCATTTTCCCTTTAACATTTATTACTGTATTTAACACATTATCAAATACATTTTTCTCCACATGCATCACATCCAAATTATGTCGTATCAATAAGGTCGGACAATATGGTAGTTCCCAAAAAATAGATTTCTTTGTCTAATTGTGATCCTTCCCAAATCCAAGGAAGGGTGTCAGACTGCGGGCATCTGTTAATACATCTGGAAAGTATCACAATCTTCTTAAAATCTCTATGCCAGACAATCTTGTGGATGGACCTTCCATTTCAGTTGTGCCTGCTCTAAACACATTCTTTTGTCGTCGGAACAGATGGTCGCTGGGTAGAAATCAACGATGGCACTCAAACCAGTAAGGCTTCCTTCCATGCATCAATCTAAAATCTTTGGTATCCTCCATGCAGTACGAACATGCCAACCTCCCATGTGTGCTCCAACCAGATAACATACCATATATAGGAAAGTCACTGATTGTCCATAGAACAATGACCTTCATATTGAAATTTTATTTTTTGTAGGCATCATACGTGGTAACACCGTCATCCCACAGTACTTTTAGTTCATCAATCAATGGCCTTAAATATATATATCAAGATTTTGGCCAAATGAGGTCGGACCAGGGATCAACATAGACAAGAAAAGATTTAGACACTTCATACACAAGCTTGGTGGAAGGTTGTATGGAGTTACAAATACTGGCCAACATGAGTATGGAGTTGATCTATCCCCAAATGGATTAAATCCATATGTACATAAACCGATTCTAACATTTCTCACTTCTATTGCGAAGTTCTGATGAGTACGATGAAAGTGCTTCCAAGCTTCCATGTCAACAGAATGCGTGATCTTGTTTTCATCGTGTCAAACTTTATTTACATGTCATCTCATGTGTTTAGCTGTCCTTGAAGATATATACAATCGTTGCAATCTAGGAGTGATAGGAAAGTAGCAGAGTGACTTGTATGAACTTCTTTTGATCTCGTGCTACCATTGCCTCTTATCTTTGGCTTGAACCGAGGATGCCCACATGACAAACATGATATGTTGTTTTCTTGATCCTTGAAATATAACATGTAGTGATTTGGACAAGCATCAATCTTTTTATACCCCATACCTAGAGCGTTGACCATAACCTTCGCACGATAAAAATTTTGTGGCAATTTCTCATCTTTGGGCAACATACTCTTCACAATCATGCACAAATGGTCAAAACATGATTGCCTCAAATTATACTCGGACTTCAAATTTATTAGTTGAAGAACTGCAGACAAGATAGTGTGACTCTCACAACCGTTCTAAAGTGACTCATCAGCATCTCTAAGTAAATTATAAAATCTACTAGCTGCATCATTTTGTTCATGCGACATCAAATATCAAATCCATATATGGATTATCGTGCACTACATTCACCCGTGCATCAAAATTGTTAATAAATTCTTCTCCATGAAACGTCTAATTCTGATAATCACTCACAAAACCCTTCCTGTATAGGTGATGTCTAATGCCATGAGGTTTTACAAATTGACTATTCTTACAAATCTTGCAGAGACACCTAATCCGACCTGTGGGATCCACTGTACTGACACTTGTCGTTGCAAATTCAATAAAACTTTCAACACCATCCATATATTCATGCGATAACTCATTGTCAACTATTCTACGGTACATTCATTCACGGTTTGCAGTCATTTTGTCGTATGATGTTACGAATAATATCCTAACCAGTAAAAAGAGAACCATCAGAATGCTATGATGAAGAAAATATCAAATTTATCATATAATATATGATGTCATACAATCACAAGAATTATGATGCATGCATTGATAACTTAATATTTTCATGTGTAAACTATTCATGACACGATACATTCATTTGAAGCATACTTTCATTATACAATTTCACATGGAAGTCATAATCAAATTGAAAGTAACTACATGCAAGCATAGATACAATCACATCAAACATTGCAATATATTGAAATCATTTATATCAAACAAATGTCAAACATGTACCTGCAACAAACACACTTCAATATCCCGCTAACTACTACCATGCCTAGCATTAAATTCACATTCCAAAAATAAGAACACTTCTATTCTCATACATTAAAATCATGCTCAGCATGATCTCCAAACTCCAACAAAGCAGTCCTAGATATCAACAACTAAGTGAGTGTGTGAACAGTAAAGTGTTGCATTCAATAAATTAAATAACATGTGATGTGCTTGCATCACTTACTCACCACGGGTATTTACCTGATTTACATTGTTTTTGTCACTTACTTACCACGGGTGACGAGGCACAAGCGGGTTCCGTTGAGAAATCTGCAAGAGACACTGTGTTAAAATGAAGTCACCACCTGCCGAAAAAAAAATCGAGGCAAGGTCGCCCTCCTGCCAGAAAAGCAGGGGGTTGGGGGCAACCCCCTGCTCGAATAAAAAACGGCAGGAGGGCGTCCCCCTACCGAATAAAAAAATGAGGCATGAGAGCAACCCTACCAAAAAAAACAAACGAGGCAAGGGTCGCCCCATTGCCGAAAAAAAGAGAGGCACATGGGCGACCATCTGCCCGAATAAAAAAATGAGGCAGTGAGGTGACCCCCTGCCGAAAAAAATGAGGCACGGGGGCGACCCTCTGCTCGAATAAAAAAATGAAGCAGAGGGGCGACCCCCTGCCGAAAAAAAAAATGAGGCAGGGGGTCGCCCCCTGCCAGAAAAAAAAGTGGCAGGAGGGAGACCCCTTGCCAAAAAAGCAGGGGAAGACCCCTTGCCCGAATAAAACAACGAGGCAGGGGGGTCGACCCCTGCCCGAATAAAACAACGAGGCAGGGGGTCCACACCCCCTGCCGGGAAAAACAAAACGCCGTAAGGGTTGCCCCCCTGCTGGAAAAAACAAACGAGGCAGGAGGGTCGACCCCTTGCCAGAAAAAACAAAATGCGGCAGGGGGCGACCCCCTGCCAGAAAAAATAGAACGCGGCAAAGGGTCGCCCCCTGTCGAAAAAAACCAAATGCGGTAGGGGGAGACCCCCTGCCAGAAAAAACAAAATGTGGCAGGGGGGCGACCCCCTGCCGAAAAAAATAGAACGCGGCAGGGGGCGACCCTCTGCCAGAAAAATAAGAAGGTGCAGGCGCCCACCGCTACTGAAAAAAAAAGAACACTTTATCTGCGATGGGCGGGGTGCAACGGGCGACGAAACGGGGGGTGACAAGCAGCAGACCGGGGAGCGACGGGCGGCGGGCCGGGGAGCGCCGGGCGGCAAGGCGACAGACCGGAGAGTGCGTCGGGCGGCGGAGGAAGGCGTCGAGCGGTAGAGGGCGGCGTCGGGAGGGTAGGAGAGAGGAAACAAGAAAAGAGGGAAAAAGGCTCTAGTTAGGGATTTACGCAAAAATTAGCGACGGCTTTAGTGACGGAATTAGTAAGTCGCCAAGCCATCATAAATTTACAGGAGTCGTTAGCGACGAAATATTTCTGTCGCTAATGTCATCGCTAAGTAGCGACAAAAAGCCTTCTGTCGCCCAATCCGTCGCTAATCGTCGCGTGTTGCGACAAAAATGGGTCGTCGCTACGTAGCGACGGATTTAGCGATGGATGGTTTTCGGTCGCTACATTCGTCAATATTACAAATCTTAGCGACAAATTAGTTTCTCTCGCTAATCCGATGCAAAGTTGCGACAGAAAAAATCCATCGCTACTTCGCATTTTTCTTGTAGTGAAAGTAGAAGATAGCCATGCTATAATTATTTTTCATTATGTGGATGATATGTTAATTATAAGTTATAATATAGAATGTATAAATAATACAAAAAGTTTTCTTTCATTTAAATTTGACATGAAAGATATAGGATTAGTTGATGTTGTACTTGTTATTAAACTGATCAGACATAAAAGCGGTTATGCATTAACTCAATCCCAGTATATTGAGAAAATATAATTATTATGATTATAAGCCTGCTGCTACTCTGATTGATCATAGTGTTATGCTATCGATTAACACTGAAAAAAACACATTTCACTTGGAGTATGCAAGTATTATTGGTAGTCTCATGTATGCTATAAATGAAACTAAACCAGACATAGCTTTCAACATGAGCAAGTTGAGCCGATATACGAGTAATTTAGCACATGAACATTGAGATGCAATATATCGAGTCCTAAAGTACTTCAGAGGAACTTTAAAATATTGAATATTCTATGAAAGAGAACCCGCTATACTTGAAGGGTATAGTGATACAAACTGAAATTATGATTCCAATGAGTCATTATCCATAAGTGGTTGAATATTTACCCTTGAATCTAAAACAATTGTTTGAGAATCCAAGAAGAAAACTTTGATAACCTATTCTACAAAGAAAGCAAAGTTTATAACACTAACATCGAACAATATGGAAGCTGAATGGCTAAAGAATCTCTTAATAGAGATACCATTAGGAGATAAGTCAGTACCTCCAATAGTTATGCGTTGTGATAGTCAAACAATTATATACAAAGTGAAAAGTAATATTTATGATAAAAAATCTACACATATCAGTCTAAAGCACAATTATGTGAATAATTTACTCAGGCAATGAGTAATCTCAATTAAATATGAAATCTCATTGACAAAAGAACTTTCTTGAGATATCGTATTTAAGACATCAAGAAGAATATGGTTAAAGTCGGTAAACGCAATCATCGATGATGAAAATTTAACCATATGATAAACGTTAAACCATATTGAGTGGTTCAATAGAAAGAACAAGTTTATGAGTGATTGGATTGAGCACTTAATAATTTTTTCATTCCTAATGTCAAATGCTCGAAATTAGTGTAAGGAGGTTAAGTTATAATTGAAATCTTAAAAAGATTTATAGGCCTTATGGTTGGGGTATTTCAAATAAATTTACACCCTTGATGGACTTACCTATATGAGTGTGAAGGTGAGGTCACCTTCTATGGGACTTAGACTTTATCTCTATAGCACTCATGAAACTGAGATACATTACATAACCCTTAATGTATGACTTCTATATATTGGAAGACACACTATGACCACCTAAAGTGAAAGTGTGTGTTACGGTGTTTAGAAGATCAATTGAGATTTTCAATTCAAAGCTAAACTTATTGAGGTCTCAGACTGATTAAAACTAAGTAACAATAACATGGGGGTTTAAACCCAAAAAGTACCTTCACCTATGCACTGGATCTTCATGAACAATCTCTTGAGTCCTCTTTTTATAGTTTTGATCCACGTGGGGGATTGTTGGACTTTTTGCTCAAAACTACTTAAGTATATCTTCTATCTTTCCATTTTTTCCTAAGTATATGGGTATATAGTTTCCTACAAAAGTTTAGTTCTATATTAAAAGTTGTAGAAACTTTTTTTGTCTTTATATAGGATGGTGGTGCCTTAGAGGGCATGGCCCTTAAAGGCGTTAAATTTTGAGCTTGAACAAACCTTTAATCTTAGATTACAATCAATTTATATTTATATTTATATTTATATTTGGGTTTGTGCTTTACAGTTTTGGATTCAGACCCGGCTCAGTTTGGTTCGGTCTAGTCTAGTCTTCGACTTTCTTTTTAATACTTGAGACTGTTTTAATCCTCAAGTATATTTTTTGACCTTTAACCAACCATTAAATGCACTTTGACTTTGCTTTAAAACTTTCTTGGATCTTATTTGGATCTATTTGGACCTTGTTCAATGTTTTTGCATGAGCATTAAGAGTCCAAACAATCTATGGCTGCTCAACCATGTTGATTGTTGACTTCTGATCCTATTTTTGATGGTTTTGTACATGGCAGGGTCATTTTAGACCTTGTTCCTATCTGTTTGGTCCATTTTGGGCACCCCTCCCTGTCTAGCTGTTTGGGATCTCTTAATAGTCATTATGATGGCTGGTGGGTTAGAGACTATATAAACCCAACTCTCCCTCCTCATTTCTCATCCCTCGCTGCTCAGCTCTCTCTATCTCTCTCACTAGCTCTGCACTCTCCTGTTTCAGAGTTTCGGTTCAGATTCAGCTCTAGTTGTGGTTCAAATCCAAATACGGTTGTAGTTTGGAGTCCTATCTAGGGTCTAGATCAAGTTATAGTTTGGATCTCTATCCAGAATCTTGATCTGGTTATAGATCTAGATCTAATTATAATTTGGATCCCTATCTAGGATCCAGATCTGTCATAATTTAGATCCCTATTCAGGATCTAGATCTGTTATAATTTAGAATCCCTCTCCAGAATCCAGATTCGGTTGACTCATTTCCAGTTGTAGTTTGGATCTCAACTCAGTTACCCAGGATCCATACCTGATTCAAACCTAGTCAAGAGGTTGTTCAAGGTAGTCCGTGTCGAGATCGTTAGGCTCACCTAGTGCAACACGTGGTCTGATTATTCGCTAGAATGCAAAAACTCAATTGTATCTTAAGAGCGTATTTGCATGAATACTCATTGCACCGAGGACTTGATCCTAAGTTGGGTAACTATCGCTTGAAAGACTATGCATTTATGCATGCCTCCGAGCTCACAGGTTCAACCTCTGTTACCTGACCCACTAAGTAAGGTAATTTTTTCAATAGAATGGATGAGGAAAGCATGAAAGGTTCATTCTCAAATCCGAGCATTTTTCTCAGACTTAGATTTGAGATCTGAGGCTTTGAAACATAACCAAAGATTTCACTAATAACAAAGATTTCATGGATGTATAAGGGTTGTATGAGACATATGCTTCAAGTTACACCATCATAACCAACGACTCTTGGGTTTGAAGTTCGAACCAATGTTGTCTGAATCTTATCAGAACTTGATTCCTGAATCAGCCGATGTTGATTCTAAATTGAATCGAGCTAAATTGAACAATTTTTAACCAACAGATAACATGTATCATGAATAGTGTGACAAATATCGTGAGATTTATGAAAAGCTCGCAATAATATCGTGAGAAATTGCCTGAAAGTTTTAAACGATAATTTCTCATGAGATTTTCAAAATATCATGAGATTTATGAAAAAACATAAATACTGCAATTTAAATGCGATATTTACATTTTAAACAACTATTTATCACCACAAAAATCCTATATTTTTTATTTTTAAATAAATTTTATTAATATTTTATTATAAAAAATATTTTTATATTTTTAATTAATTTTTTATTATCGAGATTTTGCTGAAAAAATGTGAGATTTATGGAATTTTTTCAATTTCTTGCAAGTTTTTGAAAAATGAGAAATTGCCGTTAAAAACTTTTGTCAATATAATCATGAAAACATTAAAATAATATTCAAAAATTTAAAAAATATTTTAAACCATTCTTAAAATTTATTTAAAAATAAGCCAAATAAGCTCAGTTTCATATTGACTTTTGTTGATACTATACGAATTGGCCAATTCAGACTGATTTGCAACGATACTGACAACATTGGTTGGAACCCTAGAAGAGCAATCTTTTAGCTTGATTTTATGAAAAAAAAGAAAAAAAAAGGGCCCATCAGAGTTTTTTTTTTATTAAAATTTGTGAAATGCTTTTACCTTCTGAGTTGATGGGGGCCATGTCCCAAGTAGGGATGTACACGTGCCGAGCTAGACCAGGTTTGAGCTTGCCGAGATTGGTTCACCTAAAAAGTAGGATGTTGAGCTCGAGCTAGTAAGTTTTGTTTAGAAAAGGAAAAAAATTGAGGGGGCAGGGTTCGAACCCACCACCTCTTGAATGCATGACAAACTATATGCCTTAATTATTTTACCTTTTGTTTAATAAAACCTCTCTATACACTTATTACTGCCTTAATTGAGCCCGATTGCTTGATCAAACTCAGCTCGTTTAAGATAAGTGAGCCTGTGCTTGGTGTCAGGCTCGGTTCATTTAACATCTCAAATGAACCCAGGCTGGGCTTAAACAAGTCGAGCTCGATCGCAAGCCGAGCTTTGTGCACGCATAGTCCCAAGCTTTGTTAACGAACTTGGTCGATTATGGGTTTCAGCAAATGTTGTCACATAAGAGAGCTGAGAATGGAGAATAAGTTGGACAGAGTTTGGAGTGCTTGAAAATACTTGTAAAAAGGATGTGTTTATAAATACATCCAAACACTACCTAAGTTGTGCAGTTCTCCCAGCTCGAGCAGTAAATTGGACTGTCTCTTCGGATCTGGGTAACTAAAGCACCATTTTAATGAGGCCCAGCTCGAGTTTGACCTGATTACCTGCGCACATGGGACAAGCCCACTAAGACCTGAGCTTAGTTCATGTCTAATATGAGCCGGGTTTTTGGACTACCAGCAGGTAGAGGTGTCAATGGGTTGGTTTTGACCGGGACCTGACCCATATGGTCAGGGTTTGGTAATAAATAAGAAGGTCTGACTAGAATTTGGGTTGGACCTGAAGGGCAATTAATATGTGAAGCCGGGTATGGTTTTTGAAATTTCATGCAAGACCCATAACCGACCCAAGTTCTGACAAAGATCCGCTATTTTTCAATGTAAAAATGATAAAAAAATTTATTTTATCGGGTATGGTTGGGGTTTGGTTCATTAATCTTTATAGGATCCGGGTATGGTTTCCCTTTTGGTGGGTCTGATTGGACCCAGGTCCAACATCTCAAATCAGGTTTGAGTCTGGTTCTACTTTGGTCCAAACCAAACCCGACCCATTGATACCCATACCAGCAGGTCAGGCCCTCTCCCTGTCCCACCCGTCTCTATTGGGTCGTCTCAATGCTAAATCCCATGTATATATATATCCACCAATATCCATGCGCCTAGTTGCTGGGGCTGTCAATTGGTCGGGTTTGTGTTGGATAACCCACCAGATCTAAACCCAAATAATCGGGTTTGGGCAAGAAAAATTCTGACTCGAATATTATCTGGGTTAACCTCAGCCCGAACTGAGTAAGGTATAGCTCAGGTTGGGGATATATTTTTGCACAGATATCTGACCTGACCGTGTCAGAGCAGATCCAGTGATCGGGTCCAAACACTTTACAAATGTACTCGGGCCACACAAAACACAGAACATTGCTGTGCATGCGTTAGCAATTTTTTGTGTTTTATGTGACCCGAGTACTTTGTGTGTATTCGGTGCCAATCACCTAGCCGTGCTTTACGCAGAAAATCACTGTTTTCTGTGTTTTGTGCAGCCCGAGTATTTTGTAAATTACTCTAGGCCAATCACCTAACCGTGCCTCGACTTGTGGATCTTGTATATATTTTGAATGTAAAGATGCCTTTAAATTACAGCCGAAAACTTCATAGGCTTACCCTCTTGCCTCTAGAGAGTCGCCATGCTTTGCTTTGCATAAGGGATGACACTCATGAGATTTGAACCTAGACCGCCTGCCTAGCGGCTTAGGTCCCTATCTCACTATGCTAAACCCCTTTGGGGGCGAAGCAGGTTATATGTTCCCCCCTCCGAACAGGGCAGTTAGCTACATCTCATGATCGGGGGTCCCAAAGAGCACCACGTATGTAAGCATGTGTGTCTCGTATCTCCATGTTTGTCAGCATTAATTAGCGTTGGAGTTTGATGTGATTGCAAAGACTTAAGTACCCTCTCCTCCATTGGTGCAAAAAAAATGACGGTTCTTGAAAAGGAGTGGTTGTAAAGACTTAAGTGCCCCGAAGATGATTATTTAAGATCTAGTCTCTGCACTGCAGGATTATCCGAGAAAGAAATCTCCCCTAGAGGAGGCCATGAACATCAACCCTCTTACTCTCTCTCTCTCTCTCTTTTCTATTTCTGCTTCTGTGCACATCCATTAGAAGATCATACATTGCTCTATCAAGCACCGACTGACTTGCACATTGACTGTTGTGGAGCCTGATTCAAAGTTTTTACCCTTACAGGAGGAGGGTTTGGGGGCTCATCCCAGCGTGGGTAGCATCATTCAACTCTCACTCTCTCTCTCTCTCCCTTCTATTTCTGCTTCTGTGCACATCCATTAGAAGATCATACATTGCTCCATCAAGCACCGATTGACCTACACATTTACTGTTGTGGAGCCTGATTCAGAGTTTTTACCCTTACAGGAGGAGGGTCTGGGGGCTCCTCCCAGCGTGGGTAGCATCATTCAACTTGAAGAGTTATGGAGTCTGATTCAGAGCTTTTACCCTTACAGAAGGGGGGTCTGAGGGCTCCTCCCAGCGTGTTCATGGCCTTTTGCCCTTACAGGAGGGGGGTCCGGGGGCTCATCAACCCTCTCTCGCTCTCTCTCCCTTCTATTTCTGCTTCTGTGCACATCCATCAGAAGATCCTACATTGCTCCATCAAGCACCGACTGACCTGCACATTGACTGTTGTGGGTCCTTACTGATGAGCTGCCTCTAAATTTATTCGACTCTGGGTCCTTACTGCACTTGAAGTTGAGTCATTGTATTTTTTGTTATTCGGTGGGTGGTGAGGCCCTCCTCTACTCTCTCAAGACTCTTAGCTTGGGAAATCTTTCTTTTGATGATTGTGGTTGTAATGTATCGTTGAAGTTAAAATGGGGAATGAAATGACAATAGAAATCGCTGAAAATTTACAAAAATAAACTAGACTCAATAACGAAGACACCACTTTTTACAGATTTGGAATATGACCTCCGGTTAGGTACAACGATTTGCTTACTGAATAACACTACAAATCGCTATAGCGTTGGAGTTTGATGCGATTGCAAAGACTTAAGTACCCTCTCCTCCATTGGTGCAAAAAAAATGACGGTTCTTGAAAAGGAGTGGTTGTAAAGACTTAAGTGTCCCGAAGATGATTATTTAAGACCCAGTCTCTGCACTACAGGATTATTCGAGAAAGATATCTCCCCTGGACATCAACCCTTTCACACTCTCTCTCCCTTCTATTTTTGCTTCTATACACATCCAACAGAAGATCTTACATTGCTCCATCAAGCACCGACTGACCTGCACATTTACTGTTGTGGAGCCTGATTCAGAGTTTTTACCCTTACAGGAGGAGGGTCTGGGGGCTCCTCTCAGTGTGGGTAGCATCATTCAACTTGAAGAGTTATGGAGTCTGATTCAGAGCTTTTACCCTTACAGAAGGGGGGTCTGAGGGCTCCTCCCAGCGTGTTCATGGCCCTTTGCCCTCACAGGATGCTACCCGTTCGGGCTCATCAACCATCTCTTTCTTGCTTTGATTGTTTGTGTTTATTGCTTGTTGCTTAAGTGCTTCTCAGTAAGCAGAATCTGGCCCTCATGCTCATCTCGATTGGATTACTGAGATTCCACCAGTAAGATCCGTAGTCCTTCTTGCTGCTAACTCTTTACATTTGCAGGTTGTTTCTTCAAATGATTATAATAATGACAAATATGCGAAGGAGTTCAGTATCAGTGTTTCTAATGCGCTTGCTACTTGTCCTGCTCGGGTTTTGCCAACTCCTCGTGTGAGTTGATCATATGTGAAAACTGAACTGTGGATGGAAGAGTGGGCGCGAGGCAAGGAAGAAGAAGAAGAGGAGGAGCCTTCCATGCAAGAGAACCAGGCGTTCTTGGTGTTGTGGCTGTGCCGCAGCGTGATCTGCTGCTCGAGGGGGCAGTGGGTGAGGAGGGGAGTCTTCGAAATGGCGGTGCGCTTCTCTCTAGGCCACTCCGTAGCGCTCGCTCCGGTCGTGCTCTGCCTCATTTACGACATTCATGAAAATGACAAAACTGCCCTCCATCGATATCGCGGGAAAACGTTCCGCAGGTGGTTGTAATGTATCGTTGAAGTTAAAATGGGGAATGAAATGACAATAGAAATCGCTGAAAATTTACAGAAATAAATGCCCTCCTTCTAGAAAACTGAATCGTCGGTTCCTCTTTTTCGGACGGACATAAATGCCCTCCTTCTAGAAAACTGAATCGTCGGTTCATGAAAAGGACAAAACTGCCCTCCATCGATATCGCGGGAAAACGTTCCGCTGTAATGTATCGTTGAAGTTAAAATGGGGAATGAGATGACAATAGAAATCGCTGAAAATTTACAGAAATAAATGCCCTCCTTCTAGAAAACTGAATCGTCGGTTCATGAAAAGGACAAAACTGCCCTCCATCGATATCGCGGGAAAACGTTCCACTGTAATGTATCGTTGAAGTTAAAATGGAGAATGAGATGACAATAGAAATCGCTGAAAATTTACAGAAATAAATGCCCTCCTTCTAGAAAACTGAATCGTCGGTTCCTCTTCCTCGGACGGACATAAATGCCCTCCTTCTAGAAAACTGAATCGTCGGTTTGTGAAAAAGACAAAACTGCCCTCCATCGTTATCGCGCCAAAACGTTCCGCAAAGTTTGCGTATGTAGCAAGCCTTATGTTGTAGGATTTAAATAGTTCAAAACAATCCATTCTCGCTCTAAGCACTCTACCGGAGATTCTTTGCTTTCATCTCGAGTTGTCGGAGCATCCTTTCCTTTTTACCAGAGCATTTGTTTCCGTCTTACGCGCAGTCGCAGCATCGTTGCCACCTTCTGTTGCGTATTAGTTGTTACTGTTGCTTACTCTACAGTTGGAATATCCAAGTTCCCATCGTTTCGGTGAGTTTCGTGTAAGTTTTCTTTCTTCAATCTGAAGATTGGTTCTTATACAAGGATTTGTATTATGAACCCAAATATTCCGACGATTTCTAATGATGATGATCGTGTATTGTGTTGTGCAGGTTAGCAATGTCTGCGCCTCATCAGATTAGAGATACCCCGTCGTTCTATGGGTTGTCTATTAGAGAAGTGATCCGCCAGTCCCATTTATCTAAAGTTTTTGAAAGATACCAAAATATACTTAAGATTGAGAACGATGAAGACAGAGAAAAAGCCTTGGAATCGTATTTTGCGGAGGATTATCCATCAGATATCGAGGCTGCGGACCAAAGGAAGAACTCTGAAGAACGAAAGATGCAGAACAAGGATGACGAAGAGAAGGCAAAGGCCAGAAATATTGATGAGAATATAAATAGAAGGCGGAGGATTAACGCACAGCAGATGGAAAAGAGGAAGAAGAAGGCGGAGGAGTGGGAAAGGGATGTTAGCAATGTGATGGCGGAGGCTCAAAGGAGAAACTTGGAGAGTAGAGCAATGCGACACAAGGCAAGGCTACTGAAGTTGGCGGAGGAGAGGCAAAGGCAAATGAATAAGGAGGAGGAAGAGAAGTAACAGAATATTCCTCAGTTTGAGAAGAAAAGGAAAGACGAAGGAGGGAGTTGGAGTTCAAGGAAGCTAAGGAAATGCAAAGGCAGCAGAAGGAGAATGAGGAAAAGAAGAAAAGGCAACAAAAGGAGAAGGAGGAGGAGGTAGAGAAGGAAAGAGAAAGGAAGAAGCAGGAGGAAGAATTGCAGAAAAGAAGGAAACAACAACTGCAAGAGAAAGAAAGGCGGCGGAAGAAGGAGGAAGAAAAGGAAAGGGAAAGGGAAAGGAAGATGCAGGTGGAAGAACTGCGGCAAAGAAGGAAACAAGAAATCGAGGAGAAAGAAAGGCGGCTGAAGGAGAAGGAGGAAGAAAAGGAAAGGGAAAGGAAGAAGCAGGAGGAAGAGGCGAAAAGGGAGAGACAAAGGAAGCAGAAGGAGGAGAAGATAAAGGAGAGAGAAAGGAAGGAGAAGGAGGAGGATGCGAAAAAGGAGAGAGAAAGGATGTAGGAGGAGAAAAGGGAGAGAGAAAGGAAGGAGAAAGAGGAGGAGAAAAGGCAGAGAGAAAGGAAGCAGGAGGAGGAGGAGAAAAGGGAGAGAGAAAGGAAGGAGAAGGAGGAGGAGAAAAGGCAGAGAGAAAGGAAGCAGAAGGAGGAGGAGGAGAAAAGGGAAAGAGAAAGGAAGGAGAAGGAGGAGGAGGAGAAAAGGCAGAGAGAAAGGAAGCAGAAGGAGGAGGAGGAGAAAAGGGAGAGAGAAAGGAAGGAGAATGAGGAGGAGAAAAGGCAGAGAGAAAGGAAGCAGAAGGAGGAGGAGGAGAAAAGGGAGAGAGAAAGGAAGGAGGAGGAGAAAAGGGAGATAGAAAGGAAGGAGAAGGAGGAGGAGAAATGCGAGAGAGAAAGGAATCAGAAGGAGCAGGCGGAAAAGGAGAGAGAAAGAAAGCAGAAGGAGGAGGAGGAGGAGGAGGAGAATAGAGTCAGAGAAAGGAAGCAGAAGGAGGATGAGAAAAGGAAGGCGAGAGAAATGAAGGCGACGGTGGAGCCGGTAGAGATGGAGATTGAAAGGCAGTTCGAGGCAGTGGACCCACCAGAAAATCCCAGGTTGGAGCGAGAACAGCAGAAAATAGCGACCAAGGTAAATATATCCGTCCTGTCTGCGAAGATTTAATAATATGTTTAGCGATTTTGGTATAGCGATTACTGTGTTAGGTATTGATATTTATAGCGATTACTGCGATAGTATGTCTGCAACCAATATTATTTATAGTGGTTAGTAGAATAGTATTTATAAGTACAAATGGAAGTAATTTATAATTTGTAGGAATAATATGTTATTTTGTGTTACAGGGAGGTCACAGGAAAAGTAGAGCACCAGGTGAGAAGCTCGGAGGTCGCTGTCAATGGCCTGTAGTTCTGTCTTGGTATGGTCAACTGAGTGCATATCAGAAGGACCGACTACGAAATATGCACTTCGGTGGCCTTTTGGACCAGCAATATTTTGAAACTTGCTGGAATACCATGACTCACCTGGTAAATAAGTGGAATGATAAGACTAACACATTCCAGTTTGATTCTTTTGAGATCACCATGACTCTAGAAGATGTGACGAGGATCACTGGCCTTAAGTGCGATGGCAGTGCTGTCCTATTACGACATTCAAACTATAACACAAGGGAAAATTGCACTGCCCTTCTAGGAATGTCGATGGACGAATGAAGTCAATGTATTTCTGGTGGAAGCAATTCCACATCAATGAAGGTCTCAGTTTTTCGTAATAAATGGGAAGGCCACTCCGCTACTTGTGCATCTGAAACAGCTGACCAAGAGTTGCGCGGCTTCCTTCTATATTTTTTTGCTCTTATATTATTTTTCGATTGTTCTGGTTCGAGAATAAGTTCCATGTGGCTGCAGTACCTGGCAGACTTAGACGAAGTCGACAACTTTGCCTGGGGTGCCGCTATGCTCACACACCTGTACAGTCAACTCCACCGTGCGAGTAATGGTACGAAAACAGTTGGCGGATTTTGGCCATTTGTTCAGGTATTTGTTGATTACATACTTAGTATTTGTAGACAAATCTCATTGCAGTCTGTGGCATTGCTAATAATATTTTTTTTGTTAGGCCTGGGCGTTGGAACATATTATCCCATTGCGTCCACGGTGTGACCCTCCGATTTGTGGTTTTCCAAAGATCGGTCGCTGGGCCAGAATAAACGTCACAGTTTATAATGCTAAGTCCATTTTAGATGGGCTGCAATTAAACGAGGTAAACGTTCTAAAATTGTTTACAATCGCGTCAGCATTTACCATTGAGTATTATAAGTCGTTGTAATGTTCAACATTCTTAAGTATACATCGCTGCAGGATTGTCTTCCGTAGTGCATATCGTTGTTGCCATATCATGCGTAAATAAATTTTAATATATTTGTCATTCGTTATTAAAAAGAATTACCAATGTACAGGTTTTGTGGAGACCTTATGGAGATGGGGGCGATGATGAAGACGTTGTTGCGGAGGCTGCCAGATTGTCTGACCGGGATTTGTGGCTATTCTGCAATTTTGAAGCCGAGATGCAGCAAGGTAGTCGAGTTCTCCTACAATCTGGCTTGGGGCAGTCTATCCCAAATAAGCCTTTGGAGGTGAGAAGGAAGATGAATAATGGTGGGGGCAGGCACGTGAATTGGAGCGATCGCTACAGGGACGAATTATTAAATTGGAACTCAGGTGGTGTCCCTGCCGTACCGTATGATCATGAAGGACGACAATTTGATCCCTTCTATTTCGAAAGCTATTGGGAACCAATGTGGCGAAATTGGAAGATTGAGAAAATTGTCAACCCATGCCTCCCAACTGTCCTTTCTCATGTTATAGCCCAGCCTCTACAACCAAAACGTCATCTCGATCTGGTTAATACGACTAGTCCATCAGTAACAAATTACGAGGAAGACCGAACTCTTGCTCCAAAAGAGAAAACTGTCTCTGCCGCAAAGTTCGAACTTATTGAGAGGGAGAATAAGAAATTAAGGACAGAAGTAAGCACTATGGGGACCCAATTGAATGCAGTGGTGGACATGATGACCAGTCTTCTTAGGCAAGGTTTCGCAACGAGGAGGCCACCCAGGATAGACGGTCCACCAATAAAAAGTGAGAGACAAGTCTATGAAATTTCATCAGATTCGTCCAGTGACTCGGAATAAATCCTAGATTTTTTATTTTTATCACGCTATACATTTGTTGTAATTGTATAATGAGTTAAGGTAACGTGAAATTCTTTTACTGTTTAATTCTTTATTATTACATCTTTCCGACTTTGGGTCTCGGTAATAAATAAACTTTCCTCTATGGGAGGATTAGTAGGTTGATAAGAAGGATGGTTGTCTTCATCTATATTTTCTTTTTTACTAAACTAATTGAGTTCATCATCACTAAAAATATCATCATTTCTAGATAGTAACTTAAACAAGAAAGAATAATCCATATTCTCTTTATGGGATTCATCCTTCTCCAAACCACTAACGTTTCCTAAGAAAGTCACATTCCTAGAAACATATAGTTTGTCGTTCTTAACATCATAGCATCTAAATCTTTTTTGAGTTTCAGAATATCCAAGAAATGCATAAGGAATGACTTTTGGTGAGAGTTTGTCATTTTTGTCGGTAAGGACAAAACATTTACATCCAAAGATTCTTAACCTATTTTAGTCGGGTTCCTTTTGGTATAAAATTTTAAAAGCTGAAGTTTTGTTTAGATTTTTTGAAGAAAAGTGATTTATAAGATAAACGGATGTAAGAGCCGCCTCGACCCAAAAACTTTTTGGAATGTTTTGAGAAATGAGTAAAGTTCTAGTTGTTTCAATAATATACCTATGTTTTCTTTCAGCTAGACTGTTTTGTTGTGGTGTTTTTGGACAAGATCTATGATGAACTATTCTATGGTTTTCAAGATAGTTTTTAAAATCATTTGAAAGATACTCTCCTCCGGAATCAACTCTAAAGATTTTTAAATTATCATTAAATTGATTTTTAATCATCATATGATATGTCTTAAACGATGCAAAGACTTCATGCTTATGTTTAAGGAAGTATATCCAACAAAATCTTGAATAATCATAAAAAAAATAACATAGTAAGCAAATCCTCCCTTAGATACTACGGGTGTCGGTCCCCATAAATCCGAGTGCACAAGTTCAAAAGATTTGTTTGTAAACGTAGATCTTTGTTCAAAAGTCAAGCTTCTCATTTTTCCAAAAAAGCAATGATTACAATTGAAATTACTTTTACAGAGATCTTTGTCTTCGCAATCGCTGTATTTGTCTTCGCCTCGAAAGAATAGCACACAAAGTATTGGCGATCTAAGCCATGAATAATAATTTAACGAGTTCTGACGGCACAAAGGTTTGTATCCATATACGATAATCGTGAAAAGGTATTTGTGTTAAATAATCAATAGATAAGGAAAGGATTTGTTGCCATCGCTGGATACTTCGTGCTTTGAGTCGGAGAGCGATCTGTGGCATCGCAGCATAGTGATTTGTGGGTATTGTTCGAATGTCAAATCACACGTGAAAAACGTATTTTTGAATATTTAAAACTTAATGAGCGACATGGAAAGACGTATTTTTGAACAATAATGATTTCAAAAGGCAAGTGGAGGTGTCGGGAACGCGAAAGATTTGCTGGAGAAGAAGTTGACTGGAGGTTTACGCTGCGATTTGTGGTTATCGTTGAATAACGATCTGTGGCATCGCAGCACAGTGATTGACAGTCCTACGCTGCGATGCCACACATCGCAGCACACTTGAAAAATCCTTCGCATCACGCTAAGATTGACAGTCCAACAATAATCAACAACGTTCTACGCTGCGATGCCACATTAATTAGCTTCGTGCTTTGAGTCGGAGAGCGATCTGTGGCATCGCAGCATAGTGATTTGTGGGTATTGTTCGAATGTCAAATCACACGTGGAAAACGTATTTTTGAATATTTAAAACTTAATGAGCGGCATGGAAAGACGTATTTTTGAATACTTCAAACGCAAGCATTTAATTTGGCGGCGGTTCTCAAAAAAAGGCGGCATGCGAAAAGCCGTATTTATATTTTTTTTAAATGCAATCAATTAATTAGCTTCGTGCTTTGAGTCGGAGAGCGATCTGTGGCATCGCAGCATAGTGATTTGTGGGTATTGTTCGAATGTCTAATCACACGTGAAAAACGTATTTTAGAATATTTAAAACTTAATGAGCAGCATGGAAAGACGTATTTTTGAACAATAATGATTTCAAAAGGCAAGTGGAGGTGTCGGGAACGCGAAAGATCTGCTGGAGAAGAAGTTGACTGGAGGTTTACGCTGCGATTTGTGGTTATCGTTGAATAGCGATCTGTGGCATCGCAGCACAGTGATTGACAGTCCTACGCTGCGATGCCACACATCGCAGCACACTTGAAAAATCCTTCGCATCACGCTAAGATTGACAGTCCAACAATAATCAACAACGTTCTACGCTGCGATGCCACATTAATTAGCTTCGTGCTTTGAGTCGGAGAGCGATCTGTGGCATCGCAGCATAGTGATTTGTGGGTATTGTTCGAATGTCAAATCACACGTGGAAAACATATTTTTGAATATTTAAAACTTAATGAGCGGCATAAAAAGACGTATTTTTGAATACTTCGAACGCAAGCATTTAATTTGGCGGCGGTTATAAAAAAAAGGCGGCATGCGAAAAGCCGTATTTATATTTTTTTTAAACGCAATCAATTAATTAGCTTTGTGCTTTGAGTCGGAGAGCGATCTGTGGCATCGCAACATAGTGATTTGTGGGTATTGTTCGAATGTCTAATCACACGTGGAAAATGTATTTTTGAATATTTAAAACTTAATGAGCGGCATGGAAAGACGTATTTTTGAACAATAATGATTTCAAAAGGCAAGTGGAGGTGTCGGAAACGCGAAAGATTTGTTGGAGAAGAAGTTGACTGGAGGTTTACTCTGCGATTTGTGGTTATCGTTGAATAGCGATCTGTGGCATCGCAGCACAGTGATTGACAGTCTTACGCTGCGATGCCACACATCGCAGCACACTTGAAAAATCCTTCGCATCACGCTAAGATTGACAGTCCAACAATAATCAACAACGTTCTACGCTGCGATGCCACATATCGCTATTCAACGATAACCACAAATCGCCATACAGTGATGTCATCATTCACCTTTCCGCAGAAGCAAAAACCCGCACATAGCGATTGTGAGAAATTGTGGCATACCACTCACACTTGCACTTCCACTACTAAAGCGAACAAAGTTCCCCCTTTACCAGATGAAGCGGTTTACTTACCTCTTAACAAATGAATTGAAGAAGAGAAAATACACATTGAGTAGCCTTTTATTTATAATATATGGATACAACTTTTCACAAGATAACAATAATGATTTCAAAAGGCAAGTGGAGGTGTCGGGAACGCGAAAGATTTGCTGGAGAAGAAGTTGACTCGACTCTACGTCATAGCTTTGCCAACTAAACTTGGTAAATTCACCGGAATTCCTTCATTGTTCCATGGTTGATCTCTCTTCGTCCAGGCATGGCGCCGAAGAAGTGTAAGCTACGAAGAAATGAAGTGTATGGCGATTTGTGGTTATCGTTGAATAGCGATCTGTGGCATCGCAGCACAGTGATTTAAGGGTATTGTTCGACTGTCAATCTAAGCGAGATGCGAAGGATTGTTCAAGTAAATTTTTTTAGGGCATTGATCAAGGTTGAGCTTTAATTTATGATCTAAGTAGGCTGTCAACCGCGCAGGTTATAGACTACTTAGATCATAAAGTGAAGCGCAACCTTGCTCAATGCCGCAAAAAAACTTACTTGAACAATCCTTCGCATCACGCTAAGATTGACAGTCCAATAATAACCTCAAATCACTACGCTGCGATGCCACATATCGCTATTCAACGATAACCACAAATCGCCATACAGTGATGTCATCAATCGACTTCCTGCAGAAGCAAAAACCCGCTATCTATCGATTTGAACAAATTCAACCACGGACCGCAAGTCGTCAATGACAAACGACTATAAACTCTCAAAAAATCTGGCATTGTGGAGATCGGGTCATGCAAAGAGGCATGACAACTAAGTTAATAGCCCACACAAGATTCCTGTGTCCCAAACCTATCTGTCGACTGCATCATAGCCTGTCATGAAAGAAAAAATATTAGACACTGAATTATGTTTCACAAGAAATGCGTACCTCCTCGCAACATCGATTACATACCAAAAGCCTTGTAAAACTGTAACGATCATTGCCGGAAATCTGGTCGAGAGGAATGTAGGTTTGAACGTTTGCCGGTACTTCTGCAGGGTATTGCTGCATGATGGACATTACACGAGTTAGCTATTTGACAAGCTTCACGCAATGGGAAACAATATAATGTTTTACATACCTGTTCATTCGAAGGGCTTTGTTGTTTTTTATTACAGGTTGGTTGTTTCTTAGTCCTTTTCTTGCCAACCAATTCTAGTGCACCCTTTGCCCTCCGACGACTGCGATCAGAGGCAGGTTTTCTTTTGATACCCTGCGCTTCATGAATATGTCCATCATAATCAACAACGTTCACTACTGACTTGTTGAAGATAATGTTTACGCTTCGGCGCAACTTCTCGGGAGTGTCAAGCGAGACATGATTTTGACCTACGTTGTTCGATCCCATTATCTTCGGCTGGTATTCATTCGCTGCAACAGACTTAATGTGAATTAACTTCACTTTTTCAAGTAACTCTATTGCAGCTTTTCTCACACATGCATAACCTTCTTCGCTTCTCGATGCCAAATCAGCAACATGCATGAATGACCTACACAGTTGTTGGTAACGGGAGGCTATGTGGCACTTCTCGTCAACACCAGATTTACTCGCATTGTCCATAACGAGCTTTTCAATCTTCGCGCGTCTCGTCCATCTTCGCATTACGTAAGACTCAGGTATTTCTTGTATCTTCTCTTGATTGAGTGCCTTTAATGCATGACAACATAGGATACCTTTGAATTCATACATTTTGCATGAACATTCTACCCTTCCGTTGTCGACATTGTATGTGACATGCGCTTCTTGCCTTTCCTGATGCTTTTCGCCCTGACAAAAAATATGGTATTTGTGCATATTATCGGTTTGCACCAGTTCTTCTATTCTGCAATTCATGACATGCAACACCTCTTTCTTGATCCATTCAAATACAGTTAGTGTATACAGAGCTGCAGGTCGCATCAATATTTTCATGCCAAAAGTTAGAGGTCGTGTATTGAAGCATTTCACATCTTATTTAAGCTCATTCTGTCTTAGACCGTCTATAAATAATTCATATTGTTCTATGAAACGAAACATTGTTAAACATGAATACAGGGTTTTCTTCAGCGTGGCATGCATAGATTCGGCTCTTTGTGTGCTTATCATACCTGCACAAAAGTATTGTCTTCCATATGCCAATGCCCACTTCTCTTTTTCTGCATATAAATTTTGTAACCACAGACAGTCAGCAAGGTCGTATGTCTTAATCATTTTGTCCCAATCTGACTTAAAGGTGACCTCGTCTACGCTATGAAGTACACACCTTGTAAAATGTTTGTCCAACCCTGTATTCTAATTAAATATGTGTCCTATGTTCTTTGCTGCATTTTGAAAGATATGCCACAAACACAGGTGATGATGTGCATCTGGCCACACATGAAGCACTGCAGCCGCAATTGCGTGATCACCATCTGTAAGTACAGTTTCAGGATGCTTCCCGTTCATTGCCTGTGTAAATACTCTGAACAACCACTCAAAGGTTTCCTTAGTCTGGTCATACACAAAAGCACCGCCTAATATACAACTCTGTGCGTGATGGTTCACTCCCACAAACTGCGCAAATGGCCACTGTTCAGTGTTAATCTTTACTGTAGTATCAAACACAAGCACATCATTGAAGCATTCATAATCTAATCTAGACCTTGAATCTGACCAAAACATATTCACGGCATATCCATCTGCGTCCACTTGCATTGCACTAAAGAAACCATGTTCATTACTTGATTTATTTTGTAAGTAACGAACCAAACAACATATTTCTCCGTTTTTCATGTTATCTGTCCTCTTCCTGCTCAAGTGGTTTCTAAGATCCAAAGGTGTGAATGGCACATTTTCGCGATCACCATCAATGCGGGTAAACAAATTGTATGTCTTCCTTGGTGCAATGCCGGCGCTATCGGCTATTTCAGCCATTGCAACATGAGCTACAGTTACTTTACGATGTGACCTTAGCATAGGAGTCATAAATAATGCAGATAAATCATGATTATGATCACTGATTAAAGTACGCACGACAAATTTCCCATTCAGATGTCTTCTCAAAACCAATCTCGCCTGACATCCACATCTTGATTCTGGCGTGCTCCTAGTTGGATTTCCCATTGATTTCTTCCAACCTTGCTTGGAACAGACATATGTCTTTCTAACCAAGACACCCTGTGCATTTTTTGACCAAGAAAACCTTCTCACACTGAAGCCAACTTTTAAGGCATAATCATTGTAAAATTTATATGCATCTTCTTCGTTATTAAAATGCATTCCTTCTACAGGAACATAGTCAAGTGCAATTCCATGTACATTCCCAGTTCCTACGGTTTTATTAAGTGTACTGACATCAAAATTAGGATCATTATTGAATTGCATTTCTTCTCCTGGAACATTGAAGTCAGGTGTACTTCCGTGTACATTCCCAGTGCACACACTTTTATTATGTGCGTTGTCATGGTAGTCTACCTCATCATTGAATTGCATTTCTTCCACTGGAACATTCAAGTCAATAGTGGGTCTAATGCCTGCACCCTTCTTTTCATGTGCATCGTTAGTGCAGATGTTCAATTCTTCAGTTGGGTCATAAGTATAGATATTCAATTCTCCAGATCTTTCTATTGATTGAGCTACATCGTCTTTATTACAACCTAATGATAAGCTCAATAATGTTTTAAGCAATATATCAATTTGTGTTTGCAGTAACATGGCAAACAAGTCGATATTATCTCACAAAAACGAGAGTCTGTTACTAATACAGCGGTTTGAGATACAATGCATATGATGAGTGACTGTAGGATACCTGATGGGGTAGAGGCCCTTCCTAGCATCTGCAAACAAGCGTTCTTGTCAACAGGTCCCAGCGTCTTACAAATATCGATAAGTTTCCAACCTTTGTAAGAACAAGATCTACCTGCAATAACCAAACAAAGCCTTAATGACACACAAGACGACATGCCTTCTTCATCGATAGCATGATGCTGGGAAGCTACTCACGCCGCCTTGATGGAACTGGTTGGAATGTTTGTGCATCATTGCTTTCTTCCTTAATGCCTAACAACAACGACAAATAAAAGAAGACAGTGGAATGTTTTGTAAGCAATATATCAATTTCCGTTAGCAAGCGGCATAGGTTTACTACGATTTAATCAGGATGCATATAAGAATGGATACCACTAGGGTTACGCAAGTCAAAGCAACGATTTAATGAATGAAAGTATCAAAGCAAGTGCGGTTTGATGTTTGCTTGTGCTGAGCATCGACGTGTCGCTTACCATGCCAATAAAATAAACATGTCGTACATGTGTGTTGACGATAACGCTCTCATAATATCCACGAGGCTCTAAAGCGAGTTCAATAGAAGTCGCTGAGAGAGCAACGATATGCATGCGAAAATCGCTCCGCCATGCATGTCAAGATGTGTTTCTGCACCCAAACGTTTTCAAAGTCTGTGTACAAATATCTTACAAATACATATTACAAAACATATAATATCTTACAAAACGATATGTATAGCGATTTGTCAGATATTGAAAATCGATACAGCAGTTCAGTATTTATAACTTATAACTCGACGATACAAAAACATACTATCTAAAAGGTCGATAAATATATCGCACAATAAATTACAAATCGATAAGGAAGAACTTGAACATAATAGCAAACAAATCGATATTAACTAACAAAAATGTATCTCACAAAAACGAGAGTCTGTTACTAATACAGCGGTTTGAGATGCAATGCATATGATGAGTGACTGTAGGATACCTGATGGGGTAGAGGCCCTTCCTAGCATCTGCAAACAAGTGTTCTTGTCAACAAGTCCCAGCGTCTTACAAATATCGATAAGTTTCCAACCTTCGTAATAACAAGATCTACCTGCAATAACCAAACAATGCCTTAATGGCAAACAAGACGACATGCCTTCTTCATCGATAGCATGATGAGATGAAAAGCTACTCACGGTGTCTTAATGGCACTGGTTGGAATGTTTGTGAATCATTGATTTCTTCCATGATGCCTAACGACAGCAGAAATGAAGAGAAGACAATGGAATGTCTTGTAACACAAGGCAAGCACGAGAAGGCGACAGTGTGTTGTACAACAGGATAAAAAACAAGGCGGAAAGCTCGACTGGAGACGAAGGCAAAGTTTGCGTTGATAATGGGAGCACTGTTACATCAGATGGCGCAGGCGAACGTCTCCACTTTAAATGGTTAACATCAAACTTTTTGGAATGAGGACTTTTTTGTCCTTTTCCCCACCCGTCGTTTCACAACTTTTGAATGGAAGATATTTTTGTCATTTCCTCGAACCGTCATTTCAGGGCAAGAAAAGCAAGTAAGGGTGATTAAGTCTTTGCAACAGCACCAGAGTCCGATGCAAAGTTATGTCAACATACACGGGAATACGAGCCCCATGTGCATGAATACGTGGCGCTCATTCGATCCCCCGAACACGGACGTGGGATTCAGTGAATCATCGGGGGCGAACATACACAACCCTCCCCTTTGGGGGCGATTGTTGTACCATTTGCATCTAACATTAGTAGCGATTCTGAAAGTAAGAAAAAATGGAGCAGGCTTTTGGTAGAAACACTTTCATTGCAACGTACATGGCAATCACAATATTAAAGGCTTAATCTTTACATGCACAGCTGGAGTTATTTCGGTGAAAAAAAAAAAATCTCCGGCAAAATTAGGGGTGTAACGGGTTGGGTTTATCCACAACCTATACCAAACCATATTACTTATCGGGTCCGGGTATGGTTTCTCTTATGGTGGGTCCCATTAGACCCGAGTCTGGACCAGTGAGCTCTGGTTCCGCCTGGGACGTCCCAACCAAAGCCTACCCGTTGACACCCCTACTCAAAATCATGCCACAAAAGTAAGCCCATCAAAAAGGGAAAGGTTGGCCCAAAAGGTTCTTTGATAATGGATGCAAGTAGGTCCGACTTTGCTTTGGATTTAGGCATTGCTGAATCCGACTTAATTGAATGTAGCATATGATTTATATTTGAAATCAAACCCAAAAAAATTTCTAATACTGAGTATATAAGTTTTATATGTAATCGGGTTGGATTATGTCAGATTTGAATTCAAACTCAATTATTAATTGGATTCTATTTGTCTTACAAAATCCAATTACCTGTTTTAGATTCAATTAGATCTTTCACCCAAGCTCAATCCAATGACATTTCACCAAAATGATGCTGCTTCTGTGGTCCCACTTGGCGGGCGGCCGAAGAGGTGCACTCACATTACACAATAATTGACAGTTACCAATGGGGGCTCCGCTTGTCTGGCAGGAGAAGTTAGTGCATGTTATTTGGTGTTGGGGCGTTGCAAGTTCGAATCCCAATGATATATATGGTTGTATAACTGGTAGGGTTCTGCTTAACCCTAGCTTTCTCTGTCGAAGAAAACAAATAATTGACAGCTTCGCTGGCCGGGGTAACACCTGTTGGATTGCATCTGCATTGAATTGACGAATAACAATCTACAGGAGTTATGGACATCATTTCGAAACCAATGAAAGCTACCTCTTGCCTGGATGAAGGATTTCGTGGGAGTCCTTTTTCGAAGGTTGGTTTCTTGGAAACTAGAAACGTTGCAGGAATCCTTTTCCAAGGTTGGGTTTTTGGAAAGTGGAAACGACTCTTTGAAACAACGGTACAATTCCTTGCTTGTAGCTTAGGAAAGACCATGATTCTTGTTTGTACTTCGCTAGACCAATGGAAAACTTAAGGATGTCAATGGATTGGATGTATCCGAAGTCCTATTAATCAGATTCGATTAAGAAAGTTGAATCTGATTAGTAATTGGATTTGGGTTTGGTATAAGGAATTCATAACTGAATCCAATTGTATGTCTTTTTTCAAATTCCGTATTATCTTTTCTTCATTGGAATCCCAGTCTCAATAGCCAATATCCAGATTAGTCGGATATAAGGAGTGCACCGAGCACTGGTCTTTCTGCAAGGGGTGCTCTCCGTGGGTTTTGAATTGTGATCGTCCCACATCAGTTGACAAACAACGTTTACCCCTGACCAGGAAGGCGCAGATGATGTGAAGCAAAACACCATGGTGAGTGGAAGTTTTTGCGGGCTAGCAAGAGAATTTGTGTCATCCATTTAATCATGCATCTAAAAGATATATATTTGCTATAATCAATTGTACCTACAGTCAAGCTAGAATCTCATGATGCAATCTGTTATGACTCAAATCTAACTTCATAGTACCTTCAGCATTTAGCAGGAATAAGTTCCTGGATCATGTTTTATTTATTTTTAATGAAAAAACATGTTTTTATGAGTAAAAATAAATAAATAAATAAATAGCCTTTGATTTTTAGATTGTCAGTAACCTGTATACAGGTCAGATTCTGGTGATCCAAAAGCCTATTCTCACTGAACAAAATATGGTGTTAGATGTGACAAAAAAAATAAAAAAGTGCTGTTTTGCTCAGTCGCTTGTATTTTCAATACAAGCGATTGCAGCAAATATTATTCACATTCTAAATCACGCTTAACGATAATTCGGTACCATATTTCAACAAGAAGTAATTAACCAAACCACATGCTCATAAATGAAAAACAATTGGATAAAAGTAAACCAAATTCCCACAGCATATTAGAACTTATCACTCCCATCAAAATAATTTCAGTTATCAGTTACAATCATCATCTAAAATTGCCCCTTTAATAAGAGAGCAGCCTTCACGACCTGCTCTGTTTCTCAGGAAAGGCCGATGAACGAGAGAGAGAGCGAGATCAACAAATCCTCACCAATTTCCATGTGACTAACTACCACTAATACATGGAGGAACTATCTAAAGTTGAGAGAGAGAGAGAGAGAGAGAGATATTAGATCTCTATCAACATATCCTCGGCAAATAGATAAGATATGCTGTCGACCAACCACGAACCATCATCATCAAACCCACCAGCCGAATGAGGCAGGAGGGGAGACCTACACAAGGGGCAAGTCTGTTGCCCCTGATCCACCCACTTATCCAAGCAATCCTTATGGAACACATGCCTACAGTTGTACAATTCCCTCACCTTGTGCCTTCTTTCTATGCAGCACAAACAAACAACACAAATAGTCTCCTCTTGCTTACACTCCCTAAAACTGTCAAGGAAACCACCGAATTCCACCACCGGCAGGGTCTTCTTGATCAGCTGCCTGGTTGCCGGCGATGACAGTCCACAGTTTCTTCGCTGGTGTGGCGAAACCTCGTCCCAGACATGATCCAGGAGATCGAGATCAAGATAAGAAAGGAACCATGTAACCAGAAGATCGAGTTGGGTTAGTAGGTTAATTGAATCCAGCACAAGTGTTGGTATGATGATGCCATAATTACTAAAAGCTAAAGGGAAACCCATTCAAAGAATAATGATGATGATGCTCAAGAAGGTGATGAACAAAAGATGAGGAGGAGGAAGAAGAAAATTTTGGGTTATTGCAGTTTGGAAGGGTGATGTTTCGAAGTCATATATTATAGAAAGCATACATGGAGCTCATGATCAAAAGATTAAAACCAATGAGAGGACCAATGAGGTCACTGTTTGGAGTCACACTTGCATGGGTTTGGTTGGTTGTATATGTAGACAATTATTACCACATTGATGAATACCCTTCACTAGGGCTCCACATACCTGGCTAGGTGGGTTGGCTTAAGGCTTTATAAATTAAAACACGCCCTGCTGTCGGCGCATATCCCTTATTGCAAAGTCAAAGCCAATGGAAAACTATCCTTGGTATAGGACGGTGGGGGCGGTGCATGGGGATGGGGCTAGTTCTCATGGAGTTAAGATTCCCTACATCGAAATACGACCATGGTCAATGTGACACCTCTCAACAGGTAATGAGACATCCAAACCAAAGTGGTGGATTCTTCTCCCAGTCATCGCAAAAAAGAAAAAAAAAACTTGAACAAATATACTTGGGGTATGTTTGGCTGCTCTTTTAAAAAAAAACATGATTCAGAATTACTTTCTAATTTGCTCGAGATTCAGAATCACATGGGGTCTCATGTGATTTTGAATCTCAAGAAAATTAGAAAGTGACTCTCATTTGCAAAGGCAAAATGAGATTCACTTTCTCACAGCTTAACTTTTTATATTCGGCTGCTTATACACATCAGATTTACTTTCTCATTCAAATGACAAAGTAAATCAGAATGATATATCCAAACTTCCCCTTAGTGAAAAGTTTTACTGACAAAGACATAGATAGCGCTAGCTTTTGGCACAGTTCTGTGTTTTGACCGTGTCACTTTTTTTCTTTTAAGCCATCCCCGTTTGACATAGCTATGTACCCAGTAATCTTGGTTTTGGGCTCTTGGCTAGTAGACTGAGCCTAACCTGCGCGAAGCCCATAATTTCATATTGGAGAATACTGTACTAGATGAGCCGAGTCTAGCAGAGCCGAGCCAACCCGAGCTGAGCCATGGTAGCGTTTACATGTCACAGATGGTGCATGACATGGCCAATGCTTTTGCTGACACAGCAATCTGAGTGGGTGCTGTGTGGATAAGGTGAAAGGGTAAAGGATGATGTGGAATCAACTATGCGGTTTCTACCTTCCCCATCCCTCCCCCTCCCTGACAACAAAAACTACTAATGGCACCAACCAAACGTTTTCAATTCCATATTATATGAGCCCCTCATTAGCAAATAATAAAGGCTCGTTATATTTTCCATAGTATATGAATTTGAGTTGATGACGATGATGACCAAGGGAAAGAAAAAACAAGAAGCTCTCGTGGTTATGGATTTCCTTCTCACAACTTTGTTTTTCCAAATGATTATTAAAATGGATCTCCACATAAGCAGATGCTGAGTTTCTTGCAAACATTTGGAGGAAACTTGTGCTCATAGTTAGCCTACACGCATCTGTTTAAGTAGATGATTGGACCTCTTACCAAGACTTGATGAGGCAGACCGGACCCACGATACTGGTGACCCGTTTTGGGGCTGAATCATTAGACTACTGATTTGGTTCTCAAAGTGGATTCTTCTACGGATGCAGTGACTATTCGTGGTGATTGTTATGTGTGTAGATCCAGTAGGTAGAGGAAAGGGCAAAGGAAGTGAGCATTTAGTCTTTCACCTCCTTAGTTGGATATGAACCCAGCATGGTTAAGCGAGCTAATGCATAACGTCTATCATGTGATCCAGATCTCCATATATTCTTTTAATCTAGATCTAATTCCACCACAAAGAGAGACTATTTATTTGTTCTTTTGAGAGAGGAGAACAGTTCAGAGATTGAAAAACCATATTTGTTGCTTTGTTTATTGTTCTACATATATAATTTCATTCAATAGGTTGTACTTTTCTCTAGTTTTGGTATCGATCTACGGGGTTCAAGAGCATCCTCCTGATCACTGCATCACTTGATATATTGCCAATTTTTTTTTTCTTTTGTCGGCTATGGCATTGAGAAACCCCTCAATCACTAATCACAAGCTCAATTGATAAAACTTTTTAGGTCCTCTTTGCCCACCAGAGAGTACACCCAGCTTTGATCTTGCGGCAAAGAACACCCTCAGTGGGTTTCAAACTCATGATGTCCTTTTCAGCATCACGGTTCTAGTAGAACAAGAACTTTGGTTTTTTTGACACTGATGACTTGAAGCTGACAGGAATTTGGGTAGGATCCGAAGCCCGACATTTCCGGGCTAAATATAGGTATAATCCAATGACCAACTTGGATAGAACCATTTAAGGCTATGTTTGCGAAACTTGAATTGGAGGTGGATTGTGGTTTTGATTTCCAACCCCTGTGCCATTTGGAAGCAGCACATTGCTGTTTCCTCAATACCCTCTGTTGTTTATGAGCAATACTATAGCTGAAACATTGTGATGTTGGGGATTGAGTTGACAACCCCAACACTGCATTTCAACACCATTCACAAGAGGATGTTTTTGTAAACTCCATTCCCAACACCACATTTTGGTGATATCATGTTTTTGTAACCACATTTTGGCAGAATCGAGTTTCGGCAACACATAGAAACAGTGCTTCCATCTCAATGCAAAACTCCCAAAACAGAGCCTACAATTTTCACTGAAAGTGGGGTTCTCCCAAGCAGGTCAGGCCCATATGCAAGCCCAGGTCAGGTCCAAAAATGCTTGAAAGAATCAACTTGCAATGTGAAACCTCTGCATGCACGCTTAGCAGCCAAAATCAATGAGCTATAAAAAAAAATTTCCATCTTATTAAACAAAAGAGGAGCCTGATCTTAATTTAATCATCTTGAAAGCATAAAAAGCAGAAAACATTAAAGTCCATGGACCCCATAAGAAAAAAGAATCATAGAGGATTATTTAATCAACAACCATGATTCTAATCCATATGTATGCAGGTAGCCATCAACATAAAACATTACACCTTTCACTTAAAGACAAGCACAAGGTGCAGCCTTAATTCGAACTAGCTACGTTTCTTTAATCACAAGTATGACCATATTGGGTGACTGTATCCCCAACTTTACCCTTTTATAATTGCAATTCTTAGATTGTCAACTTATAGCCAATCAGTCTACAAGGGTTCCACTAATTGGGCAGGGGCATCTAGTAAATGTCGCCAAGTTGATAGGACATCACAAGTTCGAAATCTACAGGCAGCGTTCTTCTATAAGGTCAAAGCTGAGTGTACTTCCCGGTGCATAGGAGACCTAAAAGGTTTTACCAACTGGTGGCCAGCCAATATGCCATAGATGATGGAGGGATTTTTTCCCTTCAACAAATAAAATATGCCTTTGGTTTGCAAACCGACTCTTTGGGCATCTCAAGAACAGGATTTGGCACTGATGTGTAAATTCAAACATTGCTTGGGAAAAAGGATATGGAGACAAGAATTTGTAAAAATTTTAAATCAATAAAAAATTGTTTTTGATATTTTAATATATAAAAATGTATTGTTAGTGAAATATTTATGAAAAATAAAAAATTATTAAATATATAAAAAAAATATCCATACGTGTCTAAGCCAGGAAAACACCATACCGGTGACTAGGGATGCACAACGAACCGAGCTAGCTCGAGCTTGACTCAAAGCTCATCTGTGCTTTAAATGAGCTGAGCTTAAACATGGTTCTAAGGCTTGGACCAGCAAATGAGCTGAGCTTGATCAGCCTACTGAGCTCGGTAGGCTCGATCACACTCGGACATAAGTATATATAAAATATATTTGCAACTGGGCCTTTGATTTTTTATCAAAGGCTCGAAGTTTGAATCCCGTTTTTCACTTTTTCTACTCTTAATATAGAGTATTTTTAGTATGTATATATTATTTTCAGTGCTAATGTTTAAAATGTATGCTTTGGCTTGGTGGAGTGGCACTTGGGTTACTTGAGAGGGGTTTGGGTTCAAATCTTTCCTTCAACAATATTTTTAAAAAATGATTTTTTTGAAATGCCTTGAAGCTCGGCTTGAGCTTGGAACCGTGCTGAGTATGGACAAAGCCATTCAAGCTCGGCTCTGAGCTTGGACAGATATCTTTTGCACCAAGCCGAGTTCGAACAGCCAAGGCTCTGTTCGTGTGCATCCCTACCTGTGACAAAGTTGGCAGCACCCCAAAACTCAGTATGACTGCAGCAGCCAAGCAGCACAAGACAGTCCAAATTATTAAAATTGCTCTTCAAAACAGAGTCATCATTATCATTAAATGGGTGAACCTTGGAATTATATATATATATATATATATACATATCTGCTCAGTGCTCTAGAAGCACCTACTCCCACCTACTGGAAATCAAGGTTGTAGGTTGCATCTTCTCAATCAGTACTTAACATAGTTTATTTGATAGGAATCATGTTTTTTCAACATAAAAATAGGTTTTCATAAGTCATGAAATTTTGGTACACTGCGAGTCATTGATTTTTGAAGATCTTAAAAAACGTACATGTATGCTATCATCACGTTATCCAAATCTTGTTTTCCACTAAATAATGATTTCAGACCATATCTATAGGATCCGATCAACCAAAAACCGCTCACATTTTTTGAAAATATGAAGATTATGTTAGGTGGGAGTAGGAGCACCTATGGTTACTAATATATATATATATATATATATATATATATATATATATATATATATTTTTTTTTTTGAGGAACCCTCTTCGAGAAAAGGATCACTTAATGGCCCTGCCAGTGAGATGAATCCCTGTCATTAGAGGTGGCAAAATCTGACCGACCCGCCAACCCGCTTCTTAGCCGGGTTAAGGTTTGGCTTAAACGGGTTGACCCGCTTAACCTGTTTATTAAACGGATCGTGTTCGTGTTAGGGGTATGCCAACCCATTTGACCTGTTTAATAAACGAGTTAGGCGGGCGGGTCAACCCGCAACCCATATATATATATATATATATATAAACTTATCTAACCCTAACTCCTGTTTGACCAATAGTCCGAACCAAACCAAATCGTAAACAAAAATGTCTATGTTATCGGGTCGACCCGTTTAATAAATGGGTCGCTGTGTCGTGTAATCGTGTCGTGTCAACCTGACCCATTTATTAAACGGGTTAACCGCGTCGTGTCAGGTTACTCATTTAATAAATGGGTCGTGTCTACCACATCCGACCTGTTTAATAAATGGGTCATGTTCGTGTTGAGGTATTCTGACCCGCCAGCCCGACTTGATTGCCACCCCTACCTGGAATCATCGAAAAGAGCATAAACAACACATAAACATGAAAGCGACCACAAGCCAAGATATTTTATATTACTTTTATTATAACCAAGTTAAGCGTCCCAATCGTCATATATTTTTGTCGAATTGAGATTGAATGTCCTAATCAAATCATCTTTACTGAATAATTGCAAAGTCCTGTGAATGATAGCCAATGCAAATTGTTGTATTTTCATGCTAATTACCATATTATCTAAAGTGGTTTTGACAAGAGGACAATAAAAATTATACCGAGGTTGGATGACATGGTGTTACAACAAAATAAACAAATACTTCCATGGGCAAGTTGATATTGTGAAATCAACCTTAAAACATTCATTCTCTACAACAAACAACAACAACAACTACACCTTCATCCCAAAACAATTGGGGTCAGCGATATGAACCAAAAAAGAAAATCATTCTGGGTCTTCCACATGAATCCTTCTCCGCCAATCATTTCTATCCAATGTCATGTCCTCAGTGAGGTTCAAAGCATTCATATCCTTTCCTATCATCTTCATTCAAGTCTTCTTAGGGCTACCCCGACCTCTTTTAACTAATATATCTTTTCATTTCTCCATCCTTCTAACTGGAGCATCATTAGGCCTTCGCCGAATATGTTCAAACCACCGTAAACGATTCTCTCTTATCTTATTTTCAATGAATGCAACGCCTACTTTCTTACGTATCTCCTTGTTTCGAATCTTATCTTTTATTGTATTTTCACACATCCATCTAAGCATACATATCTCAACTACACTCATTTTTTTAATATGATGTCCCTTGGCAGCCCAACATTTCGTACCATATAGTAAAGCGTCCATTTCATCCACCCAACCTTTATCTTATGATTTACATCTTCATCAATTTTTCCATACTTTTGAATGATAGATCCCAAATATTTGAAACAGTCATCCACCAGTATTTCTTGCTCACCAAGCTTCACTACACTCCCATCACTACTTCGTTGCTTACTAAACCGACATTCCATGTATTCTGTCTTACTCTTACTCAACTTAAAACCTCTTGCATCCAATGTTTGTCTCCATAATTCTAACTTAGCATTATCCTCAGCTCTAGACTCATCAATCAAAACAATATCATCAGCAAACAACATACACCATGACACATGTTCTTGAATTGATCTCGTAAGCTCATCCATCACTATAGCAAATAGAAAAGGGCTTAATGCAGATCCTTGATGTAACCCAACAGTTATAGGAAAATTGGTTGTCACCCCTCCACAAGTAAGGACATTGGTTACTACTCCTTCGTACATATCTTTAATTATACTAATGTACTTAAGAGAAGCACCTTTCTTCATCATTGTCCACCAGAGAACATTCCTAGGTACTCTATCGTATGCCTTCTCTAAATCAATAAAAACCATATGCAAATATTTGTTTATCTCTCTATATCTCTCAATAAGTTGTCTAAGAAGATGTATAGCTTTCATAGTTGATTTTTCAGACATAAAACCAAATTGATTTTCCAATATCATGACAACTTTCCTCAACCTATACTCAATTACCCTATCCCATAGTTTCATAGTATGACTCGTGAGTTTTATACCATGATAGTTTGTGTAATCTTGTATATCACCCATATTCTTATATAAATGCACCAAAGTACTCTTCATCCACTCATTAGGCATCTTATTTGTCCGCCAAATCTTGTTAAAAAGATTTGTCAACCATTCTAAACCTTTCTCACCCAAGCATTTCCAAGCCTCAATCGGTATACCATCTAGGCCAACTACCCTTCTTGATTTTATTTTCTTCAAAGCCTCTGCAATTTCTTTCTTTTGAATCTTGCGCATGAAGTCACAATTCATCTCATGAAAAAGAATGGAGAAGTCTCCAAGATTCTGAGCATGACTTCCATTAAATAGCTTATCAAAATAATTTTTTCATCTCTCCTTAATCTCCTCATCTTTGACTAAAACCCTTTGCGTTTCATCTTTGATACATCTAACCATACTCAGATCCCTCGATTTCCTATCTCTCATCTTTGCAAGCCTATAAATATCCTTCTCGCTTTCTTTGGTATCCAACTTGTCATAAATCTCCTTATATACCTTATCCCTCGCGTTTCAAACTACTTTTTTTAGCTTCCTTCTTTGCTATCATATACTTCTCCAAATTCTCATTATCACGACTCTTACTTAGATTTCTATAACACTCTCTTTTAACCTTAATAACTAATTTGACATGCTCGTTCCACCATGATGTATCCTTACATAGCTGTGCACCACCTTTAGACTCACCCAATACCTCCTTAGCGATGCCACCTGTTATCTTATTCCACATTGATTCTGAATCCTCCTCGAGACACCAATCAACTTCCTTAACTACCTGCTCTACAAACATTTCTTGTTTAACTCCTTTCAGTGCCCATCACTTAATTCTAAGATCTATCCTATGTCTATCTCTTTTGCAGCATTTTCTAATTCTAAGATCTAAAATTAAGACTCTATGTTGTGTAGCTACACTTTCTTCTGGTATAACCTTACAATCGATGCAACAACCCCTATCTTTCTTTCTAAGTAGGAAAAAATCTATCTGACTTGTATTAACCTCACTTTTAAATGTTACTAAGTGAGACTCCCTCTTCCCAAATCAAGTGTGTGCTATATCATAGGACAAACCAAAATCTAAAATCTTTTCTGCACATTCGTTTCTTTCTCCTATACCATAGCCTCCATGGATACTCTCAAATCCATCCCTACTAATGTCTACATGTCTGTTAAGGTCACCGTCAATGAAAAGCTTTTCTCCATAAGATATCCCTTGTACTACTCCATCTAAATCTTCCCAAAATTGGCGTTTAATGGAATCATCTAAACCTACTTGAGGTGCATAAACACTAATAATATTAATAATATTTGTACCCATTACTAATTTAATAAGTAAAATCCTATCACCCTTCCTACAGACCTCAACTACATTATCTATAAACTCACGACTAATAACAATACCTACTCCATTTCTATTCCTATTTATTCTTGTATACCAAATCTTGTATCTCAAAGGTTCTATCACTTTTGCTCTCTCACCTACCCATTTGGTCTCTTGTAGACATAAAATATCCATCTTTCTCCTACACATAACATCAACTAATTCTACCAACTTACCAGTTAAAGACCTTATATTCCAAGTGGCTAACCTAATTTTATGGTCTTGAACTATCTTCTTTACCCCCACCCATCCAACAAAGTGAGGGAACCCTTGCCTATTTGACACCACACCCGGGCGCCAGTGTGATGCGTCACTTTTGGGTGATGACCTAGCAACCCTTGCCCATTTATCACTGCCTCCGGGCCTATAGAGTACAGTGCATCGCTCAGTAGGGAACGCCCCAATGAAATTCTCATATTGGTTCATATTTATAGGGTGTGACTAAGTTTTTATGTTGGCTATCACTAGCCTACCGCAACCCTCCTCCTTTATCCGGGCTTGGGACCGGCAGTGTATAACTAAACAGTTATACACAGTCAGTTAAAACATCAATTCTTTATCATAATAAAATAAATGAAAGGTGCATAGCTATGTCACACGGACTCTTCTAACAGGGCACCACATCTGCGTCACACCTGCACCAGGCGGGTGTGACACTTGGACACAACTTCCTTTGTATTAGGTGAAGTCAACCACACCGAGGTCCATTTCTATCCAAAAGTAGATTCAGTTAACCCTAATCAAGTCCATTTTTATCTATATTATATATATAAATACATAAATGCATACAAATACACATAATATTAACTTAAAACTGTTAAAAATTATTTGTGATTTATTGTAAAGAGTATGTTGCCCAAAGATGAGAAATTGCCACAAAATCTCTACCGTGTGAAGGTTATGGTCAATGCTTTAGGTATGGGGTATCAAAAGATAGATGTGTGTCCAAATCATTGCATGTTGTATTTCAAAGATCAAGAAAATAGCAGATCATGTCTATCATGTGGACATCCTCGGTTCAAGCCAAAGACAACAAGAAATGGTAATACAAGGTCAAAAGAAGTGTCATATAAGTCACTCTGCTACTTTCCTCTCACCCCTAGATTGCAACGACTGTATATGTCTTCGAGAACAGCTAAACAAATGATTTGACATGTAAATAAAGTTCAACATGATGAAGACAATGAAAGTGCACTAGGATCGAGGCAACAAACACTATAGGGGGGGGTGAATAGTGCTTTTATAAATTGTCTGCGGAATATTGAAGGATTTTGCAAATCGAAAAAGCAAACACACAAAGAACACAAGATTTTATCCTGGTTCGGTCTATCCCGACCTACATCCAGTCCCCAAGCAAAACCCGCTTGAGATTTCCACTATCAATCTTGTAAACTACAAGATCACACAGACCAAAACCGGTCCCACTTTCAGTAACAATCCTACTAAAAGCAAACAACTCCTTTAAACCAAGGAGTCCTTCTTTTTACAGAAAAATAAGTAACAACTTATAATACAACCTATGAGCCTTTCTTTTGAATGCAAATGAGATGCAATTGGCTTTTGAGGTTGTTGAAATACTCTACTCACGAATTCACTATCTCTCAAAGTGATTTGAGTGAAAAACTGAAGTGAAAATATCAAGTGAGTGAGAAAACAAATACTTGAGTGACTAGGAGTGAAAAGCAATAAGTAACTGATTCAAATCGATTGAATTCTTGTTCTTTTGAGTGTAAAATGCACTCATATTTATAGTTGAAGTTTTTCATACGTTGAGAGTATGAAAGGGTGTCAAAACAGTCCATTTTGAACGATCAAAATGCTTGAAAAATGAAAAGACACGCCTTTTGAAGTTTCAGAAAAATGGCAAAATTAGTCGACTGAAACATCAGTTAGTCGACTAATAGTTAGTTATTAGTAGACTGACAGTTATCATCGGTCGACTGATCTGTTAATCGAGCCATTTGAAAATCTGAACTTTTGAAACTTAGTCGACTAGAGAAAAATTAGTCGACTGATAATATCATCAGTAGACTAAAAAACTTTTCAGTCGACTGCTGCTAAAATCTTCTGAAAAACAAACATTTTGTTCGGTCGACTGATAAAAGCATTAGTCGACTGCTGCTAAATTTTCAGAAAACACATGTTATGTTCAGTCGACTGATAAAACCATTAGTCGACTGCTGCTAATTTTCTAGAAAACAGACATCCTGTCTAGTCGACTGATAAAACCTTCGGTCGACTAATTTGACAAAAATGACTTTTTAAAAAATATGACGCGAAAGGATTAGCCGACTGGTAAGTCAATTGGTCGACTAATAAACATGAAAATTTAAGAAAAGAGTTTTCTAAAAAAGATTTTCAAAAAGGTTTCTTTTAGAAAAGTTTTTCTAAAGACTTTTAAGGTGAAATGCAACCTAAATATGCACTCTAAGTAAGGCTCTTACAAGAATCTAAGACTTTTAATGAATTAAACATTTGCACATTAGTCTTCAAAGATTCTTCATCGAATTCTTCAATTTCTTCATAGCCTTAGCTGAAATGCAGTTGATTTCACTTGCTTATCATCAAAACCTTGTACTTGAAGTATCATGTATGGCTTCATTGTCGTAACAATCTCTCCCTTTTTGATGATGACAAACTTAATCAAAGATGAAGCATTTAGATGCATAGATGAAGATTTTACTCCCCTTATCAATATGCTGCAAAACATTAAAAGTTAGCACATTTAAAGCACATATATCACATATTGATTGGTTTGCATTTCCATTCATCATTACTTCATGCATTTTATCTTTTTCTCCATATGAGATTTTTCTCTTGCAAGATCTCCTGCAAATTCAATTTAATGCAAGATCTTTTATCTTTTTCTCCCCCTTTGTCAGAATCAAAAAGAGTAAGGGCAGAAATAGCATAAGCAAAATAGTGATACAAGTTTAAAATATTACAACCCATAAAGTATGAAAGTTTAGACAACAAAGATAAGAAAAGTGAGTTGAGCAAATCCTTGATTGAAGTAATCTCTTTCTGAATCGAAGATAGTTGCTGAGTCACATCTTCACGAAAAGTGTGTTGATGCAGCTCCAAAGCTTTCAGTCTCTGCATAACTTCATCATTGTCTTGACTTGTAGAAAATTTCTTTTTTTTTTGCATGAGATGAAGGTGTTGCAGAAGGTGAAGGTTCAGAAATAGATGGTTCAGTATGATCAGATGGTTCAGTTTGATCAACATTTAAAGGAGGCAGATATTTAATTTTCATTCTTTTAAAAATTGTTTGATCAAAGAACTCTTTTTGCTCAATACATTTTTCATTTGTTAAGGGAACTTTGAAATGTCTAAAAATACGAGTTAAAAGACAACCATAAGGAAGAAATGGTTTTTGTTTCCACAAATTTGTAAAATACACAATGGCCCAGTTGACAGAAATATTTCCAAATAAAACATAAAGAGTCGTAGAAAGATCTGTGGAATAATAATCAAAAGAACCAGTTTTAGGTAGAACATTGTGGGCAAGGATTCGTCCAGCAATGCGTGCACGAGTTTGAAGATTAGTATTTTTGAAAGGAGGGCAGTGAGGTGCACCTGGAAGAAGAATTTGTTCAAAAACTCTTTCATCATTTAATTCAATAGTGTTGAAAAGAGTGTCTGAAGGTGGAATTTTAAGAATTTCTCCAAGTAGTTTCGAATCAAACTCGATTTCAACATCACGAACAAGAGAGGACAAAATTCTAGTTTCATGATCCATTTGTAGATTTGTGTAAAACAAGTGAATAAGAAAAGGATAGTGAAAAGTATCTGCACAAGCATAAAAAAGATGTGAAATACCAGGAAATAATTCTCTTATGTTGTAACGAGAAAATAAGTGAAATAGAACATTTCGGCCAGGTAAAATAGGTAGTGCAGAAATTGATCCAAAAGTATCATACAAAAGAGGATTTCTGAGTAATCTGAGTGAAAAACCATGTCTTGAAATAGGTGTAGGCGGAGGAGAACCTAAACCTTTTGCAGATGCAGACTTCGTACGAGGCATGATTAAAAAAAATTGATTCACCAAGAAAAATAGTTGCAGAGAATGATGTTAACTTCCAAATGGCATTCGGCAAAAGGAAGATGTTGTCCGGCATTCAGAAACTAAGGAAGATACGGTGGCTGACGACGAGTGTGAAGGCTGCCACAAGGGGATTTCGGCAATGGGGGAAAATACACTGTCACGGCAAGAGAGTTCCAGCGTGTTTTGAAGATGCGCCAGTTACTGCAAGAGGATTCCGGCATTTCAAGATCACGGCCAGAAGATTCCGGCATCTCCCTGTCACGACAAGAAAATCCCGACGAAGATGGGATCGAACGACACTCTGAGGGTTTTTCAGAAGAGAGAGAGGCAAAAGAGAAAGAGGGTTTTCGTTTTAAGAAAAATGAAAAGATACGAAAACGAAGTGAAACGATGCCTATTAAAAAAAACGAGTAAAAAAAAATCCAAGGGGTATCGGGTCCCTTCATTTAAATTTTTTTAAAAATTTTAGTCGACTAAAACTTTATTGGTCGACTAAAAATGTGCGACTCATTCTAAAAATATCATCAGTCGACTAGAAATATATCGGTCGACTAATATGGTGCGATTCAATCTAAAATACTAAAACATCAGTCGACTAGAATTTTATCGGTCGACTAATATAGTGCGATTTTGAGATTTTGTTAAAAAAAACAACATTTTTACAAATCTAAAAATGAGCAAATACCTAGTTCTCTCCTAATTCTCATAAAATCTTCATTTTTAAGAGGTTTAGTGAAGATATCGGCATGTTGTTCTTTAGTGAAAATAAAATTTAACGAAATATCTCCTTTTAACACATGATCTCTTAAAAAATGATGTCTAACTTCAATATGTTTAGTTCTTGAATGCTGAATAGGATTTTTCGAAAGATTTATAGCACTAATATTATCACAATAAATAGTTGTTGTGGAGTAATTCAAACTGAAACCTTTTAAGGTCTGTTTCATCCAAAGTACTTGTGAACATGCTAAACTAACTGCTATATATTCAACTTCAGTTGTTGAGAGTGATACTGAATTTTGCTTTTTACTAAACCAAGAGACTAAGAAATTTCCTAAGAAATGACAAGTTCCACTAGTACTCTTGCGATCAGATTTACTTTCTGCAAAATCTGCATCACTATATGAAACTAAATCAAAGGAAGATGATTTTGGGTAAAACAAACCGAAATTTGAAGTATCTTTCAAATAACGAAGAATTTGTTTTACGGCAGTTAAATGAGATTCCTTTGAATTAGCTTGAAATCTTGCACACATACACACACTAAACATAATATCAGGTCGACTAGCAGTTAAGTATAATAGAGATCCGATCATACCTCTGTAGAGCTTAGTATCTACACTTTTACCATTTTCATCTTTATCAAGAGAAGTAGTTGTACTCATAGGATTCCTTCTTGATTTCGATGAGTCCATCCCAAATCTCTTGAGAAGTTCTTTTGTATACTTAGCCTGATTGATGAAAATTCCTTCTTCAGTTTGCTTTATTTGAAGTCCAAGGAAGTAGTTTAATTCGCCCATCAAGCTCATTTCAAACTCTTCCTGCATAGCTTTAGCAAATTCTTTACAAAGAGAATCATTAGTAGAACCAAATATTATGTCATCAACATAAATTTGCACAATAAGAATATCTGAATTAAGATTTTTAATAAATAAAGTGGAGTCTACCCGACCAATGGAAAAACCAGATTGTTCTAGAAAATTTCGTAGTCTTTCATACCACGCTCTTGGTGCTTGTTTGAGTCCATACAAAGCTCTTTTCAATTTGTAGACTTTTTCTGGATATTTCTCATTTTCAAAGCCTGGAGGTTGCTCTACATAAACTTCTTCATTGATGTGTTCATTTAAGAATGCACTCTTAACATCAATTTGATATAACTTGAAGTTCATGTAACTAGTAAAAGCAAGCATCATTCGAATTGACTCTAATCGAGCCACTGGTGCATAGGTTTCATCAAAATCTATGTCTTCTTCTTGATTATATCCTTGTGCTACTAGCCTTGCTTTGTTACGAATGACTTCACCATTTTCGTCCAGCTTATTTCGGAAGACCCATCTTGTTCCAATTACTGGATGATCCTTTGGTCTATCAACTAGATTCCAAACATCATTCCTAGTAAATTGGTTAAGTTTTTCAGACATGGCCAAAAGCCAAAATTCATCATCACAAGCCTCATTGATATTCTTTGGTTCTAATTTAGATATGAAAGCAACATTTGCAATAGATTTTTCTAATTGCCTTCTAGTTTGGACACCACTCTTTATTTCACCAATAACTTGTTCATGTGGATGATTAGGAACTTCTTTCCAAACCGGTTAAAGAGGAATATTTTCTTGAGAAGTACTCTCTATCAAGGGTTTTTCTTGAAATATTACTTCTTCTCTTTCGCTTAGTGGTATAATCTGCTCACAATTCTCATCAAATGCAACATGTAAAGATTCTTCAATACAAGATGTTCTTTTATTGAAAATACGATAAGCTTTACTTCTAGACGAATATCCAAGAAATATTGATTCATCTGATTTTGAATCAAACTTATCAAGATTATCTTTGGTACTTAACAAGAAACATTTACTACCAAAATTTTTGAAATATGAGATCTTTGGTATACGATCATAATACAATTCAAAACATGTTTTATGTAAAATTGGTCGAATAAGAACATAATTTAGAACATAACATGCTGTATTAATTGCTTCAGCCCAAAAGTATTTTCGTAAATTTTTATCTTGAAGCATGGTTCTAGCACATTCTTGCAAAGTTCTATTCTTTCTTTCAACAACTCCATTTTGTGGAGCTGCTCTAGGAAAAGCAAAGTTGTGAGATATACCATGTAAATCACAAAACTTTAGAAATGATTCATTTTCAAATTCACCACCATGATCACTACAAATTTTAATAATAGATGTAGCTTTTTCATTTGTAATTCTTCTACAAAGTTTAGAAAATTCCAAAAAGGCATCATTTTTGCTTTTTAGAAAAATTACCCATGTAAATCGAGAATAATCATCTACTATAATAAAAGCATATTTGCTACCATTCAAACTTTGAATTCTAGATGGTCCAAATAGATCTAAATGTAAAAGTTCAAGAGGACGTTTTGTTGAAACTATATTTTTTGCTTTAAAAGAACTCTTGATTTGTTTACCCCTTTGGCAAGCATCACATAAGTGATCTTTCTTATATGGTATTCTAGGTAGGCCTCTTACAAGATCATTCTTAGATAACTTTGAAATAATTTTAAAGTTAACATGTCCAAGTCTCTTGTGCCATAACCATTGAATTTCATTTGAAACAATAATACATTTTTCATTAAAAATGGGTAATTCATCTAGATATAGTTCATACACATTGTTCCTTCTTTTACCTTTAAAAATGATTTTTTTAGATTGATAATCAGAAATTAAGCATAAATCATTTTCAAAAGAAACATGAAAACCTTTATCACATAATTGACTAATAGATATTAAATTATGCATTAAACCATCTACTAAAAGAACATTTTCTATCAAGGAAAATTTTGGATTACCAATATTACCAATACCTATTACTTTTCCCTTGTTATTGTCACCAAAGGTGATGGTTCCTCCATCCTTATTTTGGAGGGTGGAAAATAACTCTGGCCTTCCAGTCATATGTTTGGAATAACCGTTGTCCAATATCCATTTGTTCCTTATGTTGTGTACCTACAACAAAATTAGAAAACGGAGCACTTGACCCCTTTCTATTTTCGGGTCCATGAGAGTTAGTCTTAGGAACCCATATCCATTTGGATTTTGGTTTCCTTTGATAATAAATATTCTTTCTATGAAAGGATTTATCATGTCTAGAATAATCATGTCTAGAATAATCATGTCTGGAATAATAAGCATTATAGTTTCCATGATTAGATGCATTTCTATTAGAACTAGAAAGTTTAGTTCTATGAACAAATGGTTGAGAATAATGTCTTTGATTTTTCACCACATAGTTTGGTCTATTTTGAGTATCAAAGAAGCTATATCCCAATCCGGTTTTATTAACCGAGCATCTTTGAGAACCAAGAAGTTTTTCTAGATTCTCTTGACCATTTGTGAATTTGATCACTATGGAAAGAAGATCATTTGATTTTTCTTTTAGACTAGATATTTCTTTTTGTAAGAGATTGGTTCTAACTCCAACTTCTTTTATCTCAAATGCTTGGCAAGAGTTTTCCTTCTTAAGATCTTCTATCTCTTGAAGTAACATTTTATTTTGAGAGCCAAGAGTTAAATTTTCAGTTTTTAACTCTTTATTTTTAGAACTTAGACTCTTAAATTTAGCTTATAAATCATTGAATGCTTCAAATAATTCATCATAGTCAAATTGACTTACCGAATCTTCTTATGCTACAAAACACATGTTGGCGACTTCTTCATTTGTTTCTTCATCGGAAGAGGAGTCACTATCATCCCAACATGCTTGAAATGCCTTTTTCTTCTTGAATTGGTCCTTGGGCTTGATTTTGAAAAGAGGACAATCTTTCTTGATATGTCCTGCCTTTTTGTAGTTAAAGCACTTGATTTCAATGAGATTGGAAGAATCTGCTTTCTTTACCTTTCTTTGAAATCTTCCCTTTTTGATGAATCTTCTGAATTGCCTTGTGATGAGGGCAATATCTTTATCTTCTTCTGAATTTTCTAAGTCAGAAGAAGCCTTGAAAGCAAGAGATTTCTTCTTGGGCTCTTCTTTTTGTCTGTCTTGAAGTTGAACTTCATATGCCATAAGGTTACCACCTAAATCTTCAAGAGTGGGAGTATTGAGATCATTTGCTTCTTCAATAGCAGTGGTTTTTCTCTCCCATTCAGGAGTTAAACACCTTAGAATCTTTCTGACTAAATCCACTTGTGAATATTCTTTTCCAAGGGATTTCAAAGTGTTAGTTATATCGGTCATTCTAGTCACCATGTCTGATATAGATTCATTTTGCTTCATTTTGAACAATTCAAATTTATGAACTAAAGAAGCAATTTTAGATTCTTTTACCTTTGACGTACCTTCGTGAGTCACGAGAAGAGTATGCTAGATTTCAGTTGCTGTAGAGCATTGGGAGATGCAATTGAACTCTACCTTGTCAACGCCATAATATAATGCATTCATTGCCTTGGCATTAAGTGAAGCAGTCTTCTTTTCTTCATCGGTCCATCGGCTGAAATCAGTTGATGGAGTTTGGTACTTTTCTTAAACAATTCTCCAAATATCTAGATCCATGGATTGCAAGAATATTGTCATTCTTACTTTCCAGTATCCATAGTTTGTTTCGTTGAAGAGAGGAGGACGAACACAAGAGCTTCCTTCTTTGTGCTGAGATGTTGCAGTTGCCATGCTAGATGATGGTCAAATCAAAGTAATAGCAATCATGTGCTCTGATACCAAATGAAAGTGTACTAGGATCGAGGCAACGAGCACTAGAGGGGGGGGGTGAATAGTGCTTTTATAAATTGTCTGCAGAATATTGAAGGATTTTGTAAATCGAAAAAGCAAACCCACAAAGAACACAAAATTTTATCCTGGTTCGGTCTATCCCGACCTACATCCAGTCCCCAAGCAAAACCCGCTTGAGATTTCCACTATCAACCTTGTAAACTACAAGATCACACAGACCAAAACTGGTCCCACTTTCAGTAACAATCCTACTGAAAGCAAACAACTCCTTTAAACCAAGAAGTCCTTCTTTTTACAGAAAAATAAGTAACAACTTACAATACAACCTATGAGCCTTTCTTTTGAATGCAAATGAGATGCAATTGGCTTTTGAGGTTGTTGAAATACTCTACTCACGAATTCACTATCTCTCAAAGTGATTTGAGTGAAAAATTGAAGTGAAAATATCAAGTAAGTGAGAAAGCAAATACTTGAATGACTAAGAGTGAAAAGCAATAAGTAACTCATTTAAATCGATTGAATTCTTATTCTATTGAGTGTAAAATGCACTCATATTTATAGTTGAAGTTTTTCATACGTTGAGAGTATGAAAGGGTGTCAAAACAGTCCATTTTGAACGATCAAAATGCTTGAAAAATGAAAAGACACACCTTTTTGAAGTTTCAGGAAAACGGCAAAATTAGTCGACTGAAACATCAGTTAGTCGACTAATAGTTAGTTATTAGTAGACTGACAGTTATCGTCGGTCGACTGATCTGTTAATCGAGCCATTTGAAAATCTGAACTTTTGAAACTTAGTCGACTAGAGAAAAATTAGTCGACTGATAATATCATCAGTAGACTAAAAAACTTTTCAGTCGACTACTGCTAAAATCTTCTGAAAAACAAACATTCTGTTCGGTCGACTGATAAAAGCATTAGTCGACTGCTGCTAAATTTTCAGAAAACACATATTCTGTTCAGTCGACTGATAAAACCATTAGTCGACTGCTGCTAATTTTCCAGAAAACAGACATTCTGTCTAGTCGACTGATAAAACCTTCGGTCGACTAATTTGACAAAAATGACTTTTTAAAAAATATGGCGCGAAAGGATTAGTCGACTGGTAAGTTGATTGGTCGACTAATAAACATGAAAATTTAAGAAAAGAGTTTTCTAAAAAGATTTTCAAGAGGGTTTCTTTTAGAAAAGTTTTTCTAAAGACTTTTAAGGTGAAATGCAACCTAAATATGCACTCTAAGTAAGGCTCTTACAAGAATCTAAGACTTTTAATGAATTAAACATTTGCACACTAGTCTTCAAAGATTCTTCATCGAATTCTTAAATTTCTTCATAGCCTTAGTTGAAATGCAGTTGATTCCACTTGCTCATCATCAAAACCTTGTACTTGAAGTATCATGTATGGCTTCATTGTCGTAACAGACAAGATCACACATCCTGTTGATACGGAAGCTTGGAGATACTTCGATCGTACTCATCAGAACTTCGCAATGAAAGTGAAAAATGTTAGGCTAAGTTTATGTACAGATGAATTTAATCTATTTGAGGGTAGATCAACCCCATACTCGTGTTGGCAGACATTTGTCACTTCATACAACCTTCCTCCAAGTTTGTGTATGAAGCATCAAAATCTTTTCTTGTCTCTATTAATCCCTAGTCCGACTTCTCTGGGTCAAAATCTTGATGTATATTTAAGGTCATTGATTGATGAATTGAAAACACTGTGGAGTGATAGTGTTCTCACGTACGATGCCCACAAAAAATAAAACTTCAATATGAAGGTTGTTGTTCTATGGACAATCAGTGACTTCCCTGCATATGGTATGTTATCTGGTTGAAGCACACATGAAAGGTTGGCATGTCCGTACAACATAAAGGATACAAAATCTTTTAGATTAACGCATGGAAGGAAGCCATGCTGGTTTGATTGTCACCGTCAATTTCTACCCAGCGACCATCCATTCTGACGATAAAGTAATGTGTTTCGAGAAAGAATAACTGTAAACACCCCAAATTTTCCTCATCCATTCTCAAACAACCCTCCTCGTGCAATGCCAACCCTGTTAGGTCAGTGTAGGAGTCAAACCCCGGGTCAGTTTCAGAAAATCACCATTTTACCCATTTTTATTAGGAAAATTACCATTTTACCCCTAGGTCATTCCGGACCCCAGTCAGTCGGAGTCAACCAAGCTCGATGGTTAGTTCAGAACAGTTAGAATATCAGTCATTTCAAGCTCATTTGAGCTCAGAGTGAGAAGGCCATTTTCATTTCTGACCATTCCTGCCAAAATGGGATCATTTCTTCATAAATGAGCTCATTTCTTACTCAAATCCAAACCAATTGTCTTCGAGTCAGTCATTCTCAGTCAGTCATGTTCTTCAGAGTCTAACTTGAGCTCACCAGGAGTTCAAGCACTCCAGTTTCAGTACAAAACCACTTCCAACTGTCCAGAAGCCCATTTTAGTGCATTTCAGTTCTTTCAGTTGAAATTGAGCTGAGTTCAGTCAATTGAGCTAGTGTTCGAGCTTCGATTTTAGTTCATGTCAGTATTACTGACCTTTATTTTAGCTCAAACTCGGCTCAGATTCGTAATTCGCTTCACTCCAGTGATCATTCTGTACCATTTCTCTAAAAATGACAGCTTTTCTTGAAAATTAAGTCAGAAAGGTCAGTTGAGTCAGTGTCTGGTCAGTTCATTTGAGTTCTAAAACTCTAAAACCCAGCTTAATCCAGCTCAAACCCTAATTTTCAGTGTCACTCTAGTTTGGCAGAGCTCGAAAATCATTTCTTCAACCATTTTTGCAAATTTTGTCAATTTTAACACTTTTTGAACTGGTACAAGTGTCAATCAGGGTCTAACATCCAAAATTCTTCATTCAGGGTCTCCATTTTGCATGTTATTTCTCATCATTTCATATCATTTCTCAGCATTTCATAACATTTCATTCCATTTTCAAAGTCCAGAACTCCAGTTTTATAAATTTCAATCCAGATTGTGTTTTAAAAGTTTTCAGAAATTAATTTCAAACCTCGGGTTTCCAAAATTGACATTTTTACCCCCAGGAGTCTAAATTTGGAAATATTTTCTCAAGAAAAATAATCTGGATTTATTTCAAACTCAAATTTTTGAATTCTACATTGGATATGCTCTGCAACGGGGTATTGAACTTCAAAATCCGAGTTCATTTCTAAAACTGCCAAAAATAGCTTGTTTCATTTGAAAATAAATTCGGAAGTATTTTCTCGAGAAAAACAATCTGGATTTCTTTCAAAATTAAATTTTCAAATTCTACACTGGAGTTGCTTCGCAATGAGGTATTGAACTTTTAAAATGCGAGCTTGTTTTAAAAACTGCCAAAAATAGTTCGTTTCGTCTGGAAATTTTCTAAAAAGACTATTTTACCATTTTAATCATCAAAATGAATTTCAAAAGTGGAATTTGGACCTGCTCTGAGATGGCCCATCCATTTGCATTTTCTTGTTTTAATTTATAAGAAAAAAATTATCTTTTTCTTTATTTTTTGTTTGTTTTATTTTATTTTATTTTTTTAATTATTTTATTCTTCCTAAGGTGGGACCCACAAGGGGGTTGACCACCCTAGCCCACCTTCCAGCCCACTTCCTTCCTTCTTTTTCCTCCATTTTCTTTTTTTTTTTAGTTTTTTTTCTTTCTTCCTTTCTTTCTTTTCTTTTTCTTCTTCCTTTTTCTTTCTTTCTTTCTTTCCTCCTTGCTTTCCTCTCCCTCCACTCACGTATGGCAGCCCAGCCCTCCTTCTCTTTCCTCTTTCCCTCTCCTTTCTTCCCCCCTTTCTTTCCTTTTCCTTCCCTTCCTTCTTTCCCCTTTCTTCCATACCTCCTTTCCATACTTTTTCAAAGCCAAGGCTGCAGCCATAGCCACGTATGGCTCTTTAGATAATAATAGAAACTTAGGTTTTGATGAAATCAAAACCTAAGTTCCATTCTCACGTCTCTCTCTCTCCCTTAAGCTTTCTTCTTCTCTCCCCTTTGCTGCTACAACTCTCATCTCCCATCTTAACCCATATTCATTAGAAACTTAGGTGGGAAGTTTGATTAAATCCTAAGTTCTCAAAAAAGAAAAACCCACGTCTCTCTCTCTCTCTCTCTCTCTCTTTTGAGTTGCAGCCTCCATTGCTGCACTTTCTTCAAGCAGTTCAGCCACCTCCTCCAGCCTAGGCAGCAGCCACCAAAAGGGAGCACCAGCCGGCAGCCACCCCTTTCAAGCCCAGCAACTGCTCCACAACCATCCACTCTAGCGCCTCCCTTGCAGCCACTTGCAGCAGCCGACCCACTCCATCAAGTTTGCAGCTGCGAGCCTCCTCCACCTCCAGCTCTGTAGCATCTACTTCCAGTACCTACTTTGCTTCAACCTCCAATCTCGGTGGCAACCATTTCCATAGCTGCAGCCTATTCCAGCTAGGTGTCAAGGTAAGATCAATTTTCTTATTAGTTTTTTTTTATTTACCAAAATCCGTTAATGCCGTGTGATTAGGGGTATGCAAGCCCTATTTTCGTGAAAATAATGGGAAGTTAGTCTAAAACCAGATCCAAGGTGACGAAAGGATCTCTTTCACAATCTCATGTGTAGGGGCTAATTAAACGATAAGATCCATCTGTTCAATGGATTGGATCTTCCGTTTCGCAAGCCAACAACAAATAATATGTTGTATTCCCATTGATTTGTGTATTAGTTTTATATTTTATGATATTTTATGATAAAAAATGCATTTATGTTAGGATGTTAATTTATTTCATTCATTTCAATGTAAATTTCATTATTAGAATCCATAGAGTTCATTTCGGTACAAAGTCCATAGGTTATTTCATGTAAATTTTTGCATCTTTAAATTCTGAAAATTTTACTACTGTTAGACCTGTACGACCTTTAGTTCCTGTAGAAATTTTGCTTTAATTTTAAATCGTTATTATCTTAAAAAAATAAAAGGGTGACAATGGGTTTTGGACCTGCCTGGAATTTCCAATATTTGTTTTAGCAGACAAGAGAAGTCTAAACCACCCTTGTGGGAGATCCGAATCATCCTATAAAAATTGCAGTGGATTTATAATAGAATATACTAATGATCTGGAAATTTTGAGGTTTTTCAATTTATTTTTGACCTTTGTCAAAAATCGGATTTCCTAGACACCTGGGAAAATCTCGATTTTCCTTTGTCAAGGTATAGACAAACCCTAATGCACTGAGTCCGTTCAATCTGTAGCATGTCTACAAAAACTTTCAACACAAAAGTTGTTCCTAACATGTTTTCCTGTCATTTCCCAAAGTTTGGGGATTTTTTGAACTGTTCAATATTTTTCCCAAAAATTTCTTTTATGTCTGACAGACTTCAATATCCCAAAATTTCAGAGATTCGGGTCTCTGATAACAGTGTGCCTTTTATCAAACCGTAACCCGAATCCCAATGGTGTCAAAATATAAAATTTTTTCCTGTTTGTCAGAGACATTTTACCTTAATTTCAGCCTTTTTACCATCTTTTTACTATTTTTTCTACATTTTCTACCAAAACCTGTCTGTTTCCCCCAAATCCTAGAGTCGCCGGATTCCGATCCGACTTGCCGGAGTGGCACAGCTCCGACCATAGGTCAAAACCAGAAAGTGTAAAAGGAAAAAATCTTTGCCTAACTGTCCTCTATCACCCCATAAAAAGTTGGAAAATTTTTATGGAAGTTTGATATCCGAAATCTCCTTTAGAATCAATATTTTAGGAAAAAATCACAAAATGTAGGGTTTTTATTTGAATTTCTATATTTAAAAATACAAAAAAAATAGATTGTCGAGCTCCTTTCTGTTTCTAGGGTTAGTCTAGGTGTCCATGCCAAATTTGGATTAATTCCAAGTTCATTTGCTTCATGTGTTAGTTTATCTTTAAATTCAGAAGCGAAAATCAGGCGAAAATCAGGTTAAATTCGATATTTTATGATATTTTTGCCATTTTAGGGTTTTTATCATGTACATGAACATGTAGAATCATATTAGGGTTAATTTCAATGTCATTTTCAATTCACATTTTCTATTTTTGCAAATTTTATTTCATAAAACCCTGGTTTCAAGGCCATAGTCTTGTTATCAGAGGTATTTTTGGTCATTTTGACCTAAATTTCGAAATTTCAATTTCTAATTCCAAAAAATTTTCATGCATATCATCATATTTTATCATATTGTATTTGATTTATTTCATTTGATTTTCAAAATTCCAAAATTTACAAAATTTCTTTCAAAAGACCCTGATTTCAAGGTCATTAGGGTTATTTTGGTCATTTTTACTCCAATTTCGAATTTCCAAGTTTATTTTCAAACTTTATTCATTATTTATCATGTTTATATCAAAGGGGGTATGAATTTGGGTTTATATCTGAATAATATCCGATAATTTCCCATATTTTCGGATAAATTCAGAAAAACCTACATTTTGTGCTAACCTTGTTTTCTAGTTTTGCAGGAACACTCAAGAAGAAGACTTAGTCACTTTATTTCTTTATTTTATTCAATTCAATGTAAAAATCAATGTAATATTTGGAATAAGAGTTACTTTTCTGCTTAGAATAGAGCTGCATTGCATATAGTTTAATTTTTGCAAATTTCAATATTTGATGTATGATTCATGCATATTTATTTCAAATTCACTATGGTTTACACGAATGGCACGTGCACAAGCTCTTATGAAGTTTATAAAATCAGTGGGATTCATATTTATGGCCATAGTCAGAATACGAAGAAAATTAAGATTTATGATCTTCGTATTAGCCACATTCAGCCTACACACTTAGGATAACTTCAAAATGCACTGCATTTCTCAAAGTTTTAAAAGGATTTCTCAATTCCTCAATTGAAATTCCCTTTCAAATTCATATTCATTCATTCATATTATTCAAATTGCAAATTCATTTTCCAATTTCAATTTCAGAAAAATCAGTTTTCTCAAGAATTTCCAAGTCTTTCTCAGGATCTGATTTTCTCAGAATTTTGAGTTTTCAAATAAGATTTCAAAGCATTTCCTAAGTTCAAACCAAGATTTTTCAATGTTTTAAAATTCTCAAATTTCAAAATCCCAAGTTTTCAGAAATCGATCTTCTCAGATTTCCCATTTCCAGAGAACCCAGTTTCCTGAGAATCTATTTTCCTTTTAAAAAAGTCATTTCCAATGAATTTCTTGATTTTCCCAGAATTTCTCAAATCCATTTCCTTAGAAAAGTAATCCAAAACTCAAAATCGATTTTCCAAAGTTCAAGTTTTCCTGAGAAATCACTTTCCGATGCAAATTTTTGATTTCCAATGAAATTCAATTATTTTCACAGGAATTCCAATTTCAAGCACTTTTCCAATCATTTTTCAAGCATATTTCAATTTTACAAAGCAAACATCATGTTTCTCAAACTTGCATTATTTTCAAAATTTCATAGCACAAGCCTGATTTTTTGTGCATTCTAGAAAAAATAGAGCATAATTTAGATATTTGAGTCAAGTTAAAGCACATAATTGATCCTTGGTTCAATTACCTCTGGTAAAGGCGCCAGGAACGGTTGAACCTCGTACCGACAGACGGATCCCATTCCATGGAATTTTCCCGAAAATTTTCAAAACGGAGGCGAGTTAATTTTCAAAACCATTTTCAAAACTTTGGTCGAGTTTGACTCGCGAAATTCGTTCCTCTCTCGCAAGAGAGGGGAAATTTTTTTGCGATGATAACAGGTTTGACGACCGTGATGGGACCTGTCTTCGCCTGATCAGTTATGTGCTTTAACTTAGCTTAATTATCAAAATTATGTTCTATGAAATGTCAACTTTAATTCATGATATCATGTGAACCTAGGAGCCTAGACTTGAACCCAGCTGACATGGATTGCATATAGACTAGGCATGGTTTGGTAGGACCAATTGAGGAGAATTATTCATGCTTACATTGACTTAGGTCTGAAATACAACACTCCTCAATCTAGGACTTGTATGAAAACAATGTTTGCTTCTTCAAAAATTTTCAAAATCTCTATCTCTTTAGGTTTTAAAGCCCTCTGTTTGCCTGCATGTGCTCATATTTTAAAAAACCACCTCACCTATGTCTACCCGGTCTTCACGTTGTTGGGCTCTCTTCCAGAACCATAGTTCGGGACAGAGCCTCACAACTGGGCCACTTATTTGGGCTAACGCCCCCCTGCCACGTACCAAGGGCCATAGTCCAACATATATCGGCAGGCGCTCAAGGATGTTGGGAAAACACAAGCCTAAAACCGGAGATGAGTTTTATGCCACGTACATCGAGCCTCGGCTCGAGTATATCAGCATAGCATGATTGGACATAGTTGATCTGAGCCTAGAGTCAGGATTAGGGTCCTAAAGCTCTTTCAAAATCAATGCATTTAGAGTCAGCTTCTTAGGGATTGTTGTATGTGCATAATTGTTTGTAATTGAATGTATGATATTCATTTTCGCCTTATTTTCTCATATTTTTCCCAATTTTTCCAAAATACCGAACAATTTTTCAAAATACCTCATTTTCCATCTTTTGTGAAATATCTTCTTTTTCTCAAAAACCCTAGACGATTTTTCCAAATTATCCACCTTTTCCTCAAAACTTCAGGTGATTTTCCATTCTTTTGTTCCTCTGGACTTTGAATTTCCAGCTTTTTATTTTATCCTGCCTGCAATTTTCAAAATTCTTGTATTTTTCCAATGTCTAATTCCAATCTTCCTATCTTTCAGTCCAATGGCATACAGTCAACTTGATTCTGTTTTTCCTAAGGGTCACATCTCCTACGAGGTGCGACAAAGTCTTCCCGAGCATCGAGCTCTCAGCACCGGACCCTTCTTCCCCCGGTGGTACTATGTTTGGTTCAAAAACTTCTCTCGTATGTTTTCGGACCGCTTGAGCGATTGTGGGTTGGAACTGACATCTGCAGTGGGAAAGTTGACAGTTAATGGCAATCTGATCCATGCACTGGCAGAGCGGTGGAATCCGTGCACTTGCTCATTTTGGTTCCCATGGGGCGAGATGACTCTGTTGATGGAAAATTTTTCAGAGATCATGGGACTGCTCGAGCCAGCAGGTCAGCCTGGAGATCCATTAGAGCAGCAATTTCTAATCAATGTCAAGGGTCTGGACCCTAAAGATGCTATGACTCGCATGACAGGGCGCAAGTCTTGGCCACTGATTGAAGAAAATGGAAATGAATACGTGAGCCTGATCGAGATCTACTGACAGTATGGAGAATTCGCAGAAGTCAGCACGCTATCCAGAACAGCTCGAGAAAGAATCCAGCATGCGATGGTTCTGTGCACTGTGAAACTTACTTTCTTTCCAGATAGACAAAATTATGTGGACATCAGAATAGTACAACTTCTGAGAAGATGGGGAAGTCGACAGACCAGCCGTCTTTCGATAGCCATGGTCGCGCTTGCTTTTCTATACAAAAGACTGACCCGCTTCACACTTGGAGAGTCCATTTTAGTCGAGGGATGTACTTATAAACTTCAGTCCTAGTTCCTTCAGCATGAACCGACCAGAGCTAGTTTCTTCAGATACAACGACAAGGAGCTCCTTCCAGTTGCGTGGTATCGATTCCTGATCGATTATCTGCAGAAAGAAGAAGTGGTATGAGACTATTTTGATCGAAAGCTTTCACCTCCCAGATACACCTATGCATATGGCAAGAGATTCAAGTTGCTTGGTCCATTCTTTTGTGCCTATTATCATCTAGAGCGGTGTGTTCGACATTTTTCTCAGAGACAGAAGCACATAGAGATGGGGCTGCTATCAGGAGTCGTGCTAGTGTTCGACCTTACATCAACGCAGTGGTCCAGAACATACCATTTTGCCAGATATGGCTGAGACTCTTTTTTAACTCTTCCACTTTTTCCTGGTCCTTGTGTCTCTGCTAATTATAAAGAGTGGTGGCAAATTGTCTGTCTGCCCCCTCTTTCCCAAGTTTACTATTGATGCAATCATGTTTTCCTTTCAATAAATAAAAATCTTGCAAATTCTTCAATCCTTGGTTTGACGACCTCGCCTAGGTAAGGAGGCATAATTTTCAGTTATTTATTTTCTTTGAGAAGGAATGACAATGCAATTGTTGTAATCCTAGCGGCGACCCAATCCCTAGTAATGGGATATTCTTTCAATTATCTACCAAATTCTCCTCAAATATTTTTCCTATATTCATTTCTATCCCAAATCTTCATCATCAAAATATAATCATCCATATCATTCTGCAGAGAATATCGGTATTTTCAAGTGGTTCAGATCAAGCAAGAAGACACCACTGTGTCAGTGCATCAGTGATTTTAGAAGCAGACGAGAAGAAATGGATTCTCCAAGATCTGCCAGAAGATAGAGTCTGAATGATAGGGATGACATTGATCCTGCTACATATCAGATGTTCAAGAAAATGATGATTAGGATGATGTCTGAGCAAGCTGAAGACAGTCTCAAAAAGGCTCCCATTAAGGAGAAAACATCTGTCTCCTTCTCTCAGAATATCACTGGCAAGAGTAATGAGCAATTTGGCACGTGTCTGCCCGATATTTTATTCTCGCCGATGTCCTCTATCGTCATGGATTCAGTTCTGAGTATTCCAGATGTCTGGACGACGAAGAAGCCAAAGAAATTATGCGAGAGGCACACTAAGGCATTTGCGGTGGTCACGTCAACTACCAAACTCTTATCAAGCAAATCATGTAGGCAGGATATTATTGAAAGACTATGCAGCAAGATTGCTACCATTTTGTGAAGAAGTGTGCTCTATGCTAGATACATGCACCTTCTATTCATGCGCCAGCAACATATTTGCAAACCGCCATCTCTCCATGGCTATTTTCTATATGGGCCTTTGATGTGGTAGGCCCTATCACTCCTTCTACTTCAAATGGCCACAAATATTTTTTGCCGCAACAGAATATTTCACCAAATGGGTAGAAACACTCACTCTACGCATAGTAGAAGGTCGACACGCGATCTCATTCATCCACAAGAATATCCTATGTCGTTTCGGCATACCGCAAGATATTGTGTCAGATAATGGCAGTCATTTCAAGAATGAGAGAATGAAGACATTTTGCTCAAAGTTCAGAATTCATCATCATTTTTCCGCTCCTTATTATCCTCAAGAGAATGGTCAAACAGAGGCCACCAATAAGATTCTGATTCGAATCCTGGAGCGAACCTTGGAAACAGGTCATAATTGGCATGAGAAGATCCATGATGCATTATGGGCATACAGAACCACCATTTGGACTCCAACTAATGCTACTCCGTCAGAATTTGTCTACGGAATTGAAGTAGTATTGCCTCTACATGTTCAGAAACCTGTTCTAAAATTTGCATCACTTCTAGAATTATCTCTTGATCAGTATCAGCAACAACGGCTAGTATAACTTCATTTGCTTGATGAAAGGAGAATCAGAGCAGCAGAGCACGCTCAATCATGTCGGCAGAGGGTAGCCAGACAATATGCAAAAATTATCATTGAAAGAAAATTCTGAGTCAATGATCTACTGCTCAGATCAACGAACTATCTCAAGCACCGCCTGGGTGGCAAATGGTCGCCGAATTGAGAAGGGCCCTATGTTGTCGAGGAAGCATTACCCTCACAATTCATATCTTCTTATCAATGCTGATGGTGTGGAATTATCAGACCCTATCAATGCTCAACATTTGAAAAAATTCTATACTTAAATCCTCTATTCCATCCTTTGTAATTCCTTAATATATTTTCTTCAATAATGGTCAAATTCTTCTTTCCCAGTTACACTGGGACATTATTTTGAAAATTGTCTTCAAAACATCCTGTATGCAGGCAGGATCACATAAATCTCTCATTTTGCATGCATGTGCACCCATTTACATCATTTGCATTCATTTGTATTTGCATGCATTGATTCGCATTCATCTGCATTCATATGCATCAATTTGCATTTGCATCAAATTCATTTCCCCTTCAGGTTAAGGGATAAACCTGAACTACCTATTCAGGATAAGGGATAAATCCTGAGACCCCGATAGTTGTCTAAGTCATCGTGAGGATGAAGACTGAAAATCTCTCATCAGAATCAGTTGGGTATATTTTCTAAATCCAGTGTTCGTGCTAGTAAATTTTCAAAGTCCAGTGTTCGTGCTGGTAAATTTTCAAAGTCCAGTGTTCGTGCTGGTAAATTTTCTAAATCCAGTGTTCGTGCTGGTAAATTTTCTAAATCCAGTGTTCGTGCTGGTAAATTTTCAAAAAAATCAAGTGTTCGTGTTGGTAAGATTTTCAAAATCCAGTGTTCGTGCTGGTAAAATTTTCTAAATCCAGTGTTCGTGCTGGTAAATTTTCAAAAAAGTGCAGTGTTTGTGCTGGTAAAATTTTCTAAATCCAGTGTTTATGCTGGTAAGATTTTCAAAATCCAGTGTTTGTGCTGGTAAAATTTTCTAAATCCAGTGTTCGTGCTGGTAAATCTTCAAAATCCAGTGCTCGTACTGGTAATTCTTCCAAAAACAGCATTTGTACTGGTCCATTTTCAAAATCCAGTACTTATACTGGTTCATTTCCAAAATCCGGTATTCACACTGGTACATCTTTCAAAATCCAATTGTTATTGGTTGGACTTTCAAAATCCATTTTTTATTGGTCAAACTTTCTAAATCCGGTTTTACTGGTTAATGTTTTCAAACCTAATTCATGCTGGTCTAGTCTTCTTGCGTGATTCGAGTTCCGACTCGAATTTTTTTTCCTCCGGGATTCGAGTTTCAACTTGAATTTCTTTTCCTTCTGAATTGGTCTAGAAAATTAGAGTTCCGACTCAAATTTTCTTCCAAATCCAATTCGAATATCCTAGAATTGGTCTAGAAAAATAGAGTTCCGACTCGAATTTTCTTCCAAATCCAATTCAAATGTCCTAGAATTGGTCTAGAAAATTAGAGTTCCAACTCGAATTTTCTTCCAAATCCAATTCAAATGTCCTAAAATTGGTTTAGAAAATTAGAGTTCCGACTCAATTTTTCTTCCAAATCCAATTCAAATGCCTGGAATCAGTCTAGAAAATTAGAGTTCCGACTCGAATTTTCTTACAAATCCAATTTGCTTGGCTTTCCTTTAAAGGTTTGAACTCCTACTCAAACTTTTCTACAATTTAGTAATTGGTCTAGAAGATCCAAGTTCCGACTTGAATTTTCTTTCAAAATCCAATTAATTTAGTTTTTCCTTAAAGATTTGAATTCTGATTTGAATCTTCCCTCAAAACCCAGTTTAGCACCTGGTCCATTCAAAGCTAAAAAGTTGAGTCCTTCCTTCTTAAACTATGGTCCTTAGGTTAAATACCTATGGAATTGATAGTTCGTAGGTCGAATCCCTACGGAACCGTTGTGGTCCTTAGGTTAAATCTCTATGAAATTGATAGTTCGTAGGTTGAACCTCTGTAGAACCAATGTGATTTGTAGGTTGAATGCTTGTCAAACCAATACAGATCATAGGTTGAACCCCTTTATAAACCAAAAGTCCTTCTCAACCCAGTGATTCTTAGGTTGAACCCCTTTCAAATCAATCTCATTCTCAAAAATTTGATCTGTAGGTGGAATTCCTACTGATCCCAGGTCCTTAGGTTGAACCCCTTTTGGATTGGTATTTTTCTGAAATGTGATTTGTAGGTTGAAGTCCTCATGATCCAATATTCTTTACAGTCCTTAGGTCGAAGCCCTTTTGGATTGGTATTTTTCTGAAATGTGATTTATAGGTTGAAGTCATCCTGATCCAAGTTCTTAGGCTGAATCTCTATTGAACCCATGTCGTTCCCAGTGAACCCATGTCATTCTCAATTGAACCCATGTTGTTCCCAGTAAACTAATTTCTAGTTTCGACCTTCGGGTCAATCAATTTCCAAATTCACGCATTCGGGTTACAATCTTACCAACATCACTCATTTTTCTGCCTTCGGGTTACAACTTTATCAATATCTATCACTTTCTAAGCCTTCGGGTTACAACTTCATCAATGTAAATCAATTTCAAATCATCAAATTCGGTCTTTCAATCAAAATTTTGCTTTCGAGCTGGTCAGTCAACAAATTCTGCTTTCGAGCTGGTCGGTCAACAAATCCTGCTTTCGAGCTGGTCGGTCAATCCAAATCCTGCTTTCGAGCTGATCGGTCAACAAATCCTGCTTTCGAGCTGGTCGGTCAACAAATCCTGCTTTCGAGCTGGTCGATCAACAAATCCTGCTTTCAAGCTGGTCGGTCAATCCAAATCCTGCTTTCGAGCTGGTCGGTCAACAAATCCTGCTTTCGAGCTGGTCGGTCAACAAATCCTGCTTTCGAGCTGGTCAGTCAACAAATCTTGCTTTCGAGCTGGTCGGTCAACAAATCTTGCTTTCGAGTTGGTCGATCAACAAATCCTACTTTCTAGCTGGTCGGTCAATCCAAATCCTGCTTTCAAGCTGGTCGGTCAACAAATCCTGCTTTTGAGCTGGTCGGTCAACAAATCTTGCTTTCTAGCTGGTCGGTCAACAAATCCTGCTTTCAAGCTGGTCGGTTAACAAATCCTGCTTTTGAGCTGGTAATTCAACAAATCTTGCTTTCGATCTGGTCGGTCAACCCAAATCCTGCTTTCGAGCTGGTAAGTCAAAATAAAACCCAACTTTCGAGTTGATCTTTTATCGAGTCTTTTTAAGACTCAATTTGGTCATGGATGTGTCAATTAAACCTCAAGCAATTTCTTTCACCAAGGATTTCAAGAAAATTTTGCCAATTTGTCATTAAATATTTGTTGATTTCAAAATCTTTATTGCACAAAATTATTACCTCAGAATACCTTCAGTATTACTTCAAAAAGGACAAAGCTTTTGCGAAAAGGGATTCAAAATTCAGAATCTTTCTATTGGTCAACCAAAAAGATGAAGAATAAATCCTTGATATGGCCAGCAAAGGAAATTCAATGTTGTTGCAAAGCCATAAGTGATCGGTATTGATCGCAGTCAATGACACATTTTTAAAGATCATTCTTGGAAAATAAAGCAGTCGAAATATCCTAGGTGATACAGAAAAATCCACTCAATCCCTATATCTTCTCAATCACCTAAGCTGCAATTAAATATCTGCAAAAGGGATCTCTTAATTGTCGTCAAGGTGAAGACGAATTATGTGAGTTAGACCCCCGGGGCCAAAGAATATTTGGATCATCTCCGAGATGAAGTAGTTTGTGACGGATCCTTCTAGGGAAAGTTCAGAGCACCGTCAAGATGAAGGCGACTGCGATGAGCCTCCCGACAAACCTTAAAGGATATTTAATTTCTGCTATCATCAAGAGATTGCCAACCAAAGAGCCAATAACCGTCAAGAGAAAAGAAAGATCAGATCATCTCCAAGATGAAAGAGTTTGTGACGTACCCTTCCAAAAAAAAGAGAAAAAAGTCAGGACCTTCAAAATGAAGGATGATGCAATAAACTCCCCAAAAACCCAAGAGAGCTCTAATTCTGCCAATAAAAAAAAAGTGGGTAGAAAGATCATCATGAGAAAAGAATCCCAGGATATCAGACTGCCGAATCTGTCAAGAATCCTCTTTAATTTTGTGAAATTCTATTATCAATATTCTTTCACCAATTGCTTTCACAATATCAAGAATACTCCATTTTTTGTTCATATCAGGGAAATTGATAGCCTCCTTGAAAGAAAGTCAATTGCAAGAAATTTGAATTTGAATCTTGATTCTACGGAGTTAAGCCCAGTCGAAGGTAATACTTCAAGTAGAAAAGAGGGAATACTTTCAAAACAATGTGCATCATTTTCAATTATTTTGAATCAACAATAATTTTCAATATTTTGACAATATTTTCTAGCTATCCTCGCGTGAAGCGAAAGCTTAAGGTTCATCTTTGGTGCATCCTGACATCAGTTGTTGTCCCTTTTAAGACTTGATAACGGGAGTTTTCAAGATTTCTTCCCTTCTGTTGGTATAATCTGAGCGCATGGGCTCTCAGATTCGCACATTTCCCTGTGTCCCCACTGTCCCACCATAGACAGTCCAATTTCGGCTTGAGGTTAAGCCACAAATCATTTTCTCACATAAGGTCACCAACTTCAAAAGTTATTTAGTCTCAGCAATAAGGCGCCCAAAATCAAACCCCTTTTCAAGCTTTAAGGACCCTAATTTCATCCTTTTGCAAAATCCTTATCGGATTCATTGTGCGGAAGTTCGAAGGTTTCATCATGAGTTCTTCTTTCGAGAATCTCATCATTTTCATTTCCCGGTCAGGTTAAGGGTTAAACTTGAGCCTCATTCTGATGAGGTATTTCATTCCGGGTTAGGTTAAGGGTTAAACCTGAGCCTCATTTTGATGAGGTATTTCATTTCTCGGTTAGGTTAAGGGTTAAACCTGAGCCTCATTCTGATGAGGTATTTCATTTCCGACCAGGTCAAGGGTCAAACCTGAGCTTCGTTTCTACACGAGGTATTTCTCGTCCCATCCAGGTTAAGGGCAAAACCTGAATCTCACTTCTTTGAAGTAAATTTTTCTTCTTCATTCTATATTTCATATCTACCATTTTCATAAGGGCTAATTTGTTCATATCCAGTCAAATCCTTCTAACTGGGGCATTTTTATAGCCCAAATTTGGTGTGTTTTTCTTTGCCACTAAGCTCGTCTTCAAGCCGGCTTAGCAGCAAAGAGGGGCATCTATAAACACCCCAAATTTTTCTCATCGAATCTCAAACAATCCTCCTCGTGCAATGCTAACCCTGTTAGGTCAGTGTAGGAGTCAAACCCCGGGTCAGTTTCAGAAAATCACCATTTTACCCATTTTCATTAGGAAAATTACCATTTTACCCCTAGGTCATTCCGGACCCCAGTCAGTCGGAGTCAACCAAGCTCGGTGGTCAGTTCAGAACAGTTAGAATATCAGTCATTTTAAGCTCATTTGAGCTCAAAGTGAGAAGGCCATTTTCATTTCTGACCATTCCTGCCAAAATGGGATCATTTCTTCATAAATGAGCTCATTTCTTACTCAAATCCAAACCAATTGTCTTCGAGTCAGTCATTCTCAGTCAGTCATGTTCTTCAGAGTCTAACTTGAGCTCACCAGGAGTTCAAGCACTCCAGTTTCAGTACAAAACCACTTCCAACTGTCCAGAAGCCCATTTTAGTGCATTTCAGTTCTTTCAGTTGAAATTGAGCTGAGTTCAGTCAATTGAGCTAGTGTTCGAGCTTCGATTTTAGTTCATGTCAGTATTACTGACCTTTATTTTAGCTCAAACTCGGCTCAGATTCGTAATTCGCTTCACTCCAGTGATCATTCTGTACCATTTCTCTAAAAATGATAGTTTTTCTTGAAAATTAAGTCAGAAAGGTCAGTTGAGTCAGTGTCTGGTCAGTTCATTTGAGTTCTAAAACTCTAAAACCCAGCTTAATCCAGTTTATTTCAGTTTAATCCAACTCAAACCCTAATTTCCAGTGTCACTCTAGCTTGGCAGAGCTCGAAAATCATTTCTTCAACCATTTTTGCAAATTTTGTCAATTTTAACACTTTTTGAACGGGTACACGTGTCAATCGGGGTCTAACATCCAAAATTCTTCATTCAGGGTCTGCATTTCGCATGTCATTTCTCATCATTTCATATCATTTCTCAGCATTTCATAACATTTCATCACATTTCATTCCATTTTCAAAGTCGAGAACTCCAGTTTTATAAATTTCAATCCAGATTGAGTTTTAAAAGTTTTCAGAAATCAATTTCAAACCTCAGGTTTCCAAAATTGACATTTTTACCCCAGGGAGTCTAAATTTGGAAATATTTTCTCAAGAAAAATAATTTGAATTTATTTTAAACTCAAATTTTTGAATTCTACACTGGATTTGCTTCGCAACGGGTTATTGAACTTCAAAATCCGAGCTCGTTTCAAAAACTACCAAAAATTGCTTGTTTCGTTTGAAAATAAATTTAGAAGTATTTTCTCAAGAAAAAACAATTTGGATTTCTTTCAAAATTAAATTTTCAAATTCTACACTGGATTTGCTTCGCAATGAGGTATTGAACTTTAAAATCCGAGCTTGTTTCAAAAACTGCCAAAAATAGCTCGTTTCGTCTGGAAATTTTCTGAAAAGACTATTTTACCCCTTTAATCGTCAAAATGAATTTCAAAAGTGAAATTTGGACGCGCTCTGAGATGGCCCATCCATTTGCATTTTCTTGTTTTAATTTATAAGAAAAAAAATTATCTTTTTCTTTATTTTTTGTTTGTTTTATTTTATTTTATTTTATTTTTTTAATTATTTTATTCTTCCTAAGGTGGGACCCACAAGGGGGTCGACCACCCTATCCCACCTTCCAGCCTACTTCCTTCCTTCTTTTTCCTCCATTTTCTATTTTTTTTAGTTTTTTTTTTCCTTTCCTCCTTTCTTTCTTTTCTTTCTTTCTTCTTCCTTTTTCTTTCTTTTTCTTTCCTCCTTTCTTTCCTCTCCCTCCACTCACGTATGGCAGCCCATCCCTCCTTCTCTTTCCTCTTTCCCTCTCCTTTCTTCCCCCTTTCTTTCCTTTTCCTTCCCTTCCTTCTTTCCCCTTTCTTCCTTACCTCCTTTTCATACTGTTTCAAAGCCAAGGCTGCAGCCATAGCCATTCACGTATGGCTCTTTAGATAATAATAGAAACTTAGGTTTTGATAATATCAAAACCTAAGTTCCATACAATAAAAAAGGCTACGGCTGGCCCTCCTCTCTACCCATTCTCACATCTCTCTCTCTCCCTTTAGCTTTCTCCTTCTCTCCCCTTTGCTGCTACAACCCTCATCTCCCATCTTAACCCACATTCATTAGAAACTTAGGTGGGAAGTTTGATTAAAACCTAAGTTCTCAAAAAAGAAAAACCCACGTCTCTCCCTCCCTCCCTCTCTCTCTCTCTCTCTCTCTCTCTTTTGGGTTGCAGCCTCCATTGCTGCACTTTCTTCAAGCAGTCCAGCCACCTCCTCCAGCCTAGGCAGCAGCCACCAAAAGGGAGCACCAGCCGGCAGCCACCCCTTTCACGCCCAGCAGCTGCTCCACAACCATCCACTCCAGCGCCTCCCTTGCAGCCACTTGCAGCAGCCGACCCACTCCATCAAGTTTGCAGCTGCGAGCCTCCTCCACCTCCAGCTCTGTAGCATCTACTTCCAGTACCTACTTTGCTTCAACCTCCAATCTCGGTGGCAACCATTTCCATAGCTGCAGCCTATTCCATCTAGGTGTCAAGGTAAGATCAATTTTCTTATTAGTTTTTTTTTTATTTACCAAAATCCGTTAATGCCGTGTGATTAGGGGTATGCAAGCCCTATTTTCGTGAAAATAATGGGAAGTTAGTCTAAAACCAGATCCAAGGTGATGAAAGGATCTCTTTCACAATCTTAAAAAAAAAAAAATAGAAAAACACATATCTCATGTGTAGGGGCTAATTAAACGATAAGATTCATCCGTTCAATGGATTGGATCTTCCGTTTTGCATACCAACAACAAATAATATGTTGTATCCCCATTGATTTGTGTATTAGTTTTATATTTCATGATATTTTACGATAAAAAATGCATTTATGTTAGGATGTTAATTTATTTCATTCATTTCAATGTAAATTTCATTATTAGAATCCATAGAGTTCATTTTGGTACAAAGTCCATAGGTTATTTCATGTAAATTTTTGCATTTTTAAATTCTGCAAATTTTACTACTGTTAGACCTGTACGACCTTTAGTTCATGTATAAATTTTTATTTAATTTTAAATCGTTATTATCTTAAAAAAATAAAAGGGTGACAATGGGTTTTGGACCTGCCTAGAATTTCCAATATTTGTTTTAGCAGACAAGAGCAGTCTAAACCACCCTTGGTGGAGATCCGAATCATCCTATAAAAATCGCAGTGGATTTATAATAATATATACTAATGATCTAGAAATTTTGAGGTTTTTCAAATTATTTTTGACCTCTGTCAAAAATCAGATTTCCCAGACACCTGGGAAAATTTCGATTTTCCTTTGTCAGGGTATAGACAGACTTTAATGCACTGAGTTCGTTCAATCTGTAGCTCGTCTGCAAAAACTTTCAACACAAACGTTGTTCCTAACATGTTTTCCTGTCATTTCCCAAACTTTGGAGATTTTTTGAACTATTTCAGTATTTTTCCCAAAAATTTCTTTTATGACTAACAGATTTCAATATCCCAAAATTTCAGAGATTCGGGTCTCTGATAACAGTGTGCCCTTTATCAAACCGTAACCCGAATCCCAATGGTGTCAAAATATAAAATTTTTTCCTGTTTGTCATAGACATTTTACCTTAATTTCAGCCTTTTTACCATCTTTTTACTATTTTTTCCACATTTTCTACCAAAACCTGTCTGTTTCCCCTAAATCCTAGAGTCGCTGGATTCCGATCCGACTTGCCAGAGTGGCACAGCTCCGACCATAGGTCAAAACCAGAAAGTGTAAAAGGAAAAAATCTTTGCCTAACTGTCCTCTATCACCCCATAAAAAGTTGGAAATTTTTTATGGAAGTTTGATATCCGAAATCTCCTTTAGAATCAACATTTTAGGAAAAAATCACAAAATGTAAGGTTTTTATTTGAATTTCTATATTTAAAAATACAAAAAAAATAGATTGTCGAGCTCCTTTCTGTTTCTAGGGTTAGTCTAGGTGTCCATGCCAAATTTGGATTAATTCCAAGTTCATTTGCTTCATGTGTTAGTTTATCTTTAAATTCAGAAGCGAAAATCAGGTGAAAATCAGGTTAAATTCGATATTTTATGATATTTTTGCCATTTTAGGGTTTTTATCATGTATATGAACATGTAGAATCATATTAGGGTTAATTTCAATGTCATTTTCAATTCACAATTTCTATTTTTGCAAATTTTATTTCATAAAACCCTGGTTTCAAGGCCATAGTCTTGTTATCAGAGCTATTTTTGGTCATTTTGACCTAAATTTCGAAATTTTAATTTCTAATTCCAAAAAATTTTCATGCATATCATCATATTTTATCATATTGTATTTGATTTATTTCATTTGATTTTCAAAATTCCAAAATTTACAAAATTTCTTTCAAAAGACCCTGATTTCAAGGTCATTAGGGTTATTTTGGTCATTTTTACTCCAATTTCGAATTTCCAAGTTTATTTTCAAACTTTATTCATTATTTAACATGTTTATATCAAAGGGGGTATGAATTTGGGTTTATATCTGAATAATATCCGATAATTTCCCATATTTTCGGATAAATTCAGAAAAACCTACATTTTGTGCTAACCTTGTTTTCTAGTTTTGCAGGAACACTCAAGAAGAAGACTTAGTCACTTTATTTCTTTATTTTATTCAATTCAATGTAAAAATCAATGTAATATTTGGAATAAGAGTTACTTTTCTGCTTAGAATAGGGCTGCATTGCATATAGTTTAATTTTTGCAAATTTCAATATTTGATGTATGATTCATGCATATTTATTTCAAATTCACTATGGTTTACACGAATGGCACGTGCACAAGCTCTTATGAAGTTTATAAACTCGGTGGGATTCATATTTATGGCCATAGTCAGAATACGAAGAAAACTAAGATTTATGATCTTCGTATTAGCCACATTCAGCCTACACACTTAGGATAACTTCAAAATGCACTGCATTTCTCAAAGTTTTAAAAGGATTTCTCAATTCCTCAATTGAAATTCCCTTTCAAATTCATATTCATTCATTCATATTATTCAAATTGCAAATTCATTTTCCAATTTCAATTTCAGAAAAATCAGTTTTCTCAAGAATTTCCAAGTCTTTCTCAGGATCTGATTTTCTCAGAATTTTGAGTTTTCAAATAAGATTTCAAAGCATTTCCTAAGTTCAAACCAAGATTTTTCAATGTTTTAAAATTCTCAAATTTCAAAATCCCAAGTTTTCAGAAATCGATCTTCTCAGATTTCCCATTTCCAGAGAACCCAGTTTCCTGAGAATCTATTTTCCTTTTAAAAAAGTCATTTCCAATGAATTTCTTGATTTTCCCAGAATTTCTCAAATCCATTTCCTTAGAAAAGTAATCCAAAACTCAAAATCGATTTTCCAAAGTTCAAGTTTTCCTGAGAAATCACTTTCCGATGCAAATTTTTGATTTCCAATGAAATTCAATTATTTTCACAGGAATTCCAATTTCAAGCACTTTTCCAATCATTTTTCAAGCATATTTCAATTTTCCAAAGCAAACATCATGTTTCTCAAACTTGCATCATTTTCAAAATTTCATAGCATAATTTAGATATTTGAGTCAAGTTAAAGCACATAATTGATCCTTGGTTCAATTACCCCTGGTGAAGGCGCTAGGAACGGTTGAACATCGTACCGACAGGCGGATCCCATTCCACGGAATTTTCCCGCAAATTTTCAAAACAGAGGCGAGTTAATTTTCAAAACCATTTTCAAAACTTTGGTCGAGTTTGACTCGCGAAATTCGTTCCTCTCTCGCAAGAGAGGGGAATTTTTTTTTTGCGATGATAACAATAACTGAAATAGAAAGTCCACCCACAAAGTTGTCTGGTATAGAGATTTTAAGAAGATTGCGATACTTTCCATGTGGACTGACAAATGCCCGTAGGCCGACGCCCTTCCTTGGATTTGGAAAAGATCACAATTGGACAAAGAAATCTATATTTTGGGAACTACCATATTGGTCGACCTTATTGATACAACATAATTTAAATATGATGCATATGGAGAAAAATATGTTTGATAATGTGTTCAATACAGTAATGAATGTCAAAGGGAAAACGAAGGATAATCCGAAGGCCCGCATGGATTTAAAAGTACTATGTAAAAGACCAGAATTGGAACTCAAAGAGTACTATGGCAAAGTACTAAAACCAAAGGCAAGGTACCTGCTTGGACTAGATTAATGTGTATCAATTCATGTGCAGTGCGAGTTTGAGCAACAAGAAGTAATACGAGAAATGAGAATGTCACTACTACATCATCTTCAAGGACCGGTAACGCAATTAAAAGAGTACCTGACAGAGGTGTTGGACAGATTAATATCCTCATTCATGGTATGCAATCATTTATTATAACTAATGTATTTCATATTTATGTGTTCTAACTTTCTGAAAGTATTTGTAGGTTTTTCATCGTTTCGCGACTGCAAACAAGGAAAAAGACGCGAGGGTAGTGTGGTAGAAGGTGGCTGGCAATCGATTTGCCGACAAGTTGCACAATATGAAGACTGCAACAAAAAAAGCAACTGGTGGGATAGATGATCCACTGCAGTGGAAGGGTCATGGGTCTTCTACTATGATGAGAGATTATTGAGAGGGCATGTGCGACAAGTGGGCAAGCAATGAATTTCGAAACCGCTCAGCAAAGGCTACACAAAACCGAGCGAAGATGCCCGATGCCTATCTACACACAGGTGGATCTAAGACTTTTGGGAGCCCCCAAAAGAAAATGGTAACTCATCAATATATATTGTCAAATTTGTAAGTATTTCTGCATACTTATTAATCGATTTTTTTATCATTTAACATTGCAGGTATTGTATTAATAAACATTATAATATACAAGTTACTATGAATTACGTTTTCATAAACATTATAATTCTTAATTCTTAATTCATATTCTAATCATTACGTTGTAGGAGTCATACGAGCAGTAAATGGTGTAATGATATGGCAATGACTTCACTCAGCATCCGCCTTTTAATCCTGCACCATGGGTGACTGCAATCGGTGAACCCAAAAAGGGTCATAAGTTCAGGTTTGGGAGTAACATGAACACCACAGCAGTCGTTGCCTTCTGCAGCCATGGCTCTCAGAGTTCTCCCACCAACATCAACTCTCAATGTCTGATTGACCCTGTTATGTCTTGGGATGGTGTTTGTTAGCGTTTTGAGGACAAAATGCATTAGTTTTTAAATGAAGTCATTCCCAACATTATCCGTAATAAGTTGTGTAACTTTTTTCAGGACAAGGAAACTTCATCTGCATTCAACATGAGCTCTGGTGCCCGTCAGGTATAAAGATTCATGTCATTTGTTTCATGTCGTTAGATTTCAAGCTAGTATATACATGATTGAATACATATATGCATGATTGACTATGAATTTTTTTAACACTTTATAACACATATATGCATGATTAATTCACTATACAATTTTTATGACACCTTTATAACACATATACGCATGATTGATTCACTATGAAAGTTTTTTTACAACCTTATAACACATATATGCATGATTTAATCACTAAAAAAGTTTTTTGACAACCTTAGAACACATACAAGCATGCTTTCATCACTATGACAACCTTCGAACACATATGAGCCCGATATTAGCATATATGAAAGTTTTTTAATGCCTTACAACACATTTATGCATGATTGAATCACTATAAAATTTTTTGACTGCCTTAGAACATGATACGCATGATTGAATCATATATAAAGTTTTTTGACTGCCTTAGAACACATATGAGCATGATTGAATCACTATAAATTTTTTTGACTGCTTTAGAACATGATACGCATGATTGAATCACATATAAAAAAATTTGACTGCCTTAGAACACATATGAGCATGATTGAATCACTATGAAAGTTTTTTTACTGCTTTAGAACACATATGAGCATGATATTAGCATATATGAAAGTTTTTTGACTGCCTTATAACACATATATGCATGATTGAATCAATATGAAAGTTGTTTGACAACCTTAGAACACATATATGCATGATTGAATCACTATGAAAGTTTTTGGACAACCTTAGAACACATATAAGCATGCTTTCATCACTATGAAATTGTTTTACTGCCTTAGAACACACATATGCATGATTGAATTACTATAAATTTTTCCTTAGAACACATTTATCCATGATTGAATTAATATGCAAGTTTTTAGACTGCTTTAGAACACATATGAGCATGATTGAATCACTATGAAAGTTTTTTTACAACATTAGAACACATATAAGCATGATTTCATCACTATAGAAGTTTTTTGACTGTCTTGTAACACATATATGTATGATTGTGATACATAACACATTTATTTGACAGTCTTATAAACCATATATGCATGTGTTAATCACTCTTACATTCTTTGACAACCTTAGAACACATATCTGCATGATTGAATCACTATAATTTTTTTTCCAGTCTTAGAACACATATTTGAATTTTGTTAATGTCCTTCAGTTTATTGGTAGTCTATGTGTCATTTGGCAAGTTACTTTGTTGCATTAGATTAGGTGCATTGCATATAATTTATTTCATTATATTTTGTTTATAAATACTAACATTTTGGTTTTCTTGTAGGATGCTGGAGATGATCAACGTAGAGGAGCTGATGGAGGCATAGAGGGAGGGGCAGATCGAGAAAATGAAGAGGATGATGCCCAAAATCTTGACGAGGATTAGATTCATTTGTTTAATTTATTTGATGTATTTGTAACTAGTTATAACTTGGTAAGGACTGTATTTGGTTGTTAAAGTTTGCTTAACTTAGAACTTGTGTTAAATTTGTTTCACCTCTATATGTATTTTTTATGTGTACTTTTTTTTATAAGTAGGTTATTTGAATTGTATAACGAGAATTTTTCTCGAGTTTTAAAATATTTCAAAAAAAATTTAAATTTTTTATTAAAAATTAGCAACGGATAATATCCATCGCTAATCCGTTGCCAATTTGAAGCAATCGTTGGTTTGTGACAGAATTTAAGCTGTCGCTAATGGCCGTCGCCAAATTGGCGACAGACATTAGCGACAGATACATACCCCTCATTAAATAGTAGCAACAGATTAATTTTTGTCGCATAACCAAATCAGTCTCTAATTAGCGATGGATTAGCGACGGCCATGATCCGTCGCTAATCCGTCACTACGTAGCGATAAATAAATTCTGTTGTAGTTTAGCGACTAGGATTATGCGAACGGACGCTATCCGTCTCTAATACACATTTTTCTTGTAGTGTTACTTAATTGGTCATGATCACAATCATTGTTTATACTTGTAGGTTCGTCATAGTGATGTTAATGACCAAGGAATATGTGATTTAAAAAATGGTCCGACCGAAGTTGTACAATGTTACAACGGGTACATTGTAAATTATTATCGATTCTATACAAAAGACTATGGTGTAAATAAGTCAATGGTGAATAGTGGTGTGTGTGTCAAGGGTAGCAACTACGGTGAAAATGAACATGACTACTACGATGTTATAGAAAAAATAATGGAGTTAACTTACTTAGGCATAAATAATAGGGTAACTTTATTCAAGTGTCATTGGTTTGATCCCACAGCAACAAGAGTCGACAAAGCCTCAGGCATTGTAGAGGTGAATCATAAATCAAGGTTTGAAACATATGAACCATTCATATTAGCCTCGCAAGCTCAACAAGTTTACTATACTTCATATCCAAATACAAGAAAATCAGATAGAAATGAATGGTGGGCAGTTTGCACTGTGAAGTCTAAACTATACCTCGAGTATGATCAGTTACAAGAAGACAAGATTGCTGAAGAGAGACAAGATTGCTGAAGAGGGTGATTACTATCAATCAAATGATATGTATGACTTCTTTTATGGTCACGATGTCGCACATGGTATGCATGTCATATCTTCATTGTTCGATGACACAGGTATAGAAGAATGTGATCCAAATGATATACCAAGTGGATGGGTGCCCAATAAAGAAGAAGAAGAGGAGGAGGATGAAGAAGAAGAATATGAAAGTCAAACAAGTGATGAAGAAGCATACTCGAGCTAGTGAAATACATCTTGTAATATATACCTTATGTTTGAATGTATTACAATCTTTTAGAGTTGTGTAACTGATCCAATTATATTGCAAGTTAATGATAAGTTATCCATTATTAGCAAGTGATGCCATAGCTTATATTTTAATGTATTGCAATGTTTAATGTGAATGATTTGAATGTATTGCAATAATTTGAATGTATTGCAATGTTTGAATGTATTGCTTGAAGTTATTTATGATTTGATTATGTATCTATGAAGATATAAAGTTGTGTAATTGATCCAAATAAAATTTTTATTTGTTAGAATATGGTTCATGGAGGTCACAGTGGTTGAGCACCGAGTGGTAGCCAGTCTCGGCCTTCATCTTCACGGGTTGCTTCGATAGGTATATCATTTAATTAATTATATACTTGATTAGTTTAAATGCGCATTGTATGAATTTCTAACTCATTTTTCTATAAATGATGTTTCGCCTGCACATGACCCACATACACTAGCTATTCATACACATCACGAGACAACGCTAAAAGCAAGGACTTCTCAGTCTGACACACAATGACTCATTCAAATAGTGTATATCGATAATCGACTGTAAGTATTTCATTTTCACTTATCTTATAAATAGTGTATATCGATAGTTAATGTGTACTAGTTCGTGTGCAGTGCAAGGTTCGAGACACAAGAAGTAATACGAGAGATTAGACAGTCACTAGTTCAACATCTACCAGGACTGGTCGCTAAATAGAAAAAGTACTCGAAGGAATTGTTGGACATATTGTGGTCCTCATTTATGGCATACAATCGTTTATCATAGCTAATGTGTTTCATATTTAATTTTTTGTTATAGTCATGTCTACTAACTTTCGGAAATTATTTGTAGGCTTCGAATCACTTCACGACTGCGATAGAGAAGCAGGACGTGAGGCGGGTGTGGCAGAAGGTGACTACCAGTCGATTTGCAGACATGCTATACAATATAAAGACTATAACAATAAAAGCATCTGGTGGGATAGATGATCCACTACAGTGGAAGGGCCATGACCCTCCTACTATCAGGTCAGATTTTTGGGATGCAATGTGTGACAAGTGGGCGGTGCATGAATTTTAAAACCGCTCTGTAAAGGCTGCATAAAACTGAACAAAGATGCCTGATGCCCATATACACATAGGTGAATCTAGGACTTTTGGGAGCCACCTGAAAAAAATGATAACTCATCAATATATATATTGTCAAATTTATAAGTATTGTTGCATACCTTTTAAATAATTATTTTATCATTTAACCTCGCAGGAAGCAGAAAAAGGAGGCATTGTGCCTTACAAGGATGTGTTTGTTGAAACACATAAACATAAGAGCACAGAAGAGTTTGTATCAGAGAAGGTGAGAATGACAACGATATGTATTTGTTGTATTAATAAACATTGTAATATACAAGTTACCATGAACATTGTAATTCTTAATTATTAATCCATATTGTAATCATTACTTTATAGGAGTCATACGAGCAACATATGGTAGAGCGATATGGCGATGACTCCACTCAGCATTCGCCTTTTGATCCTGCAACCGGTGAACCCAAAAATGGTCGTGTGTTCGGGTTTAGGAGTAATATAAACACCTCACCAGTCATTGCCTCCTCCAGCTAGGGCTCTCAGAGTTCTCCCGCCAGCATCAACTCCAAGCGTCCTATTGACACGACTAATTCTTGGGATGGTATCCGCGAGCTTGTTAAGGACACAATGAGTGACTATTTGCATGAAGCATATAATTTATTTCATTATATTTTATTTATTAATACTAACATTTCTTTTCTCTTGTAGGATGCTAGAGATAATCAGCGTAGAGGAGCTGATGGAGGCATGGATAAAGGGGCAGATCGAGACAATGAAGAAACTAATGCACAAAATCATAGTGATGATTAGATTCTTTGTTGTACCTTATTGTTGTTTCAAAAGAAATTCTTTGTAAATGTTCATTTGTAAATAATTAGAACTTGGCGAGGATTATAGTGGATCAATAAATTGTTTCAACTACTTTGTATATGTATTTTTTATATGTACTTTGTTTTTATACACAGGATATATAAATTGTATAATGATAAAAAAAATGATATTTATATTTCAAACAATTTTTTATTTATTTTTTATGACGGATTAGCTGTAATGCCCCGTATTTTCAAAACAAAGCTAAGTTGAAAATTTTCATGATTTTTTTTTCTTTACAACGGAACTTAGAAAAACTTTTAGCAACAGAATCAGAAAACTCCGAGCACGTTGCAGGTATGTGGCCAAGTAACTCATTGACCACCAAAGTGTTCCATTTTATCAAAAATCACATGTTTATTACAACATCACTGCTTAGGAAAGCAGTATAGGTTCAATAAAAGGAAGCAGTACAACTCTGTCTAGAAGAACCCTGGAACTTGATGTCGCCTTTCTCCGCATATTGCAACGCAGGTTCAACACCTGAAATCCCCATAAAACGGGGTCAGAACCACTGATGGTCTGGTAAGCAAGCAATCACACATCCATTCAACTCAAGTAAATGTGTTGACCACTCAAGGTCGCAGTTCGCAATAATGACGCACAAGCCTCCAAGACTTGGCATACATCGAAAGAGCCTCCTCAGGGCTATGAGTTGAATATCTCGCTCAAGTCTTCATAACTTAGCGCAAGCCTCTTTAGAGTTGTGATTGAAATAACATACTCAAGTCTCTACGACTTAGCATTGACCTCTTCAGGGTCTTGAATGGATGTTTAGCTCAAGCCTTTATGCTTGACACATCTGTATCCTACGAATCTAAGGACAGCTCTCCAAGCTTCGCTTAGTAGTACGTATATCATTTGGGTTCTTTTCCAATCGGTTCAGTAGTATACCGACCATGACACCTTCACAAAGATTATGCAGGACTGACTCAACAACGTCCATACACTCATACATTCAAAGTATCATTGTACCTAAGCTAATATTTTGTTTCGATAATTGCACCTTCCCCTGGGCTTAGGGGACTCATATCTGGGCGACAACGCGATAATCTGGGGGTTGATTATTCTATGTATTTTAGATACCCCAGAGGCCTGTTGACCCTACCTACTAGTAGGACGGTACAACATACCAGAAGAGATCCTTATTAGATAGCTGGATGCATTCTGCTACTGCAATAGTTGGGTTCAATCCTTAGATATTTAAGGATAACCATGACCTTCATACCTTTGAGTGACAGAGGGCATCAATGAACTCTATCAGGTTCGGGTGAAATATATGTCACTCAAGGCTGCATCATCACCGTCTTCCTCGGTGAGAAATTCTGAAAGGGGTCTGTCAGTCTTACAATTACTTGATGAACATTGTATGCCTATAGGGTAGCCTTTGAGAAGTATGTACCCGACCCCAATCACCCACATCGCTTTCACCGTGGAACAAAGGTTTTATTCATATGCATGCTTGACTCTGCTCTCCGAACTTTGGCCCTGTAGAGCACCTCACATCTTCTAGGTGAAAAACAACACACTTTGGCTCAGCGGCCCTTACGAGTCCAGTTGTCTAATAATTCTCAATGAGAATGCATATGACTTGATCTCTACGGATCGGCTACTCAGCGTATTTTTACGCAACGAGCTCAGGACCTTGTCAAGGCGCTACCACTACTTCGGCGCAACGGCTCTTACAAGTATGATGCCCTTATAGGTATCAGGGATACGAGTCATTCTGACAACGTTTCAACAAACGGCATCGTTGTGCCACTTAACTGGTTCTGGCAACTCACCTGCCAACCATTTTGTCAGCACCTCCCCTACTTTATCGGCAGTGGTGCGATGCCCCTTTCTACATCGTAGAAAGTGTTTAATGAACTGGGTAGCACTCTGCTATATGACTGAGTATCCTGCTACATTCTTTCTGAGCTACTCTTAGCTTCTTCAAAAATTTCAGCAGCACTTCCTCTCTTTAACGAAGAAAGCGTGCGTTTCTTTTATCCATTTTAGCAGCATCTCCCCTCTTTGGTGGGAAATCGCTACGCTTAAATCGAGAAATGTATGTGCACCGTTGTGCGTATCTTGCATCCATCAATGTTGTTGGAAACCTTGGGTCATAGTCAGGCCATACTTATTTGACTTAATCTTTACGAAAAAAGTATTTTGCCAAAAAGCGAAGCCTTTTCAATAGAGGCTTCATTCGTCAAGCAGAATCTTGAACGAGAAGTGGTAAGGGAATCACATTGGCGATTTGGAGTTGAGCTCCATTTAAACGCTCATTTACGCACCATATATGTAGTATAAGCAGAAGCTTGTGCTTTATACAGAAACGGCGTAAAGGAAATGCATATACTACTGTTCAGGGTGTGTAACTGAATGAAATATTCTACATATATATTTGCAGAAAGCAGGAGCCTTGGTGTCTTTCAACGCGACAACGTAAGTAAATGCATAATCAAAAGTGTATTAATCGAAAATTATAGAAAGCAGGAGCCTTGACATCATACGACGCGACAACAAAGGTAAATTAAATAGCCTATGCGATATAAGATGCACCAGCAGTATCAACAAATATACACCTAGATCTGTATCCAACGAAAGTTACGATGTGAGCGAGTGAACACCGAAGTATCCTAGAGGGCTCAACCAAGAACTAGGGTGAGATACTATTTTGAAGAACGCATATACTACGCATTCGAACATATATATCCGACGATAGTTACGAGGTGAGCGAGTGAACACCAAAGCATCCTAGAGGGCTCAACCAAGAACTAAGGCAAGATACTACTTCAGAAGATATATGTATATACAAACAAGCAAATACTTGAGAGAGATGGATTAACGAAGCGAACTTACTTCAAATTGCGAAAGAAATGACTCCTGTTGCTTCGATCAGTCCTCCGAGAGGTTCAACTTTAAAAAGAATCAAATCCGGAGTTCAGATTTAAAAGGAATTTGACTTTGACTTCAAACCTAGCTAGGTTCAAGTCAAGTCAACTGGGTTTGGACTAGGTCAGGGGATTCAGACCTAGGTTAGGTGGGTTAGGATTAGGTCAGGCAGGCTAAGACCAGATCAGGCAGGCTCAGATGGGCTAGGCTAGGTAGGGGAGGTTTGAAAAAGGAGGAGAGAGAGAGGGGTTGGTGATTTTTCTAAAGGGGGGTCCTCCACTATTTATAGCCAAGGTTGCTTAGAGGCTAAGCAACCCATTTGACCAAAATGTCTTTTGGCTTTTTCAGAAATCCAGCTTGATCTTATCCATCTGACTGTTTGATCTTATCTAGAAGGAATATTCTATGAAATATTCTCTAGAAGGTGCTAAAAGGTCCGGGAAGGCTCTGAAATATTCTAGAATATTCTAGAATATTCTTTGAGAAATATTTCTATGTGTCCCACAAATATTTTCGCAGGTCAAAAAAGTCGAGTTTTCGGTATTTTTTTCCGAAAAAATTCTTAGTAGGCCATTATCTTCGTATTGACATAATTAAGAAAGTTGGCTCATAGAAATCTCTTGATTTCGTTCAGGTAGGAAGTTATGACCTCCAGAGTGTTTGAGCATATATTCGTGAAGATACGAATATCCTAAGTATATTTGGGTCGCAGGAATCAGTTCGATTCGCTTTACGGTAAAAATGCTATTTTTCACTGGAAAATGCCTCAAGAATTTATTCAGGGTTTGAACTGAAAAATTGTGGGTCTTACATCATTATGCCCTTAAAAGAATTTCGTCCGCGAAATTCAGTTAAGAGTACTAAGTGAATAACACAGGATACTTATCCCACATATTGGATTCGGGCTCCCAAGTGCAGTCATCGACTCCATGATGTTGTCATCTCACTTTAACAAGTGGATTGACCTTCGACCTAAGCACTTTCTCCCGACGGTCCACGATCTTAACAGGTCTTTCTTCCATAGTCATATCTTCCCAGATGTCGATGTCTTCATGTTAGATGACGTGGGAAGGGTCGTGAACATATTTTCTAAGCATTGACACGTGAAATACGTTGTGTATCTATGTATACTGCGGTGACAATGCTACTCGGTAGGCAGTCTCTCCGATCCAGCTCAAAACTTCAAAGGGACCAACGAATCTGGGGCTGAGTTTCCCCTTCTTTCCAAAATAGAAAACACTCTTGGTTTGAGAGACTTTGACGAAGACCTTGTCTCCAACCGCAAAAGTGAGTTCCCTACGTCGTTGATCAGCGTAGCTCTTCTGTCGACTCTGAGCAGTCAGTAACTTATTTTTGATCATGTGGAACTGCTTAGTGTAGTGCTGCAACATAATGGACGAGTTCAAGGTTCACTCACCCACTTCGCCCTATTAGATTGGTGATCAGCAGGGTCGTCCGTACATAGCTTCATACAGTGCCATCTTAATGCTAGCGTGGTGGCTATTATTATAAGCAAATTCAGCCAACGCTAGATAGGAGTCCCAATCACCCTTCCATTCCAACATACAGACTCTCAACATATCCTCAATAGTCTGTATGATTCGCTCAGATTGCCCATCTGTTTGGGGGTGAAAAGTCATACTGAACTTGAGTTTTATCCCCAGGGCTCTCTATAGCTGCTCCTAGAAGTGGGAGGTGAACTTCGGGTCACGATCAAATATGATCATGGTCGGCACTCCGTGGAGTGTGACAATTTCCCGAACATAGATTTCTGTGAACCTTTCTGTGGAATATCTGGTGTTGATTGGCAGGAAGTGAGCAGACATGGTGAGTCTGTCTACGATCACCCACATTGAATTGTGTTGTCTTTTGGATCGAGGCAATCCAACGATGAAATCCATCGTGATATCCTCCCATTTCCATTCCAGAATCTCGATCTGCTGTATCTTTCCACCAGGTCGTTGATGTTCGATCTTAACTTGTTGGCAGATCAAACATTTTGAGACAAACGTAGCCACGTCTCTTTTCATTCCCCTCCACCAGTACTTTCTCTGTAGGCCTCTGAACATTTTGGTACCTTCAGGGTGGATAGTGTACTTGCTACTATGAGCCTCTTGGAGTACTTCTCTTAGCTCAGGGTTATTCGCAACCCAGATCCTTTCTTCCATCCATATTCCTCCATTTTCTTTCAGATGGAAGAAAGTATCATCATTTTCAGCTCAAGCATTTAGCTCCACGTACCAGGGATCTTTTAATTGTTTGGCTACGATCTGATCCATGATCTCATGTTGTATTATCAGGCTTGACAATCGTATTCTGCCTGTATCAGCCAGGAATGACTTCCAATTGACGAAATCCTCCATCAACTTCCATTGTCTGGTGAGGCTGGCCAGAGTGCCAATAGTGATAGGAAAGCGTGAATTCATAGTCCTTGAGGAATTCCAGCCATCGTCGTTGCCGCATATTGAGTTCTTTTTGAGAAAAGAGGTATTTTAAGCTTTTATGGTCTGACATGATGTCAAATTTTTCTCCATATAGGTAGTGTCACCAGATTTTAAGTGCGAACACTACCGCGGCAAGCTCAAGATCATGGGTTGGATAGTTCTTCTCATGAATTCTCAACTAAAGGGATGCATAGGCGATTACTTTGCCATGCTGCATCAGTAGACAACCCAAACCCATTTTCGAGGCATCGGTATAAGCCACGAAGTCTCCTTGACCAGAAGGTAAGGTAAGGACAGGGGCAGTGGTAAGCCTCTGCTTGAGAACCTCAAAGCACTTTTTACACTAGTCAGTCCATTCGAACTTGACTCCCTTTTTCAACAGTTTTGTCATCGGTACGGCGATTCAAGAAAAGTCTTGTATGAACTTCCGATAATATTCGGCAAGTCCAAGGAAGCTGCAGACCTCAGTGATATTTTCTGGCTGCTTCCAGTCTATCACAGCTTTGACCTTCGCAGGATCTACTGCGATTCCATCTTTTGAGATTACATGACCAAGGAACATTACTTTGTCTAGCCAGAATTCACATTTTGAAAACTTAGCATAAAGCTGATTATCTTGAAGGGTTTTCAAGACGATTCTCAAGTGCTCCTTATGTTGTTCCTTGTTCTCGGAATAAGTGAGGATGTCATCGATGAAGACGATGACAAATGTGTCTAAGTATGGACTGAACACCTGGTTCATCAGGTCCATAAAGGCACGAGGCACATTAGTGAGTCCGAAGGGCATTACTATGAACTCATAATGGTCGTATCTCGTTTGGAAGGCAGTTTTAGGTATATCCTCCTCCTTTACTCTGAGTTGATGATACCCAGACCTGAGGTCGGTCTTGAAGAATACCCTCGCTATTTTGAACTGATCGAACATGTCCTCTATCTGAGGCAACGGGTACTTATTTTTAACAGTTGCTTGGTTAAGCATCTGATAATCGATGCATAACCAAAGGGATCCATCATTCTTCTTTACAAACAGGACCGAGGCTCCCCACGATGACATACTTGGTCGGATGAACCCTTGTTCCATTAGTTCTTCCAACTGGCATTTCAACTCACTGAGTTCAGCTGACGTCATACAATAAGGGGCTTTGGATATTGGTGCAATTCCAGGCAAGGATTGAATTCCAAATTCAACCTCACGAAGTGGTGGAAGTCCTGACAATTCCTCAGGAAACACATCAGGAAACTCCCGGACCACTTTCAAACTCTTAAGTGGTTGGATATTTGAGCCTTCTGTTGAAAGGCTAAGTAGAAAGGCTACACAACCCTTCCTAAAGTATTTCTACACTTTGAGAGCAGATATAAGCCATTTTTGTGGAACAGGCTTGGATATCCGGTATTCTATCTTAGGCATTCCCGGTCGTGATAGAATCACCTTGCCCTTGCGACATAAGATCCTGACATGGTTCTGGGCTAACCAATTCATTCCCAGAATAACATCGTACTGTACCATGTCGATTAAGATGGCATCAGTAGGCAAGTGTTGCCCAACTATCTCTATATCCAAATTCTTGATGCAATAGATACATCTGGTGCGTGAACCCAACGGGTTCTATACTTCGATCATTTTATCAATCGCTTGTACCGAAGCGTGGAGTTGTTCGGTGAAATCATCAGAGATAAATGTATGAGTAGCACCACAATCAAACAAGACGTAAGTTGTATGTCCATTAATATGTACGGTGCCTTCAATGAGGTCACCGGTTTCGACTTGTTCAGTCGTTACAACGTATACACGACCTACAGCAGGCCTTTGTTCTACTCTAGGTGGAGGTCCTTGGATTTGTGACCGTTGTGGTATTTGTTGAGAGAGTCCGACAGATCCGGCATTCCTCTTTTGCTCATCTGCATGTTTCTTTCTGCACTCTCTTGTAATGTGGCCTACTTTTACACAGTAGAAGCAACCACCAGTGTCACGTAAACATGGTCCTCTTGCGTGATTTACATGACATTTTGGGCAGTTTGGGTTGGACTGCAAATTGTTTGGAGCCATGTTCTGCCTTGGCCTCACGACTTGTTGAGTAACGTTCCCACCTTGGAACTTTCTCTTTTGAAAGGGTTGTCGTGAACCCTGGCAACTTGGGAACGTTCTCTTCTGATTCCCACCATCAACTACAAGCCTCTTTGCTATAATCACTTTTGATCGCTTCTAATCCACTTGAATTTTTGAAGCTGCTGCCACAACAGTTTGAAAAGTTTGGGGCATGCTGGTGATAACCCATGACCTTAGCCCTTCTCGCAGTTTGTTGATGTACTTGTCGGCCCTTTCTTGGTCGGTCTCAAATAACTGAGAGCAGTACTGCTCAAGATTTTGAAATTTTGTGGTATAGTCAGTCAGACTCATACCACCCTGCTCCAATTCTATAAACTCCATTTTCTTTTTGTTTCTGGAATGCAACGGGAATTAGTTATCCAAGAAAGTTCTCCGAAAGTCAGTCCAAGGAATGACTTCGACTTGTGAGAACTGGATAATCTTAGTGGTATCCCACCACTTTCGTGTGTTGTCTTTCAGTCTGTACGTGCCAAAGTTGGTCTTTTTCTTTTCTGGTACTCCTAGTACCAGGATGACACATTCTGTCTCTTCGACCCAACTCTCTGACAGTTCAGGACCGGTTCTACCGGTGAAGACTGGTGGATCGAGCTTGAGGAATTTTTTATAAGTTATTCCTCCAAGGTTCTCGTTGCGAGGTACGACTGGTTCTTGTCTCGTTTCGCGGATGGCGATAACCAGAATGTTGAGTGTTTCTAGCAGGAATCCTTGAGTATGAGACTCCTCGCTTGGCATGGTTCTCCTCGTCGTAGGAGCCATTTATCTATCACATACAAGCAACGTGTTTTAGTTTCTCAATGTATATATCGAAGCAAAGCTTTATTTACTTAATATACATTACATTTTACAAGCATACACATCGCCCTTATATACAAGTGTCATACCACTCTAGCGGACATAGGCGGCGAGAAACTATATACATGAGTCTATTGACTCCAAAAAATTACCAGTTTCTTCTAAGAACTAGGTTTCTTTCTTGACCAAAATGACCCGAAGTATCATTTACTTCCACATTGCCTTGGTGCAAGCACAATTAGTTTTGGCTTGGGTGGCACTTCCGCACTCTCAAGTGAATCTTTTAGGTAGATCAGTGATGCCGGTCCACTTGCCCACTCAGTGGCATCATGGCTCGGGGAATCCGATACCATAACAGGATGATAGGGGTTGTATCCCTCTCCCTAGCCATTCAGGCTCGGCGTTTGTGAAGCCGTTGCATTCCCCAATATAATGGCACTATGATTCGAGGAATCCAAAATCATAATGCGATTATAGAAAGAGTTGTTGCATCCCTCATCCTGACTGTGCAAGCTACGCGTATATGATGTCTGTTGATAGCCTTGCGTCTGACCGAATCCCTCATGGAAGTTCAAGTCAAATTCTACCAGATGTGGTAGTTCATCTGAAGTCGATTGAGTGTGGCTACTCCCCACACTGAAGTGATGTGGTCCACTAACACGCGAGGTCTCGTCCCTAAGACCAAGCGATCCCCGTCGACCCATATCGGCGGTGTATTTCCTTTGGCATTCGTTGGTGGAATGCCCCTCTTCGCCATAAAACTGGCAGTCTTGGACCTCATATGGGCATACCCACTCATCGTGCATGATCCCACAACGATAACAGTACCCTCATAAGTCGTGAGTTGCCATCTATACAAAGATGCACTCGAATTAGTAACTATTATGAAGAGATATACTTACAGTGCGATACGGTAAACAAGACGGATCTCGAACCAAGTTTCTCAGACTCAGGCTCTGATACCAATTCTGTAACGCCCCGGATTTCCAAAACAAAGTTAAGTTGAAAATTTTCATGAATTTCTTTTTTTTTCTTTACAGCGGAACTTAGAAAAACTTTTATCAGCGGAATCAGATGATAATGAGTCGTCAGTTTTAGAAAACTCTGAGCACGTTGCAGGTATGTGACCAAGTAACTCATTGACCACCAAAGTGTTCTATTTTATCAAAAACCACATGTTTATTACAGCATCACTACTTGGGAAAGCAGTATAGGTTCAATAAAAGGAAGCAGTACAACTCTGTCTAGAGAAACCCTGGAACTTGATGTCGCCTTGCTCTGCATATTGCAACACATGTTCAACACCTGAAATCTCCATAAAACGGGGTCAGAACCACTGATGGTCTGGTAAGCAAGCAATCACACATTCATTCAACTCAAGTAAATGTGTTGACCACTCAGGGTCACATTTCCCAATAACGATGCACAAACCTCCAAGACTTGGCGTATATCGGAAGAGCCTCCTCAAAGCTATGAGTTGAATATCTCGCTTAAGTCTTCATGACTTAGCGCAAGCCTCTTTAGAGCTATGATTAAAATAACATACTCAAGTCTCTATGACTTAGCGTTGACCTCTTCAGGGTCTCGAATGGATGTCTAGCTCAAGCCTTTATTCTTGGCACATCTGTATCCTACGAATCTAAAGACAGTTCTCCGAGCTTCGCTTAGTCGTACAGATATCATTTGGGTTATTTCTCAATCGGTCCAGTAGTATACTGACCATGACACCTTCACAAAGGTTATGCAGGACTGACTCAACAACGTCCATACACTCATATATTCAAAGTATCGTTGTACCTAAGCTAATGCTTTGTTTCGATAATTGCACCTCCCCTTGGGCTTAGGTGACTCATATCTAGGCGATAACGCGATGACCTGAGGGTTGATTATTCTATGTATTTTAGATACTCCAGAGGCCTGATGACCCCATCATACTAGTAGGACGGTACAACATATCAGAAGAGATCCTTACTAGATAGTCGGATGCATTCTGCTACTGCAGTAGTTGGGTTCAATCCTTAGATATTTAAGGATAACCACGACCTTCATATCTCTGAGTGACGGAGGTCATCAATGAACTCTATCAGGTTCGGGTAAAATATATGTCACTCAAGGCTATGCCATCACCGTCTTCCTCGGTGAGAAATTTTGAAAGGGATCTACCAGTCTTACAATTACTTAACGAACATTGCATGCCTATAGGGCAAACTTTGAGAAGTATGTACCCGACCCCAATCACCCACCTCTTCTAGGTGGAAAACAACACCGTGGAACAAAGGTTTTATTCTTTGACTCTGCTCTCGGAACTTCGGCCCTGTCGAGCACCTCACCTCTTCTAGGTGGAAAACAACACACTCTATCTCAGCGGCCCTTACGAGTCCGGTTGTCTAATAATTCTCAATGAGCATGCACATGACTCGATCTCTACGGATTGACTACTCAGCGTATTTTTACGCAATGAGCTCAGGACCTTGTCAAGGCGCTACCACTACTTCGACGTAATGACTCTTACAAGTACGGTGCCCTTACAGGTGTCAAGGATATGAGTCATTCTGACATTTTTCCAACAAATTGCATCGTTGTGCCACTTAACTGGTTCTGGCAGCTCTCCTGCCAACCATTTCATCAGCACCTCTCCTGCTCTATCGGCAGTGGTGCGACGCCCCTTTCTACATCATAGAAAGTGTTTCATGAACTGGGTAGCACTCTGCTATATGACAGAGTATCCTGCTACGTTCTTTCTGAGCTACTCTTAGCTTCTTCAGAAATTTAAACAGCACTTCCTCTCTTTAACGGAGAAAGCGTGTGTTTCTTTTATCCATTTTAGCGACATCTCCCCTCTTTGGCGGAAAATCGCTACGCTTAACTCGGAAAATGGATATGCACCGTTGTATGTACCTTGCATCCATCAAGGTTATTGGAAACCCTGGGTCATAGCCAGGCCATACGTATTTGACTTAGTCTTTACGAAAAGAGCATTTTGCCAAAAAGCGAAGCCTTTTCAATAGGGGCTTCATTCGTCAAGCAGAATCTTGAACGAGGAACGGTAAGGGAATTGCATTGGCGATTTAGAGTTGATCTCTATTTGAACGCTTATTTACGCGCCATATATGTAGTATAAGCAAAAGACTGTGCTTTATACAACGGCGGTGTAAACAAAATGCATATACTATTATTCAGGGTGTGTAACTGAACGAAATATTCTACATATATAGTTGCAGAAAGCAGGAGCCTTGGCGCCTTTCAACGCCACGGCGTAAGTAAATGCATAATCGAAAGTGCATTAATCAGAAATTGCAGAAAGCATAAGCCTTGGCATCGTACGACACGACGACAAAGGTAAATTACTTAGCCTATGTGATATAAGACGCGCCGGCAGTATCAACAGATATACACCTAGATCTGTATCCAACAAAAGTTATGAGGCAAGTGAGTGAATACCGAAGTGTCCTAGAGGGCTTAATCAAGAACTAGGGTGAGATACTATTTTGAAGAACGCATATACTGCGCATTCGAACATATATATCCGATGATAATTACAAGGAGAGCGAGTGAACACCGAAGCGTCCTAGAGGGCTCAACCAAGAACTAAGGCAAGATACTACTTCAAAAGATATACGTATATATAAACAAGCAAATACTTGAGAGAGATGAATTAACGAAGCGAACTTACTTCAAATTGCGGAAGAAACGACTCTTGTTGCTTCGATCCGTCCTCTGAGAGGTTCAGCTTCAAAAATAATCAAATCCAGACTTCAGACGAAAAAGGACTTTGACTTCAAACCTAGCTAGGTTCAAGTCAAGTTAACTGGGTTTGGACTAGGTCAGGTGGGTTCAGACCTAGGTCAGGTGGGTTAGGACCAGGTCAGGCAGGCTAAGACCAGATCAGGCAGGCTCAGATGGGCTAAGCTTGGTAGGGGAGGTTTGGAAAAGGAGGAGACAGAGAGGGGTTGGGGATTTTTCTAAAGGGGGGTCCTCCACTATTTATAGCCAAGGTTGCTTAGGGGCTAAGCAACCCATTTGACCAAAATGCCCTTTGGCTTTTTCAGAAATCCAGCTTGATCTTATCCATCTGACTGTTTGATCTTATCTATAAAGAATATTCCATGAAATATTTTCTGGAAGGTGCTGGAAGACTCTAGAATATTCTAGAATATTTTCTGAGAACTGTGGGTCCCACAAATATTTTTGCGGGTCGTGCAAAAAAGTCAAGTTTTCGGCATTTTTTTTCGAAATTTTTTGAGTAGGCCATTATCTTCGTATTGATGTAACTAAGAAAGTTGGCTCGTAGAAATCTCTTGATTTGGTTCAGGTAGGAAGTTATGACCTCCAGAGTGTTTGAGCATATATTCGTAAAGATACGAATATCCTAAGTATATTTGGGTCGCAGGAATCGGTTTGATTCGCTTTACGGTAAAAATGCTATTTTTTCACTGGAAAATGCCTTAAGAATTTATTCAGGGTTTGAACTGAAAAATTGCAGGTCTTATATTAGCGATGGATAATATCCGTCGCTAATTAGTATTGGTCTTCAATTTAGTGATGGATTAGGGACGAATATTTATCTGTCACAAAACTGAATCGGCCGATGTTTTGCGATGGATTGTAATCCGTCGAAATTCCGTCGCTACAATAGCGATGAATTCGTATCTGTCGTAAAACCAAATCTCTATGGATTAACGATGACCTTGTGACGAATCATGGTATCTTCTAATTCATCACAAATTAGCGACGAAAGTAGCGACAAATATTTTTCGTTGCTAATTAGCGATTAGGAAATTGCGATGAAAGTTATTTGACGCTAATCTGACGCAAAACTATACAGCGATGGATTACGATCGTCGCTAATCCACAGATTTTTTGTAGTGTGAACTGATAAATGTGTTTATCATTGTTTACTCAATCGAGAAAAATATCAATGATTGATATTATACTAAAATTTGATAAATATTTACATTTTTACATATCAAGAAAAAAATACTTGAAAGTATAGTTTTTAGAGGATCTTAATTGGACCTAATGAAAAATGGGTGCGGACCATTTCCTTTCACACACACACACACACACACACACACACACACACACACACATATATATATATATATATATATATATATATATATATATATATATATATATATATATATATATATAGAGAGAGAGAGAGAGAGAGAGAGAGAGAGAGACGTGCATTTTTATCTTGCTGTGTGGAACATTTGGATCATATCGTGGAAAAAAAATTAAAGATCATTGGATAGTGCATGTTGAACTGGATTCAACGTATTCATACTATTGTCCAAAGGAAGAAAAAAAAAGCAGGAAAGACGTACACAGCACGAAGAAACTGAAAGTCTTAATGGAACTCTAACTCTCTGAAGCCTTTTGACAACAAGCGCACATCTGAGTCAGATTCTAAAGCAGTCTAAGCAATGGCCATCATCCAAGGTGCGAGTCCAGAATTTCTTGTAATACTCGTCGTAGGTGAAGCTCTTGTAAACACGTCCGGCCACCCCATCATTTGCAAGCTCTTCTGCTGCTTCTATCATTGTATCACAGCCTGGGCACATGAACGAGGCCACAGATGTTCTGTCCTTCTCTGAATTGACGACGACTCGATGCCATACGCTACGATACTTGCCATTGCTCAACGCCTACATCATCATTAATTTCTTAAGCTTCAGCCCTACCCAGTCAGTGATATATATATATATATATAGTTAAAGGTAATTTCTCTGTGAGGGTATTTCTGGGAGGGTTTTCAAAACTTGATAAATCTCGAAAATATTTTGAAAAAATCTCGGGTGTTTAAAAAAAGTGAAAAAATATAAATAACAACAAAAAAGCTAAGAAAATAATAAGTTTTGTATTATTTTTTTTCAAAAATATAAAGAAACATGTTTTAAAGGTTTTAAAATATAAAAAAAACAAAAAAATAAGAAATGTAAACCTAAAATTTTAAAATATATATTTTCTCTCAAAAATATCATGACATTATCGCGATATTTTGTTTCTGACGACATTTTATTGATATTATCGGGTACCTTGAAATAGCCAATAATATCATGATATTTTCAAAATATCAGCGATAATCGTGACAATAATATATATATATATATATATATATATATATATATATATATATATATATATATATATATATAAAGGCAATTTATTTTGTATATTCACAATCATAAACATAAAAATTACAAAGTTCCGGGGTTAAAAAGTACAAAAAATAGGAACCCCGTGTCAACCCGGTTAGTGTTATATCGAGGAATCAAGTCTCATGTTTGTACCTGTATCTGATCGCCTAGGTTTACGATGAAAGCCCCCGGCAACGGATCGACGGCCAGCCATTGCTGGTCTTTCTGGACCTGCAGCCCGGCAACACCATCTAGGAGGAGAATTGTGAGAGCATTGGGGTCAGTGTGTGCGGGCAAGCCATAAGTGAGCTCGGGTTCAGGACAAGGTGGGTAGTAATTGACAGCCATGTGTTGTGCTTGTGAGCCAAGAGCCTTCTCTAAGTAGTCCTCCTTCATGCCTAAGCTTAGAGAAATGACTTGCATCACTCTTTGTGCAAGCTCTCTTGATTGTTTACTATACTCACCCACCACAGCCCTACAATGAATGTCACAACAAAGGTTTGTACAAGTGTATTAATGCTTGGCGTTCACTACTCTCTATCACAATGACAAATGTTTCAAACACCAACTTATGTCTGTGAAGATATAATGATATTTTAATGTTTTTTTTTTCAAATATTAATAAAACAAAATACAAAATATAATAGAAAGAACAAACGCATTAACTGATATGCAAGAAAGGAAAACAGTTGATGCTCCATGTCACAAAGATACGTGTATGACCCCATGCATGACACGATTTTGTCACCAGGAACTTGTTTGGAAGTAATGAAAGGAACATAGGAGTTTGTCCGATCGTCTTCGCAGAATTTTTTTGAAAAGTAGGACACAATCCTTTCCTCCATAATTAGGTAATATGGAGACTCATCGATCAGAGCAGATTCAATGTTTGGTGCCGAACACATATAAGGAATTCGGCCCATAAAGAGGGAGGACCTCACGCCTCCTTCCGATGGGAAACTTTCTTTCAAGTCTGCTTTTATATTTGTTTAATTTTTAATCAATAAAAACTATTTTTTTTATATTTTAATATATTTGTTAAAATATAACTAAAAAAATATTAGAAACAAATTAAAAAATATTAAATTGATGTCAGTACATGTTCGGGGTCGTGTCAGCATGTTTGATTCGTGTCCCTCTGGACACAGAGCCTAAGTAGAGTGTCACCATAACATAGCCTATACCGCGATGGTACAAACACAAATATAGTGATAAGATCATGATATTTTTTCTCTAAACAAGAACGTTGTGAGACTTTGATATCATCTAAAACAGCAACTAAATTCTCCTTTTTTTTCACGATATGGATATTTGTCACACTAGCTACTCTCTACAATTAAATGATAATAACGACCAAAACCAATACACCAAGAAGAGTTCTTAAGAAGAATATAGAGTGGGATTGATATTACTTGAAATTGGGAGGGTTATTAGGCCACTCATCAATAAACTCCTCTAGAGGGTGGCAATGGAGACGAAGGTAGTCCCTCCAGTTGTGGACCGTCTCCTTCTTCACGTTAAAACTGGTAGAGAGCCTGAGCTTCTTAGATGGATCATCAGAGTACAGCTTCAACTTCTCTTCAATTGGTAGACTGAAGAATTCACGAGAAACACATAGCATTTCCTCAACCAGTAGTTTAGGTACTCCATGATTAACAATCTGCAAAGAATTAAGCACCATGAAAATAGAGAATCAAATGCACCAATTTGGAAATCTTACAGGTGATGAGATGGGGAAGTGTTGGACCTGGAAGAAGCCATAGGACTCGCAGGCATCGTGAACCCGGTGAATGAACCCGGTCTGGTCAGTCGAGCCGAGGTCGATGACCGGGATTGTTTGCAAGGGCCTGACCTCAGAGAACCTTGGCCTCTGGGATGGTGGCCGGATGTAGGACTCAGGCAGAGAAGTGAAAGGGGTGCCCCTTGAGAGGAGGGTCTCTGATGTCATATCTCCAGTTTCTACGGTCCTTTGGAGGAGGAGGGGGGGAGGAGGAGAGTTAAAGAGAGGGAGCTTCGAGGAAAGAGCGTCGGGGGTTAACATGAAAGTGGCGCCGTCGTTATCAACCATTATCCATCACATTCATTGAGTCTGTTGCTGTCGTTAGTTGGGTCCTCTCTCTCTCTCTCTCTCTCTCTCTCTCTCTCTCTCTCTCTCTCTCTCTCTCTCTCTATATATATATATATATATATATATATATATATATATATATATATATATATGTGCACAATCACTGGCATGCGCTAATTGTATAAAAAAAAAAACTTTAGTGGCAGTCATGACCACCGCTAAAAGTCAGTGTGTATGGACATGGTTAGCCCAATCTTTTGCATTCTAATACTGGGGGATCCATAGTGACAAACATTAAAAAACAGCAAAATATCGTTTTCAAAAAGTTGCAAGAATTTGCTTTTTTTTGGCAAAATCTTGGCAATAAAAAATAATTTAAAAAATAGAAAAGATAATTTTTATAAGAAAATATTAATACAAATATTTAAAAATAAAAACACATGATTTTTCACAATAAATAGCCGTTAAAAACATAAATATCGCATTTAAATCATGGTATTTATGTTTTTCATAAATCTTATGATATTTTTAAAAAGCTTGCAAAAAAATATCATTTTAAACTTTGAGGCAATTTCTCGTATATTATCGTGAGATTTTTCATAAATCTCACGATATTTGTCACTATGGGGGGATCATCTCTCTCTATCTATATAGAGAGAGTGATGTGTAGCTGTTCATTCATTAGGTGCTCAAACGAAGTTCACTCATGCTAAGCGCCTGTAGCGCTGCGTGATGGACGCTCAACATATTTTTTTTTGCCCAAAAAAAACTTTTACTGATGTTAAAATAGCGCCGCTAAAACTCTAAAAGTGTCGGCTTAACATTCGTTTGAGCATCTAATGAATTTGTGATGGGACCATTAATGACTATGAACCAAAAGCCTGCAACTGCACTTAATAATTGTATAATCAAGCTTTTGCATTGACGTAGTAGATTGCTGGATGAGTGGCGTCACATGTTAAAGTAGAGAACTTGGTCGAAGCTGGGTCATCCTGACCCACCCCGCAGGCTTGAGGCGAGGTTTAGGTTTGACTAGAAAAACTCACACTGAGTCGGTTGACCTGCTCAACTATGATTGCCATCGCCGACAGTGTAAAGCCCCAAGTTTGCTTGCCCCTTTTATCCACGCTTTGGTCTTGTGGCAAGGAATGCACACCAAGGTCCTTCAACTTGGACTCAAAATGACCCACCTAGCCAGAGATGCGTAGAACCCTTGTGGGCATTCAATTAATGTGTACAGGTTGTCCACACGTCCTTACCATGACATGATTTTTTTTTTCTTCTTCTTTTGGTTAATTACACTAAAAAGATCACCACTGAGTCAAGGGGCCTGCCATACGGGAGAGTCTTGTTCAACTATAGTTGCCTCTGACTCAGGGATCGCACCTATGTGAGCTTGCTTTGTTTTGTTTTGTTTTATTCCCTAAAATAAAAATATATAGCTTGAGCGGATCTGCGGATCCGGTACTAGGCTGTTTACCAGCTTATCTGCAAATCAGCTTGTTTCCCTATATATTTCTCACCCAATCCAAGGCTACTGGCCTTTGGAAGCTACTTGAGCTACAGTCGCTTCACCTTAGATTATAAAAAGCTGAAAACCTAACTCTACACTCCCCTGCATGAAACCTGGAGGCTGCCTTCTTACCTTTTGGCATGGTGCTGGACTATGTAAACACTAAGCCTCGTTGTACATGCTTTGAAAAGGGATATTTGGAAGGCAAAGGGCCATTATGGTAAATGTAGATTGGTAGCTAGGGGTGCACACGAGTCGCTGTTTGAACTTGGTTCTCTCAGAAACACCCCTGTTCAAGCTTGGCTTCAGCTCGGAGCTGAGCTGAGATAGAATAGTCTTGTCTAGACTACTCGACTCTGTTCCGAGCTCAAGCTGAGCCAAGCTTCTCCCGAGCCTCAAAAAGATTTTTATCATTCACTTTTGAAGATGTGGGATTCAATCCTCAACCTCTCAAAAAGTGGATTACTGCCTCACTGTTAGGCCAAAATGCCCATTTTTTTACTATTATGATGAAAAGATGAAAGACAGGTCAGGTTACTGTAAAACGTGAAAAGTTTTAATAAAAGGAGATTGGAACTCGCTATCTTTCGTGCACATGTCCAGAACACCTACCCGTTAGAGATCAACACTAACTTTTACTATTCAAATTTGCAAATATATTTATATATATTATTTCGATCAGCTTAATCAAGTTTTATTGAGTTTAGTGGCCGGATCAAGCTCGGCTCATTTATGTAGATCAAGACTGGACTTGTATACAAGCTCGGCTCATTTAATTTGATGGTTCAGTTTAAACAAACTGAGCTTGAGCTAGCTCAGTTCGTTGTGCACCCTTTTGGAAGGAAAAAAAAAAGATAGTGTCATGATTGGAAGATTATTTTGGTATGAGGTCATTTTTTATGTAGCGGCCCAGAATTCTTAGCTGCTGATGATGACCATCCATCTCAATGTTTCTCTAGATGAACACCACACCCATCTTGAAAACATGCCAAGATGGGTTGCTGTCAAGCCGATCGCTGCATGCCAGAATATGTGAAAGGGTCAGGTTTGTATTGGGTTAAATATATATGCCAAATCCTTCACAATTTACTGGACATAAAATCTTGAACGCATTTGGTTGAGCCAAATCGAACCAAGCTAATCTTTCCACTCATGAATCTGGTCCTTGGATGGATGATGACCCACTTAGACCTGACCCCTGCTTTTTCCACATCTTGAACCTGACCTTAATTATGAGAGAGGAATTTTGACAAATTTTTTTTTTTCTTTTTCATAGTGAGGGCAAAGTTGCTGCCTTCTCTCTCTGATGAACGAGTACCTTGAAATTTAAGTTTTTAAGCCACCAGTAGGGCTTGTCTATTGGAAAAGAGTAGGGCTCTTGATCCCCCCCCAGCTTGATCACAACAAGGATCCCATCATTTGACATAGGATGAGTTTCATAATATATCGATCCTAGCCATCGGATGAAAACATCTCAACGGCTATTATATCAGTCTACACCCAAGTGAAAATGTGGACCATTCTTAGCTGTTGATTGGATGGCTATTATCAGTATTGAGGTTTTGTGACATTTAGCTGTTTGAACCCAATCCGGATCCAACTCTCTCATGTATTTCCGTTTGCATCCCTAGGGTGCATTTGATGGTGCTGCTGCTACACTTTTTCCGGAAAAAGAATCGGACCCCTCCCCCTCACGGGAACTGAATCATGGAAACGAGGGGGTCCAGCTTGTAAAAGCAGCTCCCATGTTTGTGTTGCATTGTATGGCCCTGCAGAAATGGTACCGGGTGCCTATGCGTTTTCGTGAAAAAACTCTCCTTTCCAGTGAAATGCAAACGGCCCCTTACGTGTGTGTTGAGATAGCATCATGCATGGCATCTTCGTACCGAGTGTAAGTGTAGTTGTCTCTTTCTTCCCAAAAAGCTTTGCTGATTCACTGTTAGATTTGGTTGCTATTCTGAAAACGAAAGACAAGAAAATTTTTGACTAGTGACCAAAGTTGTCCCCTTGTACTTTTGGTCGGTGATAAAATTCAACTCAAAATGGTCACCAATTGTGCTGTTTTCCTGCCTTATCTGGAAGATTGGGTCGTTGAGGTGTGACAAATGAGAGAGGGCACATCAGGTGCAATCACATTGTACACTTTGAGCGTGCCGCTGCACCTGGTCACCCTCCATCTTTGGCTGACAGCCTATCAGTTGTGGGGCCCACAACAGACGAAAGGCAGCCATGTGCAGCAGCACACTTAAATTGTAGGAAGCAGATCAGGTCATGCTGAACATGAGCATTTTTGCTCATGCCGATCGACATTGTGGCCGTCCCATTTGCATTTTAAAAAGCTCAAAAGTCAACAAAACCACGTGGCATTCATCCAAAATGCAAACAGACGGCTACGATGTCGGCATGAGCAAAAACACTCATGTTCAGCATGACCTGATCTGCTTCCTAAATTGTATGCACCTGATCCGCCATCGTGACAAATTGTGCATCTGGGTTTCATATCCAAGAACTAATGATGGAGACTATTTTCTATGTAGTGGTGCTGCATGCTAACTCCGCCTGTGTATAACTGTTTAGTTATACACTACCGGTCCCAAGCCCGGATAAAGGAGGAGGGTTGCGGTAGGCCTGTGACAGCCAGCATAAAAACTTAGTCATACCCTATGAATATGAACCAATATGAGAATTTCGTTGGGGCGTTCCCTACTGAGCGACGCGCTGTACTCTATAGGCCCGAAGGCAGTGATAAATGGGCAAGGGTTGCTAGGTCGTCGCCCGGAAGCGACGTGTCACACCGGCGTCCGGGTGTGGTGTCAAATAGGCAAGGGTTCCCTCACTTTGTTAGATGGGTGGGGGTAAAGAAGTTAGTCCAAGACCATAAAATTAGGTTAGCCACTTGGAACATGGGGTCTTTAACTGGTAAGTTGGTAGAGTTAGTAGATGTGATGTGTAGGAGAAAGATTGATATTTTATGTCTACAAGAGACCAAATGGGTAGGTGAGAAAGCAAAAGTGAGAACCTTGGGGATATAAGATTTGGTATACAGGAATAAATAGGAATAAGAATGGAGTATGGATTGTTATGAGTCGTGAGTTTATAGATAATGTAGTTGAGGTCCGTAGGAAGGGTGATAGGATTTTACTTATTAAATTAGTATTAGGTACGAATATTATTAATATTATTAGTGTTTATGCACCTCAAGTAGGTTTAGATGATTCCACTAAGCGTCAATTTTGGGAAGATTTAGATGGAGTAGTACAAGGGATATCTTATGGAGAAAGGCTTTTCATCGGCGGTGACCTTAATGGGCATGTAGGCATTAGTAGGGATGGATTTGAGAATATCCATGGAGGCTATGGTATAGGAGAAAGAAACGATAGTGGAGAAAGGATTTTAGATTTTGGTTTGTCCTATGATATGATCTTAGCAAACACTTGGTTTAGGAAGAGGGAGTCTCACCTAGTAACATTTAAAAGTGGGGTTAATACGAGTCAGATAGATTTTTTCCTACTTAGAAAGAGAGATAGGGGTTGTTGCATCGATTGTAAGGTTATACCGGGAGAAAGTGTAGCTACACAACATAGAGTCTTAATTTTAGATCTTAGAATTAGACAATGCTGCAAAAGAGATAGACATAGGATAAATCCTAGAATTAAGTGGTGGGCACTGAAAGGAGCTAAACAAGGAATGTTTGTAGAGCAGGTAGTTAAGGAAGTTGATTGGTGTCTCGAGGAGGATTCAGAATCTATGTGGAATAAGATAGCGGGTGGCATGAGAAAGGTGACTAAGGAGGTATTGGGTGAGTCTAAAGGCGGTGCACCGCTAGGTAAGGATACATCGTGGTAAAACGAGGATGTCAAATTAGCTATTAAGGTTAAAAGAGAGTGTTATAGAAATCTAAGTAAAAGTCGTGATAATTAGAATTTGGAGAAGTATATGATAGCAAAGAAGGAAGCTAAACAAGTAGTTCAGAACGCGAGGGATAAGGTATATAAGGAGGTTTATGACAAGTTGGATACCAAAGAGGGTGAGAAGGATATTTATAGGATTGCAAAAAATGAGAGATAGGAAATCGAGGGATCTGGGTATGGTTAGATGTATCAAAGATGAAACACAAAGGGTTTTAGTCAAAGATGAGGAGATTAAGGAGAGATGGAAAGATTATTTTGATAAGCTATTTAATGAAAGTCATGCTCAGGATCTTGGAGACTTTTTCATTCCTTTTCATGAGATGAATCGTGACTTCATGCGCAAGATTCAAAAGAAAGAAATTGCAGAGGCTTTGAAGAAAATGAAATCAAGAAGGGCAGTTGGCCCAGATGGTATACCTATCGTGGCTTGGAAATGCTTGGGAAAGAAAGGTTTAGAATGGTTGACAAATCTTTTTAACAAGATTTGACGGACAAATAAGATGCCTAATGAGTGGAGGAAGAGTACTTTGGTGCCTCTATATAAGAATAAGGGTGATATACAAGATTGCACAAATTATCGTGGTATAAAATTCATGAGTCATACTATGAAACTTTGGGAGAGGGTGATTGAGTCTAGATTGAGGAAGGTTGTCATGATATCGGAGAATCAATTTGGTTTTATGCCTGAAAGATCTACTATGGAAGCTATACATCTTCTTAGACAACTTATTGAGAGAAATAGAGAGAGGAACAAAGATTTGCATATGGTTTTTATTGATTTGGAGAAGGCTTACGATAGAGTACCTAGGGACGTTCTTTGGTGGACAATGATGAAGAAAGGTGTTTCTCTCAAGTACATTAGTATAATTAAAGATATGTATGAAGGAGTAGTAACTAATGTCCGCACTTGTGGAGGGGTGACAACCAATTTTCCTATAACGGTTGGGTTACATCAAGGATCTGCTTTAAGCCCTTTCCTATTTGCTATAGTGATGGATGAGCTTACGAGATCAATTCAAGAAAATGTGTCGTGGTGTATGTTGTTTGCTGATGATATTGTTTTGATTGATGAGTCTAGAGCTGGGGTTAATGCTAAGTTAGAATTATGGAGACAGACATTGGAAGCAAGAGGTTTTAAGTTGAGTAAGAGTAAGACAGAATACATGGAATGTCGATTTAGTAAGCAATGAAATAGAGATGGGAGTGTAGTGAAGCTTGGTGAGCAAGAAATACCGGTGGATGATTCTTTCAAATATTTGGGATCTATCATTCAAAAGTATGGAGAAATTGATGGAGATGTAAATCATAGGATAAAGGTTGGGTGGATGAAATGGAAGAGTGCAACTGGAGTATTGTGCAATCGTAGAATGCCATTGCGGTTGAAGGGAAAGTTTTATAGGACGACTATTAGGCCCGCTTTACTATATGGCACGGAATGTTGGGCTGCTAAGAGACATCATATTCAAAAAATGAGTGTAGCTGAGATGCGTATGCTGAGATGGATGTGTGGAAATACAATAAAAGATAAGATTCGGAACGAGGAGATACGTAAGAAGGTAGGCGTTGCACCCATTGAAAATAAGATGAGAGAGAATCGTTTACGGTGGTTTGGACATATTCGACGAAGGCCTAATGATGCTCCAGTTAGAAGGATGGAGAAATGGGAAAATATATTAGTTAAAAGAGGTCGGGGTAGGCCTAGGAAGACATGGATGGAGGTGATAGGAAAGGATATGAATGCTTTGAACCTCACCGAGGACATGGCATTGGATAGAAATGAATGGAGGAGAAGGATTCATGTGGAAGACCAAGAATGATTTTCTTTGTTGGTTCATATCGCCGACCCCAATTGTTTTGGGATGAAGGCGTAGTTGTTGTTGTTGTTGTTGTTGTTGTAGTGGTGTTGCATGCTCAGATCCAATGCCGCTGATCGACATATGAGAGAGGGCACATCAGGTGCAATCACATTGTACACTTTGAGCGTGCCGCTGCACCTGGTCACCCTCCATCTTTGGCTGACAACTTATCAGTTGTGGGGCCCACAACAGACGAAGGGCAGCCATGTGCAGCGGCACACTTAAATTGTAGGAAGCAGATCAGGTCATGCTGAACATGAGCATTTTTGCTCATGCCGATCGACATTGTGGCCGTCCCATTTGCATTTTAAAAAGCTCAAAAGTCAACAAAACCACGTGGCATTCATCCAAAATGCAAACAGACGGCTACGATGTTGGCATGAGCAAAAACGCTCATGTTCAGCATGACCTGATCTGCTTCCTAAATTGTATGCACCTGATCCGCCATCGTGACAAATTGTGCATCTGGGTTTCATATCCAAGAACTAATGATGGAGACTATTTTCTATGTAGTGGTGCTGCATGCTCAGATCCAATGCCGCTGATCGACATTTCACTCATCTCGAGAGAGATGCCAAGATGGATGGTTGTCAGGCTGGTTGCTGATCTAATGTGATGAGGCCATTTTTTTTTTGTATGTAGTGGCGCTGTATGCCTAGCAAGCAGCTCCACTATTGCTGACCTTCAATTGCAACGTTTCACTATATGTACACTGACATGAGTTGTTACTGTAATTGATTTGGATCTATTAGAAGAAAAACTATTTCAATTGATTTGGATTCATTAGAAGAAAAACGATGGAGATTGGGACGCCTTAGTTAGAAAAAGAAGCACGTCTCTTATTCTGACATGAGAGCAAGTGTTGCACGGAAGCATTAAGGTGACACCTGCACAACCGTCCCTGCCCGTCCAAGGGATGCCCAGAGAGTGGGGCCCATGCGCAGAGGATAAACGGATGTCATGGAGGTAGGGGTAAGCAATGGACGGGGCTGCTCGGTGGGACAAGCCGACTCAGCTTACCATGACCCAGGTTTGTGTCATGGTGCTCAAACCATCCTTATGGTTCATGAGTGCAAGAAATATATATATATATATATATATATATATATATATATATATATATATATATATATATATATTAACGTGGCAATGTGTTAATGGCCATTCTATAATTAATACTAATCTTTACAAATTAAGCGTGCTTATTTCAGCTTAGTGTGAAATTAGAAAATGTTCACAGTGTTGAAAGAATTGCAGAGTTTGGGTTAGCTAGGCAATGATTTGTTACGCAAAATAATAATCAACAAGTTCCCTTTTCTTCGAGAAATTGCAACTTTTCAATGAACTTGGCAAAACTCTCAGAAAAAAAAAAGAAGTTAAAAAGTTGAAAATATAAAAAAAATAATATGTTCAGGAACAAAACAATAAAACATGAATATCCATATAAATAAGAAAAAATATATGTCAAGTAACAAAACAATAAAACATGAACATAAAATATAAATTCCCAAAATTTTCCTAATACTATTGCAATATTATTGTGATAAATTTAAACTCCTGATATTTTGAAAAATTCTGTAAAATCACTTTTTTTATTTTACAGTGATAATATTATGATATTTTGAAAATATCACAGATATCTATGCCAACGATTTAAAGTAGCATACTATTTGCTCCAAAAGGTAAGAAGGACCATGACTTCTCCTTAGCGTTGTCAATTTTATAATAATGAGCGTCATCTTAAAAGGTGAGTAAAATTTTGCACATATAAAGAATTGAATTCATGGTCAATGTTTCCATGCATAATTAATGCCCTACTTTCGTGCTTGACGGGCAATTGGTTCTGGTCCAGTGACTTGGTCAAGGACTTTGGAGCACCACAAATGGCAATATATATATATATATATATATATATATATATATATATATATATATATATATATATATATATATATATATATATGAGCCAAGGCCGATGCCCACCCCTATTTAAAGAGTTTGTTACTATATTAGATTCAGATGTCTATGGGAGTCACTTCTCCAACAATCTTGTACACTTTTATCTTTTTTTAATGGGCTCTTTTACAGTATGTTTGAATCACAGTCTCCCTCTTAAAATGGGACGAAATAGACGTGGGGGATGGTGATTTTAACAAACGTTGAATGTGGTGGATGCTCAAAACTAAGGCTGCATTCTATTCTTTTTGTAACACCCCTCTCTTTGTTACAAAAAGAACAGGATGCGAGGAACACGTTAAAAAAAAGTTGGGGGTAAGGGTCACTACAAGAAACATGTGGATTAGCGACAACCTAAATTCATCATTAATCCGACGTTAATCCGTCGCTAAACTGTTTAGCGACGGATTAACATCAGATTAACGACAAAAAACTTTCATCGCGAATTTTTCGACGCTAAGTAGTGCCAGAACTTATCCGTCGCTAATTTGCGACAGATTAACAACGGATATAATCCATCGCAAGTCCTTCGCTATTTTAAATTAGCAATGGATAATATCCATCGCTAATCCGTCGTTAAATTTAAAAAAAAAAATTAAAAAAAAAGTTGCTCGCTGTCGGCGCGTTCTCTGGCAATGAGCAATTTTTTTTGCACAGAACCGGCGCGTTCCGTCAAGCTGCGACTCCGCGCGGATCCGGGGGGAGCTCCTTCTCAAGTTCCAGGTCTGCCACGAGAACCAACCGAAGAGCTTCACGGCGGGGGCGCATTCCGGGGGGAGCTCCTCTTCAAGTTCCAGGTCTGCCACAAGAACCAACCGAAGAGCTTCACGACGGGGGCGCTCAGCTTCAAATGTGACTCCACGTGGATCTTCGCGAGCTGCAGGAGGAGGAGCAACGAGTACGACATAGGGGTGTGGGACGGCCACACCAGGAAGCAATCAAATTTCTACTACGAGACCCCCGGCTGGTCCGTCGGCGACTCCGGCAGGCTCCAGTACTGGCTCCCCAATAGTAGCCTCCTCTTCGTCGCCACTCTCTTCGACTCCGGCAGACTCCAGTGGCTCCCCAACAGCAACCTCCTTTTCGTCGCCCCCTTGACGTCTCGGCTCTGGCGAAGCCACGACGGCTCCATCTGCGACTTCTCCATAGGTGGGGATCGACTCTTTGTGCGCGTCGTCAGCAGAGCTTCTGGCGTCCTGAGAAGCGTCAAGATGGTTTAAATCGAACGGGAGGGAAAAACAAAGGGAGGAAAAATTTTGAACGGAGGGAGGGAAAATTTCGCGCCTCAGGTGGGACGAAAATTAGCGACGGAATTAGCAAGGGAATTTTTCCGTCCCTAATCCGTCACTAATTAGCAATAGAAAAATTCCCTCGCTAATTAACATTTTTTGTAATGTTTTGGCGACGAAAAAATGTTGTCGTTAATCTCTCGCTAATTAGCGACAGAGATATTTCTGTCGCTAATTTTGTAAATATTTCAAACGTTAGCAACAAATAGTTTTCACTCGCTAATCCGTCGGAAATTGGCGACGGAAAAAATCCTTTGCAAATGTCTGTCGCTAAGTAGCATTTTTCTTGTAGTGGGTCCTCCGACTGTCTTTCTCTCTCCTTGGCAGCCAAGGGGTCACCGATGCCATGGATGAGGCCGTCGGTGAGGTTTTTTCTTTTTCTTCTTTTTTCTTTTTTTCTTTTTTTTTTTTCTTCTTATTCTTTCTTCTTATATTCTTCTTCTATTTCGGTTTGAATCAAATTTCTTTTTAAGGCATTTTTAGGTTTTCATATACGAGGGTTTTCTTAGATTAGAGGTTTTTGTTTGATTTTATTGATTAGAGTTTCTTGATTAATTTTTTTTCATTGATTAGGGTTTCTTTTTCTTCTTCATTCTTCATTCTTCATCAAATAAAAGACATTTGTTGAAGTTAAAACAAAAAGAACAGAAGCAATGTTCTGCTCAAACATACCCTTATGGGGTTCAATGGGACACAATACACGAGTTTGATCTTATCTCTCCAAATGCTTGGCCAGGATTCTTCCCTTTAGCTAGTCTATTGAAATCCTCACAAAAAAGATAAGAAGAAAAGGGCACCCCTAAATAGACGGGTACCCTACCAAAAAAACACACTACCTTGACCCATTATAGGTCAAGGTCATCTTCTAAAGGGGGAAAAATCAGCGATAAAAAGTCAGGATGTTAATTTGTATGACGTTAACATATCCTGGACCCAGACGACTTGACTTGGTTCATGATTTATAGGCCCACTGTCTTTAAGTTTGTAATAAGGAATCACGTGAGAGACACGTTCTCATAAGTTTCATTTTCCAACACCACTCCAAGGCCTGGTCAGTGTAGATGGGTCTAATGTTGTCAGCACCGGTGTGTATAGAGGCCTTTGTAGATCACTACAAAATAAAGGTGGTCTTGATAGACACTGGTGCAGACCTTACTAGAACCATGCATGATATTTGTACATTGAGTAGAGCTAGGCAGTTTCCCCAGTTTGTAATTCTTTACTACAGCTGTATCCCGTCTTAACGGATGGATTTAAAGATTGCATTCTTTCTCCCCGGAATCCAGGACAGCAAGCAATAGAACGAGTCTGTCCTTAGTTGTTCCTGTTCCGCTTTTCTTTCCCCACCTCCAGTTGCTTTCATTGGATGGATGAGAAGAAATTGAAGAAAGGTAGGCCTCACCTTCTTCCCTGTATCGGCAGAAAATCGATATGCTACACTTCTAAATTGGTTAGTTTTTAATAAAATATAAAAAAAAAAATAATTAAAATTAATTTTTTAATGTGTGTCATTGTCCTGGTCGACACGCAATATTTTTTATACATTTTAACTGAATTAAAATAATTCACTTGAGTATCGGCCATGAATCGTTGGCCAAACGATACAGGGACTGACAACATTGGTTGGTGTCATCGACAACCCCAAATAGACGGGTACCCCTTGAGGGACACATTCATGTGGCAGTTTCTTCTTGGGCAATTGTACATGCACTAGCAGTTGGGCAGTAGACCTTCTTTGTGATGCACGTTCACTTCACGTGCCTTTAGCTCCCCGTTAACTTCACCTCCCGCTTACTTCATGTTTACGATAGCCTCCTCGTGTCACATGCACACTTAGGGTTGTCGACACCCTGTTTATGCTCATACTCATATCCCTATTTTCATACCCCCTCAGGATCTCATTGATGGTAGTTGTTTTGATCAATTAGGACTCCATAGATGTGATCTACATCATTTGTTTAGTTAAGATCCACATTTAAATCAATCACCCGAAATCCAACTTGTGTGCAGGATTTCTTGGCGATTCAAAAATCAATGGTTGACAAAACACAAAATTTTGTAATTTAAAAATTCATATTTTTTTTTTATCTAAAGAGTGCTTTTTATAAATCAACCATACTGAATTTATATATAAGGTCAGATTTGATCAAAATAACTGGAACTATATAAGATTTAAGAGTAGTATGAAGATGGGTGGATGATATAGCTAGGGGATGAGTGGAACATAACAGGTCGACCCTACCCAGTTTTTGGACAGACTTCTGGCTCCCACGCTTGATAATTGGTCCATGGGCTCAAATTGTGCCAGGTTGGATATAAGGGTGTAAACTCTAAGATTCGGATGGGATCCTGCCAGATCTGAATTCAAATCCAGAATGAAAATAGTAGATCTGAATATCCAAATCAGATCTGATGTTAGATTGAACCCGAATCCGAGATACACGTGGTAATATTGGATCTAGAAAAACAAAACATTGGATCTAGAAAAACAAAACAAAACAAGCTATTTACATGTAAAAAATGCATTCAGGTCAGATTTTGTTTTGGATGAACTCCAAATCCAGCTTAAAATGCTGAGCCTATCTCAAAATAATTCAATTGAACACATCCAAATGCATCTGAATCTACATTTGGATTTTACTTAAAAGATTTATATCCGAAAAAACATGTCAGACTCAGATTGCATTTGATCCATTTGCATGCAACCCTAGTTGGATATGGAAATCATACCCAAACCCCCCAGGTGCCTAGTTTAAACAATTTTGGCCTCATGGTTGTTTTAGCATGGTGAAAATACTAGGAATCATATTTAAAGAATATGACTTTTGAGAGTTGAAAATGTGGTATATGGCTTTTCAACTCCAAAAAATCAAACCATATACATCAGAAAAACATGATCCAAGGGTTGGTTTTTATTAATCAAACAGAGGGATCACATCTAGAGACATGTGAAAAGGAAGAAAAACAAAAAATTATTGCGTTTCACTAGTGGAGTTTGGAACCCACAAAACTAGCAATCACTCTTTCTCTACATCTCTTTATATATCTATAAAGGCAATTAAAAGATGTAGAGGGAGAGAGAGAGAGAGAATCTTCTAAACAGATTCAAAGGATAAGGTTTCGCTTGTTTGCTTAATCTGAACTTATAGACGCACAGTTAAGTAGAAAACATGGGTTAGAATTAACTTTTTTCATGTTTGCACGCATCTTTTCTTTTCTTTTTTTTAAAGAGAGAGAAAAATGTTTGCATGTGTCTTCACCGATAAAAAATAAAGGACTCATGTTACATCAACCTTTGGTGAAATAGAAGTCATGGTTTCTCACTAAATTGATTCAATCTAAAGAACGAATTTTAGGGAAAAAGTACTGACAAACACTAACATATAGGTTAAGGATATTAACCAAGAAACATATGCAACTATGTCGCGTGTGTAAAAAAAAAAACAAGGTGTGCAAGTGTGTACGTGTGCATGCATGCATGTGTGTATCTTGGCGCATGAAAAGATCAAGTGCAATATGATTGCACAAATATTTGTGCATTAAGCACCTGATCACCCTCCATCTTGGCAACAGGGCCTGTCAGATGTGGGACTCAAGGCCTGATATATAGAGGGTGATGGAGTGCTTAATGCACAAAGTTTTGTGCTTTGCACCCGATCCAGACTCTCTTGGTGCATGTTCAGCCCAACAAAAATTTGGGTCAAACATAGGCCTAGTCAAGGCAGACATTAGACAAAAAACCAGGTGGACGTCTAGGCCTGTCCCAATTGTCCATCCCTATGCATACACAAGGAGAGAGAGAGAGAGAGAGAGAGAGAGAGAGAGCCGAAAGAGGTTCAACATTATCACTCATGAAGATCAACAAAATGTTGAACCCATGAACCGAACAAAATAGAAAACAAAACTAAAACATAGAAAAACAAAAGCAAAAGAAAAAGAAACTACAGCCAGCTAGCAACAAACAACAAAGCCAAGCTCAACCAGGATCCTCTGGATAAGAAGGAACCACCGATGAGTGAACGTTGTTTAGACGGAAGGAGAGGTCTCTAAGATGCATACGTAGAATCGCGTATACATCAACCAAGATTTTATGGACAAGATTGTTAAGGATGACCGGAATTTGACGAAAAGTAGCATCATTGCGTGCCATCCAAACAAACCACCAAGTAGTAAGCAACCATGTCTTCCAGATCAGTCTCCACCGCTTGCAATGTCTAATTTCAATAGGGCCTAGGAGCAGATCAAGCGCAAAAGACTCCTCTTTAACAATTATGTTCGGAGATCTCCACGTGCTATTAAATAGAGCCACGAAGATTGGGCAGGACCAGAATAAATGAAAAGTAGTTTCTTCAGCAGCTTGACACAGCACACACCAACTTGGAAACTGAAAGCCCAACTTCTTTAAATAACTGTGAGTCTGAACCCTATCATGCAAAATTAACGAAGCCAAGACCCGAGATCTTGGGGTAGGGCCCTTACCCCATAACACACACTCAGGGAACCAATCTGCCCCTGAGGGGAGCAACGATCTATACACTTTGTGGGTGTGGAACGCACCATTTGGTGCAATAGCCCAATGCAACTACTGATCATAATTACCTGCATCCCCAATTTGATATCTGAAGGACGACAAGGCTCTCAACCACATGCTTCGCAAGTGCAAGATTGCCAGCTCCCGGGTTCCATGACGAAAATTAAATAAATCAGAAGCACCATATTTAGCATGAAGCAAACGAGCACAAGGAGAACCTCGTTGATGGGCCATCCAACATTGCTTGGCCACAAGAGCAATACTCCTCTGTCTTGGAGCAAAAACATCTAAGCCAGCCATATGCTTAGGTAACACCACCGTTCGCCAACCAACCAAATGGCGCTTACTCTTAAGCTGACACCCAGATCAAAGAAAATTCGTCATTAAATGACAAATCTTCTTCACCACGCCCACAGGCATCACGAACATTGACATGAAGAATTCAGGGATAGAAGAAAGAACATGTCTGATTAAAGTCAGACGGCCAGCAATGGAGAGATAAGACGCCTGCCACGAAAAAAGCTTGTTTTTCACTTTTTGAATAGTTGGAGCCCAAGCAGCGGAAGAGAGGTGCTTCACTTGTAACGGCATGCCCAAATACGTCATCGACAACTCAAAGATTGCACAATTGAAAATCCGTTGACCCGCTGCAAGCATATGATACTGAACATTGAACATAGTAATAGAGCATTTGCTATCGTTTAGGGAAAGCCCAGAAAGAGAAAGAAAGAACTGGAGAATAAGCTTGAATCTAAGCATTTGCTGCACGTTTGCTCGCCCAAAAATAATCATATCATCAGCATAAATAAGAATATGGCCCAAAAAATTCGGAAGATCTAGAGGATCTATCAGGCGCTTCTCCGCAGCATGCTTGAGCAACACCACGAGACCCTCAGCAATGACATTAAACAACAAAGGCGATAGAGGGCAGCCTTGCCTTAGTCCACACCCCAATTTGATCTGACCACCTCTAGTGCCGTTAATCTTAATCATGGTCTGAGCATTAGAGACCAATTCCCTCACCCACCCAGAAAAACGACGACCAATGCCAAAATTGGATAACATTTGAAATAAGAAGGGCCAATGCACAGAATCAAAGGCTTTATGAAAATCTAATTTAAGAGAAAAATAGGTCTGACCACCAAGATGTAAGGCGCATATGCAACACATCTTTTTTTAAGAGAAAAAAAGAGTCATATGCAACACATAACACATGAATTGCATTCCAAACGACCGGCATATAATGTGGGAGAAAAAAGACACACGTTATATGTGTTTGGCTCAAACTTTTTGGACAGTTTTTGTCCCATCACAATATGACCCTAGTGAGGGTGAATGTTAAAAGTGACTGATTTTTCAATTAATCAATGGCAGGTTTGTGTATCTGGATTCTTGCTAGGATAAAACACGATTGAGACAAGGAGATCAGATCCAGTGGTCGGATCGAGTAGGATCCAATCACTGGTGGGGGAGGGATGTGTGACGCGTGGCATCCACATCCACTTATTCGAAGGTATTCAATCCAATCACTGGATCTTCTCCACTGGACAAGAGTTGCCTAGGCTATGAGCTAGTAAAAGTGTGATTAATGTTGTAAGTGGGTTGGATCAAAATTGTGTGTATTGGCCTGTATCAGCCCATATGTATCATACTGGCAGAAAATTGATACGATACTAACCTGAATCGGCTATCTTTTAATAAAGGTAAACAATAGTTAAAATGATTTTTTAATGGTTTTAACAGATAACACACATTCTGATTTACACAAAACATTTTTTTCAGTATCAGCGGATTCACCTGAATCATTGGCAAAATGATTCAGGTCGCTGATTCCGATACTGACAACATTGGGTTGGATATATCGGTCACATTTAGGCTGAATCAATACCAGTCCCAACTTTCCATGAGTGGGTTCACTACAAGAAAAATGTTAATTAGCGACGACAATTTGCGACGGATTTTTTTCGTTGCAAATTTGCGACAGATTAGCAAGAGAAAACTTTCATCGTGAATTCGTCGCTACTGAGCGACGGATTAGCAATGCCAATTTTTCGTCGCTAATTCTCAATACAAGAAAAACATTTTAACGACTAAATTTTTTGGTCGCCAATCCGTCGCTAATTAGCGACGAAAAAATTCCCTCGCTAATTTTTTATTTAAACTGACCCATCAAAAGTGCAAAATTTTTCCTCTCTCTCCGTTTGAAATTTAAACCGACCTCGCTCGATTTAAACTGACTTCTTTGTGGAGGGCGACGAAGTTCGAGGACGGCGAAAGGGATGATATCAGAGGACGACGATGAGGCAAAATGGTCGTTGGAGGACAGCGAATTTGCTTTCCCTTTTCCATAGCGGAATCGTGTCCCTACTTGATGCTGACAGCTCAACGGCAAGGTTCCTTGTGCATCTTGCCAGAGGGCTTGACATGCGGTTTGGCAGGCCACACTACATCATTCTGTGAAACTACGAATGACTCATTAAATCAGTTATAGTTTGTTTGATGGTTCCTGCTACTCGGATAACTCTAGTAAAGCTAGAGCTAATATTTGCTCTAAAGCCCGACTTCTGGAAGGGCCGCATTTTTTAGATTAAAGGCCAATGCAAGATTTTTTCATTTCAGCAGAGGGTGACTTCATTTTAACACATTGTCTCTTGCAGATTTCTCAACGGATCTCACTTGTGCCCCACCACCCATGGTAAGTAACTTACAAAATCAATGCAAATTGGGTCAATACTCGTGGTGAGTACATGATGCAAGCGCATCACATGTTATTTAATTTATTGGATGCAACACTTTACTGTTCACACACTCATTTAGTTGTTGATATCTAGGACTGTTTTGTTGGAGTTTGGAGATCATGCTGAGCATGATTTAAATGTATGAGAATAGAAGTGTTCTTATTTTTGGAGTATGGATTCCATGCTAGGCATGGTAGTAGTTAGCAGGATATTGGAGTGTGTTTGTTGCGGGTACATGTTTGACATTTTTTTGATATGAATGTTTTCAATGTATTGCAATGTTGAATGTGATTGTATCCATGCTTGCATGTAGTTACTTTCAATTTGTTTATTACTTACACGTGAAATTGTATAATGAAAGCATGCTTCAAGTGAATGTATAGTTTAATGAATAGTTTGCACATAAAAATATTAAGTTATCAATGTATGGATCATAATTCTTGTGATTGTATGACATCATATATTGCATGATAAATTTGATATTTTCTTCATCATAGCATTCTGATGGTTCTCTTTTAACTGGTTAGGATACTATTCGTAACATCATACGACAAAATGACTGCAAACCGTGAATGAATGTATCATAGGATAGTTGACAATGAGTTATCGCATGAATATATGGATGGTGTTGAAAGTTTTATTGAATTTGCAACGGCAAGTGTCAGTACAGTGGATCCCACAGGTCGGATTAGGTGTTCCTGCAAGATTTGTAAGAATAATCGATTTGTAGAACCTCATGGCGTTAGACATCACCAATACATGAAGGGTTTTGTGAGTGATTATCAGAATTGGATGTTTCATAAAGAAGAATTTAGACACATTTTTTATACACGGGTGAATGTGGTGCACGATAATCCATATATGGATTTGATATTTGATGTCGCATAAACAAAACTGAGTTCTGCTATGAGTCCTAGTGATGTTAGAACTGCAGCAGATGAAGAATCACCAAACGATGCAGCTAGTAGATTTTATTATTTACTTAGAGATGCTGATGAGCCACTTTGGAACAGTTGCGAGAGTCACACTATCTTGTCTGCAGTTCTTCAACTAATGAATTTGAAGTCCGAGTATAATTTGAGTCATTCATGTTTTGAACGTTTGTGCATGATTGTGAAGAGTATGTTGTTCAAAGATGAGAAATTGCCACAAAATTTCTATCGTGCGAAAGTGATGGTCAACGCTCTAGGTATGGGGTATAAAAAGATTGATGCTTGTCCAAATCACTGCATGTTGTATTTCAAGGATCAGGAAAACAACATATCATGCCTGTCATGTGGGCATCCTCAGTTCAAGCCAAAGACAAGAGGCAATGGTAGCACGAGATCAAATAAAGTTTCATACAAGTCGCTTTGCTACTTTCCTATCACTCCTAGATTGCAACGATTGTATATGTTTTCAAGGACAGCTAAATACATGAGATGACATGCAAATAAAGTTCGACACGATATAGACAAGATCACACATCCTGTTGACGCTGAAGCTTGGAAGCACTTTGATCGTACTCATGAGAACTTCGCAATGGAAGTTAGAAATGTTAGACTCGGTCTATGTACAGATGGATTTAATCTATTTGGGGGTAGATCAACTTCGGATAAAGGAGGAGGGTTGCGGTAGGCCTGTGACAGCCAGCATAAAAACTTAGTCATACCCTATGAAAATGAACCAATATGAGAATTTCGTTGGGGCGTTCCCTACTGAGCGACGCACTGTACTCTCTAGGCCCGAAGGCAGTGATAAATGGGCAAGGGTTGCTAGGTCGTCGCCTAGAAGAGACGCGTCACACCGGCGCCCGGGTTTGGTGTCAATTAGGCAAGGGTTGCCTCACTTTGTTGGACGGATGGGGGTAAAGAAGTTAGTCCAAGACCATAAAATTAGGTTAGCTACTTGGAACATAGGGTCTTTAACTAGTAAGTTGGTAGAGTTAGTAGATGTTATGTGTAGGAGAAAGATTGATATTTTATGTCTACAAGAGACCAAATGGGTAGGTGAGAAAGCAAAAGTGATAGAACCTTGGGGATATAAGATTTGGTATACAGGAATAAATAGGAATAGGAATGGAGTAGGGATTGTTATGAGTCGTCAGTTTATAGATAATGTAGTTGAGGTCCGTAGGAAGGGTGATAGAATTTCACTTATGAAATTAGTATTAGGTATGGATATTATTAATATTATTAGTGTTTATGCACCTCAAGTAGGTTTAGATGATTCCATTAAGCATCAATTTTGGGAAGATTTAGATGGAGTAGTACAAGGGATATCTTATGGAGAAAAGCTTTTCATCGGCAGTGACCTTAATGGACATGTAGGCATTAGTAGGGATGGATTTGAGAGTATCCATGGAGGCTATGGTATAGGAGAAAGAAATGAAAGTGGAGAAAGGATTTTAGATTTTGGTTTGTCCTATGATATGATCTTAGCAAACACTTGGTTTAGGAAGAGGGAGTCTCACCTAGTAACATTTAAAAGTGGGGTTAATACGAGTTAGATAGATTTTTTCCTACTTAGAAAGAGAGATAGGGGTTGTTGCATCGATTGTAAGGTTATACCGGGAGAAAGTGTAGCTACACAACATAGAGTCTTAATTTTAGATCTTAGAATTAGACAATGCCGCAAAAGGGATAGACATATGATAGATCCTAGAATTAAGTGGTGGGCACTGAAAGGAGCTAAACAAGGAATGTTTGTAGAGCAGGTAGTTAAGGAAGTTGATTGGTGTCTCGAGGAGGATTCAAAATCTATGTGGAATAAGATAGCGAGTGGCATGAGAAAAGTGGCTAAGGAGGTATTGGGTGAGTCTAAAGGCGGTGCACCACTAGGTAAGGATACATCATGGTGGAACGAGGATGTCAAATTAGCTATTAAGGTTAAAAGAGAGTGTTATAGAAATCTAAGAGTCGTGATAATGAGAATTTGAAGAAGTATATGATAGCAAAGAAGGAAGTTAAAAAAGTAGTTCGAAACACAAGGGCTAAGGTATATAAGGAGGTTTATGACAAGTTGGATACCAAAGAAGGCGAGAAGGATATTTATAGGCTTGCAAAGATGAGAGATAGAAAATCGAGGGATTTGGGTATGGTTAGATGTATCAAAGATAAAACGCAAAGGGTTTTAGTCAAAGATGAGGAGATTAAGGAGAGATGGAAAGATTATTTTGATAAGCTATTTAATGATAGTCATGCTCAAGATCTTGGAGACTTCTCCATTCCTTTTCATGAGATAAATCGTGACTTCATGCACAAAATTCAAAAGAAAGAAATTGTAGAGGCTTTGAAGAAAATGAAATCAAGAAGGGCAGTTGGCCCAGATGGTATACCTATCGAGGCTTGGAAATGTTTGGGAGAGAAAGGTTTAGACTGGTTGAAAAATCTTTTTAACTTGATTTGGCGAACAAATAAGATGCCTAATGAGTGGAGGAAGAGTACTTTGGTGCCTTTATATAAGAATAACGGTGATATACAAGATTGCACAAACTATCGTGGTATAAAACTCATGAGTCATACTATGAAACTTTGGGAGAGGGTGATTGAGTCTAGGTTGAGGAAGGTTGTCATGATATCGGAGAATCAATTTGGTTTTATGCCTGGAAGATCAACTATGGAAGCTATACATCTCCTTAGACAACTTATTGAAAGATATAGAGAGAGGAACAAAGATTTGCATATGGTTTTTATTGATTTAGAGAAGGCATACGATAGAGTACCTAGGGACGTTCTCTGGTGGACAATGATGAAGAAAGGTGTTTCTCTCAAGTACATTAGTATAATTAAAGATATGTATGAAGGAGTAGTAACCAATGTCCGCACTTGTGGAGGGGTGACAACCAATTTTCCGATAACGGTTCGGTTACATCAAGGATCTGCTTTAAGCCCTTTCCTATTTGCGATAGTGATGGATGAGCTTACGAGATCAATTCAAGAAAATGTACTGTGGTGTATGTTGTTTGCTGATGATATTGTTTTGATTGATGAGTCTAGAGCTGGGGTTAATGCTAAGTTAGAATTATGGAGACAGACATTGGAACCTAGAGGTTTTAAGTTGAGTAAGAGTAAGACTGAATATATGAATTGTCGGTTTAGTAAGCAACGAAGTAGTGATGGGAGTGTAGTGAAGATTGGTGAGCAAGAAATACCGGTGAATGATTATTTCAAATATTTGGGATCCATCATTCAAAAGTATGAAGAAATTGATGGAGATGTAAATCATAGGATAAAGGTTGGGTGGATGATATGGAAAAGTGCAACTGGAGTGTTGTGCGATCGTAGAATGCCATTGCGGTTGAAGGGAAAGTTTTATAGGACGACTATTAGACCCGCTTTACTATATGGTACGGAATGTTGGGCTGCCAAGAGACATCATATTCAAAAAATGAGTGTAGCTGAGATGCGGATGCTTAGATGGATGTGTGGAAATACAATAAAAGATAAGATTCAGAACGAGGAGATATGTAAGAAGGTAGGTGTTTCACCCATTGAAAATAAGATGCGAGAGAATCGTTTACAGTGGTTTGGACATATTCGGCGAAGGCCTAATGATGCTCCAGTTAGAAGGTTGGAGAAATGAGAAAATATATTAGTTAAAAGAGGTCGGGGTAGGCCTAGGAAGACTTAGATGGAGATGATAGGAAAGGATATGAATGCTTTGAACCTCATCGAGGACATGGCATTGGATCGAAATGATTGGAGGAAAAGGATTCATGTGGAAGACCCAAAATGAATTTCTTTTTTGGTTCATATCGCTGACCCCAATTGTTTTGGGATGAAGGCGTAGTTGTTGTTTTTGTTTGTTGTTGTGGGTAGATCAACTCCATACTCATGCTGGCCAGTATTTGTAACTCCATACAACCTTCCACCAAGCTTGTGTATGAAGCGTCCAAATCTTTTCTTGTCTCTGTTGATCCATGGTCCGACCTCACCTGGCCAAAATCTTGATGTATATTTAAGGCCATTGATTGATGAACTAAAAGTACTGTGGGATGACAGTGTTATCACGTATAATGTCCACAAAAAACAAAATTTTAATATGAAGGTCGTTGTTCTATGGACAATCAGTGACTTCCCTGCATATGGTATGTTATCTGGTTGGAGCACATATGAGAGGTTGGCATGTCCGTACTACATGAAGGATACCAAAGCTTTTAGATTGACGCATGGAAGAAAGCCTTGCTGGTTTGAGTGTCATCGTCGATTTCTACCCAGCGACCATCCGTTCCGACGACAAAGGAATGTGTTTAGAGTAGACACAACTGAACTGGAAGGTCCATCCACAAGATTGTTTGACATAAAGATTTTAAGATGATTGCGATACTTTTCAGGTGTATTAACAGATGCCTGCAGTCTGACACCCTTCCTTGGATTTGAGAAGGATCATAATTGGACAAAGAAATCTATTTTTTGAGAACTATCATATTGGTCGACCCTATTGATACGACATAATTTGGATGTGATGCATGTGGAGAAAAATGTGTTTGATAATGTGTTCAATATAGCAATGAATGTTAAAGGAAAAATGAAGGATAATCCGAAGGCCCGTATGGATTTAAAAGTAATATGTAAAAGACCAGAATTTGAACTCAAAGAGTATAATGGCAAAGTACTGAAACCAAAGGCAAAGAACGTGCTTGGACCTGATCAAATAAAGCATGTATGTCAATGGTTGAGACAGTTGAGATTTTCAGATGGATATGTCTCTAACATTGCTCAGGCTGTGAAGATTGATGATGGACAATTATATGGGTTGAAGAGTCATGATTGTCATATATTTATACAACGATTGATACCCCTAGCATTCCATGATATGTTAGACAAACCTATATCGGGGGTATTGTCTGAGTTGAGTGGATTTTTTAGAACATTGTGCGCATCGAAAGTCATAGTATCTGATGTAAAGAATCTCGAGAACTCTATCATCACCACTGTTTGTCTGCTAGAAAATATTTTTCCTCCAGCATTTTTCGATGTTATGGAACATTTGATCATACATTTGCCATATGAACTAAGGGTTGGTGGCCCTGTGCAATATCGATGGATGTACCCATTTGAAAGGTATATGTTTTCTTATATTAGTCTCTTCAATGACAGATATTTCAAATTTGAAATGTATATTTTTGACAGATGCATGTTTGACCTCAAAAAAAAGGTTCGTAATAAAGCAAGAGTAGATGGCTCTATTTGTGAGGCGTACACTTTAGAAGAGATTTCATATTTATAATCTATGTACTTTGAACCTCACATTCCAACACGTTACACATGCCCACCTCGTAACGATGATGGAGAACAAGTAACTGTAGCTGACAAGCTGTCGATATTTCAACCACTTGGGCTTGGGCTTGCATTTGGTAGTTGTCGATCAAGACTCTTGACAGATCAAGAGCAAGACACAACACATATCTATATTCTTTTTAATTGCTCAGTGATCGACCCATACATCGAGTAAGTATATATAGACGCAACACAATTATAAATCCTTTTATGTTCTATACGTGCATACATGGTTCGGTAATATAAGTATTTATGGTTTGCAGACAATTTGATCTGGAGTTGCGAAGAGAAGTTTCACATCTCACTGATGCAGAAGTACAAAAAGAACGTGAAACTAAGTTTGTGGAGTGGTTGAAACAGTAGGTAAGGACGTTAACATAAATTATGTACTTGTAAACAACACTAAGTTACTTAATTGGTCGTGATCACAATTATTGTTTATGTTTGTGTGTAGGTTCGCCATGGTGATGTTAAAGATCAAGGAATATGTGATTTAGAAAGTGGTCCGACCAAAGTTGTGCAATGTTACAACGGGTACATCGTAAATGGTTATCGATTCCATACAAAAGATTACGGTATAAACAAATCAACGATTAATAGTGGTGTGTGTCAAGGGTAGCAGCTACGGTGAAAATGAACTTGATTACTACGATGTTATAGAGGAAATAATGAAGTTGACTTACTTAAGCATAAATAATAGGGTAACTTTATTCAAGTGTCATTGGTTTGATCCAACTGCAACAAGACTCGACAAAGCCTCAAGCATTGTGAAGGTGAATCATAAATCAAGGTTTGGAACATATGAACCATTCATATTAGCCTCGTAAGCTCAATAAATTTATTATACTTCATATCCGAGTACAAAAAAGTCAGATAAAAATAAATGGTGGGCAGTTTGCAAGGTGAAGTCCAAACTATACCCTGAGTATGATCAGTTACAGGAAGACAAGTTAGCTGAAGACAGTGATTACTATCAATCAGATGATATCTATGACTTCTCTTATGATCACGATGTTGCGCATGATATGCATGTCATATCTCCATTGGTCGATGAAACATTCATAGAAGAATGTGATCCAAATGATATACCAAGTGGATGGGCAATCAATGAAGAAGATGAAGAAGAAGAAGAATATGAAAGTCAAACAAGTGATGAGGAAGAATTCTCAAGCTAGTGAGCAAAATCTTGTAATACAAACCTCTATTTGAATGTATTGCAATACTCGATGTGAATGATTTGAATTATTTGAATGTATTGGAATATATACTTGATGCGAATGAATGGGTTGTATTGCAATACTTGGTGTTCTTATATTTAAATTATTTGAATGTATTGTAATACTTGATGCGAATGAATGAGTTGTATTGCAATACTTGATGTTCTTATATTTGAATTATTTGAATATATTGTAATACTTGATGCGAATGATTTGAATGTATTACAATACTTGATGTGAATGATTTGAATGTATTGCAATGATTTGAATTATTTAAATGTATTATAATACTTGATGCGCATTATTTGAATGTATTGCATGACATTTTTTATTTGTTAGAATATGGTTCGTGGAGGTTACAATGGTCGTTCATCCAGTGGTAGCCAGGCTCAGCCTTCATCTTCACAGGCTCCTTTGATAAGTATATCATTTAACTAATTGGATGCTTGATTAGTTAAAATGCGCATTATGAGAATTTCTAACATATTTTTTTACAGATGATGTTTCGCCTGTACATGACCCACCTACACCAGTTGATCATACAAGTCAGGAGCCAACACAGGATGCAGAATCTTCTCAGTCTGGCACAAGAAGACTCATTCGAATAGTGTATATCGATAATCGACCGTAAGTATTTCGTTTTCACTTATTGCATATCTTATAAATATTTTATATTGATATTTACTGTGTACCAATTCATGTGCAGCACGAGGTTTGAGCCACAAGAAGTAGTATGCGAGATTAGAAATTCACTTCTTCTACATCTACCAGGATCGGTCGCTCAATGGAAAGAGTATTCAAAAGAAGTGATAGATAGATTGTGGTCCTTATTCACGGTGTACAGTTGTTTGTCATAGTTAATGTGTTTCATATTTTTTTTTTTTTATAGTCATGTCTACTAACTTTCTGAAAATATATATAGGCTTCGAATCACTTCGCGAATACGGTGGAGGAACATGATGCAAAGGAGGTGTGGCAGAGGGTGGCTGTCAATCGATTTGCAGACATGCTGCACAATATGAAGACTGCAACAAAAAAAGCATATGGCGGAATAGATGATCCACTACAGTGGAAGAGCCATGACCCTATTACTATCAAGAGAGATTATTGGGAGGGAATGTGCGACAAGTGGGCAGGGGATGCATTTCAAAATTGCTCTGCGAAGGCTGCACAAAATCGAGCGAAAATGCCTGAAGCCCATCTACACACAGGTGGATCAAAGACTTTTGAGAGCCACCTGAAGAAAATGGTAACTCATCAATATATATATTATCAATTTTATAAGTATTGTTGCAAACCTGTTAACTAAATCTTTTATCATTTAACTTCGCAGGAAGCAGAAAAATGAGGCATTATACCATATAAGGATGTGTTTGTTGAAACACATAAACGGAAGACCACAGAAGACTTCGTATCAGAGAAGGCAAGAACGACAATGACCACGGTATGTATTTATTCTATTAATAATTATTGTAATATACAAGTTATCATAAACATTGTAATTCTTAATTATTAATGCATACTGTAAACATTATTTTGTAGGAGGCATATGAGCAACAGATGATAGAGCGATATGGCGATGACTCTACTCAGCATCCATCAGTTGATCCTACAGCATGGGTGACTGCAGCAGGTGAACCCAAAAAGGGTCGTGTGTTCGAGTTTGGGAGTAATATGAACATCTCACTTGTCGTTGCTTCCTCCAGACACGACTCACAAACTTCTTCCTTCGATATAAACTCCAAGCATCCTATTTTTTCTGGTGATGATGTACGCCAGATCGTTAAGGACACAATGCATGACTACTTTCATGAAACCATCTCTGACGTTCTTCGAGCTAAGTTTAACATTTTTTTGCTGAACAGGGGAACTTCGATTGCAGGTGCCTCTCAGGTATGAAAGTTTCATGCGATATATTACATGTCGTTAGATTTCATATAACTTTGATTGCCTTAACTTAGGTGCATTGAATATAATTTATTTCAGTATAATATGTTTACTATCTTTGAACACATATACAACACGAGCATGCTATAATCATATATTCAGTTTTTTGACTGCCTTAGAACACATATGAGCATGATAGAATCACATATACAGCTTTTTGCCTGCCTTAGAGCACATATGAGCATGGTAGAATCACATATAGAGTTTTTTTACTGCTTTAGAACACATATGAGAATGATATAATCACATATACAGTTTTTTTACTGCCTTAGAACACATATGAGCATAATATAATCACATATACAGTTTTTTGCCTGCCTTAGAGCACATATGAGCATGATAGAATCACATATACAAATTTTTTGACTGCTTTAGAACACATATGAGCATGATATAATCACATATTCAGTTTTTTGACTGCCTTAGAACACATATGACCATGATAGAATCACATATACAACTTTTTCCTGCCTTAGAGCACATATGAGCATGGTAAAATCACATATAGAGTTTTTTTACTACTTTAGAATACATATGAGCATGATATAATCACATATACAGTTTTTTTACTGCCTTAGAACACATATGAGCATGATATAATCACATATACAGTTTTTTGCCTGCTTTAGAGCACATATGAGCATGGTAGAATCACATATAAAGTTTTTTTGACTGCCTTAGAACACATATGAGCATGCTATAATCACATATTCAGTTTTTTGACTGCCTTAGAACATATATGAGCATGATAGAATCACATATACAACTTTTTGTCTACCTTAGAGCACATATGAGCATGGTAGAATCACATATAAAGTTTTTCTGACTGCCTTAGAACACATATGAGTATGATATAATCACATATAGAGTTTTTTTACTGCCTTATAACACATATGAGCATGATAGAATCACATATAAAGTTTTTTGCCTGCCTTAGAGCACATATGAGCATGATAGAATCACATATAAAGTTTTTTTGATTGCCTTAGAACACATATAAGCATGCTATAATCACATATTCAGTTTTTTGACTGCCTTAGAACATATATGAGCATGATAGAATCACATATACAGTTTTTTGTCTGCCTTAGAGCATATATGAGCATGGTAGAATCACATATAGAGTTTTTCTGACTGCCTTAGAACACATATGAGTATGATATAATCACATATAGAGTTTTTTTACTGCCTTAGAACACATATCATTCATGATAGAATCACATATAGTATAAAATTTATTTCAATATATTTTATTTATCAATATTGACCTTTCTTTTCTTGTGTAGGTTACTGGCGATAATCAGCTTAGTGGAGTTGAAAGGACAGATCAAGGCAATGAACAAGAAGACGCACAAAATCTTGGCGATGATTAGATTAATGTGTTGAATTTGTTCTACTTTCTTTTTGTTTAAAAAATGTAAATGTTGAATTATGAATAATTAAAGCTTGCGAATTTTAAAGTGGAACGATTAATTGTTTTAGTTTCCTTTTATATGTATGTTTATGTGTACTTTGTTTTTTATTCACAGGAAATATAAATTATACAGGAAATATAAATTGTAGCACGAGAAATTTTTTCTCGATATTTAATTTTTAAATAATTTTTTTTTCATTTTTTTTCTTGTTTGCGACAGATTAGCAACAGGTATATCCACCGCTATTTATTATTATCGTTGAAGTCTGCGACGGATTAGCGATGGATATAAATCCGTCGCCCAACCGAAGTCGTCGTTTAGTAACGACGGCCTAGCGACGAAAATTGTCATTCGTTATTCCGCCGCAACTTAGCGACAGATAGAGTATGTTGCTACTTAGCGACGGAACGGGCGACAGATATATGTCGTCACTTATTAGCATCGAAAAAATCGCGATGTAAGATATCCGTCGCTACTTCGACGCTAATCCATCGCTAATGTGGTTAGCAACGGATTAGCGACAGATTAGGGACGGATTTAGGTTGTCGCTAATCCACTGGTTTGTTGTAGTGTAAGGATAAGGAGAATATATGGTGGTTCCACACCACCATATGACGGTGGAACTAATCAGGTAGCCGTTGGATTTTCTATGATTCAACGGCCACCTTTGGTTATAATAAAGCATAAATCCAGCGTGGGTGGAGTTACTCTCATGGGCTACTTAAAAACACTCTTATCTAACCTTTTTTACTTGGAAATCTCTCTCTTTCTCCAATGTGTTTACTAATTGCATGCACTAACATTTAGCTTGAATGGGATGCAAACGACCTAGGGATACACGTCAGATCCGAATTTGAATTTAAAATTCACAAGTAGAACCAATTCAAGTTTGGATCTAGGTTAGATCCAATGAAGTAAGGTTGAATTTGGATCCAAAATTTATGTAGTTTTTAATCAAATAAGAAAAGACTAAAAAATAAGCTTTTTAAATATAAAATAATGAACTCAAATTCGATTTTGATATGAGTCCAAATTAAATCAGACAAAAAATATTGATACAAATATGATCCAAATGCATATTTGGATCTCATTTTCACGATTCAAATCCCCAAATAACATGTTGGATTGACCCAATTATGCTCATTCTGTTTGTTTAACACATGCGAGATACTTGTGAAATAAGCGTAAATGGATCTGATTCGATCCCAAGCTAATATGTCATTTCTGGACCTGAATTTTCAAAACAAGATATGATTTCACATTCAGATCAGATTCAGAATTGCTAAATCGAATACTTTTTGTGATCAAACTGGATTTGAACCAGTATTTTTTGTCAGATATGTGGATTAGAATGAAATCCAATCTGATTTCATTATTTTACTCTTAGTGAGCCCTTTTTTTTTTACTACATTCAATTTTAGCATATAGATTTTAGATTCAGGTTGGAGCATACATCATTTGGATCTGAATATGGATTCAGTTTTTACTATTGCAGTTGAATTCAAAATCAGATTTGTCATGATCCATTACAGTTAGGGATGGCAGTGTACCGGGGCGGGGCCGGGGGACAAGGTCTCCACCCCACCCCGTCTCAAAAATTTAACCTTCGTCCCCGGTCCATATCCCCATGGCGGGGGAGACTTTGGACCTCCACCCCGCTCCATCTCAAAATATTAATCCCCGTCCCCCCCCCCCCCCCCCCCACACACACACGTCTTTACAAATGATGTGCTTTTTTTTTAACTTTTGAAGTTTTACTATGTGCATACATGTATATCAATCTATTCGCCAAATACATTGAATTAGATAAATTTTGATGCAACCCAAATATGACATATAGCATTTTCTAACTCGATTTATGTATTTGAGTAATTTATTATAGATATTTATTTGAACTTCCAAAGTAGAAAGACATAGTCTGAACTCCTAAGTACTAGGGCTATCCAAGCATTCAAAACATGTAAATAATATAGAAAGACTAGTTTTTTCTTCAAAATTGCTAATATAATTACTTAAAAATTAGTTGAAAACTAATCATATTACCTTCTTTGAGATACAGGTATAAGGTGTTCAAATGGATTGTGTGAGGTCAGACCAGCAATCTGAACCCAATATTTTATTCTTGAATTTGGATCTTAAAATAAAAAGAGCATTTGTTTTATCTCTTTTTAGTTGTATGTTTTAATCAAAATATGATATAATTTGTTTCAAACACAAATATTTCTATATTTTATTAATCTTATTTGTTATAAAAATGCTATAAAAATGTGATTTATTTAGGCCCAACCATATGGACAGGTTGTTAAAATATGCTAGCATTCAATAATGGTTGCATATCGTGACAGAACCAGACTTGATTGAATAACTTATACATGCTACTTTTCTTAAATGAAGAAAAAAGAAGCATCATACGTAATACGGTTGACATGAATTAAGACAAAAGTATACGCATCCACTTAACAATCATGGAAAATTTGCCACTATGATTTGAATCTTGCATCTTCAATGAGTAGGTAATCGCAATCACGGAAAAATTAACACAATATGATTTGAATTTTGCATCTTCAATAAATAGGTAATGTTCTAGCTTTTGTAGTATGATAATTTTTATATAGTACCACTAAGTTGTCCCATTCATCTTTATACACTCAAGGAACATCCTTGAGGGAAACCCAATCACCCCATAAATGGGTCATTTAGATAATGCAAAAACGATGATGACTATCTCCATATGTCCCTATTGTTCTTTGTTATTTCACATAATTTTGGCAACATCTTCTGACATGGTAAGCCAATTGCATAACATAAATCCCAAGATCATAATGGAATGATAAGGTTTACCTACTACGTAGATTCTGGGGGACTCTCTACCATTCGATACTTCTGTAATATGCAAATGAAGCATAGCAGCATTATTCTTGGATGACAGAAAACACATAATAAAATGCAATCCAGACATGCAAATGGCTTTTCACTTGGATGATTATCAGATTCAGTTCATCAACTTCAAGATACCAAAGGAGAAAGTTCCATGTCTGCTAAAATAATCGACAGCTTATCTCTATTGAATTTGACATGATATAGATGACAAAAAATGTTGGCAGAATAAGAAATCTAGAAAGAAACACCACAAGAAAAATGCTAATTAGTGACGGATCTTAAAGACGGGTTTTTTCTGTCGCAACTTTGCGATGGATGTAGCGACGGAAACTTATCCGTCACTAAGATTTATAATATTGACGGATGTAGTGACGGGAAACCTTTAGTCGCTAAATCCGTCGCTACTTAGCGACAACCCATTTTTGTCGTAACACACGCGACGATTACCGACGGATAGGGCGATAAATGATTTTCCGTTGCTTCTTAGCGATGACATTAGCGACAAAAATATTCCGTCGCTAACTGGTCATATAAATTTACGATAAAGTTGCGACGGAATTAAGTCGTCGCTAATTTTCGCGTAAATCCCTAATCAGAGCCCCTTTTCCTCTTTCCTGTTTCGTCTCTCCCGTCCGGCCGACGCAACCCTCCACCGCTCGACGCCATCCTCCGCCGCCCGACGCACTCCTCGGCCCGCCACCCGTCGCTCCCCGATCCGCCGCCCAGCCCGTTGCCATCCGGTTCATCGCCCGTCGCCCCCCGTTCCGCCCGGCCCGTTGCCCCCTGGTCCGTCGCCCGTCGCCCCCTGGTCCGCCCGGCCCGTCTTCCACCATTCCGCTGCCCAACGCACTCCCCAGCCCGCCGGCCATCGCCCATCTCTCCCTGGTCTGCCGCCCCCTGGTCCGACGCTCGTCGCCCCCCGCCTGCCGCAGGTAAATCCTAGTTTTTTTTTTACCTGCGGCAGGGGGGGCGCCTGCCCTGCGTTTTGGTTTTTCCGGCAGGGGGTCGACCCCCCTGCCTAGTTTGTTTTTTCCGACAGAGGGTTGACCCCTGCCTACGTTTTGTTTTTTTCGGCACGGGGTCGACCCCCCTGCCTCGTTGTTTAATTATTCGGGCAGGGGGTCGACCCCCTGCCTCCGTTTTGTTTTTTTCGGCAGGGGGTCGACCCCCCTGCCTCGTTGTTTAATTATTCGGGTAGGGGGTCACCCCCTTGCTTTTCCGACAGGGGGTCACCCTCCTGCCACTCATTTTTTTTCCCGGTAGGGGGTCGACCCCCCTGCCTCGTTGCCACTTTTTTTTTCGGCGGGGGGGGGGGGGACCCCTCCATGGTTTTTTTTTTCGACAGGGGGTCGCCCTCGTGCCTCGTATTTTTATTCGGGCAGGGGTTCGCCTCTGCCTTTTTTTCTGGCAGGAGGGGCAACCTTTGCCTCGTTTGTTTTTTTCGACAGGGGTCGCCCCCATGCCTCATTTTTTTATTCGGGCAGGGGGGCGCCCCCCTGTCATTTTTTTATTCAGACAAGGGTGCGACCTTGCCTCGGTTTTTTTTTTCCGGCAGGGAGTGACTTTATTTTAACACAGTGTCTCTTGCAGATTTCTCAACGGAACCCGCATGTGCCCCACCACCCGTATTAAGTAAGTGACAAAAACAATGCAAATCGGGTAAATACCCGTGGTGAGTAAGTGATGCAAGCGCATCACATGTTATTTAATTTATTGGATGCAACACTTTACTGTTCACACACTCACTTAGTTGTTGATATCTAGGACTGCTTTGTTGGAGTTTGGAGATCATGCCGAGCATGATTTTAATGTATGAGAATAGAAGTGTTCTTATTTTTGGAGTATGGATTTCATGCTAGGCATGGTAGTAGTTAGCAAGATATTGAAGTGTGTTTGTTGCAGGTACATGTTTGACATTTTATTGATATGAATGATTTCCATGTATTGCAATGTTTGATGTGATTGTATTCATAATTGCATGTAGTTACTTTCAATTTAAGTATGACTTCCAAGTGAAATTGTATAATGAAAGTATCTTCAAATTAATGTATTGTGTTAAGAATAGTTTGCACATGAAAATATTAAGTTATCAATGCATGCATCATAATTCTTGTGATTGTATGACATTATATATTGCATGATAAATTTGATATTTTATTTATCATAGCATTCTGATGGTTCTCTTTTAACTGGTTAGGATACTATTCGTAACATCATACGACAAGATGACTGCAAACCGTGAATGGATGTATCATAGGATAGTTGACAATGAGTTATCACATGAATATATGGATGGTGTTGAAAGTTTTATTGAATTTGCAACAGCAAGTGTCAGTCCAGTGGATCCCACAGGTCGGATTAGGTGTCCCTTCAAGATTTGTAAGAATAATGGATTTGTAGAATCCCATGGCATTAGGCATCACCTATACATGAAGGGTTTTGCGAGTGATTATCAGAATTGGATGTTTCATGGAGAAAAATTTAGAAATAATTTTGATGCATGGGTGAATGTGGTGCACGATAATCCATATATAGATTTGATATTTGATGTCGCAGGAACACAACTTGGTTCTGCTATGGGTCCTAGTGATGTAAGAACTGCAGTAGATGAAGAATCACCAAACGATGCAGCTAGTAGATTTTATGATTACTTAGAGATGCTGATGAGCCACTTTGGAACAGTTGCGAGAGTCACACTATGTTGTCTGCAGTTTTTCAACTAATGAATTTGAAGTACGAGTATAATTTGAGTCAATCATGTTTTGACCGTTTGTGCATGATTGTGAAGAGTATGTTGCCCAAAGATGAGAAATTGCCACAAAATTTCTATCGTGCGAAAGTGATGGTCAACGCTCTAGGTATGGGGTATAAAAAGATAGATGCTTGTCCAAATCACTGCATGTATTTCAAGGATCAGGAAAACAACATATCATGCTCGTCATGTGGGAATCCTCGGTTCAAGCCAAAGACAAGAGGCAATGGTAGCACGAGATCAAAAGAAGTTTCATACAAGTCGCTCTGCTACTTTCCTATCACTCTTAGATTGCAACGATTGTATCAGAGTACAAAAAAGTCATATAGAAATGAATGGTGGGCAGTTTGCAAGGTGAAACCCAAACTATACTCTGAGTATGATCAGTTACAAGAAGACAAGTTAACTGAAGAGAGCGATTACTATCAATCAGATGATATCTATGACTTTTCTTATAGTCACGATGTTGCACATGATATGCATGTCATATCGCCATTGGTCGATGAAACATTCATAGAAGAATGTGATCCAAATGATATACCAAGTGGATGGGAAAACAATGAAGAAGAAGACGAAGAAGAAGATACAGAAGAAGAAGAAAAAGAAGAATACGAAAGTCAAACAAGTGATAAGGAAAAATTCTTGAGCTAGTGAGCAAAATCTTGTAATACAAACCTCTATTTGAATGTATTATTGCAATACTTGATTTTTTGACAGATGCATGTTTTGAATATATTATTGCAATACTTGATGTGAATGATTTCAATGTTTTGAATATATAGAAATGTATTGCAATGATTTAAATGTTTTGAATGTATTATTGCAATACTTGATGTGAAAGATTTGAATATATTGAAATACTTGATGTAAATGATTTGAAACAATTTGAATGTATTGCATGACATTTTTTATTTGTTAGAATATGGTTCGTGGAGGTTACAGTGGTCGTTCATCCAGTGGTAGCCAGGCTCAACCTTCATCTCCACAGGCTCCTTTGATAGGTATATAATTTAACTAATTGGATACTTGATTAGTTGAAATGTGCATTCTGAGAATTTTTAACGTATTTTTTTACAGATGATGTTTTGCTTGTACATGACCCACCTACATCAATTGATCATACAACTCAGAAGCCAACACAGGATGCAGAGTCTTCTCAGTCTGGCACAAGAAGACTCATTCGAATAGTGTATATCGATAATCGACCGTAAGTATTTCGTTTTCACTTATTGCATATCTTATAAATATTGTATATTGATATTACTGTGTACCAATTCATGTGCAGCACGAGGTTCGAGCCACAAGAAGTAATACGCGAAATTAGGAATTCAATACTTCAACATCTACCAGGACCGGTCGCTCAATGAAAAGAGTATCCAAAAGAGGTGATAGACAAATTGTGGTCCTCATTCACGGTATACAGTTGTTTGTCATAGTTAATGTGTTTCATATTTATTTTTTTGTTATAATCATGTCTACTAACTTTCTGAAAATATTTGTAGACTTTGAATCGCTTCACGAATACGGTGGAGGAACATGATGCAAGGAAGGTATGACAGAAGGTGGCTGCCAATCGATTTGCAGACATGCTGCACAATATAAAGACTGCAGCAAGAAAAGCATCTGGCGGGATAGATGATCCACTGCAGTGGAAGATCCATGGACCTCCTACTATGAGGTCATATGTTTGAGATGCAATGTGTGACAAGTGGGTTGGGGATGCATTTCGAAATCGCTCAGCGAAGGTTGCACAAAATCGAGCGAAAATGCCCGAAACCCATCTACACACAGCTGGATTTAGGACTTTTGATAGCCACCAGAAGAAAATGGTAACTCATCAATATATATATATTGTCAATTTTATAAGTATTGTTTTAAACCTGTTAACTAAATCTTTTATCATTTCACTTTGCAGGAAGCAGAAAAATGAGACATTCTGCCATACAAGGATGTGTTTGTTGAAACACATAAACGTAAGACCACGGGAGAGTACGTATCAGAGAAGGCGAGAGCGACAATGGTATGTATTTATTTTATTAATAAACATTGTAATGGACAAGTTACTATGAATTACATTTTCATAAATATTGTAATTCTTAATTATTAATTCATATTCTAATCATTACATTGTAGGAATCATATGAGCAGCAAATGGTACAACGATATGGCGATGATTGCACTCAGCATCCGCCTTTTGATTTTGCATCATGGGTGACTGCAACCGTTGAACCCAAAAAGGGTCGTGTGTTCAGGTTTGGGAGTATTATGAACACCACACCAGTCGTTGCCTCCTGCATCCCGAGCTCACAGAGTTCTCCCGCCAGCATCAACTCTCAACGTCCTAATGACCCTGCTATGTCTTGGGATGGTGTCTGTCAGCGTCTTGAGGACAAAATGCAATACTTTTTAAATGAAGTCATTCCCAACATTGTCCGTAATGAGTTGTGCAACTTTTTTTAGGACAGAGAAACTTCGTCTGCATTCAACATGAGCTTCGGTGCCCGTCAGGTATAAAGTTTTTTTATTGCCTTATAACACCTATGAGCACGATAGAATCGCATATAAAGTTTTTTTTACTGCTTTATAACACATATGAGCATGATAGAATCATGTATAAAGTTTTTTTACTGTCTTAAAACACATATGAGCATGATAGAATCACGTATGAAGTTTTTTTACTGCCTTATAACACATATGAGCATGATAGAATCACATATAAAGTTTTTTTACTGCCTCAGAACACATATGAACATGATAGAAACACGTATGAAGTTTTTTTATTGCTTTATAATACATATGAGCATGATAGAATCATGTATAAAGTTTTTTTACTGCCTTAGAACACATATGAGCATGATAGAATCACATATAAAGTTTTTTTACTGCCTTAGAGCATATATGAGCATGATAGAATCACATATAAATTTTTTTACTGTCTTATAACACATATAAGCATGATAGAATCACATATACAGTTTTTTTACTGCCTTAGAGCACATATGAGCATAGTAGAATCACATATACAATTTTTTTACTGCCTTAGAGCACATATAAGCATGATAAAATCACGCATACAATTTTTTTCCTGCCTTAGAGCACATATGAGCATGGTAGAATCACATATATAGTTTTTTTACTGCCTTAGAACACATATGAGCATGATAGAATCACATATAAAGTTTTTTTGCTGCCTTAGAACACTTATGAGCATGGTATAATCACATATACAACTTTTTGACAGTCTTAGAGCACATATGAGTATGAGAGAATCACATATACAGTTTTTTTACTGCCTTTGAACACATATGAGCATGATAGAATCACATATAAAGTTTTTTTTACTGCTTTATAACACATATGAGCATAATAGAATCATGTATAAAGTTTTTTTACTGCCTTAGAACACATATGAGCATGATAGAATCGCATATAGAGTATAATTTATTTCAGTATATTTTGTTTATCACTACTAACATTTCTTTTCGCGTGTAGGTTATTGGCGATAATCAGCGTAGTGGAGTTGAAGGGACAGATCGAGACACTAAACAAGAGGATGCACAAAATCTTGGCAATGATTAGATTTATGTGTTGAATTTGTTCTACCTTTTTTTTGTTTAAGAAATATAAATGTTGAATTGTAAATAATTAGAACTTGCGAATTTTATAGGGGATCGATTAATTGTTTCATTTTCCTTTTATATGTATTTTGATGTGTACTTTGTTTTTTATTCACAGAAAATATAAATTGTATCACGATAATTTTTTTCTCGATATTTAATTTTCAAATATTTTTTTGAATTTTTTTTCTTTTTTTGCGATGGATTAGCGACGGATACATCCATCGCTAATTAGGCATTGAATTTAGCGATGGATATAAATTCGTCGCAAAACCAGACCTCCGCAGAGTAACGATGACCTTGCGACAGATTTTGGCATTTGTTAATCCATCGCAAGTTAGCGACGGAATAGGCTACAAATATATTCTGTCGCTAATTAGCATCGAAAAAATCATGATGGAAGCTATCTGTCGCTAATCCGACGCTAATCCATCACTAAACTGTTTAGCGACTGATTAGCGATGGATTTAGGTCGTCGCTAATCCACAGGTTTCTTGTAGTGCAAGCTAATAAGCACAATCTAATTGTCTCTTTATAAGTTGTACTCAAATTTGTTACCTTCTCTACCATAGCATAATATTAACATAGTTCTCATAAGCCACATAAAGCACTTATCAATAATCATCTATATCCTTTGGCTATAATAATGTGGAACCATATTCCTCTACTAAAAAAGAAAAAAAATCACACTTCAGCAATAATTTCAACAATTTACATGCATGCATGCATCGGTGCATCCAAATGAATCAATATAGTTTCACTATTGCAATAAATTGGATCATCATAATTTGAATCGCTTTCTGAACTACTATTGGACTCTTTCTTCTTTGACAATGAAACATTTTTCAATGCAACTTGAGGTGACTTATTAGATGGAGCTGTGTTGATTTAAGGTCCTATAAAATTCACAAGATTTAATGCACATATCAAAATATAGAAGTAAAGAATGATGAATCTAACAATTTGCTAAATGAACTTGCAAATAAAGAATTACCATTAGCTCATTAAACTCTAAATATCATTAGCATTGATAACATTTGTATCTTCTACTTCACTTTCCTATCAACCAAACAAAATAGATTTTGTCAGCAAGTAATAGTAGCAGATAAAAGAGTGAGTAAAAGATAAAATTTACCACATCCATATCTTCTAAAAATGTGTAACATTGTGGATCCTTCGATGATGATGAACCTATAAATGAAAAAATAATGCATTAGTTATTTATTATAACATAAGCATTCACTAATTATAAAAATTAAACTTTCATTACCTTGTGCTTCAGCCCACAACCAATTTTGAGAGCACATCAAAGCCCCTACTATAGTTGGAAGAAGTCTGCTATGATGTGGACTCACCACCCTTCTGCCTGTACTAAAAGCATGCTCTGAAGCAACTGAGGAGACAGAAATAACAAATATATCTATTGCAATCTTTTGTAGAAGAGAGTACTTGCGACCACTTGACTTCCAAAAAGATAGTATATCAAAATTTATAGTTCTTGGCATCATCCCATCTTCTAAGTAATGTTTCAATTTTGATCTCCCACATGTTTTTTCAATATCTTTAGATTGTATAAACTTATCAAAGTCAAAAAGATCATTAATTAGTGGATATTTAGATCAAATACTTGATTAAAGAGGAAAAAGTTGAGGTTCATTGGAGTTGTTTTCTTGTTTTTTATATTCACTAATCAACTCCAAACAAATATTCTTAATTCTCGTAATTTTATTTAAAACCTCATTATCTCCATAAATCTTTTTGTAATAGTATTCTAACATGTTCAACTTATATCTTGGATCTAAAACAATGGCTACTCTCATAATACCATGGATCACACTCAAATACTTATTACATTTTTCTAGCATTCTAAGTGTCATATTTTTCACCACATCTTTTGGATCACTTAGCCACTTAGTCATCTCAACTTTAATCCCACAAATAGTTGGAAAGTAGGCATTTGTTGTAGGATACTTTATACTTAAAAATAGTTCTGTTGCGCGATGAAATAACTCTAATTTTTCATAATTATCTTGTACCACCTCTCAATCTTCTTTTGTCGGACAATGCTTATATTAGAGATCTTGATATGTCAAACGAGAAAAAAATATCTTTATAAAGCAAAGCAGTTTGAAGCATGAAAAAAGTTGAGTTCCATCAAGTTTTAACATCAAGAGTAAGTTTTTTTGGTAATTAAAATATGCATTTGATGGGCAGACTCTTCAAATCTTTGTATTCTCATAGGAGATGATATCTAATAAGCAACACTATCACGAATTCTTTCAATTCTTTCTCCAATCACAGTCAAACTATCTTGGACAATCAAGTTGAGAATATGGGCACAACGCATATGAAACAACCATTCATGTAATATTAATGAACCAAATAGAAGTTTATCCAATAAAATATTTACAACTACATCATTAGTGGTGCAATTATTCATCGTCAAACTTATCAACTTTCTATCAAGGTTTCACTCAAACAAACAATCCATCAAACACTCAACAAGAACTTCTTTGGTATGTCGATAAGGTGCATATAAAAACTTGAATATAATTTAATGAAGGTGATTAAATATTGTATTAAAAAAATATCTTAGTAAGAATTAAAAAAAATGATTGACATTTGACAAGTACCTTATGATTCGACTTTGCAAGCCCCAAGAATTATCAATGAAGTGTGCAGTGATAGCCATGTATCTTTTTTTTTTATTGGATGATGTCCACATGTCTGTAGTGATAGTAACTCTACTCTTAGTTTTTTCCAACAACTTTATTGTCTTGTTTCATTCCACATTATAAATTTTGTGAATATCTTTCTTCACAGTGTTTCGAGTAATCATTTTGAACAAGGGTTGAAGAGTATTAGAATATTTTTTAAACCCATAATGATCAACCATACTAAGAGGATATTCATGTATAATAATCATCATATAGCAAGATCCCTTCTTTCAGTATCTTGAACAAATTGCCAATTCTCTATTATTTTTTCGGCATTCACTGTAGCTTTGTTTATAACCAAAATATATTACTTAATATTATTATGCTTAAGCCTATGACAAATCTTAATATGATCATGAAAATGAGTAGTTTCAGCCTTGGCACCACTAGCAAGACATTTATGACAATGATTGCACTCTGACTTATCCTTTCCACCAATCTTTTTTCTAGTGAAATGTTTTCATAGAACTGATTTATGCCTACTTGTCTTTTCAAGTGCCAATGTACCTCAATTAGTTGATTGATCTTCGTTATCTTTCATTGAAACATGGTTGCTATCAACTGGTGTTATCGGAGCTTGAGACATACTATGTGAACTTAAAGTTTGAGAAATTAATTTATTGGTTATTGGTTTTTTCTCTTCCATATCAAATTCCACCAACTTATAGATCTACAAAACATTTACAAAAAATTGACATGCATATAGCAATTTTACTAAAATTTGCTTCAAAATAAAAATAATAGAAGTATAATAATAAGACAATAGAATTTTAGACTACCAGAATGATCCAATAAGAGATAAAAAAATGATTTCTAACAATAGGAGAAAATAAAACATGGCATGCACTGTTCAAAAATAAACATGGCATGCATTTCCAATTTATAAACTAACCACTCGGATCATTGTCAAGATCTGTTTGAATCTAGTCATTAATTTCATAAACTAACCACTCGGATCGCTAAGATCTACCATTTCATGTAGAAGATAAGCAAATTAAAGCACCTCTATTCTGAGTAGAAGAGTCTTGAATTTGAAAGTGTTGCTTCATTGGACAACAATTTTATGATACAGTTTTATAACTGGAATATGATACAGTTTTATAAATTGATTGATTTTTCTATAACAACTGCTATATTGTGGATAGATGTTGAGTGATGATGATGAGTTGCAGCATTATAGACAACAGCTAGGAAGGTCAATCTTTTGTGTTCATTAAGCATTCAACTGTCAAAATTTCTCTAGCGGAAAGTATCATGTTCATACAGTTAGATGAAAAATTGTAAAAATATTGGTAAGTAACAGATTACTTTTACACACTGGAAAATCTCTCTGAAATATCAATTGCCAAATGGTAATCTATCAGCAAATTTCCTGCTTATCATAAAATTTGGTATATTGAGATTTTAGAAGTTATTAGTTCTAAGGCAAGCCGGATAACAAGGGACTTATAACATCCACTAAAAGGGACAACAAAATATTTCAAAATTGTGCAGCACAAAAGAAGCTAATGAAGATGCAACAAATAAATTTTGAAAAATTACAAATTTTTTGGAGAGAGAGAGAGAGAGCGTTATATACCTCGAACCGACTGTCAAACCCTACCACCCACTGCAAAAAGAACAATAAAGGATGTTCCTCAAACAGGCACTCAACAAAGTAAATGGCAATTGCATGTGAGGCCCCAGAAAGAAGAACTGGATCATATTGACATGAATACCAAATTTTGTTCGAAAAGAACTTCCTTATTTCCTCTCCATGAACGACACACAAAACCACCTTTGTGTCGACTCGCGACCCCATTTTACTCTATTCAACGTACAGTGAAACCATGCAATCTGAACAACGGTCTAGCAACCACACCATGCTCAACCAGAAGACGAATCAAAACTCATCAAGCAAACCCAGTCAATAACATATTGTGCACCAAATTAGTCCCAACAGACCATCTAAACTCCAATTGAAGGCCCTCGCTCTCATTCCATTCACATGCACATAGTGCACGAGCGATTTCATATGCATCTTTCAATGGCTAAATCATGATGAATGCATTGCATCCCATTAGAGACAAAGAAGCCAAAATATTTTACATAAGCTACTTGACACAATATGAACAGAAGCAGATATGATGAAACTTGGTAACACCCTCAACCATGACAAACCTATGCACGAATATGTCCATGTGTACACAAAACTGAAAATAAAGCTCAGACAAGTAAACAATTGAGCAACAACAAACAATCAGATATATCATATCCGGCCAACCCAGGAAACAATGAACTTTGTAAAATGCTTATAGTAATGGAGCACTTGAAAAGCGCAAAAGCCCACATTCTATCTACCTTCTGGTTGCAGCTTCTCAGAGATGGTATAAGAGAAGAAAAAAAAACCATTTACCTTTTCTCTCTCTCTCCTCTGGACGACGACGAGTTCGATTGATAAAATTTAGGGTTAAGGTTAGTAAGAAAAGAGTATTTATGAATGGTGTTGTTTTGCAATTTTATTTTTTTATTTAAGGTATTTTAATAATATCATTAACGGGGGCGGGGAAAAGTGTAAGTCCATGCCCACACGAGGATGAATTTTAACTAACCTTCATCCCTGCCTCCATCCTCGTTTCATGCCATCCATCCCCGGTCCAAACGGGGAGGGGGGCTGCTTTCTCCTGGTCCAATGTCATCCCTAATTCCAGTGGAGAGAGAGAGAGAGTGGGAGGTCTCATTAAAATTAAAATTAAATGGGTAATTTCCAAGAGAAAAAGTCATGCTACCCTTTTTCTAAGATAGTCCATAACAGTTACTCCTCTTGCTTTATTATAACTAAAGATGGCTATGGGACCATCAAAAATCCAACCGCTACTATATTGGTATCACCACCTAACCACCACATTATATATATATATATATATATATATATATATATATATATATATATATATATATATATATGTGAAAATGGGTCCGTGCTAAGCCAATTTAGTGTTAAACCGCATGTTAAATGGGTTTTTTGGGCTTCTCCCGTGCTTTTTATGCAGTTCCAGCCCCATAAATGTGTTGGGCATGGTCAATTTACTAAGAATCTACACCTAGATCATGTGTTTTTGATGAAAAAAATGATGTTTGAAGCCTAAAAAAAGTACAAAGATTTTGAACCATTGATTTTTTCAACTTTATAAAAAACTCACTAATGTGTTGGAATCAAATGCTTCAAGAGCTGGTCCCTCTAAAATCAAGTACATAGATCACATATGTACGGTCTGAATTTAAAAATAAAATGAAAAAACCCATTTAACATGCAATTTAGCACCAAATTGGCTTAGCACGAACCCATTACTCTCTCTCTCTCTCTCTAGAGAGAGAGAGAGAGAGAGAGATAAATTGGTAGGTGCCCAATGCTTTTTGTGCCTACCAAGAGCTTGAATAGGAGTTTTAAAGTTGTTTTCCAAAAATCTGACCCTACAGATGTGTTCACCAATTTGCTAGAAAATCACACTTGGATCATTTTTTTTGAGAAAAAATGAATTTTTAAGCATTAAATATTTTTTCAAATCGTAGACCGTTGATTTTTTAATCTTATAAAAACCTAACTTGGTATTATAATTGGGCGATCCAAAAGTTGATTCCCACAAAATCAAGCATGTAGATCACATATGTATGATCAGATTTTAAGAAAAATAGAAACAATTTTGTCAAAGCTCGATAGGCATGCGATAGGCACAAATAAAGCATGAGGCTACTAAGTAGAAACCACTGGATACTAATAAAGGTATGAAACTATTGAGTAAAAATCACTTTTTTATTTAAAAAAATTCAATTTTTTGTAGATCAAATGTTATGGATGTGATCTATATGGTTTGTTTAGTAAGAAACTTGTTTTTAATCATGTAATTATGACAAGTAATTAGGTTTTTACAGGTGTCCAAAAATCAATGGCCCATGATTTAGAAAATTTTCATAATGGAAAATATCACATTTTTACATCAAAAAAGCATGATCTAAAGCTTAATTCTTAGCAAACAAACTATGTTTAACACATCTATGTGATTAGATTGAGTCGATACAACTTGCACCTATGATTTTTAGCTCATTGGTTTCGTACATTCATTAGTAGCCAATATTAACCTTGAGAGTCGTGGGCATCTCATTGTTCTCAATCCTTAGAGTTAGGAGATTGGAACTACCTTAAATGAATCCATGGTGGTATGTTTTAGGACACTGCAGTGGTTATAAGTTGTATAACATAATTATTCAATCGCACTAAGTGAGAATCTTCTTTCAACCATAGGCCGCCCATGATGGATCGCGTAACAGTAAGAAGCATGGGATATTTAAAATGCATACATGAATAAACCTCCATATGATCTTCTCTACTGCTAGGGCCTGCAATACCCAACATATTGGTTAATTGAAAGATAAACAAAAGCCTTAAACTTGCACTGTTTAGTTGTTAAACATGTGTAAGTACATGTCTTAATATAAGAAACACTACAACAAAGCAGTAGATTAGCGACGACCACATTCCGTCGCTAACATGGTTAGCGACGGATTAGCGACAACGAAGCGACAGTATGCTTACGTCGCGAATATTTCGACGCTAACTAGCGACGAAATTATTTCATCGCCAGGTCCGTCGCTAATTGCGACGGAATAACGAGCGCTATATTCCGTCGCCAATCTGCCGGTACTAAACGGCGACCACGGCTTGGCGACGGATTTAATTCCGTCGCTATGCCGTCGCTAGATTAATATAAATAGCGACGGATGGTTCCGTCGCTATGCCATCGCTAGATTAATATGAATAGCGACGGAATCATCCGTCGCAAACACGAAAAAAAATAAAAAAAAATTATTTAAAAATTAATTACCGAGAACTGTACAATTTCTATTTCCTGTACAATTTATATTTCCTGTAAATAAAAAACAAACCACACAAAAAAATTCATATAACAAGTATCTACAATAATTAATCGTTCCACCTTAAAATTAAGAAGTTTAATTATTTACAATTCAATAATTACATTTAGGAAAAATAAAAAAAATAAAATTTCTTCAACACAGTCCTCTAATCATCGCCAAGATTTTGTGCGTCTTCTTGTTCATTGTCTTTATCTGTCCCTTCAGCTCCACTACCCTGATTATCGCTAGCAGCCTACACAAGAAAAGAACAGTCAGATGAGATAAACAAAATATAATAAAATAAATTACACACTATATGTGATTCTATCATGTGCTCATGTGTGATCTAAGGCAATAAAAAAACTCTATATGTGATTCTATCATGCTCATATGTGTGCTAAGGCAGTCAAAAAATTAAATATGTGATTATAGTATGTTTATATGTGTTCTAAGGCATCTAAAAAAACTCTATATGTGATTCTACCATGCTCAGATGTGCTTTAAGGCATGCAAAAAACTATATATGTGATTTGAACATGCTCGTATGTGTGCTAAGGCAGTAAAAAAATTGAATATGTGAATATAGCATGCTCATATGTGCTCTAAGGCAGGCAAAGCCAAAAATTTTATATGTGATTCTATCATAAATGATATATAACATGTTCATATGTGTTCTAAGGCAGTTAAAAAACTCTATATGTTATTATAGCATGCTCACATGTGTGCTAAGGCAGTCAAAAAACTGAATATGTGATTATAATATGCTCATATGTGTTCTTAGGCAGTCAAAAAATTGAATATGTGATTATAGCATGCTCATATGTGTTCTAATGCAATCAAAAAAACTTTATATGTGATTCTATCAGGCTCACATGTGCTCTAAGGCAGACAAAAAGTTTTATATATATATATATATATATATATATATATGATTCTATCATGCTCATATGTGTGCTAAGGCAGTCAAAAAATTGAATATGTGATTATAGCATGTTCATATGTGTTCTAAGGCATATAAAAAAACTCTATATGTGATTCTACCATGCTCAGATGTGCTTTAAGGCAGGCAAAAAACTATATATGTGATTCGATCATGCTCGTATGTGTGCTAAGGCAGTAAAAAAATTGAATATGTGAATATAGCATGCTCATATGTGCTCTAAGGCAGGCAAAGCAACTTTATATGTGATTCTATCATGCTCATATGTGTGCTAAGGCAGTAAAAAAATTGAATATGTGATTATAGCATGTTCATATGTGTTCTAAGGCATCTAGAAAAACTCTATATGTGATTCTACCATGCTCAGATGTGCTTTAAGACAGAAAAAAAAACTATATATGTGATTATACCTGAGAGGGACCTGGAATCGAAGATCCCCTATCCTGAACAGCGGCCTTGATCTCATTTCGGAGAAAGGGGGCGACGGTGTATTGGAAGTAGTTATTCAGTGATTCATTAATGATCTCGCGTACATCATCACCGGAAAGAATAGTCGACTGCTTGAAGCTTATGTCGGCGCAAGAAGTCGGTGAGTCGTAACTGGAAGAACCAATAACTGGTGAAGTGTTCATATTACTCCCAAACCCGAACACGCGACCTTTTTGGGGTTCACCTGCTGCAGTCACCCATGCTGTAGGATCAAATGATGGATGCTGAGTAGCGTCTTCGCCATATCGCTCTACCATTTGTTGCTCATATGCCTCCTACAAAATAATGTTTAAAGTATTCATTAATAATTAATGATAACATTATGATAACTTGCATATATATTGCAATGATTATTAATAGAATTAATACATACCGTTGTCGTTCTCGCCTTCTCTGATACGAAGACTCCCGTGGTCTTCCGTTTATGTGTTTCTACAAACACATCCTTATATGGTACACTGCCTCCTTTTTCTGCTTCCTGCGAAGTTAAATGACAAAAGATTTAGTACACAAGTTTGCAATAATACTTATAAAATTAATATTATATATTGATGAGTTACCATTTTCTTTAGGTGGCTCCCAAATGTCTTAGATCCACCTGTGTGTAGATGGGCTTCGGGCATCTTCGGTCGATTTTGTGAAGCCTTCGCAGAGCGAATTTTAAATGCATCTCCCGCCCACTTATCGCACATTTCATCCCAGTAATCTCTCCTGATAGTAATAGGACCATGGCCCTTCCACAGTAATGGATCATCTACTACGCCAAATGCTTTTTTTGCTGCAGTCTTCATAGTGTGCAGCATGTCTGCAAATCGATTGGCAGTCACCTTCTGCCACACCTTCCTTGCATCATTTTCTTCCACCGTAGTTGCAAAGCGATTCGAAGCCTACAAATATTTTCAGAAAGTTAGTAGACATTGCTTAAATAAATTAAATATGAAACACATTAACTATGAGGAACAACTGTATACCATGAATGAGGACCACAATCTGTCTAACACCTCCTTTGGGTACTCTTTTCATTGAGCAACTGGTCCTGGTAGATGTTGAAGAAGTGAATTCCTAATCTCCCGTACTACTTCTTGTGGCTCAAACCTCGTGCTGCACATGAATTGTTACATAGTAAATATCAATATAAAATATTTAAAAGATATACAATAATTGAAAACAAAATACTTACGGTCGATTATCGATATACACTATTCGAATGAGTCTTCTTGTGCCAGCCTGAGAAGACCTTGTTTCCTGTGTTGGCTGTTGACTTGTGTGATCAACTGGTGTAGGTGGGTCATGTACAGGCGCAACATCATCTGTAAAAAAATACATTAGAAATTCTCAGAATGTGCATTTGAACTAATCAAGCATCTAATTAGTTATATGATATACCTATCACAGGAGCCTGTGAAGATGAAGGTTAAGCCTGGCTACTACTGGATGAGCGACCACTATAACCTCCACGAACCATATTCTAACAAATAACATATGTCATACAATACATTCAAATAATTCACATCAAGTATTACAATGCATTCAAGTCATTCACATCAAGCATTGCAATGCATTCAAATAATTCAAATCATTGACATCAAGTATTGCACTAATTCAAATCATTCGTTAATTGCATAAATTATAATACATTCAGATAATTGAAATCATTCACATCAAGTATTACAATGCATTCGAGTCATTCACATCAAGCATTGCAATGCATTCAAATAATTCAAATCATTGACATCAAGTATTGCACTAATTCAAATCATTCGTTAATTGCATAAATTATAATACATTCAGATAATTGAAATCATTCACATCAAGTATTACAATGCATTTGAATCATTCGTATCAAGTATTACAATACATTCAAATAAAATTTTTAATCATTCACACCAAGTATTGCAATACAACTCACATCAAGTATTACAATGCATTTAAATAGAGGTTTGTAGTATAAGATTTTGCTCACTAGCTTGAGAATTCTTCCTCGTCACTAGTTTGACTTTCTTCTTCTTCTTCTTCTTCTTCTTCTTCTTCTTCTTCATTGTTTGCTCATCCACTTGGTACATCATTTGGATCACATTCCTCTATGAATGTTTCATCAGCCAATGGAGATATGACATGCATATCATGCGCAACATCGTGACCATAAGCGAAGTCACAGACATCATCTGATTGATAGTAATCACTGTCTTCAGCTAACTCATCTTCCTGTAACTGATCATACTCGGGGTATAGTTTGGATTTCACCTTGCAAACTACCCACCATTCATTTCTATCTGACTTTTTTATACTCGGATATGAAGTATAATAAACTTGTTGAGCTTGCGAGGCTAATATGAATGGTTCATATGTTCCAAACCTGGATTTATGATTCACCTCCACAATGCCTGAAGCTTTGTCGAGTCTTGTTGCAGTTGGATCAAACCAATGACACTTGAATATCGTAACCCTGTTATTCATGCCTAAGTAAGTCAACTCCATTATTTCCTCTATAACACCGTAGTAATCATGTTCATTTTCACCGTAGCTGCTACCCTTGACATACGCCACTATTTATCGTTGATTTGTTTATACCGTAGTCTTTTGTATGGAATCGATAACCATTTACGATATACCCGTTGTAGCATTGCACAACTTTGGTCGGACCATTTTCTAAATCACATATTCCTTGATCTTTAACATCACCATTGCGAACCTACGCACAAACATAAACAATGATTGTGATCACGACCAATTAAGTAACTTAGTGTTGTTTATAAGTACAAAATTTATGTTAGCTTCTTTACCAACTGTTTCAACCACTCCACAAACTTAGTTTCACGTTCTTTTTGTACTTCTGCATCAGTGAGATGTGAAACTTCGTTTCGCAACTCCAGATCAAATCGTCTGCAAACTACAAATACTTATATTACCGAGTCATGTATCCACATATAGAACATAAAAGGATTTATAATTGAGTTGCATATACATATACTTACTCGATGTATGGGTCGATTGCTGAGCAATTAAAAAGAATATAGATGTGTGCTGCATCTTGCTCTCGATCTGTCAATAGCCTTGATCGGCAACTACCAAATGCATGCCCAAGTGGTTGAAATATTGACAGCTTGTCAGCTACAGTTACTTGTTCTCCATCATCGTTACGGGGCGGGCATGTATAACGTGTTGGAATATGAGGTTCGAAGTACATAGATGAGAAATTTGAAATCTCTTCTAAAGTGTACGCCTCACAAATAGAGCCTTCTACTCTTGCTTTATTACGAACCTTTTTTTTTAGGTCGAACATGCATCTGACAAGAATATACATTTCAAATTTTAAATATCTGTCATTAAAGAGACAAATATAAAAAAACATATACCTTTCAAATGGGTACATCCATCGATATTGCACAGGGCCACCAACCCTTAGTTCATATGGCAGATGTATGATCAAATGTTCCATAACATCGAAAAATGCTGGCGGAAATATCTTTTCTAACAGACAAACAGTGGTGATGACAGAGTCCTCGAGATTCTTTACATCTGATACAACGACCTCTGATGCGCACAATGTTCTGAAAAATCCTCTCAACTCAGACAATACCCCCCATATACGTTTGTCTAACATATCATGGAATGCTAGGGGTATCAATCGTTGCATAAAGATATGACAATCATGGTTCTTCAACCCATATAACTGTCCATCGTCAATCTTCACAGCCCGAGCAATGTTAGAGACATATCCATCTGGAAATCTCAGTTGTCTCAACCATTGACATACATGTTTTATTTTATCAGGTCCGAGCACGTACTTCGCCTTTGGTTTCAGTACTTTGCCATTATACTCTTTGAGTTCCAATTCTGGTCTTTTACATATTAATTTTAAATCCATACGGGCCTTCGGATTATCCTTCGTTTTTCCTTTAATATTCATTACTGTATTGAACACATTATCAAACACATTTTTCTCTACATGCATCACATCCAAATTATGTCGTATCAATAGGGTCGGCCAATACGGTAGTTCCCAAAAAATAGATTTTTTTGTCCAATTGTGATCCTTCCCAAATCCACGGAAGGGTGTAGGACTGTGGGCATCTGTTAATACATCTGGAAAGTATCGCAATCTTCTTAGAATCTCTATGCCAGACAATCTTGAGGATGGACCTTCCGTTTCAGTTGTGCCTGCTGTAAATGCATTCTTTTGACGTCGGAACGGATGATCGCTGGGTAGAAATCGACGATGGCAATCAAACCAGTAAGGATTCCTTCCATGCCTCAATCTAAAAGCTTTGGAATCCTCTATGCAGTACGGACAAGCCAACCTCCTATGTGTGCTCCAACCAGATAACATACCATATGCAGGGAAGTCACTGATTGTCCATAGAACAGCGGCCTTCATGTTGAAATTTTGTTTTTTTTGGGCATCATACTTGGTAACACCGTCATCCCACAGTACTTTTAATTCATCAATCAATGGCCTTAGATATACATCAAGATTTTGGCCAGGTGAGGTCGGACCAGGGATCAACAGAGACAAGAAAAGATTTGGACGTTTCATACACAAGCTTGGTGGAAGGTTGTATGGAGTTACAAATACTGGCCAGCATGAGTATGGAGTTGATCTACCCCCAAATGGATTAAATCCATCTGTATATAGACCGAGTCTAACATTTCGCACTTCCATTGCGAAGTTCTGATGAGTACGATCAAAGTGCTTCCAAGCTTCACGTCAACAGGATGCGTGATCTTGTTTTCATCGTGTCGAACTTTATTTGCATGCCATCTCATGTGTTTAGCTGTCCTTGAAGACATATACTATCGCTGCAATCTAGGAGTGATAGGAAAGTAGCAGAGCGACTTGTATGAAACTTCCTTTGATCTCGTGCTACCATTGCCTCTTGTCTTTGGCTTGAACCGAGGATGCCCACATGACGGGCATGATATGTCGTTTTCCTGCTCCTTGAAATACAACATGCAGTGATTTGGACAAGCATCAATCCTTTTGTAATCCATACCTAGAGCGTTGACCATAACTTTTGCACGATAGAAATTTTGTGGCAATTTCTCATCTTTAGGCAACATACTCTTCACAATCATGCACAAACGGTCAAAACATGATTGACTCAAATTATACTCGGACTTCAAATTCATTAGTTGAAGAACTGCAGACAAGATAGTGTGACTCTCATAACCGTTCCAAAGTGGCTCATCAGCATCTCTAAGTAAATCATAAAATCTACTAGCTGCATCGTTTGGTGATTCTTCATCTACGGCAGTTCTTACATCACTAGAACTCATAGCAGAACCCAGTTCTGTTCCTACAGCATCAAATATCAAATTCGTATATGGATTATCGTGCACCACATTCACCTGTGCATCAAAATCGTTTCTAAATTCTTCTCCATGAAATGTCCAGTTCTGATAATCACTCACAAAACCCTTCCTGTATAGGTGATGTCTAACGCCATGAGGTTCTACAAATCGATTATTCTTACAAATCTTGCAGGGACACCTAATCTGACCTGTGGGATCTACCGTACTGACACTTGCCGTTGCAAATTCAATAAAACTATCGACACCATCCATATATTCATGCGATAACTCATTGTCCACTAACCTACGGTACATCCATTCACGGTTTGCAGTCATTCTGTCGTATGATGTTACGAATAGTATCCTAACCAGTTAAAAGAGAACCATCAGAATGCTATGATGAACAAAATATCAAATTTATCATGCAATATATGATGTCATACAATCACAAGAATTATGATGCATGCATTGATAACTTAATATTTTCATGTGCAAACTATTCATGACACGATACATTCATTTGAAGCATGCTTTCAGTATACAATTTCACATGGAAGACATAATCAAATTGAAAGTAACAACATGTAAGCATGGATACAATCACATCAAACATTGCAATACATCGAAATAATTCATATCAAACAAATGTCAAACATGTACCTGCAGCAAACACACTTCAATATCCCACTAACTACTACCATGCATAGCATGGACTCCGTACTCCAAAAATAAGAACACTTATATTCTCATACATTAAAATCATGCTCAGCATGATCTCCGAACTCCAACAAAGCAGTCCTAGATATCAACAACTAAGTGAGTGTGTGAACAATAAAGTGTTACATTCAATAAATTAAATAACATGTGATGCGCTTGCATCACTTACTCACCACGGGTATTTACCCGATTTGCATTGTTTTTGTCACTTACTTACCATGGGTGGCGGGGCACAAGCGAGTTCCGTTGAGAAATCTGCAAAAAACACTGTGTTAAAATGAATATTGAAGCTAATTAGGGAAACACAAACACTTATGCAATGCAAAAAACAACTAAACTGTTGATGATATATCTAATGATGAAATGCGATGAAATAAAGTGAAAAAGAAGCATTGATGATATATTTTTTTAAACTAGCGTCTTCCCCTAAAAAAAAGGGAGAAAAATTATAAGTGCACTCCGAACCTTGTTTTTGAAGCTTGAACATCAAATTGTAGTGAGAACTTGATGAAAAAACTAAAGGCTAATTTTTCAAATTGCTCCCATGTTTTCAGTATAATTCAAAATTGCACCAATGTTACAAAACTTTTCGCCCAAAGTAGGAAAAAAAAAAGAAATCTGATTCTTTCATGCTTGATGCACACATTCATGATCATCACCAAAGTGGAAAAAAGAAGAAAAAAATTAACACAAGCATGTGGAATCTTAAGGAAGAAATGTGATTTTGATGATTCCAATAACATGTGTTTAGAATGCCTATAGGGTGCATACATTTAATGGTAACATGTACATGACCATGTATGAAGAAGAAGAAGAAGAAGAAGAGAGCCGATATTCATTTATATCAAAACTGCATTTTTTAAGTTATTTTTTTAAAAAAAAGTTGAAACTAGTCAATCTTAGTTTTTTGACTGAACAAAAATCATGTCATTTTGATATAGGAGCACAAAGTTATAAACAAATTAGAAATGAAAGATTTGCCTATGAGAAGTTTTCCAAAAGATTTTGTTTGCTTGTTTGTTTAGCATGAGAAAACAGAATGGAAATGAAAGATAATTTTTTTTGCTTGTGTATTTGTGCATAGAAAAACTTTCTCATGCTACATAGAAAGCTGGTTATTCCACAATTGGAGATCATTAACAACAACTGAATAAAACAGTTGGTCGACCTGAACTTAAGACATCTTAACGAAGAATTCTCCCTCACTGATGCCAAAGGCCCAAAGTAACCAATTACTATTTATCTAGACCGATTCATTCATCTAGATAAAGGTAACAACCTAGAAGACTTTATTTGGAGAAGTTGCATCACAGTTTTCACATTTATCATTTCAGGATACATGTATCATAATTCAAGAAACAAGAATCATCATAATTTCATTTTGAAGAGAAAAATATCCCAAATTATCGTACCTTTTGGGATAAATAGAACAACAGAAAAAATACAACAGTAAAACAAACACAATATAGTTCCTAACACCCACCCACCATTACAAATCAATCATAAAGTCAAAAAGCTAAAACCAAAATCACGATAAACACTTTCATCGTTTCAAACTAACTCAAACTTTAAAGACCGGATGCCCAAACTCCCCTTAAAGAGAACAACTAAACCTAATTAGGCAAAAAATACAGCGCCATTCATGAAAACAACCAATGACAGCGTGAAGAAGAAGAAGAAGAAGATTACCTGCGCGTCGCCGGAAGGTGGCGGGAGGTTGACGGGGAGCGGCAGCTGGCGAGCGCCGGCTGGCGAGCGGTGGACGGGGAGCGGCGGCTGGCGAGTGGCGGCGGCCGGACGGTGGCGAGAGCCGACGGGCGGCGGGAGGGAGAGGGCGGCGGGCGGGAGCAATACAGCGAAACAGGAAAAAGAGAAAGAGGGATGAGATTAGGGATTTACGCGACATTTAGCGACGGCTTAGCGACGGAAACATTCTGTCGCTAAGCCGTCGCTAAATCAAAATACAAAAAAAGCGACGAAATATATTCTGTCGCTACGCCGTCGCTAATTAGCGACGACAGAGTTCCCTCTCTAAATCCATCGCTAAAATGGTGTTCTTGTAATAAAAAGTAGCGACAAAAAATGCAGTCGCTAATCCGTCGCTAAGTAGCGACAGATTAGCGATAAAATTTATTTCCTCGCTAATCCGTCGCGAATTAGCGACAGATTCTATCTCTAGCTAATCTGTCGCTAATTAGCGACGGAAAAAATCCGTCGCTAATTTCCGTCGCTAATTAACAATTTTCTTGTAGTGAAACAAATTAAGGGTCTTGTCATGTACTAAATGTTTATTCATTGAGTTGTTTGCATGTTCGAATTAGTGTCTGTTATGGACTTGCATGTTAGATTGCAATTGCTACAATACGTTACATGTAGATTGTAACAGCTATACCGAATTACATATAGATTACTCTGATTACTCTGAATCTACTATCAATCACGAATGGCTTATTTAATTGTTTGTTGATAACATGTTGACTGTTTAGGTATAATGTTAATATGTATCTTGTATGTTAGCTTGTATATGTGTTCTTTGTTAACCTTACCTTACTCAGGTTTAGAATGAGTCTGAACCCAATATTTTTACACAGATGCAAAATAGCGTACTAACAAATGGCGAGATGTTGCAGGCCATTGACCTATCCTTAGTCTTGAGGGAAACATTGTTTTGCTTGTCTTGAATATTTTTTGACATTGATACATTTATTAGTTTAGTTTTTTTGTTAATGACTTGTTAATTCAATTTATGAATGGTTTGTTAACTCTGATTCAGATTTGTAATAATAGACCCGTAGTTATATAGTAGACTTAGACTCAATGTCCAATATGACAATCGAACTGGTTCAACTTATAACTCCTTCAAAAATTTCTATCTGATCTTTATGTCTGTGATTTGATTTAGAAATAAAGGTCTTTCATTATAAGTTGATTTAAACAAAATGGTCATAATTTTTTTTGTTAGATTTTTTGGGCTTTACAGTAACCTCTACCAAACCCTCTTTTTCTTTTATGAATGGCAAATCAAATTTTGTAAATTCATGATCAATGATAGTACATAATCAAGAAATGCAAAGTGAAAGAAATCCCGGCCCAAGAGGGTGATGAGAAATCACCCGAGGCCCATATGAATGGTGCAGAGTTTCCGTTAAACCTGCAAAACGTGTGGCAAAAAGCTGCTTTGACTGGGTTACACTTTAAGCCTTGTCCACTTAGTTAGATCAGCTTTACGTTGGAGGTTGCACCATCGAAGATAATCTCATTTCTACTTGTTCAGACCTGCTTCCACAAGGTGAGTATGAAACACCACTCAAAGTCGCTCATCCCAAGTTCCCTACATTACCAATGGTGAAGGAACAAGTCATCATGCGGCTGTGACTATGTGCAAGCATGCTGTGATTCCAAAACACCCTATGTAATTCCTTTACCCTCTCCCATTCAAAGAGATGTGAAGTAGACTCAATTGCTTGCATACACACTTGCTAGTGAAGCAAGTACCACATCGTTGGAGGCTGGAATCGATAGTTTCTCTACCATGCACCACCACCCATCCTACGAGTGTCAGACCTTGAGGGCAAGCCCAAGGTTGTCAAACTAGGAAGCTGGAACGATACGGGAAGTGGAAGCGAGAAGCGAGGCATTTTAAAATTTATAGGAAGCGGAAAGTGAAGTATCAATTTAAAAGCAAAACATTAAAAAAAAATAAAGCAATATGGTAATTGAACAGGAATCAAACAAAAAACAAATAAAAACTAAAATAAAATTGATCATTCTCTTATATTTTATGATTTTTCAGTAAAAGAGTTAAATTTTTGTTAAAATCTAACAATGATGGTTACTAATTTAAAGAAAGTACATGGAAAGTGAGTGAAAGCCTGAGACAAGCATATAGGAAGCATAGACCATGTGTGTGGGAAGTGTAGGAAAATCGAGATTCCCATAAAGTTTCGGAAGCGAGAAGTATCGTGCTTCCAAAACGAGTTTCCGGGAAGCAAGCTTCCCACCTACCTAAGAAGCTTCCGGTAACTCTGGGCAAGCCAAATGCAGTTGAAGCCTGAAAAATGATCCTCTTCAAGGGCTTTGGGCTTATTTCTGCACCATGAACCGCAATGAGAAATTGGTAACTACCTTTGGGCTTACTCTTACTTTCACCTAAAACCACAAATTGTATTCTAAGAAGCTCTATGTTTGTCCCGGTTGTCATTCTGCGACAACAATGAAACAGAACCTCCAGGTTTCAATACTAATTCGTGCATCGGATCACTAGATTTATATGCAAAGAGAGTTTTCCAACTCAAAATAACGTTTAAAATTTGAGAAATTTTACCTTCCGAAATCAAAGTAACGCCCTAGGGGTGTTCTCATGATTTTACCTGCTGCAAAATGGTCCTTGGATGAGAGCAGAAATGCCATTTTTTTTACAAATTAATCCCTACCTTCTGTGCATTTTTTTACAAAATGGTCCTTTGTAAGGGTTGATTAGTCAAATTTACTTGCTATTAAGAGTTTTCATCTGAGAATATTAACAGATGTTAACCTCAGGGACTAATTTGCAAGAGTTCATAAGCAGGGACCACCGATTTGCAAATGTGCAAAAGAAGGGGGCTAATTTGCAAATCAATCTAAAGGTGAGGACTAATTTGCAAAAGAACTTTTTTTTATGAGGAAGCCTCACCAAGAACCATGACACTTAATGGGCTTGTCCCCCTCCAAAGTAAACCTTAGGTGGGGTCACAGACAACTGAGCACTTATAAAGCCCACCAGCTGAAGGCACCTGCATATTCAGAGGGAATTAAACATGGGACAAAGGGATCAACACTTTCTCCCTCAGCCCGCTACCAATGTGGGGATGTAGACATCCCCTTTCTAATGGTGTTGAAATGTGATGTTGGGGTGGCCAACTTCATCCCCTGTGTAAAGATTTTGAGAACACCACTGCTCCAAAACAGCTGAGGGTGTTGGAAAACCTCATGTACTGCTTCCAAGTGTTGGAGAAGCTAAGAAAAGCATCTCATTTAAGGGTTAGCAGTATGGGCTTAATACATGTCATCAAGATGCAACAAATTTTTTGAAGTCGACAGTAGGAATGCAAATGGTTCAGATCCGGAACAACTAAATACATAGGGATTTGGATCTATACCAGATCCAAAACAACTAAAAATTGCAAAACCCCAATCCTGGATCCAACACAAGTCACCCCTACCAGATGGGCGCTCCTGTTAGCAATAATGTAGCAATGTTAATCTATTCACATATAAAACTATCTTTTGGCAATGTATGGGGATAATCTTTACCTGATTCACACTAGTAGGTGAGGTCCAATGGATTCTTACGTATGTATTGGAAAGAACCTCAGCCCATGTCTAGCTTGTGTGTATGCAGGTTGGGCCACATTTTGAATTAAACCTGATATTGCTGCACTTGAGCTAACATTTTTAACAAATATATGGTGATTTTATAGCGATGCATATGTTTTTGGCAACAAATTATTTGGCAAAAAAACTTTCTCAATCTTTTACTTAATGCTCTACTTTTAGTTTTTATTTTTATTTTTTAACGTTAGAAAATCATGGGCAAAATGATAACAAAATACAACAATAAAAAAGATAACAACCAAAGAAGAACACAAAATATATGTGGTTCGATTTATGACCTACGTCTATGTTGAAAGAGAAGCAAAGTTTCATTATGATGAACAAAATAAGAAATACACCCAAAACATTAATGCCAAAGACTCCTAAAGAAACTCTCTAAAAAAGCCACTACATATCCCACTTAAAGCTTCACTTTTATAGTCCATGCATATGAGTTCACTTACTTTAATTATAACTCTTTCATTCCGTACTTAAGAACATGAGTTGTCATGGGTTTTCTATCTCGATCCAAATGGGTCATGGAGGGAAGCTGAGTCCAAAATTCAAGAGACATATGACATTTAATTTATTTAGACTTTATCGTGTCAAAATTTTCCTGATAAAATATAATATGGGTACATTGTTTGTGCATGCAATCTAGTAGAAAACACCATTTTTGCATATTTTTCAATTCTTTTTTTTTTATATTTAACTGATTAGAAATGCCCTATGTAGTTTCTTTAGTGAAAAAAAAAAACAGGTTTTGGATTATGTTTTTGCAACATGTAAGTTTGTTTTCCAAATGCTTAAAAAAATATCAGCGTATCATATACCAAAATTCCATGACTCAAAAAATCATATTTTTACATTGAAAAAATATAATGTAAAGTGATCCCTTATTGATAACAGATCTATGAGGTTAGATTGAGTGGATATATACAACTTGCACTGATGATTTTTCTTTCATATAGCAAATTTATATCCTTGGTTAAAACTTGCAAAAATAGTTAACATATTTGTCAATTTTGTGCATTTGTAAAAAATCTGAGTAATGATAAGACATTTCATAGGAGAAACAAGAACATGTTGGCAACTGGGCGAAGATGGTGTAGATTTGGTGTTCACATAAAAGATGGAAGAGATCGCTGAGATAAAAAGCAACATCAAGAGATTCAAATCTTATCTTTCCAACTCCTTGCTAGGTTGTTTCACAAGGACATGCCATTTTGAGATCAATGGGTCTGGGTTTCCGACCCATTTGATTATGTCCCGACCCAGCCAGATAATATATCGTAAAGCAAAAAATTAAAGTTCAGACAGTTGTTGGGTCAGGTATAAGAAATCTCATATCCAACCATTTTTATGTATTCAGTTCCCATACCCGTTTATAATTCAAAACCAGTTCGGATCAGAATTGGGTCAGATTGGTTTGGTTGAGTTAATATTTGATTAAAACCCGGGAGAGTCGCCCTATAGTGCTGCCCCTTGTGCATTTTCTGTAGGAATGCAAATGGGTCGGATTCAGCATGGAGGTTTTGTAATTTCTGGCTGTTTTGGTTCGAATCCTCATGTATTTAGCTGTTCTAGATCCGAACCGTTTGCATCAATTAGGACAAAGAAGAAAAGGAAAAATATATAATATTGTCTAAAGTTCAAAATATGAACCCTGAACATGAAGTGACTTATAAAATAAACCCCGAGAATACATGTTGCCAGCAGCTCAATTTAAATAAGAATTCCTAAATTACCTGTTTTTGTACAAGTGGAGCTCTGGAGTGAAGAACTTGATCTTTAAGTTCAACTAGTGATCACCTGAATCCTTTGCCGGCTGGAACGTTAGGCAAAATCTTTTTATCCCTTCTTCTTCTTCTTCTTCTTCTTCTTTTCTCTCTCTCTCTCTCTGCGTCCGCGAAATGGCTGCCTCTTCGTATCTTTCTCTACCCAATGTTACTTCCCCCTCCCCATCAACTTCCTCTTCTTCAAACAAGCTCTCATCTTCAATTTTCGGAAGTCTTTCCTTAAAGAAGTCCCCTCTCTCTCACCACTTTCTGCAGAAGCAGCCGCTAATTCTCGCCCCAAGAATCCTCACCATCAAAGCAATGGCTCCTCCAAAGCTGGCCGGAAAAGCCAAGAAGGGTACCCACTTTCTAAAATTCCACCTACTCCTTTGTAGAGTGAACGGTTTTTCCCAAATGCTTGATGGGTTTCTTTCGAATTGCAGTGGTTGGGATAGTGAAGCTCGCTCTGAAGGCAGGGAAGGCGACGCCCGCACCGCCTGTTGGTCCTGCTCTTGGGTCCAAAGGCGTGAACATCATGGCTTTCTGCAAGGATTACAATTCGAAGACGGCCGATAAGGCCGGATACGTCATTCCCGTCGAAATTACGGTCTATGATGTATGTGGTGCTTTCCACTTCTTGTGGTTTTTATATTTCTGATGAAATGAGGGGGTACCCATGTTGAAATTTTGAGGGGTTTTTCTTGTTGTTTTGTTTTGTTTATGGGAATGAGACAGGATAAGAGCTTTACTTTTGTTCTGAAGACCCCCCCTGCTTCGGTTCTTCTGCTTAAAGCTGTGGGTAAATTGTTATCTTTGAATTACTTGTAAATCTTAAATAGTTGGAGATGGTTTTGTGGTTCTTTTCAACTGTTTATCATTGGAATGAATGTGTGTGAACTATTTGGGTCTTACGTTATGTATGCACATGTATAGGGAAGCTACTTATACAGCTTATGTTGGCCCCAATAAGGAGAAAGATTGTCAGAAAGCAAATTGATTCAGAAGCTCCTAGGGTGCAACTGCTTGGTCAATTGAAATTAACTTGGAAAGCGTGAAGGTTATAGAATTTGCCCCTGGTATTACTAGGATCTTTTGTCACTTAATGTGGACTGCCATATTGCAATGAGAAACTTTTTTGCCTCACTGATATGACTGTAACGTTTAGCTTATGTTGTCCTTATATGGAAGGCAGTGCATAGAGTGGTATGGAGGCACTTTTTTTAGCTGTGAAATATTCAATACATTCGGAAACCACCGTGCGATCTTGGTCATATTCTGTTCGTGGGATGTTTTTGATACTTTGCCTATATTTTAGTTTCTTGCTTTTATTCCTTTTTCTGAGTCATTTATCTGCTGAAGGATTGAACTTTTGACCTGTTACATGGATAAAAGATACCTCACTTAATACTTTAATACTTCGTTGTAGACACAAACCACACAATTGCCTTGGATGGAACTAGATAAGATGAAGATCTCATGGTAATCTTCCTGTAGGGAATTCGCCTGGTGTCCAAGATTCTAACGCCAAGTGATTTTTTTTTATGAATAAACTATTACTCATTACATGACCAGTGCCATTTAGTTGGACTGTGTATGGTAATGTTTGCAGCAATGTGCTGAATATGGCTCCTTTAAGTTATAGTTTCTGAAAAGCTATGCCAGCCAAAATGGGTAATCCATGTGACATTGTCCTGGTGGAATTTGAACGAGAGAATTTGGGTTCTTTACTAAGTTCAGTTCATTGTTGAAATGAGTCTGAGCCATACATATTTTCCAAGTTTTACCATGTTTGCAAGATAAAGAAAGAACTCACACATTATATATATATATATATATATATATATATATATATATATATATATATATATATATATATATATATATATATTGTTAGTTGGCTTCCTAACCAGGGTAGCGATGGGCTAGAATGGATACCAGACTGGATCTATTAAGATAGTCATGGTTCCAGGTGTTTTTTGTTTGGTCTGGATGTCTTCAATTGCTTTACTAGAAAACATTCTTTGGAATTATTCCAATGAAGACACCTGCTTATTTTATTATACAGTTTTGATGCAATACGGGGTATTGTTTTTTCAGTTTCTTTAAGATCGTATCTATATACAAAAATTTCTGACATAATGCATTTTTTCAATAAAATAAACTATACCCATCATATTTTGGGGGGCTTAGTTACACAACATCCAAGAAAATGATGAAAAACTATAGGGTCTATTCTGCTCCACTCTTACCTGGGTCTCTCCATATATATATTGGTTATTATATGCTTGAGAGAATTTAGTTTTTCATACTTTTACTTTTAAGTGAATAAAGAAAATATTTAACACTCATTTAATCTTAGCAATTTATAACAGTTGAGTCCATTTTGATGATCTCAAAGTGGTTCATAAGAAGGACTCTTTTAAGAGGATTGAGTCACAGATTTTGGCTGTTTTTTTATTTAACCAGTATATGCTGCAGCACAGAGAGCAGTGGCTTTTTGCTTCCTACACTGAAAATCTATAAATATCTGGGTTTATCTTGGACTGATTGTGATACTTTTGAAGTCATCCCAGATCTGATTTCTTCTAAAAGAAATCCTGAAAATCACAAGGAATTGCAGTCATTTGATCCAAAAATGGTGTAACATATGCAAGAATTAGAAATAGAGAATGGTAGAAACTAGATAATTTCTCTGGTATTAATTTCACCTTCACCTATTCTATGTTATTGGATCTTTCTGATAAATTGCTGGGGAACTTTGGACATTTGGCACAATAGATAATTTATGCTAGAAATCTTGAATTTCAAAAACTTGGACTCATGGAAAAAACTGCAAGAAATTTTACTTTGATCTGCATTGTTCCAAGGAAACTCTAACTGAGAAGTCTACTTTCTAAAGTTTCATCATAAATGAATTCATGGATGAGATGATAAAGTTCTGAGTGATGCTGATAGGCGCTTGATATCCATTTTGGAGTTGAAATATGGTAAATGTGGAACTTCCTCTTTTGTTAATGAATGTGAAATTGGACAGCTCATGCATACGAGTACTGCTTGCACCCTTATCAGAAAGGGATATGAATAGGTTAGGAACCTGAATAAGATGTGCAATACGTTGTCATATATTCATCTATCAATTCCTATTGTGCGTTTTCCAAGTTTGAATGACAATTACGTTGCTGATCATGTCAGAATAGTTTGTGAAATGCTTTTTATTTGACAGAAATCTCATCTCAAATTTGTTTGAGTTCTGTCTTCGTCTTTTATTTTTTTTAATTCTAGCCAATAATAAATTGAAAAATGATGTGCCTAACTGTTCCTTGTTCTAGGAATGGATGCCTTGAGAAATCATGGACCCAGTACTTGAATGATTCTCAGATATTTTCAAGGTGTCTTCTTTGTTAAGAGAATGAATTATTGTGATGCTTTAAAAGCAAACTGCAATCATACTTGAATTAAGAAATAATAAAGAAAGTGGCAACTGGTTTTTAAGCAACATTTATGCATGATATCTACTACTGCAATGTCATTGTAACACTCAGAAGCTCGAGTTCCTCATGTGGACCTAAAAAATTTTAGAGAAATTTGCTGGGTTGAGGTCAGTGACCCCTTTTCTGTTACATATATGAGTTCAATACCTCCCAAATCAGATGTGTAGCTCTATGCAATTCCTGTTAAGCAAGAATTCAGAATGTAGGAATTATAAGGATGCCATTAATTTTTTCAATTCTAAGGTTCTGTTTAGGAGCTGGAAATGGGAGGGGAGATGGTATTTAATCAGGGTTTAATTAGTACCATCTACCTCCACAGGTGTTTGGGAACCCTGTTTTGTGAGATAAGAATGGTGTTGAGAGTGGAGAAGGGGTTGGAGCTGGGCTATTTTCAACTACATCCTCACTAGGATGTAGTTGACAACTCCAGCTTCATCTCACATTTTCTTCTCCCGTTACATTACCCTCTCATCTCCTCTCCAAAACGGGCTCCCAAGCAGAGCTTTATCTTCTATGCATTTTTATGAGATGATATGAAAGTCCATGTGGAAATTTTGTTACTGTAACAAGAGAGGTAACTCATAGGTTTTTAAGTGGATTCTTTCTTTCTTCTGGCACTATTGAAATTCTGAGGTTTTACCTTTTTGTATGTGATAAGCATATGATTGATTGAACAATTGCATACCCAACTGCAAACATATGAATGATTGATGAACACTGCTACTTTAATGACCGACAAATAGTAATTATCATATTACAACCATGAAAAGTTTGAATTATCTGGTTTATCCATCGTATGGAACTAACTTTTTAGTTTTTTTCTTCTAGCTTGGGGCAACATATCACCATTTGTTATTTCAATTTGTAGTTTGTCGTTAAATACGTACACTAAGTTGTTGAGGTTCATGTTTTCTCGTGTAGGAGTGGAAAAAGGTTCAAAGGAGCCAAAAACACAGAAAGTGGGGAAGATAATCATTGATCAATTGCGAGTAATTGCAACAGAGAAGCTGCCAGACCTGAACTGTTCAAGTATCGAGTCAGCCATGAGAATCATAGCAGGTACTGCTGCAAATATGGGCATCGACATTGACCCTCCTGTTCTTGAACCCAAAAAGAAGGCAATCCTGTGATCAAATTACTTTTATCAATTTGCAGTGTATTTGACAGGGCATTTTTTGTGGCAGATCCGATTGTTCTATGCGTTTCTTTTAAATTGCAGTATTGGAACCAGCCTTGTCAAAGAAAGATGTTTCTCATTTGTTTTTGTTGTCCCATGTGTGTTCTTTGTCATTTTTCAAAAGCTCTCCTTTGTTTTCCCATGGGTGCGCAACTTCATTTATAGTGGGTTGGTGTGCATCGAGACACTACAACAAAGCAGTGGATTAGCGACGACCACATTCTGTCGCGAATCCGTCGTTAATCCGTCGCTAACATGGTTAGCGACGGATTAGCGACAACGAGGCGACAGTATGCTTACGTCGCGAATATTTTGACGCTAACTGGCGACGGAATAATTCCGTCGCCAGGTCCGTCGCTAATTGCGACAGAATAACGAGCGCTATATTCCGTCGCCAATCCGCCGGTACTAAACGGCGACCACGGCTTGGCGACGGATTTACTGCCGTCGCTAGATTAATATGAATAGCGACGGATGGTTCCGTCGCAAACACGAAAAAAAATTAAAAAAAATTTATTTGAAAATTAAATATCGAGAACTGTACAATTTCTATTTCCTGTACAATTTATATTTCCTGTAAATAAAAAACAAACCATACAAAAAAATTCATATAACAAGAATCTACAACAATTAATCGTTTCACCTTAAAATTAAGAAGTTTAATTATTTACAATTCAAAAATTACAATTAGGAAAAATAAAAAAAATAGAACTTCTTCAACACAGTCCTCTAATCATCGCCAAGATTTTGTGCATCTTCTTGTTCATCGTCTTTATCTGTCCCTTCAGCTCCACTACGCTGATTATCGCTAGCAGCCTACACAAGAAAAGAACAGTCAGTATTGATAAACAAAATATAATGAAATAAATTACACACTATATGTGATCTAAGACAATAAAAAAACTCTATATGTGATTCTATCATGGTCATATGTGCTCTATAGCAGACAAAAAGTTTTATATATATATATATATATATATATATATATATATATATATATATATATATATATATATATATATGTGTGTGTGTGTGTGTGATTCTATCATGCTCATATGTGTGCTAAGGCAGTCAAAAAATTGAATATGTGATTATAGCATGTTCATATATGTTCTAAGGCATCTAGAAAAACTCTATATGTGATTCTACCATGCTCAGATGTGCTTTAAGGCAGGCAAAAAACTATATATGTGATTCGATCATGCTCGTATGTGTGCTAAGGCAGTAAAAAAATTGAATATGTGAATATAGCATGCTCATATGTGCTCTAAGGCAGGCAAAACAAAAAATTTTATATGTGATTCTATTATAAATGATATATAACATGTTCATATGTGTTCTAAGGCAGTAAAAAAACTCTATATGTTATTATAGCATGCTCATATGTGTGCTAAGGCAGTCAAAAAACTGAATATGTGATTATAATATGCTCATATGTGTTCTTAGGCAGTCAAAAAACTAAATATATGATTATAGCATGCTCATATGTGTTCTAATGCAGTCAAAAAAACTTTATATGTGATTCTATCATGTTCATATGTGTTCTTAGGCAGGCAAAAAAACTTTATATGTGATTATAGCATGCTCATATGTGCTCTAATGCAATAAAAAAACTCTATATGTTATTATAGCATGCTCATATGTGCTCTAAGGCAGTCAAAAAACTGAATATGTGATTATAACATGCTCATATGTGTTCTTAGGCAGGCAAAAAACTGAATATGTGATTCGAGCATGCTCATATTTGTTCTAATGCAGTCAAAAAAACTTTATATGTGATTCTATCATGCTCATATGTGCTCTAAGGCAGACAAAAAGTTATATATATATATATATATATATATATATATATATATATATATATATATATATATATATATATATATATATATATATATATATATATATATATATATGATTCTATCATGCTCATATGTGTGCTAAGGCAATAAAAAATTGAATATGTGATTATAGCATGTTCATATTGTTCTAAGGCATCTAGAAAAACTCTATATGTGATTCTATCTTGCTCAGATGTGTTTTAAGGCAGGCAAAAAACTATATATGTGATTCGATCATGCTCGTATGTGTGCTAAGACAGTAAAAAAATTGAATATGTGAATATAGCATGCTCATATGTGCTCTAAGGTAGGGAAAGCAAAAAAATTTATATGTGATTCTATCATAAATGATATATAGCATGTTCATATGTGTTCTAAGGCAGTAAAAAAACTCTATATGTTATTATAGCATGCTCATATGTGTGCTAACGCAGTCAAAAAACTGAATATGTGATTATAATATGCTCATATGTGTTCTTAGGCAGTCAAAAAACTGAATATGTGATTATAGCATGCTCATATGTGTTTTAATGCAGTCAAAAAAACTTTATATGTGATTCTATCATGCTCATATGTGTTCTTAGGCAGGCAAAAAAACTTTATATGTGATTATAGCATGCTCATATGTGCTCTAATGCAATAAAAAAACTCTATATGTTATTATAGCATGCTCATATGTGCTCTAAGGCAGTCAAAAAACTGAATATGTGATTATAACATGCTCATATGTGTTCTTAGGCAGGCAAAAAATTGAATATGTGATTCGAGCATGCTCATATGTGTTCTAATGCAGTCAAAAAAACTTTATATGTGATTCTATCATGCTCATATGTGCTCTAAGGCAGACAAAAAGTTATATATATATATATATATATATATATATATATATATATATATATATATATATATATATGTTATTCTATCATGCTCATGTGTGTGCTAAGGCAGTAAAAAAATTGAATATGTGATTATAGCATGTTCATATGTGTTCTAAGGCATCTAGAAAAACTCTATATATGATTCTATCATGCTCAGATGTGCTTTAAGGCAGGCAAAAAACTATATATGTGATTCGATCATGCTCGTATGTGTGCTAAGGCAGTAAAAAAATTGAATATGTGAATATAGCATGCTCATATGTGCTCTAAGACAGGCAAAGCAAAAAATTTTATATGTGATTCTATCATAAATGATATATAGCATGTTCATATGTGTTCTAAGGCAGTAAAAAAACTCTATATGTTATTATAGCATGCTCATATGTGTGCTAAGGCAGTCAAAAAACTGAATATGTGATTATAATATGCTCATATGTGTTCTTAGGCAGTCAAAAAACTGAATATGTGATTATAGCATGCTCATATGTATTCTAATGCAGTAAAAAAAACTTTATATGTGATTCTATCATGCTCATATGTGTTCTTAGGCAGGCAAGAAAACTTTATATGTGATTATAGCATGCTCATGTGTGCTCTAATGCAATAAAAAAACTCTATATGTTATTATAGCATGCTCATATGTGCTCTAAGGCAGTCAAAAAACTGAATATGTGATTATAACATGCTCATATGTGTTCTTAGGCAGGCAAAAAACTGAATATGTGATCCGAGCATGCTCATATGTGTTCTAATGCAGTCAAAAAAACTTTATATGTGATTCTATCATGCTCATATGTGCTCTAAGGCAGACAAAAAGTTATATATATATATATGTGATTCTATCATGCTCATATGTGTGCTAAGGCAGTAAAAAAATTGAATATGTGATTATAGCATGTTCATATGTGTTCTAAGGCACCTAAAAAAACTCTATATGTGATTCTACCTTGCTCAGATATGCTTTAAGGCAGGCAAAAAACTATATATGTCATTCGATCATGCTCGTATGTGTGCTAAGGCAGTAAAAAAATTGAATATGTGAATATAGCATGCTCATATGTGCTCTAAGGCAGGCAAAGCAAAAAATTTTATATGTGATTCTATCATAAATGATATATAGCATGTTCATATGTGTTCTAAGGCAGTAAAAAAACTTTATATGTTATTATAACATGCTCATATGTGTGCTAAGGCAGTCAAAAAACTGAATATGTGATTATAATATGCTCATATGTGTTCTTAGGCAGTCAAAAAACTGAATATGTGATTATAGCATGCTCATATGTGTTCTAATGCAGTAAAAAAAACTTTATATGTGATTCTATCATGCTCATATGTGTTCTTAGGCAGGCAAAAAAACTTTATATGTGATTATAGCATGCTCATATGTGCTCTAATACAATAAAAAAACTCTATATTTTATTATAGCATGCTCATATGTGCTCTAAGGCAGTCAAAAAACTGAATATGTGATTATAACATGCTCATATGTGTTCTTAGGCAGGCAAAAAACTGAATATGTGATTCGAGCATGCTCATATGTGTTCTAATGCAGTCAAAAAAACTTTATATGTGATTCTATCATGCTCATATGTGCTCTAAGGCAGACAAAAAGTTATATATATATATATATATATATATATATATATATATATATATATATATATATATATATATTATTCTATCATGCTCATATGTGTGCTAAGGCAGTAAAAAAATTGAATATGTGATTATAGCATGTTCATATGTGTTCTAAGGCATCTAGAAAAACTCTATATGTGATTCTACCATGCTCAGATGTGCTTTAAGGCAGTCAAAAAAACTATATATGTGATTATACCTGAGAGGGACCTGGAATCGAAGATCCCCTATCCTGAACAGCGGCCTTGATCTCATTTCGGAGAAAGGGGGCGACGGTGTATTGAAAGTAGTTATTCAGTGATTCATTAATGATATCGCGTACATCATCATCGGAAAGAATAGTCGGCTGCTTGGAGTTTATGTCGGCGCAAGAAGTCGGTGAGCCGTAACTGGAAGAACCAATAACTGGTGAAGTATTCATATTACTCCCAAACCCGAACACGCGACCTTTTTTGGGTTCACCTGCTGCAGTCACCCATGCTGTAGGATCAAATGATGGATGCTGAGTAGCGTCTTCGCCATATCGCTCTACATCTGTTGCTCATATGCCTCCTACAAAATAATGTTTAAAGTATTCATTAATAATTAATGATAACATTATGATAACTTGCATATATATTGCAATGATTATTAATAGAATTAATACATACCGTTGTCGTTATCGCCTTCTCTGATACGAAGACTCCAGTGGTCTTCTGTTTATGTGTTTCTACAAACACATCCTTATATGGTACACTGCCTCCTTTTTCTTCTTCCTGCAAAGTTAAATGACAAAAGATTTAGTACACAAGTTTGCAACAATACTTATAAAATTAATATTATATATTGATGAGTTACCATTTTCTTTAGGTGGCTCCCAAATGTCTTAGATGCACCTGTGTGTAGATGGGCTTCGGGCATCTTCGATCGATTTTGTGCAGCCTTCGCAGAGCGATTTCTAAATGCATCTCCCGCCCACTTATCGCACATTTCATCCCAGTAATCTCTCCTGATAGTAATAGGACCATGGCCCTTCCACAGTAATGGATCATCTACTACGCCAGATGTTTTTTTTGCTGCAGTCTTCATAGTGTGCAGCATGTCTGCAAATCGATTGGCAGTCACCTTCTGCCACACCTTCCTTGCATCATTTTCTTCCACCGTAGTTGCGAAGTGATTCGAAGCCTACAAATATTTTCAGAAAGTTAGTAGACATTGCTTAAATAAATTAAATATGAAACACATTAACTATGAGGAACAACTGTATACCATGAATGAGGATCATAATCTGTCTAACACCTCCTTTGGGTACTCTTTCCATTGAGCAATTGGTCCTGGTAGATGTTGAAGAAGTGAATTCTTAATCTCCCGTACTACTTCTTGTGGCTCAAACCTCGTGCTGCACATGAATTGTTACACAGTAAATATCAATATAAAATATTTAAAAGATATGCAATAATTGAAAACAAAATACTTACGGTCGATTATCGATATACACTATTCGAATGAGTCTTCTTGTGCCAGCCTGAGAAGACCCTGTTTCCTGTGTTGGCTGTTGACTTGTGCGATCAACTGGTGTAGGTGGGTCGTGTACAGGCGCAACATCATCTGTAAAAAAATACATTAGAAATTCTCAGAATGCGCATTTGAACTAATCAAGCATCCAATTAGTTATATGATATACCTATCATAGGAGCCCATGAAGATGAAGGTTGAGCCTGGCTACTACTGGATGAGCGACTACTATAACCTCCACGAACCATATTCTAACAAATAACATATGTCATACAATACATTTAAATAATTCACATCAAGTATTACAATGCATTCAAGTCATTCACATCAAGCATTGCAATGCATTCAAATAATTCAAATCATTCACATCAAGTATTGCACTAATTCAAATCATTCGTTAATTGCATAAATTATAATACATTCAGATAACTGAAATCATTCACATCAAGTATTACAATGCATTCGAATCATTCGTATCAAGTATTAATATACATTCAAATAAAATTTTTAATCATTCACACCAAGTATTGCAATACAACTCACATTAAGTATTACAATGCATTTAAATAGAGGTTTGTAGTATAAGATTTTGCTCACTAGCTTGAGAATTCTTCCTCGTCACTAGTTTGACTTTCTTCTTCTTCTTCTTCATTGTTTGCTCATCCACTTGGTACATCATTTGGATCACATTCCTCTATGAATGTTTCATCGGCCAATGAAGATATGCCATGCATATCATGCGCAACATCGTGACCATAAGCGAAGTCATAGACATCATCTGATTGATAGTAATCACTGTCTTCAGCTAACTCATCTTCCTGTAACTGATCATACTCGGGGTATAGTTTGGATTTCATCTTGCAAACTGCCCACCATTCATTTCTATCTGACTTTTTTATACTCGGATATGAAGTATAATAAACTTGTTGAGCTTGCGAGGCTAATATGAATGGTTCATATGTTCCAAACCTGGATTTATGATTCACCTCCACAATTCCTGAAGCTTTGTCGAGTCTTGTTGCAGTTGGATCAAACCAATGACACTTGAATATCGTAACCCTGTTATTCATGTCTAAGTAAGTCAACTCCATTATTTCCTCTATAACACCGTAGTAATCATGTTCATTTTCACCGTAGCTGCTACCCTTGACACACACGCCACTATTTATCGTTGATTTGTTTGTACCGTAGTCTTTTGTATGGAATCGATAACAATTTACGATATACCCGTTGTAGCATTGCACAACTTTGATCGGACCATTTTCTAAATCACATATTCCTTGATCTTTAACATCACCATGGCGAACCTACGCACAGTCATAAACAATTATTGTGATTACGATCAATTAAGTAACTTAGTGTTGTTTATAAGTACAAAATTTATGTTAGCTTATTTACCAATTGCTTCAACCACTTCACAAACTTAGTTTCACGTTCTTTTTGTACTTATGCATCAGTGAGATGTGAAACTTCGCTTTGCAACTCCAGATCAAATCGTCTGCAAACCACAAATACTTATATTATCGAGCCATGTATCCACATATAGAACATAAAAGGATTTATAATTGAGTTGCATATACATATACTTACTCGATGTATGGGTCGATCGCTGAGCAATTAAAAAGAATATAGATGTGTGCTGCATCTTGCTCTCGATCTGTCAATAGCCTTGATCGGCAACTACCAAATGCATGCCCAAGTGGTTGAAATATCGACAGTTTGTCAGCTACAGTTACTTGTTCTCCATCATCGTTACGGGGCGGGCATGTGTAACGTGTTGGAATATGAGGTTCGAAGTACATAGATGAGAAATTTGAAATCTCTTCTAAAGTGTACGCCTCACAAATAGAGTCTTCTATTCTTGCTTTATTACGAACCTTTTTTTTAGGTCGAACATGCATCTGACAAGAATATATATTTCAAATTTTAAATATCTGTCATTAAAGAGATGTGCTATAAAAAAACATATACCTTTCAAATGGGTACATCCATCGATATTGCACAGGGCCACCAACCATTAGTTCATATGGCAGATGTATGATCAAATGTTTCATAACGTCGAAAAATGCTGGCAGAAATATCTTTTCTAACAGACAAACAGTGGTGATGACAGAGTCCTCGAGATTCTTTACATCTGATACAACGACCTCCGATGCGCATAATGTTCTGAAAAATCCGCTCAACTCAGACAATACCCCCCATATAGGTTTGTCTAACATATCATGGAATGCTAGGGGTATCAATCGTTGCATAAAGATATGACAATTATGGCTCTTCAACCCATATAACTGTTCATCGTCAATCTTCACAGCCCGAGCAATGTTAGAGACATATCCATCTGGAAATCTCAGTTGTCTCAACCATTGACATACATGTTTTATTTAATCAGGTCCGAGCACGTACTTCGCCTTTGGTTTCAGTACTTTGCCATTATACTCTTTGAGTTCCAATTCTGGTCTTTTACATATTAATTTTAAATCCATACGGGCCTTCGGATTATCCTTCGTTTTTCCTTTAATATTCATTACTGTATTGAACACATTATCAAACACATTTTTCTTTACATGCATCACATCCAAATTATGTCGTATCAATAGGGTCGGCCAATACGGTAGTTCCCAAAAAATAGATTTTTTCGTCTAATTGTGATCCTTCCCAAATCCACGGAAGGGTGTAGGACTGCGGGCATCTGTTAATACATCTGGAAAGTATCGCAATCTTCTTAGAATCTCTATGCCGGACAATCTTGAGGATGGACCTTCCGTTTCAGTTGTGCCTGCTTTAAATGCATTCTTTTGACGTCGGAACGGATGATCGCTGGGTAGGAATCGACGATAGCACTCAAACCAGCAAAGCTTCCTTCCATGCCTCAATCTAAAAGCTTTGGAATCCTTCATGCAGTACGAACAATCCAACCTCCCATGTGTGCTCCAACCAGATAACATACCATATGCAGGGAAGTCACTGATTGTCCATAGAACAGCGGCCTTCATGTTGAAATTTTGTTTTTTGTGGGCATCATACGTGGTAACACCGTCATCCCACAGTACTTTTAATTCATCAATCAATGGCCTTAGATATACATCAAGATTTTGGCCAGGTGAGGTCAGACCAGGGATCAATAGAGACAAGAAAAGATTTGGACGTTTCATACACAAGCTTGGTGGAAGGTTGTATGGAGTAACAAATACTGGCCAGCATGAGTATGGAGTTGATCTACCCCCAAATGGATTAAATCCATCTGTACATAGACCGAGTCTAACATTTCGCACTTCCATTGTAAAGTTCTGATGAGTACGATCAAAGTGCTTCCAAGCTTCAGCGTCAACAGGATGCGTGATCTTGTTTTCATCGCGTCGAACTTTATTTGCATGCCATCTCATGTGTTTAGCTATCCTTGAAGACATATACAATCGCTGCAATCTAGGAGTGATAGGAAAGTAGCGGAGCGACTTGTATGAAACTTCCTTTGATCTCGTGCTACCATTGCCTCTTGTCTTTGGCTTGAATCGAGGATGCCCACATGACAGGCATGATATGTCGTTTTCCTGCTCCTTGAAATACAACATGCAGTGATTTGGACAAACATCAATCTTTTTGTAACCCATACCTAGAGCGTTGACCATAACTTTCGCACGATAGAAATTTTGTGGCAATTTCTCATCTTTAGGCAACATACTCTTCACAATCATGCACAAACGGTCAAAACATGATTGACTCAAATTATACTCGAACTTCAAATTCATTAGTTGAAGAACTGCAGACAAGATAGTGTGACTCTCACAACCGTTCCAAAGTGGCTCATCAGCATCTCTAAGTAAATCATAAAATCTACTAGCTGCATCGTTTGGTGATTCTTCATCTATGGCAGTTCTTACATCACTAGAACTCATAGCAGAACCCAGTTCTGTTCCTGCGACATCAAATATCAAATTCGTATATGGATTATCGTGCACCACATTCACCCGTGCATCAAAATCGTTTCTAAATTCTTCTCCATAAAACGTCCAGTTCTGATAATCACTCACAAAACCCTTCCTGTATAGGTGATGTCTAACGCCATGAGGTTCTAAAAATCGATTATTCTTACAAATCTTGCAGGGACACCTAATCCGACCTGTGGGATCTATTGTACTGACACTTGCCGTTGCAAATTCAATAAAACTGTCAACACCATCCATATATTCATGTGATAACTCATTGTCCACTATCCTACGGTACATCCATTCACGGTTTGCAGTCATTTTGTCGTATGATGGTGCAAATAGTATCCTAACCAGTTAAAAGAGAACCATCAGAATGCTATGATGAAGAAAATATCAAATTTATCATGCAATATATGATGTCATACAATCACAAGAATTATGATACATGCATTGATAACTTAATATTTTCATGTGCAAACTATTCATGACACGATACATTCATTTGAAGCATGCTTTCAGTATACAATTTCACATGGTAGACATAATCAAATTGAAAGTAACTACATGTAAGCATGGATACAATCACATCAAACATTGTAATACATTGAAATAATTCATATCAAACAAATCTCAAACATGTACCTGTAGCAAACACACTCCAATATCCCACTAACTACTATCATGCCTAGCATGGACTCCGTACTCCAAAAATAAGAACACTTTCATATATATACATTAAAATCATGCTCAGCACGATCTCCGAACTCCAACAAAGCAGTCCTAGATATCAACAACTAAGTGAGTGTGTGAACAATAAAGTGTTACATTCAATAAATTAAATAACATGTGATGCGCTTGCATCACTTACTCACCACGAGTATTTACCCGATTTGCATTGTTTTTGTCACTTACTTACCACGGGTGGCGGGGCACAAGCGAGTTCCGTTGAAAAATCTGCACAAAAAAACATTGTTTTAAAATGAAGTCACCACGGAAAAAAAACTGTTCTGGCAAGGGGTCGACTCCCCTGCTGTTCCGGCAGCAGGTCGACCCCCTTACGGAACATAGGGGGTTAACCTCCTTACGGAACGTAGGGAGTTAACTGACCCCCTGTTTGGGCAGCGGGTCGACCCCCAGCCTATTATGGCCGGTGGTTAACCCCCTGCCGGGGTCGACCCCCTGCCGGGGTCGACCCCCTACCCGGAAAGGCAGGGGGCAAGGGTCCCCTGCCGAAAAACGCAGGGGGTTAGCCCTCTGCAAGAAACGCAGGGGCTTAACCCCCTTCCGGAAAACGCGGGGGTTAACCCTCTGCCGGAAAACGTGGGGGTTAACCCCCTCCATTTTCCGGAAGGGGGTTAACCCCCTGCAGGAAACGGAAGGGGGTTAACCCCCTGCCGGAAACGGCAGGGGACGCAGGGTGTTAATCCCTTGCGTTTTCCGGCAGGGGGTTAACCCCCTGTGTGAACCGGGAGGGGATTAACCCCCTACGTGAACCGGGAGGGGGTTAACCCCCTGCCGCCTCTGCGTGAACCGGAAGGGGGTTAACCCCCTGCCGTTTTCGGCAGGGGGTTAACCCCCTGCGTTTTCCGAACCTCCTGCCGGAAACGGGAGGGGGAGGGCGTTACCTTTCTCCGGGCGGCGAACGGTGGGACCGGCGGACGGTGGGACCGACGAACGGCGAACGGTGGGAGCGGGACCGGCGAAGGGCGGGAGCGGCGAACGGCAGGAGCAGCGAAAGAAGAAAAGGAAAAGCTGTCTAGGATTAGGGTTATTCGAAAGTTAGCGACGGATTCATTCCGTCGCTAAGCGAACGTAAAATCAAATTCGCGAAACTAGCGACGGATTATATTCTGTCGCCACATCCGTCGCTATTTAGCGACGAACTAGGTTCCGTCGTTAACGTCGTTGGTAAATGGTGCGATCGTACCGACGAAACAGTTTGTCGCAACATCCGTCGCTAATTAGCGACGGACTATCTTCCGTCGCTACTTTCATAAGATTCAGTAATAATAGCGACGAATATTTGTCGCTCGCCAATCCGTCGCTAACTAGCGACGGAAAGATTCCGTCACTAACGTCCGTCGCTAACAACGTATTTTCTTGTAGTGAGAGTTGAACTGACGTCCCTGGTTAAGATCTGGTTACTTTTATTTAACAAGTGTAGATAGGGATGGCAGTGGACCGGGGGAAAGCGGGGCCCCGCCCTGCCTCGCCCCATTTGGACCGGGGATGGAGGGCATGAAAGGGGGATGGAGGCAGGGATGAAGGTTAAAATTCATCCTCGTGCCGGGATGGACTGACACTTGCCCCCGCCCCGCCTCGCCTCGCCTCGTTAATAATATTACTAAAATACTCTAAATAAAAAATAAAATTACAAAATAATCACATTCATAAATACTCCTCTTACTAACCCTAACCCTATATTTTATTAGTCGGAGCCATCGTCGTCCAAAGGAGAGAGAGAGAGAAGGTAAATGGTTTTTTTTCTCTTATACCATCTCTGAAGTTGCAGCCAGGAGCCCCATCGGCCTCCCAGTTACACGGAATGTTGTCGGTGAGGCTGTTGGTGAATCGATGACCCCCTGCAAAAGACAACCCCTTGTTCCGGCAACAACCCAACTACAGAAACCCTAGCAAGAAAACCCAGCCGACAAATGGGTTTGGGGTTTCGGCTAGCACAACGGTTCGATGATGACGAAAATCTAGCGGCCCTTCTTTGCAGACAACGGTGTCGGCGAGGCTGCCAGCGATCCACGACGGAAACCCCTTCTAACGAAGGAGTTCTATCATCGACCACCCGATCCTGCGGCCAGCTAAAAACACCATCGATGAACGGCGATGCTCCTGCTCTGCCAGCGGCGTTGGTGAGGTCGCTGGCAATCGTCGGCCACCTCACCTCTCTGGCAAACGCCATGAAAGGTAAAGGGTTCTAAACGAAAAAAAAGTGTTGCAGTTTTTTTTTAACCATTCCATTGGCAGCCAATCATGGTTGTCAGTCGCCAACCTAGGTAGCCGACTGCCAAGATTGGTCGATGGTGACGGCGGCCACTGTTTGTCATCACCGATCTGCTGGTGGAAGACAGAGGGCCGTTTCGGTTTCTGATTTCTCAGAAATCAAAAGCCTGAAAAAAAAATTGAGTTGCCGCCCTCTGATTACAAAGAACGGCTCCGGTGAAGGCCGACGGTGATGGGGCGGGGACAGGGCGGTGGCGAGGAGGGGGACGAGGCAGGGGTGGGGACCGAGATGGGGATTAATATTTTGAGACGGGGCAGGGGTGGAGGTCCATAGTTTCTCCGGCCACGGGGATGGACCGGGGATGAAGGTTAAATTTTTGAGACGGGTTCGGGGTGGAGACCTTGTCCCCCGCCCCGCCCCATTTCACTGCCATCCCTAAGTGTAGAGCCAACTAAGGGTCTTTGATGAGAAGAAACCTGGTTTAGCCCATAAAACCTAGTTATGGGCCATAACTGAGTTTGGCGATCCATTTGGATGACACGAAACCCAGTTTGTTGGAAACCTAACTTGATTTTTTTTTATTTACACGGGGAAACTGCCCCTGGATCAGAGACCTAGCTGCGCTGGCTCTGCCTGCTGAACTTACAATCACTGTCCTGGCAGTGTAAAACTTTGTGAGCTTACCCCAAAAGCTTAAGGGATGACGCTCATGGCATTTCAACCTAGACTTTCTGCCTAGGCCCCATCCCACTACGTCAAACCCCTTGGGGCAAAACTTAACCTGGTTACAAACCAGGTTTTGAAAAAACTTGGGTTTGCGGTGGGTCGACAAATGGTCGGCTCTTTTCATGTTATTTTTTTCATTTTTTGGCTTTTTGGGCCGTCTACTGACTAGGCTGGTGCCACCCATGTTTGACAGCATTAGCTTGGCCATTTTCTGGCTAGAGGTTGGTCAAAAAATGATCAGTCTTTTTCTCTTTTTAGTTTTTTTGTTTTTTATTGTTTTGGCTTTTTCGTCTAGTTTCCGGCCAGCCACAAGCTAAAAAATGGCTAGGCCAATATCATTTGGCATGAATGCCACTAGCCCCACCATTTGCCATTCTGTGACTGGCCGGAAAATGATCAGCTGTTATTATTATTATTATTATTATTATTATTATTATTATTATTATTATTATTATTATTATTATTATTATTATTATTATTATTATTTACTTTTGAAAACTTAAAACCTAGCTTTTAAGGCTTTGGGTCATCCAAATACGAGTTTTGCGAAAAAAACAGGTTTTAAAGCAAAACCAGGCTTCTAACAAACCTGGTTTTGCCTCTTATCATCCAAATGGAGCCTAAGTAGGGGTGTCAACAGGCCTGGTTTACCCATACCCTATCTGAATCAAACCTTATAGGGTCCGGGTATAATGCTAAATAAGATGACCCAATTAAGACCTCAGTCTGGACCCGAAGGTCCGATTAATACATGAACACGGGTATAGTTTGTGAAATTTTATACTAGACCTGAACCCAACCCGAGTTCCGATTAAGACCCACAATTTTTTAATGTAAAAATGATTAAAAAATTTATGGTTTTACTGGGTATAGTATGGGTTTGGTTCATGTAGTTTTTATCGGGTCTGAGTATGATTTTTCTTATAGTGAACCCGATTAGACCTGGGTACGAACCCGTACCATACGCAAAAATCTGGTCCAAGTCTGGTACCACCTGAATCCGAACCAAACCAGACCAGTTGACAGCCCTAGGCCTAAGAGAGTGTAAGATAGGTTAATTAATGTAGTACCACTCTTGGCTGACTATTTTTTGTTGATGGCATCAGGTGCATTGCCATCTATGTCACAATGATATGTACAGGACATGACACGAGAGATGGGTTCGACTCACATGTTCAAAAACTTTCGAAAACTAATTTTTTAATGAACATTTTTTTATATTTAAAATATTTTATTAAAATACTAGTAAAAATATTATATAATTATTTTTAAACTTAAAATATTGCACGTGTGTATGAATCCATGTCAGCATATGCGGTCATATGACAAGGATGTGGTCAAAATGGTCGATTTAAATCACTTATTGAATCATATTTTTTTGGAGAAAAAATATGGATTTTTTAAATCACAAATTTTGTGTTCTGTCAATAGTTGATTTTTGAATCGCCAAAAAATTATGCACACAAAGCCAGATTTTGGTGATTTAAATGTTTATTTTCATTAAATGAATGATGTAAATCACATATGTGGAGTTCAATTTGATCAAAGCAACTTGCATGAGTGAAATTTTAAGAAGGTGTATGAAGATAGGGATGACATAGGGGATGAGTGAAACTGATTTTGGTGGCATGTGGTCCAGTGTCATTCGGTATTTTTTTAGAAGAAATGCAAATGATCATTTATATATATGTTTCAGCATATACAATCAGGATCTTGATTGAAACTGAACTGGATTCAGTTAAGTCTGTCTCAAATTAGAATAGAACTGAATCAATCTAGTTTATTTTCAATTGAAATAGTTTGGGTTCAGTTCAGTTACACCAAACTGGATATGAATTTGCACCACTTAGTGAGTGAATCCAATATGAAATTTGGAGAAGTGGATTCAGATGGGTCTGAACCCAAACCCAATTGGGTCCAGACTAGGTTCAATGAGCCTAGTGTTCTAAACATAATTAGATCGAGCTTGATCTGACCTGTGCTGAGTCAGGTCAAATCGTAATGAATTGAAATGATTAAATTACCTGTGTATGTATGTCTTGATATCAAGTTAGTAAAACAAGCAAAACTTTGCACCCCAAACTTAGAATTGAGTAAGATTTAATGCGTTGGGTTCGTATCTTATAGAACAATTTGTTTGTCCTATGATTCTAACCAAGCCAGGGTCATAGAAATTGAGGTCTGACAAACCATCTCAAGAGGAGTATTTTAGTAATTTTGATAAAATATAAAAAATATTTGTTTGTTAATATTAGCATGCTTACGTGATGGTCAAATTTTATTATTAGATCTGCCTGAGACTCGATTGCAGACTAAAGTGCAGCATTTTCATTCAAGATAAAAAAATTGCTATGCATTTTATTTAATAAAACATTTTATGATGACATATTTTTTAATTAGACTACATGAAATCATGTTTACTTGAGATTACGATTGTATTCTAATGAGTTTGCAACTGCATATTAGAAATACACTTTTCTTGTGATTAGAGAATGAATGCATGTGAATTAGTCTTGATGATATAAATGATTTCATGTATGTGTAATACTTCAGCATAAGTTGCATGTATTTAATTATTGTATTTTAGATAAAATGCATACTTGAGTTTGTTAAGAACTTAAAAATACATGCATGAGAAAAGAGTCATTGAGATGATATTTGATTCTCATACTAGTTACAGAGGTGTGCTATTGTGACTTAAAATACTTTAGCATGCTAAAACCTCATAAATTATTGTGGGGTGATGGGTAAAAATGACTACCTGATGGCCATCGGCATGAGAGCTGCTACTATCAGAGTGCTCGAGATTTATAAATGTAGAGAGACTACATCTGTGCATGCTTAAAAACTTGATGAACCTCAGAACCCTAGGATTGTCCTTTGAGAATACTTGATTGAGAATGTCCCTTAAGATCACTTGTCGGGAGACAGTGAGTATAAACTCAAGTGAGAGTTTATGTGAATGCATAAAATGCACATTATATATGTCTTAAGATATTTTAGGGTTTCATCGAGAGATTTGGGACTTTACAATTAGATTAAGATATAGCATGAACCACGAAAACCTTGGAGCAGGTATAACTCTAGTTACTGACTTGTCGGTTCGCTACAGAAGGTCTTACACTGCAATGGACAGAGACAAAGAGAGTAGTTTATAGTCTAGCCAACACTGTATAATTGGAGTATTATACATGGGTTGCTATGTCCATAATAGGCTATTACCGGTATAGCTAAACTAAATAGTAGTTAGCATTGAGAGAATTCTAACTTGTGATAATTGAGTAAGAAACTAGGAAGATTTAAAAGACACAAATATATGTAAATTATGTGATCGAAAATTAAAATAAGACTGGGGGCTTAGAGCTCACTACAATTGTAATTCTGAGTTTTGTTTGCTTGTAATTTATTTCTTACTAAGCTTTAGACTCACACCCTTTTAATTATTACAATTATAAGTTTTAGGTGACTTTGTAGAACATAACTTGGTGTAGAACGTTACCAGCCTTCTTTAGGATGTAGGTGGCCTCGTCTTCTGGCAGAACAGTTTTCTCTTTCTTTTTTATTTATTAAACTTGAGAGGTGATGTCTCATTTGGATGATGTAGCCTTTATGACTTATGTGAGATTTCTTTATTTGAATTTAGTTGATGATGTATATTTAGAAAGAAAAAATTGGTGCTACGTTTTTATCCACTATTTTGGTATTTACATATGAAAAGTAATAACCACAAACCTGAGCTTCAGAGGTGTTAGATCGGGGTGTTACAAAAATCCAAGATGCCTATGTCAAGTTTTGAGTAGGCCAAGTTTATAAGACCAGTAGGTTGGACTAGAGTCCTAAAGCAGCCCAATATGCATCCCAAAGGCAAACTTTTATGACTTCATGGGTCATGTTGGTCCGACCAAAGTCCTCAATAATTGTGAATGTCATGAGCCTTCTAAAGCACTATGTGTGATAAAGTTAGTTCATATCAGAGGAATTTTAAATTGATTGGTGGCATTCATGCAGTCCTACAAAATATCAGCAAATTTTAGAATTTAGCATTCTTTGTCTGACCAGAACGGTATTACCAGATACATATATTGGTCTCCCTTGTAAGCTTCAGTTTTGTTTTGAGTAATATATATATATATATATATATATATATATATATATATATATAGAGAGAGAGAGAGAGAGATGCATTCCTTAGGCCCCTTCAAACATCATAGTTTTAAGTATTTTTTCTCACGTCTAACACCATAAATGTGATCTATAGGTTTCGTTTAGTGGGAAACAACTTTTGGATCCTCGAAATTTGACTTGTATACAAGTTTTTTCGATGATCCAAAATCAATGACTATGAAGGCACCAATTTTTTCCAGTGCATAAAATCATGTTTTTTCATCAAAAAAATGTGATTCAAGAGTTGATTCCAACTAAATTGATCATACTAAACACATCTAACAATTCATATATATATCATAAAACACTTAAAACCTATAGGACAGAATGGGGTAGAACCAGAAATGGGGCCTAATATGTTCAGTTCTCTCTCTCTCTCTCTCTCTCTCTCTCTCTCTCTCTCTCTCTCTCTCTCTCTCTCTCTATATATATATATATATATATATATATATATATATATATATATATATATATATATATATATATATATATATATATATATAGAGAGAGAGAGAGAGAGAGAGAGAGAGAGAGTAATGTATTCCTGAGGCCCTCTTTTACGTTAGGTCTCATTAGGCCCCTTCAAAATTATAGTTTTAAGTATTTTTTATCATGTCTAACACCGTAGATGTGATCTATAGGTTTTGCTTAGTTGAAACCAGCTATTGGATCACTGGAATATGACCTGTATACAGTTTTTTCCGTTGATCTAAAATCAATAGCCATGAAGGTACCATTTTTTCTTGGCTCATAAAATGATCTTTTTTTGTCGAAAAACATGATTCAAGAGTCTATTCCCACTAAATGAATCATGCTAAACACATCTAATGGTTCCAATCTATCATAAAATACTTAAAACCTATATGGCAGAATGGGAGAAAACGAGAAATGGGGCCTAATATGTTTATTTAACATTAGATGAATTCAACTCTATTACAATGATTAAAATATCCTTAATATAATAGCATTTTTTTAATATACAAGGTTACTTTTGATGTCAAAAAGGTAATTTTGATAACTTCGTAAAGTTACTTTTTTTTAAAGTGTGTGACTTTTCAATTCCTAGAGCACCTACTCCCACCTAGTAGAAACCATACATATAATATATTCTCACTCAAACTTCATAGATACATTCAATATAGTTTATTTGATAGGAATTATGCTTTGGATCATGGTTTTTGGACACAAAAATAAGGTTTTTTAAGTCTTAAAATTTTGGTACATTGTGGGCCATCGATTTTTAAAGATCTTGAAAAACCTACGTACAGGTACATTCACATGATTCAAAACTTGTCTTCTACTAAAAAAGGCACGTAGATCATATCTATACGGCCAAATCAACAAAAACCTCAACAATTTTGAAAAATTAAAACTTTCTTTAGGAGAGAGAGAGAGAGAGAGAGAGAGAGAGAGAGAGAGAAAAGCTAGCTTTGGTGTGGCAATGTTAGTCTTGGCTTAGTTGGTGCCAATAGTTTCTTTAGTTGATAGGAGAGCTTGGTGGCTCTCAAGGGTGCCTCAGTGTTTGCTGTCTCTGCTCATTCACTGTGGTTTGCTTCCTGAGTCTACTCTTGGCTAAGGTATTTGAATTTATCTTAATTTTTCTTGTGGCATATAGTAATTTATAACATATACAAGATATGATGCGCTTATGATTGTTGTTTCCTCGGTCTTGGGCTTGAGGAGAAGGTGCTGACCCCTTCATCTCTAGTTCAACAGGTTCGGCTGGCCTCTTTGATATTTGAGAACACCGCCTCAAATGAAAAACATATATATATATATATATATATATATATAACGCTTATATTTCACATGCTGAGGGCCTCCAATGAAAAAAAATATAGATAAATATGGGCCTCCAATGAAATATGCCTAGGCCCTCAACTTCTCTTGAGCTGCCCTTGTAGTTCAACTCTCACCTTGTTAGTGGGCTCAGTAAAAGCCTGGGTGTTGATAACCCCACCCGAAGATCACTGGCTCGCTTCGGCAGAGAACTTTACCTCAGGTAGGGCCACCGACACTCAAGCTCTTACGAATCCCACCAGTTAAAGGCACCCGCACACCCGGTGGAAGACAAACATATATACTTGTTATGCAGAATTATAATTGGTTCACATGACATTATAATAGATCATGTAAACCAAGACAAATCATTGTTTTCTTGTTAGGATATGGTTGGGAATGTGGGTGAGAATTCGCCTCATCTCAATGAATCCCAACTACCACCGGTATATAAGAGGTAAATAGTGAAAAGGTTTTTCTTTGAGGGGATCCTTAATTTCAATATTTCTATAAATGGACCAACATTTGCTCTTAATTTAAAAAATGGGGCTCACATTTTTGAATTTCCTGTTGTAGATTTCTGATTACTTAGAAGCTGCCAATGAAAGGCTTGTCTTTATCTATTAACTCAGGTTAAAGTCCCTTGATAATCTTCTTTTTTTTTTTGAATTTTAAAGAACAGCATGGGATGCATAAAAAACATGTTTCTCAAGATCATGAATGTTAACCTAAAGTCTTTATTTTATAGTTCTCAGAAGACTTATGGCTCATATCAGGAATTTCAGAAAAGTGAGGCTCATTTTTTAGAGTAGAGATAAGGTTTGCTGTTAAATGGAGTTTTTCCTTTTTTTTATATAGTTGGAGTAGAGATAAGGTTTGCTAGGTTTCATGGAAATTTTGGCTCAATATTATTTTACTCCAGGTCGCAGCCTTTAATAAACAATCCTTGTTTGCCCCCCTCCCCCCCCCCCCCCCCAAAAAAAGAAAAAGGGAGAAATTTTCCTCCCCAACAATGTTTACTTAATAGAAATTTCTTTTATTTCTTAAATATTTTTAATTATAAACTTACCAATATTTCCTGAAAAATCACACATACACATTTTAAATGTAAATATCATGATTTTTTTTATTTTAACATTTTAATTGTGAAAATTATTTTTTATTTTTAAATTAAATTTTACAGCGACATTTTACGCAAAAAATAGGAGTACTAAATTTGGACCAAAATTTAACTGTCGATATTTGCCATTTTAAATGTTATGTGACTGTCTCACAACATTTCTCTATCTTTTCTAAATAGTTTTTTTTTATATTTAGGATCAGATACCTAGCCTGCTGTACTTATTGTCACTGTCCTGGCAGCGTAAAATTCTCGGTGGACTTACCCATTGCCCATAGGGAGGCGTCAAGACGCTTGGGCAATGGGATTTGAACCCATCTTTTTTAAAGAGTTGATTAATATAAGTATGTTGTGGTTGTGAAATATAAGGTAGTGGGTCAATGGCTCCATGCATTAGTATTATCTTTACTGATATAATTTTATTTATTGATATTAGCATGTGAATTGGACAAGTGGGCTGCAAGATGTTATTAGAAATTTCCTAAATTGGATTATATATATATATATATATATATATATATATATATATATATATATATATATATATATATATATATATATAGTGGTAGCTGCTAACCACTTTTCTAGATAACCAGACTTTACCCCATGTATTACTTAAATCTGAAAGTACAAATGTGTTCCGCATATTCGATTTTTTTAGGAAGTGACAGTTAGCCCATATTTTTTGGTGACAAATATGATTTTTTAAGCCTTGAAAAATTTTAGACCATTGATTTTTTAAATCTTATAAGAACCTATCTGCATATCGGAATCAGATGATTCAAGAGACAATTTCTACAAATCTGTACGGTTAGATAACATGAGAAACTCTTTCAAAAGTCTAGTTAGCATGGCAGTTAACTAGAAAAGTGGTCAGCAGCTGCCACCTTATCTCTCTCTCTCTCTCTCTCTCTATATATATATATATATATATATATTATTTATGAAACGAAGAAATGAGTGTCAAGTTGGAAGACCTGCCATGCTGGAAAGTCCTGTTGAGCTATGGTCGTCATGCCTGATAGTGTAAAACCATAAGGTCACAACTAGGGGTGTCAACGGGTGTGGTTTACCCAAGCCAAACCCTATAGAGTTTTGTTATGGTGACAAATAAGAAGACCCGATTAATACAAGGTCCCAGGTATAGTTTGTGAAATTTTATACCGACTGACCCGAGTTTCGATTAAGACTCATAAATTTTCAATATAAAAATGATAAAAATTATTATTTACCAAGTATGGTCTGGGTCTGGTTCATGTAGTTCTTATCAGATCCGAGTATGATTTCTCTTATAGTTGTCCCAATTAGACCTGGGTCTAGACCCAATACCATACCCGAAAATCTGGTTTCACCTGGGTCCGAACCAAACCCGACCCATTGACACCCCTAGTCACAACCTTGCCCACAAGGAAGTTTATTCCTTTGAACTTGCAGTGAAAAATGCACACTCTAGGTATTAAACTCTTGACGCCCTTTAATTTAAATGTCTTAAACTTACCTACCTAGCCAGGTGAGTGGAGCCCTTTTGGGATGTTGCAAGTCATATGTTGGTTGTTTATAACTTAAAGTTTCCTACATTAATTGGATAGGGATGGTCTTCTTCAAGCATGGGTAGCCTTCATATTGGTCAAGTGTAAGGGATTAAACAGATTGAGTAAGTGCTAGTTCATAGTATGATTCAAATTTGAATTCAAATGTCAAAAAGAGCCCCAAGCGGGGTTGGTGTAGTGAGATAGGGCCTTGGCTGCTTGACAAGTAGTCAAGATTTGATTCCCATGGGCATTGCCCCTCTGTGCAAGTCAACACGTAGTATAGTGATAGGATCTAATTTTCAAATAGGTCAGTCCTACCAAATCTGGGCACATGGAGCGAGGTAGGGCTCAAAAGCTAGGCATAAGCAAGAGAGACTGCGAGGACACAATAATGAAAAAGCGGGCAGGCTGGACATGTCCAGGGTTGAGACATAACAAGGAAGAAAGTACTTATTAGGAGAGAGATTCATCTCTCCTGGCTGGGTGCGGGGATTGAGGTGGTAGGAGGGTATGACTGAAAGGGAGAACCACATTCCCGATTGGCCAGTGATTAGTGGGATTAGATGGACGGGTGAGGGAGTAGAGTATTTTCCTCAACGAGCACTTACACACAAGAATCATGAACAAAATTTAAAGGAACAACTCAATAAATTTTATTAAAAAATAAAAGAGTTACATATGCCTATTTATAAAACTAAGAAGGATAAATTTGAAAACTAGAGTCCCTCCCTGAATGGGATTCCAACAGGCATCCCACTCTATCGATGATTCCTTAGGCATGTGGGAGTCTTACAGGAAATGAGATTCTTCGAGGAGCATCCTAATCTAGAAGAGTCCCTAGAAGACTCTCTCTCTTCTGCTCATTTTGCCAGTTGGGTAGGACTCTAGAGCAGATCTAGGGTGGATCCTCTGACAAAGCAGATCCAACTGAGGTAGATTCCCTAGGTCAGAACTAGAATAAAAAAAGTTCGTAACAATCCACTCCTCTCAAATACGCTTTGTCCTCAATGCTAGAATTTGGGGTAACAGCTGAAATTCCACTAGAGGGGGGGTGAATAGTGAAATATGAAAAAGATCGATAATTTAAAAGATATAGGAAATAAGGCACAACACATAAAACACAAGATTTATACTGATTCGGTCGAGTTACTGACCTACATCCAGTCCCCAAGCAAAATACTTGAGCCTTTCACTATAACATCTGAGTTACTGGATAAATAGTACAAACACCCTCTTCCTCAAAGGTCTTCTTCTCTTAACAAAGAAGAAACACACCCTCTCTCACAGAGGTCTTCTTCTCTCAACAGAGAATGAACACACCCTCTCTCACAAAGGTCTTCTTCTCTCAACAGAGAAAGAAAACAGTGAATAACAGAAAGTTACAATACTTCCTATAGAACCTTCAGAATGATATGAATGCACGAATGAAGGATTCTCAGAATGTTCTGTTTTTTTCACTCAGATGATTCTCTTTGTCAAAGAGTTATTCTTGACTTTGTCTCTTTCTTTTTCTAGGCTCTCTTTTTCAAATATCGAATAAATTTTTTTCTCGTTGTAAGCTCATATGTCTTTTTTTTGAAATATTATTTTGTTAGTGTATATATAACCTTAGAAAAATAGTTGTTGCCTTTTGGAATGATTGTCCTTGTGAGATGTCAAGTCATTTCAAAAACATCTTTTTGTACTATATTGCTTTTTCAAAAAAAAGTCTTCTTTCTATAAGTGTAGCATTTGGGCTAGACTATTCGTTGTAGTATTTTAGGTGTGATATATTTTGTAAAAGGTCTATTCTTATAATAAATGATTTGTAGTACATTGAACGTTGGATTGTATATCATCATGCATTTTTGTCTTTATTCAATTTAATGATTTATAGTATATTAGTATTTTTATTAGAAATTGTCACTTCTTTATTTACATGTATGTAAGTACAATAAATGCTTTGTTGAGTACTTTATTTGTAAATGGTCATTTCTCAAAATGCTTTATGAGGTTTTATTTAATGTCTACAGAAATAATGATGACTTTAAGTAAGTCGACATTCTTGAGTGGGGATTAAATAAATAGTTATTTCTTAAATGCTTTTGATGTGGTATTTAATGTTTACAGAAAGAATGATGACTTTTAGTAAGTCAACATTCTTGAGTTGTATAAAGTAACTAAAGTCTTTTCCAAACACAATATAATAATATTAGTTTTCTTACATAGTCAATTCAAGGTAAACGATTTTGTATTATGACTTAAATTCATTTTGTCTTTTTCTTTCACACTTGAAATCATTAGTTTTTATTTTTTTTCAAGTTGCATGTTAAAAGGTACAGTTAATGCTTTTGAAATCATGAGCTATTCTATCTTATCAAAATACTTTTTCATAAAAGTTTGTAAGAAAGTACAATGATTAGTTTTCAAAAAGGTGCTTTTTGAAATATCATATGCTTTTATGAAACATAGCTTTTGTAAATAGATGGCTTTGTATGATAAAGCATGCAATATGCACTATGCATCCTTCTGAAGGTTCTGTTACATGACTCTAAAGAAGAAAAAAATCTTCATCTTGAAGTAGCTGATCTCCTTCGATGATCTTTAAGAATGAATGGCCCATCAAGCTTTTTCTTTAGAGAGTATGATTGCACCAAAGATTGTACTTGAGCAGGAGGTCTTAATCCTTTTTGGATGAAATAGTCTTGCATCAAATACTCGTTAAATACATGACAAATCATATTCAGTCATAATATAACATTATCCATGAAAGCATATTATCATATCATATTAAAGCCTATATGACAGAATATCATATTATGTGTCATCAAAACTTAGTTTCTCAATATTCTCCCCCTTTTTTATGATGACAAAATATGCTCCCCCTGTCAAAAAGCCATATGCATAATAATGATATTTTTAAAAATGCATAAAACATAAGCATAAAACATAAAAGTTTTAAGTTGAAAAAATAGAATTTTCTCCATCATAGGAGACAGGTATTTCTCCCCCTTTGTCATAGATAAAAAGGAGGGGTTTAGAGTAAAAAAAATTATTACAGACCAATGAAAATGTTCATTCAGAGTCAGATGTGGGATGAAACTTCTGAAGCAAAGCATCTTGGCCGATCTTCAAAGATTCGAAGGTTTGATGCAGTAAGGTTTGATTCATCAGAAGGAGATCCTGGGTGTTCTAGATATCGATAATGGCTGAGAGGATGTCGAGATCAGAAGTTGCTGCTGGATCTGCTTCTTCATAGCCTTTGTCGTCAGAGAGGAGTTGAGTTGATCCTTCCTCATGGAGGTAGGAGTCATCAAAGGCATGAATCAAATAGGAGACGACATCTGATTGAAGAGGCACTTGAAAGTATTGAAGAATGTGGGTAATGAAATACCCGAAAGGAAGAGAGCGGAAGGAGCGAAAATTAATCATGTTGTTGAAGATGATACTAGACCAGTTTATGGGAAAAGCATAGAAAATCGCGTAAAGGAGAAGAAAGATTTCATTTGCAATGAATCCTCTGGATGGCGGTTTAGGGAAGACATTGGATGATAGGATATGTGAGAACAACAAAGCATGAGGTTTCAAATTGTTTGTATGCCACGGGAAGTGGGTTGAACGAGTAGAGCGGAGGACTTTTTTAAACACAGTACGATCTATGGGAACTATGTTTGGAAGTTCAATGCCATAAGCGGAAATGTTAAGAATATGACCTAATAGAGGAATGTCGAAATAGATAATTTTTCCATGAACTATGGATGTAATGGTTGACTGGTCATGAGTGGCTGAAAGGTTTGTGTAGAAAATCTTGATTAGTTGAGGATAGATGGTCATAGGGTTGGAAGAGCCTAAGATGTAAACAAAATCAGAGAGAGAGGTTTGGAGGTGGAAGAAGGGAAAGGCTTCAAAGTGAATTAACCTACCTGTTTGAATCGTCATAGAGTTAATGGAGTTGTAGAGATGAATGAGATCTGGAAATCTCAATTCAGTGGCTTTAATCATGTTGACATCAGAGGATGCCATTTCTAGTACTCTTGATCGAATAGAAACTTAAAAAAAACTTGAGAGAGTGATAGCTTTGTAGGATGATAGAGAAATTCGAGTGAATTGGTGAGGGATGAATCAATTCATTAAATAGAGAGATTGAAATAATTATGATAAGAAGTGAGTGACACTTGAAGTGAATGAATTTTAGATTTTAGTTGAAAGGAGAAATCATGAGTTGTAACTTAAAGGGCTCTTGTGAATGATAAATCAAATCATTCTTTGAAAGATAGCGTTGATGAGAGTATATTATATTAAGGAAGATGACAAAAAAAATCTATATAAGGAGATTTTTGATAGAGGAGAGTCCATCGAATTGTGAAGTGTGATAAAAAATATGATAGAAGAATAAAGTCAAGGAGGTGTGTTTCACGAAGTGTATTATGATCCATAGATTTTATAGATTTTTATAAAAAATAATTCGTGAAAGGAAGGTGTGTATGTAAGATGAATAATGGCCTAATAAAACAAACAACTTTAAATACTATTTTTACTTTATGAGAATAAATTCTAAATTAGTGAGAGATGAATTTAGAAAAAGACAAAAGAAATATATGAGTGAAAGGTAATGATTGCTTATATAGGAAGTAGTTTTTATGGATATGTGTGAAAGGAGTTAGAGTAGACATAAAGAAAAAAAAGGTGATGACATATATGGATTAAAAAAATTCACGATTGATATGAGATGAATGACATAAAGTAAAGTTATGATTGACATGAATTAATGTTTATTTGATAAATACATTTTTAAAGAAACTCGATTGGAGGGAGTTCATAGTTTTTGAAGAATAAATTTGTAAAGGAGTCAAAGTCACAGATTGAAAAGAATGGAGGCACATTTCGTATGAGAGAGAGAGAAAGATGGTACAAATGGTACTAATGAAAAGAACATTTAATAATTAAAAAGGATGAAAGACAAGTTAGTCGAGAAGGAGTCTTTTTATGGATTATATATATATATTTTTGAGAAAAGTGTGAAAGATGATATGACAAAAAGTAGATTGTACTTTGATATAAAAGATGACATAAAGCATTAATTTAAAAGAAAAACTTTATGATGTACGTGAAATATGAAAGACTCTTTTTCAACTTTTGAAAACGGTGGTGAATGGAATAATGACAAAAATAAATAAAAAATTGTAAGTCATGCAAACACTCGATTATGACAAAAAAATAATTTGTAAAAGAAAACAAGATTTCAGATAGAGTGTTTTCATCATTCTTACTTATTAATCTTTGGTTAAGATGAATTTTGTCAAGTAAAGATTATATTTTAATATTTTGTAAAGGTGAACTCGAGTAGACTAATCCTTCTATATTTTATAAATCACTTAATTTACATATTCCTAATTCTCTTCTAATTCTTATAAAATCTTTATTTTTTAAAGGTTTAGTGAAAATGTCTGCTAATTGTTTATTAGTGGGTATAAATTCCAGTTTGATTATGTTTTTTAGGACTTATTCTCTAAAAAAGTGGTGTCTAATTTGAATGTGTTTAGTTCGTGGGTGTAAAATAGGATTTTTAGATAAGTTTATAGCACTAATATTATCACAGAAAATAGTTGTATTTTCAAATTTTAAACCAAAATCTTTTAAGGTTTGTTTCATTCAGATGACTTGCGTATATGCTAGGCTTGCAGCTATGTATTCAGCTTCAGTAGTTGATAATGATACACAGTTTTGTTTTTTACTGAACCATGAAACTAGTGAGTGCCCTAGCATATGGCATGTTCCACTTGTGCTTTTTCTGTCAGATTTACTTCCAGCGAAGTTAGCATCACTGTATGAGATTAAATCAAATGTAGATGATTTTGAATAAAATAACCCAAAATCAACTGTATCTTTTAGGTATCTCATTATTCTTTTTACAGCTTTAAGATGTGATTCTTTTGGATTAGACTGAAATCTAGCACACAAGCAAACACTGAACATGATATCTGGACGGCTAGCAGTTAAATAAAGTAGTGATCCTATCATACCTCTGTATAACTTTGTATCCACAGTCTTACCATCTTCATCTCTGTCCAATACAATAGTTGTGCTCATAGGAGTATTCTTTGAAGCAGTTGAGTTCATGTTGAACCTCTTCAGAAGTTCATGAGCATATTTAGACTGATTGATGAAGACTCCATCCTTGGTTTGCTTAATATGCAGTCCAAGAAAGTAGGTGAGTTCTCCCATCATACTCATTTCGAATTCTTTCTGCATGGACTTAGAAAATTCTTCACAAAGACTGCTGTCAGTAGATCCAAATATGATATCGTCCACATAAATTTGAATGATTAGGGTATGATCATTCATTATTTTTACAAAAAGAGTAGAATCTGCTTTGCCTACAGAAAATCTGGTTTTTAATAAAAAGGTTTTAAGTCTGTCATACCAAGCACGAGGTGCTTGTTTTAATCCATATAAAGCACGTTTTAGTTTGAAAACATGATCAGGAAATTGTTCATTTTCAAAACCTGGAGGTTGTTTTACATAAACTTCTTCATTTATAAAACCATTTAGAAAAGCACTTTTAACATCCATTTGATATAGTTTGAAATCAATATAGCTTGCATATGCTAAAAACATTCTAATAAATTCAAGTCTAGCAACAGAAGCAAATGTTTCATCAAAATCAATACCTTCCTTCTGGTTGTATCCTTGAGCTACTAGCCTTGCCTTGTTTCTTATAACATTACCTGTTTCATCTAGCTTGTTTCTGAAGATCCATCTTGTCCCAATGATCTTTTGGTCTTGGTACAAGATCCCAAACATCATTTCTTTGGAATTGATTCAGTTCTTCAGTCATGGCTAGCATCCAGAACTCATCGATGATGGCTTCATCAATCTTCTTTGGTTCAAGTTGAGAAATGAATGCCATGTTTGTAATCCGCTCCAGCTGAGCTCTAGTTTGAACCCCCTTGGTCAGGTCTCCCAAAATATGCTTTTGAAGATGATCTCTGATTTCAGCAAATGTTCTTTGAAGATCATCTTCATTGGATTTAGCTGTGTTATCTTATGAACAGATTGATCAATAGATTCACAAAAACTGACATGCATAGATTCTTCAATAGTGTTTGAACTCTTATTAAAAACTCTGTATGCTTTACTATGACTTGAATATCCTAAGAATATGCCTTCAACAGATTTAGCATCAAATGTATCAAGGCTATCTTTTGTGTTAAGGATAAAGCATTTACACCCAAAGACTTTAAAATAGTCTATCCTTGGAGTTCTGTCATAGAATAATTCATAAGGAGTTTTATTTAATAAGGGCCTAATAAGAACTCTATTTGATATATAGCATGCAGTATTAACATCTTCTGCCCAAAAATATTTAGCAAGATCATTATGTTGGAGCATAGTTCTAGCAGATTCCTGAAGGGTTCTATTCTTTCTTTCTAATACACCATTTTGAGGTGCAGCTCTAGGAAAGGCAAAATTATCTGATATACCATGCAAATTACAAAAATTTACAAAAAGATCATTATCAAATTCTCCTCTATGGTCACTACGAATTTTGATAATAGAAGAAGATTTTTCATTTTGTAACTTTTTACAAAGAATTTCAAATTCATAAAACGTATCACTTTTATTTTTCAAAAATATTACCCAAGTGAATCTTGAGTAATCATCTACAATGACAAAAGCATATTTATTATGATTAAGACTAGCTATTCTAGAAGGACAAAAAAGATCCAGGTGGAGAAGCTCTAAAGGTCTTTTACTTGAAACAATATTTTTTGATTTGAAGGATGATTTTGACAATTTTCCTAGTTGACATGCATCACAAAAATAGTCCTTTTTAAATGATATTTTAGGTAACCCACGTACTAAATTGTTTTTAGCTAATTTAGACATGTATTTTGAGTTGACATAACCCATTCTCATGCGCCATAAATTTTGAGTCTCATTATTAGCTATGAGGCAATGTTCAGTAATATTCTCTAGGAATAGTTCATAAATATTATTTCTTCTTATTCCTTTTAAGATGATATTTTCGTTAGTGTCTGCTATAAGGCATACATCATGTTTAAAGCTAACATTATAACCTGTGTCACACATTTGACTTATACTTAAGAGGTTATGTTTTAAGCCTTTAACAAGGAGGACATCTTTGATAAGAGGTTTATCGATATTACCAATATTGTCAATACCAATTATCAGACCTTTGTTGTTATCTCCAAAGGTGACGGTTCCTCCTTCTTTATGATGAAGAACAACAAAAAGATCTGGGATGTCCTGTCATGTGTTTTGAACATCCGCTGTCTAGTATCCATATGTTCTTCTTCTTTGGAGCCTGCAAAACATCAAGTAAAAATTCTTTGTGGTACCCAATCAGGTCCCTTTTTGTTAGACTTTGGAACCCATATCCATTTTGATTTGGATTTGTCTATAACTTTAGAGGAGTGCATAGTATGAAAGTTGTAATGCTTCTGCTTAGGTTCAACAAAACCTTTGATAAAAACAGTCTCTTTATTTAAACAAGAAGATTTATTCATGTGAGAGTAACAAATACCATTTTTGTAAAAAGAGAATTTTTGAGAGGATAGGAGTTTATCCAGATTCTCTTTTCCTTTGGCAAACTTGAAAACTGTTTTCATAAGGTTTTCAGTTTTACTTTTTAATTCTGAAATTTCTACTTGAAGATTTTTAGTCTTGTAGCTAGTAAAAGAGATTTCAGAAGTAATCATAAATTTTTTCTTTTTCAACTCAGAAATTTCAATACTGAGTTTTGCATTTTTCTGCACAAGCTCTAGATTTTCAGATTTCAAATTTTTTTTTTAAGAATTGTTTTTCTTGATTCTTCAAAAAGTTCTTGAAAAGCATTTTGAAGTTCTTCGAAAGAAAAATCGAAAGATTCACTTACAGAGCTTTCTGCCATGAAGCACATGTTGGCGGTTTCAGCTTCATCATCACTTGACTCTTCACTTGTGGATGGTTCTGAATCATCCCATTGAGCATGCAAAGCCGTTTTCTTGAAGAACCTTTTCTTTGGTTCCTCGGTTTTGGATTTTTTTTAGAAGAGGACAGTCATGTCTCATGTGACCTGACTTATTACATTGATAGCACATGGTGTCTTCCTTAGAGTGTTTTCTTTCCTTGTGCTTATTTGGAAGCCGGTTCTTTCTCATGAAGCGCTGGAATTTTCTAGTGAATAGCGCAATTTCAGATTTTTTTTTTGAGTTCTCATTCTCAGAAAAGGCTGGAAAGGCTAGAGTTTTCTTTGTAGGTTGTTCATCTTCCCATCTTTCCTTCATATGGACTTTATAGGCCATAAGATTGCCTATCAAGTCATCAAGGGTAAGCTTGGATAAATCTTGAGCTTCTTTAATAGTTGTTGTCTTTTTCTCCCAATCAGTTGTGAGAGATCTCAAGATTTTTTTCACCTTATCTGTCTGGGAATAGGTTTCTCCCAAAGATTTCAGGTCGTTGGTGATGTTGGTGAATCTTGTAAACATCTCTGTGACAGGTTCATCTTTGTTCATTTTGAACAACTCATATTTTTTAACTAGAAATGAGATTTTGGCTTCTTTCACTTTGTTGGTTCCTTCATGAATAACCTCTAGAGAATGCCAAATATCATGAGCAGATTCACAAATAGATATTCTGTTGAATTCATTTTGATCAATGGCACAATACAAAGCATTCATAGCCTTTGCATTTAGATTGACCATCTTCTTTTCTTCATCAGACCATAAGTTATAGTTTGAGGATGAAGATGTGTATGGATGTTCAGCCATTTTCCATACTCAAAATCTATGGACTTTAGAAACATGGTCATTCTGCATTTCTAGTATCCATAGTTGGAGTCGTTGAAGAAAGGAGGACGAGATGCGTGTTGACCTTCAATATCACAAGCATAAGAGGTTGATGCCATACATGCTGGAAGACTTGTTATGTCGAAGCCAGCAAACCTGCTCTGATACCAAATAAAATTCCACTAGAGGGGGGTGAATAGTGAAATATGAAAAAGATCGATAATTTAAAAGATATAGGAAATAAGGCACAACACATAAAACACAAGATTTATACTGGTTCGGTCGAGTTACTGACCTACATCCAGTCCCCAAGCAAAATACTTGAGCCTTTCACTATAACATCCGAATTACCGGATAAATAGTACAAACACCCTCTTCCTCAGAGGTCTTCTTCTCTCAACAGAGAAGGAACACACTCTCTCTCACAGAGGTCTTCTTTTCTCAACAGAGAAGGAAAACAGTGAATAACAGAAAGTTACAATACTTCCTATAGAACCTTCAAAATAATATGAATGCAGGAATGAAGGATTATCAGAATGTTCTGTTCTTTTCACTCAGATGATTCTCTTTGTCAAAGAGCTATTTTTGACTTTTTCTCTTTCTTTTCTCTTTCTTTTTCTAGGCTCTCTTTTTCAAATATCGAATAAAATTTTTTCTCGTTGTAAGCTCATATGTCTTTTTTTTTTAATTTTATTTTGTTATTGTATATATAGCCTTAGAAAAATAGTTGTTGCCTTTTGGAGTGATTGTCCTTGTGAGATGTCAAGTCATTTCAAAAACATCTTTTTGTACTATATTGCTTTTTTAAAAAAAAGTCTTCTTTCTATAATGTAGCATTTGGGGTACACTATTTGTTGTAGTATTTTAGGTGTGATATATTTTGTAAAAGGTCTATTCTTATAATAAATGATTTGTAGTACATTGAACGTTGGATTGTATATCATCATGCATTTTTGTCTTTATTCAATTTAATGATTTGTAGTATATTAGTATTTTTATTAGAAAACATCACTTCTTTACTTAAATGTATGTAAGTACAATAAATGCTTTGTTGAGTACTTTATTTGTAAATGGTCATTTCTCAAAATGCTTTATGAGGTTTTATTTAATGTCTACAGAAAGAATGATGACTTTAAGTAAGTCGACATTCTTGAGTGGGGATTAAATAAATAGTTATTTCTTAAATGCTTTTGAGGTGGTATTTAATGTTTACAGAAAGAATGATGACTTTTAGTAAGTCGACATTCTTGAGTTGTATAAAGTAACTAAAGTCTTTTTCAAACACAATATAATAATATTAGTTTTCTTATATAGTCAATTCAAGGTAGACAATTTTGTATTATGACTTAAATTCATTTTGTCTTTTTCTTTCATACTTGAAATCATTAGTTTTTATTTCTTTTCAAGTTGCATGTTAAAAGGTACAATTAATGCTTTTGAAATCATGAGCTATTCTATCTTATCAAAATACCTTTTTCATAAAAGTTTGTAAGAAAGTACAATGATTAGTTTTCAAAAAGGTGCTTTTTGAAATATCGTATGCTTTTATGAAACATAGCTTTTGTAAATAGATGGCTTTGTATGATAAAGCATGCAATATGCACTATACATCCTTCTGAAGGTTCTGTTACATATGACTCTAAAGAAGAAAAAAATCTTCATCTTGAAGTAGCCGATCTCCTTGGATGATCTTCAAGAATGAATGGCCCATCAAGCTTTTTCTTCAGAAAGTATAATTGCACCAAATATTGTACTTAAGCAGGAGGTCTCCATCCTTTTTGGGTGAAATAGCCTTGCATCAAATACTCGTTAAATACATGACAAATCATATTCAATCATAATATAACATTATCCATGAAGGCATATTATCATATCATATTAAAGCCTATATGACAAAATATCATATTATGTGTCATCAAAACTTAGTTTCTCAACAACATCTCTGTAATCAACCTCTCCTTCTGGATAAAACAACTTTGTAGGATTTTCTCCTTTCTCCATATGCCAATCATCTAAGTGGCAATTCAGATCGTGCTCAAATAACTTATTGTCAATTATACCAAATGTCGCCTTGAACGCATAGCATGCACCAAATTATTTTAACATTACCAATGACTTGCCATAGTGATGACCTATAGCTATGGTAGGAGCAATAATCGGCAAGGTCATATCAGCACTCATTTTGCCCACAACTGAATCGAGCTCTTATTGCACTTTGGTATACCTGCAACGAACATTGGGGCATGGTGCTTTAGACATGCCTTCTTCTATCCCTTCACTCAGATCCCCATTAGACGTGGTCATCCTCACAATGGTTGATAAATAGTCACTCTCAACAACTATAAGAACCAGAGTGTTCAATTTTGAATATTTTGCATTTTACACATAATACATGCTAAATTTGAGGTTGTGGCTTATGTGATCGGCTAGAAAATTTAATTGTGAATCCAATGCAACAAACTGTGCCATAAAATTCCTCATAAATTGACAGGAATTACTATTCTATTGTGTTGGAATAGGTACCTTAATATAGTATCGAGGGAGGACTAATTGTGATGTGTGTCAACCCACATCATGAGTGAGGCAGCTCATGATCAAAGTTGGGTATCCTGTATCTCCGCCATGGTGATGCACATTCAACTACAAGGGATGCTCCAAGGACTCGCTAGGCGCAACTGAACTCGAGTGGCATGCGGTCTGACCCTGCTGACTTGATTTAAATATTATATTGGACATGTAGTAGCTGACAGTGTTTCGCCCTACAAACACATCTTTTCCACCCAGCTTCAGCCATCTCAAACCTCTTAGAGTGGCATAGTAAGCAACCTCACTTTCACCGAACAGGTTGAGGGCAGTCCCTTCTAGCTCAAGTATGTTGCTTGCAGTTTGGATTTTGTATAAATGAGCCCATATACAATTTTGGGTGTAATGCCTCAGTTTTTTAACCCTTTATAATGATGATTATTTAATAATTTAGGACCTGATGATTTGGCAATTTCGACGGATTTGAGGCATTGCTTGGATATTGTTGAGCTATAATATCATGGATTGTTCATTATTTTTGGGCGATTACGAGGTATAGTCCTATACTCCCATGTTTTGCTTGTTGATGTGAAGCATATACATAGAAATTGTGTAACGTACATAGATTCTTAAATTAGGTCTTGTTGAGAAAATTATGTTTTATTGTTGGATTCTAGCATGACTATGAGAAGTCTATGTATTCTTACATATTTTAGAGTTTTAGCCTATTAAATCATGTTTTTAAATGCTATGATTTTGGGGTAAACTAAATGGAATTAGAGATTTCCTATTTAAGTTAGCACGATCTTATATTTTATGAAATTATATGCGATTTTGAACCCGTAAAAATCATGTTTTCTGAGAGAGATGAATGCTAGTATAGTGATTTCGTGATTACAGAGTGAGGAATTTTGATTTAAAGTTTTAATATGTTGTTTCTAGCTTCGTTATGCTTGTAATTTGGTTGAGTTTAGATATGTCGATGTATGAGACATGATTTTGTGCCCATTGGATGTGATAGGATACCAAATCTTTAGAGGATTTGAAAAAAACGTGATAGAATACTTATAGTTGTGTTTTTCTCAGGGTGTATTGGGGTGTTGTTTTGCCCGCAATGGTGGCAAAAAAACTTGAAAAGGTTTTGTTTTCTTATGATGGAACTTGGGGTTTTAGCAGTTATGGGTGGCAATACATGCAAGGTTCGCAATACGTACATGATTGCATAAGACATGAACATGTATATCAAATTTGGGGTATTGACCCTAAGTGTGACTTGTGTAGGCGTTGACCCGTGGTACCGAGAGAGTATTGTTTGATGCATAAGCATTGTAACTAAATAATAACAAGCTACACTAAATGATTGTTTTAGATTTCTAATGTTTGTGACTGGAGCTAGCTTGTCAGATGTGAACATGCACACACCAACCCTATGGGAGTTGTTAGATAGTTGATTGAGTTTCTATCTTTCAGATCCTAGGGATCTATTCCCCACCTCAGTAGCTTAGGGGACACTGGACTCTAATACTTAGGTTATAGGTGAAACTGTCGTAGTATGCCTGGTAGTGCACTACGTTCATCACAAGAAAAGGAACGAGGTGTCTCAGATTATGGATCCCAAGTAGAGAGATGCCTTGATGAAGGGTCTCGAACTTTGGTGCAAGTGTCATAGTGTTCTTACTCAGTTACGTCGTTTTTGAACTAAAAAGAACTGATTTGAGATGTGTTGGAAAAAGAAAAACTTGGTTTGTGTAGAAGAGGACTATTTGCATATGAGCATATTGAATGTGGTATCCTGCATATATGATGCTTGGATCTTAGCTACTCCAATATTGGATATTAAAAGAGTGGCAATATGGGATTGAGATGAAAGATGCATGATGAATGATTGAAATTGATGAAGCATGAACTCGATTTGTCAGGTGTTGACCCTTATGTGCAATGTATTGGGTGTTGATCCGTGGTATCGAGCATGTATCTTGAGTTGGCCTTTGTGTTGAGTATCGTTGTGTGTATCACATCTTGGCCTAGGTATCAGAGTGGTACTTTGTAGTCCATTGATCATGCATACATTTTACATGTTTATTCATCTTATTATATGCATGATCCAGTGTAAAATTGCATTAAAAACTTGTCTTTATTGTTGTTTTTGAGAAATTGCTTTAAAACCCAATTTTTGGAAAAAATTATATTTTTCGATTCGAACTTGTGTTTTTAGGTATTTTTATTAGATAGAATTTTTCTAATTCATAATTTAGTTAGATTAGGACTTACTTTATTACTTTGAATTAGCTTTAGAAAATACCCCTTTGAAAAACACATTTTTAAGAAGGGACCTATTTTGGAAAATGAAAAATATTTTGGACTCCTTTTGAAAACTTTATTTTTAACCTAATTAGGCTTATAAATAGTAGTTTTGAGGCCTGAAAAAACATTTTTTCTAGCAGCCCTCTTGCCTCCCTTGACTCTTGCCTCCATCTTTCCTTCTCCCTTCTTCTTCTTCATTCTTAGCCGATTTCTTTTCTCCTTCTTCTTCCTCTTATTATTCTTTATTTCATCAATCCTCTAAACCCCATCTTCATCGGCTTTTCTTACCTTCTTCATCGGGGAGGCGTGTATGCAGCTGAGATCAACCACTTTCTCCTCTCAACCAATTCGTCAGAGGTGATCCACAAGGTGAGCTTCTTCTCCCCCATCTCCGTAGTTTAGGATCATTCATGACATTTAGCGTAATCTGATTTTCATTGCATTTAGCCTAGAGTAATTTTGTTTTATCAAAATAAAAAAATAAAAAATCGTGTCCAGCAGTGCAGAGTTAGAATAGAACATATTTTTGTTTATACAACATAGAGTCAGATAGTTAAATTATGTGTTCTCTTTTATAAAGTATTTTTGTGTTATTTTTTTTTCTTTTGTTGTCTTAGATTAGTTTTATCTTTGTTTCTTTAAGAGAACACGTGATGCATATCTAATGGAAATTTGGTTCACCAGATCGACATAGTTCGATTTAGTTATAATTTAACCAAACTCGACCTAGTAGTTACTGAGTTCTGGAACTCAGCGTGACTCCATGCTGTTGCGTGTTCCTCTTAGTCTCATTATAATCCTGTCAAGCAATTAGATGATTAGAATCGATAAGGTCAATTAGTTTTCTTTTCTTTTTGTTTCCTCACATCTTTCTCAGCTCATGTATTTTCTATTAATTAGGAGTCTTACGTTATTTTAGTCTATCTTTGATTGATGTTAATTGAAGCTTGTAGATTTAGTAAATAGACATTAGGCAATTGATGTATATATAGTCAATTTGATTCAGCATATTGTTTTTTTGTGTTCATTGTATTCAATGAGATTATTTTGCTAGCCTTAATTATTTAGGTATTTCATTTATTTACATCAACAGTAGTTTAGTTCTTAGGTCAATTAATCACTAGGAGTACTCCATAGTGAAATGTGTGAATCCAACGTGAGCACTGCAAAAGTCTATCACCTGATGGATCGGGCCAGTTGATGTCTTTTGAGCAGAAAAGTTATATGATTTTTTTGAAAACTCGTTGTTTAGTCGGATCATAAATCTTTTTTATATGCAGCATCGGTTAATAATTCAATTGTTTAACGTAGGTTAGACTAATGTGTTCTTGAATTTGATTAGTTAGTTCTGTTTTGTTTTGTTTTATGCACTAGTTCATTAGCCATAGTATAATAAGTATTTTTTGGATACACGGTAGACATAGGATATATTATTTAGTTGTGCATAATTAATATCAAGTTACTTTTAACATGCAGGTCAGTTATTCATGGCTGAATGCATTCAGCTGTAGCTATTGTTTATCTCAAGTTGGTTTGATTAGATTAATATAGTTATAATTAAGTGGTTTTATATTTGTGTGTTTTAAAGTTTAGTTGTTTAGAATTTGTTTTAGTGGTAAGACTTGATTAGACTATTAATTAAGTAATTTTAGTTCATGTTTCTCTCTTGAAGTAGCAGTAGTCAATTGGTAGAACTTATACCATGATTAGCTAGATAGTTTATATCGCATGCAGTTAGTTGATATTTAATTAACTTAGATTCACAATTTTCTATATTGATTAGTTAGCTCTTTCTTCTTTGAATTTAGTTTAGTATTCATAAGTTGTTACATTAGTTAGTTTCTTGCTTATAGATGGTTTGTTAGACGTTAGTTATGCTATTTCGTCCTGTAGTGTTAGGCTATTACTTCTTATTTCAATCTTTGTTTTGTTGAATTTTGTTTAGTGCACTAACCTATAGATCTTGTTTAGTTTGTTTCGTTTTTGTTGTGCGTGTTTTTTTATTTTTGTAGGGAAGCATTAGATGTGTGGTAGAACCCTTTTTGTGCCCTCAAAGTACCCTATGAGGTCCTCTCAAGCCCCCAGAGAGCCCTTTAGTAAACCATACAAAAGTGTTCAACCTAAGTACCTAAAGGGTACACTGAGGAAAATATAAAGGAAAGCAAATCAATCAAGAAGGGACAAGAAGACTCGAAGCACTGAAGCCTTTTCTTTTCTTTTTAGATTAGGGTTTTATTTCTGATATTTACTCATTTAATTGGGTCTGTAATAAGCCATTTATTTATTTTGTTTAAGCCCTTTGCGTAGGGCCGTACTCCCTTAGTTAGTTAATTATTGAATTAATTTTTTTTATTTTGAAAATAAAGAGTAGTTGTGCGAGCCAATTTCTATATTTTTCGTGTTTGGCTTTCACTTGATTTTGATTAAAAATATTGTTTTAAAAAATGTTTTTATAAAACTCACACCATTCATACCTGAGAGTACGTGGACATTATTCCTGTGCTCGTACCTGAGGAGCAGTGTGAGTTTTGGCCTAGGGTGTCAGTACCTAGAGGGTACACTATTCGGTTCATTGCATGCTATTTTTTTTTTTTGTAGTTGTGTCTTGGCCAAGATATTGATATCATAGTAGTGTGATATATGAAGTGTTAGCTTAGGTGCCTTAACCACGAGAATACAATGCATGAATGTATATTATGCTATAGTGGTGAGCTTATAGCAATTGAATTGCTCCATTAGATACCAGTGAGCCTTGTTTGGATTGTCTTTCTCTAGATTGAGTCAATTTGCACTTACCTATATATGTCTTGAGTTTGAAAGTCTACATTGAAATTATTCATTGAATTTGAGATTGTTGAATTTGGGATCGACACCAATGTATGAGAATCGACTCTCAACTTGTGTTGTGTAGCCTGTAGGTCGACCCTTGTATTGAGAGGGTTGACTCTTCTGTGTTGCAGTTTGTGGTTTAGAGTTGAAGCTCGACACCTGTTAGTGAAGTGTCGACTCTTCCAGTGTTAGGATTTGAGTTTTGGCCATAATGTGTTTTCCAATTGTAGATGCTTGTTATGCTAGTCTTATGATTCATGTTAAGTGTCGAATCATGCTGGGATATGTTGTAGTCTCATCTCAATTTACTTTGATGTTTTCAAGTAATGTAGGCGGGCCCGATGGTTCCACATAGAAGACTCGATGGTTTCTGCAGACTGGACCAGAGACTGCTTCTGGGAGTTGTTTTGGGTTTTTGTACTCTGTGTACAATTGTTGTGGTGTGTAAACTCATACATTGTGAAATGAATGAAAAGTATGTTTGTGACAAAGCTTATGTATAAATTAAATTTTTTGGGTAGTGACCTGATGTCGAAATGGTATGTTAGGATTAGCTTAAGGTCAATGTCGAAATTATACGTGTGAACATAGTAATGTTGACCTATAGCTGATGTCATAATGGTACATAAAGAAAATGATGATTTTGCAAAGATGTTAAAAGTATTTAAATATTTGAGGTTTTGGATTGAAACTTGTGTTTTGAAAAAGGGCTTTAAAAAACAAAGTTTTTCCCTGAGATTGCTTTTGAAAAAGAAAATTTTAAAATAAGTTTCTAAAAAAAAAATTGGGTGTTACATTGGAATTGTGTTTCTTAATCTGGTTAGTCATCTGCATCATCTCAACAAGCTTCTTCTTGAACTTTTTGTCCTCCTCCTTGATGTATTCACGATACTCTTTTATGTAATCAATGGGTTGAATTATTTTGGAGTCCCTGCTTTGAAGTCTCAATACTATTTCTGGTGCACCTTGATAACTACGATTGTGAACCTCTAGTTGGGACTATGTTATGTTGTTATTCAACTACGCCAAAGAGCCAAATCATAGAATCAATGCACGTTGATACATCAAGGCTTTATTCGAACCAGTGATACCACTCCAATGTATCTTCTTCTAGATAGATAGAGGCAATGAAATTTTTTTCTATTTCTTGGGTCTGCATCACCCAAAAATAATGCTCAACCTGAAATATCCAACTGGTTGGATCCTTGCCGGTGAAGGTGAAAATTTTGATGTGGGGTGGCTTCATGACTCCAAGTCAAGCGTTGTTGGCCTGTAGGATAGACTACTTTTGGTCTAAAGTTCGGGTGGTGAAGAGTGTTAGGCTAGGATTTAAGGCTGGCTATGGGCTTGGTTGATTGGTGGAAGGTCTCAGGTACGTAAATTAAATTTTTATGGGTTTTAAAAGGTCAAAAATAATTAATTTTTGGGACTGGTTACTACGTTACAGGTTCAGTATGGGATTCAGGCTCTGATAGTTTCCAAAGATTTGACCAAATCTCAACGGTCTGGACAAATTTTAGGGATCCGTAAATTGGGTATGAAAGATAACAGTTATAGGCTCTTATTGTTAAATTTTTAGGATTTTTGGCTATATGGTTTATCCTAGGAATTTTTGAAAGTAGTCGGTTAAAAATCGGTTAGGATCCAAGCATGGTTTATGGCAGGGTTTGGTAAAAACACGATATCTACAGATATTAAATTGATTTTCATGATATGTAATTTGGGTTTGGTCTAGGACAAATACGACTAGCTAGGGTAATTTTTTTGTAATTTTTAAGATTATCTTACAGAAAAACAAATTTTGAAAATCGGATTGGGTTGCAGGTCTGCTGAATCTTCCTCGAAAGAGTCAAAATGAGTCTGCCTTCCGAACGTTGGATCAGAGGGATCTAATATCGGATTTGAATGAATAAATACTCGATTTAGAGGTACAAAATCTGAATAATCTGTTACCAAAAGTACAAATATAGCACTGATCTTCTAAGATCACTTGGGGTGAAAATTTGAATGGACGGATCTGGGGTGAATACTTTGGCAGAACGAATTCAACTGGGACGAATTCCCTAGATCGGACCAGAAAGTGTTCGTAACATATAGGCGTCGAGGGGCAAGGGTCCTAGCCTTGAAATTTTACGCTGCCGGCATGACGACAGTAGGTATGGCAGGCTAAGCCAACGCGACCAGGTCTTCGTGCAAGGTGCAGTTTCTTCGGGTTATAAATAAAAAAAAAACATGTCAAGAAGGGGAGGTTGAAAACGTGGTTGGACCAAACCGGGTCCGTTGTATTGGAAATCAAAGAATGCAACTGATAATGGATCAGATCCAGACTATGTCAATGCAGGATCGATCCAAACAACCTAACATGAGTCTTCCTGCAATCTTTCATACATATATATGATATATATGAGTTACTCATAGTCATATAATAAAAACAGACTTATTACAAATACGTTCCGGTAGACTGGTTTGGAGCAGACTTGAGATTCATCCAAACCCAGAGAGAGAGAGAGAGAGAGAGAGAGAGAGAGAGAGAGAGAGGGTCAGGTCTTTTTATCACGCTTTTTTAGTGGTGGAATATCCTGCCTTGCTAGAAAAGGTCTCTCTCTCTCTCTCTCATGCCGTGGTGTGCATCTTCTGTTTTTCTGTTCAGTATCTGTTACGAGTGGAAAAAATTGAGAACCAGCAGATGTTGGTATAAAATATTTTTATTTTTGACAGAGAAAAGTAAAATCTAAGCCCAAGAACAGCCAAAAACGTTCTCTGCTTCACTACCAGAGCCGTTACTCGCAATTACTCACAAGAAACAAAAACGTAAGTCTCTCTCTCTCTCTCTCCATATTGTTGGACCCCGTTTTATATTTATTTCTCTTGACGCTGATGATGATGCAACACTTGCCTCTCTGTTTTTTGTTTCTTTCTCCCCTTTTCCTATGCTGGGTATTCTGCTAATGGTTGAGGGAGCGACCTTGGTTGCTCCTAAGCGATTGCATGTAGTTGGTTTGGGAGTTGAGGGTGGTTTCTTCTTCTTCTTCGTTTTTCTTTTTTTTTATGACGAGGAACCTTATTAGGGACATGGATCACATAATGGGCCCGTGAAAAGCGGTTATGGGTGGTTTCTAAGGGGCCTTTTTTCACACTTATAAGATTAAGATTTGGGCATGTCGGGATTTCTGGTTGTTAATTTAAGGCACCGGAGTTGAGTTGAAATTTCTCAGCACTCTAGCGCTGCTGTTCGCCACAGGATGATTTCCATTGTTTTTAATCCGCTTATCCTCTTGGGCAATTTTGTCTTCTGCCTATTATGTAATTCTGCTTCTGTTCTGTGTTTGTTTGCAATGGGAGGTGCTATCTATGGATTAGTAATGGGAGGGACAAGTCTTCAGCCCGAGAAAACTGCTTCATACTTTTTGTTCTTGTATTCCACGATTGTTGCCGCGAAACTGTGATGATCTCTATCATCTCTCTGTCTGTACGTCTCTCTTCTTTAGTGGGGCTGCTTGCCACAATCTTTCACATCTTATCTCCAGTGTTTTAGCCTTTCTAACACGGCATTTGAGTAAGGTACATCATCTAAAATTTTCCGACTTGCATACTTTTCTACTTGATTGCGACCGTTCACATTGTAAGGCCACACAGATTCCAGTCATTATCACCTGATTTTGGATTAAGATAGAGCAGGTGCCTCGTCCAAAAGAATGGAGATTTTTCTGGTAAATGGGTTGCATATTAGGCTCTGTTTGGGAGCCTTGAATTGGAAGTGCTTTGCGGTTTTCCCTTGTGCTCTCATGCTCTCTGCCGTTTGGGAGTTGTGGTATTGCCAAAATACTGCTGCATTAACAATGGAGTTGGCAGCCCAAACACCATTCACAAGAGGATGTTTTGGCAACACCATCCTCAACACCACATTTTGGCAAAACATAGAAATAGTGTTTCCATCTCAATTCAAGGCTCCCAAGCAGAGCCATTGGCAGCCATTTGCATTAAATGTCATTGGTTCGAAAATAATAAGGTTTGCACTTCTCGAAGGAAATTGGATTTGAAGTGTGGGCTTTAGAAGAAAAGTTGGACCTTTTGAATCCAAACTTAATCTTATCATCCTTATCTGGTGCCTCATTGGAATATTTAAGCAGATTTCCCAGTTATAGTGATCATTTTCTTGATGTGGAGGATTGTTTCCTACCAAGAGAAAATTTATTTTTACACTCCCGACCACCCATCTTACCACATCTCACCACCACCCACCACCATCACGACCACCCTCCTCCTCTCTCTCATTTTTCACATTTTCCCACTCTGTTTTTCTCATGCTACACAAACAAGCAAAAAAACTTTCTTTTGGAAAACTTCTCATAGGCAAAACTTTCTTTTCCTATGAGAGCTTTTCTCTCCTCCAAACGTGCCCTTGAGATTTTGTCAAAAATTGTGGTAATAGAAGCAGCAGAGAGAACTGATCTTCATTGTCTTTTTCCTTTTATTGAAAATGAACTCCATAGTTTCAAAATCATGTGTTTTTGTGATTTTGCAGGTATGTTCTGAAAAAGGATCAAAGAAATAATTAACAATGTTGACATATTTTGAAAAATGATTTCTGGTTCCATATTCTTCTTCTTGGTTTTCTAGGCTAATCCTTGGTAAAGGAGTTTGTGGAGCTTGATTTTCACGGTTTTGTAGCATTGACTTTTAGATGCCTTTTCTAATATGCTTCGGTACTTGTGTTGCTAATCAGGGGCGAACCCAGAAATCTAAACTAGGGTGGGCACATATAGCTGGGTGTCAACTGGTCAGACCTCCATGGCTGAGTCCAAAACCGGATCCGACTATGAGGTTTTAGTGTCAGCTCTGGATCTGGATTTTCTTGGATCTTTTATAAAAAAAATCATGCCTGAATAGGATAAAAATTACACAAATGAAACCGGATCCACACACTGTAATTTTTTTTTTAAGTTTTTACATTGAAGATTTGTGAATCTTAATTAGATCCAGGTTTAGTATAAAATTTCATAAATCATATCTAACCCATTTAATCAAACCTTATGGGGCCGACCGGAATAGTTAATGGGACCCCTTCCCTTGTTATCAAACCGTGATCCTACCAAATCTGATAGGGTTCAGGGTCGGGTCATACCCAACTAGGGGTGGCAAAACCTGACACGACCTGCCAACCCGACCCGTCAACCCGCCTCTTAGGCGGGTTCGGGTTTGGAAAAAATGAACCCGTTTAATAAACGGGTCGACCTGCCTAACCCGTTTATTAAATGGGTCGGGTTCGTGTTAGGGGTATGCCAACCCGGCTGACCCGTTTAATAAACGGGTTAGGCGGGTGGGTCAACCCGCCAACCCGACCCGTCAACTCGCCAACCCAACCCGCCGACCCGCCAACCTGACCCGCGAACCTGAGAACCCGTTTACCCGACCCAACTCATTTATTAAATGGGTTGGCGGGTCGTGTCGGGTTACCCGTTTATTAAACGGGCCGGGTTCGTGTTTGCCACAACCGACCCGTTTAATAAACGGATCGGGTTCGGGTTGAGGTATGCTGACCCGCCAACCCGACACGATTGCCACCCCTATACCCAACCTGTCCACACCCCTAGGCACAGGCACTACGAATGTATGTGAGGCAGGTTCGGGTCGGATATGTGACTGATCGAACCTATTTAATCGGATTTGGTAAAAAGATTTAAATCCGATTGAAAAATCTCAGATGCGAATTCAAGTTAGGTTTTTAAACATGATCTAATCGAATCCTTGGCATATTTCAAAAATTTAACACTAAAGGGATTTGAACTTGAGACTTAAGGTAAAAAATGTAACCACATACTCATTTATACGGGTGTAATATGTATTAGATATTATATTTTAATATGCAGTAAAATTGTCAAGGTGGGCACTGCCCACCCTGACCCGAAACCCTGTACTGGCCTCTACTTAGCTCTGCCCCGGTTGCTCTATCACATTGGTGCAGGTACGGGTATGAGTGGAGAGCGTACTACTAGGTAAATTAAAAAAAATATGGATATGGGGACACACCATGAAAGAAGAGACTATGTCATTTTAAATATATGAAAGGTAAAATGAATATTTTTAAAAACTGAAAAATGGAGGAAGTTTAAATAAATAAGAAATAAGAGGGGGTTGAGATTTTCTTTTTCCCCTTTTATTATAAAAAGGGTAGGGGTACCTCGTAACTCCCATCCCCATCACCCGTCGCTATTCTACACGAAGGAGAATGAGGAGGAGAAGATGAAGAAGGTGGAGGCAAGGAGGACCCCAGCCCTACCGCCTCTCTCCCTCAATATAGAGTTGGTCAGGCTAGCTTCTTCAGTTTGATTAGAGGATACTTGGATTCATGGAATTGTTCTGATGTTGGCATTTGGGTGTTGATTGATGTGTTAGTCACAATGCGCACACATGCACAAGATAGAGCAGGGTAAAATTGTGCAGCACTTTGAATTCATTCATTCTCCATTTGAAACTGATCTTGAGATGACTGAGTATGTTTCTGCAACTTCTCAGATGTATGTGTTTTTTGAGCTTATGATCTAGAAATGATTTTCTGATGCATAATTGCCAATTGTTTCAGTATTTTCTCCTTCAAATAATAATAGTTGCATTGATGATGCTTGCAACAATTACCTAAGTTCTTGGCCTTAGATGCATTAGCAGCAGAAGCCAGTCATCCAACTTTGCCTTCTAAAGAAAAATACTTGTTGGTTATGATTTTTATTTTGGTGAATATTACAACCTAAACTTACATCCCTATGAAAATTGATCGGACCTGTTTGACAGGTTAAAAGAAAACTGTGTATTATATAGTGTAACATATGGATGACTGGCCAAGAATGATAGTAAGCAAGCTTGCACCAAAACCTACAAAACCTGAAATAATTATCAAGATGTGTGCTTCAGTTTTTTCCATAGGCTTTATTACCTGCTGAATGGAGTGACAACTCACACGGTAAAGACACTCTGCGTTACATGTGTGCTCTAAAAGGTTCAACAGAGCAGACTGATGAGCTTCACTGGAGAACATGGGTACCATAGATGAAAAGAATGCTCAAGCAATCATACTTCAGCATTTTACAAGTGAAAATGACTATATCCCTGTACTTTTTGCTAGATAAACATAAGAAAAGGATGCAAACCGTGTCACTAGCCTCAGAGGCCTAATGTGACAAAAGTGACAATCCATGCATATTTCTGTATAAACTAACTATATATACCAGATAAATTTTCATAATTTCAACTCCTTTTTTTCTATGCCGGCTATATTTTCATACCATTATCTCTTTTCTTTTCTTCTTTTATCCCTGTTGTATATCATCAGGTTTAAGAAGAATCAGATTCACAGTTTCTTTGTTCTGCTATACAAGTGCAATTGAAACATATTGAGCATATTCTATATATATATATTCTTAGTAATTCATGTGCTATGTAGTCAAATGTGCTAGGCGGTGCCTAGTCAGTGAAACCCAAAAAAGACTACTAGGCAAGACTAGTCTGTGCCCCAATTAAAAAAAACAAAAAGTATATATATATATATATATATATATATATATATACACACACACACACACTAACACAAAATTCATGATATATATTATTACTACACATGATTTCAGCATAATATATATTTATAATCAAAATATTTTATATATTTATGTATACATATAAAAACAGTACATAATATTTGTATATAAATACATATATTCTTTGTTTCTCTCTTTGTCTCTCATTGAACCAAAGAAGAAGAAGAAGAAGAGGGGAAAATAAAAAAGTAGAGGAGAGAAGAAGAAGAAGAAGAAGAAGAAGAAGAAGAAGAAGAAGAAGAAGAAGAAGAAGAAGAAGAAGAAGAAGAAGAAGAGGGGAAAATAAAAAGCAGAGGATAGAAGAAGAAGGGGCGAGAAGAAGAGGGGATCGGAGGAGAGGAAGAAGAGGGGAAAAGAAGAGAAAAGGAAGAAAAAGATGAAGAATAAGAGGAAGAAGCAGAGAGAGAGAGGATCTTCTTCTTCTTCTTTGACAAGATATGTTACCTGTGTGTGGGTACAGAGGGACACGACAATTCAAAAAAAATATGGGTATGGGAACATGGCTATACATATTAAATATAAAATAAAACTTAATATAATCAAAATATATATGCTATATCTAAAATATATATTATATACTAAAAATATAAAGTTATAAACTGAAAATATAATTATAAATTATAAATTATAAATTGAATAAAACTTGTATGTACGGAGGGTAAAATGGCATGTCTGGGAGTGGACGCAGGTCGACACGGGTACGGAGGGCAAAATAGCGTGTCCGGGTACCATAGTTGACAAGAGAGGGCGAGACACTAGGCGAGAGTGAAAGGGCAAGAGAGAGAGAGAGAGAGGTTAAGGTTTTTAACAAAAAACACTTGAAATCACTAGGCTGTTCCATGCCTAGGTGGGGGCAACCTAGTTGGAGGCGACCTAGGCAGCGAAAAAGGGTGCATAGTCACCGCTTTGACTACATAGTTCATGTGCTTGTGATTCTCTAGGTTTGACCTTTGAATGTTTTCTTACATAATTCCAAATGCATGAGAGATAGAGAAAATAATATTAACTAACTATATTTCCATATTTTTTCAACTTTTTTTTCTTATGCCATATATATTTCATGCCTTCATCTCTTTTCTTTTTTTCTTTTATCCCTGTTATTTTATAGCATCAGGTTTAAGAACCAAACTCATGATTTATTTGTTCTGCTACATAAGTACAATTGAAACATATCGAACATATGCCATGTGTATGCAAATGCTACTGTATTTGCTGATATATATATATATATGTATATATATATATATATATATATATATAGAGAGAGAGAGAGAGAGAGAGAGAGAGAGAGAGAGAGATGCTACAGTGCTCTATGAGTACCTAAGTCACACGGACTCGGCTAGGGAGGCGCCGCACCCGAGTCGACACGCCCTGACACGGGTGCGGCTTAGGACATGGCCCGGACTCGGTCAACGAATCGAGGCCGAGTCTGTCCTCATTTTGGACTCGGTCAATGTTGATCAAGTCCAAAAATGTCCAATTGAAACATATCGAACATATGCCATGTGTATGCAAATGCTACTGTATTTGCTGATATATATATATATGTATATATATATATATATAGAGAGAGAGAGAGATGCTACAGTGCTCTATGAGTACCTAAGTCACACGGACTCGGCTAGGGAGGCGCCGCACCCGAGTCGACACGCCCTGACACGGGTGCGGCTTAGGACATGGCCCGGACTCGATCAACGAATCGAGGCCGAGTCTGTCCTCATTTTGGACTCGGTCAATGTTGATCAAGTCCAAAAATGTCCATTTTTAGGGCAAAAAACAAAAAAAAATGATCTTTTTATATATATATATATATATATATCATGAGTCTCAAACATAAGCCCTAGAAAAAAAAATTCCGGGGGGCATTGCTGGCCCAGGGGCGGCCCCCCCTGGATCCCAGTCGGACCCGCGCCTGGGGGAGCCCCTGGAACCCCCCTTTCTGCAAGGGCAAAAGTACAATTTGCAAAGTTTGTAAAAACACTCATGCTGGTGCCAAACTTTAGAGTACAATATCCACATATATGCACGCACACACACACACACTATATATATATATATATATATATATATATATATATATATATATATATATATATATATATATATATATATATATAGCCGTGTCCCCGTGTCCAAAATTTTTTAAATTGCGTCGCACCCGTACCCATACCCATACCCCCACCCGCACCCGCACCCGCACCCGCACCCGCACCCGCACCTACACCCGCACCCGCACCCGCACCCGCACCCGCACCCATGTGACATAGATGAGTACCTACTCCCACATACTAGAAATCATGATTGTAGGTTGTATCTTCTCAATTAAACCTTATGAATGTACTCAACATAGTTTCTTTGATATGAATCATGCTTTAGATAATGTTTTTTGGACATAAAGTAGGATTTTTAAGTCATGAATTTTTGATACATTGTGAGCCATTGATTTTTAAAGGTCTTAAAAAACATACATATATGCTATAATCATTTGATCCAAAACTTGTTTTCTACTAAATAATGCTTATAGATCATATCTATAGGGTCTGATCAACTAAAAAAGTATAAGAAATTTTACAATCTAAAGTTTCTATTAGGTGGGAGTAGGTACTTCGGGAACACCATATCATTACTAATATATATATATATATATATATATATATATATATATAGCATAGTCACCTGTATCGTTAAAGGTAATTTCTCGGCGAGGATATTTCTCGGAGAGATTTTCAAAATTTGATAAATCTCAAGAATATCTCGGGAGTTTAAAAAAATTGAAAAAAATATAAATAACAACAAAAATCCTAAGAAATTAATAAGTTTTGCATTATTTTTCTTCCAAAAATATAAAGAAACATGTTTTAATGGTTTTAAAATATGAAAGAAATAAAAAATTGAAAATGCAAACTTAAAATAAAAAAGATTTTTTTTTCAAAAATATCGTGATATTTTGTCTTATGGCGATATTTTGAAAATTTCAGCAGCTATTACCTTTAATATCGGCTACCTTAAAATATTGGTATTTCTCGCAATATTTTCAAAATATCGCCGATATTGGTGACAGTGATACATACATACACTAGTACAAAACTCGTGCAAAAAGATGGTAGGTATCACAAAAAACTAGAAGAAAGTATATACCAGCCACTCAAAGTCTCATCACACAACAATATAGAGAACAAGTCTCATCACACAACAATATAGAGAACAATGTTAGACACTGAAAGTATGGCTTAATCTCTCGCTTGCAGCTGCAAATAACACACATCTATCAATATCATAAATGAGAAGATAAGCGGAAAAGAAAATAGAAGAAAAATATTCAAATTATTTTTCATTTGAAACACTCACCCCAATAGGTTCTTATCAACTGCAAACTTATTCAATTTTAAGGTGTTTCTTAGCTATGGTTGAAACATATTGAGCAAATGCTACTGTACTTGCCGATATATATATATATATATATATATATATATATATATATATATATATATATGGTGCTATTGAAGGCACACTACTGTTGAGTATAAATTACCTTCTTTTCATAGTTTTTGGATTTTTTTTTGTAAATTGGACCTTGTGGATGAGATTTACATGGTATGCTAATTTGTTTGGTGGAAAATGAGTTTTGAATCATGTGACTCTGACGTGTAATCTGGTTTTTTAAGTGCTTCAAAGAATCAATGGCTCACAATTCACTAAAATTTCACAGCTCAACAAATCAAATTTTAAGATTGAAATAACACAATCCTAGGTTTGATCCTTAGCAAACAAACTATGCTGAACACGTCTATGTGGTCATATTCATTCAATAAAGCTTGAACCTACGATTTTCAACTCAATAGTTCTTTGCCTTCAATAACACTAAATGTGTTTGTAATGCAGTGCATTTGGACCAATCCGACACATGCGAGGAGCTGGAGGAGGATCCACCATTGAAGACCCGCTTCGGGAAAGTATACTCATGCACACTCAAGTCAAAAACGATCTATTCAGGCTAAAATAAGGTATAACGGTATTTTCGTCATTTCACATTTTGTATTTTTGAGATTTTTTATCTTTAATATATCAAAAATCTTTTTAGCTAATTTAGTTTCAATTTTGAGAATTTTTGGAACTACAAAAAACATTTTTGTATTTTGTTTAATTAGGTGTCGGGTTCTAACTCCGCCTGTGTAGTTATACACTGCCGGTCCCAAGCCCGGATAAAGGAGGAGGGTTGCGGTAGGCCTGTGACAGCCAGCATAAAAACTTTGTCATATCCTATGAAAATGAACCAATATGAGAATTTCGTTGGGGCGTTCCCTACTGAGCGACGCGCTGTACTCTCTAGGCCCGGAGGCAGTGATAAATGTGCAAGGGTTGCTAGGTCGTCGCCCAGAAGCGACGCGTCACACCGGCGCCCGGGTGTGGTGTCAAATAGGCAAGGGTTCCCTCACTTTGTTGGACGGGTGGGGGTAAAGAAGTTAGTCCAAGACCATAAAATTAGGTTAGCCACTTGGAACATAGGGTCTTTAACTGGTAAGTTGGTAGAGTTAGTAGATGTTATGTGTAGGAGAAAGATTGATATTTTATGTCTTCAAGAGACCAAATGGGTAGGTGAGAAAGCTAAAGTGATAGAACCTTGGGGATATAAGATTTGGTATACAGGAATAAATAGGAATAGGAATGGAGTAGGGATTGTTATGAGTCGTCAGTTTATAGATAATGTAGTTGAGGTCCGTAGGAAGGGTGATAGAATTTTACTTATTAAATTAGTATTAGGTACGGATATTATTAATATTATTAGTGTTTATGCACCTCAAGTAGGTTTAGATGATTCCATTAAGCATCAATTTTGGGAAGATTTAGATGGAGTAGTACAAGAGACATCTTATGGAGAAAAGCTTTTCATCGGCGGTGACCTTAATGGACATGTAGGCATTAGTAGGGATGGATTTGAGAATATCCATGGAGGCTATGGTATAGGAGAAAGAAATGAAAGTGGAGAAAGGATTTTAGATTTTTGTTTGTCCTATGATATGATCTTAGCAAACACTTGGTTTAGGAAGAGGGAGTCTCACCTAGTAACATTTAAAAGTGGGGTTAATACGAGTCAGATAGATTTTTTCCTACTTAGAAAGAGAGATAAGGGTTGTTGCATCGATTGTAAGGTTATACTAGGAGAAAGTGTAGCTACACAACATAGAGTCTTAATTTTAGATCTTAGAATTAGACAATGCCGCAAAAGGGATAGACATAGGATAGATCCTAGAATTAAGTGGTGGACACTGAAAGGAGCTAAACAAGGAATGTTTGTAGAGCAGGTAGTTAAGGAAGTTGATTGGTGTCTCGAGGAGGATTCAGAATCAATGTGGAATAAGATAGCGGGTGGTATGAGAAAAGTAGCTAAGGAGGTATTGGGTGAGTCTAAAGGCGGTGCACCACTAGGTAAGGATACATCGTGGTGGAACGAGGATGTCAAATTAGCTATTAAGGTTAAAAGAGAGTGTTATAGAAATCTAAGTAAGAGTCGTGATAATGAGAATTTGAAGAAGTATATGTTAGCAAAGAAGGAAGCTAAAAAAGTTGTTTGAAACGCGAGGGCTAAGGTATATAAGGAGGTTTATGACAAGTTGGATACCAAAGAAGGCGAGAAGGATATTTATAGGCTTGCAAAGATGAGAGATAGGAAATCGAAGGATTTGGGTATGGTTAGATGTATCAAAGATGAAACGCAAAGGGTTTTAGTCAAAGATGAGGAGATTAAGGAGAAATGGAAAGATTATTTTGATAAGCTATTTAATGATAGTTATGCTCAAGATCTTGGAGACTTCTCCATTCCTTTTCATGAGATAAATCGTGACTTCATGCGCAAGATTTAAAAGAAAGAGATTGCAGAGGCTTTGAAGAAAATGAAATCAAGAAGGGCAGTTGGCCCAGATGGTATACCTATCGAGGCTTGGAAATGCTTGGGAGAGAAAGGTTTAGAATGGTTGACAAATCTTTTTAACTTGATTTGGCGAACAAATAAGATGCCTAATGAGTGGAGGAAGAGTACTTTGGTGCCTTTATATAAGAATAAGGGTGATATACAAGATTGCACAAACTATCGTGGTATAAAACTCATGAGTCATACTATGAAACTTTGGGAGAGGGTGATTGAGTCTAGGTTGAGGAAGGTTGTCATGATATCGGAGAATCAATTTGGTTTTATGCCTGGAGATCAACTATGGAAGCTATACATCTTCTTAGACAACTTATTGAAAGATATAGAAAGAGGAACAAAGATTTGCATATGGTTTTTATTGATTTAGAGAAGGCATACGATAGAGTACCTAGGGACGTTCTCTGGTGGACAATGATGAAGAAAGGTGTTTCTCTCAAGTACATTAGTATAATTAAAGATATGTATGAAGGAGTAGTAACCAATGTCCACACTTGTGGAGGGGTGACAACCAATTTTCCGATAACGGTTGGGTTACATCAAGGATCTGCTTTAAGCCCTTTCCTATTTGCGATAGTGATGGATGAGCTTACGAGATCAATTCAAGAAAATGTACCGTGGTGTATGTTGTTTGCTGATGATATTGTTTTGATTGATGAGTCTAGAGCTGGGGTTAATGCTAAGTTAGAATTATGGAGACAGACATTGGAAGCTAGAGGTTTTAAGTTGAGTAAGAGTAAGACTGAATATATGGAATGTCGGTTTAGTAAGCAACGAAGTAGTGATGGGAGTGTAGTGAAGCTTGGTGAGCAAGATATACCGGTGAATGATTATTTCAAATATTTGGGATCCATCATTCAAAAGTATGGAGAAATTGATGGAGATGTAAATCATAGGATAAAGGTTGGGTGGATGAAATGGAAAAGTGCTACTGGAGTGCTGTGCGATCGTAGAATGCCATTGCGGTTGAAGGGAAAGTTTTATAGGACGACTATTAGACCCGCTTTACTATATGGTACGGAATGTTGGGCTGCCAAGAGACATCATATTCAAAAAATGAGTGTAGCTGAGATGCGGATGCTTAGATGGATGTGTGGAAATACAATAAAAGATAAGATTCGGAACGAAGAGATACGTAAGAAGGTAGGTGTTGCACCCATTGAAAATAAGATGCGAGAGAATCGTTTACGGTGGTTTGGACATATTCGGCGAAGGCCTAATGATGCTCCAGTTAGAAGGTTGGAGAAATGGGAAAATATATTAGTTAAAAGAGGTCGGGGTAGGCCTAGGAAGACTTGGATGGAGATGATAGGAAAGGATATGAATGCTTTGAACCTCACCGAGGACATGGCGTTGGATAGAAATGATTGGAGGAAAAGGATTCATGTGGAAGACCCAAAATGAATTTCTTTTTTGGTTCATATCGCTGACCCCAATTGTTTTGGGATGAAGGCGTAGTTGTTGTTGTTGTTGTAGGTGTCGGGTTCTACGGATCCAAATAGTTCTAGTACCCGTTAGGATCCATTTTGGGTACTAGAGGGTGTAGGTGTATTATGGGTAGTTTTGTTTTTTTGTTCAACAATGGATCTGGACTTTAGATCTCATTTTATCCTTGGATTTAGGAGACCCAACACATCCATAAGTGAATCTCTCATTGGCCAAGGAAGAGGTGGCCTCTACCAATCCAAGAGAGGCCAACTCATTGGCTTCTCATAGGCTAATGGGTAGGTGGCCTCTCAAGAGGGCTACTCCACATGTTCCATATTGGTCAAGAAAGGAGAGTAAGACAAAATTTGAAAACCTTGCTTTTCATTGGCCCTCAAGTGAGGTGGCCTCACATGGGAGCCACTCAGTTCCAAAGGTTCTTGTCTTTTTCCTTTAAAAGTGAACCCAAAAATGTGGTGGAGGTCTTTTGCTACTTTTCTGAACTTAAGAAAATTTATGGAATGAAAATGGTGAGTTGAACCTTGTGAGGGGAGGCTGGACGTGAGAGGAAGATCGTGAGAGTGAACTCGAGTGTGAAGAGCATGAAGGACGCGCCTTCCAACTTCAATTTGTTCTCCATTTGTGACTATTACCTGATTGGACAGCGTCCACTATTGGAGCTACTGGACGTTCCTGTTTGTGACTTGTACCACAGACGTCGTGGTTTGAAGTGAGCTGCAGAGGACCTCACTTGGAGGCTAAACCATTCCCAACCTTTGGATTGCTGAGTTTGCATTTTCTATCCACCTATATATTGTTCGTTGGAATTGTTTGAGATATACTTAATCTGTTTATGATTAGTTGTAAACTGAATCTAAATGTTTGGTTGTGATTCAAAATCTGGAAAATAGCTAGCCGAATTGATGTTTTCTGTTAAGCTAAAAAATCAAAATCATGTGTTTTGTTCAAAAAATCAATTTTTGTTTTCTGTCCTATTTGTTAGAAAATGACATATATATGTATATACTTGAATATATATATATTTATATATATATATATTTATATATATATATATACATACTTTTCGTAATACAAGAGTATGTATATGTATATAACTATATATTTAAAGTATATACTTATATTCTTGTAATACTTTTTTATTTATTTATTTTTGTAATTTTATTTCTTTCTTATTTTTTGTCTTTTTGTCAAACAGTCATAATTGACTAGAGCTGTTGAACTGTCAAAACAGCCAACAGCCTTTTTGTCAGGTTCTATCAAACAGTCAAAATGTTGAGTGTTTGAATAGAGCTGTTGGGCTACTCCCAACGGCTCTAATTAGAGCTGTTGGGAGTAGCCCAACAGCTATTTTAATAGCTCCTCTCATGTAACCTCTCTATAAATAAGGGCATGCTGCCCATTGTAATTCATATACAAAGGTAGAGGGTTTTACCTCTTACATATTCAGATTCAAGTGCATTTATGCACTATTCTTATGTTTGTGCTGTGGAGCATTTTGTATGCTATTTTGGTTTACCATATTGGGTGAATGTATGTTTTGTCAAGTTGTTTGTAGACTTGATTGTGTGAAAGATTCTTTACATGGTATCAAAGCTTGGTGTATGATCAACCGTGCATTGGTGAGCTGCCTCGTAAAGCGTGCCTTCTTTCTTTCGTGATTGGTGGTTCCTTTTTTTTCTTTGGATTCATCATGGGTGAATTTTTTCTGCACAATACAAGCAACTCCAACTTCATTCCGCCATTCAAACTTGAAGGAAGCAACTATAACATTTGGGCGGGACACTTGGAGACATTCATCAAGGGTCAAGGTTTGTGGGGATTTGTAAGAGGTACTATTCTTGAACCCACTCCCAAAATTACATTAGGTGAAAATGACGTTGAGACTAGTCTTGAAGAAAAAAACAAAGCCATGGAAGAATACTACAAAAAATTAGATGAATGGGAAATGAAAAATGCCAAAATTCTTTTATGGATGCTTAGTGGAGTTGAGACAAAAATTGCCTCAAACCTTTTGTGTTACAAAAAGGCAAATGAAGCATGAGAATATCTTAGAGGTATGTTTACCGAAAAAAATATGGCTCACAAGTATTATCTCCAAGAAAAAGTTAGAAACATTAAACAAGGAGATAAGAATATAAAAGATTATTTTATGGAGTTATCTTCCATTTGGACCCAACTTGCCCAATTTGAACCCAAATGGGAAGGAAAGTGTATAGAAATGCGGAGAGTTCAAGTTGAAGAAGAGAGACTTTTCGCTTTTCTCTATGGTTTGAGACCCGAGTTTGAACAAATAAGGGCCTCCTTGCTATCATCTTCATCACCTCCTCCTATTCATGAGATTCTCACTAAACTTAGTGGAGAAGAGACTAGGCTAAACATGAGTAAAAATGTTAGTGTGCTTGCTACTTCTAGCAATGGTCAAGAAGAGTATTGCGCACTTGCCGCATCAAAACCAGGACACTATATTAAGCCATATAAACCTTCTCATTTTAATAAGAATCGAGGAGAATCAAAAATCATTTGCCATAATTGTAATGAGCCCGGTTATATTAGGCCTCAATGTCCTAGATACAAATATAGGCCTCAAGAAAAGCGTGTTGCGGCTGCACCATCAAAACAAGATGAAGATACTTTGAATCTCAAAGACCTCACCAAATCATTATCTCAACTGACGGAGGCATTATAACCACTGCTTAAAGGATCTACCTCAGGAGCGGCCATTGCAACCTCTTCTACTCCTGGTATGTGCTCTTGGCTTCTTGATTCAGGAGCTTCTTTTCATATGACCCCACATAGATCTATACTATCCGAATGTCAACCTAATTCAAATGCATCATTTGTTTCCACTGCCGATGGTACTGCCTTGGAAATAGAGGGTGTTGGAATTTTTAAAAATGATTTGTCAAAACATAACAACTTTTATATTCCGAAAATAAGACTTATACCAAAACTTCATCTTAATCTACTTTCTGTTTCTCAAATCTCGGATCATGGATGTGATGTCATTTTCTCATCAAGTAAATGTTGGGTGCAGGATCGCCAGTCCAGGAAATTGATTGGGGAAGGTTCTAGGCAAGGAGATCTCTATTATATGGATTTCCTTTGTATTCCAAAGGAATCATTTTGCAACACTGCCCAAACAAAAGACATACGGACTTGGCATCATAGACTTGGGCATCCAAATATAAGAAAATTAAATTTTGTACCTATTACCAAGAATCTTTGTAAAGATAATTTTGAATGCAAAGAATGTTTACTTGGTAAAATGACAGTCTTGCCTTATGGTCAAAGAACTTTTTACTCCTCAATGCCTTTTGAATTAGTTCATTCGGATGTATGGGGTCCTGCTCCTGTAGCCTCTAAAGGCGGATTCTCCTACTATGTTGTGTTTATTGATGACTTCACTAGATATTGTTGGATTTACTTTCTTAAGTATAAATCAGATGTATTTGCAACCTTCAAAACATTCCATAACATGATTAAAAATCAATTTGAAAGTAAACTCAAAATTCTCAGAACTGACTCTGGAGGAGAATACTTGTCAAATGAGTTTAAACAATTTTTAGAAAATGAAGGAATTTTACATCAAAAATCATGTCCTAGAACCCCACAACAAAATAGAGTTTCAGAAAGGAAACACAAACATATTATGGAAACTACAAGAACTCTTCTTATTGCTAAAAATGTTCCAAAAAATCTTTGGGCTGAAGCTGCATTAACCTCAGTATATCTTATAAATAGGATGCCTTCCAAAACTTTATCTAATGAAATTCCTTTTGAAAAATTATTCAAATATCAACCTGACTATCAAAGACTGAGAATCTTTGGTTGCAAATGTTATGTTTTGAATGATAAAGGAGATAAACTATCTTCTAAAGCTATTTCCTGTGCGTTCATTGGTTATTCAGAAACACAAAAAGGATTTAAATGTTATGATACCAAAAATGATAAACTTCTCATTTCAAGGAATGTTAATTTTGTTGAAAATGAAAGTGGATTTGAAGAAAACATGTCGGAAGACATAAACTCTGATTATTCTTTCTTGTTCAAACTATTGTCTAATGATGAAAATATTTATGTAGAACCTCTTATTGAAAATAGAACAATAGTTGAACCAATAGTATACACTAGAAGAAATCGAAATGCATTCAATGAAGGTGTAAATCAAAGTAATCATGAAGCATCAAAAATTCCTTCAGAACAAACCACTATTCGTAGATCAGAACGAACCTCAAGAATCCCAAATAAATTTGTGTCTTATGATTCATTCTCTCCTAAACATAGAGCATGTCTTATAGCTATCCACTCATATTTTGAACCCTCATGTTACAATGAAGCAAAAAATTTACCTGAATGGATAAAAGCTATGCACATAGAATTAGAAGCTCTTAAAGATGCTAATACTTGGGAAATTCTGGATTTACCTATAGGAAAAAAGACAATAGGTTGTAGATGGGTTTTTAAAGTAAAAACCAAAAGTGATGGATCCTTGGAAAGGCATAAAGCCAGATTAGTTGCCAAAGGATATTCTCAAGAATACGGAGTAGATTACGAAGAAACTTTTGCTCCTGTTGCCAGGATGACCACTGTTCGAATGCTTGTAGCTATTTCAGCTATTAAAAATTGGAATATATTTCAAATGGATGTTAAAAATGCATTTTTAAATGGGAATCTCAATGAGGAAGTATATATGGATATTCCACCTGGATTAATAATTCCTTCAGGTAAAGTGCTTAAATTAAAAAAGGCATTATATGGCCTCAAACAAGCACCTAAAGCTTGGTTTGATACTTTTAACAATGTTATTACAAGGTATGGTCTTAAACCATGCTATACTGATACAACTTTGTTTATCAAGAACTCTTCTGCTGGTATTATAATTTTACTTTTATATGTTGATGATATGTTAATTACAGGTAGTGACAAGGAGGGAATCAAGAAAGTAAAATAATTTTTGAAAAATTCTTTTGAAATGACAGATCTTGGGTTTCTAACATACTTTCTTGGTATAGAAGTTTCATACTCTAACCGAGGATACATATTGTCACAAACAAAGTTTGCTTCAGATATTATTGACAGGTCAGGACTTTCAGATGATAAAGTTGTTGATACTCCAGAGATTGTTGGAATGAAAATGCGAGCCGATGATGGAGTTCCTTTGGACAATCCAACTCCCTTCAGACAGTTAGTGGGATCTCTTATGTATTTAAGTATTACAAGACCAGACATAGCCCATGCTGTACATATAGCCAGTCAATTTCAACATGCTCCAACATCAGCTCATATGAGTGCAGTCATGAGAATTATTAAATACATCAGAGGCACTATAAATAAGGGAGTCTTTCTGTCCTCTTCTTCCTCCTTAGATCTTATTGCATATTCTGATGCTGATTGGGGAGGAGATCCAAATAACAGGCGCTCAACAACTGGTTTTTGTATATTTCTAGGTGAATCTTTGATTTCATGGAGGTGCAAGAAACAACAAAAGGTGTCATTATCATCTACAGAAGCTGAATATAGAGCAATGTGACAACTACTACTATGGAAGTCGTGTGGCTCAAACAACTGATTTCAGATATGGGGATTCACCTTCAGAATCCTACAAGATTGTGCTGTGACAATAAGAGTTCGATATACATTGCTCGAAATCATACATTTCATGAAAGAACTAAGCATATAGAGATGGATTGCCATTTTGTTCGTGAAGAATATTTGAAGAAGACTATTGATCTTCCCTATGTGACATCAGAATATCAACTTGCTGACTTCTTCACCAAGGCACTATGCTCACCAAGATTCAACTTTTTACTTGACAAACTTTCGGTGATTTCACCATAAGTTTGAGGGAGACTGTTAGAAAATGACATATATATGTATATACTTGAATATATATATATATATATATATTTATATATATATATATATACATACTTTTCGTAATACAAGAGTATGTATATGTATATATATATATATGTATATAACTATATATTTAAAGTATATACTTATATTCTTGTAATACTTTTTTATTTATTTATTTTTGTAATTTTATTTCTTTCTTATTTTTTGTCTTTTTGTCAAACAGTCATAATTGACTAGAGCTGTTGGACTGTCAAAACAGCCAACCTTTTTGTCAGGTTCTGTCAAACAGTCAAAATGTTGACTGTTTGAATAGAGCTGTTGGGCTACTCCCAACGGCTCTAATTAGAGCTGTTGGGAGTAGCCCAACAGCTATTTTAATAGCTCCTCTCATGTAACCTCTCTATAAATAAGGGCATGCTGCCCATTGTAATTCATATACAAAGGTAAAGGGTTTTACCTCTTACATATTCAGATTCAAGTGCATTTATGCACTATTCTTAAGTTTGTGATGTGGAGCATTTTGTATGCTATTTTGGTTTACCATATTGGGTGAATGTATGTTTTGTCAAGTTGTTTGTAGACTTGATTGTGTGAAAGACTCTTTACACTATTTAGACCCTGTCGTGGTGACAGAGTCATATCTCCCTGGTTATAAGTCTATTTCTCACGTTCTTATGTTCGTTGGAAAGGAGACGAGTATGACCACATTTCACATGTCCAGCCCGTCTTCAGATTCTGTCTCTACAGCCTCTGAAAACAGACCTCAAACAATGAGAAACAATCATTTTAGTGACTTTTTTTACCAGAAACACTCGATCTTTGATTTGTATCTCAGCATCCCGGTGTTGAAAATTCATGTTTTTTGGCTCATTGAAAAAATGAGAGCTAGATCTAGGTTTGTCCAGTTCTGAGTCGGGGGCCGAAATCCCCTCTGAGGTTGTCGTTTCTCTTATCGAAAATCACGCTGCAGGGTTTTTCCTGTTCTATGAAACAATCAACCAGTCTGCATTCCCAGAGGCTTATCTCTCCAATCGCTCATCGAATCGTTATGATTCTGGTGGCATTGGAAAGATAACAAAATCCTCCTTTGTTATTTTTTTTGTTTTTCTCGATTTTTAGCACAAGTGCCCGGAAAATAAGTAGTATCAGCTGGGCAGGTGTAGCAGCTTTTGTTCAACATTTGTTTTAGCAGCGTCCCCAGGGTCATATCTCGGCACCCGTTTGTCAATTTTCGGCGTGCCATACGCCGTTGGAAAGGCCTTTTTATCAGCTGTCTTTTCTCTGTTGGGAGTTTTCCCGGATTCTGTCATTTTCTTAGTAAAAAATCAGTAGCAACGCCTACTGCTAAATTTCTGAAATTAAATTGTCTCGGAATATATATATATATATATATATATATATATATATATGCTGTTTCATGGCTGAATATAGTTATTTTCAGAATCTATTAAATCTGATTTGATTGTGGATTGAATCGGAAACTTGTTTAAATTTAGATTTAATACGTGAGCCGTATTTGCATTTTTATTGCACGTTTGGACTAACCGGCGTCGGAGATTACAGGAAGGGATTTCAAAAATTGGAGAATCAATCATAGAAGTGATTTCCTTGCAGGTTGAACTATTTAATCACCCAAAGATAAAATTGAAAATTTAATTTCTATTTTTTGTGCATTGATTGTTTGTCCAAAACCCATGTCTACACGCGAAGTCGTTTCTGCATCTAAACCATACGTTTAGAGTGCGTTTGTGAACCGACCCCATAGTCATTTCCATCAGTTTGTGTTTGTGGTTATCCAGGGGCTTATTGTTGACTGTTTTCTTACGGAATTCTAAATGGTCGAGGCAGAAAAAATGGCACAAAATTTATTTCTTATGGTCATCTAATTTGGTCTTAGGCCTCTTGGCGTCCTTACAGAGTGATCTGTTGTAAGTTGTATTCCCTAGCTCAAGTTAACAACTGCTAATGACTGAAAAATACATGCAACGAATGAGAAATACCTATTCTACCCCTATTAAGTCTACTTACACTACTAAGAAGAATACCAATAGGTATACCTTAAATACAAAAGAAAGAATACAAAAAAATAAGAATACAAAAAGAAATACCAATAAGTATACTTAGGTACACACAACAAATACAATGTGATATTATATATCTTAACAACTACCAACATTCACTTTTAAACTTTTTATTAGATTTCTGATGAAGCATTATATACCTATTTGTATTAGTCTTCATCTATGTCACATGGGTGCGGGTGCGGGGATGCGGCACTTTAAAAAAACATGGGTGCGGGGGTGCGGCAAAAAAAAAATCAGACCCGGGTCGGATTCGGATCCAAACCCGTGCTTATTTAAAGCACGCAGAGAGAAACCCTCCCCCACGCAGAAGTAGATCAGGTCATGTTGAACATGAGCGTTTTTTCTCATGCACACATCGTGGCCGTCAGTTTGCATTTTGGATGAATGCCACGTGGTTTGTTGACTTTTTTGCTTTTTAAAATGCAAATCGGATGGCCAAGAGCAATAACGCTCATGTTCAGCATGACCTGATCTGCTTCCCCCTCCCCACGCTGCTCACTCTCTCTCCTTGCTCGCCTTCTCCCCCTGCCGCATGCTCCCTCTCTCCCATTCGTTTTCCGGCCACCTGATGCCGGCAAGCCCCACGTCCGGCGAGCCACCTGACGCCGGCAAGCCCCACGTCCGGCGAGCCACCCGACGCCGGTCCTGCGCCCTCCGGCCCCCTTTCAGGTGGGCTCCCTCTTGCCTCTCTTCTTCTTCTTCAGGCGCGCCTCCCTCGACATCCTTTTTTTTACATAAATCACCCTAGGTGTGTTGACTGCACCCAGGGTCGGGTTGACCGCACTAGGTGCCGCACCCGCATCGCGTCGACGCGGGTGCGACACCTGGTTAGCCGAATCCCTGTGACATAGCGTCATTGTAGTTGAGACTTCTTTATACACTTCTTTGAAACCTTCAAAAGTTTCAGTAAATTGCAGTTTCAGATTGAGATGTTTTGAATTCAAAATTGGCTTCCTTTTCCTCTGTGGATTTTTTTAGTGCATAATGTGATGGTGTTGATCTTTGAGATGTGTCCAATCTGGGATGAGTGAGCCCTGTGTCTGACACACCTGTGCTTCACCGTTGTTGCTTGCTGTGGTTATGATGCAATTCATGTGAATTATTTCTGTTTGCTTAGAGGGTATGTCATTGAAGTTGGAATTGAGATATCTTAATTCTTTCTTTTCCTCATTCATCTCCCTTCTCTGTTAGAGCAGGCTCACAGCTGAGTTCAGGGAACTCTCTACTGCCTTGGTGAGAGGTGGAAGAAGAGTCTATCAAAGCATACAACAAGTGGTGGTTTCAACAGGAAACTGCTGATTTAAGGGGTCTCCCAGTACTCTTTCAAAGCATCCAACATTTAATGGGGTATCTTGGAATTGGTGCAAGCATGGAGGTGAGTTGGATTTTTGCTTTTTTTCTTTTGAAACAAAATGGTACATTTAATACTTGCAAAAAGGAAATGAGGGGAACTAAAGTTCCTATATATTTACTTTTTGAGGATTTCATTTCTTTGACATGCAAACATGCACAGGGTTGCATATATACATGCATAAACCTGTATCCAATTGGTTAATATTTATGTTTCAGACGGAACCATCAGACTCTCACAATGCTCACATAATTGAAATCTCTGGAGAGATCCCTGCAGTAAAGTCAAGCCAGGTTGGAAATAAGATTTGTGGAGGTGCTGCTTGTGGGTTTTCAGACAGTGCAAGTGGTGCCAATGATACAAAAGAGCGACATGCCTCCATGAAGAAACTATGGATAGTTGTGGTTCTTTGCATTATTTTCATGACTGTAGAAGTAGTTGGTGGAATTAAGGCCAACAGTCTGGCCATATTGACTGATGCAGCACACCTACTTTCAGATGTTGCAGCATTTGGCATCTCACTTTTCTCCTTGTGGGCTGCTGGTTGGGAAGCTACACCTCGTCAAAGCTATGGTTTCTTCCGAATCGAAATTCTGGGAACCCTCGTCTCTATACAGCTAATTTGGCTTCTTACTGGTATACTTGTTTATGAAGCCATAGATAGGATTGTACATGATGGTGGTGCTGTTGAAGGTAGGTTAATGTTTATAGTTGCTGCCTTTGGATTGGCTGTGAATTTTATCATGGCTCTGTTGTTGGGTCATGATCATGGCCATGGACATGGTGACATCCATGATCATGACCATGGCCATGGTCCTACTGTAAATATGCATCATCATTTGGTTCAATCCAAGCATGAGGAAGAACATCATCACTCCAGGCATGGTGGATTCCACTGTGAGCATGGAGGAGACAAACAAAAGGGAAAAGACCACAAGCATGAGAGTGAGCATCACCATTCGAAGCATGAGGAAGTCCACTCTGAGCATGGAGAAGACAAACACAAGGGAGAACACCGAAAACATGAGAGAGAGCATAGCCACTCAAAGCATGGAGTCCACTCTGAGTATTCAGTACACAAGCATGAGGGAGAATATGAGCACAAACATGAAGCACAAAGCATATCTGTTCCTTCGGAAGATGATCAACTAAGATTGCCTTTGCTTAGGCACTTTCAAGATGGCTGTTCCACTGATGCGCCACAGAAGTCTGTTCCCAAGGGTAGGCCAAAGTGGAGGAATATTAACGTTCAGGGTGCGTATTTGCATGTACTAGGAGACTCGATCCAAAGCATTGGAGTCATGGTTGGTGGAGCTATCATATGGTGGATGCCTGAGTGGCGGATCATCGATCTCATATGCACTCTTTTCTTCTCTCTGATTGTATTAGGGACGACAATTAAGATGCTGAGAACCATTCTGGAAGTTTTGATGGAAAGCACACCAAGGGAGATTGATGCCGAGAGGCTGCAGCAGGAGTTGTGTCAGATGGAAGAGGTAGAGGCTGTCCATGAGTTGCACATATGGGCCATCACTGTTGGTAAGATTCTATTGGCATGCCATGTGAAGATACAACATCATGCCGATGCCAATATGGTTCTAGACAAAGTGATCGGCCACATTCAAAGAGAATACAACATCAGCCATGTAACCATTCAGATTGAGCGATGAATGGCATGTTCATAATGATCATGGTGAGGCTGATAATGGTTCTGCTGGCTTTATTTTCAGAGAAAATGTTATTTTCTGTTTATCTTTTCTCTTCAATTGACTTTATCAGCAGTAAGATAGTGGTAAATTCTGAGATAACTTGAGATCTAAAGCTCTCAAATGAAAATTTTCTTTCGTTTGTGAACACTTGAATTCAATGCATTGCTTTCAGATAAGGCAAACATCTGGGTTCTAGTCTGAGCACTCTCCCTTCTGAGGCAGGGAATGGGAGATGCTGTGCATGTGATATCTGATGTTCAAGCTGATTACATCAGTCACCGGGATGGGTGTTGATCTTGAGTCCTCTGCTTGTTTGATTCTGTTTCCTTGACTGATGTATGACTTTTTTTTTTATTGGCAAGCTGGGGTTAGTCCGACCCCTACCACTTACAATTAGTGCGATTCACATTACATATCCAATAGAGAGGGAAACCAGTCTGGGGGCTTATCCTTCCAGAGCCTATCACGGCCCTCGAACCGGGGCCAGATTATGTGCATACATTTGACATGTTCCATGTTCGGCAACAACTCCGCAACATCCGTTGTCACGTAAATGGAGCGTTCCCTTCCAACCATCTGTTTGTCGAAACCACAATATCTCTTCTGGATGACTCGATAATTAGATACCTACAGTTTGAAATCAGCACCAACATTTCCTTCCAAGCTATCCATTCTTTCCTGCACTCATGCTGATCTAGACGTTAAAGTGGTTCCTCCTTGCCATTGCAGTGTATCTGGTGAATGTTTAGTTCAAGATTAGCAGTTTACCAAACTGGGTCAGTGGAAGATAGTTTGCTTACACATGACCGCCTCCACAAACTGGGCCATAGTTTTCCCAGTAGATGCGCAAACGAGGAGGTACCTCAACACCTCTTCTTTGATTTCCTTGTCAGCAGGGTGCTGTGGGAGAAGACAACTGATCTGGACGTGAAACAAAATCTGCAATCATTGTTCGCCGTAAAGTTCATTTCCAAAAAATCAAGATGGCGCTGAGAAGGGACTCCTCAGATTTTGGTTTGGTTCATTTGGAAGACACGCGGAACAGATTGATTTTTGAAGGATTCTAAACGAGGGCCTCATGTCCGCTAGAGAGAAAAACAAAAAAGCCTTAAAATTCCCCGATATTTTCATGGCTGATTGGTTTCCAGTTAAAATGTTTGTCACCATGGTAGGAATAGTATACCAACGGGGGCTCTGCTTGTCTGGTAGGTGCAGCTAGTGCACGTCACCTTGTGTTGGGACGTTGCAGGTTCAAAACCCAATGGTATACTTGTATAACTGGCAGGGGTCTGCCTAACCCCAGATAGATTTAAAAAAAGAAAAAGAAAAAGAAAAAAAGCAATAGTATATTTTTTTTTTCTTAAAAAAAATCTAGTGGCAGAATGAAAAAACACGTACGTATCCACTGATTGATGAAAGCAAGGTTGTTAAATGCGATGAGGCGAAGCTAGGCGTTGAGCCTGCGCTTCGCCTCCGAGGCGTACGCCTCAAGTACTGAGGCGTACGCCTCTCACAACTGGTATGGAAGTGAAGCGGTGGGAGGGGAGGCAGTAAGAGAAGGACCATGCGCCCAGCTGGTACGGAAGCGAGGGATATGCCGGTCGTCCGGTGGTCGGAGAAGACTGAGCAGCAGCTGCAGCACAGCAACTCCGGTGGTCGGTGGTCACAACTGGTCGGAGGTTGATGAGGGGCGCATCACAGCAACGCCTCAGTACTTTGAGCGTGCGCCTCGCCTCTGAGGCGTACGCCTCTCACAACACTGGATGAAAGTATCAAGACCATGTTATTTTCTCATTCTTATCATCAAATTTAGAAAGTCTGTTCTTAATTTGACAAGTCTATGAAGCACAAGGGCTCCCCTCATCTGGTAGGGGTGACTTATGAATGTCTCAATTGGTCACTGTAGGGCTTGTTTGTTGGCTTGTCTAGAAATGAATGAAATGAACAAACAAAACCAACAGAACACTGGTTTTCTTCATTCCGTAACCAAGTTCAACGTTTGTTTTGACCGTACATGCATGGATGTATTCTAAATGTCCGTGAACAATTTAGACAGTCATGGATAATGGGTCAGATTACTTCGTTTTGGATCATATAACCTGATATTCACCCACCGTTTTACATGTTTTAACAAGTTTATTATAGATTTTTGCCGCAAATGTGGATCTCAAATTGGATCCAAATACCATAACATAAAAAATGTTTAAAATCTAAAATCTCATATTGGATTTAAAAACTAAAAAATATTTAAAATTTGAGTATTTTGAGAACAAAATAAGAATTGATATCTTTTTATATATAAATGATAATGTCATATCACATCTAATTATGAAAATTTATCATAAGAATATCAAACCCTAAAAGCAAATTAATTATAAAAAATCAAATTATTAAATCATAAATGCTTAACATACAATAATATAAAAAAACCCTTAATTCAAACCCTAACCAAAGAAAATTTAAAAAAAAAATCCCCAATCGAATTATAAAACCTTAAAATATAATAAAATAAATCATAAATAAATAAAAAATACTAAACTATAAGAAAAACATCATAAAATTAAATAAAAAACCCTACTTCAAATCCTAACCAAAGAAATAAAAAATCCCTAATCAAATACAATAAAAGTCCTAATCAAATTAACTAATCTTAAAATACACTAAAATAATTAATAAATAAACTAAAAAACCCTAAACCATAAGAAAAAATCATAAAAAATAAATTAAAAACCCCTAATTCAAACCCTAACCAAATAAAAAAAAGCTTATTCAAATACAAAAAAAAAAATCTCTAATCAAATACAAGAAATGCTCTAATCAAATTAACTATAAAAAGCTTTAAAAAAAATTGATTCAAAGCCCTAACACTACAAGAAAAATGTGGATTAGCGACCGACACTATCCGTCGCTAAACAGTTTAGCGACCGATTAACAATGGATAGCGTCTGTCGCATAATCCTAGTCGCTAATTAGCGATAGAACTTATCCGTCACTACGTCCAGATTTTTCCGCGTGTCAAAGAAGAACTCTAATCAATTGCAAGAAAACCCTAATCAAATTAACTATAAGAAACCTTATTTTAAAAAATTTGATTAAAAAACTAATTCAATGAAAAAAAACCTGAATAATAGAAATCAATACGAAGAAGAAGAAAAAAAAAGAATGGTGAAGAAGAAAAAGAAAAATGAAGAAGAAGAAGAAAGAGGTGGAGAGACATAGAGAGGAATAAAGAAGAAGGGGAAGAAAAAGAGAGAGAGAGAGAGAGAGAGAGAGAGAGAGAGAGAACTGTGGCCGGTGGCCTCACCTGGACTGCACAGAGTGTGAGTGAGAGAGAGAGAGGGGGGGATCCCTTTCCCCCCATTTCTAAACGTAACAAGGAGGTGTTACTAAAATTACAATATTTTTTGGATGCGGCGAACGCGTTTTGAATGTTTGCCATGTCCAAAGTTTGTTTCATCAACCTGTTCCCAGCACAATTTTCGTCTGAAATCGTGCGGGGACAAAGGATCTAACAAGCCCACAAGGACCACGATTCAAATGTGTTCATGGACCCTTTAATTAGGGATGTAAACCGATTGGATTAGGGTCAGAAGGATCCTGAGACAGATTTGGACTTGGACGCATATATCCTATATGGAACTTGGATCCAATTGGAGTATATATCCTAATAGATCGACATATTCATATAGTCGGGCCAGATCTTGTCAGACTTTGAGTAGGACTTGGATTTAAAATTGAACTCAGATGCTAGAATGCAACAACTGGATCCACGCCCTTTTAGCATTTGGGTATGCTTTTGCTTATGGAATCTGTGTAAATGCACTTGGATTCAATTGGATATCCAACCCGACCAAACATTTTACGTCCCTACATTTAGTCTGGGCTTGACTTTGGGTCTGGCTAATAATGTACATTTTCACTGCACCATGATGTAAAAGAGGCCTGTTTGACATTCCATCAGACCTTGTGCTGGTTGGTCCATGATGGCACAACACACACACACAACTACGGCTGTCAACGGATCGTGTGTGATGCAATCTCGACCCCTACGGGATCCTATAGGATCAGGGTTTGGTTACAAGGAAAGGGGTCCGATTAACTATATATCCAGGTCGGACCCATGAGGTCCGACTATTTAATGGGTCATGTATGGTTTATGAAATTTTATACCAAACATAGGTCCTAACGTTCCGATTAAGATCCACAAATTTTTATTGTAAAAAACTTAAAAAATATTATTTTACTGAAAATCGTGTCAAACCTACCCACCACACGTTTTATTGAATTTTTGGTATTTTTTTCAAAATTCTTACTGTACATATGTGATCAATATGCTTGTTTTTATAGGAAGCAGTTCTTGGAGCATTTGATTCCAATGCATAGACAGGTTTTCATAAGTTTTAAAAATCAACAACTTACAATTTTTAAAAAAATTTGAGGCTTCGAATACTATTTTTTCTATACAAAATTTATGATCCAAGTGACAATTTCTAGTAAATCAATCATGATGTTAGAATAAAAAAAAACCACCAAAAAATTTATGTTGGGTAAATTTGGCAAAGTTTTTGGTGGGTAGGTTTTATGTATATGGAAAAATACACAGTGTTTCGATAAAACCCATTATTGGATTTTTTATGATTCAATGGCTGGTGGTGGTTTCAAAAAGCAACAATCCAACGTGGCCTTAAAAATACCAGCGTGGATGGAAAATAGTCCAACGTGGACGTATTTTATGATTCTCACAAGTCGAGATTAAATCCTTACCCAACCTTAAGTGCTCTCTCTCTCTCTCTCTCTCTCTCTCTCTCTCTCTCTCTCTCTCTTTATATATATATATATATATATATATATATATATATATATATATATATATATATATATATATATATATAAGGGTTATTTTGTAACGATGCATTAGCTTTTAGCACTAGGGTTGCAAATCAAACGGATCTGAATTGGATCATGGCATGTCCGATTCTAAATCCAAAAATGTCCGAGAAAAAATTGGATTCAAAAGCAGATCCAATGAGGTAACATTGAAGCCGAATATACAATATATGTGGTAAAATTGAATCTGGTGAAAATAATTAAAAGCAAACCTCTTAATTTTTAAAAATGCAACAGATTGGATTTTATCCAAATCCACACCAAAAATAATTTGAATACGATCCAAACCCAATGATAATTTGCTGCAGCAAACCTGAATCTGATCCAAATGTAAATCCAAATCTTACTTTGAATATCTGAATTTGGAAATGACATGTCAAATTTGGACCCATTTTCCAATTATATCTAATACACTTTTCTTGTACTTCGCATTGGCCACATAAAACGGTGGGTATGTGCTAAGTAGAGGAGCAAACAGATTGGACATAATTGGATATTTAATACGAATTAGACATAAAAATGGTGGGTATGTCCCAAATAGGCCAGGGAGCAAACAGATTGGACATAATCATATATTTAACCCAAACCCAACATGTTATACCACGGACTCATATTTGGGTCGGGTATTTATATTCAAATTGTTTCACCTCTTCCTGCTAAATTCTAATGCATGCAACGTGAACCCATTTATAAAGGTGGTACGGAGAGAGAGAGAGAGAGAGAGAGAGAGATTGTTGCTTTTATTAAACCAACACCAACCGTTCGATTAAAACAAATTGAATGATTATGGGTTTGGTACCACCGTAATCTGGTGGTACGAGACACCACTGCATATATAAACTATTGAGCGTAATTAATATATAAAATACATATAATTAAAGTGTACTTTATAAACATTTATAAGTGTTCTACATAATAAATAACATAGAATATTTTACACAAGCAAGCACGTGTTCGGCTCGCCCCATTGAGGCATAAATTGCGAAGCAGGTTATATGTCCCCCCCCCCCCCCGAACAGGGCAGTTAGCTACATCTCATGTTCGGGGTCCCAAAGAGCACCACGTATGTAAGCATGTGCGTCTCGTATCCCCATGTTTGTCAACATTAATTAGCGTTGGAGTTTTATGCGATTGCAAAGACTTAAGTACCCTCTCCTCCATTGGTGTAAAAAAAAATGACGATTCTTGAAAAGGAGTGGTTGTAAAGACTTAAGTGCCCCAAAGATGACTATTTAAGACCCAGTCTCTGCACTGCAAGATTATCCGAGAAAGAAATCTCCCCTGGAGGAGGCCATGAACATCAACTCTCTCACACACTCTCTCTCCCTTCTCTTTCTGCTTCTGTGCACATCCAGCAGAAGATCCTACATTGCTCCATCAAGCACCGACTGACCTGCACATTGACTGTTGTGGAGCCTGATTTAGAGTTTTTACCCTTACAGGAGGAGGGTTTGGGGGCTCCTCCCAGCGTGAGTAGCATCATTCAACTAAATGAGTTGTAGATCCCGATTAAGAGTTTTTACCCTTACAGGAGAGGGGTCTGGGCGCTCCTCCCAACGTGGGTAGCATTATTCAACTTGAAGAGTTGTGGAGTCTGATTCAAAGTTTTTACCCTTACAGAAAGGGGGGTCTGAGGGTTCCTCCCAGCGTGGGTAGCATCATTCAAATTGAAGAGTTGTGGAGTCTGATTCAGAGTTTTTACCCTTACAAAAGAGGGGTCTGAGGGCTTCTCCCAGTGTGGGTAGCATTATTCAACTTGATGAGTTGTGGAGTCTGATTCAGAGTTTTTGCTCTTATAGGAGGAGGGTTTGGGGGCTTCTCCCAGCGTGGATAGCATCGTTCAACTTGATTCGTTGTGGAACTTGATTTAGAGTTTTTGCCCTTATAGGAGGAGGGTTTGGGGGCTCCTCCCAGCGTGGGTAGCATCGTTCAACTTGATTCGTTGTGGAGCCTGATTTAGAGTTTTTGCTCTTATAAGAGGGGGGTCCAGAGGCTCCCCCCGGCACGGGTTCCGGGTGTTGTGGTAAAAAAATGCACAGGGTATCATGGTGAGAAAGACATATTTTTGTTCCAAGAAAGGTTGAAAGAAATCAATGAAAAATCCAACAAGGAGCATGCCAGAATCAAGATGTGGATGTAAAGCGAGAATGGTGTTGTGCAACTCAAATAACACAGAATAATAGGGGTCTGGTTTTTAGTTAAAATGGAGAAGGAAATGACAATAGAAATCGCTGAAAATTTACAGAAATAAACTAAACTCAATAACGAAGACACCACTTTTTACGGATTTGGAATATGACCTTCGGTTAGAGAGATATGACCCTGACAAGTTGGTCCTAATTCGAGTAGCGATTTACAGCGATTTGCTTACTGAATAACATTACAAATCACTATAGTGATTTGCGGAAGACACTAAAAATCACTATAGCGATTTGCGAAAGATACTACAAATCGCTATAGCGATTTGCGGAAGATACTACAAATCGCTATAGCGATTTGCGAAAGATAATATAAATCACTATAGTGATTTGTGGAAGACACTACAAATCGCTATAGCGATTTGCAGAAGACCCGAAAATACTACAAATCGCCGTAGGAAAGCCCGATAACACTACAAATCGCTGTTTGAAGGCCTCAAAAAAATTTGGTCCGAGGGGAGCCCCCGGACCCCCTTCTGTAAGGGCAAAAACTCTAAATCAGGCTCCACAACTCATCAAGTTGAATGATGCTACCCACGCTGGAAGGAGCCCTCAGACCCCCCTTCTGTAAGGGTAAAAACTCTGAATCAGACTCCACAACTCTTCAAGTTGAACAATGCTACAGTCAGTGTTTGATGAAGCAATGTAAGATCGTCTGTTGGATGTGCACAGAAGTAGAGAGAGAAGGGAGAGAGAGTGAGAGGGTTGATGTTCATGGCCTTCTCCAGGGAGAACTCTTTGCCTCCCTTGATTTCTTCTCTAGAGAGAGAGAGAGAGGGTTTTACAGTGTTTTACGGAGAAAGAAGAAGAAGACTTTGAAGAGTCAACGTCATCCTCGACTTTCTGGATGGAGGACATGTTTGTCCTTTTTTTGAACGGAGAAAGAAGAAGAAGTCTTTGAAGAGTCAACTTCATCCTCGACTTTCTGGACGGAGGATATGTTTGTCCTTTTTTTGAACGGAGAAAGAAGAAGAAGACTTTGAAGAGTCAACATCATCCTCGACTTTCTAGATGGAGGACATGTTTGTCCTTTTTTTGAACTGTTTGTTTTTTCTTTTTTGAATGAAGGGCATTTTTTATCATTTTCTCAAACCATCACTTTATGAGAAAAATAGCAAGAAAGGGTACTTAAGTCTTTGCAACAACACCAGAGTCCGATGCAAAGTTATGTCAACATACACGGGAATACGAGCTCCATGTGCTTATATACGTGGTGCTCATTCAAAGCCTCGAACACAGACGTGGGATTCAGTGAATCATCCGGGGGGAACATACACCACCCTCTCCATAAACTGTGTTCAAACTCGGCTTTGTTGAACACATGCATGATGAGCAGAGTTACGAGCTGGGTCCACTTATAAATGAGCCGAAACCTAACATGCCTTATTTGGTTCATTCGGCTGGTTTACTAAATGAGGCACAATGTATGCTGTGCCAGTATAACGCAACTCTTCACTAGCGTGAGCATATTTTGCGCCAGTAAAGTTCCTCTGGCGCCAATAAATAGGTAATTGCTTGTAGTGTGTTCAGACCTAAAAGGAGGTCCAAATGTTGTTAAAAGCTTAAGGATCTTACATTCGACGTGAGGTTGGTTAGCGACTAAGCCTAGCAACTTAACCACAGAAAACGAAGCATCAACTATGCAGGGTCCCAATTGCCCTACCATACAAGGCCCAATTGGGTCTGTGCCCACTGCTCCTCAGCCAACCCATGACATGGTACCACTCGATACGTCCACAATCCGAGATGCAGAGAAAATGAGAAAGGGTTGCAGGGTCCGCAACGATAGGATCGTATCAGAATGATACAGAGGTAGGGATGAGGGACCAAGTGATGGGTCATTGTTGAGGGTCTAACCCGGCACATGGCCTTCCTGACGAGTCGGTATCAGAGAGAACCGGGGGAAATTCACACCGTCAAAAAGGATATCGGGAATTTACACCCATCATCTCATGAAGATTACAAATATTTCACATTTTTCTTTTTCTAAGAATTTCTCACTGACCACAGAAGATTTTATTCTTAATCAATATATCGGCCAAAGTTTTTAGAATTTATCAAATACCCTTTAAACTTTGGGAATAATGGGATAGAGCCTTGGCTGCTAGACCGCCAGTCAAAGGTTCAATTCTCACAGGCATCACTCCTCTGCGCTGGCAGATGCGCAACAAAAGCCTCAAGGGCAGGGGTCCTAGCCTTGGAGTTTTATACCACCTGTGAGTATGGCAGACTAAGCCAACTTGACCGAGTCTGGGTGTGGTTTCTTCCAGTTATATATGGGAAAAGAAAAACATTCATATGTTTTTAAAAGTAGAGGTACAAGAAAATTTTTTTTCGAAAGTATTTTTCTCGAGGTAACATGATAAATTTGACTCAAAGTTTTAATATCAATACTTTGGATGAAGGTAAACTTTGGCTGACTACAATTGATGGCAAATTTGTTTTTGAATAAAAAGCATCAGTAGGTTATATTTTGTACGAAGGATACATTAGGAATACCAATATTTATTAGTGAGTGCTAATCTATGACAATGTTTATAATTTTGATAACCAAAAAACTAATTCATTATTTTTTTTATGACAAAAAACCCTCGCCGAAATGATGCAAAACCCTAAGTTACCTCTGAAAGCTACACTCATGCACTAGGGGGTCTGATCTGTTGTGATCACAGCACCTTCACAACCACTTGGCCATGTGGGCAATCTCATTGTTTCAATGCAACTTAAGGTTAATCCAACATTAAATCGAGGGGAGTAGGAAATTAGAGGCGGTCATTTGTCGAATTCAAGACTTCATATTCTTATCAATTTCAATGAAGTAAATGAGAATATATCGCATGGTCATTGTTCAATTTACCATATTGCCAAAAGAACTAGACTTTCATTTCCCAATAGTTTTATATCCCCCTCCAAACCTTTTGAATTGATCTACAGATATTTAGAGAGGATATCCAACCCCATCCACGTCAAGAGCTTATTATTGACCGTAATCAATGACTACAGTCGATGCATGTGGGTATACCTCATGCGGTATAAGTTTGAAACTTATAATAATTTTAAAGATTTTATTACAATGATTCACACATAATTTCGTAACAATGTTTTAAATCATAAATCTGACAATGGTATTGATTTTTTTCACTACAAGAAAATACGTTGTTAGTGACGGAATATTTCCTTCGCTAGTTAGCGACGACCTAACGAGCAAAAAACATTCGTCGCTATAATGAATGAAGCTTACGAAAATAGCGACGGAATATAGTCCGTTGTCACGTCCGTCGCTAATTAGCGACGGATTTTGCGACATATTGTTTTGTCGTTACGGCCGCAACATTTGGCGACAACGTTTGCGACAAAATTTGTTCCGTCCCTAAGTAGCCACGGACGTGGCGACGAACTATAGTCTGTCGCTCATTTCGTAAATTTGATTTACGTTGGCTTAGCAACGAAATTAATCTGTCGCTAAGTTTCGAATAACCCTAATCCCAGACAACTTTTCCTTTTTTTCTTTCGCTGCTCCCGTCGTTCGTCGTTCGCCGGTCTCACTCCCGTCGTTCGCCGGTCCCACCGTCTGTAGGCCCCGCCGCACGGAGACAGGTAAACGGCGGCGGCAGGGGGTTAACCCTCTGCCGGAACAGTAGGGGGTCGACCCCCTGCCAAAAAGGCAGGGGAGGTAGGGGGTTAGGGTTAACCCCCTGCCGGAACAGCAAGGGGTTAACCCCCTGCCGGAAAGGTAGGGGAGGCAACCCCCCTGCATTTTCCGGCAGGGGGTTGACCCCGATAGGGATTCGACCCCCTGCCTTTCTGGCAGGGGTTTAACCCCCTGTCGAAACAGGCAGGGGGTCGACCCTCTGCCTGCTCAGGCAGGGGGGCGACCCTTTGCTCTTCCAACAAGGGGTCGACTCACTGGCAGAAAGGCTGGTGGTCGACCCCCTACCCGAACAAGGGGTCAGTTAACCTCCTATGTTCCGTAAGGGGGTCGACCCCCTGCCGGAACAGCAGGGGAGTCGACCCCTTGCCAGAACAATCTTTTTTTTTTTGTGACTTCATTTTAAAACAACGTTTTTTGTGTAGATTTTTCAACGGAACCAGCTCGTGTTCAGCCACCTGTGGTAAGTAAGTGACAAAAACAATGCAAATTGGGTAAATACCCATGGTGAGTAAGTGATGCAAGCGTATCACATGTTATTTAATTTATTAGATGTAACACTTTATTGTTCACACACTCACTTAGTTGTTGATATTTAGGGTTGCTTTATTGGAGTTCGGAGATCATGCTGAGCATGATTTTAATGTATGAATATGAAAGTGTTCTTATTTTTGGAGTACGAAGTCTATGCTAGGCATGGTAGTAGTTAGTGAGATATTGAAGTGTGTTTGCTGCAGATACATGTTTGCCATTTGTTTGGTATGAATGATTACGATGTATTGCAATGTTTGATGTAATTGTATTCATGCTTGCATGTAGTTACTTTCAATTTGATTATGACTTCCATGTGAAATTGTATAATGAAAGCATGCTTCAAATAATTGTATCGTGTCATTAATAGTTTGCATATGAAAATATTAAGTTATTAATGCATACATCAAAATTTTTGTTATTGTATGACATTATATATTGCATGATAAATTTGATATTTTTTTCATCGTAGCATTTTGATTGTTCTTTTTTAATTCGTTAGGCTATTATTCGTAACATCATAAGAAAATGACTGCAAACCATGAATGGATATACCGTAGGATAGTGAACAATGAGTTATCACATGAATATATGGATGATGTTGACAATTTTATTGAATTTGCAACGGCAAGTGTCAGTACAGTGGATCCCACAGGTCAGATTAAGTGTCCCTGCAAGATTTGTAAGAATAATCAATTTGTAGAACCTCATAGCGTTAGACATCACCTATACAGGAAGGGTTTTGTGAGTAATTATCAGAACTGGACGTTTAATGGAGAAGAATTTAAAAACGATTTTGATGCACGGGTGAATGTGGTGCACGATAATCCATATACGGATTTGATATTTGATGCCGCAAGAACAAAACTAGGTTCTGCTATGAGTTCTAGTGATGTAAGAACTGTCGTAGATAAAGAATCATCAAACGATACAGCTAGTAGATTTTATGATTTACTTAGAGACGCTGATGAGCCACTTTGGAACGATTGCGAGAGTCACACTATCTTGTCTGCAGTTCTTCAACTAATGAATTTGAAGTCCGAGTATAATTTGAGTCAATCATGTTTTGACCATTTGTGCATGATTGTGAAGAGTATGTTACCCAAAGATAAGAAATTGCCACAAAATGTCTATCGTGCGAAAGTTATGGTCAACGCTCTAGGTATGAGTTACAAAAAGATTGATGCTTGTCCAAATCACTGCATGTTGTATTTCAAGGAGTAAGAAAACAACATATCATGCCCGTCATGTGGGCATCCTCAGTTCAAGCCAAAGACAAGAGGCAATGGTAGCATGAGATCAAATGAAGTTTCATACAAGTCGCTCTGCTACTTTCCTATCACTCATAGATTGCAGCGATTGTATATGTCTTCAAGGACAGCTAAACACATGAGATGGCATGCAAATAAAGTTCGACACGATGAAAACAAGATCACACATCCTGTTGACGTTGAAGCTTGAAAGCACTTTTATAAACAACACTAAGTTACTTAATTGATCGTGATCACAATCATTGTTTATGTCTGTGCGTAGGTCCGCCGTGGTGATGTTAAAGATTAAGTAATATGTGATTTAGAAAATGGTCCAACCAAAGTTGTGCAATGCTATAACGGGTACATCGTAAATGATTATCGATTCTATACAAAAGATTACGGTATAAACAAATCAACGATGAATAGTGGCGTGTGTGTCAAGGGTAGCAACTACGGTGAAAATGAACATGATTACTACAGTGTTATAGAGAAAATAATGGAGTTGACTTAGGCATAAATAAAGGGTAACTTTATTCAAGTGTCATTGGTTTGATCCAACTGCAACAAGACTCGACAAAGCTTCAGGAATTGTGGAGGTGAATCATAAATCCAAGTTTGAAACATATGAACCATTCATATTAGCCTCGCAAGCTCAACAAGTTTATTATACTTCATATCCGAGTATAAAAAAGTCAGATAGAAATAAATGGTGGGCAGTTTGCAAGGTGAAGTCCAAACTATACCCTGAGTATGATCAGTTACAGGAAGATGAGTTAGCTGAAGATAGCGATTACTATCAATCAGATGATGTCTATGACTTCGCTTATGGTCACGATGTTACGCATGATATGCATGTCATATCTCCATTGGCCGATAAAACATTCATAGAGGAATGTGATCCAAATGATGTACCAAGTGGATGGGTAAACAATGAAGAAGAAGAAGAAGAAGAAGAAAAAAAGAAGAAGAAGAAGAAGAAGAAAGTCAAACAAGTGACGAGGAAGAATTCTCAAGCTAGTGAGCAAAATCTTGTAATACAAACCTCTATTTAAATGCATTGCAATACTTGATGTGAATAATTTGAATTATTTGAATGTATTGTAATACTTGATGCGAATGAATGAGTTGTATTGCAATACTTGATGTGAATGATTAAACATTTTATTTGAATGTATTGTAATACTTGATACGAATTATTCGAATGCATTGTAATACTTGATGTGAATGATTTAAATTATTTGAATGTATTGTAATACTTGATGCGAATGAATGAGTTGTATTGCAATACTTGATGTAAATGATTTGAATTATTTGAATGTATTGTAATACTTGATACGAATGATTCGAATGCATTGTAATACTTGATGTGAATGATTTGAATGATTTGAATGTATTGTAATACTTGATGCGAATGAATGAGTTGTATTGCAATACTTGATGTGAATGATTAAAAATTTTATTTAAATGTATTGTAATACTTGATACGAATTATTTGAATGCATTGTAATACTTGATGTGAATGATTTGAATTATTTGAATGTATTGTAATACTTGATACGAATGATTCGAATGCATTGCAATACTTGATGTTAATGATTTGAATTATTTAAATGTATTGTAATTTATGCAACAAATGATTTAAATTATTGCAATACTTGATGTGAATGATTTAAATTATTTGAATGCATTGTAATACTTGATGCGAATGATTTGAATGCATTGCAATGCTTGATGTGAATGACTTGAATGCATTGCAGTACCTGATATGAATGATTTGAATGCATTATAATACTTGTTGCGAATCATTTGAATGTATTGCAATACTTGATGCAAATGATTTGAATTATTGTAATACTTGATGTGAATGACTTGAATGTATTGTAATACTTGATGTGAATTATTTGAATGTATTGTATGACATATGTTATTTGTTAGAATATGGTTCGTGGAGGTTACAGTGGTCGCTCATCTAGTAGTAGTCAGGCCCAACCTTCATCTTCACGGGCTTCTGTGATAGGTATATCATATAGCTAATTGGATGCTTAATTAATTCAAATACGTATTCTGAGAATTTTTAACGTATTTTTTTATAGATGATGTTTCGCCTGTACACGACCCACCTACACCAGTTGATCACACAAGTCATGAGCCAACACAGGAAGCAGAGTCTTCTCAGTCTGGCACAAGAAGACTCATTTGAATAGTGTATATCGATAATCGACCGTAAGTATTTCATTTTCAATTATTGCATATCTTATAAATATTTTATATTGATATTTGCTGTGTACCAATTCATTTGCAGCACAAGGTTTGAGCCACAAGAAGTAGTTTGGGAGATTAAGAATTCACTTCTTCAACATCTACCAGGACCGGTTGCTCAATGAAAAGAGTACCCAAAGGAGGTGTTAGACAAATTGTGGTCCTCATTCACGGTATACAGTTGTTCCTCATAGTTAATGTGTTTCATATTTAATTTTTTTAAGTAATGTCTACTAACTTTCTGAAAATATTTGTAGGCTTCAAATCGCTTCGCAACTACGATGAAAGAAAATGATGCAAGGAAGGTGTGACAGAAGGTGGCTGTCAATCAATTTGCAGACATGATGCACAATATGAAGACTGCAACAAAAAAAGCATCTGGCGTAATAGATGATCCACTACAGTGGAAGGGTCATGGCCCTATTACTATCAGGAGAGATTATTAGGATGAAATATGCGATAAGAGGGCAGGAGATGTATTTCGAAATCGCTCTGCGAAGGCTGCACAAAATCGAGCGAAAATGCCCGAAGCCCATCTACACACAGATGGATCTAAGACATTTGGGAGCCACCTGAAGAAAATGGTAACTCATCAATATATAATATTAATTTTATAAGTATTGTTGCAAACTTGTGAACTAAATCTTTTGTCCTTTAACTTCGCAGAAAGCAGAAAAAGGAGACATTGTACCATATAAGGATGTGTTTGTTGAAACACATAAACGGAAAACCACGGGAGTCTTCGTATCAGAGAAGGTGAGAACGACAATGGTATGTATTTATTCTATTAATAATCATTGCAATATGCAAGTTATCATAATGTTATCATTAATTATTAATGCATACTTTAAACATTATTTTGTAGGAGGCATATGAGCAACAGATGGCAGAGCGATATGACGATGACGCTACTCAGCATCCATCATTTGATCCTGCAGCATGGGTGACTGCAGCAGGTGAATCCAAAAAAGGTCACGTGTTCGGGTTTGGGAGTAATCTGAACACTTCCCCAGTTATTGCTTCTTCCAGTTACGGCTCACAGACTTCTTTCGCCGACATAAGCTCCAAGCAGCAGCCTATTCTTTCCGGTGATGATGTACGCCAGATCATTAAGGACACAATGAATGACTACTTCCATGACACCGTCGCCCCCTTTCTCCGAGATGAGATCAACAATCTTGTGCTGAACAGGGGATCTTCGATTATAGGTCCTTCTCAGGTATAATCACATATTCAGTTTTTTATCTACCTTAGAACACATATGAGCATAATCGAATCACATATATAACTTTTTGCCTGTCTTAGAGCACATATGAGCATGATAGAATCACATATAGAGCTTTTTGCCTGCCTTAGAGCACATATGAGCATGCTATAATCACATATAAAGTTTTTTGCTTGCCTTAGAGCACATATGAGCATGATAGAATCAAATATAAAGTTTTTTGACTGTCTAAGAACACATATGAGCATGCTATAATCACATATTCAGTTTTTTGACTGTCTGAGAACACATATGAGCATGTTATAATCACATATTCAGTTTTTGACTACCTTAAAACACATATGAGCATGCCAAAATCACATATAGATTTTTTTTACTGCCTTAGAACATATATCATTCATGATAGAATCACATATAGAGTTTTTTGCCTGCCTTAGAGCACATATGAGCATGATAGAATCACATATAAAGTTTTTTGCTTTGCCTGCCTTAGAGCACATATGAGCGTGATAGAATCACATATAGAGTTTTTCTGTCTGCCTTAGAATACATATGAGCATGCTATAATCACATATTCAATTTTTTGACTGTCTTAGCACACATACGAGCATGATCGAATCACATATATAGCTTTTTGCCTGCCTTAAAGCACACATGAGCATGGTAGAATCACATATAGAGTTTTTCTAACTGCCTTAGAACTCATCTGAGCATGATATAATCGCATATAATTTTTTTTAATGCCTTAAAACACATATAATTCATGATAGAATCACATATAGAGTTTTTTGCCTGCCTTAGAGCACATATGAGCATGATAGAATCACATATAAAGTTTTTTTATTGCCTTAGAATACATATGAGCACATGATAAAATCACATATAGTGTGTAATTTATTTCATTATATTTTGTTTATCAATACTGACTGTTCTTTTCTTGTGTAGGCTGCTAGCGATAATCAGCGTAGCGGAGCTGAAGGAACAGATAAAGGTAATGAACAAGAAGACACACAAAATCTTGGCGATGATTAGAGAATTGTGTTGAAGAAGTTCTATTTTTTTTGTTTCCTAATTGTAATTGTTGAATTGTAAATAATTAAACTTGTTAATTTTAAGGTGAAACGATTAATTGTTGTAGATTCCTTTTATATGGAATTTTTTGTGTAGTTTGTTTTTTATTTACAGGAAATATAAATTATACAGGAAATATAAATTGTACCGTTCTCGGTATTTAATTTTCAAATAATTTTTTTATTTTTTTTTTCGTGTTTGCGACGGATTAGCGACAGAAACATCTGTCGTTATGCATATAAATCTAGCGACGGCTTAGCGACGAATGTAAATCCGTCGCCAAGCCGAGGTCGCCATTTAGTATTGGCGGATTGGCGACGGAATACATCGCTCGTTATTCTGTCGCAATTAGCGACGGACCTGGTGACGAATTTATTCTGTCGCCAGTTAGCGTCGAAAAATTCGCGACGTAAGCATACCGTCGCCTCGTCGTCGCTAATCTGTCACTAAGCCTGTTAGCAACAGATTAGCGACGGAATGTGGTCATCGCTAATCCACTGCTCTGTTGTGGTGTTTTTTAATGATATGCAATCATATCTTAGAGAGAAAAGGATTAATCATCAACATATATATTTTCTCTCTTCTCTCTCTCTTAAAGGGGGGGGGGGATTGCATGTCACGGAATGGGGGTGTTGCTGCACCACCTTCCGTGGAATGCACTGCCCCAAAAGAGTGAAATCGGACCCCCACAAGAATAGTTTTTGCAGAAAAAGGAGGTCCAACATACATTTTGGCATGCCATGAAGGAAAATTCATGATCTTCTGTTTGTTTTAAAATTTTGTGCACCACAAAAGTGTACGCCCATTGATGTGTTTTCATAGAAAATACCTATTTTCCGTGACATGCAAACACCCTCTTAAGGTTTGGGACCTTTGGGTTTGTAGTACTCTAGGGATCCGGGTTTCGATCCTGCGGTAAAAGAATCTGGGTTGGGTGCAATCACATGGTACAAGATTTGTGCACTAAGCACTTGATTGCATCCATCAGGCCTTGCGCCCCCACAACTGACAGACCTTGTCCCAAGATAGAGGTTGATCATGATGATTAATGCACACATATTTGTGCAATCAAATTGCACCTGATCTTTTCACGCGGTAAAGCTGGGGCCATGGGATCGTGATCGACCCTTCATGTAGGACAATGATAACGTGGTACAGGGAAATGCGCCATGGGAAAGGGCACCCATCCCTCCCTCAGATGAAGCAGGTACCCTAACATAGTTAGCTTTCGATATTACGTGAGGAACATTTTTCTACTTATTTTTAAAGTTGAGAATGACTAACCTTTTGGCTCTCGAGATTGTGGCTCGTGTTGCTTACAAATTGTTCCAATTCCCGATTCAATTGGTTTTTTTATCAGGTTGATAAAAATGAAGTAATAATCAATGTTGTCAGTATCAGAATTCTACCTGTATCGTTTGGTTCAATGTTATCTGTATCGGTAGGTACGATAAGCTTCACCTGCTACTTTTAACAAATTATACAAACAACAACAACTACGCCTTCATCCCAAAACAATTGGGGTCAGCGATATGAACAAAAAAAGAAAATCATTCTGGGTCTTCCACATGAATCCTTCTCCTCCAATCACTTCTATCCAATGCCATGTCCTCGGTGAGGTTCAAAGCATTCATATCCTTTCCTATCACCTCCATCCATGTCTTCCTAGGCCTACCCCGACCTCTTTTAACTAATATATTTTCCCATTTCTCCATCCTTCTAACTGGAGCATCATTAGGCCTACGCCGAATATGTCCAAACCACCGTAAACGATTCTCTCTCATCTTATTTTCAATGGGTGCAACACCTACCTTCTTACGTATCTCCTCGTTCCGAATCTTACCTTTTATTGTATTTCCACACATGCATCTCAGCTACACTCATTTTTTGAATATGATGTCTTTTGGCAGCCCAACATTTTGTACCATATAGTAAAGCGGGCCTAATAGTCGTCCTATAAAACTTTCCCTTCAACCGCAATGGCATTCTACGATCGCACAACACTCTAGTTGCACTTTTCCATTTCATCCACCCAACCTTTATCCTATGATTTACATCTTCATCAATTTCTCCATACTTTTGAATGATAGATCCCAAATATTTGAAACAATCATCCACCGGTATTTCTTGCTCACCAAGCTTCACTACACTCCCATCACTACTTCGTTGCTTACTAAACTGACATTCCATGTATTCTGTCTTACTCTTACTCAACTTAAAACCTCTTGCTTCCAATGTCTGTCTCCATAATTCTAACTTAGCATTAACCCCAACTCTAGACTCATCAATCAAAACAATATCATCAGCAAACAACATACACCACGGCACATTTTCTTGAATTGATCTCGTAAACTCATCCATCACTATAGCAAATAGGAAAGGGCTTAAAGCAGATCCTTGATGTAACCCAACCGTTATAGGAAAATTGGTTGTCACCCCTCCACAAGTGCGGACATTGGTTACTACTCCTTCATACATATCCTTAATTATGCTAATGTACTTGAGAGAAACACCTTTCTTCATCATTATCCACCAGAGAACGTTCCTAGGTACTCTATCGTATGCCTTCTCCAAATCAATAAAAACCATATGCAAATCTTTGTTCCTCTCTCTATTTCTCTCAATAAATTGTCTAAGAAGATGTATAGCTTCCATAGTTGATCTTCCAGGCATAAAACCAAATTGATTCTCCGATATCATGACAACCTTCCTCAACCTAGACTCAATCACCCTCTCCCAAAGTTTCATAGTATGACTCATGAGTTTTATACCACGATAGTTTGTGCAATCTTGTATATCACCCTTATTCTTATATAGAGGCACCAAAGTACTCTTCCTCCACTCATTAGGCATCTTATTTGTCCGCCAAATCTTGTTAAAAAGATTTGTCAACCATTCTAAACCTTTCTCTCCCAAGCATTTCCAAGCTTCGATAGGTATACCATCTGGGCCAACTGCCCTTCTTGATTTCATTTTCTTCAAAGCCTCTACAATTTCTTTCATTTGAATCTTACGTATGAAGTCACGATTCATCTCATGAAAAGGAATAGAGAAGTCTCCGAGATCTTGAGCATGACATTCATTAAATAGCTTATCAAAATAATTTTTTCATCTCTCCTTAATCTCCTCATCTTTGACTAAAACCCTTTCCATTTCATCTTTGATACATCTAACCATACCCAGATCTCTCGATTTCCTATCTCTCATCTTTGGAAGCCTATAAATATCCTTCTCGCCCTCTTTGGTATCCAACTTATCATAAACCTCCTTATATACCTTATCCCTTGCGTTCCGAACTACTTTTTTAGCTTTCTTCTTTGCTATCATATACTTCTCCAAATTCTCATTATCACGACTCTTACTTAGATTTCTATAACACTCTTTTTTAACCTTAATAGCTAATTTGACATCCTCGTTCCACCACGATGTATTCTTACCTAGCGGTGCACCACCTTTAGACTCACCCAATACCTCCTTAGCCACCTTTCTCATGCCACCCGCCATCTTATTCCACATTGATTCTGAATCCTTCTCGAGACACCAATCAGCTTCCTTACCTACCTGCTCTACAAACATTCCTTGTTTAGCTCTTTTCAGTGCCCACCACTTAATTCTAGGATCTATCTTATATCTATCCCTTTTGCGGCATTGTCTAATTCTAAGATCTAAAATTAAGACTCTATGTTGTGTAGCTACACTTTCTCCCGATATAATCTTACAATCGATGCAACAACCCCTATCGCTCTTTCTAAATAGGAAAAAATCTATCTGACTCGTATTAACTCCACTTTTAAATGTTACTAGGTGAGACTCCCTCTTCCTAAACCAAGTGTTTGCTAAGATCATATCATAGGACAAACCAAAATCTAAAATCCTTTCTCCAATTATACAAAAAATACAAAAAATAATTTTTTTTTATATTATTTTAATGGTTTTAACATGCTATGATTGAAACATAATATTTTTTATTATTTTTGGCCGATACAGACTTGAGTATCAGTATAAGTCCGATACAGTTGAATGCCCAACGATTCAGGGCTAATACTGATACTGACAACATTGGCTATACAGGCTGATACAACATAGGTAATAATAACTTAATGACGTAACCACCGTGGTATCCCATGTGGTAAGCAATGTCTTATGTCAAGGTGAAGGCCCAGGATTTAATCCCTCAGCCACATGGGCGGCTATTGTTTTGGTAAGAGTTAGGGATGGCAGTGGACCGGGGGACAACGGTCGCCCGCCCTGCCTCGCCCAGTTTGGACTGGAGATGAAGGGCATGAAACGTGGATGGAAGCGAGGATGAAGGTTAAAATCTATTCCGGTGCCGGGATGGACTTACACTTTCCCCCACCCCGCCCCGTCCCCATCTGATCAATCCCCGCCTTTTACCTTCACGTCCTCAATCCTTTAAAGGAATGACTATAGACTGAGGGAAAACAAAGCCCTGCCATGCCTCACCCCCGTTTGGATCAGGGATGGAGGACATAAAACAGGGATGAAGGCGGGGGTGGAGGTTAAAATCCATTCCTGTGCCGGGATGGAGGCGGGGATGAAGGTTCAGATTTTGAAACAGGGCGGGGGTAGAGACCTTGTCCCTCGCCCCGCCCCGGTCCACTGCCATCTCTAATAGGAGTTCACCTAACCCCAACTTACCTTTCAAAAAAAAAAATACTTAAATGACGTAATTTTAACTGTGTATTTTTTAAAGTTTACAATCTATTAAATAAAGCAAAAAAAAGAACAATATAGAAATTTACTAAATTTTAAAGGGTTTTTTTCTAGAGATGTCACTGACCGGGGATGGAGGACATGAAACAGCGATGAAGGTTAAAAATAAAACCCGTGTGAGGATGGAGGCAGGGATGAGCTTACGCTTTCCCCCGCCTCGCCCTATCCCTGTCATTGATCCTCGTCCCCAATTCTTCTTTAGAGATGGCAGTGGATCGATCGGAAACTAGGCCTCACCCCACCTCACCATGTTAATTTGGACCGGGGATGGAGGACATGCATGAAACCGAGATAAAGGCAGAGATGGAGATTAAAATCAAAACCCCTGCGGGGATGGAGGGTAGGATTTTGAGACCGGGCGAGGGTGAAGACTTTGTCCCACGCCCCTGCCCCAGTCCACTGCCATCCTTAGTTTTTTCCTATCCTTTACTTTTCTTGCAAAAAATTAGAGAGCAAGGATGGATTACTTCTTTTGTGGTTTCAATTAACAAGAGAAAATAAAAAATATAACAAAGGATAAATAATGAAATATAAAAAAACCATATTAAATCCAAATGTGTGTTTTTTTTTATATGCAAGTTGAGGTTAGGCAGACCCCTGCCACAACAGCTGCCCAATGTGGCAGAGGGATTCAATCCTGAGCCTTCAGCTTGACACAAGAGCCCGCTTACCACATGGGATACCACCTCTTTGTTTACAAGTGTTTTATTTTTTGAACACATAAGACTGTTATTATATATATATATATATATATATATATATATATATATATATATATATATATATATATATATATATATATTTATCCAGGAAAAACCCTGGTTCAGGTGGTAGGGTTCGGGAGAGATTGACACTCTGCCTTATGGCCTACCTGTGGGCGGTTAAACTCCTTTGGCCCTCACCAGAGAGTTTGTTGCTTTAACTCAAGAGTAAGTGATGTTATTGACCAACGGGGGCTCCACGTGGTTTGTATGAGCTGTGTGTTCACGTCTTCTTGTGGTGGGATGTTGTAAGATCAAATCCCAATGGTATGGTTGAAGGGGTCTGCCTAACCCCAGCTTTCTCTGTCGAAAAAAAAAACAGTGTGGGTCTGCCTAATCCCAGCTTGCCTTACAAAAAAGAAAAAGTGACGTTATCCAACTTGTGATAATGCCTTAAACAAACCCACCTAGCAATGTTTGTAGGTCTTATGAGTAAGGCTGCACATAGATCGGATATGCTAAGATATTTGATCCTAGTCTGACATGTTATTTTCAGATATGGAACATTTAATTAGTAAAATCCAAATATTGGATTTGGATCTATTCAATCGGATTACTTTCAAATTTTGTCAAATTCAAAACAAGGATCTAAAATTGATCCGGATCAAAATATGACACAATTACATTTTTTGGCATGCCAATAGCTAGAGATAATTATTTGAAATTAAAATATAACAAATTGTACTTCACATAAGTAAATGTACACCCTGTGCAATTGCAGATGCAGTTGAGAGTATATATATATATATATATATATATATATATATATATATATATATATATATATATATATATATATATATATATATATATATATATATATATATATATATAACCACATATGTTTGCGGGTATGAATCAAGATTTTTAGTTTTTTTGTAAAATACTGCAGATTCACTGTGATTCATTTGCTAGGAATCAACTGTTGAGTCTTCATAATTGGATTAAGAAATATGATTTTTATAATTGAATATTTTATAAAAATTTTAAGCCATTGATTTTAACCTTTAAAAGATCTTTCTTATACATTGTAATTGGATGATCTAAGAGTTTAGAGACAGAAAGAGGTGCATATACTCGACTCTCAAGTTTCAACCAGTTCACGTAAAGAAGGGGAAAAGAGGAAAAGTGGGGTAAGGCAAAACACTACAACCCCACCAAAAAAAAAAAAAGATCCAGAGACTACCTTAAAAAGGGACACCCAACGTAGTCATGTTGCATCTGTGTTGGTTCCAACCATGACAACCGAACCGATGCAACATGTGCGGAAACATTCTAGTTGATTAACCAAACAAACACATAAAGCAAACCACACGTGTGGAAACATTCAAGTTGATGAACCAACCAAACACATAAAGCAACCACACGTGCCAGGTCTATTATTTTTATTACCACTTGAAGATTACCAATATCCAAAAGCAAGAAGTTAAAACAAAGGAGAAAAGAAGACTACACCTCACCTATTATATATATAAGCCCGTCACCCAGTCCATAGAAAGCAAGAACTGTAAAGTACAAAGAATCCCACGTTTTAATCAAGATGTAGAGAAAAACTATATGAACTTTGTGAGACACATACATAAAGAGTAATGATAAGATGCTCGAGATGAGCTTACACCACCTAGTAGCAATGTATATATATAAATGAAAACCGAACATATTAGGTCTCATTTCTCGTTCTGCTCTAGAGATGTTAAGTGTTTTATGATAAAACTAATTAAACCGTTTGATGTGTTTAGCATGCTTGATTTAGTGAGAATGGATCATATTTTTTCAACAAAGAAAATACATGTTTTATGAGAAAAAAAAACTGGTACCTTAATAGCCATTGATTTTGGGTCATCAGAAAACCTCTATAGAGGTCAGATTCCCTTGATCCAAAAAGCCGATTCCTACTAAACAAAACCTATAGATCACATCTATGGTGTTAGACGTGAGAAAAAATGTCAAAAACAATGATTTTTGAAGGGGGGCAGAACAAGTAGGTGGGTAGAAAGAACCCATTACTCTCTCGTTCTTCCCCATTTTCCCATTCTGCACCCGTTACGCCTATTAAAAGATCACAGTTTTCGATAATTTTACACATCTAACACCATAGATGTGATCTATAGGTTTTGTTTAGCGAGAACCAGTTTTGGATCACCAGAATTTGACGTGTATAAGCTTTTTCAGTAATCCAAAATCAATGGCCATGAAATCATAAGTTTTTTCAGCTCAAAAAAATACATTTTTCATCAAAAAACGTGATCCAAGAGTCGATTCCACTAAATTGAGCATACTAAACACATCTAAAGGTTCAGATCTTTCATAAAGCACTTCAAACTATGGGGCTTAGTTGGGAAAAACGAGAAAAGGACTCATATGTTCATCTCTCTCTCTCTCTCTCTCTCTCTCTCTCTCTCTCTCTATATATATATATATATATATATATATATATATATATATATATATATATATATATATTAGAAAAGTTTTGGATAATGTGATTGCAATGTACAAATAGGTCTTTTTAACATATTCTAAAGACAACAGCCTTAATCGCCGGAGGAGTCCGGCCTATGTACAGTTTTTTCGGCAATGCAAAGATGGATGGTTTTAAATGCGTGATTTTCCTACTCAGAAAACATGTTTTTTTCAATGAAAAAAACATGATACAAGAGTCATTTCCCGTTAATTCGAGCATGCTAAATACATCTCCGATGTTATATCTAGTCAAAACAAAATCATGAGATTGTACCTACAATCAACTATTAAATATAAACTCGCATATAAATATACATGAAAAAGGATGAACATGGTGAATCATGATACTTAAATATTACTCAAACAGTGTGAGGGGACGACTCAAGCTACTGAAAAGGCCAACGAGAGAATAACAAATGAGAATGACGCTTTGAATGGAAAGAAGCAAGGCTTCGGCTTCTTTCAATCATCTTCTGCTGTTCTCTTCCTTCTCTCCCAAAAGAGCACGGTTAGTCTTTTTTTTCTTCCTTCTGAGTTCGACCATTTTACAAAAGCGAGGAGACGGAGTTGGGAAAAAAATTGCAGCATCAGAGCACGAGTTAGCCTTCGTTTATACAGCTAAAAATCTGGTGAACCGCCGTTGCGATCTCATTGGCTGATGCCAGTTTACAACCTTCTTCAATCTGCACAGCACATTCATCTCTTTCGATTAATAAATAATTAAAAATACATAATATTCTAAAAATATCGTGATTTTATCACAATATTTTCAAAGGCGGAGTGGGAAATCGAATAAGCACTATGACAAAGCAACAAATAAAAGTAATTTTGGAACCACCCTATGAAAAATTCTCTACAGGAGTTGAAGACAGATCTAGAACGAAAAAAAAATGTTGTTGGTATGTCCAATTAATCTAGAAATGGAAGAAAAAATTAGAGGAAATTAAACAAAAAAAAAGTTGGCCATGGAGGGAGGAGATTGCACCTTCAGGTTAAAGGAGAAAAGCACAGAGAAATCGACGGTGGTGACGCTGAGGTGAAGAATCGAAAGGTGGAGATCTTCGAGAGCGGCGATGGCCCTGAGGAGCTGGCCCGGTCCCCGGCGGGACCGGACCTTGAGGTTGGCGTGCGTCTGAATGAGGGTGACCTCAATGTCGGCGGCAGCCGATCTGTTTTCGGCCAAGAACTCGTTCCCTCCTCCTCCTCTCTCGATGCAGTCTTCCATGGGGTACTTGTGATTGCAGTGTGAGGAGTAGGTCGAATACTGAGGTGACATGAAGAAACCGTCAAAAGGAACGGTAGTGTCCGGGCAGCATCCCTCCTCAGACCGCCTCTTCCTCTTCTGTGCTTGAAGTGACTGCAGCAGCTGCTCCAGCTCCTTCACGAAATCGATTGCGCCGCCTATGATCGAAGCCTGGTCTCCCTATAACAACAAACACGATCTAAAAATTAGTGGTACCAAGAATAAGTGAGATTGATATGAAGAAAACAAAAAGAAAGAAGAAAAAAGAAAACTTGACATGTATTTACCCAGCATATTGAGTTCATGACGAACATTCAAAGGTGGAAGTCCCTGTCTGATAATAACAATTTTCTTTTCATTCAACCAAAAAAAAGAAAAGAAAAAGCTCACGACAATCAGACAAATTATGTTTAACAAGAAAAGAATTAGTGCGGCTAACTTAATGGGTAGCAGCCTGAAGCCTATTTTTTTTTTCTTTTTTCAATAATCCAAGGGAAAACTCCTCATCACCAACTGTACATTGGCTGACTTTTAGTTGATAAAACCCTTGAGGTCCCCTGCCCACTGGAGAAAATACCCAACTTCAACCTTGCTATAAAGAACACCACCCTGAGTTTCGAACTTGTGACGTCACCTTAACTTGGTGGACATTCACAAGTCGCCCATACACTTTACAACTTTGCGAACAGTGTTTTAATGGTAAATTTTAGTTGGGTACTGTGATATATATATATATATATATATATATATATATATATATATATATATATATATATATATATATATATATATATATATATATATATATATATATATATATATATATGGAGAGAGAGAGAGAGAAAGAGTTCAACACTAACTACTCAATTGGATTCTCTCTGAAGTGAAAAAAATAAAAAAAGCTAGACTAGAAAATTACTTGGGTATTTTGACAAACTCGAAACCACAAAGTTTTGCTATAGCAACCATGGCCGTTTTAAGACTGATTTTTTGCTGGGCATATAATGAAAAAATGAATCTCCAAGAATATTAAGGTTTTTGAGAGCAAATTACAGATGGAGACTTTATGAGAACAAAAACAACCTGCTTCAAGCATTCAAGGCCAAATTTTAGTTGCTGTTTTTGTAATAAAAAAGCATTCAGAAAGTGTGAAGATTTGGGGTACCCTTTGTATGAAGGAAGGAGGCATGAGAGCCCGGAGGGCGCTGAGGTGCTCGTTCATCTGCTTCCTTCTGTTGCGTTCCACGGCAATATGCGTAATCCTCTGGCTCTCCACCTCGTCACTGTTCTTGCTCGGCTTCGAACGCTTCCTCTTCCTCCTCTCCCTCACCACAGTCCCGGTCGCCGTCTGCTGCTGAAACGAACAGGACGTAAAGTCCTTGCAATTCTCCGAGGCGCCCGGTTCTTCATTCCCATCGCCTCGGCGCGGTGGCACCTGCTCCCTCGACTCGGATTTCGCGCAGGACCGAGTCTCCGAGACGTGCGTGACGCAGCTCTCGAGCTCCATCGCTTGAACTCTCGCCTCCATCTCTCCTGCCAAGCTCTGCTGCTGTTTCTGCATACTGAGCAAGAAGGAGAAGTTTTGGTCCGTGGGGAACAATGTGGGATTCCCACTTTCCTCTACCATCTGAAAGAACGCCATGTCTGATATCCTCAAGGATTCCGTGCTCAAGATGGGTGCCCATCCTCCACCATAGCTCAACTCTAAAGGGTGCCCACCCTCGCAGAACTCCACATTCTGATGGTGGTCTCCGAATATCTGCAAGACCAACAGGAAACAGAAGAATAAGCACCTTCTCTCTCTATTCACAGATTTTTCACCCCCGAGATAAGAGACCTAGTCGCACTGTTACGGTCGCTGTGGCGCACCCATTAACCAAATTAGAGAGAGGAGTGGACAGGAGAGTTATGCACATTGGAGCTAACATGCATCCCTAAGACAATGATGAACTCTGTCATGAATATAATGTTAAGCAGGGTGCAGAGTTTCAGACACAAAGGCATATGTCAACGATAAAGTAGAATATGAAGTAAATGCCGAGTTCCCAACACGGGGGAGTCGGAGAAACGTTGGTCATAGAGAAACTCACACAAGGATTGATGATGGGCCCTTGGAGACTCTCCATTAGGGGAAAGCAAACCCTGCTTCTTTCAAGTGACTGGTCTCCTCAATGCCTTTAATTCCCTGCAAAACATTTGGGTATCCGTCGAGCTTCCCCCTGCAATTAATAATGGTGGCAGAAGGACAACACTAAGGCCTCCTGGACCCCTCCCTTTTTTCCCTTATCCCCAAACCTTCTTGAATGGGAGGGTACCCTCTGTTTCCTTTTACCTGTATTGTGTCTTCTCTCAAACTAGAGGTGGTCAAGGAGGCAACACATTTAATGCCTTTGTGCTATCAAGAGGGCAATGGGGATATCCTTCATCCTTGTAACAAATTGGACTATCAAAAGAGAGAGAGAGAGAGAGAGAGAGAGAGAGAGAGAGAGAGAGAGATTTTGAAGGGGGGACAAAAAAGGAAAAAAAAAAGAGGTACGTAGGTGAAGAATGAAGGGGTGAAAAATTAAATAGAAATGGGCTACACTTGAGAGGGGAGTTGTCTGGTTTACAAGTCCCATGCATTATTGGCATGGCAGGTTTGTCCACGAGCGGCGACAGACAGTTGTGGAGACTCACCCCCAAGCGTACAGCACAAGGTCATGGGCTATCTGCTGTGGATCGTGTCATCGTCTGATCACAATTCATTGACATGCACCTCCTAAGACTTAACCCTCCCACGGGGAGAAACAACTCCAAAAAAGAGCCCTAGAAGAGACCACATTCAGTATTATTGTTGATATTATTGGTACTCTTTATTTTATGTGTTTGTCATCACGAGGGATTGCTAGTGAAAATGGCTAATGATGGCAAAGATGTGAGAGAGATCAGGTGATGTGTCTTATATGACCCTTGGACTTTGGTTTCTGAGCAAGCGAGAGAGAAAGAGAGGGGTGGGCTCGGGTATTGTGTGCAGAGAAGGGAGAGAGGTGGTGTTGCTTTCAAGACAGTGGTCTTACCGGTGGTGGTGGTTGGGGGGGGGGGGCATCCTTCGTGGTCGTCTTACTTGAATGATTGGTCCGCCGGTTGATAATATATAGTAGATGAAAGCCCAGCTCGCCTCCCCAATCCCCTCGTGGACCGTGTTTACTTTTTGACGCAGAAGCTTCTTCCCGAGGCTAGACGCGACCTCGCCATTGTTTTGACATATATCATTTTATTCAAGCATGCAGCCAGAGAGAGAGAGAGTGTGTGTGCAACCCAAGGGGTTTGGCGTAGTGAAATGGGGGCCTAAGACTGTGAGACGGGCAGTTTAGGCTCAAATCCCATGAGCGCCATCCTCTTGTACAAGCTAAAGCTTGGCGACTCTTTGAGGTTGATGAGTAAGCCCTCAGAGTCTTACGCCGATATGACCAGAGATCATAGTATGGTAGGCTGAGCCAGGGCAGTTAGACCTCTGAGCCTCGGCCGGGTGGTTTCTCAGTGTAAAGAGAGAGCCGAAAGAAGATCAACAAAATGTTGAACCCATGAACCGAACAACAGAGAAAACAAGAAAACAAAACTAAAATATTTCAGGTGAAAGAGAGAGAGAGAGAGAGAGAGAGAGAGGTGCTGTGGTGGTGGACAAATTATCTTGTTGAAATTAGTAGCAAGAGTAATGTTGTCAGTATCGGTATCGGTATCGGCCCTAATCGTTTGGCCAATGATTCAGGTGAATCAGTCGATACAGATTCTCAAGTGAATCATTCTGATCGGTTAAAAAACAATTAAAAAATATTTCATGTCAATAAGGATGTTATACTTGTTAAAACCATTAAAAGAATATTTAAAAAATCGCCATACATTGGTGACAAGGTGCCACCCTAAGGCCAAGCATAAAGCAATACAAGTAAAAAAAAAAACTAAAACAGACCAAAAAAAAAATCCTAGGAAGGTCGATCAAATTCAAATATGATTTTCAGGCCATTTAAATTTATATCTTTGTCTTAGCTCTCGTTGTATCATGCCAAGGATGATCCCATATACAATAGGTTTGAAGAATTCATTGAAAGTTTGATTGTTCCTTTCAAACCAACTCATCCTCCAAGCTATCAAGAATCAACGCCTAACAAAAACCCATTTGGGGCCTTTCCTATGGAAGTCACGTGTCAAAAGTATATCCCTAAAAGAATGGTTGATTGCCATCGCCCGACCTGACTCCCCCACACTGCTTGTCGTATGTCTCACATGAATTTACAATAGTTAAATAGATGAATTTTTATTCCACAGAGAAAGCTAGGGTTAGGCAGACTCCTACCATTTATACAACCACACCACGGGCTCGAACTTACAACCTCCAAACAAGCGGAGACACCCTCCAGTTGGTAGTTAAATAGATGAATTGACGTCACCTCACTTGATTCACACATTCTCTATTTACTTGCAAGATGAAAGCCCCTTGATTTTTTTTTTAAATGCATCTGTTTGGACCTTGTCCATCATGATTAACCATGCAAACATAGATCATCTTGTTGGGAGGCCCTCGCCCCCAAAGACATAATGCGCGATAACAAGACTTCACCGAGAACCTCCTATCTGAACACAATTTCCATATGATCCTATATTATCATCAATCCAAATAACTAAGTGCTGCTGGTGAGTGAAAGAAAAGATTGCTGCTCACACAAAGTGCTGCTGGTGAGGGTGTTCTGAAGTCAAAGCACCAAGCCTCTTGATTTGACCCCATTGTGGCAACTGAACGGCTTGTTCCAGTCACCGCACTAAAGAGGTTCGAGAATCGATCCCTTAAAGGACTGGTCCTCCATCCAAACGTCCCACAAAAAACTCCTACACCATCCATCACCTAAATCCACCTTTGACACGTTCTAGAAAAACCGGTAAACTAAGGCACTTCTAAAACCCCCAACTATTTGTTTAACTTGTGTCCGTACCTAAAGGTGTCAACGAGTCAGGTTTGATTCAGAACCAGGTGAAACCAGATTTTGATAGTATTTTTGGGTATGGTATCGGGTTTGAACCAAGCTCTAATCGGGTCCACTATAAGAGAAGCCATATCTAGAACCGGTAAAAACTACATTAACCAAACCCAGACCATACCTGGTAAAATGATATTTTTTATCATTTTTACATTGAAAATTTGCAGGTCTTAATCGAAACTCGAGTCGGACCCGAGTCTGGTATAAAATTTCACAAATTATGCCTGGATCCATGTATTAATCGAACCTTTGAGTCCAGACCCAAGTCTTAATCGGGTTTTATTATTTATCACAATACCCAGATCCTATAGGGTTTGGTTCAGGGCGGGTCCAGGTAAACCAGACCCGTTAAAACCCCTACTTGTACCCATGGGCATGACTACCCATATAAACCATACTTTTGCATGAGACACTTGGCCACCATGCTTTCTTTAGCATGTATCACCTACCACCAGTTAATAATAAAAGCATGTTAGCATGAAGATCTCTAATACCAAGCCCACCAATTTCAGTGAGTAACTAGACTGTTTGCCAACTCACCGAACCGTGTGTGAGGTTCCATCCTTTCTACCAGCCTATATAAAATTTTGAAATCATTTTAGTCTTCTTAAGCATCAGAAACATCAACACTACACCTTAACAAGATCATGTCCAAACCATAATGATAGTCTTTCCGTGCTAAACAAAAAAAAAAGTTATGATCATGACGTGCATGTAGGTTTATCAATAATTTCAAAAAACAAAAGTCCACAAATGTCAAAATTTATGACTAAAAGAAGTCACTCATATCTTTATTTTCAAAAGAATACAATCCAATGTGTCATCCTTAAAAAATAATTTATTGGATTTGAATGAGAAGATGCCACTTATCGGTGACATCATATCGTTGTTATTAGATCTAATCGGCCCCAAAATGATTCAAAAGGGACCGATTCAAGGTATATTAAATGGTTTTTTTAATATTTTAAAAAAAATTAAAAAAATTTAGCATTTTTTTATATTTTAATGATACTTATCATCTCTTGGTGAAAAAGGGCGGATCAAAAAGCCATTCAATTCAATTCAAGGGTTTTTTAAAGAGACTGATCCAAAAATATTTTGGGGACCCTAAAATGAGAATTTTCAATGTGATTTGTAGTGGTAATGGTGGGATCGGGCCGTTAGTCCCGTGACTAGGGTTTTATGCCCTTTTGTCATGTATATAATCCCCTCTTTTGAGAGTTGAGGTAAGAGTTTCAGATACATTGGAAATTAGGGTTTTGAGAGCTCTGTATCTCACCTCTCTATTTTCTCGCATTTGCTAGTATATTTTTGCCCCTACTTTCACTCGTGGAAGCAGGCTTCAGATCTTATATTTTTTTGCTTCATTTTTATGTGTGTGCTTTTTATAATATATATATATATATATATATATATATATATATATATATATATATATATATATATATATATATATATATATATATATATATATATATATATATATATAGAGAGAGAGAGAGAGAGAGAGAGAGAGAGAGAGAGAGTAATGGGTCTGTACTAAACCAAGTGCTAAATGGGACTTTCATGTTTTTTCATTTTATTTTAAATCTTCATCATACAGATGCGATATATGTACTTGATTTTATAGGGATCAGCTCTTGAAGCGTTTGACTCGAACACATAGGTGGATTTTTATAAAGTTCAAAAAATCAATGGTACAAAATCTTTGTAAATTATCAAGGCTCCAAACATCATTTTTTTCATCGAAAACACATGATCCAGGTATGGATTCTTAGTAAATCGGCCATGCCCAACACATTTATGGGGCTGAAACTGCATAAAAAGCATCGTAGAAGCCCGAAAAACCAATTTAGCACACAGTTTAGCACCAAATGAGTTCAGTATGGACCCATTACTCTATATATACAATATAGGAAAATAGATCCGTGCTAAACCAATTTGGTGCTAAACTGCGTGCTAAATGGGTTTTCTGGGCTTCTCCAATAATTTTTATGCCGTTTCGGCCCTATAAATGTGTTGGGCATGGTCGATTTACTAAGAATCCACACTTGGATCATGTGTTTTCGATGAAAAAAATGATGTTTAGAGCCTCAAAAATTTACAAAGATTTTGGACCGATGATTTTTTTGAAATTTATAAAAACTACCCATGTATTGGAATCAAACGTTTCAAGAGCTGATCCCTATAAAATAAAGTATATAGATTACATCTGTATGGTCAAAATTTAAAAATAAAATGAAAAAAATCCAAAAACTTGTTTAGCACGCGGTTTAGCACCAACCCATTACTCTCTCTCTCTTTATATATATATATATATATATATATATATATATATATATATATATATATATATATATATATATATATAAAGAGAGAGAGAGAGAGAGAGAGACGAAAGAAGATCAACATTATCACTCATGAAGATCAACAAAATGTTGAACCCATGAACCGAACAAAATAGAAAATAAAACTAAAATATAGAAAAACAAAAGCTAAAAAAAAATAAACTACAGACAGCTAGCAACAAACAACAAAGCCAAGCTCAACCAGGATCCGCTGGATTAGAAGAAACCACCGATGAGTGAACGTTGTTCAGACGGAAGGAGAGTTCTCTAAGATGCATATGTAGAATCACATATACATCAACCAGGATTTTATGGACAAGATTATTAAGGATGACCGAAATTTGACGGAAAGTAGCATCATTGCGTGCCATCCAAACAAACCACCAAGTAGTAAGCAACCATGTCTTCCAGATCAGTCTCCACCGCTTGCATCGTCTAATTTCAATAGGGCTCAGGAGCAGATCAAGCGCAAAGACTCCTTTTTGACAATTACGTCCGGAGATCTCCATGTCCTATTAAATAGGGCCACAAAGATTGGGCAAGACCAGAATAAATGAAAAGTAGTTTCTTCAGCAGCTTGACAAAGCACACACCAACTTGGAAACTGAAAGCCCAACTTCTTTAAATAACAGTGACTCTGAACCCTATGATGTAAAATTAACCAAGCCAAGACACGAGATCTTGGGGAAGGGCCCTTACCTCATAACGCACACTCAGGTAACCAATCTGCCCATGGGGGGAGCAACGATCTATACACTTTGTGGGTGTGGAACGCACCATTTGGTGCAATCGCTCATTGCAACCACTGATCATAATTTTCAGCATCCCCATTTTGATCTTTAAAGGACAATAAGGCTCTCAGCCACATGCTTCACAAGTGCGAGATCGCCAACCCCCGGGTTCTATGATGAAAATGAGATAAATCAGGAGCACCATATTTAGCATGAAGCAAACGAGCACATGGAGAACTTGGTTGATGGGCCATCCAACATTGCTTGGCCACAAGAACAATACTCCTCTGTCTTGGAGCAAAAACATCTAAGTCAGCCATACGCCTAGGTAGCACTACCGTTCGCCAACCAACCAAATGATGCTTACTCTTAAGTTGACACTCAGACCAAAGAAAAATCCTCATTAAACGACAAATTTGCTTCGCTACGTCCATAGGCATCACAAACATTGACATGGAGAATTCAATGATAGAAGAAAGAACATGTCTGATTAAAGTCAAGCGGCCAGCGATGGAGAGATAAGACGCCTGCCACGAAAAAAGCTTATTTTCACTTTTTGAATAGTTGGAGCCCAAACAGCGGAAGAGAGGCGCTTCACTTGTAATGGCAAACTCAAATACGTCATCGGCAACTCAGAGATTGCGCAATTAAAAATCTGTTGACCCGCTGCAAGCATAGGAGACTGAACATTAAACATAGTAAGAGAGCATTTGCTATCATTTAGGAAAAGCCCAGAAAGAGAAAGAAAGAACTGAAGAATAATCTTGAATCTAAGTATCTGCTGCACGTTTGCTCCCCAAAAAATAATCATATCATCAGTATAAATAATAATATGATCCGAGAAATCCAGAACATCTAGAGGATCTATCAGGCGCTTCTCTGCAGCACGCTTAAGCAACACCACGAGACCCTCAACAATGACATTGAACAACAAAGGCGAGAGAGGGCAGCCATGCCTTAATCCACGCCCCAACTTGATCTGGCCACCTCTAGTGCCGTTAATCTTAATCATGGCTTGAGCATATATATATATATATATATATATATATATATATATATATATATATATATATATATATATATATATAGAGAGAGAGAGAGAGAGAGAGAGAGAGGTGGGGTCAAAATCTCAAAAGCAGTCCTCGTGAGGTCTTTACATTGGTTGACGACTTGCCATGGACTCGATTGTTAGAGTCCAAACTCCACCTGTATGAGTCGTAGCCAAGTACACAGTTGGCTCGATCTAACACCAGAAGTTAACGTTGTTTGACTCATGGCCCAGCTAGTCATGTAAGGTCAAGATCATCATCATCAGCAGCATTCAGCAATATTGTCCCATACACAAGTTGATTGTAGGGCCATCCCTCCCCATGTGAAGAAACTATTGCCTGAGTAGTAAAATTGGGGGCCAGTCAAGTCCATTAACAGATTGGGGTGAGATTCCCATGAGAGCAAAGGAAAGATGGTCAGGATTGCCCCAATCTGACCGTATAAGGCAACATTATTTGTACCTATCAGGCGAGCTTCCAACACTAGGGACAAAGGGCCTTCACATTTACTTGATCACCCTTTCCCACCCTCTTTCTTTTTTAACATATATATCTAGAGATTCCCTTGTGATAAATTTGATTGTAACAAGAGTGCCCCCACATGTAGGGTATACTTTTTGCAGATACCGATACTCAAGTGAATTTTTCTGTATCGGCCTAAAAATAATAAAAATTTATTACATGTCAGTTATAACGCGCGTGACAAATGTTCAAACCATTAAAATAATTTTAAATTAATATTTAAAATTTTTGGTATTTTTTTATATATTTATTAAAAAATAGCCGATCGATTCAGGCTTGCAGTGTATAGATTTTTTGCCGATACGATGCATATCGGCCGATACGCACAGATACTGATAACATTGGTCTCATGTCTTATCTGTGTTCTATACGAGCCGTCATATTCTTCTTTCTCCCTTATTTTTCTCATCTATAGTTCAAAATCAGTATCATTTGTGGTTTGGAACAATTTTGTCAAGATCTTATCAGTCATTGAATCGTTATTCAGGTGAATCAACCGATACCAATTCTCAACTGAATTGAATTGAATCGGCCAACTTACAATCTGCATATGACACCTGTCATAAAAATATTAAAATAATATTAAAAAACTATTTTTAGCATTTTTTACATTTATTTGAAAAAATCTGAATCGGGTCAGTTGCACATTGATTTTTTACCGATACGATATGAATTTGGCATTCGGGCCTTTTTTGCAACAATATTGAGAACATTGGTTTGGATAATTGAACATGACGTATTTGTATGTTAGTTGTAACTTGATAGGACCTCGAGGTTGAGGTCCTCCTGACTTGGGGGCTGTTTGTTATACTTCCACCCAAGGGAAGCTGCTTTCCCAAGAAAAGGACACCAGCTAGGAGGGAGGGAAAGTGCTTTTTAATGGGGACCGTGTAAACCCGTTTTGGCCGAAAAGTTGTTTTTCTGTGTTTTATTACGTAGGCCCTGACATATCTCTCACGAACATGTTTGTTTTGTTATTCTTAAGAAATATGTCCTATTTCCTATGAAACAAGGTACCATTCGTAGGAAAGAGCATGAAACAAATTCCTCCTCAGGGAGAGAGCCCGAAATCTAAAAGTCCTAGATATCCAAGTGAGAATGTGGACTAATCCTAGCGTTGGTTGGACAACTATGATTGAATGTAAGATGGATTACATCATAAGTCAGATGATGGACTCCGTGCTTCGTTTACCACTCAGGGTGGAGCCCTTTATCAGTGGGTCGGGTTTGACCCTGACCCGACCCATACCAAACCCTATAAGGTCAGGGTTTGGTGATAAAGAAGGAGGCTCGATTAGAATATGGGTCATACCCAAAGAACACGATTAGTATATAGAACCGAGTATTTTTTGGGATACACAAATTTTCAATGTAAAAAGTTAAAAATATTATTTTATAGGGTATGAACCGGGTCTGGTTTATGTAATTCTGATAGGACCTCAGTTTGGTTTTTCTTATGGTGGATCCAGTCGGACCCTCATCCACACCCGGTAACAGCACCTCAAAGTCGATCAGATTCTGGTTTGGACCCACTTAGGTTCAAACACCTTTTAGCCTACCGGGTCAAGCTGGTTTGTGGGGGTAAACTTAACTAAAGCAAGACAAACAAAAAGAAACCAGGAAGGCACTTTCATATAAGGATGTTTGCCATTTTCAAAGAGTGGTGAGGAGAGTTTGGGCAACTTGGTGGATGGAGAGGCAGCTAAGAATCACTTGTAACACCAAGGTTCCGTTTGATTTACGCGAAAGGAAAACCTTTTCGCATGAAAATGGCCCTACATTTTCCCGTGGGGCCCTTCTTTTCCATGAAAGGCCTTTTGAAAAGGTATGGAAAGATCTTTCATGAGTAGGGGGAAGCTGGCTATTTTTCAATCTGCGTACTCCCTTTCACATGAAAGAGGAATTCTGCCGCAGCTTTGGAACAAATGGAGATGGGGGGGGGGGGGGGGGGGGGCTCCACTTGTTTGGTAAGAGCACTTAGTGCATGTCACCTAGTGTTGTTAGGATGTTGCAAGTTCAAATCCCAATGTTTAGAGTGGGGGTCTGCCTAACCCATCTTTCTTCATAAAAAAAATAAACTTCCCTTTAGTGGGAAGCTTGTCTCTCTCATTTTTCTAATTCAATTCTTTTTTACTTTCTTAACGTTCTCTTTAGCTTATTGTCACTTGCCCCTCACTACCTACATCTGTTATATTGATAATAATAATTTATTTATAACAAGCTGGCATGTTGATTGCATATCGTGTTTCTTTGAGTCCACTTGCTCGCTCCCTTCTTGGGGCTCTGCCTGTCTGGCAGTAGTAGTTAGTGCAGGTCGCCTTTGTGTTGGGAAGTTGCAAGTTCGAATCCCAATGGTATATGGTTGTATAACTAGTAGGCGTTCACCTAACCTCAGCTTTCTCTGTCAAAAAATATATATGTCCATCAACCTTAGATATTTCATTTGCCTAAGGTAGCCTTCGACTATATATAAAAAGTCTCTTAGTTTGGTATGGAAGGAAAGGGTACCACAAACCATGCATAGATAAACTAGGCTCTTGTTTAAGGGTAAGGCCTATAAAGGGGAACAGTTTCTTTTCTGAAAAGTATAAATGGGAATAGTATGCATAGGCAAGAAGATATGTTTTTCATAAAAACAGGAAGCATATATACTTTTGCAATTGGGAAAAGTACACCTGAACTCTGTAAAACATCAAATGCACGTTGGTCGTTAGTATGGGAATGCAACTTCCAGCCCTTAAACTGCAGAGTGACTGTTGGGGCAAATTCTAGCTAAAAGTTGATGAGGACCACGTTAGGCAACTCTGCTCCACACTCTCATAGAAACCAAATTGGTATAGTCGGTAGTCCTTTAGATTCTTTTTGATATTTTACGCGAAAAACTGGACCTGAGTCCGTGACCTAGTTGCACTTGGTTAACCTGCCGAGCCTATGGTCGCTTTCCCTGATGCATAAAACTTCGTGGCTAGAACCTCCACTGCCCATGGCCAATACTTGCTTAGGCTTATGAACATGAACCCCTTCATGGAGGTTTTCAACATGGGATTCAAGGATTTACACATAAAAAGTGGTAGGTGGCAAAAAAAAATTAAACTGAAACCTACTTGTGGCAACATGGCATTTTTCTCACAATGATGGTTTGATGTTTGTTTCATTCATGGTGCGAAAGGATTACATCAGGATTGTCAGCTGGATACTTTCCCATAAAAGTTGCATGAAACAAGCAAGCCCTTAATGAATAATGTTGTGTGGGCAGCAATTATATATAATATTCTAAAATAGAGCTGCAATGGGACAATGTAGTGCATGAGGGAAATTACATGAAGTCAATGTCTTTTTTTTATATGCAAGCTGGGGTTAAGCAGACCCCTACCAGTTTATACAACTATACCACTGGGTTTTGAACATGCAACCTCACAACACAAGGTGTCGTGCACTAGTTGCTCCTACTAGACAAGTGAAGCCAATGTTGTCAAATTGGTTTCGGAATCCAATTAAAAACATAATAACAAACAAATATCATAACTATCATAATATTAAAAATAGAAAAAGTCCTGTTCTGGCCAATTCTCAATTAAATAAGTGAGGAGTCAATCTGACCGGAATAGGCCGACTCCGGCAATTAAATTTAACAACATTCCATGAAGCTATCCTTTTCACTTGGTCTAGTTATCCCACGTGCTTCTGAATGAAGCTGTGATGGGATCACCAAAAAAGAAGCCCCTAAGGAAAACCTTTGTGGGTTGCATTCCAACCCATGGGAGTTGTCAGGAAATCTTGGTTGGCCACAATGGGACTCTTGAAAAAGAGGATCAAGTGCATTGCGATTGTATACTTTTTAGTGTGTGAAGAGATCAAAAACACTGTAGAAGAGTCACACGGTTTACGTGGTTCGGCCTGTGTAGCCTACATCCACGGAGGAAGATCATTCATCTTTTATTCTCTCATCCTTTTGAGTACAACAGGAAGGGGTACTTATAGTAACAGTCCCACAGAGATAGGGAAAGTAAGTAAAGAGATATACATGTTAGAAAGCTAATGAGAGAAATAATGAAAGTGAAATCGCCAGATCTCCCACGATAGGATATTGATCATCACTCCCCCTTAAGTGGAGCATGTATGTCATGACATCCCCACTTACTCATTGCTTGGTGTAGATCAGACCTCGATATACCTTTGGTTAGTCCATCAGCAACTTGCTCATTGCCTTCAATGAAGAGAGTTCTGATTTCTCCAGTAACAACTTTGTTCCTCACATAGTGACAATCAATTTCTATGTGTTTAGTTTTTTCATGATAGACAGGGTTAGCAGCGATATGTATAGCAACTTTGTTGTCACAGAATATGTCGATAGGTTCTTTTGTGGAAAACCCCATTTCTTTGAGAATGTTCTTTGTCCAAGTGAGTTCACAGGCTCCATCTGCCATAGCACGGTATTCAGCCTCAGCACTGGACCTGGCTATAACCTTTTGCTTCTTGCTTTTCCAAGTGACTAAGTTTCCTCCGACAAACACACATTACCTTGTAGTGGACTTCCTATCAAGGATGTCACCCTCCCAATCTGCATCTGTGAATCCAGTGATGTCAGCATTGTTGTTCCTTTTATACCAAAACCCTTGTCCAGGTGATCTTTTTATATAGCGAAGAATTCGATCAACAGCATTCATATGAGTCACCCGAGGGTCATGCATAAATCTGCTGACATAGCTAACAACATAACATATATCAGGACGAGTTACAGTAAGATATATTAATCTTCCAACAAGACGTTGAAACCTTTCCCTGTCAACCTGTGGTTCATCATGTTGAGCACTGATTTTACAATTAGAATCCATAGGAGTATCAACTGGTCGTGCACCAATCTTCCTAGTTTCTCGAAGGATGTCAAGTGCATATTTGCGCTGAGATAAGAACAACCCTTTGTTGGAGTGAGCTATCTCAATGCCAAGAAATTATTTGATTCTTTCTAGATCCTTGATATCAAAAGTGACTTGAAGATATTCCTTTAAGTCTTTTATTTCTTTTGCATCATTACCAGTTAGAATGATGTCATCGACATATATGAGAATGAATATAGTACTAACTTTGTTCTTCTTCATGAACAAAGTGTTATCAGTATGACATTTGGAATATCCAATTTTCTCAAGAGCTTTGCTGAGCTTAAGATACCAAGCTCTGGGAGATTGTTTCAAACCATATATGGCTTTATTAAGCTTGCAGACAAAATCAGTACCTTCTTGAGGATGACCAGGCGGAAGTGTCATATAAATTTCTTCATCTAGCTCTCCTTGAAGAAATACATTCTTGACATCAAGTTGATGAAGAGTCCAATCAAAGTTACATGCAATAGAAAGTACAATGCGCAGAGTATTCATTTTAGCAACAAGAGCGAAGGTCTCTTCGTAATCAATACCTTGAGTTTGGGTGTAGCCTTTGGCTACGAGACGAGCTTTATATCGGTCAAGAGTTCCATCACTCTTGAATTTTAATCGATAATGCCATTTGCATCCCACAGCCTTGAACCCTTGAGGGAGTTTCACAAGATCCCATGTATGATTTTTCTCTAAGGCTTCAAGTTCCTCTTCCATGGCTTTGCTCCAGTTCTTGTCGTCTTTAACTTCGAGGTAAGTTTCAGGCTCTTTTCTGCTATCAAGCTCTTTGATGAACAAGTCATAGCTTTTTGAGATCTAGTTATAACCAATGTGATTTTCTATGGGGCAAACAGTAGAGCAGTAAGTCTCGTAGTCAGCTAAATACCTTGGAGTACTCCGAACACGTTCAGATCTTTTGAGTTGAGAGGAGCTTTCAGTTGATTCTCTTGGGTCAACATTCATAGGATAATTCGTTTGATTAACAGACTGATCACTCTCTAAAATAGTCTCAACTGTTCAAAGGAGATTGTCATAGTCCTCCATTGTCTGAGTAGTGTTCTCCCCCTGACTTTTATCCTGAAAAACATCATTTAAGACAAAGAAAGGAACATCTTCATTGAAGCATACATCTCGCAACACATGAAGCTTACCACTTTCTGGATCATAGCATTTGTACCCCTTTGAGCTGGAGCTATATTCAACGAACACACACTTCTTAGTTCGAGGACTAAGCTTGTCTCTTTTATGAGACAAAATCCATACATGAACAGTACACCCGAAAGTGCGAAAATAATGGATGTTGGTCTTGGACCCAGTCAGAAGTTCAATTGGACTCTTGTAACTTAACCATCTGCTAGGCGTTCGGTTAATTATGTGACAGGTTGTGGCAACAGCAAAGTTCCATAACTGTTTTGGAACCTTACTTTGAAACATAAGACTTCTTGCAACTTCAAGTAAATGACGATTTTTTCTTTCAGAGACCCCATTTTGTTGGGGGGTGTCAACACAAGAAGTCTGATGAATAATGCCCTAATCTTTGATGAATTCCTCAAACCAATGATTTACGTATTCTGTCCCATTCTCAGTACGAAGCATTTTAATCTTGCGAGCATATTGGGTTTCAACCATTTTGTAAAATGCCTTAAAGTGATTGAAAACTTCATACTTGCTTTTCATCAAATAGATCCAAGTAACTTTGGAATAGTCATCAATAAACAATACAAAGTACTGGAATCCGTGAATGGATTCAATAGAAGCTGGTCCCCATACATCTGAATGAATCAGATCAAAAGTATTTTTACTAACACTTTCAGAAGTGGAGAAAACAGGTCTGGTCATTTTTGCATGTTGACAAATGTCACATAGACTATTATTGAATTGAACATTGGGAAACAAAAAATTTAAAATACGAGAGGAAGGATGACCCATCCTTCTATGCCACTTATTTCCTTCATTATTTCCTGCAAAGAGAGCTCTGTCAATCATATTTAAACGATAAAGTCCATTAGTAAGACTTCCTTCACCAATCGCTTTCTGAGTCGTCTTGTCCTGAAATACCACATTTGAGTCAGAAAAAATGGCATGACAATTTAGATCTTTTGTAATTTTGGCAATATATAGAAGATGTTCTGAAATGTTTGGCATGTATAGAGCATCCAAGTTATGATCAAGCAGTCGAATAGTGCCTTTTCCTTCGATCGGTATATGAGTACCATGGGCGGCAATAACCGAACTACTGTTTTTGGATAGAACGAGATTATCACAGATATTGCCATGGTTTGTCATATGATGAGTGGCTCCCGAGTCCACAACCCATTGAATATTACAAAAACAATCAGACTTTTGAATCATACCTGCGTTAGCAAATGTCGGCTCTGTTGTTTCAACAACCATACCAGCCGACTTCTGAGCTTGAAGACTTTTAATCATCTCAGCCAATTTTTCCAATGTAACTTGGCTATCTTCAGCGTAGACCTGATTTGCTTTCCCTTTGTAGTCATTTCGATCAAAGTTCCTTTTGTGAGTATAACCACCATTCTTTCCAGGACGACCTATAATGAACCAGCAGTTTTCTTTTTTATGCCCCACCTTACGGCAGTGAGAGCACCGTGGCTTTCGGTCCATTAGTTGGAACTTATTTTCAGTTTCATTAGCATTTGTTCGTGAACTAGTAAAAGCCAATTTGTCTATTTTTCCAGCATCGTCAGTCAGGACGATTTCATGATGAGTTCCTATTGCTCGACGTCTAGATTCTTCACGCATGAGAGTGGAACAGACAACACTTAAAGAAGGAAGATCTTGGGTCATGAGAATCTGACTTCTGAGTTGTTCATACTCGTTTCCAAGACCAGCAAGAAGTTGAAAAATTCTTTCTTGTTCCTTTATTTTTTTGATCTGCGAGGGATCCGTGGTGGAAGGAATGTAGGAGTCCAGTTCGTCCCACTTTCCTTTCAACGTGCCCAAATACTCGCTTAAAGGAGCTGTCCCCTTTTTTTGATTTCGGATCTCTTGAGTAAGTTGATACATGCGAGCAATGTTGTATTGCTCGCTGTATAGTTCACGGGCCACATTCCATATGGCTTCAGCAGTCTCGAGAAATAAGAAATCATTCACTATCTTTTGTTCCATAGAATTTAGGAGCCATGACATTACAAGATGATTGCTGGACTCCCAATCATCAGACTTAGGATCATCCAAAGGAGGTGTAACACCCCAATTTTTATATCCCGAATTTGGTGGAATTTTTTATTTTTTTTTTATTTTTTGAAATACATTTAAATCTTTTAGCAGTTAACAGTGGAAAAACACATTGGGCATAAAACTTGGCGTGCTACTTCATATGAATGCTTGCAAACATATACTTATGGAATTTAAACTTTAACAACTAATTAACTATGCATGAAATAAAATTCAAGTTTCACAATATCCAAAATTAATCACATTTGTCCTTGAATTGAATTAAATTAAAATCAGAGTTCAGAATTCATGAAGTAGAGGAAAGGTAGGCTCAGTCCCCGTCGCAACCTTCCGCCTTCGCACGTAAGTACCTACTCATTACCTGAAAATTTTTAAACCATATAGGGTCAGACAACATGTCTAAGTAGAGTAATTATGCTAAACTTGTAAGACAGAATAACAAGACAAGGATTTCAATAGAAATTTCATGGTTTAACATTTAATTTAACTTAAACAATCATACAACAAATCATGCATGTTTAGAATTTTCATATTTAACAGAAAGACATAAATTCATACATTCAAGATACAAAATGCATGAACCATTAAAATGCATGACTTACCATATGCAGAAGCTCTTTCAATGCATGCATATTTTCTTATCTTTAGTTATATTTTCTTAATTAGATGATGCATGTGATGCCAAATTAATGCACACACCATTTAAGTTATCACTTCTTAGCCCTGCTGATACGACACAGGCAGACATTCTCAGATCAAGACCATGACACAGGACGTGTTTTACATACAGGGGTGGCTTTAGCCTGGCCAGGTCCATTCACTAAGACGGGGTGAGGGACATTAATACGAGAGAGATTCCCAATACCTTTCAACCCGATGCATCAGTTTTTCCTCATGAGTACAATAACCTCTACGCTGTAGTCTAATGCAGAGGTTTTTCCCCTAAAATCGTGGGAGGGGAGGAGCAACCTTCCGTGCCCGTAACAGAACTTGTCCCACGAAGTTTTGTATCACCTGCTACTCTCCAAGCAAGTATCTTGAGTTTAATATCACATGATTACTTGATTTCAGTCATACTTTTGATGCAACATCAAACTTAAACCACTTTATGGTCATGAATGCATTCTTATAAAGCATTGGACAAGGACATATAATTAAACTTGTAACAGACATTTGAGCACATGCGTAGCATAAACATCTTATTCATTTTCACACATCATAATGCATATGCATGTACATGGCCAATGCAACAAGGAGAATATATATGAACATCCATATCAATGAAACAATCATATCATCACGATATCATGGACATACATGTAGTCAACACATTTTTAGAATTCAAAACATAAACTTGTATTCATTGGACCTTTTGATCCTAAATCTTTCATGTGTAACCTTCCATTTACAATTCATGCCATAATCATATAAGATTGCATAAAATCAGACCTGCATAATCATTCACATAATGCATACTAATTCTATAAAGAAATTAAATAAAAACATATATACTATGCACCCTTTGAGCCTTGATTTATGAATTTGCCCTAATTTTTCCAATTTCATAACTCTGTCCGACTGGTACAGAGCTCACAGAAATTTTTTGGCTCCATGAACAGAGCTAAAAATTTTACAGTATATAGGAATTGTTGTCAGCTATCCGTAGCCGCAAACCGTTTGTAAAAACTCTTCCGTATGAGGGAGTTATGCATGTTTTACTATAGACCTATCAGTTTTTGTTTCGACTGTCACAGAGACGTGCTCGGTCCATGAACAGAGCCCAAATTCCTACAGTAGATGCACAATGGAGTTATCTTTCCAACGCAATAATCCGTTCATCAAAACTCTTTCGAACGAGGGAGAAACGACCATTTTACTGAACGGAGGTCAAGTGGAAAACCTGGAATTCCGAGATTTGCATTTGGGTGAATCAAACCGAGTCACCCGAATCCCAAGAAAAATTAAAAGAAATAGGGAATAAGCATGAAATAAAATTCCGAAAATTCTAAAATATTCACAGTAGATGAAACACTTCATAATCTATCAATCCAAACTAATATTTGCATAAAAATCATGGAATAAATCAAATACAAATATATTTTACGAATCTATTTCTAAGAAACCGATTTTTATAATAAACCCGATTTCAAAAATGGTTTTCTTTAGGGGAAAATGTGTTTTTGCCATGGATCATTAAATCTGAGTCAAACCCACGGTTAGGAGGGTTTGATTATGATCTAAACTCATGAAAAAGCATCAAAATCCATGCCAAGAACTCCGTTCTTGCAAGAAAAGCATAGAAACCCTACCTTTTGTTGAAAAAAATGTATTTCTTGATGGATGAATAGCCCTTTTTGATCGATCCACCAATCAGCCCTTTCTTCCAGCAAGATGAGGACCTTAGATCTCCTCACCACACCCCTTGAGGTCTGGATCTTGCACTCAAGAACCAAAAGAAACCCTAAAAGAAGAGAATAGGGAAGGGAAAGAGAGGAGAGAGAGAAGAGGGTTTTTGGGGGAGAGAGAAGCTCTCCTTTTTTTTTCCAGCACAAATGAGGAGGGCAAGGGCTATGGGAGGGTTTTATAACCCTTCTTAAATTAGGTTATGTGCTGGAATTAATTCCAGCCCTTGATCTCATTAATGAAATTCATTTGGAGCCCTTGATCTCCACTTTGACTTTTCAAACTTTAAATAACCTTGAAAATCACTATACCTTTATTTTCAATTTGAATTTGAAGTAAGATGCCACATAGGATGGGATGACCCACCTATGGGCTCCTACTAAACTAATAAAAAATGGATTTTAATGTATACAAAAGAAAACTATTATATTAAACTATTATTGATAAATCATAAAATTCCAATTAAAAACCGTTTTTGTTTTATATAACCACAACTCATGTGAAAATGTAAAGGAATTGAATATAAGTTAATTCCATCTTATTAAGCATATTAATATGTATATTTTTAAAATCTACTTTTGTTAATTTACTTTATTTAAATAATTTTACTTAAAAGAAAAATCAACATTTTCTTTTTAAGTAAAACGTTTTCAATTAGACATCACTTAGAATTTTCTCAGATATCCAAACCATGTAGGGTTTATATTTACTACAATTCAATATAATTAAACCCCTTAATCCTTACGAATATACTCAAACATTAATTTTTTTTAAAGAAATTAGGGTTTTATATTGAACTGAAATTCAAGACATTTCACAATGCTATAGAAAAGAACTTAGAAATTTTCGGATATTACATCCAATCCCCCTAAAAAAAAAAAATTCGTCCTCAAAATTTGGTTAACATTACGTACCGAACAAGTATGGATATTTAGCTCTCATATCAGCCTCGGGCTCCCAAGAACACTCCTCAAGCCCGTGGTGCTGCCATCGTACTTTAACAAGTGGAATTGACTTATGTCGCAACACTTGTTCTCGTCGATCTACTATCTCTACCGGCCGTTCCTCAAACGTGAGATCTCTCTGAACCTCGACCTCGTCATACTGAATAACATGAGTAGGATCTGGTACATATTTCCTCAACATTGACACATGGAAAACATCGTGGATGTTGGAAAACTGAAGGGGAAGTGCCAATCTATACGCGGTGCCTCCTATCCTCTCAAGGATGAGGAACGGTCCTACATACCTCGGACTCAATTTCCCTTTCTTGCTGAACCGAAATACGCTCTTCGTTGGCGATACCCTGACAAACACATGATTACCAATCTCAAAAGAAACCTCTCGCCTCTTTGGATCTGCATAACTCTTCTGGCGGCTGTGTGCTGTCAAAAGCCTCTTACGAATCAACTGTACTTGATCCGTATAATGCTGCAAAACTATAGGTGATTCGACAGTTCGATCACCTACCTCGCTCCAACAAACAGGGGACCTACAGGGTCGCCCGTACAATGCCTCATATGGAGCCATGCCGATACTCGAATGATAACTATTATTGTAGGCAAACTCAGCTAACTTTAGGTGCTTACTCCAGTCACCTTTCCACTCCAATGCACACGCTCGCAACATATCCTCGAGTGTTTGAATAGTCCTCTCTGACTGACCATCCGTCTGGGGGTGAAAAGTTGTGCTAAACTTAAGCGTTGTCCCCAAAGCTTTCTGAAGTTGTCCCCAAAACTTTGACGTGAATCTAGGATCCCTGTCTGAGATAATCGAAACAGGTATCCCATGTAATCTGACAATCTCGTCGACATATAAATCCGCCAAACTCTCCAAGGTTTGATTCGCCCTGGTCGGTAAGAAGTGTGCCGACTTTGTAAGGCGATCCACAATCACCCAAATGGTGTCATACTGCTGGCGTGTCTTGGGTAGACCTACCACAAAGTCCATGGTAATGTCTTCCCACTTCCACTGCGGAATCTTAATCGACTGCATCATACCGCCTGGTCTCTGGTGCTCTATCTTGACCTGCTGACAGATTAAGCATCTCGACACGTATTCAGCGATGTCTCTCTTCATGCCGGGCCACCAGTAATTCCTCTGAAGATCCTTATACATCTTGGTGCTTCCGGGATGTATAGTGAATCCGGTACGATGCGCCTCATCCAATAACTCTTTCCTCAACTGGAGCTCTGCGGGCACCCAGAGCCTCTGGCCATACCAGATGCTTCCATCCTCCTCTAAGTGCAATGCTGACTGGTCTTGCTTGCATGCTGCAATCATCTTATTGAATTCAGGATTATCCTTCTGTTGGGTGATGATCCGATCCATGAGTTCTGTCCGCACTGCCGTGCTAGCGATCTGAATCTGGCCCGATTTTGCTTCAAAGGGCTTCCAATCTATCAGGTCTTCGAGTAATTTCCACTTACCGCTAATAAAACTCGCAAGGCTCCCAGCCTTTCTACTCAAAGCATCAACCACTACATTGGCTTTGCCTGGATGATAAGAAATGGAGAAGTCGTAATCTTTTAGAAATTCTAACCACCGTCTCTGCCTCATGTTCAAATCCTTTTGTGAGAAGATATACTTGAGGCTCTTATGATCTGAAAAGACCTCAAATTGCTCGCCGTACAAATAATGTCGCCATACCTTTAGTGCAAAGACTACTGCAGCAAGCTCCAAGTCGTGAGTGGGGTAGTTTCGCTCATGCACCTTCAACTGACGTGATGCGTAGGCGATCACCTTGCCGTGCTGCATCAAAACGCATCCCAAACCAATACCTGATGCATCACTATAAATCACAAAGCCTCCTTGCCCAAAAGGCAATGTGAGTATAGGGGCTGTAGTAAGCCTCTTCTTCAGCTCTTGAAAGCTTTCTTCGCATTGCTGGGTCCAGACAAACTTAATTCCTTTACGAAGTAGTTTCGTCATAGGTGAAGCGATCTTCGAAAAATCCTGAATGAAACGACGATAATAGCCTGCAAGCCCGAGAAAACTGCGTATATCTGAGACGCTCTTAGGTTGTCTCCAATCTATGACTGCTTCCACCTTGGCAGGGTCGACTGACACCCCATCTTTAGAGATTACGTGACCCAAGAACATAACTTGATTCAGCCAAAATTCACACTTTGAGAACTTAGCATATAGTTGATGTTGTCGAAGTGCTTCGAGGACAATCCTTAGATGCTCCCTATGATCTTCCTCGCTCTCGGAGTAAATTAGGATATCATCTATAAATACGATCACGAAAAGGTCTAGGTAAGGCCGAAAGATCCGATTCATCAGGTCCATAAATGCCGCAGGGGCATTTGTTAACCCGAAGGGCATCACCAAAAACTCGTAATGACCGTATCGTGTCCTGAATGCTGTCTTATGCACGTCGGATTCTTTGATCTTCAGTTGATGGTACCCTGATCGAAGGTCAATCTTGGAGAAGACCTTGGCCTCCCGAAGTTGATCAAACAAATCATCTATCCTGGGAAGAGGATATTTGTTTTTGATTGTTACCAGATTCAACATTCTATAGTCAATGCACATACGCATTGACCCATCCTTCTTTTTGACGAACAATACTGGAGCTCCCCAAGGTGAAACACTAGGCCGAATAAAGCCTTTATCCATCAATTCTTGCAGCTGCTTCTTTAGCTCCTCTAACTCTGCTGGGGCCATACGATAGGGTGCTTTAGATATCGGGGCCGTTCCAGGCACCAACTCTATCGCAAAGTCCACCTCTCTAGTAGGCGGTATGCCTGGCAGGTCATTTGGAAAAACGTCTGAAAAATCTCGAACTACGTCCAAGTCTTCCAGTGGTGTAGTATTGGGGTCTATCAAAGAAACACTGGCCAAAAAGGCCTCACACCCCTTTTCTACACAACGATGTGCCTTTAATGCCGAGATAAGTCGTCCTTTGCTCTCCTTTTTACAGGCCTTGTACTCGAGTACAGGCTGATCAGGGCGAGCAAATTGAATGCGTCGCTCACGACAAAGCATACAAGCGTAATGCTCATACATCCAATCTATGCCAAGAATTACATCATAACCGACCATATTCAACAGGATAAGATTGGCAGGGAGGTTCTGCCCTGCAATCATAACCTCTACTCTAGATAGATAGGTACGAGCGATAGAGCTACCACTCGAAGGTGTGATAACTTCCAGAGTATATCCCAAAGAAGTCGGCGTGACACCAATCAAATTCGCAAAACGTACAGATACGAAGGAATGCGTAGCACCAGTGTCAAAAAGAACTTTAGCATCGAACTTTGCAATAGAGATTGTACCTTCAATGACGTTGGCATCTTCTTGCAACTCCTCTGCAGAAGTCGCATACACGCGTCCAGTAGCTTTCTTCTGACCTTGCGGCTGGGACTGCTGGGGTCGCTGCAGCTGTGGTCCTCTAAGAACAGGGGCAACTCCCTCCTGAACTGGCCTCATAGGGCAGTCTTTGATGAAGTGACCCTGTTTTCCACATCTCAGACATGCACCTGAGACTCTATAGCAGACTCCAGGGTGCCTCTTGTTGCAGTGCTTATATACTGCATAAGACTGCGGTGCTGGTGTACCGCCCTGTTGTCCCTTGGCCTTCTTTGCGGGTGGCACCTTACTACTCTCCGCTGTTGGTCGAGGGGCCTTATTCGCATTTCCCTTCGACTTGTCGAAACAGCTAGGCTGAGTCTTCTTAGAAGACTCCCAGTCATCCTGCGTCACAAAGACATCGTTACGATCTATCGAGATTGTTTTTGGAAAAAGCCAAAAAGTTGGTTCTAGTTTTCCCCACCTGAAGTACTGTGGCCATCTCGATGGCCTGGTTGAGGTTTTGAGGACGGCTGGTCAGCACTCTCGTCCTCAGGCCATCACGTAAACCCTGCACATACTTCTTAGCTCGCGCCTCGTCAGTGGTATAAGTATGCGGGCAGTACTTCTCTAAATGTCGGAAATGTGTAGTGTACTCTGCCACCTTCATGGACCCCTGTCGAAGATCTAAAAACTCTTGTTTCTTACGATCGCGCGCGTACTGGGGAAAGTAGGTGTCCATGAATACTGCTGTAAACTCCTCCCATGTGAGGGTGCGTCGTTCATCAGGCGTATAGCGTACTTCGCGTGTCGTCTCCCACCAGCTCTTGGCATCTCCTTGGAGCCGATAAGTGGCAAAAGAAACCTGCCTCTCAGCAGGAACCTCGAGAATCTCAAAAATCTCGCTTATGGCGCGAACCCATTCCTCCGCTGCATCCGGATCTTCCTTACCAGTGAAAGCAGGAGGGCTCAATTCCATGAAGCGCTTGTACGACGCCCCATTGGTTGCGACAGCTGGTGCCGCAATATGACCCTCATGCTGATGGCCTGCACTATTGCCATTACCTCCGTTGCCGGCATGGTTCTGACAATAGGCCGTCAGATTCGCGAGGGCTTCAAAAATAAAGTCCCTCTGAGCAGTCCAACCTGGGGGCTGTCTTCCGGCCATCTAAAGACACACACATTGATTCAGATTACTTATAAGTTGGGTATAAATACAAAATTCTCATTCATGTGACCCTAGTAGATCTACGTTCTGATTCTTGCCGCATATATCAACAGAAATAATTACAGACATACAATTTTCATAAGTCATCAAAACAAATAAAATGGAAGCATACTTACAGCGACGGTGGTCGGTTGGACGAGCTTTGAGCCATACTTTCCTTATGCTCTGATACCATGTTTGTAACACCCCAATTTTTATATCCCGAATTTGGTGGAATTTTTTTTTTTATTTTTATTTTTTGAAATACATTTAAATCTTTTAGCAGTTAACAGCGGAAAAACACATTGGGCATAAAACTTGGCGTGCTACTTCAGATGAATGCTTGCAAACATATACTTATGGAATTTAAACTTTAACAACTAATTAACTATGCATGAAATAAAATTCAAGTTTCACAATATCCAAAATTAATCACATTTGTCCTTGAATTGAATTAAATTAAAATCAGAGTTCAGAATTCATGAAGTAGAGGAAAGGTAGGCTCAGTCCCCGTCGCAACCTTCCGCCTTCGCACGTAAGTACCTACTCATTACCTGAAAATTTTTAAACCATATAGGGTCAGACAACATGTCTAAGTAGAGTAATTATGCTAAACTTGTAAGACAGAATAACAAGACAAGGATTTCAATAGAAATTTCATGGTTTAACATTTAATTTAACTTAAACAATCATACAACAAATCATGCATGTTTAGAATTTTCATATTTAACAGAAAGACATAAATTCATACATTCAAGATACAAAATGCATGAACCATTAAAATGCATGACTTACCATATGCAGAAGCTCTTTCAATGCATGCATATTTTCTTATCTTTAGTTATATTTTCTTAATTAGATGATGCATGTGATGCCAAATTAATGCACACACCATTTAAGTTATCACTTCTTAGCCCTGCTGATACGACACAGGCAGACATTCTCAGATCAAGACCATGACACAGGACGTGTTTTACATACAGGGGTGGCTTTAGCCTGGCCAGGTCCATTCACTAAGACGGGGTGAGGGACGTTAATACGAGAGAGATTCCCAACACCTTTCAACCCGATGCATCAGTTTTTCCTCATGAGTACAATAACCTCTACGCTGCAGTCTAATGCAAAGGTTTTCCCCCTAAAATCGTGGGAGGGGAGGAGCAACCTTCCGTGCCCGTAACAGAACTTGTCCCACGAAGTTTTGTATCACCTGCTACTCTCCAAGCAAGTATCTTGAGTTTAATGTCACATGATTACTTGATTTCAGTCATACTTTTGATGCAACATCAAACTTAAACCACTTTATGGTCATGAATGCATTCTTATAAAGCATTGGACAAGGACATATAATTAAACTTGTAACAGACATTTGAGCACATGCGTAGCATAAACATCTTATTCATTTTCACACATCATAATGCATATGCATGTACATGGCCAATGAAACAAGGAGAATATATATGAACATCCATATCAATGAAACAATCATATCATCACGATATCATGGACATACATGTAGTCAACACATTTTTAGAATTTAAAACATAAACTTGTATTCATTGGACCTTTTGATCCTAAATCTTTCATGTGTAACCTTCCATTTACAATTCATGCCATAATCATATAAGATTGCATAAAATCAGACTTGCATAATCATTCACATAATGCATACTAATTCTATAAAGAAATTAAATAAAAACATATATACTATGCACCCTTTGAGCCTTGATTTATGAATTTGCCCTAATTTTTCCAATTTCATAACTCTGTCCGACTGGTACAGAGCTCACAGAAAATTTTTGGCTCCATGAACAGAGCTGAAATTTTTACAGTATATAGGAATTGTTGTCAGCTATCCGTAGCCGCAAACCGTTTGTAAAAACTTTTCCGTATGAGGGAGTTATGCATGTTTTACTATAGACCTATCAGTTTTTGTTTCGACTGTCACAGAGACGTGCTCGGTCCATGAACAGAGCCCAAATTCCTACAGTAGATGCACAATGGAGTTATCTTTCCAACACAACAATCTGTTCATCAAAACTCTTCCGGACGAGGGAGAAACGACCATTTTACTGAACGGAGGTCAAGTGGAAAACCTGGAATTTCGAGATTTGCATTTGGGTGAATCAAACCGAGTCACCCGAATCCCAAGAAAAATTAAAAGAAATAGGGAATACGCATGAAATAAAATTCCGAAAATTCTAAAATATTCACAGTAGATGAAACACTTCATAATCTATCATTCCAAACTAATATTTGCATAAAAATCATGGAATAAATCAAATACAAATATATTTTACGAATCTATTTCTAAGAAACCGATTTTTATAATAAACCCGATTTCAAAAATGGTTTTTTTTAGGGGAAAATGTGTTTTTGCCATGGATCATTAAATCTGAGTCAAACCCACGGTTAGGAGGGTTTGATTATGATCTAAATTCATGAAAAAGCATCAAAATCCATGCCAAGAACTCCGTTCTTGCAAGAAAAGCATAGAAACCCTACCTTTTGTTGAAAAAAATGTATTTCTTGATGGATGAATAGCCCTTTTTGATCGATCCACCAATCAGCCCTTTCTTCCAGCAAGATGAGGACCTTAGATCTCCTCACCACACCCCTTGAGGTCTGGATCTTGCACTCAAGAACCAAAAGAAACCCTAAAAGAAGAGAATAGGGAAGGGAAAGAGAGGAGAGAGAGAAGAGGGTTTTTGGGGGAGAGAGAAGCTCTCCTTTTTTTTTTCCAGCACAAATGAGGAGGGCAAGGGCTATGGGAGGGTTTTATAACCCTTCTTAAATTAGGTTATGTGCTGGAATTAATTCCAGCCCTTGATCTCATTAATGAAATTCATTTGGAGCCCTTGATCTCCACTTTGACTTTTCAAACTTTAAATAACCTTGAAAATCACTATACCTTTATTTTCAATTTGAATTTGAAGTAAGATGCCACATAGGATGGGATGGCCCACCTATGGGCTCCTACTAAACTAATAAAAAATGGATTTTAATGTATACAAAAGAAAACTATTATATTAAACTATTATTGATAAATCATAAAATTCCAATTAAAAACCGTTTTTGTTTTATATAACCACAACTCATGTGAAAATGTAAAGGAATTGAATATAAGTTAATTCCATCTTATTAAGCATATTAATATGTATATTTTTAAAATCTACTTTTGTTAATTTACTTTATTTAAATAATTTTACTTAAAAGAAAAATCAACATTTTCTTTTTAAGTAAAACGTTTTCAATTAGACATCACTTAGAATTTTCTCAGATATCCAAACCATGTAGGGTTTATATTTACTACAATTCAATATAATTAAACCCCTTAATCCTTACGAATATACTCAAACATTAATTTTTTTTAAAGAAATTAGGGTTTTATATTGACACGAAATTCAAGACATTTCACAATGCTATAGAAAAGAACTTAGAAATTTTCGGATATTACAGGAGGTCAAGGGTTTCTTTCATTGATCAGACCAAGTTTGGATTTTCCACTCAAGAAGAGAGTAGCAGCTTTAGACCAAGCAAGGTAATTAAATCCATTTAAAAGAGTATTGGTGATCTTGAGACTCGGATTACCTTGTTCGTGAACCACAATTTTGGTGGTAGATCCTTCACCATGAGAAATCCGTCCAACATTTTCACCGATGGAGTGATTGTGGTGATCCGTCATGATTTGCAGCACCCGTGACGATCATCCTTGCTTAGGAAATGAACCTGGCTCTGATACCTTGAAAAAATCAAAAACACTGTAGAAGAGTCACACGGTTTACGTGGTTCGGCCTGTGTAGCCTACATCCACGGAGGAAGATCACTCATCTTTTATTCTCTCATCCTTTTGAGTACAATAGGAAGGGGTACTTATAATAACAGTCCCACAGAGATAGGGAAAGTAAGTAAAGAGAATCTCCCACGATAGGATATTGATCATCAGTGTGCTGCTGCACCTAATCACCCTCCATCTACTGTTGAGCCTCACAATTGATAGGTTGTATCCCAAAGATATGCAATCACATTGCCCCTGATCTTCCCTCTGACTCCACAGGGGGCCAGCTAAGCCAAGCAATTAAAGAATGTTTTCCTGGTTTATTATTGCATCAGAAGACTACTAATTGCATATCAGCAAATAATGTTGAGGATTGGGCTGGCATGATTTATTGAGGAATGAATAATTGAAGCAAAGGATGATAGTTGAAAGATGGTTAATTATTTACCTTTTTTTTTGTGATGGAATGAAATAAGTCATCATCAAGTCGCGTAAGATCAAGGAGAAGCAACGAGCTTTCTAGCGGGCAAAGAGGCAGCCAAGAGGTTTTTACCAGTGTTGTCAATATGTATGGGCGCCGTACGGGGCCGATACTTATCGTATCTCTAGAAAATCGATACGTTACTGATCTGAATCAGCTATTTTTTAATAAATATAAAAATAGTTTAAAATTAATTTTTAATATTATTTTAATGGTTTTAACACGTCACATTTTGATTGACACATAATATTTTTTAATTGTTTTTTGGCTGATTCAGAACGATACACTCAGTATCCGTATTGGCCGATACACCTGAATGATTGGCCAAACAATACAGGTCCGATTCCGATACTGACAACATTGTTTTTAACCGCTTGGGGGTGGGCCATACAGCAGTGTCAATCTCCTTCAGGCTCTACCACCTGAACCGGGGTTTCCCCTTGATATCTGAAAAAGTGATGCGAGATCTTGATTTTTCGGGATGTTTCAAAGATCTCGTGTCAAGTTGTAGACAGTATAAACCTCGTTCAATTATGACATGAAGGACATGTACAGTTTTGCTTTAGAGAGGCAAAGATGGCAACATCTTGAATACTTCCAGATTCAGTAACGATGAAATCAGTCATATCTTTGAGGGTGACTCATGAAAATGAAATTGCCAAACAGTTTGTGTTCGGAATCACCAAAAAATCCTGCACACAAGTCAGATTTTGGCTATTTAAATGTCAATCTTCACTAAACAAATGATATAGATCACATCTGTTTGATCGAAACAACTTTCATCAATGAAATCCCAAGAAGAGTATGAAGATAGGGATGACATAGGAGATGGGTGGAACTGATTTTGCAAGAGTAAATCGAGTTTGGACAAATTATTATTCATCAGCTGAAGTCATGACTATTGGCATCAAATTTAACAAGCAGGGTGGAAGACGGAAGATGGTGAATGAAGATTATTTGCAAACCTTTGCATGGGCAAAAATCTGTTTTTAGCTAGATTGCTTCAAGTTTAAATCTATATATGTTGCACAGAACACCCCCAGCATAGGCCCCCATGGGTGGGGGTTCTACCATGAGAGTTTTACGTGGCTGGCATGATGACCATGGGTATGGTAGGCTGAGCCAGTGCAACTAGGTCTTTGTGTCGGGTGAGGTTTCTGCATGAAATAAATCTAAAAAAACCATATATGTTATCCAGACATGAGAGGGCTGCAAATATGTTAGCAGATGCAGAGTCAGAATTCCAAATTTCCAAATTAGTGTAGGCACATATGTGTGTTTGCAAGTGCAAGCACAAGTGTGTTTATAAATAAATAAATATAGTAATGATAGGGTGCTCCCGGAGTACCTACTCCCACCTAATAAAAGTTTTAGATTTTCAAATTTCTTGAACTTTTTTTTGTTAATCAGACCCTATAGATATGATCCACAAGCATTATTTAGTAGAAAACAAGTTTTGAATAATGTGATTATAGCTTACAATGTATCAAAATTTTATGACTTAAAATATCCTATTTTTATGTTTAAAATACATGATTCAAAACATGATTCCTGTCAAATAAACTGTGTTGAATACATCTATAATGTCTGAATGAGAAGATGCAACTTACAACTATATATGATTTCTAGTACGTGGGAGTAGGTACTCCCAGAGCACCAGAGCATTACTTTATATATATATATATATATATATATATATATATATATATATATATATATATATAGAGAGAGAGAGAGAGAGAGAGAGAGAGAGGCTTGAGGGGGCACAGCCTAACCCTTGCCCATCCTGGCAAGTATGTAGTATGATAATTATGTTTGAACGTGTAAATGTGAATGCAATGGGAACATGTAGGGCAAGTTTGCTTCATCCCAAATGAGTTTAATCTCATTCATTTGCACACATTTGGTGTGATTCCATTTCACGTGGACATCAACGTGAAATGAAATCATACATTTTCTTTTTTCCCAAAGGGCTTTACTCGTTTGGTAGTGGTGTCTCATGAAAGTCATTGAGTAGAAGGGTCGTCATGAGATCGAAACCCATGGGTGGGTGTCCCTTGCTGAAAAGTCAAAACTGGGTGTACTCCCTGGTGGGCAAGGGTGATTTGGGGGTTTTTACACCAATGACCTCGATGAGGAGGTGGTATTACCTGTTATGGAAAACATTCATTTTCAAATGTGTAAATGTCATTCATATTTGATTCATTTGTGCAACCAAACATGCCTGTTGAGTTCTAAATGCATCTAATTGAAATCTGCAGTGTGTGAAGTACCAAGAATCATGCATTGCGTGGCGCATATATTTTCTAAAAGACTATTAAGCTTATATTAATTATGCAAATTTGTGATGACTGTTGGAGTTTAAGGAAAGAACCTCAACAGTCATCGTGGCCATAAAAGTGTCTAAAAGGATCCCATCATTATGTCTATATATGCTAGGTATATAACTTTTTCATGTGAAGAATAAAGAATAGTACTAGAATTCAAGAAATCTTCACTCTTATTATTATTATTTTTTTTTATATTTACATGGAGAAACCGACACTAAGATCATAGACCTAGCCGCACTGGCTCTACCTGCCAAGCTTATGATCACTGTCCTGATAGCTAGCCTAAAACTTCGTGGGCTTGCCCTCAAGGAGTTGCCATGCTTCGGCTTGCACAAGGGATGGCACCCATGGGATTTTAACCTAAACCACCTGCCTAGTGGCCTACGCCCCATCCCACTATGCCAAACCCTTTTGGGGTCTTCATTCTCCTTTCTTTCTTGAGTTTGGTGGTTTTCTCAATTTGATTGCCTCAAAGGGTCCTAGCCACAAAGTTTTACCCCTCAGAGGGTCGAGTTAAGCTTCACTTGCTACTGGGGCTTGGGTTTCTTTATGAAATAAAAAAAAAATCTCATATCCCAGGTGATCATCCAAGACCTAGGGTCTCTTTCCCAAGATCTTTAATTCCCCATTCTTTGGTCAGACCCTATTCTAGGGGTGTCAATGGGTTGGATTTGATGCGGACCCAAGTGACTACGAACATGAATTTGACTTTGAGGTGCAGGAAATGAATCTTATCAGGTTTTTTATAAGAAAAATCACACCCAATTCTTATAATGATTACATGAACTAGACTCAATCCATATATACATAAAAAATTAATATTTTTTTTATTTTTTTTATACGAAAAATGACAGTACTGTATGACAAAAATATCACACTTATACCAGAGAACCATTAACTCTTACATATATCTGGTTTTATGAGACACAACACAACAAGAAATCTATGGATTAACGACGGCCGTAATCCATCGCTAATCCGTCGCTGAACAGTTTAGCGATGAATTAACGACAGATAACTTTCATCATAATTTTCTAGTCGCTAATTAGCGACAAAAAATATTTGTTGCTACTTTCATCGCTAATTTATGATAAATTAGTGAATGCCATGATTCATCGCAAGGCCATCGTTAATCCACAGAGATTTGGTTTTGTGACAGATACACATCCGTCGCTAATGTAGCAACGGAATTGCGATTAATTACAATTCGTCGGAAAACATCAGCCGATTCAGTTTTCTGATGGATAAATATCAATCGCTAAATTGGAGGCTGATACTAATTAGCGATGGATAATATCCATCAATAATTCATCGCAAAAAATAAAATAAAATATTATTTGAAATATAAATATAAAAAAAAATTCTCGTTATACAATTTATATATCCTGTGTATAAAAAACAAAGTACACATAAAAAATACATATACAAAGCAGCTGAAACAATTTATCGATCCACTATAATCCTCGTCAAGTTCTAATTATTTATAAGTGAATATTTACAAAGAGTTTCTTTTGAAACAACAAGAAGGTACAACAAATTCAACACGTGAATCTAATCATCACCAAGATTCTGAGCATCAACTTCTTCATTGTCTCGATCTGCCCCTTCATCCATACCTCAATTAGCTCATCTACGTTGATTATCTTCAGCATCCTACAAGAAAAAAGAAAGGTTAGTATTGATAAACAAAATATAATAAAATAAATTATATGCAATGCACCTAATTTATGGCAATCAAAGTAACAAGAATGAATTACACATAGACTAGCTAGCAACAAAGTGAATGACATTAACAGAATTCAGATATGTGTTCTAAGGGTGACAGAAAAAAAAATCATAGTGATTCAATTATGCAGATATGTGTTCTAAGGTTGTCAAAAAAATATTATAGTGATTCAAGCATGCATATATGTCTTATAAGGCTGTCAAATAAGTGTCTTTTGTAGCACAATCATACTTATATGTGTTCTAATGTTGTCAAAAAACTCTCATAGTGATTTAATTATGCATATATGTGTTCTAAGGTTGTCAAAAAACTTTCATAGTGATTTAAGCGTGCATATATGTGTTCTAAGGCAGTCAAACAATTTCATAGTGATGAAATCATGCTTATATATGTGTTCTAAGGTTGTCAAAAACCTTTCATAGTGATTCAATCATGCATATATATATATATATATATATATATATATATATATATATATTCTAAGGTTGTAAAAAAACTTTCATAGTGATGAAATCATGCCTATATGTGTTCTAATGTTGTCAAAAAACTTTCATAGTGATTCAATCATGTATATATGTGTTATAAGGCAGTCAAAAACTTTCATAGTGATGAAATCATGCTTATATGTGTTTTAATATTGTCAAAAAACTCTCATAGTGCTTCAAGCATGCATATTTGTGTTCTAAGGTTGTCAAAAACTTTCATAGTAATGAAATCATGCTTATATGTGTTCAAATATTGTAAAAAAACTCTCATAGTGATTCAATCATGCATATATGTGTTCAAAGGTTGTCAAAAAACTTTCATAATAATTCAATCATGCATATATGTGTTATAAGGCAGTCAAAAACTTTCATAGTGATGAAATCATGCTTATATGTGTTCTAATATTGTCAAAAAACTCTCATAGTACTTCAAGCATGCATATTTGTGTTCTAAGGTTGTCAAAAACTTTCATAGTAATGAAATCATGATTATATGTGTTCTAATATTATAAAAAAACTCTCATAATGATTCAATCATGCATATATGTATTCAAAGGTTGTCAAAAAACTTTTATAGTAATTCAATCATGCATATATGTGTTATAAGGCAGTCAAAAAACTTTCATAGTGATGGAATCATGCTTATATGTGTTCTAATGTTGTCAACAAACTTTCATAGTGATTCAATCATGCTTATATATATGTTATAAGGCAGTAAAAAACTTTTATAGTGATAAAATCATGCTTATATGTGTTTTAATGTTGTCAAAAAACTCTTATAGTGCTTCAAGCATGCATATTTGTATTCTAAGGTTGTCAAAAACTTTCATAGTGATGAAATCATGCTTATATGTGTTCTAATGTTGTCAAAAAACTCGTATAGTGATTCAATCATGCATATATGTGTTCAAAGTTTGTCAAAAAACTCTCATAGTGATTCAATCATGCATATATATGTTATAAGGCAGTCAAAAAACTTTTATAGTGATGGAATCATGCTTAGATGTGTTCTAATGTTGTCAAAAAACTTTCATAGTGATTCAATCATGCATATATGTGTTATAAGGCAGTCAAAAACTTTCATAGTGATGAAATCATTCTTATATGTGTTCTATTGTTGTCAAAAAACTCTCATAGTGCTTCAATCAAGTATATATGTGTTCTAATGTTGTCAAAAAACTTTCATAGTGATTCAATCATGCATATATGTGTTATAAAGCAGTCAAAAACTTTCATAGTGATGAAATCATGCATATACTAGCTTAAAATCTAACGACATAAAACAAATGACATGAAACTTTCACACCTGACAGGAACCTACAAACGAAGTTCTCCTATCCCAAAAAAAACTGCATAACTCATTACAGACAACGTCGAAAATTGCTTCATGTAAATAGTCACGCATTGTGTCCTTAATCAACTGGCGGACACCATCCCAAGAATTAGCCTGGTCAATCGGACGGTTGGAGTTGATGCTGGCAAGAGAACTCTAAGAGCCTTGGCTAGAGGAGGCAATGACTGGTGTGGTGTTCATATTACTCCCAAACATGAATACATGACAATTTTGGGGTTCAATATTTGCAGTCACCCATGCTGCAGGGATCAAAAGGCGGATGCTGAGTAGAGTCATTGCCATATCGCTCTACCATCTGTTGTTCGTATGACTCCTACAAAGTAATGATTATAGTATGGATTAATAATTAAGAATTACAATATTCATGGTAACTTGTATATTACAATGTTTATTAATACAATAAATATATACCATTGTCGCTCTCACCTTCTCTGATACGAAATCTCCCATGCTCTTACGTTTTTGTGTTTCAACAAACACATCCTTGTAAGGCACAATGCCTTCTTTTTCTGCTTTCTGCGCGGTTAAATGATAAAAAAATCATTTAAAAAATATGCAACAATACTTATAAATTTAAGAATATATATTGATGAATTACCATTTTCTTTAGGTGGCTCCCAAAAGTCCTAGATCCACCTGTGTGTAGATGGGCATCGGACAGCTTTGCTCGGTCTTGTACAACCTTTGCTGAGTGGTTTCAAAATTCATGCCCCGCCCACTTGTCGCACATTGCATCCAAAAAATCTGACCTGATAGTAGGAGGGCCATGGCCCTTCCACTGCTGTGGATCATCTATCCCACCAAACGCTTTTAATGTTGCAGTCTTCATATTGTGCAGCATATTTGCAAATCGACTAGCAGTCACCTTCTGCCACACCCATCTCACGTCCTGCTCCTCTATCGCAGTCGCGAAGCGATTCAAAGCCTACAAATAATTTCAGAAAGTTAGTAGACATGACTATAACAAAAAATTAAATATGAAACACATTATCTATAATAAACGATTGTATTCCATGAATGATGACCACAATCTGTCCAACACCTCCTTCAGGTATTCTTTCCATTGAGCAACCGGTCCTAGAAGATGCTGAACTAGTGGCTGCCAAATTTCTCGTATTACTTCTTGTGGCTCGAACCTTGCACTACACATGAATTGATACACATTAACTATTGATATACACTATTTATAAGATAAGTATTGGATAAGTGAAAATGAAATACTTACAATCGATTATTGATATAAACTATTTGAATGAGTCATCGTGTGTCAGACAGAGAAGACCCTGCATCCGATGTTGTCTCGTGATGTGTATGAATAGCTGGTGTAGGTGGGTCATGTACAAGCAAAACATCATCTATAGAAAAATGAGTTAGAAATTCACATAATGCATATTTAAACTAATCAAGTATACAATTAGTTAAATGATATACCTATCGAAGCAGCCCGTGAAGATGAAGGCGGAGACTGACTACCACTGAGTGCTCGACCACTGTGACCTCCACAGACCATATTCTAACAAATAAAAATTTTATTTGGATAAGTTACACAACTCTATATCTTCATGGATACATAATCAAATAAAAAATAACTTCATGCAATGCATTCAAACATTATAATATATTCAAATTATTGCAATACATTCAAATCATTCACATTAAACATTGCAATACATTCAAACATAAGCTATGTATTACAAGATGTGTTTTACTAGCTTGAGTATGCTTCCTCATCACTTGTTTGACTTTCATATTCTTCTTCTTCCTCCTCCTCATCTTTGCCATCTTCTTCTTCATTGGGCACTCATCCACTTGGTATATCATTTGGATCGCATTCTTTCATACATATATCATCAAACAATGGAGATATGACATGCATACGATGTGCGACATCGTGACCATAAGAGAAGTCATACATATCATCTAATCGATAGTAATCACCCTCTTCAGCAATCTTGTCTTCCTGTAATTGATCATACTCGGGGTATAGTTTAGACTTCACCTTGCAAACTGCCCACCATTCATTTATATTTGACTTTTGTGTATTCGAATATGAAGTATAGTAAACTTGTTGAGCTTGCGAGGCTAATATGAATGATTCATATGTTCCAAACCTTGATTTATGATTCACCTCTGCAATACCTGAGGCTTTGTCGACTCTTGTTGCTGTGGGATCAAACCAATGACACTTGAATAAAGTTACCCTATTATTTATGCCTAAGTAAGTCAACTCTATTATTTCTTCTATAACACCGTAGTAGTCATGTTCATTTTTACTATAGCTGCTACCCTTGACACACACGCCATTATTCATCTTTGACTTGTTCACACCATAGTCTTTTGTATGGAATCGATAACCATTTACGATGTACCCATTGTAGCATTGTACAATTTTGGTCAGACCATTTTGTAAATCACATATTCCTTGGTCATTAACATCACCATGGCAGACCTACAAACATAAACAATGACTGTGATCATGACCAATGAAGTAATTTATTGTTGTTTTACATAGAAAGAATGTATGTCATCGTCCTTACCAACTCTTTTAACCATGCCACAAACTTATTTTCATGTTCTTTCTGTACTTCTGAATCAGTGAGATATGAAAGTTCTCTTCGCAACTCCAGATCAAATCGTCTGCACTTAACAAAGATTTATATTATCGAACCATGTACGCATATATAGAACTTAGTGTTACATATTAAGTGTACTTACTTGATGTAGGAGTCGATTGCTGAATAATTAAAAAGGATATAGATTTGTGCTGCGTCTTGCTCTCGATCTTCCAAGAGTCTTGCTCGACAACTACCAAAGGCATGCTCAAGTGGTTGAAATATAAATAGTTTGTCAGCTACAGTAAATTATTCTTTATCATCATTACGAGGTGGGCAAGTGTAACGTGTTGGAATGTGAGGTTCAAAGTACATAGATGAGAAATTTGAAATATCTTCTAAAGTGTACGCCTCATAAATAGAACCCTTCACTCTTGCTTTATTCCGAACCTTTTTTTTGAGGTCAAACATGCATCTATCAACAATATACATCTCGTAATACAATAAATTCTCAATAGCATTGAAGAGAAAAATATAAAAAAAATATACCCTTCAAATGGGTACATCCACCGATATTGCACAAGACCACCAACCCTAAGTTCATATGGAAAATGTATAATCACATGTTCCATAACATCAAAAAATGCTAGCAAAAATATCTTCTATAGCTGACAAATAGTAGTAATGACAGAATCCTTGAGATTCTTTACCTCAATTACTATAACTTCTGATGCGCACAATGTTCTAAAAAATTTACTTAACTCGGATAATACCCCCCATATAGGTTTGTCTAACATATCATGTAATGATAGGGGAATCAACCGTTGCATAATGACATGACAATCATAGCTCTTCAACCCATATAATTGCCCCTCGTCTATCTTCACAGCCCGAGCAATGTTAGAGACATATCCATTTGGAAATCTCAATTGTCTCAACCATTGACATACCAGTTTTACTTGATCTGGTCCAAGCATGTACCTTGTTGTTGGTTTCAGTACTTTGTCATTGTACTCTTTGAGTTCTAATTCTGATCTTTTACATATTACTTTTAAATTCATACGAGCCTTCAGATTATTCTTCATTTTTCCTTTGATATTCATTACCGTATTGAACACATTATCAAACACATTTTCTCCACATACATCACATCCAAATTATGTCGTATCAATAAGGTCGACCAATATGGTAGTTCCCAAAATATAGATTTCTTTATCCAATTGTGATCCTTTCTAAATCCATGGAAGGGCGTCAGACAACGGGCATCTGTTAGTCCATATGAAAAGTATCACAATCGTCTTAAAATCTCTATGTCAGGCAACCATATAGGTGGACCTTCCATTTCAGTTGTGCTTGCTCGGAACACATTCTTTTGTCATCATAACGGATGGTCGCTAGGTAGAAATCGATGTTGATAATCAAACCAGCACGACTTTCTTCCATGCGTCAATATAAAAGATTTTGTATTCTCCATGCAGTATGAACATGTCAACCCCCCTTATGTGCTCCAATCAGATAACATACTACATGCATGGAAGTCACTGATTGTCCATGGAACAACAACCTTCATATTAAAGTTTTGTTTTTTGTAGGCATTGTATGTGAGAACATCATCATCCCATAGTATTTTCAGTTCATTAATCAATGACCATAAATATACATCAAGATTTTGGCCCAGAGAGGTCGGACCAGGGATCAATAGAGACAAGAAAAGATTTTGATGCTTCATACACAAGATTGGAGGAAGGTTGTATGGGGTGACAAATACTGGCCAACACGAGTATGGAGTTGATCTGCCCCTAAATCGATTAAATTCATTTGTACATAAACCTAGCCTAACATTTCTCACTTTCATTGCGAAGGTTTGATGAGTACGATCAAAATGCTTTCAAGCTTTCGCATCTACAAGATGCATGATCTTGTCTTCATCATGTCAAACTTTATTTGTATGCCATTTAATGTGTTTAGCTGTCCTCGAAGACATATATAATCGTTGCAATCTAGGGGTGAGAGGGAAGTAGTAGAGTGACTTGTATGACACTTCTTTTGACCTTGTGCTACCATTGCCTCTTGTCTTTGGATTGAACTGGGGATGCCTACATGACGAACATGATTTGCTATTTTCTTGATCTTTGAAATACCACATTCAGTGATTTGGATAAGCATCTATCTTTTGATACCCCATACCTAAAGCGTTGACCATAACCTTCGCACGATAGAAATTTTGTGGCAATTTTTCATCTTTGGGCAACATACTCTTCACAATAGAGCATAGACGGTCAAAACATGATTCACTCAAATTATATTCGAACTTCAAATTCATTAGTTGAAGAAATGCATACAAGATAGTCTGACTCTCGCAACCATTCCAAAGTGGCTCATCAGCATCTCTAAGTAAATCATAAAATCTACTAGCTGCATCGTTTGCTGCTTCTTCCTCTATCCCAGTTGGTACATCACTAGGACCCATAGCAGAACCCATTTCTGGTCCTGCGGCATCATATATCAAATCCACATATAGATTATCGTGCACCACATCCACCCATACGTCAAAATTATTTCAAAATTCTTTACCATGAAGCGTCCAATTCTGATAATCACTCACAAAACCCTTCCTGTATAGGTGATGTCTAACGCCATGAGGTTCTATAAATTGATTATTCTTACACATCATGCAGAGGCACCTCATCCGACCTATGAGATCCACTATACTGACACTTGCCATTACAAATTCAATAAAACTATCAACACCATCCATATATTCAAGCGATACCGCATTGTCAATTATCCTACGATACATTCATTCACGATTTGCAGCCATTTTGTCCTATGATATTATAGATACTATCCTAACCAGTTAAAAGAGAATCATAAGAATGCTATGATGAAGAAAATATCTAATTTATTATACATTTATGGTGGATGTAATGATTTGATATATATCACACATACACACACACATACATATATATATATATATATATATATATATATATATATATATATATGATGTCATTCAATTACAAAAACTGTGATGCATGCATTGATAACTTAATATTTTCATATGCAAAACCATTCATTTGAAGCATGTTTGAAGTATTGATAACTTATCATTCATTTTCATGTGCAAACACATTCATAACACGATACATTCATTTGAAGTATGTTTTCATGATACAATTTCACATGAAAGGCATAATCAAATTGAAAATAACTTCATGCAAGCATGGATACAATCACATCAAACATTACAGTATATTCAAATCATTCATATCAAAACAATGTCAAACATGTATCTGCAGCAAACACACTCCAATATCCTGCTAACTACTACCATGACAAGCATAAAATCCGAACTCTAAAAATAAGAGCACGTCTATTTTTATACATTGAGCATGATCTTCGAACTCCATCAAAGTAATCCTAGATATCCACAACTAAGTGAGTGTGTGAACAAAAAAGTGTTGCATCCAAGAAAATAAATAACTTGTGATGCACTTGCATCACTTACTCACCACGAGTATTTACCCGATTTGCATGTTATTGCCTTTACATTTTTTTTCTTATTTTTTTTTTTGCATTGCATTTTTAGCCGCATGCGATGCTTAGCACTAAGCATCACACAATTAACTCAACTATGCACCTGCAAAGCACATTTATATATGATCGCGGGTCGGCTGCGGAGCGAGGCTACCGAAACAAGAGGACAACAAGGTCACCAGTGTGGGTCAGTTGCCAGGTCGAGCCTGACCCCAACCTCGACCGAGAGGGAGGTGGACTCGGCTACCTGGTCGAGTCCAACCCCATCGGAACAGAGAGAGAGAGAGAGTGGGGAGCAAGGAGGGCCAAAAAAAGAGGGGGATGGGCGACACAGGGCCCCTTGCCAGACCCTTTCGCACACAAAGAGAGGGAGGAAGGCACGATAGGGGGACTGTCGACCTCCCATTGACTCTTCGATAACCAATATAAGGGGGAGGGTGACACAGGAGCCACCGACCCCCTGCCGGCTATCCGACAAACCACAATAGAGCGAGGGAGACGATAGGGGGGGGGGGGGTCGACCACCTGTCAGCCCTCCAACGGGCATAGAGGGAGCGAAAGGGCATGGTAGGGGCTGTCGACCTTTTTCCGTCCTCTCAGCGACATAACAGAGGGAGCGAGAGGGCGCAATAGGGGGCGTCGGCCTCCTGCCGACCTCCCTACGAGCCCACAGAGATAGGGGAGTGAGGGAGGGTGCGACAGGGGTCGTGGGTCTCCTGTCGACCTCTTAGTGAGCCAACATAAAAAAAGGGGGGGGGGGGGGAAGAGGGTGGGCACGATAGGGGCCATCAGCCTCCCGTTAAGACAACAAAGAGAGGGAAGAGGGGGAGAAGAACCAGAAGATGAGGGAGAGGAGGAGAAGGGAGAGGCACGGTAGGGGGTCGACGACATCCTGTCGGCCTTCCGACAACAGAAGAAGAAGAAGAGAAGAGGGAAAAGAGCGTACCTGAGAGGAGATCGGTGTAGGTTGGTATTGTTGTGCGCAGGGTACGAAAGAGGTGTGGGCGTACCGGTGAGGTGGCCGGCCACTACCGCTTTGTGGGTTGCGAGAAGGGGGCGCCAATGCGAGAAGAGCGAGCAAGAGGAGGAGAGGAGTGTTGCTGAGAGAGAGATGAAGGGAAAGAAGAAGGGAAGGGAGGAGGTCGTCGAAGAGGGAGGCGGTCGTCGAAAGAAGGAGAAGGGAGGGCGAGCAACGGGGTGAGAGAAAGAGATGAATGAAACAGATAGGGAAAAGAAAGGGGGCTCACATTAGGGTTTTAAGGGAAATTCTGTTGTAAACGTCGTCGTAAATTTGTGATGGAGTAGCGATAGAAAAAATGGTGTCGCTCATCCATCGTGAAGTAGCGATGGAGTGTGAGACAAAATTCTTCCATCGCTAATCCGTCACAAATTTGCGATGGCGTTTGCGACAAAATTTTTCTGTCATAAATTCCTCAACTAATTCCAATTTTAAGGACAGATAGTTTTCTCTTGCTAATCCGTCGGAACTTTGCGACGGATTATTTCTGTTACAAATTTTTGTCGCTAAATAACATTTTTCTTGTAGTGCTAATGCTACAAATTCCATATAGCTATTGTTTTTAGAGACCATTGTAGATCTCCAAAGGAGTTGCTCAATGTTATATTAATTTACAAATATCATTTTAGTAGCAATCGTAACTGCCTAAAGCAACCACAATACCCTACAGAGCCAACCCATATTCAATACTTGTGCACAGTCAACCATAACTCTGATCAAATAGAGATAAATATTGACAAACCCATCGAATATTGACAAGCAATAGACCAAAATAATTAACTATATGCGCATTTATACGAGACAAAAACAAAATTAAATAAAAAATTTTGAGAAAACTAATAGGCAATATTCTAAACACTAGAAAAACTGAAAAACAACCGATGAACCACCAAAATATTCATCTGAATGTGTTGCAAAAACAGGGCATCCAAATGAAAAAAGGTTTGCAAAATGAAATTTCATTTATATGAGACAAAATTTCACAAGAAAAAGTAATTTCGTAATATGGGTGCGATTCTAATAAGAAATTTTATAATATCAAACTTTCACACTTTTTTATAATTTTGCAATACTTCAAGTGATACTCGTTCGCAATTTTGTAATTATCAAACTTTCACAAATTTTATGATTTTCGTAGGTGAGCATTGCGAAACTCGTGATGAGTTTCACAAATTGTTTCGATTTTCACATTATCTTTTGAAATTTCACAACCTTAGATGCATTTTTGTTGAGGAGTTCCATAAATATTTTTTTTTAGCGTCATGACATGCAAAAAATAAAAAATTGCACCTGCAAGGGGTAAAAATTAAAAAAAAAATAAAAACCTGCAATATCATCCATTCAACAGATTTGGTAAATTGTGAAGCATTTTAGAAAACATGATAATTTTGTCATACAGTAGTCATTTTTTGTTTTTTATATTTTAAAAACACGGGACTAATTAATTGAAACTCGAGGTAGACTTGGGTCATGTATGAAATTACAGAAACCATACCCAGCTCCATATACTATTCATACCCTTTAGATCCAACTTAGTTTCTAATTGAACCTCCTTCTTTATCACCAAACCCTGACCCATTGACACCCCTACCCCACTCTCCTCCATGGCAAAGATTCATGCATTTTAAGGGTTTTAGTTAGAGGATTTCAAATCCTAGGATCTTAGATCCTCTATTTCAAAACCAGAGATTTGGTGTGGGTCCCATTCCAGATTAGATCCCCAGATCTAAGATCCAACCAATTAAACAACTCCTTAAGATTATAATTCTCTTTGGTGGCAGTATCTTGACAAAGATTAGGGGTGAGTGGCAACGTTGGTAATATATATGCTAGGGTGAGTAAGGCCTGGCTGCACAGAACATGCTGTGGGGGAGAAGGGAATGTATAAATATTAAACAATTGCAAAAGGAAATGACACCAACTGTTGGAAGGATCAAGACTTGTCGATTGTATAGTCATTCCATCATAGTCACGTAGGAATTTGATTAGGTGTGGAGGAATCTAGATCTAGAGCCCCCCCCCCATGCAAAATAATGTAAAAGTAACAATAAAGTAGTAACACATGGAGAATGAGACCTGTCTCTGCATTATTTAAAGTGTGATTCCCTTTTCTTTGACATTACTTGTCATGGTGGATGCACATGGATGGCCATCGACTGTTTAAAGTTCGAGGTGAGGTCTCAGATGAGCTCGTGGAATGTCGGATGTGTTCCCAAAGTAAAACACTATGAGTTCCTACCTTCAACTGGTGATAATGACATATAAAGAGCAGGCAATGTGTACTATCCCATTTTTCTGTCTTACACCATCGCGCCTGCACTTTTGCAAAGATTACGGTAGATTTTGTGAACTTGGCATTATGTTGATGTATCATTCTTGTAGGATGCATACTTTTCATCTGGCCCCAATGACTCGATCAATCATAGAGCAAATTTTTTTCGTTTATATATTCACAGACACAGTAGAATATGAGAGCTAGAAATATAAGCATTTCCAATATTTTTTTTTGGCAAATCCAACCACGTAGATGTGTTAACATGGTAAATTGATTATGAGCTGTTGATTTTAAAGCTTTAAAAAAAAATCTCATTTATGCATCATAATTGGATGATTCAAGAAGTGGACCTTAAAAACCAAGGATGTAGATCACATCAGGATGGTTAGATTGATCAGAAAAGAATAGAAAATCTATGAAAATTGCAGTTCACATGATGGTTATCATATTCTAGAATCTTTCTCTCTCTCTCTCTCTCTCTCTCTCTCTCTCTCTCTCTCTCTCTATATATATATATATATATATATATATATATATATATATATATATATATATATATATATATAAAGTGATTGTTGCTTAATCCATTCATGCTTAATCAAAATGCATGAGCGCTGAACATCAATCACTCACACACGATGAACGCTTAGTGTGCATCCTAAAACAAAGACTCTTTGCCATAACTTTTGAAGTGCGGATAAAGGTCTCAGTTTCACTGGGACCTTTAGCGATACTTCAAAAGCACTTCTAAATAGCTCAGCGGGCAACCTTGGGGTTTAAAAGTTTTGTTTTTACCAGTATTTTTGAAGTGCCGCTAAATAGTCTTTCGTGTTGGACACTTAACGATGGAGGCTCAACGCATATGCATTTTCGTTAAGTACAAACGTATTAAGCATCTCTCTCTCTCTCTCTCTCTCTATATATATATATATATATATATATATATATATATATATATATAGTGATGTGTAGCTGCTCACTTGTTAGGTGCTCAAACGGTGGTTACTCACGCTGAGCGTCCATTGTGCAGTGTGATGGACGTTCAACATCTTTTTTGCGCAAAAAAAACTTTTACTGATGCTATTTCAGCATCAGTAAAAGTCTAAAAGCGTTCACTAAGACTTTTAGTGCCACTAAAAGGTTTTTTGTGCAAAATGATGTTGAACGTCCATCACGCCACCCAATAGACGCTCAGTGTGTGACCTTCATTTGAGCAACTAACGAGTTAGCTATCAATTTTCGTGTATATATATATATATATATATATATATATATATATATATATATATATATATATATATATATATATATAGTGAGTAGGTGCTTGAACATGCTGGCTGTCCATAGTGTGCTTGATAGAGCAATGCAAAAAAAAAAAGTAGCATCAAAATAATGCATTTTTTCCCAAACGAGGCGACGAAAAAGTGCCACTAATGACCTTTAGTAGTGTCTTTTATCGCGCTAATGCTCGTATAGGCGAAATTTCTCATTCTTGATGTTGGCCATCCATCAAGCACGTGAGGGAGAGCCAGCATCTTCAAGTAGGTGACAAGCACCTACACACTACTCTTTTGAACCAAAATATGACAACTGGAAATATGGGCATTTTCAACACCTTTTTTGCAAATCCAACCATGTGAATGTGCTTGTCATGATGATTTTTCTAGGAATCAACCATTGGATCCTTTATTTTGGATGAAAAAGTGTGATTTTTGAATGCTTAAATTTATGAATTATATGAGCTATTGATTTTAAAGCCATAAAAAAATCTCATTTATGCATCAAAATTGGATTATTCAAAAGTGTGTTCTCATGAAACCAAGCATGTAGATCACATTCGTACGGTTAGATTCAAGAGAAAAGAATAAGAATTTCATAAAAATTATGGTTCACAAATTAGTTCTCATATTCTAGTAACTATATATATATATATATATATATATATATATATATATATATATATATATATATATATATATATATATATATATATATATATATATATATATATATATATATATATATATATATATGACAATGATGTAGATAAGGCTAACTTTTGTCACAATACCCAAACTTGTAAACTAGAAAATATGCTACATCTAGCTAATTAACCTTTTTCTTTAACACTTTTTGCTCTTTTATCTTCAAAAAATCAGGCACATTAGTTAACACCACTTGCCTAGTGGTCCTATCATGGCACGTGATTTTTTCAGGCGAGAACTTGCATGGCAGGTGATTTTTTCAGGTAAGAATCTTAGAAAAGTGGTTTTGATCAAGGCATCTAAATTTTCAGGCAACAAAAGGGAAAACTCGTAAAACGAAGTCAGTTGGTTAGATTTTTTATTTTGTTAAATTTGTGACTAATCTCGGTATTGTGCCCAAAGGCAAGTGTCATCTATGTCTTTATCAGTTTTATTTATTTAATAATCTCTTTCCCTGTAAAAAGATTTTTCACCAAAATCGCTTGACAATTCAATGGTTTTTGTAAGCAAATCACCATTATATTTAGTACTATAAAAATCAAATTTTTTGTTTAAATCCAAAACTGCAAAGATCGCTGAACAACAAATTAATTTTTGTAAAAGATGCGGTAAAAAAAATGGTGCGGAATGGGGTGATGGGGTGTGACCTGATCAGATCTAGTCTGATCGTAGTAGGATTTAAAGTCTGATAGTGAAATGGTAAACCAAATCTAAGCCCGATTATACTGAATCCAATTAATTAATCAGATTCAGATTCAGATTCAGATTCACTTAGATATCCAATTTATATTGGATAATTGGTCTGATTCCGATTCCAATGCAAATCTGCATACTAGATCATGTCTGGGTCCGATTTCAATCAGCCCTTGTTTGTTATACTGAATCCAATTAATCAGATTCAGTTAGATATCCAACTATTTTTCAGTATCCCTACCTTAGTTCATTTGGAAATTCACATAAAACCCTCTTATTTAAAAAAGTTAATACGCAAAAAGAACCTGCATTCATGTAGTAGAAAAGGCTACACTTATATGCTTGATTATATTTGCAAAGGGGGGTTCTTGAACTAATTTTATATGATCATGAGATTGAAGATCCACTGCTTGCTATGAGATGCCTAATTAATCCAATACTGGGCCGGATACTTAGAAAAATATTCGGTCTATTGGATCAGGCCACGCATCCTGAGCCCACCATCTCTCATAACGGTGGTCAACTAGCAGGGGACCTAAGAGGCTCTCTAGGGGTGTCAACGGGTTGGGTTTACCCAGACCAAACCCTATAGGGTCCTGGTATGGTGATAAATAACAAGACCCGATTAGGACCTCGGTCCAGACCTGAAGATCCAATTAATACATGGACCAGTGTATAGTTTGTGAAATTTTATACCAGACCTATGCCCGACCCGAGTTCAGATTAAGACCTGCAAATTTTCAATGTAAAAATAATAAAAATATTATTTTAGCGGGTATGGTCTAGGTCTGGTTCATGTAGTTTTTATTGGGTCCGAGTATGGTATCTCTGATAGTAGACCCGATTAGACCTGGGTCCAGACCCGATATCATACCCAAAAATCTGGTCCAAGTCTGGTTCCACAGTGTCCGAACCAAACTCGAGCAGTTGACACCCCTAAGGGTCTCCTGCCAGCGGACCATTGTTCTGGAGAATGGTGGGCCCCAGCCCTAGGACACATGGTAGCTACCCACAAATTGAGATCATGTGTAATGTGATTGCACACTTTAAGTGTGGTGCTACACCTGACACACCCATCATCCTATCTTGAGCCTCACAACCTATATGCTGTATGTCAAAGATGCTGGGTGATCAGGTGCAGCAGCACACTAAAAGTATGCAATCACATTACCCTTCATCTTCCCTCGCTACCCACTGGGGTCAATTGCTTTAATTACTTGGCCCGAAGTACTGGATCAGCTATCCTGCTCTATGGCAACCTTTTCTACTCTTTTCCAAGTCCAGGACTTATAACAGTTCCTGTCTGATAGATACTTGGAGCAAAATAGCGAAAAGATCAGGTTAAACATGATTGCACAAATAGTTGTGCATTAAGCACCTGATCACACCCTCCATCGTGGGGACAGGGCCTGTCAGTTGTGGGGTCTAAGGCCTGATGAAAGGCAATCAGGTGCTTAATGCACAAATTTTGTGCCATGTGATTGCACCCGGACTCGAGCAAAATAATACGGTACAGAAAATGCAGAAAGTATGAGACAGCAATTAATCTAGTTGGCAAGTAATTGCTGCATAACATAATGAAGAAATATACTTGGAGCAAAATAATACGGTACCCAAAAGGCAGAAAGTATGTATAAAGCAGCAATTGATCTAATCAGTATATAATTTCTGCATAACATAAAAAACTCAAAAAAAAAATAAAAAAGACATTGAAGCGGTTATTTAATGCCAGTAAAATTATTCTTTTTTATCGGGAAAGGACAACCTCTCAAAATTTTCTGCTATGCCAATTATACGCTCAGCATGATTGATTGGATTAGCAAGCACAGGGGGCATTGTACTTCCTCAATAATCACTATAAGCTGTTGTCAAGATAGTATATATTCACCACATAATTATGCAGAGAATATTTTGAAGGGTACACAGTCATCATGTGAAACATGTCCTTGTTCATGGTTCATGGAGTAAAAGATGTAGACTCCATGTGCAAATGCATGTCCTGCTTGATTCTAAATCTATATTTTTTTTTTTGTTTTGAAAGGCAAGCTGGGGTTTGGCAGACAGGCAGCAGGAAGGCAGTAATACGTCCTGGGCCTGCATCCAATTCCAAACATCAATGCAGCTGCTCAGACAAAATTCTTTCGATTTCCTGTTTTCAGGCTGATTCACTTGGTTAACCCATTTTAACAACATTGATTTTGAAGCCCTTGCCTTCCACAAGAGTTTCTGCATGACATTATCATGCTTAACATGGCTGGCATGGCTTCCAGGCAGCTATACCCTAGCGTAGGGATTAATATCAATGTTATTTAGAAAATATCACAAAGCATGATATTTTGGTTACCATTTTAAACGACCATATAGCAAATTTATCTCGATATTTTACTGTTATAAAAAAACATTGGAGGTTATTATTTTGTTACTTTTTGCTTTTTTCTTCTTACAATCGAGATGTCTTTTAAATTAACTTGGTTTTAAAATTGAAACGCAAGAACAATGAAAATTTCCATTTTTTTTTAGAATTTGGCTACGATTGTTTTACCATTTTTAAACTGTCACTAATCTGCTAATGGTGATGTCTCTAGTCATAGCAAAAGAGAATACCAACCAGTAGTAGATAGTGAAAAAACTTAAAAGAAGATGAAAAGCTCGATTTTTGACTCTCTTGTCCACTGCGAGGTCAAGCACTTTATTTATAATCATAACAGAGTTTTACAATATATGGAATAACAAAGTTTAAGTTTTACAACGTTTACAATACACTTTTCTAGAACACCTACGAATTAGCGTTTTTGATAATTCTATTAAAAATGATAACACTACTTTATCAATTATCGCTTTTGATAATATGATAATATCAGATGTACGGTTGGCACATGAGACTCCTGATTGAGCCAGATTTCTTGTAGTTGCATTTGAGTTATCCTGAATATGTTTTTCGATTTTGGTTTTTGAAAAAGTTGTGTGAGGGTTATCCTTATCATGCCCCTGCTAGCTCAACTAGGGGTCAACGACGTTGAGCTTGTTACAAATAAAAACAAACCTCGAAAACATAAGACATTTAGTGAGACTATCAGCCGGTCAGAGGAGGTGATAAACTGAACTTTAAGATGACCCTTTTGCACATGATCCTGAACAAAATAAAAATTAATTTCAACATGTTTGGTACAAGCATGAAAAACCAGATTCACTGCGAGATATAAAGCTCCGATATTATCACACCAAAGAATGGGTGAAGAAGAAGGAGCAAAGCCAAGCTCAATGAAAAGAGACATGAGCCAAAGAAGATCAGATGTAGCACAAACGAGAGACTTGTATTCGACTTCAGTGTTGGATCGAGCTACGGTCCGCTGCTTGCGAGAAGACTAAAAAACCAAATTAGAGCCCAGAAAGTTAGCAAAACAACTTGTAGACTTGCGATCATCAAGGCTACTAGCCCAGTCATAATCAGAGAAGGCACTGAACTAGAGAGAGAAAGACCGTGAGAGGAACAAGCCATGGTGAATGGTATCCTTGATATAGCGAAGGATGCATTTGACACACTACAACAAAGCAGTGGATTAGCGACGACCTCATTCCGTCGCTATTCCGTTGCTAACAGGCTTAGCGCCGGATTAGCGACGAAGTAGCGACGGATAGCTTACGTCGCAAATTTTTTGACGCTAACTGGCGACGGAATAAATCTGTCGCCAGTTCTGTCGCTAATTGCGACAGAATAACGAACGACAGATTCCATCACAAATCCGCCCGTACTAAACGACGATCTCGGCTTAGAGACGAATTTACAGTCATCGCTAAGCCGTCGCTAAATTATATGTATAGCGACGGATATATCTGTCGCTAATCCATTGCAAACAAGAAAAAAATAAAAAAATTTATTTGAAAATTAAATATCAAAAACCCTACAATTTATATTTCCTGTACAATTTATATTTTCTGTAAATAAAAAACAAAGTACACATAAAATTTCATATAAAAGGAAACTAAAACAATTAATCGTTCCACTTAAAAATTAACAAGTTTAATTATTTACAATTCAACAATTACATTTTCGAAACAAAAAAAATAGAACAAATTCAACACATTAATCTAATCATCACCAAGATTCTGTGTGTCTTCTTGTTCATTGCCTTGATCTGTCCCTTCAACTCTGCTACGCTGATTATCGTTAGCAACCTACACAAGAAAAGAACAATCAGTATTGATAAACAAAATATATTGAAATAAATTATACACTATGTGATTCTATCATGTGCTCATATGTGTTCTAAGGCAGTAAAAAAACTCTATATGTGATTCTATCATGCTCATATGTGCTCTAAGGCAGGCAAAAAACTCTATATGTGATTCATCATGAATGATGTGTTCTAAGGCAGTAAAAAAACTCTATATGTGATTATATCATGCTCATATGTGTTCTAAGGCAGCCAAAAAAACTCTATATGTGATTCTACCAAGCTCATATGTGCTCTAAGGCAAGCAAAAAAGCTATATATGCGATTCGATCATGCTCATATGTGTTCTAAGGCAGTCAAAAAACTGAATATGTGATTATAGCATACTCATATGTGTTCTAAGGCAGTAAAAAAAACTCTATATGTGATCTATCATGCTCATATGTGCTCTAAGGCAAAGCAAAAAACTTTACATGTCATTCTATCATGAATGATATGTGTTCTAAGGCAGTAAAAAAACTCTATATGTGATTCTAGCATGCTCATATGTGTTTTAAGGCAGTCAAAAAATTGAATATGTGATTATAGCAAGCTCATATGTGTTCTAAGGCAGTAAAAAAAACTTTATATGTGATTCTATCATGCTCATATGTGCTCTAAGACAGGCAAAAAACTTTATATGTGATTATAGCATGCTCATATGTGCTCTAAGGCAGGCAAAAAACTCCATATGTGATTCTACTATGCTCATATGTGCTCTAAGGAAGACAAAAAGCTATATATGTGATTCGATCATGCTCATATGTGTTCTAAGGCAGTCAAAAAACTGAATATGTGATTATAGCATGCTCATATGTATTCTAAGGCAGTTAGAAAAACTCTATATGTGATTCTACCATGCTCATATGTGTTTTAAGGCAGGCAAAAAGCTGTATATGTGATTCTAGAATGCTCATATGTGTTCTACGACAATCAAAAAACTAAATATGTGATTATAGCAAGCTCATATGTGTTCTAAGGCAGTCAAAAAAACTTTATATGTTATTCTATCATGCTCATATGTTCTCTAAGGCAGGTAAAAAACTTTATATGTGATTATAGCATGCTCATATGTGCTCTAAGGCGGGCAAAAAACTCCATATGTGATTCTACTATGCTCATATGTGCTCTAAGGCAGGCAAAAAGCTATATATATGATTCGATCATGCTCATATGTGTTCTAAGGCAGTCAAAAAATTGAATATGTGATTATAGCATGCTCATATGTGTTCTAAGGCAGTCAGAAAAACTCTATATGTGATTCTACCATGCTCATATGTGCTCTAAGGCAGGCAAAAAGCTGTATATGTGATTCTAGCATGCTCATATGTGTTCTACGACATTCAAAAAACTGAATATGTGATTATAGCATGCTCATATGTGTTCTAAGGCAGTCAAAAAAACTGAATATGTTAAGGCAATCAAAGTTACATAAAATCTAACGACATGCAATATATTGCAGGAAACTTTCATACCTGAGAGGGACCTACAATCGAAGTTCCCCTGTTCAGCAAAAAACTTTTGAACTCAGCTCGGAGAACGTCGACGACGGTTTCATGGAAGTAGTCATGCATTGTGTCATTAACGATCTGGCGTACATCATTATCGGAAAGAATATGATGCTGCTTGGAGCTTATGTCGACGAAAGAAGTCTGTGAGCCGTAACTGAAAGAAGCAATAACAGGTGAAGTGTTCATATTACTCCCAAACCCGAACACACGACCCTTTTTGGGTTCACCTGCTGCAGTCACCCATGCTGCAGGATCAAATGATGGATGCTGAGTAGCGTCATCGCCATATCGCTCTACCATCTGTTGCTCATATGCCTCCTACAAAATAATGTTTAAAGTATGCATTAATAATTAATGATAACATTATGATAACTTGCATATTGCAATGATTATTAATAGAATAAATATATACCATTGTCGTTCTCGCCTTCTCTGATACAAAGTCTCCTGTGGTCTTTCGTTTATGTGTTTCAACAAACACATCCTTATATGGTACAATGCCTCCTTATTCTGCTTCCTGCGAAGTTAAATGATAAAAGATTTAGTTAACAAGTTTGCAACAATACTTATAAAATTAATATTATATATTGATGAGTTACCATTTTCTTTAGGTGGCTCCCAAATGTCTTAGATCCACCTGTGTGTAGATGGGCTTCCAGCATTTTCGCTCGATTTTGTGCAGCCTTCGCAGAGTGATTTCGAAATGCATCCTTCGCCCATTTGTCGCCCATCCCATCCCAATAATCTCTCCTGATAGTAATAGGGCCATGGCCCTTCCACTGTAGTGGATCTATTATGCCAGATGTTTTTTTTGCTGCAGTCTTCATATTGTGCAGCATGTCTGCAAATCGATTGGCAGTCATCTTCTGCCACACCTTCCTTGCATCATTTTCTTCCACCGTAGTTGCGAAGCGATTCGAAGCGTACAAATATTTTCAAGAAAGTTAGTAGACATTACTTAAAAAAATTAAATATGAAACACATTAACTATGATGAACAACTGTATAGCGTGAATGACAACCACAATCTGTCTAACACCTCCTTTGGGTACTCTTTCCATTGAGCGACTGGTCCTAGTAGATGTTGAAGAAGTGAATTCCTAATCTCGCGTACTACTTCTTGTGGCTCAAACCTCGTGTTGTATATGAATTTGTACACAGTAAATATCAATATAAAATATTTATAAGATATGCAATAATTGAAAATGAAATACTTACTGTCGATTATCGATATACACTATTTGAATGAGTCTTCTTATGCCAGACTAAGAAGACCCTGTATCCTGTGTTGGTTCCTGACTTGTGTGATCAACTGGTGTAGGTGGGTCATGTACAAGCGAAACATCATCTGTAAAAGAATATGTTAGAAATTCTCAGAATGTGCATTTCAACTAATCAAGCACCCAATTAGTTAAATGATATACCTATCATAGGAGCCCGTGAAGATGAAGGTTGGGCCTGGCTACTACTAGATGAACGACCACTGTAACCTCCACGAATCATATTCTAACAAATAACAAATGTCATTCAAATAATTCAAATAATTTGCATCAAGTATTACAATACATTCAAATCATTCGCATCAAGTATTGTAATACATTCAAATGATTCGCAACAAGTATTACAATACATTCAAATAATTCAAATCATTCACATCAAGTATTGTAATACATTCAAATGATTCACAACAAGTATTACAATATATTCAAATAATTCAAATCATTCACATCAAGTACAATACAACTCATTCATTCACATCAAGTATTACAATACATTCAAGTCATTCACATCAAGTATTACAATGCATTCAAGTCATTCATCAAGTATTGCAATGCATTCAAATCATTCACATCAAGTATTGCAATGCATTCAAATCATTCGCATCAAGTATTACAATATATTCAAATCATTCACATCAAGTATTACAATACATTCAAGTCATTCACATCAAGTATTATAATACATTCAAGTCATTCACATCAAGTATTACAATACATTCAAGTCATTCACATCAAGTATTGCAATGCATTCAAATCATTCACATCAGGTATTGCAATGCATTCAAATCATTCGCATCAAGTATGACAATACATTCAAATAATTCAAATCATTCACATCAAGTATTGCAATACAACTCATTCATTTGCATCAAGTATTACAATACATAAAAATAATTCAAATCATTCACATCAAGTATTGCAATGTATTCAAATAGAGGTTTGAATTACAAGATTTTGCTCACTAGCTTGAGAATTCTTCCTCGTCACTAGTTTGACTTTCATATTCTTCTTCTTCTTCATTGTTTACCCATCCACTTGGTATATCATTTGGATCACATTCTTCTATGAATGTTTCATCGGCCAATTGAGATATGACATGCATATCATGCGCAACATCGTGACCATAAGAGAAGTCATAGATATCATCTGATTGATTGTAATCACTGTCTTCAGCTAACTTGTCTTATTGTAACTGATCATACTCAGGGTATAGTTTGGACTTCACCTTGCAAACTGCCCACCATTCATTTCTATCTGACTTTTTTATACTCGAATATGAAGTATAATAAACCTGTTGAGCTTGTGAGGCTAATATGAATGGTTCATATGTTCCAAACCTTGATTTATGATTCACCTCCACAATGCTTGAGGCTTTTTTGAGTCTTGTTGCAGTTGGATCAAACCAATGACACTTGAATAAAGTTACCCTATTATTTATGCCTAAGTAAGTCAACTCCATTATTTCCTCTATAACATCGTAGTAATCATGTTCATTTTCACCGTAACTTCTACCCTTGACACACACGCCACTATTCATCATTGATTTTTTTATACCATAATCTTTTATATGGAATCAATAACCATTTACGATGTACCCGTTGTAGCATTGCACAACTTTGATCAGACCATTTTCTAAATCACATATTCCTTTATCTTTAACATCACCATGGCAGACCTACGCACATACATGAACAATGATTGTGATCACGACCAATTAAGTAACTTAGTGTTGTTTACATACATGCAAAATTTATGTTAGCGTCCTTACCAACTGTTTCAACCACTCCACAAACTTAGTTTCACGTTCTTTTTGTACTTATGCATCAGTGAGATGTGAAACTTCTCTTCGCAACTCCAGATCAAATCATCTGCAAACCACAAATACTTATATTACCGAACCATGTATGCACGTATAGAACATAAAAGGATTTATAATTGTGTTGCATCTACATATACTTACTCGATGTATGGGTCGATCGCTGAGCAATTAAAAAGAATATAGATGTGTGTTGTGTCTTGCTCTCGATCTGTCAAGAGCCTTGAACGGCAACTTCCAAATGCATGCCCAAGTGGTTGAAATGTGAGGTTCATGTGTAACGTGTTGGAATGTGAGGTTCAAAGTATATAGATGAGAAATTTGAAATCTCTTCTAAAGTGTACGCCTCACAAATAGAGCCTTCTACTCTTGCTTTATTACGAACCTTTTTTTTGAGGTCAAACATGCATCTGTCAAAAATATACATTTCAAATTTGAAATATTTGTCATTAAAGAGACAAATATAAAAAAACATATACCTTTCAAATGGGTACATCCATCGATATTGCACAGGGCCACCAACCCTTAGTTCATATGAAAAATGTATAATCAAATGTTCCATAACATCGAAAAATGATGGCGGAAAAATCTTTTCTAGCAGACAAACAGTGGTGATGACAGAGTCCTCGAGATTATTTACATCAGATACTACGACTTTCGATGCGCACAATGTTCTAAAAAATCCACTCAACTCAGACAATACCCCCCATATAGGTTTGTCTAACATAACATGGAATGCTAGGGGTATCAATCGTTGCATAATGACATGACAATCATGGCTCTTCAACCCATATAACTGTTCATCGTCAATCTTCACAGCCCGAACAATGTTAGAGACATATCCATCTGAAAATCTCAATTGTCTCAACCATTGACATACATGCTTTATTTTATCAGGTCCAAGCACGTACTTTGCCATTATACTCTTTGAGTTCCAATTCTGGTCTTTTACATATTATTTTTAAATCCATACGGGCCTTCGAATTATCCTTCATTTTTCCTTTAACATTCATTACTGTATTGAACACATTATCAAACACATTTTTCTCCACATGCATCACATCCAAATTATGTCGTATCAATAGGGTCGACCAATATGGTAGTTCCCAAAAAATAGATTTCTTTGTCCAATTGTGATCCTTCTCAAATCCACAGAAGGGTGTTGGTCTGCGGGCATCTGTTAATACATCTGGAAAGTATCGCAATCTTCTTAGAATCTCTATGCGAGACGATCTTGTGGATAAACCTTCCATTTCAGTTGTGTCTGCTCTAAACGCATTCTTTTGTCGTCGAAACAGATGGTCGCTGGGTACAAATCGACGATGGCACTCAAACCAGCAAGGCTTCATTTCATGCGTCAATCTAAAAGCTTTAGAATCCTCCATGCAGTACGAACATGCCAACCTCTCATGTGTGCTCCAACCAGATAACATACCATATTCAATGAAGTCACTGATTGTCCATAGAACAACGACCTTCATATTGAAATTTTGTTTTTTGTGGGCATCATACGTGGTAATATTGTTATCTCACGGTACTTTTAGTTCATCAATCAATGTCCTTAAATATACATCAAGATTTTGGCCAGGTGAGGTCGGACCAGGGGTCAACAGTGACAAGAAAAGATTTGGATGTTTCATACACAAGCTTGGTGGAAGGTTGTATGGAGTTATAAATACTGGCCAGCATGAGTATGGAGTTGACCTACCCCCAAATGGATTAAATTCATCTGTATATAGACCGAGTCTAATATTTCGCACTTCCATTGCGAAGTTCTGATGAGTACGATCAAAGTGCTTCCAAGCTTCAGCGTCAACAAGATGTGTGATCTTGTTTTCATCATGTCGAACTTTATTTGCATGTCATCTCATGTGTTTAGCTGTCCTTGAAGACATATATAATCATTGCATTCTAGGAGTGATAGGAAAGTAGCAGAGCGACTTGTATGAAACTTTATTTGATCTCGTGCTACCATTGCCTCTTGTCTTTGGCTTGAACCGAGGATGCCCACATGACGGGCATGATATGTTGTTTTTCTGATCCTTGAAATACAACATGCAGTGATTTGGACAAGCATCAATCTTTTTATACCCCATACCTAGAGCATTGACCATAACTTTCGCACGATAGAAATTTTGTGGCAATTTCTCATCTTTAGGCAACATACTCTTCACAATCATGCACAAATGGTCAAAACATGATTGGCTCAAATTATACTCGGACTTCAAATTCATTAGTTGAAGAACTGCAGACAAGATAGTGTGACTTTCGCAACCGTTCCAAAGTGTCTCATCAGCATCTCTAAGTAAATCATAAAATCTACTAGCTTCATCGTTTGATGATTCTTCATCTACGGCAGTTCTTACATCACTAGGACTCATAGCAGAACCCAGTTATGTTCCTGCGGTATCAAATATCAAATCCATATATGGATTATCGTGCACCATATTCACCTGTGCATCAAAATTGTTTCTAAATTCTTCTCCATAAAACATCCAATTCTGATAATCACTCACAAAACCCTTTCTGTATAGGTGATGTCTAATGCCATGAGGTTCTACAAATCGATTATTCTTACAAATCTTGCAGGGACACCTAATCCGACCTGTGGGAACCATTGTACTGACACTTGCCGTTGCAAATTCAATAAAACTTTCAACATCATCCATATATTCATGCGATAACTCATTGTCCACTATCCTACGCTACATCCATTCACGGTTTGCAGTCATTTTCGTATGATGTTACGAATAATAACCTAACCAGTTAAAAGAGAACCATCAGAATGCTATGATGAAGAAAATATCAAATTTATCATGCAATATATGATGTCATACAATAACAAGAATCAGGATGCATGTATTGATAAGTTAATATTTTAATGTGCAAACTATTAATGACACGATACATTCATTTGAAGCATGCTTTCATTATACAATTTCACATGGAAGCCATAATCAAATTGAAAGTAACTACATGCAAGCATTGATACAATTACATCAAACATTATAATACATCAAAATCATTCATATCAAACAAATGTCAAACATGTACCTGCAACAAACACACTTCAATATTCCACTAACTACTATCATGCCTAGCATGAAATCCGTACTCCAAAAATAAGAACACTTCTATTCTCATACATTAAAATCATGTTTAGCATGATCTTCGAACTCCAACAAAACAGCCCTATATATCAACAACTAAGTGAGTGTGTGAATAATAAAGTGTTACATCTAATAAATTAAATAACATGTAATGCGCTTGCATCACTTACTCACCACAGGTATTTACCCGATTTGCATTATTTTTGTCACTTACTTACCACTGGTGGCTGAGCACAAGCGGGTTTCATTGAGAAATCTGCAAAAACACTGTTTTAAAATTAAGTCACCACTTGCCGAAAAAAAAATTGAGGCAAATAAAAACATCTTGCATAGGCCTTGAGAAGCCCAACACCCAATAACCTACCAAAACGCATGTGGTCGACCCCCTGTCGGAAACGCAGGGGGTCGACCCCATGTCGGAAACGCAGGGGGTCGACCCCCTGCCGGAGACCGCAAGGGGTCAACCCCCTGCAGGAACGAATGGGGTCGACCCCCTGCCTGAACAGCAGGGGGTCGACCCCCTGCCAGAACAGCGTGGGGTCGACCCCTTGTCGGAACGCAGGGGGTCGACCCCCTGCCGGAACAGCGGGAGGGTCGACCCCCTGCCGGAACAGTGGGGGGGTCGACCCCCTGCCGGAACGCAGAGGGTCGACCCCCTGCCGGAACAGTGGGGGCTCGACCCCCTGCCGGAATAGTGGGGGGTCGACCCTCTGCCGGAACAACAGGGACTCGACCCCCTGCCGGAACAACAAGGGGTCGACCCCCTGCATTCCTGCAGGGGGTCGACTCCCTGTCGGAACGTAGGGGGTTGTCCCCTTGCGTTTTCGGCAAGGGGTCGAATACCTATTGAAAATAAAAAAGGGAGTTTTAAAATTTACCTGGCGGCGGTGGCGGCGACGGTGGCGGAAGGCTGACGGGGATAGGCAGCCGACGACGGTGGATGGTGGGGGCCGAAGAGAGGCCGACGGGACGGATAGGGCGGCGGGCGGGAGCGGGAGCATCGAAAGAAGAAAAGAAAAAGAGGGTTGGGATTAGAGATTATGTGACATTTAGCGACGGCTTAGCGACAAATTAATTCCGTCGCTAAGCCGTCGTAAATCAAAACACGAAAATGGCGACAGAATATATTCCGTCGCTAAATCGCGACGAAATATTTTTTGTCGCAAAAGACGCCGCTAAATGGTGCATCCATTACGACAAAATATTCACTCATAAAATTCGTCGCTAATTAGCGACGGATTTTGCGAGGGGATATATTTTGTCGCTATTTTCATAAATTTAATTGATTATAGCGACGGATGTGTTTCTCTTGTTAATCCGTCGCTAACTAGCGATGAAATTATTCTGTCACTAAATTACGTCGCTATCACCTATTTTCTTGTAGTGACAGCAGACCAGTGGGTAACCATGGGCTGGTGTATGAACTGACAAACCTTGTTGATCGCAAAGGCAATATCAGGCCGTGTGATGATGAGATATTGAAGACCGCCCATGATGCTCTGATATAAAGTGGAGTCATGAAAAAGAGGGGCATCATCTTTAGATAGCCGAGTAGAGGAGCTTAGAGAAGTAGAGATTGGCTTCCAATCAGTCATAGATGCATGACAAAGTAGAGTAAGTGCATAAGTGCGTTGGCAAAGAAAAAGTTCTGACGAAGCATAATGGACTTCAATGCCCAAAAAATAATTAAAGCTTTCAAGATCTTTGATGAAAAAATCAAGACTGAGGTGCTGAATCAATTGCTTAATGGCAACGGTGGAACTGCCGGTGATTATGATATTATCAACATAAACCAGTATATAAATAACCAGACCACTATCTTGAAAGATAAACAATGAATCATTAGAAAGAGAGATGCAAAACTTCTGGGACTGAAGATAAAAATTGAGATGATGGTACCAGGTATGCAGAACTTGCTTGAGACCGTACAAGGCCTGATCCAACTTATATACATGCTGAGGAAAAGAAGAGTCTTCAAAACCTGGAGGTTGTGCCATATAAACATCTTCATAAAGAAGACCATTTAAAAAGGCATTATTAAAGTCTAATTGATGTATAGGCCAATTTGACGAGACTGCAAGTGCACGAACAACACAGATGGTGGTGGGTTTCACAACGAGACTAAAAGTCTAAAAAAAATCGACGCCTTCCTCTTGCTGAAAACTCTTAGCAACGAGACAGGCTTTATAATGAGCCACGAAGCCATCAGCATGTCGTTTAATCTGAAAAACTCATTTGAATCCAATGATATTATAACGAGAAAGAGGAGGAACAAAATGGCAAGTGTGATTAATTTTGAGTGCGTTAAACTCATATTTCATAGTCGTGCACCATTTGAGGTCAAAATTAACCTGTTTAAATGAAGTAGGTTCAGGTGTGAGTAGGATAGAGCTAAAGCAAGCAAGAGATATGGGATAGTGGGTGGTGGTAAATGCACGAGGTCTGAGAGAGTTGGTCATAGAACGAGTGATCATGGGGTGGGTTTGGTCAGACGAGATACTCACAACAGAGTTAGGAAGAGGGGAAGTAGAGGACAATGGCGAAGAAGAATTAGGTGGATCAGGAGCGAAAATATGGTGCACAAAAGAAGGAGCATGCAAAGTAGGAGGGATAGGTATATCAGGGAGGACAGTTGGGTGAGAAGGAGGCGGCTGAAGAGGATCAGGAGGGGGTAGGACGACAGTAGGAGAAAGACCTTAGTCAAAAAGACTAGGGGATGGGGAATGAGCATACGAAGTGACAGGTCCAAAGACAGATTCATCAAAGTAAACATGGCGAGAAATATAGGTGCGGAGTTGAGAGGGGTCGAAACAAAGGTAGCCCTTATGGCGAGAGGCATAGCCAAGAAAAATGCCAGAGGTAATCTTTAGGTGAAAATTTGAGGTATGATAGATAGTTAACACAGGGTAGTAGCATGCACCAAAGACACGAAGATGATGATAGTCGGACGATTTATGAAAGAGAAGTTCATACAGGGTCTTACGATTAAGTACTAGGGTTGGAAGACGGTTAATGATATAAACAACAATATAAAAAGCATCAACCCAAAAGGTATATGACAAAGAGGAAGTATGTAACAAACTAAGCCCAGTTTCAATGACATGCCGATGTTTATGTTCAACGAGCCCGTTTTGTATTGAGGTATGCGAGCACAAAAATTGATGAAGTATGCCATGGTCCTGTAAAAAGCTTTCAAAATTACGACTGGTAAATTTCCCTCCATTATTAGTTTGAAAAGCATGGATGGAGAGTTGAAGTTGCTTTTCAGTGATATGCTTGAAAGACTTAAAATACTCAAACACTTGAGACTTAGTACGCAATAAAAAAAACTATGAGAAATAAGAAAAATCATCCACTATGAGAAGATAAAAGCAAAAATCCTTCACATGGAGAGACTGGAGCAGGCCCCCCAAACATCGATGTGTAAAAGTTCAAGTGGAGATGTCGTAGAAGAGCAAGAGTGATAAAAAAAAAGTTTGTGAGCTTTGCCAATAAGACAACTCTCACACACTTTTATTTTGTTACGTTTATTAATAAAAATAGAATGACAAGAGTTTAAGTAAGAAACGATCTTCTTATTTGCATGTCTAAGACATTGGTGTTATATATCAAAAGAAGCCACTCTGACTGCATATGCCACCACCTGCATATGATCATCAAATTTGATTGGATAAAGTCTCATGCTGAATTTTGGTCCCCTGAGACGAATCTTACATGTTTGTCTATCCTTGACAAGGAATTCAAAATGGGTGAATTAAAAAATGCAATCATTATCTTTAGTAAACTGGCCCACACATAAAAGGTTTGTTGTAATAGAAAGAACATGAAGAACATTCTTTAAATCAAATGAAGAGCCATCAACTTTCAAAATAAGATTACCAGTGTGCGAGATGGAAAGCATCTTGCCATTGCCAACCATGATTTGCTCACCCCCATGATATTGTGATTTATGAGAGAATTGTTGGTCATCCATGGTTAGATGATTTGTAACACCAGTGTCAGAATACCAATAGTCCATCAATGGATTCCTGAAGAGACATGGCTGAGAATGCTTTAGGGATATTCCAACAAGTTTTTGCAATATATCCTTGTTTTCCATAATATTACAAGTGACAACCCCACCACCAGGTTGGCTCTCCTTAAGAAATGTCTTCATCATCAGGTGCCGAGATGGCAGCTGGTGTAGAGTTTTTACGATAGATCGTCTGACAAGAATCATCAGATGATTAATTCTTCATGCGGAGGGACATTCATGTTGAAGAGCGAGGAAGAGGCATGGAGATTATTTGATAATTTAGCAAAAAATTCTCTACATCATGCCTCTAGCTCTCGTACCGAGAGACTCACACCCAGCATTCTCACGAAAGGTGGTGTTCTAGAGATTGGTCCTACTATAGCACTGCAAAGAAAAGTGGATATGCTTTCGCAGAAGCTAGATCAACTTCTCGCGGGCACCACGATCAGTTGGCTCTCAACAAGTTTTGGCAATATGTCCTAATGACAGGTAGGAGTTGGAGTTGGAGGATCCATGTCACCCATTTCTTTTAGACTTTGAGGAGAATATAAAATTCTCTCTAGGTCATCGACAAAAGGATGCAAAAGAATACCTAGAGCTCTTCGCCCCTGCATACACTGGTACTAAGACCAGATGTATGAGAACAAACCTAAACTATCTAAACAAAACTAAACACAAAATAAAAGAAACAAAACACAAAGTAAAAAGCAGTAAAAATAATCTAAACTATGTCTGAACTATTTAACTATTCTACGAAATTAAAATAACAAAATCTACTCTAAATCATAAAATTTAGTAAATACAAGAAATCACAAACTATGTTCTCTAAAACTCACTTGTCTATTCGCTCATTGAATCATGAAGTTCAGTGAATCCTAGAAAAACACTACGTGAATCCTATATTTACTATGTTAAATTCTATATTTACTAACTAATCCTACTAACTAAAAAAAACAATAAACAAATATTAATAAACTGAAATATTAGAAATAACAAAATATCAATCGTCGTTCCCCAGCAACGGCACCAAAATTTGGTTGATCTTTTTGCAGTGATATTTTTAAAACATATTTTTCAATAAAAGATTTTGGAAAATCGTCAACCAAAAGTATAAAAACCGACTTTCCACTTTCGTGGCAAGTATGGGTTGAATCCTCAGGGAATGGGAAAATATTCTGATTAAATCTAAGAATTTCACCATATTAATATAACAGATGTTTACAATAAATAAAAACAACTATAATTAAATTACACACTAAAAATTAACTAAAATAATTCTTAAATGAGATTGCTCAAGCCTTCTCCAGATCGTAGGGGCATTTCTATCATTTCACCAATTCAGACTTTCTCATGCTTGACAAAATCCCTTTTAACCTGTAGTAAGCTTATCAACCCATCAGTGGGTTGTCTGACGATGGAGAGGGGAGGAAAAGCGGTCAATGAAGGTTGAAGTCGCGCCCAGGACGTCCTTGAAGGTCTGCACAGTGGTTCTTTGGTGTTGCACCCATCCGAAAGGCGATTCAAGAGGGTTAGAAAAAGAAGAAGAAGGTCGTGTGGGAGAGAGGATCGACCACTCCCCGTGGATGTAGACAACACACTGACGGGGAAAACCTTCTTAGGTCTGCAACACCTGCAAAAACACAGCCAAAACAACAAGAAAAATACAACAAAGAATGAAGAAGAAAGAAGAGAAACAAAAAGGAAGAATACACGCAAAGGAGGGCATGCGAGACAGAGAGAGAGAGAGAGGAAAGGAGGAGAGAGAAAGGGTGGGCATCAACTCCAAGACTCCAAAAATGTATGACCCTCTTTTCCAAAACTATTTATACTTCTAAATTATACTAAATTCTAAAAACTACCTAGTTACAAAGTTATTTTTAGTTAAATGCTTAAATTAATTGTTATTTACAATTAAGTACTAAAATGCATTAGAAAGAGGTGGTTTTCGAAAAATATTATTGAAAAATACTTTGATGCATGTGGGTTTGAGATATTTAAGGTTTGGATTCAGTCCAAGATCCAAGTTTGAGCTCTTGAGTGGGAACTGGATCCAGTCTACCTCAAAAACTGATCCAAACCCCTAAAAATGTAATATTTTCTTTGTTTTTACGTTGATTTGAGTGAAATTTGAACTGAGACCTCTTTGTACCTAATTACATCAAAACATGGGTTTTAAACCTTAAAAACATGTGAAAATGCATGAATTTTATATAAAAATGATGTGCATTTCATGCATCATCATCTATCTTTATATTTGTTGAGATGGGTGCAGTGGAGATGGGGTGTAGTGTCTATATCTCGAGAAATGTTGAGATAGATGGTTAGCCCGCTGCATAAATAATGACCTCTATTTATTTGTTTTAAGATTGCAACACGATGATGGGCGTGCTTAGAGGAACTGAGAATGGATCCCATCATTTGACGTATAATGGGATCCATCCAAATGAGCCTAATCTAATTTGTAGGACCAACGAGCATTAGGCACAGAGAGCTCTAAGAACAACTTATACTCCCAACTTCTTGTCAGTATAGTTAACATAATGGCAATTCACACATAGTATGGTTTTGAATCAAACAAGACCTAGCTGATAAGGATAACGCTTACACTACTTTCTTAGAAACCAAAAATGATAAACATATTCAGGATAACTCAAATGCAGCTACAAGGAATCCAGCTCAATCAGGAGTCTCATGAGCCAATTGTACATATGATAATTCAATATTATCATATTATAAAAAACAATAATTGATATACCAGTGTTATAATTTTTTATAGAATTATCCAAAACGATAATTCGTAGATGTTCTAAAACAGTGTATTGTAAATGTTGTAAAACTCAAACTCTGTTATTTCATATATTGTAAAACTCTGTTATGATTATAAATAAAGTGCTCAACCTCTCGATGGACAAGAGAGTTAAAAAATTGAGCTTATCATCTTCTTTGAAGTTCTTTCATGGTATCAGAGCTATCAAGCTCCAACGAGTTATCAATGTCTTCTCCATCGCCCTATTCCTCTTTTATGACCCAGTGAAATGTTATCGTCAGCCTTGTCTCGATAAAACTAAACCGGGATAACTACCTGTTGTGGAGATCTCAGCTTGAATCTGTTATGATTAGCCAGGATTTTCTCAAGTTTGTCGATGGCTCATCTCCTCAGCCAGATCCCTTCATTACCGCGACAAATGGAGGTAAGATAGAGAATCCAAATTATTCTATTTGGATTCGCTCTGATCAGTTGGCTCTCAACTAGATCAAAGTTATTGTTTCTGAAGTTGTTCTCGATCAAATCATGAGAATAAAAATAACCCTTGAAGCATGGTTTGTTCTAGGATCTCCTTAGGAAATGTCCCCATCATCAGATGTCGAGATGGCAGCTGGTGCAAAGTTTTTACGATGGATTGTCTGACAGGAATCGTCAGATGATCGATTCTTCATGCAGAGGGACATTCATGTTGAAGAGCGAGAAAGAGGCATAGAGATTATTTGATACTTTAGCAAAAAAAAATTCTATATCATGCCTCTAGCTCTCGTACCGAGAGACTCACACCCAGCATTCCCAAGAAAGGTGGTGTTCTAGATATTGGTCCTACTGCAGTACTGCAAAACAAAGTGGATATGCTTTCGCAGAAGCTGAATCAACTTCTTGTGGGCCCATCCCCCATTCATTAGGTGTGTGCTCTTTGTGCCAGTCTGGCACATTCTATTACTGAGTGTCTTTCGGCAGTTCAGTACCCTGAATTTGTTTATGAACAAGTTTAGGCTGCTCAGGGTTTCGCCAATCCCCCGAATGACCCATTTTCATCTACATACAATCCGAGATGGTAAAACCACCCTAATTTTTTATGGAAAAATCAACAAGCCCCAGTCATAACTCCTCCGTCTTACCAGGTTAGGCCTAGTTTATTCACTCAATCATTTCATAGGCCAAATTACCCCCAACCTTTCATACCTTTCCCATGGTTACTCCTCGTGTGCATCTGCATTTGCATGTTTGTATTTTTGTATGCCACCAGGGACAGTATCATTCAAACATGAGGGGATGGTTTAGATGCCACTACAAGAAAAATGCGAATTAGCGACAAACGTTATCTGTTGCTAAAGTGTTTAGCGACGGATAGCGTCTATCGCATATTCTTGGTTGCTAATTAGTGACAAAACTTATTTGTCGCTAATTAGCGATGGATCATGTCTGTCACGAGTCCATCACTAAATAAGCATGGATAGCGATGGATTACATTCCGTCGCAAAACTAAATATTAGCGACGGATAATATCCATCGCTAATCCATCGCAAAATTTTAAAAAAAAAATTAAAAAAATGAAATATAATCTATCACAATCTATGATATAATGCATATGCAGGATCATATGACAATGAATTCTTGTCTAAATAAATGTGAAGGAGGTGAAATAATCAAACCTATAAACATATATAGTGTCTCCAGTGGAAACTTTTGTATGTCTTCGTTGAATGGCATTTAGAACAATATGACCTTCCTGTGTGCTCTCATGAGTTGTACAACTGCAAAATCAATTAAAAAGTTCAAAATCAAAAGCAATAGATTGTCAGAGTATTTATTGCAGGACTTATAATAATTATAGTGGCTCAAGATTTATCCAGTGCAGAACTATAATAGGCCTGAAAATGGACAGTTAGGAAGCAAGAAAGTGCCACCAACTCTTTGAAAATAGAAATGATAACTCACAGAAAAATAATACAAATAATGACTCACATGTGCATTATCACATAAACACACAAGTTTTGCATGCATGATACCCTAACAAGTGCCAAATGGTAGCCAATTAGGATTAGGATGGGCAAGCAGGGTTTTGGATCTCTTAATAAATTCACTGAAATGAGATACTAATACATTGTCTATTAAAAATACCAACACAATTTGTTCAATTGATAATAACAGTAATCACATAACCTATGGATATGTCATGCCTGGTATCTCAGATAGATAAATCAATTGCTGTGTAGATCAAACAAGTAATGTGCTTCACGTAAGCACTTCTGACAAAGTGGTTATGGAGCTTCACGACATAGAGAATTTTTTGGCCAAAAATTCCATTAATTAAAAAAAAATGCTCTAGCTCATGAGAGATGATCTCTAGACAATAAACGAGTTCATGAGTCTATGCACATGGAATGCAGACGCCATATCAAGTTATCCACACATCTTAACGTATAAATAAGAATATCCTCATCATTAATTTTTTTAATAGTGAAACATTACTGTTATAAAGAGCAATTGTATAGAGAAAATGCTTAAATCCTTTATTTGTAAGGCCTTTCTTCCACCGGAGGAAAGACAATAACTAGGCCAATAAAAACAAGTAAAAGGAACATCCTTAAAGCTTTTTGAGCTGTATGAACTATATATTTTTGTATGTAAAACATATGGTCACAAAAGCCACCTAAATTTATTCACGTGTCAGACATTGCACAAACATTAGCTATCAGTTCTGACCATCCAAAATCACCAACTTGGGCTTCAGAGTTTTTTCAGTGAGAGCATCACTCCTAAAACAATACTATAATTTACAATGTCTAAAGTGGCACGACAACAAGCAACTTTTCTTAAACAATCCAAGCAGTTATGTTTATTGACTTCTTTCAAATCAGAATGTAATGTCTTTGGTTTATCAACGGATTTTTGTAGCAACTAAAACTTGTAACAAAAGAATTGTTATCAAAATACTATCTAAGGAATTCAAAAGTTTCGCCTCTAAATCATTGGACCAGCAAAGGAGAATGATTCATTAGCTGCAGAACATCCATGAAAAAGAAAATAGAAATGAAGCTTGAACTGACCACCATAGCTACAATTGAATCATCTCAGATGTGACCATTTCAATGGAACAGATGACTCCTAAACTGCAAGCATCATATTTACAAGTCACTGCTAGGAAGTGCCAGCTTCAAGTTCTCAACAAGTGAGAACTACCTTGGTTCTTAAACAAAACCAAGCTTACATATATGTGGGAGCGTACTTCATCAAGTTCAATCTAAGAACGTGCATCAAAAAGAATTAAGTGCACTAACACCAAACATGTTTTGGCAACACTGAGCATAGTACCTCAACATAGCCAGGCCCCAGCAACTTCAAGATGAAAGCCCTCTCAGCTTTTTCAGTTGTATCATCACCCGCAACCTGTGAAACAAAAAGAAAAACAAAAAAGAAAAGGAAAAAAAATTAAGACATTCAAAGTATTAATAAACAATAAGCATAAGAAAATATGCCAAAGGTTGTTCTCATAATTTTAGTAGCCACAAAGCAAAGTATGCCTACTTACACCGATTAGAATGGAAATGAAAGGATATGAAGAGGGTTGTCGTGCAGCATAAGCCTGCTAGAGAATTGTGAATGCAACTAAACGTTGGGCAGTTTTAAGCATCTTTTTGTCATGAGTTGGACAAAAATTTAGTAATAGTAAGCAGCAATCTTTGTAGCTTAATTGGCAATTTCCAACATAAGACAATGCTAGATTGATGAGATATTGATGTCAACAAAATAGTTCTAAACAAACTCGATAGAACCATATTGCTTCACCATTGTGAACAAAAATGCAAAGTGGTTGGAGATTCTACCATTAAAAAAAAACTCCTTTCTTTCTGCTAGCATGTGCTTAATCTATTAGAGGCAAAACTAACGAAAATACCACACCAGATCAATCAAAAGAAGAGGACCCAAACCCTAACCTTTACTCCAATCAAAGCAAATTAAGCACAGAGAAGCCAATTTGCTAGAACCAGAGACCTCCCAAAAATCATAGAATAAACAAAACAGAAACATAACCAGATCGGAGAGTAAGAGAAAAGCCCTCATCTTCCTGGACCTCCTCTCCATCTGTCTGCTCGCCAAAATGCTATCTTAGAACCTTTGGTTCAAGGTAACATGAAAACTCATAGACTCCACCACCAAATCTTAATCCCCAAAATCCAATTTCTTCATAACACCATCTATAAACTTCAAGAAACAAAATCACCAAGAACAAAAAAATGAGACCCTCCAATACAAAATTCTTCACATTCTACCACAAACAAATCCTCAAAGCCAACAAACAGAGACGGTATAGGAAAAAAGAAGTGGGTACCTTGAATCCAATATCATCAGGGGACATCGCCAAACCGGCACCCATCGATTCAAAGGCCTCTCTGCCTCTGTAATAAACTCTTGGGTTGTACCCGAGAAGGGAGAGGTGGGCAGTGTCGCTCCCGCAGGCCAAGCCGGGCTCAACAGGGTCCATCAATCCATTGACGCCAACAGAGGCAATGGCATCCAAATGGGGAGTGCATGCCTCTTCAAGCGGGGTCTTGTAACCGAGCATGGGCAAGGAAACGTCCCCAAGACCGTCGATCAATACGAAGGTGACCCTCTTTCTCTTCCCCTCCATAAAATTCTTCTCTGCTCTCACTACAATGGATGCTAATGGGTTCTCTTCGCTCAATCAAAATGAGAGAAGCAAATGATTTCAGTTTTAAGGGAAAATTTTGAGAGATAAGAGAGACATAGAGAATGTTATTATTGGGGGTAATCAGAGAGAGAGAGGGAGAGAGAGAGAGAGGGAGAGAGGGAGAATTTGATGCCCTAGATGGGCCGGTTTAAATAGAAAAGTAGCGACAGAATTTTTCTGTCGCAAAATCTGTCGCTAATTAGCGAAGGATTCGTGATAGAAAAATTATGTCGCGAAGTTGCAACAGTGTTTGAGATAGAATTTTTCCGTCATGAATCCGTCGCTAATTAGCGATAGATTTTACGACAGAAAAATTCCATCGCTAATTCTAATTTTGGCGACGGCTAGTTTTTTCTAGCTAATCCGTCGTAAATTTGCGATGAAAAAAATCTCTCGCAAATTTTCATCGCTAATTAACGTTTTTCTTGTAGTGTGGACACTCAATTTTTTTTTTGTTCAAGTAGCTTAAACTCATAAAATTAGGCTTTAAGAAACAAGTTTTTAGCACATATGGATATTTTTTACATAATTTGACAATTAAATTTTTTTTTAGCCCCGTGTGAAAAAAAAATCTGAACTAATCTAAAAAGGAGTGGTTATTTATGTAAATTTAAAAGAAAAGATAATATTGAATGTTAGAATTGTTTTGAATCACTAAAGTATAAGTATGCATAGTATGTTTTTGAAAAACTAAACAAATGAAAAATATAAAGAAAAATGAGCTTAAAAGATAAAGTGCTTATGTTTAGTTGTTGATGTCTTTATGATTCCTAGTAGCTGAGCTTAGACACAAGTTGAAGTGTTTGAGTCTTATGACAGAAGGGATAACGAAGGAGATCACCTTCTTGTCTAGTCGATATCTGTGACCTATTTGGTTTAAGCAAGTAGAGTCTGAAGGGTGTTTTACACATGGTGCCCTAAAGCCATCTGGTTTGTGAGCCATCGGCTCGAAGGCTCGTTACATGAACTTTATGAAAAAACTAATAGATATAGACATTCCACCTGACAAGATGAAGACTATACATAAACTATTAAAATGGAAGGTCTAGTGACTCGAGCAATTAAGTCTGAGGGATACTCTGTATCTAGTGCCCTAAGGTCATCTGACCTGGGAGTCACTAACCTAAAGCTTGCTACACGGGCCATGAAAATTAGAGATTTAAAATAGTTCTCAATTGAAAAAAAAAAGAGAAAATATGAAAATTAAAAATCAAAAGAAAAAAAATGAGCTTAATAAAAAATTCATTGTTTAGGAATAATTATGAAATACTATGCAGAAAATATACAAGTGATGATAAATGAGAAATAACATGATAATACTTGATTTTCTGAAGAAAAATCATAGATAATTGCAATTTTTGGAAAGTGAAAGGAAAAAGTTTTTTACTGTGGAGGCATAAAAATTTTAAATGTGTTAAGAGAATGTAAATTGCATGAAATACTTGCTTAAACTCATTTCTTAATTGCCTAATATTTTTGAAAAAAACTTTTTATTTTTTGCATGACATCTATGTTTGTGGGTAGCATCACTACAAACCCTCGTGAGACCTTACTCATCCACTGGGGTAACCCAGGGGTTTAAAGGGCTTGTTACATGAGCTAAATGCAACCGTGATTCCTACGAAAGTGAGTTAGGCCATTTAGGATTCGTATTTTATTTATTTTTATTTGCATATTTATTTATTTTCTAGTTTCATAACTTAGGTAATTTAGTTTAGTTTGTTAAGGGACTAACAAACATTCAAGCATGGGGGCATTTGATGATGCATGAAATACACATCATTTTCATATAAAATCCAGGTATTTTCACATGTTTTTAAGGTTTAGAACCTATATTTTGATGTAATTAGGTAAAAAGAGGTCTCGATTCGAATTTCACTCGAATCAGAGTTAAAACAAAGAAAATATTGCATTTTTAGGGTTTTGAATTGGTTTTTGAGGTAGACTGGATCCAGTTCTGACCCAAGAGCTCAACTTTGAATCTTGGACTGGATCCAAACCTTAAATATCCCAAACTCACATGCGTCAAAGTATTTTTCAATAATATTTTCCAAAAACCACCTCTTTCTAATGCATTTTAGTACCTAATTGTAAATAATAATTAATTTAAGCATTTAACTAAAAATAACTTTGTAACTAGGTAGTTTTTAGAATTTAGTATACTTAAGAAGTATAAATGGTTTTGAAAAAGAGGGTCACATATTTTTGGAGTCTTGGAGTTTACGCTCACCCTTTCTCTCTCCTCCTTTCTTCTCTCTCTCTCTCACATACACACACACACCCTCCTTTGCGTGTATTCTTCCCTTTTGTTTCTCTTCTTTCTTCTTCATTCTTTGTTGTAATTTTCTTGTGGTTTTGGCTGTGGTTTTGCAGGTGTTGCAGACCTAAGGAGGTTTTCCTCGTCGGTGTACCGTCTACATCCATGGGGAGTGGCCGATCCTCTCTCCCACGTGACCTTCTTCTTCTTTTCTTAACCCTCTTGAATCGCCTTTCGGATGGGTGAAACACCAAAGAACCACTGTGAAGACCTTCAAGGACGTGTTGGGCACGACTTCAACCTCCATTAACCGCTCTTCCTCCCCCCTCCATCGTCAGACAACCCGCTGATGGGTTGATAAGCTTACTACAGGTTAAAAGGGATTTTGTCAAGCGTGAGAAAGTTTGAATTGGTGAAATGATATAAATGCCCCTGTGATCTGGAGAAGGCTTGAGCAATCTCATTTAAGAATTATTTTAGTTAATTTTTAGTGTGTAATTTAATTATAGTTGTTTTAATTTATTGTAAACATCTGTTATATTAATAAAGTAAAATTCTTAGATTTAATCAGAATATTTTCCCGTTCCCTAAGGATTCGGTTTTTATACTTTTGGTTGATGATTTTTCAAAATCTTTTATTGAAAAATATGTTTTAAAAATATCACTGCAAAAAGATCAACCAATAGACAGTCATGCAGGTCACTGTATGCTGCGATCAAGCATATGCTGCATATAGGGGTGCTTGCTTGTCATGGAAATTAAACTCTTCTTTTTCGCAAAAACACATCGATGAGAATGCATTTTTGCGGGGCCCAAAATGTTGAAACAAACATGGGACCACTGATTTGCATCAACAGACATGCCAAAATGCACACTGGACTCCTCTTCCACGGAAAGTGTTTCGGGGGGGGGGGGGGGGGGGGCTGATTCTGTTTTCATGTCAGAGGAATCTGCGGCACCCTATTATGTGACCAGCAAACACACCCATAATGTGAAATCAAAAAATAAATATTCAAAGAAGCAACCAACATCTTGTTGGAGGATTGGCAGGGTTCCTTTATTTTAGAAATGACCAACAAAAACTACCTCACTCACTAATGAATTCGGCAGTGGGGGGGGGGGGGGAATTGGGCCCTACCCTGCCTCGCCCCGTTTAGATCGATGATGGAGGACATGAAATGGGGATGGAGGTTAAAATCAAAACCTGTGTGGGGATGGACTTACGTGTTTCTCCCTCTCCCTCCCTATTAGTAAAATAATTAAAATACCCTTCAATGGTCTAACCTCCTTTTCTAGGGATGGTAGTGGACCGAGTGAAAATGGGGCTCAACCCTGCCTTGCCCTGTTTGGACTGGGGATGGAGGACATGAAACGGGGGTGGAGGTTAAAATTAAAACCCGTTCGGGGATGAAGGCAAGGATGGAGGGCAAAATTTTGAGATGGAGCGGGGGTGAAGACCTTATCTCCCGCATCCTCTCCGATCCACTGCCATCCCTAGGTGTAAAGACTTCAGGTCCCTTGCCAACTAAAACGTACACCAAGCTTCACCCAAGCTTTTAGCAAGGGATGTGGACCTGCAAGTGCTTGCGATGTCCCTTTCAGCTTGGTTACATTCACGAGTCGTCCCTACCAGATGATCAGAGCCATCATGGGCTTGACATATTTCCTTTGATAACAATGTCTCAATGAAATTTCAAGGCAACTGCGCTGAGATGCAGTAATAATCAAAAGTAAACCCATATATGCTGATAAAATCATATTCAATCCTCACCGCACATCTCACTTGCAAACTATGCATCTCACTTGAGAACTATGAGAGTGGGGGCCATCCACATCTCGGTCAAGTGAGATGTGTGGTGAGAATTGAATATTTAATCAATGAACTGGTTATATACAATATTACCTCATCTGGTATGCCCTCAACCATATATCCCTATGGTGTTCATGATTTATCATAAATGGCCTATATATCAATATGAAAGAGTCAATAATTAGGCACAATTGTAATCTCTTCAACCTACATAGCCTATATGAGTGTCGTTTTTAACCCGTCTAGGGCTAACCTTAGAGAAGCCACTTCACCTACTACATATCAAAAGTTTGTCTGCTCTTCACCTACTACTGCTTGCTGCTCAACATGTTCAGTACTAGTTGAGAACTACCTGTGATTTGCGTATGCCTAGTTCCATTTATATATCTTCGGTTCACAAACTGATGAAATCAAAAGTTTTCAATGATGAGTCCAAAGATAATTCATTCATTTCAACTATAAAATCTCTTTTTACTTATACTACTACTATTAGCCAAAAAAAATACTACTATTAGCAGTAATAGCCATTCACCGATTTTTTCAAACTTATTTTCTTAGTCCCAAGTCTCTGTGTTCTACACATTATTGCAAACCCAACTTAGTAAATAATATAAGTTTGAATCTATATTTAGTACTATAGAACATATCTTTTTATTAAGGATAAAATAAAAGAGAACTATTTCCATGACCATTTCTACGCATAAGTATGTGATTCTTTGAGCCATTGTATCTTTAAAAGCTCACATGCTACAGTTAGCCAGTCAAATCATAGAGTTTCTCCAATGAAGTATGAGACCAAAACCATGAGACTGCAAGAACATATCTACTTATGTACTATTGAGTTCTATTGTATTCTGATACTCTTGAATACAATCATTTTTTTTTCTTTTTATTGGCAAACACGTCCCTTCTAAGAAAGAATCGTTGGTAGACCTTATCAATACTTTGTTGTTTGGCTCAAAATTATGTTTTTTTAAACCAATTATTTTGGCTAAATACTCACCTTTATACTTAAGTTTTGTGGGAATGATTTTTGAAGGGAAAAAATCACCTTAAAAAAATTATTTATTCCCATATTGATCACGTTTGAAAAATCCAAGTGGTGTATATAGTGTTGAGGCCGCTTTAAGGCAAGGCTGTTTGGGGCATGTCAATTCAACTTTAAACTTTAGACTTGAATTTGGATTGCAATTCAGCAGCATGTTTTAGCCTTAATAGTCCATGTAAATTGTTCGTCTCTCTTCTTCTTTTTACCTATTGCATATGTTCTCTGGTTTTTTTCTTCTATCTTTGGTGCTGCTTAAGGTATCCGTGGCCGTGATCATCTTACTGCTAAAGTTGGTTGGCAGAGAGCACAAGTGCAGGCTTGGTTGTATCTTGCAAGGTTGAATGCTGCATGTTTTAGCCTTCATAGTGCATGCAATTTGGTCGCCTCTCTTCTTCTTTTTACCTATTGCATTTGTTCTCTGATTTTCTTCTTCTATCGTTGGGGCTGCTCAAGGTATCCATGGCCGTCGATCATCTTAGTTCGAAAGTTGGTTGGCAGAGCACAAGTGCAGGCTTGGTTGTATCTCGCGAGGTTGCACCCAACTTTTACCTGGAGAGATAACTATGGCTTTTAAGAGAGTGTCATTATTGTACACCTCTAAGCCAATTTGGATCCCATCATCACGAAAGTCACTGCTCAAATCATGCATATATCCAGCATACTTCAAACTTAATTCTAATTCAAAGTTTTTACACCTTCATGGCCATATGAATATCTTAGGTAATTGCCTTCTTAGCTTTGGGTGGCAGCTCCAAAGAACAACCATACGCCAATTTGCATTGTTTAAAACCTTCAATTTTCCTTTTTATTAAATTTCAAATGTTTGTTTCTAATTAAAAGTGGCATCCTGACTTCAACTAAAGAATAAAAGCCAAAGCGAACCTCGTGGTTCTTCCATGCATCCAGAGTTATTGGACAGCTAGGAAATTAATAAAAAAGATGAGGAAAATTTGGAGAAGATCAGCTGCAAGATGGACAAGATGGCACCATAAACTGTTCTATCCTTTTGTCAACTTCAACTCTGTATCCAAACAATCATTTTATGTTTCCATTTATTTTTTTGGTTGGCAAAGAAATAACCACCTGTCGGCTTCGAACCCAAGACTCCTTGGTTATGATTGTGCGACCATTCACAAGAGGATGTTTCTAGCAAACGATGACCACCACCATATTTTGACATGTGCAACGGCTTTTCCATCCCAATCCAAGGCTCTCAAACAGAGCTAGTAGTGGCTAAAGATGAAATCAGAGAATGTCTTTAGAATTTTCTTCCGCAACAGTCTTCAAAGGAATGGGCTGTATCTGTATCTGTATCTGTTTCTGTTTCGGTTCTCTGTTTTTCTGCGGCAGCAAGTGATGCCTTATCACTTGCTCCAACTATCTAATACATAATTCTTCCTATATGTGAATGAAATCTCATTTATTTCTTAAAAAAAAATTTTATTGCAACTCATTTATTTATGTTTCGACTTGTAGGAATTGTATCCTTCTCGACCAGTTACAAAGGTCTCCACAATTTGCAATCTTGGTACAGAAAATACTGAAAATAACAAAATACAACGCGACAAATAGTGGCCAAGTTTTCCATTGCAAAAAATTGACAGAAACCAAACAAAAATTAAAACATTGGAAAACTCCCAATACCATAAAATATTGGTCTGCTGGCCAAGTAACCCTCTTTTGTTCATTGCTTTTGTGCGTGCAAAAGGAGAAGATGATCTTTCCCATCTCAAAAGTGGTTAGCTTGATGAAGCTCATGTCCACCATTATATATCCTTACAAAAGAAAAAAGTATTGCTTTCTCATCTGCAATAAGCAGCCGGTGCTTTTAATGTTCATTACAACACATGCACCAAGACAATCGTTGCACGTAAGTTGAGTCATGGCCCATGAGTGCTAGTGGATGATTTTTTTTTAGAAGAAAATTCCATTTAAGTTCAACCTTTTGACTCTAATTCCAAAAATGAGCTTCAGTTTTCTTAATTTCCTGATATGAGACACAGGTTTTGCGAAAACTGACATACATGGCCAATTCATGATTCAAAATATGACAAATCTGGCCAATTGATTTTCTTGCTTGACAGTTTTACTTTTTGTCACATAAATAATTAAGAAGTTGTCACCAGAAAATCAGGTGCTATGTGGTTGTCACAAAGAAAAATCAGGCATCATGTAAGTTGTCACCTGGAAAAATAAAAAATCAGGAGTTTTGATTTCGACTAAACAAAAGAGCAAAACTGTCAAGAAAACAATAATTTGCCGTGTTATATTTTTTAGTTTGCGGTCAATTATGGTATTGTGCTAAAAATGAGCTTCATCTACGTCATTGTCGAGTAAAATTTTTCAAATCATAAATGAGGTACATTGTCAAATCATTGGATCTTGTCGAGCTTGTGCTTGCGACATGAATGCACGCAAGTATCTTTCTATTTAGCTCCTGGATTGAACATTCAAGGCGAAAGAATTTGTGCCACCTTTTTTTTTGGGAGAAAAAAAAATTGGAACATAAATATTCATGGTGCCTTGCATTTCATGGAGGCAGGTTTTAGAGCACAATTTTCTTTTTTCTTTTTTTCTGAAAGAATTTGGAGCATAAATTCCATAGAGAAACCCAGGTGACCACCTTTTTGGTGCTTTGCATTTCTTGGAGGCAGTTTTTGGAGCTTAAATTTTTTTTTCTTTCTGAAAGAATTTAGAGCATAAATTCCAGAGAGAAACCCAGGTACCCACTAGAGCTTCTTATTCCTTAAAAAGTGTGTTACATTCTTCCTACTGCTTTTCTGCGCTGGTCGTCTTCCCTTGTGGTGTCATAAACCAATGGTGATAGCAATATTCAACCTTCCTACACTACAAGAAAATCGTGGATTAGCGACGGCTTATATCCATCATTAATCCGTCGCTAAACTGTTTAGCGACGGATTAGCAACGAATTAGCGATGGATAGAGACCATCGCGAATTTTCGCTCTCTAATTAGCGGAAAAACTTATATGTCGTTAAGTCCGTCGCTAATTTGCGACAGATTAGCGATGGACATTATCCGTCGCTAAATTTAAAAAAAAAAAAAAACGATCCCTGTCGGGCGGTATTCCGGCAGCAATAAACCGGACTTATACCGCACCCGACAGGCATTGCACAGAATGATCGCTCTGCCTCGTCGCCGGACTTGTATCGTCCTCCGTGAACCGGTGCTTTCCGGCATCGCCGTCCTCCGTGAACCGGCATAGTCGTCCTCCGTGAACCGGCGTCGCCATCCTCCGTGAACCGGCGCCGTCATCTTCCGTGAACCAGCGTCGCCGTCCTCCGTGAACCGGCGTCGTCGTCCTCCGTGAACCGGCGCCGTCATCTTCCGTGAACCAGCGTCGCTGTCATCTTTCGTGAACCAGCATCGCCGTCCTCCGTGAACCGGCGCCGACGTCCTCCAGCAATCGTCGACCGTCCTCCAACGTCGCCGTCCTCCGACGTCGCCGTCCTCCGTGAACCGGTGCTCTCCGGCGTCGTCATTCTCCATGAACCAGCACTGTCATCTTCCGTGAACCGGTGTCGCCGTCATCCTCCGTGAACCAGCGTCGCCGTCCTCCGTGAACCGGCGCCGACGTCCTCCAGTGATCGCTGACCGTCCTCCGGCGCCGACGTCCTCCAGCGATCGCCGACCGTCCTCCGGCGCCGACGTCCTCTACTCTTCAACGCGCTCTTCGACATCGTCGTCCTCCGAAGAAGTCGGTTTAAATCGAGCGCGATCGATTTAAATTTCGAACGGGGAGAGAGGGAAAATTCCGCGCTCGGTTTAAATCGAAAATTAGCGAGGGATTTAGCGAGGGAATTTTTTCGTCGCTAATCCATCGCTAATTAGCGATGAATTAGCGACAGAAAAATTTCCTCGCTAAAATGTTTTTCTTGTATTGAGAATTAGTGACGAAACAATTATTGTCGTTAATCCGTCGCTAATTAGCGACGGATTAGCTAGAGAAAACTTTCATATAGCGACGGATTCATGAAGAAAGTTTTCTCTAGCTAATTCGTAACTAATTTGCGACAAAAAAAAAATCCGTCTCAAATTTCCGTCGCTAATTAACATTTTTCTTGTAGTGCTACTTTTCTTGATTCTTGGTTTCTTCAGGGCTGGAAAAAGACTGGCTCTCTTCATGGCTTTCAACAAGAAAAGAGAAGCCAACATGGTCATATGACAGACATGCTCTTGTGGAGGAAATATACCATTTAACTTAATATAGTGTCCAAATTTAACAAAATGACAAGACCTGTGCAAATAGCGACCACAACGATCAGACTTAATTTCCAATGTATTTTGGGATCCGAAATCCGATCTGTTTGTATCCTTAGTTGCGATGGATCCTTGCCGGGGGGAGGGAACCATCTATATGTGTGGAATGGAAAACATTACACCCTGTCTTGGGCAAATTATTTGTACCATTGGGACCATGGGAATATGACCATTAGAGACTATGGGTGCATAAATCCCGGATAAATTAACACCATGCTATGTCATACAGGACTCATGGGTTCTCTCTAGGTTTGGGATACAAACCAAGCAGCTTAGTAGCATATTTCCATTTGGCTCATAAAAAGCTTGTTTGGGCTCACAGAACAGGCCTGAAGAAACAAAATATGTCGCAGCTAATTTATATTACAGAACCAAATATGAACAAGGAGTGGTTTACTTGTATCAGCTAGCTAGAGTGGGCTACTTAGTAACTTAACTTAGTAGTGCGAGTGTTTAGGGCAGCTAGATTATGAGAACTGGAATTATGAGAATTAAAGTATGAATTAGGCATGTTTTCAACAATTTTCTTATTGCAAATCCGATCTTACAAATGTGTTTGATATGGTCCATTTACTAAGAACACTAAACTTAATATGTAGATCACATTTGAATGGTTAGATGTAAAAAGAAAACTGAAAAAATAAAAATATTATAATTTTTTTACTAGGGGTTCCTTTCCCACGAGGGTAGCAAACATTTCCCCTATACATACTAACGCTTTAGGTCCCTTTCTTCAAGCTTCCTTTGGCAGATGTCATTATACATACACCAAAGAAAAAAACATAAAGTTGGGAAAGAATCACTCCATGGGCAAAGAACCTTGAACACTAGAAATCAAGTAAAAGTTATTTTATTCACAATTGCAGCAACACCATCACATTCTTTTTCTTTAGGTTCTTTATTCCTCAGCAGAGAGAGAGAGAGAGATTTAGATGGTGAACTTGTGGAGGCAGCTCTCAACTTGGAGGCCATGGTCCCAAAAGTTCTTATAGTACTCTTTATAAGGATAGGTCCAGTACAAAGGAGGGTGCTGGTCGTCCACCAACTCCTCAGCGGGTCCCACCACTGCATCAGGAGATGGGCAGTAGAAGGTGGGGATGGAGATCCTCTCCCTATCACTGTTCACCACTGCCCTGTGTAGCACACTCTTGTATGTCCCGTTGCTCAGAACCTGCATCATCATTTCTACTCTTTTTAGCTACATTCGCCCCAGCCGGATCGTCCAATTGATTAGAGTGAGCGTCAGGATGTCCAGAGGCCCTCGATGTCACGAGTTTAATTCCTAATATCAAACCTATGACATGTCTAGAGCAGCACTATAGGGCAGGTCCACTCTCCCAGGGTTTACCTCTATAAGGTGAGGACATTTAGAGAGCAATTGCCGTCTTATTGTATATGGGTAATTGAAATATGTTTACCAACCAAATCTGTTTACTGGTATGAACTAAGATTTTATTACTTTGTTTGGAAAGTTTTATAGTACGATGTGACCTAGACTGTTGGTTTTATAGAAACAGACTCTTGGATCATCTAACTAGTTATGATTTATAAGAAGGATCTTTTAAGGGTTGAAAATCAATGGCTTAGAATTTTTATAAATATAAATCACATTTTTTTATTCTATTATGATTTATAAGAAGGATCTTTTAAGGGTTTGATTTGTAAGAAAACCTATGAAAATCTCGATTCATACCTGCAAACACATTTGGTTGGTAAAACATATTCCATTTTCCCTATTGTATATAACCAATTACTTGGTTATATTTCATTATTATAATACATCTCACCAACACGTGCTCCTTGTGGTGGGACATTGCACAAAGCAGGTTATATGTCCCCCCCTCCGAACAGGGCAGTTAGCTACATCTCATGTTCGGGGGTCCCAAAGAGCACCACGTATGTAAGCATGTGCGTCTCGTATCCCCATGTTTGTCAGCATTAATTAAAGTTGGAGTTTGATGCGATTGCAAAGACTTAAGTACCCTCTCCTTTATTGGTACAAAAAAAAATGACGGTTCTTGAAAAGGAGTGGTTGTAAAGACTTAAGTGCCCCGAAGATGATTATTTAAGACCCAGTCTCTGCACTGCAGGATTATCCGAGAAAAAAATCTCCCCTGGAGGAGGCCATGAACATCAACCCTCTCACTCTCTCTCTCCCTTCTATTTCTGCTTCTGTGCATATCCATTAGAAGATCATACATTGCTCCATCAAGCACCGACTGACCTGCACATTGACTGTTGTGGAGCCTGATTCAAAGTTTTTACCCTTACAAGAGGAGGGTTTGGGGGCTCATCCCAGCGTGGGTAGCATCATTCAACTCTCACTCACTCTCTCTCTCCCATCTATTTCTGCTTCTATGCACATCCATTAGAAGATCATACATTGCTCCATCAAGCACTGACTGACCTGCACATTGACTGTTGTGGAGCCTGATTCAAAGTTTTTACCCTTACAGGAGGAGGGTTTGGGGGCTCATCCCAGCGTGAGTAGCATTATTCAACTCTCACTCACTCTCTCTCTCCCTTCTATTTCTGCTTCTATGCACATCCATTAGAAGATCATACATTGCTCCATCAAGCACCGACTGACCTGCACATTGACTGTTGTGGAGCCTGATTCAAAGTTTTTACCCTTACAGGAGGAGGGTTTGGGGGCTCATCCCAGCGTGGGTAGCATCATTCAACTCTCACTCTCTCTCTTCCTTCTATTTCTGCTTCTGTGCACATCCATTAGAAGATCATACATTGCTCCATCAAGCACTGACTGACCTGCACATTGACTGTTGTGGAGCCTGATTCAAAGTTTTTACCCTTACAGGAGGAGGGTTTGGGGGCTCATCCCAGCGTGAGTAGCATTATTCAACTCTCACTCACTCTCTCTCTCCCTTCTATTTCTGCTTCTATGCACATCCATTAGAAGATCATACATTGCTCCATCAAGCACCGACTGACCTGCACATTGACTGTTGTGGAGCCTGATTCAAAGTTTTTACCCTTACAGGAGGAGGGTTTGGGGGCTCATCCCAGCGTGGGTAGCATCATTCAACTCTCACTCTCTCTCTTCCTTCTATTTCTGCTTCTGTGCACATCCATTAGAAGACCATACATTGCTCCCTCAAGCACTGACTGACCTGCACATTGACTGTTGTGGAGCCTGATTCAGAGTTTTTACCCTTACAGGAGGAGGGTTTGGGGGCTCATCCCAGCGTGGGTAGCATCATTCAACTAAATGAGTTGTAAATCCTTATTCAGAGTTTTTACCCTTACAGGAGAGGGGTCTGGGGGCTCCTCTCAGCGTGGGTAGCATCATTCAACTTGAAGAGTTGTGGAGTCTGATTTAGAGTTTTTACCCTTACAGAAATGGGGGTCTGAGAGCTCCTCCCAGTGTGGGTAGCATCATTCAACTTGAAGAGTTTTAGAGTCTGATTCAGAGCTTTTACCCTTACAGAAAAGGGGTCTGAGGGCTCCTCCCAGCGTGTTCATGGCCTTTTGCTTTTACAGGAGGGGGTTCGGGGGCTCATCAACCCTCTCACTCTCTCTCTCTCCCTTCTATTTCTGCTTCTGTGCACATCCATCAGAAGATCCTACATTGCTCCATCAAGCACTGACTGACCTGCACATTGACTATTGTGGAGCCTGATTCAAAGTTTTTACCCTTACAGGAGGAGGGTTTGGGGGCTCATCTCAGCGTGGGTAGCATCATTCAACTCTCACTCACTCTCTCTCTCCCTTCTATTTCTGCTTCTATGCACATCCATTAGAAGATCATACATTGCTCCATCAAGCACCGACTGACCTGCACATTGACTGTTGTGGAGCCTGATTCAAAGTTTTTACCCTTACAGGAGGAGGGTTTGGGGGCTCATCCCAGCGTGGGTAGCATCATTCAACTCTCACTCTCTCTCTCTCCCTTCTATTTCTGCTTCTGTGCACATCCATTAGAAGACCATACATTGCTCCATCAAGCACTGACTGACCTGCACATTGACTATTGTGGAGCCTGATTCAGAGTTTTTACCCTTACAGGAGGAGGGTTTGGGGGCTCATCCCAGCGTGGGTAGCATCATTCAACTAAATGAGTTGTAAATCCTGATTCAAAGTTTTTACCCTTACAAGAGAGGGGTTTGGGGGCTCCTCTCAGCGTGGGTAGCATCATTCAACTTGAAGAGTTTTAGAGTCTGATTCAGAGCTTTTACCCTTACAGAAGGGGGGTCTGAGGGCTCCTCCCAGCGTGTTCATGGCCTTTTGCCCTTACAGAAGGGGTTTCGGGGGCTCATCAACCCTCTCACTCTCTCTCTCTCCCTTCTATTTTTGCTTCTGTGCACATCCATCAGAAGATCCTACATTGCTCCATCAAGCACCGACTGACCTGCACATTGACTATTGTGGGTCCTTACTGATGAGTTGCCTCTAAATTTATTCGACTCTGAGTCCTTACTGCACTTGAAGTTGAGTCGTTGTATTTTTTGTTGTTTGGTGGGTGGTGAGGCCCTCCTCTACTCTCTCAAGACTCTTAGCTTGGGCAATCTTTCTTTTGATGATTGTGGTTGTAATGTATCGTTGAAGTTAAAATGGAGAATGAAATGATAATAGAAATCACTGAAAATTTACAGAAATAAACTAGACTCAATAACAAAGACACCACTTTTTACGGATTTGGAATATGACCTCCGGTTAGGGAGATATGGCCCTGACAAGTTGGTCCTAATTCGGGTAGCGATTTACCGCTATTTGCTTACTGAATAACACTACAAATCGCTATAGCGATTTGCGGAAGACACTACAAATCGCTATAGCGATTTGCGGAAGAATCTACAAATCGCTATAGCGATTTGCGTAAGAATCTACAAATCGCTATAGCGATTTACGGAAGACACTACAAATCGCTATAGCGATTTGCGATTTGTAGTGTCTTCCGCAAATCGCTATAGCGATTTGTAGTGTCTTCTGCAAATCACTATAGTGTTTCGTTGGAGACCCGAAAATACTACAAATTGTTGTACGAAAGCCCGATAATACTACAAATCATTGTTGGAAGGCCCAAAAAAAAATTGGTCTGGAGGGCGCTGCCCCCCGAGCCCCCCGCCAGGGGCGGCCCCCCCTGGACCCCCGCCCGTTGACCGTGCAGCGGGATCCGCACCGTGGGGGAGCCCCCGGACCCCCTTCTGTAAGGGCAAAAACTCTAAATCAGGCACATAAGTAGAGATAGAAGGGAGAGAGAGTGAGAGGGTTGGTGTTCATGGCCTTCTCCAGGAGGAACCCTTTACCTCCCTTGATTTCTTCTCTAGAGAGAGAGGGTTTTACAGTGTTTTACGAAGAAGGAAGAAGAAGAAGATGGCGATGGAGCAATGTAGGATCGTCTGTTGGATGTGCAAAGAAGTAGAGAGAGAAGGGAGAGAGAGTGAGAGGGTTGATGTTCATGGCCTTCTTCAGGAAAAACTCTTTATTTCCCTTGATTTCTTCTTTAGAGAGAGAGAGAGGGTTTTACAGTGTTTTACGAAGAAAGAAGAAGAAGACTTTGAAGAGTCAACATCATCCTCGAGTTTCTGGATAAAGGACATGTTTGTCCTTTTTTGAACAGAAAAAGAAGAAGACTTTGAAGAGTCAACATCATCCTCGACTTTCTGGATGGAGGACATGTTTGTCCTTTTTTTGAACTGTTTGTTTTTTCTTTTTTGAATAAAGGGCATTTTTGTCATTTTCTCAAACCATCACTTTATGAAAAGAATAACAAGAAAGGGTACTTAAGTCTTTGCAACAACACCAGAGTCTGATGCAAAGTTATGTCAACATACACAGGAATACGAGCCCCATGTGCTTGTATACGTGGTGCTCATTCAAAGCCCCGAACACAGACGTGGGATTCAGTGAATCATCGGGAGCGAACATACACCACCCTCTCGACATTGCATGTTCAAATTAAACTCAAGAGTACGTTGAATAACTAGCAGGAGTCTGCCTAACCCCAGCTAGGCTTTCATGAAGGTCATGTACGGAGGCTTGTCTCACACGTGCATGGTTCCCAAGTGAGATGTGCAGTGGAGATTGAATATCATCGATGATGAAATTATATATATATCTGTATCATTAAAGGTAATTCAAGGGTATTTCTCAGAGATATTTTCAAAAGTTAATAAATCTTGAAAATATCTCAGCAATATATAAAAAATTTAATATTTTTTAAATAAGTAAAAATATAAGAAAAATAAAATAAAATAAAGACCTTAAAATAAAATAGATAAATTGATAAATAAGCAACTAAGTTAAAAGCTAACAACTAACAAACAATAAATTAGTAGCTACATGACACAACTAACTACATAACTAAAAAGTAACAAAAAAATCATGAAATGTGCAAAACTCATCAATTTGATTTGGTTTTTAAACCAAATCAAACCAAATTTTGATGCCAAGGTCACTTTTTTTTTAATTATAGTGATTTTTCCAAATTTTTATTTTTAATAAATTTAGAGTTTTTTTTAAAGCAAAATCTGAAAACAGACGCAGTTATAGCTATCACAAGATGTATAATTTGCTGATATATTGAAAATATCATGATATATTTCCAATATTATCGGCTACCTTGAAATAGCTGATATTATTACGATATTTTCAATATATCAGCGATATCAGTGATTTTCATATATATATATATATATATATATATATCTGTCTGTTTTGCCACTGCAAGAGGGGATGATAGGGATTACTATTGTTTGAGCAACTCCCATAATCGTTCACCTTGATCTCTTGCCAATTGATCCTGGGTAGCTTTATCTAGGTCATAACCGAATTGCTCAAAGGTTTCTAACTCTATAATTTGAGGCAATTCTAATATAGATTTGCCAGCGGTAACTGCTCGTGGGCAATTAGGCTCAATCCTGATGGATTCCTTATCATTGAAAAAAGAGAGAGAGAGAGAGAGAGAGAGAGAGAGAAATAGTAGTACAGCAATTGCACCCTTTACCTGAATTTGGTTCCCTATGTTCACAATGAACGTGTTAGGGATGGGAGTCACTTGGACCCACTTGCCACTCTTGAGTATCTGGAGCCCTGGAACATCGTCTTGTAGGAGTATGGTGAGTGCGTTGGGGTCGGTGTGTCCTGGTAGGCCGTAGGTGAGCTCAGGCTGAGGGCATTGTGGATAGTAGTTGATGGCCATGTGTTGGTCATGCCTCCCTAGTGCCTTGCTCAAGTAGTCAGGATCCAAGCCTAGGCTCTCTGATATGGCTTCCAGCAACTCAAGGGCAAGGCCCCTTACCCTGGTGCAGTATTCACCAGCAATTTCCCTGCTACATAGAGAATTTTAGGTTCATTATACATTTTAACCATTTTATTGATCGAGGAAAATAGAACTATTTTGATGCATACAACAGACCCATGTCACAAATATGGGCAATATTTTGAAAACACTATGAATTTATTGCAATATTTTTGAACGTTGATATAACACCGATACAAAAATTAGTTGCAGCATCTTTTGGAAAGTTTAGTAGCAGAGATTTTCCAGCAGAGATTTTCCTGAGAATGAGATCGTGACTATATACCAGACTACAAAATAATTTTGTTAATAGTGTAAGAGTGCCATAGCTCTATACTCTATATCAGTGGACAGTAAAATTTATGATCTCTTGTGACTATTTGTATGGAAGAAATAAAAGAAACACATGGCTTGAGTGGGGAGGAGGCCTGAAAGAAGTAGGCTCGGAAGGCCAAGCATGATCATAGTCCTCCAGCGGGTAGCAGTGCAGTCTCAAGTAATCCCTCCAGTTGGACACCTTCTCCTTGCTCAGGTTAAAGCTCGTCGACAACCTCACGATTCTTGTCGTGTCCTCGGAGTAATGCTTCATCCTCTCGGACTCCGGCAGCCTGAAAAAATCCCGAGAGGTCACGATCATGTCCTCTAAGACATTATCCGGTATGCCATGGTTCTTAACCTACAATTGAGAAGAACAACCAAGGAAAAGGCCGAAGATGTTTAAAATTTAAAGAGTGATCTATGTGGAAAGAAGAAGATAGTGACAAAGACTAAGGTGAGATATAATACCAGGAAGAAGCCATAATTCATGCATGCTTCATGGATGGTGTTGAGTATGTTGGCACGGTTGGGGCCATGAAGGCCTTGGAGATCAATTATAGGGAAAGAGGACTCCATGACCTCCTTGAGGTTAGGACGGTCATAGAAGGGTCTTACAAAGTGGCAGGGGACCAAGTTGGTGCCTCTGCTCACTTGGTCTGACACTAGAATGGTCATGGCACCTTGGTCTCTGTGAGGAAATAGCTGGGCAAGTTCTTGTTGTTGATGAGACCAAGAGCATGGTGCCACCCAATTTATAGGTCGATTTCTTCACTTGGATTTTGGTGCATTTGGAAGGGATAGTCATATTCTTGCGAACACAATCCATCATGGTGTGCACCACAAGTTATTCAAGTACTGAGCTTTTACATGATTTTTGAAAATTCGATTCCTTTTGAAGGAGTTGAACCGGGTCAGATTCAGTGCTGAATATAGTTCCACATTGGCATATGTGTCTTATGTGGCCCATCTGGAGTCCATGATTGGGGCTAAGGCGGCTAGCGGGGCAAAGGTCCACTTTTGAAAAAGAATAAAAATCATTGGATAGTTGAGTGGAAATTGCAGCTCTCACACTAATAGAAGGACAATTAAGACCGGGGCCCGACCCGAGTTCCCATTTCAATGTAAAAATGATAAAAAATATTATTTTACCAGGTATGGCCCGGGCCTGGTTCATGTAGTTCTTATCGGATCCGGGCATGGTTTCTCTTATAGTGGGTCTGATTAGACGTGGTTACCGACCTGATACCATACCCGAAAATGGGGGCCAGGTCTGGTTCCACCTGGGTCCTAACCAAACCCGACCCATCGACACCCCTAACTAATACCATGCTGGATTTGATATTTCCGAGCAATTGGATATTTGTGTGGAATTGCAGCTTTAATTCTAACGCCATGTTCTATCCTCAAACAAAACTCTAACACCATATTGGGTCCTATATTTCAGAGCAGAATACTCACCCGGTAAGTGATTATGCATACTGCTAATAAGGCTGGTAATTAAACTGGAAAGCTGGGTGTTCAGTTCTGCTCGTCTCGGATGAGCTTGTATAGATAAAAAAAATCGTGATATATCTCAATACCGATAAATTGCCGTTTTAAACTTTTCTCGCTGCCATTCAAACTCGATCCGAGTCTCGTGTGTTCGAACACTCCACCGAACTTCTCAACCAACTTCCGGCTTGACTCGCCTTACATAAAACAAACCCGAGACGACTCGGATTTTGCCATAAATGAATCGGAACAGAAACCCGTTCATTTCAAGTCGGAGTCAGTATCGCCCTTCAAGTTGGAAGTGACGTGTTCTCTACTAGGTTCGGGATGACGTCATCAAGTCTGGAAAGCGATGACGCCTTGATGCTTTCGTCACGACCGCTGACGTAAGACTAAAGTTCCTAACCTTACATCGAGCCACGTGTTTTGCCGCATGGTGGTTCGAAATTCAGGTTAAGTTTTTCCGGGTTGGGGATCCGGATCCGTTTGTGAGTTGCACGGTTCCTTCCCGGTCCGAATAAGTCAGGGCTACCAGCAACATGTTGAAAATCTGGCAATGTTTTCTTGGGATTTTGACATTAAGTGATAATCCACATACTATCATAAGAATTACAAGAATTAGAGTGTGAACCTAGATTTTCATGGTTTTTTCTTAAATCTGACCATACAGATGTGATCTACCTGCTTGGATTTAAACGGATCAGATCTTAAATCATTCAACTGTGGTTCACAAGCATGATTTTTTTAAAGCTTGAAAATCGACAACTCAGAATTTTGGTAAATATTCAAGCATCCAAAAATCATATTTTTTGTAGAAAAAAAATGATCCAACAGTTGATTCTTAGCAAATGGACCATGTTCAACACATCTTGATGCAAGTCAAGATTCAAGAAACAACTAAGTTATGCTACTCCTATGATGCATAAAATTAAAGAAAATAACAAGTCTCAACTCAATCAACCATTTTAAGAAACCCCTATAATGAGTATTTACATGAGAAACCCTAATTCTATTTTGGATGCCTCAAGGATCCATTACATTAAAAAAAAAGGATATCCAAATTTAGATAAAACTAAATAAAATCGTAAAGCTGGATGCAAATGAATCTTTTATGGACCCGAACTGTAGGTTGCTCTCCTCTTACATCACTCTCTCCGGGTTGATGAAGAAGACTTTCCCTCAAGTCAAGATTTCACTCACGCTTCTTCCAATTCTACTCAATTTCTAAGATCCAATCTCTAACGAACTTGGATCTTCGAAGCACTGATATAAAGAAGTGGATGATGGCAAGATCCACTTTGCTGACCATCCAAATAATGGAAATATCTGGACCCCACTGCTCCTTGGTGGATGGTGTCTAAATGGATCTGATAGACTTGGATTGTGAACGGGGTCCCCTGAACTTGGAACCTATGAAAACTGAGCTGGGTTTGGACCCAAAAGCACTCGAACGGAGTTATGCTACTACAAACTGGTCTGGACCTTGGTTCTCAAAATGAATCGGTTCAAAAAGCCAGTTTCTTTTGATTCCCACCTCATGTGCAGGCTCACCTGCGTGGGAAACCCACTAGGGGGCTTCTCCTGTCGTTTGCAAAGTGTTGAAACCCTAAAAGACCCAAACTACCTGAATAAGTTCTTTGAACCGATTCACACAGAAACCTGGGGAACCGATTAAGCCTTGAACCCGCTTTCTACAAATTTGGGTTTGGTTCCTGCCCCAAAACCACCAGTTTCAAGTGTTTTGGGCATGAGTCCAATCTAAAACCCATTGGCTCCCGTTTCAATAGATCCTATTGATCAATATCTAGAACTTTCTATTCGAACCCTTTAGTCTCTTTTTGGACCCAAATGCCATCTTAAACTCACCTATACCATCAACACCTATCCACTATTTAAATAACCCTTGAAGTACCATTTGACCTAAGTGAAACCAATTTGGATTTGATCTATATTACAGTTAAAGCTTTCTACTTTAGCTCATATTGCAAGAGGATCCATTTAGTATTTCTTCACTAGCTGCCACTAGATACTCCCCCTTTGATCATTGGCAAAATGGATCCTCCCACCATCTTCTTTAACCAATGCTTAATGAGCTCGCATCGATCAGAGATTGCATCATCTTTGTGGCTCTTAGAAGTCAAACAAAATTGAAAGAAGCATAAGCGAGATCTAGACTTAATGACAAATCTTATCCAACCTAAAGAGAATGATGCAAGAGCATAGCAACATGCAATTCAGGTTCATAAGAGATCCAATTTAGTTTTGGGTTTTATTTGAGTTTGTTTAGATTTGAACTTTTTTAATGTAATAGATCCATCTCATATCTGAATTAGACCTAGGGTTTCTGTTGAATCGAAGAGAAGAGGGAAGGAGGAATGAAGAGGACACCAGAGTTAACGTGGTTCGGCTTGCACAAGGGCCTACGTCCATAACGCCTTTTCACACATATCTTCTTATCTCTCATCATACAACTTATAGAAGGAGCAAGGGATAAAAACGCAGCCTGAGGGGATAAAGCAAATGAATGCCTGCCGAGAGAGACGCGTGAGATATCCCAAGATACCGCAGACGGTTGGATGGAGAGAGAGCCAAAAAGATAAGGCTTGGCAGTTCCAACACTCCCCCTCAAGTTGGTGCGAAGATGGATATCACGCCCAACTTGCTAAGGAACTCTTTGAACTGATCTCTTGGTAAGGCTTTGGTAAGGATGTCTGCGAGCTGATCAGAACTCTTGGTGTAAGGGGTGCATATCTCCTTTGATACCACCTTTCGCGGACATAGTGACAGTCGATCTCAATATTCTTGGTCCTTTCATGGAACACGGAGTTTGCAGCTATGTGGATCGCAGCTTGGTTGTCACAGTACATCTTCATAGGTGAGGGGGCCTCCAGACCTAGTTCTCTTAGGAGAGCTTTAGTCCAGATTAGCTCTCACGTTGTGGATGCCATGGTTTTGTATTCGGCCTCTGCGCTCGATTTGGATATGACCCCCTGCTTCTTGCTTCTCCATGCTATCAGGTTTCCTCCGACGAAGATGCAATATTCGGTGGTGGACTTTCGATCCAAATAGTCACTTGCCCAGCTTGCGTCAGAGTAGCCGAGAACTTGATGGTGGTTGTTCCTTCTCATCTAGATGCCTTGCCCTGGGTTGCCCTTTATATACCTTAGAATGCAATCAACTGCCCTTTGATGTTGTCGTTGAGGAGCGTGCATGTGTTGACTTATGAGGCTGACAGCATGAGCTATGTCAGGTCGAGTGACGGTCAGGTATATGAGCTTGCCGACAACCTTCTGATAGGCACCAATATCATCAACGGGGTCATTATTGTCGTTCCAGTAATGATTGACTTCCAGTGGAGTATTTGCAGGTTTGGCGCCAGTCTTGCCTGTTTCTTTGAGTATGTCCAGAGCATACTTTCTTTGAGATAAGAAGATTCCCTTCCTCGAGTGTCTGACTTCTATCCCGAGGAAGTATCAAAGTTCTCCCAGGTCTTTTATGTCAAAGACTTGATGAAGGTATTTCTTGAGATTAGATATCCCTTCTTTGTTATTTCCGCTGATTATGATGTCATCAATGTAAACCAGAATGACAACTATTCTTTCAGCTTCTCTTTTGAAGAACAACACATTATCGGTTTTGGCGCACTGAAAACCATTTTTTTGAAGAGCCTCATTGAGTTTGGCATACCAAGCACGGGGGGATTCTTTGAGACCGTAAATTGCCTTCTTTAGTTTGCATACCAAGTTGGGGTTTCCTTCCTGAGGGTGTCCAGGCGGAATGTTCATATAAACTTCCTCGGCAAGGTCTTCATGAATGAATGCATTTTTAACATCCAATTGGTGAAGATCCCATGAGTAGTTGCAGGCAAGGGAGATGAGAATTCTCACAGTGTTCATTTTGGATACAGGGGCAAATGTCTCATGGTAATCAATTCCCTGGGTTTAGGTGAACCCACGAGCTACCAATCAAGCCTTATAGTGTTCGACTCTTCCATTGCTTTTGAGCTTGGTTTTGTAGGTCCATTTGCAGCTGATGGGTTTCTTCCCTTTTGGAAGGGGCATGATGTCCCACGTGTGATTTTTTCGTAAGGCTTGTAGTTCTTCTTCCATGGCGTCGACCCATTGTGGTGACTTCTTGGCCTCGGTATAGTTTTTTGGTTCCTCATTTTGTGAGATAGCATTAATAAAAGTTGTGAAGGCGTAGGACAGATGATCATAAGAGATATATTCCTCGATGGGATATTTCATGACATTGTAGGTGATGAAGTCATGTAGCTTTTGAGGTAGATGAGTTTCTCTTTCTGACCGTCTGAGATGGACTTGAGTCGAAGGAGCAGTTTCTTCTGTGGGTTCCTGATTGTTTCCATCGACAACACTGGTCGAGGGACTCTGGATTAGTTCATTGCTCCTCTCATGTATGAATAGCAGATCATCGAGAGCGCTCAAGTTTGGTCTTGTGTGTTTAGTGATGTTCTCCCCCTGTCGCCCAACGTTTGATTCTTGGAAGAAAGGAGTTCCTTCTTTGAAGTACACGTCTCTAGATATATGCATTTTCTTGCTTTCCACATCGAGGCACTTGTACCCTTTTTTCACAGAAGAATATCCGAGGAATAGGCATTTTATGGCCCTCTTGCTTAACTTGTCTCTCTTGGTGGATGGGATGTGGACATATACTATGCATCCAAATACCTTCAGGTGATTCAGATTGACCTTTCTTCCCTTAAGGATTTCTATGGGGGATTTGTAGCCAAGGTTTCGCCTCAGAACTCGATTGATGATGTTGCATGCGGTTAAGATGGCCTCGCTCCAATATTCACGAGGCAAGTTGCTTTGAAACATAAGCGCCCAGGTGACCTCTAACAGGTGCCTATTTTTCCTCTCAGAAACCCCATTCTGTTGGGGGGTCCCCGTGCATGTAGTTTGGTGGGTGATCTCGTTCCGTCATTCAAATTCGTGAATTTTTTCGTTAATAAATTACGTTCCATTGTCGGTGAGCAGAAATGTAATGGGTACCCCAAAGTGATTCTTCACCATGTTGTAGAATTCGTAGAAGTGTGAAAACACTTCATCTTTAGTGACCATTAGATAGAGCCATGTGGTTTTAGAAAAGTCATCTGTGAAACTAACATAATATTTGAAACCCGAAAAGGATTCCAACGGGGCAGGTCCCCACACGTCGGAGTGCACGATCTCAAATGGCCTACCAACACTAGACTCAGATTGAGAGAAGGGTAGGCAAGTCATTTTGGCATAGCGACAAATGTCGCAACAATCCAAATTGAAATGAGAGTTTGGAAATAACAAATTCAATGATGAAGTAGATGAGTGACCCAGACGTTGATGCCAGATTTTACCATCGTTGTCCTTCCCTCGTGATGTGAGTGTAGTCCCACTCGGCTGTAAGTGGTAGAGACCGCCGACCATGCACCCTTCACCAATCATCCTTCTTGTGTTCTTGTCCTGAAAAGTGACACTGGTTGAAGAGAATATGGCATAGCAATTATAGGTGCTAGTAATTTGGCTGACTAACATGAGATTAGAAGACAATTCAGGGATCACCAAGGCCCTTTCATTATGATGTTTATCGAAAAATTGGACCTCTTCTACCCCCTCAGCATGCATCTTATCACTGTTTGCTGTGGTGATGGCCTGGTGGTCTTTGGAATATTTACTTGTGCAGGTTGAGTGCCTTGAGCTGGTCATATGATCAGTGGCGCCAGAGTCTATTACCCATTAGACTGCTTTAGTACCTACTGAAAGGAGAGAATTACCTGGATTAGCCGTAGGTTCGATTGATTGTTTGGAGGCGATTCCAGCAGTACCCAATTTTGTCCACTCGAGGAGAAGTTGGGTCAAGCGCTCCACAGTGAGGGGCATCTCGGTGGAGGATTCCTCCTTGTCGAGGCTTGCACTAGATCTAGGTCGTTCATTGTTGCGTTCGGGTCTGGGATATTCAGGCTTCCCATTCAGCTTCCAGCAGTGATCACGGTTGTGATCGTCCTTCTTGCAGTAGGTGCATGATAGTTTTCTGCTTTTGAATCGAGACTTTTCTGCTGGGTTCTCCTCGGGAGCAGGCTTGTTAGCTTTGGCTGCTAAGGCAGATTTTTCCTGTGTCTCTGGCTGGTTGGGTCTACTAGGATTCATGACATGGCATCGCGTTCCCTCCCGCATGATGGTGGAGAGGACGCTGTTAAGGGATGGCAACTCAGTGCCCATCAGAATCTGAGCATGTATGCTCTCATAGTCATCTCCAAGACCAGTCAGCATAAGGAATATCTTCTCTTGCTCTCGAAGGTGCAAGAGGCTCCTAACATCGAGGTTTAACGGAGTGTAGGAGTCCAGTTCATCCCACATGCCCTTCATAATGCCAAGGTATTCACTTACCGATTTTGTGCCCTTCTTTAGTTCGTGAAGCTCTTGCATGAGTTGATACCTCTGGGCAATTTGGTTTTGTTGCCCGTATATCTCGCTGGCCGCTTTCGAGATTGACTCGGTGGTGTCGAGAAAGAGGAACCCTTCGACAATTCGAGGTTCCATGGAGTTAAGAAGCCATGCCATGACTAGGTGGTTCGAAGACTCCCACTCCTCAAACATCGGGTCTGACTGATTGGGCATAGGCTTCTTCCCGTTAACATAGGCCAGCTTCCCTTTGCCACTTAGGAATAAGGTGGCCGACTTCGACCATGGTAGATAGTTAGTCCCGTTTAGGGGGACTGTGGTGATTTTCAGACTTGGGTTGGTTTGTTACCGGATGACCATCTTATGGGCGGTGACGGAGTTGTTGTTGCTGGGTTCGTTGGTTAAAGTCATGACGAAGGGAATGAATAACAGGCGAGGGAGCGAGATGGGATCCTATGAAGGCTCTGATACCATGTTGAATCGAAGAGAGGAGGGAAAGAAGAATGAAGAGGACACCAGAGTTAACGTGGTTCGGCCAGCACAAGGGCCTACGTCCACAACGCCTTTTCACACATATCTTCTTATCTCTCAGCATACAACTTATAGAAGGAGCAAGGGATAAAAACGCAGCCTGAGGGGATAAAGCAAATGAATGCCCGCCGAGAGAGAGACGCGTGAGATATCCCAAGATACCGCAGACGGTTGGATGGAGAGAGCGCCAGAAAGATAAGGCTTGGCAGTTCCAACAGTTTCCCATGTTGCCATGTAAATACTCATTATCGTGGTTTCTCAGTGTGTTGGATGAAATTACTTGTATTTTCTTTAATTTTATGCTTTAGTAAATGATCATTTTTTTTATTTTTCTTGCTTTTGGTAGAATAATTCATAGGAGCAGCATAACTTAGTTGTTTATCAGCCAATCAGGCAACCGATTTTTATCACATTTGCAGGGTTAGATTTGCAAAAGTACTGAAAATACCTACTTCGCACTTTGGTTCTCATATTTTCAGTTCTCATATTCTAGTGACCCTTATTTTGAATATCATGATTTGTTACCATGAATTTTTTAGTTCTTTTTTTCTACTATTTAATCATAAGCATGCCAATGTTATTCACATATATATTTTTCAAGAAAACAAGATTTCAATTCACAAGAGTTTTCTTCTTGCTAAGAACATCTCATTAATAAGAACTTAACCTTTTATCTATGTACAAGAACACGCTATCCTGGCCACATGTCCCTAGTGACACGACACAAACATCCTATGACACGTTGGCACAACTTAGAGACGTACAAATGTTATAATTTTAATATTTGTAGTAATTTTTTATAATATTTGAAAATTTTATACTAAAATATCAAAAAAATATTTTTTATTGATTGAACACAAAAAAATATGTTTCCTAGGATCCTGATTTTTCAAAAAAACTTTGGAAGTTGTCATCCGTTGTACCTTATCTTTGTGACATTAGCCTTATGCAGAGATGGTGATGAAGGCGAACGATAGGCTGTTCAAATTAGTATCTGTTACAATATTTTAGGCTTTGTAATTATAACTTAAGGTAATTGAGTTTGAATCTAAAAGAAAGCCGTAAAATTGACATCATTCAAATAAATATATAAATTGTTAAACAAATAAATAAAAAAAAAATTTATGACAGGAACCCTTGCTAAAGCGAGGAAAATCCCGAGGGGGTCCCCACGGCCGCGCTGCCCTACGTGGCCCACCTCTGAAAGCTACACACACCCGAAATAAATAAATAAGAATTCTTAGCACCCAATACAGCCTACCCCTTGAACTCGTTTTAAAAGGATAGGATTGGGCGTAATAAGCTTTCGATATTCAACAACTCCTAATCCAAATGCACCAATAAGATTGGGTTACTGTGGTCCATATTCAACACTAACCAATGGCCACAAGATCCAGATTAGGATGCCTGAAAAATCCTTTGTTGGCATATACTATGATCCAATTTTCCATACTGATGTGGTCCAGCATAGAGCAAAGTCATTTTCGATGATTGTAAATCTTACACACCTGGCCATTTTTCATACATTGTAAACATTTTGAGCATGAACTTTTTCATTGTTCTTGATCAAATCTGGGTGAGATTAATATGGGTCACACAAGTTCTTTGTACCAGCTCCCTGTGGGCCGGTAACGGGTAAGCCCACGGAGTTTTATGCTGCTAGGACAGTGATCGTAAGTACTCGGATCTTGGAGGTGGTTTCTCCATGTAAATATATATATATATATATATATATATATATATATATATATAAAGTTCATTGTACCAGCTTGAATTTTTTAAGCTTGTATCTCTTTAGCTATGTCACATGTATACGAATACAGACACGGGAAAGATGCAGATTCGACAAGCAAAGATGTGATTTTAAGAAAAGTAGGACATCAAGGTAAATTTTTTTCATAAAGCCTAATATTTTAATAGGTGCGATATATAAAGATGTATTGATTAACAATAAAAGTATAGACATTTAAATTTATTAAAACATAATTAAAATACTAAAACATGTAGAGGCCTAATCCAAACTTGTGAAATAGCTGCTTAACTTCCTAAAGCAGATAGGTGGTTAATTATGCATTTACTTTTGTTTTTTACATAAATGTTAATTAGATATATTCATACCACAACGGGGATTGCCTGTGTGGCCAGGAGGGTGGTTGTGAGGGTGAAGAGATGAAGGCGGACCAAACCGGGATTTTCTTCACTTCTACAAGGGTTCCTCGTCATTAAAAAAAAGGCATTGGATATATTCATAGCTAGCCAAGATTAGGTTAAGTTACACATTATCATATCCTTTTATTTCATACATTTATATTTCCTATAAAATAAGTTCTTCCTACACCCTTCCTTTTTAGTTAATGAAAATGCCATGAGATGCCAAAAGAGACATAGGCATAATAGAATCCCAGGTCAGGCGTTGGGTTGCAAAGAGAGAAAATACGGTCAGATTTTGATCAGAAAACTTCCCCTGTGAGATTCAACTCAAATCGTGGTTTATAACTCAAAGAAACCGCACCCAGCTGTGGAGACATAGTTGTCATCTGGGTGGCATAAAACTCCGAGGCTAGGACTCATGCCCCAAGGCCTATGCTGAGTGTTGGCTTATGCAAGAAGGTAGCACTCACGGGAATCGAACCCCGACTGCCCATATGACAGCAGAAAACAAAACCAACAATTCTTGTTTCTTCTTGGAAGCAGTACTTTGTTTAACCAAGGTTACGTGTAACCTTTTTATGATAAATTTTATCCCTACGTACACATATGCCTTGCACTTCATATCAAGTGATTTCGATGTGAAAACATGACCTTTTTTTTTTCTTTAGCCGTGAAACTGTAAATCACAATCACAATACTTTCTCAAGGTTAATGGAACAGAAAATGTACAAATTATGAACTGCACCTATTTTGCTTTGAATCTTATGAAAGTTGGTCACAAGGTTACAAGGGCTTAGCTTGTCTGGTAGGAGCAGCTAGTTCCAGTCACCTCGTGTTGGGACATTGCCGGTTCAAACCCAATGGTATAATTGTATAACCGGTGAGGATCTGCCTAACCCCAACTTGCCTTTCAAAAAAAAAATGTTAGCCACATTAAGGCCAGGCCCACCCTGACCCAAAAACCCCTCAATAGGATGGAGTTAGGTTCAAAGGTGAGAGAAGGATCAGGATGGCAGTGCCCACCCTAATATTTTATGTGCTCCCCGCCCCGTCTTTCTCTCTCTCTTTCACCCACACACAACCCAAGAATCTCCCTAATAGCGGTGCTTGTTAGGGGTGGTAAACGAGCTCAGCCCGGCTCATAAGTTCGTCACAAGCCAAGCTGAGCTCTCTTCATGTACAGATCACAAACTGGCTTGTTAAAAAAAAGGTTTTTAAGTGTTTTTAAAGCTTGATAATATATAAAACATATGTATATATATATATATATATATATATATATATATATATATATATATATATATATATATATATATATATATATATATATATATATATATATATATATATATATAATATGCATTTCATGTATATATGTATATATATAACATATGCATAAATATAATAGAGATGCTTGTCTCGTTTTTCAGCCTTAGGGTTTTTGCCCACGCTAGTTTAGATTTCTGGCTCTGCCCCTAGTTAGTCCCAAGCATGGGTAAAGGGCTAGGTAGGACTGGCATAAAGGGTGCTACGCAACTTTAGCCACATCCTATAAATAATGAGCACTAAGAGAAGACCCCATCACAATAGACCTAAAAACACAAGCTTTACAATTAAGCAATCAATGGCCTTGCATTTTAGGTACGTGGCCATTGACTAATATTTGAATTCAGAACGTTAATTACCACCATGTTCATCAGAAACTCTATCCTTTACTCGTGTGGAAGAAATTTTCTCAAGACCTGTAAAGTGTAGACAAACGGTAATGCATTTGCCTTTCATTTTTCATTTTTTGAATGAAAGGAAAAGCAACAGGAAACAGACAAATTTAAGAGGGAAATTGTCATACGCCAAGCCATTGCAGATGTCATTGCCATCAATGTCTTACAGATGAGCTTTAGTGCTGACAAGCCTAGTTAATGCTTTAAATTAAATTTTTAATATTGTTTTAATGATTTTTAACACGTGCCACGCTCTGAATAACACAAAATATTTTCTAATTTTTTTTTTAGCCAATTCAGAATGATTCACTTGAGAATTGGTATTGGCTGATTCACCTGAATGGTTGGTCAAATGATTCAGGGCCGATGATTGACAACATTGGTTGAAACTCATTATGTGCAAGATGTTTCAACTCAATCTGACACCCTAAATGTGATCTACATGTTTTGATTTTTTTTAAGGCAAGTTAGGCTTAGGCAGACTCCCACCAGTAATACAACTATACCATTGGGTTTTGAACCTGAAACATCCCTACACAAGGTGATATGCACCAGCTGCTCCTACCAGACAAGCGAAGGCCCTGACGGGCCTTTGGATCATGTTTTTGAATATATATATTAAGCCAAAAAATTACAGCTGTTGAATTGTTGATTGGCTGAAAAAACCTGTAGGACCAGTGATTCAAGGGCCGATCTCACTAAATAAAGTACATGGATCACATCTACACTGTCAGATTGAGTCAAAACAACAACCAAATTATCTCTATATATAATTATTTAAAAAAAATATGAGTATTGGGGGCATGAAGTAAGGTGTCCGGAAATAAATTATGTCATTGTGCTTGTCTATTACCTCATTTTGTCTTTAGTGGCGTGCTGATCTTCCATTCACAAAATCTCTACTGGAATTTCTTTACTGCTTTTTGGATGGTCCCCTTGAATCATTTGTGTTCTTGTAATCGATTGGCTTTTCTCATAAGTCGAGCTCCCATTACCCTCTCCACCCATTTGGTTAAGTAATTGTAGTTCATGCCATAGAGATAATACCAAGCTCCAAAGCGTCAAGAATATTGCGTTGTTTCATGGGATTCTCATTTGTCGAAACAACCCATGTGTTGTATGAAAATGGGAATTTTCAAGGATGGGTTCATGTGGGAAATGCATATTTCATAAGAAAAAGAATATTTAATAGGAAAATGCAGTTGCATGTATCCGGGGGCGGGGATGGCAGTGGACCGGGGACAAGGTCTCCACCCCCGCCCTGTTTCAAAATCCAAACCTCCATCCCCGTCTCCATCCCCGCACGGGGATGGATATTAACCTCCACCCCCGCCTCCATCCCCGTTTCATGTCCTCCATCCCGAGTTCAAACGGGGGCGAGGCAGGACGGGGCCTGATCATTTCCCCTTAATTTATAGTCATCACTTGAAGGATTGGGGACGGGGCAGGGTGGGGCTAGATGGGGATTGGGACAGGGACAGGGACGGGGCAGGGAAAAGCGTAAGTCTATCCCCACCTCCATCCCCGCACGAGGATAGATTTTAACCTTCATCTCCTCCTCCATCCCCGTTTCATGCCCTTCATCCCCGGTCCAAACGGGGCGAGGTGGGGCAAAGCCCCGTTGTCCCCCGGTCCACTACCATCCCTATCCAAGGGAAAGAGATTTTATATTAAAATTTTGAGCTTTGTGCATTTCACATGAAGCACATTTTGTAGGGTTAATGTTAGCCACAATCGATTGTATTTACATTCAACTTAGCCATCACTATTTTTTATTTATTTTCTCTCACATTTAACACCATAGATGTGAGTTGCATGTTTGTATTTGCGGGAACCTGATCTATATACAAGTTTTTTCGTTGATCTAAAAATCAATGGTTGTGAATGCATCTATTTTTTTTACTCATAAAAGCCTTTTTTTGTTCAAAAAACATGATCCAAGGGTTGATTCATACTAAATCGAGAATGTTGAACACATCTATGAGGTTAGATTGAGTCAATACACCTTGTGTCATCAGATCCCAAATATATAATCTCACTTTGCACATCATGAATAAAAAAACAGGCCTTTAGGTGTGTTTGGATTCAAAGAATTCAGTGGAAATGAGATCCTACTTGACTAAATTCTTTCTCGTGGCTCAAAAATAGCCAAAGGATCATGCAAAATTCAGTGGAATTGGAATTCTATTATACTAAATTCCACCTTGTTGTAAAAAATGGTCAAAGGGTCCAGGTTAATTTAGACTCAGTTTGAGAACTGCCAATCAGAAGCAGTAGGAGAGGAGTTGTGGAAATACTCAGCCTCAAAGTCTCCTAGAAGGGAGGTAGTTATAGGAAGTGAGGGAACTGGCACGTACGATATTTGCCAACGCCAACTCTTCATTTCAGCATTGTACATGTAAAGAAAAGCATTGATACTAACACTACAGTATAGCCTTCATATGAACATATTTTTATATTTACACAGAGAAACCACCCACAGGATCAAAGACCTAGCTGTGCTGGCTTTTCCTTCCATACTTAAGGTCGTTGTCCTAGCAGTGTAAAACTCAATGAGCATAGGCCCTTACTGTCAGACCCTCAATAAAGCGGCATAGCAATGGGGCTGAGGCACAACTGCAGTAGGTCGCGCGGTAACACTCTCGGGCACTTGCGCAAGTGAGTTGGGAGGGCGCAAAACGTGGCATGCAGAACACATATATGGCATTTTGTCAAGGCATGCGGCGAGGAGGTGCCCGCATTCGCCAAGGGGTGCGACCAAAAGCGATTGACAACGTGTGATGAGGAGGTGCCCGCGTTCGCCAAGGGGTGCGACCAAAAGCGGTTGAAGGCTTAGTGCCATAGCTGCAAGAGAGGTGTAGTAACTGAAAGGATACTGACCCAAAGAGGTGTAAGGATGGCGTCAGTTGATGCTTGGGGTCACGACCCTTATACACTATAAATATGTAAGGTCTGACATTGCGACGGGAAGCAAGTCAAACTCGAGAAATTGTATTCTATGTGAGAGTTATACAAGAGTGGGTGTTGCTGGTTATTCCCTGGGGTCCCTTACCTTTGGCTTGTCTCAAAGAAAGTCTTCTGCGAAATAAATGTTGAACGAGGTCACGGTGATTCTTGTAACGGCACAAGGTGAATTTCAAAGGCGAAATTTGACCTTGTGACAATTGGTATCAGAGACAGGTTCTCATTGCCATGTCGAGTAAGACAGCGAAAATGATAAGAATCTTAGAGGAGCGATTGGATGATGTCGTCTCTGATCACACTGCATTGGGCATTCGTTTGACGATTTTGAAGACCCGAACAACTGAAATTGATGTCTAGATGAAGTCCTGAGAAGAGAAATCTGAGGAGTCTCACGAAAAGACTCCATCTCTGACCATAGTTCAGAACGACGTCAAGTCCATGGGGGAGGAAGTAGGGCTTCTAAAATTGGCTCTACTCAGCAATTCGGCAGACACTGAGATGAGGAAGATCATGGTGCTGGAACCCAAGGCATTGATGGGTGTGCGCAATGCCAAAGAGTTGTCGTGGGATATGGACCACTACTTCAAGAGCATCAAAACACCGAATGCTGAGAAGGTTGCTATCACTAGTATGTTACCTAACTGAGGATGTCAAACTCTGGTGGCATACCCGGTCAGGGGATACTAGCCGTCCAACCATATCCTCATGGGAGGACCATGTCCGGGAGATGAATGAGCAATTTTTGCCGAGCAACACGACATGGGTAGCAAAGAACGCTCTGAGAAACTTGAAGTAGATTGGTTCTGTCCAGGAATATGTCAAGCAATTCTCTTCGCTCATGCTTGGCATCAAGAACATGTCTGATGAGGACAAACTCTTCAACTTTATGTCTGGGCTGCAGGGATGGGCTTAGACTGGATTGAGGAGACAAGGAGTGAAAGATCTCCAGACGGCAGTAGCGACGGTTGATGCACTCATCGACTACAAGGCGGCATCGTGTGGCTAGAATGACCAAGATGCCAAGGGCAAGTCCAATGAGAAGGGCAAAGGTAAGGGAACATCTGAAAAGAGGCTCAAAGAAGATGGTGGATCCAAAAAGACAGATAAGGGCGGGAAGAAGGCTTTCGTCTGCTACATCTATGAAGGGCCTCACCTTGCCCGGAACTGCCTAAAGAAAGAGAAACTAAATGCTCTGGTGGGCGAGGAAGGACCCACAGAGCAAGCTCGTGTGAATCCACTCTAACTTCTCAATACATTGAGAAAGGAGACTGTGCAGAATGAGCTAATCTATGTGGAGGCAAAGATCAATGGGAGACCAGTAAAGGCCATGGTTGATACCGAGGCGACCCATAACTTCATCTTCGTGGAAGAGGTGAAGGCTCTCGGCTTATCGTTATCCAATGATGGAAGCCGAGTGAAGGCAATTAACATTGAAGCATTGTTGATCGATCGGAGGCATTGCCCATGTCCAACTACAAGTTGGGGAATGGATTAGTGAATGCAGTCTGATGGCGATGCAACTGGATGACTTCTAGGTTATCTTGGAGATAAAATTTTTGGCAAGGAATGCGATCATCGTCATGCCGCATCTAAAGAGTATCCTCATCACAGGGACAGAGATGCCTTGTCTCGTTCGGGGCTTGGAAGAGAACCTAATTGTGGGCTTGGTGTCGACTCTACAACTTAGGGATGGAGTCTGGAAAGGGCTTCCTAGCTACCTATATAGTGACACTGATAGAAGACGATGGATCAGGTAGTGCAGAGCAACTAGAAGAGGTGGTCGGCATTCTGCGGAACTATGCGGATGTGATGTTGGATGAGTTGTCAAAGAAGCTTCCTAAAAAGTGAGATATTGACCACTCGATTGATCTGGTTCCAAAGGCACTTCCACCAGCCCAGATGCCTTACAAGATGCCTCCTCCACATTTGGCTGAGTTGCGATGACAACTCGATCAGTTGCTAGATTCTGGATTTTTAAGGCCAAGCAAGGCACCGTATGGGGCGCCTGTGTTGTTCCAGAAGAAGCAAGATGGATCACTTCAGATGTGTGTTGATTAGCGTGCTCTCAACAAGGTGACCATAAAAAACAAGTTTCTGGTGCCCAACATTGAAGATTTATTTGATCGCTTGGGGAAGGCACGATACTTCTCAAAGATGGACCTGCGATCGAGATATTATCAAGTCAGGATAGCCGAAGGTGATGAACCAAAGACCACATGTGTGACTCGGCATGGGTCTTTTGAGTTCCTTGTAATGCCCTTCGGGCTAACAAATGCTCCTGCAACTTTTTGCACTCTAATGAATAATGTCTTTCGAGAGTACCTCGATGTATTCATGGTGGTGTATTTTGATGACATTGTGGTCTATAGTCAGTCTCTTGATGAACATAAGAAACACTTGCAAATGGTTTTGACCAAACTGCTGGAGAATGAATTCTATCTCAAGCGAGAGAAATGTGAGTTTGCAAGGAAGGAAATCCACTTGCTTGGACACATTATCGGAGAAGGCACAGTGAAGATGGATCTAGGAAAGATTCAGGTCATTATGGACTAGCCAGAACCAAAGAAGGTCTCAGAATTATGATCGTTCATTGGTCTTACAAACTATTCTCGCAAATTCGTGAAGAGCTACTTTAAAAAGACGGTGGCGCTTACAAAGTTGCTCAGAAAAGACAAGATCTGGGATTGGTCTGTTGAATGTTTGGAGGCATTCACCAAGTTGAAGAGGGTGGTAACGTCAAAACCCATCCTTCATCTGTCGGATTTTGGAAAGGCTTTTGAAGTCCACACTGATGCATCAGACTTTGCAATAGGAGGGGTGTTGGTCCAGGAGAGACACCCAATTGCCTTTGAAAGTCGGAAACTCAATGATACAGAGAGGAGGTACTCTGTTCATGAGAAAGAGATGATGGTGGTGGTACATTGCCTACAAACATGAAGGCACTACTTGTTGGGCTCCAAGTTCATCGTCCGGACGGACAATGTTGCTACAAGTTGCTTTGCGACTCAGAAGAAGTTGACGCCTAAACAAGTCAGATGGCAAGATTTCTTGGCAGAGTTCAACTTTGAGTTGCAGTATAAGTTAGTGAAGAAAAACTTGATCGTTGATGCCTTAAGCCGTAAGGAGGAACCTAAGGTGGTTGTCACTTCAATTACTCAAGTATCTGAAGATATCTTGCAAAGTTTAAAGGAAGAAACTCAGAAGAATCCAGTCACTATCCGCTTGCTGAAACAAGTGGAGGAGGGTATGACAAGGCGGTTCTGGATAGAGGATGGTGTTCTCTCTGCTAAAGGATGGCGGTTCTATGTGCCTAACAGTGGTGGCTTGCAAAGGCAGTTACTAAAGGAGGCGCATGACACCCCTTGGGCAAGGCATCTCGGACAGGAGCGCCTGATGGCTCTCCTATCATCTGGTTATTACTGGCCGAGGATGGAAGATGACATTGACTTATATGTCAGAACTTGTCTTGTATGCCAGCAAGACAAGACGGAGAGGAAAAAAGTTGCTAGGTTGCTGGAACCCCTACTAACGCCGACCATACCCTGGGAGAGTATGTCGATGGATTTCATCTATAGATTACCCAAGGTGGAAGGGTTTACATCTATTATGGTTGTGGTGGACAGGTTTTCAAAGTATGCAACGTTCATTCCTGCTACAAAGAAATGCACAACGGAGATTACTGCACAATTGTTCCTGAAACATATTGTGAAGTACTGGGGATTGCCACTGAACATTTTGAGTGATCATGCTGCATGATTCACAAAAAAGAAATGGACGACCTTGTTTGAGATGATGGGCTCCACACTCAACTTCTCGACAAGCAATCATCCACAAACAGATGGTCAGACGAAACACATTAATGCCTTGTTGGAGGAATATCTTAGGCATTATGTGTTGGCCAACCAACAAAATTGGGTGGATTTGTTGCACATTGCTCAATGCAACAGACCTCAATGACTGGTCAAAGTCCCTTCGAGTTGGCAACTGGACAACAACCCTTCACTTCTCATGAAGTAGTGAAGCAGAAGAATCAGGGTCACTGTCTTGCGGCATACTGGTTCGCAAGAACGCGACATAAGAGGACAGAGAAGGCGCAAGATTGCTTGGCAAAGGCCAAGAGGCAGATGAAAAAGTGGGCAGAGGAGAGGCGTCGACCACTTGAGTTCCAAGTTGGGAAAAGAATATTGCTGAAACTCACACCCTAGATTTAAAAAAATATCCTAAGGAAGACGGCTCACAAAGGACTCATTTCTCGGTATGATGGGCCTTTCAGGATAACCAAGCGGATTGGCCGCTCGACTTACAAGCTAGAACTTCCAAAGAGGATCAAGATACATCCAGTGTTCAATGTTAGTTTTTTCAAGGAGTACCATGAAGACTCGAAGGAACCCTCGCGGATGGTGCCACAACGTGCTCTACCAAACATACAAATATAGTTTCAGAAGCAAGCTGAGTTCATCATGGACAAAAGAGTGGAGGGCCAAAGCAAGAAGAACCGGAGGACCTACTTCCTAGTCAAATGAAAATGACTCTTGATAGAGGAAGCAACTTCGGAGAAGAACACTACTCTATGAAAGTTTGAGGATTTGATCCAGGCCTACCTAAAGAAGATCAACCCAACGAGGATGTCGAATTCATCTGGTGGGGAAGGCTTGTTAGACCCTCAATAAAGCGGCATAGCAATGGGGCTTATGCACAACTCCAGTAGGTCGCGCGGTAACACTCCTGGGCACCTACGCAAGTGAGCTAGGAGGGCGCGACATGCGGCATGCGAAATACGGTGTGCGAAACACAGGCGTGGCATTCTGGCAAGACATGCAGCATGCTGAACGCGACATGCGAAATGCAGGTGTGGCATTCTGGCAAGGCATGCGGCGAGGAGGTGCCCATGTTCGCCAAGGGGTACGACCAAAAGCGATTGATGGCGTGTGGCAAGGATGCGCCCGCGTTTGTCAAGGGGTGCGACCAAAAGCGGTTGAAGGCCCAGTGCCATAGCTGCAAGGGGGTGCAATAACTGAAAGGGTACCGACCTAAAGAGGTGCAAGGATGCCGTCAGTTGGTGCTTGGGGTCATGACCCTTGTACAATATAAATATGTAAGGTCTAGGCATTGCGAAGGGAAGCAAGTCAGACTCGATAAATTGTATTCTATGTGAAAGTAATACAAGAGTGGGTGTTGTCTGTTATTTCCTGAGGTCTCTTACCTTCGGCTTGTCTCAAAAAAAGTCTTTCGCGAAATAAAGGTTGAATGAGGTCACGATGATTATCGTGCCGGTACAAGGTGAATTTCAAGAGCAAAATTTGACCTTGTGACACTTACCATGACCAAATAAACTTGACTTTGTGTCAAAAGCAATAACTAAAAACCTACAAACGGGGGCTCCGCTTGTCTGCTTGGAGCAGTTAGTGCACATCGCCTTGTGTTGGGATGTTGCAAGTTTGAATCCCTATGGAATCGTTGTATAACTGGAAGGGGTCTGCCTAACCCCAGCTTGCCTTTCAAAAAAAAAGTTGCTAAAAAGGTCGAAGCTGGGTGTACTCCCTGGTGGGTAAAGCGGACCTAGGTTTTACACCGATAACCTCGGCATGCGTTGGTGTTTTCCCAATTATCAACAAAAGAAAAAACTTTGTTCCTGTAAAAAACTGTAATTTCTGGGGTAATCCATGATTCAAAGGTCTGTAAGTTTAGATCATCTATCAGAGCAATTACGGCAGACTGGTTTTTGTTTGCAATTCTTTATGGAGAAGTAGAAGACTACCTGTACAAGGTTCTGTAGCATTTTCCCTTGGATTTTTGTTTTTACTTTTGGGGCCTAATCCAGAGACTGCAAGACTCCACCAATAATATGGTCTGGCTTTACTGTCTACCCCTCGTATTCAGATTTTCAAGTTATTGCTTGGATTGGAGGATTTGATCTCCTTGGAATTTTGTCATGGTGGCAGAATTTAATTTCTTAGTTATCTTAGATACGAACTTGTGAAGATATATCCCATATCTATGAAGCAGGAATAATGATAGATAGATAGACAAAGCCTTTTTGAGTGTTTGCAGTTTAGTCTTGAGAGAGTATTTTGAAAGGTACCTTTTGCAGATCCTGTGCTAGAATGGCTTGTTACACCATGAGAGAGAGAGAGAGAGATGGGGTTTATTAATGGTGGTACTGACAACGCTAAACCCCCTTTTGTGCTTTTCTTATTACACGTGGTCTGATCTTTGATGGGACAGGGCTTTCGTGTTTATTCTTCCCCATGGGTGTTCCGAGTGCACGCCCACACCTCTCTCTGTCTTGAGCCTGCGTGCTTTTATGGTGGTGCATTTTCATCATAGCTTATGGGGGATACACTTGATTTACATAGATCTAAAGCTCCAAAAGTAAAATCTAACAATAGGATTATGTCTAGCATGTTCTAGTTATTATTTTATATCATGTTTAAGCAACTATTATTTTCATGAATTATGAGCCATTGATTTTCATTGTCTCAAAAATAGAATCTTATGGTGTATGAGACATGATAAAACCTTCTAATATAGTAAATAAACTAGGTTAAATGCATTTGATTAAATTTATCATTTGGTAAATAGATCTATACAAACAAAGGTATATACTACTTGTATGGTATCATGGAATAGTCATTTTTTGCAAATCCAACCCTGCATAAGTATTGGGCATAGTTCATTTGCTAGGAATCGACTCTTGAATTATATATTTTCAATAAAAATGTGATTTTTTAATGTTTGAATATTAAAGAAATTTTTAGCTGATGATATTCAAGCCTTAAAAGGTCCTTATGCATCATAATCCTATGATCTAAGAGTCGGTTTCTATAGAACCAAGCATCTAGATTACATCTATATGACAAAATTTAATTAAAAAAATAAAAAATAACAAAAAATCTTGATTCATACTCCAAATAGCATATTCTAGTTATATATATATATAACTAGAATATATATATTCTAGTTATATATATATATATATATATATATATATATAATGAAACCAAACTACTAAAACACATGCCAAACCTACACACTAGTGGTGCAGTTGCAACTTTCAGCAAAGATTTCAGCTAATTCTGAAATATTCCGGGCGAACCAAATACTTTTTAGCATACTAAACATCAAAATCTTTCCAACAATGGTATTGGATTGACAATCATAGATACTTCATTATGCGACCCATTTTTATTGTGCTAGAGCCATGCATAGTTACAAAGATCTGGTGACGCGCCAACTATCGTCGGCATCCCTACTGCATCGTGAGCTCGACTGACAGACTATCCGACAAACCGGCATGAAGTAGTGCATTTGATCACAGGTAGGTGCAAGTTTTAATAAGTAGGTTTGGCATGTTTTTTTAATGGGCAGGTTTTCATTCCTCTATATATATTTTATATGGGAAAATGTTTTTTACACTTTAAGTATATAAGACATGGTGATGCACTCTAGCATTTTTTGGCCACATCAGCCAGCAACGATTTTCAGCCAATCTGATGCTGAAAGGATGCAATTGTTTCATGTCAAGTTGAGTGCAAAATTGTCTCAACTATAGTAGTAAAGGGCATTCATGAGACTAAACATTTTATGGCCCATTACGAGCTGTTATAAGACCAAATATGAGTAGAGGGCATCACACTCTTTAAGCAACACAATGATCGGAAAATGGAGTATGTAGGCCTACCTATAAGTGTGCCGAATCACACACACACATATGTATAAAACCTTCCTACCAAATCTATAACCAATGGCATTCAGGTGGCTCCCCTTATCCAATGCTTGAGCATCTCAACGACTTGACCTCATATATTTGTTCTTTATAATTTATTTACTAAGAAATATGTTTTGCACAAAGACTTTATGACCTGCAGATATGTTTTTCGAAATGTGAAAATTTGATGGCTAATAATGCATTTAAAACTTTACAATACAAAGTATTGTGAGCCGTTGATTTTTAGCACTTTCAAATACATTTAAACGTCTAAAAATCATAATCCAAAACATATGCTCAATAAATGAATGATAAAATTCAGTATGTAAAGTTTGATCGATAAAAAAACTCAATGGTTAGAGAAGGAAAGCCGTTAATTATAATTGGTTGTAAATTTTAGACCTTCCTTTGGTTGGACGAGTCAACTTTAACACATAAAAACAGTAGAACACTATCAATATTAACCAAAGTTTTTTTTTTTTACCTTAGATCTATGTAAATCATATCTAAACTAGCAAAATATGTAAATAAATCAATATTTTTGTAAATATTCAAGCACATAAAATCTCATTTCTTGATTTGATTACGATGATGCAATAGTCGATTCTAAGCAAATGGACCATGCTCAATGCATTTGCAGGATTAGATTTGCAAAAAACTCTATGAAAATCTTTCATACTAGTTTATATATTTTGTTGGTTTACATATTTTATTTTCCGTCTATATATATATATATATATATATATATATATATATATATATATATATATATATATGTGTGTGTGTGTGTGTGTGTGTGTGTGTGAAGGTCAGTTACATAATGAACAAGCTCCAAAGAAATTAGTTCACTTGCTTTGAGATGAAAGTATGAGTTAAACAAAAGTAGCATTCCTAGGGGTACATTTGATGCGCCGTTCTCAGCATGATTCAGACAAAAATTACGCTAAGAACGATGATTTTCAACAAACGTTAGATGCGCCAGATGACGTTTCGCTCGTACACCGCGTTCTTATTCCTATGTTATTTTCGTTCCACCCTCCCCCTGTTACAAAAATAACAAGAAACAATGGAACAAAAATTTCTCGATGGGTGTGCCGAACCATCTCACCCGCACCTCCTCCCGACGCCTCTCTCTCTCTCGTTGTGGTTTCCAACAAGCCCCGACACCGCTGCCTCCTTATTCCGATCGCCGTCACCGGTGACCTCGTAGGTACCCACTTCCCTTCCCGTCGTCGGCAACTCCACAGGAGAGCCTGACATTGACGACGACACCCCCTCTTCTAGGTATTTTCCTTTTTCTTCTTCCCTTTTTCTCTTCTTCTTCTATTTGTCGAAAGGCCAACAGAAGGTTGTCGGCCTCTGCCGTGCCTCCCCCTCGCTCTCTGTGTTCGTCGGAAGGCTGGCAGGAGACCGGTGCCCCCCTGCCATGCCTCCCTCTTCTCTTTTTCCCCTGTCTTCTTTTTCTCCCTCCTTCGTTTTCCCTCTGTTGCCTAAGGGCAGGCAGGAGACCGACAGCCCCTCTGTCATGCCCTCCCGCTCTCTCTCCGCCGTATGTTCATGGCTTTGACAGGGGCAGTCGCCCCTGCTACCGTTTGCTTCCTGGCAGGCTGGGGCACGCCTCTGCTGCTGTGGGTCTTCCCGGTAGGCAAGGGCACGCCCCTGCTGTCGTGGGTCTTCCCGGCATACAGGGGTATGCCCCTGCTGCTGTGGGTCTTCCCGGTAGGCAAGGGCACGCCCTTGCTGCTGTGGCTCTTCCCGACACGCAGGGGTACGTCCCGAAGATTGACACGTCTGTCTTCAATAAGAGAGCTGGAAGTCGGAAGCAGACCTACTCCCGCCTCCGCCTCGCCCAGAGGAAGGACGATGCCTCCGCCTCCGTCGTCGGTCGTTGCTGAACAGGACTCCTTGCCGTCTCCCAACACCAGGGCAACTCCGTCGACGACTCGGAGCAGAGGAACAACGATCGGATCATCCGTCTCTTGAGGGAGTTGTTCGCGGAGGACATATCGACAATTCTTTATCCTTTGGAGAACAAGTTCTCGGCTAAGGTTTTTGATGTTGCTGAAAGGTCGGAGGCGAGATCTGCTGCCGTCGTGGTGGGGAAGGTGAGATCTACCGTCTGTTCAAGTTGTCTACACATTATCATCAAACAACAGACATTTGTAACATAGCATTTGAGTACGGTCCAAACAAACATTGGACTTGGAACAGTTGTTACAGAATAAACAGAACCAATGTTATGTTTCGTTCTTTTTGTTCATATTGTCCAACTATGGACAATCCATCAAACATACCCTATGGTCCTGTGGTTAAGTGTACTTTTCCTGTGGGTCCCACATCGTGGATTTGTGGTGCATGCAAACAGGTGAATTTCTCACGACAGAAAAGTGTCTGCCTATCACTTGGTTTCTAAACTCTCCCTAAATGTAACCAAGCTAGCCCCATCACAAAATAGATCCTTCAGCTTTTTTTATGACATATCCCTGCCCATGTCCCGGGCCGACTTTGGAATAGGGCATGAGCAGTGCGGAGCTCTACTGAGTGGAAAATGCATCGAGCGTAAGAACGCGCGGTATGCGTCAGCTTGATCGGTGACGTGCGGTGGTAGCATGGCATGCGATAGGCAACAATATCGTCGTTAGTGTATCGTTGTATGGCGGCACAGACGTGGAGCGTTGTTTGGCTAAGCAGTGCCAGCGGACTAGAGGGTGTTGCCTTTGGAGAGTTTTTTAAGAACCTCTCAACTTGCGGATTTCCCACGTGAGGCGATTGGACGCACGAGGGTGCGTGTGGGTTAAGAGTAATTCCCCCAGGAGTCACACTAGGTGATTCCAACCGAGTAAAGATACTCGGAGCTAGGCAAGAGAGAGCCTATGCGCCAGCAAATGAGTTTGGGTGGTGCTCTTCGCTATGGCATGAAATCATCAACTGGTCTTCGGACTGGGGGTCGCAAGACCTTGTTCCATCAGTGGCGAGGTTTCAACTGGCTTGCGCATGGAGCTGCAATGTGCTCCATGGCATTCCAAGCTAAGGCAGGTTGGTGCCCTTCTCGGAAGTGCTTAGTTGGTATGGGACGACTATGCACAAAGTGGCATTGAGAACATAGAACACATTTGAAGATGTGCTTGAAGAGTTTTTGCTAGGCAGCTGTGCGCGGGGTAGCGCACAGGGCCAATATTTTGATTCAGCACATTGAAGGTGTTGGTGAGTGGCTTGTGGCCGTTAGTCTGGCCATATTGGCTAGTCTAGTGTGTTACATGTTGCGAGCTATTCTATGCCCGTGGCAAAAGTGGCTATGAGATAGCGATTAGAAGGCTTGTGGCGGTAAGGAGGATCGTTGCGCCGCATGGGCTTATTGTGCAAAAATTAACCTGTGACAATTGGTATCAAAGCAGATCGATATCTTGAGCAAGATACACTCAAAAAGAAAAGGTTCACGGAGACCTTGTTGTTCATGTGCGACACTGGAAGGAACAAAGATGGTTTATCCTTGCGATGCAAAAATTGTGTAACTGAAGATTGGTGAATCGAATCGCTGAAGCAAAGTAGTGGTTGGATGGTATGGGACATCTTTACCACGATATTCTGAAGCGTAAGATTGTTGTTCAGTTGCCGGCTAAGGGAACGCAGATAAATCAAAAAGATTTTCACCAGTTGTGCGTTAGGCTCACAGGTGGAGCGTAGCGTTTGCCTTGTGCATGCAGAGAATACACGTTGGATTCGGTTGGAAGGATTTGCACCTTTGGGTCGGGGAGACTTGATAAAACTTGTCCTCTCTCCCAAGTTTGTGGGTTAGCGAAGTGCCCACGTTGAGCAAAAATGCTCGTCGGTTTGGTTCCTTAAGTTAAAAGTTCTCTGAGAAGTGTGTGTGCGGAAAGAGTTGTTATTCTTAGATCGTTGATCCCTGCGAAAATTCTCTGTTGACTCTAGAAGAGAGTTGCAGCATGCGGGCTTCGGGAGGGGAGCAACAACATTGGGCCGAAGGTGCCTATGTGAGGAGGACGCAACAGCATTGGGCCGAAGGTGCCTATGTGAGGAGGACGAGTGCCATGAAGACACTCTGATGGATCGCATTGGGTTAATGCTCCAGCAAAGTATTCCCCACTTGAGGACTCGGATGGATCATCGAAAAATCGTAAATGTTGTGCTAAAGGGATAGAGATCTCTGCGGTACACATTGGTGGTCATCTTTCTCTAAGAGGACCACGAAAGGGCTCAAAGTGCCCTTGCTGAGGTTGGAAGGCAACCCAGCCATGAGCTTAATGGCGATAAGCTTGTCATGCAGGTAAGGATGCCCTGCTTGAGTTGGAACTACACTGGGGTTCCACGAGCATGGAATGCTCATTGCGAGAAGGCGGAAGACTGCTGTCTAAGCGATTAGAGATGCACTAAGGTATGGGACTTGGCATATTGAAGATTGTAGAAATGGTGGATGGACACCAGAACAAGTTGAGTTGGATGAAAAAGAAGTTAGCCAAAAGTTAACACAAAAAGGGAAGTGGCAGATCAAGCTAATTGTGTTCTTACCTACACCAACATTATCGAGGACGTATAATGGCTTGGGTGAGGGAGCATGTTCCGGGCCGACTTTGGAATGGGGCATGAGCAGTGCGGAGCTCTACTGAGTGGAAAATGCATCGAGCGTAAGAACACGTGGTATGCGTCAGCTTGATCGATGACGTGCGGTGGTAGCATGGCATGCGATAGGCAACGATATCGTCGTTAGTGCATCGTTGTATGGCGGCACAAACGTGGAGCGTTGTTTGGCTAAGCAGTCCCAGCGGACCAGAGGGTGTTGCCTTTGGAGAGTTGCTTAAGAACCTCTCAACTTGCGGATTTCCCACGCAAGGCGATTGGACGCACGGGGGTGCGTGTGGGTTAGGAGTAATTCCCCCAGGAGTCACACTAGGTGATTCCAACCGAGTAAAGATACTCGAAGCTAGGCAAGAGAGAGCCTATGCGTCAGCAAATGAGTTTGGGTGGTGCTCTTCGCTATGGCATGAAATCATCAACTGGTCTTCGGACTGGGGGTCACAAGACCTTGTTCCTTCAGTGGCGAGGTTTCAACTGGCTTGTGCATGGAGCTGCGATGTGCTCCATGGCATTCCAAGCTAAGGCAGGTTGGTGCCCTTCTCGGTAGTGCTTAGTTGGTATGGGACGACTATGCACAAAGTGGCATTGAGAACATAGAACGCATTTGAAGATGCGCTTGAAGAGCTTCCGCTAGGCAGCTGTGCGCGGAGTAGCGCACAGGGCCAATATTCTGATTCAGCACATTGAAGGTGTTGGTGAGTGGCTTGTGGCCGTTAGTCTAGCCATATTGGCTAGTCTAGTGTGTTACAGGTTGCGAGTTATTCTATGCTCGTGGCAAAAGTGGCTATGAGATAGCGATTAGAAGGCTTGTGGCGGTAAGGAGGACCGTTGCGCCGCATGGGCTTATTGTGCAAAAATTAGCCCGTGACAGCCCATGTCTCTCCTTTAAATAACATAGTAAAGCTTAACATTATTTCACAGCCTGTTTGACAGAAAATTACTTCATCAAGTTCACTTGGCACAATCTATCTAGTTCTTGTAGAATTCGAGGACCCAGAAATTGCCGGCACAGAAAATGGGCTTGATCCCGGCGAACCTAGCAACCTTTGCCACGGCTTCAAACTCCTCCTTTATCCTCTCCTTGCCACTAGGATTTACTGCCAGCATTATAAGGTCTCCCCAAAATGTCAACCAGATGTAGTGGAACCGTTGTGATCCATTATCTCCGATAGAATCATCTCGACCACGATTAGTTTTCCGGCAATGCATTCCAGCAGTTCTTCAACAGTTTCAAGGAATGATCCTTGTCCTTCCAATCATGAACCACTGCAAAATTAAGCTAAGTTTTACTTAGGTGAAAGTTTTTTATATGTTGACCCAAGGGGTTTGGCTTTGTGGGATGGGGGCTAGTCTTTTAGACGGGCAGTCTAGGTTCAAATCCCATGGGCATCACCCCCCCAAAAGTCGAAGCTTAAAGACTCCCTGAGGTCGAGGGGTAAGCCCTCAGAGTTTTATGCTGACATGGACAGAAACACAGCCGGCTGATCAAGCATGGCTAGGTCTCTGCGCCTGGAGTGGTTTCTCCGAGTAAAATTAAAAAAAAAAAGTTTTCCTTGTGTTTGCAAACCGGTGGTTCATTTTCTTATGGCAAAATGAACCAAGAAAGGTGTTTGTTTCATGCCCTTTCGTATGAAAGAAGACATCTTTCCAATAAAGGAAGTGAAACAAACATCTCCATAAAGGTGAGACCCATAAAATAAATGCAAAAAAAATATCTTTTCTGTCAAAATGGATTCATGCCTTCCTCACGGGTAAGCACTTTCCCTTGAGTCTCTTTCAAGGGAAAGGGACTCCTCTAGTGGGGGTTCCCCTCTAGTGTGGGGGGGTGCAACAAAAGCTGAAACCAAATGTGTATGAGTGAAAATTTTCCTATAAAGGACTTCTCGAGTCCTCAGCCTGAGGAAAATAATTCACATCTACTTTCTCACAAGGCAACACGAGAGTGGATCCTGTAAAACGCTGATCTCACCCAGCGTTTACAACCACAAAGCTCAGTTCAAGGGGTTCCATAGAGGGGTGGGTTTTGTGGTTGTAAACACTGGGTGAGATTGCTAATCTCATCCAGCGTTTTACAGGATCCAACACCCAACTTTCATGTTTGCAAATGTGCCTCAAATTTTTTAAATTTTTTTTTGAGATGAAAATTTCACATGAAACTTCATCATGATTCCAATTTCCCAACTAATATGAATTTTTTCCAAATATTTCTTCCACATCTAAATGGCCCTCAAAAAACGTATAGTGGATCGCATGTGTTTTGAATTCTATAAATGGTATGGTTCGCTAAGGCATATGCTTTGTTATGACATCTTTCAGGTGGATTTGTTTAATGTTCAGCCTACACAATGTGATAACGAATGTCACAAATATCGTTCAGGGGAGAATCTTTGCAAGGAAATGTGGCGAAATAAAAAAAAAATTGCTTTAACTTTGAGATTTTTTTTGTGTAAAAATTATATAAATATATAAAATCACAAAGAAATATAAAAATATATAGAATCTGTCCTTTGTCACACTAATATCAATATAAAATAGGAGCTCCAAGGGGTTTGGTGCGGTGGAGGAGCAATTGAATAGTAGTAGATGGGTGGTCAGGGTTTCATTCCATTGCCATGAGTGCCAAACTCTTGTTGGTGGAGTGTGGATCATTTTTCCTGCCTGAATATAAATTCATAATTTTAACCAAAATTTGTACACTTCTATTTAAAAAGGGCATTAATCGCCATGTTGACGGGACATCACAGTAACATGCGAAAAGATGAGGTGCAATATGATTGCACAAGTATTTGTGCATTAAGCACTTAATCACCTTTCATCTTTTGGACAACAGGGCCTGTCAGGTGTGGTGATGGGTTTTACCCTTTCACTATCCAAAACAAAATAAGTTAAAGAATCAAATATAAACCTTCATATAAAGATGGATTCTGCGCAGGGCACACTAGCAAACATATCTCGAATCGATCAGCTGATTTTTTAGTAGCACCCAATTCAACCTTGAAGCAAATCAATTTGGGGCTGATTTGGTTTGGTTGATACATCAATTTTGTAAATAAATTTGGATTACAAGATCATTCTCCCTAACAACCATCTTAATAGTAAGGTGATCAAACTGGGGTTAGGCAGACCCTCGCCCGTTATTATTCAACATACCACTGGGTTTTGAACCTGCAACGTCTCACCACAAGGAGGCATGCACTCACAACTCCTACCAACCACACGGAGACCCCCATTGGTCTCAACTACCATTTTTTCTTTTTCTTTTTAAAGGCAAGCTGGGGTTAGGCAGCCCCCTACCAGATAACTCTTAAGCCCCCCATGTGGCAGAGGGATTTGAACCTGGGCCTTCAGCTTCGCACAGAACCCCGCTTACCGCATGGGATACCACCTCAACTACTATATTCTAATCAGAGAGAAAATCCAATAATTTAATTTATTTATTTTTTTGAAAGGCAAGCTGGAGTTAGGCCGACCCCTACCAGTTTTTCTTTTTTCAACAGAGAAAGCTGGGGTTAGGCAGACCCCTACCAGTTATACAACTATACCATTGAGATTTGAACTTGCAACGTGCCAACACAAGGTGACGTGCACTAACTGCTGCTGCCAAACAAGCAGAGCGCCCGTTGGTGACCCCTACCAGTTATACAACTATACCGTTGGGTTTTGAACATGCAACGTCCCGACACATGGTGACTTGCACTAGCTGCTCCTACCAGACAAGGGAAGCCTTGTGGGTAAATCCAATAATGAAATTGAAATAATGTAAAAAGAGAATTCTCACAGGCACCATATTACAGAAAATTCAAATTCCAACACTCCTTTTATGACAATCAAATCCATCATAATTACCAGCGAACTGAGGTGCCTCCTGGACGACATGTAGCAGGTCAAAATTGATGCCCTCTGTCGGTGCTATGGTTTTAAAATTCATTGACCTGGCCAGGTCACGTTAACTTTATATTTTATATAAAATATATAAATATATGTATATACTATGTATATTTTATAATATTTTATCAATATATTATATATAATATGCATTATATGATATTTTTATAATATATTTACTATATAATTTTATTAATATATGTATAACCGTATATATATATGGATGACTTGCCCATGACTCGCTCATGACTTGGCAGGGTCCACCACAACAAAGCAGTGGATTAGCGACGACCTCATTCCGTCGCTAAGCGGCTTAGCGACGGATTAACGACTTTGAGGTGACGGCCAACTGACGTCGCGAATTTTTCGACGCTAACTGGCGGTGGAAATATTTCGTCGCTAATTGCGACGGAATAACGAACGACGGATTCCGTCGCGAATCCGCCGATACTAAACGGCGACCTCGGCTTGGCAACGGATTTACATCCATCGCTACGCCGCCGCTAAATTATATGTATAGCGACATATATATCCGTCACTAATCTGTCGCAAACTTGAAAAAAAAAAATATTTGAAAATTAAATATCGAGAACGCTACAATTTATATTTCCTCTAAATAAAAAACAAAGTACACATAAAATTTCATATAAAAGGAATCTACAACAATTAATTGTTCCACTTTAAAATTAACAAGTCTAATTGTTTACAATTCAACAATTACAATTTTGAAACAAAAAAAAATAGAACTTCTTCAACACACTAATCTAATAATCGCCAAGATTTTGTGTCTTCTTGTTCATTGCCTTGATCTGTCTCTTCAGCTCCGTTACGATGATTATCGCTAGCAACCTACACAAGAAAAGAACAGTCAGTATTGATAAACAAAATATATTGAAATAAATCATACACTATATGTGATTCTACCATGTGCTCATATGTGTTCTAAGGAAGTAAAAAAACTTTATATGTGATTCTATCATGCTCATATGTCCTCTAAGGCAGACAAAAAAATGTATATGTGATTCTATCATGCTCATATGTGCTCTAAGGCAGGTAAAAAAGTTTATATGTGATTATATCATGCTTATATGTGTTCTAAGGCAGCTAGAAAAACTTTATATGTGATTTTACCATGCTCATATGTGCTCTAAGGCAGGTAAAAAACTATATATGTGATTCAATTATGCTCATATGTGTTCTAAGGCAGTCAAAAAAGTGAATATGTAATTATAACATGCTCATATGTGTTCTAAGGCAGTCAGAAAAACTCTATATGTGAATCTATCATGCTCATATGTGCTCTAAGGCAGGCAAAGCAAAAAACTTTATATGTGATTCTATCATGAATGATATGTGTTCTAAGGCAGTAAAAAACTATATATGTGATTCTAGCATGCTCATATGTGTTTTAAGATAGTCAAAAAACTCAATGTGTGATTATAGCATGCTCATATGTGTTCTAAGGCAGTAAAAAAACTTTATATGTGATTCTATCATGCTCATATGTGCTCTAAGGCAGGCAAAAAAATGTATATGTGATTCTATCATGCTCATATGTGCTCTAAGGCAGGCAAAAAACTTTATATGTGATTATATCATGCTCATATGTGTTTTAAGGCAGCTAGAAAAACTGTATATGTAATTCTACCATGCTCATATGTGCTCTAAGGCAGGCAAAAAGCTATATATGTGATTCAATCATGCTCATATTTGTTCTAAGGCAGTCAAAAAATTGAATATGTAATTATAGCATGTTTATATATGTTCTAAGGCAGTCAGAAAAACTCTATATGTGAATCTATCATGCTCATATGTGCTCTAAGGCAGGCAAAGCAAAAAACTTTATATGTGATTCTATCATGAATGATGTGTTCTAAGGCAGTAAAAAAAATATATATGTGATTCTAGCATGCTCATATGTGTTTTAAGACAGTCAAAAAACTGAATGTGTGATTAGAGCGTGCTCATATGTGTTCTAAGGCAGTTAAAAAGCTGAATAATTGATTATAACATGCTTATATGTGTTCTAAGGCAGTCAAAAAAAATTTATATGTGATTATATCATACTCATATGTGCTCTAAGGCAGGCAAAAAACTTTATATGTGATTATATCATGCTCATATGTGTTTTAAGGCAGCTAGAAAAACTGTATATGTGATTCTACCATGCTCATATATGCTCTAAGGCAGGCAAAAAGCTATATATGTGATTCAATCATGCTCATATTTGTTCTAAGGCAGTCAAAAAATTGACTATGTAATTATAGCATGCTCATATATGTTCTAAGGCAGTCAGAAAAACTCTATATGTGAATCTATCATGCTCATATGTGCCCTAAGGCAGGCAAAGCAAAAAACTTTATATGTGATTCTATCATGAATGATGTGTTCTAAGGCAGTAAAAAAAATATATATGTGATTCTAGCATGCTCATATGTGTTTTAAGACAGTCAAAAAACTGAATGTGTGATTATAGCGTGCTCATATGTGTTCTAAGGCAGTTAAAAAGCTGAATACGTGATTATAACATGCTTATATGTGTTCTAAGGCAGTCAAAAATTTTTTATATGTGATTATATCATGCTCATATGTGCTCTAAGGCAGGCAAAAAACTTTATATGTGAAGATATCATGCTCATATGTATTCTAATACAGCTAGAAAAACTCTATATGTGATTCTACCATGCTCATATGTGCTCTAAGGCAGGTAAAAAGCTATATATGTGATTCAATCATGCTCATATGTGTTCTAAGGCAGTCAAAAAATTGAATATGTAATTATAACATGCTCATATGTGTCCTAAGGTAGTCAGAAAAACTCTATATGTGATTCTATCATGCTCATATGTGTTCTAAGGCAGGCAAAGCAAAAAACTTCATATGTGATTCTATCATGAATGATATGTGTTCTAAGGCAGTAAAAAAACTATATATGTGATTCTAGCATGCTCATATGTGTTTTAGGACAGTCAAAAAACTCAATGTGTGATTATAGCATGCTCATATGTGTTCTAAGGGAGTAAAAAAACTTTATATGTGATTCTATCATGCTCCTATGTGCTCTAAGGCAGGCAAAAAAATGTATATGTGATTCTATCATGCTCATATGTGCTCTAAGGCAGGCAAAAAACTTTATATGTGATTATATCATGCTCATATGTGTTCTAAGGCAGCTAGAAAAACTCTATATGTGATTCTACCATGCTCATATGTACTCTAAGGCAGGCAAAAAGCTATATATGTGATTCAATCATGCTCATATGTGTTTTAAGGCAGTCAAAAAATTGAATATGTAATTATAGCATGCTCATATGTGTTTTAAGGCAGTCAGAAAAGCTCTATATGTGATTCTATCATGCTCATATGTGCTCTAAGGCAGGCAAAAAGTTATATATGTGATTCGATCATGCTCATATGTTTTCTACGGCAGTCAAAAAACTGAATATGTGATTATAGCATGCTCATATGTGTTCTAAGGCAGTCAACAAAAACTGAATATGTTAAGGCAATCAAAGTTGCATGAAATCTAACGACATGCAATATATTGCATGAAACTTTCATACCTAAGAGGGACCTGCAATCGAAGTTCTTCTGTTCAGCAAAAAACTGTTGAACTCAGCTCAGAGAACATCGGCGATGGTTTCATGGAAGCAGTTACGCATTGTGTCCTTAACGATCTGGCGTACATCATCACCGAAAAGAATAGGTTGTTGCTTTGTGCTTATGGTGGCGGAATAAGTCTGTGAGCCGTAACTGGAAGAAGCAATAATAGGTGAAGTGTTCATATTACTCCCAAACCCGAACACACGACCCTTTTTGGGTTCACCTGCTGCAGTCACCCATGCTGTTGGATCAAATGATAGATGATGAGTAGCGTCATCGCCATATCGTTCTACCATCTGTTGCTCGTATGCCTCCTACAAAATAATTTTTATAGTATGCATTAATAATTAATGATAACATTATGATAACTTGCATATTGCAATGATTATTAATAGAATAAATATGTACTGTTGTCGTTCTCTCCTTCTTTGATACGAAGTCTCCCGTGGTCTTCCGTTTATGTGTTTCAACAAACATATCTTTATATGGTACAATGCCTCATTTTTCTGCTTCCTGCGAAGTTAAATGATAAAAGATTTAGTTAACAAGTTTGCAACAATACTTATAAAATTAATATTATATATTGATGAGTTACCATTTTCTTCAGGTGGCTCCCAAATGTCTTAGATCCATCTGTGTGTAGATGGGTTTCGGGCATTTTCGCTCGATTTTGTGCAGCCTTCGCAGAGTGATTTCGAAATGCATCACCCGCCCACTTATCGCACATTTCATCCCAATAATCTCTCCTGATAGTAATAGGGTCATGACCCTTCCACTGTAGTGGATCATCTATTCCGCCAGATATTTTTTTTTGCTGCAGTCTTCATATTGTGCAATATGTCTGCAAATCGATTGGCAGCCACCTTCTGCCACACCTTCCTTGCATCATTTTTCTCCACCGTAGTTGCGAAGCGATTCGAAGCCTACAAATATTTTCAGAAAGTTAGTAAACATGAGTAAAAAAAATTTAAATAGGAAACACATTAACTATGAGAAACAACTGTATACCATGAATAAGGACCACAATCTATCTATCACCTCTTTTGGATAGTCTTTCCATTGAGCGACTGGTCCTGGTAGATGTTGAAGAAGTTAATTTCTAATCTCGCGTACTACTTCTTGTAGCTCAAACCTCATGTTGCACATGAATTGGTACACAGTAAATATCAATATAAAATATTTATAAGAAAATGCAATAATTGAAAATGAAATACTTACGGTCGATTATCGATATACACTATTCGAATGAGTCTTCTTGTGCCAGACTGAGAAAACTCTGCTTCCTGTGTTGGCTCCTGACTTGTGTAATCAACTGGTGTAGGTGGGTTGTGTACAGGCAAAACATCATATGTAAAGAAATACGTTAGAAATTCTCAGAATACGCATTTCAACTAATCAAGCATCCAATTAGTTAAATGATATACCTATCACAGGAGCCTGTGAAGATGAAGGTTGGGCCTGACTACCACTGGATGAGCGACCACTGTAACCTCCATGAACCATATTCTAACAAATAACATATGTCATACAATACATTCAAATAATTCGCATCAAGTATTACAATACATTCAAATCATTTGCATCAAGTATTGCAACACATTCAAATGATTCACAACAAGTATTACAATACATTCAAATAATTCAAATCATTCACATCAAGTACAATACAACTCATTCATTCGCATTAAGTATTACAATACATTTAAGTCATTTACATCAAGTATTACAATAATTTAAGTCATTCACATCAAGTATTACAATACATTCAAGTTATTCACATCAAGTATTGCAATGCATTCAAATCATTCATATCAGGTACTGCAATGCATTCAAATCATTCACATCAAGCATTGCAATGCATTCAAATCATTCGCATCAAGTATTACAATATATTCAAATCTTTCACATCAAGTATTACAATACATTCAAATAAAGTCATTCATTCACATCAAGTATTGCAATGCATTCAAATCATTCATATCAGGTACTACAATGCATTCAAATCATTCACATCAAGCATTGTAATGCATTCAAATCATTCGCATCAAGTATTATAATGCGTTTAAATAATTCAAATCATTCACATCAAGTATTATAATACATTCAAATAATTCAAATCATTCACATCAAGTATTGCAATGCATTCAAATCATTCGTATCAAGTATTACAATACATTCAAATAATTCAAATCATTCACATCAAGTATTGCAATACAACTCATTCATTCGCATCAAGTATTACAATATATTTAAATAATTCAAATCATTCACATCATTCATTGCAATGCATTCAAATCAATTACATCAAGTATTACAATACATTTAAATAACGTCATTCATTCATATCAAGTATTACAATAGAACTCATTCATTCGCATCAAGTATTACAATATATTCAAATAATTCAAATAATTCAAATAATTCAAATAATTCAAATAATTCAAATCATTCACATCAAATATTGCAATGCATTCAAATAGAGGTTTGTATTACAAGATTTTGCTCACTAGCTTGAGAATTCTTCCTCGTCACTTGTTTGATTTTCATATTCTTCTTCTTCTTCTTCATTGTTTACCCATCCACTTGGTATATCATTTGGATCACATTCTTCTATGAATGTGTCATCGGCCAATGGAGATATGACATGCATATCATGCGCAACATAGTGACCATAAGCGAAGTCATAGATATCATTTGATTGATAGTAATCACTGTCTTCAGCTAATTTGTCTTCCTGTAACTGATCATACTCAGGGTATAGTTTGGACTTCACCTTGCAAACTGCCCACCATTCATTTCTATTTGACTTTTTTATACTTGGATATAAAGTATAATAAACTTGTTAAGCTTATGAGGCTAATATGAATGATTCATATGTTCCAAACTTGGATTTATGATTCACCTCCACAATGCCTGAAGCTTTGTCGAGTCTTGTTGCAGTTGGATCAAACCAATGACACTTGAATAAAGTTACCCTGTTATTTATGCCTAAGTAAGTCAACTCCATTATTTTCTCTATAACACCGTAGTAATCATGTTCATTTTCAGCGTAGTTGCTACCCTTGACACACACGCCACTATTCATCGTTGATTTGTTTATATCGTAATCTTTTGTATGGAATCGATAACCATTTACGATGTACCCGTTGTAGCATTGCACAACTTTGGTCGGACCATTTTTTAAATCACATATTTCTTGATCTTTAACATCACCATGGCGGACCTACGCACAGACATAAACAATGATTGTGATCACGACCAATTAAGTAACTTAGTGTTGTTTACAAATACAAAATTTATGTTAGCTTTTTTTACCAACTGTTTCAGCCACTCCACAAACTTAGTTTCATGTTTTTTTTGTACTTCTGCATCAGTGAGATGTGAAACTTCTCTTCGCAACTCCAGATCAAATCGTCTGCGAACCACAAATACTTATATTATCGAGCCATGTATCCACGTATAGAACATAAAAGGATTTATAATTGTGTTGCGACTACATATACTTACTCGATGTATGGGTCGATCACTGAGCAATTAAAAAGAATATAGATGTGTGGTGTGTCATGCTCTCGATCTGTCAAGTGCCTTGATTGGCAACTATTAAATGCATGCCCAAGTGGTTGAAATATCGATAACTTGTCAGCTACAGTTACTTGTTCTCCATCATCGTTACGGGGCGGGCATGTGTAACGTGTTGGAATGTGAGGTTCGAAGTACATAGATGAGAAATTTGAAATCCATCTGGCAAAAATATACATTTCAAATTTTAAATATCTGTCATTAAAGATAAAAATATAAAAAAACATATATCTTTCAAATGGGTACATCTATCGATATTGGACAGAGCCATCAACCCTTAGTTCATATGGAAAATGTATGATCAAATGTTCCATAACATCGAAAAATGCTGGCAGAAATATCTTTTCTAGCAGACAAACAGTGGTGATAACAGAGTCCTCGAGATTCTTTACATCTGATACTATGACCTCCGATGCGCACAATGTTCTGAAAAATCCACTCAACTCAGACAATACCCCCCATATAGGTTTGTCTAACATATCATGAAATGCTAGGGGTATCAATCGTTACATAAAGATATGACAATCATCGTTCTTCAACCCATATAACTGTCTATCGTCAATCTTCACAGCCCGAGTAATGTTAAAGACATATCCATCTGTAAATCTCAATTATCTCAACCATTGACATACATGTTTTATTTGATCAGGTCCAAGCACGTACTTTGCCTTTGGTTTCAGTACTTTGCCATTATACTCTTTGAGTTCCAATTCAGGTCTTTTACATATTACTTTTAAATCCATACGGGCCTTCGGATTATCCTTCGTTTTTCCTTTAACATCCATTACTGTATTGAACACATTATCAAACATATTTTTTTCCACATGCATCACATACAAATTATGTCGTATCAATAGGGTCGACCAATACGGTAGTTCCCAAAAAATAGATTTCTTCATCCAATTGTGATCCTTCCCAAATCCACGGAAGGGTGTAGGACTGCGGGCATCTGTTAATACATCTGGAAAGTATCACAATCTTCTTAGAATCTCTATGTCAGACAATCTTGTGGATGGACCTTCCATTTCAGTTGTGCCTGCTTTAAACGCATTCTGTTGTCGTCGAAACAGATGGTCGCTGGGTAGAAATCGACGATGGCACTCAAACCAGCAAGGCTTCCTTTCATGCGTCAATCTAAAAGCTTTGGAATCCTCTATGCAGTATGGACATGCCAACCTCCCATGTGTGCTCCAACCAGATAGCATACCATATGCAGGAAAGTCACTGATTGTCCATAGAACAGCGGCCTTCATGTTGAAATTTTGTTTTTTTTTTTGCATCATACGTGGTAACACCGTCATCCCACAGTACTTTTAGTTCATCAATCAATGGCCTTAAATATACATCAAGATTTTGGCCAGGTGAGGTCGGACCAGGGATCAACATAGACAAGAAAAGATTTGGACGTTTCATACACAAGCTTGGTGGAAGGTAGTATGAAGTTACAAATACTGGCCAACATGAGTATGGAGTTTATCTACCCCCAAATGGACTAAATTTATTTGTACATAGATCGAGTCTAACATTTCGCACTTTCATTATGAAGTTCTGATGAGTACGATCAAAGTGCTTCCAAGCTTCAACGTCAACAGGATGCGTGATCTTGTTTTTATCGTGTCGAACTTTATTTGCATGACATCTCATGTGTGTAGCTGTCCTTGAAGACATATACAATCGCTGCAATCTAGGAGTGATAGGAAAGTAGCGGAGCGACTTGTATGAAACTTCCTTTGATCTCGTGCTACCATTGCCTCTTTTCTTTGTCTTGAACCGAGGATGCCCACATGACGGGCATGATATATTGTTTTTCTGCTCCTTGAAATACAACATGCAGTGATTTGGACAAGCATCAATCTTTTTGTAACTCATACTTAGAGCATTGACCATAACTTTCGCACGATAGAAATTTTGTGGCAATTTCTCATCTTTGGGAAACATACTCTTCACAATCATGCACAAACGGTCAAAACATGATTGACTCAAATTATACTCGGACTTCAATTGATTAGTTGAAGAACTGCAGACAAGATAGTGTGACTCTCGCAACCGTTCCAAAGTGGCTCATCAGCATCTCTAAGTAAATCATAAAATCTACTAGCTGCATCGTTTGGTGATTTTTCATCTATGGAAGTTCTTACATCACTAGAACTCATAGCAGAACCCAGTTCTATTCCTGCGGCATCAAATATCAAATCCATATATGGATTATCGTGCACCACATTCACCCGTGCATCAAAATTGTTTCTAAATTCTTCTTCATTAAACGTCTAGTTCTGATAATCACTCACAAAACCCTTCCTGTATAGGTGATGTCTTCTACAAATCGATTATTCTTACAAATCTTGCAGGGACACCTAATCCGACCTGTGAGATCTACTGTACTGACACTTGCCGTTGCAAATTCAATAAAACTTTCAACACCATCCATATATTCATGCGATAACTCATTGTCCACTATCCTACGGTACATCCATTCACGGTTTTAAGTCATTTTCTTATGATGTTACGAATAATAACCTAACGAATTAAAAGAGAACCATCAGAATGCTATGATGAAGAAAATATCAAATTTATCATGCAATATATGATGTCATACAATAACAAGAATTATGATGCATGCATTGATAACTTAATATTTTCATGTGCAAACTATTAATGACACGATACAATCATTTGTAGCATGCTTTTATTATACAATTTCACATGAAAAATACATTAAATTGAAAGTAACTACATGCAAGCATGAATACAATTATATCAAACATTGCAATACATTGTAATCATTCATATTAAACAAATGGCAAACATGTATCTACAACAAACACACTTTAATATTCCACTAACTACTATCATGCCTAGCATGAACTCCGTACTCCAAAAATAAGAACACTTCCATATTCATACATTAAAATCATGCCCAGCATGATCTCCAAACTCCAACAAAGCAACCCTAAATATCAACAACTAAGTTAATGTGTGAAAAATAAAGTGTTACATCTAACAAATTAAATAACATGTGATACGCTTGCATCACTTACGCACCACGGGTATTTACCCGATTTGCATTGTTTTTTTCACTTACTTACCACGGGTGGCTGAGCACAATTGGGTTCCGTTGAGAAATCTACAAAAAATAATGTTTTAAAATAAAGTCACCACACAAAAAAAAAACTGAGGCAAAATAAAATATTTTGCATAGGCCTTGAGAAGCCCAATGGCCTCTATACTGAAACCGCAGGGGATCAACCCCCTACAGGAACACAGGGAGTTGAGCCCTGCGTTTCGACAGGGGAGTCGACCCCCCGCCGGAACAGCAGGGGGTCGACCACCTGCTGTTCCGGCAGGGGGTCAACCCCCATCCGGAACATAGGGGGTTAACCCCCTGCCTTTTCGGCAAGGGGTTAACACCCTGCCTTTCCAACCCCTTGCCGGAACGGGGGTCGACCCATGCATGTTCCAGCAGGGGGTTAACACCCTGCCTTTCCGGCAAGGGGTTAACCCCCTACAGAAACAGGCAGGGGGTTAACCCCCATGCCGGAAAGGTAGAGGGTTAACCCTCTGCCGGAACGGGGGTCGACCCCTGCCTGTTCCGTCAGGGGGTTAACCCCCTGCAGGAACAGGCACCCCCTGCCTTTCCACGCAGGGGGTTAACCCACCCCGTGCCGGAAAGGCACGGGGGTTAACCCCTTGCCTTTCTCCGGGCTAACGTCGGGAGCGGGCGTACCTTTCTCCGGGTGAACAGCGGAAGCAACGACAGCGGGCGAACGGCGAACGTCGGGAGCAGGCGAACGGCGGGAGCGGGTGAACGACGAACGGCGGGAGCAGGAGCAGGGAAAGAAGAAAAGGAAAAGAGGTTTGGGATTAGGTATATCGATAATTAGCGATGGATTAATTCTGTCGCTACTCCGTCATAGACGAAATTTATGAACACAGCGATGGAATATATTTCGTCGCCCATTCCGTCGCAACATAGCGACGGAAATTTGTTTGTCGCAATTCCGTCGCTAATTAGCGACGGAATTTGGGAGGGGATACATTCAGTCGCTATTATCGTAAATTTCATTGATTATAGCGACGGATATATTTTTCTCGTTAATCCGTCGCTAATTAGTGACAGAATAATTATGTTGCTAAATTCTGTCGCTAATCACCTATTTTCTTGTAGTGGTCAACTCGGTGACTCTGCCAAGTTTTGATTAAAACGAGTTTGTACTCATTTAATTTTTGACCTAGTGACTGGGCGATCCAAGTCGAGTAAACCGAGACACCGGGTTGACCCAGTGAGTTTTTAAACTATGTCTAGGATCCTCAAATGAGTATGGCCGATTGACTGTGCATGCCCTTGTTGAAGAGCTGACTGAACCTTGGGTCCTTGCCATGGTACTCAAAGACATTCATTCCATACTTCCTGTTGAATGGGACACCACCCTCTAGCACTGCATCTTTGAGGTGATACCAACTCTCCATGTATACCTTGTCTTGGAGCATCAAAAGTAGTGGGCTCAAAGATACACCATCCTCGTTTCGGATCAGGAACTTGCACGGAGGACCCATACCGTATCGCCTGTTTGTTCCGCAGGACAAGGGCTAGTACGTGTTAGTGAATAGGAATTGATATCCGAATCCGAAGCCAAACTGGTTTAGTTTGCATGAAGGAGTAGCCAAAGCTCCATACTTCTTGGTACCCTATATATGCTCAATGTGAGTAGGGATGCAAATGGATCTGATCCAAGATAGCGGTTTTGCAATTTTTGGCAGTTCTAGATCTGATCTGGATCCGATTCCCCATGTGTTTACCTGTTCCGGATCTGAACCGTTTGCATCCCTAAATGTGAAGGCTTTACCCAATCCTTTGTGATGTGTGCCTGATGTTAGTCAGTCTTGGATACACAAATGCAGGTCCAGTACGTTAATGGGGTAGTTGTTCTGTAGAAACCAAATATTATTAGTTTGACCTAGATCCAATTTGGGCCTTTATGAACCCTGCAGACCTGGATCTGACTAAGGGAATCTACCAGATTAAGCAGTATATGATCACTGCTTATCCACAGTAAGGATGCAAACACATTGGATAGGGACCAGATCATGCTAGACCCAACTTTGAACCTGACACAGGATCCCAATTCAAGTCCGGGTTTAAAATATTAATATCATGAGTATCGCCCATGTTAAAGGCTGGTCCAATACTAGGGACATCAGCAGTTCCGGTTCCGGTTGGATATCCAATCAAATCTGAGTCTGTTAAGGCGAATTCAGTAGCACAAGTAGAATCGGATTTGCAATCAGATCCGGTTTGGTGGAGTGTTGCCTCGGATCCCGAATTCAAATTCAAACTGAAATATAATCTAACGTATATCCGATTCCTAATATATGCAATGTAGCTATTTAAGCCAGTCGGATTCGGATTCAGTTTTAGCTTTTTTTCATCTGAATTTAGGTCCAACTCGAAATTAGATATTGCATAATCTGATTAGGTCAGATTCAGTATTTGCCTACATCTGAACAAAATCGGACCGCGAACCAAATCTGATTATTGTCCATATTTTTTATTTGCATTTTTATGTATGTATATATATGCATGTTATATGTTTTATATGTTGATATTTTTCCCAAAACTTTCCCTAAAAAACAAAAATTTCGAAACCTATCGAGCTAGGGTTGCTAATGGCTCAGGTGTGGCTCGGACTGGACTTGTCCGGAACCAGATTTTTACGTATGGTCCAAAAAATGCTTGGATCGGCCCGACCACAACCGGGATAATATGCGGATCGGTTTGAGCTATTATTTTGTAAGATATGGGGCCCAACCCAACCTGACCCAATTATTTCCTATGATTTTTAAACTTATCTTAAATACTTTCTTTAGATTATAGGGGTCATGTTTGGACTTCCATTTTCTAGACCCAACATAGCAATAACCCGACTACATGGTATTTGGTTGGGTTCGGGCGCATCCTGATTGGTTGGATATCCAACCCGTTGACTGCCCTTTTTATTCGGACCTGCATCCTTCATCCATAATGCCTTCTCTTTTCCTCTTTGCATTCTTTTTTTGAAAGGCAAGCTGGGGTTAGTCCGACCCCACCAGTTATTACTCAAAACCACTGGGGTTTGAACCTACAACGTCCCACCAAATAGCTCCCTCGAACCAATCATGCAGACCCCCCCCCCCCTTCTTGCATTTTTGCATCCTGTAGTTTCAATGTATTGGATAAGGTTCTAGACCAGGCCCTATTCAACAAAGATGAACGGGTCGGGTTTGGTTCAGACCCAGGTGGAACCAGACTTGGACTAAGTTTTTGGGTATAGTATCGGGTTTGGATTCAAGTCTAATTGGGTCTACCATAAGAGAAACCTTACATGGACCCGATAAGAACTACATGAACCAGAACCAGACCCAGACCCAGACCATACCGGGTAAAATAATATTTTTTATCATTTTCACATTAAAAAATTGTGGATCTTAATGGGAACTCCGGCCGGGCCCAGGTCAGTATAAAATTTTACAAACTATACCCGGATCCATGTATTAATTGGACTTTTGTGTCCAGACCCGGGACTTAATCCTGCCTTCTAATTTGTCACCATACCCGGACCCTATAGGGTTGGGTCCGGCTAAACCCAACCCGTTGACACCCCTAGTCCAGAGCAAACATGCACAGTCTGCTCTTGTTGTGTCCGACCCCAGATCCAACAAGCTCCCGTCTCTGGACGCAAATTCAGAGCAACCTTTCTGCTTAACTATTTGTGGGTTGGGGTGAGCCCGTTTTCTATTGTGAGGTCTCTATTCATAACTGGTGCTTGATACGTGGTGGTACATTAGGGTTATCAAGAAACAAAGTACCAATCCAACTAGGGCTGTCAACAGGTCGGATCCCCAACCCATGAGGGTGTACCCAAACCCAACCAAATAACAAAGCGTTAGGTTCAGATTTTGTCGGGTCACAAAATTGAAATCCCAAACTCGCATCCCTATAATTTGAGATGTTTATTTTTACTTAAAATACATAAAAAAACACTAGGGTAAAGTTCGGTACCTGGCAAAAAAAGCTGGGTCGGGCGGGGTACCTGATAAAAATTATAACCCAAACCCAGCCCGCACAGTGCTCAGATCAGCCCTGAAATTAGGGTTGGGTACCCGATACAAACTCAACCCTTTGACAGCCCTAAATCCAACTATAGTTGACTGCTCATGTCTTCTTTAAGAGGCAAGCTAATTTTTTAACAACCAAATATATTATATATTTTAAGTATAATATATAAAAAAAAGTGCATAAAATATAAATACGAAGAGAAGGATGCATAGAAAATGTGTGAAATATGTTATATTAAGTGTAATATATAATGAATAGACCGCAAAAAGCAAATCATTTCACACAAATAAAGAGAAAAAAAAAAAAGACCAAGCCAGATAAAGCCCACAACCCTAGCCCTAGAACCATTCCTTACTTCATTTGGTCCTTGGTAAAATTTTCTTGTGGAACTCAATGACCCAGGAATTGTAGACACAACAGATGGGCTTGATTCCGGCAAACCCAGCAGCCTTTTGCCAATGCTTCAAAGTCCTTCTCAGACCTCTCCTTCCCACCAGGGCTATGGGCCAACATTATCATGTCAAGCTGGAAAACTCCGGCACTTGCATAACTGTGGTCTACCGTCTCAGGCAAGATTGCCTCCACCACTATCACCTTGCCGTCTTCCGGCAGAGCTTTCCAGCAGTTCTTCAACAACTTCACACAGTGCTCATCACCCCAATCATGAAGTATCCACTTCACAACATGCACAACCAAGGCTTGATCAATTGCACAACAGATGACACCCAATATCGCACTGGGTCCAAAGATCTTTGGTTCAGGTCCACTCATACCCGGTCTTCGTACCCCCACTTAAATCTTATGATGCAAGTTGTTTGGATGAAATCTGACCCTTACAGATGGATTCAGTATGGTCTATTTAGTAAGAATCGACCCTTTGGAATAGTATTTTTTTCAACGAGAAAATATGATTTTTTAATTCCCATAATTTTGCATTTTGTCAACACGTGATTTTCTAAATTGCCAAAAAAATCCTGCTCATAAGTTAGAGCTAAGTTTAAATGTCAATTTAATGTAGATCATATCTGTGGAATCTCATTTGATCAAAACAACTTGCATCAATGAAATGAAATCCCAAGGAGGGGTAAAAAGATAGGGGTGACTTTGGGATGAGTGGGTTTCCCGGTTCCACTCCTGACATGTTAGTTCAGGCTCATCTGAATAACATCTGGGTTCGCAATTTTTATGCCTGTACCCCGGATTGTGTCAGGTCGGGTGCGCAAGACAAAACCGACCCATTGAGTGCCCTACGTCTGGCATGTGATGCACCCCAGATCCCCATATGGTTCTGCAAAAGTGGTCAGGCCCGATATCCTAGGATCTCTAATACATGGATTTTAGATCACCTGAGATCCGAGATCCGAGGTCTCTTAGACTCTTAGTACTTTCATCAATTAACAACAGAGGAACCAACCTTAATGAAGATGGCTTCTGCACTGGGCACGCTAACGAACATGTCTCCCCCAATATGTTCCACTCCTGCAGCACGAATAAAAATTTCAGCAAACGCCTCTTATGCGGGTCGGAACTTACCTTGGTTAATGTGTCCTACAACCGGAATTTGCCAATTTTTTTTTTTTCTTTACGATAACAAGGAGAAACCACCGTTATGGTTCAGATGTCTCGTTATATGGGCTCAGAAGTCACACACACATTGACTGTAACCCTGTTTCCATAAATTTTATGAGTACTCTGCCCTGCCGGCCAGGGGTTAGTTTAGGGTTGGCTTGCCTTTCTTATGCTTGATGCAAATTCAACATATAGGAAAGTGTCTTACTTTTTTTTTTTTAGAGAGAGCAGATCAGGTGATCTGTCAAATCACTTTAAGTGATTTAACATCTTCACCGTCCATTGATTCATCTCACAAGACCTCATCGTCTATGTGTATATTGGAGGCGGTGAGGATGTCAAATCACTTTTCTAAAAGTGATTTGGTTGATGACCAGATCTGCTCTTTCTCTTTTTTGTTGCTAGGTTAAGGGAAACCCCTCGTGATCAATCTCGGATATTAGTTGGCCTCTATGTGACAAATATCGCCAGATTTATAAAAATCTGGCCGATATGTTGCGAGAAATTGCCAGAAAGTTTAAAAGAGCAATTTATTGCGAGATTTTCAAATCGTGACAAATATCATGATATTTATATTTTTAAAAGATATTTTATCATGAAAACCCCAAAGATTTTTATTTTTAAATGTGTTTTATTTATATTTTCTTATAAAATTTATTTTTATATTTTTAAATTTTTTTTTATTCTCCAGATTTTGCCGAAGAAAATAACGAGATTTATGAAAATTTTCAAAATCTCCCAAGTTTTTTTCCTGTCGTTTTTAACTTTTTGTCACTATGGTTGTTGGCCTCAAATTGGTAAAACCTTTGAGGTACCCAGCATGAGTTTGGAACTTGTGATGTCCCGGTCAACTTGGTGATATTCGGAAGCGATCACTCCTGGCAAACGAGTGGAGCCCTTGTGGGCTCAAAGATATAGGCCAAAGGCGTAGCTAGGGGGGCAGGACTGGGCTCCCGAAACAGTTAATTTTTTATTTTTTTTTAAAAGCCCAGTCCTAGCTCATCCCTGATTCCATATGAAATAGATTTTTTTCCATTTTTTAGCCCAGCCCTGACTGCAGCAAATAGTTTGATTTGTCCATATGAAATAGATTTTTATTAATAATTGTAGCCATTTTTTATTTTATTTCAAAAAAAGATTTTTCGGGGGCGCTGCCCCCGAAACCCCCCGACTATCACACAAATTTTTTTTTCTACACCCCTATTTGCCCCACCTCGCATGAATCCTAGCTACGCCCCTGATATAGGCAGTAAGTAGCCAACAAATATGGTCAGTATTTTATATGTCAACAATTGAGATATCCAATCCATTTGATGATACCCAATCCGGCCCAGCAAATGCATAGTTGGGTTTTCGGTTTTCGGTTTTGTCCCATGAAGAAAATAAGAATCCAAATCCAACTTGTGTGTGTCAGATAGTATTATAAGGCCCTGCATGGAATCTAGGAACTGGGGGGGATAGGAGTTAATGCATTTGGCAAAGAATTGGTCACACTACCACCTGTTGGCTGTTTGGAAACTGGTAGTTGGGACAGGAGTTGATGCATTTGGGATAAAAAGTGGCATTGTATTTACCAGGACCTAAAGCAATGTCACAATGCTCGGAAAAATCACTATAAAGAAAATCTCAAAGATATATTAACAAATATGTTTTTTTTCATAGAACCTCAGGAAAACTTCAACAAATACAAAAAATGATGATATTAGAATTATATATAAAACTCTAAAAAGGTAAATTTTGCACATATAAATATAAACTGTCTATATCGTGTTACTTAAAATAAGGAAACATTTTGAAAATATCACGATTTTTTTCATGAAAGCTTTCAAAAATAATGCAATAGAAAGCATGATATTTTTCAAAATATCACTGATAATTGTCGCATAGTTTTGAATTATGCATGCAAAATACTTGCGTACCTGACAAAATTCATAATCCAGACCAGACCCAATTATCAATCGGGGGAACACAAATGGTATTCGTTTCTTGATTTGTATGCCCATATTCAGCTATATGGATGTGGGTTGGATCCGGTATCTAACATAGGTCCAACCCATTGGCAACCCCTACTTAAATTTGATCACCATCTACTTGTTGACTTTAGTGGGTCATCGAACTCACCAGGAAACTGTGATTCATCGTCTATGACGTGAGTCAAGTCAAAGTTGATGCCCTTGATGTGTGGGCACTTAGCCACAATGAGGCTCACGATGGCTCCAATCCCACCCCCAACATCCACCAAGGAGTGCAGACCCTCGAACCCACTGTAGGTATCTAGGATCTTCTTCATGGTGATGGTCGAGTGGTTGGACATGCCCTTGTTGAAGACCCGATTGAACCGCGGGTCCATGCCATGGTAATTGAACGCGGTCATGCCGTAGGCCCGGTTGAAGGGGATGCCACCCTCCAGCACTGCATCCTTGAGGTGGTACCAGCTCTCCATCAAGACCTTGTCTTGGTTCATTAGGACCAGAGGTGCCACGGACACGCCGTCCTGGTTCCGGACCAAGAACTTGCAGACTGGGGCTACTCCATACCGCCTGTTAATTTTGATTTCCCGGGTCATGACCAGTCAAGAAAGCTTCAAATTTTAAATTAACTGAGTCTGATTAAAGAACTAAAATTATTCAACTATGAGATTTATCATGAATGAGTAATATGGTGATTTGTGTAATACTGCAAAATGGACCCTCATTTTATCAAATGCGTTATATACAAGAATTATGTGACTGCCCCATAACAGGTCTCCTTGCAAGATTTTAGGACATGCTTGGATCATAGTCCCAAATCTTATTCTCGGGAGATCTCACAATATTTTAAAAATTTTGGTTTTTCTCGAGAAATATAACCTTATATATAAAATTATAAAATATAAGTGATTTATATATATATATATATATATATATATATATATATATATATATATATATATATATATAACTATAGTAATATAACAAGTAAATAATACAAAAAGAATGGAAAATTCACTTTTTGCATTTAATATCACATTCAAATTTGATATTTACGAAAATGATATTTTGAAGCATTGAATTTTTTGCTGCAAAGTAACATCTAGTGCAAAAATCAGGCGAAAATGTCGATATATTAAAAAAAATGGTGATATTTCTGACTGTTTGGATTCCAGTGCCAGGAAAATCATTCAGACCAGTTCCAAACATATCTGGGTCTGAGATGAAATTTCATAACCATACCTGGTCCAGACTCAGACCATGTGGACCTGCACCTAGTAGCCAATCAAGCCTATTTCATTATTACAGAACCCAGGTCCTGCAGGATCCAGTCTAGGTCAGCTTCCAGTCATACCCAGTCCGAATACAGCCCTTGGGAGACCACAGAGCACGCGTGGCATCGTCTTACTTAACATATGACAGGTTCCTGTCATATGTTAGAACCTTCCATGAAGGGTAGGCATGGATATTATAATTCAGCACTTTAATCTGCAGGGGAAACGGAGCCTTATCTTGTTTAGACCGAGGATGGAGGACATGAAACGGGGATGAAGGTTAAAATCAAAACCCATGCAGTGATGAACTTACGCTTTTCCCTCCTCGATCCATTCCTGATCCCCACCTTAACCTGCTCAGCCCTGTCTCCAATCTTTTTTTAGAGATGACAGTGGACTGAGGAGAAACGGAGCCCGTCCACCCTCGCCCTATTTGAATCGGAGATGAAACAGAGATGAAGGTGAGGATGCAGGTTAAAATCAAAACCCGTGCAGAGATGAAGGCGGAGATGGTGGATAGGATTTTAAGATGGGGCCGGGATGAAGACCTTGTCCGCGCCCCCCCGTCCACCGTCATCCCTAATCATTGCCACAAGCTCAAGGGCAAATCAGTTCAGATTGTATACATATCTAATTCCCACAATAAATCTTGGGCTTTATAAAAATGCGTGCAAGCGATATGCACCATTCTCATGTGATTAACAGTTCCCAAGTGAGATGTGCAGTGGAGATCGGATGTGACTTGAATCTGCTACCCAAGCAATCAATCACATGAACAAGCAACGTGGGGCAGAGCATAAAGAGGGGTTGAGTTTTTTCACCTGTGGACTTTGCCATCCTCATTGGTGTAAGTGGAGGAAGTGAGCACCTTGTGGCCGGCCAGGAGCCTTAGCTTGCGGTCAAGCATGACGGGGGCCTCCGGGTTCTTGGTGGGCAGCTGCACGGCTATCTCAGCGGGGGTAAGCTGGGCTCCCTCCCCTGCCTTGGCCATGATCTCCAAGAGATCCAGCTCTATGGCGACCTTGAGGGTCATGGGCAGGATTAACGAACTCGCCAACTGCATCGCGAACTCGCATGCCTCGTCGTCGGACATGACGCTTGCGAATTCAGTCTGAGAACCCATCTTGAGATGGAGGGAAGGGAAGGCAGACAGAGAGAGGAGAAGGGAGGGAGATGGAGAGCCTCTTGGTTGGGCTGTGGGTGGGAACAAAGAGGGGGAGTTGCTCAACGATATATGGTGGATGTTTAGGTGCACAAACCTCATGTGGGCCCCTTAATTCTTGGTACGTTCTCTCATACTTTTCTTTTCTTTCTTTTCCTTTTGTTCTTTTATTGTTTGATTGTGACTTTTTCACCCCCCACCAACACCCGAAAATTAGCCGCTCCTTTGATCTCAACTCGTCAAAAGTTGCCACTATTGGTGTCCTTTCCTTCTTAAATCTAAAATCAAGGCCTAATATTTTCAAGAAAAAAATGTCAATACAAAGATATTGGTGGGGAACTCTCCTCAAACAAAATGGTGAGAAACATTTAGGCCATGTTTGCTTACATCTCATGCAGATCAAAATCATTTGTGATTCAAACTCATATGATTTCAAATCTCAGTGCCGACAATGTATTTTCAAATCAGATGAGAACTGAGTAAAATGGTCTCAAATGTGCTTTTAAATCTCATTACTCCATTTCCTCTCGTTTGCTTGCATAGTAAGAAATGGGACAAATGATGATTCTTCTTTAACCATATATAGTGGAAGGCCGTTTCTCACTTGAGGCCCAGCAAACGTGCCGTTAAAGTTTTGTTAGTTTCTATTTTACCTTTACCAACAACACATGATAGACCTTTCTAAACACAAAAGTGGAACAGTAGAAAAAAAATTGGGGTGAAAGCTGAAAGGTATTTATCTGTGCAAGCCCCAAGGAGGTTTGGCATAATGAGTTGGGACCTAGGCCGCTAGGCAGGTGGTCTAGGTTTAAATCTCATGAACATCGTTCCTTGTGCAAGCCGAAGCGAGTCTACTCCTTGAGAACAAGGGGTAAGCCCATGGAGTTTTACGCTGTCAGGGCAACGACCATGAGTTCGAGTTAAGCAGGCAGAGCCAGCACAGTTAAATCAGTGATGTAGTTTTTCCATGTAAATATAAAAAAAAAAAATTTATTTCTCTGCGCAAGATGGTTTGCCTTCACCGATTTTAAAGCCTGGGTTAATGGAGTGTTGAATGTGCCTCACCTACTACATTCATTCTTCTTTGACATTGAATTGGGTGCTTCCAAAAAGTTACACAGTAAATTTTTTGTTCTAAGTTTCTAACAACCATGGTGGCCTATCCCAGACAACTCTCTCTCTCTCTAGAAATATAACAACATAAAATATTTAAAAAGTGATCATTTTTACGGTTTAAACAGAAAACAAGAGTCGGATTTTTTGAATATTTGGATTTTTGTGGTGATCAAATTGCTTAATCTTCTCCCTTCCATGTCATTTCAAGTGTGGTTTCACCAAAATAAAAGGATTCCACCACCCCAACAAAATCATGAATATTCTTTCTTCTACAGTAAAATATCCCCTACTACACCAAACGAGCTTGTAGTGGTTGTAGCATGGGTATCTTCTATTTGGAAATAAATGGTTGTTTAGATGGTGGCTTAGACCACTTAGTATCGCCCAGCAGCTAAGCATTTCTAAAGCAAATCCAATATTCTAATTTTCTTCTAGACAGTGACCCATCAACATCATCTCCAGTTTCATGGATGGTAGGGAGCTGAAGTAACACTGCTCCCAACCCTCCCAATTAAGTTGGCCAATTGCATCAGGTGACTTTGGGGATCTTGTGAAACTTTTCACCAAAAGTTTTTTTTTTTTTTGAAAGGCATGCTGGAGTTAGAAATTATACAACTATACCCTTGGGATTTGAACTTGCAACGTCTCAACACAAGGTGACGTGCACTAGTTGCTCTGTCATGATTTGTAAATAACACTATGTTACGATTTACACGGTGTGGCCACCAAGATAGTTACGATCTGTGGATATCTAACGATTTGTAAATAACATCATGTTATGATTTACATGGTGTGGCCAGCGAAAGTGTCATGATTTGTAAGCATTGCTCTGTAACAATTTGTAGAAGCCCGAAGAAAAAAAACACACTCATGACGAGGAATTAACGTGGTTCGGCTATACATCCTACATCCACGAGGTAAAGCTCTAGTTCATCTCTCTTATTCCGTATATCTCTTAAGCAAGATTACAAAGGTATTTATAGCTTCCTTACACCAAACAAGAAAGAAAGTATATCAAGTAACGATTGTTGCCATAGTTATCTTTAAGAGATCTTTTAGGGATAGGGAGCGTGAGCTGGAGATACCAGCGTTATCACCCCCCTTAAACTGAGGGGCGTATATGTCATAGGTCCTCAGCTTGTCAAGAGCATAATATAGAGTATTCTTGGTGACAGCCTTAGAGAATATGTCTGCTCGGACTCCCTTGTGAAGGGAGTAGATATCTCTTTGTTTTGAACTTTGTCTCTCACAAAGTGGCAGGCTATCTCTATATGTTTAGTTCTTTCGTGAAATACCGGATTTGCAGCAATATGAATGGCGACCTTATTGTCACAATACATAAGTATTGGCTCTTCAACATCAAATCTAATTTATTTCATGAGAGCCTTGACCCATATCAACTCACATGTCGTACTAGCCATTACTCTATATTCAGCTTCAGCACTTGACCTGGAGACCACCTTTTACCTCTTACTTTTCCATGCAACCAAATTTCCTCCAACAAAAATGTCAAAACCAATAGTAGACTTTCTATGCAAAGCACTTCCGTCCCAATCAGCATCTGAATATCCAGTAATATCAAGATGATTATCCCTTTTGAAATGGAGACCCTGACCTGAAGATTTCTTAATATATCTAAGAATTTTGTCCACAACTTCCATATGAATCTTATGTGGCTTGTGTATAAACTTGCTAACTTCACCTACAGCGTAAGAAAGATAATGACGAGTTACAGTTAGATAAATAAGTTTACCCACAATTGTCTGATATTGCTTGGCATCTTGAAGTAGTTCAGACTCGATTCTTTCGAGTCTGTGATTTACTTCTATAGGAGTATCAATAGGCTTTGCTCCTAGCTTACCAGTCTTGGTCAACAAGTCGATAGCATATTTTCTTTGAGATAAAAACAATCCCTTCTTTGAGTGCGCAATTTCAATTCCAAGAAAATATTTTAGACTTCCCAAATCTTTAATATCAAACACCTTTTGTAGGTATTCTTTTGCTTCCTTGATCCCATGATCATGACTGTCGATTACAATTATGTTACCAACATATATTAATATCATAGTAACCTGATTGTCTCTTCTTTTTGTAAACAGGGAATTATCAGAGACGCACCTTTTGAAGCCTTTACCTTCTAATGCCTGACTTAACTTAGCATACCATGCTTGGGGAGATTGTTTTAAACCATATATAGCCTTCTTGCATTTGTAAGCAGCATTTGAGATGTTTCTTTGTGGATGTTCGGGTGGCATTTCTATAAATACTTCTTCAGTGAGATCTCCCTGCAAAAAGGCATTTTTAACGTCTAATTGAAACAAATCCTACCTTTGGTTACACACAATGGATAACAAAATTCTGAGAGTATTCATCTTTGCAACTGATGCAAAGGTTTCGGTGTAATCAATTTCTTCAATTTGAGAATATCCTTTTGCCACCAAACGGGCTTTGAACCTTTCTATAGTTCCATCACTTTTGAATTTAATCTTATACACCCACTTGCATCCTACTACCTTTTTGTCTTGAGGTAGATTTGCAACTTCTCAGGTTCCATTCTTCTCAAGAGCTTTCAATTCTTCCTTCATTGCAACTACCCATCTGTTATCTTTACATGCTTCTTCATAGGTTTTTGGCTCCTGGTGTTCAGATATCTCGGTAAGGTAAGCCTCATATCTTGGAGAGATATTATTATATTGAACCTGCTTTTCAATCAGATAAGTCATAGCCGAAAAGGTAACAAAATCTTGTAACCGACTAGGCATGTGAATGGTGTGTTGTGAATGACACAATTGGACCTCCTGATCATGATGTAGGGATTCCATGGTTAGTTCGGTTTGACCTTGATTGCTCTGAGCTAGATCTTCTCCAACGGTTATCTCACTATGAGGATCAACATTGGGTAATGTTGGAACATATGTAGTATTTTTCTCATCACTGATTTGACGGTCTAAAAAATAAGGCTTGCTTCCATCAAATAGAACATCACGCGATACATTCATTTTATGCCTTTGGCCATCATAGCATTTATACCCTTTTTATGAGGGTGAGTAACCAAGAAATATACACTTAATCGTTCTAGACTGAAATTTGCTCCTATGAGCTGGGTGTTTCCAGACATAAACAGTGCATCCAAAGGTTTTACAATATGAAATTGAGTGATCGCTCCCCTTAAGGACTTGAATGGGAGTTTTAAATTTCAAAAGTGTGTAGAAAGATGATTTATAATATAACAGGTTGTGTGTACTGCATCACTCTAAAAAAATTCAGGTACGTTCATTTAAAAAAGAAAAGCTCTAGTTACCTCAAGAAGATGTTGATTCTTCCTCGCAGCGACTCCATTCTGTTGTGGTGTTCCAACACATGTGGTTTCATGCATCATACCATGATTGTTTCTAAAATTCATGAATTTGTCATTAACATATTCTGTGTCGTTGTCAGTTCTCAGAGTTTTGATTTTACAGTTAAATTGTGTTTCCACCATTCTATAAAAATTTGTAAACTTATCAAAGACTTCATCTTTGGTTCTAAGTGAATAGACCCATGTGGATTTTGAGAAATCATCAATGAAAGTCAAATAATACTTATAACCATTATGTGACACAATTGGAGATGGTTCACAAACATCAGAATGAACTAGATCAAATTTATGAGAAGAAACACTTTCAGAAATGGGAAATGGTTGCCGAGTCATTTTAGCAAACCTACATGTTTCACATTCATCACAAAAGGTAAGCCCAGGTTTCAATTTCTGCAACACACAGTTTGAAGTATGCACCATTCTGCAACGCCATAAACGTCCTTCATCTACTCTGGTAGCTGTAAAGGCTTTATTCTCTCTTTCAAAAACATAAAGGTCACGCGACTTCATTCCTTTACCAATCATCTTCCTTGTCGTTTGATCTTGAAACATGACCTCAGTAAGAGTGAAAATGACATTATAATTTAATGTTTTAGTAATCTTGCTAACAGAGAGTAAATTGGTTGTCAAAGTGGGCATAAACAAGGCATAATCACATCTACCAAGTAGATCAAGTTTCCTTATTTCTTTAATATGCATTAATGACCCATTCTCAGCAAAAACATATTTAGGAGATATGTTAGTCTGTATTTCCCTTAGACATGAAGCCTCCCCACTCATGTGATCGGATGCACCAGAGTCAACAATCCAAGTACTTGTGTCATTAGGTTGTACAGTAAAACAAGAACATGAAGAATGAATACCTTATTCTCTTGTAGCTATTGTTGCCATTCCATTCTTTGAGAGACCATAATCTTGCAAAATTTGTTTTGATTTTTCAACGGTTAAAAAGTCATCCTTACTTTCCTTTGGGTCAGACTGCATCTTATTCGCTTGTTGCATGGTACGACTATTTTCTCCCTTAAAGTTGTTTGGCTTCTTGTTTAGCTTTCAGCACTTTTCTCTTGTATGATTATCATGTTTGCAGTAGGAGCAATAGGGTTTCTTTCCTTTTGTACATTGTCACTCAACCCCTTGAGTTTTATCGTCCTTTTCTTCAGATTTTGGAAGAGTAGAAGAGCGAGCAATAAGAGTTGATCTGTCATCATCTTGGTTTTTCGTGATATTAGGATTCATCACATTTTGCCTAGATTCTTCACGCATAATTGTCACATAGGCTGCACTCAAAGACGACAACTCTGGAGTCATAAGAATTTGGCTTCTAAGTTGCTCGTATTGCGGCCCTAGTCCAGCCAACATCTGAAAAAGTTTCTCCTATTCTCTCCATTTCTTGAAGGAGATGGCATCGATGATTAATTAGAGGGATATATGAATCAAATTCATCCCACATTCCTCTCAAAGAAGCAAGATAATCACTAAACGATGAATCTTCAAGTTTTAAACTATGTATATTTTGTTCAAGTTGGTACCTGCAGGCTATATTATATTGTTGCCTATTGATGTCTCGAACTGCGTCCCATACGGCGTTAGCTGAATCCAGATACATAAAGTTGTCTGCAATGTGTGGTTCCATCGAGTTCAACAACCATGTCATCACCATGTCATTATTGGACTGCCATTCTTCAAAACTGGGATCGGTTTCACTTGGTTTTGGCTTTCTTCCAGTCACATGTCCTAATCTAGACTTGCCGCTTAAAAAGAGAGACGCAGACTTACCCCATGTTGTATAGTTTTGATCATTCAATGGGACAGTCATGATCTTTAAAGAGGTATTTTGGTAATCATGGACTACACCAGTTTGATCTTGGTTGTTGGTCGACATGAAGGATATATTTGTATTCGCCATGAAAAGAGAAAGAGAGAAATAACGATCAGGATGAACATGGCTCTGATGCCATGTCATGATTTGTAAATAACATCATGTTACAATTTACACGGTGTGGCCACCAAGATAGTTACGATCTGTGGATATGTAACGATTTATAAATAACATCATGTTACGATTTACATGGTGTGGCCACTGAGAGTGTCACGGTTTGTAGGCATTGCTCTGTAACAATTTGTAGAAGCCCAAAGAAAAGAGACACTCACGACAAAGAATTAATGTGGTTCGGCTATACAACCTATATCCATGAGGTAAAGCTTCAGCTCATCTCTTTTATTTTGTATATCTCTTAAGCAAGATTACAAAGGTATTTATAGCTTCCTTACACCGAACAAGAAGGAAAGTATATCAAGTAACGATTGTTGCCATAGTTATCTTTAAGAGATCTTTTAGGGATAGGAAGCGTGAGCTGGAGATACCAGCGTTATGATGCTTCTACCGGACAAGGGGAAGCGCAGTTTGTAACTTTTTACCAAAACTTGCACAACTCTGAATGGTTGAATCTAAAAAGTTGGTTGTGTTTCAATGAATTTAATAGATTCAAAGTAAATAGGGTTCCAAAGATGTCTATATGTTGCTCGGTTGAACTGGAATGTAATTATCCTTCTGAGAAACCCCATAGTCTCATGATCAGGTTGGGTTGCCCAACGCCTTTCTATCATTGTCTGATTTACAACCTGCACCACATCTTGCCGAGAGTTTTCAATGATAAGGTAACTTGCTTGAGTGTCTGCCATAATCTCTCTCCTCCAGCTCCATTCTCTTTGAGTGACTGCCTGATTCTTAGCAAAAAATACCATTATTTTGTATAACTCACCCACCAATTATGATGATATGACCGTACACTGAGAGTTTGAGACAAGAATGTGGATCGTATAAAAGGGTGGATGACATTAGCAATTGGTGGGTGACACTGCTAATGTCACCCACCCTTTTATACGATCCGCTCTCTTAAGCCAGCCTTGTGGAGGTGGCTGCCATCTATTCACATATCTCCAATTCCTTCCAATAGGGTGATGAGTATTCTCAAACAGATACTAAAAATGTGTTCAATCACTCTAGATGGTTGAACTTCCACATTATCGAACACCATGTTGTTTCTGCATTCCCAAATTTTCTTAATGACAAGTTAAAAAGCCACCATCCAAACACAATATATTTGTTTATTCACCCAACAGACCTGAGACCAGGTGTTAAATGATCCCATGATGATGTCACTAGATCTCCACTTCCTCCCAAACTACATCTGCTTCTAAACACCACATACGATTTTGCAATGAAAATAAATGAGTGCAAGATTCTGCAGTCACTCCGCATAAACCACACGTTTAAATGAGCACAACGGATACGAAGATGCACAAAAACACAAACACAAATAATATAAGATTTAACGTGGTTCGGATCTAAATGATCCTCTGTCCATGGAACCCATCACCACAACACTCACAACTGAGAGGGGCGTCTTCCATTGATGTCTTTATATAGAGCTTACAAGAGAGGCCATTTAGCATGGCGCTTCAAGAGTATAAGTAGAAGAGAGACGATTTTAGAGAGTCCTTATGTGACACTCTTGAATTTACAAGAGTCTCAGTTGAACATTTTCTACTATCTCCTTTTTTATCAATGACCTTTTTTTGAACTCCTCTTGATCTTGGAGTCTTGCTTTTTTGGAATCCTTGCTTGAGAGGACTCTTTTACTGGGAAGGATTTGGATAACAACACTTAATCTGGATTCAGTTACATAATCTAGATCGTGTATTGTAACATCCTCCTGAAGACGTTGAGTTTAGAGCAGAGATGCTGAAATCATGGAACTGGTAGCGGCTTAGTGATGACGATGGCTAACTGGTTGGACAAAAGGATATGAGACACTTAAAGTCTACCTTTGGCAACGTAGTGTCGGATGAAGTGCACATCCATCTCAATATGCTTTCTCTTGCAGCAAGGTACATAGTAGAAACATTATCGCACCAAAGAGTTGGCAGAGATCTAACCAGGACGTTGAGCTTGTGAAACAGAGAGTATCTTTGGGATATCACAGAATATGCTTCACAACACTCAAATGTTTTGACAAACCTTATTGATGGAAAGGTAAGATTAAGGCAAGTGAGGGTCACAGACTGGAGGGCACCCACCACACTGTGATAGAGAGTGGGATAATGAAAGGAAGGCCCATCAGATTAAAAATGAGTAGAGGCAGTCATGGGAGTGCTTATTGGTTTAGCACCAAGCATAGACGTCTAGTGCAAGAGGTCAAGAACATACTTCCACTGTGAAAGTAAAAGACCATCTGAAATATGAATGGCTTCAATGCCTAAGAAATAATGTAAGGAGCCTAGATCCTTCAATGCAAAACTCTGACTAGGTTGTTGAATTTGAGAGCGAACAAATGACGAAGAGATTCTTGTGATAAGAATATCATTAACATACATCAGGATATAGACAATTAATTTGTGTTTGCATAGAATGAATAGAGAAGCATCTGTCTTAGATTCCATGAAACCATTGGCCAAAAAAGCATTACTAAGATGTTGGTGTCACACTCTAAGGACATGTTTAAGGTCATAAAGACCTGTATTAAGCTTACATGCATAGAGGGTAAAGTGCAAATCCTGAAACCTAGGTGGTTGTTCCATATAGACGTCTTCATTAATAGACTCATGAAGGAAGGCATTGTGAATGTCAAGTTGATGTATGGGTTACTGTTGACTGAGATAAACAGATAGAACAACTTGGATAGTTGGAAGTTTAACAATTGAATTGAAAGTTTTAAAATAATCAACACCTTCCCGATGAAAACCTTTAGTAATAAGGCAGGGCTTGTACTTCTCAAGAGAACCATCAACCTTCTTTTTAATATGATAAATTCACTTACATCCAATAAGATTCTGAGAAGGATTGGGATGAACAGAAGTCCAAGTGTCATTTTTTAGCAAGGCAAAAAACTCTATGTGCATGGCATCATGCCAATGTGAATGAGATTGAGCTTGTTTAAATGTTGTAGGCTCAATGTCGGTAATAAGTTCAGACATAAGAGAAATGGGCAAGGGATACTCGGTGGCTTGAAACTATCTACACTTAAGGGTATCATCTTGAGAATGAGTAATTGTCAGGTGAGTTCGTTGAGGTAGAGGTGGGGAAGGGAAGAGGGTTAGGCTGGTCAGAATAGGTAAGGTAGTAGTCTCAACGTCAATGACAAAAAAAGTTTCATATGCAGGTGAGGGAAGAGAAGAAGGAAGTTGCATCTACGAAGTTGGTAAGAGTCACATACAGAGGAGGGATGACAACGAGTGGAACATAGATTAGGAGATTCATCTGGTTAGGTTTAGGCACACATTTTTGGCTTTTGAAAGAAAAGGATTCTTCATCAAAAATAACATTATGAGAGATAATGACCTTTTGGTTTATGAGATTTAGGAACAAATAACCATGGTGATTAGGATTATACCCTAACAAAATATGATGGGAGAACTTGTAGGCTAATTTGTGAGCTTGGTAAGGTTTAAGATAAGAATAACAAACACATCACAAAATTTTTAAAAATGTATAATTTGGTGATTGTGTGAATAGGACTTCAAGAGAAGACTTGAGTCCCAGGTTAGATGTAGGTAAACGGTTAATCAGGTAAATGGAGATAGAAAAAACATAAGGTCAAAATTAAGTTGGGACATGGGCATGAGCTATGAGGGAGAGCCCGATTTTGACAATATGTCAATGTTTTCTCTTGGCTGATCCATTTTGTTCTTGGGTATGTGGATAAGAAATACGATGTTCAATCCTAGAGTTTTTAAGAAACAGATCCAGGACCTTGAACTCTCCTACACCATAAATTTGCAAAAACTTGATTTTTGTACCAACAATGTTTCAACGTGAGCTTTAAATTTTTGAAATATGGTGGTCACATCAAAATTTATTTTTCATAAAAAATATCCAAGTGAATCGAGAGTAACCATCCACAAAATTGACATAATACTTAAAACCTTGAGTACCATAAACCATGGCAGGGCCCCACACATCGGCAAATATTAACTCTAGGGGTTTAGAAATCTCATGCACATCATCAACAAAAGAAAATTTATGATGTTTTATTTTTTTGACACACATAACACACTTTAAACTCAATATGGCTAATAAAAGACAACTTAAACTTAGAAATAACTTATTAGACGACTCTCAAAGCCGGGTCACCTAATCAACAGTGCCACTGTGAAGTGGTAATTTGCTCTCCAACGTGAGCCTCCTTACTGAGATTGAGGTGGACGTTGTACAATCCATTTTTTATCATTCCTCGTAAGAGTTTTTTTCTTGTTACCAAATCCTTAACATAGCAATGAGATGGGTGAAATTCAAAAACAACATTATTATCTTGAGTAAATCTTTAAACATAATAGTTGTTTTCTAATTTGAGAAAAATGCAATATATCTCGTAAAGCAAATTTAGTTTCAACATTAGATAAAATATAATCATCAACATGTGCAAACATGTCATGTTACCAACTTTGATTGTATCACTTTCTTGATAGTTAGAATGGAGAGATAGGGAATTCAAATCTAATGTTATATGATGGAAGGCACCTGAGCTCGGTATCCATCTTTCGTCTGAATAACCTCACGTAGAAGCATGAGGTTATTGAAATTACTATTTGACTATTTATTGAAATTTGTCGTCGGTGTGACATCATGACTAGTTGTTGTGGAGTTTGACAATCATGCTTTCTCTGATAGGAGCATACTCTAAAGGTTGCATACACAATAAGAAGAGCCTGTAAAATAAATAACACAAGATCTTCATTTAGGATAGGTTTGCTTGCCATGGCCAATTGATGGGTTATGGAATTTGCATGTTGAAATAACTCATCAATACTTTTCTCTTCCTTTTAAGACTATAGAGTTGATATTTTTATTGTAATACTCGTGATCGAGAGTGAGCAACATGCGTCTCTTTCAATTCTTACTATACCTCATAATCCAATAACTTGTGTATGAACATGTTCGGTTAAGAGATAAGCCAGCTCAGGAGAAGTTGATCATGGCATTGCCACTTGACATATTCAAGATTGGGGATTTATTTTTCTCCTATAATAAATTTGATTGGGCATGGTCTAGATCCATCAATGAATATGTGTAAATCATATGAAATCAATAGTGGGATGAATTGAGATTTTCACAACAAATAGTTGTTCATAGATAGCTTAGTACTCAAAAAATATTGTAAAATAGTTGGAGCAAGTAAGATAGAACTTAACTCTACTTTTGCACCTGAGGATGTTGAAGAAGCCATAATGCCCAGGTTGTAGCTCTGATACCATAAATGAGGGTGATGGATATAGAAATGTATGAAAGTACAAACACAATTAACACACGATTTAACATAGTTCAGATATGAATGATCCTAAATCCACGGAACCCCTCACCACAACACTCACAATTGTGAGGGTTGTTGTAAAATCCATAATTTTTTGATATTTTACAAGAAACAACAGTGAATTTAAGCCAAAAATATTATTTAAAATTAAGCTAAAAAATTAATTATAATTCAAGTATAAATTGGGATTTAGATTAAATTGCGGGTTGAGAATTTATTTTCAATCAAGATTTTGATTTTTATCAGATTCAATCTAAGTTTAAGTTGAACTTAACTGAAACTTAATTTGAGTTTTAATATTATTTAAGATTTGAACTAAGTGTACATTTCTATTTGGAGTCTTATTACATTTTGATTTCAATTTTTGAAGTTTATCAATTTGAAAATTTAAATTCGGATCAAAATTGGATTTAAATTCGAATTTAATAAAGATGTCTCAAATATTACAATTAGATTTGACTTTGATTCATATCTAAATCAAAGACTTAATTGAATGTTAATTCAAGTTTGAAAAATACAATAAATTGTATTTTTGTTGAAATTAAATCTAGAATTTTAAATCTAATTCAGAAGTAATACATGTGATTCTTCATAATATTTCTAATAAATAAAATAATAATTAATAATAAATTCTATGAGAAAAAAGTATAAAAATATAAATTAGCCTAAAATGAATTATACATCTTATGAAAAAGTAAAGTTGATTTGAGTTGATTTAAGTAAAATTCGCATTCAGAATCGAATTTCTAAAAAAGATAGAATTTAATAAAATAAGTGATATATTTTATCGAAATAAAGTCGAATGGGATTTCTGACAAATTTAGGATAACTTGATATGTATGTAAAGTAAATTCAATAAATTTGAATTTAGTTTGAAATCTGATGTACAAAATCCAAAATAAAATCAAATATTCAAAATGACAACAGGTCCTGTCGACCCTGGTAGAAATCGTTTTTGAAATGCATTTTTGAGAAAATGATATTTCTAGAAGAAAAATTTTATAATCTGACTTAAGTACTCTCTTATAGGGTTTGTAGGATTTAGAAGAAAGATCTTAAGTGCGAAAAAATACCCTACACGCCCAAGGGTCTCATCGACCCTATTGAGTTCAATCTTTTCAGAAATTATTTTTGAGAAATTTGAATTAACCTATAAAGAGATATTTAAAATAAATAATTTCAATACATGAGAGTTAAAAAATTTATATATGAAATTTTATCAAATCTAAGCTTAATTCAAATTTCATTTATTGACATTTCATTTAATTTCACATTGGAAATTGTAAAAGAATTGAATTTGAATTTCATTTAGTGGAATGAAATTCAAGAATTAATTGGATTTTATAAATAGGTAGGAGTCTATAGGTGGGTCATCCCATCCTATGTGGCATTTCATTTTCAACTTTAAAAAGATAAAATAGAATTTAAACTTTAAAATTGCAAGGTTTTAAAAGCTTACCAAATAACCAGGTTTGAAATTTAAAAGTCAAAGTTTTTTTTTTTTCAAAAAAAGGCCCCATAAGGGGTGTCAAGCCTAGAGGAATCTAGAGGGCTGAATCAAGGAAGAAAGAAGAAAGGAAAGGAAAAATGAAAGATATATATATATATATATATATATAAAGAGAGAGAGAAAAGTCAACTTGCCAAGTTGGAATTTGGAAAGGGAGGGCCAACCCATGGGGTCAACCAACTCTTCCCTTTATTTCTATGTGTAATATATAATATATATGCTATACTATATGATATATATATAATACATCATATAATTTATGCTAATTAGAAAAAAAGAAAAAAAGAGAAGGAAAAGAATTCAAAAGAAAGGAAAGAATGAGGTATTGAAAAAAAAGAGAGAAACCTTGATTTGGATCAAGGGTTGGGATTAATTTCAGCCCTTGACCCAATCCCTAAAGCTATAAATAATGAGGAAGGTCTCATACCCCCCACCCCCAAATTTGATCCTTTTTGTTTTTTTTAATCTCTTTCTCTCTCCTAAATTTTCCTTGTCTTCTCTCTCTTTTTCCTACAGCAAGCTTTTGGTGTTTCACCCTTGGCTCAGTAAGAGAGGGTTCCATGTACGTAAAGGAAGCTCTAGGAGGTCGTGTGTGAAGACATGGTTCATGTGGAATGGCTGGATTGTGCAAGGAAAACACTTTAAGCGTGTAAGATCGAATTTCGCTACAAGAAATAGAGAGCTCATTGGTCAGTTCAAAACAGTTAGATTATCAGTCATTTCAAGCTCACCTGAACTCATGATGAACAAACCATTTTCATTTCTGACCATTCCTGCCAAAATGGGATCATTTCTTCATAATTGAGCTCATTTCTCACTCAAATCTAAGCCAATTGTCTCCGAGTCAGTCATTCCAAGTCAGTCATACTCTCCTGAGTCTAGCTTGAGCTCACCAGAAGTTCAAGTGCTCCAGTTTTAGTTCAAATCCGTTTTCAAGTGTCTAGGAGCCCGTTTTAGCTCTTTGAGCTAAAACTAAGCTGAGTTTGGTCAATTGAGCTAGTGTTCGAGCTTTAACTTTAGTTTATGTCAATATTACTAATCTTAGAAATAGTATTTCTTCCTAAAAACTGGTTCCCCAAAAAATAAAACTGTAAAATTTTAAAGTACTTAGGTTATGCCATGATTTTTTTGTATATCTTGATTTGGGTTAGTAGAACATGTTAGCATAGTCATTTTGTAAAGATTTAAAGAATTTTCATGGTCAAAATCCTTAGATATCACATATTTGGTTTTATCAAGTTTCTTAGAAAAAAAATTGATAAATTTAGAAAAAAACCATGATATACTTAATTAAGTCTATGCAAAATTTAGTTGTAATTTGTAGAGTATGTGCATGCTGATATTCCAAAATTATTGTATAATTTTTGGATTTTTATTCATAGGAAAATTTCATGATTTACTTATTAAATTATGTAATTTACCAAAATTATTTCTGAGGAATCAAGCCATGTGTGGAACGGGTCTATTTTTTCAGCCAAACGGATGACAAAAATAGATTTGCTCATCGTAAATTATGTTAGTTTAGTGTAGTGTGATTTTTATAAATTTTTTAATTTAATTTATATCAAAAAAATCAAAGATATGGATTCAAGTAACCCGTTTTGGCCCCACCCAAATGCATATACCCAATATTACTAGTTTCCAACCTAAGACCCGGCCGGTAAATCGCTCTTATCTTTCTTGTTTAGAGGAGTTTTGATGAGTGGTTTATTGTGTTGAAAAGCTAACTATTGTAAAATTTTGGGCTCTATTCATGTACTGAGCAGTGTTCTGTGAGAGTCGGAATATAAAAGTATATGTCTATAGTTAAACGTTTGTAACTTTCTTATACTGATGAATTTTTACGAACGGTTTGCGGCTCTTAAAAGTAGACAAAATTTTCTTCAAACTATGAAAAAATCAGCTATGTTCACAGATTGAAAAAAAAAAATTTAACTCTGTAACAGTCGGATAGAGTTGACCTTTCACAAGTTTAGAACTGCTTTAAGAACCGATTCTTAAATACTTGCGTAATTTATTTATTGATGTGTGTGCCATTACAAACAATATGCATACTGTATATATGCTACAAAAGTTTGATTTTATGCAGGGAATGATATGCCCAATATGGAGGCATGAATGAATGTTTAATTAATAAAATATATTCGCCTAAGTGACTACGCACTAAGAAAGGGTCTGAAAGGTCTGACTTGCGAATTTATTGAAATTTTTTTAATGATATCCCTTCTGTATATTTATGCATATCTCTATAATGATGATGATGATGATGATAATGATGTAAATGTGTGGATGTATGCAAGTTATGAATGTTTATCGCATTGCTTATGTATATGCACGTGTGTTTGTGAAGTATAAAAATAACTATATTATTGAATGCAATGCTCTAATATATGCATCCATTGCCTTAAAGTGGCAGAATCCTCTTTGATGGATTCAATCATAATGTCGCATGTAAGGCATTTAATTTAAATAAGTAAAACATGTGACATTAAAGTAAGGGCTTGCAAGGAGAGGGAAAGCGGTATATTTGGCTTCATGGAATTCTATTTTGAGCACGAAAGGTTGCTTATCCCCACCCACAAAGATAGGAGAACCCTCTGTAATAGACTACAGCGTAGGAAAAATAAACTCATGAGTGAAATTTTGGTACATCGAGATAGTGATGTTGGGACTCTCCCTCGCTTTTGTCGTCTCTCACCCAAGAATGTTGAATGATACCCGGTCAGGCTAAAGTCACCCCTGTATGAAACAACTGCCTGCATCATGGCCCTAATTCATGTGTCTGACTGTGTTTGTACTCACAGGGCTAAGAAATAAAAATTAAATGTATGCACATTAGCTAGGCATAGCATGCATCATATAATAAAGAAAATATAATTAAAGATAAGAATTGGCTCATGCATATGAATAGCTTTTACAATGGTAAGTACATACATTTTAAATTATTCATGCATTTTACTTGCTTAAGTTGAAATAAATGTTGCATATTTGATATTTTTGCAAATAGTATGCTTACTTGAATTATTAGAATTCATGTTGAATTATTTTAGATTTAATTTGATTTAGTACATAAAAAGTTAGATGTAATTTCTGCTTTCGTATTTTTACTGAGATATTATATATATGACCCTTTGATTTTAATATTTTTTAGGAAGTGAGTAGACTTACGTGCGATGGCGGGAGGTTGTGACGGGGACCGAGCCACACCTTTCACAAACATTCGATATTTTGGATTTGAGACTCTGATATTTTTAATTAAATTGATAATTGAATGTTTGTATTTAATTTTAGACAATTATGAACACTTAATTCAATTTATGGATATTTATTTTCAATTCAAATGTTGTATGATTATGAATGTATATGAGAAGTAGCACGCCAAGTTTTAGTCCTGATAGATTTTTTGTTGTTATTTTGTTAAAGTATTTCAAAAAAAATTCTATCATTTTTTCAGGATTTAAAAATTAGGGTGTTATAGTTGTCCTCCATTGATGCATGTCTTTATATAGAGGTTACAAGAGAGGCCATATAGCATGACTCTTGAAGAGTACAAGAGGGAGATGAATTTGGAGAGTCCTTGTGTGACCCTCTTGAATTTACAAGTCTCGGTGAAACGTTTTCTACTATCTCTTTCTTGACCGGTGACTCTTCTTTCCTTGAACTCCTCTTGACTTAGGAGTCTTGCTTTCTTGGACTCGTTACTTGAGAGGACTTGTTCACTTGGACTTGAAAGATAGTCCATATGAATCTAGGTAACAACACTGGATGTGAATCCTGTTACACGATCCTCTAACAATGTTTGCCTACTACTGATATGCCACGCCTTGTAGCATGACTTATGTCAGTAACTGATCTTCTAGGAGTGAATCATAAAGTGAGATCTGCCCACGGAACATGGTTTGGCCCCCATATAGATTTGTGCATAGGGAACAACTCTCCATGTTCTCTCACCTCTTCCCAAACAGCTTTGGTTAAGAAAGATTGATCAATTTGACAAACTAGTTGGTCTGCTTCCTCCTCTCTTAGGATCTCCAAAGCTTGAAGAAAGTAGTGACTAACATGCACATCAACATCAAAATCAAAGAGATGTTGCAACATATATGTTGGGTTATGAATAACATGATTAACCAAGATAGGTGTGAGCGACTAATATAACTCTCCAAGAGACTTACGAGGGAAAAGTGGCCCATCCATGGGTCAAACCAAAACTCAACACGTGTACCATCCCTAACTCTCCAAATCGCTTTTTCAACTTCCACTTTCATTTAAACTAGAGTTCTTTTGGAGGTATTTAGTGCCAACCAGGGTGCTCCAAGTATCTTTGTTTTTTCCTGCTAATTTCTATATTGATTTGGCCAACATTGCCCAATTAATATCAAGAATTCTTTTAATGCCTAATCCATCTTCATCGTCCAGTTTTAAAACTGAGACCCAGTTGAGTAAATGAGCTTGTTTATGATCATTTATGTCACCTCAAAGAAATTGTCTTATAAGATAGTTTATCTTACAGTAGACACGGCATTTTGGATCAAGATATTTTTCATGTCAAAATCCTCAAATTTCATATCTGATTATGACCTTTAAAATGACTTTTTTAATATTTTTTATCAAAAGAAAAGTTAAAAATAATGTTTTCAACTTTGATGAAGGTCACTGTTGCATATGGCTTAACCAATTAAAGGCCGATAATAAATGCAAATCCTTGTTTGACAGTTTTCAAAAAAAGTTTAGCTCATATTTGGAACTAAGAGCAAAAAGTTGGCCCATAAGTAGAATTTTTTTTCCAATATTTTAGTATAACTCTAATGGGCTTCGAACCTAAGACCCTTCAATTATGATTGCACGACCTAACCATCCAGCTATCTTATTTGAACCCAAGATCAGTGAAGATTGAAGTAAGTAAGATTACTTATGACATGAACAGCCTTTTTTTTTTATTAGCAAACTTGGGTTAGGCAGACCTCTACCAGTTAGATCAAAGGATCAAAACATTAGAATTCATTAGGATGAACCAGTAAGGGGGTTTATCTTTCCATATTCTGTCCCCTTGAGCAATTCCCATCCAAGCTAGACTAGGCGCCACAACATTGCACTCTTTGTCAATAAGAGGACACTGAATTCTATCAAACGCAAAAAGAGTGCCAACTACATGAACAGCTAATCAGCCTTCAACAACTATACTAAAAAGTTGACGTCTTTGTGGAATTTCTTTTTGGGGTTGGATCAAACATCACATTGTTGATTCAAATGGAAAGCGCTATCCATTGGCATCTCATCGTCCAATTATCTCAGCTCTTTTTTTGTTTTGTTTTGTTTTTTATAGCGAGCTGGAGGATAACCTCATGGGATTTGAACTTGAGCACTACAAGAAAATTGTTAATTAGCGACGGAAATTTGCGACGGATTTTTTCCGTCGCTAATTAGCGACAGATTAGCTAGAGATACAATATGTCGCTAATTCACGACGAATTAGCGAGGAAACAACTTTTATCGATAATCTGTCGCTACTTAGCGACGGATTAGCGACTGCAATTTTTTGTCGCTAATTCTTATTACAAGAACACCATTTTAGCGATGGATTTAGAGAGGGAACTCTGTCGTCGCTAATCCGTCGCTAATTCGCGACGGCGTAGCGACAGAATATATTCCGTCGCTTTTTTGGTATTTTGATTTACGACGGCTTAGCGACGGAATTATTCTGTCGCTAAATGTCGCGTAAATCCCTAATCCCATCCCTCTTTCTCTTTTTCCTGTTTCGCTGTCTTGCTCCCGCCCGCTGCCCTCTCCCTCTCGCCGCCCGTCGGCTCTCGCCGCCGCCGCTCGCCAGCCGTCCACCGCTCACCAGCTGCCGCTCCCCGTCAGCCTCTCGCCACCGCCCGGCGACGCGCAGGTAATCTTCATTCTTCTTCTTCCTCCGATTCCTCTTGTGATTTGCCTTTGAGCTGAGGTCGAGTCATGTTCACTATATTGTACTAAGAATCATTGTAATTTTAGTAATTGGATGCTATGTTGACCTGATGGGTGGATTCTCTGTTGCCATCCATCATTGTGAATGACTAACATGCACTTTAAGGTAGGGAATGATCTCTTTGTTGAGTTTTTTTTCGTGCATGAATTGTTGCATTTTAGATCATCATTCTATCAGGGATATAAATTTGCCACAGTCGTGTGTACACACAATCTAGTAGAACACTTCTTTTCGCATTTTTCCCACTTTTTTGTAGATCTAACTTTATAGATGTGATCTGCATAGTTTATTTAACACAAGTAAATTGGATCATGTTTTTGCAACATGTAAGTTGGTTTCCAAGGGGTTAAAAATTCAGCGGCCTACAATGTACCAAAATTTCATGACTCAAAAATTATATTTTTACAATCGAAAAAAGATGATCCAAAGTGTAAGCCTAGCAAACAAACCATGCTGAACGTTTCTTGTGAATTTTTTACTGCTGATATTTTGTCGTTTTTAACTTTTGTCACTATGATTGTAAATACAATAGACAATAGCAAATATATATGTATATATATATATATATTTCTTCTATCAGACTTTGGAATTTCTGATTAAAAGTGTTGGTTTGGAACCGCTGATTAGCGTAGGGTTTTGTTGAATTCCATAGAAGGTCATTGCAGTCTTATCATTGGTAATGCTGGATGCCACTCATGGTGGGTGATATTTTGAAAATAATATGAAAAAGTGATATTTTGGTAACCATTTTAAACAATCAAAATACCATGTTATTATTCTAAAAAGATTGCAATATTATCATTAAAATAAAAATGTCACAATTTTATCATGATAGTTTATGTTTATATCAGCTATATTACTAAGGGAAAATGTCTATTTTATTTATACATCAAATAAAGGTAAGGTAATTGATTGGCTTTAGTCACTTTCTTTGTTTATTCCTCTCTAGAAACGTGTATTGAACTCATTTCATGATATTAAGCTATTAAACTTGTCACCATGAATATCTTTGGATGGTCAAGAACATATGATTTCTTCAAACTCTCTAGAAAAGAATTATTTACTTGAAAATATTGATAAAAAAGATAATGCTTAGCAAAGTTATGATTTTGAAAACTATAATGCGTTGGGTTAGGGCTTCAAAGTGCCAAACCTAACACATGGATGTCCAGATGCCTTTCGTGTCTTTGTGGAGTCTTCCCTTAATTATAAATAGTGATTGTCTATCTAAGTTAAAATAGCCAGTATTTATGCTATCAACTATAAGTTGAAACTATTTTGGTAACCTTCTTAATTTTTACCTGTTTTCTTTTCTTTCATTCAAAATTTTGTTTGCCCAGTTTTATGTTTCATGCTTTTATCTGATTTTTTTGTCTATTTCATTCAAATTTTATTTTCCTGAATTTTTTTACAAGTTTATTTTTCTGTTTTCCTGTATTTCAATTTCCAATTGTGTTTTTCTCGTTATTTTCTTGTTTCATTTTTCTGTGTTTGCTTTTCATCATTGCATTTCATGTTTAGATAATTCCTTGTCTGCATTTCTTGTTCTGCTAATTTTTGTTAATCTTTTAGTTTTTCATTCTTGTAAAAGTTCTGTTTAGTCTTTTTGCTTCCTTTGCATAAGTGTTTGTGTTTCCCTAATTAGCTTCAATATTCATTGCAGTACATTACTTGCACACTTTATTTCATCGCATTTCATCATTAGATATATCATCATCAGTTTAGTTATTTTTTGCATTGCATAAGTGTTTGTGTTTCCCTAATTAGCTTCAATATTCATTTTAACACAGTGTTTTTTGCAGATTTCTCAACGGAACTCGCTTGTTCCCCGCCACCCGTGGTAAGTAAGTGACAAAAACAATGCAAATTGGGTAAATACTCGTGGTGAGTAAGTGATGCAAGCACATCACATGTTATTTAATTTATTGAATATAACACTTTATTGTTCACACACTCACTTAGTTGTTGATATCTAGGACTGCATTGTTGGAGTTCGGAGATCATGCTAAGCATGATTTTAATGTATGAATATGGAAGTGTTCTTATTTTTGGAGTACGGAGTCCATGCTATGCATGGTAGTAGTTAGTGGGATATTGAAGTGTGTTTGCTGCAGGTACATGTTTGACATTTGTTTGATATGAATTATTTCGATGTATTGCAATGTTTGATGTGATTGTATCAATGCTTATATGTAGTTACTTTCAATTTGATTATGTGATTTAGAAAATGGTCCGACCAAAGTTGTGCAATGCTACAACGGGTATATCGTAAATGGTTATCGATTCCATATAAAAGACTACGGTATAAACAAATCAACGATAAATAGTGGCGTGTGTGTCAAGGGTAGCAGCTACGGTGAAAATGAACATGATTACTACGGTGTTATAGAGGAAATAATGGAGTTGACTTACTTAGGCATGAATAACAGGGTTACGATATTCAAGTGTCATTGGTTTGATCCAACTGCAACAAGACTCGACAAAGCTTCAGGCATTGTGGAGGTGAATCATAAATCCAGGTTTGGAACATATGAACCATTCATATTAGCCTCGCAAGCTCAACAAGTTTATTATACTTCATATCCGAGTATAAAAAAGTCACATAGAAATGAATGGTGGGCAGTTTGCAAGGTGAAATCCAAACTATACCCCGAGTATGATCAGTTACAGGAAGATGAGTTAGCTGAAGACAGTGATTACTATCAATCAGATGATGTCTATGACTTCGCTTATGGTCACGATGTTGCGCATGATATGCATGTTATATCTCCATTGGCCGATGAAACATTCATAGAGGAATGTGATCCAAATGATGTACCAAGTGAATGGGCAAACAATGAAGAAGAAGAAGAAGAAGAAGAAAGTCAAACTAGTGACGAGGAAGAATTCTCAAGCTAGTGAGCAAAATCTTATACTACAAACCTCTATTTAAATGCATTGTAATACTTGATGTGAGTTGTATTGCAATACTTGGTGTAAATGATTAAAAATTTTATTTGAATGTATATTAATACTTGATACGAATGATTTGAATGCATTGTAATACTTGATGTGAATGATTTCAATTATCTGAACGTATTATAATTTATGCAATTAACGAATGATTTGAATTAGTGCAATACTTGATGTCAATGATTTAAATTATTTGAATGCATTGCAATGCTTGATGTGAATGACTTGAATGCATTATAATACTTGATGTGAATTATTTGAATGTATTGTATGACATATGTTATTTGTTAGAATATGGTTCGTGGAGGTTATAGTGGTCGCTCATTCAGTAGTAGTCAGGCTCAGCCTTCATCTTCACGGGCTCCTGTGATAGGTATATCATATAATTAATTAAATGCTTGATTAGTTCAAATGCACATTTTGAGAATTTCTAATGTATTTTTTTACAGATGATGTTGCGCCTGTACACGACCCACCTACACCAGTTGATCACACAAGTCAACAGCCAACACAGGAAACAGGGTCTTCTCAGGCTGGCACAAGAAGACTCATTCGAATAGTGTATATCGATAATCGACCGTAAGTATTTTGTTTTCAATTATTGCATATCTTTTAAATATTTTATATTGATATTTACTGTGTAACAATTCATGTGCAGCACGAGGTTTGAGCCACAAGAAGTAGTACGGAAGATTAGGAATTCACTTCTTCAACATCTACCAGGACCAGTTGCTCAATGGAAAGAGTACCCAAAGGAGGTGTTAGACAGATTGTGGTCCTCATTCATGGTATACAGTTGTTCCTCATAGTTAATGTGTTTCATATTTAATTTATTTAAGCAATGTCTACTAACTTTCTGAAAATATTTATAGGCTTCGAATCGCTTCGCAACTACGGTGGAAGAAAATGATGCAAGGAAGGTGTGGCAGAAGGTGGCTGCCAATCGATTTGCAGACATATTGCACAATATGAAGACTGCAGCAAAAAAAAATATCTGGCAGAATAGATGATCCACTACAGTGGAAGGGTCATGGCCCTATTACTATCAGGGGAGATTATTGGGATGGAATGTGCGATAAGTGGGCGGGTGATGCATTTCGAAATCACTCTGCGAAGGCTGCACAAAATCGAGCGAAAATGCCCGAAACCCATCTACACACAGATGGATCTAAGACATTTAGGAGCCACCTGAAGAAAATGGTAACTCATCAATATATAATATTAATTTTATAAGTATTGTTGCAAACTTGTGTACTAAATCTTTTGTCATTTAACTTCGCAGGAAGCAGAAAAAGGAGGCAGTGTACCATATAAGGATGTGTTTGTAGAAACACATAAACGGAAGACCACGGGAGTCTTCGTATCAGAGAAGGCGAGAACGACAACGGTATGTATTAATTCTATTAATAATCATTGCAATATATATGCAAGTTATCATAATGTTATCATTAATTATTAATGAATACTTTAAACATTATTTTGTAGGAGGCATATGAGCAACAGATGGTAGAGCGATATGGCGATGACGCTACTCAGCATCTATCATTTGATCCTACAACATGGGTGACTGCAGCAGGTGAACCCAAAAAAGGTCACGTGTTCGGGTTTGGGAGTAATATGAACACTTCACCAGTTATTGGTTCTTCCAGTTACGGCTCACCGACTTCTTGCGCCGACATAAGCTCCAAGCAGCCGACTATTCTTTTCGGTGATGATGTATGTCAGATCATTAATGAATCACTGAATAACTACTTTCAATACACTGTCGCCCCCTTTCTCCGAAATGAGATCAAGGCCGCTGTTCAGGATAGGGGATCTTCGATTCCAGGTCCCTCTCAGGTATAATCACATATTCAGTTTTTTGACTGCCTTAGAGCACATATGAGCATGCTATAATAACATATAGAGTTTTTTTATTGCATTAGAGCACATATGAGCATGCTATAATCACATATAAAGTTTTTTTGTCTGCCTTAGAGCACATATGAGCATGATAGAATCACATATAAAGTTTTTTTTACTGCATTAGAGCACATATGAGCATGATGAAATCACATATAAAGTTTTTTTTACTGCATTAGAACACATATGAGCATGCTAAAATCACATATTCAGTTTTTTGACTGCCTAAGAACACATATGAGCATATTATAATCACATATTCAGTTTTTTGACTGCCTTAGCACATATATGAGCATGCTATAATAACATATAGAGTTTTTTTACTGCCTTAGGACACATATGAACATGCTATATATCATTTATGATAGAATCACATATAATTTTTTTTGCTTTGCCTGCCTTAGAGCACATATGAGCATGCTATATTCACATATTTAATTTTTTGACTGCCTTAGCACACATACGAGCATGATCGAATCACATATATAGTTTTTTGCCTGCCTTAAAGCACATCTGAGCATGGTAGAATCACATATAGAGTTTTTCTAGATGCCTTAGAACACATATGAACATGCTATAATCACATATTCAATTTTTTGACTGCCTTAACACACATATGAGCATGATAGAATCACATATATATATATATATATATATATATATATATATATATATATATATATATATATATATTTATATATATATATATATATAACTTTTTGTCTGCCTTAGAGCACATATGAGCATGATAGAATCACATATAAAGTTTTTTTTACTGCATTAGAACACATATGAGCATGCTATAATCACATATTCAGTTTTTTGACTGCCTAAGAACACATATGAGCATATTATAATCACATATTCAGTTTTTTGACTGCCTTAGCACATATATGAGCATGCTATAATAACATATAGAGTTTTTTTACTGCCTTAGAACACATATGAACATGTTATATATCATTTATGATAGAATCACATATAAAATTTTTGGCTTTGCCTGCCTTAGAGCACATATGAGCATGCTATATTCACATATTCAATTTTTTTACTGCCTTAGCACACATACGAGCATGATCGAATCACATATATAGTTTTTTGCCTACCTTAAAGCACATCTGAGCATGGTAGAATCACATATAGAGTTTTTTTAGATGCCTTAGAACACATATGAACATGCTATAATCACATATTCAATTTTTTGACTGCCTTAACACACATATGAGCATGATAGAATCATATATATATATATATATATATATATATATATATATATATATATATATATATATATATATATATATATATATAACTTTTTGTCTGCCTTAGAGCACATATGAGCATGATAGAATCACATATAGAGGTTTTTTATTGCCTTAGATCACACATGAGCACATGATAGAATCACATATAGTGTGTAATTTATTTCATTATATTTTGTTTATCAATACTGACTGTTCTTTTCTTGTGTAGGCTGCTAGCGATAATCAGGGTAGTAGAGCTGAAGGGACAGATAAAGACAATGAACAAGAAGACGCACAAAATCTTGGCGATGATTAGAGGACTGTGTTGAAGAAGTTCTATTTTTTTTATTTTTCCTAATTGTAATTGTTGAATTGTAAATAATTAAACTTCTTAATTTTAAGGTGGAACGATTAATTATTGTAGATTCTTGTTATATGAATTTTTTTGTGTGGTTTGTTTTTTATTTACAGGAAATATAAATTGTACAGAAAATAGAAATTGTACAGTTCTCGGTATTTAATTTTCAAATAAATTTTTTTAAATTTTTTTTCGTGTTTGCGACGGATTAGCGACGGAACCATCCGTCGCTATTCATATTAATCTAGCGACGGCATAGCGACGGAAGTAAATCCGTTGCCAAGCCGTGGTCGCCGTTTAGTACCGGCGGATTGGCGACGGAATATAGCGCTCGTTATTCCGCCGCAATTAGCGACGGACCTGGCGACGGAATAATTCCGTCGCCAGTTAGCGTCGAAATATTCGCGACGTAAGCATATTGTCGCCTCGTTGTCGTTAATCCGTCACTAACCATGTTAGCGACGGATTAGCGACGGAATGTGGTCGTCGCTAATCTACTGCTTTGTTGTAGTGGAGACCTCTCGGTTATGAAGTGCAACTTAACCATCCAGCTATCTCATTCGACCCCAACAGCTATCTCATTCGACCACTCGGTTATGATATTGTCACTCAATCATACAGCTATCTCATTTAACCACATTATCAGGAAATTATTTAGTTGCTAGGACATCCTGTATTTTTTGACTAACAGTTTGAGAGAATGGCTAAGCCATCCTTTACAATTGGATAAGTTTGGACTTGGACTGGGCAAGCCTGTTTAGTTGCATTTAACCACATTTTTACATCTTTTTTATTTAAATTATTAAATGTCACTTTTGTAGTCCTCTACTTTTTTGAGCGTAAATAAGCAACTCATCAATAAGGATGCAAATGGTTTGAATTTGAATCGGATGTGGCCAATACCATATTTGACTAATTAGATGTTACCCAATCGGATTCTACTTTGGATTCAGATTTGGATGGTGAAAAGCTCATGCAAGATCTGCTTTTTACAGGTAAACAAATTCGAATATCCATGCAAATTCTCGGATTCAATAGCAAAAGATGAAAACCATATCCCATCCAATTGTAACCAAACATGATTTTGACTTACCAAATGCAACTAAACGGAATCGAATTCAGTCGAATAAAATCTGATTCATTGACATCCTAGCGATCATGTGAGCAACTACTTGAAATGCTAGGCAATTTGCCATCTTAAGCGTCTGAACACTAAGGTGGCTAACTATAAATTTGCCATGTGTTATGCGCCTATATGTAAATTATCTTAAAAAGTTAGGTGGGCATATGGAAATTATCCAAAAAAAAGGAAATGTAGGCCCCAATTTAAACTGTCGACCAATAAGATGGCAAGCTGAGTTAATGCTATGCTATGATTGAGCCACGTCAGCACTATCCTGATGAAGCAAATGAGTGGCCGTCCTCCGGACTCATGTGAAGGACAGCAACGTTGCTAAATTCTAATATCTCACCTGTAGTAGCCCATTTGCTTTGGCCCTTCTGGTGCAACCAAGTGAGTTCCAAGTCTCCATTGGGATACCACAGTGGTCATGGCCTCATCCACTGCCACCATTGCCATCCCCTCGTCCTCGGCTCGGATTGACGGGAAGTCGGGCCGCCTGCAGGTTCCGGCACCACCACAATGCGTCAGCCTTCCCACCCTCACCCCATCACCGAACTGGATCCAGAACCGCGAGTGCTGGAAACCTGTGGCTTCTTGTACTTCCTGAACCAAAATCTTTTCTTCTATTAGTCTTAGTTAATATAGTTTCATGTTGGGTATAATCTGTTTTTTTTTTTACCCTCGTTCATGGTGTGTTTGGATTTGTGGAATTGGAATCCAATTCTACCAATTAGGGGTAACGTTGGGCCGGGGCAGGGGCGGGGTACAAGGTCTCCACCCCCAGCCTGTCTCAAAATCCGGATCTCCATCCCTGCAAGGGTTTGGATTTTAACCTCCATCCCCGTTTCATGTCCTCCATCCCCGGTCCAAACAGGGCGAGGCGAGGCGGGGTGGGGTCCCGTTTTCCCTTAGTCCATTGCCATTCTTAGAATGATTGGGGACGGGATGGGGCAGGGCGGGGCAAGGCGAGGCAGGGCAGAGCGGGGGAAAGAGTAAGTCCATCCCCACACAGGTTTTGATTTTAACATTCATCCCCGCCTCCATCCCCATTAGATGTCCTCCATCTCCGGTCCAAATGGGGCGGGGCCCGTTTCCCCGTTCCACTGCCATCCCTACTATCAATTCCATCAGAATTCTTCTATCAAAAGGAGAAGAGTGGAGAATTTGGATTCCAACTCTACCTAATTCCATCAATCCAACCACATTACTATCCCTTGTAGTGATTAATAGTGTGTTTGGCTTGTGGAATTAAAAGACCACTTCATGGCATATGAAATGGGTGTCCATATCGGAAGGAAATGAGGAAAGGAGACGCTTAGTGGTTATTTAGAGATATTTGGATAAGCCCACTTATCCGGATTGATGGGATAATAATGCAACTTTTCAAAATGTCTCATTTATTTTGCATAATTGGAGTGCATTCAGGCTCCTTACTCAAGAATTCCCATTCCCCAATTTCTGCTGAATGTGAATTCTGTGATTCAACAAACTCATTAACGGAATCTTCAGCACAGAGTGGAGCTCCTAAACAATATCCTAAATCTCATTATCTGGATTCTCTAAGCAAGGGAAAAAATCTCACAATAGGTCCAAAAACTTTCTTGGAGAAATCTATGGAAAATACTAGCATATATATAAATTCAAAGAGTATAAAGAAATATATGAAAATATAAAGAAAGATGTGGGAAAATGTTTAAAAATAAAAAATTGTTGATGTTGCGATAAATCAGTGATATTTTGAAACTAACATTTCTTACAGATATTTAACCATCTTTTAAAAATACCATGATGGGATCACAAGTTTTTCACCGCATGGCAGATACTTGTAACTATGCTCCTTAATTGGTGAAAGTGTCTTTTTGTGTTTGATGGGAAAAGGTTTCCATGGAATTCATTTTCCGTGAAACCCGGCATGCATCAGGTTTCTTTTTCAAGTTGAAGAGATATCACGAGTTCAAAACCCTGGGTGCGTGTTCCTCACCGAGTCTGTGTATACCCCCTAGTGGGCAAGGGGACCTGGGGTTTTTACACCAATGAGCTCGCGAATTAGTTAGGTGACTTTCCCTCATGATGAAAAAAAAAAGAATGCCAGGAGGAGTTATAAGGTTAGGTTTGGGCATTCTATAACCAGATGAATTTGAAATTAGTCCAGCTTCAGCTTGTAGCCATGTTTGGATGGATTAGTTTTGAATTCATCTGGTAATAAATGTTTCAGGGTCATGTTTGCTTGGTGAATGACTGGATTGCTGAGCACTGAGCGTTTGCAGGTCGAAGGAGTGCAAAGAATGTGGTTGTCATGGCTACCGGAGAGTCGCCTGCCGAAGCCGGGACCGATATTTCAGCCATCGCCAAACCAATCCAGGAAGCAGTAAGTCTTAATTATACTCTGTTTTCTTTCTTTTTCTGTTTACATTGTGAGAATGAACTAACTAATCCGTTTCGAGCACAGTGGGACAAAATTGAAGACAAGTATGCGGTCGCGTCTGTCGCATTGGCCGGACTGGTTGCACTTTATGGATCGACTGGATTGATATCTGTGAGTAAACTAAAATGCAGTACAAGATAGATTCTTCTCTTCTATGTTATTTTTCCTATATAGTTCTGGCTTCTATCAGGTACTATGACAATGGATCATAGAATTGATGCCTACAAATAAAGTTCAAGTGCAAAATTGGCCAAAAAAATGAATTAATCTGTGAATATCAAATGAGTTTATACTGGGAAATTTCAGATAAGAATAAGTGAAAGCAGAGAGCTTCAGATGTTAATACATGAATGGTTCTGTGGGCAGGCAATTGACAGGCTACCTCTGGTGCCAGGGGTTCTTGAGCTTGTAGGAATCGGCTACACCGGGGTGAGTTTCTCTTTGGCTTTCTTTTTCTTTATTGAGGGCACTGTACCATGTCAACGAGAGCAAGTTCAAAAACTCAACATTTCTGGTAAGCTTAAGTTCCTGCTTAAGATGCCCACAGGGACTTGGCACACCTGGCTAGGTGGGTCAGGCTTATGGCGCTCAAATTGAGGGATTGTGACATCGATTCCCAAAGTGTGCATTCTTTGGAGCAAGGTCGAAGCTAACGAGAACCTGTGGTGTAAGCAAACAGGAAACTATCCCTGGTCAGCATGGGGAGGGAGGATCAGGTGCAATGTGATTGCATATTTTTAGCGTGCTGCTGCACCTGATCACCCTCCATGTTTTGGGATACAGCCTGTCAGTTGTAGGGCTCAAGCAATGACGGAGGGTGATCAGGTGCAGCAGCAAACTGAAAGTGTGCAATTACATTTCACCTGATATCCTCCAGCATTGGGGTAGTACTCATGGAGGGAAGATCAGTTACAATGTGATTGCACATTTTTGTTGTGCAGCTGCACCTAATCACCCTCCATTTGCTGTTGGGCCCCACATCTGACAGGCTGTATCCCACAACATGGAGGGTGATCAGGTGCAGCAGCACTCTAAAAGTGTGCAATCACATTGCACCTGATCCTCCCTTTACTCATGGAGTTTTATACCATGGACATTGAAATAAGGCCATCGTCAATGTGGCACGCCTGAATCATAAAGGTGGTTTCTTCTCGTTATTAAGAAATAAAGAAGTAATGCCCTGACTGAGACATGCATGCTATTGCTAAAAGTGCATTTATGCACTATAATGGAGAGGATATCTAGTGATCAGACCAAGTCCATTGCAAGGTACTTGGTTCAATCACTGGATGTCATATCCATTCGCTGGGGAGGTGGGTTCCGTGAATGGATGCATCAAGCCTTAAACTACATGGGGTCCCTTTTGCGACTCCTATTTCTCTGTTCATGTCTACTTAGAGCTACAACTTCAGTCTCCTTCATGTCACCTCTAACTGTCTCCTTCCAAGTATTCAGTGGTCTTCCTCTTTTCTATTTTTTTTCTTTTACTAGTTCAGTGATTTTCCTCTTTTACTGGATCTGCCCTCAGCGTAATGTCACAGTTATATCCTTTCATCTTTATGATCTTTGTCATCTCTGCAGTGGTTTGTTTATCAAAACCTCGTCTTCAAACCGGACAGGTAATCCCATCTCTCTCTCTCTCTCTCTCTCTCTCTCTCTCTCTCTCTCTCTCTCTCTCTCTCTCTCTCTCTCTCTCTAACAAGATGGCTTTCAGGGAGGCATTGCTTCAGAAGATCAGTGACAGCTACAATGAGATAGCAGGCAGCAATTGAAGGATCCCATGGTCACCATCACAAGCAAAGGGCATTTCGGTCGAAAGTTGCAAGGTTGTGAGATTGAAGTGTGAAACTTAAAAGGATGATGGATTAGATTTTACCTCGGCAGATTGTTTCCGCAACTTCTTCACATTAATCTTCTTATGCAACAAAGAGTATAAGAGCTCTGTCATCTTCCTCTCTGATTTCATGTTCTCTGTTATTGGATCTACTGTAAAACTTCTATCCCACCAACATCTTTTAGTCGAAAATGGTGAAAGCATGTGATGACTTAAATTTAAAAAACAGTGGCAGACCATTATGTTAAACCACATGATAAACACTCTATGAAGCATGTGATGAATTCAATTCCAAAAGCAGTGGCAAATCATGCTATTCCTTTTGGATTTATAACCCCCGAAGAAACCACACAGGGCACGAAGACCTGGTTGTGCTGGCTCAGCCAGCCATACCTATAGTCGTCGTGCTGGTAGCGTAAAACTCCAAAGATATGACCCCTGCCCCCAGAGCCTATGCTACGGGAAGGTGTTGTGTGTTCTCTCCCGAAGACGCACTACAGGGCATGTTCGGGCTCGTATTCTCGTGTGTGTTGGCATCACTTAGCATCGAAGTCTAGTGCGGTTGCAAAGACTTAAGTACTCTTTCCTGCTATTTTCGCCATGAAACGACGGTTCAAGAAAAAGACAAAAATATCCTTCATTCAAAAAAGGGAAACATTAGTTCGAGAAAAGGACAAAAATGTCCTTCATCCATAAAGTCGAGGATGATGTTAACTCTTCAAAGTCCAAATGTTCTGTTTTCGCCCTAAGCAGTAAACTTTTGCACCATCTGCTGTAACAGAAGCTCACTTTGACGACACACCCTTTATCGTCGTCTACTTTCATCGGAGCAGCCTTTATCATCATCTCGAGTTCAGGTTTCTACCTTGGTTTTTAGCTTGTGTTACAACACATCGCCGCCTTCTCGTTCCTGCCTTGTGTTATAAAATATTTTCAGGTTCATTCCTACCTCGTGGAGACAACTATAAATCGATCGACTGGTTCGATCATTGGTGGAAGTCATAGAGGCATTTGTCGGCCATCTCTTTTACAGTCTTCTCTTCTTTTTCATTTTCGTTGTCGTTAGAATATATCGTTCATATAGACAAAGCTCGTCAACGTAAATCTCGATTGTGTGATGGATTTAGATGGGGTGTGATTGGATTGGGTTGGTTATAAGACCCATTTAGCTCTGATAAAATCCAAACCCAATCTACATCCTAAACCCTAAAACCCAAAATCCTAAACCCTAACCCCTAACCCCTAAACCCAAAACCCTAATCCCTACAACATAAAACCCAAAAACCTAAACCCTAAACTCAAAAACCCTAAACCTAAACCTAAACCCTAAACCCTAAACCCTACAACATAAACCCAAAAAACCTAAACCCTAAACCTTAAACCCTAAAACCTAAACCCTAAACCCTAAACCTTAAACCCCAATTCATACAACATAAAACCCAAAAACCTAAATCCTATACCCTAAACCCTTAACCCTAAACCCTAAAACCTAAACCCTAAACCCCTAAAACCCTAAACCCTATAACATAAAACCCAAAAACCTAAATCCTATACCCTAAATCCTAAACACCTAAACCCTAAACCCTAAACCTGAAACCCTAAACCCAAAACCCTAAGACATACAATATCGATATGTCTTTGTTTGTCTATGTGAACGATATTGATATATAATATAGCGATTTACTCATTGATTTCAATTATTACTGCGACAACGATATATCTTTCTTTGTATTTATGAACGATAACGATATGTAATATTGCGATTTACTCATATTAGTTTACAACTATTATTAAAATATTGTGAACGAAACAGTAAAATCGATTTGCAACTGTTACTTAAATCGGTCTTAAGTTGTAAATCGATTTGTATTTATGAAGTTACCACGATTTGTATTTACTAAGTCTAAACATTGTGTCGGTTTGTGTGCACGTGCATAAAGCCCGAGTATCAAGCAAATTGCTATAGCAAGTATCGTTATAGTGAAATCGATTTACTACTAAGTCACAATTTGTAGTTTACTAAGTCTAAACATCGTGTTGATTTGTTTATTATTTTTCTTTTCGCCTTTTATGAATCAGTCATTGTGTAAATCGCGATAGGACATATCCTTCACATAGACATAGCTCAGAAAAGAAAATCGATGTAGGAAAAATATTATTATATTATGAAACTTAAAGAATTATGGTTCTAAGTTGAATTATGGTTTTCGTTGTGTCAATTTGTGTACACGTGCGTAAAACCCTATTCTATGTAAAACCCTACTCGACCCGACCCAATCCGACTCGTTGTCAAGGTCTAAAACTCTAATCTATTTAACCTCTCTTCCTCTTTTCTGCAGCAGCGCAACTTCTTCTTCTTCTTTTTTTTTCTCCTCTGCCTTCGTCTTTTTTTTCTTCTTCTCCTTCTTCTTCTCCTTCTTCTTCTTTCTATTTTTCTTTCTTCTTTGTTCTTTTGTGTTCCTTCTATATGTGCTTGATAGATGGGGTTTGATACTGATAACATAGTTGTTTCACGCTGTGAGGAAAGATCTGTATAATCTTCGATGATGATTATGGTGGTTATCTTTTGTATATACATTAATATATTCATAACACATACGACTCTGACATATTTGTCGTGAAGTATATCAATGCTTACGCAGAATATAATGACCATAATCATCTTCAATCGTTGCCGACATACCGGAGCAAGCACAGATATTCTGCATGATAGACAGAGGGCGATGTTGATGTTCATCTATTTGATCTATTCCTACTGTCGAACCCTCCATTATTCGCAAACCATACTTCATGGTTGGAAAAATATCTGCCTAATCTTCGATATACTTCATGACAAATATGCTACAGTGGGCTGTCATTACTAATGAGCTCATTTTCCTAGAGAGGATGTATCCTCAGTTGCACATAGAATCGCTTTGCAGTAGAAAATAAACTCGACGATGAACAATATAGATGTTTTGGTAATCTCTTCTGTAAAATTGGGAGTCTCTAAAAGATAGATATGCATTTGACGGAAATGTCCTCCTATAAATAGCTTTTCACATTCCCGAACCTGGATTGCATTAGAAGCACATCACTATTTGGATGTGGGTTTCATACTGGTGATGATATATGTTTTCTTTGATGATGATAGTCATGTATTGTATCTAAGCCAAACCATTGGTCATGATGTATCGTTGAAGTTACCTCAATTTATACTTTACTAAGTCTAAACATCGTGTCAATTTGTTTATTGTTTTTCTTTTCTATCTTGTATGAATCAGTCATTGTGTAAATCATGATAGGACATATCATTCATATAGACATAGCTCATAAAAGCAAATCGTAATAGGAAAAATATTATTATATTATAAAACTTAAAGAATTATGGTTCTAAGTCATTTATATTTATCAAGTTACCTAGATTCATACTTCACCAATAAATAGCGTGTCGATTTATTTTTTCTTTCTACTTTTCGTCTTTTATCAGTCGTTGTGTAAATTGTGATAAGATAAATACTTGTACATATACTGTATCTGATTCGTTATACCAGATATTGTCCCATAGCGATTTACACAATGACGTTTGTATCGTTAAAGTTAACTCGATTTGTTCTTTACTAAGTCTAAACATCATATTGATTTGTTTATTTTTCTTTTCTGTCATTTATGAATCAATCATTGTGTAAATCATGATGAAAAGTATTGTTTGCTTAGACAAAGCTTGTAAAGGCAAATCACAATAGGATATTCAAACGGATTTGGTTCGATTATTTGATAGGTTTTGCTGGGATGGCTATACAGATCGTGATGGAACACCTTCTATAAAAAACAAGCCGCAATCTCTTATAGAATTGGTTGCAAGGCAATCGGCATCAAGAAAATCGCGATAGTACGTAGTCTTTATATGTACAAATCATGTCAACCTTTTATCAATGTTTATATAAATCGCAATATGAAGACAGCTCGTAGAAGCAATTCCTAAATTGTGCAGTACACAACACTTTCTTCGATTTTTTTTATGAAGGCCGAACATTACAACGATTTGTTCGGTGGAACTTATGTGTTACGTTTATTAAAAAAAGAATGATACATTTATATAATGTCACTTTACAAAAAAGAATTATAGAATTACAACAAATAAATATCGGGATAAAAAATTTATATAATGTTTATTCAGTGGCACTTGACGACTCAGATGGACTATGACATACACATTGTCTCTTTCTTTTTCTTGGTGGAGTCTCTTTCCTCGGTGGCCTCTTGGTTTCCTTGATCTTATTATAAACACTAGTTATTATCTCTACCAGTGTATCATATTGTGACTGCATTTGTCTCTCCAAATTCCTCACTTGCTTCTGTAACTCCTTATTCTCTCTCTCCAACATCTCAAACCTTGTGGCGAAGACTACCTTCTTTTTTGTGAGTTATGTTCGCTCCTCATCGTGTACTGCAACTGAGGGAATCATTGTTGTAGCTGGAGGAACATGATGACCGTATTTTCTATGCTGGGAGATGACATGATGGGGGACAGGAGGGATGCATGGGTTTTTAACATTTTCACGTTGCTTATTCTCAATCTCTAGATTTTGATGCATGGGTTCTCAATATTTTTTGAAATAGTTAGGGTCATATTGTTGTTTTTTATAATCATACAATATGGCATGAACTTCCAGCTATCCAGTTGTTCCCTGAAGTGTTCGTGTGAATTCACGTTCCTGGCCCCACTACTTTTCATCTTTCTTCTCACTTCCACTGGCTACTTTGGGGTAGACTGTCCCAAGCCAGCTTGTAGGAGAACTCGACTACCATGCTGCAACTTGGCTTCATAATTGCTAAACAGCCAAATATCGCAGTCAGACAATCTCGCAGCCTAAGCAACAATCTCTTGGTCATCGTCATCCCCATCTTCATACAATCTCCACACAACCTGTACATTGGAGATTATGATTTAGGTATAGACATAATTGATTTACAATAACAAATGCTAAATGCTAAATGCTAAAATGATAATGCTTTGTACTAACGAAAAAATAATCCAGCAACGATCATTACTTAAGAAAGCTAACGATTACAATGATTTATACGCGATAACGATTTGTACTAAAGAATACAAATCCTGCAAGCGATCATTACTTAAGAATGCTAACGATTACAATGATTTACACTAATGAAAGTTAAATACTACAATGATAACGATTTGTACTAAAGAATACAAAATCCTGCAGTGATCATTACTTAAGAATGTTAAACATTAGAACAATTTGTACTAAAGAAGCAAAAAATCCTGCAGCAATAATTACTTAAGAATGCTAAACATTTCAATGATTTATACTAAGGAATGATAAATATTAAAATGATTATAAACGATTTTAAACTATTTACCTTATTTAATTATAGACCATATAAAATGAACTTAGCATTATCTTGTTTTATATTTATTCTATACCATTGGTCGATCTTTGGAAAACCATAATCGCAGGGCCACACTTAGGACGCAAGGCGATAATATCCTCCCACAATTAGTCCTACAAAATCATATATATTAGTAAGACTATAACCTTAAACTATCTTAGTCTACAACTACATAATATGTAATAAACAATTACCTAGACAAATGGCTAAAACCCTGCGATGGTTTTTGTACCATTACTCGCACAATAAAGTTGATTGTATAAGTGTACAAGTATAGAAACACCCCATGCATAGTTGTTGACTTTATCTAAGCCTTCCAAGAATTGCAACTATAGGTAACTTATTCTCGAACCAGACAAATCAGAAAATAAAGTAAGTCCAAAACAATAAAGAAAGAATTCGTGCAATTCTTGGTCAGTTCTTTCAGATGCACATGTAGCGGACCGACCTTCCCATTTATTATGAAAAGAATAAACTTTCATCGATATGGAATTGCTTCCACCGTAAATATATTGCCTTCAGTCCTCCATCGACATTCCTAGAAGGGTCATACACTTGTCCCTTGCAGTATAGTTTGAATCTCGTAATAGGACAACACTTTCATGACACTTAAGGCCCGTAATTCGTGTCACATCTTTTAGGGTCATGGTGATCTCAAAAGAATCAAACTGGAATGTGTTCATCTTATTATTCTACTTATTTACTAGGTGGGTCATGGTGTTCCAGCATGTTTCAAAAGAATGTTGGTCCAGAAGGTTGCCGAAGTACATATTTTGTAATCGATCCTTCTGATATTCACTAAAATGTCTATACCATGATAAAACTACAGGCCACTGCCACCGCCCTCTGAGCTTTTCACCTGGTGCTTTACTTCTCTTGTGACCTCTCTGTAACAAAAAATAGTATATTACTCTTATCAAATCAAAATTAATCTCATTTATACTTCTACACGTCGTTGCACACAGTAATCCCTATAAATAATAATCATTGCACACTCGTTATACATAGTAATCGCTATCACAGTAATCGCTATACATAATCATACCTATAACAATAAAACGTTCATAGTAATCGATATCATAGTAATCGCTATCACAGTAAATCGTTCACCATAATCGCTATCACAGTAATCACTATATATAATAATCACTATCACATTAATCGCTATACATAGTAATCGCTATCATAGTAAACCGTTTACCGTAATCACTATCACATTAATCGCTAGACATAGTAATAACTATCACAGTAAATCGTGACAGACAAGATTGATTTACATACCTTGGTCACAATTTTCTCCTCTTCATCCCCTCCCTCCATCGCCTACATTTCTTCTTCCTTCCTTTGCTCCTTCGGCTCCCTTCTCTGCTTTTCAATTTCTGCCTTTCTTTCCATTTTCTTCTCTTCCTCATCTTACTTTTTTCCTTTCCTTTTTCTTTCCTTTTTCTTTCTCTTCCTCCTCCTACTTCTTCCTTTCCTTCTCTGCCTTCTTCTGCTTTTTTTTTCTTTCCTTCTCTTCCTCCTCCTACTTTTTCCTTTCTCTTTTCATATCTTCCTCATCCTCCTTCTCCCTTTTTTGCCTTTTCTTCTCTTCATCGTCCTCATTCTCCTTCCTTTACCTTTCCTTCTCTTCCTTATCCTTCTTCTCCTTCTTCTTCAATTGTCTTTCCTTCTCTTCCTTCTCCTCCTTTTTTTTTTGCCTTTCTCTCTCCTCCTCCTCCTTCCTTTGCCTTTTCCTCTCTTCCTCCTCCTCCTTCTTTCTTTGCTTTTTCCTCTCTTCCTCCTTCCTTTGCCTTTTCCTCTCTCTCTTTCCTCCTCATCATTCATTTGCCTTTGCTTTTCATTCTCCTTCACCTTCTTCCTTTGCCTTTCTCTCTCCTCCTCCTTCTTCTTCTTCATCTTTAGTTCTTCTCCATGCTTCCTTTGCTCTTCAGCCTTAATATATGATGAATAATCATTCACATAATACAATTCTAACGCTTTGTCCCTTTCTTTATCATTCTCAGTCTTCATTATATTTTGGTACCTTTCATAACGCTCATATAGATGGGACTGGCAGATCATTTTAGTAACTCTCATGAAATCAAATGGTAGAGGATTTCTTGTCTGACGAGCTTTAGACATTGCTAATATGCACAACACATAAATTTAACCACATCATTATATGTTACAACCGCCTCCCCAAGTATATAATATTACAAATTATATAATTCAGTAAAATAATCATCAACATTACAAATCATCGCAATATTTGGCTTCATAAGTAAACATCATTGTAAGATTTAGCAAACTTAAGTACAAATCGATATAACTTCATAAATACACATCGCTACTGCTTTAAATGTATAAATCATTGTTGCTTCAAACTTACAAATCATTATAGAAATTGCAACTTTCATAAGTACATATCGTTGTAATGTTTGGGCTTCATATGTAAACATTGTTGTATGATTTATCAAACTTAAGTACAAATCGTGATAATTTTATTAAATCATTACTGTTTCAAACGTATAAATCATTGTTGCTTCATAAGAATAATTAGTGCTAACTATTGTTCAATGCCTACAAGGTATATAGGTTCAAATCGATTTGTTTCACTATAAAAATAGGTGTTATTTAACATAAATAGTAAAACCAGTTATAAGATTTAGCATTCAGATTTATAAATCGATTTGTTTGCATAACGAAACCTTACACGAAACTCATTGAAACAATACGAGTTTTGGTAATCCGATAGTGGAGGAGAAACACTCAGAAGGTAGACGCAGTCGATGGTGGCAACGTTGTTGCCACTACAAGAAAAACGCTAAGTATCGACAGAACTTTACGACAGAAAAAATTCATCGCAAAGTTGTGACGGATTAGCGAGCAAAAACCAGTCGTCGCAAACATGTTAAATATTTACGAAAGTAGTGACGAAAAGTTTCTGTTGCCGAATCCGTCGCTAAGTAGCGACAGATTAGCAACGAAAATAGTTTTGTCGCTACTTAGCGGTGGATATTGCGACAAAAATATTCTGTCACTAAATGTCTATGTGCTTAGCGACGGAAATATGTCTATCGCTAATTGTCAATTTTAAGTACCCTAGGGCACAAAATCAATTTTTTTACTGGTGTCGCGCCGCTCTCTCTCTCTCTCTCTCTCTGACTCACACTGCATCGAGTTTCTTCTCTCCAGTAACCCTCTCTTCGGCTACCGATGACCCTCTCTCCGGCTACCGATGACCCTCTCTCCGACAACCCTCTCTCCAGCAACCCTCTCTCCGACAACCCTCTCTTCGGCTACCCTCTCTTTGCCATCCCTCTCTCCTGGTTTCGGTCGGCTGCTTTTGGCTCCGACTTTTGAAATCTGGCCACCCTCTCTCTGGCAACCCTCTCTCCGGCATCCCTCTCTCTGGCATCCCTCTCTACGGGTTTCAGTTGGCTGCTTTTGCCTCCGACTTCTAAAATTGTGGTATGGACTCTAGGATTTGGCTCATCTAAATTTTGTGGATTTAGATATGTTTGTTGATGTTGCATTGCATTTTGTTAATCGTATAGATCTTGTGTTCTTCCCTCTCACTTTTCTGGAATTGTAGCTTGTCATTTACTACCTACATTTTCTAAATCGTATAGGTTTCTTTCATATAAATGCATCTTTTATGTGAGAGATTTCATTGTGGCTGGCCCCAATCAACTTAGTTTTCTTTAAAATTAATCTTATTTTAGGGATTTTGTGTGTTTATTCATGCTATTTGCTCTCCTTCATGTGAATGCTCGTGAATGTAGGATTTTAGAAATTTTTGTGTAGGATTTAACAAAGTATTTTAAAGTTTTTTTAGGTTTTTTTTTTATTCATGTTATTTGATTTCTTCCATGTAAATGCATGTTATTGCAAGATATTTAATTGTGATGACACAAATTTCTAGGAGTTTTGTATAGCTAAGCTCATTGAGTATAATGTTCGGTTTGGGGATCCTGAATGCCAAGTAAATGCTGATGCAACCTGTTTTTCTTTTTCCCTTACGGGCATGCAGAAAATCTGATTGACGATGTCATATGCAAAACTTTTACCTAGTGCCAATCAAAATAGTTTTTTCTTGTTCTCTTCATCATACTTACTCCTGATCCATATCATCATCATCATCAAAGCCTTCCCATCCACATGGGATGGGCATCTAAGTGTGTCTAGCCAAGGATATATGTTTGTGTATATGGTCTAATAAGACAAGATTTAAGCATAAAATATATTTTATTTAATTCTCTATGCCCAAAAAAGGATAAATGCTATGTTTAATTCTCTTTGCCCACTTTTTTTACTTTTCTTTTTATCTTTAAATTTGGTTATTTATATGATTTTAAGTTATTTTTGCATTTTCATTAACTTATGTTATTTGTTTCTTGTAATTTGATTTTATGTGAAATAGCTTATTTCAATATGATTGTGTGCTTCTCCTATACTGAAACTCATGATCGTTCTCTTTTGATCAGATTTGAATCCGGAGTCGGCCCACCTCCCCCTCTTTTCCTCTCGTGTTTCGGACATCCCCGACGCCTTACCCCGATCTTCGGCGACCTCGCTGGTATGTTGTTCAGGTAATTGCGCGATGCTTAGTGCTAAGCATCGCATGTGGCTAAAAATGGAGTTTGGAGATCATGCTGAGCATGATTTTAATGTATGAGAATAGAAGTATTCTTATTTTTGGAGTACGGATTTCATGCTAGGCATGGTAGTAGTTAGCGTGATATTGAAGTGTGTTTGCTACAGGTACATGTTTGACATTTTTTAAATATAAATGATTTTGATGTATTGCAATGTTAAATGCGATTGTATCTATGCTTGCATGTAGTTACTTTCAATTTGATTATGACTTTCATGTGAAATTGTATAATGAAAGCATGCTTGAAATGAATGTATCATGTTATGAATAGTTTGCACATGAAATATTAAGTTATCAATGCATGCATTATAATTCTTGTGATTGTATGACATCATATATTGCATGATAAATTTGATGTTTTCTTCATCATATCATTTTGATGGTTCTCTTTTAACTGGTTAGGATAATATTCGTAACATCATACAACAAAATGACTGCAAACCGTGAATGGATGTACCGTAGGATAGTTGACAATGAGTTATCGCATGAATATTTGAATGGTGTTGAAAGTTTTATTGAATTTGCAACGGCAAGTGTCAGTACAGTGGATCCCACAGGTCGGATTAGGTGTCTTTGCAAGATTTATAAGAATAATCGATTTGTAGAACCTCATGGCGTTAGACATCACCTATACAGGAAGGGTTTTGTGAGTGATTATCAGAATTGGATGTTTCATGGAGAAGGATTTAGAAATAATTTTGATGCACGGGTGAATGTGGAGCACGATAATCCATATATGGATTTGATATTTGATGTCGCAATCCAAATTATACCCTAAGTATGATCAGTTACAGGAAGACAAGTTAATTGATGAGAGTGATTACTATCAATCAAATGATATCTATGACTTCTCTTATGGTCACGATGTTGCGCATGATATGCATATCATATCTCCATTGGTCGATGAAACATTCATAGAAGAATGTGATCCAAATGATATACCAAGTGGATGGGCAAACAATGAAGAAGAAGATGAAGAAGAAAAAGATGAAGAAGAAGAATATGACAGATGCACAAGTGATGAGGAAGAATTCTCAAGCTAGTGAGCAAAATCATGTAATACAAACATCTATTTAAATGTATTGCAATACTTGATGTGAATGATTTAAAATTATTTGAATGTATTGTAATACTTGATGTGATTGATTTGAATGTATTGCAATACTTGATGTGAATGATTTGAATGTATTGTAATGATGTGAATGATTTGAATGTATTGCAATACTTGATGTAAATGATTTGAATGTATTGCAATACTTGATGTGAATGATTTGAATGTATTGCAATGATTTGAATGATTTAAATGTATTGCAATACTTGATGTGAATGATTTAAATTATTTGAATGTATTGCAATACTTGATGTGAATGATTTGAATGTATTGCAATACTTGATGTGAATGATTTGAATGTATTGCAATGATGTGAATGATTTGCAGGTATTCTAATGATTTGAATGATTTGAATGTATTGCAATACTTGATTTGAATTATTTGAATGTATTGAAATATATTGCATTGATGTGAATGATTTGAAACAATTTGAATATATTGCATGGCATTTTTTATTTATTAGAATATGGTTCGTGGAGCTTACAGTGGTCGTTCATCTAGTAGTAGTCAGGCTCAGACTTCATCTTCACGGGCTCCTTTGATAGGTATATCATTTAACTAATTGAATGCTTGATTAGTTGAAATGCGCATTCTGAGAATTTCTAACGTATTTTTTTACAGATGATGTTTCGTCTGTACATGACCCACTTACACCAGTTGATCATACAAGTCAGGAGCCAACACATGATGCAACGTCTTCTCAGTCTGGCACAAGAAGACTCATACAAATAGTGTATATCGATAATCGACCGTAAGTATTTCATTTTCACTTATTGCATATCTTATAAATATTATATATTGATATTTATTGTGTATCAATCCATGTGCAGCACGAGGTTTGAGCCACAAGAAGTAGTACGCAATATTAGGAATTCACTTCTTCAACATCTACCAGCACCGGTCACTCAATGGAAAGAGTATTCAAAAGAGGTGATAGACAGATTGTGATCCTCATTCACGGTATACAGTTGTTTGTCATAGTTAATGTGTTTCATATTTAATTTTTTGTTATAATCATGTCTACTAACTTTTTGAAAATATATATAGGCTTCGAATCGCTTCGCGACTACGATGGAGGAACATGATGCAAGGAAGGTGTGGCAGAAGGTAGCCAATCGATTTGCAGACATGTTGCACAATATGAAGACTGCAGCAAAAAAAATATCTGGCAAAATAGATGATCCACTACAGTGGAAGGGCCATGGCCCTATTACTATCAAGAGAGATTATTGGGAGGGAATGTGCGACAAGTGGGCGGGAGATGTATTACGAAATCGCTCAGCAAAAGCTGCATAAAATCGAGCAAAAATGCCTGAAGCCCATCTACACACAGGTGGATTTAAGACTTTTGGGAGCCACATAAAGAAAATGGTAACTCATCAATATATATTGACAATTTTATCAGTATTGTTGCAAACTTGTTAACTAAATCTTTTATCATTTCACTTCTCAGGAAGTAGAAAAATGAGGCAGTGTGTCATACAAGGATGTGTTTGTTGAAACACATAAACGTAAGACCATGAGAGAGTTTGTATCAGAGAAGGCGAGAACGACAACGGTATGTATTTATTGTATTAATAATCATTGTAATATACAAGTTATCATAAATATTGTAATTATTAATTATTAATGCATATTGTAAACATTATTTTGTAGAAGGCATATGAGCAACAAATGGTAGAGCGATATGGCGATGACTCTACTCAGCATCCATCATTTGATCCTGCAGCATGGGTGACTGCAGCAGGTGAACCCAAAAAGGGTCGTGTGTTCAGATTTGAGAGTAATATGAACACCTCATCAGTCGTTGCTTCCTCCAGTCACGGCTCACAGACTTTACCCATCAACATCAGCTCCAAGCATCCTATTTTTTCCAGTGATGATGTACGTCATATCGTTAAGGACATAATGCTTGACTACTTCCATGAAACAATTGTTGACGTTCTCCGAGATGAGTTCAACAGTTTTTTGCAAAACATGGGAACTTCGATTGCAAGTGCCTCTTAGGTATGAAAGTTTCATGTGATATATTGCATGTCGTTAGATTTCATATAACTTTGATTGCCTTAACTTAGGTGCATTGGATATAATTTATTTCAGTATATTTTGTTTATCAATACTGACCTTTTATATAATATTTCAGTATAATATTTTTACTGTCTTTGAACACATATGAGCACGATAGAATCACATATACAATTTTTTTACTCCCTTAGAACACATATAAGCATGATAGAATCACAAAAACAGTTTTTTTTAGTGCCTTTAGAATACATATGAGCATGATTGAATCACATATAAAGTTTTTTAACTGCCTTAGAACACATATGAGCATGGTAGAATCACATATACATTTTTTTTTACTGCTTTAGAGCACATATGAGCATGATAAAATCACATATACATTTTTTTGACTGCCTTAGAGCACATATGAGTATGATAAAATCACATATACAATTTTTTTTACTACCTTAGAGCACATATGAGTATGATAAAATCACATATACAGTTTTTTTTACTACCTTAGAGCACATATGAGCATGATATAATCACATATACAGTTTTTTTACTGCCTTAGAACACATATGAGCATAATAGAATCACATATACAATTTTTTTACTGCCTTAGAACGCATATGAGTATAATAGAATCACATATAGAGTATAATTTGTTTCAATATATTTTGTTTATCAATATTGACCTTTCTTTTCTTGTGTAGGTTGCTGGTGATAATTAGCGTAGTGGAGCTGAAGGGACAGATCAAGACAATGAACAAGAGGACGCACAAAATCTTGACGATGATTAGATTCATGTGTTGAATTTGTTCTACCTTCTTTTTGTTTCAAAAATATAAATGTTAAATTGTAAATAATTAGAACTTGTGAATTTTACACTGGATCGATTAATTGTTTTAGTTTCCTTTTTTATGTATTTTGATATGTACTTTATTTTTTATTCATAGGAAATATAATTTGTATAGAAAATATAAATTGTAGCACGAGAAATTTTTTCTCGATATTTAATTTTCAAATATTTTTTTTTAAAATTTTTTCCTTGTTTGCGATGGATTAGCAACGGATATATCCATTGCTAATTACTATTAATGTTGAATTTAGCAACGGATTAGCAACGACTGCAAATCCGTCGCAAAACCGAAGTCGATACACAATAATGATGACCTTGTAATGGATGTTGCATTCGTTATTTTGTCGCAACTTAGCGACGGAACTAGCGACAGATATTTTTTGACACTACTTAGCGACGAAATGGGCGACAAATATATTCTGTCGCTAATTAGCGTCGAAAAATTTGTGATGAAAGTTATCCGTCACTAAGTTGTTTAGCGACGACCTAAACTCGTCGCTAATCCATAGGATTCTTGTAGTGTGCCACTGTGCAGACAATGGCAAAAGATGCTTCGGCGACAGCAGATGACGGCAAATGGTGCTCTAGAGGTAGCAGACGAAGGCAAAGGGTTCTCCGACGGCAACAGATGACGACAAAGGGTGCTCTAGTGGAAGCAGACGACAACAAAGGAGGGTCCAGTGGCAGCAAACGATGGCAAAGGGTGAGTCATCAAAGGGAGCTCATGTTACAGCAGATGGTGAAAAAGTTTACTGCTTAGGGCGAAAATGGGATGTTTGGACTTTGAAGAGTTAACATCATTCTCGAACCGGCATTTCCTTTTTCTAGATGGAGGATCTTGAACCGTCATTTTCTTTTTTTGAATGGAGGATATTTTTATCCTTTTCTTGAACTATCGTTTCATGGCAGGAAAGGGTACTTAAGTCTTTGCAACCGCACCGGACTTCAATGCTAAGTGATGTCGACACATACAGAGATATGAGCCCCATGTGGTGCTCATTCGGACCGCCGAACATGCACTGTAGCAAACAGTGCATCTTCGGGGGGGGGGGGGGGGGGGACATATAACCTACACCGCTATACTAGGTGTTGGCTTGCACAAAAGGGCAACGCACATGAGAATTGAAGCTGAACTGCCCGTTTAACAGCCAATGCCCAACCCCACTACGCCAACCCCCCTTAGGGCAGAGCAATCAAAGACTTGGTCGAGCTGGACTTTACCTTCCAGGGAGCCTCTTGTTTCACCTTATAAAAGGAGGTGCCTACACGTGGATTTGAACTCCAGGTAGGGGGATATCTCCCTATCCACAAGCCTGAGGCCATGTGAGCAACCTCTTGAGATATGCCAGACCATGGCATTAAACCACATGATTAAACATAATGTTATATGTAATCATACAGCAAACGTTGGTTTTGCAACTCAGGTGCTGGTACCAGATCTGGGTTTGACAGGACTTAGCACAAGTGACACTATATCAAGCTCTTACAAGGATTAAGATAAACCAGACCCAGTCCATACTTGATAAAATAAATTTCATGTATTTTACTTTAAAAAACTATAACTTTGTACCATACCTTGATCCATATACTAACCAGACCCTATAGGTCCGACATGAATTATTAATCAAAGATCCTTCTTTATCATCAAATCCTGATCCTACCAGATCCAGTACAGGTTGGGATTGAGTCATGCCCGAATTGTTGAGACTCTACTCTTAGGTGTGTGTGTGTGTGGATGTGTATGTTTGTATGCGTGTACCGGGGGAGGTTGGTGTTAGAATGTTGCATGTACTTAAATTGGGTATGCCTATAAGGCTTCACTCATCTAATAGGGGGCGATGTGAATGTCACCAAGTTGATAGAACATCACGAGTTTGAAACCCATGGGAGGTATCCCTTGCTGCAAGGTAGGAGTTGGGTGTCCTCTCCTTTAGGCACAGAGGACCTCAAGGGTTTTACCAACTGGTCAGCCAAAACGCAGTCGGTTTGAGGATTTTCTATTGAGCTACTCCAAAACAATAAAAATAAAAATAAACTTAGCTTCAGTATCCGTGAGAGCATTATACTCATTTAATAGCCCCATTGATTTTCTATTGTATACTTTAAACAATTAGTAGGCATTTTTGATATTAAATAGTGATGTCTAGTCAAGTTTTCAAAGAAATAAGAAACCAAGAGGCCAAAATGCATGAAAAGTTATTAAAGAAAATTCTTTTGCATCAAACGATTAAGTCGGAAGTATTTTTCTTGCTAAACAAGCCATGGCAATCACATGTACAGAGTATGATCAATTAAATAATGCCTGCATTTTTTTTAATAGAGTCCAATCTTTCAAGGGTACCACAGTGTGGGCTGGGTGGTGGGGGGAAACTAGGTGACAAAATATGACCAAGAATCAGAAAGAAAAAAATAAAAAGACAATTTCAAGCTGACCCCTTCGTCTTAGGTTCAACTCCCACTGAGTGTGCAGGTGTCTTTGACTGGTGTGCTTGCTCCGAGGCAGGCGTCAACACATGGCACACTTTGATTGCGACTGCACCTGGCTGCCCTCCACCTTTCGCTGACAGTCTGTCAGTTGTGGGCCCAAAAGCAGATTGAGGGCAGCCAGGTGCAGAGGCACACTCAAAGTGTATGTGCCATGTGATGGCACCTGATCATGGCGCGCTCCTTAAGGGATTGAGCATTGGTGACCCCACCCAGAGGTTAATTACTTATGGGCAATGTCATCATTTTGTAAAAAAGGGTGATTTAACACAATAATTCTTAAATATTACATGCTCTTTTAAAAGCACCAGAATTTAAGGATCACATAGAGGAACCCATGTCTACCAACTCTTTTTTGTGATCCTCTGGTGTAATTTCTCAGGGTATTCTCCCCCCTCCACCTCTTGAGGAATTAATAGAGGGCTTATCACATTTTTATATAAATGGGTCCGGTTTGACCCAGACCCGACCTGTACCAAACCCTATATGGTCCCGGTTTGGTGATAAAATAAGAAGGTTCAAATAGAACTTGGGTCAGACCCGAAGGGTCCGATTAATATATAGAGCTGGGTATGGCTCGTGAACTTTCATACCATACCAGGTCTGACCCGAGTTCTGACTAAGATCGGAAATTTTTCAATTTGAAAATGATAAAAAAAATATAAATTTACAGGGTATGGTCTGGGTTGGTTCATGTAATCCTTATAGGATCCAGGTGTGGTTTCTCTTATGGTGGGTCCGATTGACCTGGATCTAGATTCCAGATCCATACCTGGTACCAGCATTTCAAATCATGTCTGGGTCTGGTTCTACCTAGGTCCGAACCAAACCTGAACCTTGACACCCTTGCAAAATATTATGTGTTTATCTTTTCTTTTCTTTTAAGATGGATATTTGTCACTATGCTTACACCAAGATCTGAGATGAATCCAAATAATTGGCATCTATGGGTGGTGTGGATGCCAACCAAGGACACATATGAGGTAAAAAACAAGAGGGTAGATATGGTGATAGGAGCAAGTTGCAGCCGTAGGAGTACCAAAATTATCTTCAAAGGGTTGGGTGCCCATGAGATAAAAATGCAACTCACTTATTGGCTGCCCATTAATATGGGCCTTATCTTACAAGGATACAAACCATCCTGAGATGGAATGCACCAATCAACTTGGTTTTCAAGAATCAAATAAGAAGATAAAATGAAATACTTTGGACAGACGGAAAATCAGATAATTTTTCTTCTGTTGTGAAAACCAATGTTGTCAGTATCCGTGTGTATCAGCCGGCAAAAAGGGAGAGGGTGTTGTGTGTTCTCCCCCGAAGACGCAGGGTTTGCTACAGTGCATGTTTGGGGGGCCGAATGAGCGTCATGTATATAAGTATGTATGGCTCGTATCCCCGTGTGTGTCGGCATCACTTAGCATCAGAGTCTGGTGTAGTTGCAAAGACTTAAGTACCCTTTTCTGCCATTCTCGCTATGAAACGACAGTTCGAGAAAAGAACAAAAATGTCCTCCATCCAAAAAATGGAGGATGATCATAACTCTTCGAAAAGTCCAAACATTTTGTTTTTGCCCTAAGCAGTAAACTCCTATGCTACCAACGGATCACCCTTTGATGACGCACCATCTGTTGTAACATGAGCTCCCTTTGACGATGCACCCTTTGCTGTCGTCTATTGTCGTCGAAGCACCCTTTGTCATCGTCTCGAGTCCAGGTTTTTGCCTTGGTTTTTAGCTTGTGTTACAACACATTGTCACCTTCTCGTTCTTGCCTTGTGTTACAAAACATTTCCGGGCTCGTTCCTACCTCGTGGAGATAACTATAAATCGATCGGCTGGTTCGATCATTAGTGGGCATCATAGGGCATTTGTCGGATATCTCTTTTTACAGTCTTCTCTTCTTCTTCGTTTTCGTTAGGCAGTATGAAAAAAAATATATGATGCACAAACATTCCAACAAGTGCCATTAATGTGTCGTGAGTATCTTTCCATGTCATCATGCTATTGTTGAAAAACATATGTCGTTGTGAGTGCCATTAAGGCATTGTTTTGTTATTGCAGGTGGATGTTGTCTTTTCGACGACTGGAAAATTAAAGATATTTATAAGATGTTGAGACTTGTTGACAAGAATGCTTGTTTACAGATGTGAGGAAGGGCCTCTACCCCATCCGGTATCGTCCATTCACTCAGTATATGCAATGTATCATAAATCGCGGTTGTAGTAACATACTACCAATTTGTGAGATATTATTTTGTTTGTTAATATCGATTTGTAAGCTATTATGCTAAATTTCTTTATCGATTGGTAATATATTATGCGATATGTATATCGATTTGTAAGATATTATGTGTTTTGTAGTATCAATTTGTAAGCTATTATGCTGAATTATCATATCAATTTGTAATATATTATGTGATATGTATATTGATTTGTAAGATATTATGTGTTTTCTAGAATCGAATTGTAAGATATTTGTAGAAAGAATTTTAAAATGTGTGCATGCGGAAATACATTATTGCGTGCTTGCGGTGGCGATTTTCGTATTCAAATTGCTGCTCATTTAGCGATTTCTATTGAAATTGCTTCACAGCGTCATAGATATAATTAAATCGTTGTCACGTGAATCGCTATCGTCAACACACATATACGATAATTTTTTTTTTATTGGCATGGTAAATAATAACTCGATGCATAGTATAAGCAAATAACAAATCATTGTTTTTTTATATTGTCATTCATTCAATTGTTTCTTTGACTTGCTTAACCTTATCGGTATCCGTTGTTATATGCATCTTGAATAAATCATAGTAAATGTATGCGCTGGCTAATGAAAATTAATATTTTGCTTATGACAGTGGTGAGCTTCTCATCTGGTTGCAGTGAAGATGATTTATCTCAATCATTGGAGAGTTATGGAGAAGTAAACATTTGTACTAATGACGCACCTGAAGAAGTGAATATGTGCACTAATGATGCACATGATAAGAAGGGTGCAAGCATTGGATTCACTCTTGACTTGAATGTTTCAGCAAAAGAAATGTATTCGATAATAAGGTAGACAATCATGATAGTACACTTGATAAAGGTGTAGGCACTAGGAATATACGTGATAGTACACTTGACTCTGTTCGCGTAGAAGGAATACAGTTTAATAATGAGGAAGTTGCATATAAATTTTACAATGATTATTCCTTAAAACTTGGCTTCAGTGTTATAAGGTATTCTTGGTCAAAAAATGCAAAGGGTGTCGTGGTGAAAAAGACATATGCTTGTTCTAAGAAAGGTTGGAAGAAGTCAAGTGGAAATCCAACAAGGAGCAAGCCAGATTTAAGATGTGGATGTCCAGCGAGAATGGTGTTAAGAAGACCTCTGAATGAGAAATATGTAGTTTATACTTTAATCAGTAATCATAACCATGAATTAGCAGCTTCATTTATGACTCCTATGTTAAGGTCACATCGTAAAGTAATTGAAGTGCATGCTGCAATTGCTGAAATAGTTGATAGCGCCAGCATTGCACCAAGGAAGACATACAATTTGTGCATGCATATAGATAGTGGTTGCGAGAATGTGTCGTTCACACCTATGGATCTAAGAAACCACTTGAAAAGAAAGAGGACATATAACATGAAGAATAGAGAAATATGTTCTTTGGTTGATTACTTACAGAAGAAATCAAGCATTGACCTTGGTTTCTTTAGTGCAATGCAACTGGATGAAGATGGATATGTTGTGAATATGTTTTGGGCAGATTCAAAGTCAATAGTAGATTACGAATGCTTCAATGATGTGCTTGTTTTTTATACGACAATGAAGATTAATACTGAATAGTGGTCATTTGCACAGTTTGTCAGAGTGAAGCATCACTCACAGAGTTGTATATTAGGCAATGTTTTTTTGTATGACCAAACCAAGGAAAACTTTGAGTGGTTGTTTAAAGTATTTACACAGTCAATGAATGGGAAGCAACCTGAAGTTGTACTTATAGATGGTGATCACGCAATTGCAGCTGGAGTGTCTCATGTATGGCCAGATGCACACCATCGTCCATGTTTGTGGCATATCTTTCAAAATACAGCAAAAAACATAGGACACATATTTAATCAGAAGACAGGGTTTGACAAAAAGTTTACAAGGTGTGTACTTGAGATCATAGACGAGGTCACCTTTATGTCTGATTGGGAGAAAATGATTTAAATGTTGTGTGGTTACAAAATTTATATGCAGAAAAAGAGAAGTGAACATTGGCATATGGAAGACAATACTTTTGTGCAGGTATGATAAGCACACAAAGAACTAAATCTATGCATGTTACACTGAAGAAAACTTTGTATTCATGTTTAAAAATGTTTCGTTTCATAGAACAATATGGATTATTTGTAGATGGTCTTAGACAAAATGAGCTTGAACATGATGTGAATTACTTCAATACATGCCTTGTAACTTTGGGCATGAAAATATTGATGTGACTTATAGATCTGTAAAAACTAACTGTATTTGAATGGATTAAGAAGAAGGTTATACAGGTCATGAATTGTAACATATAAGGACGTGTGGAAACCGAGAATATGCATAAATACCATATTATATGGGAGGGCGAAGAGCATCTGAAAAGGCAAGAAGCACATGTTAAGTACAATATTAACAACGAAACAGTTGAATGTACGTGCAAAATGTATGAATTTAAAGGTATTTTATGTCGTCATGCATTAAAGACACTTAATCAAGAGAATATACAAGAAATACATGAGTCATATTTAATGTGAAGACGGACGAGACAAGCAAAAATTGAACTGCTGGATACAGATAATGTCAATCAATTTGTTGTTGATGAGAAGTGACACGTAGTCTCCCGTTACCAACAACTATGTAGGTCACTTATGCATGTTGCAAATTTGGCATCGAAAAGTGAAGAAGCCTATGTATGCATGAAAAAAGTGTCAAAAGGAGTTACTTGAAAACGTGCAGTTAATTCACCATCAGTCTGTTGCAGCTTATGAAGACCAGTACAAGAAAATGAGAGCAAACAACAGAGGTGAAAATCATGCTTCCCTTGATCCGCATAAAAAGTTATGTTGAAGCGTAAATATCATCTTCAACAAGTTAGGAGTCAACGTTATAAATTATGATGAAAAAATTCACCTAGCGAAGGTTATAAAAAAAAAACTGGCCTCTGATCGCAGTCGTTGGAGGACAAAAGGTGCACTAGAATTGGTTGGCAAGAAAAGGTCTAAGAAACAACCAACCTCTAAGGAAAAGCAACCAAGCTCTTCGTATAAACAGATATGTAATACATTATATTGCTTCCCATGTAAATTGTATTATGTGCAGCTTATCAATATCTAACTTGTGTAATTTCCAACATGCAGCAATACGCTACAGACGTGCACTACAACATTGGAACCTTCAATCCTTCTGACCAGTTATTTTGAAATGATAGCTTCAGTTTTACAAGTCTTTTGGTAGGTAATCAATGTTGGGAGGATGTTTGCATTTCTTATAAAACTTAATGTAGTGTCTTATATTGTTCTGTTTCATGACAGACTCAGTTCTATTCGAAAGTGAGCTATGGAACACAGGAATCACGTGTGAATTTTGTTTAATAATGTATCCTTCACATGTATAAATCGTTGTAATATGTATCATTCACATGTATAAATTGTTATCTCATCTAGCCTACAAAGCTATAATTTTGATATCATAGGTAAATCAGCGTTGTTTAGTGCTTATACCATTAGTAAAAATTGTTGTCTCATCTAGCCTTCACATATACAAATCGTTATATATATATTGTAGTTGAATCGTTGCGCAAAATGTTGTTCTGTAAATAAATTGTCTTAAAAGTAAAAAGTTGTTACATTTACTACATGTGTGTGATCGTTGTTAAATCGATGTAGCTTAATTTTTACACCATTAGTAAATCGCCTCTATGATGATTTATTTGGTATATAAATTGTTATACCATGTAGTGTACTATCATGATCTAAACAATGACGTCTATGTCGATCACAACTAGATGAAAATCGCACTATGCATGAGTACAAATCGCAATAAAAGTGCACAGATAAATTGTCTCATCTAGCCTTCACATATACACATCGTTATACATATACTGTAGTTGAATCGTTGTGCAAAAAGTTGTTATGCAAATAAACACTATTAAAAGTACTAAATAAATTTAATTAAATTATATATATGTCTCACAACCAACCCAATCCAATCACTCCCCCACCTAAACACATAAATACAAATCGATGTGAAATTCAACGATAAAAATCAAGGTAAATTTGAGGTGATTTACAACATGATACCAATTAATGTTTTATAAAGAAACAATATTTTAGTAACAGTTGCAAATCGATATGAGTAAATCGCGATATTACATATCGATATCATTCACAAAGACAAACAAAGATATATCATTGTCGTGGTAGCTTCTTAAATACAAATCAGCGTTATTTATAACCATATTCATTTACCAAAAATATGAGTATCTAGTTACAATACATTATAACCAATGGTTTGGCCATGAAACGATTTACACAATAACTGATTAATAAATGGCTGAAAAGAAAAACAATAAACAAAGTGACACGATGTTTAGAGTTAGTAAAGTATAAATCGAGAATAATTCAATGATACAAATTGAGGTAACTTTATAAATACGAATTGATTTTGTTCACAAAAACTAACAAAGACATATTGTTGTCGCGGTAACTTCAAAACTATAAATCGATGTGATTTATAACCTCAATCATTTACGAAAAAATCTAGTCTTTTTTTACATGACCACAATAGTTTGGCTTAGATAAAATACATGACCATCATCATTAAAGAAAACAGATATCATCACCAGTAGGTAATTAACGGGACATCTAATTATATTTGTAAAGTAATTATGACAACGATATATTTTTGTTTGTCTTTGTGATCTATATGTAATATCGCGATTTACTTATATCGGTTTGCAACTGTTACTTAAATCGATTTGTAAATCACTATAGAACATATCATTGACATAGACAAAGCCCATAAAAGCAAATTATGATAGGACAAATCTTTTCTGCTTTATGTTCGTGGTTGTACATGTCGTGATCGGATATTTCCTCTATGAAAAACAATTCATGATCTGTTATAGAAAGAATTATATAATCATAGAATGTTACATTACATAATGAATTATAATTGGTTGCAAGCCAATCGGTGTCAAGCAAATTGCAATAGCACGTAGCCTTCATACGTACAAATCGTTTCAACCTTTTATCAATCATTGTGTAAATCGTGATAGGAATACCATAAAAGTATATTATAATTTCTACTATAAGCAACGCTAATCGCTTTTACGATTTTCATTAATGAAGGTCGAACATTACAACGATTTGTTTATTGGCACTAGTGTTTTACACTTATTAAAAAAAGAATACATTGTCCAGGCCTAAAACCCTAATCTATTTAACCACTCTTCCTCTTTTCTATAGCAGCGCATCTTCTTCTTTTTCTTCTTTTTTCTCCTCTACCTTTTATCAATCATTGTGTAAATCATAATAGAAAGATCATAAAAGCGAAACCTCTATTATTTTGTAAAGGAGCATCGTGTGTTGAGCAAAACCTCCACTCACCATTTTCGACACCCAAAACGTCTTTGACAAATCCCTCTTGTGGTTAATGCAGAAGCAAGTAAATTCTAGGCCAATTCATCTTGCAGCCGGTTGATGTTATCTTGGAGATCTTTGCAGAGTTTTTGGGCACATTTTTTTGTGGATGTTCCACTGACATTAGAAGAATATTCAATAAACGATATTGCAATTCCTTTCTACAGTACACAACACAAATCAAATATACGCCATAAAAGAGATACATTTTGAAGAAACTTGTCATGAGGTTTAGTCAAAGCCCGTAAAAGCAAATCGTGATAGGACAAATATTTTCTGCTTTATGTCAATGGCTATACATGTCATGATCGGACACTTCGCCTATAAAAAATAATTCTTGATCTGTTATATAAAGAATTATATAATTATAGAATATTATGTTACATAATGAATTATAATTGGTTGCAAGCCAATCGGTATCAAGCAAATCGCGATAGCACGTAGCCTTCATACGTATGAATCATTTCAACCTTTTATCAATCATTGTGTAAATCGTGATAGCATGATTGTAAAAGTAAATTATGATTTCCACTGTACGCAACACTAATCGCTTTTACGATTTTCATTTACGAAGGCCAAACATTACAATGATTTGTTCAGTGGCACTAGTGTTTTATGCTTGTTAAAAAAAGAATACATTGTCCAGGCCTAAAACATGTTGTCTAGGTTGTCCATCATCACCAACCTGACCCATTTTTCAGGTCTAAAACCCTAATATATTTAACTTCTCTTCCTCTTTTCTTTGATATACTTCATGAGAAATATGTTATAGTCATGCGGGCTCCATCTTCTCTGCCTCTTGGAATCCATACCTTATGCCTCAAAGCTTTTTGCACTATCCCGCAGGCATGAATGCATGCGAAGTCTTATATGTGATCAATCTAAAACAAACGAGGGCACCACGACTGTGGCGTATTTGTCATGAAGTATATTGAAGTTTATGCATAATATAACAATGACAAATATGCTACAATCGTGTGGTTCCATCTTCTCTGCCTGTAGAAACATATCAATGATGATGGGATCCCATACATTCTGTAGCTTTGTCAACTTTGCCTTGAAGCTTTCTGCACTATCAGTGTTTCCTTTTGCAAATTCATCTTGCAACCGCTTGATGTTCTCTTGGAGCTCTTTGCTGAGTTTTGGGGCACCTTTTTTTGTGGATGTTTCACTGAAATTAGCAGAATATTCAATAAGCGATCTATTGTATTATATTACAATTTCTTTCTACAGTACACAAAACAAATCGAATATACGACATAAAAGAGATAAATTTTAAAGAAACTCGTAATGTAATTTAGAAAATATACGCATGATTCGCCATCGGTGGTCGTGTAGTTGTCGAAGTCTCCTTCCTCACCATCGATACCCCCTTTGCGATGAAGCAAGTTATATATTCAGCCCACGAATACAACATTTATAAAGGAAACGTCGGTTTGTCGGTTCTTTACTCACGAAGCAAAGCGAAGCAACAGCCTCCTGAACTTGTATGATGTGTCATCATTTATAAAGGAAACAACGCTTCACATACTGCTTCTTTTCAAAAATCATGCAAAAAGTATATAATTGTATAAAGAAATAAATTATATTACGCATTAATTAAAAAATGTCATTTTATTTACAAATCGCTATAGAAAATAAATTAAAAAATGTCGTGTTGATTTGTTTATTATTTTGGTTTTACACCTTTTATGAATCAGTAATTGTGTGTTACACTTATTAAAAAAGGATTTATACACTTATAGAATGTCACGTTATAAAAAGGTAAATCGATTTCTATCTATGAAGTTACCTTGATTTATAGTTTACTAAGTCTAAACATCGTGTTGATTTGTTTATTGTTTTTCTTTGCCGCCTTTTATGAATCAGTCATTATGTAAATCGCTTTTGGACATATCGTTCACATAGACAAAGATCGTAAAGTAAAATTGTGATAAGATAAATCATTTTCACTTTATATCTGTGGCTTTAGGGTTTAGGGTTTTAGGGTTTAGTGTTTAGGGTTTAGGGTTTAGGGTTTAGGGTTTTAGGGTTTAGGGATACATATCTACATATATATTTTTTAATTAATTTTGTTTGGTTATCAAATGAAAACAAATTCTATTTATTTAAGAGGATGCATTTGGAATTTAGATAGAACCAAAACTTAGACCCTAAACCCCAAACCCTAAATCCTAAACCCTAAACACCAAAACCTACAACTCGTAAAAGCCAAAAACCAAAACCCTAAACCTAAACCCGTAAAAGCCAAAAACCTAAACCCTAAATCAGTACTTTACTAATTCTAAACGGGACATTGATTTGTACCGTTGAAGAGTCATTGTATAAATCGTGATAGGACATATCATTGACATAGACAAAGCCCATAAAAGCAAATCACGATAGGATAAATCGGACACTTCCTCTATTAAAAACAATTCATGATCTGTTATTGAAAGAATTATATAATCATAGAATGTTATCTTACATAATGAATTATAATTAGTTGCAAGCCAATTGGTGTCAAGCAAATCGTGATAGCACGTAGCCTTCATGCATGCAAATTGTTTCAACCTATAATCAATCATTGTGCAAATCACTTACGCAAAATATAATGACCATAATCATGTTGTTTTGCCTATCAGTGGGATGTTGACATGTTGCTCTAAGCATAGTTGTGATCTGCTTCTCAGTTATTTCCCACGTGTATCTCTGTCCCTCAACTATCTTACAAGTCTATCATCATTATTTACATCAACCAAATATACGGTTCTCATTGGTTTACATAGAAAAGAAAATTAACAGCTGAAATTATCAATATGTGCTGCAAAACAAACTTGCAATCATTGTCATCATTATTTATAAAGTTACCTCGATTTGTATCGTTGAAGTTACATCGATTAGTACTTAACTAAGTCTAAACATCATATCGATTTGTTTATTATTTTTCTTTTCCGTTTTTTATGAATAAGTCATTTTATAAATCGCTATAGGGTATATCGTTCACATAGACATAGTTTTTAAAAGAAAATCGCTATAGGACATATCGTTCACAATGACAAAATCGAACATGTCATTTATAAAGAAAACGTTGGTTTGTCAGTTACTTACTGACGAAGCAAAGCAAAGTGACACCCTCCTTAACTTGTGTGACATTGTGATCATTGCAAAAAATTTCCTCTTTTTCCCTTTCCTCTTCCTTCTCTTTCCTTTCTAGCATATTTTCCCTTTTTGAAGGGGATAAAAGAGAGAAAGAGAAAGAAAGAAAAGAAGAGAGGAACTCTTTTGCAATGTCTCACTTGACGTTTATTTGAAAAAAAAAATGAAATTACTCCCCTTTGTTTTTAAAATATTGTGGGGAAAAATGGAGAGACGGGATTCACTCGTCGGTATGAGGTTCAATCGTTCTTGGCGCCTTTACCAGGGGTAATTGAACCAAGGATTGAATAAATGTCTTTTGCTTTGCCTAAATTTTGTCTAAGTAATTATTCTGAAATCCTAAAATGCACATTGAATCATGCTTGTGCAATGAAAATGCAAAGATGTGTGCTTTTGAGGAAGTATTTCAAAAATTTTGGGATTTTTCCAAGTGATTTTTAAATAAGTTTTGAAATTAGGACTGAATTAAAGAAAAACGATTTTGAGACTCAGAGTCAATTTCAAAACTTGATTTTAAATTTTAAAGTGAATTGAATTTGAGAATCAAACTCAGAATTTAGATAGAACTTGGAGGTTTTGGAGTTTGAAATGGAAATGGAGAATGAAACTTTGAATTCAAACTTGAAATTTGAAATCAGAAGAGAATTTCAAAGTTGAATTGAACTTTGAAATTGAAATATTGAATTGATTTTAAATTTGAATTTTGGACTTGGAAATGAATTTGGAAATTTGAAGTTTAAATTTTGAAATAAGATAGAATTGAGAATAAAATATGAATTTGAATTTGTAAATAAGAGTTAAAAATGATTTTAGAAATGAGAAATATATTTAAAAATTTATCTCAGAAATCACTTGAAATTTAGAAAATAATTTGAAAATGATTTAGAATGCAATTATATCCTAAATAATGAATGCTTTGAAAGGATTTAAAATTTTGATTTAAAAAGCATATTTTATTCTTTAGGAGAATTGAAATAAGATTGAAATTATAATACATTCATGACTATGATCACAAATGTATTATAACATAATTTATATTTGAATTCTGATGAAGAATAAGATAAATTTTTTTGGTGCCTTTATAGGATTTAAAGTGAAATTAACCTTCGATATATCTTGACTATGGCCATGAATATATTTTAAGTTAATTTACAAGTCAAATTCTAATAAAGGAAGAAAAATTCAAAGAAATATGATGATTTTAAAAAAGAGACCCAAGTGAAGGTCAAATGTTATTCCATAAAAGATAAAAATCCTAAGTATTGTTCACATTTTTACTATGGCCATAAATGTGAATCATCTACTTAGAATTATTTACCTCTTATTAGAAAGGTCCACGTGCCATTCGTGTTTCACCATTCATGGATTTTTGAAATAAAGGAAAAATAAGATAAAACAGATAATTTGAGATTTACATATTCATACATTCTATTCTAATACGGGAAATATAAAATTCTCATTATCATCTAATTATTATAACCTTGAAATTGAAATTGAAATTGAAATTGAAATTGAAATTGAAATTGAAATTGAAATTGAAATTGAAATGATAAAATCCTAATCTAAGAAGGAAATTAACACTCTAAATTTTCCTGCAAAACAGAGTTTGTATAAGGCAAGACACAAAATATAAAAAGAGAAGACTAAGGGGTTGTATTGAATTAGAATGCACATGATGATGAGAAAATGCATATGCTAAGCATTAGGCCAATGAGGAAACATACATTGGGATGTATTTATGGTATGCTAAGTAAATGAGGAAATGGATTTAAAATACATATGAGATGCATTGAGCTAATGAGAGTGCATGTTACAAAGCATATGTGATGTCTAAATGATATATATATATATATATATATATAGAGAGAGAGAGAGAGAGAGAGAGAATGATGACTGAATCATATATAGAAAGATGCTAATGAAAGTGCCTTGTCAAATTAAAAATAGGTTGGATGATATGACTAGTTTATAACAGAGGAAATCCGTATTGCTAAGCATAGTCCTGTAGCCCTTAATCAACCCAAAAGAAAATGATGTTGAAATTAAAGGAATTAAATAAATAAATTGAAACTAATGGGGGAGCCACCCCAACCGATGCCATGCATGTAAGTGTTACAAAAGGTATATGCTGAGGGGTGATTTCAGATAGAGGAGTTGTTGTAGGAATTGGTAGCTATGAAAGAATGGCTAACAAGTGAGTGTTGGGCAACATAGGTGCTATAGGGTTTGGTGATTGGCAGCTGGTAGATGTTGTTGTGGAGGTATACATCAAGTTAAATGAAGTATGGTGTAAGATGCAGGAAATGGGTGCTGATGAAGTGTAGTGTAGCAAGTAGATGATATAAGGTGTTTGAAATATCAGGTGGCAAATGAAAATGAGGTGAGTACTGACAGTAAAATGCATCTGTGGAGGCAACGAGTGCAATGACATGTCTAGTATTGGTTGTTGTGTTGCTTTGAATATACATGATGAAATCAGATATAGTCTGTTTGCAATAAATATGCATGTGTTAACATACATACCCATGGTATACGTAAATATATAACTGAAAGTGGTTTCATACGTACAAATTTACTGATAGTGTTTCCTTCTGCAAATTCATCTTACAGTCGATTGATATTATCTTAGAGCTCTCTGCTGAGTTTTCAAGCACCGCTTTTTATGAATGTTCTACTGACATTAGCAGAATATTCAATAAACGATATTGAAATTCTTTTTTACAGTACACAAAATAAATCGAATATACGCCATAACATAGATAAATTTTGAAGAAACTCGTCATGAGGTTTGGACAATATACGCTTGATTCATCATCGTTGACCGTGTAGTTATCATCGTCTCCTTCCTCGTCATCGATACCCCCTTTGCAACGAAGCAGATTATATGTTCGACACACAAACACGTCATTTATAAAGTAAATGTCAGGTCGTCTATTTCTTACTCACAAAGCAAAGCGAAGCAACACCCTCCTAAACTTGTGCGACATGCCATTCATTTATAAAAGAAACGTTGTTTCACATTTCACTTATTTTCAAAAATCGCACGCAAATAAATTACATTGTGTATTAATTAAATTAAAAATGTCATTTCATTAGCCTTTTACAAAACTCGACAACTAAGTCTCGATTTTTATTTATGAAGGGCGAACATTACAATGATTTGCTCACATAGCCAAAGCTCGTAAAAGCAAATCGCGATAGGACAAAAATTGTTTTCTATGAAACTTAAAGAATTTTGGTTGTAAGTTGATTTGTATTTATCAAGATACCTAGATTTGTAGTTTACCAATAAACACCATGTGGATTTGTTTTTTCTATATTGTTTCATATTTTATCAGTCATTGTGTAAATTGCAATAGGACATATCGTTCACATAGACAATGCTCGTAAAAACAAATCGTGATAGGACAAAATTTGTTATTCTATGAAACTTATAGAATTTTGGTTGTAAGTCAATTTGTATTTATTAAGATACCTAGATTTGTAGTTTACCAATAAACATCGTGTCGATTTGTTTTTTCTACATTTTTTTAATCTTTTATCAATCATTGTGTAAATCACGATAGGACGTATCGTTCACACAGACAAAACTCATTAATGCAAATTGTGATATGACAAATCTTTTCTGCTTTATGTATGTGGTTGTACAAATTGTTATAGTGAAATCGATTTACAAATGTTACTTAAATCGTTATCAAGTTATAAATCGATTTGTATTTATGAAGTTACCTCAATTTTTACTTTATCTAGTCTAAACATCGTCTTGATTTGTTTATTATTTTTTTCCCACCTTTTATAAATTAGTCATTGTGTAAATCACGATAGGACGTATCATTCACTTAGATAAAGCTCGTAAAGGCAAATCGCAATAAGATATTCAAACGAATTTGGTGGATGGGATGTATTCAATTGTGTGATGGGTTTAGGTGGGGGAGTGATTTGATTGGGTTGGTTGTGAGACCCATTTAGCTCTCATAAAATCCAAACTCAATCTAAACTATTATGTATATAAAGATATATATTCATATATATATTTTTAATTAAATTTATTTGGTTATCAAATGAACCTAAATTCTACTTATTTAAGAGGATCCATTTGAAATTTAGATAGATCCAAAACTTAAAACCTAAACCCCAAAAGCTAAACCCTAAAACATAAAACCCTAAAACCTAAATCCTAAACCCTAAACACCAAAACCTACATCTTAAACCCTAAAACCCTAAATTCTAAATCCCTAAACCCTAAACCCAAAAAACTTAAACCTAAACCCCAAAACCTAAACCCTAAAACCCTAAACCCTAAATCCTACAACACAAAACCCTAAACCCTAAATTCTAAACCCTACACCCTAAACCCTTAAAACCCTAAACCCTAAACACCAAAACCTACATCCTAAACCCTAAAACCCTAAACACTAAATCCCTAAAACCCTAAACTTGTAACACCAAAACCTACTTCCTAAACCCTAAAGCCCTAAACCCTAAAACCCTAAAACCCTAAACCCTAAATCCTAAACCCCTAAAACCCTAAACCCTAAACCCTAAACCCTAAACACCAAAACCTATATCCTAAACCCTAAAACCCTAAACCCTAAATTCTAAATCCCTAAACCCTAAACCCGTAAAACCCAAAAACCTTAAACCTAAAACCTAAACTCTAAACCCTAAACCCTAAACCCTAAATTCTAAATCTCTAAACTCGTAAAACCCAAAAACCTTAAATCTAAAACCTAAACCCTAAACACTAAACACTAAATTCTAAAACCCTAAACCCTAAACCTTAAATTCTATAAAAAATGGGTGTACAGATCATGATAGAACACCTTCTATAAAAAACAAATTGAGATCTCTTATAGAATTGGTTGCAAGCCAAACTGTATTAAGCAAATCGCGATAGCACGTAGCCTTTATATGTACAAATTATTTCAGCCTTTTATCAATGTTTATGCAAATCGTTTTAACCTTTTATCAATCAATGTGTAAATTGTGATAGAAACACAACTCGTAAAAGCAAATCATAATTTTCACAGTACACAATGCTAAATGCTTGTTCAATTTTTATTTACGAAAGGTGATAATTATAACGATTTGTTCAGTGGCATTTGTGTGCTACACTTATTCAAATTGATTTATATACTTATAGAATGTCACGTTACAGAAAAGAATTATAGAATTACAACAAAGAATTATAGAATCCCAATAAATAATTATCAGAACGTCGATTTGTATTTATGAAGTTGTCGCGACAATGATATGACTCTGTTTGTCTTTTTGAACGATATTGATATGTTTATAAAACCCTAATATAGATCTGTGTAAAACCCTATTCTATACAAAACCCTACCCGACTCGTTGTCCAGGTCTAAAACCCTAATCTATTTAACCTCTCTTCATCTTTTCTGCGGTGGCGCAACTTCTTCTTCTTCTTCTTCTTCTTCTTCTTCTTCTTCTTCTTCTTTCTTCTTTGCCTTCATCTTTTTCTTCTTCTTCTTTTCTTTCCTTGTACTTTTCCTTCTTCTGTGTTCTTTCTACTTATGCTTGATAGATGGGGTTTGATGCTGATAACGTAGTTATTTCATGCCATGAGAAAAGATTTGTATAATCTTCAATGATGATTATGGTAATTATCTTCTGTGTATACATCGATATATTCATGACACATACGACTCTGGCGTATTTTTCATGAAGTATATTGAAGCTTACGCATAATATAATGACCATAATCATCATCAATCGTTGCCACCATACCAGAGCAAGCACAGATATTCTGCATCGATATATTCATGCTTGTTGGAATCCATACCATATACAGGTTCGTCAGCTCTGCCTCGAAGCTTTCTGCACTAGTAAGTTGGATTTCATGCGTACTTGGATTTTATTTGAAGCACATCACTATTTGGACGTGGGGGTGATGCTGATGATGATGTCTATTTTCTTTGATGATGATGGTCATGTATTGTATCTAAGCCAAGCCATTAGTCATAATGTATCATTGAATTTACCTCAATTTGTACTTTACTAAGTCTAAACATCGTGTCAATTTGCTTATTGTTTTTCCTTTCTGCCTTTTATAAATCAGTCATTGTGTAAATCACGATAGAATATATTATTCATATATACAAAGCTCATAAAATTAATTTGAGATAGGACAATCGGTATCAAGCAAATTGCGATAGCATGCATCGTTACAGTGAAATCGATTTGCAACTAAGTCACGATTTGTAGTTTACTAAGTCTAAACATCGTGTTGATTTGTTTATTGTTTTTCTTTTCTGCCTTTTATGAATCAGTCATTGTGCAAATCACGATAGGACATATTGTTCACATAGACATACCTCATAAAAGCAAATAATGATAGAAAAACTATTATTATATTAAAAAACTTAAAGAATTATGGATCTAAGTCAATTTGTATTTATCAAGTTACCTAGATTTGTACTTCACCAATAAACATCATGTTAATTTATTTTTTCTTTCTACTTTTTGCCTTTTATCAGTCATTGTGTAAATCGCGATAAGACAAATCATTGTACATATATTGTATCTGAATCATTATACGAGATATTATCCCAGAGTGATTTACACAATGATGTATGTATCGTTGAAGTTAACTCGATTTGTTCTTTACTAAGTCTAAACATCATGTCGATTTATTTATTTTTCTTTTCTGCCATTTATGAATCAGTCATTATGTAAATTTTGATGGAACGTATCATTCGCTTAGACAAAGCTCGTAAAGGCAAATCATAATAGGATATTCAAATTGATTTGGTTCGATTATTTAATGGGTTTTGGTGGGATGGTAGTACAGATCATGATAGAACACCTTCTATAAAAAAATCATGATCTCTTATAGAACCGGTTGCAAGGCAATCGGAATCAAGCAAATCATGATAGTAGGTAGTCTTTATACATACAAATTGTTTTAGCCTTTTATCAATATTCATGTAAATTGCGATATGAAGACAACTCATAAAAGTAATTCATAATTTGCGTAGTACACAACGCTAAATGCTTCTTCGATTTTTTTTTATGAAGGTCGAACATTACAACGATTTGTTTAGTGGCACTTGTGTGTTACGCTTATTAAAAAAGAATTATACATTTATTGAATGTCATGTTACAAAAAAGAATTATAGAATTACAAGAAAAAATTATAGAATTACAATAAATAAATATCAAGATAAAAATTCATATAATATTTATTTAGTGGCACTTGATGACTCAGATGGACTATGACATACAAAGCGTCTCTTTCTTTTTCTTGGTGGACTCTCTTTCATCGGTGGCCTCTTGGTTCCCTCGATCTTATTATAAACATTGGTCATCATCTCTATCAGTGTATCATATTGTCACCGCATTTGTCTCCCCAAATTCCTCACCTGCTTCTGTAACTCTTTATTCTCCCTCTCCAACATTTCTAACCTTATGGTGGAAACTACCTTCTTTTTTATGTGTTGTGTTCGCTCTTCATCGTGTACTACAACTAAGGGGATCATTATTGTAGCTGAAAGGACATGATGGACGTGTTTTCTATGTTGAAAGATGACATGATGGGGGACAGGAGGGATGCATAGGTTCCCAACATTTTTACCTTATTCTCAATCTCCAGATTTCGATGCATGGGTTCCCAATATTTTTTGAAATAGTTGGGGTCATATTGTCGTTCTTTATAATCATATGTTATGGCACGAACACCTTCTTTGTTCCAGTTATCCAATTATTTCCTGAAGTGTTTGTACCAATTCACGTTCCTGGCCCCACCACTATTCATCTTCCTTCTCACTTCCACAGGCTGCTTTGGGGTAGACGATCTCAAGCCAAATTGTAGGAGAACTCGACTACCATGCTGCAACTCGACTTCATAATTACTAAACAACCAAATAACGCAGCCAGACAGTCTTGTAGCCTGAGCAACAACCTCTTGGTCCTCGTCCTCCCCATCTTCATATGGTCTCCACACAACATGTACATTAGAGATTATGGTTTAGGTATAGACATAATTATTCATGCTAATGAATGCTAAATATTAAAATAATTTGTAATAACGAGTGTTAAATATATTATAACGATTGTTACTAATGAGAGCTTTGTATTAAAATGATTTACACTAATGAATGCTACATAATACAATGATTTACAATAACAAATGCTAAATGCTAAAACGATAACGCTTTATACTAACGAAGAAAAAATCCTGCAATGTTCATTACTTAAGAATGTTAATGATTACAATGATTTACACTAATGAAAGTTAAATGCTTAAGCGATAACGATTTGTACTAAGGGATACAAAATCTTGCGATGATTATTACTTAAGAATGCTAACAATTACAATAATTTACACTAATGAAAGTTAAATGCTAAAGCGATAATGATTTGTACTAAGGAATACAAAATTCTGCAACGATTATTACTTAAGAATGTTAAACATTAGAACAATTTGTACTAACGAAGACAAAATCCTACAGTGATGATTATTTAAGAATCCTAAATATTTTAATGATTTATACTAATGAATGATAAATGTTGAAACGATTGTAAATGATTTTAAACCATTTACCTCATTTAATTGCAGACCATCTAAAATGAACTTAGCATTATTTTTCTTGACATTTATTCTTGCCCACTGACCGATCTTTAGAAAACCACAAATCGCAGGGCCACACTGAGGATGCAAGGCGACAATATGCTCTCACAAATAGGCCTATAAAATCAATATATTAGTAAGACTATAACCTTTAACGATCTTAGTCTACAACTACAAAATATGTAATAAACAATTACCTGGATAAATGGCTAAAACCCTGCAACGGTTTTTGTACCCTTACTCGCACGGTAAAGTTGATTGTACAAGTGTGCGAGTATAGCATCACCACATGCATAGTTATCGACTTTATCTAAGTCTTCGAAAAATTGGAGTCATAGGTAACTTATCATCAAACCAGACAAATCAGAAAATAAAGTAAGTCCAAAAAAGTAAAGAAGGAAGTCGTGTAAGTCTTGGTCAGCTCTTTCAGATGCATATGTAGCGGACCGGTCTTTCCATTTATTACGGAAAGAAGAAACTTTAACCGATATGGAATTCCTTTCACCAGACATACATTGACTCAAGTCCTCCATCGACATTCCTAGAAGGGTCGTGCACTTGTCCCTTGCGTTATAGTTTGAATCCCGTAATAGGACAGCACTTACATGGCAGTTAAGGCCCGTAATTTATGTCACATCTTCTAGAGTCATGGTGAACTCAAAAGAATCAAACAGGAATATGTTCGTCTTATAATTCCAATTATTTACTAGGTGGGTCATGGTGTTCCAGCACGTTTCAAAATAATGTTAGTTCAGAAGGCCGTTGACGTGCATATTTCGTAATCGATTCTTCTGATATTCACTCAGTTGTTCATACCACGACAGAACTACAGGCCACTGACACCGCCCTCTGAACTTTTCACGTAGTGCTCTACTTCTCTTCTGACCTTCCTATAACACAAAATAGCATATTATTCGTATCAAATCAAAATTAGTCTCATTTGTACTTCTACACGTCATTGTACACAGTAATCACTATAAATAATAATCGTTGCACACTCACTATCACAGTAATCGTTATACATAGTAATCGCTATCACAATAATCGTTATACATAATCATACCTATAACAGTAAATCGTTCACAGTAATCGTTATACATAGTAATCGTTATTACAGTAATCGCTATACATAATAATACCTATCACAGTAAATCGTTCACAGTAATCGCTATACATAGTAATTGCTATCACATTAATCGCTATACATAGTAATCACTATCACAGTAATCGCTATACATAATAATACCTATCACAGTAAATCATGACAGACAGGGTTGATTTACGTACATTCGTCACACTTTTCTCCTCTTCATCCCCTCCCTCCATCCTCTACCTTTCTTCTTCCTTCCTTCGCTCATTCGCCTCCCTCATCTGCTTTTTAATTTCTTCCTTCCTTTCTATTTTCTTCTCTTCCTCCTGCTTTTTTCTTTCCCTTTCCTTCTCTTTCTCCTCATGCTTCTTCCTTCTGCTTTTTCCTTTCCCTTTTCTTCTCTTTCTCCTTCTCCTTTTTCCTTTCTCTTTCCTTATCATCCTCGTCCTTTTTCTCCTTCCATTGCCTTTCCTTCTCTTCCTCATCCTCCTTTTCTTTTCTTTGCCTTACATTCTCTTCATCGTCTTCCTCCTTCCTTTGCCTTTTCTTCTCTTTTTCATCCTCATTCTTCTTCTCATTCCTTCGCCTTTTCTTCTCTTCCTCATTCTGATGCGTCTTTATTTGCCTTTTATCTTCATCATTTGTCTTTCATTCTCTTCTCTTTCTTCTTTAATTGTCTTTCCTTCTCTTCCTCCTCCTCCTTATTCTTTTTTTGCCTTTCCATTTCCTCATCTTCCTTCTTCATTTATCTTTTCTTTCTTTGCTTTTCATTCTCCTCCTCCTTCTTCCTTTGTCTTTCCCTCTCCTCCGCCTTCTTTTTTTGCCTTTCCCTCTCCTCCTCCTTCATTTTCATGTTCTTTCTTTGCTTTTCATTCTCCTTATCCTTCTTCCTTTTCTTTTCCTTCTCTTCACCATCCTTCTTTTTCTTCATCCTTAGTCCTTCCTCATGCTTTCTTTTCTCTTCAGCCTCAATATCAGATGGATAATGCTTCGCATTATACAATTCCAACACTTTGCCCCTGTCTTTATCATTCTCAATCTTCATTATATTTTGATACCTTTCATAATGCTCAAATAGATGGGATTGGCGGATAATTTCTCTAATAGCCATCCCATCGAACGGCGGGGGATTTCTTGTCTGACGAGCTTTAGACATTGCTAACATGCACAACACATAAATTTAACCACATCATTATATATTACAACTGTCTTCCCAAGTATATAATAATACAAATTATCACATTCGTTAAAAAATCACCAACATTACAAATTGTTGCAATATTTGGCTTCATAAGTAAACATCGTTGTAAGATTTAGCAAACTTAAGTACAAATTGAGATAACTTCATAAATACACATCACTATTGCTTTTAATGTATAAATCGTTGTTGCTTCAAACTTATAAATCGTTGTAGAAATCACAACCATCATAAGTACATATTGTTGTAACATTTGGGCTTCATGTGTAAACATTGTTGTACGATTTATCAAACTTAAGTACAAATTATGGTAATTTCATTAAATCATTATTTCTTCAAACATATAAATCATTGATGCATCAAACGTACAAATCGCTATCACGTTAAATGTATAAATCATTGTTGCATTCCAACGTACAAATCCTGGTAGAAATTTAGCCTTCATAAGTACATATTGTTGAAATGTTTGGCCTTCATAAGAACAAATCGTGCTAACTATTTTTTGACGCCCATAAGGTGGATAGGTACAAATCGATTTGTTTCAGTATAAAAATATGTGTTATTTAGCATGAATAGTATAACCAATTGTAAGATTTAGCATACAGATTTACAAATCGATTTGTTTGCATAACGAAACCTTACACGAAACTCACCCAAATGATACGAGTTTTGGTAATCTGACAGTGGAGGAGAAACACCCAGAAGGTAGACATAGTCGATAGTGATAATGATACTGCCACTGCACAGACGATGACAAAGGGTGCTCCGGCGGCAGCAGACGACGACAAAAGGTGCTCCGGTGGCAGCAGACGACGACAAAGGGTGCATCGTCAAAGGGAGCTCCTGTTATAGCAAATGGTGCAAAAGTTTACTGCTTAGAGCAAAAATGAAATGTTTGGACTTTGAAGAGTTAACATCAATCTCGACTTTATGGAGGGGGCATTTTTGTCCTTTTCTCGAACCGTCGTTTCCCTTTTTTGGATGGAGGACATTTTTGTCCTTTTTTTGAATCATCGTTTCATGGCGAGAATGGCGGGAAAGGGTACTTAAGTCTTTGCAATCGTACCGGACTCTGACGCTAAGTGATGCTAACACACACGGGGATATGAGCCCCATGTGCTTATATATGTGGCGCTCATTCGGACCCCGAACATGCACTATAGTAAACAATGCATCTTCGGGGGGGGGGGAACATATAACTTTCTTCTGCAAAAAAGTGATACGATACTAACCTGAATCGATTATTTTTTAATATATATATATATATATATATATGTAAAAAAATGATTAGTAGTAAATTTTAAATATTATTTTAATGGTTTTTACATGTGTCACGTTCTGATTGACAAATTATTTTTTAGCTGATTCAGAACAATTCACTTGAGAATCGGTCTATTCACCTAAATCGTTGGCCAAATGATTCAAGGCTGATACTGATACTGACAACAATGGTGATAACAGAAAAATGTGGGCGTAGTATCCTCTTCAAATGGATACAAGAGGGAAAGCATTTGGTACCCTCATGGGTAAGGAAACCCTTGGTTGGTACTCATAATAGAAAGTTGTTTTGACCAAATCTAACCAGTTGAATGTGTTTAGTATGGTCAAAATAGTAGAATTCGACTCTTAAATATTATTTGTTAGACATAAAATTAAGATTTTATAAAGGTTGGAAATTTAATTAGTATATTGTATATAGACTATTAATTTATTTTTCAACCCCTGCAAAATCTTACATACACATTAAAATAACATGATTGAAGTACCGATTTCTACTAACCCAAACATAAGGAGGGTCAGATGTGAAAAAAACATTAAAAATATTACTGTTTTTTATTAAGCCTTACTCACGAGGGTAGCAAACATTAACCTGATAGAAAATGCTTTTCTTTTTTCCTATCCTACATAGGCTGTAATCAGATTGGATACAGGTTGATCATATCAGGTCCGAATTCCACTAGGTCCAAAACAAAATATGGATGTGAATAAGATTCCATGATGTAGGATTACATGGTGATCTTGTATATGATAAAATAGGACCAAAATCAAGGGTTTTATTTGTAAACTAGAACTACAAATGGATCTAATTAGATCCGAAACTGAGCATAGATTCAATCCAAAACATTGATTCCAAACATATGAAAATAATGTGAATTTGGTCTAAATAAACTTTTAGATCTTATTTCCAGATTCCCTATATGAAGTTTAAAGTGTCGAATTTGGATCAAAGGTACAACCAATCCCAATCAATTTGCACTTTTAGTGCCACCAAAGTACTTTCCAAGTTCCAACAATTGCATTGTCACCATGTTATGCAGGAACTCCATGAACGGATCTACCAAAATCCACTCAAAGCATCAAAAAGCCTTTCTGGTTAAGAATTTTAAGGGACAAGTTTCAATTGCTCATAATCAAGTCATTGGAATAGTAACCTTTTGGGAACTAATTTACCAGCATAGATATGCCTGGGGAGATGGTTCACTAATAAATCGAGTGATAAGTAATTCAACTCATTCACATACAAATCGTGAATGTTTGTAAGATCAAGTATGTCGTAAAATTATTATAACATCATCCACAAAAATTAAATATATAAAGTAAAAATCTTAGGATTATAACTTTCTTGATTCAACAAGGAGTGTAGGGAGTACTCTTCCAACAGAGAGATTGTCACAAGGCACTTTACGTCCGTCTCTTTCTTTAAGGTAGTATTTGTCAAGGGGTTAATGAGGTCTACCTTAGGGATACAACGAGCTAGCCCCTTTTGCTGCACTTTCACTAGTCTTGCATGACCATTCGAAACATAAATAACTATGCCAAAGAGCACCTGATTTACCTAAAACTCTAAAATACATAAAATGATCCTCCTACTGCAGTGCAGTTAGGAGGCTACAAAATAACACTCAAAATACTAAGAATAAAAAATGGTATTAATTTTTAAGAATGATAGTCCCTATAACCCTTAAATAGACAAGAGAGGGTCTAATGAAAAGTCATATCCTTTAGCAACGTCCATGAATGTACAAACAATTAACAAATTATTATTATTTTGAGGTTTTATACGACAAAGTATGCCACTGATGGATCCCTCTCAATTATTATACTGTGTGCTTTTGAAGGAGCGCACACCCAAGAAGTTTGAACTTTTATATATATATGCAAGTTATTTGAAAAGTTTATAGAATGGATTCTACAATTGCAAGCCTTTACTTTTCAAGTACACTTCTTAGAAATGAAGGCCAGAAAGCTTATCAAAAGGTTACGACAGCTTAGTATAAATAATGTTGTACTGCGTTCTAATTGGAAGTGAGAGAGCAAGTGAAGCTTAGCGAGCTCCGCTTGTCTGGTAGGAGCAGCTACTGTACGTCACCTTGGGTTGGGACATTGCAGGTTCAAAACCCAATGGTATAATTGTATGATTGGTAGGGGTCTGCCTGACCCGAGCTTGCCTTTAAAAAAAACATAACTATTACAAAAGACCAGGTAGTAGGCTCTGTTTAGCTTTGAGCTTCCTAGCTTTCAAAAGAGTATATATATATATATATATATATATATATATATATATATATAGAGAGAGAGAGAGAGAGAGAGAGAGAGAGTAATGTGTTCTTTAGGCCCTCTTTTTCATTAGGTCTCATTAGGCCCCTTCAAAAATCAAAGCTTTTAGTATTTTTTCTCACACTATAGGTTTTGTTTAGTGGGAACCATAGTGACAAGCGTTTTTATCGGCAATTTTTCATTTTTCAAAAACTCAGGAGAAATTGAAAAATTACATAAATCTCGCATTTTTTTGCCAAAATCATGACAATAAAAAATACATTTAAAAATATAAAATTTATTTATATAAGAAAATATTAATAAAAAATATTTAAAAATAAAAATACATTATTTTTTTGCAATAAATAGCTGTTTAAAACGTAAATATCGTATTTAAATCGCGGTACTTATGTTTTTTCATAAATCTCGCGATATTTTGAAAATCTCACGAGAAATTGCCATTTTAAACTTTCAGGCAATTTCTCGCGATATTATCGTGAGATTTTCATAAATCTCGCGATATTTATCACTATGGTGGGAACAGACTTTTGGATCTGTATACAAGTTTTTTCAGTGATCCAAAATCAATGACTATAAGGTACCAAATTTTTCTAGCTTATAAAAATATATTTTTTGTCAAAAAAACATGATCCAAGAATCGATTCTCACTAAATGCTAAACACATCTAACGGTTCAGATCTATCATAAAACACTTAAAACCCTATAGGGTAGAATGGAGCAGAATAATAAATGGGGCCTAATATGTTCAGCTCTCTCTCTCTCTCTTTATATATATATATATATATATATATGGGTTAATCTAACACTAAACTAGTTATGTTTAATATTAGATTAATTCAACTTTATTAAAATACCCTTAAAAGAATGGTATTTTTAAAATGCATGGTTACTTTTTTTGAGCATTATAGGTCTTTTGAACCGGTTTAGGATTGGATATGGATGGATATCCTATCAGAGTCCAAGTGTTATGTTCATATTTGGATCTTTTAAGTAAAATCCAAATGTGCATTCGGGTCAGATTCGAATCTATTCAATCGGATCACTTTTGAAACTATATCCAGATCCATGTATTAATTGGACCTTTGGGTCCAGACCCGGGTATTAATCGGGTCATCTTATTTATCACCATACCCAGACCCTATAGGTTTTGGTACGGGTCGGGTATGGGTAAACCTGACCCGTTGACAGCTCTAATAAGAATCAGCCTCATTGGGTGTTGTCAAACTTCTTTAGGTGTGGTCAACCCGTGCCTAGAGTTATAAATGTCCAAAAATGAACTCGATCAACTATGACCGAGCCCATTTCGGTCCAAGTAAAAAAACCTTAAACAAAATCATGTTTTTTTGGGGGGCGGGTGGGTTAGAGCACAATTGTGTAACCCCCCCCCCCCCTTCTCAACCCTTCCTTTGCCTCCCATCCTCAATCCTCCTACTCTTCCTATGACAGCGATGGCGAGACCAGTTCTCTTCCTGTTTCAACAGCAACGACACCTAGGTAAGCCTCTCTCTCCTCCTCTCTTTATTTTTTTTCTCAATTTTCGCTGCCTCCTCTCTTTCTTCTTCTTTTTCCTTCTCTTCCTCCCTCTGCCACCTCCTCCTCTCTTTCTTCTCCCTTCTCCTTCTCCTCCTCCTTTTTGTTCGCTCTATTTCTTCCTTCTTCTCCTTCTCTTCTCTCTCTTCTTATTCCTTCTCCTTCCTACTCCCCTCGTTGTCTAAGGGTTGAGCCCAAGGTTGTATTCGGCTCCTGGGTTCGATTTTGCTGGGTTCAACAGAACCTAAACTCAGGCCTGGGTTCGGCTCTACTGAACCCAGGGTTGTTGGGTTCGGCTCTATTGCACCCAGGGTTATTGGGTTCGGCTCTGTTGAACCCAGACTTGGGTTCGGTAGAACCTGAACCCAGGCTTGTTGGGTTTTGCTCTATTGAACCCAGGGTTGTTGGGTTCGACCTTGTTGAACTCAGGGTTGTTGGGTTCGGTTTCGTTGAACCTCAGCTTGGGTTCAGCAAAACTTGAACCCAGATGTGGGATGTATGATATGCTTTTGATGGGGGTGTAAATTTCAGTATATATGTTAAACAATATAAATTTTGAGATGTATGATATCATGTTGAACCCAAAGAATGGTAATGAAGATAAGGATCATCTAAACTTTGGGATGTAAACCCATACTAGTGTGACTTGGAGGGGAAACATGATTTCAACACTGCAAAGCCTACTCTTACTTCTTATGATGAAAATGATGAAGAAGAAAATTATTATGATCATTACCTCATCATCCTATACATTGTGTATGATATACTTTTGTTTTGCAATTATGCATTGCTTGCTTCTTTTGTTAGTATAATTTGCTTCTTTTTTGCTTGACTTGTTTGATTAGTAGTCAATCTGCTTGACTTGACTTATACTTCATAGTTAATTTGATTTATTTCATGAATTTATGCATGATGAAATGATGATATGATAATTGTTTTATGACATGATAATTATTTTTATTTCATTAGTAATGCTAACTTAAAACTGTTAAAGTATATATATATATACACACACACACACACTCCCTGCACCCCCGCACCCAAGTTTTTTTAAAGTGCCACAACGCCGCACCCATATCCGCACACGCACCTATGTGACATAGTTTATGAATGTATTTTAGAAAGAAAACAGCATGTGTCATTAATGCTACTCTTAGTGAAAATTATGCCCTCTTCTCCATTCATTAAAGTTTCGCATGACCTTTTAGAATCTAATCAGGTGAATTCTGTTAGTTTGCTGTATTTGTGTTAGTTGTGCTTCTAAACTAGCTGTGAATATGAGTTATTAGTATTACCTTTTCCATCTTTGTCATGTGGAAGGGGTTCATGTATTTCAGTTGAGACTGCACTCTATGAGACTGTTTCTCCTTTTTCCACCTTTTTATTAAAATTTGGATATTTTATTCTCTTGCCTGTCAGTATCAATTTCTGTTGATATTCTTGTGGATCCAACCTTCTCCTTGTCTAATTTCATTTGCTATATAAAATATAAATGTCTTAAGGATATTGCTTGTATGCAATTACTTCCATGAAATTTTGAGGTGCTTATCTTATTAACCACATGTTACTTTGAGGCACAAATTTATCTTGTAGTTTTCTAAGTTTGGGCACCTTCCATGTTCCATTTACACGGGTTTCCCATGTTTAGGAGCCATAAATAGTTGTTGTTAACCATGACTAGGAGTCCAGGATTTGTTTTTTATAGGATGATGTTTTATTTTTTCTCTTTACACCATTTATAGTGCTAAAAATAATAAATGAGAAAGGGAAAATGAAGTTTGATGAGAGCTTCTCATCTTCTATCTGACCAGTACTATAGGAGAAGCTGAAGCTATTCTTGCTAGAGCTCAAGCGACTTCAAAAGGAATTTCATTGTTGTCAGATTCAATCAAAGCAAGTGGAGGCGTAGAGGTAATGCTTCTTCAATTTATGGTGTTTTAACTGCTTAAATAGTTCAAACATATATTAAAGGTATTCATATCTTAATTCTTTCTTATGGAGAAAAGCTTTTCATCGGCGGTGACCTTAATGGACATGTAGGCATTAGTAGGGATGGATTTGAGAATATCCATGGAGGCTATGGTATAGGAGAAAGAAATGAAAGTGGAGAAAGGATTTTAGATTTTTGTTTGTCCTATGATATGATCTTAGCAAACACTTGGTTTAGGAAGAGGGAGTCTCACCTAGTAACATTTAAAAGTGGGGTTAATACGAGTCAGATAGATTTTTTCCTACTTAGAAAGAGAGATAGGGGTTGTTGCATCGATTGTAAGGTTATACCAGGAGAAAGTGTAGCTACACAACATAGAGTCTTAATTTTAGATCTTAGAATTAGACAATGCCGCAAAAGGGATAGACATAAGATAGATCCTAGAATTAAGTGGTGGGCACTGAAAGGAGCTAAACAAGGAATGTTTGTAGAGCAGGTAGTTAAGGAAGTTGATTGGTGTCTCGAGGAGGATTCAGAATCAATGTGGAATAAGATAGCGGGTGGTATGAGAAAAGTAGCTAAGGAGGTATTGGGTGAGTCTAAAGGCGGTGCAGCACTAGGTAAGGATACATCATGGTGGAACGAGGATGTCAAATTAGCTATTAAGGTTAAAAGAGAGTGTTATAGAAATATAAGTAAGAGTCGTGATAATGAGAATTTGGAGAAGTATATGATAGCTAAGAAGGAAGCTAAAAAAGTTGTTCGAAACGCGAGGGCTAAGGTATATAAGGAGGTTTATGACAAGTTGGATACCAAAGAAGGCGAGAAGGATATTTATAGGCTTGCAAAGATGAGAGATAGGAAATCGAAGGATTTGGGTATGGTTAGATGTATCAAAGATGAAACGCAAAGGGTTTTAGTCAAAGATGAGGAGATTAAGGAGAGATGGAAAGATTATTTTGATAAGCTATTTAATGATAGTCATGCTCAAGATCTTGGAGACTTCTCCATTCCTTTTCATGAGATAAATTGTGACTTCATGCGCAAGATTCAAAAGAAAGAAATTGCAGAGGCTTTGAAGAAAATGAAATCAAGAAGGGCAGTTGGCCCAGATGGTATACCTATCGAGGCTTGGAAATGCTTGGGAGAGAAAGGTTTAGAATGGTTGACAAATCTTTTTAACTTGATTTGGCGAACAAATAAGATGCCTAATGAGTGGAGGAAGAGTACTTTGGTGCCTTTATATAAGAATAAGGGTGATATACAAGATTGCACAAACTATCGTGGTATAAAACTCATGAGTCATACTATGAAACTTTGGGAGAGGGTGATTGAGTCTAGGTTGAGGAAGGTTGTCATGATATCGGAGAATCAATTTGGTTTTATGCCTGGAAGATCAACTATGGAAGCTATACATCTTCTTAGACAACTTATTGAATGATATAGAGAGAGGAACAAAGATTTGCATATGGTTTTTATTGATTTAGAGAAGGCATACGATAGAGTACCTAGGGACGTTCTCTGGTGGACAATGATGAAGAAAGGTGTTTCTCTCAAGTACATTAGTATAATTAAAGATATGTATGAAGGAGTAGTAACCAATGTCCGCACTTGTGGAGGGGTGACAACCAATTTTCCGATAACGGTTGGGTTATATCAAGGATCTGCTTTAAGCCCTTTCCTATTTGCGATAGTGATGGATGAGCTTACGAGATCAATTCAAGAAAATGTACCGTGGTGTATGTTGTTTGCTGATGATATTGTTTTGATTGATGAGTCTAGAGCTGGGGTTAATGCTAAGTTAGAATTATGGAGACAGACATTGGAAGCTAGAGGTTTTAAGTTGAGTAAGAGTAAGACTGAATATATGGAATGTCGGTTTAGTAAGCAACGAAGTAGTGATGGGAGTGTAGTGAAGCTTGGTGAGCAAGATATACCGGTGAATGATTATTTCAAATATTTGGGATCCATCATTCAAAAGTATGGAGAAATTGATGGAGATGTAAATCATAGGATAAAGGTTGGGTGGATGAGATGGAAAAGTGCTATTGGAGTGCTGTGCGATCGTAGAATGCCATTGCGGTTGAAGGGAAAGTTTTATAGGACGACTATTAGACCCGCTTTACTATATGGTACGGAATGTTGGGCTGCCAAGAGACATCATATTCAAAAAATGAGTGTAGCTGAGATGCGGATGCTTAGATGGATGTGTGGAAATACAATAAAAGATAAGATTCGGAACGAAGAGATACGTAAGAAGGTAGGTGTTGCACCCATTGAAAATAAGATGCGAGAGAATCGCTTACGGTGGTTTGGACATATTCGGCGAAGGCCTAATGATGCTCCAGTTAGAAGGTTGGAGAAATGGGAAAATATATTAGTTAAAAGAGGTCGGGGTAGGCCTAGGAAGACTTGGATGGAGATGATAGGAAAGGATATGAATGCTTTGAACCTCACCGAGGACATGGCGTTGGATAGAAATGATTGGAGGAAAAGGATTCATGTGGAAGACCCAAAATGAATTTCTTTTTTGGTTCATATCGCTGACCCCAATTGTTTTGGGATGAAGGCGTAGTTGTTGTTGTTGTTGTTGTATATCTTAATTCTTTCTTATTTTGTTAACTGCTTGATCTTCAAGCAACTCTGTTCATTTGTAGCCACTGTTGTCATCTCCCAATGTTCTGCTTGTTGTTAAAGGTGCCTTATTTATTTGATCAGTACAAGTGTTTCCTGATAGAGCTACATGGTAATATTATGAACAATTATGGCAGTTGTTTTGGTGATTCTTGGCCGGGCTGTGATTGCTCATACTACTATGCATTTGTGGCTTGGTGACATGCATTCAGCTGCTAGCGCAGTTCAAAGGCAAATTAAATGCACAGCTCATGTCAAAACTAAAATATGACTACTCTTGGATAGAATTCTCTTGATGACATAGTGGTTGTATTGCAAACCTGCAACCTCAAATTTCTGCTCTTCATTCATGTCAGCTAAACTGTGACTGTGGTTGGCTAGCTGTTAGGACTTTCAATAGTTTTCCACAAAGATCATATGAAAAACCTTACTTGGGAGAAAAGAAAAATAAGAGATTGGAATTCTATAGCAATTGTATGAAAAACTTCTTGAGGGCTTCACCTTTTTCACCATCCATAGGGATGTTTGTTTTTTGTGCACTGTGGAAACTTTCAGAATAAAACTTTCAAAAGCAATTCATGTGATAAAAGGATGGTGAAGACTGTAAGATTCGCTTTTTATAACTAACATATTTGTCTAGGGTGTGTGCCTGTATGAAGTTTAAACCCTTCAGTGTGCAGTGGTGGCACTTCTGAATCTACGTTGTTAATTTTAAAAATATATGGAGTCTTTTTTACGGAGGTGAGACTTTCAAAAAGTAGCAAAAGGTAGTTTAATAATTTTAGCTTGTCAAGGCAACCGTTCTTTACCTAAAAAGTGGCAACTTATGTTCAAGGAAGCTCTCTCTCTCTCTTCCAATATTTTTCTGTCTTGACTCTTGCCTCTATTGTTAAATGATAGAGGTTTCCCACTTCGGATCCTAGATTTTTTTATTTTTTATTTTGTGTTTATTTTCCATTGCAGTAATCTGTGTTCTGCCTATCACTTTCTGGTCCTAATTTTGTGGAACTTTGTTGCATTTAAGAATCTGGAGTGCAAATAAACTTTATATCAATGGGTTCTAGTCAAATATTATCGGATTGTTGATCTTCAGTAGCCCATTGGTTCTTTGAATTGAGTGGTGTGATGATCTTGACGGGTTCTTTTCATGCAGGCAGCTAGCTTGAGGATAGCAGAACAGTATATACATGCATTTAGCAACATTGCCAAAGAGGTAGCTGAAATGGTGGATTAAAAGCAGAGTACTATCTTAGATTTCTCTCCTGAATTTGTGATGTCTTACCTGGGTGTCTGTTGCCTCTTTGCAGGGCACAACTCTATTGCTTCCTAGCACTGCTGCAAATCCTGCTAGTATGATGGCTCAGGCTTTGACGATATATAAAAGTCTGATCGAGAATGGTCCAAGCTACACCAATCTGAGTGCTCCCATTGATTCAACTGATGAAAGCAAAGTTGATGGTTCCACTAAACAACCTGGTGATGAAAGCCTTGCATCCGATTCAGGCATTTCATCTTCTAATGCCTTCCCTGATGGCACAGTCTTTACGTTGCAAAGCTGCAGGAAAGATCATCACTGATGGCAGCCTTACCATTAGATAAGTTGTGCAGATCAGTTTTGTTGTATCTTGCATTTAGTGAGCTGATTCTAGAGTTCCTGTAGCTCCTGTTTCTGTTTTTGGCGGTGTTGAAATGTTCAATGCAACAAATGGTTAAATCGAGCGGCACTCCAGCGAAAGCATAAGTTAATTAGTTGAGATCTGAAATGCTGCAATCGTAGTTCAAAATGAGTGATGTGGGCATCTTTTTATGATACGATGAAGACTTGGTAAACTCAGGTTTCTTGTGGGCTCTAAATCCTAGGTTACGGTGGTTGGTGTAACGACCCCAAACCGTACCATGAAAAAGTGCAAAAATTTTTTTTTTAAATCAATTGCGGAAGTCTTCTCAGAAACCTGGAGCCTTTACACTTTCATTCTCAATTGAATAACTCAATCAACCACAAGGGATCTTACACCCCATTTTTCAAACCAAACCCAAGCTGAATCAACTTTATTAATTTAAATTAAATAGTATGAGACAAGTGCAAAATAATAGAAAATCAGAGTAAGCCAAAAAGGGTAAGTGAAAGAGTAGAGACACATTGTCTCTAAGTGATATGACCAGCAGTCGTGATGCACTCGTGGCTCTCTCAGAACCATGTCCTTTCACTGGGTACTTGAAGCTGCAAGATATAGAAAAAATATGGGTGTCAAAATTAAACAAGATTCTAAGTACAAGTCTCTCTAATTAAAAAATAAGCATAAAGAGTATTAACGCCCCAAAATTTCAAACTTGCGAACCTTTCAGAAAACAGGTAAGAGAGTAGAAAAAAAATTCTTCCCTTTCAGAGTTTGTTTATGAAATCAGCGGAAGACTATTCTTTTGTTGAATTTAGAAAGGCAAGCTGACAACTTTGGGCGCGTTAGTTAAAAGAACTAAAAAGTACAAAATTCGGATATCCGAAGAAAAACTCATGACAAAACCCAAAAACACGTCCAAGACGCGTGCTAAGAGCAAGAAAAAGGAAATCTTGAAGTCATCTTGCCATCGCACCATCGCCCGTGGTGTACCTAATCATCACATGTACCCATAGAATGGGTTAGTTTCACGAAAAACTAGTAGGTGCACAAGAGAGACTATAGAAAACTGAATTAAGTACATTTAATTTTAAAGCAAATCAGCAGTTAAACAGGTAAGCAGTTCAAAGCAGTAAGCAGTTCAAAGCAAGTAAGCAACGCAACTGTCAAACGTGGCATGACGATTCATTTTAGCGTAAGCTGTGAACTATCACGCAACATGCTTGTTTTCGTTCCTAGAACAGGGTCTCTACATTTAATCATTATCAGGTCATCGTTTGTCGCTCTCACTATTTTTAACAAACACTTTGTCCTGAATAACCTTAATTTATTCTCATCTCTTAAGGCCTTACGCGGCCAACTGTCACCTGTTATGACTCACTTAAGGCGTCATACTTTCTCAGAAAAAACCCACCCTTCTATAAAAGGTTCAAAACATGATCTAAAATCAATAAAGATCTAATTCTCACATCTGAGTCCTGCATGTAATCATGCTATAACAAAACGCCAAATCTATAAATTCATAATTGGCTATTAATATCAATCTTAGAAGATTATCATAGCTCACCATAACTTTTTATGGTAATCAAAAACATAAGTTTCATGTTGGATCGCTTGGTCTGGGAAATGTACGACCTCACAAGGAATTACCACCCTAGATGGTATACCTAGTCTTGAACAATACATTTCCTCACAAGAATTCACTGTCTTTCCGACTACCCAATCTTGGACAGTGTACATCCTCACAGAGATTCTATCCCTCTAGTCGGGTCACCTGACCTTGATCATACATACCCTCACAGAGAATCCTTTGGAAACCCGATCCTCAACAAATGTCATATCCAATAAAAATGATTGTGATACACGCATCAACACAAATGACCGCTCTCAGGGTCGATAGCCACTATTCTAATTAACATGATCAACGCCTGATCACCCAGTTTGGGAAATGTACAACCTCACAAGAAATTACTGCCCTAAATGGTATATCTGGCCTTGGACCATATACTTCCTCACATGAGTTCACCGTCTTTGTGGCTACCCGCTTGTGGATAGTGTACATCCTCACGGAGAATCTACTACTCTAGCTGGTTACCAGATCTTGATCATGCATGCCCCTCGCAGATAATCCTTTGGAGATCAGGTCCTCAACAAATACCATACTCAGTGATACATGCATCAATACAATCGACTGCTCCAAACAATTGACCGCTCTTGGGGTCAGTAACCACCAATATGGGCACAAGCATGCATATCAGCAATGTGCATCGTATCACTTCACCTGGTAAAACAAATCACAAGATCACACATTCCTCCAATAAGGTTTCATGAACCATGGATATTTATCGCATGCTTTCAACATTTCTTATCATGTGGCATTTCAATCACATCATACAGAACCATATAATACTACGCATTGTATCATTGTCACAAGGAACATTGCATTCTTTAAATAGGACCTCAAAGCATGCATAAACAAAGCATGAGTTTTATACACATGAGAACACACAAATTACATAATATGAATCAACTAAACATCAACATATGTAATTCCTACGTAGTTCAATAAATTTACATAGGATTTAAGTTATATGTGCAAATATTTAAATCATTGCATCATTATATGCATTCATAATTCTTATCTCAAAGCACATCGTATTCGACCTTTCTAGCGTGTAACTCACGCACATATCTTCAAGACATTTTAATCAAATATTCATTATACTTATCAATCATGTTATACAGATATGCTATATTCACTTAGGCAATCATAACACAATTCTCTGCCATAAAACTACGTAGGCGTGATGTGTTATTCACCTAAATAGTCTAAACTAATCATTTGTCAGTATGACATGTCATCCACCTATATGCTAACATAAGCATCATAATCATAAGCATCTCGGGACACACAAAGTCATACGTAATTTTATCAACAAGCTTTTACTTGACAAAAATATACATATCCAAAACACATGAAAGTCTTATGACCCATCAACCAATGTGAACTGACTTTATGTTTCGATATTATTGGCCTGCGGGTACGCGCAGCCAAAACATAGAAACAACTGAAACTAATCTGGACGTCTATTATTCTATGTATTTTTAATAACCTGAATTGCTAGTTGAATCCGCTCCTAAGGGAGACAGCTTTCAGCCGAGAGATAATTCCCCAAAGGTAGGTAAGCAGTGTCACGGATGCATCCAACTTCTACAGAAGTCAATGGAATCTACCACCTAGGATAATGTCTGGTAGTCCCTTCCCCTAACTCTAATGACTGGGGAGGCCGGATCTTTGCCCGTGGGGTGGTTGTTAACAATCTGTCCATTGAAGTTTTTGTACTGCTTTGTCCTCTCCCTTGACAGACAATAAGAAGCGAATGGGCGCGTTAGGGGTTGCTTAACTAACGACCCATTTTAATGTTGTGGTCTTTCAACACTCAAGCATCTTGCCTGTGAAGGTGAATCATTCACCATTTGATATGATTAGGGCATTGTGCATTTAGCACTATTCGAGGTCGCACGACCGTCTCATCCGATCATTGCAGTACTAGCGTGTAGTGCACGACTACAAGTACTTTAGGATGGAAGGGGTATAGCTCCTCAATAGGAGCCTCAACAGAAGTGTTTAACAAAGATATAATATTTCTCAAACTTTACTTTTGACATTCTTTATCTTTTGAAATAGCCAACAGCTTGTGCCAACATTTGCCATGCAATTTTCTAAAATCTCATCCGCTATCGGGGTATCTAAATGTCTCGCATGAGTCGATACCGGCCTCGATAGATGGGATACGGATTTCTCAACAGAACCCCCACTAAAAAGTTCACTCAAGCTCCAATTCAAGGTTACCCGAGATATGCCGAATAGATGAATAGAACCAGCCAAAATGCATTCTTCCAAATACTTCGATTTGGGAAGTCTTTGATGCTTTTGCGCAGCTCCCTAAATTCTCAAGTCAACTTTACAGGATTGCCCTCATGAAAAGCCAGGATCCCTGCTAGGGATCCCTCTCCTGAGACAATGATGTATCGTTAAACCGCTGACTCAACTCTTGTCGCAAGAGAGAGAGCGATAAATGCCCCTTGCATCCTCCATGAAGATGCCTGATTGAACATGCAATGAGCAAAAATTTTAGCGTCATCTGCAATGGCAAGGCATTAACAAAATATTTACAAAAGCAGGAGCCTGGGCGCAAAGCGCGATGGAAAAATAAAGATTGTAAGCAGGAGTGCAAACACAAAGCCTAGGCGCAAAGCGCGGCGACAAACAGAAGACATGACAGAAGTAAAGGACAAGGATCGTGAAACTGCATCCTTGAGTTAAATGCGTACTCGTATAAACATATATATATATATATAATTATCTTTTTTAGTTAATTGAACTCAATTCAATTGTCCAAGTCCTCCGTATAATCTTCCCATACCTTGAGGGTTTGCAGGACTACGCACGCCCCTACCTTGAGGGTTTGCAGGACTACGCACGCCTGCAAGCGAAGGTGAGCACGGGCTCGACCACGTGGTGCAAGCAGGATCCACCATTCAACCTGCGATGCTTAGAACGTTAGTATGCTAAACCAAAAAACACAATAGGAGGTGGGTCCCACAAGACTCGATGCAAAGCAAAACAATGGACTTCGCTCCCTGCAGACAAGCTGCAGAGGCTAGGGGCACAAGCCCTGCTTAGCAGAGTGTGGCAGGAACAGGGAAGGAGAGCCCCTTCTTTCTGCCAACGAAAAGAGGCAAGGAGGTCTGCTCTCTGCCAGCCAAAGTAGCAGAAGCAAGGGGGCATCCCCTGCCAGAACCGAGAAGACAGAGGCAGGGAGCAGTCGCTTCCTGTCTATAGAAGACTCAGGCGGCAGGGGTTCATCCCCTATCGACCTGCCAGAGGACAAGGGGGGGCTCGCCCTCCCGAGCCAAAACGAGGAGACAGGGAGGGGTTGTGCCCCTCCCCTGTCGAAAGGGAAGGGCAGGGAAGGTGTCGCCCAACTCAAGCAATAGGAGAGCAGGGGGCTCTTCGCCCCCTACCGAGAAACATAAGAAGGCAAGGGGTCGGAGCCTTCTGTCGAGAAACATAAGAAGGCAGAGGCCTCACCCCTTGTCGAAAAACACAAGGCAAGGAGGTGAAGCCCCCTACTGGGACACACAAGGCAGGGGTCTCGCCCCCTGCTGAAAAACACAAGGCAGAGGGGCGAAGCCCCCTGTTGGGAAACACAAGGTAGGGGCCTTGCCCCCTGCCGAAAAGCATAAGGCAGGGGGGCGAAGCCCCCTATCGGGAAACACAAGAAGGCAGGGGCCTCACCCCCTGCCTGAAAACACAAGGCAGGGGGCGAAGCCCCCTGCCGGTGAAAGAAGAGAAAAAAAAGAAAGAGGAGAAGGAGATAGGGAGGTGGAGGATCAGGGAGGAGAGAGGAGAAGAGCCGTACCTAGGGGGTCACAGGAGGAGATCGTCGGAGGGACGAGGGTCACCGGTGGTGGGATGCTGGTGGCCGCCTGAGAAATGAGGTCGTCGGGGGGTCTCCGTCGAGCAAACGAGAGAGCAGAAAGTCGGGGAGAGAGAGTGCAGAGAGAGAGAGTCGAGAGGGGGAGAGACGGTGAGGGGGTCGGCGCAGGGTGAAAGGGGAGAGTGCAGAGAGAACGAGAGAGCAGGAGAAGGGTTTCATATTTGAAACCCCCCTGCCTCGCTGTCTTTAGAAGACGCGAGGGAGGCGGTGCTTTCGGATGGGTCCGGGTCTGGATTTGACTCGAATTCAAGTTTTTTTTTTTTTTTTTTGGGGGGGGGGGGTTACAAAGAGTACATATGGGATTCATGCAATAATTTAAAGGGATACTACTGCAATAAGAACATAATTCACATAAGCATTAAAAATATTCAACATGCAAAGGATATAATATCATGCAGTTAATCATACAGGACAAGTAAAGAAGCAAGTAAATATACATGATCTAATGCATAACAAAAAAATGCATAATCTTAGTGCACATACATGAATAATTTATTATCTTTAATCAAGTTCTCTTTCATATGTATGTCCCTATTAGGATGCGCACACACATTTAAGTTTCACTTGTTATTATTATCATTGCCCGTGGATACTCAAAACGGGTAAGAATTTTTGAGGTCAAGTAGGGTTCTCAGGATAACTTAGCACACAAATTGTATTTTATTACTCGGTTCCAAACTTAGCCCTCTACTGAAATAGCCTTTGAAACATTAGCCCAGTCATCTAATGTCGGGACACCAGGGACCACCCATCCACAAGTGTCACTTTTCTTGGTATACTAAAACAATAATTGTATTTATACACCACCACCAGGCAAAGTGGCAGAAACTTTCTAAAACCGTGGTCAGAAGAAAGAACTTCAATATTGAGTTCAAGGGTAACAACAATGCACACAAAGTTTTTATATCCTTTCGGTTTTCCCAAAACCGCAACTCTAAGAGTCTCATACTCCCGATGAGACATCTCAGAAAGTATATTACACAGTTCTTTTTCTTTACATTATTAATAATAGTTGTCTCATTAATTTTCAATTCAGCATGCCAAATTAATATAACAAATTCGCATCTCTAAGTGCAAGGCTCATCACGGGACTCCAGCCTATGTAAAATTGCAGAACTGTGCAATATAGAGAAAAATGTCGAATGTGATTTTTGTGATGCATAAACACAAGTAAAAGTGCAAACTAAGCTCAGGGCTCACCAGGTTCGCGATGATCCATTGATCATCGATGCATCATATGCGAAAATCGAAACAATCATGCTATAAATGAAATGATATCAACATGCTTTTAAAATATACATTCATATATGTCGAATAACAATGTGCATGTATTAAACATCTATATGCATATGTTCACAACATTCATGTGCATGTGCTTTCATGTGACCATTCCACAAACATGCTTTTATTCATGAATCAACTTAATTTGAACAAGTGAACATTCATGCATTCATGTATATGTGAAACATACATTAGTTTATGTATACATATTCATTTGAAACAAATCTCATATTATATAATACTTAAGCATGTCACATCAAGTCAAAACATATGAAAGCTTTCATTCATAACATCTATTAAGATTATCATACATGTATATAACTAAATCTGAAAATTTAACTTGCAATTTAACTATCTAACTCCATAATCAAGTAACACCAAGTGTTAAAGTATATATATATACTTTCTGAGTTGGCTTACCAAGCCTAGCCGACCCTGTCGGCTAGAGTTCAGCTCTGAATCGGTTGAACCCAAACAGAATAAATGGTTGGATGTCATCTTCACATATTAAAGAGTTAGGATCCAATGTACAACAAAACAAAAGTCTCCACAATGATAACATTATTAAATACCTCTAAAACTGACATGTATGTTATGGTTGTAGGTATTATGGATCCATAAACTATTGATAATGACTTTTCATATTTGTGTCCCTAAATTCCTATAGGAAGTACAAGAATAGATGACTTCAAACAAGAGTTCATAATATTGAACATCCATGTAATGTCGTTGACAATAACTGATTTAGGCAGATGGTTGAGATAACAAGGTTGAAAGATAACCTTGTTAAACATCTCACAGTGGCACTTTCTAAACTATGCAAAAGTCATAGGACATTTTATTTCTTACTTCAGTTTTAGGTGTTGTAAGATTATGTCCATGTTTTTGCTTTCTACAAGTAGAAATAACCTGAAGATCATGAACTTTATCATGTTTGACATCATTCACAACCTTACATATCTAGTACGTCCAGTACTACATCAAGGACCTAACTGGAGCCCATCTCTAGATTACATTCTAGAACAAGCAAGTAGCTTGGATTGCTTAAACCAATCTCCTTAACCCCCAAAAATGAATTTTCCTATAGTATATATGTACCTTAGGGTTATGCAGTAACCTAATATGCAGCAAGATATTCTCTTGGTCGAAAAATGACATTTCCTAGTAATTTGGAAATGCCAGGAGGGGGTATAGACAAGCACATCTAACTTATACTGTCAATCAAATTTCTCATATTCAGATCAACTAGAGGTGGGCAATGGGTTGCCCCAACCTGAATCTTCAGACAAGCCATGGCTTAGCCACAGCATGACCGAGATGGCTAAAATTCTAAAACATGACCTAAACCCAAATAGGCCGCTCGCCTGTCCACAGAACACCAAAAAGAAATGCATTCTTTTAAAAAGCTTTGCTTCAATCTTTTTTTTTTTAATAACCTTCTACCCCAACAGGTCTAGCAGAACCGACCAGATGGGCTCGGTTCTGCCAACTTGGTAGGGCCCAGCAGGAGCCGTGACATCATGACTCAGTCTAGCCCAAGCTGGCCAGACTGCAGTCTAAAAAAAAAATAACATACAGAAACATACATACGTAGGTTCGATGATACAGGCATATACATATGCAAACACAGGCTGCATGCATACCAAGTTTTCGCATCTCAATTGTGCTTGAATATGCATGCTTTCATTTAGTTATGCATACATGCACAAAAACGTAACATGAATATTTAGATTGCATGCACATACCTACTCAAGAACACACGCCTAATCAGATTTCTCAACTACAACCCATTATTCAAACCTTTGAATGCAAAATGCATACATACAATTTTGTTTTATTATACATTTTTTTTTACATGCATCTAACGATCCATAGCATGGATCAACCATGGAAATCGATATTCATCAAAAGTAAGCTCTAAAAGGGAACTTACACAATAAATAAAAATTCGGTTTTAGCATAACCAAAAGTTTATTTTGTTGAAAAGATGAAAAGAATCAAGAATACAACCATGGAAAAAGATCTATGCATCATCCTTCATGTGCTTTTGCAAAAACATAGATTTAAACACTATTTTCATGGATTTTCATTAAATTATTGCATGAAAATCTAATTTATATTAATTTCTCACATTCAAGAGATAATACCCATACCTTTGATGTAGATCACCCCAAAAATAGTGGTGAAAGCTCAAAAACGTAGATGGATGGAGGAAAATAGCTCTTCCCCTCCTCTTCTTTCTTCATTTTCCTCTCTTTTTCTCTCCTCTACCTTTCTTTCCTCTCTCTTTTCTCTTTATTTCCTTCTCTCTCTTTTTGATATTTAAATAGGCCAAGAGAGAGGTGATGCCCTCCCCCTTCTCCAGCCCTCTCTAGATGGGCTGGAGAAGGAGGGTTTCCTCTTTTGAGGAAACTCTCTCTCTCTCTCTCTCTCTCTTTCCAAAAAAAATTAAAACTCTATGTTTTTACTTTTTTTTAAAGTTTTCAATTTCTTTTGAAGTCCTTTCTTAAACTCTCTTAGGACTCTTTAGGTATGTATAAGGACTTCAATAGTAAGTCCTAAACAACCCTAACAATAAAAATTTTAGAATTAATAAAAATTAATTAATTATTTAGTATTAAACAATTAATAATTATTTAAACTTTTTCAAAAATAGCCAAATTAACTAGGGAGGCTTTTTAACCTTAGTTAACTCCAATTTAAAGCTCTTAAATGAATTTAAAGTTATAGTTGGGCATTGATTTGGATCTGAATCCAAGATCCAAATCTATTTTTAAAAATCCAAATAGATTTTGGACTGGACCAAATCCCGATTATTATGGGTCTTGGATAGAGTTCAGATTCATAATAATTTGGATTAAACCCATTGGATTCAGTTCGATCCAAATCCGGATCCAATTCGATAAATGTTCTTTTTTCAAAAAAATATGATTTTCGAGCCAACCAGAACTCTAATTCAAAAAAGTAATATACTGTTGCGCTCGGCATTTGAAGACGCATCCAATTACATATTACCCAAATATCAAATTTCAAATTTTGCTCAAAAATAACGTGTTCGCTCGAATTTTGCTTGAATTTAAAAGTCAAAAATTAAACTTTTTCTCACGTTTTGATTGGCTCATCTCGACTTAGCTGATGAGACCTGGGCCAAGTGTAGACTCAAAAGCATCGGTTAAAAATCGAGGCTCAAACAATTTTTCTCCCTAACTTAACCAAATTTTCAAAAAAACTAGAAAATGACTAAGTAAAAAAAATACGTAGTATTACAGATGGGGTCACATTTGACCAGCACAAAGTCTTCTAATTGTACAATATTCAGTGGGATCAAGAAATATTTTCATTTGGCAAAGCACCCAGTTGACTCAACAAGTCTACCGAGTGAGTTTAGGTCAACTGGGTTTACCAGTTTTGTGCATGTTATTAGAACTTGGTCATGGACAGACTAGTTTGGTTCAACCGGGATATTGCATGTTCAGACCTAGTTCCACTCTGCACCGCAATACTGTGAACCTGATCAGACCCATTTGAGTTCTCCGAGAAGTCATTTTGAAGACGAGGAACCTTCACCTTGAACTAGGTCACATAATGGGGGGCCCACCCTACGAGGTAAATCCTGGGTGATGTCACTGGCACTCAAGCCCTTATGAAGCCCACCAGTTAAAGATACATGTACACCCGATGGTAGTCAAACCTGGGACGAAGGGGTCAGCACCTTCTCCCCCAAGCAATATTTTCAATTCCTACGTTGAGTTGTTTGGGACAAAGAAATTGGTAGAAATATGACATGGGAAGGGAATTAATGTTTGTTAATTGTTTTTTGAAATATGCTTATTTTGGGTTTCTTAAATCGTTTTTATCAACCTCTCAAAAATACTACCTTTCAATTAATCCGTATCTTTGTTAGATCCTAATTGGCATCAGCAGGATTAAAAAGTGCCTCAAAAAACACTTGAAAATGAAACCAATTCTCTGATGCTGCCACGTTTGCATGATAATAAGTGAAAATATAATAAAATAACAACAGGTCAAAAAAAGTCAGAAATCTTTAAACATCTGCAACACTTAAATGACGGAAATCTTTAAAACATCTAAAAATATGCCTTAAAAACTGACATTGGAAAACCGTGCAAGTCTTGAGAACCTTTCTGAGTCTCGCAGCACTATTTTTGTTGCTTTTTTAATCACCGAGAAGCACAACATCAACCGTGCCCCGTTATGGTTCCCTCGGTGTAAAAAGTCTATTGCCCTGTATTCCACCTCTGTTTATTGTTTCTTGCTGTTCCATGATATTCTGTTCTTTCCGAAAAATATATGGGTACTCCCTATGTCAATCAGAAAAGCTTTCCCTTGCTTCCACTAGAACACTTCTGCGGTTTTGAATTCAAGATGTCCTTGCATCTCAAGATAAATCAAGTGGCCCCTAGCCAGGTGTGCAAAGCCCAAATGGGCAGAGTCGCACCATCTTAACCAACAAAAAAATTCAGTAGACTACAGAATTCAGACAGTATCACAAGGAAATTCTAGGTTTTCGCTGTTACTTTTCCCCCCCTTATGGTCTACCTTGGGCTGGTTCTTTACACAACGTGAGGAAAATGCTTAGGTAATGATTTCATGTTATACGACTGCTAGCTCTTTTTATTTTACAATGGTGAACTGGAACAAAGTAAAAAAATAAAATAAAATAAAAATAAAAATAAACCAACACAGGCTTGCTCTGCATACCTACAGCCTAAGTGTGATGAGGCAAAATTTGAACAAGATTACAGCACAAGACGGACGCCAGATTGTTCAACAAGCAGACACCTGTTTTAGAAAATAAAAGTTTTGGAAATGTAGAGCTCAAAGAGAGAGAGAGAGATGTTTACTTTGCAGGATAACCTGTTTATTTTGACATTCGAAAAGAATGACATGTTACAACAAAATCATTCATTAACCTTCCCTTTTTCTGTTTACTGATCAACTTCTCAAATCTTGGTTGTGCTTTCAAAAAGTTATGTCACGAAGTCTCAGTCTCAGCTTCATGTTGCTAGCTTGAACGACAACCTCTTCTTTGGAAGCATCTACTTTCAGAACTTTCATTTTCCTGGCAAGGGAGGGCACAGCGACCATTTCACCAATTTCAGGAATTCTATTTTGCTTTCCTACAAACATAATGAAGCATGTTAGGCTCCTTTTTCCCAACGCAAAGGTGCAGTTCAACAGTAATAATTCATTGATCATTTTTGTGCAAGCAAAGCATGAAAACAAACTGAAATGGTACCCGATAATAGTGGCTTCCAATCCTGATCAGACTCTCCGGCTTTTGCTGCAGATCCGTTCTGTGTCCCTACAAATTTAAGCAAAAGAATTTGAAATTTGCAATAGCCTCACGACATATGATCTTGGGAAGCACTTACTCGTTATTCTCATGCCTCTGGAGGTTTTAAAAAAGTACTAAATCCACCAAAGTTCACAAGCAAGATTGATATTATACCTGCTAATGATTGTATCTGACTTTCATCTGGCTGTATTTTTAATGCTGCAGGCCTGCCTTTCAGTGCTTCATTTCTTTTCAATGCCTGAAACTGTCGCAAATTACTATGTAAAGTAGACCGTGCCTGTCCTGCAGTTTCAGAGATCTCTTGCATCTTCCTAAACCTCTGAATCACACGGTGCTCATTTATTTTTTGACTCGCTTCTAGCAGCATCTCATGAAGCTCTATTGCAAGTCTACAATAACAAAACTATATTAGATTCAAAAAAAAATCTTAGTACAAGGATGAATACATCTGATGATGGCTTGAACAAACTAATAATCTGATTGCAATGAAAATGCAAAAATGATACAAGTAGGTGCCTCTTGTGGCCTTACAAGAACACAATCAAACAAAGACCACTTATTGGTCAATACATAAACACATGCACACAAGCCACTTAAGGGCTAAAACACAAGTAAAATATAATCTTAGAGTGAGGGTGCTTGAGAAAGCATAACCCAACCAAGGGGGGAACACCCCTTTATACACATGAGGGCTCATAGGGCCATTGGGAGCTCCCAACGACTCTCTATGACATTTGTCTGAAATGCCTATAACAAAAATAAGAAATATAAAACAGGAAAAAATAAAGAAAATATATAAAATGACAGATGTGCCCCTAACGGGCAAAGCCAATTACATAACAGTGAAATGATTAAAATACCACTAATAGGTATTACCTATTACAACAATACAGAATATATACACATATTTATATGTATATATGTACATACATATATATAAGTATATATACTTAATATATATTTATATATTAATATTACAATTTAACACTCCCTCAAACATACGGTGTGATCACCGAAAGTTTGTCACTGGGAGAAGGAATTGTTTTTGTGAAGAAATCAGCCAGCTGCAATTCTGATGCTACATAAGGCAGGATGATAGCTATGTCACATGGGTGCGGGTGCAAGCACGAGTGCGGGTGCGGGGATTCGGCACTTCCAAAAAACCCGGGTGCGGGGGTGCGGCAGGGAAAAAAAATATAATATACATATATATATATATAAAGGGGGTCGGGGGAACACGCGGGTTTTTTCAAATTTCGCAGCTGTCAGCTGCTGACAGAACAGTTGATGTCAGCTGCTGCAGCTGACAGAACAGCTGCTGACAGACAGTTGCTGTCAGCAACAGACAGACAGCTGTTGTTAGCATAATTTTTAAAAAAAAAAATCGCAGCCCATTTGGGCAATTTTTAAAAAAAAAAATCCAAAAAAAAAAATGGACCTAAATGATCGCACCCAGGATCGGGTTGACCGCACCCGCATCTAGTCGCGTCGACGCGGATGCGGCACCCTGCTAGCCGAATCCCTGTGACATAGGATGATAGTCTTCACAAATATAGTGATAATCTATCTCGATATGCTTGGTTCGTTCATGAAATGTGTGATTGTCGGTTATGTAGATGGTGCGTTTATTATCGCAGCACAACCTTAAGGGTGATGGAATATGCACCCCCATGTCTTCCAATAATCTTCTCAACCACTTAATTTCAGATGTCGTGGTAGTCATGACGCAATACTCAACTTTTAATGAAGATAGAGACACTTTCTATTGCTTCTTGCATTTCTAGGATACCAGTGAATCACCTATAACCCATAGCTGAGCATATATCATTACGATCTTCTCTCTAGTTAGAGTCACTATATGCAATTAATTCAAGCAGAGCGGAGGAGGATAATAAGTCTCTTACAAACAAAATTTTGTAAACTGGCTTGTATGAGAATGTCGAAACTAGCTTGTTGTATGCACTACATGAGAAATGTCAGGTTGAGTAATCGTCAAATAAGTAAAGGTCCCAATCATTTGTCGATAAGAAGCAGGATCTTCCAAGGGTGTTTCATCATCGATCTTTATTTGTGCATTAAATACTTCAGGATTGTCCACCCTTTTTTCATCTATAATGTCAGACCAGTCAATAATCTCAGTAGCAAACTAGAATTGAGTTAGTTATTCGTGCAGAATATGCTACCTCAATCCCTAAAAAATATCTAAAAAAATAAAATTTATCATTTCAAATTTTTGGTTCAAAATATTTTTAATATAACTCCTTGTCTATCTCCTTTAGTAATGATATGTCATCAACATAAAGAAGAAAGAATAACAACATTTACACCAGATTTCTTAATAATCATAACAATGTTAGTATAACAAGATTTAAAACCTAAGTCACAGGGACTCGGCAAAACAGGTGTCGCACCCGCGTCGATGCGACGCGATGCGGGTGCAGCACCGGGTGCGATCAACACCACCCTGGGTGCGGTCAACGCACCTAGGGTCATTTTCGTCCACTTTTTGGCATTAAAAAAAAATCCCCGATGAAAAGGAGAATTAGGGCAAAAAAAATGCCCTAATCTCTCCTCTCCCACTTAGCTCGAGCTCTCTCCTACCGACGCCCCAGCGCCACCTCCTAGACTCCCTCTCCTTTTGCAGGTACGTACCCTCTCTCGCTCTCTTCTTGTGTCGACAGGGGAGGGGCCGAGCCCCCCCCTGCTCCCTCTGATTTCGGCATGGGAGGGGCCGAGCCCCCCCGCTCTCTTATTGGGTCGGCAGGGGAGGGGTTGAGCCCCCCCTGCTCCCTCTGTTTTCGGCAGGGGAGGGGCCGAGCCCCCCTCTCACTCTCTTGTTGGGTCGGCAGGGGAAGGGTCGAGCCCCTCCCCCCTCTTGCTCTCTTGTTGGGTCAGCAGGGGAGGGGCTGAGCCCCCCCCCCCTCTCCTGCTCCCTCTGTTTTCGGCAGGGGAGGGGCCGAGCCCCCCACCCTGCTCCCTTTGATTTCTAGGGAGGGGGCGATCCCCCCTCTCGCTCTCTTGTTGGGTCGGCAAGGGAGCCCCTCCCCCCTCTCGCTCTCTTGTTGGGTCGGCAAGGGAGGGGTTGAGCCCCCCGTGTTCCCTCTGTTTTTGGCAGGGGAGGAGGTCGAGCCCCCGTCCCTGCTCCCTCTTATTTCAGGGAAAGGGCTGAGTCCCTCCCTGTTTTTGGCAGGGGAGGGGCAGATCCCCCCTCCTTGCTCCTGATTTTATATATATTTTTATATCAAGATAATGTCTTTATAATTGATTTGAAATTTTGAATATATATATTTTTTTTCAAGATAAAAATGACGAATAAAAGAAAAGGACTTGCGTCATCCTCATCCCAACATGTGAGTTCTGCTGCTAGTTTTGTTGATAGTTGTAGTAGGATTGATGATGTGGGCCACTATGGGTACATGTAGATAAACTTACAAAAACTGAAGAAGGAGGTGGTGGAAACAAGAGATTTCGATGCAAGCTCTGCGAAAGAGATGTTGTTGAGTCTTGCATAAGAGTGAAAGCTCATTTATTCAAGATACCAGGATATGGCATTTCAAGATGCAGAAAAGTTGATGAGGCAATACAAAGACAATACAAGAAGAATATGAGAAGAGAAAGGCAATGGCCGATTCTTGTACAGTTAGTGTGTTATTTACAAGCCGCCAAGAAGATGCTGAAAAAAAAAAAGTCAATATAGGAGGTAGAGGAACGATACAAACAACATTCAATACATATGGGAGAGAACAATTGGATAGAAAAGTTGAGAGGTATTTTTATTCTAGTTCACTCCCATTTAATGTGGCTAGAAATCCTTATTGGAAGGATTTAATAACATCCTTGGCAAATTGTAATTAGAGTGGCTATGTACCTCCAAGTTCAGAAAAAATATGAACCACACTTCTTGCAGAAGAGAGGGCAAATGTGGAGAGGTTGCTGGAGATTAAAAAATATTCATAGGAGCAAAATGGAGTTTCTATTGTGTCTGATAGATGGACAGATATTCAAAGGCGTCCACTAATCAATTTCATTGTTTGTTCGCTTAGTGGCTCAATATTCTTGAAAGCAGTTGATGCATCTGGAGAATAGAAAAATGTAGAGTATTTGAAGGGATTGTTTATAGAAGTCATAAAAGAAGTGGGTGATCAGAAAGTGGTACAAATCATTACAGACAACGCTCCAGTTTGTAAAAGTGCATCGTTGAGTTTGGAGAGTGAGTACCCTCATATTTTTTGGACTCTCTGTGTAGTACACAACTTAAATCTGGCCCTAAAGAGCATCTGCAACCCCAAAGAAGAAAAAAATTCACAAGCATATGTTTTATGTTCATGGATTAAAGATTTAGAAAGAAATGTCAAAAGCATTAGGAATTTTATTGTTAACCACTATCGTGCTAATGTTATATTTAATAGGCATTCTGACCTGAAATTGTTGAAGGTCGCTGAAACACATTTTGTGTCCAACATTGTGATGGTGAAGAGGATTAAAAGAGTGAAGAATGCTTTGATTAACATGGTGACTGATGAAAATTGGACATTCTATCGTATTGATGATGATATCAAGGCTCAAGAAATTAAAAAATTCATTCTTAATGATGAGTTTTGGGACAGAGTGGTGTACTTCCTTCAATTTACGCAACCTATTTGGGAAATGTTAAGAGAAGCTAATAAGGATGAGCCCATGCTTCACAGGGTTTATGAAATGTGGGATAATATGATTGAAAAAAATACAAGCTATAGTTTTCAAGCATGAAGAAAAAAATCCAGCATTAGATGATTCAGAATTTTTTAAATTTTAATCAGAAGATGGGATAAGAGCAACACTCCTTTGCATTTCATGGCGCATTCTCTTAATCCAAAATATTATGCAAATAAGTGTCGGGCTGGTGGTATTGGTCGTGTCGCTCCAAATTTAGACCCAGAGCTATCAAGACATAGGAATATGTGTATGACGACTTTTTCCATAAGCATATCTTCTACATCAAGTCACACAAGAGTTTGGAAAATTTTCATCTTCGAGATTATATGGACTGGCATTATTCGCGAGAGAAGAGGATAATATAGATCCTATCACATGGTGGTCAACATTTGCATTAGAAACACCTCTCCTCCAACGTCTTGCATTAAGATTGCTATCGCAGCCTGCTAGTTTATCTTGTTGTGAAAGAAATTGGAGCACATATTCTCAAATTCACAACATGAAGAGAAACAAACTCACCACCAAGCGTGCAGAGGATTTAGTATACGTTCATTCAAATCTTCGATTACTTTCGCGAACCAATGATGAATACAGGTACTAATTTGCTCTCTTATTTGATTATTTCTTAGTTTTTTATGTAAATATACTTGTATTGTATTTAACATTTTCAAATTAGGTTTGCAACGCAGACAAGGAACATCCAAATTTTGGAATGTAAACCCAGAAGAGTGTGACTTCGAGGGAGAGCATGATTTCAACATAACAAACATGGAGTATTCCTTCTAATGATGCATTTGATGATGAAGAAGAAAATTATTAAGATCAATTACTTCATCATGATATACTTTGGTATGTAATTTAGTTCTTTTCTGCTTATTTGATTGATATTTAAGTTGATTTATGTAATTGCTTTACTTATTTGATTGATGTTTAGGTTGATTGCATGAATGATGATTGATGAATGATATTATGAAAATGAGCACCTATCAGTTTGTTATGAAACTGACTCATTTTATGGGCAGGCGGCAAGTAGGACTTTACAGACGGTCGATGGTGCGATGCAACATGGCTCGAGATCACTCTCTTTATGTTGGCGTCCTGGCTATTCTTTGTGGATAAGGTTGGTTTGTAAGCTAACGTGCCCAGAATTGTTAACTTGTTTTCCTTTCTAAAAAGAAATTGCTTTCGTTGAAGTCTTTAAAACCAATCCCTGAAATTTGAAAGGTTTTCTCTAAATGTTTTCAAAATTTACAAGTTGAAATTTTTGGGGCGTTACACCTCCTCTGGTACCATGTTAACTTTTGGTATCAATATGCATTCAGTCATAAATCGTGCACTAAAAAAAGGAAGACAAGAGAGAGATAGGGTTGCAACTCCTCACGTCCCAAAGATGGGAATCGTGGGCCTCACTATGACTTATATTATGTTACATGACAAGTTACAAATTTCGCCTTATGAGATAAAATACAATGAAAGAAAAATTAAGGTTATAATGGGAACAAGAACAAATAATAAGAACAACAAATAATATACATATCATGGATCTGGATTTGGATTCAGATCCAAACACTGGTCACATCTCAATAGGGAGTTGGTAAGAAAGACAACTAGATCAGCATCCTACCCTTAGGGATGTAAAACGGTTCGGGTGCAACCCGATACCCGACCCGAATCTGAGTCCATTAAGCCGGTTTGGTAGCCAAATCTGGATCCAATTAATAATCAGATCTGGGTTTGGTATTATGCATTCAAACCAAAACTTGAATCCGACTAAAAATCCGGCCTGATTAGGTATAAATATTGGGTTTTAAGCTAGTCAGATCCGGGTATGGTTTTAGCTTTTCCACCATAATCCGAATCCGATTAGGCCAAGACCCATTAAGTTGGACTTGATAATGCTAGATCCGACCCGAATCTGAACCGTTTACATCCCTACTTATCCTACAGTAGGCAAGGCACCATATCACAAAACTGGTCCAGATTTTGTAAAAAGAAAGGAATATTTAAATTAAAATAAGTGATGACTGATGAGAATTAATTGTTGTGGTGGAAGTTCATCAAAAAATTACTATTTCAGAACGCTATATCATCAAATTTCATAGAAAGGCAAAGTTCTATATCTAAAAAATGGTGCTAATTTTGCAAAGATAAATGAATCTTTACCTCAAATTATGTTGGGCTTCACTGATGTGCACTTGGAACTCTTGTTTGAATCTTTCTAGATCAATTATGACCTGCATTAAACACTCACACTTTTATGTTGGAATAACTACTATGAGCAGGGGATATGCTGCCAAATTACTTTTCAAGACACCTACATAACCATCCAGTGACATTTAAAAATGAAAGTATGTGTGGTTCAGATAACCATCCAGTTGCATTCAAACATGAAATTTAGTGTGTGCGTGCACGAGTGTGTGCAAGAGAGAGAGAGAGAGAATTTTTTGGAATTAATGATACCATACTAACAGCAAGTCATAGCTGCAGGTCTATTGAGTAATGACTAATTTAAATCAAAACATGTGAATGTGTTTATCATGGTTTTTTTACTAGCAAAAAAGCCCTAGATCGAGTTGTTTCAACATAAAAACCGAATTTTGTGTTCATGAAATTTTAGTGCATTATGGGGCAATTTATTGTTTAAATGTTAATTTTTATTAAATAACCCAACTAATTATATCATAACCAAATTGAAATAAATGAGGCATAAAAAACCTATTGGAAACAAAATTTATAGAGGCCACATCTGTAGAGTTTGATCCATAAATCATATGTTACAATATCAATGCATTTACTAGATAGTATGGTACTATCATTAGTGCTACAACACACAGTCAAGAGTTTATCTAATTGGTTGGTTTTATGAGCCCCACCTCCTAATTATTTAGCCAAAGCGACATGACTTACCATCCAATTGTCACATCCAATTCCTAAATCTAGATAGATGGCTCAAGAAAGGACATTCTGAATTTCTAATTATAGACTTCAGATCCTCAAGAATCCTATCATCTGCATTTTGTTTTTTCCAGCCTTAGTTTTCCTCTACTGTCACAAAACTTGGCAGAACATTGACCAATCTTTAGTGTGATAAATTGGTCTCAGGTATGGATCAGAGATGGACTTGGTCTCTATCCAATATTCATCAAACCACAGCAGAAGCTTCTTACAGATGGTGCAAAAATATTGAGAGACATGGGCCCGTATGGATGTGACAAAAAGTGGACCGAGTTACATACCCAACTTTAACTGTTTTCTCAACAGGTGATTTGATGGTCTAGATCCAGTCTAATGGGGCTATGACATACCCATAGTTACCAGGAAGCGAAATGGATAAGTGAAGTGATGCATGAAGCGGAAGCAAGGAAGCTAGTGTTAAAAAGTAGTGTGAAGCAGAAAGCGGGATTCGTTTTGAAAGCCTGTGAATAGCAAAAAAAGAAAATGTGAAGGAAACGAGCAGTAGTGAAAAAAATAAATATTAACATGAAAAACACCAAAAACAAGGGGGAAGTGGGGGGAATGATGGGGAAAGCAAGGGGAAACGAGAGGGAAGCGATCTGAGAAGTGAATGGGAAGCGTGGTTCCCGCAAAAGGGAAGTGTGCTTCCCATAAATCAGAAGCAAGCGAAAAAAAATATTGACATGAAAAACACCAAAAACAAGGGGGGAGCGAGGGGGAAACGATGGGTAAACAAGGGGAAACAAGGGAGGAAGTGTGTTTCCAAGCATGCCTCCCATGAATGGGAAGCGAGTTTCCCCCATGCTTGGAGCTTCCCGCTTCAGAAGCACGCTTCCCCCCTTATAGGGGTGCTTCCAGTAACTATGGTCATACCACATAAACATCTGGATCCCGCACGATAACACTACTCAGAAACTATGCAGTGCAGACTTTGAGACTTTTATGGCAGACAAAGGGCACTCTGAAGCCACCCAGGTCACCTAAAACAAGCACAAGATGCATGATTTAGAATTCAATCAACTGTTTGAAGAAAATTAGCATCACCTTGTTGATTTCTGCACTAGCTGATCCATATATGCCACGAGCATTATCTAAGAGGGAGGAAGGTAGCCCTAACCTTTCAGCAACATTAATAGCATTTGAACGACCTGAAATACAAACTTCGGTAGCAATAAGCACAGATATCATGTCCTACTGTAAGGTTGATACTCAACCCCACAAAGTGCACAAGAACTTTCAAGAGATTCAAAAGTCGCAGGGATATACAGGGTATGGAGTTCAAACCAAACTATCCTGGAGCACAAGTTACAATGAAAAACCTGTATGAAGCCCATTAAAGAAAAAGAAAAAGAAAAAGAGAAAAATTATAGCAGCACAAAGAGCCATTCGACCATTCAATCATCAAAAGTTTGCTACTTCATTATATTCATTCATGTATAGGAATACAATCGGCATTTGTGTGCCATAATTAGGTGATAGTTTTCTAAACCTTTTTGTACATAACTTTTGTCTAATAAGCTCCTTTCAGAAATTCATTTCACAGGACACAATTTTCTCACAATGGTTTTTGGTGATGGTTTGGCCTTCTATGATATAATTACAGCTTTTAATGAAGATTTAACTGTAATCATCATATGCTTGTTGTTCCACAAACACCATCACAGCCACCACCATCTTCCAGCAGGCATCCACCCATAGAATGGCCTGGAAATGGTGGCATTGACTCTATGACACTAGAGATATCCCCTCAATATTTCCAGCCACTCAGGGTAGGAGCGTGACTGGAAACTCTCACTGGCCCGCCCATTCCAGCCACAAAGTTCTCCGAGAATGTTGATGTGCATCTTTGAGGTACTCACTGAAACCCAGCTATGATCTTTCCATCAGAAAATGACTGGAAGAAGTGTAAGCATAAGGCATTTGGCCTACCCTCGCCAGGCCATTTTTCTGTCATTGTTAACAAAATGTGCATTGGCAAAGGTTCCATGCAACTACAGAGATTCGAACTGGACTGTGAGACTTTGGTTCTTCATATTTGTTACTGGGAAAGCATTTAATGTTATTCAAGGAATAATGTCAATCAAACAGTCTCAGAAACCACTTTTGGGGGACTCAAGATGACATTTATGCACCAGCAAACACAACCTCAGTTTTGAAATCATTTTAGTTGTATTACAAGTTCGGTTGTTGGTTGTGCCAAAGGGGAAAAAATCACTGCCAACATAAGAAATTATAAATTTTCTTTGTGAAACTTATGATATATCTTATGCCTGCACCTGCACCTACACGTGTGCGGGTGTACACACATACCTCATAGCCCAGAAGTGTAGGCTTTTATTGATGTAAGCAAGACTTGTTTCTATTCATGATTGTAAAAAACATGATTGCTTAAACAGTATCTTTGACAGAGAGACTATTCAAATTCTAAGTCACACAGACTCGGCTATAAGGTCGACGCACCCGCGTCAACACGCCCCGGCATGGGTGCAGACACGGGTGCAGCTTCGGACACGGTCAACCAAGTGTCGGACTCGGTCAACGCACCGGGGCTGAGTCCGTCGACATTTTGGACTCGGTCAACTTTGACCAAGTCTATTTTTGTCCATTTTAGGGCAAAAGACGTGTAAAAACTAAAAAAATCCAACTTTATAAATAGTCGTGTCCCCTAATGGGCACAACTTTGACCAAGCCTTATTATATATATATATATATATATATATATATATATATATATAGTGATCATGCATAATATTCGCATTTTATTAATCATTATTTATGCATGATCCATATTAAAATTGCCGTAAACACCCATTTTTATCGTTAGTTTAGAGAAACCGCAATGAATTGAATTTTATCAGAAAATCAGGTTTTTCAAAGCTTTCCCTGCATTTTTAGTGTTTTTATTAGATTTAGAATTTCTTAATTGTAGTTTAGTTAGCTTAGGTTTGTATTAGCTAGTTTTTAATTAGTTTAGTAAGTTTCGATTTTTAGAAAAAACATGTTTTCATAAGAGACCTTGTTTTGTAAATTATCAAAAAATTTCGGACTCTTTTGAAAACTTTGTTTTAACCTAATTAGGCTTATAAATAGTAGTTTAGAGGGCTGGGAAAAACGTTTTTTCCAGCAGCCCTCTTGCTTCCCCTCCTTCTTGCCTCTCTATTCTCTCTCCCTTGCTTCTCCTCTCTCTTTTGCCAATTTCTTTCTCTCCTTGTCTCCTCTTCTTCTTTTTCTTCCTCTATTTCTTCAAGCTTCGAACCCTTTCGCCATCGGCAACTTCTTCTTCTTCGTCGGGGAGGCGTGTATGCGACTGGGATCAACCAATCTCTCTTCTCAACCAGTCTATCGAAAGCGATCCGTAAGGTGATCTTATTCTTCCCCTCTCTTTATGTGTTTTCAGCTATTGCCAAAAGAAAAGTACAAAAATATATGTTAGTTCATAGTCTGCGTATTTTAGTGATCTGCATTTTTTAGTTTATGAGTTATTTTATTCAGTCTCAAAAGCTAATGTTTCTTTTTGTTTCAACGGGTTTGACGTCTTTAGCCCTTTTTATTTCTTATTTGTTCTTCATCAGTGTCTTTTGTTATTTAGATTCAACGTCAAACTACTGTGTTAATTTGGTAAATCAAAGTCATTTTAGTTTTAGTCGGGTTAGACTATTGCAGTTTTTTATTTTATTTATCAGTTGTTTCTGTCTGATGGTATTTAAATTTTTCTTTAGTTGTTGATTGACAATACTTTATGCAGATGATGTTTAATGTTAGTTTTTTTATTTGCAAAAAAGGCATTTCAATCTGGAATCAAATCAGCGTCAAAAATGTTGATCTGATTCCAGCGTGATTGGGGTTGAATAGTAAGACCACATTACAATAGCTGAATTACATAGTTGTTGTAGTTTCTTTTGACAGCATTAGGTAGACAGTAAGTGGTTTGTATTTAGGTTGAATTATCTTCATAGGTTAGCAAATAACATTGATTGTTTTTTTTCTTTCGTTGACATTGTTTTGTTGCTAAAGTTGATTTAAATGTTATAGGATAGGTAGCAACTAACGTTGATTCAAAAGGTAGAAACTTAAAAATAGCATGTTAGCATTTTAATTGTTTAATAGTATCATGTTTGCCTTGTTTCAATAGTTTTATTAATCTGGTTACATAACGAAGGTTGATTTGGTACTTAATTCAAATGTTTTGAATTACTTAGTTTATTAACCTTAGTTGCAATATAATCTTTTTTTTGCTACAGCCGGTTTTAATGTCAAGTATCAATTTCTTTAAGCTGAAGTTAGGGTGAAGTAATAGACTAAGTAGTAATATTTAGAGGTGTTTAGCTTAGGTTTAGATTTTCTTTACTTTTGCTGGTAGTTATATGTTGGTTTCATGTTTTTTGTTTTTATTTCGAAATCAAGTTTCATGTGTAGTTTAGTTAGAGTATATTTAGAACGATAATTTCCTTTAGTTCATAGTTTGTTTCAATTGGGTATTTAGTTTGTTAGTTTGTTTCACTAGTTTGTCTCGTAGTGAATTTGTTATTAGTTAGTTTAGATCTTATTTTGCTGGATTTTAGTCAAGTAATTCTTAGCTTTTGTTTAGTTTTGGTTCCTCTCTGCTGCGGTTTGTGTGTTTTTGTGTCTTGCAGGGAAGGTTTGGACGTGCACTGAAGCCCTTTTCGTGCCCTTGAAGTACCCTCTGAGGTCCCCTCAAGCCCTCAAAAGTGCCCTCAGAGGACAAAAGAAAACATGCATTACATGTTCCATTGAGGGAACAAAAAGAGGGAAGAACAAAGGGAAGCAAATCAACTCAAAGGTACTACAAGCCTCAAGCACTGAAGACACTTTTGCTTTTACTTTTAGAATAGGCTTTATTTTATTCAATTCAATTTATTTGGGGTTGTAATAAGGCACTTTAATTGTAAAATCGTGTATTTTTTATACTTAGACATTTCTTGAGATTTTCAAGAATTTGTCTAAGTCTGAGAGAAAAATCGTTTGAGGCTTGATTTTTAGACCGATACCTTTGAGTCCGGGTTTGACCCAGGTCTCATCGATAAGGTCGAGGTGAGCCAATCAAAACATTTTATTTTCAACCTTTAAATTCAAGCAAAATTTGGGTTAATTTTAGGTGGAATTCAAAATTTCATATGTGTTTTATATGTCGTTGGATGCGTCTCGAAATTCTGAGCGCAATGGTACTTTATTTTCCTCAATTCAGGCTACGGTTGGCCCGAAAATCGCATTTTTTTGAAAAAGGAGCGGTTTGTCGAAATGGATCCAGAATTGGATCAGACTAGATCCGAGTCCTACGATCCAAAATTTCATGGGTTTGGATCCTATGTAGATCCTACTTAAATCTGGGTTTAATCCAAGCCTTGATCCATTTTCGTTCTGGGTATGGGTTTGGATCTTGGATCCAGATCCAAATCCATGCCCAATGTTTTTCTAGTTTTAAATTCAGTTTAAAAGTTTTATTTTGGGGTTAATTGTAGTTAAAAAACCTCTAGGGTTAATTTTGTTATTTTTGAAAAGTTGTAAATAATTTTAATTGATTAAAAATTAATAATTAATTAATTAATATCAATTCCAAAATTTAATTGTTGGGCTGAGTGGGACTCTAAAAGAGTCCCTATGCTTACCTAAAGAGTTTAGGAAAGTTGGAATTCATAAAAGAAGGGAAAAGTCAACATTTGAAGAAATTTTAAAAAATTGGAAACTAGCCTTAGAGAGGGAGTTTCCAGAATTTTTAGAAACTCTCTCAAGAGAGAGGGCTGGAAGAAGGGGGAACGCGACCCCCTCTCCCTCACTTTATAAAAGAAAAGAAAGGAAGGAAAGAGGAAAAGAGAGAGAGAGAGAGGAGGAAGAAGCTCCAGCCCCAAGCCCTATTCCACCATTGTTTTCACCTTTTCTTGCAAGGTACGGGTTTTTCTTTTGATTCAAGTAAGGAAAAAGAACATGGATTCGATTGCCATGAAGTATTTTAGTGTAAATCCATGTGAGAGAGTAAATCCGGGCATTTACTCTAAAGATCCTTGGATGGAATCCATGTATTTTCGTTTTCTTGTACGTTATTGTGGAATAACACACGTGTAGATGTGTTTTTACATTAAAATGGAATTTTTGATCCATGAAAAATAGAGTTTCATATGTATGTTGCTAAAGGCTTAGATTTAAAAAAAAATTGTCCAAGTCTGTCGTGACACCATGTAAAGGTTACCTTTCCATCTGTGGTGTTCATTTAAGTGAAAATAAAAGTGTACACGAGTTTAGGCTCGAGTTTGAGCCTAGGCTCATCAAGGGATCAATGGCCTGGTACCTACCGTTTGTTGTTTAATGATTTTAAGCTGTTGTTGAATAGAGATTTGATATGATCTTCTGCATAAGTGTGGTTATTGTTTCTTTCTTCAGAAGATCTTATCAAATCTCTGGTATCCTTACTGATAACAGAGCAGGATATTCTGGATACTATATTATGCCGATTTTTTTTACATTTCTTTATATCATAAGACAAGATAATGTTCATGATGCAATAGAAAAAGTATTATGTTTTCATGTTGTACAAGAGGAAAATCCATATGCATGCATGTGTGTGCTACATGATTAATGGCTATCCTACAAATGAGATCATCATATCTGAATCACGTTTCTATTCAGTTTTGATCCTAAAGTGTAGGAAGTTTTTTTTTTATTCTTTAACCACGAGCGGGGTATCATCCAAATCAACAGCAGATCTTTTTTTTTCTTTCCCTGATGGATATGAGTTTGCCATCAGGTATAATGCATATCAATTCACAGCCCTATAAGGGTACTCATTAATCTATTTCAGGAACTCTCCAAGTTTAAAACATGAAAAAAAAATATAGAAAAAAGGGTTTTGTTGGTGTGGGCTGGCTGTCAGCCCAGCCGAACCCAGTTCGGCTGGCCTAACAGGCCGAGCCTGGTGGCAGTTGAGCCCCAGCCGAGCGCTCGGCTGGGCATGGGTGAGAAATTTTTTTTGTGTGTGTAAAACTATTTCTTTAGTGGGTGCTGAGCCATGGAGGGGAAGTCAGCCCCCAGCCGACTGGGTCAGCTGGGCTGAGTGCCTGACCCAGTCGACTGGGTCAGCTGGGTGGGTCTGGCTGCATGCTAGACCCAGCCGATTGAGCCGGCTGGGCCATGGGTGCAGTCGACTCTTTTTGGAAGTCCTCCATTCATGGATTTAAAATTTGAAATGCTTCAAATAAGTATCATGACGTGGTTAAAATTTTTTGGCATATATGGAATTGGATGATAAATTTCTTTAGTTTATGCATATTTTCTTATGCTTGATTGAGCTTAATGAAAACATAGGATTCGCATGTAAATTTCCAGATTTTTCTCTAATGATAATGGATTTGGTTATGATGCGTAGGCATGTCTGTATAAACATTCACAGGTTTTAAATGAATAGATCTGAGTAAAAGCATGCAGATGTTATGAACCCGTGAGTTGGAGCATGCACATGACAGGAATAATTGCTATAGACATGAATATGTGTAATGATTGTGAAGCATGTTCACAACCTGCATACGTGCGCACTCATACGTATGCTTATGAATTTATTTATTTTCATGCACATCTCAAAAGTTTGCATACATGAATGTGCATTGAAAAGCACGTGAAAATAATGCATATAGGCATGCGATTTATGATTTTTTTTACATATGAATGCATTGATGATCAAGTGGATCATCCCGAGCTGTGTGAGCCTTGAGCAGGTGTTGCTCTTTATGTTAATTGTTTTATGCATTTGCAAAAAAAAAAACGTGAAGAGCTTGACATGCTGATTTGCAAGCTTATATTATTAATTCTGCATGTTGATTTGCAAATGTAAAGGAGATGAATTAATAACAAGATTAAAGAAAGAGAACAGTGTAATTTAGGGTCCCTTGATGTCCCTTCTTTAGTGTGGGAATATTGGATGTTGCGGTTTAGAGGAAACCGTGAGGATACAAAAATTATGTTTGCGTTGTTGCCCATGAACCCGATATTGGGGTTCTTCTCCTGGCCACGGTTTTAGAAAGAGTCTGTCACTTTGCCTGGGGTGGGGTGTTTGACACAGCTATTGTTGTTTTAGTATACCAAGAAAGTGGCCCCAGTTGATGTTGTTTTTCATGGTATCCCTGACATTAGATGTTTTCTAATGTTCCGATGGATGTTGTTTCCTGATATCGGTCGAGGGATAAGTTTAGAACTCAGTAATAAAATACAACTTGTGTGTTAAGCTACCCTGAGAACCTAACTTGACCTTAGGGATTTTACCCGTTTTTGAGTTCCCGCGAGCAATGGTCATAATAAAAAGTGAAACTTAAATGTGTGTGCATCCTAATAGGGACATACATATGAAAGAGAACTTGATTAAACATGATAAATTATTCATGCATTGCACTGAAATCATGCATATTTCGGCTATGCATTAAATCATGCATATTTACTTGTTCCCTTAACTGTGATATATTGATGCATGCATGATGATTGTTCCTTAATGTATGTTAAATGTTAGTATTGCTTAAGTTATGGTCCCTGTTGTTTAATAATTGTTCTCTACTGCATGATACTTGTCCTTATTGTGTAATTGATATTCTCTATTGATGATAATTGTTTTTTTTTGTTTAGCAATTGATCTCTACTGCTTAAATGATTATTTAAATTATGAAGTTATCATAATTGCATCCCTCTAAAATATTACATGAATCTTATTTATGTCATTTATTCTTATTTAATTCACTAGAGGGACCTGTACGCAAGATTCTTCAAATTCTGACACCCTACTTTTATGGGTTTTTGCAACCGCAGGTGATCAGTGAAGTCGACTAATTTCTGAGAGTATACGAGGGTCACACTTGCTTCAGATTGCTTCACTTATGAACAGAGTGGCTCTATTTTTTGTTTCTTTTAGTTCTTTTTATTTCCTGCAGTTGTTACTTCACTCTTGACTTGATTATGAGACTCTTATTGATTCATTAATAAGGGGTTTGGTTTGGTTGGTTATGGATGATAAATGTAAGTTCTTTTGTGATATGTGGTTATCCAGCTGAAATTGGAACTGTAAGGACCCCAGGTCTCTAGGAAGATTTTCACAACTCTTTAAAAAAAAATCGTATTTTCAAGGGGTATGAGTTGGGGTCGTTACATTAATTATTTGTTTAAGCCCTCTGCGTAGGGCAGTCTTTTATTTAATTGATTTTTTTTTCTTTTTGGCAATAAAGAGTAGTGTAGTTGTGTGTTTGAATACAAGTATCTCTTGTTCCCTGAGATCGACCCGAACTTCACCACTCGTGTGAGCCGATTTTTATATTTTTGGTGTCTGACTTTCACTTGATTTTGAATAAAAATATTATTTTAAAAAACATTTTCATAAAACTTACACCATATAACTGTGTCCCCGTGTCCAAAATTTTTGAAATTCTCTGCACCCGTGTCACACCCATACTCGTACCTACACCCGTACCCGTACCCATGTGACAGTTCAAATTACTAATGGAAGCAAGGAGCTAACTTAACCATATGGACCTGTCTCAGTAATGAAATGAGCTAAATCCAAGGACGTCGCTTATGGACAAACAAGAACGCACTTCAATCAAGTAGAATACTTGATTGAATGATACAAACCACCCACACAAGGGTCAAAATATAAATATTATTGAGTGGAGAAACTCTCCAAGAGATAAGGATTACAAAGGCCTTCAAGGCCTTTTTATAAAGCAAATGAGCCAAGAGGGGGCAGCTCCAACAGCTAGTTGGAGTTGTCCCATCACTGAAAAAGCTGAAATGCAGAAAAAAAACAAAAAAAACTAAAGGTTAGTCAGCCCCTAATGGGCTGACGCCTATTACATGAAATGATCGAAATACCCCTGATGGGTATTTTGGTTTACACAAAGATATACATGTTGATATATATATTAACATCCCCCCCCTCAAACTCATGGTGGAACAGCCAAGAGTTTGCCAAATAGGAAGTGAAATCTAGGTGACGGAAGTGCTTTGGTGAAGAAGTTCGTAAGTTGGTACTCTGATGGAACATAAGGCAATGTGATAGTCTTCTTCAGGAATTCTTCACGAACATAGTGACAATCCATTTCAATGTGTTTCATCCTCTCATGGAATGTATGATTGTCTGCAATGTATACGACACTCTTTTTGCCATAGCATAGTCTGAAAGGTCCTGAGATATGAATCCCCAAATCCTCTAGCAGTTGTCGCAACCACACTAATTCAGATGTAGTCATTGTCATGGCGCGATACTCAGCTTCAGTGGAGAAAAGAGACACCTTATGTTGCTTCTTATATTGCCATGAGATGAGAGAATCACCTACAAAGACACAAATCAGTAGTTGAGCGTCTATCATTTACATCCCCTCCCTAGTCAGAATCAGAATATGCAATGACTTCTAACAAAGAAGAGGATGATAAAAACAATCCATGACTAATGGAATTCTTAATATATCTAATAATTCTCATTACAACACTCATATGTACTATAGTGGGAGCATGCTAAAATTGACTGACAGAGTTAATAGCATGAGGAATATCAGGACGAGTAATAGAAAGGTAAGACAAAGCTCCAATCATTTGTCTGTATGGAAAGATCATGAGTGTCTTCATTATCACTCCCATGCTCATTATGAATGTTTTAACATCTTTCATTTTCGTTGACAAGGTAAAAAAGAAATAAATAATCATAATTCTCTTGGATCTTTTCTTTGCAAAAACCATTTTCATTTTCAAGAAAAATAACATTTCGTGAAATATATAATTTGTTCATTTCTATGTCATAACATCTATATTCCTTTTGATTTTCGACATAGCCTAAAAAGACACAAGGGATTGCTTTTGGAAAAAGTTTGTCATTCTTATGGGTAAGAATAAAACATTTACATCCAAAGACTCTTAACCTTTTATAATCGAGAGATGTTTTAAACAATTTTTCAATAGGAGATATATTTTCAATATTCTTTTAGGGCATTCTATTTATCAAATAGACTGTCGTAAGAGCGGCTTCGACCTAGAACACTTTTGGAACATGTCTTGATATAAGGAGTGTTCTAGTGGTCTCTGTGGAGAAATCCAACACTGCACAGGAACCGAGAGAGAGAGAGAGAGAGAGCAGCTGAGAGGGAAAAATCGTAACTCATGATTAGGGATAAACACCTCTTGTTTAAATAAAGGTTTAGCCTAAAAGACAAATTACAAGAAGGTCCCTCATTATTTGTAAAATTCTAAAGAACCATCTTTTAAGAATAAATAAATAACTTTAAGGATAAAACACTTGAAAATAACTAATAGTCGACTAGTCTTAACACTCCCCCTCAAGCTGGAGCATAGATATCAATCATGCTCAGCTTGCTGCAACATTTTGAGAAACTGGGCCTAGCAAAAGGCTTTGTAAACATATCTGCAACTTGATCCTCCGAGTTCAGATGCTTGGTAGAGATATGTCGAGCTTGAACCATATCTCTTACATAGTGGCAGACAGCTTCAATATGTTTTGTCCTCTCATGAAACACAGGATTATTTGCTATATACGTAGCTGCCTTGTTATCACACATCATCACCATAGAAGATGAGACCTTCACTTGATGATCATTTAATACATTTCGAACCCACATCAATTCAGTTGTTGTTTGGGCCATAGCCCTATATTCTGATTCGGCACTCGACCTAGCAACCACTGTTTGTTTCTTACTTCTCCATGAAATTAAATTACCTCCCATAAACACACAGAATCCAGTAGTAGATTTCTTATCCTTAACAGATCCATCATAATCAGCATCAGAGTAGGCAACTATCTCCAGGGTCCCCCCTTTCTTGAATAATAACCCTTTTCGAGGGGGAGATTTTAAGTACCAGAGAATCATCATTGCAGCATTACAGTGTACTTTATTCGGATTTTTCATAAATTGGCTAATCTTGCTTACTGCTAAAGCAATATTCGGTCTAGTCATTGTCACATATAGTAGCTTCCCTACTAATGAGCGATAACTTTTGCTATCCACAGGTTTCGACCCTTCTTCCAACAACTGAATTTTGTGATCCATGGGAATATTTGTTGGTTTGGCTCCCAACATTCCTGTCTCTTTTAATAAATCAAGAACATACTTATGTTAAGACAGAACCAAGCCTTCACTACTTCTGGCAACTTCTATACCCAGAAAATATCTAAGAAGACCAAGATCTTTTGTAACAAAATGCTTTTGAAGATGAGCCTTTGTAGCTGCAATATTGTTTATATCATCTCATGTAAGGATGATGTCATCCACATATACCACCATAACAACTAGACCTGAGTTAGTTTTCTTGATAAATAATATGTGGTGTGACGCTTACCGCTTAAAGCCAAACTTTGACATCACGTCAAACAACTTTTGAAACCATGCACGAGGACTTTGTTTCAGACCATATATCGCCTTTTTTAACCTGCACACCTTCTGACACTCCCCCTCAACCTCGAACCCAAGAGGTTGTTGCATGTATACTATTTCTGATAAATCCCCATATAGAAATGCATTTTTCACATCTAGTTGACACAGACACCATCCATGGTGAACAACTATAGAGAGAACTAGACGGATGGTACCCATCCGTGCGACAGGAGAGAAAGTTTCAAAGAAATCAACATCATATGTCTGAGTATAACCTTTTGCTACTAATTTGGCCTTGTATCTTTCAATAGAACCATCTGAGTGGTACTTAATGGTATATACCCATTTACATCCAACAATGTCTGCATCCACTGGGGGATTAACCAGGTCCCACGTCTGTTGAGACAATAAGGCATCAATTTTTTCTTGCATTGCCTGCTTCCATCTACTATCAAGCTCTGCCTGTTGATAGTTCAAAGGAATAGTTTCAGCAGATAAGGCGGAAATAAAAGCGTTCATCTGACTTCCAATTCTGGCATCGGACACAAAATGAGATATAGGATATAAGGTACATTGTCGCATCCCCTTACGTAGAGCTATTGGCCTGTTATCATCAACATGAAGATCATTGTTATCAGGAACACTTACCTCAGGAGAAGAAGAAGCAGAGGGCTCAGAAGGAGGTGGAGCTCTACGCACATATACCAATGGGAGATTGTGAAACCGTGAGGAAGGTAGAGTGGAACCCGGTAATGGAGGTGCAGATTACAAAGGGAAAGGAGGAACATGAAGGGAAAATGAGTTATTTAGATCAACTTGCATTTGAGATCCAGTATGAGAATAATATAGAACGGACTCCAGGAAAGATACATCTGCACTGACATACTCCCGATGAGAAATAGGGTCATAACATCGATAGCCCTTTTGGTTTTTTGGATAACCTATAAAAATACATTTAATTGCTTGAGCAACTAATTTATCACTGTCAGGTCCAAGTTTATGCACAAAGCAAATACACCCAAATACTTTGGACGAGAAAGAGAAAAGAGGAGCATTGGGATTCAGGATGTGCAAAGGAATTTTATCTTCCACGGATGATGAAGGCGTATGGTTGATCAAATAACAGGCTGTGATAATAACATCAGCCCAATAGGAAGCAGGAACATTAGATTGAATCATAAGGGTACATGTTACATCAAGAAAATGCCTGTGTTTTGGCTCAGCCACCCCATTTTGCTGGGAAGTATAGGCACAGAAGGTTTGAGGTTGAATGTCATGGTCTTGATAAAATTGCAACAAGGCTTTTGTTTTGAACTCAAGCGCATTATCAGTGCGGATAATCTTAACAACATATTCAAACTGAGTTTTTATTTCAAGAATCAATGACTTAATAATACTAGGAACTTCAGATCTTTCTTTTATTAGGAACACCCAAGACAACTTAGAAAAATCATCAAAAATAACAAGATAATATCGACACTGAGTCCTAGTAGGAATCTTACTAGGACCTCATACATCAGCATGAAGAAGTTCAAAGACCTTATGACTGGACTGACTCTGACTAGAAGGACCGATGATGCTTGCCCAACTGACATGCTTCACACTGAAATAAAGTAGTAGACGGAATTTAAGGAATGACATGACGAAGCTTTGACAATGAAGGATGACCAAGACGACGATGTCACTAAAGAGGACTCGAGGAATAGTCGACTGCAGCAAATTCCCTACTGGATGATATAAGTAGTAGACTCTATTTTCTTCATAGCCTCCACCAATCTTCTTCCCCGTCAGCAAATCCTGAAAATGACAACCAACAGGATCAAATATCACTCTACAGTTTAGCTCTTTTGTAAGACAACTCACTGAAAGTAAACTTTGAGGAAATGAAGGAGCATGAAGAACATTTTTCAACTGCAAGGAAGAAGATATAGAAACATTTCCCTGACCAACCACCGGAGAAGAGCTCCCATCTGTTAATGAGACTCCCCGATGAGCAGTAATATCCTTTAGATCTGAAAAATAATGAGAATTTCCACACAGATGTCTGGATGCACCTGAATCAATAATCGACTTACTATCATTGAGATGAAGATGGTTCCCTGTTGCGTAGGCCACACCAGCTACAGGAGAAGAGGAGCTTTAAGGACGATGAGCTACCAGTTCCTCATATTCAACACGACTAAGGGAAATACAGTCATGGGGAGAAGAGACTTCATTTGCATTTGCTACCTCTAGTTTTGTAACATTAGTTTTTGGAACATTAGACCTCCATGCAGGAAAGGCAGGTCGTCCATGTTTATCCCAACAACGGTCTTCTAAGTGTCCTGATTTTCCACAAAATGTGCATTGAAGTTTACCTCTACCTCCCACACCTCTTCCACGACCACGTCCTCTAATGTTTAGAGTATTTCCACGACCATAACCAGAAGGAACAGCTAAGGCAGATGTTTGGGATATAGGATGAGATTGTGGGAGAGAAAAAACAAGTCTGCTCAAGCGATTGTATGCATCAGCTAGAATAGGTACATCAGATCCAGTTAACAGTTGGACTTTAGCAACCGAGAATTCGAAAGATAGCCCTGTGAGGAACCGAGCAACCATAGTCTGTTCTTGATGACCTTTTTGCTTTGAACAACATAGAGGCATGTGAGCATTAAGCCTTTCAAAGGCAGCTTTAACGGATGCATAGTACTGGGCCAATGTTTGATCTCCCTGCTGCAAATTATATATTTCTTGTTCAACTTGCAGAATACGACTCACATTTGTTTCCTGAGAGTAAGTATCTCGAAGATTATCCCACATCGGTTTAGTTGTATTATAATAGATTAGACCATCTGCAATATGAGGTTCAACACTATTCATGATCCATGACATAACAATGTCATTATCTTCATCCCAAGTAACATATTTTTCCACCTTATCACTCGGTTCAATTTCCAGCAAAATATGCTTTCTACGATGTCCAGATACTTACATCATAAAAGTTCTGGACCACCTGGCATAGTTGGTTTCATTTAATTTCACCGAAGACCCATAAGAAAAAGAAATTTTGCAAAAGCCTTATATTCCCCCAATAGATTCAGTCTTAGAATAAATGATAACATTGCTGCAATGTACGACAAAAATAAAAAATAAGAAAAACTTATCAGATTGAATCTGAATATGTTACAAACCCACAGTAAGTTCGACACACTGCATAAGCTACGACACCCCACGATATTTTGAAGACTCACTACATCAGATCTGAACCATTCCAAACACCTCTACAGGAGCAACCAAAAAAAAACCTCCACGTCATGTCTCACCACGACCAAAAATTCTGTGTATTTAATCACTGTTTTGTTAGAAGCAGAGTTTCGATGAAGACTGCTCACGGTACAGGATTCACAACATATAAAACATTGAAACATGCGATACTCCATTTACGGCAACACAGTTCTGATGAAGACTGCTCACAGTACAGGATTCACGACATAAACAAATTTGAAACATGCGATACTCCATTCACGGCAACCCCAGATGGATCGAAAGGTTCCAACAGAATAACAAAAATTTCTTTTCTCATCCAGATCCAGGATTAACAATATAGGATTTTCTTCAGATTCACGACTGAATGCAGGTCCAATTGATAAATTATTTTCAGATTAGAAAATACTAAAATCACAGCTTTTGCGCATCACGGTTGACGATACACAATCCAGATGACAGACAACTGACCGATCTCTATGGATCTATTCCAGGTTTGTGTCCCATATTTGACGATACACTATCTAGTTGATAGAGATATTACCGAGCTCTATGGATCTGATTACAGATTTATGTCTTGACTCTTGTCAGACAATAGATCTATGCCACCCAAATTAAAAGAGGTAGAGCACACATTTTTTTTGGTGCAGATCGAACTCGGGTTCACGCTCCCACGACCTTTTGCTCTGATACCATGTGGAAAAATCCAATACTGCACAGGAACCGAGAGAGAGAGAGAGTAGCTGAGAGGGAAAAATCGTAACTCATGATTAGGGCTAAACACCTCTTGTTTAAATAGAGGTTTAGCCTAAAAGACAAATTACAAGGTCCCTCATTATTTGTAAAATTCTAAAGAACCATCTTTTAAGAATAAATAAATAACTTTAAGGATAAAACACTTGAAAATAACTAATAGTCGACTAGTCTTAACAGTCTCAACAATATGTCTATGTTTTATTTCAGCTAGTCCATTTTGTTGATGAGTAAATGGGCGAGATTTTTTATAAATAATCTCATTTAGATCAAGAAATTTTTTGAATTCTTTTGATACAAATTCCCCCCGGAGTCGAATCTAAAAATTTTAATGTTGGTTTTGAATTGAGTCTTTACATAGTAATGAAATCTTTTAAAGGAATTAAATACTTCTGATTTTTGCTTAAGGAAAAAGATCCAAGAATGTCTACTATAGTCATCCACAAACAGAACATAGTATGATACCCCGCCTTTGGATATAACTGGAGCCGGTCCCCATACGTTCGAATGTACTAACTCAAATGGATTTTTGGATATAAAGTGTTTTTGCTCAAAAGGTAAAGTCTTCATTTTGCCAAGAATGCAATCTTCACGAACCAAATCATTTTCTTTATAACTAGTAAGAAATGGAAACAATTATAATTTGGACACACTAGGATGTCATAATCTTTTGTGTCAATTTTATATATCTTTCTTTTCCATAAAATTACAAAAAGATTGTTTTGATAACTCAAGATTGTCCATCGCATAGAGATCTCTTCTTCTATGGCCTTGCCCAATTGGCTTTCTGGACTGGAGATCCTGTATTAAACAATCATTAGATGAAAATAATATTTTGCAACCATGATCTGCAATTTGTGAAATGGATAAAAGATTCAAATTTAATTTTGGCACAACTCTAATATTTGGTACATGAAAATTTAGTTGTTTTTTAAAAATCCCAAGACTTTTGATTTTTAAGGATGTTTCATCGACGGTTGAAACATACGAATTATTTAGGTTAGAATGACATAAGGATAATATGGATTCATTTGGAGTCATGTGAAAAGAAGCACCAGAATCTAAGATCCAAGAAGTCTTACCAGGGTCACCATTTGTGGATACGGCCGCCCCCGAGAAGAAAGAGGCTTGAGTTTTGAACATTGGTTGTAGCGCCTCCATTAGTTGAGCCAAGGATAGTGAGTCGATGCATTTGGAGTTGTCTACATCACTTCTTTCAACGGAAGCAACTCTCTTATCATCTCGGTGATCTTTTTTTTTTCTTTTTGGACAAAAGGGTTTGATGTGTCCTGGTTCATAACAATAGTAGCATATGATTTTACCACTGTTTTTGTACTCATGATCACTCCTTTTGTCACTCATTTCATATTTGTTGGGGTTTCTCCCATTCTTATTCTTTAAAAAATGAAGAGGTTTGTAAATCCTAATGTAATTACCGGGCTTTGACATAGCAAGCACGATTTCTTCATCATTTGAGATGGATGACTTCTTTAATCTATTTTCTTCCATAATCAATGCCTCAAGAGTTTCGACTATGGATGGCACACCTCCTCTACGAAGGAGAGCCGACTTAGTTCCCTCAAATTTGAGCCTAAGCCCATTCACAAATTTGTAGAAATGCTATGTTTTAATTTGGTTTTTACGGAGCTCTACATCTTGAGGACAATGCCATTTTGGCTCAAGAAGAGCCAATTCATCCCAAAGGAGAGAGAGTGCATTGTAATATTCTCTAATACTCATCTCCTTGAATCATGGTTCTCACCTTATTTTGAGCATTGCATATGTAGGCGATATCTTTAAGACTATACATGTCTTTAAGATATTTTTATGCATCACTAGTGAAATCAAATTTCGCTAAGCTAAAACATTTATGAATATCCACACTATTGATGAGTCATCTATTTATCTTAGAATGACCCATCCTCCATTCTTTCTATTTTTTTTCATAATCGAAAACGGCTTTAGCCATTTCCTGTCCTTGAAGGGCAACTTCCTTCCCTTTCTCAATTTTAGTAAGAATGAGTTTAGGTTCATTTTCGGACCCGTCCACCAAACCCCATAATCCCTTTTCCCATATTTTGTGTTTTATTATAGATGTCAGCATCACATAGTTTGTATCATTTAAGCGTACGGGAATGGAGACTATTACTTTCCTTTCATTCTCCATTCTTTTACAATGAAAAAGAAAAGAGATAAAGAAAGAGAAAAAGAGAAGAGGAGGAAGAGGAAATGAATGTAATACACAATTGTTTGAGAGATGGTGCACTTCCCGATGCAACAATCCACGAATTGTTGTACTCGCCAAGCTCACAATCCTCTTCTTAATGTTATCACGATCTCCCTCTTGAAAGATTGCTTTTGGAGCACCAAAGCTTTGATACCATGTAATGAAATGAGTTAAACCCAAGGTTGTCAAACTAGAAAGCGGAAGCAGGAAACGATACGGAAAGTGAAAGCGAGAAGCGAGGCATTTTAAAATTTATACGAAGCGGAAAGCGAAGTTTCAATTTAAAATTGAAATTTGAATAAAAAATGAAGCAATATGGAATCAAACAAGAAACAAATAAAAACTAAAATAAAATTGATCATTCTTATATTTCATGATTTTTCTATAAAAGAATTAAATTTTTGTTAAAATCTAACAATGATGGTTATCAATTTAAAGTACATGGAAAGTGAGTGAAAGCGTGAGAGAAAATACATGAAAAAGATGAAAAGAAAGGTGAGAAAAGTATATAGAAGAAGCTAAAGGGAATCGAGCTTCCCATGAAGTTTCGGAAGCGAGGAGTATCGCGCTTTCGAAGCGAGTTTCCGGGAAGCGAGCTTCCCACCTACCTAAGAAGCTTCCGGTAACTCTGTTTAAACCAGGGTTACCGGAAGCGCCTAGCTAAAAGGGGAAGCGCGCTTCCCCGAAGCGCGCTTCGGAAGCGCGGAACGTCGCGCTTCCGAAGCGTGGGGGGAAGCGTCCCCCTTTTTTGGGAAGCGCGCTTCCCTTTAATGGGGGACGTGTTTCCCTTTAATGGGGGACGCGCTTCCCTTTAATGGGAAGCGCGCTTCCCATCACGCTTCCCCCTCGCTTCCCCCACGCTTCCCCCTCGCTTCCCTTGTTTTTTCCAATTTTTTTGTACTTTTTGTTTTTTATTTTTATTTTTTTCGCTTCCCCCTCGCTTCCGAGACGCTTCCTAGGTCGCTTTCGAGACGCTTCCTAGGTCGCTTCAGAGACACTTCCCGAATCGCTCCTAAGTGGTCCCACGCTTCCCCGCTTCCTAAAATTTTGAAAGTGCCTCGCTTCCCGCTCCCGCTTCCCGTATCGCTTCCCGCTCCCGCTTCCTCAACTGGCAACCATGGTTTAAACCCAAGCACGTCGCTTATGGACAAAAAAGAACACACTTCAATCAAGTAGAATACTTGATTGAATGATACAAACCACCCACACAAGGGTCAAAATATAAATATTATTGAGTGGAAAAACTCTCCAAGAGATAAGGATTACAATGGCCTTCAAGGCCTTTTTATAAAGTAAATGAGCCAAGAGGGGGCAGCTCCAACAGCTAGTTGGAGCTGTCCCATCACTGAAAAAACTGAAATTTCAGCTGAAATGCAGAAAATAAAAAAAATAATAATAAAGGTTAGTAAGCCCCTAATGTGCTGACGCCTATTACAGGAAATGACTGAAATACCCCTGATGGGTATTTCGGTTTACACAAAGATATACATGCTGATATATATATATATATATATATATATATATATATATATATATATATATATATATATATATATATATCAGCATGTATATATATATATATATATATTAACAGTCTCATCCCTATAGGGCTAGCCTGACCTGACTAAATTTTAGTCAAGCTGGATTTGTTCACTTACACGAGAACATTAGAGAAGACTTGACTGTTTAACAAGAAAGTCATTGGCTGGGATATCTTTGCCAATCAAATTATTAACTAGAAAACTAACACCGCTCCACCATATTTGCAGTAGGGGTGTCAATGGGTCGTGTTTGGTCCGGACCCAACCCGTACCAAATCCTATGGGTTCAAGGTTTGGTGATAAAGAAGAAGGAGGTCCAACTAGAATCCAGGTCGGACTCAAAGGGTCCGATTAATATATGGAGCCAGGTATAGTTTGTGAAATTTCAGACCAGACCCAGGTTTCAATTAAGATCCGCAATTTTTCAATATAAAAAAGATAAGAAATGTTATTTTACCGGGTATGGTACAGGTCCGGTTCATGTAATTCTTAAAGGACCCAGGTATGGTTTTTCTTATGGTGGGTTCGACTGGACCCGAAACAGAACCCGATACCAACACCTAAAATCAGATCTGGGTTTGGTCGCACTTGGATTCGCACCAGATCCGACCCGTTGACACCCCTAATTTGTAGGACCTTTTCATAAGAAAAGGCGTAAGTACATTCATGTAAAACACAAAATCAAGTATATAAAATGAGAAAGATGGAGGAAACAGAACAAATTCAACAAAAGATAGACCCCAAAACGGTAAAATAATAAGAGCAATGCATCAACTTTTTCCTAAACCATTTCAGCAGAGATTGGATCAGACTTGCTAATACATTACAAAGGCATAGCAATATCTATACATGAAAAAATGTGAACCAGGGGTAACCTATTTTCCATGTGGAAAGTGCAGATAACTAATTATCTCTACTGGCATGATAACTGCAGGCATCTTTAAATGCTATACAACAGGAAGCAGATACAGACATAAGGCAACAACCAGTATAAGAAGTATATGAACTGGAAAAACAGAAGCCAGAATCATGCATTTATTGTGCAGTAAGTCAAGAAGGTGAAATTCCACATAATGCTTTGTATGCATCGTTATCCAAAGCTCCAAACTCAAAAGGTCCTGAAGATGCCAAGGGCAGGAGAAGACCTGGTACACCCCACAGTATCTTGTATGTTGGTCTTAAGTTCACTTCATCAAATTCCACACATGCATTCTCAAATCTGTGATTACTGAAGAAAAGCAAAGTGTGTCATTAGCAATTACTTCCCTTCAGTGAAGTGAACAGCTGTAACATAAAAAAATAATGCACTGTAGGAAAGCACACTAAAATGAAAACATGCCCACTGTACTGTCCCATAAAGTCAGACATAATTTCTTTCTAGTTTCTTTATGTCCGTTATGACAGGACAAGGAAAGGCATCAGAACATGATCCTATTATCAACAGAGAAAATATGAGTTAATCACTTTTTTTGCTTCTAGCAAGCTTTTCTTCCACATGTTTATGACAGCTGATCCGCACTTCATGGGTATTTGACACTAGCAAGGATTGCTGCATATCCAACAGCATTTTTGGCCAACAGACTCCAAATGGTGCCTGTGTCCCGCTAATTGATCTAACATACGCATTTGGCAAACAATGTGCAATTATAATTACAAAACAGACATAAGCCTAGATAACTACCTAACAAAATTAATGTGGGACAAAGTCATACACTGTTCATCTAAGAAATTTTAGCAGCAAACCCTGATGGAATTTACTTCATGCATTTGGTACAATTTTAGAAGCAACTAATCTATGGATGAGTTGATGATTGATTTTAATTTACATATGATTTTTTTATGATAAATTTTACTTTACTAATATGGCATATGAATCACTCTTTACGAGATCCAATAGTGTACAACGCATGCATCAGGGTTTTGTATGTGCAACCATGTATGGTACTAAACATATACTGCCTAAAACACCAATTATATATGGTTTGTGTCATCCTAAACTCAAAAGAAGAGAAAGCTACTTCTCAAGGAAATGTTCAGGCACTTTTATCATGAGCACAGGACTATCATCATCATCAAGCCTTATCCCAACTACAGGGTTGGCAAAAAGTACAAGCATTATACAACGCATTAAGCCCTTGCAAGGAAGTTATTCTGAAGAAAACAAAGCAGAAGCCAAAAATGACCAATCATAGGTTGGTGTTTGGAGGTTTGACTTGCTTCAGTAGTGTATTATGTAGGCATTCAACTCATGTAGCAAAGCAATGAGATACTTCTGAGATTAAAATAAGGATATGATACCCATGGCCCACGAAAAAGAACATTATAAACACCTCATAAGTGCAAGATGAGAAGTTAACAATCCATGACTAATTAGCCATTCATGCTTCCTAAAAAAATTCCTGATACAGATGGAAACCTAGCAAGTAGTGTAAAACCCGGGTTTTTTTTTAAAAAAGAAAAAGAGTATTTTTTTTAACACTCGGACCCGGGTCGGACTCGGCCCAGATCCGTAACCCGATAGGGTTTTCTTTTTAAAATAAACAAAAGGGGGAAGCGTGTAACCGTCTACCCCGTTTTCACCCTTTAAAGCAACGCCGAGGGAGAGGAGGCCCTCACGAGCAGCCTCTCCTTCCCCTCTCTCGTTTTTCCTCCCTGGTTGCAGCAGCCAACAACGCCGGCCTATCCAGGTATGCCTTCGTTCTTCTCCCTCTCTTCTCTCCACCTCTCTGTCTTTGTGTTCGCCGGGAGGACGACAGGAGGACGGAGGCCCCTGTCGTGTCTCCCCCTTTTTCTTTCCCCTTTTTGGGGCTTGCCGAGGGACGGCAGGTGATCGGTGACGCCCTTGCCACCCCCACCCCCTATGCTCGTCAAGGAATCGGCATGTGGTCGGCGGCGCCTCTGCTGCTCTTGCCACCTCTACCGTGGGGCTCTGTCGAGGGTCGGCAGGGGGCCGGAGTCCCCTGCCGCCCCTTCTCCCTTGTTCTGGCCAACAGGCAGGGGTGATGCCCCTACCTGATCCCTCTTTTCGAGGAGACCAACGGGGCTCCACATGGTTGGTAGGCGCTGTCAGTGCAAGTCTCCTTGTAGTGGGATGTTGCATGTTCAAAACTCAAAGAAAGGGTTGGCGTAGTGGGGTTGGGCCTTGGCTGCTAGGCATGCTCGATCCCCATGGGTGTCGCCCCTCTGCGCAAGCCGATGTGTAGCATAGGCCCAAAGGGACTTGGCGCAGTGGGATGGGGTTTACGCTGCTAGGCAGGCGGTCTACGTTCAAATCTCATGGGCACCCCTTAGACCGAAGTGTGGGGATGCCTTGGGGCTAGGGGATAAGCCTGCATACGTTGTGAAGAAGCGACCTTAGGCACGGGCAGCGGACATAGGTCCGTGTTCTGGGAAGTTGTCCTCCCTTGTTCCTTTCGTTAAATCTTTTCCCTGTTGTGACCTCTTTCCTATGTTCGGCAGACAATCAGACGACGCTTGATTGAGTCGTTCCTCGCCATCGGCATCCCTGAGCTTTTCCCTTCAAACGTCGGTTCTAAGGTACGGGTACCTCTTTGTGAATCGGTTGAGGAATAGAGTGGAGATGGATTCCATGCATCTTTTTTATGGAAATCCATGGTGGAATAGTGGATCCATGATTTTTACTATTGCATATATGTATTTTCGGTGTTTTTCATTGTTTCTCAAGAAAAATAATTTATATATGACCATCGAGATTTTGTGGGTGACGGCTGACAGACCAACCGAACCCGGTTCAGTTGACCTGTCAAGCCATACCCATGACAATAGGCCCAGCCGAGCGATCGGCTGGGCATGTCTAAAAGATTTTGGTTGGTTGATAAATCCAGTTTGTACTGTATCACAATGTTTAAAATCAAGTGGCTAAGTGTTACACTCAGTTAACAAGATTTGAAGTTACAGAGAGTTAATCTTTCTCAAGAATGTTACATACCGCAAGTTTGATAGATGTTAGGATGGTTGAATCATTTGCTTGTATGGATAAGGGCACCAAGTTGTTAGCTACAATGGGCACTATTACGTATCTGACATTATAGACTCATCCAGACTTAGCTTATGCATTTGTTTTATCTGATTGAAGATATAAAACTGATCTTAGGGGTCAGCACTGATGGTAATTAATTGCATCCCTGGCATGTGGAAGAAACAAAGAGTAATTACCCCATTGAATACCCAGTGGCTGGCAGGGCCATAGCAGGCCCAACCAACTCAGTCGGCTGGGTGCTGGGCGAGTTTTAGCAGGGCAGAGGCAGGCCCAGTCGGCTGGGTGCGGGCCCGTGAAATAGTTAATACAAAAAAAAGATGGTAGCTTGTATACAGCTATGCAAACCAGAATTTTTGCAAGTGTTGGCTGTTTGTGTACACATATAACTACGCTTGTGTATGTGTTGATAGGGCCAGCCGACAAGGTTGGCTGGACTGTTTCGTCGAATCAACCCACAAGTTGTCCGGTCTGGGGTTGACATACCCGACTAGCAGCCCAGACATATATTGAATTATATGTTTTGACAGTAGAAAATGTGAATTTTAATATATGCAGACTTTTATTGTAACGAGCATTCTTGTGGTTATGCAATAATACATGTGAAATTGTGTTGTCATGTGTTTGCTAGATTATTAATGTCTTATGTAACATGAACATGCGCATTTGGTGGGTTTATGTATATTCATGTGCACCCGCACCCAAGGGAGTATGCATTGGCACGGAGACACATATTTATGCAAGAAATACACATAACAAGGATGCATATGATTTGGAAAATTTCATGCTTATGAATAGCCTTGTTTTGCATGAGTGCACGTGCATTTGGGCGCATGAGTTTGGTGTTATAAATAACACATTACCTTGGCTTTTGAGACGTGATTCATCGATGGCCTAAATGAACCATCACTGGCCTGGAGAGCCGTGGGCTGAGTTGCTTTTTCTTATATACTTAATTGCATCACTTGAATCACACTTGGTGGTACTGCACTCTACTACACTGTTCTTGTTTTCCTCACGGGCCGGAGTCCCGTAAGAGTCCTCTCAGGGGTGGATGCGAGCTTTTGCTTTTACTTATGCATCTGGTATTGCAAATGTCAATAAATGGTTGTTAATAAATGATAATAATTAAGAACAATATAATATACGTTCTGGGATCTCCCATCTGAAGAATGAAGATCTTAGAGATCCGGTCTTGGGGAGACTCTGAGGATACAAAAACTCCGTAGGCTTTATTTTTGTCTCTTAAACCCGATATTGAGGTTATTTCTCCTGGCCACGGTTTTAGGAATAGTCCGCCACTTGACTTGGGGGTGGTGTGTTTGACACAGTTGTTTTGGTATACCAAGGAAGTGGCACTTGTGGGCGTACTCGCGTGGGTCTCCAAGACCACGTACAACTTGAGGGAGGGTGTTAAAATATGGTATGCGTTTGGATCTGGATCCAGATCCATACGCACGTTATGTTTTATCTTTTAACACATGCTCAATGTCATTTCATTAATGGCATGTCTGTAATTTTTTTAGCATTTGTATTTTTCCCTATTTATAATGTTTAGGGCTAGGAGGTTGGGTTAACGTGTGCCGCCCCCAGCCATTGTGAATCTCCCTCTTCTCTCTCTCTCTTTTCTTAGTTCTTGCAGTGAAGTTTGAGCCCACAGAGAATCTCATAGTGGGGTGTCCCTTGTGTCTCCGACATTAGATGTAGAGGTTTAATGTTCCGAAGGTAATTCAGTCGAGGGCTGAGTTTGGGACCCAGTAAATAAAATACAACTTGTGTGCTAAGCTACCATGGGAACCAAACTTAACTCCAGAGATTATACCCGTTTAGTGTATCCACGGGCAATGGTAATTAAAAAGAAGAACTTAAAGTTATATGCATTTAATAGGGCATGCATATGGAAAAGGAAAACTTAAATGAAAGATAATAAAAAGATTCATGCATTGCACATACGTCATATATTTTTCTGCTATGCATTAGATCGTGCATATTTTAATTGTTTCCTCCATCATTACATGATGGTGAGTCTGTGATGTTTACTTCTTATTGCATGTTAAAGGTTTGTTACTCGCTACTGCTGCTTTAATGTTTCTGCATGCTTAGCACTTGTAACTGTTGCAAGGAAACTTCCTTAAATGCTATAAATTGTCATATTTGCATTTTCCTTAAATTATTGTATGATATCTTATCTTAACCCTTTGTCTCACATGTTTCAAAAAGAAGTAGATGTACTCAGGATTTCGATTCGGACACCCTACTTTATTGGTTTTTCGCAGGGACAGGTGATCAGTGAAGTTGTCAGCTCCTGAGAGGACACGAGAGCCACGCTTGGTTTTTTACGGCTTCACTTGAGAACAGAGTGGCTCTTCTTTTCGTTCTTTTAGTTTTGGTGTTTCTTTCGGTTCTTTTGTTTCAGTTTGTTGCTACTTTATTTTCTGTTGAGTAGAACATTGTCTCTGAAGTTGGATTTTGATTCATAAATAAGGAGGTTTGCTTTGGTTCTTGTGGATGATAAAAGTAAGTCCCATGGAGTTTGGCTATCCAATTGGAATTGGAACTGTGAGGACACCGGGTCTCTGGGAAGTTTTCCGCAATTATAAAACTCACGTTTTTCGAACAAAAAACAAATATAAATGTTTTTTTGAAAAAAAATCGGAGTCGGGTCGAACCCGGATCCGACTCGGACCCGCTATGGTTATTGGGGGTGAGGGTTTCATTAAACCCTTCTTCCAACCCCCCGGTGAGGGTTTCATTAAACCCTTCTTCCAACCCCCCATGCATCGCACTCCCCCACGCTGCTGCATACCCCCTTCCTCCCTCTGCCAAAAGGCCCAATTTGAGCCCTCCCGTGCTTTTAAAAGCACGTAAGGGTGAAGGGGAAACCCTCATCCCTGGGCCTCCTTCCTCCTCCCCTCTCGCCTCCCTCTCGGCTATGCCCTCTCCGCATGCAACGCCGATCAACGACAGTGTTGCCTCCCTCACGTCCCGCTCGTCGTAGCTGTCATCGTCGACGACCTCCCAGGTACGCCTCCACCTCTCCTCCTCCTTTTTCCTTGCGGTCGTCGACGACCATAGCTGTGGGCGACAGCTCCGACGACCTCCTCCTCGTCGTCTACCTCCTTGTCTCTCCGTGCTAACTTGTTACCCTCCTTGCATCGTCTCTCCCTCTGTGCTCTCTCTGTATTACCAGGAGGCCGGCAGGGGGGCGGCGGCCACCTGCCATGTCTCTCTTTTTCCCTCTGTGTTCGTTGGGAGGCCGGCAGGAGACCGGAGGCCCCTGTTATAACAACCACAAATTTTATACTAAACTTAAAAATTATGTGGATTTGGGCCTAGGATCCGTTATTGGATCCAAAAGAAAAATGCGCATATTAGAGTATTTTAGTAATATTATATACATAAATATCTAAGAATTGTAGATTTTTCAAATCCACGGTTCGGACCCAAGTGGATCCAACCCCTGGGTCCACCGTTGTTCTAGCAACCCGGATCCAAATCAAATTTGGGTCCAGCATCGCGGGTCAGGGGTCGGACCCGGACCCAACCCACTCCCTGTAAAGTTTTAATACAGGGAGGGATAAAAAGGGGAGGGCAACCCGATATGGGTTGCCCGATAAACATAACATGAGAGGGGGGAGAACCCCTCCCCCGATATATCGGGTGTTAGGGTTCAGCTGAACCCTAACACACAAAGAGATGAGGAGTTGGGGGAAAACACCCCGCAGCCGCCGGGAGGGTATGCCTCCCTTCCTTTTCGGGAGGCCACCCACCTACAAAGGAGGGACCCCGAACCCTTCCTTCTCCCTCTCCCGCTGTCCCATTCTTTCTCTCACTCTCTTCGACCTCTCTAAACCTCGAATCACTCTCCGATCTCGGGCTGCAACTCGAGGCCTTGCAGTGAAGAGCCGACCTCGCCGGTGGTGGTGCTGTCCAGGCCGACCGACCCCTCTCGTGGATGCCGCAACACCCTCGCCGGATAATGGTAGGATTTCTGTGATTTTTTTTCAGGTTAATCATGGGTTGGTGGGGTGTGGGTTGTCTAAAACCCAAAACGATTGATTTAAGGGGGGGGTTTGTTGTCGGACAGTCAATAAGATCGGAGATTGGGGGAAACTGGTTTTTTCTTACCGATTGGGTGTTTTGCTTGAAGATGTATCCTTCATTCTCGGATTAGATACTTAAACCGAAATTTAGATGGAAAAATCTATCTCCTTTTTAATCAAAAACCCTAGTTTGAACTAGGTTTTTCTTGACCTTGGTCTGTGGGTTTTTCTTCAATCCTTCCAAGTCTGAAAATGTGCATGACTGTGTCAAATTAGGATCTGATATTGCGTTGAATCATAGCTGCAATCATTTTGGATACTTGAATAATGAATACCGCATGCCTTAAATTAATAGTTTCTTTACGGGTAGCATTAATGTCTTACTACTGTGTGTATGGATATGTGTAGGGTTATTGATTTTACTAATTTAACTTGTGGGAGAACCTAACAAATAGCTGCTTTTGTTTTTGGGTCCAGCCGAGTTATCTTGATCCCACCATGGAGGAATGTTTAGCTGTTGGTTGTTCTTTTTTTGTTGTTTTTGTTCAGCATAATACAACATACTGTATTTAATGAGCTGAAATGTTAAATGATACTTAATTTAATATGGCTGAACAGTGTCTAGTTGGATTTATTGGTTTCTTGTGTAACTCAACATGCTATGCTATACTTAGTACGGTAATTGGCTGAATCGATAGCTATTGTACATGCTGTATTTTAGTGAACTGTAATGTTAAATGATACTTAAATTAATATGGCTGAACATAGTCTAGTTGGATTTATTGGTTTCTTGTGTAACTCAACATGCTATGCTATACTTAGTACGGTAATTGGCTGAACCGATAGCTATTGTACATGTATTTTAGTGAACTGTAATGTTAAATGATACTTAAATTAATATGGCTGAACAGTGTCTAGTTGGATTTATTGGTCTATTGCGTAACCCAACATGCTATGCTATACTTAATTATTCAAAAAAAAAATATACCTTGTAATGATTGGGTGATCTAGTACCTTGAATTTCCTGTGATGTATAACTGAGATAGGTAGAATGGGCTTACAGTTTTATTATTTTCGGCCTGTATTGTGATACACATAAAAAGGTTATGTTTTGGTATGTTGGATTTTAGAATTTCAGTATGCTAGCTGAAAAATACCTAGTTGTCACTTCTCTTGTGCACGAACTTTCTTGTGTTTGTATTACTGAAATAAGCTGAATGGGTTTTACAGTCTTTGTTATTAGATTCCACATAAAACTGCAAGTTCTCTTACATTCCAATTTCTACCTTAGAGTAGCAGTTGTACACCAATGATAGTTTGAATTCTTAAGATAATTCCTTGATCTCTTCATGTAGAAAATGAGTAAGACATACCAAAGAAATGTTAGGTATTGACATTGTATATTGCCCGTACTCCGAGTAGGGGAATTTCGTTTCCTTGGAGCATTGTGAATAGAAAGGAAATAATCTAGTGGTAACCTACATGGGTAAATGATTAAGTCGAGGTTATCCCTTTCTACTAGGGGTGGGGTTGTTTGGGAAACCCTGCTCAATGGGCGATACGGGTTAGGTACCTAATGTAGGTACGTGATTTGATTCAATTATATTGGTAAGAAAATTAAATATTAATTTTTGTGCTTGAACGGTTTAAAGGCACCGGAGCACTCTGAGTGAGTTTATGAAAATAATATGGAAAATGATGAGGTTGATTCATACACTTGGGTAAAATGACTAAGGTTGGGAATCTACTACAGTGATAGTATCGGGGTTTAGGAAAATGCCCCTACACCCTGAAGGGTTAACTAAATGAAAAGATTTACTCACTCAGATTCAGGTTTACCTTGGAGAGGGTAAGTGGTACAAAACTCCGGGGACATAATTTTTGGTTTCGAGCTAAAGTGACTCGTTGGTCCCCAGTCCTCGAAGTTGGGGGACCCAGACTACCAATTGGTCCTAGGTGGTAGTTCTTTGTTCTTCTGCAGAAGTTAGGGATGCATCCTTTTTGGTTTTGGCCTTTGGGAGGTTCTCTCGGTCACTGACCGCTCCCTTGGGATTTCAGTAACAGTTAGAATGTTCGGGTTAATAAAACAACCTTGAATAATATACCCCCGAACGTTCTCTCCTGTGATGGTTGCCTTGGCCCGTGTGTACCCGCGGGATAAGAAAAGATAAACATCAACTAGAACAGTTAGGTATCACTGTGTTGGAGTCATTAAAGAGACATTTGCATACTCTTTCATCATGCTTTATACTCGGTGCTTATGATGAAACGTCATCCTAAACCGTGCATATATTAGTTAATTGAATTCATATTAGGGATGTTATATAGATGTTTTTCATGTTAGTGTAAGTTCTGCTTTAATTGCTTAATTGTTGTAGTTGCATAAAATGCTTTTTGTGCTTAAGTATAATTGTTACATGATCTACCTTTCTAATTAGATATATGTCTGTTATTGCTGTTGCATCGAATTCCTTATGTGTTTATGTTTAGACTGAAATTCAAACATGACACCCACATCACACACCTGTCACATGATCTACTTGTAAGAATAATTACAGTTTTCCTACTTAGACGTGGTAGTCTAATTCCTATAACTTTTATCATTTTCAGGCACAGAGTAACTCTATGAGCAATGCGGGATGAGGCGCTGACCAAGACTTGATCTATTTGTTCCCTGGCGATCTTACTTTCTTTCAGTTTGGAAATTTTAGTTTGAGATTCATAATGTGAAAAACTCTGATGTTGGATTATATTATGATTGAAATAAAAATAAGTGGTGTGCTTTGCTTTTACCTTCTTGTATCGTTCTGAAATGCTTAACCCTGGAATCATTGGTGGTTTCCGCTTCAAAAAAAAATCCTTCAAATTTAGGGTTAAAATTTCGGGGCGTTACACCTATCGTGCCTTCCCCCTTTCCCCTTTTTTTATTTGGGGCTTGCCAAGGGTCGGCAGGCGGCTGGCGGCACCCCTGCCGCCCTTGCCACCTTTCCTGTAACCGTCAGGGGGGCGGTAGGTGGTCGATGTCCTTCCCCTGCCAACCTTTTCCCCTCTGTCCCGGCCAACAGGCGGGTCCGGGCTCGCCTAGTGACCGAACCCACACACGCAGCCTCCATGTTCTCATCTCTTCCTTTCTTTTAGTCTTTTCCTTCTTGTGATTTTCTTCATATGTTCAGCAGACACCCCAACGACCCCCGCTTGAGCCGTTCCTCGCCATCAGCATCCCTGTGCTTTTCCCTTCAAGTATCAGACTCTAAGGTACGGGTTCTTTCTTTTGAATCATGTGAGAAATCGAATACCGATTTGATTTTCATGCAATATCAAATCCATGGTTAAAGAGTGATTCTATGTGTTCACTCTAAATTACATGGATGAGGATTCATAGATCCTCTTTTATATGGGTGTTTTCGATTCTTTACACATAAAAATTCGGTGTATGGGGTTTTTATACAAAAACGGACTCATATTGGGTTATGATCGAGATTTATTTCTGTTTGTTATGTTCAAGATTTATGCTTGTATATATATACCTTAATCTACGTTTTTTGTTCTTGAATTGGGTTCATGCTGGATATAGTTTGAATGACTTGATGGATGTTTATAAAACTGATTTTTTTAGGCACAGTTAAGATCAATGCTTAGGTGATGATTAGGTTTGCAAAATTGTTTTCAAGTTCATTGACTCAGCAAATTGCATATGGCTATATACAGATTCTCATATGAAAAGTGTTCATGTTATCCCCCGGTTTACATGTGTTAAAGATTTAGTTTTTCTTTCTACGGATGTGAATGTATGGACACGTGCATGTATTGAAAACATGGATCATGAAAGTTTATTGTTATTGCACTTGCATGCTTATATACTTGTATGCATGTTTTGCTAGAGGTGAATCAAGGAAAGAATGATATTTCTCTTGTGCTTAGAATCGACATGTTATGCATGATTAAGACATTAGTGCAAGGTTGCTTGCATATGCATTTGCATACATAGAATTGATGTATTTTGGCACGTACCTCATGGCGTGCGTGTTCACATATTTTAATTTGAACTGGTTCATGAATAAAAGTATGCATTTGACTTGAGTATGCATCTGAATTGAACAAAAACATGCTTATTAATATTTTGTGCCTTACACATGATATATGTTTGCATTTCTGAATGTGCATATAAATTTTCAGAAGGTGTGGTGTGCATGTATTTTTGGTTCTCAAGACATGTCAAGATTTGAAATTATTTATATGCTTTGACTTGATGTGACGTGCTTAAGCATCATACTATATGAAGTTTGTTTCAAATGCATGTGCATACATGCAGTGATGTGTGTTTCACATGTACATAAATGCATCAGTGGTTCACTTGTCCCAATTGAGATGATTCATGAGTGAAAGCATGTATGTAGAATGATTTCGTAAAAACACATGCACATGAATGGTGAACACATGCATATGAATGTGACATCATGCACATGGTTAAATTGACATATATAAATATGCATTTGGAAGCGTGTTAACCTCATTGCATACATTCCAGGTTGTTATGGTTTTTGCGTATGATGCATCGATGGTCTAAATGAATCATCACAGGCCTGGAGAGCCTTGAACTTTGGTTGTTCCTTCTTTAATTGTTTAAATGCATCGCAAAAATCACATTTATATCATGGTTTTAATTGCGTTGTGCTATGTGTTTCCACAGGCGGAAGTCCCGTGATGGTTCTCGCACAGGTAGATGCGAGCTTTTGCTTTTACTTTTGCATACTGAATTGCAAAACTCAAATAATGGCTTTTAATAAGAGATAATACTTAAGAACAATGTAATTTACATTCTGAGATTTTCCATCGAAAGAATGGGGATCTTAGAGGTCCGGTCTTGGGGAGACTGTGAGGATACAAAAACTTTGTGGGCTTTATTTTATCCCCTGAACCCGATATTGAGGTCCATTCTCCTGGCCACGAGTTTAGAGAGAGTCTGTCACTTGACCTGGGAGTGGTATGTTTTGACACAGCTATTATTTTGGTACCAAAAAAATGGCACTTATGGGCGTGGGATGTCTGTAAAACCTGTGTAAAAAAAAATGCGGATTCGAACCACTTGACAGGGTCCGGATCCGAGAGAGAGAGGTCAGGTCGGGTCCGACCCAGTCTCTAGAACCTTCGCCCGAGCCTTTAAAAGGCTCAGGCAAGGTCGTGCGAGGGGCAACCTCTCTCTCTCTCTCTCTCTCTCTCTCTCTCTCTCTCTCTCTCTCTCTCTCTCTCTCTCTCGTTCGCCTCCGCCCGACGTCATCCTCCTTCGTCCGGCGCCAACGGCCCTAACCTCTGGTGACTTCCCGGTAAAGGTCTCTCTCTCCCTCGTCTTCCAATCTTCCGGCAAGGGGGAACAGTCCCCCTCTGCCTGCGGCTCCGACAGAGGGCGTACCCCTGCCTTGGGGTTTTCCGGCAAGGGAAGGGGGCAGACCCCCCTTTCCCTCTGTTTGGTGGCAGAGGGACGATGTCCCCCTTCCCTGTCTGCTTTCGGTAGGGGGGAGGCCCCCCCCCTGCCCCTTTCTTTCTCGGGCAGGGGGGAACGAAGCCCCCTGCCCTTCATGGCTTTTCGGTAGGGGGCGAAAGGCCCCCTGCACTGGCGTTTTGTCGACAGAGGCGGTGGCCCCCCCTTACCTGGCGTTTCTCTGGCAGGGGGTAGCCCCCTCCCCCCCCCCCCCCCCATGCCTTTTTGTTTCTCCGGCAAGGGGTGGCGCCCCCTGCCTTGCTGGTTTTTCCGACCGGGGGGTAGCGCCCCCTGCCTTGTTGTTTTCTCCGACTGGGGGTGGCACCCCCCCCCCCTTGCCTCGCTTGGTCTTTGGCAGGGGGTCCCCCCCCCACATGCCTTGTGTCTCGCTAGCAGGGGTGCGGCCCCCCTGCCTTACTGCTTCTCTGGCAGGGGGTGCCCCCCTGCCTTGCTTCTTCTCTAGCAGGGGGTGGCCCCCCTGCCTCGATCTGTTTGGTAGGGGGCAAGCCCCCCCTACCCCGTTGGGTTCTGGCAGGGGGTGGCCCCCTGCCTCGATCTGTTTGGTAGGGGGCAAGCCCCCCCTGCCTCGATCTGTTTGGTAGGGGGCAAGCCCCCCCTACCCCGTTGGGTTCTGGCAGGGGGCAGCCCCCCTGCCCCGTTGGGTTCTGGCAGGAAGGTAGCCCCCTGCCCGGTTGGTCTTTCGTAGGGGGCAAGGCAGGGCCCTGCCTTGTCTGTTTCCGGCAGGGGCAGAGCAGAGCCCTGCCCTGTCTGCTCTCGGCAAGGGGAAGGCCCCCTGCCATGTTTTCTTTTTGGCAGGGGCAAGCCCCTGCTTTATTTCGGGATGTTCTCATGTTGACTTAGGCGCCTTTAAGGTTATCTTTATACCGTATTGCATATTGACAATATGGTTTTCTAGGTTGCACCACGGAGTCTTCTCGTGCCACGCGGCTCGAGTCAGTGATCACTTACGCTCGCAGGCGTACTGATCCACGCACCCCTTCTAGGTAGGGGTTTGCATAAAAAAGACTGAAACAATGAACTGTTGAATAGCAAAGGACTTAATAAAGAATTAAGACATATATATAAATATATATATATATATATGTACATCTTTAATTCCAGGACACAGTTTCGCGATCATGGTCCTTTTTCTTTTCTGCACTTTACTTTTCGTTGTCGTCGCGCTATATGTGCCAAGGCTTTACTTTTCGTACTTTCCTTTCTTGCCTTTAATTTCAGGATGTGGTTTCGCGATCCTGGTCCTTTTCCCTTTCTGCACTTTACTTTTCGTTATCGTCGCGCTATATGTGCCAAGGCTTTCCTTTTCGCACTTTCCTTTCTTGCCTTTTACTTCCAAGACGTGGTTTCACGATCCTGGCCCCTGTTGGTTCCATTCGTTGTTGCATCTGCTATTTCTTTCATATATATATATATATATATATATATATATATATATATATATATATATATATATATATATATATATATATATATATATATATATATAACAAATGTCACTCTTCTTTTTGTTGCAGTAGTTTCAACCACTACCGTGGTTGATAGGGTTGACAACGGAACTTAGCCAAGCGTAAGAGCGCAAGTATCAACGTTCGAACTCCGCAGTGAGTTACGAAATGAGATACTGGTTTTTTCTAACTCGAGAAAAGAGCATCATTGCATGTAGGGCTGCTATTTCTTGAGTCTTGGGCAAATGATTGGGTTTTGGTACTATTGGAGCGCTAATATGATTGGCGCGGTACAACGAGTACCACGAGGCAGATAAGACCTCGATCGTGCAAGAGCACTTGTTTAAAGATACACATAAATGGCCTCACATACGCCTTCACAGGCAAGATGCTCGTTTGGGTCTAATGGATCAGGGCATGAAGAATGAGGCGGCATTTAAGAAACCCCCATCGCGCTCGATTCGACCTAGCTTCGCCAAGAAAGAGGATGAAGGGTACCAACTCCGATGAACAAACCATTAATGTCTATTTACGAGCAAAAGACTCGTCTTCCCTAGTCATCGGAAGTTAGGGGAAAGTGGCTGCAATAGATAGCCTATACTTCTGCAAAAGTTGGACGCATCCCTACTGAGCCTTTGGGGGCTTGCTATTTTGACCACCGATCGTCTCTTAGGATAAGATTCAGTTAGTCAACCGAGGTATCTCAAAATACATAGAATAATAAACCCTCGGATTGGTCTCGGTTGTTTCGGCTCGTGTTTTAATGACCCCAACTCATACCCTTTGAAAATGCAGAATATTTTTTTTTATAACAGTGCGGAAAACTTCTCAAAGACCCGGGGTCCTCACAGTTCCAATTCCAACTGGATAACCTAAACACCACAAACGAACTGGCAACCATCATCCATAAGAACTAAAACAATTCTTTATTTATGAATAAAAGTAAATTTCAGAGACAATGTTTTATTTAACTGAAAATAAAGCAGCAATTGAAAAAGCAAGAAAGATTGAAATAAAAGAAAGAGCCGCTATGTCCCCTGCTGAAGTTGTCAAGCCCAAGTATGACTCTATCCATTCCCAGTAGCCAATCCAACCTCATTGTTCAGCATTTCCTGAGAAAAACCAACAAAGTAGGGTGTCAGAACCGAAATTCTGAGCAAAACTACTTCTATAGAAACCAGGTGAGACAAAGAACATGGATAAGATGTCATGTAATAATTTGAGTGAGTGCAGATATAAAAATTTGCAGAATTTAAATAACCATACATGTAGCCAGTTACATATGCTAAGCAGAAAGAAACAGTAACGCATGAGCATATACAAGAAATAAGTAATAAGATCTTTCAGCATACTTTTTAGGAAATAAATAACATACCACCCACCATTCTATCATGATTTAAAGAACAATTCAAATATGCATGATCTAATGCATAACAGGAAGATGCATGACTTCTTTTCAATGCATGAGTCCTTTTAATATCTTACCTTTAAGTTTTCTTTTTTTTTCTTTGCATATGCATGCTCTATTAAATGTACGCAACTTTAAGTTCCTCTTTTTAATTACCGTTGCCCGCGGATACACCAAACGGGTATAATCCCTGAGGTTAAGTAGGTTCCCAGGGTAGCTTAGCACACAATTTGTATTTTATTACTGGATTCCAACTTAACCCTCGACCGAATCACCTTCGGAACATTAGACCTCCACATCTAATGTTAGGGACACAAGAGACACCCCACGCCCACAAGTGTCACTTCCTTGATACCAAATAAACTTACAGTTGTGACCAACACACCACTCCCGGGGTAAAGTGGCGGACTCTCCCTAAAACCGTGGCAAGGAGAAGAAACCTCAATATCGGGTTCAGGGGACAAAATTACAGCACACGGAGTTTTTGTATCCTCACAGTCTCCCCAATACCGTATCTCTAAGATCTTCATTCTCCAGATGAAGGATCCCAGAATATATATTACATTGTTCTTTATTATGTTTTTATTTAAATTCAATTCTTTAAGTTTGCAACACCATATGCAAAAGTAAAGCAAAAATGCTCGCATCTACCGCTGCGAGAACAATTACGAGACTTCAGTCCGCAAAGACCACAAGAACATTGTAGTAGTATGCCATACCAACTTATGTGGTGTAAGTGATGCAGTCAAATTATATGTAACGCCCCAAAAATCCAGGACTTGTAACTTTTTAGAAAAGTTTAGAAAGCTTTGAAATCATACAATAATCAGAGTTTAAATAATACTTCAGCGGAAAATGATATTTTTAAAACCACAAGTCAATGGATCTTGAGCACATTACAGCGTAAACTTTCCTTTTTGTCAAATCCCGCACAACCATTGAAGTCAAATGGTTTAGAAACAGAGTTTCAATAATTGAGAATTCGTTTGTTGAAACCAAGAAGAAGCTTACTAAAACAGTTTTATTAACTCACGGTTTAATAAAAGAGAAATTTTGGAATACCCTTCATACCAAATTTACCAACATGTCCTCAGGAGCGAAACGTCAGGGAAAAAGCTCTATCTTTCTCTCCTCACGCCATCGTGCCATCGCAGACTGTATTACCTATCCAAAACCTACCCATAAAATGGGTCAGTTTCACTAAAAACTGGTAGGTGCACAGACATGACAATATTGAACATAATTAAGCAGAATAATTTAATATGTCAAGTAGACAGGCAATTATATAGCAATTTAATTTCAACAGATTCACAGAGCAACTATCATGAACACAATGTTAAAATTATTACAAGCATTTTACTGGCACCAGTAGGCTAACTATTACAAGCAAAGCACTGCACAAGGAAGTTAACTAACAAAATACAATGTTTCATCAACCACACACACAATTCCATAAGTATTGAACCTATTGTACCCTATAACTTTCATACGTGCATAACTGAACACATTGCGATCAGGTTTAACTTATGTTTCGATATTAACTGGCCAAGCGGGTACGCACAAGGCACGACTCTAGAAACAGCCTAGACTGATCCGGGGGTTTATTATGCTATGTATTTTATGATAACCCGGATAGCTGACTGAGTCCGCACCTAAGGGGACGGTCGGTGACCAAGAGAGAAATCCCCAAAGCAGCATAAACAATGGATGCATCCCAAACATGGAGAGCTACCACCTAGGATAATTATGGTAGTCCCATTCCCCTAACTCCGATGACTGGGGAAGCCGAGTCTTTTGCTCGTAACTGCCATTAATGGCCTGTCCATCGAAGTTTTGTACCTTCCTGTCCTCTCTCCTTACAGGAGTCAGCGATTCGAATGAGTACATCAGGGGTAGTTAACTGAAGACCCATTCTACATACTCTAGTCTTTCGACCCACTCGAGTATCTTGCCGGTGAAGGCGAAAACATCACTTATTTAGGTGATCATAACATTTTGTTATTTGCACTCATCGAGGTTGCCACAACCTACTCATCCAATCATCGCAACGTAAGAAGACATACTTGTCAAAAAGTACGGTCGTACATGTCATAAGTACGACTACGATGAAAGGGATATGGTTCCACAAAAGAAACCCCAACAGATATTATCTGCAAAAGAATTAATACAACACAGCCTGGCAAGATAAGTTTTGAATTCACTTCAACAACATTTTTCATATTTCATGATGCAAGGTCATCTCGGATCTCTCGTCCGATCAACAAAGTACTTAACATGTTGTGCATGTCTAAAAGTACGCTATATTGAACAAGGGAGGTCTGTGGTTTCTCAAACGGAATACCCAACACCCAACTTCATAACCATTCAAAGAATATAGGAGTGCTCATTTGGCACGATTAATCCTTAAAAGCTATAATGCCACATTAAGTCATTCACACAAGACACAACACTATCAATCTTACATTCAAAATTTATCTTGGTATCGACATGTGACACTAGATTGATACATAAAGAATGGGTCCTTCAACAGAACCCCACTCATTCATATGCTTATGCCCCTAATCGGGGTTATTCGAATTGAGCCGCAACTTGAATCAAGGTTATAAAACATTTCTCCCAAGTGTGTGGACTTGGGAGGGCCAAACGTGATTTCGCCATCCTGCGAGACTTAAACATACTTTGCAAAAGTTATGCATTTTGAAGAGCACCAGGTTCGCAGAAGGAAACTCGTTTTTAGAGAACTGAAATGTACAAGCACAACTTCTAGTGTTTTGAAAACAAGTGAAATCAGGATGGGCACAAGACTACATTTATGTAGGTACATATTTACCATAAGTGTCAACATATGCAGGTTATAACATGACGACAAACAGCTCTCGGCTTGCGATGCCGCACATCGAGGGAAAAGCACATAAGTAATACACGAGGTACCAAAACCATACATTGACCACTTAGACAGGCAAACACATAAGGTCATAAGTAATACACGAGACACAAAATCGTACCTCACTCAAAGGAAACGTGCAGGCAAAAATGGATGCAAGCAAACAAGGGCATATGTATTTCAAGAAATACGAAACCACACCTCGATCTCATAATCAACTTATGCAAAATAATGATCGAAGAATGAAATTGTACATCGATCCATAGGAACGAACAGGCAAGCATATATGCAAGCAATTAAGGGCATAAGTATTGCAAAAAGTACGAAACCACCTTCAACCACATAAGCAAATATGCAAATTAATACTCAAAGAGTAAAATCATACATCGACTCATAAATATGCAGTCAAGAAAATATGTAACGCAGAAGCAATATAAATCTAAGCATATCTAGCATGGGCATCTTAATTGTTTCAACTTAAATACGTTCATCAATTGCCCTTTTGTGCGACTTTACCCTACCTTGGGATGTCGTGCAACTGCGTACGCCTACGCGTGAGGATAATATGAGGGTTGAGCCGCAGAGCACGATCGAGACCTGTTGCGTAAATCTGCAAGAGTGCGAAACATTTAATTAAGCTAATCTAATTAATGGTGCGATGAGGACATGGGTAGGTTTAGGCGACAGGGACGAGCCACTGCCGAAAACAGCAAGGCGGCAGGGGCCCTCGGCTCCTTCCGACAGAACAATAAAATAGCAGGGGCTTCGGCCCCTGCCTGACGAGGAAGCGAAGGGCAGGGGCCTCTGCCCCTGCCAAACAAGGTCACGCATGGCAGGGGCATCGGCCCCTACCTGACAAAACAGCTGACAGGGGCCTCGACCCCTGCCTCACGAAGGTAACAAGTGGCAGGGACACTGGTCCCTGCGTGCCAGCTCAGAATGGCAGGGGTTTCGGCCCCTGCCAGACAGAATAATGAAGGGCAGGGGTATCGACCCCTACCCCGCAGAACAGAGAACGGCAGGGGCCTCGGCCCCCTTGCCTGAAGAACATGATATGGCAGGGGCCTCGGCCCCCTTGCCTGAAGAACATGATATGGCAGGGGCCTTGGCCCCTGCCTGACAAAACTAGGGAATCGCAGGGGCCCCAGCCCCTGCCTGACGAATCAAGGGACAGCAAGGGCCTCGGCCCCTGCCTGCAGAACCAAACAAATGGCAGGGGCCTCGACCCCTGCCTGACAAAACCACGGAGCCGCAGGGGTGACAAGCCCCCTGCGTGCCGAGAAACAAGAGGCAGCAGGGGGGATATCCCCTGCCCTCCCAGAAGCCAAGAGGCGGCAGAGGCGAGCCCCTGCCAGCCCAGCAAAACAAAGGGCGACAGGGGCATCGCCCCTGCCAGCCGGAAAACAAGAAACGGCAGGGGTATTGCCCCTGCTCACCGGAGATTGAGAGGAGGCAGGGGGCTAACCCCTGCCAGAGAGAGGGCTCGGGACGGGGGTGACAGGGGGCAACCGACCTCCCGTCGGTTTCCCTATCACCCACAGGGGTGAGGAGGAGAAGGTGGAGGCTGCATACCTGGAAGGAGAGGAGGCGAGGTGGCTGGCGGGCGACGGCGTGCGCAGGGAAGGAGGAGGCGTCGGTCGGGGCTGCCGGCGAGGTTGTCGCCTGCAGGGAACGAGAATGGGGGCGGGGCATCGTTCCTCCCCTCCCGCAATGCTCTTAAAGAGCTCGGGGAGGGGCGACAAAAGGGGAAACCCCGATGGGTTTCCCAATCGGGCCGAAGGCGCGGTGGGGGGGATGCGGCGCACAGGGGGGGTTTTGTTTTAAACAAAACCTCTCCTGCGTCGGGTTATGAAACCCTATCGCAGGCGGGCCCGGGTCGGGTCCGGACCCGACCCGGCCCGGGTCCGAATTTTTTTTTTTTTTTTTTGAAAAAACGTGGGTTTTACATCCTACTCCTCTTAAAAGAATTTCGTCCGCGAAATATTTATTAAAAGATTAACTGCGACAATCTGGTTCTTAGTTAATCGTTGTTAACGAGGATACACAATATGTGTGAGTGATCTGAAACACGTATGCTATTAAAGTAATCAGGATAGCACATAATAAATTCCTGAGACAGGTTCGAAGCCAACAACTCGATCGAACAAAATGTGGGTAAATTGTTAATAATTTATGTCTTCGCAAGAGTTTATACGGAGTCACAAAAAGGGCTTGGCAGAAGACTGTAAGAATGTTTATTCGTCACCTTCTACTAGATTTGATACGAATGAAGAGACACAACAAGACATTGCTCTAGTTTGTTTACGTTCCTTTAACGGAGGTTTCTGTCCTATATCATAATCAGGTTGTCGTTCGTTACCCTTACTAATTCTAACAGACTCTATGTCCGGAAAAGTCTTAATTAATGCTTATACTTCAAGGCCTTACATGGCCAGTTATCCTATCTTCGCTTAAGTTATCATTCGTAGAATGGCCCTAACTTTAGTATAAGACAAAAACATATCCTTGTATCAAGATCTAGAATCAGCAAGGATCCAACTTTCTAATCTAAAACCAATATATAATCATGCTACAACAGAAAGCCAAATTTAAATATTCATAACTGGTTATATCAAATGCTCTCAGAAGAGCATCAAAACACACCATAATTCTCTACGAAATCAAAATCTACAAGTTTCACGCTGGATCACCTGGTCTGGGAAATGTACGACCTCACAAGGAATTACCGCCCTAGAAGGTTTACCTGGTCTTGGACAATATACTTCCTCACAGGAATTTGCCATCTTTGCGGCTACCCGATCTTGGACAGTGTACTTCCTCACAGAGATTCACCACTCTAGTCGGATTACCTGATCTTGATCATACATACCCTTCACAGAAAATCCTTTGCGGACAAGGTCCTCAACAGGTACCGAAATCAATGATACATGCATCAAACAAACGACCACTCACAGGGTCGATAGCCACCAATAAAGGGGCAAAAGTATATATATCATAAATGAGCATCACATCACTTCATATGGCACATACATCAAAAATCACACCTTTCACCAATAAGGTTTCATACTTTCAAAATTTGAGGTCACATGCATTTCAATCATATCATACAAAAGCATATTATCCTATGCATTATATCATTGCCACCAGGAGCATTTCATTATCCAAATCTAACCTCAAAGCATGAGTTCTATACAATGTGATCATGTATATAACAAGGATCCACTAAACCTCCGGATACGTAACTTCTACGTAGTTCGAGTTACGCACACAGAATTCAAATTCTATATGCATCTAAGACATCCAAATCATGGTACCATCATATGCATATATAATTTTACCTCAAAGCACATCGCATTCGACCATATTAGTGTGAAACACACGCACAGATCTACAAGATATTTTAGTCCAATATGATATCCGCCAATCATGCTATACAGGTATGATATATTCTCACAAACAATCATAATGCAACCTTCTACAACACGGCTATGTAGGTGTGATGTATCATAAAAACTAAGTATTTGTAGTCGTGAAGTGTCATTCCTCTAAATAGTCTAACTAATGATTTGTAGGCGTATAAGTCAACCACTTAAAAGTTAATCATTTGTAGGCGTAACAAGTTAACTACCCAAAAACTAATCAGTTGTAGGCGTTACATGTCATTTACCTGCATAAGCATTGTAATCATAAGGGTCTAGGTTGAACAAAATTCATACGTAATTTCATTAATAAACTTTTACTTGACAAGATCCGTACTGGAAAATAAAAAGTCTTACTCGAACTTATTAAAGTGTCTATTCGTCAATTCTCTACCTAACCTGTCATGATGAAAATAAACATGGTTCACTACTCTAATTGCTACTAGTGAGGCAGCTTGGGTTGTTGTTGCTGACTTTCCTTCGCGGTTCGCTTTTTCAGATCTGCTTCCTTCTTGCGACAAACTCTGGCGAAATGCCCCATCTTTCCGCAATAGAAACAACCTCCTGTGTCTCGAGGGCATTGTTGTCCCGGATGACCATAATTACACTTCGAGCATTTACGGCTAGACGATCGATGTAGCTTGATTCCTTTGCCTTGCTTTTGTTTCTTAGATGGGGATCCTTGCATTCTATCCTCGGCAAGTCGGCATTTGCTAACTTCCTTACTACCAACTGACTTATTGTTCTGAATATCTTTAACTTGCTTCCGTTGCTCCAAGCCTTGTGTGGCCAGTTGCCGCCCGTCGTACTTTCGCTTATGGCAGCATTCTTTCCCTGAATGGTCCACCTTACCACAGAAAGAGCAAACAATAGAATTTTGGGAGTACAATAGATTCGGGAGAACCTGATGGTTATCCATCTGTTTATTGCACGGACCATAAAAGGTGTTCTCGCAAGCCACACTATGACTCAGGTTCTGAACCATAGATTGGAGATGAATAACAGCTCCGGTCAAAACATTTATTGCCTCGCTCATCTCATTAAATGCCATCTAAATCGAAGCAAAATATTTTAATCAAATTAAGTACAAAACAACAAAATCAATAGCACTTACCGTGCGATGCAGATGTCGGATGGTCAAGAATCACTATTTTCCCTGTCGCTCTGATACCAAGTTGTAACGCCCCAAAAATCCAGGACTTGTAACTTTTTAGAAAAGTTTAGAAAGCTTTGAAATCATACAATAATCAGAGTTTAAATAATACTTCAGCGGAAAATGATATTTTTAAAACCACAAGTCAATGGATCTTGAGCACATTACAGCGTAAACTTTCCTTTTTGTCAAATCCCGCACAACCATTGAAGTCAAATGGTTTAGAAACAGAGTTTCAATAATTGAGAATTCGTTTGTTGAAACCAAGAAGAAGCTTACTAAAACAGTTTTATTAACTCACGGTTTAATAAAAGAGAAATTTTGGAATACCCTTCATACCAAATTTACCAACATGTCCTCAGGAGCGAAACGTCAGGGAAAAAGCTCTATCTTTCTCTCCTCACGCCATCGTGTCATCGCAGACTGTATTACCTATCCAAAACCTACCCATAAAATGGGTCAGTTTCACTAAAAACTGGTAGGTGCACAGACATGACAATATTGAACATAATTAAGCAGAATAATTTAATATGTCAAGTAGACAGGCAATTATATAGCAATTTAATTTCAACAGATTCACAGAGCAACTATCATGAACACAATGTTAAAATTATTACAAGCATTTTACTGGCACCAGTAGGCTAACTATTACAAGCAAAGCACTGCACAAGGAAGTTAACTAACAAAATACAATGTTTCATCAACCACACACACAATTCCATAAGTATTGAACCTATTGTACCCTATAACTTTCATACGTGCATAACTGAACACATTGCGATCAGGTTTAACTTATGTTTCGATATTAACTGGCCAAGCGGGTACGCACAAGGCACGACTCTAGAAACAGCCTAGACTGATCCGGGGGTTTATTATGCTATGTATTTTATGATAACCCGGATAGCTGACTGAGTCCGCACCTAAGGGGACGGTCGGTGACCAAGAGAGAAATCCCCAAAGCAGCATAAACAATGGATGCATCCCAAACATGGAGAGCTACCACCTAGGATAATTATGGTAGTCCCATTCCCCTAACTCCGATGACTGGGGAAGCCGAGTCTTTTGCTCGTAACTGCCATTAATGGCCTGTCCATCGAAGTTTTGTACCTTCCTGTCCTCTCTCCTTACAGGAGTCAGCGATTCGAATGAGTACATCAGGGGTAGTTAACTGAAGACCCATTCTACATACTCTAGTCTTTCGACCCACTCGAGTATCTTGCCGGTGAAGGCGAAAACATCACTTATTTAGGTGATCATAACATTTTGTTATTTGCACTCATCGAGGTTGCCACAACCTACTCATCCAATCATCGCAACGTAAGAAGACATACTTGTCAAAAAGTACGGTCGTACATGTCATAAGTACGACTACGATGAAAGGGATATGGTTCCACAAAAGAAACCCCAACAGATATTATCTGCAAAAGAATTAATACAACACAGCCTGGCAAGATAAGTTTTGAATTCACTTCAACAACATTTTTCATATTTCATGATGCAAGGTCATCTCGGATCTCTCGTCCGATCAACAAAGTACTTAACATGTTGTGCATGTCTAAAAGTACGCTATATTGAACAAGGGAGGTCTGTGGTTTCTCAAACGGAATACCCAACACCCAACTTCATAACCATTCAAAGAATATAGGAGTGCTCATTTGGCACGATTAATCCTTAAAAGCTATAATGCCACATTAAGTCATTCACACAAGACACAACACTATCAATCTTACATTCAAAATTTATCTTGGTATCGACATGTGACACTAGATTGATACATAAAGAATGGGTCCTTCAACAGAACCCCACTCATTCATATGCTTATGCCCCTAATCGGGGTTATTCGAATTGAGCCGCAACTTGAATCAAGGTTATAAAACATTTCTCCCAAGTGTGTGGACTTGGGAGGGCCAAACGTGATTTCGCCATCCTGCGAGACTTAAACATACTTTGCAAAAGTTATGCATTTTGAAGAGCACCAGGTTCGCAGAAGGAAACTCGTTTTTAGAGAACTGAAATGTACAAGCACAACTTCTAGTGTTTTGAAAACAAGTGAAATCAGGATGGGCACAAGACTACATTTATGTAGGTACATATTTACCATAAGTGTCAACATATGCAGGTTATAACATGACGACAAACAGCTCTCGGCTTGCGATGCCGCACATCGAGGGAAAAGCACATAAGTAATACACGAGGTACCAAAACCATACATTGACCACTTAGACAGGCAAACACATAAGGTCATAAGTAATACACGAGACACAAAATCGTACCTCACTCAAAGGAAACGTGCAGGCAAAAATGGATGCAAGCAAACAAGGGCATATGTATTTCAAGAAATACGAAACCACACCTCGATCTCATAATCAACTTATGTAAAATAATGATCGAAGAATGAAATTGTACATCGATCCATAGGAACGAACAGGCAAGCATATATGCAAGCAATTAAGGGCATAAGTATTGCAAAAAGTACGAAACCACCTTCAACCACATAAGCAAATATGCAAATTAATACTCAAAGAGTAAAATCATACATCGACTCATAAATATGCAGTCAAGAAAATATGTAACGCAGAAGCAATATAAATCTAAGCATATCTAGCATGGGCATCTTAATTGTTTCAACTTAAATACGTTCATCAATTGCCCTTTTGTGCGACTTTACCCTACCTTGGGATGTCGTGCAACTGCGTACGCCTACGCGTGAGGATAATATGAGGGTTGAGCCGCAGAGCACGATCGAGACCTGTTGCGTAAATCTGCAAGAGTGCGAAACATTTAATTAAGCTAATCTAATTAATGGTGCGATGAGGACATGGGTAGGTTTAGGCGACAGGGACGAGCCACTGCCGAAAACAGCAAGGCGGCAGGGGCCCTCGGCTCCTTCCGACAGAACAATAAAATAGCAGGGGCTTCGGCCCCTGCCTGACGAGGAAGCGAAGGGCAGGGGCCTCTGCCCCTGCCAAACAAGGTCACGCATGGCAGGGGCATCGGCCCCTACCTGACAAAACAGCTGACAGGGGCCTCGACCCCTGCCTCACGAAGGTAACAAGTGGCAGGGACACTGGTCCCTGCGTGCCAGCTCAGAATGGCAGGGGTTTCGGCCCCTGCCAGACAGAATAATGAAGGGCAGGGGTATCGACCCCTACCCCGCAGAACAGAGAACGGCAGGGGCCTCGGCCCCCTTGCCTGAAGAACATGATATGGCAGGGGCCTTGGCCCCTGCCTGACAAAACTAGGGAATCGCAGGGGCCCCAGCCCCTGCCTGACGAATCAAGGGACAGCAAGGGCCTCGGCCCCTGCCTGCAGAACCAAACAAATGGCAGGGGCCTCGACCCCTGCCTGACAAAACCACGGAGCCGCAGGGGTGACAAGCCCCCTGCGTGCCGAGAAACAAGAGGCAGCAGGGGGGATATCCCCTGCCCTCCCAGAAGCCAAGAGGCGGCAGAGGCGAGCCCCTGCCAGCCCAGCAAAACAAAGGGCGACAGGGGCATCGCCCCTGCCAGCCGGAAAACAGGAAACGGCAGGGGTATTGCCCCTGCTCACCGGAGATTGAGAGGAGGCAGGGGGCTAACCCCTGCCAGAGAGAGGGCTCGGAACGGGGGTGACAGGGGGCAACCGACCTCCCGTCGGTTTCCCTATCACCCACAGGGGTGAGGAGGAGAAGGTGGAGGCTGCATACCTGGAAGGAGAGGAGGCGAGGTGGCTGGCGGGCGGCGGCGTGCGCAGGGAAGGAGGAGGCGTCGGTCGGGGCTGCCGGCGAGGTTGTCGCCTGCAGGGAACGAGAAGGGGGGCGGGGCATCGTTCCTCCCCTCCCGCAATGCTCTTAAAGAGCTCGGGGAGGGGCGACAAAAGGGGAAACCCCGATGGGTTTCCCAATCGGGCCGAAGGCGCGGTGGGGGGGATGCGGCGCACAGGGGGGGTTTTGTTTTAAACAAAACCTCTCCTGCGTCGGGTTATGAAACCCTATCGCAGGCGGGCCCGGGTCGGGTCCGGACCCGACCCGGCCCGGGTCCGAATTTTTTTTTTTTGAAAAAACGTGGGTTTTACATTATATGTGAAAAGAAAACAAACCCACGGCTCTCCAGGCCGATGATGATCCATTTAGGTCATCGGTGCATCACATAATAAAACCAAGTAGTGTTTATCCATAACACTATGCCAATAATGGCAAAAGCATGTGCACTCATGCAATCATAACCCAACCATATGCATGTCATTTATCAATCATATCATTTTCACTATATGTGTGTTACCTACATCACACACGGGTATTAACCAATCCATGTCTTCTTTGAGTGTGTGAGTGTACATGTACCATTTCACATAATAAATCAAGCATTCATGCCCAAGAAGAAATATCAATAATGTGTCATACTCACATTCATGATTACACAAGCAATACAATGAAATGCTGATATAACATTTTAAATATTCACCGGGCAGAAACGTAAGTTTCTGCATATGCTAGGGAAGATGGTCGGGCTTACCAATCTCGAACCCCCATCCTTCTAGCTAAACATTCCAGCATAGTCCCAAAGTCTGGGATTCTTAACATACACATAGGTATAAGTAGGTTCCAAAAATTTTCCTTTGTTTAGATTGGAATTTTGATCATACACAAAATCCATTAAATCTGGACCAGTTTCGGGACCAGCACAAATGATTCATATCAGTCAACATGTAACCATATACTTCACTGCACATATGTGGCCAAAAGTATTAGTCTAAATAACCGGTTGCATGAGTGGACCAGAAACAGAACTTCTTTTTATACTCAGCATACAATATACTTTCAGTTTTGTTTAGTGAGTTCGACACTTCCTGCTTCAAGTATTAAGACATCTCTAACCGTTCTGTACATATTTTTATGCTATCACAAATAAGCATGTGCTAACCCATAATTTCAAACACACAAAAATCTGAGTATTAAAATTTAGAACATGTGATACTTTTAGGCATGGGAATATACTCAGGACATGAAGAAAACTATGAACATTCAAAAGATAGCACCTGCGATAATTTAAGCAAGTAAATTAATCGGAACAGGTGATTACAATTTCAGTTATAGTTAGCATGGACAATGATCAGAACGTGCCATAGTTTGTAACATTAACATGATAGTACCTAAACATACTCAGACATCCGTTAAGCAGAGTAGAATTGAGATTCCAAAAACGCAGATTCGCTGATGCCAACATTTTCAGATTTAGATTCTCATTCTAATACATAAATTCAGTTATATATCATACAGACTTTCATAACATAAGTCTGGGCGTAATGATTACAATTAGAGTATTCAGCAGGAAGAATAGCAGTACATTATCAGACTTATCAAAACATGAAGGAGTGAAATTCAATAACCTAACGCATCAATGTACAGGGCTAGTATAAAAATTTCCATAAAACCAATCATTCATTAATCACCCTTATTATAACAGAACCAAATTTTGCAGGTTGTAATTCACAGAACAAAACTATACAATAGCCAGAACTTAATTGCACAGATGTTACTAACCGTGTGCATGAAACGAAAGAACCACTAAGTTAAACCGATTACCCTAAGACATGTCAAAAATGTGAGGCATTCATCCGAGAACAACCTCTCAGGGGAAAGAAATGAAGATAGCGACATGCAAAACTCAGGCCACCTGTGTTTCTCGTTTCCTAACTAGGAAACCCCCAAGTCGAATAAAACTCCCCTTATGATAGACATCTGAGACCAGACATCCTCCTCTTAGCAGAAAAATCGAAATCGCACATCCCCTTCATAATGGAAATCCGAAACCCCCAAATCATAAATTTGAGTTTTCGGGTTAGGGTTGATGGAAACCCCCAAAACGAAATTTAAACTAAATAGCAACCAAGATTTCAACGAGAGAGACAATCAGTTCTCTTTTTGTAAATTAGTTTACATACCCAGAAATTTCCTTTTCCAACCAAATGGGAGAAAAATAGGCGAGCAAGAAGAGGAGTAAATCGGGCCATGGGAAACGATCCATGGTTCGCCCCCATGGTTCTTGCAGAAATCGGCCATCCAGAGGGTTCTCATGGACCCTCATCTCAAAAGATTACACGGGATCGAACCCATGTTCGATCCCTCACCTAGATTCGAGAGAAGCATTGTACCTGTATTTCAGGAGTTTTTCCGGCGATAAGAGGCTGGAGACGCGAGTACAGATCCGGCTGAAGTCACCCCTCACTGCTGCCGTGATAGGGATGCTCGTCGTGGCCTTTAATGGCTGTTGGTTGCCGCAGTTTTTCGGCGACCACCTCTTCTCTGATGCATGCCCAATCGACAGAGCGAGAGAAAGAGAGAGAGTCGAGTAAAGAGGGCGAAACCCTCTCCACCCCCCTTTTTATCATGCCGAACCCCCACTCCTCTCCTCCGAGAAGTACGGGGTTCGGTTACACCTTCTGTAACCACCCCCTCCTCCCCCTTCGATAAAAGAAAGAATCGTGCCCTAGGCACGATTCTCTTTTCCATGCTTTATAAGGCACACCCCTGGTCCGGGTCCGAACCGGTGACCTGCGATACCAAATCCAGTTTACAACTGGATTCGGGTCTCCAAGAGCTAGCGGATCCTCAGTTGGATCCTTGTGGGTCTGACCCCTTTGTACCATAATTTTTTTTCTTTTTATCTTATAAATAATATTAGTTATTTATTTAATTTTTAAAATTAACATTATATGTATAATTTAACCCCCATTTTGTGGGTTATTTACGGATTCGTGTATCGGGTCCGAACTTTGCTACTCGGGATCCAAATCCCAATTTGGATCCGGGCTGGTTATAAGATTGGATTCGTCTGAAACTATTTACTGCTTTTTTTATTTTATTATGATTTTTATATATATATTAAAATATATATATACGGGTATATGGATCCGGAAGGTGGATCCCGGACCCATCTACGCACCATCGTAAATAGTTATCCCTCGAATTATTTAATTAATTAAAATTATTGCACTTATATATACATATAAGATTATACGAGGTAAATTTATTCATAAAGATCCCTTTATGGGTCCTGGATCCGAAATTTGGATCCCAGGCCCAAATCATATAGAGTCACTTAAATTTTTCAGGTATTACACGTGTGCCATGTACGTACCCGCATGGCCGGTTAACAAGTGATAACTAAATTAAACATGCTCACCTTTCAGCTATTGCTTTTGCCTGCTTGTGGTATCACGTGCTAGCATACTTGTGAGTTTCATGAGCTTCATATTGTGGTATGCTTAGTTGCTTTAGCTGTTAGTTGTTCTTATTCTTTTGTACTCCTACTAGTTTTTCACGAGACTGGCCCGTTTTATGGGCAGGTGACGAGTAGCGACGGCAGGCAGTCAATGGTGCATGCAACGTGGTTCGAGGTTGTACTCTTCCTTCCAGATTTCTGGCCGACGTTGCAGGATTTTTGGGGTTTTGGGTTTTTGCTTTAATAGGGGTTGAACAATAACATTTAAAATTAAAGATTTAGCACTCTTTTCAGCTTTCTACTATTTTCTGTTGTCACTTTTGGTTGGTCGAGCTAATGTGCCTGGGATTTAATAAACATGATTTTTAAAATAGAAAGATATATTTGAAAGGCTTTTCAAAAAGGCAGAATTTAGGTTTTTAAGAGAATTCTTTCAGAAAAACTTAACTCTTCAAGTTGAGAAATTTTTGGGTGTTTTAATGTCCCTGGTGTCCCCGACATTAGATGTGGAGGTCTAATGTTCTGATGGATGGTGTTGTTTCCTGATATCGGTCGAGGGTTAAGTTTAGAACTCAGTTATAAAATACAAATTGTGTGATAAGCTACCCTAAGAACTTAACTTGACCTCAGGGATTTTACCCGTTTGGTGTATCCGCGGGCAATGGTAATTAAAAAGAGGAACTTAAATTATATGCATTTAATAAGGCATGCATATGGAAAAATGAAACTTTAATGAAAGATAATGAAATGTTCATGCATTGCATATAAATCATGCATATTCCTGCTATGCATTAGAACATGCATATTGTACTTGTTCCTTCAATTATTACATGGTGGTGAATGCATGATGTTTAATTTCTAATGCATGTTAAATATCTTGCTTACTTAAATTGCGATCCCTGATATTGCTTAATGATCTCTCATGCTTAGAAATTATTTCCTGTTGCATGAAGGCTTAATTGAAATTATGAAGTTCTCATAATTGCTTTCCTCTAAATGATTGCATGAAATCTTATTTGTATTCGTTATGCTCAATTGTTTCATTAGAAGTACATATGCTCAGGATTTCGGTTCTGACACCCTACTTCTATAGTTTTTTGCAGCCGCAGATGATCAGTGAAGTCGACTAATTTCTAAGAGTATACGAAGGTCACACTTGCTTCAGACTGCTTCACTTATGAACAGAGTGGCTCTACTTTTTGTTTCTTTCAGTTCTTTTTATTTTCTGCAGTTGTTACTTCACTCTTGACTTGAGTATGAGACTCTTATTGATTCATTAATAATGAGTTTGGTTTGTTTGGTTAGATGATAAATGTAAGTTCATTTGTGGTGCTGAAATTAGAACTGTAAGGACTCCAGGTCTTTGAGAAGATTTTCGCACTTGTTTTAAAAAAAAAATCGCAGTTTCAAGTGGTATGATTTGGGGTCGTTATAGCAATGGTTAAAAAAAAAATCTGCATTTTTCAAGGGTTATGAGTTGGGGTCGTTACAAGTAGATTGTCAATGCCAAATGCCTAGATAACCAATTTACATCCCAGTTATATTTGGTTCATAGCCTCATAGGTATTTTTGCTATGTTAGTGGTCATCTTAGAGCTGAAACTGAGGACTTTCTTGTTACTTTCCCTCAACTAAAGTTACTAGCTTACAGAAATGACTATTGTTGTAACGGATCACAATTTCTGCATAAGACACCATGCAAGCTCTTCCACCAAGTAGTTTTGAGCCAAGTTTCTTGTCATTTGCTTAAACAGTAAACCAGTATATTTGGACAGTATTTTTTCTAGGAAAGCTGTTTTGATTAAAATACAACAAAACAATTTCACATGAATATAATCTAAAAATACCTCTGTTGATATCCTTCATAAAATTCCATAAGGAATCAAGTAACATGAATTTCAAGAGTAAACATGGCTAACCTGTACTTAAGAGTCTTAAGTTCTCCATGATGAGTTGTGGCCATGGTCAATAGAGCCTGGCTTTCTGCAAAATACTCCAGTATTGACATACCTAGGGCTGCTCCTTCAATTGGGTTGGTTCCTGCACCAACCTGCACAAGAAAAGTAGACATTCTGATCCACTTTCAAGCTGTCTTGAATCCCACGGCATCAAACAGATATACATATATAAGGCATACCCAACCTTTTGGTTCAAGGTTACTTTTAAGAAATAGAGTCCATTTTTGTCTGATGTACTAAACAGCAGTGTTGTCAGTATCGCACCGTATTGTATCGTACAAAAAGATACGATATATTGTAGTAACAGTAAGGAGACCAATACAATTTGGGGCTTATATCGTATTTGGTATGATTATCACACCGATACGATATGTATCGTACGATGCATGGGTGTATCTATCGTACGAGTGTAGCCCTTTTTTTACTTTCCGACACTGGAAAAGTGGTGATCGGCTACTTACGAGCACCATTTTTTAGATCACCCAAGGGTCATTTTTAACCCCATTGTTTCATGTTCTCCCTCCGCAAACCCCATTCCTAAGCCTATCCACCCAATTTTGATATCAAATCCACTCTAAAAAATGGGCCTTTGTGAGATCTGTGTTGTAGAAGTGTGGTTTACCTCAAATCTCACTCATTTTCGTCCTACCCAGCCTTTTTTTCTTCTAACCCTCAAAACTGAGCACTAAAGCCACTCTTTTACCCTAAAACCCCTCATTTACATCCTACACACTCATTTTTTGGCTTTTAACCCTCAAAACCCAGTCACAGCTGTGTGATTTACCCTAAATCCACCCATTTTCATCCAACACGCACTTTTTTTCACTACTAACCCTCAAAATCGAGCCCTAGGGGTTTGATTTATGTGACATTGAAATTCGAAGAAGGTTTCAAGCATCAGAACCAAAGGTAAGTTCATTTCTTTGATCTTTTAAATTTTATTTTTTTTAATTTAGCCCTTTTTTAGTCCTAAATGTGTTGTTGATCTTAGTTTTTTCCTTTTTTTCATCTTAAATGGCCTATTTTTGTATTCTTAAATATCAAAATCATGCTATAAAGGTTGATGGAAGATGGAGATTGTGGCTAAAATGATCTAGCATGAAAATATTATAAACTGGTGGATGTAGGGATACCTTTAAAAGGGATAATAAAGTGTAACTTTTGTGATTTTATAATGCATGGTGGATTGTACATATTTTAATGTCACATCATATGATATCACAACTCCGTTGTATAGTTATGTACTCATTGTATTCCTTCTGATGTTCGCGTTGATCTTCTTACGAGTCTCACAAAAGATTATGAACAAAAGGCACTAGTACATGCAGCATTCAAAGAAAATCATTGAGCTGATATATATATATATATATATATATATATATATATATATATATATAAAGAGAGTGGCAGTTGCACAACCCTTGGGTGTGGAACTACCAGTACTCAGCCTTTTTCACCACAAAAAACATTGAAAACAACATTTTTTACACAAAAAATGACATTTAGCGGCAGTTTTCGCCTGCCACTAAAGATCCCAGTTTTGTTAGGACCTTTAGTGACGGTCGAGACTCCAAACCACCGCTAAATATCATTTCAGAAAATGGACGCATCCCCTGGGCCATTAGCAGCGCTTAAAAAGTGCCGTTAAAGGCTCAAAAGTGCGCAAAAACACGTTTTTAGCATTTTTTCTGCAGTTTTTGTATGTTGTCCGTTCATCACGCCCTGCAATGGACAGCCAGCGTGATCCCACTAGTAGTTGCACATCTACCATTCTTGATATATATATATATAGATATATAGATATATAGATATATAGATATATATATATATATATATTGTTAGAAGTATCATCAAACCCCAAAAAACCGAACACACCCAGCGCACGCTAAGTGTAGAGTAAAAAGGGCTTTAGTAGTGGTCATTGATCGCTAAAGCTCTGGGCAAAAAAGAGACCTTTAGCAGCTAAGCATCAAGTTAATGCATGTGCCATAATATCTGCCAATCTTAGTGAGATATATAAAAGGAAATAAGCAAGATTACAAGAATTGTCACGTGTGTAGAGCCTTCATGCCCTGGCACAACGCAATGCAAAATCTAATTCAGATGAAGAGCAACAGAAGTCACAAGTCCCACAAGCGACAATTGCCTCACAACAAGATATCATTTATGATTATGAAAAAGGAATGTTTGACAAAGAAGGTGATTGATGAGTCTTGTTGCAGAGAATTATGCAGTTGTAGCAAACTTTTGAGTTTTTGAGTTTTTTACTTTTTTAGTCATGTAGTCAACTATATAGTTGTAGTGAACTTCTATGTTAATGACTTGATGAGTTTATGTAGTGAAGCATTTTGTCTTTTGTAGTCATGTAGCAAACTATGCTTCTATATTCTATCAAGTATCACTATCATCAAAATTATTATCTAATGAATTACTGAACTCTATTTCATGTGAATGACATGTCAATAGTCTACTATGTTTATTTTTATATAATTGTTTTTAATTATTGTAGTCATTCTTGTTTATTTATTTTTTATCGTGTTCTAAGTTTTACATTTTTGTTTTTCAATTTTTAGATTTTTCTTGAATTTTTTTTACTTTTTTTAAATTTTTTGGCATAACTTTGCCCTTTTTCTTGCTTTTTTTCCCGTATCTTATGATACGGTATGATACTCCCGTATCTCAAGCTCATGTGATACTAGTTCTGATACGCTAGGTACAACATTGTTAAATAGTGTTTGACTTAGCATTACACAGTAGAGTCCTTGTTTTAATATGTGAAGGGTATTTTTGACAATTATTGGTCCTTGTATCATAGCCTAAAACTTTTAATAAAAGATAAGAAAGGGGCCTGATAATTGTTAATTTGTTATCATGCCTCTTCTCTTCTTCTTTATACCTCCCTTTCTTCTTCGCTTTTCTTCTTCACCCTATTTCACCAAACTCGGATCTGCAGCATACAGATACAGTAGAGCAGAAATGTAGATACCAAGGTCCAACAGCTACGTGTACATCTAGCGTGATTTATCAAAACAACCCTTAAGGTGGGGAAAGATTAGCTCTTTATTTTGGAGAAAAAACAATGTTAAACAAGATTTTCTAAAGAAAGGGTAGTTAATAATTTTGATTTGAAAAAAAGTAAAGTGACTTTTCTCTTACCTTCAAAAGTAGCAATTTGATCACTTTAGAGATCATTTGCTACTTTCATGCTAGTTGAGCACTCCTAACCTAATATAAAGAGTTCAAATTTAGATAACCCCAAGTAACTCTTGCTAAGACTTTTTATCTTATAATGAGAATCACACTTCAAAAATCATCACTATATATCATTATAAATTGAAAAATGACAGTTTCACAAATATTAGGGACAATTTGAGATGCACAAAACACCAAAGGAACACGGCTTGCAAAGCAATATAGAATCTATCCATGTCACTAAATAAAAGCATCTGTACATCCATGTTCATTTTAGCAACTGAACTACATAAGCACTGACAGATCCAAGGGACAAGACATGGAAATTGTCCCCCCACCCAACCTTTTTTCAATGCAACAATCCCAATGAAATAGCAAGCATTGGCAATTTTCTCTCCCCCCCCCCCCTACCATCTCATGGTCCTCCTGTATGCCACCACTGTCACATGTTTCCCCAAGACTCACCTCCCTCTTCTGTATCTCTATGACACCACCATCATGAAAGAAATTTTTGTTCACCAAGAAAAATAAATCTAAAGAATAAAAAAAACTTTTTCTCCTTTTACATCAATTTAGGAAAGAACAAAAGTACCTGAATACATCAAATGTTTATATTCTTCCCCATCATATATCCCCTTATTCAAATATGTCAAACTTAAACCATTTTTTGATCATATGTCAAAAGAAAAAAGATAAAAAGTGTGCACTTTTAATTACTTTATTTTTAACTAAAATTTTAAAATATATGTACATCATTACACTATTAAACTATCTTCTGGTTATGGACCTTATTTTCATAACCCACGCAACTGTAATGAAAAGAGGCGGAAGCACCAATAGAGCAAATGTCACTCTTAAAGAGTGACCACTAAAGCCAAGAACACAAACACCAAATGTGCACACACAAAAACTCTCAAATATGGAAATGACTTAAAGTCATAAGTTGGATATTATTGAAGAAGAGAAGAGAGAGGGGTATAAAAACCCATACATGAGAAGGAGAACACCTCCTCTATTTATAGAGGAGGGAGGCTCTAAAGAAGAGACTACAAGGGGGCTCCCTTGTAGTCGTTGGGAGCTCCAACGGTCAGAAATATGACCGTTGGGGCCCCAACGACTACAAGAGTGGGCCCCTTGTGGTCATCCTAAAAAGAAAAAATAAAAAGATAAAAAAGGTAAAAAGCAAAAAGGAAAAAGGAAAAAAGATAAAAAAGAAAAAGAAAGGTACATTGACAGAATTACAATAATACCCCTATCGGGTATTTCAATAGATTAGAATATGTATATATATACATATATGTATACATATACTTGTATATATACGAATGTATATATATAAGTATATGTATATATATATATATATATATATATTTTAACACGCCCCCTCAAACTTTACGGGGAGAAGACCGAAAGTTTGCTAAGGAGAAACATGAATCGTGGAGTTGGGAGCGCCTTGGTGAAGAAGTCAGCTAGTTGATGCTCTGAAGTAACATATGGTAATGAGATAGTCCTTCTGAGGTATTCGTCTCGAACATAATGGCAGTCCATTTCAATATGTTTGGTCCGCTCATGAAAGGTGTGATTACTAGCAATGTAAATCGCACTTTTGTTGTCACAGCAGAGCTTGGTGGGAGTAGAGATGGGGACGCCCATGTCAGCAAGGAGACTTCTGAGCCATACGATTTCCATAGTTGTCATTGCCATGGCCCGATATTCAGCTTCAGTGGATGACAGTGAGACTTTCTGTTGTTTCTTGCATCTCCACGAAATGAGGGATTCACCTAAAAAGATACAAAGACCGGTTATTGAGATACGATCATTGGGATTTCCTCCCCAGTCAGCATCAGTAAAAGCAGTTAAGTCAAGAGAGGAGGAAGAGGATAAGAAGAGTCTCTTGGATATAGTATTTTTGATATATCTAACAATTCTCAATACAGTTGCCATATGAACTGAAGTAGGTGCATGTTGAAACTGGCTGACTGCATGAACCGCATGAGCAATGTCTGGACGTGTGATGGTAGGTGAGAGATCCGATTAATTGACGGTAGGGGGTTGGATCCTCAAGAAGAACACCATCTTCAAGTCTCAGTTTTGCATTAATGACTTCAGGAGTCTCAACTTTCTTTTCATCAGATATTCCTGATTTGGCACAAATTTCAGCAGCTAATTTCATCTGAGATAAGATGTATCCTCGCGGGGAATAAGCCACTTCAATCCCTAAAAAATATCTCAAATAACCAAGGTCAGACATATCAAAAGTTTCTTTTAACATGGATTTTACATTATCTACTCCCTTTTTGTCATTCTCAGTGATGATCATATCATCAACATACAGCAGAAGCATAATAATGGAGTCACCTGTTCTTTTAACAAAAAGAGCAGTGTCAGTATAACAAGAAGAAAAACCTAAATTCATTAATACATTACTAAACCTATCATACCAAGCTTTAGGAGCTTGCTTAAGACCATATAAGGCCTTTTTTAATTTTAAAATTTTTCCATTTAAATTCATACCCGGAGGCGGTTCCATATACACTTCTTCATTTAAATTACCATTCAAAAAGGCATTTTTGACATCTAGTTGAAAGATTGGCCATTTTTTAACTGCGGCTATACCAATAAGAGCTCGAACACTAGTCATTCGAGCAACGGGGGCAAAGGTTTCATCATAGTCTACCCCATACTCTTGGGCATATCCCTTGGCTACCAACCTAGCCTTATATCTTTCCAAAGAACCATCACTCTTAGTTTTCACTTTAAAAACCCATCTACATCCAATGGGTTTCTTGCCATTGGGAGGATCAATGATTTCCCAAGTTTGTGCCTTTTTAAGGGCATTAAGTTCAAGTTGCATAGCATCATTCCAATGAGCATATTGCTTAGCATCATTGTAATGAGATGGTTCATGAAAAGAGTGAAGAGCAAGTAGACATGCTCGAAAATTAGGCGAAAAAGAATCATAAGAAACAAATCTGTTTGGTATTTTAGAAATCCGATTTGACCTTCTTTGAGAAGTCTCTTCGATGGACTCATTTTGGGAAAATCTTTCAAGGGCACAAGGAGGATTCCTTTCATTCCTTCTAGAGTAGACTTGTATTTGTCTTGAAACATTTTCTTCTAAGTTTTGATCATCGCTTGGATGTTCAACAAGATTTTCACTAAGGGATTCATTAGGATCAATATGATCATCTTTAGGCAATAAGTCAAATAAGAATGAATAATCCATATTTTCATTTGGTTGGGGCGAAAAACCACTTTCCTCTTCAAGGAATGTGACATCTTTAGAGATATAAAGCTTGTTTTTAAGTATGTCAAAACATCGATATCCTTTTTGTTTTTCGCCATATCCCAAAAAAATGCATTCAATAGCCCTAGGGGAAAGTTTATCATTCTTGTGGGTTAAAACAAAACATTTACATCCAAAAATTCTTAGTCTTTTATAATCGGGAGGCATATTATAAAGTTTTTCAAATGGAGAAAGATTTTTCAAGGAGGACGAAGGAGTTCTATTGATAAGATATGAAGAGGTTAGAACCGCTTCGGCCCAAAAAGATTTTGGAATGTTTCTTGAGATTAATAACGTTCTTGTAGTCTCTATTAAGTGCCTATGCTTTCTTTCCGCAAGGCCATTTTGTTGTGGAGTGTTGGGGCAAGAACGTTGGTGAAAAATTCCATTTTCTTTCAAATAGGTTTGAAAATCATTGGACATATATTCGCCTCCCGAATCGGATCTAAGAATAGATAGATTTCCCAAAAATTGGTTTTTGACCATTGCATGAAATTCTTTAAAGAATGAAAAACTTCGGATTTACGACTTAGGAAGTAAATCCATGTGAATCGAGTAAAATCATCAATAAATACCACGTAATACGAAAAACCACCTTTAGACAAAATAGGGGAAGGTCCCCACACATCGGAATGAATAAGTTCAAATGGCCGAGTGGTAAAGTAACTTCTTTGTGGAAATGGAATAGCTTTAGATTTCCCAAAAATGCAATCTTTACAAGTCATGTGATTGTCTTTACAAGTATTGTTCAAAAACGGAAAAAGAGACATTTTTACAAAATTTGGATGGCCAAGTCTCTCATGCCATATTCCAATACTTTTGTCCTTTACAAGATTGCACGATGGCTTAGATGGAAGAGTCAAAAAATCCATAAAATAGAGGTCACCCCTTCTATGACCTTGCCCAATCAACTTCCCTGACTGGAGATCCTGCACGGTGCAATCCTTGGGTGAGAAAGAGACTTGGCATCCATGATCGGTAATTTGAGATACGGAAAAAAGGTTTAAATTTATTTTAGGAACGATTCTTACTTTAGGAACAAAAAAGTTTTTAAAATTAAGAGATCCAATACTTTCAATTTTTAATGATGTACCATCGGCCGTTGAAACACAAGAAGATATAGGTTCGGAAAAAATATTTGAAAGAGAATTTTTATGAGATGTCATATGAAAAGAAGCACCGGAGTCTAGTATCCACATACCTGGAGGAGATGAAGAGTAGGCAATGGCGGCCCCAGATGTTGAAGTAGAAGCCTTGAGTAGATGTTGGAGAACTTCGGAGATGTGATTTAGAGTTTCTTTGATATCTCCTTCTTTGTTACTTTCTTCCTTCTTTGGAGAATCTTCTCCAACCGCGGCAACTTTCCCTTTAAGCTTTGGGCAAACCGGTCTTATGTGCCCCGGTTCATTACAATAATGGCATATAATCCCCTTTCTAGGTCCATAGTTATTTTTGTTAAAGTGGGGAGGTCTATATGCTTTAACATTAGATCCGGGCCTAGTAACGGCCAAAACATCATCACTCTTAATGCTCAAACCAAGTCGAGTTTCTTCTTGACATATCTCGGCAAGGGCATCTTCAATAGGTAGGGCTTTGCTTCTATGGAGAAGTGATGCCCTAACTTGTTCAAATTCCGGGCGAAGACCATGAAGGAATTGAAAAAAGTGCTCCTTTTCAATTTGTTCCCTTCTTAGCTCAATATCTTGTGGAGCAACCCACTTAGGCTCAAGAAGAGCAAGTTCATCCCAAAGGGGGGTTAGAGAGCTAAAATAGTCCCGAACACTCATGTCCATTTGTTTGGTAGAACGGATTCTCTCTTGACAAAAAAATTGTCGAGCAAGATCCTTTTGGGTATACATACCCTTAAGGAAAAACCAAGCCTCATCGGCCCTTCTAAATTTGGCAATATTAGCACAATTTTTAAGATCTACATTGTTCATGAACCATGCCAAAATTTTGGCATGGTTACTTTCCCAATCCTCAATTTTGGATTGATGTTCATTAATGGCTTTGATGCGCTCATCCCCATCTAAAGCCTTCTCAATCTCGTTTTCAATTTTGGTGAGAACAAGAGAGGGTTCGGGAGTAGTTCCCATAACAAAACCCCAAAGTTTCTTACCTCTTAGGTGATTTTCCATAGCGGAGGCCCACATGAGGTAGTTGGACCCATTTAGCTTAAAAGAGAGCTCCACTTTAGAGTCACGTTCCATCGGCACCAACTATTCTTCTTTTCTTCAAAAAAAACTTTGAGAGGCACGCGTTCCAAGATGACAAAAGAGAAGCCCAATCACCAACCGAGCTCTGATACCATGTAATGAAAAGAGGCGGAAGCACCAATAGAGCAAATGTCACTCTTAAAGAGTGACCACTAAAGCCAAGAACACAAACACCAAATGTGCACACACAAAAACTCTCAAATATGGAAATGACTTAAAGTCATAAGTTGGATATTATTGAAGAAGAGAAGAGAGAGGGGTATAAAAACCCATACATGAGAAGGAGAACACCTCCTCTATTTATAGAGGAGGGAGGCTCTAAAGAAGAGACTACAAGGGGGCTCCCTTGTAGTCGTTGGGAGCTCCAACGGTCAGAAATATGACCGTTGGGGCCCCAACGACTACAAGAGTGGGTCCCTTGTGGTCATCCTAAAGAGAAAAAATAAAAAGATAAAAAAGGTAAAAAGCAAAAAGGAAAAAGGAAAAAAGATAAAAAAGAAAAAGAAAGGTACATTGACAGAATTACAATAATACCCCTATCAGGTATTTCAATAGATTAGAATATGTATATATATACATATATGTATACATATACTTGTATATATACGAATGTATATATATAAGTATAAGTATATGTATATATATATATATTTTAACAGCAACAACTAGAATGCATGCACTATCCCAACAAAAATAGCAATTTAAGTGTAAGTTGTAATATATAATGTACTTACTTCATCCAGAAGAACCAATGAGTCTTTTGTCGACTGCGCTAAAATTCTCTGAAACACAAGATGGAAGAATAGACAAGTTAATTAGCAAAGTAAACCAACACATAATCACAACCTAAATTTCCTTCATTCTTAATGAAAAAGTTCAAGAAAAAGGAAACTTCACAACCTGAATTAAATTAATGAAAACCCAGATGATGGGGGTCTGGAGAAATGCCACTAGTAAACTAGCAGCATACAGAGCAAAAGCTGCAATTGAAGTCAAATAACAAATAATAAAATGTTCAAATGACACTTTGTTTATAGCATGCTGCAGATGAGATACAAGTTTGAGGACCTATGCCCTGCACAAGCTTGTACTTCCTCCCTTCATATTTAAATTAAGATTTTTCCCACTATACATTGCCTCATTGCTACTCGCCAAACATTCACTGCTCCTTATTGTGAAAAAGTTTGGCATGCAGACCGGAGTTGTAACTCTGGAAACCACATTTTTTCGTGCAGCACTTTATGTCTATTTTCTACCCCAGTATTCAGAGTGAAATGTTGCTCGCCGAGCACCTGTCTGTGTCTGTGCTTTCCAATGAGAGGCATCTGGTAGAGAACTTTCTCTGTGCCAAACGATTCTCACTTCTCCATGACTGATCATATTTGAAACAAATGTATGTTATAAACAAAAATGTACAAGTACTTTTTGCACAATCAAGGTTCAATTCCATCATCTAATAGGCTATGTCACCTGGGTATGGGTGCGGGTAGGGTATGACACGGCAATTCCAAACAATGTGGGTATGGGGACACGGCTTTATATATATATATATATATATATATATATATATATATATATATATATATATATATATATATATATATATATATATATATATATATATATATAATAAACTGAATAGTCTAAATATATATGCTATATCTAAAATATATATTATAAACTAAAAATATAATTATAAATTGAATACAAACTTGTATGTACAGAGGGTAAAATGGTGTGTCCGGGTGTCAACGCGTGTCAAAATGGGGATACAAGTGTCGACACGGGTACGGAGGGTAAAATGGCTTGTCCGGGTACCATAGCTAATAGGGCATTTGCTCATAACAAAGAAACATAGCCCAACACAAAAATACCTCCGGGAAGAATCCATCCAACAATAAAAATATAGTATTCCACCTCATGTGTACTATCAATTGATTTGAAAAAGAAGTGTCCCATGCAGACAATTAACCCAAAAAGATATTTAACACAGTTGAAGTCCATTCTGACAATCAATCCATCAATCAAGTAGAGCTGTAAATATATTGTTCAATAAATGCTCTAGTTCATTCTTGCAAGATACACTCTCAAGACAAACTAGGATTTTTATGATTGGTTTAGAAAATATTTAGTCAAGCAGCAGTTAATGGGATAATTGCTTTGTAAAAAGCACAAAGTAATAATCAAATACACAAATTTAGTCCATTTCATATGACAGATTTTATGTTTTGTTTTGGAAATTCATATCTCAACCTGGTCACAAGTCTCAACAACTATGCTACCTGTTAAGTTAATGAACGTTTTTTTTTCAACTTCACCATTCTTGCTAAATCTATGGAAAAAAAACTCATTTATTACACCTAGCAGCATGCCATGAGAAAACGTGATGAATAGGTTTATCCTAAGTGTATCATTTGCCTCACCCTTTTCACTAGCTTTTCTCACCATGCCATACTTTGTCACTTTGCTTTCCAATTGCTTTCAGGTATTAATCAGCCACAGTAATTTTGTGGGTGTTCTTGTCATGTCCTAGAGTTCCATACCCACTACCGCAACCAGTGGCAGACTATTATAATCGTCATCATACCAACATAAACACCATGCCAATCAGGTCCTTGCTACATGTTTCCATTCCCCCTTCTTGACACCTTCTACATATTCCTAAAAATTAATAGCAGTAATCTCCTTGTCGCATCCTCATGACCCATTAAATTTCCCAATTTATGAGCTTACTTATAACTACAAATGCCAGCTCAAATAGAAATTACACATACAGTTCCTTTCTGATGAATCCTGCTATTAATTCTAAACCAGTCATGTTCCACATCCAATTTTCTTAGTCTTGGAAGATGAAAGAGAATTTCTGCACGTCTTTTACATGAACAAAAAGGTGATTAAGAAATTTGAGAAAAGAAAAAGAAAAACCATCAAAAAAATGTAAATCAAATGAAGTCTTTTGCAAACTTTATAAAAACTCTATAAGCTAAAACCAAACATCATTAAATACTTGTATAGATTTCTAAAGGAAGATACACATAGACATATAGTTTCAAAGCAAAAGGTAGCAAAAGTTGATCGAATGTTAAGCCAATCACCAATGAATCAAAAGCTACTTCAAGCAATTAACTTTGACATGGAAATGACATGGGACAAGCTAGAATTTTATGAAATAATAATTATGCTATTAGCTATTGGAATTATTGATATGGCGTTGTTGATAGCAACCCATGGAGGATGTCCCATGAAAGGAGTTCACTATGCTAGCCTAGCTCACCTAAGGCTCATTGAGAGGGTTGACTACACTAGTAATGGGTTTGGGTCAAGGGATATTGGGTCAAATGTACATGGGAGGCACTAGCCTATGGGTAAAGGGTACAATGGTCTTTGTGCTAGAGCCATAGAGTCTATAAATAGGCTCATGCATACTCATTTATATCATTCACCCATCATTTTCTTAATGAATTGAATCTAGTAGTCTTTGAGTGTCTCTCTAGTGCATCTAGAGTTAGGAACTCTCTCTCTCTCTCTCTCTCTCTCTCTCTCTCTCTCTCTCTGGTCTGGTATCATTTGGTATCAGAACATTGATCCTACATAGCTATGTCACCTGGGTGCGGATGCGGGTACGACGCGACAATTCCAAAAAATGTGGGTACGGGGACACAGCTATATATATATCACATAAATACACAATAAATTCAAAACAAACTCAATATAATCTAAATGTATATGCTATATCTAAAATATATATTCTATACTGAAATATGAAGTTATAAACTGAAAATATAACTATAAATTATAAATTGAATACAAACTTGTAGTTACATAGTGTAAGCCGATTTTCACGTTAGATTAATTGTAGTAATCGGAGTCTGGACTATCATTTTCCTGCAAGATCTTGCGAACTTGTTACACATCTAGACTGTTTCTATGCTGTTCTGTCAGATTTGACAGTTTGGCTTGTGGAGCCCGATTAGAAGGATTACAAAGTGAATCTGGGGCTGAGATTTGAAAGTTAGCAAGATCACGGATTGAACTTAGTTTTCGATTCTTACTTTGGCAATTTGATTGTCAGAAGTATGTGTAAAACACATAAAAAAAATTGAATTGATTCGGGCCGGATCCGGACCCGACCCGGGGCCACCGCCTCTTGCTGTCATTAAGAGACAGCGAGGCAGGCAGGAGAAGGGTTACGAAACCCCCCTCACCGCCTCTCGCCCTCTCGTCTCTCTCTCCTCTGCGTTGCCGAGCACCGCCACCGACGACCCCCTCCTTCCGACAACTTCCTTTCTCTGGTGAGCTCCTCTCCAGCAGCCTCCCGGGTACGCCATTTTCCCCTCTTTGCTCTCTTGTCTCTCCCCTGATCCCCTCTCTTTCTCCCTAACCTTTCCGTTGCGCAGGGAGGGGGTCGAGCCGCCTCCTTGCTGCCCTAAATCACAGGGGAGGGGCAAAGCCCCCTCCCTGCGACTCTTTTCAGTGAGGGAGGGGCCGAGCCCCTCCCTGCGCCGTGTCTAGTCAGAGAGGGGCCGAGCCCCCTCCCAATGCCCTTTGGTTGCAGGGAGGGGTCCAGTCCCTCCCTGCACCCTTGTAGGTAGGGGAGGGGGTCGAGCCCCCTCCCTGCTTCCCCCTGCCCGCCCCTTGTTACCGCAAGGGAGGGGCTGAGCCCCCCTCCATGCCCCTTGTTACGGCAGGGGAGGGGGTCGAGCCCCCTCCCTGCTTCTTGTTACGGCAGACGAGGGGTCGAGCTCCCCTCCCTGCTCCCTGCACCACCTTTAGCAGGGGAGGGGCCCAACCCCTCCCTGCTTCTTTTACGGTAGGGGAGGGGCTGAGCCTCCTCCCTGCTCCCTGTTACGGCAAGAGATAGTCGTCCGGTAGGGCCTTAAGCCCCTGCCGCTTTGTCGACAGGTCGGCAGGGGTAAAGCCCCTGTCGCCTGTAAGAAAGGTTTTGGCAGGGGTTTTGGGGCCCCTGCCTGCCTTTTCTATTACCCGAGAGGGTCGAACCCCCTCCCTGTCTCGATGTGCAGGGGAGGGTCCGACCCTCCCTGCCTCTGTTTATCGCAGGGAGGGGCTCGAGCTGTAATAACCTCAATTTTTGACAACTAATTATTTAAGTTTATTGGAAAATACGGGTACTTTTCTAAAATTGGGCCTCGGATCCGTTACCGGATCCATAATAGAATCGTAAATAACCCACAATGGGGTATTAAAACTATACTTATAATATTTAAATAAATAATTAATAGTATTAAAAAATAATAAAAAATAAATTTTAGTGTGGGGATCCACAGTTGGATCCAACTTGTGGATCCACATTGCAGGTAAGACGTACGGAGCCAAACCACGGCTTCACACTACAACTGGGACCCGGACCCAGACTCGGGCCACGCCCCGTTACTGTTAAATAAATAAAAAATACAAGAGAACTCTTAGACCCGGGTCGGACCCGACCCGGATCCGTAACCCGGTAGGGTTTTTAAACCCGATATCGGGTTGCTGTTTTTAAAATGGGAAAGAAAGGCAAGAATCGTGCCTAGGGCACGATTCCTGCTGTATCGAAAGGAAGGAGGGGGGAAGCGGTTACAGATGGAGTAACCGAACCCCGCGCCTCTCGGCAAGAGGGAGGGGGGGTGGGGGTACAGCGATAAAAGGGAGGTGGAAGAGGGGGTCTCACCCTCTTCCCTCGTCTCTCTCTCTCTCTCTCTCGTGTGGGCGTGCATCGGAGTGGTGGAGGTCGCCGGAAAGCCGCAGCCACCAACATCCACCGCAGGCTACGGCAGGAACCCTTGTCACGGCAGCAACAAGAAAAGACTTCAGCCGACCCTTCTCTCGCAACGGTTGAACCTGTCGATCGTCGGAGATTTTCGCCAAAGAGGTACGGGCTCTCTCTCTCTTGAAATTGGGTGAGAAAGGGGGTATAAACTGGATTCCATGTAAATTTTTTTGGGAAATCTAATCTTGAAATCTCTGGTTTTTTTTTGGCTTTCGGTGGGTCGAATCGCATGGGGTTAAATTGCGAGTTTTTCACATGCTCATATCTTCACATGCTCCTTGAGAAGGATTTAGTTTCAGCAAGCTAGGGAAATTTCAGCTCGTATGGGTTTAGGGTTTCAGGATGGCTTTTTGAACCTATTAAGAACCTGGTTCCTGAATTTAAAACTGATTTTAAGTTTGATCGGTGATTTAATATGAGTTTGGGTATGATTTGTCTTAGTTGGGAGTTTCGGATTTTAGGGTAGGATATGGATACATTAATTTTTCTTGCTCTATGAGGTCCAAGTTCGCGGTTTAGACCTGTTTCCAGCATAAGGGTATTCAGATTTTTTTTTATTCAGCATATTTCAATACATTCTTTTTTTTGAAATTATGTTCAGACCATACAGTTCAATGGAAGCCTAAGATTTTATTTTGCTAAATGTTGGTGATTATACTTGTATCTAACCAGATTGGTTACTTGTGTGCATGTATTAGCTGCCTACTCTTTTTGTATTCAGACTATTTGATGAAAGGGTATTTGTTTCTTGCTTAGGGTTGATAACATAGTTCAGATGCAATCCAACAACTTAGAGTTCAATCAAGACATTGATAGAACAGTCAAACTTACATGATTATGTTTTTGTTTAGGGGGCTCATGGTATTATCATTTTATTCTCATACGAAAAGAGATATGTTTCCATACCTTCTGTTGTATATCATATCTGATCCCAGGGCATTCCAGGGATGTCTGGTTGATATGGGGCATGATTGTAGAGGTTGACAAAGACATGGGACCCAGTAACAAAAGAATAATTCAAGCCAACTAGGTTTCTGAGTTACATGAGCATAAAGTATTGCTTAAATTAGCTGTCGTAAGTTAGTCTGGCAGTGCTAATAAAAATGTATTTTTCCTATTTTTCGTTGTTGGCAAGATCCTATCTGATTTCTTGAAATCTGATTCCTTGAAAACAAACTAACACATTGTGCCTCATGTACATCATGTGGATTAGACATCTACTTTTTGTATTCAGAACCCAATTTACCAATTGAGGCAACCTTCTACATGTTAAGTTGCACTTTTAATGTAAGTTTGCAAAAAAAAAGAAAAAAAGGAGGCAGTTCCATTGGTGCCTTCCTAATCTCCCTCCTCTAGGTATCTTCGTATATGCCTGAACGGGTTTTCGGGCCCTCTTTGAAGAAAGGGCTGACTGTCAGGCCTTGGCAGTCTCCTGCGCGGGCTCTGGTAGAGTCTGTGCAGTGACTGTCAGGCCTAGCAGGTACAAGTTGAAATATCCAGGTTTTTTATATATGCTTACAGGATCAGTTCAGATTTCCTTAAGTTGTAACTAGTTGCTTTCCAGGTACAATTGTTGGGCACGATTGAGCCGAATAAAAGGTTTCTACGAGCATGTTGAATTCTGGAATTCTCTCTATTGAAAATGGAGTCAATTTTACCCATGTGAAAGAATGAGTTATTCACGTGCATATGCTTAGATGATCATGCTTCAGTGAAAGTGTCGATTTCACGATTGTTCATACACGCACACTGAAATTTATGAGTTTTACATGATCGTTCACATGTTATAATTGGAATGATGCATTTGACAGGAATTATGCAATGAATGAAAGTATGCATTGCATGTTGGTGTGGGAACCCGTGCTCATGCATTTAAATATTATTGATTTTGTCATAGAGGAATATGCATTGAAAAGAGTGTGAAAAGAATGCATAAGTGGCATACTCTTTATGATTTTTTTTGCTTATGAGGGCATTGATGGTCAATTGGATCATCAGGGGCTGGGTGAGCCTCGAGAACCAGTTGTTCTCTGTTTTAGTTATTTTGATGCATTGCGCAAATCAGAAGTGATATTATGGTTTCCACTGCACTGTTCTTTTTTGCTACGGACTATGGTCCCGTGTAGAGCTTGGCACGCTGTTTTGCAAGCTCATGTTATTAATTTTTGCATGTTGATTTGCAAATGAAAAAGAGATGAATTAATAACCAGTTAAAATAAAGTAAAGAACAGTGTAATTCATATTTCTCCTTGATGTCCCTGCTTTAGTGTGGGAATCTTGGATGTTGCGGTTTTGGGGAAACCGTGAGGATACAAAAACTCCGTGTGCGTAATTTTGCCCCTGAACCCGATATTGAGGTTCTTCTCCTGGCCACGGTTTTAGGGAGAGTCCGCCACTTTTACTGGGGGTGGTGTGTTTTGACACAGTTGTTGTTGTTTTGGTATACCAATAAAGTGGCGCAAGTGAATGTTGTTTTCCCTGGTGTCCCCGACTTTGGATGTTGTTTTCCAAGGTTCCGATGGATGGTGTTGTTTCCTGATATCGGTCGAGGGCTAAGTTTGGAACCCGATAATAAATACAAATTGTGTGATAAGTTACCCCAGGAACCCTACTTGACCTCGGGGACTGTACTCGTTTGGTGTATCCGCAGGCAATGGTAAATTAAGAAGAGGAATTTAAAGATTGTGTGCATTTAATAGGACATGCATATGGAAAGATGAGAGCTTAAATAAAAGATAATAAGGGTTCATGCATTACACATAAATCACACATATTCTTGCTATGCATTAGTTCATGCGTGTTTACCTGTTCACTTGGTTGTTATATGTTGATCATTGCATGATATTGATCTCTTTTGCATTTAATTGTCTTATTGATTAAATTGTGATCAATGTTACTTACTTCGTGTTCCCTGATGTTCAAAGTTTAATTCTGCATGAATGGTTAATTGTCTTATAAATTGATTATAACCGTATTCATCAAAATATTACATGGATCTTATTTATGTTCTTTTTCTTATTTGATTCATTAGGGAAACCTGTACGCAGAATTCTTCGGATTTCTGACCCTCCATTTTTATTAGTTTTCCCATACGCAGGTGATCAGTGAAATTGACTCGCTTCTGAGGGGATACGAGGGTCACATTTGTTTCAGACGGCTTCACTTACGGACAGAGTGGCTCTACTTTTGTTTTCTTTTAGTTTTTCTTATTTCCTGCAAGTTGTTATTTCACGTTGGATATTGAGTATGAGACTCTTATTAATTCATTAATAAAAGAGTTTAGTTTGTTGGTTATGGATGATAAATGTAAGTTTGTTTGTGGTGTGTGGTTATCCAACTGAAATTGGAACTGTAGGGACCCCAGGTCTCTGGGAAGTTTTTCGCAACTCTTAGAAAAAAAATAAATAATTTTTTTTCTGCATTTTTAAAAGGTATGAGTTGGGGTCATTACACGAGCCCTCCCTGCCTTCTATCTTCGCAGGAGAGGGCTCGACCCTCCCTGCCTTCGTAGTACGTAGGAGGGGTTGAAACCCTCCCTGCTTCTTGTTACGACAAAGGAGGGGTTGAGCCATCTCCCTGCTCCTTGTTGCGGCAGGGGAGGCGTCGAACCCCCTCCCTGTGCCTCTTCTCTCTTTAGGCAGGGGCATCGCCCCTGCCTGCCCTCGCTTTATGAGGGCAGGGGTGCAACCCCTTGCCTCCTCGTTGTTTGCTGACAGCAGGTTAGCAGGGGCTCGCAGCCCCTGCCCCTGCTTCTTGCGTTGATAGTAGGTGCACAGGGACACGATGCCCCTGCCTCTGCTTCCTTCACGTCAGGACGACGGCAGTGCCCCTAACCTTCTATTTTTGGTGTTAGCATGCTAAGACTGTCGCTTTTGCAGTTTGTACGATAGATACCGCTCGCGCTCCGCGACCCGAGCCGACAATTGTTTACACCCGCATACGCCAGCTAGCTTGCAACTCTCCGAGGTAGGGGAAGATTGCACGGAAGACTTGGACAATTGAATTAAGTTCAATTAACTAAAAAGGACCTTTAAATAAATATATATAGAAATATATATATTTATATGATTACGCATTTAACTCAAAGACGCAGTTTTGCGATCCTTTTCCTTTACTTTGTCGTCGCACATTGCGCAAAGGTTTTGCGTTTTACTACTGCTTACAGTCTTTACTTTGGAGTTGCGCATTGCGCAAAGGTTTTGCGTTGCACTCCTGCTTACAGTCTTTACTTTGCTTTCGCGCATTGCGCAAAGGTTTTGTGTTGCACCCCTGCTTACAGTCTTTACTTTACCATCGTGCATTGCGCAAAGGTGCCCAGGCTCTTGCTTTTGCATATGTGTTGTTACTACCTTGTTATTGGAGATGACGCTCAGGTTTTCGCTCATTGCATTCGCGTTTGAGGCATCCTCGTGGAGGATACAAGAGGCATCTACCACTCTTCCTCTTGGGACAAGAGTTCAGTCAGGAGCTAACGATACATCCTCGTCGAAGGAGAGGAATACCTCGCAAGGATCCTGGCTCTTCGTGTACCTAGTTCCTGCATAGTAGACTTGAGATTTAGGGAGCTGCGGAAAAGCATCAAAGACTGCCCAAATCAAAGCATTTGGAAGGATGTGATTAGCTGGTTCTGTTCGTCTATTCGGCATATCTTGGGTGATCCCGAATTGGGGTTCGAGCGAACTTTTTAGCGGGGAGGACTGTTGAGAAACCCGTATCCAGTCTATCGAGGCTGGTATTGAGTCATGCAAGGCATGTAGAGACCCTGATAGCGGATGAGATTCTAGAAAATCGCATGCCAAATATTGGCATAAGCTATTGGTTGTTTCAGAAGATAAAGAATGTCAAAGTATAGTTTGAGAAGCACTATATCTTTGTGAAACACTTCTGATGAGGCTCTTATTGAGGAGCTATATCCCTTTCATCCTAGAGTACTTGTAGTCGTGCACTACACGCTAGTACTGCGATGATCAGATGAGACGGTCGTGCAACCTTGAACAGTGCTAAATGCATAATGTTGTAATCACATAAAATGGCCTCACATTCGCCTTCACAGGCAAGATGCTCGAGTGGTTTAAAGACCACAGTATAGAATGGGTCGTTAGTTAAGCAACCCCTAACGCACCCATTCGCTTGTTGTTGTCTGTCAAGGAAGAGGACAGAGCGGTACAAAACTCCAATGGACAGGTTGTTAACAACCATCCCACGGGCAATGATCCAGCCTCCCCAGTCATTAGAGTTAGGGGAAAGGAGTTACAATAGTTAGCTCAACACTTTTGCAGAAGTTGGATGCATCCGTGGCACTGTTTACCTGCCTTTGAGGAATCCTCTCTCGGCTAAAGTCGTCTCTTTAGGAGCGGACTCAACTAGCTATTCGGGTTATTAAAAATACATAGAATAACAGACGCCCGAACTGGTCTCAGTTGTTTCTACGTTTTGCCAGCGCGTACCCACAGGCCAGTAATATCGAAACATAAAGTTTGTTCACACTGGTTAATTACTTGTTTTACCCCTTTATCGAACTGCTTGGTGCTTATTGTAACGTAGCACTTGTTGGCTTGCGTCTCTTATGATTGATGTGATTGCATACAGCTCGTAATCTACGAATTAGTGGCAACTAGGATTGATGTGGTTGCTTGTCTTATAAGCTGCTTACATATTGTGATATAAATGTTGTTGTATGATTGCTTATCATGTATAGCTTATGAATGGCTTGCGATGTAATGGTTTATGCCTTATGATTAATTTAATTACTTACTGATGGACTGAGTCATTTGATGGTAATTATATGTATCGCGCGCATTGTTATGAGTGTTTGTCTGTCTTATTCAGTTGTTTTGTTTGGCTGTCAGATAGAGTTAGTTACTTTTTGCTTATAGAATCAGCTGAATTGCCATATCTGCATGTTCTCATGTGTCATTTACGCATGCTTTAAGGTCCTATTTGAGGATTGCAATGTTCCTTGTGGCAATAATTCGATGCGTAATATTATATGTTTCTGTGTGATATGATTGATATGTCACGTGATAAAAAATGTTGAGAGTATGCGATAATATGTTCATGGTTCATGGAATCTTATTGGAGGAATGGGTGATCGTGTGTTTTGTTTTACCATGTGAAGTGATACGATGCATATTGCTGATATAAATGCTTGTGCCCATATTGGTGGCTACTGACCCCAAGAGTGGTTGATGGTTCGGAGCAGTCGATTGTATTGATGCATGTATCACTGAGTAGGGTGTCTGTTGAGGACCTGATCTCCAAAGGATTATCTGCGAGGGCATGTATGATCAAGACCAGGTATCCGGCTAGAGCGGTAGGATCTCTGTGAGGAGGTACACTGTCCATGAACAGGTAGCCGCAAAGACGGTGAACTCCTGTGAGGAAGTGTATGGTCAAAGACCAGGTATACCATCTAGGGCGGAATTCCTTGTGAGGTTATACATTTTTCAGACTAGGTGATCCGACGTTGATCTTGTCGATTGTAATAGTGGCTATCGACCCTGAGAGCGGTCATTTGTGTTGATGAGTGTATCACAATAATTTTCATTGAATATGGCATTTGTTGGGGACCGGGTTCCCAAAGGTTTCTCTGTGAGGGTATGTATGATCAAGACCAGGTGACCCGGCTAGAGTGGTAGAATCTTTATGAGGAGGTACACTGTCCAAGAGCAGGTAGCCGCAAAGACGGTGAACTCCTGTGAGGAAGTGTGTCGTCCAAGACCAGGTATATGAAAAGAATCGTTTATGGATCTGGATTCAATCCAGACCCGTATCCACATATGGGTTGTGCTATGTTGTAATTTTAAACATTCACTAAAGGGTATTTTTGTACCCTAATCTTTGTAATCTTTATTTTACATATGTTTTAAATAGATCTGTCACGAGTGGAAGGTGAAGTCGTGACTTTCAACAGTCCTCTTTTTCTTTTCTCGTTTTCTCCTTGCGCAGGTAAACCTGGAGTTCACCTTTTCGCATGGTATCAGAGCAGTAGCCTGGGACTGCATCTCTAAACAGGACTGTCCAAAGAGAACTTAAGCTCCAAGCCAAAAATTTGTGAGTTCAATATATCTCGTCTGCGTCTTCTCCTTCAATTTGCCTTCTTTGTCTAAACCCAGAATCAATCTGTGTATTCCCCTCTTGAATCTTTTTAAACCCAGACCTCCAATCAATTAGCGTCTCAGCACATTTCTGTTTTTGTGCCTTCTTAAATCAGCTTCTTAGCATATTTCTGTTTCTTTAATCGACGATTTCTGAAATTTCTTTTCTAAAATCAAGAAAGTCTCTCGACTTCTATCTTCTTCTTCTTCTATTGGCAACAATCTTTAAAAAGGATCATCGATCTGTTGTCAATCTGTCTTACTTGAAGTTTTTTTTTTTTGTGTTATCTATATCATTCTCGTTATTTGAGATTACAGGTTTTGTTGAAGGCTAGTTATGTTCATTCAACAAGCGACAGGATATACCTTTCTGGTTAAACCTTCAAAAAAAAAAAAGGTCGTTGATTCTCTTATCTATTAACTGAATCTGGTCCGGAAGTTTTCTTTTTCTTATTCCCAATCACTTGTGTTACCCTCAATGGATTCCTCATTCTCAAAAAACGCCTCTTTCTTCTAATTTTCTTAGTCAACTCGTTTCTGAGAAGTTAAACAATAGCAATTTCTTAACCTGGAAAAGACAAATTGTCTCCTTTATAAGGAGACAAGATCTCTCTGGACATTTGGATGGATCAATTCCAACCCCTCCAAAGTTTATCTCGCAAGAAAAGGAAGATAAAGGGGCATCCTCTATTGTGCTTCTCAAAAACCCAGATTATATCGCATGGATGAAGAGAGACCAAGCATTGGTGGCATACATCACCTCTATATTGTCATAAGAGGTTCTTGTAGCCATCCCTCATGATTGTTCAGCCAGAGAATTGTTGGATAAGTTACTTCAGACATATTCATAAATTTTTTAGGCTAGAGTTATGTTTCTTAAGCGAGAATTTTAGATGTTGAGGAAAGATTCCATGTCGATCATGGAATACTTAAATAAAATGAAGAGTATCACGGATCAGCTGGCTATCGTGGGATGTGTGGTTAATGACAAAGACAAAGTACAACAAACACTAAGCGGACTAGGGTCAGATTATCATGTTCTAACAACATCATTATTGTGCCTCCCAGAGCTTCCTAAGTTCGAAGATTTACGTGCAAAATCGTTACAATATGAGATGAGTCTGAAGGGGTTTTCTGAAGAAAATCATGTGCAATCTGGGACTCAAGAAATTCTTGCTACAGGGCTAACTTATGGCAGAGGAAGAGGAGGTAGTGCTTTTCGAGGCAGGAATGGACAGGGAAGAGTTGGTTTTGGGGGTCGTGGGTTACTTCCAACGCCCAATGTTTCTTCCAATTTGCAAGGTCAAAGGCCCATTCCTACCTGTTTCTTATGTAACAAAAGGGGACATATTAAAGCAAATTGTTGGTTCAATCCCCAGAATAAAGGAAAATCTTTGCAATTAGAAGCCAAAAAAGACACAGAAAATTCAAAGGCTAGGGGAGAAGTAAAAGAGTTACTATTGGCAGCACTGGCAGGGCTAAATATGAAGCAAAATGATAAAGGCACTGGGTATGTTGATTCAGGGGCAGCAACCCACGTTTCAGGTGATGCGGGTAAACTCTTAAACCTTATTTCTTATGTTGGTAAAAATAGCATAGTCATAGGAGATGGGACTCACTACTCTATATCGCACATTGGAAATGTTGTTATACCCATGTCTAAGTCTTCCATTCAACTTCCACATGTTCTTCATGCACCAAATATTCAGAAAAATATTGTTTCTGTGTCAAAACTTGTTGATGATATTAATGTTACAGTTGAATTTACTCCCTCTTCTGTTTATGTCAAGGATCTTCGCACGAGGGAGACATTCGCTGAAGGAAAAGGATGAGGCAATATGTACATCTTTCAAGAAGATCCCTCCTCCACAGTTCATTCTACTTGTTCATTGAAGCTCTATCAGCATTCATCATTAGTCTCATCTGAGTCTGTGTTCGTTATTTCTAAATGTAATAAGTCAATCCTTTGGCACAGTCGATTGGGTCATTGTGGTCGTCATTTCATTGAAAAACTTGTCTCAAATAATTTGATTCCTAAGTCTAGTCTGGGTTCAGAAACAAGTAAAATAAAATGTCTGAGTTGTCATTTATGTAAGAGTCATGTTTTACCCTTCAATTCAATCAATAAAAGAGCTTCAAGGCCTTTTGAAATCATATGTTCTGATAATTGGGGCCCTGCCCCAATTGCTTCTGCTTCTGGAAGTAGATATTATTTTATCTTTGTTGACAACTATTCATGTTACACTTGGATATTCTTCATGAAGCATAAATCAGAAGTCTTTGGAATATTTTGAAAGTTCTATTCCTTTATCAAAAACCACTTCTCTGAAAACATCCTACATTTTCAATGTGATGGAGGGGGAGAGTTCTCCTCTAGTGATTTTATTGAATTTCTCCAGCATAATGGAATAAGGAGCAGTGTCTTGCCCACACACACCTCAACAAAATGGGATTGCTGAGAGGAAGCATCGACATATTGTTGAGAGTGCAATGAGCATGATGCATGATAGTAACCTTCCTATTACTTTATGGACAGAGGCCTTTCACTCTACAGTGTATGCGATAAACCGCTTACCCATGTCACTGTTGGAAGACAGATCACCATACTTTACACTTTTTGGCATCCATCCTGATTATCATGAATTACGTGTTTTTGGATCTGTTTGTTATGTGCACATTGATAGCTCATTAAGGCATAAGTTTCAAGACAAAGCCTTGAAGTGTAGATTTGTGGGGTATGAAGATGAATATAAGGGGTACAGATCCTTCGAGTAAACGCATCAAAGTATCGAGAAACGTTATTTTTGAGGAGATGAACTTTGATAATCAATCAACAAACTCCTCTGGATCATGTTCCAATGTTGAGGTATATTGTCCATGGCTAAGCTCCGAACTCTTCTCCAACATTAATACTGAATGCCCTCCGGACTGCAGTCAGAAGGATACATGTGAGGAGTCATAAGATGCATCACAATCAGAAGAAGTTAATGGTCAATCCTTGGAGACGGGAAGGTATAAGGGCATCGTCTACACTCGACGTGAGAAGGACCTTCCACCTGTCTCTACTTCCTGTACGGACCTTAATATGCCTCCTACTTCCTCACAGATGTTGCCGGTCAGAAGATCTACTCGGGCTCGTCACCCACTTGACAAATGGGTCAGTTACAAAAAAAATTCACTGGATTATCAATTGTTTCTGACAGCCATAACCAAAGAATATGAATGTCTCACTTTTTATCAAGTTGCCAACTCAAAGAAGTGGATTGAAACGATGAATGAAGAAATTGAAGCTTTACATGAATGTGGTACTTGGGAGGTTGTTCCTAGACCACCAAATAGAAATGTAGTCGGATCGAAATGGGTGTACAAGATTAAATATAAACTTGATGGGAGTATTGAAAGGTACAAAGCTAGACTTGTTGCAAAGGATTCACACAAGAGCAAGGGCAGGATTTTGATGAAACTTTTAGTCCTGTGGTGAAAATGGGGACCATTTGAATTGTGTTGAGTCTAGTTGTTGAACATGAATGGATATTAAGTCAGCTAGATGTTAAAAATGTCTTTCTGCATGGAGATCTCAAGGAAGAAATCTATATGAAGCAGCCCGCAGGATATGCAGAACAAGATATTGATCAATACGTGTGTAAACTGAAACGAGCAATATATGGTTTGAAACAGGCATCTCGTTCTTGGTTCGAAAGTTTTTCGCTTGAAATACAGGGACAGGGCTTCTCTAGATCGCTTCTTGATCATTCATTATTCATCTACAAGAAGTAGAGTGTGACCACACTCCTATTGATATATGTAGATGACATCATAATTATAGGTAACTGTGAAACTCATATTGAGGAAGTAAAGAAATTGTTGAATCAGAGATTTAAAAAGAAGGATCTCGGAGATCTACGATATTTTCTTGGGGTGAAAGTCGACAAGACATGTAATACACTTACTCTCACTCAACACAAGTACACAGTGGATATTCTCAGTAGAGCGGGTATGATGAATTGCAAACCCCTGGCAACCCCAAGTGTCGTGCATCAGAAACTGAGTTCTAAAGAAGGAGACTTATATGAAGATCCTACTAGATACCGCAGCTGTAACGACCCCAACTCCTACCTTTGAAAAATGCGGAATATTTTTTTTTTTTAAAGAGTCGCGGAAAACTTCCCAGAGACCTGGGGTCCCTACAGTTCCAATTTCAGTTGGATAACCACACACCACAAAGCAACTTACATTTATCAATCATAACCAATCCACTGAACTCTTTTATTAATGAATCAATAAGAGTAATATGTTCAATGTCAAAAGTGAAATATCAAATTGCAGGAAATCAGAAGAACTAAAAGAAAACACAGGTAGAGCCACTCTGTCCGTAAGTGAAGCCGTCTGAAACAAATGTGACCCTCGTATCCCTCAGAAGCGAGTCGACTTCACCGATCACCTGTGCCTGGGAAAAACCAATAAAATAAGAGGGTCAGAAATCCGAAGAATTCTGCGTACAGGTTTCCCTAATGAATCAAATAAGAAAAAGAGCATAAATAAGATCCATGTAATAATTTGAGGAATACGATTATAATCAATTCCTAAGTCAATTAACCATTCATGCATAATTAAACATTTAACAGGAGGGAACACGAAATATGTAACATTGATCACAACTTAATCAATAAGGCAATTAAAGGTAAAAGAGGTCAACATCATACAATGATCAACATAAACAACCAAGTGAACAGGTAAACATGCATGAACTAATGCAGAGCAAGAATATGCATGATTTATGTACAATGCATGAACCATTTATTATCTTTCATTTAAGCTTTGTTCTTTCCATATGCATGTCCTATTAAATGCACACAATCTTTAAGTTCCTCTTTTTTTATTTTATCATTGCCCGCGGATACACCAAACGGGTACAATCCCCGAGGTCAAGTAGGGTTCCCGGAGTAGCTTCACACACAATTTGTATTTTATTACCGGGTTCCAAACTTAGCCCTCGACCGATATCAGGAAACAGCACCATCCATCGGAACCTTGGAAAACAGCATCCAAAGTCGGGGACACCAGGGAAAACAGCATCCACTAGCGCCACTTTCTTGGTATACCAAAACAAACTCACAGCTGTGACTAACACACCACTCCCGGGTAAAGTGGCGGATTCTCCCTAAAACCGTGGCCAGGAAAAGAACCTCAATATCGGGTTCAGGGGCAACAAAACGCACACGGAGTTTTTGTATCCTCACGGTTTCCCCTAAACCGCAATATCCAAAATTCCCACGCTAAAGCAGGGACATCAAGGAGAAAGTGAATTACACTGTTCTTTATTTTCTTTTATCTGGTTATTAATTCATTTCTTTTACGTTTGCAAATTTACATGCAGAATTAATAACATAAGCTTGCACATCAGCATGCTAAGCTTTTCACGAGACCACCGCCCATGACAACATAGAACAGTGTGGTAAAACAACAAATCTCACATTTGATTTGTTGAAATGCATCAAAATAACTAAATCAGAGAACGACTAGTTCTCGAGGCTCACCCAGCCCCTGATGATCCAATTGACCATAAATGCATTCATAAACAAAAATCATCAATTACATGCCTCTCTGCATAATTTTCCACATGTTTTCGATGTATATTTATGACAAGTTTTAAAGATGTGCATGAAACAATAATATATTTATGCATGTGCATGAGTTCATTATTCCTGTGCATGTGCTTTTATGAAATCATTTCATACACATGCATTCATTTATGATTCATAAGTACATGTGGACAATCAAGCAGTATTATACATGTTACACACACATCGATTTCATGTATGTATATGAACTTAAACAAATTTTTCGATAGCATAATACTTAGGCATATCAGATCAAATCAATGCATATGAACAATCTCATTCATAACATGTATTAAAATTACCCTACATGCATATAACTAAATCTGGAAATTTAACTTGCAAATTTAAAGATCTAGCTCTAGAATAATAACACTAAGTGTTAAAGTATACACTTGATATATATATATATATATATATATATATATATATATATTCACAGTTCCAATATATATTGCCTATGCTAAACAACAACCTATCTCGACCATAATAGGCTTTCTAAACATAATGCAGATAAAACCCTCGAGTTGTTTGACAATCATGTTTCAACCCAAAGTTTGACATAATAGAAAAAGTTGGGTATTGACCTGCGGTTTAGAATTGATACACACCATAATAACCTTGGAACAATGAACACAACAAAGCTATAGTGATTAGGATTTCATTAATCAACTAGATATTTATACCTGCTCTAATAAGCCACACTAGGTAGGTACTATTCCCACACCATGAGCATATAAAAATCTGAGGATGTAAAAGAATTCAGAACATATGTGATTTCTAGCAGGGTTGTTAAATCAGCTCCTGCAAGGGTCTGGATATCAAAGCTTCAGAACATATGTTTTATATTCATTGGCAGGAGTTAAAAATTTATACCACAACTTTACATGTTAATAACTAAAACCCACCACTCATATTATCTATCTATTTTCCTGTTCAATTAACCATCTCAGTAGACGAGAAGAAACTCCCGAGGTGGAGCCTGTACAATAAGTATTCTCCACAACAACCAAACTGAACCATGAAGCCAACAACACCCAATTCAAATGGCTTGCACAAAGAATCTTTGTGAACATGCCAGATATCGTGCGTGTAGTTTTCTTGAACGAGTTCTTTTATCTCCAATGTTTCCCCAATTTGTAACAATAGTTGAAATTCAATAAATGGGGGAAAGGAGATTTCATGCATATTAAATGAACAAATGTTCTGATCTTTCTAAATTATTCATAAAGAGCCCTCTCTGTCTTTCAATGTCTCACGAACCACTGTCAGCTGATCAAATAAAAGACAGGCATGGATTGACTATTGCCCTTACACCTTTGTAACCACTGGGAGTATACATTTTAAATTTTCAACCATCAGCTGCCAATGAAAGAGTAAAAACTTCCAAATATCTACAGCAGTGGACAACTCAAAGTTATGAAACAGGACACCATCCACGAAAGTCAAATATGACTATACTGATACTGAATTTTTTTATAAGACAAACAGGTGGCAGATTCATTAACACACAACGTTAGAATAAAAAAAAAAGACTCTCCCAAGTGATGTGATCTTCAGAACTAAAATGAACATGGTAGGAAAATGCAAGAAGTGCGGTCCAGAGAGGCCTTTTTGGATGGATAAATACAACTGAAAGATTGGTCATCCCTGTCAACGTTAAAAACAAAGCATACACATGGCTATTACAACATTCAACTCACCAATCTGTCAATTTGGGGTTTCTGGCGCCTCAAACCCCCAAATCCGCCTCTCTCTAATGATTTCCCTAAACTATTCCATGGAAAACAAATTTGCACCCTTTCTCACTCGAAATCAAGAGGAAAACCAGTACCTTTTTCGCTGGTTTTCCGGCGATCGGAGGCACGTACGCACAGTCGGTTGGGGCTGCTCCTTGCTGCTGCCGTGACGAGGAGCTCGCTGGAGGTCGGCGATGGCTGCTAGTTGCCGCAGCTCGCCGGCGACCTCTTCTTCTTCCGGCACACCGAACTCGACAGAGAGAGGGATAGAGGGAGAGAGAGATGAGGGGCGAGATGAGGGAAGGGAGAAACGAGGGAGACGAGGGAAGAGGGTGATACCCCCTCTTCCACCTCCCATTTTATTGCCGAAACCCCCCCTCTTCCGAGAGGCGCGGGGTTCGGTTACACCAGCCGACCACCCCCTTTTCCTTGTACGCGATCGGGGTTAGGGTTCTCTCAGAACCCTAACGCCTGCTAAAGATATCGGGCTTTTGTTTCACGCCCCCCCTTAAAAAGCGATATCGGGTCCGGGTCCGAGCCCGTGACCCGCGACGCTGCGTCCATTTTAATAATGGACCCGGTTCCGCCTATGAGTGACGGATCCTCAATTGGATCCGTGGATCCAACTGTGGGTCCGACCCTATATACTAAAGTTTATTTATTTATTATTATTATTTTTTTTCTTATAAACACTGTTAATTATTAAATATTATAAGTATAGTTTTAATACCCATTGTGGGTTATTTACGCATTCTTTTATGGATCCGGTAATGGATCCGAGGCCCAAACTTAAAAATACTCGCTATTTTCAAATAAATTTAAATAAATAAATTACAAAAATTGAGGTTATTACAGCAGCATAGTAGGTATGTTACAATACCTAACATTCACTCGACCTGATATAGTGTATTCTGTCAATCAGGTATCTCAATTTATGCATGAACCTCATACATCACATATGGAGGCAGTTAAGAGAATACTAAGATAATCTAAAAGGTATTGTCGACGATGGCCTTGTATACAGAAAGAGTGAGCTGAATCAAGGCACACATGAGATCATTGTTTATGTTGACGCTGATTGGGCAGGTGATCCAGATGAACGTCGATCGGTATCTGGTTATTGCAGTTTTCTTGGGTCAAACCTAGTTTCTTGGAGCAGTAGGAAGCAGAAAGCCATAGCTAGATCAAGCACAGAGGCCGAATACAGATCGATGGCTTCCGCGACTACAGAGGCTACGTGGATAAGACATCTTCTCACAGAGATAAGAAAATTGATTGCTCGATCATTTTTACTATGTGACAACCAAAGTGCCATCAATATGTCTTTCAATCCTATTTATCACAGTCGAGCAAAACACATTGAGATAGATCAACACTTTGTAAGGCAAAAAGTTGAAGAAAAAGAAATTGAGCCCAATTTTGTCCGAACAAAAGAACAAGTTGCAGATATATTCACAAAAGGATTAACAAAGGACAGGTTTTGGATGTTAAAAGGCAAGTTGTTCATGATCCAAGATCATGTACAACTTGAGGGAGGGTGAAAAGAATCGTTTATGGATCTGGATTCAATCCAAACTCGTATCCACATATGGGTTGTGCTATGTTGTAATTTTAAACATTCACTAAAGGGTATTTCTATACCCTAATCTTTGTAATCTTCATTTTACATATGTTTTAAATAGATATGTCACGAGTGGAAGGTGAAGCTGTGACTTTCAGTAGCCCTCTTTTTCTTTTCTCGTTTTCTCCTTGCGCAGGTAAACCTGGAGTTCACCTTTTCGCAGTATACCCTCTAGGGTGGTAATTTCCTGTAGGGTTGTACATTTTCAAGACCAGGTGACCAAGCTAGTGTGGTAGAATCTCTGTGAGGATGTACATTGTCCACGAACGGGTAGCGGCGAAGACAGTGAACTCCTGTGAGGAAGTGTGTCGTCCAAGACTAGGTATACCCTCTAGGGCGGTAATTCTTTGTGAGGTCGTACTTTTTCCCAAACTTAGCGATCCGACGTGGATCTTGTGATTTTGATTACCATAAAAAGTTATGGTGAGTTGTGATGATCTTCCGAGATTGTTTAAGATAGTCACTTATGAATCTATAGTTTTGGCTTTCTGCTTTAGCATGATTACATGCTGAACCCTGATGTGAGAATCAGATCTTTAGCGATTTTAGATCATGATCATGTTTTGGACCTTCTATGGAATGGTGGATTTTTCTAAGAAAGTATGGCGCCTTAGGTGAGTCATAACCGGTGACAGTTGGTCGCATAAGGCCTTGAGAGATGGGAATAGTTTAAGGTGGTTCAGGACAAAGCGTTTGTTAGAAGTAGTGAGAGCAACAAACGATGACCTGATAATGATTAGATACAGAGACCTCGTTCTAAGAACGAGAACAAGCTTGTTGCGTAGTAGTTCATAACTTACGATCAAATGAATCGTCTTGCTACATTGTGACAGTTGCACCGCTTACCTGCTTACCCGCTTGCACCACTTACCTGCTTGCACCGCTTACCTGTTTAACTGCATATCTACTTTAAATTGCTTAACATACTGAATTAAATGTACTTAATTCAGTTTTTTGTAGTCTCTCTTGTGTACCTACTAGTTTTTCGCGAAACTAACTCATTCTATGGGTACAGGTGATGATTAGGTACACCACGAGCGATAGAGCGATGACAAGATGGCTTCAAGACTTCTTCTTCCTGCTCTTAGCTCGCGTCCTGGACGTTTTGGGTTTTTAACGGATTTTCTTTGGGATATCCGAATTTTGTGAGTTTTGCTTCTTTTAACTAACGTGCCCAAAGTTGTCAGCTTGTCTTCTGAATTAACAAAAGAATAGTCTTCCGCTGATTTTATAAACAAACTCTGGAGGAAAGAGATTTTTTCTAGTCTCTTGTCTGTTTTCTGAAAGGTTCGCAAGTTTGAAATTTTGGAGCGTTACAGTATGAGACATTTAGTGTGAAGTTGGACAAATAAATTTGCTATAGAATTCTGTCACTGACAGTGACAGAATTTTAATTGAAACACACAAGAAACAGAGAGAGAGAGAGAGAAATAATTAACAGGATGGAAGGAGAGAGAGAGAGAGAGGGGAGAAGGATGTTCTACAGGCGGGTTTCATTCAAACATGGCCAGTTAAGGGTTCATCTTTCTACCGAGATTTAGGAAGACCAGCCCCCACCACATAGAAGTTACGCAGATGTGGCAATGTCAGCGGCTGCATCTGACAAGGCATCTGTGGATGTCATTGCCCAGCTGGAGGGTGCGCACAAAGTTTGGTGGTTGAGGTCGTACGGAAGCATGTTCCAGTTGTGGCTATTCAAGCATGAATCTACAGACAAGATCGAGCAAAGGATCGAGGGATTGCACTGGCGACAAACTCGGGATGTAAATCTGAACCATGTCCTTCCTCTAAGGGACTATCTTTCGAGCTTAGAATTGAAAAGATTGAAGGAGGAATGGTTGCCCATATTGGTGCGGTGTGTGCAGACGGAAGGGTTGTCATGGCAGGATGTGTATCACCTACTACAGTCCAAAGGGTTCCGGCTCAACCAGGGGCTGGAATCGGCCTTCGTGAACTCAGTCACACAAAGGGATTTTATCCTGCGACTGATAAAGGCGGCTAATCGGCTTCGCCGGGATGGTGTTGACAGAAATGCGCTACGCTTAATGGCCTATACATGCAGAAGTGCTTGAGATGCAACTTCAGCCAGGATAGCTGCCATCCTCATGACATGTCAATAGTCTACTATGTTTAGTTTTAACCTGAGAGTGAGTTTGGCTGCCATGGATGAAAGTTCTGTGACAGGTGATGGAGGAGAGCCTTCATTGCAGAAAGCAAATTGGACCCCCTCCCCCCCAACAAAAGGACATTGTTACAACAGAAAGGGAGAGTCCCCCATTGAAAAGGGCACTCTCTTTTCGTTTGTGTTGCTGCATGTTTCCTCGAAAAGCCGCTGCTTTCCGTATCTGGCAGACATGCACTAAATAAAGGTTCCTAGTCTCTTCAAGGTAGAATGCCTCTTCTCATGGTGTAAGCTAACGCCATGATTCAAGCACCTTTTACAATCATGGTCATCAGATTGCTAGTGCTATTTGGTCCTCACACATTTTTCAGGCACCATCATTTGTATTTATAGTTGGATCTTTCTTATCTCATAAACCCCAATGCAGAAATTGTGTCATTTTGTTGATTTACTAACAATAGCTGTAACTAAGTTAAAATGGATTTCAGTCATTTAGCGTACCAATGGGTAAGCAGAGCACTTACAAGATTTTCAATGCAGCAGCTGTAACACCCACTGTTATTCACAGAGGAATACACCTACAAACACTAGTCATATCTACATTTTACATAGGTAGGTTGGAAACAGTCAAAAACAAGGGAAACTGATTGACTTAGTGGACAAAAATAGAGGAATGATTTATAAATTCTGTATGGTCTATTTCAGCAGACATAGGTCTTCCCATGTAATCAGAACTGGGTAGTTTTTTGTTGAACAGAATAAGCACATAAAAGGTATGCCCTCATGAATAAACTCAAAATGAAAGTTCCTATATGCTGATTAAAGACAAGGCAAGAAATATGCTTCCAATTGTGACAGATAGTGTCTTTCCTAAAGAAAAGTAGGCATTAAGTTAATATTGTGAATAGCAAGCAACGTGTGGTCAAATGAAGATAAGATTGATAAGCTTGTTAAATGATGATCTTACATGCCTATTTGAAATTTTAAAAAAAAAATACTTACACTAATCTGTTTTAAATGACCAGAGAAGGTAGACAATGATTGGACCAAAGACTGCTCATCCCCAATATCAGCAAAAATTGAATCAAACCATGGAACTCTCACTGGTTCTGAGGCTAAAATATAGAGGCCTGCAAAATGGTTGGATTAACAAAATGAAAACAGGCATCAAGGCTTGGCATCAGGAACTATATGGTAGATATATGGAGCTAAATGGATTCAATATCCACGTGTAGAGGATATGCCAATGGAACATATGCAGCTATTTTATACAAAATTTTCCAAGGAAACAAAGTGTCTTGATGTGCAGTTTGAATTAGTATCGATATAGCAAACAGAATAAAAATCTGGCTACTTTCTGCAATTTCAAAATGTTTTTTTTTTCTTTTCTCTGGGAAACAATTTCAAAATGGTTTCATTTCTGAAGCTAACAAGGATTCAAAAGCTACCTATTTTTGCCATTAATGCAGCCAAACCAACTGTCTTCAAACTAATCGTTTTCCCTCCTGTATTGGGGCCTGTTATAACAAGAACTTTTATATTGCTATCCACAAGAAAATCAACTGAGACGGGATGAGCATTTTCCAACTCGGTGCGCTGAAAAGACACAGAAGAACCGCTTTAAAGCTATAGATAAAAAGGCATTTCAGTTCATATGGCAATTGTAGCTACAGTTATCTCATGCTTGAGTTCCAAATGATAAACATTTTTATGGCCACTAAAAATCACAGTTTGCGTCAAGAAAAATACCCGAATTTCCAGTGACTTCCTAAGTCCATCTGCACTCTCTTTATTGACGGAATTGCCCCCTTGCAATCTTCTCCTCCTAGCTTCCTAATAACATAATTAAGAAACCAATAAAGTAGGAAAATAGTTACATATAAATCCATATGACCATAAACTATGTCCACCACCATAATATCAATAATATTCAGGGCAAGAAATTTTATAAAGGACATTAAGCCTTACAATATAAGTAGAATTAAGGTCAACTTCCCTCAAAAATGAATTAATGCCCACTAACAAAATTCAAGATAGAAAAGGAACCATTATGTGATGTGAATTACTGATTGAAATAACAAACAAAATAAAGGCTGGCATCAAAACCTTGTAGGGGGAGGAAACAAATGAAAACATGTTCTGTTAAAGGATAAGAAACATCCGGAGTAGAGAACAGAGATTTTTTAATTCAATAATTGCAAGAGAGTTGATCAAACTAGACAGAAACAAATGCCAGAATTTTCTATTTCTCCTAAGATCATAAAAACAAATTTATCAACCATAAACACTAGAAAGCACTCCATATGGAAGACAATTCTTCTTCGCACTGATGTATTGAAGAAGAATAAAAATGTTGGATGATCCTGCCAACAATCCCATGTGTCCTATGCCATAGTACAAATTAGATAATCTCAACTAAGTTTCGTCAATGATGAAAGAGCACTCAACAACCTTTTCAGGGATCTAACTCCACTTGTGCCAAAAACCAAGTTATGCAGAGATAAATTAAATCAAACAGTTTGTGAACATCAATTAAACTATTAGATGGTTATCAAGAGTCAAGACAATAATCAATGTTTTAAGGCATGTACCGTGTTCTCAAACAAAAGTTGCAAAACCGAGATTTTTCTGTCAGGAGTTTGCACATTAATTAAAAAAGACAATTTAACTTATGCATTTGCCTAGAAAAATACTGGTGTAACTGCATAGCAAAAACAAAGCAAAAAAAACTTGTATTTTTAAAAGAAAATATCAGATAACAAAAGAACCTTTCCGGGGAACTTACAATATCATCTTCAACGTGGCAACCCAAATGCTATTTTACAACATTGTATGATAATACAACAATCAATAAATTTACAGATGAAACATAGAATACATCAAAATTAACAAAGTAAATAAATTTAAAATTTTTAAAAGAATGTGGAAGAAAAAACATTTATGCATTTTTTAGTGAAGTAAATAGCATAATTTTTGAAATAAAGTCTTGGTGAATAAAAATAATGCAACCTTAGCAGTCCTATCACATTCAAACCAAGTAGAGGACATTAAAATTGCATCAAACACTTGAAGTCCAACCTACATCAATTACTCAGGTTTTCTAACACAACTTTAGTGTAAGACTGTGATATCTCTATAGGTCTGCATGTGTGGGTGACGGCACACTCTGTACACTTGGCTGCATAGAAAGACCAACAAACTCTATCATTTTCTAACCATCATGAAGCTGGCATTCATCAGGGTTGATGCCACACATTAATATAAGCACAACTCTCCAACAACCAATATCCTGCCTTGCCATGGCAGAAAACTGGCAGGAGCTTCTTTGCCCCAACAGTGGCAGCTGGTTTGGTTCGAATCAACACCCTCTTTGACCAAATCCCGAGTTGATTGGGGCAAGTTCAAGCCATAGTAATATGTATTCAGTCCTAACCAAAAGAAAGGACTCAAAAGCAGACATTAACCGAGAGGGACTACTAATTCATGCAAAATTTGTGACCAGATTTACAAAAAGTTCCCTTCATGACTAAAAATAAATGCAGACGATACTTTGAAAAATAATATGTTAAATATAGACAAAAAAAACTATTAACATTTTGTAAGCAAGCTTACAGCAGTAGCTGTTTTAAGATCCTCTCGGGCCTTCTGTAGATTTTCTCTGTATTGATGTAATAATATAGGATGATATGCTTTTCGCAAATGCAGAATCCATTCTCTTTCATGATTACAGGCTAAAGGAACACTGCCGCCACCATCTGCAAGTGCGACTGCACCATCCTTGACAGAAGAACTGCACTCAGACCCTAGGACAAACAAGTCTGGGCATGTACCTCCAAATGCAAGACTATATTTTGCTCGAGCCGATATCTGCATTACATGAATAGTTACAGAAAGTGTGAAGGTCAATGCCAACGCTAAACAAATTAATGCACTGCAGACCATGCCTCCAAAAATTCATTGACTTCACCCTTTAGTCATGGAAGCAAATAAAAATTAAAGTTCAAATAAGAATCAAACTTTAGCCCAACACAAACACATAAAACCCTTTGAGAAACTAAGCCTTTGTGGTATCAGATTTTAAAATCAGAACATATTTCAAGCTCGTCAGTGCAAAAGTAACAATGATAATCAAGTCAACTACATGCAACAATGTTGACAGCTACCACCAGTGTTGTTAAAAGCGTGCCTCGAGGTGAGGCACTGCCTTTGGTGCCTCGAGGCGCACTAAAAAAGCGTGAATGTCATGAGGCGTGCGCCTCATAGTTTATGAGGTGCATGCCTCATGGCGAGAAGCACCTCATTGAGTTTGGGTCAAATGGGGGTCAAAGCCCTCAATTGACCCAAATTAGGGGAGGCCCCGACTGATTAGGGCTCTCTCTCTCTCTCTCTCTCTCTCTCTCTCTCTCTCTCTCTCTCTCTCTCTCTCTCTCTCGTAATTTATTGATTTTTTGCTTATTTGTGCTTTATACGAGCCGCATGCTATTTGTACTATGTAATTGTGTTTACTATGTATAACTACATGTGGTGTGTTAGCACTATGTTGTCCTTTATACTTAAACCTTGTGAATTTTGTTGCACTTTCAATTTGTAAAAGGGAATTAATTACTATGTTTAATAACTCTAGTTGTTGATATTTTATTAGTTTTTACTTTACAATTCACACATTTTTTTGTATGTTGTATTTATATTAATTGTCTCTTGTTCCTTGGTTAAATAATCATATCTTCTTCGTTGGATCAATTAAATTATTGCATTGTATTAATTGCTTGGAATTCGTTTTATAATTTAGTTTAGATTCTCCACTTAATATCCAATTATTCATTAATAGTACATAAATGATGCATCTTTATTTTTGTTTTTTTATTTGGTCAATTTTTTAATATTTTTAGTGAAGCTTATACCTTACGCCTTGAGGCTTATGCCACGCTTCATGCGCAGGTCTTATGCCTCGCTATGCCTCAACGCTATTCACAACATTGGCTACCACATGTTTCTTGTCTTATCAAACAAGCATGTACACCTCATACTGTTTGCTCACCGTACTGGAGAACATGGCAGGCCTAAAAAGGATGAACACAAACATATCGAATACAAACGTGCAAGTACAGATTAGAAATTTTGACTTGTCTGACATTTAGAATTTTGCAGAATGAAAGTTGGAGTTATAGAAACATAACTATTAGAAGATATTATGTACACAAGCTGGAACCTGTCAGAGATCACTCATGTGTGTCAGGCTGTTGCTAAAAAAGTAAATGCAGTTAATGCAGAACTCAATGGATTTTCAGGTTAAATGTCCTTGATTTGCTTATTTTGGGGAAATTTCTTTCACGATCGGATTGCCCGTGTAACTTAGTGAAGTTTAGGGGTAAACCGGTAAAGTCATATGAACAATCTCTGAAAGGTTGAGTATGTATAAGGACCAGGTGTATTATGGAGGAGCCAAGTAGCCAACACATAAATGTCTACTCATCATAAATATACGATTTGTGGATTGGCATATATAGTCGAACTTTTGAGCTGCCATGAACAACCAAGTTTACAACCACCCTGACTTTGCATATAAGAGAAGATTTAGACTTGACGTGAATCTCAGTTACTCATTTTGCTCTTTTTTCTTTTCTGTCATTTTTTTCAAATCATTTTTTGGTTACAGCTTGAGAAAAGGTAAGACAAATCAGGTCTTATTCTCCCTAGCTGTGACAACCACCTAAGAATAATTCTAGGATAATGGGTGCATTTCTGACCCTGCAGAAGTCAAGGCTACCAAATATTTTAGAATGTACATTTAGAAAAAATTCAAACTTTTCAAAAAAAAATCAAAAATATTTTAGAATCACAACTGCCATTTTAAGCACCAAAAGAATGTACTTTCAACTAAAAGTTTGATGCCGTAAAACTACCAAATCCTGGCATCCCCCTGGCTGAGGCTCTCCCAGTAAAATGCAAACTTGAAAGAAAATGAGAATATTTCACTGACAGAAAGAAAATACATTCAGAAATTGTAGCAGGGCATCACCAAGAACAAAGAGAACGTGTTAAGTTAAATGGCATTGATGTAGCAGTTTTTGGTTATACAACCAAACAAATAAGAAATATGATAGCTTAACTATTAAAACAAAGAGAGCTAGTTACACCTACCACATCCAACTGAACAATGACATCTAACAAACTACGAAGGTCTTCAAGGTCAGCCAGCATCTATAAATGCACAGGAATAAGAAAAAATATCAGCTTTACACTCTTCAGATGCAGTAAAAGTTTGCACAAACTTTTATGTATCAGCATATCTTACCTTCTGTGTCAACTTAGAAAGCACATCCTGCTCAGCCTTCACTACTAATGCTCTTGCTTGCTCCAACTCATCATTTAAGGGAACAGCAGAGATGGGCTCCACAAAGTTTTCACCACCTGAACCACTGAAAATCAGTAACATCAGCAGTAAAAGTTAAACTACTAAAGCTGCAAAGTTTTGATTGGAATAGAGGGCCAAACGAATAACAAGGATCATATTTTTAATCCAGCATGTGATTATTCACCTGCTTAAGTTCGGGATTATACCACATTGCAGACTCATTTAGAATCTGAAACCTAGCAGTGGTATATGGAGGAGAAAGCCAAGGTTTTTTAAAAAGCACATAAAAATATTTTGAAAGTAACAAGATCCCTCACATATGAATAGCACACATGAAAAATAAAAAATCATTTCCATTTAGACAGCTAGACTAGAACATATTCTTCCCAACAAGCAATAATGTTACCTGAGAAGTGGTATTTTACTCAAATTAAAAACCATTTCTATTTTAAACTAAAACAGATGTTTTACCAACCAAGAAGCAGAGTTATTTGAAAATATCATAAACTATAGTATTCTACTCAAATTATGTGATCCACATCACCACATCAGGAACTTACAAAATTACTTCTATAAATCATTTGTCTTCCTATTAGACTGATATATGTGAAAATGTCTACAATGAGACTTTGTGCACAAAGGCACAATATTCTTGATGTGATACGTGTACACAAAGGCACAAACGAACACTCACACAAGTGCACAAAGGCACGGATACAAATGCACAAAAATAGAAAATAGAATCTTTTATTGAACCACAAAGGAGAGCTTTAAAAAAAACTTATTTTACAATGAACGGGAAGTCCCCTATTTATAGAGACAAGAGAGAGCCATTGGAGGGGCTCCCACATGTGAACGTTGGAGCCCCTCCAAAGGTCATCTTATTGACCGTTGAAGGGGCCCAACGTTCACATGAGGTGGGCCCCTCCATGGCTAAAAGCCAAAAGAACTAAAAAAGAAAAAAGAAAATAAAGAAGAGAAAAAGCAAAAAATACATACATATTCAAGAATAAGAATATGCATAAAATAGAAGGAAAAGACAGATTTACCCTTATCGGGTATTAATATATATATATATATATATATGAGTAGATAGATACATATACATATATATATATATGAAAATGTATCTATATATATACATAAATATATATAGGAAATACATTTTAACACCCCCGCCCCCCCCTCAAACTTAGGGCATAATGACCGAAAGTTTGCCAAGGAGGAAGTTGAATCTGGGAGAACATAGCACTTTGGTGAAGAACTCCGCCAATTGATATTCGGATGTTATATAAGGAAGATCTATAACTCTTTTCAGATATTCTTCTCTAACATAATGGCAGTTCATCTCAATATGCTTTGTGCGCTCATGAAATGTGTTATTTTTGGCAATATAGATTGCACTTTTATTATTGAACATGTACTCCCATGTCTTCCAACAACTATCGAATCCAAACAATTTTCATGATAGTAGATGTCATGGCTCAATATTCTGCTTCAGTAGATGATAATGATACATTTTGTTGCTTCTTGCATCTCCAAGAGATTAATGAGTCTCCTAAAAACACACAAAAGACAGTGGTGGAGTGACAGTTATTTGGGTCACCTCCCCAATCAGAGTTAATATAAGCTATTAAATTTAATTCAGAAGAAGATAGAAATACTCTCTTATTCAATGATCCCTTTATATATCTGATGATCCGGAGAACTACACTCATATAAACTTATGTAAGTGCATGTTGAAATTGGCTTGCAATATGAACAGCATGTGAAATATCAGATCTAGTGAGACTAAGATACATTAGAGATCCAACAAGTTGCCTGGAAGGGGTGGGATCTTTTAGAAGAATCCCATCATCGATTTTTCATCTTTGTACCAACTACCTCAGGAGTTTCAAAAAAAATTATCATTTGTAATTCCTGACCTGTCAATAATCTCAAATGCAAGTTTAGTTTGAGATAAAAAGTAACCTCTATGAGAATAGGCAACTTCGATGCCTAAAAAATATGTTAGGAATCCCAAGTCGGACATTTCGAATTTATTTTTTAATATAGATTTTATGCTCTTAATTCCCTTAGTATCATCACCTGTTATAAGCATATCATCAATATATAACAATAAAATTATTATCCCTGCATTGAATTTTCTGGCAAACAAAGTTGTGTCAGTGAAACATAATGAAAAAATATTTTCCAACATTACATTATTAAATCTATCATACCAAGCCTTGAGGCTTGTTTCAAACCATAAAGAGCTTTTCGTAGATGAAACATTTTATCCTTAGAAATCTCCATACCCGGAGGAGCATTCATATAGACTTCTTCATTAAGATCACCATTTAAGAATGCATTTTTAATATCCATTTGATAAATGCTTCATTTCTTAATTGAGGTAATGGTAATGAAACATCTAACAGTAACCATACGCGCAACGGGGGCAAATGTCCCATCATAGTCGATTTCATATTCTTGACTATATCCTTTGGCAACTAGACGAGCTTTATACCTTTCAAAAGATCCATCACTCTTGGTCTTTACCTTGAAAACCCATCTACATTCTATAGTTTTTTTACCACTAGGAAGATTTTGAAGTTCCCATGTTTTAGCTTTCTTAAGAGCTCTAAGTTCATTATTCATGGCTTCTTTCCATTCGACACTCTTCTTGGCTTCTTCAAAAAATTTAGGTTTCACATATGAGTGAATAGCACTAAGACAGTCTCTATATTTAAGGGAAAAATAATCATAAGATATAAACCTAGAAGAAACTCTTCTAGTTCTTTTGGTTCTTTGAGGGTTTTCATTATGTGAAGAGGTAGCTTCGGTGGGTTCACTATATTTCTCAATGGCACTTCTAAAAATGTGTTTATCTCTATGAGTATAAGTGATAGGATCACTAGATGTCATTTCTTCAATATGATGAATGGTTGATGGATGAGAAGAGTTATCATTTTCTTCTAGTTCATTATCACTATTATACGCAATTTCATCATCACTAGAAATATCATCATTCCTAGACAATAAGTCAAACAAGAAAGAGTAGTCCACATTTTCTTCGTGAGATTCATATTTTTCCAAACCACTAACATTTTCCAAAAAAGTCACATTACTATAAACATATAATTTATCATTTTTAATATCATAGCATTGAAACCCTCTTTGGGTTTCGGAATATCCAAGAAATGCACAAGAAATCACTTTTGGTGAAAGTTTATCATTTTTATCCGTTAGAACAAAACATTTACATCCAAAAATTCTCAACCTATTATAGTCGGGTTCCTTTTAATATAATATTTCAAAAGGTAAAATTTTATTTAAATTTTTGGATGAAAGTCGATTTATGAGATAAACGGATGCAAGAGCCGCATCAGCCCAAAATCTTTTTGGAATATTTTGAAAGATAAGTAATGTCCTAGTGGTTTCAATAATGTGCCTTTGTTTTCTTTCGGCTAACTCATTTTGTTGAGATGTTTTAGGATAAGATTTTTTATGAACAATTCCATAATTTTCAAGATAACTTTTGAATTCATTTGAAAGATATTCACCTCCGAAATCGGTCCTAAGAATATTTAAGTTTCCATGAAATTGATTTTTAATCATCATCTGATATGTTTTAAATGATGCAAAAACCGCATGTTTGTGTTTAAGAAAGTATATCCAACAATATCTAGAGTAATCATCAACAAAAATAACATAATATTCAAACCCTTCTTTTGATAAAACGGGTGTCGGTCCCCATACGTCCGAATGAAGAAGTTCAAAAGATTTGGTTGTAAACATAGATCTTTTTTCAAAAGGCAAACTTCTCATTTTTCTAAGGTTACAATCATTGCAAGTGAGATTGCTTTTACAAAGATTTTTGACAAAATGTAAATAAGAAAGTTTGATGATATTGGGATGCCCAAGTCTTTTGTGCCAAACATTTATATCCTTATGTTGGGCAACATTACAAAAGGAGTTCTTTGGTATTTGAAGAGAATCCACGTAGTATAGATCTCTCTTCCTAAAGTCTTTCCAAATCAACTTCTCAGACCAACGATCATGTATCCAACATTTATTAGATGAGAATTTTATGTCACATCCATGGTCCGAGAGTTGAGAGATGAAAAGCAAATTTAAATTAAATTTTGGTATAAATCTAATTTTGAGAATAAAAAAACATTTTTTTAAAGATTTCAATTCCTTTAATTTCAAGAGAAGTGTCATCCGCGGTTGAAACAAAAAATAGAGATATATTTTTTGAATACTCAGAAAGAGAAAAAACATTTAGAGACATATGAAATGAGGCACCCGAATCTAAAAGTCAAGAAGTCTTACCGGGAGGAGAGAATGTTGACATGGCGGCCCCGAAGATAGATCCTTTGAGAAGTGGTTGTAAAGTTTCCACGATTTGACTTAGAGAAAGAAGTTTGTTTTAAAAAGTGGATGGACCATCTTCCTTATGCGGTTGAAATATGGTGGGCATAGCCACCATCTTCTTCCATTTTGGGCACACTGATTTGATATGTTCGGGTTCTTTACAAAAATGACACAATTTTGCTATAATCTCTTCCTTGATATCTTCCGTTTTGACCACCATTTTTTCTTGCTCCTTGATTTTGATTTTTAAAATGAAGAGGTTTGTATGCTTTCAAGTTGTTTTTCGGTCTAGAAACAGCATAAGCTCATTCATTTTCTTCTTGGTTTGAAGGTGTGGCAAAAACACTTAGATTGGTCTTACTCATGCCCATACGAGTTTCCTCTCCACTTAATTTAGTAAGAACATCTTCAAGTGGTGGAGAAGTGAAGGAGGATAGAAGAGAATATCGTATTTGTTCAAACTCGGGTCTAAGCCCATTCAAAAAATTGAAAAACCAATCTTCTTTTAGTTGCTTGTGTCGAAGCTCAATGGCTTCCCCGCTCCATTTTGGTTCAAGCATAACAAACTCATCACAAATAGAAGATAATTCGGCGAAATATTCCCTAATAGTCAATTCGTCTTGTTGAAGGGTCAAAGCCTTTTTTGAAGATAATATTTGTGGGACAAATCCCTTGAAGTGTACATCCTTTCAAGGTATTCCCATACTTGAGATGCCTTCTTAAACTTCAAAATATTTGCATTGATTCGGGTTTCAACCAACGAGAAAATCCATGAAAGGATTTTATAGTTCTTCATTTCTCATTCCTCGTGTTTCTTGTTGTACTCTTCAAAAGCTTTTTTTTCTTTCTTCCCCATCAAGAACTTTAATCTCACCTTTTTCAATAGTGTGATTTTAGGTTCGGGTTCGGGGATAGTACATTTAACATAGCTTCAAACGCCTTTCCCTTTGATGTGAGCTTCCATATTTCTGGCCCAAACATGATAGTTTGACCCATTGAGCTTAAAGCCAAGAGAAAAGTGAGAATCTTTCCCCCCCCCCCCCCCCCATGGAGAAGTTTATGAGAGAGAAAGAAAACTTCAAGAATACCAAATAGACTCTTACCACAAAGGGTCTTTTAAGCTCACTTGAAGAGATATATTGCACTTAGAAGTGAATTGCAAGAGCTTTCCACGCCAAAAAGGAAAGATTGAGAAAAGTGCATGCTTTTCGAGGCAACCACCTGAGTATGGCGAAACACGAGCCATTCTTTCATCGACCAAGCTCTGATATCGTGTGAAAATGTCTACAATGAGACTTTGAGCACAAAGGCACAATATTCTTGATGTGATACATGTGCATTAAGGCACAAATGAACACTCACAGAAGTGCACAAAGGCACGGATACAAATGCACAAAAATAGAAAATAGAATCTCTTATTGAACTACAAAGGAGAGCTTTACAAAAAGCTTTTTTTACAATGAAGAGAAAGTCCTCTATTTATAGAGACAAGAGAGAGTCATTGGAGGGGCTCCCACATGTGAACGTTGGAGACCCTGCAACGGTCATCTTATTGACCGTTGGAGGGGCCCAACGTTCACATGAGGTGGGCCCCTCCATGGCTAAAAGCCAAAAGAACTAAAAAAGAAAAAAGAAAATAAAGAAGAGAAAAAGCAAAAATTATATACATATTCAAGAATAAGAATATGCGTAAAATAGAAGAAGAAAAAGACAAATTTACCCTTATCGGGTATTAATATATATTTATGTATATATATGAGTAGATAGATACATATACATATATATATGAAATATATATGTAAATGTATCTCTCTATATATATACATAAATATATATAGGAAATACATTTTAACAATATAGTCCGCAAGTTCTTGGATTATTGGCATTCTTGTCTATATCCAAAATCTTATATCATGATTATAGCCACAAACATCGTGGATGTTTTTAAAATATCTCAATATTTCAAAATATCAGTTAGAACATAAATAATAGTGATATTATCAGTATGATATCACGATGTTTTTAAAGAAAATCTTATTCTATATATTTTAAGTATATATTTTTCTATTTTTCCAATCTTTATTTTATTTTTACAAACTTTTCTAACTCTTTCTTTATATTTTTGTAGAAAATTACTGCCAGAACCTATTATTTCTTATCTTTTATTTTTTACATTTTTTAATTTGTTAAGACATCCAAGATTTTCCTGAGAAAACCACTTTGGGAAAACTTTTCCAAGGAAAACCTTGCCGAAAACAAGAATTGCAGCTATGGTTATAACTTAAAATCTTCCAACTAAAAGTACCTGATCACGAATTCAAGCTCTGATCTTTGGTATTACTTAAGCTCGAGTCAAGGCAAGCGAGCTCAAGACAGGCTCAGCTTACTCCAGCTAATCAAATTTAGACTAAGATTTCTTTTTGTGCCTTTTGCGTAACAAAAATACTATATGAACATATTACTGTAGACATTTAATTGGGCTAATCTAGCTTAATCAAGCTCACTTATGTTAACTAAGCTTGGTTGGATTTCACTGACGAGCCTGGCACCATGGACTTGTGCTCAAACTCATGGACTTGTGCTCAAACTCAGCTCAGTTATTAACACAAATGAGCACCGGCAGAGCTCAAGCCTACACTAGTCTTGGTGCACCCTTAGCAGCATTGCTCTGTGTTCCCGCATATGTAGGAGCCTGCACCTCTCTTAAGTACTATCATAATAGAGATTGTTTACATGGTATACATAACCTTAAACCTAATGTGTATGTTACCCTTCATACCCTGACAAATACAAAGTTACTGTACTAGTATCCAAAAATCGTTACAGGCTTACAGCTGATTCACAAATTCTTAAGGATCGCAGTACACACATGCATGCACCAGTTTGAAGAATATCTGTGTAGAAAGAAATTAAGGAAAAATGATCCCCATTGAGTGAAATTTAGAATCAAGGCACATCCATTCAAGGTTTATAGCTTAAAGTTTCTGTATTGAGACCACCCTAGTATACTGGGTCTTTCGGCACTTGGCTGACCATTACCAGCAAACCTTGACCCTGGTAATACGTTGAAGTTCTCCCCTTATTGGAGCATAAATATTCAAATGTGACAAGCAAGCATAAAAATAACAAAAGAAGAGCACTTCCATGACCATGGCTCGATATATCGTATGAAGTTCATGTGTAAATAGGTTGTAGTATGTTGTATGTATCATACGATACGGTATGATACATATTGTTATTACAAGGAATATCAATACGATATGCACTTGTATTGCGATACGAGTGTGTATAATATGCATCGTATGATGCAGAGTGCATCGTACGATACAGTATCAACGCATTTTAAAAAAAGCTGAAACTTATTTTTTTATTTTTTGGGTTTTAAAGACCTCTTTAGGGGTGGCAATCGGGTCGGGTTGGCGTGTCAGCATACCTCAACCCGAACCCGACCCGTTTATTAAACAGGTCGGCTGTGGCAAACACTAACTCGACCCATTTAATAAACGGGTAACCCGACATGACCCGCCAACCCGTTTAATAAATGGGTTGGGTCGGGAAAACGGGTTGGTGGGTTGACCCGCCCGCCTAACCCGTTTATTAAACGGGTCAGCCAGGTTGGCGGGTTGGCATACCCCGAACCCGACCCGTTTAATAAACGGGTTAGGCAACCCAAACCCGCCTAAGAGGCGGGTTGGCGGATCGTGTCAGGTTTTGCCACCCCTAGACCTCTTAAGGGCCGACTTCCTCATTTGCGTAGAGTCCATTAGAGGGGTATCCACACAGCCTAAGAGTCGTGAGATCGATTTGAGAGCCGATCTATGTGCAAGGGAAAGAGCTTTGCGGTTTGCTAAAGTAAGAATGCATTTTCATCATTTTTTCACTCAAGAAAGTGGATTAAGGTAAAAAATCTCGATTATGGGTAAAATTACAAAACTACCTTACAAAAAAATTTGCCTCGGGGGCTCACGACCCTCGAACTCTCACCTAGGGATTTATATCAAGGTAGAAATTAGGCTTCACACTCCTCCAACAAAGATGGCATCAAATGATCTGGCATGGCAATGGAGCACTCAAGCAATGAGTGAAAACCAGGGTTACCGGAAGCGCCTAGCTAAAAGGGGAACGTCGCGCTTCCGAAGCGTGGGGGGAAGCGTCCCCCTTTTTTGGGAAGCGTGTCCCCCTTTTTTGGGAAGCGCGCTTCCCTTTAATGGGGGACGCGTTTCTCTTTAATGGGGGACGTGCTTCCCTTTAATAAGAAGCGCGCTTCCCCCTCGCTTCCCCCACGCTTCCCCTGTTTTTTCCAATTTTTTGTATTTTTTATTTTTTTATTTTTTTCGCTTCCCCCTCGCTTCCGAGACGCTTCCTATGTCGCTTCTGAGACGCTTCCTAGGTCGCTTCCGAGACACTTCCCGAATCGCTCCTAAGTGGTCCCACGCTTCCCCGCTTCCTAAAATTTTGAAAGTGCCTCGCTTCCCGCTCCCGCTTCCCGTATCGCTTCCCGCTCCCGCTTCCTCAACTGGCAACCATGGTGAAAACCGATTGATAATTGGGGGCAACTATTGCCATAATATTTTTGTTTCTGTAATATGAAAGTATGAGTCTTGGAGCATGTTCTTAATTGCAAGATATTTAATATTTTGCATTGTTCTTGTGAGATAATTGATGTTTGATGATGTCTTATGCAGCTCATAGAGACATAAAGGCTTCATATATGATTTTATGGTTGTATTTTGTGCAATTCATCATTGTTTCATGTGTTATGAACTTTTTAGAATTTTTGCAGATTTTTTTAAAAAATTTGAAAAAAAATATTAGAAACTCACGATTTTTTACGATACGTATTTTATTTTGGGCCCAACCGACACGGGTAACGATACCATCTATGTCACAGGGACTCCACAAACCGGGTACCGCACCTGCGTCGACACGACATGACGCGGGTGCGCGTGCAGGTGCGGCACCCGGTGCAGTCAACCCGACCCTGGGTGCAGTCAAGGTGTGGCACCCGGTGCGGTCAACCCGACCCTGTGTGCGTTGACCGCACCCAGGATCATTTATGTTCAATTTTTATATATATAAAAAAAATTCTTTGCACCCAAGGTCCTAAACGAATCGGGTTTGATCCATAAGAAATCGTGACCTGCACCGGGGGAAGCCCCCAGACCCCCCTTTCTGTAAGGGCAAAACCTCTGAATCAGGCTCCACAACTCATCAGCTTGACCCCTCCCTTGCACAAATTGTATATATATATATATATATATATATATATATATATATATATATATATATATATATATATATATATAATTTTTTGCCGCACCCCGCACCAACACCCATGTGACATAGGATACCATACTTACAACCATGGGTTGCACAATGAATGAAGATGATGTGCAAATAGATGAAACCACTCATAAGATCATTAGGCAGCTAACATAGGAAACTCACAAAAAAGGTCAGTCAAAAGATCTATTGTACCCTCTTAGCAGTAGCCCTGGAAAACCAGCCTCTTGCTCTGAGCTGGTCTTTATGCACCACCTTCCATCAATATTGCTCACTTCCTTGAACAACAACAAAAGCATGTGTTCATGAAATTGAACAATAAAATCAAATATGCACTGGACTAAAGATAACTTACCTGAGAGTATGCTTCAGCAGTCACATTTCTCAAAAAGCTATCCATCAGCAAGTATAACTGAAGAAAGTGGAACAACACCCCTCATTCAATAACAAAAGAAATATCAATTATTATAATCACATCGAAAGGCTGAGACTTATTGCTAAAAATAGAAAGAAACTAATTAATCATATTTCACAAATATTTAGCAACAAAGATTCAGAATGATGAGAAATAATAATAAGACATAGATGCTAAGCATAACAAAGGGTTGTATCTATAACACTAAACGAAAAGAATATCGATACTTGGAAAGAAAAGGTTAGCATCTAGCACTTTGCCCATTGGACACAAGGCTTACTATCACTGATTTGCTTACAAGATTCGGACACCTCACATGCGCATAGGCACACATGCACACGCATATACACAAAAATTCATATGTATATGCATACATGCATATATACCTAGCCAAATACATACATACATACGTACACACATACATACACACACGTCCCAGATTGTCATTGGTTTATGTCATTGCAAATTACAGGTATAGTAGAACACCAAAGAATTAGTTGATATATTTATAGATGTTAGAACAATCCAACAGCTCTATTGAGGTCTCCCTCTCTTTTGTATGTGTATAAATAGGGGCTTTTATCCTCTTTCATTTTTCAATGCTTCTCTTAGGCAATTATGTTCAATAAAGATGAATATTTTTATGTTTTATGTTTTCCTATTTAGTTCTTTAATGTTTTATATGCACTTAGTGCTTTTGTTGTCGCCCTTTGTTGGTTATTGCATTGTGTAATAGTGGACTTGTGCTTATGAACATTGTGATTATGATCTTGTAAGCCCTTAGTGGCATTGGTTTGTGCTTGCGATCTTGTAAGCCCTTAATGGCATTGTTTCTGCATTTTCCACTATTTCATTACAATATATGTGTCCGTGTGACACACACACACACACACACACACACATATATATATATATATATATATATATATGTGTGTGTGTGTGTGTGTGTATGTGTGTGTGTGTGTGTGACTCATGAAGTCAGCTTAAGCCTACTAGAGTAAGTTGGTTAGAGTATGCAATAATAATGAAAATCCAATCTCGTTGTTTCTAAAGCTTCCTAAAGATGCAGAATCAAGAACATTTCTCTTATCCAAAGTGAAAAGTGGGCAATCTATGTTACTGGGATACTCCAACTTACATTGTGCCAGGTCCCCTTGTATGTTATTAATTTTTATACAAAATTGGTGTGTCCTGTGCACACAACACCCCAACCCTCCTAAAAAAAGACTTTTTGTTGATAACACCCATGTGATTCAAACCCAAGATCCCTCAGTCATGATAGTGCAATCTAACCATCAAACTATCATATTTGTCCCATGTCCCGCATCCTTTTTAACCATGTCATTGTGGGTTGAACTACAACTTCTCTTCAAGAAGGCTAGAAAGTAGAAACGAAAACACACTTTGATGTGTAGCTTTTAGAAAATAGTCATCAAATAAAATCAAGACTAGCTATATGTTTACTCAGGAAAAGGTTAAGGATCAAAATAAGAAACTGGTTGTGTTTTCTCCTGTTCGAATTAAGGCAACAAGTTGCGCCCTGAACCCACGACTAAGGGCCCAACCAGGTGTAATGAAATAAGCTGAAGAAACCAAGAATGCTAAAGCATTCACTATGTCCCACACGGACAAATGCAACAAGCACAAGAGAGAAAATCCACTAAGGGATATACAAAGGGCCTTATAAAAAGGCTACACACATGAAAAATAATATCACTATTATTGAAGAGGAGCTCTCAAGAGCAATACAACATACATGGGGGGTTCCCCCTATTTATAAGAAGAGGAGACCAAAGGGGCTCCCAATAGAGTCGTTGGGAGCCCCCAACGGTCACATATGTGACCGTTGGGGGCCCCAACGACTCCATTGTGGGGCCCCTTTTCGGTATCCAAAAAATACAAAAATAAAAAGAAAAAGAAAAATAAAAAATAGTGAAATACGAGAAACAAAATAAGTACCCCTATGGGGTACTTTGTGAAATGACCATAATACCCCTATCGGGTATTATGGTATTATTACATATGTTTTAACACCCCCCCTCAAACTTTACGGGGGAATGACTGAAAGTTTGCCAAGGAGGAACAAGAAGCGAGGAACAGGCAGGGCTTTGGTGAAGAAATCAGCAAGTTGATATTCTGAAGTGACATATGGCAGTGTTACTGTCCCACGAAGATATTCATCACGTACATAATGACAATCCATTTCAATATGTTTCGTCCTCTCATGGAAAGTGTGGTTGCTGGCAATGTAGATAGCACTTTTGTTGTCGCAACAAAGCTTCGAAGCCCCGGTAATTTCGACTCCCATATCTTGAAGAAGACTTCGAAGCCACACCAGCTCCATTGTAGTGGTTGCCATAGCCCTGTATTCTGCTTCAGTAGAAGACAATGAGACTTTCTGCTGTTTCTTGCACCTCCAAGCAATTAGCGAATCTCCTAGGAATACACAAAAGCCAGTAGTTGAGATTCGATCATTTGGGTTTCCTCCCCAGTCAGCATCAGTATAAGCTAGTAAATCTAAGGAAGAGATTGAGGATAGGAATAGCCCTTTAGTCAAAGTATTTTTAATATATCGAATGATCCGGAGCACAGCACTCATATGCACAGATGTAGGAGCATGCTGAAATTGGCTTGCAGAGTGCACAGCATGAGCAATATCGGGCCTGGTGATAGTCAGATAGGTGAGGGAGCCTATGAGTTGCCTGTAGGGCGTAGGATCGTCCAGCAGAACTCCATCCTCCAGTCGTAGTTTAGCATTGATAACCTCGGGAGTCTCCACCTTTTTATCATCTGAAATCCCAGATTTGGAGCATATGTCTGCAGCAAGCTTCATCTGTGACAGTATATACCCTCGAGGAGAGTATGCAACTTCTATGCCAAGAAAGTACCTGAGAAAACCCAGATCAGACATATCAAAATTATGTTTTAACATATTTTTAACTTTAAGAATACCGCTTTCATCATTGCCAGTGATGATCATATCATCAACATAAAGCAGAAGGATGATGATATTATTACCTGCATTTTTAACAAAAAGAGCAGTGTCAGTATAACATGAGCGAAATCCCAATTGTAACATGATAGCACTAAATCTATCATACCAAGCCTTAGGGGCTTGTTTAAGACCATATAAGGCTTTTAATAACCGAAGGGTTTGACCTTGGTTAACACTGATTCCCGGCGGAGGATCCATATATACTTCTTCATTCAACTGACCATTAAGAAAGGCATTTTTAACATCTAATTGGAATATAGGCCATTTCTTAGATGATGCTACCACAATTAAAGTTCTAACGCTTGTCATGCGAGCCACGAGAGCAAAAGTCTCCTCATAATTGATGCCATATTCTTGTGAGTATCCCTTAGCAACTAATCTAGCTTTATAGCGCTCTAGGGAACCATCACTTTTTGTTTTGACTTTGTAGACCCATCGACATCCTATAGCTTTCTTATTTGGAGGAAGGTGAACTATTTCCCAAGTTTTAGCTTTATTTAAAGCATCTAGTTCAACTTTCATTGCTTCAACCCAATGAGGTATACTTTTTGCTTGATTATAATGGGAGGGTTCATAGTAAGAATGCAAGGCTATTAGACAAGCTCTATATTTAGGTGAAAGAGTTTCATATGAGACAAACCTATTAGGTGGAATTGATTCTCTAGAAGAACGCCTAAGGGAGGTTTCTTCTAGGGGTTCATTAAGCCGCAAGAATTTTTCTAAAGCACTAATAGGTTGGGCTTCCTCACGCCGAGTGTATACTTGGAGATTGTCACCATTAGTTGGTGATACATCATCATCATGAGAATCATGAGTATTTTCTAAAATTTCCGGATGACTCAAAGAGTCATCATTTGAATCTTCTAAAAGATCATTGATAAACATATAATCAATTTCATTTGATTTTTTCAATATGTCAAATCCATTTTCATCTTCTAGAAAGGTTACATCTTTGGAGACAAATAACTTATTGTTTTTATGATCAAAGCATCTATAGCCTTTTTTATTTTCACCATATCCTAAAAATACACATTCTATTGCTTTAGGTGACAATTTATCTCTTTTATGTAAAAGAACAAAGCATTTACACCCAAAAATCCGAAGACGATTGTAGTCGGGTGTCATATTAAAAAGTTTTTCATAAGGGGAGATATTATTCAATTTTGAAGATGGCATCCTATTGATTAAATAGGTGGAGGTTAACACGGCTTCGGCCCAAAAATTTTTAGGAATATTTTTAGAAATGAGTAAGGATCTAGTGGTTTCCAAAATATGCCTATGTTTTCTTTCCGCTAGACCGTTTTGTTGAGGAGTTCTTGGGCAAGATTTTTGATGAAAAATGCCATGTTGTTTTAGATATGCTTGAAAATCATTTGATAAGTATTCTCCACCCGAATCGGATCTAAGAATGGATATTTGACTTTGAAATTGATTTTGAATTTTTGCATGGAATTCTTTAAAGAAGTTAAAAACTTCCGATTTAAAGTTAAGAAAATAAATCCATACATATCTAGTATAATCATCAATAAAAGTAACATAATATGAATAACCACCTTTAGATAGAACCGGAGATGGCCCCCAAACATCGGAATGCACCAATTCAAAAGGTCTTGTTGTCACAAAGGATCTAATAGGAAAAGGAGTAGACTTCATTTTGCCAAAAATGCAATCTTTGCAATTGATATCTTTTTCTTTACAAAACTTGTGTCCAAAAGGAAAAAGATACATTTTAGAGTAACTTGGATGTCCAAGCCTTTTATGCCAAGTTTCAATATTTTTGTCTTGGACATAAGTACAAAATGAGGTATTTGGAAGCATTAAATTATCCATAAAATAAAGGTCTCCCTTCCTATGGCCTTGCCCAATCCGCTTCCCGGACCGGAGATCCTGCACAAAGCACCCTTGGGATGAGAAAGATATTTCACATCCATGGTCGGCTATTTGAGAAACGGAAAAGAGGTTAAGATTTAGTTTTGGAACTATTCTAACTTTTGGAACAAGGAAATTTTGAACATTTTTAGAATCAAGAGTTCCAACACCATTTATTTTGAGAAAAGTTCCATCGGCCGTAGAGACACAAGACATTTTTGAATTGGTGTGCACATTGGTTAATGCATTTTCATGAGGGGTCATGTGAAAAGAAGCTCCGGAATCTAAAATCCAAGAGTACGTACCGGGAGGTGATGATGAGGCAATGGCGGCACCGGAGGTGGAAGAAGTGACCTTTAAGATTTGTTGAAGAGCCAAGGAGATTTGTCCAAGAGTGTCTTTGAGATCCCCGTTCTTGCCGTCATCTTCTTTGGTGGTGGATTCTTCAACGGAAGCCACCTTTGGCTTGAATGCCCCATTTAGCTTTGGGCAAACGGGTTTAATATGTCCCGGCTCATAACAATGGTGACATATAATCATTTTTCTTCCACCACTCCCTTGCTTACCAAAATGAGGTGGTTTGTATGTTTTAACATGATTGCCGGGTTTAGATACGGCAAGAACTTCCTCTATGCTTTTACCCATGCTATGCCTAGTCTCTTCTTGAGTAATCTCGGCAATAGCTTCTTCTAAGGGAGGAAACGTGGATCTATGGAGAAGTGAGGATCTCACTTGTTCAAATTCGGGACGAAGCCCAAATAAAAATTGAAACAATCTATCTTGTTCCATTTGTTTTTGTCTTAGAACCAGATCCTCCATAGATACCCATTTAGGCTCTAAAAGAGCCAATTCATCCCACAAAGGATTTAGAGCACTATAGTAATCTTGTATGCTCACGTCGCCTTGTTTTGTGGTTCTTACTTTTTCTTGCAAGAAATAAGCTCTTGCAAGATCCTTTTGGGTAAACATACCCTTCATAAAAAACCAAGCTTCATTTGCCCGGCGGAATTTTGCAATATTTGCACATACCTTAAGTTCGACATTATTCATAAACCATACAAGGATTTTTGCATGGTTGCTCTCCCAATCTTCCATTTGATGATTAAAATCTTCAATGGCCTTGAGACGAGCATCGCCTTCAAGTGCTTTCTCTTGATCTCCTTCCATCTTTGTGAGCTTAAGTTGGGGTTCCGGAACGGTTCCCATTACATAACCCCAAAGCTTCTTGCCTTTGAGATTATTCTCCATTGCGGATGCCCACATCATGTAATTTTTTCCATTGAGTTTGAATGATAGATCGATCTTGACTTCCATTGCTACACAAGGAAGATGTGAGAAAGAAAGGAAGTAGAGAGAGACAAGATTTTACCTTTAGAAGATCTTATGGCTTTGATACCATGTAATGAAATAAGCGGAAGAAACCAAGAATGCTAAAGCATTCACTATGTCCCACACGGACAAATGCAACAAGCACAAGAGAGAAAATCCACTGAGGGATATACAAAGGGCCTTATAAAAAGGCTACACACATGAAAAATAATATCACTATTATTGAAGAGGAGCTCTCAAGAGCAATACAACATACATGGGGGGTTCCCCCTATTTATAAGAAGAGGAGACCAAAGGGGCTCCCAATAGAGTCGTTGGGAGCCCCCAACGGTCACATATGTGACCGTTGGGGGCCCCAACGACTCCATTGTGGGGCCCCTTTTCGGTATCCAAAAAATACAAAAATAAAAATAAAAAGAAAAATAAAAAATAGTGAAATACGAGAAACAAAATAAGTACCCCTATGGGGTACTTTGTGAAATGACCATAATACCCCTATCGGGTATTATGGTATTATTACATATGTTTTAACACCAGGATCCTCCTTGCATGATGCTCTCGCATGTAAGCGCATGGAGTGAGCTGGTCCAGCCATACGGCTACCGCTGCAAGTTCCCTCATGTGCGGCTACTGCGAAGGGAGGGTTGTGCAGTGGATGCTGACCCAAGCCTATGTGGGAAGATTTGCTCACGCACCTCAGTAAAGAATCATATGTTTTTAAATCATATATATTAACAATTATGTATAGTTGAATACTTATATAGCTCAGGCACTGATGTCATGTGCTAAATTTAGTAGTTATACAGTATGGAGTTTGATTTTTCCATATTTTAACACTAGGAAATGCATAGTCCTTACTCGCCAGAGTTGCCATGTTGACCCGCTGACTCACGAGTCAAGGGTCTGGCAAACCGAATCCGAGTCACAAGTTTACCAACTATTGTTAGCTCAAGCATTCAGGCACTTCTCGATATTATACTTTATGAGTATCATGGAAGAAGCTTGCCAAAATTATTATCGTAAGAGGCTAAGGAAATATAGTGAAAACCACCTCTAGCTCACACACTGACTGGAACACACTTTGCACATAAAGGTTGTGTATTAATTAATTATTGAGCATATACTCCAACTCGTGCCCTCCTGTCTTCTCTTCCAAGCTAATCACATCATTAGAACAATAATCACTCCAGCTTTAATCACTAATCTTAATCAATATAGTGTCCCTCTAATCAACTCCTCACCTGAGCAGCTACACCCAATCCTTGATACTCCAAACACCTCCTCTGCTGCCTCCATCCCTCCCAAGACAAACATCAATAAATAATAAATAATGATTAGGCATGATCTTATCTCAAACTTGATCAGTACCCCAGTTTCTTTCACCTATATATCAGCACCCTTCACCTAATTTGAACCTTTGTCTCCCACACTTCAAAACTCACCACAGTTCCATTCAGCAATCTCCAACACTTGGACCAAGCGTTTAACACAAGCTTAAATATAGCACCATTGAATACCCACTAAAAATTGACCTATGAGATGATATATGCAGTTCTCTGCTAACAATCAATCACCCAAATGATAATCTCCAACACACAACCATCAGCTTAATATCACAAAACCCTCTATTGAAAACTATTACCCCAACAGTTTAATAACATTCCATAACCTGTAGAATATTTACCCAAATCTATCCTCCAATACCAATTCCAATGATGAGCCTTGTCTCAGCTGACCCCTACCCTCCACGCCCCATTCGTCCAAATTATACATGACACTCATATTCCCAACCTGTTAACAGGTGCTACTCCTTCAGATATCTTGTTCCAGATGCATTGAACTCGTTCAATTTTCAAGAAACACTTGACTCTCTTAATTAAAATCATTTTTATGTTAACTAACCATTCACTGTATTCTAGAGCTCTGCATCACTAAGATGTAAGGGACACAATAGCATGCGTGCGCATATGTGCATTTATGTACGCACACGTATGCAAGCAAACACAAACATGTTCACACACATGTTGGGACAAAGCAACTGATTATTTTCTAAAAGTGCTTTGAGAGAAGCACATTCTAGTAAATAGTGCTTTATGCCAATTTTGTTCCATAAGGATGATAATATAGAAGTTGTACTGTCAGCAACAAAAAATGCATTCTCAAGCATTAAGTTCTGATCTCTATTGATTAGTCGGAATAGTCCTGTCCCTGACCATCTCATCACAACCCTTTCTCCCCTTTTGAGTTTCCTTCCAGGATTGAACTTAGGCAGACGGCAATATAGTAACATACAGCAAAAATTGCTGATTGTAACCTTCCACACTTTGGCATGACCACAATTTACCAAGCCAATCGCATTTCAAACATTACCTCCACAAAATGAGCCTCTCGTTTGAACTTCAACTTGTTCCCCGTAATGAAGAGAAGCATGACATCCTGATCTACAGCAATTTGATTCATAACATTGTAAACATGTTTCCATCATAGGAGGAAACTCAGGTCCACCAGAAGCAAGATGTTTTCCATAGACTTGGAAGAAAAGAAAAGACCAGAACATAAATAATTAAAGAGACAGATTTTTCGAAATTATATATTGTCTTGGAATAGAAGAATATAATGAAAAAAGGGTCTCAAAACAAAATTCAGAATAGAGCATGAATAGGAGACAAGCAAACCAGAAGACTAAACACAAAATAGTTTCAATATTGCTCTTTTAAGTTCAAGGAAATGCATCCATCAAATCAGTGATGAACAGACCAATTAAATGAAGAAGGTATGAAACAATATAAAGTGAATAAGTCTCGTCTGGCATGCATACCTATTCAAGCAACAATTTCAGTTTTTGCAATTAGTAGCTTAAATCTTGCATCACTATATCAAGTGAAGAAGAAACACTAACAGCATAAATCTGATTTTCAATTAGAACTTCTGGAACTCAAAAAGAAAAATTCATATCCAAACCCATTGTTCTGGCTGCATTTAATCAATACAAAGCAATCAGCAAGAAAGTAGACAGAAAATGCACCTTTTGCTCAAGCTGTCTCACTTGATTGCGGTAGCGCCTTAGTTCCGAACTCTGAACTCAAAGAACAGTGATTATTTCAGAGTGAATGGAGGAAACTCCTGGATGGCAAAGAAATGCAACCATGATCTTTTTAAGACATAAAATTTTGGAAGATTGTGGGCCAGCGTTATCTTAAGCTCTTGAAAGTCCTTATTACACATAACAATCACATGATCTAAAACCTGGTTTTAGTTCAAATTATTCATGTAGATCACATTTGTAGCACCTGTTTGACCATCCCATCATTTGATTGGATGATTTAATGTGTGTGGGCGCACCTATGTATCAGCCACTATTGAATGCAAACATTAGTTAGTAGAAATAACTTTGTCGTTTTCTTTTTTTTTTGGCATATCAGACCCTGCAGATGTGATCCTCTAGAGTTTATTCAGTGGGAAACATGTATTAGCAAAGAATCAGTTAGACTTGACGGTTGCTGAGACTGACTAGGGCACTTTGAGTCCAACGTCTTGAGTCATGGGAATCTCCAGAATTGGCCATAAATTCAGAAGGTGATCATAAATTTGGGACTTGGCATAAAGGATGAAATTGATAGAGATATCAGAGAAATGGATTTATGGTTGTATGTTAAGTAGGTCCAAAAGATTCACTAGTTCAGCGTGTAGTCTTTCCAAATATACAAGATCATCAAATAGAATGAAACTTCACATATGTATTTCTTGCTCAAGAACCTACTGCAGTGTCTTTCACAGAGCCATCTTCATCAAGTACTTGCAGTGCAGCCTTAACCAATGCCCGGTTGACAATTATGCCCAATATCTGTAGGAAGGGTTCATGTAATAAAGACCAAATCAGCCAAATTTTTGTGGGAAAACAGCCAAAGGCATCACAAATGCCGTGACTTTCATGACAAAATCACCATATCTGAAAGCAACGCAAAGCGATAAGACCAATCTATGTTCTCCTTCACAACAATCTTCAGAGACACTTGCAAAGTGTCAGCAAATTGCAATAAGCCAACCACAGCCATGACTTCATTACCATCCATAGCAGAACCCCTTGATGCACGCTCAACAGCAGATTTAACCTGAAAATAACAGATTGCCATATCATTTATACATGTGAAAGAAAATATAACCGAAAACACACGCAGCATGAGAATGCATACAGACATGTGATAACCAGTAGACATTTCATTGGATAACAGATAAGGCTATAGAATACAAGAATTACTATTACTCATGATTTCTAATCATCAACTAAGTCGCAGCTAAGCAGACTTCAAACCTCCATATGCATCACCACATGAATGCTGACTAAACACAGGCGAAGAGTCAGTCAACAATGTGAGAACTTAGGTAAGTTACAAAATTTGATTCCTATCCTGTCATGCCAAACAAAGTGTGTAAAAAAAGAGAGAATAGAAACCACACCCATGCACTGGTCTTCCCTCTTCATTCATACCAGACAAAGCATGTGAAAGGAGGGAAAACAAAAACCATAGCCCCACAGGTGCCCTAATGGTCCTGATTCCTAAATACAGGGTGTCACCCACTAGAGCAGAAGACAAGTTTCTTCTATGATCTTTTTTAAACCAAAAATGAATTTTATTTCTTCGCTCCGTTTGCCTATTGCCATTTCCTTTGCTGCACAGTTCAGCCCACTGTTCAACTAAAAGGAATGCCCCACTCTATTGGCGTTGCCCGTCATCCTTGCATCAATTAAACAAACTACACATGATTCCATGTAGCTAATAAAAACTCGCAATCGATCCCCCACCATTACTTCTGCGACATGATGTTCTGTTATGTTTATATATGTAGCCACAAGAAAATCCGTTTTCCACAAATTAACAAAAATTATCTCTGTGACAACATGTTTCAAATATTAATATAATGATGTTCACAAACCAACATGCTGACGATAGTTTCCAAGAAGCCCCTTAGCTTGATTATCTCATATTCACAACAAGAAGAGACTGTAACATAACAGCAGTCCGTCAACTACATAAAAACAAAACCAACAAAAGAAATAACGATTAAGAAAATCAAACAATCAGCCTCCAACAAAGCCACCTTAGCAAGATCCAACGAAGCGAAATCCAAACCACCAACACCATACTTGAGCATCTCAACGAAAGCTGTGGTTTCCTTCTGAAGGGACAAACTGTCGTCATAGCAAAGATCCAATGAATTGAGCTGAGCCTGCAATTACGAACCTCTTGCAGTCAGCGCAACCACAAAAATGCACAAACAAAAAAAACACTGAATACTTGGCGAATTCGAAGAGAAAGGCGGACACACCAAGAGGGTATCCTTCCCGAGAGACGTCCCCGCGAAGGCAGCAACCGAATCACAGACCTTATCCCACTCCAGAACTCTCAAGCTATCCAGCAACACGGGAGACTCCAAGGGAGAGCCACGGATCCGAACGGCGTCCCTCCACCAGGCAACCCCTTCGGACTCAACCCCGAGCCGTTTCGGATAAGCACTGATACGAAGAATGGGAAGATGCTGCGTATTGAATAGTTGATGAAGGGACGCCGTCGATGAGAAGGTTGGGCGTAACTCGTTGAGCGGATTCACTGACGAAACCATCGTTTAGCGCCAAAATCGAGAGGCAACGTGGTATCTCATGAGTTTCAAACCCGCAGACAGAGGATAAGGGCACAGAAACGCTAAATTACGGTGTTGCCCTTCCCGGCGTTCAGATACAGCAAAAATGCATAACGATTGTTTACCCTCGTAAGTTTAATTTTAACGCATGGCAATACGGTAATTCTTCAAAAGGGAAAACCATGAGGTCAAACCTCTCCCAACCCAATGAACTAGCGCTAGATAATTCTTGAATAGTTGAACGACATGTGGACACGCGCGGGCGAGTGGATGAAGACAGAAAGGAGGGCGGTATGTTGAAAGTTGGAGCAAAGGCAACTCTAACACTGTGCCGATCTTTGAGCGCAAAGAAAAAGGCTACCATACGCCATACCGTGAATTTATTAGTCGGAGATTCCGTAATGAAGGAAGCATAATTATATAGAAACGATAACCCAATCAACGGCCAACAAATGCCAACGGAAAGACGAAAAAACATACAAAAGCCTATAGCAAGAAGGAAGAGAGACGACCGAACCGAACGATGAAACTAGGGTAAAATCAACCGATAGTAGGGCCAATCCTTGAGCGCAATAGCAAAGAAAAACACTAGAAGACATCGCACTACCAATTCATGGGTAAAGGATGCATCGTTATATAAAAATCAGCGTAATTACATAGATATAGCAATCCGATCAACAAACGATACATTAACGGTACAAGGATGCAGCATTTTCAGTCTAAAAATGATAAAGAAAGAAGATGATCGAAACTCTAGGCAAAAGCTACACTTCGTTAGACGCTGAAACTAAATCTGGATGTGCGATCAGGCGCGCTCTCCCCTGATGCGCCTGGCCAACTGGATATCCTTAGGCATGATCGTAACCCTCTTCGCGTGGATGGCGCACAAGTTTGTGTCTTCAAAGAGACCGACAAGATATGCCTCAGACGCCTCCTGGAGCGCCGCAACAGCTGTGCTCTGGAACCTCAGATCGGTCTTGAAATCCTGAGCGATCTCACGAACGAGACGCTGGAAAGGGAGCTTACGAATGAGGAGCTCGGTGCTCTTCTGGTACTTGCGGATTTCCCTCAGAGCAACGGTTCCGGGCCTGAACCTGTGGGGCTTCTTGACTCCTCCGGTCGCCGGAGCGGACTTCCGGGCAGCCTTAGTGGCGAGCTGCTTCCTCGGGGCCTTTCCTCCGGTGGATTTCCGTGCAGTTTGCTTGGTACGGGCCATAGTAAACGGTTGAAGAAACTGGCGGTGAGAAGAGGCGAGGTAGATAATACGAAGAGACGAAAGAGATCGGAAGCAGATGGTGGAAAAAGGAGAGGGGAAAGGGCGGTATTTGTAGGGCGAGGAAGGCGGGGTCGAGCATTTTTTAAATTTTTGGCGAGAGACTACTAGCCGTTCGATTAGTGTTTCTTATTGACGGCTAGGAATTGTTTCTGGACGAGCACACGGATCGTGCCTCTACGGTCTCCCTTTTGTGTTTCTTTTCGCTGTAGCCTGTCGGAGAGAGCGCTTTTTATTTCTTGTTCGTTTTGGGTTAGGTGCGGTTTGGTTTTCGGGTCTGGTCGTTGTGCTTCTCGTGGCTCGCCCAGGTCTTTTTGGTACGGCAAAACCTGCGCGCTTTATGGTTGGGCTGGGTCTAGGCGAAGTGGGGTTGGAGTCTATGCAAGAGCCAAACCGACTCGAACCGAGTTTGTCATGAGCTAGATGTGCCTGAGCCCTAGCACCATGGGCATGGTACAACCAATATACATCAGCTGAGAATCATTTAGGCTCAGTTTGGGCGAACAGTATCTGAAGAGCTGGGAGGGTGTTTAAGACAGTTACATGGCGTGGCAGGGTCTGAACGGATTTGAACTTTATTTAGAAGCGGGAAAGTGGAGGAAAGTAGTTGCGAGTTAGCCAACTCCAAATACTAGAAACTTCAAATTTCACCTCCAACAAAGATGACGTATTTACAACTGCTTGAATGATTTTAATGGTTCCTAAATTTAGGATGGTTTAATTTGTTTACTCCCATTTACCTCAGTAAATCTTATATTTACATATTTCACCCCTGTTAATGACACCAATACAAATACAATTAAGAAGCTTACAAGTAGGAGAGGGCAACAACATGGTTAGGACCGGCCCATTAGGCCGGTGGGCCTAATCGGGTTGGACGAGCCTATTATATTATAAACAATATATATTTTATGTTATATATACATAATATATATGTATATATTATATATAATTGGTCCAGCCTTTGTCGTCCTCGTTCTAGCCGGGATGCCCCATAGCCCGGTTTGGGTTGAGCTTCAGCCTAATTTATAGGCCCATAGTGGGCTGGACCCAGCTAGCCTACTGGTTGCTTGGCACATTGTCCACCTTTACTTTCTTGTTTTTTTCATTGTCCACCTTTGCTTACAACTAGACTCACCTACACCTCATCATGGTGAGGAATCAAGATTAACTTAAAGCTTGAGTCCTTGGAAGAGTTGGTTATACTTTCAAACAAGGTTGTTAAATGCGATGAGGCGAAGCGAGGCGTTGAGCATGTTATGAAGTGAGGCGTAAGCCTCGAGGCGTTGAAGCGTAAGCTTCATGATCAAAATAATAAAATATATAATATTAATAAAATAGCACTGGTAAATGGTTTTTTAATATAAATATACATATATGAGTTTGTTATATACATATATAAGTTTGTTTGATGGTTGATTTAGTAAATATAAGGTTTTTGAAGGACTTGAAAAGTAAATAGCTCCCAATTTTTTTAAATTATAACCTTGAATTTGTTTCCATCAAAAACGGCCTAAACAAAAAAAAAAACAGTGATGCATATAAATATTTTTTTCTTGGAAATATCAAATGCATACATGCAATAGAACTATCATGAAACTATAGTTTTTCAGCAATGCACTTTTAGGCACATCTCTTACTTATATACAGGTATATGTAAATTTAAGTTAGTTATACTAATGCAAGATTTTTAGTGGTTTACCACCACGCAATTAATCGGAAGCTATTAATGCTATTGAAACTTGCATCAAACATTTAGCTGAAATCATAGTGAGGGCAATCCAAACAGTGTTGTATTTGAAATTATTTTAGATAATTATGTATTCAAATCAATTCCAGAACGCTTCAGGTACTGAGGGTGCGCCTCAGTACCTTGAGCGTGCACCTCGCCTGTGAGGCGTACGCTTCAAGTACTGAGGCCTACGCCTCTCACAACACTGCTTTCAAACAATAGAGGGAGTCCACAATTCTATTAAAATCAATTTTCCTTCAAGTTTAGTTTTTGTGTTGGCCCAACACCCCCAAACGCTTTGTGTCGTCCAAAGATCCACGCCAAGTTCAAGGAGCAGCGCATAGTAAAAAGATACAACAGAATACTCACAAAAAGAATAGTAGACCCAACAACAATAAGGTCGGTTGTCGAGATCAGGTATTGGGAGAATTCATGTCATACCTGCCACAAATAGTACCAACATATGGCATCAGTTTCTAGCCGAGGTAATATGCATTAGCTGCATATTAATGTATTTTTCTTGTTCATAAAAGCTTCCTAACTGGTGTGATTTTTCATACGGTTATTTTAAAACAAGAACTACATACAAAATAATAAATTTAAAATTAACTATTTCATTCGTGTAGAATGGTAAGAAGGATAGTCTTCTCAGAAAATGAAAAATAAGGTATATTATTCTAATTAAAAATTTTATTTTATTAATATTTTAAAAAAATAAAAGAATTACACTATCTTTATAATTACAATGCAATAAAAGTAAATATAATTAAAATAAAAGTAAATCCTAAGCTAAGCTCGAGATTTTTTCTCTTCGGACTCAAGTAAAGAAGTACTGATAGATATCCCTCTCCCCAAAAAAAGTAACCTTTAAGAGAAAAATACCTGAAAAACAAAATACACAATTATACCTTTGCTTACAAGACCATTATCAAAATAACAAAAAACCCGCGGGACTAACATTTAAAAACTCGAACAAATTAATTCTAACTAAATTTGAGAACAACGGAAACAAAATTAATAACTAATCAAATAATTAGTAGTAACTCTATCTAATTTAACACTACTAAAAAAAAAAAAAGAAGATTATACTAGCGGTCACCACTAAAAAATTATTAAATAAAAACACCTATATTTTTTTGACGAAAATCAATGCATATACACATGTACCATACCTAGTTAACATTGATATATTGAATAACACGAAACAACAGCCCAAAAAAATAAAATAAAACTAAACTATTCTACCCGATTTGTAAATAAAGAAAGCCTGAATTCGGTAGGACCTGTCAACTTTGGACTGAGGATGGGCAAGGTAAAAAAAAATCAAAATCTCCTCAAATTTGGTATAGATCTCGCCAATATCTTTTAGTCACATGTTTGTCTTGTTCATGGACAAAACTCTGCAAAAATTCACCTGAAATGATGCACTAAGACGTGAAATTCACTTTACCGATTTCTAATTCTAACAATAATGTAATTAAAAATTAATTAAAATAATGCAAATTAATCTAATTAAATACTAATCAGAATGAAGACTATTCTAAAATCAATTCTAAACTAAAAAATAACCACTAACACGATGATGCAATGCTAGAAATTAATTAAAAATACAAGGAAAAACTAAACTGTGCGCTAAATGATCTACTGCTAACTCAAACAAACACTCGGCTAAAATTGACTAATTTATTCCTAAAAATCTCAATGAAAATAGAATTTGACGCAAACAGCAAGATGAAAATAATTTTAATCTAACTCGTATCAAACTAAAATTAATAAACGACCGAAATTAACTAAGACACGCTATACCGTTTGGCGCTATTCAAGTAAATCTAATCTAAATAACATTTCTAAAATACAAGAAAATAATTTAAATAATAATTTGATTTAACAAATTAATAATAAATTATAGGTCTAATCGAATTAAATCTATTATATGCCTAACTACAAATAGTGGGTAAGAAAACTTACCTCAAGGGTTGTCCGACGAATTTTAGGAAAAAGAGAGTGGCTCATCTTACTTTAAAACATATACCTATGTTCTGACCCTTGTTGTGCGTTGATATCCTCTTGTTGCAAACCTCTCGGAGCCGAATCTACAAAGAAGAAGATCAATGGAGAAGAAAAGATGGTCGGTGGTTGCTAGATGGGATTCTCGACCATCGGTTGATGAAGGTAATTGATGTTTTCCTGCCAAATTGGATTTGAAGCTTCGAAAGAGTAAATCTATAGCGATTAAACACAGAATACAAGAAGAAGAATAAAGAGAATGCAAAAAATATGAAGATTTACAAAAGAATCACAGAGAAAAATGAAAAGGAAAAAGAAAACAACAAGAGAAATACGTGAAGAAGAAGAAAAGTAAGAAGAAAACATGAAAAAGAAAATCAAAGAAGAAAGGTATGACTTCCAAGGCTAATAGACAAGTTTAGGGTTGTTGTAGCTTTCTTTTTATATGAAAAAATTATTGGATTTTTTAAAACAGCTCTTAGTTCAAGATATTTTCAAGAATTGCCTTCAAATTATTAAAATTTGTAATTTACCTTTAGGGCACCGTCTCTGAGGGTGATTCAGACTTTCTCACCTTGGATGGGTTTGAGTATGGATCTGATCCAAGGTCCATAGCAAAGACTTTGGGCCTGATCTGGATCCAAATCTCCTAAAAAACTGACTCTATTACCTTGAAATAGATTTATCTCTCTCGTTTTTACTCGGTTTTGAGCAAAAGCAAAATTTGAACTGAAGCCTTTTTGCACCTAAAATATCACAAACATATATACTTATGCCATAAAACCACATATAAATGCATGAATGTTTAACAAAATGATATGTAGTTCATGTATTATCAAATGCCCCCATTGTTGCTTGTTTACCAGTCCCTATACAAACCAATCCTAAGCAACCTCTAACTAGATACGCTAAGAATATGGAAATAGCAATGCATAAATTCAAAAGCAATGCAATTACAAGTCCTAATTAGCCTAACTCACATTCGTAAAAAACACGATTGCATTTAGCATATGCAACAAGTGCTTTAAATCCCTAGGTTACCCTAGTGGGCGAGTTTGGTCTTGCGAGGGTTACAGTGATGCTACCCACAAACATCTCTATCAAAAATATGTACAGTCTTTAACAAAAAGCATTAGGCATTCGAGAAAATGAGTTTGAACATTTATTTCATGCAAATGCATTCTCATAACATGTTTAGAGTCTAACACACCTCCGCAGTGATAAAGATTTTTCTTCTACCCTTTCTAGAATTTATAATTATCTATGATTTTTCTTTAGAAAAACAAGCACATTCATATTATTGCCCATCTATCCTCGCATGTGTTTTCTAAGCAGTTTTTAAAATTCGTTCTAAGCAATTAATTTTGATTAAGCTCATTTTTTTTAATTCAAACACTATGTCAATTTTCAAACTTTCGCAACCCATGTACCGAGCTTTGGATCAGTGACTCCCAAGCCAGATGATCTTAGGGCACCAGATACAAAGTATCTCTCATACTTAATCACTAAGCTCTAGATTTTTATAGTTATACATAATTTTCTTCCTGTCATGTGCAGTGCCTACACTTCTTAGGCTTTCCAACAGGTCCATGCAACGAGTGTTCGGTCGATGACTCTCAAACCAGAAAACTTTAGAACACAAAGTGTAGAACACCCCTCGGGGTTACTTGCTCGAACCCACCAGAACACAAGTGTTGACTAGACCAAGAAATTTGACCCTCCAAGTTGCCCTATTCGCATGACCGTGAGCAATTTGCAATGTACCTCAACTCAACTACTAAGGCACAACTATGAATTTCAAGACAAACTACACATGCACTTTTTGTTTTATCACTTTATATTTTCATTGCTTAGTTTTTCACAAAATAATTGTTCATATTCATGCATGCAATTCAAAACAAACTCTAACAATCATATCCTATATTTTCTTTGAAATCTACATAAATAACCACTCTTTCTATATTGGATTCAAAAAAAAAAAATCTCACATGGGGCTTACAAATCCTCTAAATTGTCAGATCATGTAAAAATATTCATGTAATGTTAAAACTTATTTCTCAAATGCCTAACCTTATGAATTTTTATCAAAAATAGAAACATGGACAGAAAAAATTGGGGTGTGCATCTCATTGTCTTTAATGGCATACTACAATACAAGAACACAAATGTTCATGCACACCTAAGAAACATGATGAGAGAAATGAAAGATACAACCTGATTCTCACAAAACCCAATGGGTTGAATGTTGCCTTGTTCGTGCACCACCGCAATGCACAGGTAGATACACGATTTCATGTTGGTTTGGCATATGAATTGTTCCCTTTAAAGTTCCATGTTATCCTGTAACATATAACTCATAAACATTAAAGCGCAAAAGATTAAAGCAACTATTCAAGACAATTTATTCAAAAACTAACTAATAATGAAAAGAAAGTAAAGCAATCAAATTTATTTTTAATCTATGATTATGATACAAAATTTCTGCTTAGGTCCTACTTCTTAGTAAGATCTAAGATCTCACACTCTTCTGCCTGTGAGCCATCTGAAATGTAAGGCTTGAGTCTTTGCCCATTTACCTTGAAAGTACCTTGTGTGCGAGGATTGTATAGGGCCACTGTTATCATTGCAAAATTTTTACTTTTGCAAGTCAAACTAACCTTTGGAAAAGATTTTGAAAATAACTCACCTCCGTTTTAAAATGAGGGATAATTTCGAAGAATGAGACTCGCCTGTCGGTACGAGGTTCAACCGTTCCTGGCGCCTTTATCAGGGGTAATTAAACCAATGATCAATTGTATGCTTAACTTTGCTCAACTTGTCTAAATCATGTTCTATTTCCTAAATGCACAAAGAATCAAACATGTGCTATGAATTTATGAAAATGCATATTTGAAAGCATGATGTTTGATTTTAATATTGGAAAATATTTGGAAAAGATGTTGGAAAATCGTGAATCATGGTGAAAGTATTTCCGAGGAAAATGAAAATTGATTCTGAGGAATTTCAAATAAATTTAAAAGAACTTGATTTCTTTAAGTTAGAACTTGGAAATTGAAGTTATAACCTGGAAAATCGAATTTTGAACTTAAAAAAATACTTGAAATATCATTTGAAAACTTAGAGTTTTGAGAAAATCAATTTCTGAATAAGACTTAGAAAATTTTGAGAAATTTGATTTCTCTGAATTGGAATTGGAATTTGCAAATGAATGAATATGGATTTGAAAGACTTGATTTTTGAGGAATTCAGAAAATCCTTTTGTATTTTTGAGGAATGCAGTCATTTTGAAGTTAGCCTAAGAGTGTAGACTGAATGTGGCTAATACGAAGATTACAAGTCTGGGTCTCATTCGTATTCTGACTATGGCCATAAATATAAATTCCACCAAGATTGTCAACTCTATAAGAGCTTGTGCACGTGTCATTCGTGTAGACCATAGTTGATTTGAAATATGTGCATGAATGACAAGCATAACAATTATATATCAAAGTTCAAAACTTTATGCAATGCACCCTATTCTATGTAGGAATTGAAATTCTTATTCCAAAATTAATTATAATTACATCACAAATTGAATTTAAATGACTGAAAATTAAAAGAAAGTAAAGTCTTCAATACCCTTGCAAAACTAGAAAACTTGTTAGTGAAGATATCTTGGCTTTTCTAGGTTTATTCAGCAATATTTGGAAATTGCTGGATTTGGCTAGATATAAGTCATTTTTCATATGATTCCCTTTTATAAACTTAAAAAAATAAAAAATAAAATAAAATAAATATGAAAATAGAATTTGAAATTTCAAAATTGGGGTCAAAATGACCAAAATACCCATGATAGCAAGACTATGGCCTTGAAACTAGGGTTTTTAGAAAGATATTTTGTAAAACACAACTTTTGAAATACAAATAATGATAAATTAACTCAAATATGACATGACATGATTAAAAAAATAAATTTTAGGGTTTTGAATTTCAAAATTGAGGTCAAATGACCAAATTACCCCTGATAGCAAGACTATGGCCTTGAAATAAGGGTTTTGTGAAATAAATTTTGGTAAATACTTTGGGTTTAGGGTTTAAATGAATTCAAATAAGCACAAAATTGAGCATGAAACATACTAATATGATTCTAAACATGAATAAACCTTATAATTATGAACTTTCACACGAAAACCAAGAAATACCACCAATATCACGATTTTGACAGTGTTTTTGGATCTTTGAGGGACCATGTTTTGCAATTTGATCTATTCCAGCATCAAATGAATTCCAAATTTACTAAAAACCCACACCTACACTTATTATCACTCTAAAATCAGGTTGGAATCAGAAAAACATATTTTTGATATTATTTTAATTCAAACATTGCATAAAAACCCTAAAATAAGCTATTTTTACCTATGTTAACAGCCCAGTTCCAATGTTAGACCCGAATTAGGAAACAAATCACCATAAAAATTTCTGAAATTTCACAAAGGTAAACTAGACATAAAAACAGAAACTTCCCTTTTTACAGATCGAAAAAAACATCTCTGGTTAGGGAGAAACATTTCCGGCAATCTGAACTAAAGTATAATGAATCTAACAGGGGCTAAAACATATACTTTGGGTTAAAAATACAGAAATAAATAGCAAACTTAATCACAATCTTTTAAAATTTCATCATTGAACAGTAGATTTAAAAATAATGAAACTCTTTTTTTACAGAACATGAATCAGATCTACGGTCTGAGATCTATGATCAACACAAGTCAGATTAGGGTTTTGGTAAACCCTAACGAGTTTTAAATTTTAAATCTGATTCTCTGAAAGAGGAAAAATACTAAACCGATGTTAAAAGTTATCAACATTTCACAGTAAATAGTTCACATCAATAGGAATCAACTGCATTTTACGGATCTCGAATCGGATATCAGATAAGAGAAATATCACAACTGCAAGTTACCTATGAATTTAAATATCGATTCTAAATGACTGAAAATCACAGTTTAATCTTTTATTTTTTTGACAGAGTTCCCAAATCCCAAAACATTCGAAATTTTTACAGTAGTTCACTGACATATCCATGTATGACATATTAAAAATTCAAAAATTTACAGTGAGTATTTCAATACGAAATAACATGTTTTTTGCTGATCCAAGCTTAAAACACACAGAAATCTAATGAAACCTAATAAATCATGCTTTAACTAATGGAAATAACAATAAAAATTACTAAACAGTAAAACAAAATTAATTTCTATGCTAAAACACATGTAATAAACATAAAAAAGTAAAAATAAATAAATAAACACAGGGAATCATTGGCTGGAATTCGATTTTACCTTTAAAACCATGGATTTAACCCATTAAAAGGGTAAATCTCATGTTTTATTGGTTAATAACATGAAAATCGATGCAATACTCAATTCTAACGGATTAGAATCCCTGTAAACACAATGAAACAAAGTTAGATCACTTTCTTGAACCGTTCTTGAGGTTCTTGAACTTGAATCCATGGTTTAATCCATGCAAGGGTAGGCGTCAATGGCTAAATTGATGTTTAAATCAATAAAGGCATTAAATAAACTAAAGAAATTAAAAGAAATAATTACCTTGGAGTTGCAGCAATGGAGGAAGGGCTGGAGAGGAGAGAAAAGCTCCAAGAATCAAATAGGAGAGAGATGGGAAAATCGACCCCCCTTATGCCTCTATTTGTAATAAAAAAATAGGTTTTAAAATTAACACTTTTGAAAATTTTGGACTCTCTAAGGGGGGGGGGGATTTTTGGGTGGAGTTACCTAACTACCCCTATCCTAGATTATCATAATTAAGTCCTAATTAGCCCCTAGCTAAACCTACAAAATCCCCAAATGTGGCGCCACTTGGCGTTTTCCCACATTGGGTTTTTAAAGTTTTAACTAAAACTTTTAAAAACAACAATTTAAAACTAAATTTTCAAAATGGATTTTGACTCTTTTAAACTTCTAAAACTAACCAAGATACTGACTAACCTTAGTCTAACCCTGACTTTCTAAAATGTGGCGCCACCTCGAGTGGGCCCTACTTGAGTTTTTTAAAACAATTTTAAAACTTGAAATTGAGAGAATTTTCAAAAGTAAGCTTGAAATTAAAAGTTTTGAAATAGCATAGAGTTCCAACTGGGTTAGAACTTCCCTGGATGTGGCGCCAACTGAGTGGGCTCATATCAGGTTTTGAGAAATTTGAAATAAACACTGAAAATAACTTTGAAAAGAGGTTAAAATCAATAGTTGAAATTCAAAATCTTTGAAAATAGAGTCTCAGGCGAACTGGAACTCCGGGTTAGAGTTCTAGTTTTTTATGACTATGAGATTTTGGGTTTTAAAAGCCAAATGAAGGAGTTTTTCAGAAGATTTTATCAAAAATGATGAAATAAGTCAGAAAATACGGTCAGGGTTAGACTCCTAACTCAATCAGAACTCTGAAATAGAGTCCTCAATTAACTGGACTCTACAAAATGACCTAAATTTTGAAAAATAAATGAAAATGGAAGTAAAAGCAGACTTTAAAACAGACTCCTGACTGGATTAGGACTCTTGGACAGAGTCCTGATCGGACTGAAACTCTATAAATTTTTTGGTATTTTCTGAAAAACAGAAAAAAAGACTTGTAAAAATAGTGAAAATAATGACAAATATTGAAAAAAAAACAGAGTTCTTATTCAACCGAGACTCTGGAGACAGAGTCTTAATTCTACTAGGACTCAAATTTTTGGATTTTCTAAGAAAACAAATAAGAGAATTTTGAAAAACAGGATGAAATTGAAGTTTTGGTTTAGAGTCCTCTGATTAGGACTCTGAGAAAGAGTCCTGATTCGATCGGAACTCTAAGAAATTTTGGTTTTTTGATAAACAAATGATGAAATTTAAGCAAAGCTTTTGAAAACCAGTGAAAATGAAGTGAGAAAATGAACTTTGAATAGAGTCCTAATTTGATCAGAACTCTAGGGCAGAGTCCTGATTTGATCAAGACTCTAGGCTAAAACCTCAAAATTTTGAAATTATTTGATAAAAGTATAATAGTTTTGATAGATGGAAAGATTTTTGAAAGATTCTCTTAAAATTGAAATCAGGATCAGAGTCTTGGTCCAACTAGGACTCTCTGAACAGAGTCCTGTTTTGACTAAAACTCTGAGTTTCTGACTCATTTTGAAAGATTTGATTGAAAATGAATAAAATAACTGTAAAAGATTAGAGTCCTAATCCGATTCAAACTCTGAAGAAGAGTTCTGATCCGACTGGACTCTTGAAGAAGAGTCTTGATCCAACTAAGACTCTGAAATTTTGGCCAAAACAGAAGATTTTGAAAGGTTTTCTCCGAAAACAGGTAAAAAGGTAGTGAAAAGTAGAGTTCTGATCCGACTGGACTCTGGAAAAAGAGTCCTGATCCAACTAGGATTCTGAAATTTTTGGAGATTTTTGACAAGTAAAGGAATCCAGAAGCGACACCACCTAAATGGCCTCATTTGAGAATTGAAATCAATTGAAATTGAGTTTGAAATGAATCTAGATTACTTTCTGAGAAAATACTTCAAAATATAAGGTCATAGGGGGTTGGCAAATGACAGAATGTTGATTAAAAACCCAGGTTTTAACATTGATTTTGAAAGAAAAGTTTTAAAACCCGAATCTGGATTAAATATTTTAAAAACAGAAGTTCTGGATCTCGATGATAAGATACAATGACATGCAATGCAATGAAATGACATGCTGAATGCATGCAATGATATGCAATGACACATGAAATGTAAGCACTGGATAAGAGTGAAAATTTGGGGTGTTTATAATCACTATAACATGCAAAGAGACCTCATGCATCATGTATGGACCATCTTATCTTGATTTGAGCTTCCCTAGAAAGAGTTGAAGACAAGAATTGAAGAGCCACACTTTCTGCCGAGGCTCGAATACTTTCCTAACAATGTGTTTATCATAAAATGCCTTGGTTCAAGCTTTATAGTTCTTCGCACTCTTGTATGCATCATTTATAAGTTCTTTGAGCCCACTCAACGACAATCGCCACTCCTTGCCAGCTTGGATCATATCAAAATCAAACTTTTTGATTGCTGACTAAGCCCTATGTTCCAACTCAACAGAGAGGTGACATGCTTTTTTGAAGATTAAACGATAAGGTGACATGCCAATAGGGGCTTTAAAGGCAGTTTGATAAGCCCATAATGTATCATCAAGGCGTTGAGATTAATCCTTCAAGTTCGGTTAAATTGTCTTCTCAAGAATCCGCTTAATCTCCTTGTTTGAAACCTCTACCTGTCCACTGGTCAGATGATGATAAGGGGTGGCAAACTTATGGTGTACAGAGTATCTTCTTAAAAGAGAAGCAACCTGCACATTCTTGAAGTGTTTGCCACCATCACTAATCATCGCCTGGGGTACACCAAACTGACTAAAGATATTGTGTTTAATGAACTCAAGCACTACTTTATGATCATTGGTCTTGGTTGTCACAGCCTTAGCCCACTTGAAAACATAATCAACCACCACAAGAATATATACATTTCTAAATGATAGTGAGTACGGGACCATAAAATCAATGCCCCAAACATCAAAAAACTTCATTACAAGTATGAAGAGCAAGGACATCATGTCCCTCTTAGACATGCTCCCTGACTGCTGAAAATGAATACAACATTTACCGAACTCATGAGCATCCTTGTAGAGGGCGGGCCAATAAAATCCAGATTGTAAAACCTTGATTGCAATCTTCCTACTACCGAAATGCCCTCCACAAGCTAGAGAATGACAAAAAGTAAGAATAGACTCATACTCTTCGTCTGGGATTAATCTTCTTATCACTTGGTCTGCACAATACTTGAACAACTCTAGTTTTTCCCATAAACTGTGTTTGACCTGCACTAAGAATCAATCTCTCTCATTCTTGCCCCAATGTGCACGGTCACCAAATAGTTAACAATATTTGCAAACCAAGGCACTACAATAATCCTAGTGCCATAATCTACTCGTCTAGGAAAGAATCATTGATTGGTTTCTGATTCATTGTGTAATCTACAATTAGCCTGGAAAGATGGTCAGCTACTATATTTTTGCTACCCTTTTTGTGTCTAATATCAAGATCAAACTCTTGTAGTAGCAACACTTGCCTAATGAGCCCAGGTTTGATGTCTTTCTTCCTCAACAAATATTTCAATGTTGCATGATCAGAATAGAATAGACAACCACCTTGGAACCAAGTAAATAGGACCTAAACTTCCAATGCAAACAGTACAACGAACTATTTATTCTATGTCGTAATATGATTTATTCGAGCCTCAAAAAGAGTCATGCTCCTGTAGTAAATCACATAGGACTTTCTATCAATCCTTTGTCCCAAAATGGCTCCTATGCCATAAGTAGATGCATCACACATAATCTCAAATGGAATCATTCAATCGAGAGACCACAAAATCGATGCAGTAGTCAAGGCATCTTTGAATGTTTCAAATGCCTTTCTGAACTTCTCATCAAAATCAAAAGGTTGCTCTTTAGTCAATAAACACACAATGGTCTGAAGATTTTGCTAAAATCTTTAATAAACTGTCGATAAAACCTTGCATGCCTTAAGAAAGAACACACTTGTGTCACAATAGTAGGTGGGGTCAGTCGTGAGATCAATTTTACCTTGGCTCAGTCCACCTCAATCCCTCTCTTTGACAGAATATGTCTAAGCACAATCTCCTCCTGGACCATAAAGTAATTTTTTTCCAACTGAGAATAAGATTTGTCTCAATACAATTTTTGAGCACTCTGGTCAAATTATGAAGACAATCATCGAAAAAAGCACCATATACTAAAAAATTATCTATAAAAATGTTCATAACATCATCCACCATATCAAAAAATATTGCTATCTGGCACCGTTGAAATATAGTTGGGGCATTGCAGAGCTCAAACGACATACGCCTAAAAGCAAAGGTGTCATAGGGACATGTGAATGTCATCTTCCTCTGGTCATCAAGGTGCACTACTACTTGATTGCATCCTGAATAGCCATTTAAGAAACAAAAGTAGTATAGTCCAGGGAATCATTCAAGGATCTGGTCAATAAATTGTTACAGAAAGTGGTCTTTCTGCGTTGCTATATTCAGCTTCCTATAGTCTATGCAGACTCACCACTCTGACATGGTTCTCATAGGAATATTCTTCCCCATCTTGTTTCCAACTATTGTGAGTGAAGACTTCTTAGGTACCACCTGAATTGGACTCATCCACTGACTATTCGAGATAGGGTAAATTATCCATGTATCTAGCCACTTGACCACTTTTTTCTTGACAACTTTCTTCACGTTGAGATTCAGTCTCCTATGCATGTATCACACAAGCTTAAATCCTTCTTCACAATAGATTTTGTGCATGCAAAAGGAAGGATTTATCACTTTGAGATTTGTCACTGCCTAACCTATCATTACCTTGTGTTCTTGCAAAACCTTAATCAATATGTCTCTTAATCCTCTATGAGGTTGGCAGAGATGATCACAGGCAACATATGATTGTCTCTGAGATATGCATATTTGAGTGAAGCCGGTAAGACCTTCAACTCAAGCTCTAAAGTACATTCTATTAAAGACTTGGCCAATGTCTCAGCTATAGCAGGAAGAGGCTTGAATCCTCCTCCCCAAGAAAAGGTACTAAAAACTATCGATGACATATTTAATAACTCCCTATTTAGACTATCTCCTACTATACAATAAGTTACTAGTGGATCTCTAATCAACAACAAGTCAGAGTCTTCTTCCATCAAATCATAAATAATATCCACATTGAAGCAAACCTCATCTCCAATGGGTCCTATGGAAGCATTATTACTTTTTTGTTGCCAAATGAAACATCCATCGCTCTGGTACGATAATTGATACATGCATTAGCCGTTGCCAAGAATGGTCAGCCCAAAATGTTGAGAGTCTGGCGTTGGTCGTCTATGCCTACATATCCAAGATAATGAAGTTGACTAGAAAATAGAACTCATCTACCTTAACTAGCACGTCCTCAAGAATTCATCTCAAAACCTTGATAGAATGATCTGTCAGTTGTAGAGTCATAGGAGTCGACTTTATCTCTACTAATCTAAATGAATAATAGAAATACCCTAACAAGATATTCATACTTGCCCCAAGATCTAACATCGCTCGCTCAATCTAGATATTTCCTATGACACATGAGATAATAGCACCAGGGTCCTTGAGTTTTGGTGGGGTTTGGTGCTGAAGCACCGAGCTCACCTACTCTATCAGAAGGACCTTGGTAGGAATCTTGCCTCTTGATTTGCGCTTCTATATATATAGTTCTTTCACAAACTTAGTGTAGGCAGGCACTTGTTGAATGACATCAAGCAGAGGAAGGTTGATTTTTACTTGCTGAAAAATTTTGAGTATCTCTTGCATCTTAACCCCTTGCTTGTTAATTTCTCATGGGGACTCTAGAGTTGTAGGATAATGTGGTTTCGGGACATACATTGGGAAATCCTCTTTCTTCTGAGAAGACTCACCTCTATCTTTGCCTTTATCAGGGGTAGATGACTAAGCAAAAGTAGAAGGCTTGGTCTCGCCTGGCTCATTTGTCGTCTGTCTCAGAACTAATTGGTATTCTCGTCTACTCCTAAAGGACTAGAAGATATGGGATCATTGCCCTTGGGGTTTACTACAGGTTGGCTTGGTAAACTACTCTCATTCCTTCTAGTCAATGCCTCTACCTTTGCTAATTATTTCATCTGTGTCTCTAATTTGGCTATGGACTGTGTGGGGGAGTTTAGCACTTGGTTGCACTTTTCAAAGACAGTTTGGTTAGAAGTTTTCATCTCTTGAAATGTCTGAAGAAGTCTCTCATCAAAGGACAATTGATGGGTTGTCTTCTGCGGAGCTACTGTGGAAAATATAGGAGAGGGTTGGGCATAGCTTAGCCTCTGATAGGTTTGAGTGAAAGTATTAGACCTAACCTACTGTGTTGGAGGGACAAAGACTGAAGCTTGTGAATTCTTTCATGAGAAACTAGGATGGTTTTGTCAACCCAGATTATAAGTAGAAGCAAATGGGTTGTTCGTGGGTTTGACGAATTCTTGAGCAGCCTGAACTTGTTCTTGGACAAATTCCGGGTACTAAGATGCCGAAGGACACTTAGTAACAACATGTATGAGGCTAGCGCACAGATCGCACACCACATGAGTAGGTGGTGGGCTATCAAGAAGTTGATTCAGTTTCTAAGTGAGTAAGTCCATTTTGCTCTACAACTCAACTGTTGTACCCATCTTAACAACACCACCTTTTTCACAATCTCTGGTGTGGCCGTCTTGACCCGTAAGCTGGAGGCATGATGTAACAAATTCTCGCTTAAGGTGTCAAACAGACGCCATGCCTCATCCTCACTTTTTAACATGAAAGTACCCCCCACATGAAAAGTTGATCATCTGGCGATTTCGTTTAGATAGGCCGTCATAAAAAGCATTGAACCAGTTGCCATTTCGGCACCTAGTGGTAGGGACACTTCCTAAGGAGTTCTTTTTTTCTCTCACAGTTCTCATAAAATTGTTCACCATCGATCTCTGTGAAGCTTGTGAATGCTCGTCTAAACTGATTAGTATGACCTATCAAGAAATACTTTTTGAGAAACTCCTGCATTTGATCCCAAAATCCTATTTCTATGATATATAAGGACTTAAGATAATACTTGGCCTTAGCTTTCAATGAGAACGAGAATAGGGTCAATTTTAAGGCATCATCCTTGAATTTTTTATTTTCAAAGTGAAGCATACCTCGAGAAACTCGTCTAAATGCTTGTAGGGATCCTCTTGACCAAGGCCATAAAAGTAAGGTAATATCTGAATAACATTGGGTTTAATCTCGTAATATGGCGCCCCTACACCATGTCTCTTGATGCATGGTGCCTAGGTGTACTCTACGGGGAGAAAGTACTCCCTCAAAAGACATGTAGGTCTAGTGGACTATATTTGATCATCCATTTCGCTTTGACCTTTAGAAGAACGATGCAGTTTCTTAGGATATTCGACAAAAGGATACAACGAGAAGCCCAAAGTTCTATATCCTTGCATACACTGACGTTTGTGTCAGGTACAAGTGCACTAACTATTCTAAACAATTAATCATAAATATGACAATGCGAAAGATCATGTACCTATATTTACTAACTAAGTTGAAGCCTATGTTTACTAACTAAACAAAAACATCAATAAAGTGAGTAATGAATTAGACCTTATTTACGTCGTTCCTCGACAATAATGCCAAAATTTTATTGTGATTTTGCAAACGGTTATTTTAAAACAAGAACTTCACACCAAATAATAAATTTAAAATCAGTCCTTGCACTCATGTAGAATGGCAAGTCAGATTGTCTCCTCACGGAAAGGGAAATAAGGCATAATATTTCACTTAAAAATCTCACTTTATTAATACTTTAAAAGAAAACAAAAGAATTACACTATCTTTGCAATTACAATGCAATAAAAGTAAACATGATTAAAATAAAAGCAAATCATAAACTAAGCTCGTGACTTTCTCTCTTCGGGCTCAAGTAAAGAGGTATTGATAGATATCCTCATCTCCAAAGAAGCAACCTATAAGAGAAAATACTTGCAAAACAAAATACACAACTATACCTATACTAACATGACCATTATCAATATAACAAAAAGTCCATGGGACTAACAGTTAAAAACCCAAACAAATTAATTCTAACTAAATTTGAGAACTGAAAGTAAATTATATTAATCAAATAATCAATAATAAATCTATCTAATTTAACACTACTCAAAAAAACAAAAACAAGAAGATTATACTAACGATCACAACTAAAAAGAAAACTAAATAAACACACTATTTTTTTTTTACGAAAATCAATGCACACACACACGGATTGGACCTAACTAACACTAATACATCGAATAACACAAAGCAATACCCCCAACAAATGAAATTATTCTACTCAAATTGCAAATAAAGAAAACCCAAATTCGGCAAGACCTGTCAACTTTGGACAGATGAAGGGCAGGGTCAAAATAGATTGAGATTTCCTCAAATTTGGTATAGACCTTGCCAATATCCTTTAGTTATGTGTCTACCTTGCCCCTGGATAAAAATCTACAAAAATCACATGAAATGATGCACTAAGATGCGAAATTCACTTTATTAATTTCTAATTCTAACGATAATGCAATTAAAAATTAATTAAAATAATGTAAATCAATCTAAACTCCGCCCGTCTATAACTGTTTAGTTATACACTGCCGGTCCCAAGCCCGAATAAAGGAGGAGGGTTGCGGTAGGCCTGTGACAGCCAACATAAAAACTTAGTCATACCCTATGAAAATCAACCAATATGAGAATTTCGTTGGGGCGTTCCCTACTGAGCGACGCGTTGTACTCTCTAGGCCCAGAGGTTGTGATAAATGGGAAAGGGTTGCAAGGTCGTCTCCCAGAAGCGACGCGTCACATCGACGCCCAGGTGTGGTGTCAAATAGGCAAGGGTTCCCTCACTTTGTTGGACGGGTGAGGGTAAAGAAGTTAGTCCAAGACCATAAAATTAGGTTAGCCACTTGGAACATAGGGTCTTTAACTGGTAAGTTGGTAGAGTTAGTAGATGTTATGTGTAGGAGAAAGATTGATATTTTATGTATACAAGAGACCAAATGGGTAGGTGAGAAAGCAAAAGTGATAGAACCTTGGGGATATAAGATTTGGTATACAGGAATAAATAGGAATAGGAGTGGAGTAGGGATTGTTATGAGTCGTCAGTTTATAGATAATGTAGTTGAGGTCCGTAGGAAGGGTGATAGAATTTTACTTATTAAATTAGTATTAGGTACGGATATTATTACTATTATTAGTGTTTATGCACCTCACGTAGGTTTAGATGATTCCATTAAGCATCAATTTTGGGAAGATTTAGATGGAGTAGTACAAGGGATATCGTATGGAGAAAAGCTTTTCATCGGCGGTGACCTTAATGGACATGTAGGCATTAGTAGGGATGGATTTGAGAGTATCCATGGAGGCTATGGTATAGGAAAAAGAAATGAAAGTGGAGAAAGGATTTTAGATTTTTGTTTGTCCTATGATATGATCTTAGCAAACACTTGGTTTAGGAAGAGGGAGTCTCACCTAGTAACATTTAAAAGTGGGGTTAATACGAGTCATATAGATTTTTTCCTACTTAGAAAGAGAGATAGGGGTTGTTGCATCGATTGTAAGGTTATACCGGGAGAAAGTGTAGCTACACAACATAGAGTCTTAATTTTAGATCTTAGAATTAGACAATGCCGCAAAAGGGATAGACATAGGGTAGATCCTAGAATTAAGTGGTGGGCACTGAAAGGAGCTAAACAAAGAATGATGGAAAAATTATTTTGATAAGCTATTTAATGATAGTCATGCTCAAGATCTTGGAGACTTCTCCATTCCTTTTCATGAAATAAATCGTGACTTCATGCGCAAGATTCAAAAGAAAAAAATTGCAGAGGCTTTGAAGAAAATGAAATCAAGAAGGGCAGTTGGCCCAGATGGTATACCTATCGAGGCTTGGAAATGCTTGGGAGAGAAAGGTTTAGAATGGTTGACAAATCTTTTTAACTTGATTTGGCGAACAAATAAGATGCCTAATAAGTGGAGGAAGAGTACTTTGGTGCGTTTATATAAGAATAAGGGTGATATACAAGATTGCACAAACTATCGTGGTATAAAACTCATGAGTCATACTATAAAACTTTGGGAGAGGGTGATTGAATCTAGGTTGAGGAAGGTTGTCATAATATCGGAGAATCAATTTGGTTTTATGTCTGGAAGATCAACTATGGAAGCTATACATCTTCTTAAACAACTTACTGAAAGATATAGAGAGAGGAACAAAGATTTGCATATGGTTTTTATTGATTTAGAGACAGCATACGATAGAGTACCAAGGGACGTTCTCTGGTGGACAATGATGAAGAAAGGTGTTTCTCTCAAGTACATTAGTATAATTAAAGATATGTATGAAGGAGTAGTAACCAATGTCCGCACTTGTGGAGGGGTGACAACCAATTTTCCGATAACGGTTGGGTTACATCAAGGATCTACTTTAAGCCCTTTCCTATTTGCGATAGTGATGGATGAGCTTACGAGATCAAATCAAGAAAATGTACCGTGGTGTATGTTGTTTGTTGATGATATTGTTTTGATTGATGAGTCTAGGGTTGGGGTTAATGCTAAGTTAGAATTATGGAGACAGACATTGGAAGCTAGAGGTTTTAAGTTGAGTAAGAGTAAGACTGATTATATGGAATGTCGGTTTAGTAAGCAACGAAGTAGTTATGGGAGTGTAGTGAAGCTTGGTGAGGAAGAAATACCGGTGAATGATTATTTCAAATATTTGGGATCCATCATTCAAAAGTATGGAGAAATTGATGGAGATGTAAATCATAGGATAAAGGTTGGGTGGATGAAATAGAAAAGTGCAACTGGAGTGTTGTGCGATCGTAGAATGCCATTGCGGTTGAAGGGAAAGTTTTATAGGACGACTATTAGACCCGCTTTACTATATGGTACGGAATGTTGGGCTGCAAAGAGACATCATATTCAAAAAATGAGTGTAGCTGAGATACGGATGCTTAGATGGATGTGTGGAAATACAATAAAAGATAAGATTTGGAACGAGGAAATACGTAAGAAGTAGGTGTTGCACCCATTGAAAATAAGATGTGAGAGAATCGTTTACGGTGGTTTGGACATATTCGGCGAAGGACTAATGATGCTCCAATTAAAAGGTTGGAGAAATGGGAAAATATATTAGTTAAAAGAGGTCGGGGTTGGCCTAGGAAGACTTGGATGGAGATGATAGGAAAAGATATGAATGCTCTGAACCTCACCGAGGACATGGCATTGGATAGAAATGATTGGAGGAAAAGGATTCATGTGGAAGACCCAAAATGAATTTCTTTTTTGGTTCATATCGTTGACCCCAATTTGTTTTGGGATGAAGGCGTAGTTGTTGTAATTTAAATCAATCTAATCAAATACTAATGAGAATGAAGACTATTCTAAAATCAATTCTAAACTAAAAAAAATCTCTAATGTGATGATGCAATGTTGGAAATTAATTAAAAATATAAGGAAAAACTAAACCGCACACTAAATGATCTACCGCTAACTCAAGCAAACACTCTGCTAAAATCGACTAATTTAATCCTAAAAACGTGGATGGAAACATAATCTGGTGCAAACAACAAGATGATTAATCTAACTATTAATAAACTAAAATTAATAAACGACCAAAATTAACTAGGACATGCTAAAACTGCAAGACACGCTATACCAATTGATGTTATTTAAGTAAATTTAATTCTAATTAATCTATTCTAAATAACATTTCTAAAATAAAAGAAATAATTTATTTAATAAATTAACAATAAACTATATGTCTAATTGAACTAAATCTATTCTATGCCTAACTACAAGCAATGGGTGAGAAGACTTACCTTAAGGGTTGTACGATGAATTTTAGGAAGAAGAGAGTGGTCCACCCTACTTTAAAACATGTACCTATATTCTTTCTCTTGTTGTACATTGATATCCTCTTATTGCACACATTTCAGAGACAAATCTACGAAGGAAGAGATCTATGGAGAAGAAAAGATGGATGGTGGTTGCTAGATGGGATTCTCGGTCACCGGTCAATGAAGGTAATTGGCATTTTCATGCCAAATCCGATTTGAAGCTCCAAAAGAGTATACCTGCAGTGATTAGACACAAGATACAACAAAAATAATAAAGAGAATGTAAACAACACAAAGATTTACAAGCGAATCATGGAGAAAAATGAAAGAGAAACAAGTGAAGAAACATGTGATGAAGAAAAAGAAAAAGAGGAAGATGAAAACATGAAAAAGAAGATGGGAGAAGAAAGGCATGACTTCCAAGGCTTTTGGACAAGTTTAGGGTTGTTATAGCTTTCTTTTTATATAAAATTTTTACCCTATGTCCTAAAACAATCCTTAATTTAAGCTATTTTCAAGAATCACATTCAAACTATTAAAATTTGTAATTTACCTCTAGGTGCCATCTTTGAGGGTGAATCAGACTTTCTCACCTTGGGTCTTCAAATCTTGGATGAATTTGAGTATGTATCTGATCCAAGGTCCATGGTAAAGGCTTCGGGTTAGATCTGGATCCAAAATCGAACCCATTACCTTGAAATAGCTTGATCTCTTTCATTTTAACTTGATTTTGAGAGAAATTTAAACTTAAGGCTCTTTGCACCTAAAACATCATAAACATGGATACTTATGCCATAAAACCACATATAAATGCATGAATGTATGATAAAATGATACGTGTTTCATGAATTATCAGTAATATCATGTACTTGCTAGTTTTAATAAAGATTTCTCTCATACTCTTCCCATTGATGTAAGCGGTTTTGCCGAACAAAGTAAATTCAATGTTTTATGTGTTTGATTATTTTTTTGTTCTTTCATTGCATCACATGTTTGCACGCCTTCCCTTCCCACAATATGATGATAAAGATTGCAATATGCAAGCAAAATTAATCTCTAGATGCTTCAGGATAATCATTTTGTTCATCTTTTGGGGAAACTTTTCAAGCATGTGACAGCCCATGAGATCTAAAGTCTCTAGATTGCATAAGGAAACAATTGATTATGGCTATTTTTTAATAGGGTTCCTAGAACATCAATTTTTAAACATTACAAATACCTACTCATGTGTCTGAATCAGACAATCCAAGAGTTGATTCAAATAAAGTCAAACATGCAGAACACATTTGTATGGTCAGATTTAAGAAAACATGATAAAAAGCCTAAAAAAACATAATAGGCCACCAGTAGACTAGAAAAATGATAGACAACTACCACCTGGTATATATATATTATATATATATACATGTCCTATTAAATTCAAAAGTTTAAATATTTTTAGCCTTTTTTTGTTTTTTACTAATGCTTACTTATCAAACAAATCAAGCCACAACCATGCATGTGTCTTGTTAAATTCAAAAGTTAAATCTTTTACCATTCAAATTCACCATTTTCTTCCTTAATATTGCAAAAAAGATAAGTAAAAATATTAATAATATAATCAATTGAATTCAGTTACAACCATTTAATTGTCTTGATTTTATTATAATACCATAAATAAATAAAAAATCTATCTTCAAGGACATATTACAATTTGTGGACCATTTGTTTAAACCTAAAAATGGTTACTACTAGAAATGGCAGGAAGGAAATACATAAATCCATAAGGTAATTCTTATTGCAACTCAAATTCACTCATTTATTTTCTTTCACTATTAGTGAAACCGCCTACCTCAATCTTCACCTATTGCCAACCCACCGGGCTTTTGAAGGGTGTCTTTTTTTTCATGTTTTCTCAAATCTGACATTACAAACTTGTTCTATATGCTTGATTTTATTTTGAATGGACTCTTGGATTGTCTGATTCAAACATGTGGGTATATTTTTAGAAGGCTTGAAAATCGACGGTCTTTAATTTTCAATTGCACAATTCGTTAAAAGATTGTTGGCATGGCATGTTTTTTCATTTGACATACATTTTTGGCCTTATTTATTAATGATAAAAAATATGGGCCATTAGTATTGAAGCTAGCAAAAAACAAAGGAATTTTGTTTTACCAATAGAAAATATAATAAATTCAAAAGTTAATTTTCTTTGCCACTTGGATTCACCCATTTTCTTTCATCCTAATGATTGAGGAAAATGAGTCCAACAATTATTATCTATAGATACATACATATATGTATGTATGTGTGTGTCACGCTAAATTCAAAAGTTTAAATCTTTTTAGCCCTTTTTCTTTCTTATTATTGCTTGCTTGCAAATCAAATTTCACCACAACCATACATGTGTCTTGTTAAACATCATATTTAATATAAATATATATTGTAGGTGGTAGCCTACCAAGCTTTTGAAGGAATTTTTTCATGTTTTTCTAAAACTTGACCATACAAATGTATTTTACATGTCCTATTTTATAAGAATCGACTCTTAGATCATTTGATTCTAACACATAGGTATGTTCTTATAAGATTTTAAAATTGATAGTTTATATTTTTCATAAATATCAAAGGCTTAAAACCCCATGTTTTAATTTAAAAAACATAATATAAGTGTCGTCGCCTAGTAAATTGACCATGTTAAACACATTCGTACTGTCAGATTTGCATGCTCATTTGCTGAGCAGCAAAGAATTGACTTGTGGTTTGGCATATTTTATCCCAAGATCAACTTGCGAATATGTTTACCAAACCATTGCTCATGATTTGGTTTGATAATCTCATATCCAAATTGAATGTCTATAACACCCTCAAAATTTAACCTTTTATAAATTCTCATTTAGTTGAAATTTTTAAGGGGTCTTTTTGAATAAGAATATTGAATATATCGTTTAGTTAAAACTCCCTGATGTATAATTTATCAACGAGTTTGAATACGGTTATGTTTCAACCGTACTAAATGCTAGAGGCACCGCATGGCACAAGCGCAAGCATATTATGATGTTACTAGCATCTGGTCCAGTGCAGAACGACAATAATCTAACCTGATTGTATTTTATTACAAATGAGAATCCTAACTAATATGAATTCAATAAAAATAGTAAATGTGGAAATAGTTCAACTCAACAAGCTTTAAAACTTTGGATGGGTTACATGAAAAATGTTTTAAAAGTGGTTTGATGTATAGATAGGTCTTTGATTCACATATGAGAAAGGGAAACATCATCCATAAGGAAATCTCATTTCAAAACATTTACAAGTCTTTACAGAGTATGATCTAGAATAACATAGCTGAAATGTTTACAAGTTTATCAAAATTAAGATGTTTGGATTCCCTAAAGATCATACTAAGGTAAAAGTGGTCTCTCAGTGCACAATGACCCATCCTTCACTAAGTCCTTCGGGATAGTATCTGTAATATTGTATGACAAAACAACGTTCCCGTAAGAAACTTAAAACCAAACTTGAAAAAGACAAATAAAGTTTGTAATGATACAACCAAAGTGTGTTTCTCATTATTTGTAAAATGAGGGGCAAGAGAATCTATTCACAATATGTATTCACATTGCATTGCATTCATTCATTCATTAATGACATACATTCATTCCCATGACATTCATGGCATACTCAACTATAATATTCATGAATTCATTCACATAAATGAATAAGCATCCAAGCAATTCACATATACTTACGTAAAGTAAATATGTCAAAATCTCATTTAACCGTGTCTAGCATGAAACAGACACACACGTGCTTTTAAAACAAATTAGGACATAATATTCTCTCATAATCATAACATATGCATTTACAAATTGCATGTGACAAATACATCAAAATCTCATTTGACCATTCATGTGTATCTCATATGCACATGTTTTTTAAATAAATAAGACATACTGGTCTGTAACAAATGAAAGTGTTCGCATTCAATTCACATATAACATAAAGATGTCCAACTCATGACTATGATATGCATTTTTACACTCATGTAATATATAAGTTCATCCTTATGACCATTATATGCCCTTTGTCATTATCAAACAAGAACATTACTTCATTAGACCATTAGAGTGTGTCACACACATGCACCCCTCGTGCATAGTAATCAAGTCTTCAACTTGGCTCAATTGGTCAATATCATGACCCATTACATGTCTTTTTCATTCACATGTCTTTCATTTACATGTGCATGATCATATGCAATGACGCATGTAAATATTAAAAAACTCTACATCTCTATATTTATATGTTTATGCACGTGATAGCAATGATTATAAAAATATAATACATTGTTTCGCTTAATTATTCAGATAAATCTAGTACAAAAGAGAATAGTGACCTAGGAACAACCATTGGGGTGCTTATTATTCTATATATTTTAATTTTTCCAAGAGTTTAACTTCCCCCTAATAGATTCGACCCTGCAATACAATGGTTGGGAGAAGGACCCATAATCTAGGTCATGGACTATGCCATGTCAAATCGTTGAGTATTCAATTAGGCATGTATCCCTAACTCAACAAAGATGTGGTACTACCACCTAGAACTCATTGGTAGACCTATCCCCTAATCTTTATAGGATGGGAACAAGAGGCACCTTTAACCCTAAAAAACAACAATGTGCCATGAGGCATTTATCGTCTTCTTTCTTAAAGGAAGACAAGAGATCAGGATGAACCCAAGCATCTCGTGAGATCAGAATGAACCAAGTCATCTATAAGAGCTCACTTTTACTGGTGCCTCAAATGGACTCGTGGTCCTAGGGTTATCTTAATTATTAAGTCATAGATCATATCTCAATGTTATTATCTCATAAGATAACCCTTACATGATTCAATTATTTATGCCATCATGAATAACTAAACAGACAATGCCCATATGCATGACACAAATATAATATGCTCTACGCATAATTTAAATCATGACATGCTCAATACATGATTCCTTTACATATGATCTCATGAATTATTCATTTACATCATACATGCTTTTATGCATAATATATGTCACATATAACTCATTTTATCATGCATGATGCATGCTACATCACAAATATGCTCACAAGTAAAGTACATGTCATGATCCATGAATGTTCAAATTCATGATTCACTCATTTCATTTATGGCATGTTGCACAAAAACATTATTTCTCACAAGCATATTATTTGGTCATTCCATCACATTAAACATATAATATTTATTTCAAATAATACATGCTCAAACATATACCTACAACAAACACATTCTATATTTTGTTAACTATAATCATGCCAAGCATGATCTTCTGAAGCACAACAAAAAAAATACTTCTATACTCATACATTCAAATCAGGCGCAACATAATCTCCAAACTTCAATCATAGCAGTCTTAGATATCCATAACTAAGTTATGTATTTGCGCATAACATGCTCTCTACAAGTTCTCATGTATATATGATATTTTTGCATTATGTACACTTACCACAGGTGTTTACTCGATTTGCACATTGCTATGCATTTTATGTGCATGACTTTTTTAGCCGCATGTGATACTTAGCATTAAGTATCATTTTTATTTTTTGTACCTGCATGACAATTCACGCATTTACAATATATATGTTTCTAAGTGTTTACGCCATTAGAAACACTTATCCATTTGCGTACACACCAATGCATGTGCACGTCCAAAAACCATACTTGCAATGTATGTGTGTTAACATGGTTAACCATGCATATTCATGTGTAATCAAATGCATTTTTATAATGCAAGCAATATAATAAAGAGCAAGATTGTAAAGTGTATAAAACCCTCTTCAAAATAGAGTGCTAAACAAGCAAAAACTGACTTTTAAAAACTTTTTTGAAGTCTCGATTGAAACCACATTTAAATTTGAAATTGCATCTCTTAGGCATTTTACTGAACGCTTATGTGCGGCACAATTTTCAAGGCATAACCAAATTTTTAGTTTTACAAACATGCTTAACATAATTAAATAATATATTCTAATCGTACTAATTACATGCTCATTACATTGATTAATTAATTCAAAGCATAATCATCCAATTAGGCATTTCAAAAGCCTAATTTGCTAGACATGATACTACGCTACATGCTTAGGTGAACATGATGCAAAAACATTTTATATTAATATCAAACAACCTAATAATATATTCTACAAATTCAGTTTAGGAATCCTACCTTAATAGATTCGATAATAGGTATAGCAAAACCCAAAAATCTGAGGGGTTTCGTGAACTCTGCACCAAATTTCCTTTTTGGCAATTTAACAAACACTTAGTGTATGTGTGCCACACCAAGGAAAAAAGAACACTATACACACAGTTGGAGTGTCCTCTCACTGTTGGAGAGCACTTTAGCACTGCACAAATTATGAGAAAAAGTCATAATGACTTTCTACACAAACAATGAAAACAACATAATACACAAATTGGTAAGTCATTTTCTCAAAAAAATTGATTCACATCATACCAAAACAATAAACTAAGTTGAATGGCTCTATTGGACATCTTCTTTGTTTTGCACGCAATCTAAGACATCTTCGATGAGAGGACATGAATCACGATGCACCCAAATTCAATAGAAAACTTGATTTCCATAGGGAAATTGATCTGAAATAAGGAAAATTGAAGAAGAGGTTGGGGTGGGCGGGTTTCACACTCAACTGCAGGGCACAATTTACAAGGTTGGCAAATCGACATGAATAAACCCCAAAAAATAAGAGAAAAGTGAATAAGAAGAAGAAGATAAGGAGGAAAGCATACCTTTAAACACCAATGAGGATATGAGAGAGCCCAAGCTGGTTGGGACATGATTTCCAATGCTAGTCTTGGTACGAAAAACAATAAGAATCCTAATTAGGGGAATAACAACTAGAATGTATGCTCACAATCGAATGATATTCGATGAAAAATAAGATGGGTAACAGAAGGACCGACCTATAGTCATCAATGGTGGTTGTAGGATTATGCCAATCCCCAAAAACCGCAACACCAAGCACAAACAAGGTAATGGTTAGGGTTTGCGCAAATTCCAAAGCAAGGTAGTGAGGGTCGGCTATGAAGGAAAAACTCTAAAATGACAATGAGATGGAATAAGAAGATTGAGGTCAATGAAGATAAGGAAGATAAACTCACCTGATTTGGAAATGAATTCAATCCCAATGTAGCTTGTGTGATTTCCACGGAGAAGAGAGGAGGTAAAAGAAGAAAGGGGTTCACACCCTTTGGGAAGAAGAAATGAGGGAGAGAGAAAGAGACAACCAACCGTAGTGGTTTGAAAGAAAAAATGAAAAGAAAAATAAAGGGGTCGGGTGCCCTAGTGGGACACAAGATCTGGTTTGGATCTAAGTCAACCTAAACCCATAAATATATATTTTTTAAAAGCTAAAACACAAAATAAGAATATATACTAAAAATTACATTATAAAATGTTGTTTTAAAGTTCTAAATAGAAATACATTTAATATTTATTTAGTTATTTAAAACCCATAAAAACCTTAATTTGAGTTGACCCATTTGGGTCCAACCCATATGGACTCCATATCCATTACAAACTTTCTAATTCTTTTTCTAAAATGATTTTTTGGCCAGAAATGAGTAAATGAACATGAAAATTACTCATAAATGAAGTTAAAAATTAGAAACACATTTCTGAATTGAAGATAAAGGTGATTTCCTCATTTATTTATAATATTCAAAATTTACAAGTTTTACAACATATCTTCTAATCTGTTAAGTTTGCTAGGGGATATTGGAGATAAACATGATCCAAGATCCATAGATCCAAAAGAAGGAAAGGATAAGGACTCGTATGAAAGGGATAAAGATTTACAAAACGGAAAAAAAAACACAAGGCTGGCCAACTCAACAAAAAAACCAATGATATTGTTTTCCAAAATGTATCCACTATTAAAAGAATGTTGGTGATATCTAGAGTTTCCTTACAATCGGTGATTTATAGAATATTTTTCACGTATAGTGTTGGCAATGACTATACCAACCAAATATGTTTGTTGGTATAAATCAATATTTTCATAGGTTTTCTTGCAAATCTAACATTGAAGATGCATGCAACATGGTCCATTTGCTAGGAATTGATTATTGCCCATAAAAATCCTTCTTATACAGCGCAATTGGATGATCCAAGAGTTTGTTTCTATAAAACCAAGTGTCTAAATCACATCCGTACAATGAAAATTTCAAAAATAAGTAAAAAATACTTATGAAAATCTTGATTCACACGAGCTAACATATTTGATGGGTAAACATATCTCAGATACCCTATATATAATCACTAGAATACGAGAACTGGAAATATGGGTTTTTTCAACACTTTTTTTGCAAATCCAACCATGTGGATGTGCTTGGCATGAGAAATTTGCTAAGAATCAACCACTCAATCATGTATTTTCAATAAAAAATATGATTTTTGAATGCTTGGATATTTATGAAGAATATAAGACATTGATTTTAAAGCCTTAAAAAATTCTCATTTATACATCAAAATCAAATGATTCAAGAGTGTGTTCTTATGAAACCAAGCATGTATATCATATACATGTTGTTATATTCAAGAGAAAAGAATAAAAATTCATGAAAATTGCAGTTCACACATTACTTCTTATATTTTCAGTTCTCATATTCTAGTGACTATATATATATATATATATATATATATATATATATATATATATATATATATATATATATATATATATAAACCTACAAAATGGGCATGGTGCTAAATGAAACATGCTAATGGATTTTTGGTGTTTTTTTTTAATTCTAACTCCATAGATGTATTCAACATGACTGATTTATTAGAAATCAACACTTCGATAATACATTTTGGATCAAATAAGTGGTATTTAGAGCCTCCAAATTTTATGAAAATTATAGGTTGTTGATTAATGAAACTTTACCTATCCATGCATCAAAATAAAATGTTCAAAAAAGTGTTTCCTATAAAAACAAACATATATATCACATCTGTATGATCAGAATTTTGAAAAAAACATAAAAAAATAACAAAATGTTTCATTTAGCATCGTGCCCATTGTAGATTTTCACTTCCTTATACATATATATACACAATAATTGAGCAGTTAAATAAGTTATCATTTCATAGCCAATCAAATTTGATAATTAAAAAATAATAGTAGCATATTTCTCAGGATTTTGATATGTAATATCATAATCTAGTAGTATGGTTCGATTGCATTTTGGAAAAGGCTCAAAACACTAACCCATTTGCGTCCTTAATTTAAAGAAATATACATATATAAACTCACATTTAACGTGGATCGCTTACACAATTCAACTAATATTATTAACCCATATTTTGGATTGTCTTTAGTGAAATTTGGTTTGGTTCATCACAAAATTTACTATTATTAAGCTCACAGGATTCTGCAAACTATCAAAATTGTAAAACCCGTAATTAGAAATATGTTTCTAACTTTTGAATTTCATTTATTTATTTGTTTCATATTTATTCATTCAAGCCAATCAGGGTATAATTTGCATTTATAGAACTATTTTGGGCTATAAATCACTATATATATATATTATATTTAAATATATTTTTGATGGAGTTTGTAAATTATTGGAGTGTATTTGTGTGTTATTTGGCTCTTGATAATGATTTATAGGGTAATTTGCTATTTTTGACTAATCTTGTTATAATTGACATTTGCGATCGCACACGAAGGGTTCATTTTATTGCTTGGATAGTGGTCTTTGCGGACTTCAAAACTCCTCAGACTTTTGAGTTTTGATTCATTGTTCTTCATATTATTAAGGTAAGATACCCTAACTGAACTTATAGAGAGCATATTTAGGCACTAATTGTGTAAGCATGATATTGCACTGAATATCTAAATTAATCGAAAATACAAGTTATACTCACACACTTCACTTAACCGTCAATATCTTGGACTCTTGTGATTGTAGTTCAAAGATCATGCTTGTCATGATGGTAGTTAGCGGAATATGGAGTGTATTTACTGCAGGTACATATGTGTGAGAGTTTGAATGTTTGTGCACTTGTGAATGTATAATATGTATGCAATGTGTGTCATCATACTTTGGTTTGTGCATACTATGTTGCTTTGTGTGTTTGTATGAATTTGATACATGATGCACATATAACAACTATGGGTATGTATAAGTCGTGTTCGATGCATACTGTGAATGTTATATATATATATATATATATATATATATATATATATATATATATATTGTCTTGTCATAGGATGGACTAATTTATTCATGCATAGAGGAATGCATGCGAATGTTATAAATTATTTTGAACTTGTATGTCTGGTTTACTTGAGTAATATATGCGTATGATGTACGGTAGGATGGTCAATGAGATTTTGACCAACCCTTACACAATTATATCTAAGGTGATATATCAATTCATGTTGTGAAAAATGCATATGACTTTTATCGTGTGTGCAAATCTCGAACTACGTAGGAGTTATGTATGTTGAGGTTTAGTTGCTTCGTATTATGAAATGTGCATGTTCACGTATGCATGCATAGAACACATGTTTTGTTTATGCATGCTTCAAGGTTCAATTTACGAAGTGCAATGTTCTATGTGGCGATGATATGATGCATAAGATGATATGCTTATGTATGATATGATTTAAATGCCACGTGAAATGAAATTATGAATGCATGCGATAAATGTAACGACCCCAATCCATACCCTTTAAAAATGCGGAATATATATATATATATATATATATATATATATATATATATATATATATATATATATTATAATAGTTGCGAAAAACTTCCCACAGACCTGGGGTCCTCACAATTCTAATAGGATAGCCCAAACACCGCAAACGAACTTGCAACCATCATCCAAATGAACCAAAAAATTTCTTTATTTATGAGTAAAAGTAAATTTCAGAGACAATGTTTTATTTAACTGAAAGTAAAGTAACAACTAAAAAAACAAGAAGGATTAAAGAAAGAACCATTATGTCTTCTGCTGAAGCTGACAAGCTCAAATATGACTCTCATTCATTCCAAGTAGTCAGTCCAACCTCATTGTTCATCATATCCTGTGAAAAATCAATAAAGTAAGGTGTCAGAACTGAAATTTTGAGCACAACTACTTCTAAAGAAACCAGGTGAGACAAAGAACATGGATAAGATTTCATGCAATGATTTGAGTGAGTGCAGATACAAATTTTGCAGCATTCAAATATTCATACCTACCAACAATTACACATGCTCACCAGTCAAGAACAGTAAAGCAGTACCATATATCAAAAACTAAATAACCAAACCTTGCAGCATGATTTCAAGAAGTAAATTATATACTATCAGCAAATCATGTCATGATGTAGAGAATGATTCAAACATGCATGATCTAAAGCATAACAGGAAAATGCATGGTTATGTGCAATGCATGATTTCTTCTGTTATCTTTCATTTAAGTTCCATCTTTTCATATGCATGCCCTATTAAATGCATGCAACTTTAAGTTCCTCTTTTAATTACTGTTACCCGCGGATACATCAAACAGATACAATCCCCGAGGTCAAGTAGGTTCTCAGGATAGCTTAACACACAATTTATATTTTATTACTGGGTTTCAACTTAGCCTTCGACCGAATAACCTTCGGAACATTAGACCTCCACATCTAATGTCGGGGAAACAAGGAACACCCCACGCCCACAAGCGTCACTTCCTTGGTACCATAAACAACAACTGTGTCAAACACACAATTCCCGGGTAAAGTGGCGGACTCTCCCTAAAATCGTGGCACGAAGAAAGAACCTCAATATCTGGTTCAGAGGACCAAATTACAATACACGGAGTGTTTGTATCCTCACAGTCTCCCCAAGACCGGATCTCCAAGATTCTCATACTCCAGATGAGATATCCCAGAATGTATATTACACTGTTCTTATTCATTATATTTTTATTAAAGTTAATTCTTTAAGTTTGCAACACCATATGCAAAAGTAAAGTGAAAACCCGCATCCTCCCTTGCGGGGACCCTTACAGAACTTCAGCCCGTATAATCAATTAGAACAATGTAGTAATGTGTCAAACCATCTTATGTGGTTTTAGTGATGCAGTCAAAACATATGTGAAAAGAAACCAAACCCACAACTCTCCAGGCCGATGATGGTCCATTTAAGTCATCGATGCATCCCATAACAAAACCAAAATAGTGTTTTATTCCTAACACTGGGCCCAATTGCCAAATACATGTGTTCAACATTCATGTGCCAGTGCTTTCATGTATTCACTTAACGCACTCGCATCCATCCAAAATTTCATACGTACATGAGAATATTTATGCATGATTCTACATGCCAATACACCTCAATCTCATATATGCACATGCACTTGAAACCAAATCATACATGCACGATAATTTAACATGTCCCATAAATATAGATACATGAAACCTTCTATTCATAACATGTGTTATCATCCACACACATGAACATAAACCAGATCTAGAAATTGACATTTCTGGGCTGCACACATTCATATCATGTATACACCTCTACGAAATAACTTTGCAATAACATATTAACAGAACAAGACATTCAAGAAAATGTATCTCAAATATTCATAATTAGGGAAAGGTTAACAATTTGGTGTAACCTAATACAAAACCCATAGTCAATGTTACTTTAATCAAGTGAAGTCAATTCTTACTGTTTCAAGAAAATCATAGTTGTGAAAGCACTTCATAATGGTGCAATACAGTTCAACTATATCTAATCAGAGGATAACAGGGTATACTAGTATAAGAGGGTATGATAATCAAAATATCACAAGGTACACAATTTCTATTAACTTATCAGCATACACCAAGATATTCAATTGACCCATTAATGCTTACTAACAAGTATAAATAGTTAGTCATGCTTCATTTTATTCATTTAATGTCAATAGATTAGAAAATCTCAGGCAGATGTTTTGATTTGCAGCAATGTCTATAGATAGTGCCAGTTCTATTGTTACAAGGTTTTCTACTTGGGGCAATGGCACGGGACCCATGACCCATGACTTGGAGTTGTTAGTGCACAAGTGTTCTTAGTCCAAATGATCCAACCCCTAGCATACCAGTAATTGGACTATACCCATGACATAGTCCACAAACCTGACGACTATGCTTAGTTCACATTGAAATATAAGGTTACCACAAGAAGTGCATGAGCTTATAAGGCCTTCAGAATTTGAGCAAGGCAGGTTCTGGTGACTAGTCGGACGGTAGCTCCATGGGATGGATAATGGTCTAAGGAATTGAACTTTAAGGTGGCAAGATAAGGCATGACCACAATATGGGCGCATCAAAGTGCCTAGTTAGGCCATCCACCCAATTCAAGTAACATCAACAATTAAAAAAAAATCCACAGTTCTAAAAATTTCACAGCTAGTACTCCTAAATCAGCAGAGTTTCTTTCCTCTCCCTTTTTAAATGATAGAAGGCATTTTCAACAAGTTCAAATGAAGCTTAAGAGAATATAAACAAATATTTCTGAAAAAAAAAAATACTTTGGTATGTTAAGAGGTGCACTTCGAAGTAAGTTCCAGGAGAACATTTTACAACTATTTAATTTGTTGTGAAAAAGATGCATGTTTAGAAACAGTACTGCAAGAAGCCAAAAATGCAATGCAAGCATAATAGTTTTTGCTATGGCAACAGTTAAATCAATCCTCACTGTCAGAAGTGCGATATTCCCAAATAGGATTTTTTTTTGGATTTTCGACACCAGAATCCTCCCCAAACTAAGGCAAATTTGAGGTTCCCGACGGTCTTCAGTTCACCTTCTTACATAAAAACAAGAAACCCCCAAATCGCACAACCCCCAACTCGCATATCTTGGGGTTAACATATTTTTTTTTTCCAAAATAAAAAAATTGGTTTTGCTATTCACGGTAACCCACACACCCGGAATCGAACCCCTGTTCGATCCCTCACCTTATTTCCAAGAAGACCCATACCATTATTTCACTGATTTTCCGGCGATCAGAAACTACAATCGCGTGGGTAGGGCCGGCTGGTGTTGCTCCACTCACTGCCGTGACAGAGGGTTGTTCGAGGAGCCCTTGAAGGTTGCGGATGGTCGGAGCTTTGCCGGCGACAAAACCTTCCTCCGGCGTGCGCACACTAAGAGAGAGAGAGAGAGAGAGAGAGAGAGAAAGAGAGAGAGAGAGAGAGAGAGAGAGAGATATGGGAGAAGAGAAAGAGACTGAGTGAAGAGGGCAAGACCTCCTCTCCACTCTCCCTTTATCAGCCTTCCACTCCCCCTTTATCGGCTCAAACCCCCTCCTCTGCCGAGAGGCGCGGGGTCGGTTACGCTCTGCGTAACCCCCCTGTTTTAAATTGGACTCGGGTCCGAGCCCGTGACCCGCGACGCTGGGTCCATTTTAATAATGGACCCGGTTTGTCTACGAGTGACGGATCCTCAGTTGGATCCGTTTGGATCCACCTGTGGGTCCGACCCTATGCACCAAAATTTAGTTGTTTTTTTTTTATAAATACTATTAATTATCTTTTACATTTAAAATTAACAGTATTCATATAATTTAACCCCCCCCCCCCTCCCCATTTTGTAGTTTATTTACAAATTCGGGTAATGGGTCCGAACTCTACGACTCGGGATCCAAATCCCAATTTGGATCCGGGCTGGATAAAGAGTGGATCTGTCTCCACTATTTATTGTTTTATTTATTTTATTATGATTATATATATATATATTAAAATATCTATACGGGTATATGGATCCGAAAGGTGGATCCCAAACCCATCTACGCACCCCTTTTAAATAATTATTCCCTGAATTATTTAATTAATTAAAAATTATTGTACTTATACATACATATCAAATTTACGAGGTAAATTTATTCAAAAAATCCCTTTATGGGTCCTGGATCTGAATTTTGGATCCCAGGCCCAAATCACTCTGTTATGAAATATATATTATAATATATTTAAATAAATGCCTAAAAATTATGGTTATTACAATAAATATTTAAGTTCACTAGTGAACTTTGGTTTATGAAACCTTATTGGTTAAATGTGTGATTTTATAATTTTAATGATGTATGATGTGATGTTGTGATTGTATACATGCTTATGCCCGTGTTGATGGCTATTAACCCTGAGATTGATCAATTGTATTGATGCATGTATCATAATAGTTTTCACTGGATATGGTACCTTTTGAGGAACTATTCCCAAAGGATTCTTTGTGAAGGTATGCATGATCAGATCAGGTAATCCGGCTAGAGCGGTAAGTCTCTGTGAGAAAGTGCATTGTCCAAGCACGGGTAGCCCGCAAATACGGTATATTCCTGTGAGGAAGTGCATTATCCAAGACCAGGCAGACCATCCGTCTATGACAGTAACTCCTTGTGAGGTTGTACATTTCTCAGACCAGATGATCCGGCGAGGATTTTGTAAATCTTTATTAGGAATCAATGAAATGTTATGATGAATTGTGATGATCTTTTGAGTTAATTGAGATAACGAGTTTTGAATCTATAGATTTGGCTTTTCTATTATAACATGATTATATATTGAACTCATATATGATATTTAGATCCTTATTGATTTTAGATCTTGATATGAGGTTATGATTGTCATGCTTATGTTAGCATAAAGGTGAATGACACATCATGCCTACAAATGACTAGTTTTGACTTATTAGGTGAATGATACATCACGCCTACATAGTTTCATTGCAAATGATTGCATTATAATTGTCTGAGTAAACATATCACACCTATGTATCATGATTGATGTATATCATGAACATCTAACTAAATTACTTATAAGGTATGTCTATGTGTTTCATGTTTGAATGGTCAAATGTGATTTGACTAATTGTTTATAAGAATTATGAATGCATATGAAAATGATGCAATGATCTGAATACCTTAGATGCATATATATATATATATATATATATACATATATATATACATATATATATACATATGTGTGTGTGTGTGATGACTTGTATGCATACAGATTATGCTTTATTACGTGGGTTAAGGCTGATTAGAATATTAAGTAATGAAATGTTTTATGTTCGAATGCTTGAAATAAATCACTCATAGGACGTTATTACCTTGTCTATCACTTGACGATGGATGAATAATATATCTTTATATTTAAATGCTTGATATGTTTTCTTTAAGTTTGAGTTTGGGTTGCATTACCAGACTTTAGTGAGTTTGACCCCGTTTTATGGGGGACATGTAATGCAGGTAAAGTATGATGAGTAGTTGGAGCGAAGGGTTGGTCGAGCTTTGTGTGAGCCCCAACTTTCACTTTTGTTGTGATTTTGAATCGTATGTATGATTCAAAATCACATGCCAGCCTGTGAGATTTCAAATCTCACAGGCTGGTGTGATTTTGAATCAAATATGATTCGAAATCACATAACCTCATTTTCAGTAGCCATGAGAAAATGGGGCCAAATGAGATTCAGACTCTCATTTGTGTGAGAATCTGAATCTCATATTTGCCCAACCGAACATGCCCAAAGAATAATCCAATTGATAAATACTTCATAATATGGGCAAGTTATTGACTGAGATAAAAAAAATAAACTTTGGAAATGAATCAATTGATTCAGGCCTCTAATCAGCCGTGTTGATAGCTGGGGTGATCTTGGACTTCATCTTTATTTTATTCTTTTCTGCAAATGGTCATGGAAGAATTAGTAAATAGGTGTGAGCGTGAACCTATCATGACAAGATGGGTCAACATGGGTTTGGTTATCTTTTCTCTAGGCTTGTTGGGGTTTATAACTCCTGTCTGAAAACTGACATGACTTGCCATGATGCCCAACCCTTGATTATTCACAATGCATCCTTTTGCAAAAAAATAATTGGCTTAATTTGTTGCCAACTTTGATTTTGATGTTCAACTTTTGGTGCATACTTTCTTGGTAATAGGCAGAATATTATAAGTGAGAATGAAAAAGGGAAAAAAGGGAGTGACAATGCACAACAACAACAACAACTACACCTTCATCCCAAAACAATTGGGGTCGGCGATATGAAAAAAAAAAAAACAAATCATTCTAGGACTTCCACATGAATCCTTCTCCTCCAATCATTTCTATTCAATGCCATGTCCTTGGTGAGGTTCAAAGCATTCATATCCTTTCCTATCATCTCCATCCATGTCTTCCTAGGCCTACGCCGACCTCTTTTAACTAATATATTTTCCCGTTTCTCCATCCTTCTAACTGGAGCATCATTAGGCCTTCGCCGAATATGTCCAAACCACCGTAAACGATTCTCTCTCATCTTATTTTCAATGGGTGCAACGCCTATCTTCGTACGTATCTCCTCGTTCTGAACCTTATCTTTTATTGTATTTCCACACATCCATCTAAGCATACGCATCTCAGCTACGCTCATTTTTTGAATATGATGTTTCTTGGCAGCCCAACATTCCATACCATATAGCAAAGCGGGCCTAATAGTCGTCCTATAAAACTTTTTCTTCAACCGCAATGGCATTCTACGATCGCACAACACTCCAGTTGCAGTTTTCCATTTCATCCACCCAACCTTAATCCTATGATTTACATCTCCATCAATTTCTCCATACTTTTGAATTATAGATCCCAAATATTTGAAACAATCATTCACTCGTATTTCTTGCTCACCAAACTTCACTACACTCCCATCACTACTTTGTTGCTTACTAAACCGACATTCCATATATTTTGCCTTACTCTTACTCAACTTAAAACCTCTAGCTTCCAATGTTTGTCTCCATAATTCTAACTTAGCATTAACCCAGCTCTAAACTCATCAATCAAAACAATATCATCAGCAAACAACATACACCACAACACATTTTCTTGAATTAATCTCGTAAACTAATCCATCACGATAGCAAATAGGAAAGGGCTTAAAACAGATCCTTCATGTAACCCAACCGTTATAGGAAAATTGGTTATCACCCCTCCACAATTTCGGACATTGGTTACTACTCTTTCATACATATTTTAATTATACTAATGTACTTGAGAGAAACACCTTTCTTCATCATTGCCCACCAGAGAACATCCCTAGGTACTCTATCGTATGCCTTCTCCAAATCAATAAAAACCATATGCAAATCTTTGTTCCTCTTTCTATTTCTCTCAATAAGTTGTCTAAGAAGATGTATAGCTTTCATAGTTGATCTTTCAGGCATAAAACCAAATTGATTCTCCGATATCATGACAACCTTCCTCAACCTAGATTCAATCACCCTCTCCAAAAGTTTCATAGTATGACTCATGAGTTTAATACCGCGATAGTTTGTGCAATCTTTTATATCACTCTTATTCTTATATAAAGGCACCAAAGTACTCTTCCTCCACTCATTAGGCATCTTATTTGCCTGTCAAATCTTGTTAAAAAGATTTACCAACCATTCTAAACTTTTCTCTACCAAGCATTTCCAAGCTTCGATAGGTATACCATCTGAGCCATCTGCTCTTCTTGATTTCATTTTCTTTAAAGCCTCTGTAATTTCTTTCTTTTGAATCTTGCGCATGAAGTCACGATTCATCTCATAAAAAGAAACAAAAAAGTCTCCAAGATCCTGAGCATGACTTCCAATAAAAAGCTTATCAAAATAATCTTTTCATCTCTCCTTAATCTCCTCATCTTTGACTAAAACCCTTTGCGTTTCATCTTTGATACATTTAACCATACCCAAATCCCTGGATTTCCTATCTCTCATCTTTGCAAGCCTATAAATATCCTTCTCGCCCTCTTTGGTATCCAACTTGTCATAAACCTCCTTATGTACATTACCCCTCGCGTTTCAAACTACTTTTTTAGCTTCCTTCTTTGCTATCATATACTTTTCGAAATTCTCTTTATCACGACTCTTACTTAGATTTCTATAACACTCTCTTTTAACCTTAATAACTAATTTGACATCCTCGTTCCACCATGATGTATCCTTACCTAGCTAATTTGAAATCTTAAAATCAGCATAGGAGAAGCCTCATGAATTAAATTATATTGAACTTATATATCTATTAGTGTTTTTTGCTAAACTTTAAATGATTTATAAAAATTATTTTGTCGCTCTTTCTGCTTATAAACAATAGAAAATTTCTCTTGAAAATTGACAATTCTAATATTTTTGACATGATTGATTATTTGGCATACTTCAAAAAATTACAAACATTATTTTTATATTTTTTTGACAAGTCTGGATAGTTACCACCTTTATGTTCTACCGCCAAAAATATATGATAAAAGTAAGAATAAATCATGATTTGATTTGAATATTTAAAAACCTAATTCATTTTCATTAAACAAGAAAAATAATGATGAAGGCTGGTGTATTCAATTTAAGATGATTTATTAAAATTAAACACTATGATCATTATTTATGCTATGATGATAACAAATTAAGAAATATGTAGTGTATAAAAAAATAGATATTAAAAACATTACATAATTTAAAAAGTAAAAAAAGTCAAACACATAGCTTGCCACCGAGCTACTTATCAAATAACTATTTGAATAAAACATATGTTTTGGATAAATAGTAAAACCTTAAAAAGGAGACTAAAATATAAAAATAAAATAATAAATATTAAGTATGATTATACAATGTTATAAACTGATAAAAATATATATAAAAGGTTTACACATTATATCACATTTAACATGCTTTAAATTTTTCTTCATTAATGAGAATCCTCAAAATTGTATAATTTAAAAAATATTGACAATTTGACCGAAGATCTTGATCTATTTTAGCTCATTGGTCAAAAATCTCTAGATGATAACAGAAATCAAATATCCTTTAGGGTTTGTTGGGAGGTTCATCGCAGACGCTTTCATCTCGAAGGTGATCTGAACTTTCCCTTGAAGGATCTGTCACAAACTCTTTTATCTTAGAGATGATTCAAATCTTCTTTGGCCCTTGGTGCTAGCTCGCATATTCATCTTCATCTTGGTAACAATTGAGAGATCCATTTTGCAGATATTTGATTTGCAGCTTACATGACTGAGGGGACATGGATTTGGTAGATTCTTTTATCGCCCAGGATATTTCCACTGCCTTGCTGCCAGAAGAACAATCTTTAAGAATGTGCCATAGCTATGATCAATATTTCTTCACTTATGACTTTTCAACATCGTCGAATTTTTCTTCGCCAGTCATGTCGAAGATTTTTTCTTCATCCTCTTAGTTGACCAACAGAAAATCTGAATTTTGAGTCTTTCTTCACAAAAGTTTCACCCTTTTAGAAAGAATACTAAAGGAGATTTGAGGTAATTCTTTATGCAACAAAAGTTTGAGATCAACAACTATTTTTTATGTCAAATTGGCAAGATATTTCTGAAATCCTTGATGACGAAAAATTTGCTTAACATCGAGTTTTGACACACCAGTGGGATTCTGGAGGAAAATCCAACACGAAGCTGAATTTTGAAGGTAAATACAAAATTGGAGTTCTGAAGGCAAGCCTGACATAATATTGGATTTTGAAGGTAAGCCCATCCCAAAAGTTGGTTTTGAAAGAAACATCTGAATCAGAATTTGGTTTCTACAAGGAAAGTTTGGAAAGCTCGAGTTGAAACTCAAGCCTTCAAAGGAAAGCTAGGAAGTTTGGTTTCTAAGGAGAGAAAATTCAGGTCGAAACCCAAATCTTCAAAGGGAAACTAGACGAACATGGATTTCGAAAAAAAGAAAATTTGAGTCGAAACTCAAATCTTCAAAGGAAAACTGGAAGGTTCGAGTCAGGGCTCGAATCTCAAAGGGAAACTGAAAAGTTCAAATTTTAAAGAAAAAGAAAACTCAGGTCAATAACTCAATTTTTCAAAGGAAAGCTGAAAGGTTCGAGTCGGGGCTCGAATCTTAAAGGAAAACTGGAAAGTTCAGATTTTGAAGGAAAGAAAACTTGAGTTTAAAACTCAAATCCTCAAAGGAAAGTTGGGAAGTTTGAGTCAGGGCTCGAATCTCAAAGGAAAATTGAAAAGTTCAGTTATTGAAGAAAAGAAAACTCGAGTTTAAAACTCAAATATTCAAAGGAAAGCTGAGAAGTTCGAGTCAGGGTTCGAATCTCAAAGAAAACTGGAAGTTCGAGTCGAAACTCGAATCTCAAAGGAGAGTTGGAAGTTCAAGTCGAAACTCGAATCTTAAGGGAGAGTCTTTAATCAGGAGATTGAATTTTGAAAATTTTCAGTGCAAGACCTGGGATTGAAAGTTTTGAGAATGACCAGTTCGAGGACTGGATTATTTGACTTGCAATAAAGAAGACCATCATGGTTAATTATATATGGTCTGATTTCAGGATTATCCCCTTTATCCTAAATGGGGACGAATAAAATTGAGGAGAGTTGATAAGAAAGGATAGAAATTGATGAAGGTTTGACAGAAATTGAGGAAAATTGAGGAAAGATTGTAACTTGAAGGCTTGAAATTGAGAGTTTGGATGACCCAAATGTCGAAATTGGAATTAGAGCTTTGATCTTTGATGAATGGTTAGTGCAAAGACTGAACCTAAGGGGCTAACTGATCAGTCAGCCAGACACTAGCACGAGCGCTAGGTGTACCAGTACGAGCGCTATAGTGTTTATTGACAATATTAAATGTTTTAAAGACTTTTGCACTTGTGACTTTATTTTAACTATGAATATTTTATTTGTATTATAAATCTAAACTATAATATTCATTTTGTATGAGAAATGTACCTAAAAAATCAAAGACGTATAATTTCATATCAAAATATAGATAAATCTTATTAAGCATCAGATGACCTTAGACCTTGGATTTGAGACCAAACACTCTCAAACACCCCTAAAGGTGCTTTTACGACTAGAGTTTAGGAGAAGCTCGAATAGCTAAAATTAGACATGATGGGTCCAAGATCCATCACCATTGAAAGCAAAAGAGTACAAAAATACTGGGTTTAGTCAAATATCCTATCCAATAGCAACACCTTATTCGTTAACATGAATTCCTAATCGATAACGGAATGTGGAATGGATCATCTTTTTTTTGCTTGACTTGGTTAGTTTAGAATTAGGATCGAATTCATATCAATATTTTGGGCATTTTTTAAAAAATATGTAAAAGATGCAAATGTGAGTGTGATTCTAATTCTAATTCACACCCACCTGGGTCACTTGAGTGGCCACGGACTATGGAGAAGATGATGACCCTTTTGACCCAGGTTCGACTCCCAACGGGTGTGAGGCTGCCTTTCTCTAGTGGTCTCCTTAAGGCCTGTGTATTGGTGACCCCGCTTTGAGACTACCCACTTTGGTGGGTAACTTGGTCATAAGAAAAAAGAGTGATTCTAATTCGCATGGTCACCCACGTGAATGGAATCACATGCCATGTGTGGAAATGGCTATGTATTTGATTCATTTGAGATTTCAGGCTTTTAGAATGGCTTTCACAGGTTCCCCTGATAAAGCCATTTTGTGAGAACGAAAACAACGTCCCCTAAGTCTCTGTTTAAAAGCCTTGAATGGTAGGTGTGTTGTGGTTTCAGCCAATAATCTTGTGGTCTTTGGGGTCAGGGACTAGTGGTGTTGCCAAAACACTTCATTGAAAATGAAATTGGCAGCCCCAACCCTACATTTCTGGCATCTTTATCCTTCACACCACATTTGGACAAAACCATATTTTGGCAACCCATGGAAATTATGTTTCTACCCCCATTGCAACATTCACAAATAGAGCCCAAATATATTTGTAACTTTTGTGTGCCAAAAACCTATTCTCAATCTCATTTTAAGGGATCCACTGTTACCCCATATAATTTGGTTCTCATTGAGACAATCCATTGCATACAATTGGTAATTGCATTTGGATAGTATTAAACCATTTACAAATTGAGTTCCAAATAATCCTAAATTCACCTGTCTTGAAAGGCATACAACATAACCAACCTACACATTCAAACTCGTGGGTTTATGCCCTACTGACATCTCTGTGGGTCTAGCATGGACGCAAATTGGTTGGACTTGGGTTAGATCTAGGCATTATTGGGTCTAACCAAATCGGATTTGGATTTAGATAAAAAAAACAAAACCAAACATGATTTTGACAAGCTTAAACCCCAGTATTTAAACTTACAAAAAATGATCGTATTGTAGGACAAAAATGATGCCTATTTTTCAAAAAACTCTATAATTTGTCAACATCTTCTCGATGACCAAATCCGCAAATGTTGGGTGTTAAAATGATAATTTTAACCTTCACTTGTACGGACCTCTTAAGGATATGCGAAATTGAGAGAAATATCATCCAAGATTGACCAATATTTGCCAACGCCACCAAGATGACCTTGATTTGATGAGCGATTTGAGAGAAATATCATCTGAAAGATAGACTTTTTGAATATGTCATACAATATAACTAAAACATAAATTTACACCATTTTTTTGTGAACCCTACAAAGTTCACATAAAATATAAGCAAAAATTGACCAATATTTGCAACTATGAAAAAGTGTGCATACATTTTGTACGATAATGAAGAAGTTCACATAAATTTTGTGCGATGATAAGAAAGTTCGCATATATTTTGTGCGAGGATGATGAGGCTTACATATGTTTAATGCAAGGATGAGGAAGTTCACATATATTTTTTATGAGGACGAAGAACTCCACAAATATTTTGTGCGAAAATGAGAAAGTCTGCATATATTTTCTGCGATAATGAGGAAGTCCGCATATATTTTGTACGAGGATGGAGAAGTCTGCACATATTTTATGCGTGGATAAGGACGTTCACATATATTTTATGAAGCATAAAATCTACATAAAATACACGCAAACTTCCTCATTATCGCATAAAATATACGTGGAATTCCTTATTATTGCCTATATTTTATGCAGACCTTCTCATCATTGTAAATATTAGCCATTTTATGCAGACTTCTTAATGGTCACAAAAAAATTGTGTGAATCAATCTTTTAGTTAGATGGTCCGATATATCTGAAAATTTTATCTTTTAAAAGATATTTTTCTAAATCGCTCATCAAATAAAGGTGATCTTGGCATTGGAAAGCTAATGTGCCGATCTGTCTATTATTTTTATCAATTATTTGAATTATAGATGTAGGTGATCGAAAAATAGCACCGAATAATTGGGCTTGGCACAACCATGCCCGTTCATCCTTTTTTTTTTCAGAATACTGCCGGGGCTATATCTCAGCGCTCGTTCATCGTTTTCCAGCGATTCAAATGTCAAAATATATTTTTGTCTGTTTTTTTTTGTTTTTTCCTGTGTTTCACTATAATTCACAAATTTTAGGGTAAAAAAATAATACTAAAGTCTCTCACAGAGGAAATTCACATATCCTCACGAAGTCTACACATGCGAAGGTTAAAATAGTAATTTTAACACCCAACATTTTCAGATTCGATCATTGGGCTGATTTTGACAAACTGTGATTTTTTTTGAGAAACACGCAAATTGTGGTTTGGTCATCATTTTGTGTTACACTTATTTAGTTAATTTCGGGTTTTAATCGAATTCAAATTCAAGTTTTAATGCAAAACTTACTACCAGACTCAATTCCAATTATTAATTGAATCCAAAATTGATTACCACACCAACTAAAGCTATAAGTTATGTATGGGAACCTTGCAATGGGATGAAAACACGATTTCAGTGTGTTGCCAAAATACCATGTTGTCAACGTGTGATGTTGAGATATAGAGTTTCCAAAAACATGCTGTCGTGAAAGGTGTTGAAATGTGGTGTTGAGCCCGAGAGATGAGAGTTTCCAAAATTATGCTGTCGTGAAAGGTGTTGAAATGTGGTGTTGAGCCTGCCAACACCAGTCCCAACGCATTGTTTCGGCAATACCAATGCTGTCAAACAACACTTGAGTCTAGCATATCGGAAACCACAACACAACCTCTGATTCAACTTTCCCAAACATAGCCTAATTGGATTCAAATTCGGGTTGGATGTCGTGTTACTGTTACATCCAACCCGTTGACATCCTTGTATCCGGTTTCGATCCATCTCAAATTGGTTCGAGTTGGGTGGAAATCGAGCCCCATCTAGAATCGGGAACAAGAAACATGACTCTGTTCACTTCCGATCCGGTCCGTTTGTTTTCACTAGATAAATCCTGAGAGAAGTTTTCCAACATAGTTTTCCCGCATAGTTTCCATTGGAGAACTTAGCGTTCTTCCAGCATAGTTTTCCCGCGCATCTTCACCAATGGCCAATTTCCGAGCACCTGCTCGCTCTGCTTCTCCCTCTCTCGTCCTTCCCCTCTTCGCTCGTCGTGTCTTCTCACCGGAAGCCGTAGCGTTCACCGGAATACTTCCTCATCGTCCGCCCCAACTCCGTTCCTTCCTGTTCATGTCTGGACGGAAAACCGGGTTCCGTTGCGCTAGGGCAACGCAGTCCGGCGAGATCCAGGCTCTCTCAGACGCGTTCGTCGTTGCATCCGACGGAAAGTACGGGAAGAAGCAGGTCGTAAGCATCACGCCGCGGCTCTATGACTACATTCTCGATAACGTTCGCGAGCCCGAGGTAATTAGAGTCGTTCTATCGTTGTTCCCGTGATATTTTCTGCCGATTGCGATGAATTATAGTTTTCCTCTTCCTTATTCTTTTGTTTCTGAATTCCAGATTCTGCGGGAGCTTCGGGAAGAGACGTCAACATTGCGTGGTAGCCAGATGCAGGTACGTTCTCCCCTCTGAATTGTTTGAAATTTAGAGAAATGTTTCGGAATCCGATCTTCCAGTTTCATTTGAAGCTTTATTTTTAATATCGAAATTACTATTATTAGCATTATTGTTTAGGAATGATCCTTGGAGCATCATATCCTTAGATTACAAACACGTTGCTTGTTTTATCTTTGACGTCGATTTCTCGGTCATTCATCACGATAAATGGTAAATAAGATCATGATGTTGCTTGTTCTTTCTATTTGCCTTTTACTCTTTGGATCTTCAGGAAATAGGATGTAGTTTTATTTTGTGCCTTTGTTTAATTTTCTCAGATGACCGTCTTGTTTTCCTGAGAGAGAACCTCCTCTCACCTGCTGTCTTTGTTTCCGCACATGGTTCATCTGAAGTTTAATCTGAAAGAAGATTGTGATATAGCTTCTTTGTGTGCTTGCTTTAGACCTTTCGATCATCTTTCATAATTTATACCAAAGAATATCATGAATCTGTCCCTGGCTTTTGTAGCCATACTTGACCACTGTAGCGGTAATTCACCAGATCTCTTACAGATTGCAAATCCAAGAATTCCTAGTTCAGAGAAGAATTGCAGTAGGTTATGAAACTTATGATGAATTGCATCATCATTCTTCTCCATTAATTGTAATTGGAAAATAATGCACACAGGACAAAGCAAATATCGAAAATCAGGAAATATCATGGGAGCATCCATTCTTGTAATAGACACACAGAGAATGCATAAGAAACAGAGAAATCTCGAGGAGTAATATCAGTGTCATCTATATTGGTGATATTTTGAAAATATCGATTTAATATTGGCTATTTCAAGGTAGCCGATATTAAAGGGAATATCTGGTGAATTGGTGATATTTTCAGAATATCGCCATAAGTCAAAATATCATGGTATTTTTTGAGAAAAAGCTCATTTTTAATACTTTTAAGTTTTAAGTCTGCATTTCCTAATTTTTTTGTTTTTTTTTTATATTTTTAAAACATTTTAAAACTCATTTATTTATATTTATGGAAGAAAAATCATGCAAAACTTATTATTTTCTTATCGTTTGTATTTTTTTCAAAATTTTAAACTCCCAAGATTTTCCTGAGAATTTTCTAAGAAATACAATCTTTTGAAAGTCTCTTCAAGAAAAACCCTGATAAATTACCTTGAATGATATAGAGGTGACTATGAATAATATTATCACAACGCCCATTTTATAATAGACACACTGATTTGATTCTTCAAGCTGTGACAAACCTTCAAGGGAGAATACGAACAGAAACATCGAGTGTAACGCCCCAAAATTTCGACTTGTGATTTCAAAAACTTTATCGAAAAACCTTTCAAAGATTTAAAGTTTTAACTTTTAAAAACGACAGCGGAAGACATTTAGAAAGGAACACAAGTCAACAATTATGGGTACGTTAGCTGAAAAAAACCATCATTCACATGTACAACAACTTAAAGGAATTTAAGAAATAAGGCAATAGATTAAAAATCTGCAGTTTATTACAAAATGAGCATTTTGTCCCAAAGTTCAATAAATCTAAAGAAAACTCCAAAAAGACAAAGAGGCAAGCCGCCAGCAGAAAGAAGATAAATCTTGATCCATGTTGCACCACGCCATCGGCCGCCAGTGAAGTCCTACTCTTCACCTACCCATGAAATGAGTCAGTTCCATAACAAACCAGTAGGTGCACGAACAGATAAGTAGGATGAAAATAAAACAGGACATTCATGACATAAGCAGTGATGATATTTAAACAAGTAAAACAATTGTAGTCTATTCTAACAAATTTAATAAGTGAAAGAGCTGTTTAAGTTTCAGTCCTCTACAACTATTCATGATGATATTCTTTAAGTTTTGATATTAATTGGCCTGTGGGTACGCACAGACGCGAAACGTAGAAACAGCCGAGACTGATCCGGGGGTTTATTATGTCAGGTGTTTTCATTAAACCCGGATGACTGACTGAGTCCGCTCCTAAGGGGACGGTCAGTGACCAAGATAGTAAATCCCCAAAGGCATTCGTGGCCCATGGATGCATCCAACTTCTGCAGGAGTGCCTGGGAGTTACCACCTAGGATAATTTATGGTAATCCCAATTCTCCTAACTCCGATGACTGGGGAAATCGAGTCTTTTGCCCGTGGGGTGGTTGTTAACAACCTGTCCATCGGAGTCTTTGTACCATCCATCCTCTCCCTTGATGAACCGTGAAAATCGGATGGGTACGACGGGGGTTTCTTAACCGCCGCCCCATCCTACATGCCCTGGTCCATTAGACCCACTCGAGCATCTTGCCTGTGAAGGCGAAAGGTCACCATTTATGTGATCTCAGCATTGTGCTAATTACACTCATCGAGGTTGCTACAACCTCATCCTCCAACCATCGTAACCCACATGGGACGTACTTGTCCAAAAGTACGGTGGTACCTCCCTAGAGGTACGACTACGATGAGAGGGCAACATATAATGTTTTATGATTCTTTTGGTTCATACATGACATGTTTTGCTTTTCTGGGCACTTGGCCTGTGGAGCCCGATATTATCACATCAAACTCAATAAAGTGTAGATTTCACACTTCAATATACTCCATGATCTTACATAGAATTCATACCGTACCTGCCTTAAGGTTTGATTACAATAGCAATTGCAGTGGTTTTGAGTCTATTCACAAAGTCTACCTTAAGTATGCAGTTTTAAAGGAATAAGCATGCAGAATAGACAATTATGAGTTAAGTAATCTCACACTTAAACAGGCATGCCAATTAAACTACTTGATTCTTTCCAGAATGAGTCTAACCAACGAATTTACATTATGTAATTTCAAAAGAATCACAAAGAGTAAAACATTGATCAACCAATACTTCTTCAGATACGCAAGTATGCAAAATAACTATTCTATCTCAGAAGTCTTATTTTATTTTGTTCATACATACTATTCGTGCGACTTTCCCCTACCTCGGGTTGTCGTGCAGCTGCGTGCGTCTACGCGTGTAGATGATACGAGGCTCGAGCCGCGGAGCCAGAGCGGGGGTCTGATGCGAGGTCTGCAACAGTGCTACGTTTACTTATTATCCGGAGAAATAGAAACACAAGTCTGCCGATAGGAAAAGAGAGAGGCAGCATGGGTGTGCCCCTGCTGGCCGAAAACAGACAAGCGACAGGGGACAAGCCCCTGCCCGCTGACAATAGCGGGGCGACAGGGGATGAGCCCCTGTCAAAACATAGCGTGGCGGCAGGGGGCCAGCCCCTGCCGACAACAACGAAGCAGCAGGGGCTGAGCCCCTGCCAACAGCACGACGTGGCAGGGGCCGAGCCCCTGCCGACAGCACAGGACGGTAGGGGGGCCAGCCCCTGCCAACGGCCACAAAGTGGCAGGGGCTGCGCCCCTGCCAACCACACGAAATGGCAGGGGCTGAGCCCCTGCCGACAGCACAAAGTGGCAGGGACTGAGCCCCTGCCGACGGCACAGGACGGCAGGGGGGCCCAGCCCCTGCCAACAGCATGAAGTGGCAGGGGCTGAGCCCCTGCCGACAGCACCAAGTGGCAGGGGCTGAGCCCCTGCCGACAGCACGGGACGGCTGGGGGGGCTAGCCCCTGCCAACGGCCACAAAGAGGCAGGGGCTGAGCGCCTGCCGACGGCACAGGACGGCAGGGGGGCCAGCCCCTGTCAACGGCCACAAAGTGGCAGGGGCTGTGCCCCTGCCAACATCACGAAGTGGCAGGGGCTGAGCCCCTGCCGACAACACAGGACGGCAGGGGGGGCCCAGCCCCTGCCAACGGCCACAAAGTGGCAGCAAAAAGGGGTGTCGCAGGGGCCACCGGTCCCCTGCCGGCACTCCGGCGAAATGCAGAGGGAGAAGGGGACGACAGGGGCCGCGTAGGCCACCTGTCGGGGCCCCGATGACACAGGGAGGCGGTGGGAGGCCGCGACAGTGGCTGTGAGCCGCCTGCCGGCGAGGTGACAGAGGGGGGTGAAGAAGAGAAGAGGGAGGAGAAGAGAAGAGGGAGGCTGGCGTACCTGGGAGCGGTGGCCGGCGGCGGCGACGTGCGCAGCAGGGGAGGAGACCGACGCGAGGGGGAGGAAGCTCGAGAGGGGAGGCGTGACTCCCCTCGCCCTCCAACCTCACTCTTAAAGGCGCAGGGGGGCACCCGAATGGGGAAACCCTCGATGGGTTTCCCTATCTTGCCCGGAAGCGAAGGGGGAGAGGGGGGGGGGGGGGGTGGGTTGCGGCGCCCGAAAGCTCGGGTTATGTAAAACCCTAATAAAAAGGGGCCCGGGTCGGGTCCGGATCCGACCCGGCCTGGGTCCAAACAAATATTTTTTTTTAAATGGGGTTTTACATCGAGCCACAAGTCCACAAAATGCATTTAGATATAACTTGAATCTAGATCTAATTTTCATAAAATCATGAAATTTCTTCTTCCAGAACTTTTGAAGATGTTAGAGAAATCCTTTTCATCTTAGTAATTTCTTTTTATCAGTTGTTTATTTTGTTTTTTTATAAATAAAATTAAATAAGCTAAGCTAGGATTTTTAGCATTGATACTGTTGATTTGCATCGTATGATTAATGATAATACTAACAGAAGAATGAAGAGGTGCTTCACCTGCGCACTGGGGTCTGAAAATTCGCGCAACCCATGCACACGAACCAGCTACGACAGCTAATGGTGTGCCTAGCTGTAGCTGCGGTATTGAGCCCTACTCAAGGTTGATCTCTGTAGGGAATCTCCTCGGCACAAACCCCTCCACCCCCGGGATACTTTGGGACCCATTGGAAGTCATCTCACTGGAGAATTTGCCACCGGTCACCATAACTCATCCAAAGGCGCTGGACTGGTGCACTACCCTTGATAGGCTGCGGTAGACAAGTGGCAACAACCACTTGGCTTGTTCAGCAAGCCTCACGTCTTAGGAAGGCTTGTGGTACCTCCATGTGTTCACTGAGGGCATTTTTGATGGCTCGTTCCGTGCGTCGCACGGGACAAAACAGACATTTAGAACATCTTTTTTAACAAACATTGGACGCGGTGAGAGACGTTCCGCACGTCCGCCGCGTCCAATATACACTGTAATTGTTGATCCATCTCCCCCCCGTTACAAAAAGAACAGGAACGGAGGGAACACAATTTTTTCTTGTATCAACGGGTGTGCCATCATTTGCGTTGAAATTAAAGCCCTAATCGAGGGCGGGGGTCAGAGTGGGAGGGGCACTTGGAGAGGAAGGCGGCGAGGGCAAGGATGGCGTTGAGCTCGGAGCGGTTGACGTGGGTTGGAGGGCCGCCGCCGGAGGTGGTGGCGGAGGACTATTAGCAGATGTTAGCCATTCATTTATGCACCGTATGGTTTTTCTTGACATATTTTGGATAATATCTTCTCATCCTTGCTGTGTATTCACATGCTCAACTTGTAATTGACTGGTGTAGAGATTATCACGTTAACAGAACTAATGGGATTTGGCTTTGTTGAGGTTCACTTTTTCTCTACTCAATATTATGTAATGGTTGGTTGCGTATTTGCAGTCAGTATTTTTATGCTATGTTTTATTTCAATATTATGGAACTATTCAAGTTGTCCGCACATTGTCATCAAACAACGGACATTTGGAACATAGCATTTGAGTATGGTCCAAACAAACGTTGGACTTGGATCAGTTGTTACAGAACGAACAGAACCAATGTTCTGTTCCGGTTTTTTTGTTCATTTCGTTCAACCATAGACAAGTCATCAAACATACCCTGAGAGTCTTGGGACTTTGATGGATCCAAGAACGTCGGGGAATTGCACTCAGCTTGCTGGAGAAGCCCCAAGAACCAGCCAGAGCTCTATCTATGTGCGATAGCACAGTTGGAGCATCTGGTTACTAGTTCTTGGCCTTGGAAGCTTCCATAGGAAGCTACTGAAATAAAGTGAATAACGATCATAATGAAATGCCACCAAGGGGCTACAAGAGTTCGCAAACACACAAAGACCACTATTGGATCAAATACAATCTCACAAAGGAATCACACAAGAATACAATCTTCTCACTTGAGATCAATGGAAAAATAAATATTTTTATAGCACCACACATATGCTTGTAAAAAACATATCTTTACAAGAGATAGTGTGGCTCTATTTATAGATCCACATATACAATAGAGGGAGGCAGTCTAACAGTCGGTGGACTAGCTCCCATCAGTCATCTTTGACTAAAATACAAAAAAAACAGAAAAAATAAATAAGATAAAAAGATAGTACAGTCCCTATTGGACTGTATTTATTATAGGATAGGAAAAGACCAAAATGCCTCTGATATATGTATATTATATAAATATACGTATATAAGATATATACAATGTATTTTAACACTCCCCCTCAAACTTACGGTGAGATCACCGAAAGTTTGTTAAGAAAAGAAAAAAAAATGTGGTAGAGGAAGAGCTTTGATGAAGAAGTCCGCAATCTAAAACTCGAACTGAACATTGTGAAAATATCTAAAAAAGGAGATAAAGTGTGCTATAAGCAGGCGCAAGAACACTTAGAACAAATGTACACAAAGGTACAATAAAGAAATGCAAAAGCACAAAGGCATATAAAATATAAAGAATTTTTATTAAGAAGAATGGAGAACAAAAGCTCCAAGAAGTAGTTTTTACAAAGGGGGAACTCCCCTTTTTATAAGCTAGCAAGGGGCCTTGGAGGGGCTCCACTAACTATTGGAGCCCCTCTAACGGTTAGAATTCTAACCGTTGGAGAGGCCCAACAGCTACTGTTGAGCCCCCTTCAAGTTGTCTTTAGTCACAAACAAGAAAAAGAAAAGAAAAAAATAAAAAAAAGAAAAGAAGAAAAAATAAAAGTACAAAAACATTACAGCATATTCATAATTATGAACATGCGCAAAAAGGAGAAATGACTATAATACCCTTGTGGGTTTTATAAGAAGAGAGAGAAACATATATATAAAGATAGATACATATACATATATATTATATATATATATCATATATATATATATATGTATATGTATCTCTCTTTATATATATATATGTAAATATATATACATAAGAGAGATACAGTTTAACACCCTCCCTCAAACTTAGGGCGCAATGACCGAAAGTTTGCCAAGGAGAAAGTTGAATCTTGGAGAGCAAAGCGCCTTGGTGAAAAAATCTGCCAACTAATATTCTGAAGTCACATAAGGTCGATGGCTTTTTGTAGATATGCTTCTCTGCCATAATGGCAGTCCATCTCAATATGTAAAACCCACGTTTTTTCAAATTTTTTATTTTATTTTATCGGACCCGGGCCGGGTCGGGTCCGGACCCGACCCGGGCCCGCCTGCGATAGGGTTTTAAGATAACCCGACGCAGTCCCGAGTGCCGCCCCCCCCACCGCGCCTTCGGCTCGATAGGGAAACCCATCAGGGTTTCCCCTTTTGTCGCCCCTCCCCGAGCTCTTTAAGAGCATTGCGGGAGGGGAGGAACGATGCCCCGCCCCCCTTCTCGTTCCCTGCAGGCGGCAACCACGACCGACGCCTCCTCCTTCCCTGCGCACGCCGTCGATCGCCAGCCACCTCGCCTCCCAGGTACGCCACTTCTCCTCCTCCCTCTTCTCTTCCTCACCCCCTCTCCGTCACCTCGCCGGGAGGCCGACAGGCGGCTCACAGCCCCTGCCGTGGCCTCCCACCTTCCCTGTGCCCATCGGGGGCCCGACAGGTGGCCTATGGGCCCCTGTCGTCCCCTCTTCCCTCTGGGGGTGCGCCGGAGTGCCGGCAGGGGACCAATGGCCCCTGCGACACCCCCTCACCCCTATGGGTGATAGGGAAACCGACGGGAGGTCGGTTGCCCTCCCTGTCACCCTCGCCCCGGTCTCTCTTTTTCTGGCAGGGGTCAGTCCCCCTGCCACCCCTAGATCACCTGTAGGCAGGGGCAATGCCCCTGCCGCTTCATGTTTCCTGGCAGGCAGGGGCTCGCCCTGCTGCCTCTGGGGTTTTGGCGAGTAGGGGTAGTGCCCCTGCCGCCTTCCTATCTCGGCTGGCAGGGGCAATGCCCCTGTCGCCCTTTGTTTTGTTGGGCTGACAGGGACTCACCCCCTACCGCCTCTTGGCTTTTGGGAGGGCAGGGGATAACCCCCCTGCTGCCCCTTGATTCTCTGCACGCAGGGGGCTTGTCCCCCTGTCACCCCCCCGTCCCGAGCTCTCTCCCTCTCTCTGTCGGCAGGGACTAGCCCTGCCGTCTCGTGGCTGTCGACAGGGGCTGCCTCCCCTGCCGCATCGATGCTGTCGGCAGGGGCTGGTCCCCTGTCGTCTCGTGTTGTCGGCAGGGGCTGGCCCCCCTGCCGTTTCATGGCTGTCGGCAGGGGCTCAACCCCTGCTGTTTTGTTGCGGTCGGCAGGGGCTCAGCCCCTGCCGCTTCGCTGATGTCGGCAGGGGTAGGCCCCTGCCGTCTCACTGCTGTCGGCAGGGGCTGACCCCCTGCCGCCTCGCTGTTTTTGACAGTGGCTCATTCCCTGTCGTCCCGTTGTCGTCGGTGCCGCCATCGCCTAATTCTACCCTTGCCCCGTTGCACCATTAATTATATTAACATAATTGAATATTTAACACTCTTGCATATTTACGCAACAGGTCCCGATCGTGCTCCGCTGCTCAACCCTCGTATTATCCTCACGCGTAGGCGTACGCAGCTGCACGACATCCCAAGGTAGGGTAAAGTCGCACAAAAGGCAATTGATGAACCTAATTAAGTTAAAATAATTAAGATGTCCATGCTGGATATACTTAAATTTATATTGTTTCTGCATTGCATATTTTCTTGTCTGCATAATTATGAGTTCGGGTACGGTTGTACTCTTCGAGTATTAATTTGCGTATTTGCCTATGTGGTTGAAGGTGGTTTCGTACCTTTTTGCAATACTCATGCCCTTAATTGCTTGCATATATACTTGCCTGTACGTTCCTATGGGTCGATGTACAATTTCATTCTTCGATCATTATTTTGCATAGTTGCTTATGAGTTGAGGTGTGGTTTCGTATTTCTTGAAATACATATGCCCTTGTTTGCTTGCATACATTTTTGCCTGCACGTTTCCTTTGAGTGAGGTACGACTTCGTGTCTCGTGTATTACTTATGACCTTATGTGTTTGCCTATCTAACTGGTCAAGGTATGGTTTTGGTACCTCGTGTGTTACTTATGTGCGTTTCGCTCGATGTGCGGCATTGCAAGTCGAGAGTTGCTTGTTGTCAGGTTATAATCTGCATATGCTCATATTTATGGTAAATATGTACTTACATAAACGTAGTCTTGTGCCTATCCTGATATCACTTGTTTCAAAACACTAGAAGTTGCACTTGTGCACTATAGTTCTTTTAAAGAGGATTTCCTTCTGCAAACCCAGGGCTCTTCAAAATGCACAACTTTTGCAAAGTATGATTAAGTCTTGCAGGATTGCGAAGTCACATTTGGCCCCTCCCAAGTCCACACACTTGGGAGAAATGTTTTATAACCTTGATTCAAGTTGCGGCTCATTTTGAATAACCCCGATCAGGGGCATGAGCATATGAATGAGTGGGGTTCTGTTGAAGGACCCATTCTTTATGTATCAATCTAGTGTCACATGTCGATACTAAGATAAATTTTGGATGTAAGATTGATAGTGTTGTGTCTTGTGTGAATGACTTAATGTGGCATTATGACTTTTAAGGATGAATCGTGCCAAATGAGCACTCCTATATTTTTTTGAATTGTTATGAAGTTGTGTGTTGGGTATTCTTTTTGAGAAGCCCACAGACTTCCCTGGTTCAGTATAGCGTACTTTTAGACATGCACAACATGTTAAGTACTTTGTTGATCGGACGAGAGATCCGAGATGACCTTGCATCATGAAATATGAAAAATGTTGTTGAAGTGAATTCAAAACTTATCTTGCCAGGCTGTGTTGTATTAATTCTTTTGCAGATAATATCTGTTGGGGTTTCTTTTGTGGAACCATATCCCTTTCATCGTAGTCGTACTTATGACATGTACGACCGTACTTTTTGACAAGTACGTCTTCTTACGTTGCGATGATTGGATGAGTAGGTTGTGGCAACCTCGATGAGCGCAAATAACAAAATGTTGTGATCACCTAAATAAGTGATGTTTTCGCCTTCATCGGCAAGATACTCGAGTGGGTCGAAAGACCAGGGTATGTAGAATGGGTCTTCAGTTAACTACCCCTGATGTACTCATTCGAATTGCTGACTCCTGTCAGGAGAGAGGACAGGAAGGTACAAAACTTCGATGGACAGGCCATTAATGGCAGTTATGAGCAAAAGACTCGGCTTCCCCAGTCATCGGAGTTAGGGGAATGAGACTACCATAATTATCCTAGGTGGTAGCTCTCCATGTTTGGGATGCATCCATTGTTTATGCTGCTTCGGGGATTTCTCTCTTGGTCACCGACCGTCCCCTTAGGTGCGGACTCAGTCAGCTATCCGGGTTATCATAAAATACATAGCATAATAAACCCTAGGATCAGTCTAGGTTGTTTCTAGAGTCGTGTCTTGTGCGTACCCGCTTGGCCAGTTAATATCGAAACATAATCTGATCACACAATTTGTTGAGTTATGCCCATATGGAAGTTATAGGGTACAACAGGTTCAATACTTATGGAATTGTGTGTGTGGTTGACGAAACATTGTATTTTGCTAGTTAACTTTCTTGTGCAGTGTTTCGCTTGTAATAGTTAGCCTACTTGTGCCAGTAAAATGCTTGTAATAATTTTTAGCATTGTGCTCATGATAGTTGCTCTCTGAATCTGTTGAAATTAAATTGCTATATAATTTCCTGTCTACCTGACATATTAAATTATTCTGCTTAATTATGTTCAATATTGTCATGTTTGTGCACCTACCAGTTTTTAGTGAAATTGACCCATTTTATGGGCAGGTTTTGGATAGGTAATACAGTCTGCGATGGCACGATGGCGTGATGAGATCAAGATAGAGCTCTTTCCCTGACGTTTCGCTCCTGAGGACATGTTGGTAAATTTGGTATAAAGTGTGTTTCAAAATTTCTCTTTTCTTAAACTGTGAGTTAATAAAACTGTTTTAGTAAGCTTCTTCTTGGTTTCAACAAACGAATTCTCAATTATTGAAACTCCGTTTCTAGACCATTTGATTTCAATGGTTGTGCGAGATTTGACAAAAGGAAAGTTTACGCTGTAATGCGCTCAAGGTCCATTGACTTGTGGTTTTAAAAATATCATTTTCCGCTGAAGTATTATTTAAACTCTGATTATTGTATGATTTCAAAGCTTTTTAAACTATTCAAAAAAGTTACAAGTCCTGGATTTTTGGGGCGTTGCACAATATGCTTTGTCCGCTCATGAAAAATGTGATTCTTAGCAATATAGATTGCACTCTTATTATCACAACACAACTTTGTGGGTTCTTGAATTTGAATTCCCATGTCTTGCAGCAACTGATGAATCCCGACAATCTCCATAGTTATAGAAGCCATGACTCGATATTCTACTTCGGTGGATGATAGAGACACCTTCTGTTGTTTCTTGCATCTCCATGAGATCAAAGATTTACCTAAAAAAATGCAAAAGCCTGTAGTGGAGTGACGATTATTTGGGTCACCTCCTCAATCAGAGTTAGTATATGCAATTAAATTTAACTCAGAAGATGAGGAAAGAAACTCCCTTGTTTAAAGTTCCCCTTATGTATTTAACAACTCAGAGAACAACACTCATATGGACGGATGTAGGAGCATGCTGAAATTGGCTTGCAGTATGCACGACATGAGAGATGTCTGGCCTTGTGATACTAAGATACATTAGAGACCCCACAAGTTGCCGGTAGAGGGTAGGATCCTCTAAAGGTATCCCATCATCGATCTTCATTTTTTATCCCACAATTTCAGGGGTCTCATAAATTTTATCGGCAGTAATACCTGATCTGTCAAGAACCTCACATGCAAGTTTAGTTTGAGACAACAATAGCCTCTATGAGAGTAGGCTACCTCGATACCAAGAAAGTAAGTCAGATACCCCAAGTCTGACATTTCAAACCTTTATTTTAAAGTGATTTTAATGTTTTTGATGCCCTTTATGTCACTACCGGTTATCAACATATCATCAACATACAACAGTAAAATCAGAATTCCTGCATCGGACTTTTTGACAAACAGAGCAGTGTTAGTGTAGAATGAAGTAAAACCATCTTGAACCATACTTCATTAAATCGATCACACCAAGCCTTAGGGGCTTGTTTTAAACCATAAAGCGCTTTTTGCAAACAAAGGACTTTTCTCTTTGGTACGTTCATACCAGGAGGAGCATCCATGTAGACTTCTTCATTAAGGTCCTCATTTAAAAAAACATTTTTAACATCCATTTGGTAAATGTTTCATTTTTTAATAGATGCAATGGTGATCAAACATCTTACAATAACCCTTCGTGCAACAGGGGCAAAGATTTCTTCATAATCGATGCCGTATTCTTGACTATATTCTTTTGCAATAAGGCGGGCTTTATATCTTTCAAGAGTGCCATCACTCTTGGTTTTGACTTTAAAACCCATCTGCATCCTATTGATTTCTTTCCTTTTGGAAGATATTGAAAGGACAAAGTTTTGGTTTTGTTGAGGGCTCTAAGTTCATTATTCATGGCGTCCCTCCACTCTATCCTTTTCTTAGCTTCTTCAAAATTCCTAGGTTTTTGATATGAGTGAATCACGCTAAGACATGCCCTATGTTTTGGAGAAAAAGACTTGTATGATATAAATCTAGAAGGATTTTTCCTAGATCTTTCGGTTCTTCGAGAATGGTTGGATGGCTCACTAGAGTCGCTATACTTTTCTATTGCACTTCTAAAGGTACTGTTATCTCTATGTGAGTAGGTAATTGGTTCAACTATCATTTATTCTTCAAGTTGGATGGGTGGTGGCATATTTTCACTTATAATTCCATCCTCATTCAATTCATCATCGCTAAAAAAATCCGCATTTCTAGATAATAATTCAAACAAAAAAGAGTAATAGCCATTATCTTCATTAGTTTTGTGTTCTTCAAAACCACTCATATTTTCTAAAAAGGTAACGTTTCTTGAAACATATAGTTTGTCATTTTTAATACCATAACACCTAAAACCTTTTTGTGTTTTCGAATATCCCCAAAATGCATAAGGAATAACTTTGAGAGATAGTTTATCGTTCTTGTCGGTGAGGACAAAGCATTTACGACAAAAAATTCTTAGTATAATGTAATCGGGTTCTTGTTTATACAATGTTTCAAAAGGGGATATTTGATTCAAATTTTTGGATGGAAGTCGATTTATGAGGTAAACCGATGCAAGAGCCGCTTCGGCCCAAAATCTTTTTGGAATTTTTTGAGAAACGAGTAGGGTCCTTGTAACGCCCCAAAAATCCAGGACTTGTAACTTTTAGAATAGTTTAGAAAGCTTTGAAATCATACAATAATAAGAGTTTAAATAGTACTTCAGCGGAGAATGATATTTTTAAAACCACAAGTCAATGGACCTTGAGCGCATTACAGCGTAAACTTTCCTTTGCCGAATAACGCACAACTATTGAAATCAAATGGTTTTGAAATGCAATTTCAATGATGGAGAATTTGTTTGTTGAAACCGAGAAGAAGTTTACTAAAACAACTTTAGTAACTCAAGGTTTAATAAAAAGAGAAATTTTGGAATACCCTTTATACCAAATTTAGCAACCTGTCCTCAGGAGCGAAACGTCAGGGAAAGAGCTCTATCTTGATCTCATCACGCCATCGTGCCATCGCACACTGTATTACCTATCCAAAACCTGCCCATAAAATGAGTCAGTTTCAGTAAAAACCGGTAGGTGCACAGACAGAACAATATAGAACATAATTAAGTAGAATAATTTAATATGTCAAATAGACAGACAATTAAATAGCAATTTGCTTTCAGCAGGGTCATAGAGCAAACTATCATGAACACAATGCTAAAATTATTACAAGCATTTTACTGACACAAGTAGGCTAACTACTACAAGCAAAAAACTGCATAAGAAATTTAACTAGCAAAATACAATATTTCATCAACCACACACACAATTCCATAAGTATTGAACCGGTGGTACACCATAACTTTCATACGCGTATAACTCAACAAATTGTGTAATCGGATTTAAATTATGTTTCGATATTAACTGGCCAAGTGGGTACGCACAAGGCACGACTCTAGAAACAACCTAGACTGATCCGGGGGTTTATTATGCTATGTATTTTATGATAACCCGAATAGCTGACTGAGTCCGCACCTAAGGGGACGGTCGGTGACCAAGAGAGAAATTCCCAAAGCAGCATAAACAATGAATGCATCCCAAACATGGAGAGCTACCACCTAGGATAATTATGGTAGTCTCATTCCCCTAACTCCGATGACTGGGGAAGCCGAGTCTTTTGCTCGTAACTGTCATTAATGGCCTGTCCATCGAAGTTTTGTACCTTCCTGTCCTCTCTCCTGACAGGAGTCAGCGATTCGAACGAGTACATCATGGGTAGTTAACTAAAGACCCATTCTACATACTCTGATCTTTCGACTAACTCGAGTATCTTGCCGGTGAAGGCGAAAACATCACTTATTTAGGTGATCACAACATTTTGTTATTTGCACTCATCAAGGTTGCCACAACCTACTCATCCAATCATCGCAACGTAAGAAGACGTACTTGTCAAAAAGTACGGTCGTACTTGTCAAAAGTACGACTATGATGAAAGGGAAATGGTTTCACAAAAGAAACCCAACAGATATTATCTGCAAAAGAATTAATACAACACAGCCTGGCAAGATAAGTTTTGAATTCACTTCAACAACATTTTTCATATTTCATGATGCAAGGTCATCTCAGATCTCTCGGCCGATCAACAAAGTACTTAACATGTTTTGCATGTTTAAAAGTACGCTATACTGAACCAGAGAGGTGTGTGGGCTTCTCAAAAGGAACACCCAACACACAACTTCATAACTATCCAAAGAATAAAGGAGTGCTCATTTGACACGATTAATCCTTAAAAGCCATACTGCCAAATTAAGTCATTCACGCAAGGCACAACACTATCAATCTTGCATCCAAAATTTATCTTAGTATCGACATGTGACACTAGATTGATAAATAAAGAATGGGTCCTTCAACAGAACCCCACTCATTCATATGCTCATGCCCCTGATCGGGGTTATTCGAATTGGGTCGCAACTCGAATCGGGGTTATAAAAAATTTCTCTCAAGTGTGCGGACTTGGGAGGACTCAAATGCAACTTCGAAATCCTGCGAGGATTAAAATTTAACTTTGCAAAAGCTGTGCCCTTTGAAGAGCACTGGGTTCGCAGGAGGAAACCCTCTTTTAAAGAACTGCAATGCACAAGTACAACTTCTAGTGTTTTGAAAACAACTGAATCAGGATAGGCACAAGACTTCATTTATGTAAGTACATATTTACCATAAATGTGAGCATATGCAGGTTATAACATGACGACAAGCAACTCTCGACTTGCGATGCCGCACATCAAGCGAAAAACACATAAGTAACACACGAGGTGCCAATCCATACCTTGACCACTTAGATAGGCAAACATATAAGGTCATAAGTAATACATGAGACACGAAGTCGTACCTCACTCAAAGGAAATATGCAGGCAAAAATATATACAAGCAAACAAGGGCATATGTATTTCAAAAAGTGCGAAACCACCTTCAACACATAAGCAAATACGCAAATTAATACTCGGAGAGTAAAATCGTACCTCGACTCATAAACATGGAGACAAAAATAATACGCCACACAAAAACAATATAAATCTAAGTACAACTAGCATGGACATCTTAATTATTTCAACTTAATTAGATCGATTGCCCCTTGTGCGACTTTACCCTACCTTGGGATGTCGTGCAGCTGCGTACGCCTACGCGTGAGGATAAAACGAGGGTCGAGCCGCGAAGCACGATCGGGACCTGTTGCGAAAATCCGCAAGAGTGTGAAATATTCAATTATGCTAATATAATTAATGGTGAGACGAGGGCAAGGGTAGGATTAGGCGGCAGTGAGTGATCCCCCGACTGCCGATGACAACGGGGCGACAGGGAATAAGCCATTGTCAAAAACAGCGAGGCGGCAGGGGGCGAGCCCCTCGCGGACAACACTGAAGCGGTAGGGGTCGCACCTCTGCCGACGACAGCGAAATGGCAGGGGGCTAGCCCCTGTCGACAACACTGAAGCGGCAGGGGTCGCACCCCTGCCGACGGCAGCGAAGCGACACGGGGCTAGCCTCTGCCGACAGCACTGAAGCGGCAGGGGTCGTGCCTCTGCCGACAACACTGAAGCGGCAGGGGTCGCACCCCTGCCGACGACAGCGAAGCGGCAGGGGGCTTGCCTCTGCTGACAGCACTGAAGCGGCAGGGGTAGCACTCCTGCCGACGACAGCGAATCGGCAGGGGTCGAGCCCTGCCGACGACAGTGAATCGGCAGGGGCCGAGCCCCCTACCGTCCGACGAAAGGACGTTGGCAGGGGGACAAATCCCTGCCGAAGAGAGAGAGAGAGAGAGAGAGAGAGAGAGAGAGAGAGAGAGAGAGAGAGAGAGAGAGAGAGAGAGGGGCGAGGGGGTGTCACAAGGGCCATTGGCCCCCTGCCGGCACTCCGACGAACCCCCATGGAGGAAAAAGGGGACGACAGGGGTCCGTAGGCCACCTGTCGGGCCTCCGATGGGCACAGGGGAGGTGGGAGGCGCGGCAGGGGTCGTGCGCCGCCTGTCGGTCTCCCGGCGAGGTGATAGAGAGAGAGGCGAAGAGGGAAAAGCGCCTTCGAGGTCGCCGGCGGTGGTCGCAGCGTCGGCGGCGATCGGACCAGCAGGAGGAGGCGTTGGCAGGCAGACGAGGGAAGAGGGCGTGAGAAGGAGGCGTCGGTCGGGGTTGCCGGCGAGGCTGTCGCCTGTAGGGAACGAGAAGGGGGGCGGGGCATCGATCCTCCCCTCCCGCAACGCTCTTAAAGAGCTCGGGGAGGGGCGACAAATGGGGAAACCCCGATGGGTTTCCCTTATCGGGTCGAAGAGGGGGGTTACGGCGCACAGGGGAAAGGGTTTTTCTCAAAACCCTTTCTCCTGTGTCGGGTTTTAAAACCCTAACGGTGACGGGCCTGGGTCGGGTCCGGACCCGACCCGACCCGACCCGGGTCCGATTTTTTTTCAAGTGGGTTTTACAGTCCTTGTAGTTTCTATTATATGTCTATGTTTTCGTTCGGCTAATCCATTTTGTTGAGGTGTTTTGGGGCAAGATCTTTGATGAACAATCCCATTATTTTCAATATAACTTTTGAAATCATTTGAAAGATATTCTCCCCCAAAATCGTATCTAAGAATTTGTAATTTACTATTGAATTGGTTTTATACCATTATATGAAAAACCTTAAAGGTAGAGAAAACCTCATGTTTATGTTTGAGAAAGTATATTCAACTATATCTTGAGAAATCTTCAACATAAATAACATAATACGAAAACGCTCCCCTAGATACAACGGGTGCCGGTCCCCATACATCTGAATGCACAATTTCAAAAGGCTTAGTTTAAAACATAGTTCTTTGTCCAAAAGGTAAGCTTTTCATTTTACCAAGAATACAATCATTATAATTGAAATTATCTTTACATAAAGTTTTAGCAAAATGTAAATAAGAAAGCTTGACAATATTTGGATGCCCAAGACGTTTATGCCAAACATTTATATCTTTATGTTGGGCAACATTACCAAAAGAGTGTTTTGAAATTTGAAGAAATTCCATAAAGTATAGATCTCCCTTCCTAGAGCCTTTTCCAATCAACTTTTCGGACCGACGATCCTGTATCTAACATTTATTTGATGAGAATTTGATATCACACCCATGATCCGATAGTTGAGAGACGGAAAGTAAATTTAAATTTAGTTTTGGGATAAATCTAACTTTAGGAATAAAAAAACCTTGTCTTTCAAAATCTTTAATTCCTTTTATTTCAAGAGAAGCCCCATTCGCGGTAGAGACAAAAGAGGGTGATAAATTTTTTGAGTATTTAGAAAATGCAAAAACATTTGGAGTCATATGAAAGGATGCACCCGAGTCTAAGAGCCAAAGAGTCTTACCGGGAGGAGAGAAGGTTGGCGGCTCCGGAAACGGATCCCTTGAGAAGAGGTTGAAGAACTTCCATGATTTGATTTAGAGACAAAGTGGCATTGTTGGAAGTTGAAGGTCCTTCCTCCTTGTTTGGTTGGAAAGTTGTAGTCATAGCTACCATCTTTTTCCATTTAGGACAAATCGGTTTAATGTGTCCCGGTTCTTTGCAAAAGTGGTATATGATTTTACTATAATCTCTTCTTCCATATTGCCCACCATTTTCTCTTCCTCCTTGATTTTTGTTGAACTGAGGGGGTTTATATGTTTTGACATTATTCTCCGGTCTTGAGACGGCATAAGCATTCTCATCCTCATCCTTATAGGGAATGGTTAACATGTTTAGATTGGTTTTATTCATCCCCAATCTAGTTTCTTCTCTAGTTAGTTTGATAAGCACATCTTCCAACGGAGGAGAAGAGAAGAAACTCAAAAGAGAGGACCTTGTTTGTTCAAACTCGGGTCTAAGCCCATTTAAAAAATTGAAGAAATGATTTTCTTCTAATTGTTTAGCCCTCAATTCAATTGTCTCTCCACTCCATTTAGGTTCTTGAGAGCAAGTTCATCCCAAATAGTGGATAGCTTGGCAAAATATTCTGTAACAGACATTTTCCCTTGTTGAAGAGTTAATGCCTTCTTTTAGAGATAATATTTATGGGACAAATCTCTTGAAGTATACATTCTTTTAAGATACTCCCAAACTTGAAAGGCTTTCTTGAACTTCAAAATGTTTGCATTTATTTTCGTTTCAACGGAAAAAAAAACCCATGAAAGGATTTTGTAGTTTTTCATCTCCCATTCTTCATGCCTTTTGTTGTATTCTTCAAAAGCTTTTTTTTTCTCTTCACCATCTAGAACCTTTATTTCACCCTTCTCAATAATGGTGATCTTGGGTTCGGGTTCGGGAATTGTTCATTTGACATATCCCCAAAGACCTTTCCCTTTAATGTGAGCCTCCATATTTTTGGCCCAAACGTGGTAGTTGGAGCCATTTAATTTAAAACCGAGTGAGAAATGAGACTCTTTTTCACCCATTAAAGATGGAAGAAAGGAAAAAATATACGTACCACAAAAAGACTTTTAAGTCTTGTTGTAAAAACCTTCCAAAATATTGAGGAAAGAGAAGTCCCCACTCCAATCACCAAAAAGCCAAAGGCACGCTTTTCGAGGCATTTGCAAATACGAAGAATCACACGATCTTCAAACTTCAACCTTTCTTTGATACCATGTGAAAATATCTCAAAAGGAGATAAAGTGTGCTATAAGCACACCACTACCAATAGGTATGTGCACAAAGGCACAAGAACAAATGTACACAAAGGTACAATAAAGAAACGCAAATGCACAAAGACATATAAAATATAAAGAATTTTTATTGAGAAGAATGGAGAACAAAAGCTCTAAGAAGTAGTTTTTACAAAGGGAGAACTCCCCTATTTATAAGCTAGCAAGGGGCCTTGGAGGGGCTCCACTAGCTATTGGAGCCCCTCCAACGATTAGAATTCTAACCGTTGGAGAGGCCCAGCAGCTAGTGTTGAGCCCCCTCCAAGTTGACTTTAGTCAACAAACAAGAAAAAGAAAAAAGAAAATAAAAAGAAAAAAGAAAATAAAAAGAAAAAAAGGAAAAGAATAAAAAATAAAAGTACAAAAACATTACAACATATTCATAATTATGAACATGCGCAAAAGAGAGGAAATGGCTATAATACCCTTACAGGTTTTACAAGAAGAGAGAGAAACATATATATTTACATGTATATGTATCTCTTTATATATATATATATATAAATATATATACATAAGAGAGATACAATTTAACAAACATATGGTAAAGTAATCGTCCCCTTCAAGTATTCTTCTCGAACATAGTGTCAATTCATCTCGATATGCTTTGTTCTTTCATGAAATGTGTCATTGCTGGCTATATATATGACACTCTTGATATCATAACACAATTTTGAAGATTTTGAAACATCAACTCCCATATATGCAAGGATCTCATCCACACGACCTCCGTTGTTTCTGTAGCCATCACCCTATATTCAACTTTTGTGAAAGATAAAGGTACTTTCTATTGTTTTTTGCATCTTTAAGAAATGAGAGAATTACCTACAAACACATAAAAACGTGTGGTTGAGTGATGGTTATTGGGATCTCCTCCCCAGTCAGAATCAGTATAAGCAATGAGATTTAAAGATGAAAAAAAGGATAAGAATAACTCTTTAGATATAGTGCTTTTGATGTATCAAACTTTTCTTAACACGACACTCATGTGAACAAATATAGGCGCATGCTGAAACTGACTAGCAGTATGTACTTCATGCGCTATATTCGGTCTAGTAATAGATAAATACATTAGTGATCTGATAAGTTGCCTATGAGGAGTTGGATCATTTAATAAGACTCCGTCTTCTGTTTCAAGCTTTTAACATTTATTACTTTAGGAGTGTCAACATATTTTGTGTTTGTGATTCCCGAACGCGTAACAATATCAACTGCAAACTTTATTTGAGACAAAATGTATCCTCTTGATGAATATGCTACTTCAATACCTATAAAATATCTCAAAAAACCAAGGCCTATTATATTAAAAGATTTCTTAAGTATAATTTTAATTTCTTCAATTTTCTTATGATCATTTTCAGTGATGATCATATCATCAACATACAAGAGCAAAATGATAGCGAAGTACCTCTAGATCTTACAAAAAGAGCGGTGTCAATATAACAAGATTTAAACCCAAAATTTATCATAGTACCACTAAACCGATCATACCATGCTTTAAGGGCTTGTTTAAGCCCATATAAAGCCTTTCGAAGGCGAAGAAGCATACCATTTTCAATAGCCAGACTAGGGGAGGATCTATGCAAACTTTTTTTCTTTAAAATTCCCTTTAAGAAAGCATTCTTAACATTTAACTGATATATATGCCATTTCCTAATAGATACTGCTGCAACTAGAGTGTTAATGGTGGTCATGTGAGCTACTGGGGCAAAAGTTTTCTCATAATCTATATCATATTCTTGAGAATACCTTTTCACAATTAATCTTGGTTCATATCTTTATAGGGATCCGTCACTCTTTGTTTTGACCTTAAATATCTATTTGCATTCTATTGTCTTTTTTCCCTTGGGTGGCAGAAGTTGGACTTCTCAAGTATGGGCGTAAAGCATCTAATTATATTTTTATAACCTCGACCCATTCCTTTATGTCTTTGGACTCTCTATAATTGGATGGTTCGTGATACAAGTGAATTACTAGAAGACATGCCCTATAATTTCGAGAAAATGATTCATATGAAACAAACTTACTTTGAATTCTAGGTATTCGCTAAGATCTTCTAACACCAGGTTCTTCTACATTGAGTGATTGACTATATTTTTCAAAAGCACATGGATGCTCTTCACTGTCATGTCTAGAGTATTGTATAAGGTCATGAGTTAGTTCTCTTTCTTCTCTTGGTTTATTATTTTGCTCAATATTATCAGTAACGACATCATCATTATTGTCATTGTTGGACTTAGGCAATAAGTCAAATAGAAAAGCATACTCGGATTCTTCCTTAGGTTTTTTAAGATCAAACCCTTTTTCTTTTTCAAGAAATATAACATTTCTTGATACATAAATCTTATCGTTTTTTGAATTATAATATTGATAGCCTTTTTGATTATCAACATATCCAATAAAAATACATTCAATAGCTTTAGGAGAGAGTTTGTTGTATTTTTCAAGAATTACAAAACATTTACATCAATAAATTCTTAATCTTTTCAAATCAGGAGTAGTCTTAACAAGTATTTTAATTGGAAATTTGTTTTCTAAGATTTGAGAAGACATTTTATTTGTTAAATAGACCGCGATAAGAGCAACTTTAGCCCAAAACTTTTTTGGAACTTTCTTTGAAATAAGTAAAGTTCTAGTAGTTTCAATAATGTGACAATGTTTTCTTTCAGCAATTCTATTTTGTTGAGGAATCCTAGGACATGATTTTTGGTGCAAAATACCATGTGTTTTTTAGGTAAGATTGAAATTCATTTGAAAGAAACTCTCCCCCTGAGTCAAACCGAAAGATCTTAATATTTGTTTTAAATTGATTTTTAACAAGATTGTGAAAATCTTTAAAACATGAAAAACTTCGGTTTTGAGTCTAAGTAGATCCAAGTATGTCTACTAAAATTAGGGATGGCAGTGGGGCGGGGCGGGGCGGGGGACAAGGTTTCCACCCCCGCCCCGCCTCAAAATTTTATCCTCCACCCCCGCCCTGCCTCCGCGGCGGGGATGGATTTTATCCTCCACCCCCGCCTCCATCCCCATTTCATACCCTTTATCCCCGGTCCAAACGGGGATGAGGCGGGGCGGGGCGGGGATATTGCGGGGAAAAGTGGTCGGGGCGGGGATATTGCGGGGAAAAGTGGTCGGGGCGGGGTTGGGGCGGGGATCGTGGCAGGGACGGGGCGGGGCGGGGAAAAGTGCACGTCCACCCCCGCCCCGCCTCCGCGGCGGGGATGGATTTTATCCTCCACCCCCGCCTCCGTCCCCGTTTCATACCCTTCATCCCCGGTCCAAACGGGGCGAGGCGGGGCGGGGCCCCGTTTTCCCCCGGTCCACTGCCATCCCTAACTAAAATCATATATGAATGTAATATAATATGAGTAACTACCTTTTGACATAACGGGAGTGATACCTCATTCATCCAAATGCACCAATTCAAAATTACATTAGTCAAAGAAGTTATAGATCCAAAAGGTAACACTTGCAATTTTTCAAGTATAAAATCCTTACATACATATTCTTTTTTCTTACAAATTTTTTTCAAAAACACAAAGAGAGATAGTTGGATGTCCTAATTGTTTGTGCCAAAGATCTAAATCAATTTCTTGGACATGATTACAAAAAGAATTTTTGGGTAGACATAAAGAGTCCATATAGTAAAGGTCTCCTTTTTTATGGCTTTACCCAATCAGCTTCTACACCCAACGAACCTTAGATGAGAACAAGACCTTGTACCCATAATAAAAAATTTGAGAAACCGAAATGATGTTTAGGTTGAGTTTTGAAATAAGTCTAACATTTGGAATAAAGAACTTATTTGAATCACCTGTAGTTTTGTAAAAACTTTGTATACTTTTAACTTTTAAAGGAGTACCATCGGCGGTTGACACACATGAAAAATATGAATTAGTGCAATCGGATAGTAAGGACTTATTATGTGTTATATGAAAAGCGGCTTCCGAATTCTAAATCTAAGAGGACTTACCTGAAGGAGAAGATGAAGAGACGACACCAGATGTAGAGAGATTGCTTTTTAGGATTTGTGAAATGGCCTCCGCAATTTGGGCAATCGTCAAATCATTGAAGTTTCCTTCTTTTCTTGTTTCTTCATGTATTGGAGACTCTTCACTTACCGTGACTACTTTTTTGAGTTTAGGACAATCCGGCCTTATATGCCCCCAGTTCTTTACAATAGTGATAAGTAATTTAACCACTATTGTATTCTCCCTTATATCCTCTCCCATTGTTCCACTCCTATTATATTATTCTCCATTGAATTTTTTCTCAAAGTGAGGAGGTTTATAAGTCTTTACAAAGCTTCCAGGTCTTGATATAACAAACACCTCATCACTAGATTTGTGCATTCTTATGAAGTAAAAGGGACCTAACTTGCTAAAATTCTGGTCGAAGACAATATAGGAAAGAAAAAAAATTCTCTTTTTCAACTTGTTTTCTCATCTCAATAGTTGATCCTTCTCATTTTGGTTCCAACATAGCCAACTCATCCCAAATAGGAGATAAGACATCATAAAAATCTCTTACACTCTTATTCCCTTATTTAGTAGTACATAACTTGTCTTGAAGATAATATAGCCTAGCCATATCCTTTTCAATGAATGTGTTTTTTAAGAAAATCCAAATGCCTTTGTGAATTTGATGATGTTGGTGGAAATCTTGAATTCTATGGTATTCATAAACCATGAGGGTATTTGAGCGTTATTAGCCTCTCAGTCTTCCATTTTGTCTTGATATTCTTGCAATGCCTTCTCCTTTTCTTGTTCGGAGAGAACTTTGATATGATCTTTTATTCTCGTTAGCTTTAATTGGAGTTCATTAGCGATTCCACTAACAAAACCCCAAAGCTTTTTCTCCTTGATACGATTTTTCACTGCGGTAGCTCACATCAAGTAGTTGCTTTCGTTGAGCTTGTAGGAGATGACATAAGCAGATTCACTTTCAGCCATGTTGAAAAAATAAGCTTGAGGTTGAAGAACCAAGCTTGATGACCACCACCACAAAGAGAACACACCCAAGATGATTTTCACCACTATAAGAGCTCAAGACTTTGATACCATGAAATAAAGCGAATAACAATCACAATGAAACCCCACCAAGGGGCTACAAGAGATCGCAAACACACAAAGACCACTATTGGGTCAAATACAATCTCACAAAGGAGTCACGCAAGAACACAATCTCACAAGAGCTCAATGTAAAAATAAATATTTTTATAGCCCCACACATATGCTTGTAAAAAGCATATCTTTACAAGAGATAGTGTGGCTCTATTTATAGAGCCACGTACAATAGAGGGAGGCAATCCAACTCCAATGGTCATATTTATGATCGTTGGGAGCAGTCCGACGACTAGTTGGACTACCTCTCAATAGTCATCTTTGACTAAAATACAAAAAACAGAAAAAATAAATAAAATAAAAAGACAGTACAGTCCTTATTGGATTGTATTTATTACAGGACAGAAAAAGACCAAAATGCCCCGATATACATATATTGTATACATAAACATATATCAGATATATACGATGTATTTTAACAGCTACCAGCCTCAAGGACGTGGGAAATGGCCCGTGGTGGCCTGAAGGACACTCCACATGCCGGAAATGGTCTTGGGTGCTGGAACTGGCATCGTAAATGGTGTGGGTGGCAGAACTGGTCCAGATCAGCTACCCGATACAAGTGAGGAGCTCGGTTGGGGCGATCCTTGCACCAAGGCTTGGGTCGACCTCTCCAAGGTTTCACACGATCAAGGAATCTTTCTGAGGAAACTTTGGGCTTCTCAAAAGTGCTGAGGTCATTGAAGAGTCACCAGAATGTCGGAAAGCTCGCTGAAAGTGCAGTTGAGTGTGAATTAACATTCGGCTATCAAGAATGGAGGACAGTTTGTTCCTTCACGTGGATGCACTCTTGGGAGCTCAATTTGGTTTAGAAATGGAGGTGAAAGATCAAGAAGATGGAGGTGGAAGGAGGAAATAAGAAGAGAAAAGGAGATGAGAATTTATAGAAAGTGCTAGCAAAATTGCCAAGTTGGCACCCAAACCACAATTGGTTACAATCACAATAGCTACCCAACTAATTCCCAGCAGCCCTTATATAGTCTTTAACTACCCTTGTTTCCCATACACCCTTGAGAAATCTCAAAATTTCTATAGTGCCTAACAACCCAACCCAAGTGGTGTGTAGCTTGGCTTGACCCTTGTGCGCATTCCCAATGCTCTTTGCCTTAGCCGGTTGCATGGCTGGACCCCTACAACGTGACCCAGGCCGACGCCAATGGGATGGATGATTAGACCCAAATGATGGATCCGACCACAAGCGAAGGTCTGAAGCATGCACACGCACGTCAACAACGTTCTAGCTCGTCAGCAGCATCGAGTTTGTCTCGGGTCCAGGGATTGGACTCGAGATCCAGATCCGTTCGCAACCTATTAATACTCTGTTTAGGGTTGCGTGAAGGGGACTCATTTTGGGTTTTACTCTGATGCTCCTTTCACTGTCATGTTTTGCAACAACCTTTACTTTCCTTCCGTTTCTTTAATTTGTTATTTCTCTGTCACGTCAGTTTTGCAACATTGGGGCATACTTTTCCTTCTCTGCGTTTTCTTACTGTCACGTTCAGCCTACCACAGCCTTTTGGATATCTGCATTTATGTTCTTTTGTTTTGTTCCCAGTCATTATAGCAGTTTTCAGTCTTTTTTCAAGTTACGTTGCCTTGATTCATTGTAGTCTTTCTTAATCAATAATAAACTATTGATCGGATCAATCAATCCAATTTTCTGGGTTCACGTTTCCTTTGAATATTCGTGGTTGCTCGACTGGCTGTGCATTGGAAGACCAACATCAACGTTAGTCCATAGCGTGGTTGCGTTGATTTCCTCGTTGTTTCAAAGAGCGACAACGTCGACAACCATTAAGCTAAAACCTCGGTTTCCTCGCTGCATCAAAGTGGCATCAGAAGCACCAGGTTTCCTCCTTCGTCAACGGCATGGCGCAAGAAGCGAGGGACGATCCTATGCACGAGAAGGAGCGTGAGGAATCGAGTATCGTCAACGAAGATCCGATGATGCGGATGATCGACATGATGATGGAGGCCCAAGAAAATCTGCTACGCCTAAGCAAGGATGTAGCCAGAATATCAAAACGAATGGATGAGATCGAAGGCTGGCTCGTGGTCCTCGAGTCGTCGGTGGAGACGTGCGCAACGTCTATGCTGAAAACGAGTGGTAGATTGGGCGTCGATGCTGCTGGTCCCGGGGGTGCCATGACGATCGAACCAGTCCAACCGAACGTCCGACAAGCTACCGTGCAACCGGATGGCATTGAGGCGGGCCTGCACAGGGATGCCGGCCGTGTGACCATCCAACAAACGGTTTGGGAGTTGACTGCAAATAATATTATTATGGTTTCAACAATCCAGCCGATCAAAATGATGTTCTTGGTGTTGGTGGCACTGATTATGATGATCATATAGCTTCTTTAACTTCACATGGCATGAGTACTTGGGGGATTCCACATGGTTATGGGCGTGTAAAACCAAATATTGTTGCATATGGACGAGAAATTATGGGCTCTAAGATTAGCACAGGTTGCAAGAGCCTTTCAGGCACCAGTGTTGCAAGTCCAGTAGTTGCTGGTGTGGTTTGTCTACTGGGTGCTGGTAGACTTGACCTCCTGGAATCATATGAGATTATGAGAAACTACCATCCTCATGTCAGTATCTTCCCAAATATTCTTGACTACACCGACTGCCCATGTTCTTGGCCTTTCTGTCGTCAACCACTCTATGCTGGAGCGATACCCATTATACTCAATGCCACTATTCTTAACGGGTTGGGTGTGATTGGCTATGTTGAGAACCAGCCGGTTTGGCATCCATCTGATGAAGTCGGCAACTTGTTAAGCATCCACTTCAGCCACTCTGGTATCACATGGCCATGGACTGGATTCATAGCACTCCATATGCAGATTAAGGAAGAAGGATCTCAGTTTTCAGGGCTTATTGAAGGTAATATTACTGTCAACATCTACAGTCCACCGGCTAGAGGAGAAAAAGATCCAAGAAGGAAGTGGTATAACGTGGAAACAATGGTTAAGATGAGGTTTTTCGATGACAACACAAGGAGCTGGTGGACACCTGTAACTGGAGGTGTAAACATTCTAGCAATAAATGATCTTTTGAAGCCATTTGGGATTGCTTTTGGGGACAAGATCCTAAACGGGGATTTCTCTGTGGACAGTGAGCAGAGCCACTATGCATCCGGGGTAGATATAGTGAAGTTTCCAAGAGGCGGCCCAGTTGTTGGTAAGCCTGCTTGTCTCGTTGGTATTCTAGCCAGACCCCTAAGGCCGTGTGTTAGAGGGACAAAAATTCAGCGTGTGCTTCCATGAGGTGCCAGAGGAGATGGTATAGATGGTCAACTTCAAAACCTATCTATATGCTTTGATTTGGAGTCGTCCAGGAACATCGTTTCACATAGTGAACACCCAACAACTATTCCCAATGACTCCTTAATGTTATCACCAGGTGTTTCTATTGCAGCCAATCCCTCTTTATTTCAACTTCAGAGGGCTGTGGCATCTATCGTGCTTGTGACCAGCAATGCAAGACATAGTGGTGGGACTATACTTCCTCACCTGAGCTTCGGCATTCCATGTGCCGTTCTTGAGCTCATCTTCAAGTTCACATCAGATATGCAGGGTATGTCAATCTTACAGCCTCTTGAGGAATCAAAGGAATTTGCATCCATTTGGTTATTCATGCCTACCCCCTTGAATTGCCCGAAGATTGACACATGTTGCCTATCTTCAATGTGTCTGATCTATATGCCTACTGTGCTATGTCACATGGGTGCAGGTGTGGGTGCGGCACTTTCAAAAACCTTGGGTGCGGGGTGCAGCATGGCAAAAATGTAAATATATATATATATATATATATAATTTTGAAGTTTTAATAGTTAACATTTACCAGTTAACATTGTCATAATATCATTCATCATGTATGCAATATATCAACCTAAATATCAATCAAATAAGTAAAGCAATTCATAAATCAACCTAAATATCAATCAAATAAGTAAAGCAGAAAAGAACTAAATTACATACCAAAGTATATCCTGATGAAGTAATGGATCTTAATAATTTTCTTCTTCATTATCAAATGCATCATTAGAAAGAATACTGGGCTCAGCTAAATCCATGTTTGTTATGTTGAAATCATGCTCTTCCTCGAAGTCACACTCTTCTGGGCTTACATCCCAAAATTTGGATGTTCTTTGTCTGTGTTACAAACCCAATTTGAAAATGTTAAATACAATACAAGTATATTTAAATGAAAAACTAAGAAATAATCAAATCACTAAGAGAGTAAATTAGTACCTATATTCATCATTGGTTCGCGAAAGTAATCGAAGATTTGAATGAACATATACTAAATCCTCTGCACGCTTGCTGGTGAGTTTGTTTTTCTTCATGTTGTGGATTTGAGAATATATGCTCTAATTTCTTTCACAACAAGATGAACTAGCAGGCTGCGATAGCAATCTTAATGCAAGATGTTGGAGAATAGGTGTTTCTGATCTAAATGTTGACCACTATGTGATAGGATCTATATTATCCTCTTCTCTCGCGAATAATGCCGGTCCATATAATCTCGAAGATAAAAAATTTTCAAACTCTTGTGTGACTTGATGTGGAAAATATGCTTCTGGAAAAAGTCTTCTCATACACATATTTCTATGTCTTGATAGGTCTGGGTCTAAATTTGGAGGGACACGACCAATACCACCAGCCCGCCACTTATTTGCATAATATTTTGGATTAAGAGAATGTGCCATGGAATACAAATGAGTGTTGCTCTTATCCCATCTTTTGACTAAAATTGAATGAATATGATTAAAAAATTCTGAATCATCCAATGCAAGATTTTTTTCTTCATGCTTGAAAACTATAACTTGTATTTTTTCAATCATATTATCCCATATTTCATAAACTCTGTGAAGCATGGGTTCATCCTTATCAACTTCTCTTAACATTTCCCAAATAGGTTGCGTAAATTGAAGGAAGTATACCACTCTGTCCCAAAACTCATCATCAAGAATGAATTTTTTAATTTCTTGAGCCTTGATATCATCATCAACACGATAGAATGTTCAATTTTCATCAGTTATCATGTTAATCAAAGCATTCTTCACTCTTTTAATCCTCTTCACCATCACAATAATGAACGCAAAATGTGTTTCAGCGACCTTCAACAATTTCAGGTCAGAATGCCTATTAAATATAGCATTAGCACGATGGTGGTTAACAACAAAATTCCTAATGCTTTTGACATTTCTTTCTAAATCTTCAATCCATGAATATAAAACATATGCTTGTGAATTTTCTTCTTCTTTGGGGTTGCAGATGCTCTTTAGGGTCAGATTTAAGCTATGTGCTACACAGAGAGTCCAAAAAATATGAGGGTACTCACTCTCCAAACTCAACGCTGCACTTTTACAAACTGGAGCATTGTCTGTAATGAATTGTACCACTTTCTGATCAATTACTTGTTTTATGACTTCTATAAATAATTCCTTCAAATACTCTGCATTTTTATATTCTCAAGATGCATCAACTGCTTTCAAGAATATTGGGTCACTAAGCGAACAAGTAATGAAATTGATCAGTGGATGCTTTTGAATATTTGTCCATCCATCAAAAACGATAGAAACTCCATTTTTCTCCCATGAATATTTTTTAATATCCAGCAACCTCTGCACATTTGCCCTCTCTTCTGCAAGAAGTGTAGTTCGTATTTTTTCTGAACTTGGAGGCACATAACCACTCAAATTACAATTTGCCAAGGATGGTACTAAATCATTCGAATAAGGATTTCTAGCCGCATTAAATAGGAGTGAACTAGAATAAAAATACCTCCCAATTTTTCTATCCAATTCTTCTCTTCCATATGTATTAAATGCTGCTTGTATCGTTCCTCTACCTCCTACATTGACTTTTTTTTTCCAGCATCTTCTTGGTGACTTGCAAATGACACACTAAATGCACAAGAATCAACCATTGTCTTTCTCTTCTCATATTCTTCTTGTATTATTTTCGCATTGCCTCATCAACTTTTCTGCATCTTAAAATGCTATGTCTTGGTATCTTCAACAAATGAGCCTTCACTCTTGTGTAAGACCCAACAAAATCTCTTTCGCAGAGCTTGCATCGAAATCTATTGTTTCCACCACCTCCTTCTTCAGTTTTTGCAAGTTTATCTACCTGTACCTATAGTGGCCCCACATCATCAATCCCACTACAACTATCAGAAAAACTCACATGTTGGGATGAGGATGATGCAAGTACTTTCCCTTTATCCATACTTTTTATCCTGAAAACCCAAAAAAATATACATTCAAAATTTCAAATCAATTATACAAACATTATCTTGATATAAAAATATATATAATATATATATATATTATATATAATAAAATCAGGAGCAAAGAGGGGGGATCTGCCCCTCCCCTGCCAAAACAGGGAGGGACTCAGCCCCTCCCCTGAAATAAGAGGGAGCAGGACGGGGGCTCGACCCCCTCCCCTGCCGAATACAGAGGGAGCAGGGGGGGGGGGCTCAGCCCCTCCCCTGCCGACCCAACAAGAGAGCGAGAGGGGGGGGGGGCTCCCCTGCCGACCCAACAAGAAAGCGAGAGGGAGCAGGGGGCTCGGCCCCTCCATTGCCGACACAAGAAGAGAGCGAGCCAGAGGGTACATACCTGCGATGAGGGTGAGGAGCCTAGGAGGTGGCGTCAGGAGGAGAGAGCTCGAGCTGAGCTGCGCGGGAGAGGAGAGGAGAGATTATGGCAATTTTTTGCCCTAATCCTCCTTTTCATCTTTTTTTTAACGTCCGAAACATTGACAAAATGACCCTGGGTGCGTTGACCGCACCCAAGGTCGTGTTGACCGCACCCGGTGCCGCACGCGCACTCGAGTCGCGTCGACGTGGGTGTGGCACCTGCTTTGCCGAGTCCCTGTGACTTAGCTACTGTGGTGACAATAAGTCGTCAGAGCCGATTTCTTCCCAACCAGAGGAGAATGATGCAGAGCAGGACCGGGCCGGACCCCTACAACGTGACCCAGGCCGACGCCAATGGGATGGACGATCAGACCCAAATGATAGATCCGACCATGAGCGAAGGTCTGAATCATGCACACACACGTCAACTGTTAGAAAGTGACTTTGAATATTTTAGGTTCGATAATGAACCCATACACATGCACATTAAGTGCGAATATACCCATAAAAGGGATAAATATGACTTAAAGTCATAAGTTGAATATTATTGAAGAAATAGGAAGAAGAGGGTAAAAACCCTATACAATGGAGCATAAGCTCCTCCAAGGAGTGAAGGAATTACAAGGGGAAAACCCCTATTTATAATACAAGAGAGGAGCCACTTAGGGGGCTCCCAAAGGAGTCGTTGGGAGCCCCCAACGGTCACATTTGTGACCGTTGGGGGCTCCCCAACGACTCTTTGGGGAGCCTCCCTAGGTGACGCAAACCACTAAAAAAAGAGAAAAAGAAAAAAGAAAAATAAAAGTAAAAATTACAAACATATTCTAAATGGAATATGCGTAAAATTGTGAAATAACTAAACTACCCCTATGCCTATAAATAGAGAAATATATATTTTATATATATAATTAGGATAATACATATGCACATATACCATATATGAATATGTATTATCCTTTATATATATAAAATATATATAAGATTACATAGGTTGAATGATACATTTTAACACCCCCTCAAACTTTGCGTGGGGGAACGAAAAGATTGAAGAAAGCAGGAGGAAGACTCTCAAGGCTTCAAGAGCCTTCCGTACGAATGTCATTGCAAATGTCTTCCTCCAACGTCTTTAATGATGAGCACCTTCCATGATCTATCCAAGGTACTTCTTTTCTCTTATCTTCAAGATCCTGAGGAACAACAACAAAGAACAAGTAAAAAATATCTTTGCACTTTACTCAAATCGAACATTCCTAACAAGGTGCAAAATTTATGCATAATAAGACAATTACTTTAGCATGAAAAGAAAAAATTAGAAAACCAAAGTTTCAAAAATCAAATATCATGTTAAAGAGTGAGCGGAAACGAATTACAAGAATGCATAATGCATTCATAAGGTCCAATATTGGACAAACACAACCCCATAAGGGGAAATAACAAAATGGTCCACTAAGGGACACCACAATAAGCCTACGAAGAAGCATAAGTTACATATGCTTTATTGAATGAGATCCTAAAAGGCCATAAAGAGCATATGCATATATTATCATGAAATGAATTAATACTTAAAAGGAATCATTAATGAACATGCTTCAAACATGTAATGAAGTGCTAAACAAGAGAAACGAAGTCTCCAAGCATACTTTAGACAAAATAAACACAAGAGTTCACAAGGTTTTAAATCCATTTACGAGGCAAAACGAAGAGTGTTATTTGAGTAGAGAATCTTACCCATTTAGGAAAATCTCACTCAATTGACAAAGAACACATTTTGCATACAAAAGTGGCCAAAAAAACCCATAAGCACTTAATATATAGATTAAATGCCAAAAAATCAACTTGATTTTAAAATATGCATATCAAAAATATGATTCACTTGAATATCTTAAAACACAAGTCATGAATGAAATTTTACAAATTTCAACAATAGTTCATCCATTACAAACAACTACCTCATTAGTCCTCCAAAACCCATAAATTAAGTGTATAAGCTACTAGATCAAAAATATAAATATAATGTCATTAAAGGCCAAAGACACACACAAAGGTGTGCAAAAGAACCTCTTGTCTACATATAATAATACTTGAAATGAGTGCATCTACGACAAGAACAAGAGAATACACGTCAACATGGACCAAAAGCATCTCTTGTCTACGTAAAAATACACTCAAAACTAAGTATGTTCAGCTACTAGAACAAGAGTAACAAGCCAACCATGGGCTAAAACACAATACATCTCTTGTCTACATAAGATGACACTTGAAATGAGTGAAATAAGCCAACCATGGGCATACATCTCAGCGACTAGAACAAGGACACAAACGCCAACATGGACTAAAATCACACACCATGGTGTGAATCAACGTGCCTTGTCTACATAAAATAACACTCAAGACAAGTGTGTTCAGCTACTAGACCAAGAGAGCAAAAGCCAACAAAGGGCTATCAACACACAAAGGTGTAATAAAATTCTTGTCTACATATGATGACACTTAGATAAGAGTTATAAAAGGAGAAGACTTTTGAGGTAATAAAACTTGTAATGACAAACATATATATAAATCAAACCTTGAATCAATAGAACAATATTCTTCAAAAAGAATACCCATAAAAATAATATTTTGGAATAAACTATGTAAAAGTATCTTCAACAAGATACAACAACCGATAAAACAATATTCTTGAAAATAAATGTGTGAACATACGCACACCAAGAACATATGGAACACTTGTGCACAAAAGCACGAAATCACAAATGTGCAAATGCACTTATAATTTTCATAAACAATAAAAGGTTGGGCAATAATCCCTAAAACCTTGATTTTAATATACCTTAAAACATTTTAAGGTTTCAAACATCATATATCCATCACATTTATATATAAATAAGAGCATCTATAAGATCAATGGCCAACATCAAACTAGTGACACACTCATATACCAAATCATTTTAGAGTCCCAAGGTGCCCATAACTCACCTCAACCACCATCTATAATATGTTAAGTGGAAAATCTAAAATGACATAACAACGAGTGACACACTCATAATTAGAGATCATATACCAAATCATTCTAGAGTCCCAAGGTGCCCATAACTCACCTCAACCACCATCTATAATATGGCAATTTGGACAATCTAAAATGACATAACACAAGGTGCCCTTAACTCACCTCAACAAACATCTCTAATATAAAAATAAGGCCATAAAAAAAGGATTGATGCATCATATAACATGTGATGGATAGAAGATAAAATGCCATAAAAAGGCAATGAACTCTTAGGAAAACATTTTCCAAATATGTGATTTTACAAAGAGGACCAATTAAAAGGTCCAACATAATTTAATCACAATAATATGCCATATAACAATAATGTTGCATATATACGAAATTATGTTCAATCATGATCATTAAAAAAAAACTTTAATAAACACAACATGAAATATTTAAGCTATGTCATGTGTGAGAAATGAATTGGAATAATCCAAGAAACAAATCAAGCCTTTATAATTTGCAATTATATGTATACCAAGATGCAAAATGGCAATAATCTTAAACGTGCAAATTTAGGACAACATGTACTAAGATATTACGGAAGCATTTTAAAAGAAACAATCTTACAAGTCCATTAAGGGATAAAAACAAACGTAATAATATCAAACATGCAATAATGCATGTAATTCATAAAAGATGCAAATGCTTGAGTCTCTCAAGCTTTAATGCAATTTAAGACAAATAAGACCATATTATGGCCAATGTAGGCATCCTTAGAGATACAATCACGAGGTTTTTGAAACCTTATGTGAAGAATACAAATAAATATGCTTGCATCATTAGAAGAAAATCAAAAAATAAATAAAATCTTTTATACCAAAGGATGCAATAGATACACTATGCATTCTATATGGTGTGGAAAATTCTTTTAAAAAATCTTTTACAATGGTTCGAACAACCTATTTATCACAAACAATTTTTCAAAAATCCTTTAAATAAACCAAAAACATTGAAACATCTTTAGGAGTTCTCATAAATAGTTATCATTAACAAGAACTACTTATGATTCATAACAAAGATAAAGATGTGAGAGATTCTTATATAAGAATTATGTCAAGATTTAAAAAAAAAAACCATGCACTAAAATCCATAAACAAGAGAGGAACTCAAAACAAATTAGACTTTATATGAGAGAAAAGAGTTTTAAACAATGATCATTAATCAAGATATCATATATAATTTTTAAAAGGTAATTTAAACATCATAAATTCCACATAATTGAAGACAATTTTAACAACATAAATTACTATTATATATGATGAGGAATCAATAGCCAAGAATTATATATTTGAACAATAAACAAGTTCACCAAATTTTAAAAATAGATATTTTAAAATATACGAACACACGAAATGTGAAAGTAAATGATTCAACTATCAAAAAACACTAAATGTGCAAAAAAAATAGTTTCATAATGCATAATATGTTAAGAAAAGAGATACATACCGAAAACTTCTAAAAAGAGAAGGAACAATGAATACTTCACCATTTCTTGAGCACCACGCTTTCCGTTGCGTCAAGAGACAACTCCATCGTAACCTTGCTCAGATACCATGTTAGAAAGTGACTTTGAATATTTTAGGTTCGATAATGAACCCATACACATGCACATTAAGTGCGAATATACCCACTTAAGGAAACAACACAAGCACATCAAGTGCTAAAACATAAACCCATAAAAGGGATAAATATGACCTAAAGTCATAAGTTGAATATTATTGAAGAAATAGGAAGAAGAGGGTAAAAACCCTATACAATGGAGCATAAGCTCCTCCAAGGATTGAAGGAATTACAAGGGGAAAACCCCTATTTATAATACAAGAGAGGAGCCACTTAGGGGGCTCCCAAAGGAGTCGTTGGGAGCCCCCAACGGTCACATTTGTGATCGTTGGGGGCTCCCCAACGACTCTTTGGGGAGCCTCCCTAGGTGACACAAACCACTAAAAAAAGAGAAAAAGAAAAAAGAAAAAAGAAAAAAGAAAAATAAAAGTAAAAATTACAAACATATTCCAATTGGAATATGCGTAAAACTGTGAAATGACTAAACTACCCCTATGCCTATAAATAGAGAAATATATATTTTATATATATAATTAGGATAATACATATGCATATATACCATATATGAATATGTATTATCCTTTATATATATAAAATATATATAAGATTACATAGGTTGAATGATACATTTTAACGACGTTCCAGCTCGTCAGCAACATCGAGTTTGTCTCGGGTCCATTAACAACCTATTAATACCCTGTTTATGGTTGCGTGAAGGGGACTCATTTTGGGTTTTACTCTGATGTTCCTTTCACTGTTACGTTCTGCAGCAGCCTTTACTTTCCTTCCGTTTCTTTAATTTGTTATTTCTCTGTCACGTTAGTTTTGCAACAATGGGGCATACTTTTCTTTCTCTGCGTTTTCTTACTGTCACGTTCGACCTACCACAGCCTTTTGGATATCTGCATTTATGTTCTTTTGTTTTGTTGCCAGTCGTTACAGCAGTTTTCAGTCTTTTTGCAAGTTACGTTGCCTTGATTCACTGTAGTTTTTCTCAATCAATAATAAACTGTTGATCGGATCATCGATCCGACTTGCTGGGTTCACGTTTCCTTTGAATATTCATGGCCGCTCGACTGGCTGTGCATTGGAAGACCAGCATCAACGTTAGTCCATAGCGTGGCTGCGTTGATTTCCTCGTTGTTTCAAAGAGCGACAACGATTAACCTAAAACCTCGGTTTCCTCGCTGCATCAGCTACTAAAACAAACATTTACAGTGATTATTGTACCATTGTGTCGTACTATGTTATGGTTTCCACTTCTGATTGAGCATGACAGTGTGTTATTTTTACAGTATTATGATCGGTTTTTTTTGATCTATAATAATATAGGTCATGTTTGCAACCTGCAGAAATAACATAGTTTCTATAAAAAACAATGCCTCTTTCCTTGGACTCATGGAAACTTGGGAGTGATTTTTTGTAGAATTCAAACCCCGATCAACATAGATTTCTTAAGTGAATTTAAAATATTAAAGTTGGTTGTTTTGGAATGTACTAGTTGTGTTTGAAATAGTGCTGATAAGAATGAACCACCCTGTAGGGAGAGAGGAAGGGAGCAGGGTTCAGGTAGGATTGATGTTAGGCTTTTGGGTCATTCCATGTGATGGGAATGCACCCATATTGTTAAAATCACATAGTTTCTCCTGTTTGTTTAGTGTGTGAGAGGAATGGAATCACGTTTGAGGCAAGGAAGGGGTAGGCCTTACTCACAGTTCCAGCCGGTGTGCCCCTCCTTAGGTCAAGGGATGGGGTGGAGCTTGCTGGGTGTCGAGCTCCACCTCGACTTTAGAAATCGGTCCCTGCCTTTTCATTAACCTTTGCAAATCAGTCCTTGAGGTTAACAGCTGTTAGCTTTCCTGACAGTAACTGTTAAAGGGCAGACAAATTGATGGGTTTTCCCTTACAGGAGGACCAATTTGCAAAATGTGAATAAGGTAGGGGCTAATTTGCAAAAAGTTAATACACTAACAACTATTCGATGAAGGGAATTCTGGTGACCATTTAACCATGGTCATACTAGCAGCTGTCTATGTCACAGTGACATGCCTAAATGTTCTTGTGTCACGAATGACACACTCGGACATGAAATTTGACACGCTTTGGTGTCTACGATCCAAAAATGTTTCAGGTTCTATGTACCTGCTCATGTTAAGCCAAATGATGTTAAAAAAAACTTTCCTTTTGGTGAGGCTCTCCATCTTTTCCGAGAGAGAGAGAGAGAGAGAGAGAGAGAGAGAGAGAGAGAGAGATGTAAGGACAATCATCTTTTTTTATCTTTTCTCACATAATTTGAAAGAAAGAAAGAGAAAGAGAAGTGTCGATTGGAGAGAAAAACTCTCATCTCATATGTCATTTATAAAATATTACAAAAATGCTCCACATGTGATCAATGTTAAACATATTTTATATTTATTGTCATATTAATATAAAATATTTCTATCATAGCATAATACAAAAAATAGAAAAGCTTCTTAAGAAAGGAATGCAAAATAATTTATATTAACACAAAATATTATATATATATATACCTTGTCATCGTGTCACACTTTTCAAAATTTCACCAAATCAGTGTTGTGTTTATGGGTCATGTACACGAACGTGCCCATATCTTTGCAACATAGACAATTGTTGATAGAAGGGCTAATTTGTAATAATGGTGAGAAAGGCGAGGATTGATTTGTAAAATGACATAAGGCAGGGACTATTTTATAAATTGGCTATAAGATGTGGACCAATTTGCAAAAATCCCAAAATAAAAACTAAGGGGAACCCACGCATCCCCAACAAGGAGAGGGTTCGAGCTCACCAGCGGTTCTAGCCGGCGAGCTCCTCCTCACTCAAGTTACCCCAAAAACTAGGGGAGGGAGGGGGGTGAAGATCCACCTCAACAAAAAAAGGGGCTCGACAAGTAGGGGTGCACAAGAGTTGACTTTAGGCTCAAAAAGCTCATCTCGTTCAAAAAATTATATGGTCATGTTGGGTTCAAGCTCGAGACGAGCTTGAACACACTATGTACAAACCTGGCTGGGGTCAAGCTTGAGTTGAGCTTGAACACACTGTGTACAAACCCGGCTTGGGTCAAGCTCGAGCTTGGCTTGGCTTAGCTCAAGTCGAGTTCATTTCTTTTAAGAAACTTTTTGGGTTAAGTGTGTAGAGGGTGGGATTTGAACCCCACACCTCACACACAAATGTCTAACACCCTACCCACTTGGGTGAAACCGCATTTCATGCTTTTCGTTCGATAAAAAATCTACATATCCTAAAACTACTCATTATACGATTGCATTAGCCAAGCTTAATCGAGTTCGGATGCTTGATCAAGCTCGGCTCATTTATGTTTAATGAGCCTGAGCTTTTGTTCAATGTCGACTCTTTTACTTACTCAGATGAGTCCGAGTCAGGCTTAAAGGAGCCAAGCTTGAGCTAGCTTGGCTCGTTGTACAACCCTACTGGCAAAGCCCCAACAGGGAGGGGGTTGGAGCTTGCCAGCGAAATCCTCCTCACTTAGGTTCACCCCAAAACCCAGGGGACGGAGAGGGTGGACCTCGCCGATGGTCAATCTCCATCTCGACAAAAAAAAAGGCCCTAGAAAGCCCCACAAGGGAGAGGGCAGTGGAGCACTCCTCAAGTCAGTCCAAAAACTAGGGAGGGAGGGGATGGAGCTCCTCTTCGAAAGGGAAAAAAGGCGCTCCTAACAAGCCGCAACAGGGAGGGGTGGAGCTCATTGATAGTGAAGTTCAGAGAGCTCCACTCCCTCAACGTTGGTGCTCACCCAAAAGGGGAGAGAAGAAAGACATTGGGGCTTTGTGTGAGCCCCAACTTTCACTTTTGTTGTGATTTCGAATCGTATGTATGATTCGAAATCACATGCCAGCCTGTGAGATTTGAAATCTCACAGGCTGGTGTGATTTTGAATTAAATATGATTCAAAATCACATGACCTCATTTTCTCATTTTCAATAGCCATGAGAAAATGAGGCAAAAAATGTAACGCCCCAAAATTTTAACCCAAAAATTTAGAGGATTTTTTTTTAATATAACCGCGAAAACAAGAAATATTATAGGGTTAAGCATTCTGGAACATTACCGTGAAGAGCAAACCCAAAACATTTATTCCATTTCATTATCACTGAAAATTAACGTTAGAGTTTTAAATAATATAAATAATTAAATTACAATAAACCCAAGCGATCCCTGGAACAATAAATCCTAAAATCTCGATCCAATGCCTCATCCCGCAGCCGCTCATAAACCCTATTCTTTACCTGAAAAATAGTAAATTGATTGGAATTAGACTACCGCGTCTAAGTAGGAAAACTGTAACTCTTAATGCAGGTATATCATGAATTCAGTATGAGATGTGGATGTCATGGGTGATTTTCAGCATATACATGAGCAAGTAAGCAACAACAGTAATCAACAATCATATTATGGAGTAGGTAAACAATTATGCAATAATAATAACTGAACAGGTAAACAGTTAACTGAGCAGGTAAAGCATAGTATGCAACATTAATAAGCAAATGAGGTGGTTATGCAGTAGCAATAACAATAACATGCATAACTTTCATGTAATAGTTCAATCATCTCGTATTTACCCATTTCAGGATTTCAGTTCGTTACAATTTTAAAATATAAAGCATGCTGAAAGAATATGCAAATGCCTCCTTAATAACTCCACTCACTGTGATGCCTAACTGTTCTAAATAGTGTTTATATTATCTTATCCCGTGGGTATACGCGGGCCGAGACAACCATCACAGAAGAGAACGTTCGGGGGTTCGGGGTATGTTATTCAAGGTTATTTTATTAACCCGAACATTCTAACTGAGACTGAAATCCCAAGGGAGCGGCCAGTGACCGAGAGAACCTCCCAAAGGCCAAACCCAAACATGATGCATCCCTAACTTCTGCAGAAGAACAAAGAGCTACCGCCTAGGACATATTGGTAGTCCGGGTCCCCCCCAACTCCGAGGACTGGGGACCAACGAGTCATTTTAGCTCGAAACAATATAAACACGTCCCCAGAGTTTTGTACCACCTACCCTCTCCAAGGTAAGCCCAAATCTGAGTGAGTTAATCTTTTAATTAAATTAATTTCTCGAAGTACAGGGCAATTCCCCAACTTCGTTCTACTACAACAGCAGTAAAATTCCCAACCTTAGTCATTTTACCAAGGTGTATAGAACTGTAACGCCCCAAAAATCCAGGACTTATAACTTTTAGAATAGTTTAGAAAGCTTTGAAATCATACAATAATAAGAGTTTAAATAGTACTTCAGCGGAAAATGATATTTTTAAAACCACAAGTCAATGGACCTTGAGCGCATTACAGCGTAAACTTTCCTTTGCCGAATAACGCACAACTATTGAAATCAAATGGTTTTGAAATGCAACTTCAATGATGGAGAATTTGCTTGTTGAAACCGAGAAGAAGTTTACTAAAACAACTTTAGTAACTCAAGGTTTAATAAAAAGAGAAATTTTGGAATACCCTTTATACCAAATTTAGCAACCTGTCCTCAGGAGCGAAACGTCAGGGAAAGAGCTCTATCTTGATCTCATCACGCCATCGTGCCATCGCAGACTGTATTACCTATCCAAAACCTGCCCATAAAATGGGTCAGTTTCAGTAAAAACTGGTAGGTGCACAGACAGGACAATATAGAACATAATTAAGTAGAATAATTTAATATGTCAAGTAGACAGGCAATTAAATAGCAATTTGCTTTCAGCAGGGTCATAGAGCAAACTATCATGAGCACAATGCTAAAATTATTACAAGCATTTTACTGACACAAGTAGGCTAACTACTACAAGCAAAAAACTGCATAAGAAATTTAACTAGCAAAATACAATATTTCATCAACCACACACACAATTCCATAAGTATTGAACCGGTGGTACACCATAACTTTCATACGCGTATAACTCAACAAATTGTGTAATCAGATTTAAATTATGTTTCGATATTAACTGGCCAAGTGGGTACGCACAAGACACGACTCTAGAAACAACCTAGACTGATCCGGGGGTTTATTATGCTATGTATTTTATGATAACCCGAATAGCTGACTGAGTCCGCACCTAAGGGGACGGTCGGTGACCAAGAGAGAAATTCCCAAAGCAGCATAAACAATGAATGCATCCCAAACATGGAGAGCTACCACCTAGGATAATTATGGTAGTCTCATTCCCCTAACTCCGATGACTGGGGAAGCCGAGTCTTTTGCTCGTAACTGCCATTAATGGCCTGTCCATCGAAGTTTTGTACCTTCCTGTCCTCTCTCCTGACAGGAGTCAGCGATTCGAACGAGTACATCAGGGGTAGTTAACTGAAGACCCATTCTACATACTCTGATCTTTCGACTAACTTGAGTATCTTGCCGGTGAAGGCGAAAACATCACTTATTTAGGTGATCACAACATTTTGTTATTTGCACTCATCAAGGTTGCCACAACCTACTCATCCAATCATCGCAACGTAAGAAGACGTACTTGTCAAAAAGTACGACTATGATGAAAGGGAAATGGTTTCATAAAAGAAACCCAACAGATATTATATGCAAAAGAATTAATACAACACAGCCTGGCAAGATAAGTTTTGAATTCACTTCAACAACATTTTTCATATTTCATGATGCTAGGTCATCTCAGATCTCTCGACCGATCAACAAAGTACTTAACATGTTTTGCATGTCTAAAAGTACGCTATACTGAACCAGGGAGGTATGTGGGCTTCTCAAAAGGAACACCCAACACACAACTTCATAACTATCCAAAGAATAAAGGATTGCTCATTTGACACGATTTATCCTTAAAAGCCATACTGCCAAATTAAGTCATTTACGCAAGGCACAACACTATCAATCTTGCATCCAAAATTTATCTTAGTATCGACATGTGACACTAGATTGATAAATAAAGAATGAGTCCTTCAACAGAACCCCACTCATTCATATGCTCATGCCTCCGATCGGGGTTATTCGAATTGGGTCGCAACTCGAATCAGGGTTATAAAATATTTCTCTCAAGTGTGCGGACTTGGGAGGACTCAAATGCAACTTCGAAATCCTGCGAGGATTAAAACTTAACTTTGCAAAAGTTGTGCCCTTTGAAGAGCACTGGGTTCGCAGGAGGAAACCCTCTTTTAAAGAACTGCAATGCACAAGTACAACTTCTAGTGTTTTGAAAACAACTGAATCAGGATAGGCACAAGACTTCATTTATGTAAGTACATATTTACCATAAATGTGAGCATATGCAGGTTATAACATGACGACAAGCAACTCTCGACTTGCGATGCCGCACATCAAGCGAAAAACACATAAGTAACACACGAGGTGCCAAACCATACCTTGACCACTTAGATAGGCAAACATATAAGGTCAAAAGTAATACATGAGACACGAAGTCGTACCTCACTCAAAGGAAATATGCAGGCAGAAATATATACAAGCAAACAAGGGCATATGTATTTCAAAAAGTGCGAAACCACCTTCAACACATAAGCAAATACGCAAATTAATACTCGGAGAGTAAAATCGTACCTCGACTCATAAACATGGAGACAAAAATAATACGCCACGCAAAAACAATATAAATCTAAGTACAACTAGCATGGACATCTTAATTATTTCAACTTAATTAGATCAATTGCCCCTTGTGCGACTTTACCCTACCTTGGGATGTCGTGCAGCTGCGTACGCCTACGCGTGAGGATAAAACGAGGGTCGAGCCGCGAAGCACGATCGGGACCTGTTGCGAAAATATGCAAGAGTGTTAAATATTCAATTTTGCTAATATAATTAATGGTGCGACTGAGACATTGGTAGAATTAGGCGACAGGGGACCTCGGCCCCTTCCTGACCGAACAACAAATGGCAGGGGCCTCGGCCCCTACCCGACAACAACTGACAGGGAGTAAAACCCTGATTGTTGATGACAACGAGGCGGCAGGGGACGAGCCCCTGCCGACGGCACTAAGGCGGCAGGGGGCAAGCCCCTGCCGACATCAGCGAAGCGACAAGGGGAATAACCCATGCCATCGGCAGCGAATCGACAAGGGGGACAGGCCCTGCCGATAGCAACGAAGCGGCAGGGGTCGCGCCTCTGCCGACGTCAGCGAATCGGCAGGGGTCGCGCCTCTGCCGACGTCAGCGAATCGGCAGGGGTCGAGCCCCTGCCGACACCGGCGGATCGGCAGGGGTCGAGCCCCTTGCCGTTAGCACAGAAGCGGCAAGGGTCACGTCCCTGCCGACATCACCGAGGTGGCAGGGGGCTAGCCCCTGCCAAAGAGAGAGGAATCGGGGCGGCAGGAGCCATCAGCCTCCTGCCGACCCCTACGCAGGTCATGGCAGAGGGGAAGGTGACAGGGGGACGACCGACCTCTTGTCGGTCGCCCGATCTCCTGTCGGTCGCCCGATCTCCCACAAGGAAGAGAAAGGGGGTCCGCAGGGGCCATTAGCCCCTGCCGGCACTCCGACGCACCCCCAAAGAGAGAAGGGGACGACAGGGGCTCTGTAGGCCCCCCGTCAGGTCTCCGATGAGCACGGAGGGATGTGGGAGGGCGCAGCAGGGGCCGTGCGCCGCCTGTCGGTGTCCTGGCGAGGTGACAAAAAGAGATGGGAGGGGGAGAAGGTGGAGACTGCGTACCTGGAAGGAGACTGACGGCGGCGGCGGTTGGCGGCGTGCGCAGGGAAGGAGGAGAGGGCCGCGTGAGGGGAGCGAGGAGCTTCGAGAGGGAGGTGTGCCTCCCCTCGCCCTCCTACGCTGCTTATAAAGGCTCAGGGGGGGGGGGGCGATCTTCGGGGAAATCCTAAAAGGGTTTCCCTGAACCTGTCGAGGGAGGTGGAGCTGTGCGGGTGAGGTGCGGCGCACAGGGTTTTTTTTTGTTTTTTAAACAAAACCTCTCCTGCGTCGGGTTTTAAAAACCCGAACGAGGGCGGGCCCGGGTCGGGTCCAGACCCGACCTGGCCCGGGTCCGATTTTTTTTTTTTGAAAACTCGGGTTTTACAAAAACAATCTCAATCCTTTGTCATATTGACTGCATAACCCACTCAAAGTGCTCCGGTGCCTTTAAACCAGTAAAGCACACAAGCCCCGGTACCTTTAAACCAGTCAGGCATTCAACCTTTAATATTAAGTTTTTCATTAGTTTTATTGCCATAACACACAAGCTAATAGCCCTAGTACCCGCATCGGGTAATCAATCCAATATGGCTCATTAGGCCAGGTTTTTCCAAGTGTCTGCCTCGCGGAAAGGCACATGTCCACATGTCACTAAGTGCACCATCATATATTTGGAACCAATATAATAACCTCATTCTTCAAACACAATTAACATGAGCTTAAGCCTTAAAAATACACTTCCGAATACATGCTGCATAAGCAAAAAAAATCATATATTTTCTGACAAAAAACAGTTGAAGCACATGGCATTTCATGTAAATCAGTCACAACACTAGAGGAAACTTGGAAGAATGAAATTTAAAGAATCTTAAAGAGCCCAAACAACAACTGAGTGCAGCAAAAATCCTTTGTCATATACATTTTAAGTTTACATGATTCTATCCTCAGAGACATTTTGGAATAGAAACCCTCAGTGGATGATATAATTTCAATACACGTATGCACATTTATTTAACCTGGATTCACTATGGAACTCACTCTACTTAGCTTGGCAGTTTATTGTTATTATAGAGTTCCCTAACACATATAATCTAGTACTCAAGATATGGGGTTGGAAATGCATTGGAAAACCCACATGTTATATGCAATTCAATACCTTAAACCAACGAAATTTATCATTTACCACGTGGTGACTACACATGTCGATGCTATGAAATTCATACATACACTCGACCATGTAGTGGTTTTATCACTTATTACAGAATTGATAACAGATAAGTATCTCCTACAATATTGTGTATTTCGAATTACACTCCTACAGTTACACTGTTATCACCAACTGATCAATAAACTTTCTATTTGTCGTTGACCAGACTCTGCAGTCTTGAACATTTAAAAAGTGTGCATACAGAATGTAAAAGCAAAAGCTACCAAAACTTTCCAGTGTGGCTGGTATTTAACATGCAAGGGGTTAATCGTTCGAACTTATGAATGTCTATATATGTAACTTGTGTTTATGGAATACGTTTCTCAGCATATCGCTAATACCACGGGTATCCACCATTAGGAATTAACCGAGAGAAATACACCATATATATATCTCTATATCCATATCTATATATATATAGAGAGAGATAGATATATATTTTTTTTCATATGATGCTTCAGCAACAGTTGGATATGGTCTGATCAATTTCACCAATCATATCTACATGGGAAAGATTTCTACTATGGACACATAATAATATATTGGCCGAACTACAGATTTCAGATTTTTTTTTTAAGAAAGGAATACCTAGTTATGCACATAAATTTCTAGAACTCGTATTGTTATTCTCATAAGGTGGTGTAATTACACAAGGTAGCAGATTACAGATTAACTCAGTGTTATCAGTCCATAGTAACAAATTACAGGTTAACACCATGCTATTAACACCTAGTGAGGTGCTGTTAATACACATAGTTACCAATTACAAATTTCGAGAAGACGAACATATAGTGAGGTAATCAGTTTCAAGTCCACTGATCCTAGGCCTGAGAATGGGCATTACAATTCTCCAACTTGAAAACCATAACACCCAAATCCAAAAAGCCTCAAATCAGTGAATTGGGATTCTTCTGTAATATTACGCCAGGAAAGAAATCGTGACAAAGAGACTTAAATTGGGTCTTTCCTGTATAGCGTACTCAACAAAGATACACCATAATTTCTTAATAGGGAAAAATAAACAGTAGCAGGGAATAAAAAACCCACACTTATATTTCGTGACTGTCGAAATCCCCAAATTGGTTGATTTGGGGTTTCCAAGCAAGCCACATCACAGAACCAAGAAACCCCTTTTTCCTTAACAAGATTCAGGACACAAGATACGAAATTTCCCCCTTTTCTTGACAAACCCTAACACAACTAAAATCAATCTATATCCTGACAAGAAAACTCACAGAATCCCTACCTTTTTCCAGTGGAAATGGGGTTGCCGACGACAGGAGGAGGAAGCTGGCTGACGACTGTAGCTGCACGAAGAGGGTCGCCGACGATGGCAGCAACAGTGAACTTGCCGATGATGATATCTCCGCTGCCAAGCTCGGGTCGAGAGGGGCAGGGAGACAGAGAGAGAGAAAAGAGGAAAGTGGGAGTAAGAGGAAGAGGAAGACAGAGGGTGTGAGGAAAAGGAGGTGTGGGAGGAAGAGACTCGAGGACCCTTTCTTGTAGAAGGGTGCTCGAAAAGGGGGAAACCCTCTTTGGCGGCTGCGCAGTGCTCCCCCCCTCTCATCGGCTTGTGTTAGGGTTCATTCAGAACCCTAACACCCCTCTTATCGGGACAACATAGCCATAGTGTTGCGTGTGTTTTTTATTTTTTATTTTTTTTTATTTTCTGTTCTTTCATTTTAATGCACGGACGAGTGCGAGTTTAGTTTGATCGAACCCGCGACCCGCGACCCATCACAGCGGGTCCAGGTTTTGGGCATATCCGGATCCACCAGAAGATCCTGACCCGTTTTTAAATGTTTAACTTATTAAATATTTAAGTTTTTAGAATGTAACCCTAATAAAATCCAGTGGATCCAGTTACATTATCGTGGTTTCCACGTGACTTATAATGGATCCAAGTAAATTTTTAATTGGTTCCCTACCCTTTTTACCTCTCCGATGTCTGGGATCCAAAAGAAATATTATGGGTCTAACTTCGCATAAGCTACTACGGATCCCATGAAAGTTTTATAGATCCGATATAGAATTTTTTCCTCATGAAAAATCCAGTTTCAACATCGTGGATCAACTCCATTCATCCTGGATCCAATATCCAATATGACCTTGATATGGAGGATCCAATATCAGAGATCCAATCCATTTGCTTAAAATCCCTTATTGGTTATCCAATTAAAATGTTTGAGATCTATTAACTAAGATCCAAATGGAAAAATCGAAGTTCTGAACAGGGTATTAAGGTTCCAACATTGAAGATCCAAATAGAATATCTGTGATCCATTTACGAATAACCAATTAAAACAATAAAATGACCTTGTACCAGCCTAACGACCTAAATTTCGAGTTTATTTATCTCATAAAATTCACGGGTATTACACCAAATGAGATTCGGACTCTCATTTGTGTGAGAATCCGAATCTCATATTTGCCCAACCGAACATGCCCAAAGAATAATCCAATTGATAAATACTTCATAATATGGGCAAGTTATTGACTGGTATAAAAAATATAAACTTTGGAAATGAATCAATCAATCCAAGCCTCTAATCAGCCGTGTTGATAGCTGGGGTGGACTTGGACTTCATCTTTATTTTATTCTTTTCTGCAAATGGTCATGGAAGAATTAGTAAATAGGTGTGAGCCTGAACATATCATGACAAGATGGGTCAGCATGGGTTTGGTTATCTTTTCTCTAGGCTTGCTGGGGTTTATAACTCCTGTCTAAAAACTGACATGACCTGCCATGATGCCCAACCCTTGATTATTCACAATGCATCCTTTTGCAAAAACATAATTGGCTTAATTTGTTGACAACTTTGATTTTGATGTTTAGCTTTTGGTGCATACTTTCTTGGTAATAGGCAGAATATTATAAGTGAGAATGAAAAAGGGAAAAAAGGGAGTGACAATACACAACAACAACAACAACTACACCTTCATCCCAAAACAATTGGGGTCGGCGATATGAACCAAAAAAGAAAACCATTCTAGGTCTTCCACATGAATCCTTCTCCTCCAATCATTTCTATCCAATGCCATGTCCTTTGTGAGGTTCAAAGCATTCATATCCTTTCCTATCATCTCCATCCATGTCTTCCTAGGCCTACCCCGACCTCTTTTAACTAATATATTTTCCCATTTCTCCATCCTTCTAACTGGAGCATCATTAGGCCTTCGCCGAATATGTCCAGTCCACCGTAAACGATTCTCTCTCATCTTATTTTCAATGGGTGCAACGCCTATCTTCTTACGTATCTCCTCGTTCTGAATCTTATCTTTTATTGTATTTCCACACATCCATCTAAGCATACGCATCTCAGCTACACTCATTTTTTGAATATGATGTTTCTTGGCAGCCCAACATTCCGTACCATATAGTAAAGCGGGCCTAATAGTCGTCCTATAAAACTTTTCCTTCAACCGCAATGGCATTTTACGATCGCACAACACTCCAGTTGCACTTTTCCATTTCATCCACCAAACCTTAATCCTATGATTTACATCTCCATCAATTTCTCCATACTTTTGAATGATAAATCCCAAATATTTGAAACAATCATCCACTGATATTTCTTGCTCACCAAGCTTCACTACACTCCCATCACTACTTCGTTGCTTACTAAACCGACATTCCATATATTCTGTCTTACTCTTACTCAACTTAAAACCTCTTGCTTCTAATGTCTGTCTCTATAATTCTAACTTAGCATTAACCCCAACTCTAGACTCATCAATCAAAACATTATCATCAGTAAAAAACATACAGCACAACACATTTTCTTGAATTAATCTCGTAAGCTCATCCATCACTATAGCAAATAGGAAAGGGCTTGAAGCAGATCCTTGATGTAACCCAACCGTTATAGGAAAATTGGTTGTCACCCCTCCATAAGTGCGGACATTGGTTAGTACTCTTTCATACATATCTTTAATTATACTAATGTACTTGAGAGAAACACCTTTCTTCATCATTGTCCACCAGCGAACGTCCCTAGGTACTCTATCGTATGCCTTCTCCAAATCAATAAAAACCATATGCAAATCTTTGTTCCTCTCTCTATTTCTCTCAATAAGTTGTCTAAGAAGATGTATAGCTTCCATAGTTGATCTTCCAGGCATAAAACCAAATTGATTCTCCGATATCATGACAATCTTCCTCAACCTAGACTCAATCACCCTCTCCCAAAGTTTCATAGTATGACTCATGAGTTTTATACCACGATAGTTTGTGCAATCTTGTATATCACCCTTATTCTTATATAGAGGCACCAAAGTACTCTTCCTCCACTCATTAGGCATCTTATTTGTTCGCCAAATATTGTTAAAAAGATTTGTCAACCATTGTAAACCTTTCTCTACCAAGCATTTCCAATCCTCGATAGGTATACCATCTGGGCCAACTGCCCTTCTTGATTTCATTTTCTTTAAAGCCTCTGCAATTTCTTTCTTTTGAATCTTGCGCATGAAGTCACGATTCATCTCATGAAAAGGAATGGAAAACTCTTCAAGATCCTGAGCATGACTTCCATTAAAAAGCTTATCAAAATAATCTTTTCATCTCTCCTTAATGTTCTCATCTTTGACTAAAACCCTTTGCGTTTCATCTTTGATACATTTAACCATACCCAGATCCCTCGATTTCCTATCTCTCATCTTTGCAAGCCTATAAATATCCTTCTCGCCCTTTTTGGTATCCAACTTGTCATAAACCTCCTTATATACATTATCCCTCGCATTTCGAACTACTTTATTAGCTTCCTTCTTTGCTATCATATACTTCTCAAAATTCTCATTATCACGACTCTTACTTAGATTTCTATAACACTCTCTTTTAACCTTAATAGCTAATTTGACATCCCCGTTCCACCATGATGTATCCTTACCTAGCGGTGCACTGCCTTTAGACTCACCCAATTCCTCCTTAGCCACCTTTCTCATGCCACCCGCTATCTTATTCCACATTGATTCTGAATCCTCTTCGAGACACCAATCAACTTCCTTAACTACCCGCTCTTCAAACATTCCTTGTTTAGCTCCTTTCAGTGCCCACCACTTAATTCTAGGATTTATCCTATGTCTATCCCTTTTGCGACATTGTCTAATTTTAAGATCTAAAATTAAGACTCAATGTTGTGTAGGTACTGTTGAGAATAGGTGGTTTTATGTTAAGTTCTCTTATATTAGAGGCTTTCTGAATTTTTGTTCTCATAAGGGCTTATATGTAATTTTTCCTTTTTGCCTCTCTCTATTTAATATAGAGAGAAGCCCTAGCCTAATTAACGAATTGAGTTTTCTGTGCAGCCGTCTCTCTCTCTCTTTCTCTACACAGGTGGCTGCTTCCTCCTTCCACATGGTATCAAAGCTTACGATCCTAGGAGCGTGATCTACACCAGGACCGTGACCCACATCAGGAGCGTGATCTGCTGCAACGATCTCGAACCAGGTGTGGATTTACTTTTTAGATCTGATGACAGATCTGGTCCAGATCTGTTATCAGATCTAATGACCAACTAGGGAGCGATATTCAGGTCTGGCTATCGTGCCCCTGTCGTGATTTGTATTCCTTCGTATGGCTGTTTGTTCTTTAAAGAAATGAACTTCCTGCGTTAGCAGTAGTGATTTACAGCATGCTGTCGTGAATGTCATGGTTGTCACGCTCTCTGTCGTCAGATCTAAGGATGGATCTCCTCCTGTCGTGATTCCCTGGAGCCGTAACCATTTCCTTTGAATATTTTTTTCGTGGGGTTTGCTTTGTCATCTCCTGTCGTGATTCTCTGGAGATTGACATGTTCCTGCTGGTGCGTGCTGTAGCTGTTGGCTGTTCATGCTGTTTGGCTTATGTGTTGTTGCGTTCCAGCATGCTGTTTGGCCTGCTGGTGCGTGCTGTAGCTGTTGGCTGTTCATGCTGTTTGGCTTCTGTTCAGCCGTGAGCTGTTGGCTTCTGTGTTGCTGCGTGATTCTGGAATTTTTTTTGTGTTTGCTGCGTATGATAGAAATATGATTGCTCTAGTTAATTGTCTTCTGAAGACTTATTGGTAGTTATGCTTTATATGTTTGGGGAACAGCAGTTGTCGTGTTCATCTGTGTTGCAACTGAATATTATTGTTGGCCGTGGTGTATTTGGTGCAGCTATCCCTTTGTCGTAACAGTAGCAGGAGTGATTACCTGCTGGTTGTGGACTGTTTTCTTGTTTGGAAACAGCGGGGCTGATTCCTTACAGTGTTGAAAATTCTACTTGGATTCTTGCTGTTCTAGTGAACAGTATGGCTGAAAATTCGAAATGTGATTCTAAAATGGAACAGATTGGGGAGTATAAGTGTAACGCCCCAAAAGTTTGACTCGAGAAAGGAAAAGATTTGAAATCGAAACACCTTTAAGGAAAAATCAGAGTTGCAGCAAGAATTTCAAAAGATATCAAAGGGTTTTAAAAAACACGAGTCAAAGCTTCTGGGTACTTTAGCAAAAAGATTCATCACAAATACAAGTTCACCTTTTTAACCCAAAATAGTGAGCAGAGAATAAAAAGTGCATTTATAACAGACAAAGTTAATTTATACAAGGCAGAGGGTGTCCACCCCCAAAACAAAAAAAGGGTACAAAAACAAAATAGCTAGCGAGTCGACGAGAGAGGCGAAACTTTGACCGCGTAGCTTCTGCACCACCACCAAAGAAGAGCTACCTGTCACCTACACCCATAAAGGAATGGGGTCAGTCCTGAAAACTGGTAGGTGCGTAAAAGGAGTAAAATGAACTAATCTAAAGCATGCTTGAACAGAAGCAAGCAGAAACAAATACAATCTACGCAAGTGAATAGCAAAGCTAACAGGTATGTCATAAACGTAAGCAAACTAGTAATACAGTGATATCAATATAACTGTAAGCAATCATAAACAGGCTTATCATACATACCTTCCAACTATCGTAAGCACAGACAGATAGTGAGGTAAAAGTAACAGTACGAGAACAAATAAATGTGAGCATGCCATAAGTGTGATCTGCTTATTATCTGGACATTGTGGGTACGCACAATGTATAAACGTAGAAACAGTCGAGAACCTTTCAGGGGTCCATTATGCCATATATCTTATTATACCCTGAAGGACTGACTGAGTCCGCTCCTAAGGGGACGACCTGTGGTCGAGAGAGCAAGTCCCCAAAGGCTAGAAGGGGCCCATGGATGCATCCAACTTCTGCAGAAGTGCCGGGCGACTACCACCTCGGATACTTATGGTGACGCCAACTCCCCTACCTTCGATGACTGGGGAAGCCGAGCCTTTGCTCGAAATGGCCATGAATGGCCTGTCCACCGAAGGGTTTGTACCATCCATCCTCTCTCTTGATGAACCAGCCCGAACAAGCACGATGAAGGGTTATTCAACTTCATCACCTTGCTCTATATGCCCTGGTCTATTCGACCCACTCGAGCATCTTGCCTGTGAAGGCGCATGATTATCGCTTAGTGAGATATTCAAAACCGAACATAAGACCCATTCACTCTGCGCTACGCATTATAGCATCGCATGATACTGCTAAGTTTATAGCCATAAGCCGCCAAGAATATACAAAGGGGCTCGAGTACTGACAACAATATCTAAAAGCACCTGCAAGGCAGAACAATAGCAAAATCGAAGTCTATATAACATAGGCAAGAAATGAGTCAGCATAAATAAGCAAAGCAACAAGTAAAATGCACAAATATAATAGCCAAGGCGCATAAAGCGCGGGGCAACAGAAAGTAAAGTACTGCAAAAGTAAACAGGACAAGGATCGCGAAACCGCGTCCTTGAAGTTAAAAAGATGAAAAGGAAAGCCTAGGCACATATAGCGCGGCGGCGGCAAAAAGTACAATACTGAAATGTAAATAGGACAAGGATCGCGAAATCGCGTCCTTGAGTTAAAAAGACAGAAAGGGAAGCCTGGGCACATATAGCGCGACGGCAGCAGAAAATGCTGGAAAATAAACAGGACAAGGATCGCGAAACCGCGTCCTTGAGTTATAAAGACATATATATACGTATATAAGCAGATTCTTTTAAATATCTTCCAATTAGTTTAGTTTAGTTCATTCAAATCCTTTCACGCAACTTTCCCCTACCTTGGGGAGTCGCGGATCACTGCACGCCTGCGGGCGTAAGTTCGAAGGGTCTCGGGCCACGAGACACGCGAGCGCTTCGTCGTGCAACCTGTACACACTAAAGAGGTCAGCAAGCCAGAAGCAAAACAAATCCCAAAAGGGCAAGCGATCAGCAAGGGCTGAGCCCTGCTGACAAACAAAGGAGACGACAGGGGGCCCTGCTCCCTGTCGCCAAACAGAACAATGACAGGGGGTTCCGCCCCCTGCCAGCAAAACAAAGGCAAGGGGCCAGGCCCCTTGCCGCCAAACAGATAACGGTAGGGGGGCCAGGCCCCCTACCGACAATCAGAGGTGACAGGGGGCTCCGCCCCCTGCCAGCAAACACAAAGGCAAGGGGCCAGGCCCCTTGCCGCCAAATAGAAAATGGTAGGGGGGGCCAGGCCCCCTACCTACAACCAGGGGTGACAGGGGGCTCCGCCCCCTGCCAGCAAACACAAAGGCAAGGGGCCAGGCCCCTTGCCGCCAAACAGAGAATGGTAGGGGGGCCAGGCCCCCTACCTACAACCAGGGGTGACAGGGGGCTCCGCCCCCTGCCAGCAAACACAAAGGCAAGGGGCTAGGCCCCTTGCCGCCAAACAGAGAATGGTAGGGGGGCCAGGCCCCCTACCGACAACCGGGAAAAAAAATAGCAGGGGGCCCGACCCCCTACCGATAACCGGAAAAATGGCAGGGGGCCAGGCCCCCTACCAATGCAACAAACAACGGCAGGGGGCCAGCCCCCCTGCCGACAACACGCCGGCAACAGGGGGCTAAACCCCCTGCCGACCAAACAGACCCCAGCAGGGGGGGGGCGAAGCCCCCTGCCAACAACCGGCCGACGATAGGGGCTAAGCCCCCATCCGACAAAACGTCGGTGTTAGGGGGCCAAACCTCCCCCCCTGACACACCGACGATGGCAGGGGGGGAGGACCCCCCCCCCCCCCTGCCGACAAGGAGGCTCGGGCAGGGGGGGCGAAGCTCCCCCTACCGACGAGCGACCGGCGACAGGGGCTAAACCCCCAGCCGACACAAGCACAACAGCAGGGGGGGGGGGGGGGGGGAAGCCCCCATCCTACCGGCGCACTGTCGGCGACAGGGGACCAACCCCCTGTCGGCCGACGAGTCCACAGCCCACGGAAAAAGGAAAAGAAGGGAAAACGCGTACCTCACAACAGTCCGACAGCAAGTCGCCGGAGAAGAGGGAGGAAAACGACGACGAAAGAGCACGAAGGGGGGGGGGGGGAGACACCACCAAAGTGGTGGCCGGAGGGCGATCGGACCTTCGCCGGTCGGTGCGTCGCCGGAAACGAGCCGGGAACGAGAGGGGGGAGAGAGAGAAAGAGAGAGAGTCGAGCGAGGGCAAATGCCCTCGCCCGAGGCACCCTAACCCTTTTAAAAAGGGGGGCGCGCACCGGCTTCTCGAATGTTCGAGAAGCCGGGTCCGGCATAGATCCGGGTTCGGCCCGGATCCGAGATCGCCCACTGACCAGGACACGTGTTCGACTCATTTTTTTTTTTTCCAGGTATTACAATAAGGCTTTTGCCAACCCCTTCTCGTATGGCTCTTCTGTAAGGTTGAATTAAACCAACTATGCTAGGTGGTCCAGAACCTTTATGATGTCGGTATCTGGACATCGTCGAAAACACATTTTGTTGGAAGGCGAACCCACTGAGAAATTAGGAAAATATGTTACTTGGGATGAAAATAATGACATTGTTATGTCATGGATCATGAATAGTGTTGAACCCCATATTGCAGATGGATTGATCTACTATAATACAGCCAAACTGATGTGGGACAATCTTCGTGATACATACTCACAAGAAACGAATGTGAGTCGTATCCTGCAAGTCGAACAGGAAATATATAACTTGCAACAGGGAGATCAGACCTTGGCCCAGTACTATGCCTCTGTCAAAGCTGCGTTTGAAAGACTTAATGCTCACAGGCCTCTTTGTTGCTCGAAGCAAAAGGATCATCAAGAACAAACCATGGTTGCTCGTTTTCTTACAGGTCTTTCTTCAGATTTTTCTGTTGCAAAAGTTCAAATGTTGACTGCATCAGATGTTCCCACTCTTGCTGATGCTTACAATCGTCTGAGTAGACTTGCTATCTCTCTGCCACAATCTCAGCAAATAACTCAGTCATCTGCTCTTGTGGTTCCATCTAGTTATGGGCGTGGAAATATTCAGAATATCAGAGGACGAAGACGTGGACGTGGTATGGGTGGCAGAGGAAAGCTTCAATGTACATACTGTGGAAAATCTGGACATTTAGAAGATCGTTGCTGGGATAAGCATGGTCGGCCAACCTCTTCTTCATCAAAGTCATATACTCCTAAAGCAAATATGACTACTATCGAGGCTACAAATGTACAAAAGAATATCGCTGAAAATGAGAGTAGTATCACCCTTAGTCGTGCGGAATATGATGAGCTGATCGCACTTCGACCTTTGAGTTCCACTCCTCCTGTAGCTGGTGTTGCATATTCAACCGGAAATCATCTTCATCCGACTGATAGTAAGTGGGTTATTGACTCTGGTGCATCCAGACATTTGTGTGGCAATTCTCGTGTTTTTTCAGATCTAAAGGATATTAAGGCTCAAATTGGAGTCTCCTTAGCCGATGGGAGCTCCTCCCCGGTTGTTGGTCACGGAAATATTTCTATATCCTCCTCATTATAGTTGAAAAATGCTCTTCATGCTCCAAATTTTCCTCAAAGTCTACTCTCTGTGAGTTGCCTTATAAAAGAACAAAACTGTAGAGTAATATTTGATCCAATGGGTTGTCATTTTCAGGATTTGCTGACGGGGAAGAAGATTGGTGGAGGCTATGAAGAAAATGGAATTTACTACCTACATCATCCAATGGGTACTGTTCATGCTGCAGTGGAACATTTATTCAATCCTGTTCAGTGGCATCGTCGTCTTGGTCATCCTTCATTGTCAAAGCTTCGGTCGGTCTTTCCTCAGATTCCTTCCACCACATCATTTCAGTGTGAGGCATGTCAGTTGGGCAAGCATCATCGAAGTTCGTTTCCTTCGAGTCAGAGTCAGTCTAGTAATAAAGTTTTTGAACTTCTTCATGCAGATGTATGGGGTCCTAGTAAGATTCCTACTAGGACTCAGTGTCGTTATTATCTTGTTATTGTTGATGATTTCTCTAAGTTGTCATGGGTATTTTTAATAAAAGAACGATCTGAAGTTCCAAGTATTATAAAATCCCTAATTCTTGAAATAAAAACTCAGTTTGAATCTATTGTCAAGATTGTTCGCACTGATAATGCTCTCGAGTTTAAATCAAAAGGTCTGTTACAATTTTACCAAGATCATGGCATCCAACCCCAAACTTCCTGTGCCTATTCATCTCAACAAAATGGGGTGGCTGAGCGAAAACATCGACACCTCCTTGATGTTGCCAGGACCATTATGATTCAATCCAATGTTCCTGCGTCATATTGGGGTGATGTGATTACCACAACTTGCTATCTAATCAACCGCATGCCTTCGTCTTCTGCGGGTGATCAAATTCCATTACATATCCTAAAACCTAATGCTCCCCTTTTCTCTTTATCTCCAAAAATATTTGGATGTGTTTGTTTTGTATACAAACTTGGCCCTGACCGTGATAAATTAGCCGCTCAAGCTACAAAATGCATATTTATCGGTTATCCAAAAAATCAAAAGGGCTATCGATGTTATGATCCTATTTCTCGCCGAGAGTATGCCAGTGCGGATGTATCTTTCCTGGAATCCTCTCCATATTACTCTATTTCCAGTTCCTCGCTGCAGGTTGATCCAGCTGAGTCTTTTCCATTACCTATACCTCCTTTTTCTTTGGAATCTGTGCCCCCATTACCGAACCAAACTTCATCCACGTCCAAATTTAATAATCCTCCATTGGTATATGTGCGTAGAGCTCCACTTCCGCAAGAGCCTTCATCTTCTTCTTCTCCTGAGATAAGTTCTACTGACAATAGTGATCTCCAGGATGATGATAACAGGCCTATTGCTCTACGAAAGGGGACAAGACAATGTACCTTATATCCCATATCTCACTTTGTCTCCCATGCTCGCATTGGACATCAGATGAAGACTTTTATTTCAGCCTTATCTGCTGAAACTATTCCTTTGAACTATCAACAGGCAGAACTTGATACTCGCTGGAAGCTGGCTATGCAAGAAGAAATGATAGCCTTAATATCTCAGCATACCTGGGATCTGGTTGATTCCCCAGCTGATGCTGACATTGTTGGATGTAAATGGGTATATACAATAAAGTATAAATCTGATGGTTCTATTGAAAGGTACAAGGCCAGATTAGTCGCGAAAGGGTATACTCAGACATATAGAATTGACTTCTTTGAAACATTTTCTCCTGTTGCACGGATGGGTACCATTCGTCTTGTTCTCTCAGTAGCTGTTCAACATGGTTGGAGCTTGTGCCAATTAGATGTGAAAAATGCATTTCTATATGGGGATCTATCTGAGACCGTTTACATGCAACAACCTCCAGGGTTCGAGGTTGAGGGGGAGTGTCAGAAGGTGTGTAGATTGAGAAAGGCGATTTATGGTTTGAAACAAAGTCCTCGTGGATGGTTTCAAAAGTTGTTTGAAGTGATGCCAAGCTTTGGCTTTAATAGATCAGCAGCAGATCATACCCTTTTTATAAAGAAAACTAGCTCTGGCATAGTTGTTATGGTAGTATATGTGGATGACATCATTCTTACAGGAGATGATGTGAAAGCTATTGAAGCCACAAAGGCTCATCTTCAAAAACACTTTGTTACAAAAGACCTTGGTTCACTCAGGTATTTTCTGGGTATAGAAGTTGCTAGAGGCCGTGAAGGGATGGTTTTGTCTCAACGGAAGTATGTTCTTGACTTATTAAAGGAAACGGGCATGTTGGGAGCTAAACCAGCTAATATTCCCATGGACCATAAAGTTCAGTTGTTTGAAGAAGGGTCAAAACCAGTTGATAGCAAAAGATGTAACTGTGACCAGGCCGGATATTGCTTTAGCAGTAAGCAAAGTTAGCCAGTTTATGGACAAACCAACTGAGGTACACTGGAATGCAGCCATAATGATTCTCAGATATCTAAAATTCTCTCCTGGAAAGGGGTTATTGTTCAGGAAAGGTGGAACTCTGGAGATAGTAGCCTATTCTGATGTTGACTATGCTGGATCTGTAGTAGATAGAAAGTCTACCACAGGATTCTGTGTGTTTTTGGGAGAACTTGATTTCATGGAGAAGTAAGAAACAAAATGTGGTTTCCAGGTCGAGTGCAGAATCAGAATATCGGGCTATGGCTCAAACAACTGCTGAATTGATATGGGTTCGCACTATTCTTCATGATCTCCAGGTGAAGGTTACCTCTCCAATGGCAATGATGTGCGATAACAAAGCGGCAACATATATAGCAAACAATCCTGTCTTTCATGAGAGAACAAAGCACATTGAGGTTGATTGCCACTATGTAAGGGATATGATTCAAGCTGGTCATATCACAACCAAATACCTAAAGTCGGAAGACCAAGTTGCAGATATGTTTACAAAACCTCTTGCTAGGCCAAACTTCTCAAAATGTTGTGACAAACTGAGCATGATTGATATCTATGCTCCAGCTTGAGGGGGAGTGTTGAGAATAGGTGGTTTTATGTTAAGTTCTCTTATATTAGAGGCTTTCTAAATTTTTGTTCTCATATGGGCTTATATGTAATTTTTCCTTTTTGCCTCTCTCTATTTAATATAGAGAGAAGCCCTAGCCTAATTAACGAATTGAGTTTTCTGTGCAGCCGTCTCTCTCTCTCTCTACACAGGTGGCTGTTTCCTCCTTCCATAGGCACACTTTCTCCCGGTATAACCTTACAATCGATGCAACAACCCCTATCTCTCTTTCTAAGTAGGAAAAAATCTATCTGACTCGTATTAACCCCACTTTTAAATGTTACTAGGTGAGACTCCCTCTTCCTAAACCAAGTGTTTGCTAAAATCATATCATAGGACAAACCAAAATCTAAAATCCTTTCTCCACTTTCGTTTCTTTCTCCTCTACCATAGCCTCCATGGATACTCTCAAATCCATCTCTACTAATGCCTACATGTCCATTAAGGTCACCCCCGATAAAAAGCTTTTCTCCATGAGATATCCCTTGTACTACTCCATCTAAATCTTTCCAAAATTGACGCTTAATGGAATTATCTAAATCTACTTGAGGTGCATAAACACTAATAATATTAATAGTATCCGTACCTAATACTAATTTAATAAGTAAAATCCTATCACCCTTCATACGGACCTCAACTACATTATCTATAAACTCACGACTCATAACAATCCCTACTCCATTCCTATTCCTATTTATTCATGTATACCAAATCTTATATCCCCAAGGTTCTATCACTTTTGCTTTCTCACCTACCCATTTGGTCTCTTGTAGACATAAAATATCAATCTTTCTCCTACACATAACATTTACTAACTCTACCAACTTACCAGTTAAAGACCCTATGTTCCAAGTGGCTAACCATAATTTTATGGTCTTGGACTAACTTCTTTACCCCCACCCGTCCAACAAAGTGAGGGAACCCTTGCCTATTTGACACCACACCCGGGCGCCGGTGTGACGCGTTGCTTCTGGGCGACGACCTAGCAACCCTTGCCCATTTATCACTGCCTCCGGGCCTATAGAGTACAACGCATCGCTCAGTAGGGAACACCCCAACGAAATTCTCATATTGGTTCATATTCATAGGTTATGACTAAGTTTTTATGCTGGCTGTCACTGGCCTACCGCAACCCTCCTCCTTTATCCGGACTTGGGACCGGCAGTGTATAACTAAACAGTTATACACAGGCGGAGTTGGAGTCACAATAGATGGCCAAAATATTGATTCAAGGAGCACCTTTTTGCTTTGTACTGTTCATGCAAAGCTAATACCCTTGCATAAAACGAAGATAACGAACACTCAATAAATCAATCTATCTTGGCATTTGGGTCAAAGAAAAAAGGGTTTTGTTCATGAGGGAGGACATTCTCTGCAATTTGTAAACAAATGTTAGCATGATAAAGTCTGCTTTCTTCTACTAAGTCAATAAGTTTTCATAAATTGCTGGAAAATAGAAATTTCAAAGGAATAATGTCTGGATACATACATTGTTTGATATTCTATTTTCTTTTCTAAGTTGGACACATATTTCAATTTACTTTTCTCAAAGATTTATTCCTCTGAGAAAAGCATTGACGATGCTTTGATATTCTTCTTTCTTCTCTATGTTGAACACACATTTCAAATTTACTTTTCTCAATGTGGTTTTGGTGCTTTGTTGTTGCAGGTGTCTCCTGATCAGGCACAATTAATTGCCATGCTTGTTCAAATACTTGGGGCACAACGTTGCATAGAAGTTGGTGTTTATACTGTAGGTAGTTTATGGATTTGGTTCTTTTTTTGGGTGATGCATGGATAATTGTTTCCAGATTTCTATTCTAGCGTTATTTCTAGAGTAATTTACAAAAATCTGCCTAACTTACCAGCTATTGTGAAAAGCTTCCCAACAGTTGGGTTATTACATTCAACCACCTACTTTATTTGAATGCATTTCAAATAGCCATCTAATGTATAAAATGGATTTTTTGTCCTCTTTTGAAGAACAGCTCATCTTATATCATCTTATGGTCTTTTGTTAAACAAATCAACAATCAGTGCATTTTAGTTACTTGATTTTAAGACTAAGCATGTCAGTCTGAGAAACATAAACTATAAAAGTATGTAGCTAAATGTAATTACCAAAATGTAAGGCAGCTTTTCATAAATTACTATTTTCTTTTAGTTATAAAATAATACTCATACAATGTTAATGTTACAAGATCTACTGTGAAGGGCTTTGATTGCCTAGTTTTGTTGAAGATTCGTAAATGGACATAGTGAACTAACTGGATTGTTTTTTTGTTCTTCAAACTAACAATGTGGATGGTGGTGATGTAAATTGTGATAAAGCACATCGTAATCCTATTCATGAAGACAAGATATTTCAAATTTGTGATTTTGGTGCCCTCGTCTCATAAGTTCAATATTGTAATTACTGAGCTTAAGCAAATATGATTGGTCATCATGAATTGACATGATTTTAGCTGCAAAAAGAACATGTAAATGCATATTTAAACAAGTAATTAAATGAATGAAAGGTGAGTGTGGCAACTCAGGTTAAAAAAAGGGCCTGCATTCTGTAGCAATGTTATCTCTTTATTAAAATACAGCCTTCAGTTGCATTCCTTTGTTGTTAAAAGTGAAAAGTCATCCTATGTGAGGGGTGGTGGAAAGTTTGGAAATCACATGATAAACACCGAGCAAAAATGAAAAATAAAGGAAAAGTTGAAAATGAATGATCTCTCTAAGCAACAAAAAGAAAAAAAGAGAGAAAGAGGAAGGTGTGACGACCTTTCCCTAAGTCTGTACTAGAAGGGTCTGTCTGGCTAGCTTGGAGTAAGGTCAGCTGGGTTCTAATACATGTAATGGTGGGCCCAACTAAACCCTTGGGTGAGGCTTTGGGGTTTTATTGGCCGTGTATAGGGCCATGGATATGGGTCAGCATTATGATCCTAATGTTAAAGAATGAGTTTCAGATCCATATTGATGTAAATGTGTCCCAAGTATCAGTCAATGGGAAGATGGGGAATGGAGAGGATCTGACCCATAGAGGGTTATGTTATAAGCTAAAAATAATGTTTCTTCTTTGTAACAAGGATTATTGAAAAGCTTATGAGAATTTATCCATCTTGGGCTATGTCACAGGGACTCGGCCAACTGGGTGCCGCACCCACATCGACGAGATGCAACGCAGGTGCGCGTGCGGCACCCGATGCGGTCAACCTGACCCTGGGTGCGTTGACCGCACCCAGGGTCATTTATGTCCAAATTTTGGATTATATATATATATTTTGCCGCACCCCTACACCCAAGTTTTTTGAAAGTACCGCACCCCCGCACCCGCACCTGCACCCATGTGACATAGATTTTGGGTGTCTGGGAGGCCCATTTCCCCTCGAAGTGACACTTCTATTCCTCTCTTTCTATCTACTCTTGATACAATCAAGGACTGTAACAAAAGGGCATGAATTTATGCATATATTCTCTACCTATAGTTACAGAGTTGTATTTTACATCTTGTCAACTTTCTGAGAACTTTGCAAGCAGTATGAAACACCATTGAATTTCCTAGAAACATCTCAGCAGTTCATTTCTGTAACGACCCCAAATTATACCCTTTGAAAATGCGGAATATATTTTTTTTCAATGCGGAAACCTTCCCAGAGATCCGGGGTCCTCACAGCTCCAATTTCCATTGGATAGCCCAAACACCACAAACGAACTTACAACCATCATCCATAAGAACCAGAACAATTTCATTTATTTATGAATAAGAGTGAATTTCAGAGACAAGGTTTTATTCGACTGAACATAAAACAACGACTGAAAAAAAACCCAAGAAGAACTGAAATAAAAGAAAGAGCCACTATGTCCCCTGCTGAAGCTGTCAAGCCCAAGTATGACTCTCATCCATCCCCAGTAGCTAGTCCAACCTCACTGTTCACCATATCCTGTGAAAAAACAACAAAGTAGGGTATCAGAACCGAAATTCTGATCCCAACTACTTCTAAAGAAACCAAGTGAGACAAAGAACATGGATAAGATTTCATGTAATGATTTGAGTGAGTGCAGATATAAAAATTTGCAGAATCTAAATAACCATTCATGCAACCAGTTACATATGCTAAGCAGAAAGAAACAGTAAGGCATGAGCATAGACAAGAACTAAGTAATAAGATTTTTCAGTATGCTCGTAAGGAAGTAAATAATATACACCCACCATTCTACCATGAATTAGAGAATAATTTAATTATGCATGATCTAGTGTATAGCAGGAAAATGCATGATTATGTGCAATGCATGATTCCTTTTTGTTATCTTTCATTTAAGTTCCATTTTTCCATATGCATGCCCTATTAAATCCACACAACTTTAAGTTCCTCTTATTAATTACCGTTGCCCGCGGATACACCAAACATGTAAAATCCCCGATGTCAAGTAGGTTTCCAGGGTAGCTTAGCACACAATTTGTATTTTATTATTGGGTTCCAACTTAGCCCTCGACCGAATCACCTTCGGAACATTAGACCTCCACATCTAATGTCGGGGATACAAGGGACACCCCACGTCTACATGTGCCACTTTCTTGGTACCATAAACTGTTAAAATATATGTAATTCATATATATGTATATATTTATATACATATATATATGTATTATATAAAATACCCGATAAGGGTATTTTAGTCATTTCACAAGTACCCGATAGGGGTACTTGTTTCTTTTCTTTCTTTTTTTGTAAATTCTTTTTTTATTTTTTGTATTTTTGCCCAGCTAAAAGGGGCCCCACCATGGAGTCGATGGGCCCCCAACGGTCACATTTGTGACCGTTGGGGGCTCCCAATGACTCCATGGGAGCCCCTAGGTGGCTCTTCTTTTAAGGCCATAAGGCCACTCTTCCTCTTCTCCTTTTGTGTATAAATAGGGGTGAACCCCTCTTGTATTCTTCACTCTTGAGAGCTCTCTCTCTTTTCAATAAGAGACATTTATATTTTTATGTTGTGTTGTCTCTTGTGGGTTTGGGTGTTAGCCCTTTTGTTTGTTCATTAGTGGATGTTGTAAGTGCTTAATGCACTCTTTGCTTTTCCGCATATTTCATTACATGGTATCAGAGCCTTGTGTATGCTCTTCTTCTTAATATAGCTAGTTGTGTAGCTACATTTTTTTCTTGTTGTATCTCTCTTCATTTATCCTCTTGTGAGTGATTAAAATGGAAGGAGAACAAAAGATTGATCTCTCCTTCAAGCTCAATGGCTCCAACTACATGATGTGGGCCGCCGCCTTGGAGAACAACCTCAAAGGTAAAAAACTTTTGGGATACGTTATGGGCACCATTCCAGAACCACAACTCCAACTAACTAAGATGAATGGTGATCAAGAAAACGCTCTTGAAGGAAATGCCCGCATGAAGGCCATTGAAGATCACCAATCTAAAGTGGAAGATTGGGAAAGTAAGCATGCCAAGATTCTTGCTTGGTTCATGAACAATGTGGAGCTCAAGATTTGCGCCAACATTGCCAAGTTTCGGATGACGAATGAAGCATGGTTCTTTATGAAAGATATGTTTACTCAAAAAGACCTTGCTCGTCAATTCTTTCTTCAAGAAAAAATCTGGACTATCAAGCAAGGAGAAATGAGTGTAAGGGATTACTTTAGCACTCTTGGTCCCCTTTGGGTTGAACTATCTTTACTAGAACCAAAATGGGTTTTTAGTGTTGATGTGGAATTAAGGAGAGAACAAATGGAAAAAGAGCACTTTTTCCAATTTTTACATGGCTTAGGCCCGAATATGAACAAGTTAGATCTTCCCTCCTACATAGATCTAAGCCTCTTCCCTTGGAAGATGCCATAGCCGAAATATGCCAAGAAGAAACTCGTCTTGGCATAATTAAAGGGGGAGATAATGTCTTGGCCGTATCAAAACCCAGCAACCATATGAAAGCTTACAAACTTCCATATTTTGGAAGGCAAAATAATTATAATGGCAACTATAGCAAAGCCATTTGCCATCATTGTCAAGAGCCGGGTCATATAAGACCTAATTGCCCTAAGTTGAATGAAGCATCTAAAAATTAAGGTTGCTTCCGTTGAAGAAGCTACTCAAAAGAAAGAGGAAACCATCAAAGGGAAGGAATCTTTTTCTCTTGCTCAACTATCGGAAGCACTACAAACTCTACTCAAGATACCATCAACCTCGGGTGCCGCCATAGCTTCTTCCTCTCCTCCAGGTATGTCTTCTTGGATCCTTGACTCTGGAGCTTCCTTTCATATGACCCCACTTGAAAATGAGCTTTTCAATTTATGTAATAATTATAAAAACTCCTATGTTTCAACTGCCGATGGTACATCTTTACAAGTAAAAAGTTTTGGAACTTTAAACTTTTCAAAAGATTTCTTTGTGCCAAACGTGAGAGTTGTACCTCAACTTAATTTAAATCTCCTCTCTGTTGCTCAAATATGTGATCATGGATGTGAAATCTCCTTCTCAACTAAGGATTGCACTATACAGGATCTCCGGTCCGGGAAGCAGATTGGGCAAGGCCATAGGAGGGGAGATCTCTATTACATGAGCAACTTGAAACTCCCCACTAACTCTTTTTGTAAGCATGTCTAAGATAAAAATATTGAAATTTGGCATTAAAGACTTGGACATCCAAGTTTCTAAAAAATGTACTCCTTTCCATTTGGAAAGAAATTTTGTAATGAGAAACAGTTTGTTTGCAAGAATTGTATTTTTGGCAAAATGAAATCTACTCCTTTTCCAAACCGAACTTTTGTGTCTAAAAGACCTTTTGAGTTAGTCCATTCGGACGTTTGGGGTCCTTACCCGGTCATGTCTAAAGGAGGGTACTCCTATTACGTTACTTTCATCGATGACTACACTAGGTATGTATGGATCTACTTTCTCAATTTAAAATCCGAAGTCTTTGACTTCTTCAAAAAATTTCATATGATAGTTAAAAATCAATTTTCAAGTAATATCTCTACTCTTAGATCCGATTCGGGTAGAGAATATTTATCAAATGAATTTCAAAACTATTTAGAAGTAAATGGAATTTGTCATCAAAGATCGTGTCCTAGGACTCCCCAACAAAACGGCTTGGCCGAAAGAAAGCATAGACACATCATGGAAACCACTAGGACACTCCTTATTTCCAAAGAAATTCCAAAGAGTTTTTGGGCCGAAGCGGCCTTAACCTCAACTTACTTAATAAATAGAATAATATCTTCATCCTTACAAAATACATCTCCATATGAAAAACTATTTGAAAGAACACCCGATTTCAATAGATTAAGAATTTTTGGATGTAAATGTTTTGTCCTTACACATAAACGGGACAAATTATCTCCTAAAGCTATTGAATGTGTTTTCTTGGGATATGGAGAAAATCAAAAGGGTTTTAGATGTTTTGACTTGAAAAATAACAGACTCTATGTATCCAAAGATGTAACCTTTTTGTAAAATGAAAATGGTTTTGTGAAAACTAAAGATATTGACGAAAGTGATTATCTTTTTTATTTGATCTTCTATCTCAAGAAGATGAGACTCCTCAAGAAGAGGAAATCTCTAATGAGTCTTTGAATGACCTAGAGGATATTCCTCTTGACAATGTTATAGATGAAAGTGATAGACCAATCCAAACCTATGTTAGGCGTGGTCAACAAACTCAGATGAGCGCCTTAGAAAAATACTCTCAAGGATCCAACATAGAAGAAACCTCTTTAAGGAGATCTGGTCGGATCTTCAATCCTCTTAATAGGTTTGTTTCCTATGAGTCCCTAACTCCAAGATATAAAGCGTGTCTAATTGCGTTGCACTCATTTCATGAACCTTCACACTATAATGAGGCCAAAAATATTCCCCAATCTGTTGAAGCCATGAACTTAGAGCTTAGTGCCCTTGAAAAGGCAAAAACTTGGGAAATAACTTTGTTACCCACTGGAAAGAAATCAATTGGATGTAGATGGGTCTTCAAAATTAAAACTAAGAGTGATGGTTCATTAGAACGTTATAAAGCACGGTTAGTAGCTAAAGAATATGCTCAAGAATATGGTATAGATTATGAAGAAACCTTCACACCTGTTGCTAGAATGACTAGTGTTAGGACTCTTATTGCCATTGCGTCAGTGAAAAAATGGCCTATCTATCAACTAGATGTTAAGAATGCATTTCTAAATGGCGAATTAAATGAAGAAGTTTACATGGATCCCCTACCAGGAGTATGTATTGGTAAAAATAAAATTCTCAAACTTAAAAAGGCATTATATGGTTTAAAACAAACCCCAAAGGCTTGACATGATAGATTTAGTAATGTAATGACAAGTTTGAATTTTCGTTCATGTTATACTGACACTGCTTTGTTTGTGAAAAGTGCAAGGTCTTCAGTAGTTATTTTACTACTTTATGTTGATGATATGATCATCACTGGAAGTGATGAGCAAAGAATTTATGATATTAAGAAAGTTTTAAAAGAACATTTTCACATGTCTGATCTTGGTTTCTTAAGATACTTTTTAGGGATTGAAGTGGCGTACTCTCCTCGAGGGTACATTCTCTCTCAGATGAAACTGGCTGCTGACATTTGTTCTAAATCTGGTATCTCCGATGATAAGAAGACAGAAACCCCTGAAGTCATCAATGCAAAGTTAAGGTTGGAAGATGGAACACCTCTCGAGGATCCTACTTCCTACTGGCAACTTGTTGGGTCTCTAACCTACTTATCCATTACTCGGCCAGACATAACTCATGCTGTCCACTCTGTCAGTCAGTTTCAACATGCACCTACAACAGTGCACATGAGTGCAGTCTTAAGGATCGTCAGATATATCAAAAACACCATAACTAAGGGAGTTTTTCTTTCCTCCTCCTCATCACTTGATTTAATTGCTTATACTGATGCTGATTGTGGAGGAAATCCCAATGACCGAGTCTCAACTACGCGATTTTGTGTTTTCTTAGGTGACTATGATTTCTTGGAGATGCAAGAAGCAACACAAAATATCCTTGTCCTCAACGGAAGCGGAATATCGTGCTATGGCCACTACAACAATGGAACTTGTATGGCTAAGAAGTCTTCTCAGTGATATGGGTATTGTCATCTCTACTCCTTCGAAGATGTGTTGTGACAACAAAAGTGCAATTTATATTGCAAGCAATCACACCTTCCATGAGCGTACTAAGCATATTGAGATGGACTGCCATTACGTCCCTGATGAATACCTGAGAGGAACCATAGCACTACCTTACGTCACATCTGAGTACCAGTTGGCAGACTTCTTCACTAAGGCCCTTGCTGCTCCTCGTTTTTTTTTTCTCCTTAACAAGCTTTCAGTTATATCCCCGTAAAGCTTGAGGGAGGGTGTTAAAATATATGTAATTCATATATATGTATATATTTATATACATATATATATTATCTAAAATACCCGATAGGGGTATTTTAGTCATTTCACAAGTACCCGATAGGGGTACTTGTTTCTTTTCTTTCTTTTTTTGTAAATTCTTTTTTTATTTTTTACTTTTTATTTTTTGTATTTTTGCCCACCTAAAAGGGGCCTCACCATGGAGTCGATGGGGCCCCCAACGACTCTATGGGATCCCCTAGGTGGCTCTTCTTTTAAGGCCATAAGGCCACTCCTCTCCTCCTTTTGTGTATAAATAGGGGTGAACCCCTCTTGTATTCTTCACTCTTGACAGCTCTCTCTCTTTTCAATAAGAGACATTTATATTTTTATGTTGTGTTGTCTCTTGTGGGTTTGGGTGTTAGCCCTTTTGTTTGTTCATTAGTGGATGTTGTAAGTGCTTAATGCACTCTTTGCTTTTCCGCATATTTCATTACATAAACAACAACTGTGTCAAACACATCACTTCCGGGTAAAGTGGTGGACTCTCCCTAAAACCGTGGCCAAGAGAAAAAACCTCAATATCGGGTTCAGGGAACCAAATTACAGCACACAAAGTTTTTGTATCCTCACAGTCTCCCAAGACCGGATCTTCAAGATTCTCATACTTAAGATGAGATATCCCACAACGTATATTACATTGTTCTTATTCATTATATTTTTATTTAAGTCAATTCTTTAGGTTTGCAATACCATATGCAAAAGTAAAGTGAAAACCCGCATCCTCCCTTGCGGGGATCCTTACGGAACTCCAGCTCGTATAAACAACTAGAACAGTGTAGTAATGTGCCAAACCATCTTAAGTGGTTCAAGTGATGCAGTTAAAAACATATGTGAAAGAAAACTATACCCACGGCTCTACAGGCCGACGATGATCCATTTAGGCCATCGATGCATCCCATAACAAAACCAAAATAGTGTTTTATTCCTAACACTCGGCCAAATTGCCAAATACATGTGTTCAACATCCATGTGCAAGTGCTTTCATGTATTCACTTAACACACTCGCATTTATCCAAAATTTCATTAAGTATATGAGAATATTTATGCATGATTATACATGCCAATACACCTCGATCCCATATATTGTAAAACCCGTAATAATAAAAAAAAATTGTTTTGGACCCGGGTCGGGTTCGGACCCGACCCGAGCCCCTTTTCTCGAGCTTTCAGGGGCCGCAACCCCCCCCCCCCCTTTTATTTCCCTTTAGTTTTCGGGTGGATTAGGGAAACCCACCGAGGTTTCCCCTTTCATCACCCCTGGTGCCTTTAAGTGAGGCGTTGGAGGGCGAAGGGAGTCACGCCTCTCTCTCGCAGCCCTCTCCCCCCCCTCGCGCCGGTCTCCTCTCCTGCTGCGCACGTCGCCGACGCCGGCCACCGCTCCCAGGTACGCCATCCTCCCTCTTCTCTTCTCCTCCCTCTTCTCTTCCTCACCCCCCCTCTGTCACCTCGCCGGGAGGCCGACAGGCGGCGCACGGCCCCTGCCGCGCCCTCCCACGTCCTCTGTGCCTTTCAGAGGGTCGACAGGGAGCCCTCAGGCCCTGTCGCCATTTTCCCCCTTTCTATTGGGGCTGTCGAAGAGCCGGCAAGGGTCCAGTCACCCCTGCGGCACTGTTTTTTTATTTTTTCCGACGGGGGCTCAGCCCCTGCCACCTAACCATTTCTGGCAGGGGCCCAGCCCTTGCCACCTTTTTATTGCCGGCAGGGGCCCAGCCCCTGCAACCTTTTTATTGCCGGCAGGGGCTCAGCCCCTGCCACCTAATCGTTTCTGGCAGGGGCTCAGCCCCTGCCACTTGACTGTTGCTGGCAGGGGCTCAGTCCCTGCCACTTAATTGTTTTGGCAGAGGCTCAGCCCTCCCACTTTGGCTTTTCTGGCAGGGGCTCAACCTCTGCCACATTCATTTTGCCGGCAGGGGCCCAACCCCTGCCACCTTTTTATTGCCGGCAGTGGCTCAGCCCCTGCCACCTAATCGTTTCTGGCAGGGGCTCAGCCCCTGCCACTTGACTGTTGCTGGCAGGGGCTCAACCCCTACCACTTGATTGTTCTGGCAGGGGCTCAGCTCTGCCACTTTAGCTTTTCTGGCAGGGGCTCAGCCCCTGCCACATTCATTTTGCCGGCAGGGGCTCAGCCCCTGCCACCTAATCGTTTCTGGCAGGGGCTCAGCCCCTGCCACTTGGCTGTTGCTGGCAGAGGCTCAGCTCTGCCACTTTAGCATTTCTGGCAGGGGCTCAGCCCCTGCCACATTTATTTTGCCGGTAGGGGCTCAGCCCCTGCCGCTTCTTTGCGATTGGCAGGGGCTGACCCCTTTGCCGCCTCAGTATTTTTTTTTTCGACAGAGGGCTCAGCCCCTGTCACCCTGCGGCTGTCTGCAGGCAAAGGCTCGCCCCTTGTCGTTTTTCTGATTTCGGCCAGCAGGGGCACACCCCTGCTGCCTCTCTCTTCTCCTATCGGCAGGCTTGTTTTTTTTTCTATTTCTCCGCATAATAATTAACGTAGCACTGTTGCAGACCTGGCATCGGACCCCCGCTCTGGCTCCGCGGCCCGAGCCTCGTATGATCTACACACGTAGACGCACGCAGTTGCACGACATCCCGAGGTAGGGGAAAGTCGCACGAAAAGTTTGTATGAACAAAATAAAATAAGACTTCTGAGATAGAATAGTTATTTTATATACCTGCTTATCTGAAAAAGTATTGGCTGGTCAGAGGTTACTCATTTTGATTCTTTTGAAATTGCATGCTTAATGTAAATTCTGTGGTTAGACTCATTCTAGAAAGAATCAAGTAGTTTAATTGGCATACCTGTTTACGTGTAGGATTATTTAACTCGTGATTTTCTGTTCGGCATGCTTATTCTTTTGAAACTGCATACTTAAGGTAGACCTTGTGAATAGACTCATTTCTGGAAAGAAAACCACTGCAATTACTGTTATAACCAAACCTTAAGGCAGATATGGTATAAATTTGACCAGAGGTCATGGAGAACCTTGAATTAGGAACTCAACACTTTATATAGATGAGTTAATGTTGGCCTCCACAGGCCAAATTTCTCGAAAGAGCAATACATGTCATTTATGAACCAAAAGAATCATAAAACTTTATATGTTGCCCTCTCATCGTAGTCGTACCTCTAGGGAGGTACAATCGTACTTTTGGACAAGTACGTCCCATGTGGGTTACGATGGTTGGAGGATGAGGTTGTAACAACCTCGATGAGTGCAATTAGCACAATGCTGAGATCACATAAATGGTGACCATTCGCCTTCACAGGCAAAATGCTCGAGTGGGTCTAATGGACCAGAGCATGTAGGATGGGGCGACGGTTAAGAAACCCCCGTCGTACCCATTCGATCTTCACGGTTCATCAAGGGAGAGGATGGATGGTACAAAGACTCCGATGGACAGGTTGTTAACAACCACCCCACGGGCAAAAGACTCGGTTTTCCCCAGTCATCGGAGTTAGGGGATATGTGATTACCATAAATTATCCTAGGTGGTAACTTCCAGGCACTTCTGCAGAAGTTGGATGCATCCATGGGCCACGAATGCCTTTGGGGATTTACTCTCTTGGTCACTGACCGTCCCCTTAGGAGCGGACTTAGTCAGCCATCCGGGTTAATGAAAACACTTGACATAATAAACCCCCGGATCGGTCTCGACTGTTTCTACGTTTCGCGTCTGTGCGTACCCACATGCCAGTTAATATCAGAACTTAAAGAATATCTTCATGGATAGTTGTAGATGATTGAAACTTACACTGCTTCAACTAACAACTCTTTGCACATATTATATTTGTTAGAATAGACTACAATTGTATTAATTGCTTAAATATCATAACTGCTTATCTCATGAATGTCCTGTTTTATTTTCATTCTAGTTATCTGTTCGTGCACCTACTGGTTTGTTATGAAACTGACTCATTTCATGGGCAGGTGAGGAGTAGGACTTCACTGGCGGCCGATGGCGTGGTGCAACATGGATCAAGATTTATCTTCTTTCTGCTGGCGGCTTGCCTCTTTGTCTTTTTGGAGTTTTCTTTAGATTTATTGAACTTTGGGACAAAATGCTCATTTTGTAATAAACTGCAGATTTTTAATCTATTGCCTTATTTCTTAAATTCCTTTAAGTTGTTGTACATGTGAATGATGGTTTTTTTCAGCTAACGTATCCAGAATTGTTGACTTGTGTTCTTTTCTAAATGTCTTCCGCTGTCGTTTTTAAAAGTTAAAACTTTAAATCTTTGAAAGGTTTTTCGATAAAGTTTTCGAAATCACAAGTCAAAATTTTGGGGCGTTACATATATGCACATGCACTTGAAACCAAATCATACATGCATGATAATTAAACATGTCCCATAATGTAGATACATGAAACCTTCTATTCATAACATGAGTTATCATCCACACACATGCACATAAACCAGATCTAGAAATTGATATTTCAGGGCTGCACGCATTCATATCATGTATGCACCTCCACCAAACAAACTTTGCAATAACATATTAACAGAACATGACATTAAAGAGAAGGTATCTCAAATATTCATAATTAGGGAAAGCTAAACGATCTGGTGTAACCTAATACAAAAACCAATAGTCAATGTTACTTTAATCAAGTGAAGTCAATTCCTACTGTTTCAAGAAAATCAAAACTATGAAAGCAATTCATAATGGTGCAATAATAAAAAAAATCAGTATGGCGAAAGTAGGCCATACTGTTGCAATACAGTTCAACTGTCAGAGGATAACAGGGTATGCTAGTATAAGGGGGTATGATAATCAGAATGTCACAGGGTATACAATTCTATTAACTGATCAACATACACCAAGGTATTCAATTGACCCAAACTGATTAACGAGGCATATTATTAACATTAGAAGGGAATCAACCACCCCTATATATGTGACTATATATTCTTTCGCAGCAGTCATAACCCTTCACACTTTTCAGTGCCCATTCTGGTTTAATTCATATTGTTGGGCTAAACTATATAGATGCAAATTCAGATTTAACATCAAGGAAAAAGAAAACAAACTCAAGCACAATCGAATATTTGTTATTCAGATGATTACCGATAGGAATAAGTAGGACTTAAGAAACAGGAAAACACGAGCCGGTTTAAGATATATGCCTGATAGGGAAGTCTCTAGACATCTGTTGCTCCGATGAAGATCAGAAGAGATAAGCAGAACTCATAATACTCAGGCATTACAAGATGCTACACTTGTTACTATACCTTACAGATTACTTATTTCTAATTTTATAAAAACTAAAAACCGATTCTATAAGATAACCCAACAAGTGACCATCACCATGTCAGTCGATCGATATATATATATATATATATATATATCGTTAGCGACCCTATTTCACATTAGTTTTTTTCCTGGATTTTATGGGAAAAATAAAAAAATCAAACATGGACTAACATTCGACATTCACACCGAGTTAACATACTTAGCAAATAATCAATTTTAGGAGCAGAGTAGCACAGTGACAAACGTTCAGTAATGTCTCACAGTGATTCTGGGTTTGGGATTCCACCCAAACGAGATCCCCAAACAGAATTTAACATGCATCATACCTCACTGTCGGAAGCTCGATATTCCCAAATCAGAAATTTTTGGATTTCCGACACCTGAACCCTCCCCAACTAAGGCAAATTTGAGGTTCCCGATGGTCTTTGGTTCCTCTTCTTACATAAACATAAAAAACCCCCAAATCATAGATTTGGGGTTTTAGGTTTAGGGTTGACAGAAACCTCAAATCCTCCCCTCAAACCCACACATGGAATCGAACCCCTGTTTGATCCCTCACCCCGATTCCAAGAAGACCCGTACCTTATCCGGCGATTTTTTCGGCGATCGAAGACTGTCGTCGCTGCGAGAGAAGGGTCGGCTGAGCTTTGTCAGTGTTGCCTGTTAAATATGTATATGTAAATGAATATATTTCTGTACTGTATTGTACCACTTGTACAGCATACTGTACTGTATTGTACTACTGTACTGTATTGTACTGTATTGTACAACATACTGTACTGTATTGTATTATTGTACTGTATTGTACTGTATTGTACAGCATACTGTACTGTATTGTACTATTGTACTGTATTGTACCACTCGTACAACATATAAATATCAATGGAAAGGGGAGAAGACATCATTGCCGCCCAACATTTTTTTCTCTCTTCCCTCTTACCTCTCTCTCTCTCTCTTGCTACGATAGTAAGGTGACTCCCACATCTGATTTCTCACATGGTATCAGAGCCAAGGGCGTGGTAATCACGATCATCTGGAAGGCCCCTAAGGACCTTGACGTGCGTTTTTGGGCGTTCTCAAGGAAAGTGTTTTTTTTTTTTTTCATCTTTTCTCTGTTGTTTCTCCGTTGAATCACTATATTTCGACGTCGTTTCTTCATTTCCTCATATCGTGCATCTTTTCCTTCTTACATATTCTGTTATCCCCAATTTTATCAACCCTAATTTCTGTTTTCCCCAAATTTGGGAACCCTCATTTCTCAAAAGTGCCTCTTTTCTCAAACTTCTTGTGATTTCTTATCTATTTCTTGCAATATAGTTGATAAATCGTACATTCTGCACGATTAACTAAAAAAAAAAAAATCGTGATTTCCAAAACTCAAAAATTTCTGTCCGTACGGTTCTGTCCGTACAACCTACGAATTTCTGTCGTGCTGTTTGATTTATCTTTGATCTTCTTCCTTATGGATTCTAAAATCAGCCCCGGATTTCTTTCTCAACTTGTTTCTCACAAATTAACTCATGATAACTACTTACTTTGGAAACGCCAAATTCTGCCGTTTATCCAAAGTCATGGTCTTTCCGGGCATCTGGATGGGGGATCACCCGCCCCACCTATGACTATTACGCAAGAGGTAACTGGTAATGATGGGAAGGTGAGTTGCATTGCTATTCCAAATCCTGCGTATGATGTTTGGTTTCAGAAGGACCAATCTGTGGTTGCCTATTTGACTGCCACGTTATCTGATCGTATATTACAAACTATCTCTGACCATTTTACTGCTGCAGAACTATGGAGACATCTTGCTCACTCTTATTCACAGGTTTCTGAATCACGTGCACTTCAACTGAAATGGCAGTTCCAATCTATGTGAAAGGGAACTAAGACCATTACTGAATTTCTAGGGGATATCAAAATTATCATTGATCAGTTGGCCGCTATTGGATATCCTGTTTCTGACAGAGATGTTGTTCAGCAGGTATTGGGAAGCCTTGGGCCCCAATATCGTATGTTTTGCACTGCATTACAGGTTGCCTCTACACTTCCATGCTTTGAGGATTTACAGGCCAAATCCTACAGTATGAAGTTAGTTTGACTCAAGATCATCTTATTGATGATCCTCATCCTGTCATGTTTACATCTGGGTCTACCTCATTTCGTCCACCTGCTGCTCATATGGGCCGTGGAGGACTCCTTCCTACTCCTACTGCTCCACCTGCCACTAGAGGTACCCGTGTCCCTACTTGCTTCCATTGCAACAAGCGTAGCCATGTGAAAGCAGATTGTTGGCACAACCCACAGAATCGCAACAAGGCAGGGAGGCCAGGACCAAGAGCTGGACAGATGAATGTTAGACAGTTTCAGGGGCAGCCGCAGGGAAATTTTCGAGTACATCAGGGTACTGATCAGGGACAGAGTGCAGGGTTGCCACATGATGTGCAACAAATTCTGATGACTGCATTTAACAACATGAATTTGCGTCAGAATGATGATGGAGTTTGGTATATTGATTCTGGAGCAGCCGCACATGTTACTTCTGATGCAGGTAAACTTTCCAACATGGTTCCTTATATTGGCACTGGCACTATTGTCACGGGAGATGGTTCCCACCACCCTATTTCTCATACTGGAAATGCATCTCTCTCTTTGTCACAATCTACACTACCATTGAAAAATGTCTTACTCACTCCTGCCATTGAGAAAAACATTTTATCTGTTGCTAAATTGGTTGATGAAACAAATTCATCCATGGAATTTACTCCGTCTTCTGTTTGTCTTAAGGACCTTCGAACCAAGAAGATGCTCGCTAAGGGTGAACGACGCGGAAACATGTACGTCTTCGAAGCAGCCCCCGGGACTTTGAAGACGTCATCTACCGTGTCTCCATCTTTTCCTGCTTATTTGAGTCAGTCTTCTTCTGTTATGCAATGTAATAAGCCAATTTCTTGGCATCGTCGGTTAGGTCATTGTAGTCAAGGGTTCCTTGACAAATTGTCTTCTCAGGGTTTTATTCCCAAAGTCAAATTAGATCATAAGTGTCCTAGTTGTAATGTCTGCAAGAGTCATGTACTTCCCTTTCAAAGTATCAATAAAAGAGCTTCCAAGCCATTTGAAATTATTCACTCTGATGTTTGGGGCCCAGCTCCTGTTTCATCTCTATCTGGCTCTCGTTATTATGTGTTATTTCTTGACTCTTTCACTCGTTACACTTGGATTTACTTTATGAAATCTAAATCTGAAGTGTTCAAACTTTTCAAACAATTCCATGCTCTTGTTCAGAACCTTTTCAATTCAAATATCACTTATTTCCAGTGTGATGGTGGTGGAGAATACATATCTCATGATTTTAGTGAATATTTAAAGGACCATGGCATCACACGTAACTCCTCTTGTCCTTACACTCCACAACAGAATGGAGTAGCAGAACGTAAGCATCGGCATATTGTTGAAACCGCGTTAAGTATGATGCACAATATTGATATTTCTTTCTCTCTTTGGACTGAGGCCTTTCACACTGCAGTGCATATCATTAACAGGTTGCCTATGGAATTATTAGGAGATCAGTCTCCTTATTATTTGCTTCACGGTTCTCACCCTTCTTATGATGATTTGCATGCTTTCGGATGCATTTGTTATGTCCATGTGGATCATTCTTTACGTAACAAGTTTCAGGACAGAGCAGTTCAGTGCAGATTTCTGGGATATGCCGATGGGTATAAAGGATATAGATGTTATGATCCTATTTTGGGTAAGATTAAGGTGTCTAGAAATGTTGTTTTTGATGATGACCATTTCAGCACTTGTGATACTTCTCAGGTATATGAGCAAACTACTTATGATCCATGGCTTTGTGATACTTTGCTATATGACTCTATTAGAGATCCTGTTGTTGATGAACCAATTCAGTTTGAAGCAGACAACTCCATCATCCAGGATGCACCTTCACGGTTTTCAGGTTTGGTTTATGCCCGTCGAGGAGCCCCTTCAACTCCATCTCACGAGGCTCCCCCTCTTCGACGATCCACACGTGAAAGGCATCCTATCCATCGTTGGGTTAGTTACAACAATTTTTCTCTTGACTTTCAGTTGTTTCTAACCAATGTGGCCAAAGAGAAAGAGCCGTCTACTTTCCATCAGGCAGCCCATTCTCGAGCTTGGGTTGAAGCTATGAACGAAGAAATGGCAGCACTTCATGAATGTCATACATGGGATATTGTTCCTCGACCTGTTGATAGAAATGTTGTTGGTTCCAAATGGGTTTACAAGATCAAGCGTAAACCAGATGGTAGCATTGAAAGATATAAAGCTCGCCTTGTTGCACGCGGATTCACACAACAATATGGGCAAGATTGTGAGGAAACTTTTAGCCCTGTTGTCAAAATTGGCACCATTCGTGTGATCCTCACTTTGGCACTTCAGCATGGTTGGTCTCTTAGCCAGTTGGATGTCAAGAATGCGTTCCTACATGGGGACTTGAAGGAAGAGGTGTATATGGAGCAACCTCCTGGATATAGTGATCATGGGTTTGTAAATTGAGAAGGTCTCTTTATGGTTTAAAACAGGCATCTTGGTCTTGGTTTGAGAGTTTCTCCATGGAAATTCAGCAGCATGGCTTTTCTAAGAGTATACTTGATCATTCTTTATTTATGTATAAGAATGATCATGTTACTACTTGGGTTCTTATATATGTTGATGACATCATTATCACTGGGAGTGATGATGCACATATTGCCTTGGTCAAGTCTTTACTCATGGCCAAATTCAAGATGAAGGACTTAGGACCATTGCGATACTTCTTGGGAGTTGAAGTCGATAGACAAGATGATCGACTCACTCTAAGTCAACACAAGTATACTCTTGACATTCTTCACACCACTGGTATGATTAATTGTAAACCTCTCAGCACCCCATCTGTCTTAAATCATAAGTTTAGTGCAAAAGAAGGCCAATTATATCATGATTCCACTTTATATCGCCGCATTGTTGGTATGTTGCAATATCTTACATTTACAAGACCTGACATTGCTTATGCTGTAAATCAAGCATCTCAGTTTATGCATGCTCCCACTGATTGTCATATGGAATGTATTAAGCGTATTCTCAGATATCTGAAAGGGACTATTGGAGATGGATTGCTCTATCACAAAGATGAAAGCTTCACTACAGGACACCGTTTACTTACATATTGTGATGCAGATTGGGGTGGGGACCCTGATGAGCGTAGGTCGGTTTCAGGATATTGTGTTTTTATTGGCCCAAATATTGTCACTTGGAGTAGTAAGAAACAAAAGGCCATTGCTAAATCCAGCACTGAGGCAGAGTACAGGGCAATGGCAGCAAGGACAGCTGATGTCACTTGGGTACGGCATCTTCTTCAAGAGTTGAATGAACCTATCTCTTCCTCTCTGCTTTTATGTGATAATCAAAGTGCCATTAATATTTCTTTTAACCCTATTCATCATTGTCGCACGAAGCACATTGAGATTGATCAGCATTTTGTTAGATAAAAGATTGAAACAGAAGAAATTGAGGCTTCGTATGTCAGATCAGAAGACCAAGTAGCAGACATCTTCACCAAAGGATTGGTTAGTCATCAATTTTGGTTACTTAAGGGCAAGTTGAGCATGATTGAAGATCATCCTCAACTTGAGGGAGGCTGTTAAATATGTATATGTAAATGAATATATTTCTGTACTGTATTGTACCACTTGTACAGCATACTGTACTGTATTGTACTACTGTACTGTATTGTACTGTATTGTACAGCATACTGTACTGTATTGTACTATTGTACTGTATTGTACTGTATTGTACAGCATACTGTACTGTATTGTACTATTGTACTGTATTGTACCACTCGTACAACATATAAATATCAATGGAAAGGGGAGAAGACATCATTGCCGCCCAACATTTTTTTCTCTCTTCCCTCTTACCTCTCTCTCTATCTCTTGCTACGATAGTAAGGTGACTCCCACATCTGATTTCTCACATTGCCGTGTGGGGATGAGGCAAGCTGGTGTCGCCCCTCTTCACTGCAGTGGAGGGTGCTCGCTGGAGGTCAGTGATGGTTGCGGGTAGCCGAAGTTCGACGACGACAGAACCCTCCCTCTGGCGTGCTCACACTGAGAGAGAGAGAGAGAGAGAGAGAGAGAGAGAGAGAGAGAGAGAGAGAGAGAGAGAGAGAGAGAGAGAGAGAGAGAGAGAGAGAGAGAGAGAGAGAGAGAGAGAGACCCTCTCCACTCCCCCTTTATCGGCCCAAACCCCCTCCCTTGCCAAGAGGCACGGGGTCGGTTACGCTCTGCGTAACACCCCCCCTCCCCCCCCCCCCCCCCCCCGCCCCCGACCCCTTTTCTGTTTCGAATTCTTGAAAGCAAGAATCGTTCCCTAAGCATGATTCCTGTTTTAACGCCCCCTTTCTTTTTCTTTTTTTTTTTAAATTGGACTCGGGTCCGGGTCCAAGCCCGCGACCCGCGGCACTGGGTCCATTATTAAAATGGACCCGGTTTGCCTGTGAATGACGGATCCTCAGTTGAATCCGTTTGGATCCAACTGTGGGTCCGACCCTATGTACCAAAATTTATTTATTTTTTTCTTATAAATACTATTAATTATTTATTTAATTAAAAATTAATATTATAAGTATAATTTAACACCCCATTGTGGGTTATTTACGGATTCTTTTTTGGATCCGATAACGGTAACGGATCCGAGGCCCAAATTGCATATTTCGTAATATAAACAAAATTTATTAGCGATTTTTTTTGATTTTTACAATTCCCTTGGTTACTAAATCTGTGAACTGGTCTCATGAGGCCAAACAGTACTGGTGTAGGAAAAAAATGTTGAAAAACTTGGTGTAGGAAAAAAATGTTGCTTAGACATAACACATGGTTGCGTAAGAACCACTGCTGACCTACCATATCCTCAGGGCAGTAGACTCCCTTATCTTGGTTGGCTAGTGCAGCTGTTTGACCTTTTCAGACCATTTTAGATAACAGAGAGCAGTGTTCATGCCTTATATTGTCAATCACCATTTGAAGCAGACGAAACATCAAAAGCCATCTTTCAAGCAGGACAACCAAAAGCTGGATACAACTATTTTTGTAGGGTGTATATAAAGAAGATACAGAACAGGTGTAAAAATGGAGCATTTCTCTCACATAATCAGCAACTCGTCAAGGATCTGCTTTGACCGTTCCATCATGTTCTCAGTACGACTGCAGTTTATTCCTGTAACAGTCTGCAAATCAACATTTCTCTCCATAGTGAATTCTCACGTTGTTTGATTTAAATAGTCTCTTGGTGTTTGATGACATCCATTAATCTTTTACCTTATTCAGTCTTTGCTTGTCCTTTTTTGTTTAAAAAAGAAAATTATTATAAATTTCTACGTGATGGGAAATTGTTTCAGGGGTACTCTTCTTTGGCTGTTGCTTTAGTCCTGCCAGAAAGTGGTCACTTAGTTGCATGTGAAAGGGATGAACAGTGCCTTAAAATTGCAAAGAAGTACTATGAAAGGGCTGGTGTTTCTCACAAGGTGATTAATGGAAATTGTTATTTTGAGGATTTTAATTAGCATGCCGGTATTCTTTTTCTTCATAACATAAATCAGTCGCTACCAAATGTCCTCAGATGCTGTATGAATCTGGCGAAGTGATAACCATGAAAGTGTTTCTAGATTCAGATTAACTTGTTATCTATTTTATCTAAATAATGCCCTTACATTAGAAGTATATCCAAAACCTTTTTTTCCAATAAGTGTGTTTATAATTTTATGTAGTGTTGTGCATGGCAATACTGGTGCTTTCTCCGAGTTTTCTTGTATGTTGGCTTTTAAAGTATTACAGTTGGAAAACTGGTTTAGTTTTGCATCATTGCCATTTATGAGTTTGTACACCTTTGTGTCTGCTGTTCATTTACTTTCATGCCATTTTGTTTATTTAATGGCAGAGAGTGGCTTTTTGCAAACACACATTTAGCTTGGAATTTAATGCATCAAGCTTAGTCACTAAGTCCGTGGCTTCTTAAAGAACAAATTCAAGCAGTTTCATCAGAAATCATTACTAAATTTCTGCCTTTTCATCTGCATAATTTATTTTTGAATGTAAGAAAAGGATTTTTTCTCCTTTTCCTCTTTACCTTCTTTGGAAAGGAGTAAATTAGAAGCTCTGTTGTTTAAATAAAAGAAATATAAAATTATGCTGCTTCTTTTTTGGTTGATGCTTTCATGATAGAATCTTACCCTGGAGTTCTTGGGGTTGCCAATTTGTTTTCTGATTAATTTCTTATCAGCTTGACAAGAAGATTAGCAGTGCATTGGGTCCCTATGTGTGGTGTTAGGGAATGATGCTTCGACCTACTGCGAAGAAACAAGCATGAAAAAACAAAAGGAGAAAAACAGCCACACACGAAAATAAGGATTTTACGTGGTTCGGTAAGAATTGCCTACGTTCACGACTGCACTGAGCCTTCTTCTTTATTGATTGAGATACAATACAAGATCCGGATTACCTCCTTTAAGTAGGAGTCTACGAGTATTACAAGGTATCTACTAGTGTTGTTGAATATAACAAGAAGTCTTGGATAAAATTACAAAACTACCCTAAAAAAAATTTGCCTATGGGGCTAACGCTCCCGAACCCCCACCTTACGGGCAGGGGGGTGCGACCCTCTGCCAACTTACAGCGAAATTGGATCCACAAAAATTAGGGATTTATATTAGGCTCCACACTCCTCCAACATGTGGATGCTTATTTTTGCAGTTCCCAAAATGTTCATTGCAGTGAGAAATTTTTTGATCAGGGTATTGCATGTGTATATTGTTAAGATGAATGTATTTTCATATATATATACATATGTGTATATAAATATGTATGTGTATATTGTTTAATATAATATATATATATATATATTATACATATATATAATATAATATATACATATAGTTGTATATATAATATATATACTATAGTCAACTTAGGTTGACTAAGTCAATTGAGGTTGACTGTTTCTAGCTGTTGGAAAGGGTCCAACAGCTAGAAGCTAGAAAAGGTATTCCCCTTTTCTCTCTTCTCTACCTTCTTTTCTATAAATAAGTGGGTGTGTGTATGAGTGAGTTTTGAGAGAGTGATAGGTAGTTTTAGATATTTTTGAGTGTTCTTGAGTGCATTTTGTAGTGAGGTTTTTATGTATTTTATTGTTCATTATAAATGAAATCATTTATTCACAAAACTTGTATTAGTTTGTATCTTTTTAGTATTCAAATGTATTTCGATTTGACATTTGGATTACGATTTAGAATGTCTTAGGTTCCACACCATTTCGTGACATGGTATCAAAGCAAGGTATCTTGGTCTTGGTATCTTGTTTGTGTTTGTGCTTTGAAAGAAAAATTTGAATTGATTAATGGCTTGGACTCGTGACTCTTGTATTCTGGTATGTATTTTCTTTGGATTCTGTACTTTAAATATTTATGGTATATATTACAAAAAAGTGTTTGAAATATAGTAGATATTTATTAATATGTTAAATATGAATATGTTTTCAAGTTAATTAAAATTAGAACTTGTGAAAAATTATTGACTTTTGATATATGTTTTTGTGTGAGCATGTTTATATGAAATATATGTTTTGATTATGAGTATGTATATTTTTTGAAAAATGTCGTCATGAAAATTATATTTTACAAGAGTATGTGGTTTTCTTTAAAATCTTAAATATTATGTTTATATGTTTTTTATGTTGTTTTCAAAATACTAATTTTTTGTTGTATGTATTTTGTTTTATCGTAATGATCATTGGTGCCCTTAAGCATGTGTCAAAGAATAATTATTAGGTATATTATGTGAATTTTATGTTAAAAATGTGTTCCTTAAGAAATTTAGATTCATGTATAATGTATATCTTGAGTCATCATAATTTTAATTCTTTGGTAATACCATGAATATTTTATATGCTCTCATATCTACATGCTCATATTCCATATTTTTATGTTGCTTCAATGATTGGCTTTAAGATATTGCTCTCATTGTGCTAAATTAATTCTTTGAAAAACATCCTCAATTGATTATGCTTGAGAATGATCTTGGATATTTTTATATATGACTTGTGTTCATTTCTCTTTGTCATTCATATTATAAATGACTCTTGCATTGGATGCTTTGTTCACATATACTTGAGTGCATTTTGTATGTCATAATATTAACTTATTTTCTCCTTATGGATTGTATTTTGCCCCCTAGTAGGTTCTTGTGCTTGTGCCCCTTAGAAGGTTTATACTTGATGCATTGTGACTGATATTTAGTATGTAGTATTAAAATTCATAGCTTTTGTATAGCCTATGTGGCTATAAATTATTAGATTATCTTATTGCTTTGAATATTCATGATTAATGATAATTATGTATGCTTTTAGGTTTATAAATAGTTCCTCGAGAATCTCTATATGTGTCATTTCCTTAATATTACATGTCATTGTTGTCTCATAGTAGACTTATGATTTAAATCTAAAAGGCTTCTTTTTTAGATCATATATATTGTTCTTGTCTTCTCTTTTGAGAGTTCTTGGATCCTTTGTATATGATGTTCCTTAGTGAACTTATTTCTTGATTGGTGGATTTATGAATTCATTTTTGAAGAATTGCTTATATTAAGCATGATTCTTGTTTGCTTATTAAAGATTATAAAAATTGTCATGGGACATGTTGTTGGGAATATGATTGCACTACATGCATTCTAAGATTTCATCTTCTTTATTGGATTTTTAATTTGGAACTGTCTTTTCAAATCGGTTCCTTTTATAAACCCACCTATTTGAAAATTGATTTTCGTATGTATTGCCTTTTTATGGCATTTGGATTATCCATCACTGAATTTTATATAATGCATCATTTGTTTTTGGCCTTGTTATTGGGTCAGCGTTAGCCGTTGAGGTGAATTATGTGTGCACCTCATATCATCCTATCAATCTAGATACTCAAGTTTATGAGTGACTTGTTGCCATTTGCCTTGAGTCTTGATCATAGATGATTGACCTATGAATTGTTGTTGAAAATCCGAGTTAGTCGTTGGAGTGAGTTGTATATACACCTCATGTCATCTTGTCAGTATAGATATGTGTCTAACTCACAGGTGAATGACCTCGGTTTCTATGAATGTATTTTAACATTCTTTTGCTTATATGGCCATTTGATGCTTGATATCTTGTGAGGGTAGTTATGAAATCATGGAGTGTCGAAGGATTGTCAAAATCTTTATTCTTATTGATAGCATTAGTTTGTTTTCCATTATAAGCTTTCATACCTCGAATGATTTCTCCTTTTATACCTCTTATCTAAGTGTCATTATATGTAGACAATGTAAAAATGTTCACGAAGAGACAATCCACGTCCAAGCACTAATACTTTATAAAAGATGTGCTCAAATGCACTCAAACAACACTCCATGATTTCATACATATAGAGAAACCAATGTCCGGGTATTATAATAATAATACCCCTTCGGGTATTATAATAATAATAAATATATATATATATTTATACATATAGAGATACGTACCTAGGGACATTCTTTGGTGGACAATGATGAAGAAGGGTGTTTCTCTCAAGTACATTAGTATAATTAAAGATATGTATGAAGGAGTAGTAACCAATGTCCGCACTTGTGGAGGGGTGACAACCAATTTTCCTATAATGGTTGAGTTACATCAAGGATCTGCTTTAAGCCCTTTCCTATTTGCTATAGTGATGGATGAACTTACGAGATCAATTCAAGAAAATGTGCCGTGGTGTATGTTGTTTGCTGATGATATTGTTTTGATTGATGAGTCTAGAGTTGGGGTTAATGCTCAGTTAGAATTATGGAGACAGACATTGGAAGCAAGACATTTTAAGTTGAGTAAGAGTAAGACAGAATATATAGAATGCTGGTTTAGTAAGCAACGAAGTAGTGATGGGAGTGTAGTGAAGCTTGGTGAGCAAGAAATACCGGTGGATGATTGTTTCAAATATTTGGGATCTATCATTCAAAAGTATGGAGAAATTGATGGAGATGTAAATCATAGGATAAAGGTTGGGTGAATGAAATGAAAAAGTGCAACTGGAGTGTTGTGCGATCGTAGAATGCCATTGCGGTTGAAGGAAAAGTTTTATAGGATGACTATTAGGCCCGCTTTACTATATGGTACGGAATGTTGGGCTGCCAAGAGACATCATATTCAAAAAATGAGTGTAGTTGAGATGTATATGCTTAGATGGATGTGTGGAAATACAATAAAAGATAAGATTCGAAACGAGGAGATACGTAAGAAGGTAGGCGTTGCATCCATTGAAAATAAGATGAGAGAGAATCGTTTACGATGGTTTGGACATATTCGGCGAAGGCCTAATGATGCTTCAGTTAGAAGGATGAAAAAATGAGAAAATATATTAATTAACTCAGCCTGTGTATAACTGTTTAGTTATACACTGCCAGTCCCAAGCCCGGATAAAGGAGGAGGGTTGCGGTAAGCCTGTGACAACCAACATAAAAACTTAGTCATACCCTATGAATATGAATCAATATGAGAATTTCGTTGGGGCGTTCCTTACTAAGTGACGCGCTGTACTCTATAGGCCCGGAGGCAGTGATAAATGGGCAAGGGTTGCTAGGTCGTCGCCCAGAAGCGACGCGTCACACCGGCGCCCGGGTGTGGTGTCAAATAGGCAAGGGTTCCCTCACTTTGTTGGACGGGTGGGGGTAAAGAAGTTAGTCCAAGACCATAAAATTAGGTTAGCCACTTGGAACATAGGATCTTTAACTGGTAAGTTGGTAGAGTTAGTAGATGTTATGTGTAGGGGAAAGATTGATATTTTATGTTTACAAGAGACCAAATGGGTAGGTGAGAAAGCAAAAGTGATAGAACCTTGGGGATATAAGATTTGGTATACATGAATAAGTAGGAATAGGAATGGAGTAGGGATTGTTATGAGTCGTGAGTTTATAGATAATGTAGTTAAGGTCCGTAAGAAGGGTGATAGGATTTTACTTATTAAATTAGTATTAAGTACATATATTATTAATATTATTAGTGTTTATGCACCTCAAGTAGGTTTAGATGATTCCATTAAGCATCAATTTTGGGAAGATTTAGATGGAGTAGTACAAGGAATATCTTATGGAGAAAGGCTTTTCATCGGCGGTGACCTTAATGGGCATGTAGGCATTAGTAGGGATGGATTTGAGAGTATCCATGGGGGCTATGGTTTAGGAGAAAGAAACGAAAGTGGAGAAATGATTTTAGATTTTGGTTTGTCCTATGATATGATCTTAGCAAACACTTGGTTTAGGAAGATGGAGTCTCACCTAGTAACATTTAAAAGTGAGGTTAATACGAGTCAGATAGATTTTTTCCTACTTAGAAAGAGAGATAGGAGTTGTTGCATCAATTGTAAGGTTATACCGGGAGAAAGTGTTGCTACACAACATTGAGTCTTAATTTTAGATCTTAAAATTAGACAATGCCGCAAAAGGGATAGACATATGATAGATCCTAGAATTAAGTGGTGGGCACTGAAAGGAGCTAAACAAGGAATGTTTGTAGAGCGGGTAGTTAAGGAAGTTGATTGGTGTCTCGAGGAGGATTCAGAATCTATGTGGAATAAGATAGCGGGTGGCATGAGAAAGGTGGCTAAGGAGGTATTGGGTGAGTCTAAAGGCGGTGCACCGCTAGGTAACGATACATCGTGGTGGAACGAGGATGTCAAATTAGCTATTAAGGTTAAAAGAGAGTGTTATAGAAATCTAAGTAAAAGTCGTGATAATGAGAATTTGGAGAAGTATATGATAGCAAAGAAGAAAGCTAAAAAAGTAGTTCGAAACGCGAGAGATAAGGTATATAAGGAGGTTTATGACAAGTTGGATACCAAAGAGGGCGAGAAGGATATTTATAGGCTTGCAAAGATGAGAGATAGGAAATCGAGAGATCTGGGTATGGTTAGATGTATCAAAGATGAAAAACAAAGGGTTTTAGTCAAAGATGAGGAAATTAAGGAGAGATGGAAAGATTATTTTGATAAGCTATTTAATGAAAGTCATGCTCAGGATCTTGAAGACTTTTCCATTCCTTTTCATGAGATGAATCGTGACTTCATGCGCAAGATTCAAAAGAAAGAAATTGCAGAGGCTTTGAAGAAAATGAAATCAAGAAGGGTAGTTGGCCCAGATGGTATAGCCATCGAGGCTTGGAAATGCTTGGGAGAGAAATGTTTAGAATGATTGACAAATCTTTTTAACAAGATTTTGCGAACAAATAAGATGCCTAATGAGTGGAGGAAGAGTACTTTGATGCCTCTATATAAGAATAAGATTGATATATAAGATTGCACAAACTATCGGGGTATAAAACTCATGAGTCATACTATGAAACTTTGGGAGAGGGTGATTGAGTCTAGGTTGAGGAAGGTTGTCATGATATCAGAGAATCAATTTGGTTTTATGCCTGGAAGATCAACTATGAAAGCTATACATCTTCTTAGACAACTTATTGAGAGAAATAGAGAGAGGAACAAAGATTTGCATTTGGTTTTTATTGATTTGGAGAAGGCTTACAATAGAGTACCTAGGGATGTTCTCTGGTGGACAATGATGAAGAAAGGTGTTTCTCTCGAGTACATTAGTATAATTAAAGATATGTATGAAGGAGTAGTAACCAATGTCCACACTTGTGGAGGGGTGACAGCCAATTTTCCTATAACGGTTGGGTTACATCAAGGATCTGCTTTAAGCCCTTTCCTATTTGCTATAGTGATGGATGAGCTTACGAGACCAATTCAAGAAAATGTGTCATGGTGTATGTTGTTTGTTGATGATATTGTTTTGATTGATGAGTCTAGAGCTGGGGTTAATGCTAAGTTAGAATTATGGAGACAAACATTGGAAATAAGAGGTTTTAAGTTGAGTAAGAGTAAGACAGAATACATGAAATGTCGATTTAGTAAGCAACGAAGTAGTGATGGGAGTGTAGTGAAGCTTGGTGAGCAAGAAATACCGGTGGATGATTGTTTCAAATATTTTGGATCTATCATTCAAAAGTATGGAGAAATTGATGGAGATGTAAATCATAGGATAAAGGTTGGGTGGATGAAATGGAAAAGTGCAACTGGAGTGTTGTGCGATCGTAGAATGCCATTGCGGTTGAAGGGAAAGTTTTATAGGACGGCTATTAGGCCCGCTTTACTATATAGTACGGAATGTTGGGCTGCCAAGAGACATCATATTCAAAATATGAGTGTAGCTAAGATGCGTATGCTGAGATGGATGTGTGGAAATACAATAAAAGATAAGATTCAGAACGAGGAGATACGTAAGAAGGTAGGCGTTGCACCCATTGAAAATAAGATGAGAGAGAATCGTTTACAGTGGTTTGGACATATTCGACGAAGGCCTAATGATGTTCCAGTTAGAAGGATGGAGAAATGGGAAAATATATTAGTTAAAAGCAGAGTTACCAGTCGAGGAACCGGGAGCGGGAAGCGGGAGCGGGAAGCGAGGCACTTTAAAAAATTTAGGAAGCGGGGAAGCGTGGGACCACTTAGAAGAAAATTCCGAACCGTCTCGGAAACGACCTAGGAAGCGAACCGGAAGCGACCTAGGAAGCGAACCGGAAGCGAGGGGAAGCGAAAAAAATGAAAAAAATGGGGAAGCGAGGGGGAAGCGAGGGGGAAGCGTCGGGGAAACGTGGGGGAAGAGTTGGGGAAGCGCGCTTCCCATTTATGGGAAGCGCGTTTCCCATAAAAGGGGGACGCGCTTCCCATAAAAGGGAAGCGCGCTTCCCAAAAAAGGGGGACGCTTCCCCTCACGCTTCGGAAGCGCGACGTTTCGCGCTTCCGAAGCGCGCTTCGGGGAAGCGCGCTTCCCCTTTTGCCTAGGCGCTTCCGGTAACTCTGGTTAAAAGAGGTCGGGGTAGGCCTAGGAAGTCATGGATGGAGGTGATAGGAAAGGATATGAATGCTTTGAACCTCACCGAGGACATGGCATTAGATAGATATGAATGGAGGAGAAGGATTCATGTGGAAGACCCAAAATGATTTTCTTTGTTGGTTCATATCGTCGACCCCAATTATTTTGGGATGAAGGCATAGTTGTTGTTGTATATTAGTTAAAAGAGGTCAGGGTAGGCCTAAGAAGACTTGGTTGGAGACGATAGGAAAGGATATGAATGCTTTTAACCTCACCGAGGACATGGCATTGGATAAAAATGATTGGAGGAGAAGGATTCATGCGGAAGACCCAGACTGATGTTCTTTTTTGGTTCATATCGCCGACTCCAATTGTTTTGGGATGAAGGCGTATGTTGTTGTTGTTGTGGAGATACATATACATACATACATGGTATACATGTATATGTATCTCTCTCTCTCTCTCTATATATATATATACATGTAATGAAATTTGGAGTTACATTTTAACACCCCCCTCAAACTTACGGTGTGATAACTGCAAGTTTGCTAAGAAGGAAGTGAAACCTAGGCAAACAAAGAGCCTTAGTGAAGAAGTCCGCCAACTGATATTCAGACGTCATGTACGGGAGATCAATGACCTTCTTCAAATATTCCTCTCGGACATAGTGACAATCCATTTCTATATGCTTTGTTCGCTCATGAAAAGTGTGATTCTTGGCAATATAAATTGCACTTTTATTATCGCAGCATAATTTTGTTGGTTCTCCAATGTGAACTCCCATATCTTCTAGAAGACGCCGAATCCATACAATTTCCAGGGTAGTGGACGCCATGGCTCTATATTTTGCTTCAGTGGAGGACAAAGAGACCGTCTGTTGCTTTTTACATCTCTAGGAAATCAATGATTCTTCTAAGAAAACACAGAAACCAGTGGTGGAGTGACGATTATTAGGGTCACCTCCCTAATCTGAGTCAGTATAAACAATTAACTTTAATTTAGAAGAAGAAGACAAAAATACTCCCTTATTTACATTTTCCTTAAGATATTTGATGATGCGAAGAACAACACTCATGTGAACCGTTGTGGGAGCATGCTGGAACTGACTGACAATGTGGATCACATGTGACAAATCAGGCCGAGTGATGATAAGATACATCATCGAGCCTACCAGTTGCCTGTAAGGATTGTGGTCGGTCAGAGGAATCCCGTCATCAACCTTCATTTTTGAGCCCACTGTTTCAGGAGTTTCGCAAATTTTGTCATCGGAAACTCCTGACCTGTCAATAATCTCACAAGCAAGTTTAGATTGATATAGAAAACAACCACGTTGAGAGTAAGCAACCTCAATTCCAAGGAAATATGTCAAAAAACCTAAGTCTGACATTTCAAATTTCGAAGTCAAGACGGATTTATTACCCTTGACTCCTTAAACATCATCACCTGTGATTAACATATTGTCAACATAGAGTAATGATATCACAATCCCTGCATCAGATTTTCTAATGAATAATGCAGTATCAGTATAACAAGAAGAAAAACCATTTTCTAACATTACATTATTGAATCTGTCGTACCAGATTTTCGAAGCCTGTTTCAAACCATAAAGGGCTTTCCGAAGGCGAAGAACTTTATCTTTAGGAATTTTCATGCATGGTGGGGCATCCATATAAACTTCTTCATTAAGATCACCATTTAAAAAGACATTTTTTACATCCATTTAAAAAATGTTCTATTTTTTAATAGACGCAATAGTGATAAGACATCTGACTGTAACCATTCGGGCTACGAGAGCAAAGGTTTCTTCATAGTCAATGTCATATTCTTAGCCATACCCTTTTGTGACTAAGCGAGCCTTATATCTCTCCAGAGATCTATCTCTTTTAGTCTTAACTTTAAATACCCAACGACAACCTATAGTTTTCTTTCCAACAGGTAGAGCTTGGAATTCCCATGTCTCAGCTTTTCTAAGAGCTTTGAGTTCATTTTCCATAGCTTTTTGCCATTCTACACATTTTTTGGCTTCGTCGAAGTTTCTTAGTTCAAAGTAAGAATGAATGACACTAAGACTAGCCCTATATCTGGGTGAAAAAGAGTCAAAAGAGACAAATCGAGTTGGAGGTCTCCTATTTCTTTCAGACCGTCTGTGATCATAAGTAGGAATAGACTCATCATATTGCTCAATAGCACTTCTGAAAGTATCTCGATTTCTGCAAGAATAGGTTATTGGGTCATTTGAGATTCTATCTCCTTGAATATTGGGTGAGTTAAAATTTTCAATATCTACTTCATTTTCATCATCACTAGACATATCATCATTACTAGACAGTAAGTTAAATAAGAAAGAATAATCAACATTTTCGTGGTGAGAAATATTTTTTTCAAAGCCACTCTCATTTTCCAAGAATGTCACATTTCTTGAGACGTATAACTTATCATTTCTAGGATCGTAACATCGAAACCCTTTTTGAGTTTCGGAATATCCAAGAAAGGCGCAGGGAATAGCCTTAGGAGAAAGTTTATCATTCTTATCTGTAAGAATAAAACATTTGCAACCAAAGACTCGTAACCTGTTATAATCAGGTTTCATTTTATATAAAACTTCAAAAGGAGAAATTTTACCCAAATTCCTAAATGGTAAACGATTTATAAGATACATAGAAGCAAGAGCCTCCTCGGCCCAAAAGTTTTTAGGAATATTTTGGGATATAAGAAGTGTTCGAGTGGTTTAAATGATATGCCTATGTTTTCTTTCGGCCAACCCATTTTGTTGAGGGGTTTTAAGATAAGACCTTTGGTGAACAATACCACTATCTTCAAGATACTTCTTGAATTCATTGGAGAGATATTCTCCTCCAGAATCACTTCTGAATATCTTAAGATTACTGTTAAATTGATTCTTAATCATAAATGATTTAAAACATGAAAAAACTTCATGCTTATGTCTAATAAAATAAATCCAAGAATACCTAGAAAAATCATCCACAAAAATCACATAGTAGAAAAATCCTCCTTTCAAAACAGTTGGTGTCGGTCCCCAAACATCGAAATGAATGATTTCGAAAGATTTAGAAATAAACATAGATCTTTGATCGAAAGACATACTTCTCATTTTTCCAAGAATACAATCATTACAAGAGAATGTATTTTTACAAAGATTTTTACCAAAATATAAATAAGATAACTTGGTGATGTTAGGATGACCAAGTCTTTTGTGCCAAATATTTATATCTTTATGTCCAACAACATTACAAAAAGAATTTTTTGGAACTTGAAGAGAGTCCATATAGTATAAGTCTCCCTTCCTAGAGCCTTCCTCAATCAATTTCCCAGATCGGCGATCATCTATTAAACATTTATCAGAAGAAAATTTAATATCGCATCCATGGTTTGAGAGTTGAGAAACAGAGAGAAGGTTCAAGTTTAATTTAGGTATAAATCTAAGTTTTGCAATACAAAAATCTTGAGTTTCAAAATTACCTATGCCTTTAATTTCAAGAGAGGTCCCATCTGCAGTAGAAATAAAAAATGGGAAAATATTTTTCGAATAATCGGAAAGAGAATACATGTTTGGGGACATATGAAAAGACGCACCCGAATCCAAAAGCCAAGAAATTTTACCTGGAGGGGAAACGGTAGACACGACGGCACCGGAGGTGGCTCCCTTGAAGAGAGGTTGAAGAGCTTCCACTATTTAATTTAGTCAAAGAGATTCATTTGAAGACGTCTCCTCCTTTTGCGGTATACCAGTGGTCGTCATGGCTAGAAATTTCTTCCACTTAGGGCATATGGGTTTGATATGCCCCGGTTCTTTACAAAAATGACAAATAATCTTGCTATAGTCCTTCCTCCTTGTCCACTATTTCCTCTTTGATTTTGAGTTTTAAAATGAGGAGGGCGATAGGTTCTTACATTATTTCCGGGCTTAGACACCGCATTGACTCCATCATTGTCTTCATAGTTAGAGGGGACCACAAGCACATTTGACCCTTGCTTGCTTATTCTCTAACGATCATGTCACCTTGGAGAAGAGTAAGAGCCTTCTTTTGAAGGTAGTATTTATGGGATAAATCGCTTGACGTATACATTTTTTCAAGATAATGCCAAGCTTCCGAAGCTTTCTTGAACTTAATAATATTGGCATTCATCTTAGTTTCAACTGATGAAAAAAATCCAAGAAAGAATCTTAAAATTTTTCATTTCCCATTTATCGTGCTTTTTAGAATAATCCTCAAGAGCTTTGGTTCTTTCGTCCCCTTCAAGGATCTTAATTTCACCTTCCGTTATCATGGTTATTTTTAGTTCCGGTTCCGGGGCTGTGCCTTGCACATAACCCCAAAGACCCTTCCCTTTTATATGAGCCTCCATGTTCCCGACCCAAACGTGATAGTCAGAGCCATTTAGTTTAAAACTGAGAGCAAAATGAGACTCTTTATCACCCATTAGAGAGGAGAGGTGGAAGAAGAAATACACACAAAAGTAAGATTTTTAGATCTTACTTGTCGCAAAGCTCTTCTAAAATATTGGAGGAAGAGAATCCACGACTTCAATCTTCAAAACACCAAAGTCACACTTTTTGAGGCACTCAAAAAGCAAAGAATCCCACAATCTTCTATCTTCAACCAAGCTCTGATACCATATAAAAATGTTCACGAAGAGACAATCCACGTCCAAGTACTGATACTTTATAAAAGATGTGCTCAAATGCACTCAAACAACACTTAACAAATACACATACAAGCATAAAACAATCAAACATGCACAAAGGCATGCGATGAATGCATTAATCAAAAAGGAAATGCTTGAGACTCTCAAGTTTATTTTTACAAAAGGGGAGCACCCCTATATATACACATCCACACAAGAGGAGCCAACATGGGGGCTCCCAAAGGAGTCGTTGGGAGGCCCCAACGGCCACATTTGTGACTGTTGGGGCCCCCCAACGACTCTATTGGGAGGCCCCCAATGTGGTTCAAAAAACAAAAAATAAAAGATAAAAAATAATAAAAGAAAAAAAGTTAAAAATAAAATTACAAGCATAATTCCAAAGGGAATATGCGTAAAAGGGAAAATTACAGAAATACCCTTTCGGGTATTATAATATATATGTAATGAAATTTGAAGTTACATTTTAGCAGACAATAGATGTTTGTTCACACCTTTGTGTGTGTTTTTAGCCCATTGTTGGCATTGAGATTATACTTTTGATCTAGTCGCTGATACACTTGCTTTTCGAGTGTCATTATATGTAGACAAAAGATGTTTATTAACATTTTCATGTGTGATATTAGCCCATCGTTGGCTTTTGTGATTATGCTCTTGTTCTAGTTGCGGATACACTTGTTTTGAGTGCCATTATATGTAGACAAGAGATGTTTATACACGCCTTCGTGTGTGTTTTTGACCCTTTAGTGACATTATGTTTGTGCTCTTGTTGTAGTCCCTGATACACTTGATTTTTGAAGATTGGAGGTCTAGTGAGATGATTGTTTGTGATGGTCAAACCATGGTTGCCAGTTGAGGAAGCGGGAGCGGGAAGCGATACGGGAAGCGGGAGCGGGAAGCGAGGCACTTTCAAAATTTTAGGAAGCGGGAAAGCGTGGGACCACTTAGGAGCGATTCGGGAAGTGTCTCGGAAGCGACCTAGGAAGCGTCTCGGAAGCGAAAAAAATAAAAAATACAAAAAATTTGAAAAAACAGGGGAAGCGTGGGGGAAGCGTGATGGGAAGCGCGCTTCCCATTAAAGGGAAGGGCGTCCCCCATTAAAGGGAAACACGTCCCCCATTAAAGGGAAGCACGCTTCCCAAAAAAGGGGGACGCTTCCCCCCACGCTTCGGAAGCGCGACGTTCCGCGCTTCGGGGAAGCGCGCTTCGGGGAAGCGCGCTTCCCCTTTTAGCTAGGCGCTTCCGGTAACCCTGGGTCAAACTAGTGTTTTAATTTGCAAAATTTATTCATTATGATTATGAGATTTTTAAGATTTCTTCGTAATTTTTCTAAATTCATTTGCTCTTTTATGAAAATAGGTTGTTGCTTTAGTTGCATGAGTTATTCCATGATTAATTGTCGTGCATAAGGCTATGTTTTTTCAAGCATATATTCAATAAACAGATATATATTCTTTTTTGCTCATGTTACCCTTGTTTGGCTCTTTATATTGTCCCATAGTGGACTTATGCTTATGCACTTTTGTGCTTGTATTGTGCTTTCGTGTATTTGTGTTGTCCATGCTTGGACTTGTATGTGCTTTTGTACTTTGTTTTTGTAATTCTACATATTTTATTACATGCTTTTCTAAGCATTTCATTAGTGAAATCCCTTATGTGTATGCTCATAGTAGCTATTGTGTATATTTGACACTTTGTATTATCTTTTGAAAAATTAATGTTGCTTTAACACTCTTGTCTTCTATGTCTTTTGTTGTATAAAACTGTCTTGCAATTTTAGTTCTTTTGTGAGTTCTTTCTTTAATAATCACGTTCTTTTTGTGATATATATATATATATATATATATATATATATATATATATATATGCATGATTTTCATAAAATAACTTTATCATTGTTTGCATCTCTCTTAATATTATTCTATTATGGTCGAGTTTGTCAATGACTCATGTTTGGAGTTAATGACTGTTCAAAATCAATTTTTACTTAAATGATTTTGAAAATGTTAAATTGACTTATTAAATATTTTATACATATTTTATGTTTGTGTGCTTGACTATCCACTTTTCATAATATGTATAGTTATTTGTTGATAGATTGCTCTTGTTTTGCTCTCTTTACAAGTTCTCCAAATATTGACAGTATGGATGATTCTAAAAACATTTTGAGAATATCAATAATTAATGATATTGAAGACTTTTTATGTAATGGAGCGTATGATTGAGCACGCCTTGAAGAGGCACCAAATGAAAAAACTTGATGAAGTCTATGATGATATTTTGTCTAATGAGTTTCTTCTTTTGTAATTTCAAACTTACAATGAGTCACTGTAAGTTTAAGGGGGGTGTTAAGATGAATGTATTTTTGTATGTATATATATATATATATATATAGTTAACTTAGGTTGACTAAGTCAACTGAGGTTGATTGTTCCTAGCTGTTGGAAAGGGTCCAACAGCTAGATTTCTAGCCGTTGGACCCTCTTCAACAGCTAGAAAAGTTATTCCCCTTTTCTCTCTTCTCTACCTTCTTCTTTATAAATAATTGGGTGTGTGCATGAGTGAGTTTTGAGATAGTGATGGGTAGTTTTAGATATTTTTGAGTGTTCTTGAGTGCATTTTGTAGTAAGGTTTTTATGTATTTTATTGTTCATTATGAATGAAATCTTTTATTTACAAAACTTATATTAGTTTGTATATTGTTAGTATTCAAATGTATTTCGATTTGGTATTTGGATTATAATTTGGAATGTCTTGGGTTCCGTGCCATTTCGTGACATATAGATATATAATATACATGCACTGTGCATGTTTGGAAAGAGGGAGGGAGGAAGTATACAGATGGACCTAGCTGCAACTGATACTACCGTAATCAAGAGACCTCCAAGAGATACAAGAATTTACAATGGGCACTAAGGCCAAATACAAGCCACAAAAGGACAATATCACAAGCCACCGAGGGTACACTCAAATGCACCAAGGCATAATTTCACAATCACAAGAGAACACAATTAAAAAATATTAATTTTATTAATAAAATGCTCTTGAAACAAGCACACTTACAATGGGCAAGATGCCCATATTTATATACAATAGAGATGAAAGAGAGACATCCATACTAGCCGTTAATCATGCCTAATGGCTAGGTTTCAACAGCTAGTTCAAAAAGATGATAAAAAAATAAAAATACAAAAAAAAAACTATACATCTTTAATAAAAAATATATAATTATATGTATGCAAAAGTATATATATACACATGCGTACACATGCATGATAATGTGTGTCTCTCTCTCTCTCTCTATATATATATATATATACATATATATATATATATATATATATATATATATATATATATATAGAGAGAGAGAGAGAGAGAGAGAGAGAGAGAGAGAGAGAGAGAGAGAGAGTATTTAACAATTACCTACCTTCTAAGTGAAACTTATCAACTGGAAACATGTCTTGTTTGGCGTCTATGAGCTTTTAGAGGATTTTTTTTTTTCCGTTTTGTGTTCGTGGAGCTTTTATTACGGGTGTTGGTTTGTTGCAATATATTGGCTAGCTAAATGCTATTGTAATTGTACATTTGGCTTCATAATTAGGTGGATGTCAAGCAGGCATTAGCTGTAGATGCCTTAGAATCTCTGATAAAGGAAGGTGAAGCTGGCAGGTATATCACTTAAAAGGTATTATTTGTTTCCTTTGTGTATGATAGATCACTTTCAAATTTTGTATTAACAAAGCTTTAAAATGGCAATCCTATATGAAAATCAGATCTTACGTTATGCATAAATATGCTAAGTTTGTTGTGTACTGGTTATTCTATATGTGCCTTTATTGTTAGGGTGCAGTTGTGTCTTGTATATATTTTTTTCTTGACAAATTTTTTTATATCTTATATACTTGATGTCATGGTGTCAAATCAATGTCTTTAGCTCCAGGTTTCTGCTAGCACTTATTTTTGGCTTCATCTTGTTCTAGTGTACTGCAGTTTTTTTCTTATATGTGATGCATGCGTAAATCTATATAAGCTTTTGCATGCAACTCCTAAGGGTGCATTTGGATGACATTGAAAATCTGGTTAAAACCAGATTTTTGTCATTTTCAGTGTTACCTTATTGAAGTTGGGTTTTAACCTAGTCCATCCTCAAGTATGTTGTAGTTTTTGCTTTTACATCCAAACTTGGAACAGACACCACGGAGACCTATTAATTATAATAACAGTCTGACCATGTTTTATGGACATACTACCATCTTGTTAGGAGCATGAATCAACTTGTGATCTGTGGATCAACGGTCTTTTGCAAAAATTACTGTTTAATGGGAAGATTATGGCTGTTACATGTAGACAATGATCAACGGTCTTTTGCAAAAATTACCGTTTAATGGGAAGATTATGGCTGTTACATGTAGACAATGATCAACGGTCTTTTGCAAAAATTACCGTTTAATGGGAAGATTATGGCTGTTACATGTAGACAATGATCAACGGTCTTTTGCAAAAATTACCGTTTAATGGGAAGATTATGGCTGTTACATGTAGACAATGATCACTGTTTTCATAGTTGCTGATCTGATTCTATCTTCCCCTTCAAAGTGGGTTTCATGTTGTTTCTAAATATGGATAGAGTAGATGGACTTTTTCCCTTCTGAATGACTGCCTAAATGGCTTGGGCGATTTTGAGTGAGGTTTTACTATATGTTGGTTGCATTTTGAAGCATTTGTAAAACATAGCAGTACTACTGCATTTTCCATTTTAAGATGAAATTTCTTAAATGGTTGGTGTAGTGCATAAGTGTTCTGTTGTGTTTAATGTTGGTCTATATTCAAACCATAATTGCTCTGTTCTTTTGGTAGTTATTCTTTCCAAAGACAAAACACCTCGCAAGTGGTTCAATTGTTTTTATTTCAAAATTCCATTACAAGCATCACTTAATTTTCTATTTTGTTGATAATGTTCTGAGCATTCAATGGTTGGAAGGATTTCTTTCACTTGCCTGAATATTTTCTCTTTCTGAGTGCAGTTATGATTTTGCTTTTGTTGATGCTGAAAAGAGAATGTACCACGAGTATTATGAGTTGCTATTGAAACTGGTAACTTTCTATCCTTGTGAAACGGATAAATTGCTTTTGTGATTCTTCTGGAAAATTGCACTGAGATAATTGACCAAGCAAATAATTGTCACCTTAAACGTACAGGGTAGTTTTTCAATGAGATAAATCTGTCAATTGCTTTTATAAGCTGCGAGGTCAATGGCACATAAATACTCTACTAATTTCACATATGCTATGTTGATGGTGTGCATGCTTAGTATGCAATCTTCATGGTTGAACCAATAGGGGATGCTTCAGCTTACAGTCTTTAGAAGAAGCTCTTGCAAGAAATGATTATCCTTCAATTTTATGCAATATTACAATTTGCATTTTACTTTGGAAAAGCTATTCTATTCCACTATATTTGGCTAATGGGACTAACCTTAGGAAGTTTTCTATTCCCTTTCTCTTTGTATCTTTTTTTTTTTGGAATGGAGGAAGCCACCTGTTCAGCGGGGTTGGGGATGGAAACCACCCTTTGTATCTGCCTTTCAATATAATGCGTGTGCGTACCTGTTTTCTACTAGTTCAATCAATTAAGGATGGAACCATGTGGTCTGTCTAATAAAAAAGTCGGAAGACCACAAATCATTGCCTCTCTGTTAATTGTGATTTTTCTCTGCAATTTGATGCATCTACTGTCAGTCTGTCAGCGTCGTTATTGCACTGTGGTATATGACTGCATTGAACATCACACTTTGGTATGTTTTTTTAAGGATTATTTGTGGTGCTGTAGCTATGTTTGATTTGGCCTTTGATAAAATATTTTTTGGGAAATTTCTTGCATGAGAGCTTTTGGATGTATCTTGCCAGTTGGGATAACACACTAGAGCTGGTTGCAATTTTTTTGATTAAAGTTTCATCATGGTGCTGGATATGATGACTAGATTTAGATATGACAAAGCGCTCACTGTATATCTCGTTTCTTTTGTAGGTTAAGCCTGGCGGTGTGATTGTAATTGATAATGTCCTCTGGCATGGAAAAGTTGCTGATCCTATGGTAGGCCAAGATGCATGCTTTGGGAATTTCTTTACACATTGAATTTGCTTATAACGTGATGCTTTTTCAGGTAAACGATAAAACTACCATCGCTATTAGAAATTTCAATAAATTTGTATATGAAGATAAACGCGTCAGCATTAGTATGGTAAGCAGATTAAGGGTACTACTTTTTGTTGTTGTTTGAATCAAAATCATTGATCTCCTGACTTACGTATTCCTTAAACCTTGACTTCAAAACTTAGGTTTCTATTGGAGACGGAATGACAGTATGTCGCAAGCTGTGATTCATCAACTGAGAGAAGTGATGTAGTGTATGGATCCTTTTGTTCTTCTGCCGTGTGCAGCAATTTTTGCAGCCTTCATTCCATGATTACATTGGAGAAACGTTGAAGAATTTGTAGCATTTACCATTTCAGAGGTCTAGTTGAAGCATGAAATTGAAGTGGTTGAAGACCCGTCGAGTTCCATAAATGCAATAGAGGTTTCATAACCAAGCGGTCTTGTGTTTGGATCTCAAAGGGGTTATCACTTTGCCCTTTAGCTTGCCTATAAAAAAGAATGCTCATGTAGAAAAGTTTAATGATTCAAAACATAGTTCAAATATTTTTATTATGTAACTAATAATTACACCAATTTATTTTTTCCTGATAATGCACCAATCGATTGTTAGCATCAGTAACTTTCTCAAAAATGTTGTGGGCATGAAGTACCACCATTGATGGGGCCTTGACATACTTCCTCTAATAACTGATGCTAACATAAAACTCCGAGGGTACCATTAATGGGGCTTACCCAGCTTAATCGAGCTGGACTGCCTGTTCAAGCTCGGCTAGTTTAAGTGTACTGAGCCTGAACTCTTGTTCAAGCTCGGCTCATTTATTTTTCTGCATGAGTTTGAGAGGAGTTTAAATGGGTCGAGCCCGAGCTAGCTTGGCTTGTTGTGAATCCCTATGTGCGCTTACTCAAAAAGCTAAGAACATAGTCAAGCAGTGATGTTTCTGGAAATAGGCCCGAGAAAGATTGTTGAACTCCAGCCAACAAAACCTCTCCGGAGTGATCACATAAGGCATAAACTAAGCGTACTTTGCTGAATCTTGTAAACGAAGTAACCTGAAAATCAACAGCCTTTAAAAAGGGTGGTGGCCATGCTCCAGGAACGGTACCAAATCTCAACCAATTGAAGATGACTTCCTTAATAGTAGGATCCTAGTTAAGTTTAAATATATTCTCAAAGCAAGCCTGCCAAATCTCATTTTTGAGCATTCGAACTGAAGTAATGGTAGCTTATAAATGGACTCAGGTTTGACAAGGAATAGCGTTATGTCCAATAACTGCATGTACATAAAATTTCATGAAAATAAGGGTTTGGCACCATCAACCTGCAGCGAGGGCTGTGTCCCAAAGGGGTTTGGCCTAATGGGATGGGGTCGGTCTAGGTTCAATTTCCATGTGCATTAGCCTTACGCAAGCCAAAGCGTGGCGACTCCTTGGAGGCAAGGGATAAATTCACGGAGTTTTACACTGCCAGGTCAACGACCGTAAGTAAAGCAGACAGAGCCAGAAGGGTTAGATCTCTGATCCTGAGGGCGGTTTGTCCGTGTAAATATAAAAAAAAAACCAGGGAGGGCTGTAAAATAGGTTGCTGATCGGGCTGAACCCGAATATCTGGGTATAGGCATAAAAATGGTGACCTTATTTGTTTTGGTAACTTCAATCCGATCTTAGTACGTAGGTTGAGTTTGAGATTTTGAGCAGCGTCAGAGTCAGATATTTACTTGGGTGCATTCAATTGCACCTTATGGGGCTGTTCGATTGTGCGGACAGGGATGTCTAGAACAGGCTTGTTTGGATACAGCTGGCACGGCGTGGAGGTGTGTTGAACATCTCGAGTTTTATTTTATTTTATTTTTTTTATGTTTTTTTGGTTTTTGTCCTGGACACTACTGTTTCAGGAGGAGGGGTGGGTGGAACACATGTCCTGCTGGACACGCACGACGTCATGTTCTAGGCATCCCATCCGCTGTTTGTGTTCGCTGCTGTCCGCGCAAGCGAACACCCTCCTGATGGGTCGGATACCTGTTGAGTGGTGTTAATAATTTGAATCCAACCCGGAAATTTGATCCACTTCCAAACCCAATTAACCAAGGCAGGGATCGTATCTGCGTTTCCTCATCTGAGACTCCGAGTGCCTCTTTGTCCGTTTTTTCTGAACTTAGAAACGAAGATTTGAACTCTCTCTCTCTCTCTCTCTCTCTCTCTCTCTGGTGATACGTCGCTCCGATCCCTGTAAATTATTTCCTTCTCATCATTTTTCTTGTTCTTTTATTTGTGGAAATTCTTTGCTTGCTAGGGTTTCAGACTACCATCTTTTTTTCTCGAATGATACGCTTAATTACTCCGACAAAAAGAAAAAGTACTGTTTTGGGGTTTAATTGAGAGCTAAAGCGTGCTCTAACCATATATGACACAAACGAGTTCTTTCTCGTTACCTTTTTTTAGTGATTTTTGGTGATCGAGATCATGTTTTGGGCTGCCATGAAGCATCGAAGTGTCTCTTGTCAAGAAGTTTTTGTCTATCTTCTTGTTGCTTGTATGTATTTTCTGCGGCTTTAGGGTTTCACTGTTTTCTTTCTCCCTAGATTTCTTTTTCCTCTCTCTGTTGGATTTCTTGTTTCTATCTCTATGACGATGCATTTTGATTTTGCGTTTTTGATCTTCAACGGGTGCTGCCAAAATTCGGGTTTTCACCGAGGGTTTGGATCGAAGTGATGTGGGTAGATAATTTTTAGTCTTTCTAATAAAGAAAATTATGACCTAGAAATTGTACTTCTTTTTTGCTCTCAACTGGAAAAGCACAGTTTGTGCAGAATTGTAGATCATTTCTTTTCCTTGTAAGTAGGCCTGATCATTCTTTAGTCCGTAGGATTGAGGACCCATTATTATTGCATACAATGACAATGTCAGAAGAAAGAAAATTGTACTGATTGCTTCATATCTCCATTCATTAGGGTCGATGGTATCAACTACCAATGGAGTTGACTCCCACTGATAAATGATAAATAAGATAAAAAAAGGAAAAATCAAATGAAAGGTTCCAATTGCTATCTCAGTGTATTCGAAATATATCATATATATAACTACCGTTGGGATATATTTAATAACAATAACCAGAAATTCATTACATTACCTAAATGTTTATGATTTTCTTTTGCGGGACATTTTTCTTTTTGGTGCTAGGAGTTGGGGTTGGTGGTTTATTGCAGGATTTACCTTGCATGTCTATTTTAATTTCTTCAATTTATACCAGTAAATCCCACTTGAATGTTTTATGTCATGTCGAGAATCAAATTTCAGGCCAGTTCTCTCTGACCTGTGATTCTAAATGCTTGGAGCTAACTTCATGAATTGGAAGCCATCTAATGATGCTAGATCCTACTTCTAGTGGACTGTATGAATGACTGGATAGACTCAAATACAGACCGATCTCTCTGACATCTGATTCCAAATGCTTGGAGCTAACTGCTTGAATTGGAAGCCATCTAACAATGCTAGATCCTAGTTGTAGTCGATTGTATGAATGATTAGATACAAACTGTAGGATTTGTGTAATATGCCTGTGACATGTACTCCACATTTTCTCCTCTTAATAGAAGGTTTTTAGTTTGTAAAATGGTTTTCTATAAATTGTAACTGGACAAATGCCTCATTTGTATGAATTGTGCACTTCAAAAACCACAGAACTTGCTTTTCCTTAGGCCTTACTACTGCTGTAATCCCACAGTATTTATGTGATTCTGATGCATAAATGCTGCATTTGAAGTAGGTTGGATATTTGAAACCCTAAAATTAGGTTGTTGCATCCGGAACACAGACTGCTGGGGTTTAAATAGCCAACACTGATTTCAGAAGCTGTATCTTTGGTTGAAACATCAGAAACCTTAATCCTTGTGCAGCAGTGGTGGCACTATCCATGCAAATGGCACCATGGCTGTCACACCCAGGATCAGATGAGGGTGGTGTTGCACAATGGATCTTTGGGGTTGCCTACAAAAGAGGAGTGACAATATTTCTATATTGTGCTTAAAAAGATTCAAGTATCTTAAAACTTGGAGCCCTAGAATGAGATTTTTGAAAATTTTGAAGTCTCATAAATTTTATGAATATACTGCTTTTACATATGAAATGTTAAGAGTACTTTTTTCTAATAGATTCAGATAAAGAAGTGCACTAGTCTAATTTCCTCTAAAAATATAAAATGGAACACATAGAACACCACAGATTTCCTGCATATTCTGATATTTGAGAAAACTTTCGGATGTTTTTGGCAGACTTAAAAATCATGAAATAATGAATTTGCAAAAAGTAATCATGTATTGAAAAAAAAACAGATGTTTAAATGAAAAACCTTTAATGAAATGGTGGTCTTCCACAAATGCACTTGAATCCATCAAAAGAATGTCTATAAAGACACTTCAAGCAAACCCATAAAAGTGTATAAAAGGAAGAACACAGCAAGAAATAAATAAATATTTATTGATAATAAAAATGCTTAAGAAGCATTCAAAAGGATTATTTACAAAGGAGGGGTTCACCCCTATTTATACAAGAAGGAAGAGGGTTTGAAGAGCTCTTCCAATAGAGTCGTTGGACCTAGTCCAACAACTCTATTTGTAGCCGTTGGACTAGGTCCAACGACTATGGGCTTAGTCAAGATCTAAAGAGATCTTGACTATGTAGTTCAATTTGAACTACAACAACAACAACAACTACGCCTTCATCCCAAAACAATTGGGGTCAGCGATATGAACCAAAAAAGAAATTCATTTTGGGTCTTCCACATGAATCCTTTTCCTCCAATCATTTCTATCCAACGCCATGTCCTCGGTGAGGTTCAAAGCATTCATATCCTTTCCTATCATCTCCATCCAAGTCTTCCTAGGCCTACCCCGACCTCTTTTAACTAATATATTTTCCCATTTCTCCAACCTTCTAACTGGAGCATCATTAGGCCTTCGCCGAATATGTCCAAACCACCGTAAACGATTCTCTCGCATCTTATTTTCAATGGGTGCAACACCTACCTTCTTACGTATCTCTTCGTTCCGAATCTTATCTTTTATTGTATTTCCACACATCCATCTAAGCATCCGCATCTCAGCTACACTCATTTTTTGAATATGATGTCTCTTGGCAGCCCAACATTCCGTACCATATAGTAAAGCGGGTCTAATAGTCGTCCTATAAAACTTTCCCTTCAACCGCAATGGCATTCTACGATCGCACAGCACTCCAGTAGCACTTTTCCATTTCATCCACCCAACCTTTATCCTATGATTTACATCTCCATCAATTTCTCCATACTTTTGAATGATGGATCCCAAATATTTGAAATAATCATTCACCGGTATATCTTGCTCACCAAGCTTCACTACACTCCCATCACTACTTCGTTGCTTACTAAACCGACATTCCATATATTCAGTCTTACTCTTACTCAACTTAAAACCTCTAGCTTCCAATGTCTGTCTCCATAATTCTAACTTAGCATTAACCCCAGCTCTAGACTCATCAATCAAAACAATATCATCAGCAAACAACATACACCACGGTACATTTTCTTGAATTGATCTCGTAAGCTCATCCATCACTATCGCAAATAGGAAAGGGCTTAAAGCAGATCCTTGATGTAACCCAACCGTTATCGGAAAATTGGTTGTCACCCCTCCACAAGTGCGGACATTGGTTACTACTCCTTCATACATATCTTTAATTATACTAATGTACTTGAGAGAAACACCTTTCTTCATCATTGTCCACCAGAGAACGTCCCTAGGTACTCTATCGTATGCCTTCTCTAAATCAATAAAAACCATATGCAAATCTTTGTTCCTCTTTCTATATCTTTCAATAAGTTGTCTAAGAAGATGTATAGCTTCCATAGTTGATCTCCAGGCATAAAACCAAATTGATTCTCCGATATCATGACAACCTTCCTCAACCTAGACTCAATCACCCTCTCCCAAAGTTTCATAGTATGACTCATGAGTTTTATACCACGATAGTTTGTGCAATCTTGTATATCACCCTTATTCTTATATAAAGGCACCAAAGTACTCTTCCTCCACTCATTAGGCATCTTATTTGTTCGCCAAATCAAGTTAAAAAGATTTGTCAACCATTCTAAACCTTTCTCTCCCAAGCATTTCCAAGCCTCGATAGGTATACCATCTGGGCCAACTGCCCTTCTTGATTTCATTTTCTTCAAAGCCTCTGCAATCTCTTTCTTTTGAATCTTGCGCATGAAGTCACGATTTATCTCATGAAAAGGAATGGAGAAGTCTCCAAGATCTTGAGCATGACTATCATTAAATAGCTTATCAAAATAATCTTTCCATCTCTCCTTAATCTCCTCATCTTTGACTAAAACCCTTTGCGTTTCATCTTTGATACATCTAACCATACCCAAATCCTTCGATTTCCTATCTCTCATCTTTGCAAGCCTATAAATATCCTTCTCGCCTTCTTTGGTATCCAACTTGTCATAAACCTCCTTATATACCTTAGCCCTCGCGTTTCGAACAACTTTTTTAGCTTCCTTCTTTGCTAACATATACTTCTTCAAATTCTCATTATCACGACTCTTACTTAGATTTCTATAACACTCTCTTTTAACCTTAATAGCTAATTTGACATCCTCGTTCCACCACGATGTATCCTTACCTAGTGGTGCACCGCCTTTAGACTCACCCAATACCTCCTTAGCTACTTTTCTCATACCACCCGCTATCTTATTCCACATTGATTCTGAATCCTCCTCGAGACACCAATCAACTTCCTTAACTACCTGCTCTACAAACATTCCTTGTTTAGCTCCTTTCAGTGCCCACCACTTAATTCTAGGATCTATCCTATGTCTATCCCTTTTGCGGCATTGTCTAATTCTAAGATCTAAAATTAAGACTCTATGTTGTGTAGCTACACTTTCTCCTAGTATAACCTTACAATCGATGCAACAACCCTTATCTCTCTTTCTAAGTAGGAAAAAATCTATCTGACTCGTATTAACCCCACTTTTAAATGTTACTAGGTGAGACTCCCTCTTCCTAAACCAAGTGTTTGCTAAGATCATATCATAGGACAAACAAAAATCTAAAATCCTTTCTCCACTTTCATTTCTTTCTCCTATACCATAGCCTCCATGGATATTCTCAAATCCATCCCTACTAATGCCTACATGTCCATTAAGGTCACCGCCGATGAAAAGCTTTTCTCCATAAGATGTCTCTTGTACTACTCCATCTAAATCTTCCCAAAATTGATGCTTAATGGAATCATCTAAACCTACTTGAGGTGCATAAACACTAATAATATTAATAATATCCGTACCTAATACTAATTTAATAAGTAAAATTCTATCACCCTTCCTACGGACCTCAACTACATTATCTATAAACTGACGACTCATAACAATCCCTACTCCATTCCTATTCCTATTTATTCCTGTATACCAAATCTTATATCCCCAAGGTTCTATCACTTTAGCTTTCTCACCTACCCATTTGGTCTCTTGAAGACATAAAATATCAATCTTTCTCCTACACATAACATCTACTAACTCTACCAACTTACCAGTTAAAGACCCTATGTTCCAAGTGGCTAACCTAATTTTATGGTCTTGGACTAACTTCTTTACCCCCACCCGTCCAACAAAGTGAGGGAACCCTTGCCTATTTGACACCACACCCGGGCGCCGGTGTGACGCGTCGCTTCTGGGCGACGACCTAGCAACCCTTGCACATTTATCACTGCCTCCGGGCCTAGAGAGTACAGCGCGTCGCTCAGTAGGGAACGCCCCAACGAAATTCTCATATTGGTTCATTTTCATAGGATATGACAAAGTTTTTATGCTGGCTGTCACAGGCCTACCGCAACCCTCCTCCTTTATCCGGGCTTGGGACCGGCAGTGTATAACTACACAGGCGGAGTTAGTTCAATTTGAACTACAAAAAAGGAAAATAATAAAAAAGTAAAAAAGATGAATAAAATAAATATATATTATATTATTGTGTTATTATATATATATATATTACATGTTTACATTTTAACACTCTCCCTCAAACTTACGGTACAATGAACGAAAGTTTGTCTAAGAGAAAGTGAAATCTGGGAATAGCGAGAGGCTTTGTGAAGAAGTATGCTAATTGATACTCTGATGTAACATATGACAGATCAATGGTTCCATGTAAGTACTCCTCTCTGACATAGTGACAATTCATCTCAACGTGTTTGGTGGGCTCATGGAACGTCCGGTTGCTTGCAATGTAGATGACACTTTTGTTGTCACGATACATTTTTGACGCTTGCGTTGCTTCAGCTCTCGTATCTGTTAGCAATCGTCTGAGCCAAACAACTTTCATAGTGGTAGTTGCCATAACTCTATATTTAGCTTCGGTGGAGGAAAGTGAGACCTTTTGCTGCTTTTTGCACCTCCACGAAATCAAGGATTCACCTAAGAACACAAAAAAAAACCCGTGGTTGAGTGCCTATTATTGGGATCACCTCCCCAGTCAGCATTAGTATATGCAATTAAGTTTAAAGATGATGAATCAGACAAGAAGAGTCCTCGTGAAAGAGAGGACTTTACGTATCTAATAATTTGCAAAACTGCTCCCATATGCACAGAGGTGGGAGCATGCTAAAACTGAATAGCAGTGTGAACAACATGTGCTATATCTGGCCTAGTGATGAAAAGATAAGAAAGAGATCCAATAAGCTGTCTGTAAGGAGTAGGATCGTCAAGTTCTTCATCATCAATTTTCATTTTAACGTTGACAACTTTCTGAGTGTCTACTTTCTTATCATTTGTAATTTTAGACCTGAAAATAATATCAAGAGCAAATTTAGATTGAGATATCAAATACCCACGAGAGAAATAAGTAACTTCAATGCCTAAAAAATATCTTAACACCCCCAAGTCAGTCATTTCAAAGTGAGTTTTAAGAAGAGATTTGATATTTGCAGCTCCTTGTTTGTCACATCCGGTGATGATCATATCATCCACATAAAGAAGGAGAATAATGATGTCTGCATCAGATTTCTTAATAAACAAAGCAGTGTCAGTTAAATAAGGTTAAAAACCAGTATCAATTATAACATGACTAAATCTGTCATACCAGGCTTTTGGAGTCTGTTTAAGACCACAAAGAGCTTTTTCTAGATGAAGAGCCTTATTCTTAGGGATACTAATACTAGGCAGAGCTTCCATGTATACTTCTTCAGTGAGATTCCCATTCAAAAACGCATTTTTGACATCCAATTGAAAGATAGACCATTTTCTAATGAAGGCCAAAGCTATTAAGGTTCTGACAATGGTCATACGGGCCACAAGAGTGAATGTTTCTTCATAATCAATGTCATACTCTTGAGCATATCTTTTTGTCACTAGGCGAGCCTTATACCTTCGAGCCTTATACCTTTCCAAGGTTCCATTACTTTTGGTTTTAACTTTGTATACCCACCTACAACCTATAGGTTTCTTACCCAGAGGAATATCTTGGATAGTCCAGGTATTGGCCTTTTCTAATGCATCCAATTCTGTTTTCGTGCCTTCTATCCATTCTATATGATTTTTGGCTTGAGAATAGGATGATGATTCAACATATGATTGTATTAATGTAATGACTGCCCTATATGTGGGTGAAAAAGATTCGTAAGATACAAAATTTTCAAGAGGTTTAGAAATTCTAGACGTCCTTATGGATGGAACTTTGGTGTATTTTTCTAATGCACATGAAAGATTTGACTCTCTACATCTTGAATATTGTAGATTAACATCCCTATGAATTTGCTCTCTATTATCATCATTTTCAACAGTAGCAGGACTTTGATCATTGTCAAAGTCACATTCGTAATCACATTCATTGGATTTTGAAGGAAGATCAATTAAAAAAGAATATTCAGTGACATCCTTGGATTTTTTGAATTCAAAGAGGCTTTCTTTTTTCAAAAAAGATACATTTCTTGACCCATATAATTTTTCATTTTGAAAGTCAAAGCACCTGTAGCCTTTTTGATTATCAACATATTTTAAAGAGGCACATGGGATTGCACGAGGAGAGAGCTTGTCATTTTTGTTGGTAAAAACAAAACATCCAAAGACTCTTAATTTAGAATAATCTGGAGCTAAATTGACAAGTTTTTCTATTGGAGTTATATTCTTTAACGAGGAAGATGACATCCTATTGATGAGATAGGTGGTAATTGGGACTGCTTCAACCCAAAAATTCTTGGGAACTTGATTTGCAATTAGAAAGGTCCTAGTAGTTTTCATAATATGCCTATGTTTACATTTGGCTAGGCCATTCTGTTGTAGAGCGTGTGGACATGATCTTTGATGTGTAATGCCATGTAAATTGAGATAGTCTTTGAATTCTTTGGATATAAACTCTCTCCTTGAATCAGTGCGAAAAATAAAAATATCATTTTGAAACTTATTTTTAACCATTTTATGAAATATTTGAAAGTTAGCAAAAACTTCAGATTTATGTTTAAGAAAATAAATCCAAGTATGTCTAGAAAAATTATCAACAAAGATAACATAGTATGCATAACCACCTTTGGAAATAACTGGTGCCGGGCTCCAAACATCTGAATGTATTAACTCAAGTGGTCGTGAAGAAACAAAAGTTCTACTAAGAAATGATAATCTTTTTATTTTGCCAAGAATGTAGTCTTTACAAGAAAAACTTTCAGAATTACAAAATTTTCTCAAACTTGAAAAATATTGAATTTTAGACATGTGAGGATGAAAAAGTCTTTTGTGCCATAAATCCAATTCTAATTTCTGATTATAATAAAATGCATTCTTGGGTAATTCCAAAAAGTCCATGTAATAGAGTCTTCCTTCTCTATGCCTTCCCCAATCAACTTCCCTGACTGGTGATCCTATACCCAATAACCATGAGAAGAGAATGAGATATTACATCCATAGTCAGATATTTGTGAAACAAATAAGAGATTCAAATTTAGTTTACAGATTTATCTAACTACTAGAATAAATTTTTTTTTTTATATTTTTAAAAATTTTCAAAACATCGCATTCTTTTTATTTCAAGAGATGTGCCATCGGTTGCATAAACTTTTGACACACTTGAGTTATTCTTAAGGCATTCGGATAAACTATTGACATTTGGGGTCATGTGAAAAGAAGCATTAAAATCTAAAAGCCAAGGAAAATTACTTGGTCTGGAAAATGATGTAACAACCGCTCCAGTTGAGGAGGATACCCCTTTGCGAAGAGGTTGAAGAATTTTCATCAATTGAGCCATAGATACAAGTGCATCTTGATCTTTTGACTCAGATTCAACAGATGCAACCCTTTTTTCTTCTCTTCATTTTAACTTTGGACATTAGGGCCTATAATGCCCTGGTTCATGACAATAATGACAAATGACCTTTCTTTTGACAAAGTCATCATTTTGCTTTCTGAAATGAGGCGGCTTGTAAGTATGAGTATGATTTCTTGGTCTGGACACAGTTAAAACTGAGTCATCATCAACTTTTGAAGTACTTTTTCTAAGTCTATTTTTCTCTATAGTGAGCTCTTCTATAGTATCAACAATAAAAGGATTTTTTCTACGATGTAAAAGGGTTGATTTGGTGGACTCAAACTCTGGCCTTAGACCATTCACAAACTGATAGAAATGCTCCATATCGAGTTTTTTTTGGCGAAGCTCGATATCTTCGGCACAATGTCATTTGGGCTCAAGAAAAGTCAACTCTTCCCAAAGTTCGGACAACTCATTGTAATATTCTCTAATAATTTTGTCTTTTTGAGTAATTGTTCGAAATTTATCTTGTAAATTGCACACATGTGTAATATCTTTAAGGGAATACATGTTTTTAAGATATTTCTAACCTTTATCATCGTGCTCAAACTTAGCAAGAATATAACATTTTTTTAATGTCTGCACTATTAATTAGCCATGCTATAATTTTTGCATGCCCTATCCTCCACTCTTTCCATTTCTTTTCGTAAGTGGTTAATGCTTGGGTGAGAAAGGTTTAAAATCATTGACAAATCTTTTTAACAAGATTTGGTGGACAAATAAGATGCCTAATGAGTGGAGGAAGAGTACTTTGGTGCCTCTATATAAGAATAAGGGTGATATACAAGATTGCACTATCTATCGTGGTATAAAACTCATGAGTCATACTATAAAACTTTGGGAGAGGGTGATTGGGTATAGGTTGACGAAGGTTGTCATGATATCGGAGAATCAATTTGGTTTTATACCTGAAAGATCAACTATGGAAGCTATACATCTTCTTAGACAACTTATTGAGAGATATAGAGAGAGGAACAAAGATTTGCATATGGTTTTTATTGATTTGGAGAAGGCATACGATAGTGTACCTAGGGATGATCTCTGATGGACAATGATGAAGAAAGGTGTTTTTCTCAAGTACATTAGTATAATTAAAGATATGCACGAAGGAGTAGTAACTAATGTCCGCACTTGTGGAGGGGTGACAACCAATTTTCCTATAACGGTTGTGTTACATCAAGGATCTGCATTAAGCCCTTTCCTATTTGCTATAGTGATGGATGAGCTTACGAGATCAATTCAAGAAATGTGTCGTGGTGTATGTTGTTTGCTGATGATATTGTTTTGATTGATGAGTCGAGCTGAGGTTAATGTTAAATTAGAATTATGGAGACAAACATTGGAAGAAAGAGATTTTAAGTTGAGTAAGAGTAAGACAAAATATATGGAATGTCAGTTTAGTAAGCAACGAAGTAGTGATGGGAGTGTAGTGAAGCTTGGTGAGCAAGAAATACCGGTGGATGACTTTCAAATATTTGGGATCTATCATTCAAAAGTATGAAGAAATTGATGGAGATGTAAATCCTAGGATAAAGGTTGGGTGGATGAAATGGAAAAGTGCAACTTGAGTGTTGTGCGATCGTAGAATGCCATTGCGTTTGAAAGAAAAGTTTTATAGGACGACAATTAGGCTCGCTTTATTATATGGTACAGAACGTTGGGCTGCCAAGAGACATCATATTCAAAAAATGAGTGTAGCTGAGATGCATATGCTTAGATTGGATGTGTGAAAATACAATAAAAGATAAGATTCGAAACGAGGAGATACGTAAGAAGGTAGGCGTTGCATCCATTGAAAATAAGATGAGAGAGAATTGTTTACGGTGGTTTGGACATATTCGGCGAAGGCCTAATGATGCTTCAGTTAGAAGGATGAAAAAATGGGGAAATATATTAGTTAAAAGAGGTCGGGGTAGGCCTAAGAAGACTTGGTTGGAGATGATATGAAATGATATGAATGCTTTTAACCTCACCGAGGACATGACATTGGATAAAAATGATTGGAGGAGAAGGATTCATGCGGAAGACCCAGAATGATTTTCTTTTTTGGTTCATATCGCCGACCCCAATTGTTTTGGGATGAAGGCGTAGTTGTTGTTGTTCTTGATAAGAGATAGTTTAGATTCTGAATCGGAACCATCCACTATACCTCATAATTCTTTTTTCCAAATGTGGTACTTCATAATCGAAGTGCACGTTACATAATGTCATTTAGTTTCATGGGTATGATGGTGATCTTATCATTGTCATCCATCTTTTACAAGGTTAAGAAAGAGGTAGATGAGAGAAGAGGGAGAGAAAAAAGAGTAGATAAGAGAGTAAGAGAGAGGAAAGAAAGAAATCTTTGTATCGCAAGTCCTCCTTTCTTGAAACAAATCTTTTTGAGCCAAGAACAAAGTGATGAAACACCTTTTGCAACTAAGGCACATAAATCGAGGTGGAGGCACTCCAAGATCTATGGTCTCCGTGGCTCTGATACCATGTAATTAAATGGTGATCTTCCACAAATGCACTTGAATCCACCAAAAGAATGTCTATAATGACACTTTAAGCAAACCCATAAAAGGGTATAAAAAGAACACAACAAGAAATAAATAAATATTTATTGATAATAAAAATGCTTAGGAAGCATTCAAAAGGATTATTTACAAAGGAGGGGTTCACTCCTATTTATACAAGAAGGAAGAGGGACTGGGTCCAACAACTATGGGCTTAGTCAAGATCTAAAGAGATCTTGACTATGTAGTTCAATTTGAACTACAAAAAGAAAAATAATAAAAAAGTAAAAAAGACCAATAAAATAAATAAATATTATATTATTGTTTTATTATATATATTCCATGTTTACATTTTAACAAAACCATGATTTTTTAAAGTCAGTGAAATGGCAATCATATTTTCGTGATTTTATATATTAAAAAAGAAACTGTTATAACTCCCACTCCCTTGCCTCCTGTCTCTTCTTTGCACCATACACTTCTCCGTGTCATCATGAACGCTCACTAGCCCATGACATACAGTACCTCTGCCTCTATCATTAACATTGGCACCACCACTAGCACCTTGCCTAAAACACTATGAGAGACTTTGCCTCCAAAACTGTAGCGACTCTATTCTCAAGGTTGGTGCACGTTGCCTTATTGAGGGCTATTCTTTGATCTGATTCTCACCCCTAAAACTGCCACCTCTTTCTCTATCATCCATCTATCTTTCTTAGACAATGCCTCCAAAGACCTAGCATAACCTCTTTATTCTGAAGGTTGCTGTAAGTCCCCCTGCCAGAGATATTCCTATTCCCACTCTCACCCATAAATCTGTATTCTCTCTCTCTCAGTTATTTTTATGTTTGTATTCCTGTTCTAAACATCAATAATCAATTTCAGTCACAGTTTAACTTTATTTGTCCACATTGCCCGAAGCAGTAGCCTTTCTGGATGCTTATCCTTGGTTAGCCATGAGTCCATTATCTGACACATGTTGCTGATATTTCTCCTTTTGATCTTTTTTTTGTAGATAAGCTCCTCATATCACGCACAAATGTACGGCAATTTAGGCGGGCAGGCTGGCATACAAAGGCAGTCAGCAAATGTTCAACAACCTAATCCATTTGGGAATCCGTTCTATGGAGCTGGACCAGGACTCATAAAAAGTGGTTTGGGTGCATATGGGGAAAGGATTTTGGGCTCTGGCTCTGAATATGTGCAAAGCAATGTATGTCTGATTCTTATGGTCTGCTATATGAATTTATATTTATTTATGCAATGCATTTAGGTAGGTTATCTTCACTTACATATTTAGGTGTGATTTTCAGATCAGCAAGTACTTTTCGGATCCACAATACTACTTTCAGGTAAATGAGCAATATGTGAGGAACAAATTGAAGGTCATACTTGTTCCCTTCCTACACAGGGTAAGTTATCATGCGTGTAATAATCATGACCAAATCTTGTGTTATGAATGAATTGAAGGTGTCCCTGTCATGTTCACAATCCAGGGTCATTGGACAAGGATAGCGGAGCAGATGGGGGAAAGGCTTTCATATAAACCTCCTATTTACGATATCAATGCACCCGATCTTTACATTCCTCTCATGGCATTCGGTACTTATGTGGTTCTTGCCGGCTTTGCGATGGGCCTTGTTGGAAAGTAAGAGCAATGAACTTTATGAGTCTTGTTTTTGTGATGGAGGTATTCTTGCGTATCTTAGTGCCATCATGTTTTTTTTTGCAGATTTAGTCCTGAAGCACTTACGGTACAGTTCTCAAAGGGGTTGATTGGTTGGTTTCTTCAGATTTTGCTACTAAAGGCCTCCATATATTTCTTAGGGAGTGGTGAGGCCCCCTTGTTGGATGTTGTTGCATATGGAGGATATGCTTTTGTGGGCATATCTTTATCTGTTCTTGCAAGAATTACTTGGAGTTACTCGTATTATGTTGTGATGCTGTGGACATGCTTGTGCATGGGAGTCCTATTGGTGAAGACATTGAAGCGGATGTTGTTTGCACCTGCAAGAAGTTATGACAAGGATACTAGTTGGCATCACTACTTTTTGCTCTGTGTTGCTCTTGCTCAGTTTCCCTTGTTTTTCTGCCTTGGCTACATTGGCGCTTGAAATTGCTGATTCATGTAGGTATGCATATGAATATGTAGATCGATTTCGGTATAGATTGCTACTGTAGCAGTTTCATTTTGTTTGCTTGTCCTTTTTTTCCTAATGGGTTTACTGTATTATAGTCACTTCTAAATGCTATATAATCTGTTTTGCTGTCAATTTTAGAAATTTTTATAGGTTCCCATAACTTAAAGTTTGATTTTGCTGTCATGCAAATGTTGTTTTACTGACTACAGTGGTTTTTTATTTTTTGATATCTGCTGACTATAGTGGCGTTGAACATCGTAATGTATGAGGTAAATAGCATGTGTACTTTGTAACGCATATATGCAAGTAACTAGACTACAATCACATGAGATGGAATCAAATATGACTTCATAAAATTTCAAATCACATTACACCATGTGATTTGGAATCACATGAGATTCACATCAGATGTGATTTCAAATCACACTCAGTTTCTCATTTGCATGAGATTCCAAATCACGTTTGGTTAGCTGTGCAAATAAGATTCATTCTCTCATTTGCATGAGATTCCAAATCACATTTGAATGCAACCAAACCTTAAATATGAAAACTAGTGCCCTCCTTCAAGGCTTCTATTACTGTTTGAATTATTTTTAGCATGTATACCACGTAATAGCACATTGCCACCAGAATCTCCCATCATTTCAAAGCCACTAAAAAATGCTTCTTTCAATAATAATTCAGATTACACGGGGGATTACCTATCTAGAAGTTTTATTAACTCAATCATGTGTCATGAAATCGACAAGGATTTGCTGGTTTCTGACTATATCTCACCGGAGGCTGGGGAAATAAAGAGGTCTATGAATGAGTTGGTTGGAAAGGAAATAGACATACGTGCTGATTGTGGTGGTCCTTTTCTCGTTTTAGCCATCTGCTTGGCTGCTTGGATATCTCGGTTAGTCCACAAACGGGCCAAAGCCCAGGTGGAGTTTGGGATCTTGGAGTTGGAGTGTATACCAAGGTTTCATATCCTCAACTTTAAGGGCACATTTGGAAGCAAAAAAAAAATTCTCATAAGAAAGGAGAACTTTGCCTATGAGAAGTTTGATATGATAACTTTTTTAAATGAAAAATTCTCACTGGTTTGTGTAGAACGAGAAAACAGAGTTGAAAATTTGATAAAAATGAGAGAGAGAGAGAGAGAGAGAGAGAGAGAGAGAGAGAGAGAGAGAGAGAGAGAGAGAGAGAGAGAGAGAGAATGGTGGCAGTGGGAGGAAGATGAAGGTGGGGGAAGCTTTTGTTGTGGCAGCTCATGGAATGAAGTGTATTGTGGGTGAATGGTTGTCCTAATCCAAAATTTTTTTGATAGGAAACATTTGTCCGCCCCCTTCAAGTGGAGAAACATTTTCTATAAAAAATCATACCTTTTAGAAAAACTTTCATTTAAAAAATTTCTCTCGTTTGGAACAATTGAAAAAGTTATTTTTTTCTAAAAAAGTACATTTTTTCTCAACCGTTCCAATCGTGCGAAAGGTTTTCTAAAAAGTGTGGTTTTTTATAGAAGAAATTCCTCCACCTTGGGTGGTGGAGAAATTTTTCCTATTAAAAGTTTTTTTTCCATTAGGGTAACCAATCACCCGCTCATTTCAAGGGCTGCCACAACAAGAGCTTCCTCCATCTTCATTTTCCTCTCCCACCACACCATTTTTAAGTCTCTCTCTCTCTCAATGACAACCAGCAAAGCAGTAACCAGCCCTTCTCCATTGAGAATCTGCAGGACTTCTCTTATCTCAGCCTCTCTACATGATTCTGATGAGTGCAACTCAGGCCCAACAGCAACATTCTCCTCATCTGCTCCTAATTGAATTCACCCTTCAGCCTCGATCTATGGCTTCCAGGAGCCTGCCTTCACAATACAATTCCCACACCCAATCAAACAGATCACTGACCCACTTTCAGGTTTCATTTCGATAAGCCTCCTTCCACAAGAAACCTCAAGTGCCACCATCACATAGCTGAAAACATCTGTTTTCTCTGTTACCTTTCCATACTGAAGATATTCAGGAGCAAGGTAACCCATGGTTCCTGCTGTAAGAGTGGAGTCCGGGCTCTTATCATGTTCAACGATCTTTGCCAGCCCGAAATCGCCCAATCTTGGATTGAAATTGCCCAATCAACAATTTGTGCCAACTGTTATATTGTATCTCTGTGACTAATTCAACACTGATCTCTCATCTTCTTTGTGAAGAGGCATTGTCAAGGCTTCCATTGGCCATGAGTTCATCTTGCTTGAAGTCTGATTGAACCCCTCCCCCTCCATCTCCTTTTCCATTTTCTATTCTGTTTTTCTCATGCTGCATAAACAAGTGAAATATTTTCATTGACAAAAAGTATCATATCAAAACTTCTCATACGCAAAATTTTCTTTTCCTGTGAGAATTTTTCTTGCTTCCAAATGCGCCATAAAGAAAATTATTTATGCTCTCATGGAGAAAGAATAAGTCTGCGTTTGGAAGTCAGTGTGAGAAGCAGAGAGGGAATTTTTGAGATCTCCACCTTGTCTCCACTGGTTGTTTTTGTGTAGTTGTGGGAGAGGAGAGGAGTTCAGAGCGGAGTTTAGACACTTTGTTATTTTTTATGGAGTTCAACAAGTTGCTAACTATGCTCCTGTCTCCACTCTTCTCCCTCTCAAGTTCGGCTCTCAAACAAAGCCTAAATGGAGTTCACTTTCATTGAGAGGGCTCCGCTTGTCTGATAGGAGTAGCTTTGTGTTAGAACGTTGCAAGTTCAAAACCCAATGGTATGGTTGTATAACTAGTGGGGGTCTGCAAAAAAAAAAATGGAGTTCACGCATAAAAGGCTCAATGTTTTACATTTAATAATTTTTATTGCTCTTTTCTGATTAGCAATCTTTGCCAGGGTAAAAGACACATTTCAAACCGTCTGCAGTCTTATACATGAGGGATCATTTTTTATCCAGCTCTCTGCTGTTGCTGCTGACCATCCATCTCAACGTTTATCGAAATTGGGATGGAGGCGGGGATGAAAGTTAAAATCAAAACCTGTGCTGGGATGGAGGCAGGATTTTGAGGAGCGGAGGTGGAGACCTTGTGTCCCGCCCCTCCCCGCGGTCCACTGCCATCCCTACTGCCAAGCATGTCATGCAGCAAAGCTGCATATTATGTGATTACTGTACAAATATGGAGTGTGCCATCACCATATCATCAATTCCCATTTAATCAGATGTAGCAGCCACCTTGTGAGTTCTATTCTCTTTAGTTTTTTGCAATGTTGTCAGTATGGGAATCGGAGGATACCGATACTCAAGTGTATCGTTCTGATTTAGCCAAAAAATAATTAAAAATATTCCATGTCACTGGAAATGTGACATGAGTTAAAATTAGTAAAAATAATATTTAAAAATTATTGTTTAAATTGATTAAAAAATAGCCGATTCAATAGGTTTGTATCGCGATACTATATGTAAGGCAGATACAGGCCGATCCGCACCGATCCTAACAACATTGGTTTTTTCTGTTTAAAAGCAACACGGTGGTTCCCGTTTATATTGGTAGGAATTTCTTTTAGTTTCAACAACCTAAGTGAAGTTACCCCCTTGCATGGATCTCATAATTTCATTGAAGCCCCCCAACTCAAAGTTGCATCACAAAAGTGCCCCTCAAACGTTCCACTCTTTCCTCTTCAAATTCAAGGATTCTGGAAGATTCATTCCCAATGGTGCTGGTCATAAATAACCCAAAAATTCATCAGCTCTCAACTAAATATATCTTAGTCAAGGGCCGTCCTAGAAACAATAACTACCATCTCCCCCCAATAATTTTGATGATGTTTCTTTTGGTATCCCAATTCCGGACGGCTTCACCAATACCATATTCCACCGAGTGGATGTTGGCTAAGGCTTCATTTGGAAAACAGTGTTGATGGGAGTTGCAAGGAGTCGGAGGAAGTAAAACTACTGGAATTGGAAATGGATTTGGCATGGTATTTGTGTTCGGCTAGGCTTATAAATCAGGCCTAAGCTTGACCCGAAATGGGTTGGGCAGCGACCAGGCTCGGCCTGTTTGTATATATATATATATATAGGTGCTAGATGCTGTTTTGTGCCTACCACATGCTTATGGAGTTTCGTAAAAAAATGTTCTTATTTTGTTAAAATCTGACCATACAGATGTGATCTACATGCTTGATTTTGTGGAAATAGACTCTTGGATCGTCCAATTTTAACACTAAGTTAGGTTTTTATAAGATTCAAAAATCAACAGTCTACAATTAAAAAAATATTCAATGCTTAAAAAATCAAAATTTCCCAAAAAAACACATGAACTAAGTGTGATTTTCTAGCAAGTTTTTTTTTTTGCTGACCCATCTTGCATGCCTATATCATGGATGAGCTGAATGGATGAGCTCTATTAATTATGCGTCTTTCTTCTTTTTTATCTTTCATGGATCATTACCGATACCGTGGATTAACTGAATGGATGATGCTCTGTCAACTTTTTTTTTTTCATGCTTATATCATGAACAATGGTCTATCTTGCATGCCATCCCATTTACATGGGATCAAAGGCATGCGGACAAAGAGATTTAAAATAGATGTGTGGCATGAATTTATAAGCAAGTTATGCGTTCATATGAGAGAGGGAGAAGGAGAGACCAAAAGTCAACAAATCATTTTTATGGTCTCTCACCTTCTCATTAATTTTTTTGATTCTAATAATAATCCATATGCACTCAGGATTTAACCCCTCATCATATCCTTTGGATCTTAACAGATCCCATGGTTGAGATCGTCATGTCAGATCCAATGTTTGAGACTTGAGATCAAGGAGTAGGTGCTCCGGGAGCACTCTATCATTACTATTCATTAACATCCCTAACAAAAAAAGAAAGAAAAAAAAACCACACTCTTCATGTAAACCATTTTCTCTATCCTTCTGCTCCTCTCTCCCCCCCTCCCAATCCCTACTTTCCATCCTTATTCTTCCCATCTTCCCACCATGATCACTGAAACAGGCCAGAAGACTACTGATCTAAAGGTGGGTGTCACCACCCCCACAATCAGAGGCTTCCGCTACAACTCGCCGTTAACTCAGGTGGTTCTGATCGGCCTGGTATGTTTCTGCTGCCCGGGCATGTTCAATGCCTTGAGCGGCATGGGTGGTGGTGGCCAGGTCGACCACACCGCTGCCAACAACGCCAATACTGCCCTCTACACCACCTTCGCCGTTTTCGGCGTCCTCGGTGGTGGAATCTACAACGTCCTCGGCCCCCACCTCACCCTCTTCGCCGGCTGCTCCACTTACGTCCTCTACGCCGGCTCCTTCCTCTACTACAACCACCACAAGGAGCAGGCTTTCGCAGTCGTCGCCGGCGCGGTCCTCGGCGTCGGCGCCGGTCTCCTCTGGGCTGGCCAGGGCGCCATCATGACCTCTTACCCGCCTTCCGGCATGAAAGGCACCTACATCTCTGTTTTCTGGAGCATATTCAACTTGGGCGGTGTCATTGGTGGCTTGATTCCCTTCATTCTCAACTACCATCGAACCGCCCCCTCTGTGAACGATGGTACTTACGTTGGTTTCATGGCGTTCATGTCGCTGGGAGCGCTCCTCAGCCTCAGTATTCTTCCTCCCAACGGCGTAATTCGCGACGACGGCAGTCACCCGACGATGGTTAAGTACTCGAATCCGTCGAAGGAAGCCGCGGAGGTTCTGAAATTGTTCATGAATTGGAAGATGTTGATGATTGTCCCTGCGGCATGGGCTAGCAATTTCTTCTACAGCTACCAGTTTAACAATGTGAATGGGTTGTTGTTCACTCTGAGGACCAGGGGATTGAACAATGTGTTCTACTGGGGGGCTCAGATGTTGGGGTCTGTTGCAATTGGGTACGTGCTGGATTTCAGTTTTAAGAGTAGGAGGACCAGGGGATTTGTTGGAGTCGGGATTGTGGCGATCATGGGGACGGCGATTTGGGCCGGTGGGCTCGCGAAGCAGTTGCAGTATTCTTTGGATAACAAGCCAGAGTTGCTGGATTTTAAGGGTGGAAGGCGGTTCGCTGGGCCGTTTGTGCTCTACTTCTGCTATGGTTTGTTGGACGCCATGTTTCAGAGCTTGTGTTATTGGGTGATTGGAGCACTGGCTGATGATACTCAGACTCTTAGCAGGTATTGGTTTTCCTTTTTTTCCCCCCTTTTTTCGGTTCAGTTTGAAGGTTTTCTTGTTGATAGTGTTCTTGATTGGGACTAAAAGGATTGGTACCAGTAATGTCATGGTTTGGTACATTCATGCTTTCATTTTGTTGTTATTTGGATGGAAATAGTATTCCCTTTATCTGTTGGTGGATATTTTCTACTTAATGTCCATGAAGTACAACTGTGTGCATCTCTTTTTCTTGGCTTGTATTTGGCAGTTTGAAATTACAAAAGATGAATTTGGTTTTGAGATTGGGAATTGTACCAAGTAGCGTAGGGCTACCTTATTTGAGTCTTTTGAAAGATAGGTTGCCTGAATTGAATTTATTTGATGTCTTGCTGATGTGCTAAATTGGCTTCACTTGCTACTGTCCGAACACAGAATTAGATTTGAAATGAGCTGTTTAAATGAGTAAAGCTTTCTATGCTTGAATCACATCTGACAGCTGAATTTAGTTGATGTCTTGCTGATATGCCACATTGGCTTCAATTGCCACAGTTCCAACACAGAATTAGATTTGAAATGAGCTGTTTAATCGAGTAGAATTTGCTATGCTTGAATCACATCTGAATTTGAGTTTTGGATAATGTTTCTTTGGGATTCTTCAAGCTGCATTTTGTGCTTATTGGTGCTATTTGGTCTTTGATAATGCCAGGTATAGTGGATTCTACAAGGGTGTGCAGAGTGCAGGAGCAGCAGTGGCTTGGCAGGTAGACACACATAAGACGCCATTGCTATCACAGCTGATAGTGAACTGGTCACTTACCACCATCAGCTACCCATTTCTGATAGTATTAATTGTATTGGCTGTAAAAGATGGTGAGAAGGATGAGATAGGCGAGGATAGAGCTTCTCTACCAACCAGCAGTGCACATTAAGGGCCCAAAGTATTGAGATGGTCTAAGGAAGCTGCACAGAAAAAGGGGAACTACCTCAGGTGCTGCTTATTTTGTTGGTCATGTAAAGTTCTTTTTGTGGGTGCTTTAGTTTCATGGGATTTGGTTGGATTGTGAATATAACAGGCTGTAAAAGTTTAATCATCTGGCATTGCAATCAGTAGAATTCTCTGTGGATTCATTGTTTCCTTTTGGAATTTCTATATGTAAATTTTCAATTGGTAAACGGACTTGGCCTATTTCTTTATGCTCAATGACAAATCCGAACGGATGCCTTGATGAGGTAGCTGATAATAACACTCTTTGGCTTCTTCTGCTTGGGGTCTTTGTTTGTTTGTGCGACCAATAAGTCAAGCTTTGGAAAGTAAAGAAAACTTGGTGGCCCGGGGATATATTCTTCGCTCCCAAAGTCAAACTTGTCACTTTAAATCTGTGGCTCCAAACTGATTGTGGGCGAGAGAGGATCTGAGGTTGCCAAGTTCTTCGTTAGGATCTTTCAAGTTCCTAATTCTGCCCACTGTGTTATTCTGAGTAATGAAGAAATTAACTTTGGCTCCTCCAGTTGGCTTAGATTTAGCCTTGTATTGTTGGGCTATTAAGGTGCAAACCAAATTTCAGTATTTGGATTGGGGTTCTTTAAATTAAAAAAATTGCCAATATGCTAAGAAAATGGCAAGAGGTCTTGTGGGTGGGATTTGGGTGCTGTTTTATAAACTGATTGAACCAAACAATATCTACCTCAACCTACATACTGAAATCAAGAACATAGACGTGTGAGATGCTTCCAAAGTAAAACAGGTCAAACAGATTAGGGGACATGATCCATAGGTAACAGTGAAAACCCTGTACTGATTTGATTTGAACAAGTCCAAGGTCTTAAATGAGTTTGGGTTGTAGAATATTGATATAAGATAACTTTGAATCTAGATATTAGAGTTTGAATCTTAAATATATTTGGGTATGATTAGGGTTTGTGAAATGTCATTTTGGATTTGGTCAAGTGGGTTTAGGGTTGCATGGTTGAGACCTAAGGTGGGTTCAAACAGATCCACTAAAATAAGTTTGGATCCATCCACAGATTTTAGATCAAAACCATCTTTAATTAGATTTAGGAATTTGGATAGGTCTTCAATGAATTTAAATCAAGGCTCATTTGAGGTAGGCTCTAACGAGGTATTATCTAACTGAGTTTGGATATCCTTCGGGACAAAAGTTGGGGTAGCTGTTTTGTGAGCCTTACATCCATTGCTTAATCTCAATCTATGTTGGATCTTTATTCATTTCTTTACTCTCACGGTTCATCTGTAATTCAAGTCACCATATCATGGCTACCAAACTTAGTCCAGTAGATGCTAGAATAACTTTGTGAAAAATCTGAGAACTGAGAGAGCTCAAACAAGTCGTCAAAGGTTTGGGTTTGATTTAAATTTGGATCATGGGTTGGTTGGAGATTTTGGGGTCTTAAGTAATATTGGGTAGGATTTGGATCCAAATAAGAGTTAGAGTGGGTAGATGCCGGTTTCAAATGAGGGTTAGGGGAATCTTGGACTGATCTCGGGTTCAGAACCATGGGAAATCCGCTCTGGATAAGAGAACCGACTTGAGAATGTCGTGAATTGGTCCGAAAAGCGCTCGAACTGGGCTGAAGTTGGTTTGTACCTGTGTTTGATGTTGTCACAGAACTGAACCGGTTCTTAATGTCGGTTCAACTGATTGAGATTTGAGTCATTGGGTGGTCTCCTTTCACACATGGTGTTAAGGCACAATGCCGCCCCATCCCACCACCTATGCCGCTAGGCGGCTTCAAGGGCTTTCCACCGGCGAGGGTGGATCCTGCCGGCTTTCTCTGTTCGACGGGTGGCCACTGGATAGGGTCCAACTGGCAGCCAAACCCTTGATGGTCGGGATGGCCATGTGTGGTTCAAGGAAGAATCGGCAGCACGCAGCAGCCCAACGCCGATAACTTCTATTGCTCCAGATGGTCACCGGTGGTCTTCCCGGCCTGGCTCGACTGATGGCCATACGCTGTAGCTGCGGCAGCCAAGGCCTAGCCCTCCACCCACCGAGGTTTACTGAGAAGAGGGAAAATGACTGGCGGTTGGTTTCAAGCCACCACCGACCGAGGTTTGCGAGTGGTGGCTGGTGGCTGTTTGGATCGGCTGCAACATTACAAAGGGGATAGTGGTTGGGAGTGGCCGACCCCTTCTTGAAGGGCACGCGAGATGCTAGCAGACGTCAGTCCTGCTGCGTTTGGTGGGCAGCCCACCGAGTTCTCCACCACTAGCAATGGGTGGCAGAACAGCATAATACCGGTCGACTGGAAGGGTTCTTGGTGCTCAAACCAAGTTGTCGACGATCCGGTGGTGGCTGCCAAACCACTAGAATATACTCGATCATCATGCTTCATCGTGATATACGGTGGATCGAGGTTGTTGATGATACAACCAATGAGCTTCTCTCAAGTGAAAAAAATGGAGGCAATAAAAATATATATATATATATATATATATATATATATATATATATATATATATATATATATATATATATATATATATATATATATATATATATTAAAGAAATACACAAGTTTTTTCCATAAGCTTTTCAAACACACAAATAACAAGAGGAAAGTCCTCACCGAAAAGAGATACAAATGTTCTGAAGAACCAACATCCTGAAACAACCCTCAAAAAAGTGAAAAAAAACTCGCTTGCTAGCCGAACCATTCTTCTCTAAATAAAAAATGAGATTCACATTTAATGTGAAAGATGAAACATTACCTCATAAATCACTATTCAGTCGAAGCACCACAAATCGCTATGCAGCTGAAGTGCCACAAATCGCTATGCAACTGATACGCCTAACCACAAATCACTATGCAGTTGAAACATCACAAATCGCTATGCAGCTGATATGCCTAACCACAAATCGCTATTCAGCTGAAGCACCACAAATCGACCTTGAGACAATCAGAGGTCGCGCTTGAAAATCCCTCTATAATAATGAATATGCACGATTTCAATGAACATGCCAATAAATGTTAGTTAACGAATTCAGGGATCTAAATGTTGCATGCCCAAAGGATGACTTTCCGCTTCCAATTACTGAATTACTTGTGGATGATTTAACAAAATACCAAATCTTATCCTTTATGGATGGGTTTTCAGAGTATAACCAAATCAAGATGCATCTAGGCGATGAAGAGTTGACAATATTCCGAACACCAATAGGTATATTATGTTATATAATTATGCCTTTTGGATTAAAAATGTAGGTGCAACTTATCAACGTGCAACACAAGTAATATTTGATGACATGCATCATCAAATTGTTGAGTGTCATGTTGATAACTTGGTTGTCAAATCTATAGATAAAGATGATCATATTGCACACCTGCGTAAAGTTTTCTGCAGACTTCGTGGGATGAAGCTCTGAATGAATTCATTAAAATGTGCTTTCAGAGTTAATTCAGGAAAATTTCTTGGCTTTATTATCTGAAAAAGAGGTATTGAAATTGATCCAATTAAAATAAAAGTTATTGTGGACATGCCTCCACCAAAAACCATAAAAGAATTAAGAAGTTTGCAAGGACAATTAGCCTATATCAAAAGATTTATATCAAATATTGCTGGTAGGTGTCAACCCTTCTCACATTTGACAAAAAAAGGGGTCCCATTTGTATGGGACCAGTCATGCCAAAATGCATTTGATGCCATAAAAAAAATACTTGCTATCACCTCTAGTGTTGCCAGCTTCTATTAAAGGGCGGCCTCTCATCCTATATATTGTAGCATTGGATAAATCACTAGGTGCACTTCTTGCCCAACAAAATGACAAAGGGCATGAGAATGCTCTATACTACCTTGGTCGAGTTATGCTAGACGCAGAAACTCGGTATTCAACAATTAAAAAGTATTGCTTAGTACTAGTGTTTGCCACTCAAAAGCTTAGGCACTACTTACTCGCACATGAGATCCAACTAATCTCTAAAATAGACCCCCTTAAGCATCTGCTCTAAAAAACAATCTTGTCTCGTAGATTTGCAAAATGGGCAATGATGTTATCAGAATTTAGCATTTCTTTTGTCCACCAAAAAGCAATCAGGGGGAAAGCATTGGCGAATTTTCTTGCTGACCATCCACTCTCAGACAATTCACCTTTGTGTGATCTACTAGATGAGGATGTGTTAATTGTAAAAGAAAAGCCTTCATGGTAATTGTATTTTGATGGAGCATCACAAAACAACAAAGCTAGAGTTGGCGTAGTATTTATTACGCCAGAAAACGCTATGATACCCCATTCATATATAATTCCTATCTTTTGTTCTGATAATGAGGCCAAGTACATTGCTCTCACTTTAGGATTATCAATTGCAGGTACCATGAAAATAAAGAAACTTGAAGTTTATGATGATTCACAATTGGTAATCAATCAATTGAAAGGCATATATGAGGTTCAAAAATCCACTCTTGTGCCTTATTACTTAAAAGTAAAAGGTTTACTAGATAATTTTGATGAAGCCAACATTACTTATATACCAAGAAGTTTTAATTCTTAGGCTAATGCATTTGCAAAGTTAGCAGCATCATTTGACATCAACAAGGAAATCCAGGAAAAAGTTCTGGTGGCATTGTATCGCACATTACCAAAAGATCAAGAAATACAAATTCCAGAACCAAGTCAGTAGCATGTTCCTAATGCATCTGTGAACATCATCACTTTTGTGGATAACACATACCTGAGTGATGTTGCTAGAGAACAACTTATTTGGAAATTGCATTACAAAGCGATATACACGCAAGGAGGATATGTTGGCATCATCCTATATGAGGTAAAAGAGTATTTACATGCCTTCACTCTCACGAGTTCAATAGATTTACCTTCAGCAAGCTATGAAGCATTAATAGTAGGATAAAAAATGGTTGCAAAGAAAGGAATTCGATGTCTCATCATCCATAGAGATTATCAAGTCAAAAGAGCACACATTGATGCTTTAAATGGCACTGAATGACCTCAATTTACCTTATATCATAGGATACTCAAAGAACTAGCATATTCATTTGATATCCTAACTTTTGGTATAAATGACTCAGTTTCACTTGATCATGCTCTACAACTAGCTCGATATGCCAAAAAGGCATCGATTTTAGAAGGTGAATTTTAGATAAGCATAGGAACTCAAACACTCCTATCCAGGATGTACAATCATATGCCAATACCATTTAGGCATCATTCCATGCCAAGACATATTGAGCATGAAGGCAATATAATGGGGCCAAGCAGGACCTTCTCGAAGAGTTGATATAATTAGCTGAGCAGAATATAGAGCGACCTATCAATCACGACCAAGTGAAATTGCCTCTCAAAGCGTATCAGATAATGCACAATATTTTGATTTTGTAGAAGTTCAAAGTTCTCAAAGTAGTTGTTCCCCAATCCTTGACGAGGATGAGGTAGCCATAGTTAATATGGTAACAGTATAATTTATTGAAGATGATTGGCAACAACCTATTTATGACTACCTATAAAAGGGACAACTACCTCAAGAGCAAGAAAAATGTATATGAATAAGAAGGATGGCCCCCAGTTCGTGGTGTTAAATAACACCCTCTATCAAAGATCTTATGATGAAATTCTTTTGACATTTCTCACAAAAAGAGAAGCTACTATAGTGTTGCATGAAGGATATCAAGGATCTTGTGGTGCTCACCAACCTGGTCTAAAATTGGGTAATCAATTATGAAGAATTGGTTACTATTGGCCCACCATGATGTCAGATGCAATTAAGTTTGCACAAATTTGTAAGGTTTGCTAAATTCATGGTGACTTTATACACCAACCACATGACTATTTACATGCCACAACCTCAACTTGGCCCTTTGCATCTTGAGGCCTAGATGTTATTGGTCCTATTACTCCCAAATCATCAACAAATGATCAATATATTTTGGTAGCTACTGATTATTTTTCTAAATGGGCTGAAGCTATACCTGTCAAAACGGTAACTAGAGCAATAGTAGCAAATTTTATGCGGACCAATATCATTTATCGATTTGGAATCCAAGAGTCAATAACTTCTGATAATGGGACTCCATTTAAAAATCAAGTGGTAGAAAAACTTTGCATAAAGTTGAAAATCAAGAAAAATTTCTCATCGGTTTATCATCCACCAGCAAATGGATTGGCTGAGGCATTTAATAAAACTTTGTGCAAGTTTTTGAAAAAGACAGTCGGTGACAATAAAAGAAATTAGCATAAAAGGTTGGGTGAAGCTCTTTGGGCATATCGAACGACATACATAACAACCACCAATTGTACTCTATATTCCCTTGTCTACAGTTATGAAGTAATATTACCATTAGAAGTTTAATTCAAATCTTTAAGAGTAGCACTTAGCAACTCATTGACTAAAGAAGAAAGAGCTCAAGTTCGTTATGTTGAACACAATTCTTTAGATGAAAGAAGGTTGCAAGCTCATCAATCTTTACAAGTTTATTTAACAAGAATGACTAATGCCTCTGATCAAAATGTAAAGTATAGGTCATTCAAAAAAGGAGATTTAGTGCTGAGGATATGGTGCCCTATTATTCCATCTCGAAGTTCTCATGGTAAATTTGAGCCCAAATGGAAAGTATGGTATGTATGTGGTCCAAAAAGTGTTTGTGGATATTTTGTTCTTATCGTAAATGACTGCTTTTTAAAAAAATATTTTACATAAAAGAAAAACATTCTTAGCCATAAGAGCCTAAACTACACAGAGAGTGCTCCTAGCCGCAATAGTCTAAACTGCAAGGAGAATGCTCCTAACCGCAAGAGCCTAAACTGCACAGAGAGTGTTCCTAGCCGCAAGAGCCTAAATTGCATGGAGAGTACTCCTAGCCGCAAGAGTCTAAACTGCACGGAGAACGCTCCTAGCCACAAGAGCCTAAACTACACAGACAACACTCCTAACTGCAAGAGCCTAAACTGCATGGAGAATACTCCTAGTTGCAATAGCCTAAACTGTATGGAGAGCGCTCCTAGCCACAAGATCCGAAACTGCACGGAAACCACTCTTACTACATGAGTATAAACTGTATGGATAGTTACTCCAAGAAAAGCCTCGTACAAGTATAAACTGCCTAAGGGCATCAAATAGTTTTTCTTTCTCTTCCAAATGTAGTAACACCATGCACGAGTATAAACTGCTAATAAAAATGTGCCTAATAAATTGCATTACAACTTAAATTAAACAATTTGAACTCCTTGCTATATGAGGTTAAATTGCATAGTAATTATTAGGTCATTCTCATATATGACCTAATAATAAATATGATTTATTGATGAGCATGAAAAATGCTAAGGAGTTGTTAAAGAAGCGTCAAAGGTTTAAAATGAAGAATGTCATTGAAAACAACAATACAAATTTAAAACACTACAAAATTTATACAAATATCAATTCTCCATAGAAATAAAAGAAAAGAAAAGAAAAGAAAAGAAAAGAAAAGAAAGAAACAATTATTCATAGCTTGAATAATTTGGCTTCGGTATTGTTGACAACATTAGTTATAAGCTAAACATCTAATAAAAATGTTAATGTTCTCTTTTGGAAGCTTATCTCCTTAGTAGATAATACAAATTCACTAGATGTTGATATTAAAGTTCCCACTTGTTGAACTTGGATTCACATGTTTAATATTATTCATGAACTCGACTAAAGTATGCAACACTTATAAGTTATAGGCCCAGATTCATGTTCACATAAATTCGGGTTCTAATCCAGCTTGATCCCTTTTGAGGATTGAGTCAAGATCTATGATTTGCTAACACTGAATTCAAAGAAAAGAAATGAATCTAAAACTCATGATTTTTTTAGAAGTGAGTAAAGATCAAGTTTAGGCCTTTTCGAGTTCGAGAAAAGTAAAGAGATTCAAAACTCATGCTCTTTTGAGAAATGCGTAAAGATTCAGTCTACACCCTTTTGGGTTTGAGAAAAGTAAAGAAATCTAAAATTCATGCCCTTTCAAGAAATGAGTAAAGATCCAATCTAGGCCCTTTCGAGTTCTAAAAAAGTAAAGAGATCTAAACCTCACGCTCTTTCGAGAAGTGAGTAAAGATCCAGTCTAGGCCCTTTTAGGTCCTAAAAAAGTAAAGAGATCAATAAACCTCATGCCCTTTTGAAAAGTGAGTAAAGATTTAGTCTAGGCTTTTTTAGGTCATAGAAAAGTAAAGATATCTAAACCCCACACCCTTTCGAGAAGTGAGTAAAGATCCAGTCTATACCCTTTCGGCTCTCAGAAAAGTAAAGTGATCTAAACATTACACCCTTTCGAGAAGTGAGTAAAGATCAAGTCTAGGCTCTTTCGGGTCCTAGAAAAGTAAAGAGATCTAAACCTCATGCCCTTTTGAGAAGTGAGTAAAGATTCAGTCTAGGCCCTTTCGGGTCGTAGAAAAGTAAAGGAATCTAAACCTCACGCCCTTTCGAGAAGTGAATAAAGATCCAATCTATACCCTTTCGGGTCCTAGAAAAGTAAAGAGATCTAAATCTCATACCCTTTCAAGAAGTAAAGAAAGATCCAGTCTAAGACCTTTCGGGTCCTAGAAAAGTAAAGTGATCTAAACTTCACGCCCTTTCAAGAAGTAAGTAAAGATTCAGTTTAGGCCCTTTCGAGTCCTAAAAAAATAAAGTGATCTAAACCTCACACTCTTTGAAAAGTGAGTAAAGATTGAGTCTAGGCCCTTTCAGGTCCTAAGAAAGTAAAATAATCTAAACCTCACACCCTTTCAAAAAGTGAGTAAATATCTAGTCTAAACTCTTTTGGGTTCTAGAAAAGTAAAGGGATCTAAACCTCACGCCTTTTTAAGAAGTGAGTGAAGATTCAATTTAGGCTCTTTAAGGTCTTAGAAAAGTAAAGGGATCTAAACCTCATGCTCTTTCAAGAAGTGAGTAAAAATCCAGTCTAGGCCATTTCGGATCCTAGAAAAATAAATGGATCTAAACCTCATGCCCTTCAAGAAGTGAGTAAAGATCATGTCTATACCCTTTCGGATCTTAGAAAAGTAAAGAGGTCTAAACCTCACGCCCTTTTGAGAAGTCAGTAAAGATCCAGTCTATACCCTTTCAAGTCTCAGAGAAATAAAGGGATCTAAACCTCGTGCCCATTCAAGAAGTGAATAAAGATCCAGTCTAGGCCCTTTCAGGTCTTAAAAAAGTAAAAAGATCTAAACCTCATTTCTTTTTGAGAAGTGAGTAAAGATTTAGTCTAGGCCCTTTAGGGTCCTAAAAAAGTAAATGGATCTAAACCTCACGCTTTTTAGAGAAGTGAGTAAAGATCCAGTCTATACCCTTTCGAGTTTCAGAAAAATAAAAAGATCTAAACCTCATGCCCTTTCGAGAAGTGAGTAGAGATCCAGTCTAGGCCCTTTTGGGTCCTAGAAAAGTAAAGAGATTTAAACCTCATGCACTTTTAAGAAATGAGCAAAGATCTAGTTTAGGCCCTTTCGAGTCTTAGAAAAGTAAAGGGATCTAAACCTCATGCCTTTTCGAGAAGTGAGTAAAGCTCCAATCTATATCCTTTTGAGTCTTAGAAAAGTAATGGGATCCAAAACCTCATGCCTTTTCAAGAAGTGAGTAAAGATTCAGTCTATGCCCTTTCGGGTCCTAGGAAAGTAAATGAATCTAAACTTCACACCCTTTCAAGAAGTAAATTAAGATTCAACTCAAGCCCTTTTGTGTTAAATAAGAAAATAAATAGATCCAAACCTTATACCATTTTGATAAATGAGTTAAGATCCAACTTAAGCCCCTTTGGATCCAATCATACTCTTTCGAAAGGTGAGTAAAGATTCAAACCAGAAAGATCCATAACCAAGTGATTCAAACCATACAAATAAATATAAATATGTGATTGTAAATCTTTAATATTGGGCACCATTTCTGGATTTAATAGCCCAATATTAGCTTATAAAATATTGAAATAAGCTTTACCTGATGAATCTGGTGTGATTTTGATATGATGGAAGTTGTTGAAAAATAAAGATACTCAGACGTGTTGAAGCTAAAAATAAAAATAAAAAAAATTACACATCAATTGAGTTTCACAAAACATGAAATAGTATGAGGATATGGAACTGATAACATAAAGGATTCGAGTTTGGACCTATGTCTAGTTAGACCTACCATAAAAAGAACTAAAATTAGGTTTATATGAATTAAATAAACCAGACCCAGACTATACCCCAAGAATGTAAGCAACTCAATGAATATTTCTATTAAGTCTACTAATGATATGAGTAACATCATGAGTATGGTGAACAATGAGAGGTCTTTGTCCTATCTAGAGAAAGAGGTCTAGAACTGTTGGAGAAGTTGCTTATGTGGATGACATTTAATGAGTTGCTACAATATACAAGAGATAAAGAAAATACTGATATGAGTCCAGAGGCATTGGCTGATCAAATAACTTTGACATTCAAATCGAATGGCTATAAGATGTTCATGCCTTTGAAGGATGACTAAAAAAATTTGGAAGATGATGAGGTGAGATATGTCACAACAATAGTCATACGTGCTTTTATGCTTCCAAATTGTGAAAAGCTGCAGAAGATGATGTTGTTTTGGTGTAGAAATGATCTTCATGTTAGGTCACGGCTGTTGTCATATGCTTTCCAAGCTTGCTTATAAAACACAAATGGCTTCATAAACTAGAAAAATGCTTGATATGTTGCCTACTAGCCCTAGTCTTAGTATTGTTAACCTAGAGAATAGGAGTTTCCAAAATATGGTTAGTGACCAGTATTTGACTGAAAAAGTCATTGCAAAGTTCTTACTGAAGTGGCATACTGATGGACACAATGACTTTATAATAGAAACAAAAAAGTCTTCAACTAATTTCATGTCTCATTGAAATAGATGACAAATCAATCTCGGTATTGGTGGAGGGTGCCTTAAGTGTGTACAGAAGTTTTAGAAGGCAAATGCTAAATGTGACTCATGTTGATAGGCATGAAAAAAAAACTAATATAGCACCTTCAAATTTGTGCGAGGAAACAATTGAAGCAAATGATGCATTCACTGATTCATTAATACTTGATTTGTTACATTAATGTAGGGGTGTGTGGCCATTATCCACACATCTCGGAATATCCACGAACAGTTTTCAAAATCGGTTTTCAAATGAAGTCTTTATCTCTAACTGTTTTGGTTTTGCCTGTCCCTAAAATCTCTCGCTGAGCATATTTGCAACAGCTAAGCCAAAGGGAAACCGAGAGGTGCAATCTATAAATTGAGACATGCTCAGCAGTCAAATGTGTGTGAAAACACAAAGTAAGACTCTCGAAGCAAACTTTCAAAAACTCTAACCTATCTTCTTCTCTTTCTTGATCCGCTCTCTTTTCTGCTGCATTGATTCTAAAGGATACGATATCAGAGCTCCTTTTGCATCATTCAACAATGGTATCAGAGCCAAGTTGAGATCTTTGGAGTCTGCCGCATCCTCCTTCTTCTTCTACCAATTAAAACCTGCAAGGAAAAGCATGACAGGTTAGTCAAGCTTCAGGAAGCCCTCTATTTTTTGTGATGACAATCTGTACAAACACAGGATTTTGTTTTATTTTGTACCTGCTTGAATGCATTTCTACTTGAGGGACTCTAAGAGCAGAGACCCTTCTGTGTTGCACCTATATATCTGAAAGCATGCAATAGTAATCATACATGTGGTGAGTAGCCTCTTTTTTTTCTGCATATGTAGCAACCTACATTAAGAATACGAGTCTAAATATAAAAAAAAACACACAAAGAGGAAACATTAGAAGATAAGGAACTTAGCTTTCTTTTCCCCTTGTGTATCTAGCCATAACTACTCCTGCTTGAAACCCTAAATATAAACAGAAATTAGAAAAATAAAAAAAGAGAAAATGATCCTCTATTGGTCTGTCGCCAAAATATTTTTTCGGCGACCGCTGCTACTTTATCAGCGGCCCCAGTCTTTGACTGACTTTTTGTTGTTCTCCCCCTCTCTCCTTACCTAGAACCATGACCAGTAGGGAAGATATCCATCGGCGTCCTTGAAAAAGCAAACAAAACAAACAGAATACCGAAAAATCTCGTCTGAGAAACCTTGAAAAAAGGAAAACACCGAAAGTCGATCGTCCGACTACCATTTTGGCTTGGGTTTTTTTCCAGAGATAGATCTAAGCAGGAGTACCGACCCAAACACTCAGCGGGACTTCTCGTCGGAACCTCTAGCCGAAAACTCAACAGAGGAGTTCATCTTCTCTGGCAGATGTTCAAGAGAAGAGAGAGAAACAAAACTGAAAAATAAATTTTTTTAGTCAACTTTAGGGTATTTATACCCTGGTGGTGCGAAAAGACCTTACTACCCTTCCATTTTGCAGGTTATTCAAAAATTCACTTATAATCTTTAAAAATTTAACCCGCATACTTTTTTTTTGAAAATTGCTAAGAGAGGTTTGCGTGCTATGAATTTTCTTGAAAATTTATGTTTTTGCCAAAAAATCCATTTTGAAGCCGGAGAAGGTTTACTTTTTTTTCAGAAACAGAGTTTTCTATTTTAGTCTTAATATTTCTTCAGAATTTCTGCTAATGACCTCTTATTTTTATTTATTGATTCTTATTTTCTCAGTGTAACATTTTATAGGCTGAAACTGATTCCTGTTTTACTGTTTTTTTTCTTAAATGGTACAAGATCAATTGTCCTTTAGATTTATTGATCTTAGTTTTTCACCCTCACTACCCTTTACATAGATGGATTTTTTGCTCTTGGATTTTCACCCTCACAACCCTTGAGAAGGATTACACAAGGATGGGTGCAAAGTGTTAGTATTAGTTAACCAACCCGCTGGTCAACAAGTTTTCACTGTCAACTAGCTCCACAAATATTAGTACAACTTTTTTTATTTTTTTGAGATCATCTTTTCAATGCATGCCACTAAAAATAAATGCAGCATACTCAGAATTCACAATAGTTGCACTTTTGGGTCAATACCCATAAAACATTTCATGCAATCAAAATGCACTTACAAAATTTGTCACAATTGCAATTAAACACATATAACATGAATTATCAACATGAAACAGATATTGAATATAAATGGATGTGGTTAACACTCATGGCTCAACCACAATTGTATATGCAATTCTTAATATATGTATCACATATAAATCTCCTAAAATAATTTAATTAGATTTAGGGTTTTAAACCCATAATCCCTATAAATAAAATTATCAGATATTTTTTATTAATTTGAGAAAAATAGTGCCACCTCAGGGCCTATAATTTCATTTCACATCATCCACAATATATCAAATTAAATACTAAAATTTAATCCTTAACAAATAATATGTAATTTAAATTTCTTAAAAATAATTATAAAATTTTTAATTAAATTGAGTACTTTAAATTAAAATCAAACAGAATTGATCATTCGATCTTATAGTTTCGTCATTATTTACCCTATATTAGATCATAGTATTTAAAAATTTTATAAAAATTTGAACAGTATCTCTACCTTATTTTTTATGAAAACCCAAAAATTATTTTAAAATTTTTAATAAAACCTACCTTATTTTAGTATAAAAATTATAAATTTTATTTAAAAATTTTGACAGAACCTTCTATATACTAGGATATAAATGGACTAAAATTTCGACATAATGAATGTATTTTAATTCATAAAGAAAAATTAAGGTTCCAGGAAAGAGCTTAGAAAGTCCTATAGATCCATACAAGGGACTAGATGAGTCATATGAGCACATACCATATTTATTTGGTAGTGAAAAATCGAGCAGCGCTTCCGCAGTGTGATTTCTATTTTTGGGTACGACGATTTTGATAATGCTTCTGCTATAGGGTTTTAGAACTTCTAACTGCAAGCAAAAATTTTGGCAGCATTTTTGACATGCTATCTAAAAATTCCTAGTGGTGAGCGAAGATTTTGATAACGCTTCCACCGATGGTTCTCAAGACTGTCTCTGAATTGGGCAAAACCTCTGTTGGCCAAGCTCCAAAAGTTGAACTTGAAAGACCACCAAAAGGTAGTGGTAGGGTTTACTAATGTTTCTAATGGAACAATTCGAAAAAAACAACACGGCTTGGAATCAAAATCTTAGAGAGAAGTTGAGATTATAGAGAGAGGCAGGAGAGAGAAAGAGATGGGATTTTAGAAGTGAGAGAGAAAGGAGGTGGGATGTATTTATAGGCCAAAAGAAAAATTGCCCCTCGGTATCATCATTCTGGAAGGGGGGAGAGGGTGACTCACCCTCTCTTCAGCTAAACCATATCCATGTCAATGGTTTTGGGGGTTCAGCATTGAATTTGATGGTTTTTATGAAAAAAGTGGGTACTTTATAATTTATTATTATTTTATTTATTTATTTATTTTGTTAATTGCATAATTTCTATTTATTTTTACCAAAATACCTTTATACATTTTAGTTATTCCCTAAAATATGTTTTTGGGTCATAAAATTATCATTTTACCCTTAAAAAGTTTAACTATTTAAAAAATAATCTAAAATTATAATTTTACCCTTAAACAATTTAATTATTTTTTAGAATATAACCCTAAGTTATAAAATTATTATTTTGCCTCTACTTAATTTAAATATTTCCCAACATATATCCCTGAAGTTTGGATTCTGATTAATATTTGGATCTTTTGAAAATATTCATTTGGTTCATATTCAAATCTATTTTATTTTTTGATATAGGTTTGGATCAATATCCAGATCTAAATATTATTTGGATCGAGCTTATAGACTGCAGATCATATCCATATTCGATTCACGATCTATAAATAATGAATTTTATTTAACATTTAAGAATTACAGTTATTATAGACTAGTTCCAGCTGGGGGTGAACTTATGCGCCTCCCACTCGTTGGACTCTCAAGGACCCACTATTGGGGCCTTGGGCAGTGCGTCAAAACCCAAACTGAGAGAGACATTTGAATCTCTCTCTCTCTCTCTCTCTCCCTTTTGGTTCTTAAGGAAAACCCCCCACCGTGAAGAGGGTTAAGGTTGTTGTTTGACAAACCAAAAACCCCATTCCTTTGTGTGGAATCATCCAAGTAGAAGAAGAAGCTGAAAGGAGACCTCTCTCGTGGTGCCTGCTTTGACGTTGTTGTTGGAAGCCTCCAGCAGGAAGTCGGTCGGTTGCACGACCAATGGTCCGGCCATGAGATAAGTCAGAGCTGAGGAATTGGGTCTTGGTCAGCTATCGTCACTGGAGATAAGCTTGTCCTAACACCCCCCCCCCCTTGGCCAACGCCCTCTTTCCCTGAAAATATTTGTTTATATGTTTAAATCTAGTTTCACTATTTTTGGTGAATTGATGTGTGTTTAACTATTATGGATATGAAAATAGAGATTGATTTTTATTGATTAAATCTTATTTGATATTGTTAGTATCTCTGTTTTGGACTGATTATATCAATTGTCATATATTTTTTGTGTTGGAAAATACAAAGAAAACTCTGCCAAAATTCAGTTTTTGAGACGCTCACCAAGTATTTGGTGAAAGGCCTCAATTAGCATGAATGTGTTAATTAAATCTGAATTTTTTGAGACATATTCTTATTAATTTTATTTCATATTTGCATGTGTTAAAATATTATTTTTGAATCATTTGGATGCCTAAATTTTTATTTAAATTTCAGCTTATAGTTATATTTTTCGTTTTTGCCTGAAATGTGTGTTTGCATTAGTTACATATTTAGCATTGGATTTGTTTCCTAGGTTGCTTGTTTGCATTTGTTACATTTTAGGCCTTATTAGCTTTTATTAAGTTTGTTTAGGGCATCCACGTTAGTTACATGTATTCGTAGTTGGGCACACAATTGTGTCTTGTGTTCCTCGTAAGTTGTCGAGCTTCTCAGTACAACACAATCTATGGCGTGGAGCAAAAATTGAGCTGAATCTGCTTATGCTGTGTTAAGTTCGACCCTAGAGGTGTCGTCTTGTTTGCGTACTTTGAGGGTGAAGCAAATCAAACCCTGAGAGTCTGATGCATCAAGTTTTGTTACCTCGAGTCACATACCAGCCAAGATTGTCGAAGAATAGTTTTAAGATTTTTCTTTTAATTTTTTTAAACTTTTTTTTTTGTAATTTTATTTTCAATTTCAGCAAAGAACCAAGCATAGTTGGATCTGGATCTCACTAATGCTTGTTGGGTCCATTATGGCCTTGGACTTAAGTATCCACTCCATTGGTTGTTTGGGGGCAACACCTTAGTTTTTTCAAAAGGAGAGACGATAGTTTCTCCTCCAATCATCTTTTTAGTAGTGAACATTAAATAAGTTAGTTGTTTTAATAGGTAGATAGGAATAGCTTTAAAATAGTTATTTTGCTTTTATGAAAGCATGTTAGTATTTTGAATTTGTTTCAAATATGTTAGTGAAATTGGGTAGACCTTGGGAGCTACCAACGTCTTTTTTTTGTCTATTTAAACTTTCTCGTTGTAATAGCTTTGAGAATGAGTTATTTTTTAATGAAAAAAGAAACTAATAATAAACACTCTCTAAGACTCCCCTCCACCAATGTGTATTTTACCTCTTTAAAATATACATTGAAGCATAAAAAACCTTAATAAAATATGTGCTCCCTGTTGTGGAAACAATAATAAACACATCTATCACATACAAATTGAGCAAAAATACTTAAAAATATAAATTTTGAAAAGTCTTAACAAGGCCTAACGAAAGAAAATAGGACCATATCTCTCTCTCTCTCTCTCTCTATATATATATATATATATATATATATATACATATATATATATATATATATATATATATATATATATATATATATATATATATATGAGAAATTATAGTTGCTTACCACTTGTTTGACCTGGTCAAATCCTGTTGGTACGTGAGCGAACAAGTGTTTCAAGCTGCTTTTTTTTGCAAATCTGACCTTGCAAATGGTTTCAACATTGTCAATTTGCATGGAACAAAGCTTGGATCATGTTTTTTTGATGAAAAACATGATTTTTAAGCCTTAAATATTTATAAAAATCTTAGACCGATTGTTGAAATCAGATGATCCAAGAGTCGATTCTTATAAAATCAAGCATGGAGAAATACATCTGTATGGTCATATTTAAGAAAAACATAAACAAACCCTAGGCAGTTTATATATATATATATATATATATATATATATATATATATATATCATCATTACCTAAAAATGAGTTTTTTATTGTTTTTATAAAATTAACTTTACATATGTGATTTACATATTTAGGATAGTGAGAATCGACTATTAGATAGTCCAAATATAACGTATGGACACTATTTTATATGCTTTGAAAAATCAACAGCCAACAATGATATTTTCGCGGCCCAAAAAGTCACATTGATTCATAAAAAAACATGATCCATAAGTTGATCTCTAGCAGATGGATCATGTTGAATCCATCTATGAGTTCTGATTGGGTCAACACGATCCGTGCCTATGAGTTTCAATCATCATTCAGACAGTCGGGTCACCTTGACCAAATCTGATATGTACTACGCCCCAATTCTAGTTCTGCCCCATTCAACCCTATAGGTTTTAAGTGTTTTTATAATAGATCGGAACCATTAAATGTGTTTAGCATGATCGATTTAGTGAGAATCGACTCTTGGGTCATGTTTTTTTGAAGAAAAAACATGTTTTTATGAGCTTGGAAAAACTGGTACCTTCATAGCCATTGATTTTGGATAACCAGGTTTACCTGTATACTGGTCAGATTTCGGCAATCCAAATGCTGGTTCTTACTAAATCAAACCTATAGATCACATCAACGGTGGTAGATGTGAAAAAAATACTTAAAACTATGATTTTTGAAGAGGCCTAACAAGACCTAACGAAAAAGAGGGCTAAGGGTAGCCTCTCTCTCTCTCTCTCTCTCTCTCTCTCTCTATATATATATATATATATATATATATATATATATATGTGTGTGTGTGTGTGTGTGTGTGTGTGTGTGTGTGTGTGTGTGTGTGAAAAGTGGTAGCTGCCTGATGACTTTAGGGGCGGCAAAAATGTCTCCACCAAAGGTGAGAAACTTTTAGCAACGACAAAAACTATCGTTTTTTGTCGCTGCTAAAGGTGTTTCAGCAGGATTTTCCGTTGAGCGTCCATCACAACGTGCGATGGACGCTTAGTGCTTGTCCGTTTTGGTCAGGCACAAAAGTGGTCAAGCAGCTCTCTTTCTCTCTCTCTATATATATATATAAACTCACCCAAGTTGATATGAGCTAAATACCCTCTACTTGGGCTCGATTTGTTTAAGCAAAATGAATTAGTCGTGGCTTCCTTCACCAGTTATACAAACCCATCAAGATGAACAAGTTTGTGATGAACCAAATCAAGCCTAATCATGAATATCCCTTAATTTAATAGCCTTAAATGTCGATTGTATTAGACTGGTTCGTCAGGGTTCAATGGAGTGTTGGGCCCAACAATCTTCAATGGGGTTGGTTGGTTATAAGAATCTTTAGATGGCTAGGGTGATCGCTTCCTTCTCTCAATCCGTTTTCAATGCATAGTACTACATCAATTAGATCTAAGATGAAAAATGTTTGTATTTATTTAACTTTCTCATTTCTTTGGGGATCTAAAATCTTATATTAGGAGTTTGACCATGATTTAACAAGAGAAGGAAAGGTAAGAATCTGTGGTCAATGAGGTGGTTGTGAGGGTGCTGAGGTAATGGGACTTGGTCAAACCCTATTGGTACTCGGGTGTGTTTGTAGCTTTCAGAGGTGGGTTACGTAAGGCAGGGTGGCCGCCTCTTGTTTTCTTAGGTTCGATGAGCTCGTCATCGAAAAAAAAAAAAAAAGAGGAGAAAAGAAAAGAAAACACAAATGAAATTAAGAGATTATGGTCTTTTGAACAGATATCAAGGGTAGTATTGCGAAATAAATTAGTTCTACATTGTCAATGTGAATGATTTCAGAGATGGGGGATAAAATGACGATGTAGACGGGTTAGCTGCTTCATCGGGGTTGGGCATGATCCGATACCAACCCGGTTTGGGTCCTATAGGACCAAAGCTTGGGCTTAACGCAAAGGCTCCAACAATGGATCGGGTCTGGTGCAGTAAAGCCCGACAGTAATTAGTTTGTCTTTGGGATTAACAAAATTAGCTAGTGGGACTGTACTATATCGGGTATCATTCAAAATCCATGACTTGGATCAGGTTGATATCCAAATTTAGTAGTTGGCCCTAATTAGTAATTATCAAAAATTTCCTGATAAGTCAACCTTCATTCAAGACCCCACAGCCATAAAACCACGGGCTTATAGAGACTTGAAACCCTCATTTAGAACGCTTAATTGAATGGTGTAATAATAATAATAATAATAATAATAGCAAAGTGCGATTAGGGCTGGAAAACTAGACGAGCAGCTCGCGGTTGGGTTCGGCTCAAAAATTGAGCTCGACCAGCTGAGCTATGAGCCAAGTCATTCAAGTAAATGAGCTGAGCACGAACATGGCAAACTCGGCTCAGCTTACATATTATATTCTTATATATTATATATTTTATACATATATTATATATTATACATGTTTTATACATTTATTAAATATATTTTATATATTATAAAGCTTAAAAAACACTCTCGGCTGCGGATGCATCAGCACGCCAGCATGTAATTATCATGATCTATTATTTAAGGGCATTATTAGTTTTTTGAAAGAATGAACATCATTATTATATCATGCAACATTGCCATATGTCAACACCATGATTAAATCATTCCAAAAAAATTTATAAAGGGGATGGTCCTTCCACTAAATCACTAAATCGTTATGTCATTCGTTTTTGCTAAAGCTGTCAACCTGTCGGATCTGGTTCTGCCCAATTAAATCTGAATCCAGGTCTGACTTTGAGGTGTTGGTACCAGCTCTAGTCGGATATACCCTAAAAAAACTCATACCTGATTTCTATAAAGATTACATAAATCAGATCCCGTCCATACTTGGTAAAATAATATTTTTTATTTTTTTTACAAAGATCACATCGGATACTCAGGTCGGACCCAGGCTTCCTATGAAATTTCACAAACCATACCCGACTTCATATTAATCGGATACATTGTGTCTGACACTGTCAGGCCTCCTACTTCATCACCAAACCCTAACCCTATTGGGTTGGTATGAGTTGGGTTTATGTCAAAGCCAACCTTTTTTTTATGAAGAGGAATCCTTGCTAAAGTGAGAGAAAACCTAGGGTTGGGACCTATGGAAATCCTTAGTTTTCACATTAAAAAAAATCATGGTGATGTTAATCGGACTTTGCATACTGAAGATGTCATTTTTATAGCGCCCCAAAGGGGTTTGGCATAGTGGGATGAGACCTAGGCCACTAGGCATGTGGTCTAGGTTCAAATCTCAAAGAGTATCATCCCTTACGCAAGCCAATCACTACAAGAAAAATGCTAATTAGCGACGAACATTTGCGATGGACAAAATTCATCATAAATTGGCGACGGAGTAGCGAGAGAAAGATATCCATTGCTAAAATATCATTTATTTGTGATTTTAGCGATCAAAAATATTTTGTCGTTGTGTGACGACGGATTAACGATGGATTTTATTTTGTCGTTATATCTGTTACAACTTAGTGACTGATCAACGACAGAACTATTGCGTTGCTAAGTCATCACCAAATAGCGACGACTTAGCAACGAAATTTAGCCGTCGCGAATCTGTCTGTAATTTCCCCGTAAATCCCTAATTTTTTTCCTTTCTTTCTCTTTTTTGTTTCGTCTCCATCGCGTTTCCTCGGCCCGCCTCCCGTCTACCCCCGGCTCGCCTCCCGTCGCCCCCCCCCCCCCCCCGCCTCCCGTCGCCCCCCGGTCCGCCGCCCGTGCCCCCCCCGCGCGCTTTCTGCCGACCTCCCCCTTCGTCGATGCCCGACTCTCCTGTCTCTTTCCTTCGACCTCTCCCTTCGTCGACGCCCGATGGTCAGGCCGACCATTACATTTTTTGTCGGGGAGGGGCCGAGCCCCCTCCGTGTGTTACGGGAGTCGTGGGAGGGGCTCGACCCCCTCCCTATGTTTTTTTTTGTCAGGGAGGGGCTGATACCTTTCCCTGTGTTATGGGAGTCGCGGGAGGGGCTCGACCCCCTCCCTATGTTTTTTTCATCAAGGAGGGGTCGAGCCCCCTCCCTGTGTTACGAGAGTCATGGGAGGGGCTCGACCCCTCCCTATGTTTTTTTCGCCAGGGAGGGGCCGAGCCCCCTCCCTGTGTTATGGGAGTCGCGGGAGGGGCTCGGCTCCCTCCCACTTTTCTTTTCTTTTTTTGTCAGGGAGGGGTCAAGCCCCCTCCCTGTCTTACGGGAGTCGTGGGAGGGGCTCGACCCCCTACCTTTTTTTTTGCCAGGGAGGGGCTCGGCCCCCTCCCCTTTTTTTCTGCCAGGGAGGGGCCGAGCCCCCTCCCTCTCTTACAGGATGCATGGGAGGGGCTCTCTGCCCCCCCCCCCCTCTTTTTTTTTTACCAGGGAGGGGTTGAGCCCCCTCCCTGTTTTGTTTTGTATATATGTGTTTCGCAGGTACGTTGCTGAGCTAATTGCGTGATGCTTAGTGCTAAGCATCACATGTGACTAAAAATGCAATGCAAAAAGAAATAAAAAAAATACAAAGGCAAAAGTAATTCAAATCGAGTAAATACTCGTGGTGAGTAAGTGATGCAAGTGCATCACATGTTATTTAATTTATTAGATACAACACTTTTTTGTTCACACACTCACTTAGTTGTGGATATCTAGGACTGCTTTGATGGAGTTTAGAGATCATGCTGAGCATGATTTTAATGTATGAGAATAGAAGTATTCTTATTTTTGGAGTACGGATTCCATGCTAGGCATGGTAGTAGTTAGCGGGATAATGGAGTGTGTTTGCTGCATGTACATGTTTGATATTGTTTCAATATGAATTATTTGAATATATTGCAATGTTTGATGTGTCTGTATCCATGCTTGCATGAACTTATTTTCCATTTGATTATGCATTCCATGTGAAATTGTATCATGATTTTTTTGTTCAAATGAATGTATCATTTTATATAATGTGATTTCAAATATCTAAATATTCTCGTGATGTGTATAAATATGATGTGATAGTGTTACACACAAAAATCTACGTATTATTTTAAACAAAAAATTACTCACAAACAATCACCAAGCAAGAATTAATAGATAAATTAGATATTTGTTTCATCATAGCATTATTAAGATTCTCTTTTAACTGGTGATGATAATATCTGTAATATTATAGGACAAAATGGCTGCAAACCGTGAATAGATGTACTATAAGATAGTTGATAATGAGGTGTCACATGAATATATGGATGGTGTTGACAATTTTATTGAATTCGCAATGACAAGTGTTAGTACAGTGGATCTCACTGATCGAATTAGATGCCCTTGCACGATATATAAGAACAATCGATTTGTAGAGCCTCATGGCGTTAGACATCATCTATACAGGAAGGGTTTTGTTAGTGGTTATCCGAATTGGATGCTCCATGGTGAAGAATTTTGGAATAATTTTGACACACGGGTAAATATGGTGCACGATAATCCATATATGGATTTGATATTTGATGTCATAGGACCAGAAATGGGTTCTGCTATGCGATATAGTGATGCACCAACCAGGGTAGATGAAGAAGCAACAAATGATGCAACTAGTACATTTTATTACTTACTTAGAGATGTTGATGAGCCACTGTGGAATAGTTGCGAGAGTCACACTATCTTGTCTGCAGTTCTTCAACTACTGAATTTAAAGTCAGAGTATAATTTGAGTTAATCATGTTTTGATCGTCTGTGCTCTATTGTGAAGAGTATGTTGCCCAAAGATGAGAAATTGCCAGAAAATCTCTACCATGCGAAGGTTATGGTCAATGCTCTAGGTTTGGGGTATCAAAAGATAGATGCTTATCCCATCACTGCATGTTGTATTTCAAAGATAAAAAAAATAGCAGATCATGTCCATCATGTGAACATCCTCGGTTCAAGCCAAAGATAAAGGAAAATGGTAGCACAAGGTCAAAAGAAGTGTCATATAAGTCACTCTACTACTTCCCTCTCACCCTTAGATTGCAACAACTTTATATGTCTTCGAGGACAGCTAAACAAATGATATAACATGCAAATAAGGTTTGACATGATGAAGACAAGATCACACATTCTGTAGACGCAGAAGCTTGGCGACACTTTGATCATACTCATCAGAACTTCGCTTTGTAAGTGAGAAATGTTAGGCTAGGTTTATGTATAGATGAATTTAATCCATTTGCGGGTAGATCAACCCCATACTCTTGTTGACCGGTATTTGTCAGCACACACAACTTTCCTCCAAGCTTATGTATAAAGCGTCAAAAACTTTTCTTGTCTCTATTGATCCCTGGTCCGACGTTTCCGGGCCAAAATCTTGATGTATATTTAAGGGCATTGATTGATGAACTGAAAATATTGTGGGATGATGGTGTTCTCACGTACGATGCCCATAAAAAATAAAACTTCAATATGAAGGTTGTTGTCCTATAGACAATCTGTGACTTCTTTTCATATGGTATGTTATCTGGTTGGAGCACACATGGTAGGTTGGCATGTCCGTACTGCATGGAGGATACAAAATCTTTTAGATTGACGCATAGAAGGAAGCCATATTGGTTTGATTGTCATGTCATCATCGATTTCTACACAGCGACCATCCGTTCCGATGACAAAGGAATGTATTTCAAGCATGCACAACTGAAATGGAAGTTTCACCCAGAAGGTTGTCTAGCATAGAGATTTTAAGAAAATTGTAATACTTTCCATGTGGACTGACAGATGCCCGTAGTGCGAGGCCCTTTATTGAATTTGGAAAGGATCATAATTGGACAAATAAATCTATATTTTGGGAACTACTATATTAGTCATCCTTATTGATACGACATAATTTGGATGTCATGCATGTGGAGAAAAATGTCTTTGATAATGTGTTCAATACGATAATGAATGTGAAAGGAAAAATGAAGGATAATCCGAAGGCTCGTATGAATTTAAAAGTAATATGTAAAAAAATAGAATTAGAACTGAAAGATTACAATGACAAAGTACTAAAACCAAAGGCAAGGTACGTGCTTAGGCCATATCAAGTAAAGCAGGTATGTCAATGGTTGAGACAGTTGAGATTTCTAGATGGATATGTCTTTAACATTGCTCAGACTATGAAGATAGACGAGGGACTATTATATGGGTTGAAGAGCCATGATTGTCGTGTCATTATGCAACGGTTGATACCCCTAGCATCCAATGATATGTTAGACAAACCTATATGGGGGGTATTGTCCGAGTTGAGTAGATTTTTTAGAACATTATGTGTATCAGAAGTCGTAGTATCTGAGGTAAAAAATCTCGAAAAATCTGTCGTAACTACTATTTGTTAGCTAGAGAAGATTTTTCCACCAACATTTTTTGATGTTATGAAACATGTGATCATACATTTGCCATATGAACTTAGGGTTGGTGGACCTGTGCAATATCGGTGGATGTACCCAATTAAAAGGTATATTTTTTTTTTTTAATTTTTCTTTCAATGCTATTAAGAAATTTATTGTAATCCGAGATGTATATTGTTGACAGATACATGTTTGACCTAAAAAAAAGGTTTGGAATAAAGCAAGAGTAGATGGCTCTATTTGTGAGGCGTACACTTTAGAAGAAATTTTAAATTTCTTATCTATGTACTTTGAAGCTCACATTCCAACATGCTACACATGTCCACCTCATAATGATGATGAAGAACAATTAACTGTAACTGATAAATTGTCTATATTTCAACCACTTTGGCATGCATTTGGCAGTTGTCGGTCAAGACTCTTGGAAGATCGAGAGCAAGACGCAACGCAAATCTATATCCTTTTTAATTGCTCAGCAATCGACCCATACATCGAGTAAGTATACTTAGTATGCATCACTAAGTTCTATATGTGCGTACATGGTTAGGTAAAATAAGTTTTTGTTAAGTGCAGACGATTTGATCTGGAGTTGCGAAGAAAACTTTCACATCTCACTGATGCAGAAGTACAGAAAGAACGTAAAAATAAGTTTGTGACATGGTTAAAAGAATTGGTAAGGACGATTGTATACATTCTTTCCCTATAAACAACAATAAGATAATTGGTCGTGATCACAATTATTGTTTATGCTTGTAGGTCCACCATAGTAATGTTAAAGATCAAAGAATATGTGATTTACAAAATGGTCCATCCAAAGTTGTGCAATGTTACAACGGGTACATTATAAATGGTTATCGATTTCATACAAAAGACTACGGTATCAACAAGTCAACAATGAATAGTGGTGTGTGCGTCAAGGGTAGCAGCTACAGTGAAAATGAACATGACTACTATGGTGTTATAGAAGAAATACTGAAGTTGACTTACTTAGGCACAAATACTAGCTTAACTTTATTCAAGTGTCATTGGTTTGATCCCACAACAATAAGACTCGACAAAGCCTCAGGCATTGTGGAGGTGAATCATAAATCAAGGTTTGGAAAATATAAACCTTTCATATTAGCCTCACAAGCTCAACAAGTTTATTATACTTCATATCCGACTACAAGAAAGCCAAATAGAAATAAATGGTGGGCAGTTTGTAAGGTGAAGTCTAAACTATACCCGAGTATGATCAGTTACATGAAGACAAGATTACTGAAGAGGGTGATTATTATCAATCAGATGATATGTATGACTTCTCTTATGGTCACAATGTCATACATCATATGCATGTCATATCACCATTGTCCGATGTCACATGTATGAAAGAACGTGATCCAAATGATATACCAAGTGGATGGACGCTAAATGAAGAAGAAGAAGAAGATGACGAAGATGAGCAGGAGGAAGAAGAAGAGTATGAAAGTCGAATAAGTGATGAGGAATCATTCTCGAGCTAGTGAAATACATCTTGTAATTCATACTTGTATTTGATCTGAATGATTAGATTGATTTGAATGTATTTAAATGTATTGTAATGATTTGAATGTTTTGAAGGTATTGCAATGTTTTGAATGTATTGTAACTCTTCGATAGGTATAGAGTTATGAATTGAATGTATTGTAACGTGTTAGAAAGATTTGAATGAAATAATAGATATTTGAATGTCTTGCATGAAGTTTTTTTTATTTGATTATGTATTCATGAAGATATAAAGTTGTGTAACTGATCCAATGTATCGAAATGTATTGCAATGTTTGAATGTATTGCATGACATTTTTTATTTGTCAGAATATGGTTCGTGGAGGTCACAGTCGTCGTGCATCCATCGGTAGCCAGTCTGAGCCTTCATCTTCACGAGCTGCTTTGATAGGTATATCATTTAAATAATTATATACTTGATTAGTTTAAATGTGCATTGTGTGAATTTTTAACTCATTGTTTTGTAAGTGTTGTTTCTCTTACACATGACCCACCTACGTCGGATGCAGGGTCTTCTCAGTGTGACCCACGATGAGTAATTCAAATAGTGTATATCGATAGTCGACCGTAAGTATTTCATTGTCAATTTTCTAATACTTATCTTATAAAAAGTGTATATCGACAATTGATTATTAATGTGTATCAATTCATGTGCAGTGCGAGGTTTAAGCAACAAGAAGTAATACGAGAAATTATGAAGTCATTACTGCATTATCTTCCAGGACCAGTAGCGCAATGGAAAGAGTACCCGAGAGAGGTGTTGGACAGTTTAATGTCTTCATTCATGGTATGCAATCGTTTATCATATCAAGAAGTATTTCATATTTATGTGTGCTAACTTTCTGAAAGTATTTATAGGATTTTCATCGCTTCGCGACTGCAAACGAGGAGAAAGACGTGAGGGTAGTGTGGCAAAAGGTGGCTGCTAATCGATTTGCCGACATGCTGCACAATATGAAGACTGCAACAAAAAAAGCAACTGATGGGATAGATGATCCACTGCAGTGGAAGGGCTATGGACCTTCTACTATAAGGCGAGATTATTGGGAGGGCATGTGCGACAAGTTGGCAAGCAATGAATTTCGAAATTGCTCAGCAAAGGCTGCACAAAACCGAGTGAAGATGCCCGATCCCCATCTACACACAAGTGGTTTTAGGACTTTTGGGAGTCACCACAAGAGAATGGTTACTCATGAATATATATTATCAAGTTTGTAAATATTTTAGCATACTTATTAATTATTTTTTTTACCATTTAACATTGCAGGAAGCAGAAAAAAGAGACATTGTGTCTTATAAGGATGTGTTTGTTGAAACACATAAACATAAGAGCATAGGAGATTTTGTATTAGAGAAGGCGAGATCAACATCAATATGTATTTATTGTATTAATAAACATTGTAATATACAAGTTACTTTGAATTACGTTATCATAAACATTGTAATTCTAAATTATTATTTCATATTTTAATCATTACTTTGTAGGAGTCATACGAGCAACAAATGATACAACGATATGGCGATGACTACACTCAGCATCAGCCTTTTGATCCTGCAGCATGGGTGACTGCAACTGGTGAACCCAAAAAGGGTCGTGTGTTCGGGTTTGGGAGTAACATGAACACCACGCCAGTCGTTGCCTCATGCAGCCACGACTCTCAGAGTTCTCTCGTCAGCATCAACTCCCAATGCCCGAATGACCCTGTTATGTCTTGGGATGGTGTCTGTCAGCGTCTTGAGGAAAAGATGCAGAACTTTTTAAATGAAGTCATTCCCAACATTGTCTGTAATGAGTTGTGCAACTTTTTTCTGGATAGGGGAACTTCGTCTGCATTCAACATGAGCTTCGGTGCCCGTCAGGTATAAAGATTCATGTCGTTAGATTTCAAGCTAGTATATGCATGATTGAATACATATATGCATGATTGCCTCACTATGAAATTTTTTGACATCTTATAACACATATATGCATGATTGATTCACTATAAAAAAAATTTGACACCTTTATAACACATATACGCATGATTTAATCACTATAAAAGTTTTTGAAAAACCTTAGAACACATACAGGCATACTTTCATCACTATGACAACCTTAGAACACATATGAGCCTGATCTTAGCTTATATGAAAGTTTTTTAATGTTTTAGAACACATATGAGACTGATATTAGCTTATATGAAAGTTTTTTAATGTTTTAGAACACATATGAGCTTGATATTAGCATATATGAAAGTTTTTTAATGCCTTATAACACATATGAGCCTGATATTAGCATATATGAAAGCTTTTTAATGCCTTATAACACATATATGCATGATTGAATAACTATAAAATTTTTTGACTGCTTTAGAACATGATAGGCATGATTGAATCACATATAAATTTTTTTGACTGCCTTAGAACACATATAAGCATGATTTCATCACTATGGAAGTTTTTTTATTGTCTTATAGCACATATATGCATGATTGTGATACATAACACATTTATTTGACAACCTTATATATTATATATGCATGCGTGAATCACTGTGAAATTCTTTGACAAACTTAAAACATATATCTGCATGATTGAGTCACTATACATTTTTTTTCAGTCTTAGAACACATATTTGAATTCTATTAATGTCCTTCAGTTTATTGCTATTCTTTGTGTCATTCAGTCATTTACTTTGTTGCATTAGATTAGGCGCATTACATATAATTTATTTCATTAAATTTTGTTTATAAATACTAACATTTTTTTTCTCTTGTAGGATGTTGGAGATGATCGGTGTAGAGGAATTGATGGAGGCATGGAGGGAGACGCAAATCGACAAAATGAAGAGGATAATGCCTAGAATCTTGATGATGATTAGATTCATTTGTTTAATTTCTTTGACATACTTGTAACTAATTATAACTTGGCAAAGACTGTATTTGATTGTTAAAGTTTACCTAATTTAGAACTTGTGTTAAATTTTTCCACCTATATATGTATTTTTTATATATGTTTTCTTTTTTATAAGCAGGTTATATGAATTGTATAACGAGAAATTTTTCTTGAGTTTAAAAAAAATTAAAAAATAATACATTTTTTTTTAAATTAGCGACAGATTGGCGATGGATATTATCCGTCACCAATTTGAGGCAGTCGTCAGTTTGTGACAGAATTTAAGCCGTCGCCAATTTAGCGACGGCCATTAGCGGCGGATACGTATCTCTTGTTAAATAGTAGTGACTGATTAGCGATGAATTAAATTTCGTCACATAACCAAATTCAGTCTCTATTTAGTGGCGGATTAACGACGGACATGATCTGCCGTCAATCTGACACTACCTAGCGATGGATTGACGACAAATAAATTCTGTCGCAGTTTAGCGACTAGGGTTATGCGATGGACACTATCCGTAGCTAATCCATCGCAAATGTTGTCGCTAACATATTTAGCAACGGCGTAGCGGCGGATAGCATCCGTCGCTAATACACATATTTCTTGTAGTGAAAGGGTGGCGACTTCTTGAGGGCAAATGGCAAGTTTATGGAGTTTTATGCTGCAAGGACGGTGGTCGTAGGCTGATCCAGTGCGGTTAGGTTTCTGATCTTTGGGATGGTAACTACAAGTAAATATCAGAAAAAAAGATGTGGTTTCCATAGTTAAAAGCCTCTGAACCTACTTTTGCATTAATTTTTTTTACGTGCAAATAGGATTTCCTAAGGATATAAAAATTGATCGCCTATCCATGATTAATGCAGAAAATAAGAGAAATTATGTCCCATATACCATATTGAATTACTGATCATTTATTATGGTATTGCGGTTTGCACATTAACGAAATTAACCTTTAGAAGCGAGATCCCGAAACACTCTCAAATTCCAGATATTGTAAGCAAATAATGACTTCTATTCTAAATTTTGGTTTTGTGATAAACTGTCTAGTCCCACAAAACACATGAATGTGGAAGATTTTGGTTTCGTGAGAAATATAATAAACAATCATGGGCAGAACTCAACATGCACTCAACCTTTATTGCATTGCATGACACGAGTTGAGACTAAAGGGTAGACGATACTAACTTGTCAAGAACACAAACAACGTCACATGATTTGACGTGGTTCGGTCTAACGTGACCTAAGTCCACATTGAACTTTCACTCTCTCTCTATTTTTACTCTACAATTTTCAATCACCTTGAAATTCTTATTGGTTTGGTGTCTTATATTAGAAATAAAATCAATAGAAGTCCTTAATTTATGAAGAGGAGTTCTTTACATTAGGAGAAGTTCTTCCTAGAGGTAATTCTAGAGGAGAAGTCACACTGTGAGACGTCTTGGATTGGCGCAGAACCTTGAATACCTTGGACATTCATCTCAACATGCCCCCTCAAGCCAACCTCCATAAGGTTGAGCTTGTCTCTGAAGTGACTAAATTTAGGGCTTAGTAGAAGCTTTGTAAAAATATCTGTAACTTATTTTTGAGATGAGATGAACTGAACTTCAATTTCACCTTTCTCGAACGAAATGAGTCAATCTCAATATGCTTGGTGTAAGCATGAAACACGGGATTAGCCACCAAATATATAGCCCTTAAGTTGTCATACCATAGAATAGGGACTTAGAATGATATTCAATTCTGACAATAATCGTTTGAGCCAAAAAAGTTTAAAGACGACTCCTGCAATTGCTTAGTATTATGCTTCTATGCTAAACCTAGCTATTGTATGTTGTTTAGTTGAGCTCCATTTCAATAAATTTGGTCTCATAAAGGTCAAATACTCACTTGTAGACTTGTGATTGTCTGAGCAACTTGCCCGGTCTGCATCAAAATAGGCAGACAAGCAAAGAGAACAAGACTTCTTGATTTGAAGACCCAAATTTAAAGTTTCCTCAAGGTATCTGAGGATTCTTTGACATAGACCCAATGGTCCCGATTCAATTTGTGCATAAACTGACAGACTTTATTGATAGAATATGCTATATCAGGCCTGGTGAACGTCACATATTGTAGTGCACCAACAATGCTATGATATTGAGTGACATCGTCTAGTAGTGTTCTTCATGTCTAGACATAATAATATTAGGTGCAACTAGACTGATTATAGACTTACAATCTATCAGGATTGTTTTGAGCAAGAGATCCCAGATATATTTTTTGATACAGCACAATTCTCGAGGACTCATGAATCACCTCAATTCCAAGAAAATAATAAAGAGGACTCAGTTTTTTAATGAAGAATTCATAAGAAAAGTTGTTATTAATTTGTTTAACATTATCACATGAAATTTCTATAATAATAATGTTATTAACATATATCAAGACAAATATGTGACAACCCTTGTTGTGACAAACGAAGAGAGACAGATTAACCTTGGATTCACCAAATCCCAATTTCTCTAAATATACTCAAAGTCTTTCAAACCATATCCGAGGAGCCTATTTTAACCCATAAAGAGTTTGATTGAACTTACAAACAAAATTAGGTTTTTCTTGTCTTCAAATCCTGATGGTTGACTCATGTAAACTTCTTTTTTCAAAATACCATGAAGAAATGTACTATTTACGTCTAACTGATGCATCGAAAAAATCAAAGTGACTGCAATTGACAGCAACATCCTGACTGACGTAGGTTTTACAACAGGAGTGAGCATTTTAAAATGGTCAATTCCTTATTGCTAGTTATATCCCTTGGGGACTATGTGTGCCTTATACCTAGCTATAGTTCCATTAGCATATTTCATAATCTTATAGAAATTGGTGGCTTTATCTAGAGAAACAAGAGTCTAGGTGTGATTCTGATAAAGAACTTTAACTTCTTCTTTCATGGCTTGGCGTCATTTAGGTTCGATGACAATTTGGCTAAAAGAATGTGGTTCTTATTTTTCTTGACTCACTTCGCTCAAGAGAGCAATGAGATATTTGGTGCCAAAAAATAACCTTGGTTTTAATGTTCCATCTTGAAACCATGTAACCATATGGTAGGTTCTGATTGTATTTGACTAGCAAGAATCAACAAGGTTCAACCCCAAGAATGAAGATCTAAGTAACACTTCAGCTTCATTGGACTTGCATGACGAACTAGGCAGTGTAGGAGTTGGGACTTTAAGTTCATAAAGATACTGATAGGCTGGATCAGGTGTTGGAGAGGGTGGCACAACTTTATAGGAGACCCTAGGACGAGGTAGGAGGACAAGATTGGGTAGGTGAATTAGGTTTGGAAGGTAATTCTTTCTAGTAGAGTCAGGCATGTTAAGACTCAGGTATACTAGGTTTCTGACTGTGGATCCAATTTAACACTTCTTAGAATGTCACAGGTTCTTTCTTTTCAACATAAAAAAATTCCTTTCATAAAAGCCTATGTGCCTTTAGATAAAGGCATGGAAATGATACGAACTCGTTCAAAATACACACACAGGCACATGATTTAACATGGTTCAGTCTAACTTGACATACGTCTACGATGAACCCTCACACACACTCTCTCTATTTCATGTAGAGAGGACAAGTCTTTTATTTATATATGCACCAAGAGTACATCCAAGATTATGTAAGACACTGCAATTTCTAATCACCTTGGAGTTCTTATCAGTTTGGTTTTCTACATTAGAATTACAATCAATAGAAGTCCTTTTTGAAAATGAGTTCTTGACATTAGGAGAGGTGCTTTCAAGAGGTGGTTCTGGAGGAGGAAAAGTCACACTCTTGGGCTTCTTTGATCTTTCTTGGATTGGTGCAGGACCTTGAACACCATGGACAATCATTTCACACAAGGAGCAGCTATGTGACACTAGACAATCACATGACATTTCTTGGGACCACAGCTACATAGTTTCGGCCCCACAAGAAACGCTGTCATGTGATTGGCTGCGCCAAATACCCATGGCACTTAGCCACTCTGTGTATCTCTGCTCTTGCATGACTACAATAGGTATGACAAGCTGAGCTAATGCAACCATGTCTTTGTTCGGGGTTTGATTTCTTTGACACATGATTCAAAAAAAAAAAAAACGCGGTGTTCAAAAGAACTGTGTTGAAGTTGGAAGCGTTCAATATGGGTAGTTTGTGGCTTTAGCTCATCCCCAAGAAAATGGTTATGCAATGCCACCAGGGCTCTCCTGCGCTCTAATATTCGGTGGGTCTTCCTTTCATCAGCAGCGAAGGAAATTCTGAACGAGAAATTCTCAACTTGAAATGCTATCTTGTACTGGAAACAACTTCATCCTAAATTCTATCTCCAATGCCAGCATAGGCTTGTGTTTTGAAAATTAGTTTTTAAACTCAGGCAAGCCTTTGTAACATTTCAATGGTTAGGCGAGTATTAAATAGAGTAAAAGTTGGGTGTCTGTGTAAATTTTCCTATGAAATAAAAAAGATTGGTAACAACAAAACAAAGCTAGTCTCACAATTGAAATTTCCTATATATGTAGTAACCTGTGTGGTGGGGTGGGTTGCAAAGATGCTTAAAAAAGGTGACAGGGACGGGGTTGGGGCAGGAACAGGGATGGAGATTTTACCCTACTCAGGGGTGGAGATCCAAAGTCCCTCTACGACGGTGATGGATGAAGAGCAATTTTGAGACGAGGAGGTAGAGAGCTTATCTCCTCACACCCACCTACCATCCCTAGGAAAGAGCAAAAGCTAGAGAGATGAGAGAAGAGAAGAGCAGAGAACCTTTCCCAATATTGGATGAGAGAGGAACATAAGAGTAAGACAACCACCATCTAGATGGTGACTATGCACAGTTCAGAGTACAAGTAGATCCAAACCCCCGTCTCTACTATGTAATTTAAGAGTCAAATGCACATCAAGCATAACCCGCTAACGTAGCCTTCCAAAATTGAATTTGATGCCCCTGAAAAAGATATCGTTTCTTTTAGTCCATATCACCCACCATGCTGAAAACAACCATACCCGCCACAATAATCTCCCTTTTTTTGTTTCGTAAACTCATGGGACCAAACAAGAGGTCCCGAATAACAGAACTCGAACGCGTTTGAACAGGCGGTGCACCCCAAGTTTGAAAGAATAGGTGTAAAACTACCAGGCAAAACCAAAATAGGTGAGTCGTGCCCTCTATCGCCTTCTTGCAAAGAACACACATGTTTGGAAATTGAAGCCCCCATTTCCTGACATTAATCTGGGTTTGAACACGATCCAGAGCCACTAACCACGCCAATGCTTTTGCCCTTGGAGCGGGCCCCTTACCCCATATACAATCAATGGAAAACCAATCCATCTCGGATGGCAACAAGGAATAGTAAACTTGCCTAATGGAGAACCTATCTCCGCTCGCCATGGCCCAGTGAAGCCACGGGCAGCCATGGCCAGGCCTAAGATCCCTGTCACTGAAGGAGCGAAGTGTTTTCCGCCACTCCAACCAGAGGGACGAATGACTCACTGAACTGGGCGTCGAAAGAAGGGAGTCAGGTAAACTACCATATTTTTCCCTAACAAACATAGCCCAAGAAGATGGAGATGTGGAAGCGACCCATGCCCACTTCAAGACTAAAACGATGCTCCTCTTTCTCAGAGCCGAAATCTCCAAGCCGCCTCGCTGCCTTGAAAGAACGATCTGCTGCCAAGAAACAAGCGGGTACTTTTTGTGGGACGCATTCCCAGACCAAAGAAAGTGCGAAAGCAAACGGTTAATCGTTCATTCTACTGTCGTCGGTATAATGGACATGCTCATACGAAAATCTGGTAATCTAGCCAAAACATGGCGAATGAGCGTCAATCATCCCGCAAAAGATAAATATCGAGCCTTCCAAGACTGCAATCTCCCTTGCACCCGCTCTATAATAGACGTCCAAGATGAAGTTCTCGACGGTTGCAGTGAGTGCAATGATAGACCCAAGAAATTAACAGGAAGTTCGGATATTGGGCAGTTGAAGATCCTTTCAGCAGTCGATTGGAGGAGAGAGTCAGCATTGAGTAAGACCAGAGCACACTTACTCTCGTTCAGGCGAAGGCCAGAAATTGCAGCAAATATTTTAATAATGAAGCACAACCTAGACATTTGATTAACATTCGCATGACCAAATATTATAGTATCATCTGCATATTGAATTGTGTGACCAACAAAACCAGGAATGCCCAACAAATTCAAGAAGCCTGTTTGTTCTGCTTTTTTCATGAGAATAGGTAAACCCTCTGCTGCGATATTAAAGACGATGGGGGCTAGGGGACAACTCTGTCGCACTCCTCTAGCCAACTTGAATTTTTTCCCTCTCAGTCCGTTGATGCACACCGACGACACTGATTTCGTGACCAACTCCTTAACCCATGCAATAAACCGATTGCCGAACCCCATATTTGTTAGAGATTCAAACAGAAAATCTTATGCCAGACTATCATAAGCCTTGTGAAAATCCAATTTTAATAAGAAGTACGGTGCTCCAGTCGACTGTAAAGAGTGGAGAAGCTCAGTTGCACAAATAAATGACCCTTGCACACTTCGACCTAGAATAAAAGCTCCCTGATTCGGAGAGACAAGTTGATCAATGACAGCGCGCAACCGGTTAGCCAACATCTTAGATATAATACGATACAGAGCGCCCATCACCGAAATCGGCCTGAAGTTGGATATGTCTGACACCCCTTGCCTTTTAGGAATCAAAGAAATGACTGTCACATGGTATGGTTTAGGCAGCCTAGCATTACGATAGAATTCATCGAACAACTGAAGTAGCTCAACTTCAACAATTGGCCAAAAAACTTTGAAGAAGTCTATGTGAAAACCATCAAGGCCTGGAGCCTTCCATCCTGAGAGGCTACTAATAGCATTAGAAATTTCAGCTTCGGTGAATCTAGCCTGCAGAGGAACAAATTGGTTTGCCGCCAACCGCTTATAACCCATATCGCCAATGACCCCCCCAACGCCTACGTCAGTCGAATACAGCCTGGAGAATTAATAAGTAATAGATGGCAGACAATTATGCTGCCCAAACTGGCATTCATCGATCTCAATCGAGAGAAACCAGTTCTTTCTGTACTTATTTGATGCGTTCATATGAAAAAATCATGTATTATCATCGCCATTTGCCAACCATGCAACTCTGGCCCTCAATTTTCATCTAAGCTCATCTCTCGCTCTCCATTTTGCAACGAGGGCAGAGAGGACAACGATACGCTCCTGCAATTGAAGCACTTGACCCTCCGGCACACCAACAAGATCGACCTGACGTTGGGCCAAAGAGAAGAGCTCAGCTTCCCACTGACCGATGAACCTAAACGTGTTCAGGTTGTTAACGTTGAGTCATTCCTTAATACGATGCCGAAGACGAAGAAGCTTTGCATGGATGCGGATGGCCACCCAAGATCCTGAAACCGGTTGAGCCCACGATTGACCAACCAGCTGCTGAAAGTTTGGCACACGAACCCACCATTCCTCAAAGGAGAACCTGCGACACGCTTTAAAGCCCGCGCCCCAAGAAACAATTAGTTGTTCATGATGGGACATGGTCCGCGACATTAGGCAAGCAGTGACATCCAGGACTGCGTGAAATAGATCTGGGGAGAGAAATACACGATCTAGTATTCGCAAGCAAGGGCGAGATCTCATGTAGGATTATATAGGTCTAAACCCCAATAATTAGAAATCAATATAAACAACTAAGAATAAATTGATAAATGGGTTAAATGGGTTCAATGATTAGAAATAAATGGCTTAGGTTTAAACAAAACAACTTGTGCACAATAAAAGAACAAAAAAGGATAGGTTAAGGGTCTAAAATAACCTAACATTAGTCAAGAATGTCCAAATATTAAGGCACAGTCAACGGTCAATCAAAGATAAGTAAATATAAAAGATAATGAACTGTTTGACTAAATGGGACATGCAAAAGATGTTAGCCCAAGTCGAGTGGTTAGAATGTCAATTAAGTTGATTGTCTAGGTCAAACATAGGTCAGTCATCATTGACATAAAGGTCAGTGGATAAAAATCTCTCAATCAACAAAAAAAAATAGTAAAGGGTTAAATATGCTTATGACTAAACTAAATCGAACTGAATCAGGCCTATAGAACTTAAACCTAAACCCAAACTCAAATCCAAGTTCAATTACAAGTCCAAAGGTAAAGATAAATTCAATACCCAAGGTCAAATGTCCAAAATAGTGGCCATGGGCCAGGTCAACCCGATAATGAGTCCTTAAAGGGTCGGTGAGCCCAAATGATTTCAACCACTAAAAGCCCAATCTGAATGTTTCGGGTCAGGCTCATCCTGACATTAATCGGGTTGGATTTTGTGGTCATATCCAATGTTGGTGAATCATTCTGAATCCGTTAAAAATTAATTAAAAATATTTTGTGTCAATCAGAGCGTGACACAAGTTAAAACTATTAAAATAATATTAAAAATTAATTTTAAGCATTTTTACATTTATTAAAAAATAGCCGAATCAGGTTAATATCGATTTTCTGCAGATACAGGCCGATAAAGACAACATTGGTCATACCCATCACTCACCCCAAGGACCTAAACCTACCAAAACCCAAAAATAAAAAGACCGTGACCCGAACCTAAAACTGCCAGAGGCCCGAACCTAAAACTGGTCACCCTTGCCCATCTCCTCGACATGCCCTGCTTATCCCTCCCTTACCCCCCTGTCTCCCCGAGTTCCATTCCCAGAGAGAGAGAGAGAGAGAGAGAGAGAGAGAGAGAGAGGTTTTCCTCTTTCGAAGAAAGAGAAGAGGGAGAGAGGCATGTGTCTTTCTTCCCCTTTATCATTTGATGCTTGGCAAATGGTTTGCTACCCCTTTTGTTGAACCAAAAAAAATAGCAAGCGGTTGTTGATTTGATTGTGTCTTACAGAAAAAGCACTACATTAGGCCTGAAAAGAAAAATGTTGGCAATTACCTATCTTGGCCTAACACAAGTTTATAATTGTTTCAATCGAATACGATCTGAATACAAAATTAATTGCTGTAATGATCTGGATGCATGGACATGGTTGAGCCATGTACGTCAATCTAGAGATATAAACAAACTGTTCTAAAGTACGTCTATCTAGAGATATAAACAAGCTGTTCTAAAGCCTTAGGTGAAGGGTTTGAGGAATCCCTTATTTGTATTCTATACTGAAAATTCATTCATTGAATCTAAATCATATTCAAAGAGCATATAAAATTTAGTCTTTCCAACATCGAGTTTCTCAGTGATCACATGAAAAACACTGATGCTCTGATGAGCAGCAATCAATGGAAGTCCATGTGCTCTGTTTATCCTTAATGCAAGAGAAAAATGTTCCATCAGGTTTTCACACTTTTGGTGTTGAAAACCCTGCAGTTCTTTCTAATTTCTCCTTCATTTCCCACAAGAACTCCCACAGATCCCATCTTTACCACAGCATCGGCAAACTTCTCCAGAAACCCATCTGGATCAGAGACAAAATTAAACACAAGACCAGAAGTGGAGGCATCCAAACCAAGCCCCTGATCAATTTGCAGTATTCCTTTGTGTTGAAGAATTTGACTGTAGTATTGGTTGTCCATAATAAAAGATGTATTTTGGTCTAGAAATATGGTTGGGTCATTTTCCAGTGAAGAAGCTGGGGAGGCACAAGTGCTCTTGAGCTTCATCAACAATTGATTGTCCATGGAAGAATCAGCTAATTCTGTTTGTTGGAAGTTGAAAAGCCTGTCCTGTAAGAAGGCACAGTGCGCGACGCCTACCGAATGCGCGCCCAACAGTGTCACCATTTCATCAAGTGTGAACCCTTTGTCTGCAAATGCTTGTGCTGCCTGCGAGACCGAGATTTGTGGGGTTGGCAGCAACACCTCCTTCTCTAATGAAACAAGTCCATCCCTTCTTCCTGTGGGGACATCATAATCAGGCCCTCCTGCTAATGCAACAGCATCTCTGGTTGCTACTGCTATAATATCTGCACATGAAACAACTTCTGTGCATTCCTCCTCTAAAGCAGCCTTTATTTCATCAATGATCTCAAATCCTCGAAGAGTAAGGTTCGGCAGAGCGGCCTTCTCTGATCGTGCGTTCTCGGTTGAATCTATTAGTATTGATGCATCACAGCCCTGTATAATATGAGGACAATTAGAGATATTGAAGTTAGATTTTTCCAAATTATATCTAGTAAATAAAGATATGAGTGGTTGGAGATAGCAGGCCATTACTGCCACTACTAACTACTAATTCTACTACCGCTGCTACTATCATTACTACTGAGTTGGGAATTCAACATCTAGTAGCAGTAGTAGTTGCAGTAATCAACTTGAAATGCTTATAATTGCTACTATCATTACTACTGATATTGATCATGATTAAGACTGGTAAACAAAGCCGAATGAACCAAACAAGAGGGGTTCAAGCTCGGCTCATTTTTGTGGTGAGCCGATCTGAATTTGTGATCATGTCAAACCTGATCTAATCAAGACAAGCTCAAGTTGGCTGGTTAACAAAAAGGATACATATTTTAATATTTAAAATAATAGAAATTTGACTCTAAACCTAGTGACCTAAGCTCAAATTAGCTCATATACAAATAAATAAATTGTTTCAAAGTTGTAAGCAATAGTATTTGAACTCTATACTTATTTGCCGCAAGCCATACACTTCAACCATGTACAATCTATGAAATAAAATATGAAAAGTACAGCTATTTATAGCTAATGAGCCTATCCGAGCCCAACAGATCCAAACATTCACTGTTCATGTTCGGCTTGCCAAGACTATTTCTCGAGTTTGAATGAGCTCTTTATGAGCTGAACATGAGCAACTCATCTCATTTCCCAACCCTAATGAAGATGAAAAATTTTCATGGTATTAGTTTGTTCTTACCCTGACAAAACAATCATGGAAATGCATGCGAAGAAGGAATGCAGTTATGGATGGATTATCAGTAAAACGCTTTTCTACGATTGACTGTATGACGTGTTCTGCCTGTGGGCAGTCATACTCGTAGAACCCATCCACCAATTCTGCAAAAGAGAAAGAGAGAGGTAGAAGAAACACCAATAAGAAGATCAAGTGTTTCATCTTTAATATGCTTTCCTAGTGCTGGTAATGATGGTCTTATATACACGAAAAATGCACACACACAGAGCAGCTGTAATGCGATCTGGCAAGATCAGCACTAAGATCTATTGTGGGGAAGATGGTTGCTACTGACATGGAGAGCAATTCTTCTACCACTTTGTTGAAGAGTTTTGGATTGTTGTGCACAATATAGCCCACTTATCTTTTTTTGTAATTCAACATGTGAGAAATGTCTAAAAAAACTGAGAATTCTTTTTGGTAAAAAATATCTAACATGGTGTTGATATTTTATTTTTTAATCTACTTTGATCTTTATTTGGACGCACCGCTTTCTTTAGTACCAACTACAATCACAGAACCATCGCCAAGAGGACATGTGGGTAGCTGGGCCTGTGAGACTACTTAAACGAGAACTCGTATCTCTCCTGTTTGGTTCTTTGGTTTACCAGCGATTCACATCGACTGCACATTGGCAGCCCACTGATTGGTAAAACCTTTTTTGAGGTCCCCAGCAGTCTGTCCAAAAGTACAACCAGCTTTGGCCTTGCTGCAAGGAATGCTTTACATGAGTTTTGAACATGATGTCCTGTCAACTTGGTGACATTTATAACTCATCTTCAATTGGGTTCCACTCATCCCCTGTGTCATCTCCCATCTTCATACCTCTCTTTAATCTTATGATGCCAGTTGTTTTGATCCAATCTGACCCTGCATGACTAATTTAATAAGAAACGGCTTAGGATCTCATTTTTTCAATGAAAAAAATGTTTTTCTAAATCACAAAATTTTGTATTTTGCCAATGCGGTGATTTTTTAATCACCAAAAAATCCTGCATGCAAGTCGGATTTCGGTGATTTAAATGTCGATCTTCACCGAACTAATGATGTAGATCCAATACCTTGGGTACCAACCCATTCCAAGTCTGAACCAGGCCACTTGAGCAAAAGATGCTCCTCGAGTAGGGTGATAATACTCATAATAGTCTGATACAAACTCTTAAGGCATTTAGAAGATCCTTTTAATATCCTATTATTGTTTCTTTCCAACCACATATATCCATACAAACTTCCATCTCATGCCCAATGTCCAGACTAAATCCACAAGAAGAAGGGATGTGCGGGGAGTGTCCCATGTTAAACCTTATCTTCCCAAGCAAGACGAAACACAAATTCAATGCAAGGGCAGTTCCAAAAAACATGAGAAAGTGGTCTCCGCTGCAACCTGCACCAAAGCTTTCCAAACACCCGAGCCTTTATTTTCACTTTGAGTTAGGGGCCCACATCCATGGCCAGCCATTTAAACAATATTTTGTCCTGGTACTATTGCCCAAACCAAAATTTATCATCTTTACACAACCAAATCCATTTCAAGTGAAAGTCCAAATTCATCTTTCTTAGGTCCTTCAGTCCCAAACCACCAGGGGTATCAACGGGTCCGGTTTATCCGGACCTGACCATACCAAACTCTATAGTGTCCGGGTATGGTGATAAATAAGAAGACCCAATTAAGACCCAAAGGTCAGATTAATACATGTTTCTAAGTATAGTTTGTGAAATTTTAGATGAGACATTGAGACCTAGGCCCAACCCGAGTTCCAATTAAAACTCACAATTTTACAATGTAAAAATGATAAAATTTAGTATTTTACCGTGTATGGCCCGGGTCTAGTTCATTTAGTTCTTATTGGGTTTAGCTATGGCTTCTCTTATGGTGGGTCCGATTAGACTGAGGTCCTAACCCAATACCATACCTGAAAATCGGGGCCAAGTCTGGTTCCACCTGAGTCCGAATCAAACTCAACCCGTTGACACCCCTACAAAACCAGCATGGTCCAAATACTTACTCACGCTTTACCACAAAATTAAAGAGGGGCTTTTGGTTGTATTTCTACAATTCTTCAACATTTGGATGGTTCTTTTCTTCACACCCTTAGGCATCTTTAATATCTGCGTAGGGTGAGCTGGAATTGCCACAAGCAAGTTATTCACCAAAATTAGCCTCCCTGATGCAGCCAACATACTATCCGACCTCTACTTTTTTGTGGGGGCAGGCCGAAGTAATGTAACGAACGACAAAAATGATAGGGCGTGCCTTAAAAACATTGGCATCTGCATTGAAGAGTAGGATTTGGCTCTTGTTTTCATTTACAGGCAATCCTGAAATAGAGAAGCAGCGCTGCAAGACCAACCATAGGGTCCACATACTTTACAAGTTTGCATATTTTCTTCCCAAGATGACAAGTGATGACTAGATCAAGGTTGAGATATTTACGTTAGAAAGTTGATTTTTAAGCTTGCTTGATCCTTCGAATGCACCTGTGAGGTAAGCTTTGGATGGTGGCCCCACCCATGCAAACCCAATCAAGAAATGTGTGTGTTTGATCGGGAAGAGCAAGATTTTAAAGATTTCAAGAAAATAACTAAGAAATTAAAAAAAAATGAACAAGATCAAACCCTAGCCCGTTTTTTATCCTCGCAACACTTGTGTATCTGGCCGACGGTCGAAATGCAATTCTGGCATAGTTCTTGAGCTTGTACCAGCTGGTTTCTTATAGGAAATTGAGATTTTCCACAAGAATGAGTGATTCTTATAATAAAGAGTCCATGATTAAAGGTTTCTTGCAATAAAGATTCCAAGAAATAAGGATCTTAGGTACCCAAAAATGCAAATACTATTGAATTTAACTAAAAGAATTGAAAGAAAGTGTAGGATTTTCGTGCCCCCTCCCCAGATGACGAAGCTTATGTAGATTTGGCAGCACTGAGAGAGAGAGCATTGGGTCTCTTGACACAGCTTTATTAATAGGCTTCATGCCTATCGAAATTGTTGTGTTGACAAACTCATGCCCTGTTTGACCCTTTGACATGTATTGTTTAGGTCTGGGCACATTTTGATATCTTAGGCATAACTCTGTGCTTGGGTATAAAAAAAATGAGTGGTTTAAAATGTTGAAAAGTTGACATCCTTCTCTACAAAAGCTATGTTGGAAGAAAAATTAAGTTTGACTGGTTGATTGATAAAAAACCATTGACATTGAGCCTTACTTTTCAAAACCATATTTTGAAATTCAAACTTGTTTTGCTCGTAACTTTGTACTCTAATATCGGATCCAAGTGATTTTTGTTTGATCAAAAAACTTGAAACCTCTAATTTTTGAAAAAAATAAATAATCGGAGAATGTTATTTTGTTTATGAAAAAGGATTTTTCTCTCTCATAATTCAAAATGTGCCTTGAATGAAGACCAACCTTATGTAAATAATTTCTTAATGAAAGTATCTCTCTCCTTGCATGCAAGGATACTTAGAGTTCACATCTGAAAGTTTTGGAGTGTTATAAACAAACAAATCTAATTTTTGATGAGTCATCTTATTGACTCTTAAGTGCCAGAGCCAACATTTATGTTGGTTTGGAGCCATGAAAATTTGGGTGTCAATAGAAGATCATCAACATAAAGAACATGACCAAAAATGGGAAAGCCAGCAAGTGGGACACTTGCCATAGCGCCTTGCAAAGCCTGATGTTCGAAAGCACTTGCAAAGCTACACTCAAAACCTTTAGAGCAAAAATTGGTGTTCGAGCTCGGTAAACGAACGAGCAAAGCTACTTCCTTTAAGCTTGTCTCATATAGTGTTGTGAGGCTTTCTTTTTTTTCAATGCTTGTGTAGCAAAAAACATGATTTGCATGTGCACCATCAAGCAACGAGCTATGACCTTGCATAACAACATTGAAAAGCAAGAGTGAAAGTGGGTCACCCTACTTTAGACCATGTTCAGGTTTAAAGAAATCACCAAGGTTGTTAAATGCAATGAGGTGAAGCGAGGCATTGAGCCTGCGCTTCGCCTCTGAGGCGTACGCCTCTCACAACTAGTACGGAAGCGAAGCGGTGGGAGGGGAGGCAGTAGGAGAAGGACCACGCGCCCAGCTGGTACAGAAGCAAGGGGGGGGGGGGGGGGGGTCCGAAACCAGCTATGTCGGTCGTCCGGTGATCGAAGAAGACTGAGCAGCCAATGGCGAAGTTCCCCACCGGGGGCTTCCCCGGCAGCGACAGCATATCGGAGAGGAGGAAGTCGCCGCCGGTGATGCCAGAGCTGGACAGGAGGATGTACGGGGGACAGGGAGCGACGGAGGAGCAGTTGGCCGGCACGTGGCGGTGGATCCACCAGCACTTGGGGTTAGCACAGCCGACGAATCGGGCGGAGAAGGAAGACTTGGGGATGAAGGAGGGGATTCTGGAGGTTGATGAGGGGCAATTTGCGCATCACAGCAACGCCTCAGTACCTTGAGCGTGTGCCTCGCCTCTGAGGCGTACGCCTCTCACAACACTGGAAATCACCTCTCCTTGCTGTCAAGACTAACAGTAGTAAAAGAAGAGGAGATAAAACATCTAACCCAAGAGACCCATTTATAACCAAATCCTATTTTTTGCAAGCATGACAAGATATACTCCCAAGTGACTTTTTCCAAATCTACCATGAAATGAAGGCCTTCTTTTTTTATTTATTGGTGAATAAAATGTAATGCTTCATCTTCCAGCAAAGCACATTCATGGATTCGCCTTCCCAAAATAAAAGTAGATTGCATTGGGAAAATAACCTTATGCAGCACCACCTTTAGCTGCTCAACCAAGGCCTTGGAAACCACCTTGTAAGCACTTCTTAATAGTGAGATGGGTCTCAATTGGCCAACATTGTCCACACCTCCCTCTTTTGAAATTAGAATCATCATAGACTTGCAAAGCTCAAAGGAAAGTTTCTCGACCAAGAGAAGAAGAATCTTTTCTTTCTTTGCGGTTACAGTAAGCTAGCATTATCGTAGAAATCAACCATCAATTGAAGAAAATCCCTTCACAAGCCTCCCAAATCGCCCGAAAAAACTCAATTGGAAAGACATCCAAGCCTTGGGCTTTTCCAGACAGAGTGACCAAACCACCTATTTGAGCTCTACCTTGTAAACGGCTTTTCAAGCAAGGTGCTATCCTCAGCCAGTAGGGTAGGAAGCCTCTTACAATTATGGGTGGGTCGTCTGAAATCTAAAATTGGAGTAAAACTCATGAAGTTTGCTGAAAAGTTGATCCCATTGTATAGGACCAGCAATAGGAATGTAAGCAGTTCGGATTTTGACTAATCAGATGTTGGCTAGACAGTTTCTGATTCAGATTCAGATTCAGATGGTGAAAAGCTCATACAAAATCCGATTTTTTACGTGTATCATATTCAGATATCCATCAGATTCAGTAGCAAAAAATCAAAACCACATTCGCATTTAATTGTAATTGGATATGGTTTTGGTTTACCAAATCTGACTAAGCAGAGTCGGATTTGGTCAGATATCAGATAAAATTCATTGCATTGGCATCTCTGACCAGCTGAGATCAAGGATCTATGGGCTATGGACTACATGGATTTCCAATTCCAAAGTTAGAACTCCAAATTCACCATTAACCTGGAAATTATTTTTGTACGGATGAAAGCACTGCTCTTTTTCTTCCAAAGGATTTTCTCCCACTGTTTTCTTGGACATTCTATTCATTATCCCAGTTTCTTTTTTTAACATTTTATGACTTTTCGCAGTTGGTGCCAGTACACTCTAATAGGGCTGTGAAACTAGACCGACAGACTTTTTTTTTAAAGGCAAGCTGAGTTTAAGTAGACCCCCCACCACTTATTATTCATCGTACACCACTGAGGTTTGAACCTACAACGTCCCACTACAAGGAGACGTTCATTGACAGCTCTTACCAACCACGTAGAGGCAAGAAGACTTATTGATGGGCTTGTTAAGTAATAATATATATTACAAACATTCACCACAACAAAGCAGTGGATTAACGACGACCACATTTCGTCACTATTCCATCGCTAATCCGTTGCTAACTGGCTTAGCGACGACGAGGCGACGGTATGCTTACGTCGCGAATTTTTCGACGCTAACTGGCGACAGAATAAATTCATCGCCAGGTCCGTCGCTAATTGCGACGGACTAACGAGCGATGTATTCTGTTGCCAATCCACCGGTACTAAACGACGACCTCGGCTTGGCGACGGATTTACGTTCATCGCTAAGCTGTCGCTAGATTTATATGCATAGCGACGAATGGTTCCGTTGCTAATCCGTTGCAAACACGAAAAAAAAATAAAAAAATTTATTTGAAAATTAAATATTGAGAACAGTATAATTTATATTTCCTGTACAATTTATATTTCCTATAAATAAAAAACAAACCACACAAAAAATTTCATATAAAAGGAATCTACAACAATTAATCGTTCCACCTTAAAATTAACAAGTTTAATTATCAACAATTACATTTAAGAAACAAAAAAAATAGAACTTCTTCAACACAGTTCTCTAATCATCGCCAAGATTTTGTGCGTCTTCTTCTTCATTGACTTTATCTGTCCCTTCAGCTCCGCTACGCTGATTATCGCTAGCAGCCTACACAAGAAAAGAACAGTCAGTATTGATAAACAAAATACAATAAAATAAATTACACACTATATGTGATTCTATCATGTGCTCATATGTGTTCTAAGGCAATAAAAAAACTTTATATGTGATTCTATCATGCTCATATGTGCTCTAAGGCAGACAAAATACTCTATATATGATTCTATCATGAATTATATGTGTTTTAAGGCATTAAATTTTTTTTATATGCGATTATATCATGCTCAGATGAGTTCTAAGGCAGCTAGAAAAACTCTATATGTGATTCTACCATGCTCATATGTGCTTTAAGGCAGGCAAAAAACTATATATGTGATTCGATCATGCTCATATTGATTTTTCCACACTGTTTTTCTCCCGTATGAGGTTGCTTATGAAACCTCCTTCTTATAATCATCGAATGAGAACGGTTGAGCAACCGTTCCCCCTTCTATTCGGTGATGGGTTTAACAGAAGGAGCACTTTATGTGGAGAAACGTTACCCACATCGTGGGTAACCACCACCAACGTGGTGGTTTATCCCAACATTCTTCCACTTGTTCCGACGATAAACCCTTTAACCAGAAAACCTTATGGGAATAACTTGATGAATAAAATGGCCTTTTTATTCTATTCTATAGGTCCTTAGTTGAATCTCTAATTCTTATGAGATTAACAATAACCATAATGAGAATAAAAAACTGAAAGTGATCACTTTATTTATGTGTATATGTCAAAAAGAGTTTAACAATCCTATCCTCATTACATGTTCGGAATATAATCCCGGTGCTAACCCTTTAGTAAGAGGATCAACGATCATCTCTTTTGTACCAATATTAACAATATGCACTAAACGATTCTCCATCATTTCTTTAACAACAAAAAACTTCAATTCCATTTGCTTACATGACATAATACTTTTGTTGTTGTTCGAAAAGGACACCACAGCTTCATTATCACAGTAAACCTTCAGTGACTTCTCAATGGAATCGACCACCTTTAACTGTGATATGAAGTTCTTTAACCATATAGCCTGCGAAGTAGTCTCGTACAATGCTATGAATTCTGCTTCCATGGTGTGGGCAACAGTGGTCATCTGCTTTCCATTCCTCCAAGAGATCGTGCCCCCAGCAAGTAAGAAGACGTACCCAATAGTAGACTTTCTACTATCAAGGCATCCTCCTAAATCCGCATCTGAATAACCAATGACCTCGAGGTGATCAACTTTATGATACGTTAACATATAGTTTTTTGTCCCTTGCAAGTACCGCAAGACTTTCTTGGCAGCCTTCCAATGGGGTAAACTTGGGTTAGACTGAAATCTGCCAAGTACCCCTACTGCAAAAGAAATATCTGGTCGAGAACATGTCTGCGCGTACTGCAAGCTGCCAACAACTGATGCATATGGATAAACACTCATATGTGCTTTGTCAATATCGTTCTGTGGACAATCCTTTAGGCTCAGCTTGTCACCTTTTGATATGGGTGTAGAACTAGGAGAACAATTCTCCATCTCATATCGCTTTAACACCTTATCTATATAGGATCTCTGGGAGAGACCTAGAAAACCTTTTGCTCTGTCTCAACGGATCTCAATGCCAAGAACATAAGCAGCCTCACCCATATCTTTTATATCAAAATGTGATGCAAGAAACTGTTTTGTCTCTGAAAGCAACTTTATATCGTTGGTTGCAAGTAAAATGTCATCCACATACAACATCAATGAAATGAACTTACTCCCACTTTCCTTAAGGTATATACATTGATCAATAATATTTTCTGTAAACCCGAAAGTCACAATGAGTTGGGAAAATTTAATAGAGCACTGTCGGGAGGCCTGTTTAAGTCCATATATTGATTTGTTAAGCTTGAAAACCAAACAATCATCTTTAGAGAAACCAAGAGGTTGTTCCATGTATACCTCTTCATTCAGATCTTCGTTGAGGAACGCTATTTTCACATCCATCTGATGTAACTCTAAGTCATAATGAGCTACGAGGGCCAAAATTATCCTCATTGACTCCTTAGTTGAGACAGAAGAAAATGTCTCATTATAGTCAATGCCCTCCATCTGGGTGAATCCTTTAGCAACCAATCTTGCTTTATGTCTCTCTATGTTACCTTTGGAGTCCTTCTTGGTCTTAAAGACCCATTTACACCCTACAAGCTTTACTCCTTTAGGTAACGTGACAAGATCCCACACTTGATTTTTAGCCATAGAGTCTAACTCTTCTTTCATGACTTCTATCCAGTGCGAAGATTGTTTGCTTTCAACAGCTTCCATAAAAGTCAATGGGTCATCATCCATATCTATGAAATCACCAGGATCTTGAAGGTACACCATATAATCATGATGTATGGCAGATCTCCTAATCCTTGTAGATCTCCAAATAGGTCATTCCTTAGGCTCAGATTGAACCTGATCATCCTATTCGTGCTCTTCCGCATTGTCCACAATAGGTTCACTTTGGATTTGTGCATTAACAATCGAATGATCAACCACACCATCATTAGGAATAACAATGTGGTATCTTTCGATATTTTTCTTAACAGGTGACGAAACTGAATCCTGTACTTCCTCAAAACCAAGGATTTGAAGTGCACTCAATCCTACTGAACCATCTTTTAGGAATTTTGCCTTATCCATTTCAACAATCTGTGGTGAGTGAGATGGGGAATAAAACTTGTACCCTTTTGATCTTTCTGAATAACCAATGAAATATCCACTGGTTATTCTTGGATCAAAGGTTTTAATGTGAGGGTTATACAGTTTAGCCTCTGTAGGACATCCCCATATGTGCATATAAGACAGTGATGGTTTCCTACCTGTCCACAGCTCGTAAGGAGTTTTAGGCACAAATTTCGTAGGAACCTTATTCAAAATATGCACAGTAGTCCTTAAGGCTTCACCCCGCAACTTTATGGGAAGTGTTAAATAATTCAACATAGCTCTGACCATTTCTTTAAGCGTACGATTTCTTCTTTCAGCTACACTATTCTGATAGGCACTACCAGACATGGTATATTGAGGCACAATGCCTTTCTCTTTGAGAAATCGCGCCAATGGTCATTTCCTTTGCCCCATCTCAGTAAATCTACCATAATATTCGCCACCTCTATCAGACATGACTATCTTAATAACCTTATCGGTTTGTTTCTTTACTTCTTTCTTAAATTCCTTAAACATCTGAAAAATATCAGATTTTTCAAAGATCAAGTAGAGATACATATACCGAGAATAGTCATCAATAAAGGTGACAAAATATTTTTCGCCTGTGTAATAGAGAGAAAACGGTCCACATACATCCGTATGGACTATCTCCAATATCTCACTGTTGCGTTTGACACCCTCTTTATATGTGTTTGTATGCTTAGCCTTTATGCAATCAACACATGGGTCATTGTCGGTAAAATCTAGAGATTTCAAGATCCCTTCATTTACGAGTCTCTTTATTCTCTTTTCAGAGATATGACCCAACCTTCGATGCCAAAGCATGTAAGATTTATCATTTATCAAGTTACGTTTATTTCCAACCAATGCGTATTTAGAAGTCAGAGACTTCTAAGTTTGGATCTTCACATTCAATCTATATAAACCATCATAAACTGATGCAGAACCAATTTCAATTGAATTTCTGAATATAAACAATTTGGAATTTTCAAACTTAAAACAATATCCAAATTTATCCAACTTTGAAATTGAAATTAAGTTTCTACTATACGATGGAATATAAAAGACATCATGAAGATCTAAAACTACGCCCGTATCCAGAGTAATCCTGCAGGTTCCAACACCCTTCACATGTGAACGTATCTTGTTTCTCGAATAGATGCTTTTCTCATGCATTGTTGGTTCCCTTCTGCTCAGGAACAACTATAGACAGTTGAAAATATGAACAGTAGCACCAAAATCAATCCACCAGCTATTTTTAAGAATTTGTAATAAATTACATTCATGAGAAACAAATGACAAATTACCTCTCTTTTCCAACCACTTCTTATACTTTATGCAATCTACCTTCATGTGTCACTTCTTGCAAAAGAAGCACTTTATGGGAGCAGAATTGGATTCCTTGTCTTGGGATGACTTATCCCCAGTTGGCTTCTTCCTAGTATTTCTCTTAAATGCATTCTTCCTTGGTACTACTTTAGATATATGAGAAGCCATATGTGCACTCTGCACCTTCTGCCCTTTCAACCTCTCTTCTTCTTCAACACACTTGGACATAAGTTCATTGAACGTTCATTCATCATTATGTGTGTTGTAAGAGATTTTGAAAGGTCCATATTCCAAAGGTATGGACGTTAGAACTAAATGCACTAGGAAAGAATCAGAGATTGTGAGCTTCATGTCATTTAGCTGAGACGCTATGTTCCTCATCTCCAAAATGTGCTGGCGAATGTTTCCCCCTTCAGTATATTTCATAGATATGAGTTTTGACATCAAGGTACTGGCTCTGGCCTTGTTTGAACTCACAAATTGTGCCTCAATGACATTCATGAATTTCCTCACTGTTCTACATTGTGGGATAACACTACGAATGTTCTTAACTACTTTAGATTGCAGAAGCAATAAGCTAAGCCTATTTGAGCGCTCCCACTTCTCAAAAGCAGTCTTTTGATCAGCAGTGCTCTGATCAGCGAGGGCAGCGGGTTCATCTATCCTTAGAGCCAAATCTAAATCCATATACCCTAATGTAAAAAGAACAATTTCTTTTAAATCACTAAAGTTAGATCCATCAAGAAAATGTATAGAGCTTGAGCCATCTAAAATCACAGAACTAGAAACTGCATGACAAAAGACACGTATCAAGAAGCACTCGTACGAGACTAAACTTTAATGGAAAAAGCAAAAGAATAAAGGCTCTTGATATGCTTATTTCCAGGCGAGTGAAGGGGGTCATCGAAGTCCTACTTTGGTAAGAGCTCTGACACGCGAAACCACTTCGCCTACCGACCATATTCAGTAAAACTAAGGTTTTTGTGAAGTTAGACCATCAACACATGGTACCTTTGGATACACATGTGTATGTATCTCGACACATTTACCTTATTCTACCCTACTTAAATTCCAAACACGATAAAACTACCTTTGGATCGTTTATCGTTTCATGAATATAAGTACAATGTGGATATCGGCTTAAACTGTATGATAGTATAAAATTCTTTGATGACATACGTATTTTCAGTCACTTTGGTGACATGAAAACACTAAGCCATCTAACTATCCTTAATACCAATATGATAAAATAATATCTTGAAATGGTCCGTAAACCGAATGGACCAGTCATATGACCTTCGAAATGGTTCGAAAACTAAATGAACCAGACATATGTCTCACAAACCGGTCTTGAAGCACTCTGAACAGGTCTGAAAACAGCCCCGAACCGGTCATCCAAGGGTCTGAACCGGTCCTGAACCTTATGAACCGATGTCAAGTATGAACAAAAGTTCATAAAAACCCTACAACCGTATGTCAAAATCTCTGTATTCTCTTATATTTAATAAAATAGGGTCTTAGCATCTCGGAACCAGTGAGAAACTGGAAGGAACCGGTCAAAAATGGCTCTGAACCGGTCTCGTAAGGGGGCCGAATCAGTCCCTGATTCGGTTCAGGCCAAATAGTGCCTGAACCCTACTGGATCCGGGTCAGACCCGACTGTAAACGAATCCGGGTCTGACCCGGTAAGAACCGGATCCGGGTCGGACCCGGTTGAAACTGAATCCGGGTCGGACTCGGTTGAAACCGAATCTGGGTCGGACCCGGTTGAAACCGAATCCGGGTCGGACCCGATAATATCTGGATTCGGGTCAGACCCAATATTAACTGGATCTGGGTCAGACCCAGTTTGTAACGGGATCCGGGTCGAACCCGATATTACTGAATCCGGGTCAGACCCAGTAAAAATTGCATTCGGGTCTGTCCCAGTATTTAACGGATCCGGGTCAGACTCGGTCATAACCAGATCTGGGTATGCCCCGATACTTACCGGATCCGGGTCAGGCCCGGTTAGGACCAAATTCGGGTTGAACCCTGTTTAAATGGATCCGGGTAGGACCCGGTTTAACCGGATACAGGTCTGACCTGGGGTTTTAATTGGATTTGAGCCAGACCAGAGCGGGTCCCCACCCGAATCCCAAATCCGATCCAGAGGAGCCTTATGGATCGGTTCGGGTGGAGCTGGTGCGGATCCAAACTGGGACCCGAAAAACCAAAACAGGTTTTAAAAAAAAAACTTGAAACACGAAATAGGGTTTCAGAAAACCCCATTTTGCTCTATCTTCTCCAGATGCAGAGAGAGACCGCCGCCGCCGCCTGCCCGCAACCCATGCCGCCTACTGGCGATGCCTCCTGCTGACGACCAACGCCGCTTGCCGGCGACCCACGCCGCCGCCCCGATGGCGATCCTTCTCCGGCAAAAAAAAAAAAATAGCCACCCGCCGGTGAATCGTGAAAAGCAGAAATCCGATGACGATTCAGGCGGTTCCTTAAAGGCGGACGGAGAAAGAAAAGGTCGGCGATGACCTGACCGACAGAAACCCCCAAAAAAATTTGAGGTAAGCTGTTGCCGGCGTCTGGTTGCAGAATCGCCCCACGGCGATCTGCCATGCCTGACGGCTAGAGCACACCCCGCAGCGGATGTGGGGTGTGAGCCCATAACCCATTGTTGGGGGGGAGTTCACCGTTGGACCGGAGTCGTCGGCGCCTCAGCCATCAGCCGGTACAGAGCTCCTGCAAAAGCAAAACATACAGAATGCATACCTGAGGCGGCCATTGCCGGAGGGCGGAGGATGTTGCCGAAGAGGGGTTTCCTTCAACTCAGCCGGTCTGCAGCCACCACAAGCGCAGGCCTCTGAATGCCACCGGTGAGTCGACCCTATTCCCTCTTTCACTGTATTTTTCACTGTATACACAGTTTTTTATTTTTCTGCACTGTTTTTCTCTCGTATGAGGTTGCTTATGAAACCTCCTTCTTATAATCACCGAATGAGAACGGTTGAGCAACCGCTCCCCCTTCTATTCGGTGATGGGTTTAACGGAAGGAGCACTTTATGTGGGGAAACGTTACCCACATCGTGGGTAACCACCACCAACGTGGTGGTTTATCCCAACAATAATTTCTTCGTGCATAGCCTGACACCAACCATGATGTTTAAGGGCTGATTTGATACTTTTTGGTTCAAAAGGAATGTTTGGAAGGGCCAAATTTTTTTTTTTGGATTGGGTTTCACAATCCCTAACTTAGAACGAGTCACCATAGCATCTGTTAGGGATGGTGGGTTAGGTGGATCTTGAGAATCATAGGAACTGTTCAGGTTTGGAACATAAGGTTCAAACTGATCACGTTGATCAGTAGTATTAAGAGCAGCAGAGTTGACAGGTTGAGGGAGTTCATTGCATTGGTCATGAGGCAAGTCATTGCATGAACCATCTGGTTGTTCATCTGCATCATAAGTGTTGGGTCCAGCCCTATCCCTCATTTAATGATGTGGGGAAGTGGAATAGCCACCTAACTCCCATTAATGCAGGAAGTTGAAGGGTTAAAACCCCTTCGGTTTCTGGAATGAGTCTAGAAGGCTCACTTCTAGGAGGTTCATATCTAGAAGACTCTATGCCATCTATAAATAGGGGTGTAGAGGCTCTGTGCTAGGTGAAAAAAAAGAGTAGAGTGACTGTGTGCAGTGTGCAAAGAGAGAAGAAGTAAGAGAGAGAGAGTAGAAAGAAGAAAAGGAAGGAAGAAGGTTCGTCACCACGCATTGATCCTCAAAGAGAGGTGTTGGTTGTGGTGTGGGCTTTGACTCGAGTTGTGCACCCGAGAGGTAATCTTGTATTCATTTCTTCCTGTGATTTCGTTGTTGTTATTATCTTTAGCTTTGGGCAAGCTATTGGACGTTGTACTCTCTACATTGTACTCTTTACTTTCATTATAGTGAATTATTGTCTCTGTGCCCCGTGGATGTAGGTCGTGTTGACCGAATCACGTAAACCATTGTGTTGTGATTTGATTGTGCCTTTGTTAGATCCTATATTGCTTCCACATATTTTTGTTATCTTAATTTCTCTACAAGTGGTATCAGAGCTGGTTCGTGGAAAATCATGTCTTCTAAGTCAGTTAGCTCTAAGTTTGAGGTGGAGAGGTTTGATGGCAAAAGAAACTTTTCCTTATGGCAAAGAAGGGTGAAAGTTCTACTTGCACAGCAAGGGTTGTACAAGGCTCTTGTCGGGAAGGCGAATAAGCTAGAAAGCATGACCGATGATGAATGTGATGATCTTGACTTGAGGGCTGCTGGTGTGATTGAGTTGTGTCTATCAGATGAAGTCATGTGTAACGTGATGGAAGAGAGGACAACAGCGGGATTGTGGTTGCGGCTAGAGAGCCTCTACATTACCAAGAACTTGTCCAACAAGTTACACCTCAGGAAACAACTTTATAGTCTTCGTATGAAGGAAGGTACTCCCATTCTTGACCATCTTAGTGTGTTTAATAAGATTATTGCTGGTCTGTTTAGTCTGGATGTTAAACTTGAAGATAAGGATAAAACTTTGTTGTTACTAACCTCATTGTCACCATCTTATGAGCATCTTGTGACAACCATAATTTATGGAAAAGAAACATTGGATATGGAAGAGGTCACAGGTACGCTCATTTCCAATGAAATTAGGAGAAGACCATCACCGAATGAGGATTCTGGTGAAGGATTGATGGTGAGTTCATCCAAAGGCAGGGGTCGGTCAAAGGACAGGAAAAATGACCGCAGATATAGGAGCAAGTCCAGGTCAAGGAAGGACATCACTTGCTACAATTATGGAAAGAAAGGGCACTTCCAGAATCAGTGCAAAGAGCCAAAGAAAAATCAAAAAAAAAGGGAAAGAGACAGAATCATCAGAAACCAAAGAAGATACCACAGCCACAGTTGAAGGTGAGCTTGTGATTTTGTCTACTACTAATGATCCATGTATCTGTGTATGTCAGGATACAGATTGGGTCATAGACACAGGAGCCTCGTACCATGCCACACCACAGAGAGAATATTTCAGTACATACAGGACAGGTAATTTTGGTGTTGTCCGAATGGGAAACACAGGAACGTCAGAAATTGTAGGTATTGGAGATATTCATCTCCAGACCAGTCTTGGGTACATGTTGATGCTCAAGGATGTCAGACATGTTCCATACTTGAGGTTGAATTTGCTTTCAGTAGGAAAGCTTGATGAAGATGGCAGAAACAGTGTTTTTAGCCAAGGACAGTGGAAACTCAGCAGCGGGTCATTGGTTCAGGCCAGTGGAAAGAGATGTTGTACTCTTTACAAGATGCAAGGCAAGGTATGCAAGGGACAATTGAATACAACTGAGGACTCTTCTATTGATTTGTGGCACGGTCGATTAGGTCACATGAGTGAGAAGGGCTTGCAGATTCTTGCTAAGAGGGAGCAACTCCCAGAGTTAAAAGGTACACGTCTAAACCCGTGTGTTCATTGCTTAGCTGGTAAGCAACATAGAGTATCCTTTGTTAGAAATGCCTTTCATAGAAAATCTCACATTTTGGAGCGAGTTTATACTGATGTTTGTGGTCCTCTGAGAATAAAAATTGTTAATGGTTTTACTGATGTGAAAACTTTCAGTGGTGCACTTTATTTTGTTACTTTTATAGATGACTTCTTCAAAAAGGTTTGAGCATACACTCTGAAAACCAATGATTAGGTTCTTGATGTATTCAAGCAATTCCATGCTATGGTTGAGCGAGAAACAGAAAAACAACTGAAATGCATCAAGTCAGATAATGGTGGCGAGTACACAGGTCCATTCCATGAATATTGTAAAATTCATAGAATTCGCCATGAGTTGACAGTTCCAGGTACCCCACAACATAATGCAATTGCAGAAAGGATGAATCGTACAATTGCAGAAAGAATCAGGTGTATGCTTGCACAGTCCAAGCTGCCAAAGAAATTCTGGGGCGAGGCCTTAAGGACAATAGTTGATGTGATCAACTTGTCTCCTGCTTATGCCTTAGCAAATGATGTTGCAGATAGGGTATGGTCAGGAAAGGATGTGTCTTACAAGCACCTGAGGGTATTTGGATGCAGAACATTTGCACATATCCCCAAGGAGGAGAAGTCCAAGCTTGATGATAAGACGAGGCAATGCATTTTTCTGGGATATGGTGATGCCGAATTCGGCTACAGGCTATGGGATTCAGAGAAGCAGAAGGTATTCAGATCCAAAGACGTGGTATTATTTGAAGACCAGACACTTGAAGATATCAAGAAAGATGTGTTAATTCAGACTTCTGCAGGTGGATCTATCCACTTAGATCCAGTTACTCCTCCAGTGGCATAAGTTGAAGGAAGAACAGTATAGGAAGATGATGCAGAGGCGGATGTTGATTTACTCGCAGGTCATGTTGAGCAGGAAGAAGATAGAGAACAACCTCTTCCAGAACCCCAATTGAGAAGATCTTTCAGAGAGTCACAACCTTCTAGAAGGTATTCTCCACATGAGTATGTGATGCTTACTGATGCAGGTGAACCAGAGAGTTACCAGGAAGCACAAGAGTGTGAGCAGAAAGAGCAATGGCTAATAGCTATGCACGATGAGATGGATGCATTACAGAAGAACCACACTTATGATTTGGTGGAACTACCAGAAGGCAGAAAGGCCTTGAAGAACAAGTGGGTTTTCAGGTTGAAGACTCAAGAACAATGCTCTCAACCAAAGTACAAAGCTAGATTGGTTGTGAAAGGCTTTGGTCAAAAGCAAGGTATTGACTTTGATGAGATTTTCTCTCCTGTTGTTAAAATGTCTTCTATTCGTGTTGTTCTAGGTATTGCTGCTAGCCTGGACTTGGAGATTGAGCAGCTAGATGTGAAGACTGCTTTCCTCCATGGTGATTTGGAGGAGGAGATATACATGGAGCAACCAGAAGGCTTTAAAGTCAAAGGTAAAGAAAATCTTGTATGCAGGTTGAAAAAGAGCTTGTATGGGCTAAAGCAAGCTCCAAGACAGTGGTACAAGAAATTTGATTCATTTATGGCTGAAAATAGATACAATAGATCGACTGCAGATCATTGTGTCTACATAAAATGGTTCGGTGAGAATTTTATTATTCTCTTGTTATATGTTGATGATATGCTTATCCTTGGAAAAGATATGTCTATAATTGACAGGCTTAAGAAGGAACTGAGTAAGACCTTTGCAATGAAGGACATGGGGCCAGCAAAGGAAATATTGGGCATGCAGATCTCTCGTGATAGAAAAACCAAGAAGATATGGTTATCACAGGAGAAATACATCGAAAAGGTGTTGGACAGGTTCAATATGAACAATGCAAAGCCAGTTGGTTCTCCTTTTGCAAGTCACTTTAAGCTGAACTCGGAGCAGAGTCCATCAAGTGACGAGGAGAAGGAGAAAATGAAGAAAGTTCCTTATGCTTCAGCAGTCGGAAGCTTGATGTACGCGATGATATGTACGAGACCAGACATCGCATATGCAGTAGGTGTTGCTAGTAGATTCCTTGTAAATCCAGGAAAAGAGCATTGGGCAGCAGTAAAGTGGATCTTCAGATATCTCAAAGGGAGCGCCAAAGTTTGTTTAAGCTTTGGTGGTGGATCACCTGTCTTGACAGGTTACACAGATGCAGATATGGCTGGAGATATTGATACGAGGAAGTCCACATCTGGTTTTGTACTCACTTTTGCAGGGGGAGCTGTGTCATGGCAGTCAAAATTGCAAAGGTGTATTGCTTTGTCTACTACTGAGGCAGAGTACATTGCTCTTACAGAAGCTTGCAAAGAGATGTTGTGGATGAAAAGATTCTTGATGGAGTTGGGTTTTGAGCAAGACAAGTACTTGGTGTACTGCGACAGTCAGAGTGCCATTCATCTTGCCAAGAATCTGAGTTTTCACTCAAAGTCAAAGCATATAGATATCAGGTACCATTGGGTCCGAGATGTGTTTGAGAAAAATTTGCTTCATCTTGCAAAGATCTCCACAAATGATAATGGTGCAGATATGCTGACAAAGGCCTTACCGATGGAGAAACAAAATACATGTCGGCAATTAGCCGGCATGAACTTCAGTTGATTAGTTGAATTAGAGTATCCCCTTGGGCTGGAGGGGGAGATTGTTGGGTCCAGCCCTATCCCTCATTTAATGATGTGGGGAAGTGGAATAGCCACCTAACTCCCATTAATGCAGGAAGTTGAAGGGTTAAAACCCCTTTGATTTCTGGAATGAGTCTAGAAGGCTCACTTCTAGGAGGTTCATATCTAGAAGACTCTATGTCATCTATAAATAGGGGTGTAGAGGCTCTGTGTTAGGTGAAAAAAAAAGGGTAGAGTGGCTGTGTGCAGTGTGCAAAGAGAGAAGAAATAAGAGAAAGATAGTAGAAAGAAGAAAAGGAAGGAAGAAGGTTCGTCACCACGCATTGATCCTCAGAGAGAGGTGTTGGTTGTGGTGTGGGCTTTGACTCGGGTTGTGCACCCGAGAGGTAATCTTGTATTCATTTCTTCCTGTGATTTCTTTGTTGTTATTATCTTTAGCTTTGGGCAAGCTATTGGACGTTGTACTCTCTACATTGTACTCTCTACTTTCATTATAGTGAATTATTCTCTCCGTGCCCCGTGGATGTAGGTCGTGTTGACCGAACCGCTTAAACCCTTGTGTTGTGATTTGATTGTACCTTTGTTAGATCCTATATTGCTTCCGCATATTTTTGTTATCTTAATTTCTCTACAATAAGAGACCATGGGACGCTGTTCTGAATAAGGAAACAGGGCTTCAGCAGAGAGGAGACAGATCATGGCAGGAAGGAGCTGGATGTCCTGAGCTATGCTGGTAAGCGTCTGGTCCAACATGAGAGACGACATGGCATTGATCCTGATCGTGAAGAGGATCTTGGATGCTGATATGTTGATCAACGTCTGGATTGTCAACATTAATAGACATTTGATGTGGCTGATCAACTGTCACAACTGCAGGTCTGTTTTCAGATTGTAGATCACTTGTGACACTAGTAAACTTATCTGTAAACCATTCACAAAAAAAGTAGCAGTCTCACGGGTATCGTTAGATTTGTTTTGCAGGTCATTAAAAGGATAGATGCCCTCATCAAAAATGACATGCCTACTCATATAAACTCTACCTGTGGGAACATGAAGAAACGATGTCCCTTATAAACATCGCTGTATCCCATAAAGACACAAGACAAAGAGCGTGGTTCAAACTTATTTTTTGCATAATTTTTGAGATACAGGTAATTAACAACGAGATCCAAAAACACGCAGATATGAATAGTCAGGCCTTTTATTAAAAAGAAATAAGGTGAAATCATGTTTAAAACAATACTTGGCAGCCGATTAATAAGCCAATAAGCAGCATAAAAAGCTTCAACCCAATATTTTTTAGGCATGTTAGCTAGAAAAATCACGTAGAGACCGAATTCATAGATGCTTTTATGTTGCCTCTCAGCCCGACCATTTTGTTCGGGAGTGTAAGGGCATGACATATCAGATTTTGATATTTCTTTTGGAAACGGTTTGAAACCTTCTTATCAAATGAAACAAAACATGCATGAAAATCAGACTTACGTTTTAAAAAAAAACAAATAAAATGAGTGCAATAATCAACCAATATCACATAATATTTAAACCCCTAAACAGAATCAACAGGTGCATGGCCCCATAAATCATAATGAAAAGGTTCCTTACAACTAGATTCAGATAAAGAAAAAGGTAGCTGATGTGCATTTTTGCCATACAACTAAAGCACATATTTTTATTTATTGTTTTTTAACTAATAATAAAGTTCTTTCTTCGCAAATAATCAACGATGTCTATACATGGGTGTCCCAATCGTTGATGTCAGATATCAAGAGGAATCACTTTCTGACGCACCGGAAAGAACCTCTTTATTTTTTTTGCTTATCTTTGGTTCAAGCAAATATAAATCTTTGTATCTATGCCCTGAAGCCATCACTTCCCTGGTCCTCTTGTCCCCAATAAAAATTTTATCAACAGAAAAATTAAAAATAAGAGATAGATCATCTGTTAGCTGATTAACGGAAATAAGATTTCATTTTATTTTCAAAATAACTAAGACATTTTAAAGATTTATTTTTCCTATTTCAACATCGATGGAAGTAGATCCGAAATGGGTTATGGATAACTTGTTTCCATTGCTCACCATGATTTTCTCTGGACCATGATATTGAAAAATATTTTAAAGCTTACTTGGATCCGTCGTGACATGAGAGCTAGCACCAGTGTTTGGGAACCATCCATGATCTTGGTTGTCATAAGCCACAAGTGCATATTTATGGCTTGATACATTTGATTAAATTGATGGTAACATTATAACATTGTATGGTTTGGCTTGAAACAAATTTGGTAAATTGAACCCTTGTCCTTTTGATTTGAGTTTTGTTTGTTTTATGGGGATTGAGGTTGTTTACCTTGAAAATTGTTGGATATTGCATATGCTTGGGTGATTGTTGACCGATTTGGGAGAACACGTCCTTTTGATGTGAACTTGTTTTTAAAATCCCTCCTGTCACTTAAATTTTTTTTCTTGTCGTTGACTCACAAAAGCCACATTTTGGTTTATTGAAACATTACCTTCCGAACTTCTAATGGTTCTCATCATCTCCTGACTCTGGAGTAGAGGGACAATCTTCTTAAATGTCAGAATTGGTAGCTTAAGCATAGAAGTAACAAAGGATTCATATTCTTGACTGAGCCCATTGAGAAAGTAAAATACCTTGTTGCTATCTGAAACTGGCTTACATATGGCAGCCAATTCATCATAGATGCTTTTGAATGAGGTAATGTATTCGGCAACATACTGATTCCTCTTGCAATGCATTTGGATCTTTTGCATGATCAGACATCATTCACATTCTTATAAATTTAAATTGTTCAAAAATGAGTTTTAATGCATATGTGATTCAGAAATGTTTTGACTGTGCAAATGCAGGACTTCGATTATGTGGACTTTGGTCGCACTTATATCAAGTTCTCTAATATGCATTTGAAAAAATCTAGATTATCTTGACTTGAGATTCAGGTATTATTTACGTTGTATGTCAGATTTGATTGTAGTAATTTCTCAAAATATCCTTGTTGGTTTTCAAATACGAAGGAGTTAATCATTTTAAAAGCCTGATTAATTGATATTATTATTGTACTATAAGACATGTGAGACATGCCCATACACTTGTTAATGAGTTGAGGTTTATGATAAACCTTGAAGTGCAACAATACACTATACTATAAAAAAATATATTCACACATAATTCTGGAATCATATTCACAAGCAAGATGACCGATCAGTTTAAAAGACGATAGCATATTAAATGAATTACAATAATATACAAACATGAGACCTATTCATAATGGGTAGATGATACCCACTGGTATGAGGCACATGCAACTATGTTAAATCCCCTTAATAAAGATAACCCAATAACTTATTCATATCTTTATACTTACCTTGAATGGGATAAGTGTATAAAGTTTGATGGATACTATTATTAATTATCATGCTCCTCGAGTGGCAATGACTCGACGTTTCCAGTTATCGAAGTTAGATAGTTGGATCTACCACAAGTTTGTCCTGGGTTGATAGTTTTTACAACTTCTACATAAGGCATAAGATGCCTCTTTACTATTATGTACGCCTTTAGAAAATTCTCTTTCGGTTATTAAATTGTTCTCTTTGGGTATCGTTTCAGATAGTCATATGGGGTATTAAAATGCATAGAATAATAAACCCCTCGTGTAGTCTCAGACTCGTTAGTTTTTCTCCTATGAGTACCCATAGAAAATAATTATCGAAACAAATATCTTAAATGCATATAGTTACCTGAATGGAATATGTGCCTTGTTAATGTGAACAATTTTTGAATAATGATATATATCTCCGATGAAGCATACACAACATGTTTGGGATTGATAAGTTTTATGACAATTATTGATATATACCATGATTTTATTGAATGTGTACATGCTTGTCATATATGTATTTGTTCTTTACAAATATGTGATATTGTTGTACTTAGTTTGGCCCCTTATCTTTTTAGGTGATGAGTAGATTGTAGTTACAAGCAATGGAGAGATGACGAAGACCAATCAAGGAACCACAATTCTGCTTAGTTTTGTTTCCTAGATGTGCTTGACATTTTGAAATAGTACTTGTTAAACAATATTTAATTCAGTCTTTTTTAGAATAAAATATTATAAAAATTTTGTTTTCTCTATTTTTTAATTTATGAGTGTGGAAACAGACTTAGGTCTAATAAGATTGGGATCTAATCTTCATTATCATGTTCCTCTCTATAACCCACTCATGGTTCGCTAACTTAGATCCTTTCAAACAATTTTTTCGTTGTATTTTCATTTTAAGTCTAAAAAATAATCAATTACAAAAGTTTTAAATTTTTCTAAAGTTTTTCAAGTTAAAAATTTTGAGGCGTTACATTTATAAATGTTTCTCCTCTAAATTTATCATAAAATATCAAATATAAAATCATTACACTGATTGCAAAATTACGAAATGTAAAACATAGGTGAAATTTTGAACCTACCATTATTTTTATCATTTGCATTTTTTATGAGGAACCCTCGTCGAAACGCGAAAAACCCAAGGTGGTGCCCCACGACCACCTTGCTTTACACGAGCCACCTCCGAAAAGTTATAAACACACCTGTGTGCCACTAAGGTGCCTTCATTTCAACACCCTCACACCCACCCTGTTGGCTATACGCTGACCTGTGGATGCATGACTTTATCATTTGTTAAACTGTTCAAATGAAATCATATGATTCAAAATCTACATAATACCTAGGACATGATCTTCAACTGCAACAACTATGCGCAATTAATATAACATATAACATAATGTTTGCTATTAGTTTGTTAAAAAATCTTTTACTGAAAATATAATGTTCTTATTTTTTCAGTTTTTTTGCACATGATATATGATCTTTGGATCATGTTTTTCTTGCATGTATGTCATATTTTGTAAGGGTTAAAAAATCAATGTTTTATAATGTACCAAAATTTCAAACCACAAAAAAATATATTTTTACATAAAAAAAAGTATGATTCAAAGATTGATTATTACTATTTGACCATGTTGAATGCATCCATGAGATCAGATTTAATCAAAGAGCCTCCCCAATAAGTTCTAATCAGGTGTTTCTTACCCATGAAGGTGCCAACAAGTTATAGGTTATAGTCAGTGTTTGTCATTGACCTAAGTTGGTGAGTGTTAGAGGATCAGATTTGGAGGATTCATCCATACCAAATGAAACGTTAGATGGGATTGAGATCAAGCAAGAGTCCAAGGTTGATGAGGTGTCTAATACGAAAGATATCAAGGAAGTCCACCTGTTGGTGGTGTCTAATAGCATTATGGGTGTTGAGAGCAAGTTTCATAATTGTAACATGAGTAAGAATGCATACCTAACCGAGCTGGCTCAGTCATAGCTTGCTCAGATTCGTCCGCTTCGTAAATGAGCTAAGCTTGAACCGATGTATGAAGCTCAGACGAGCTATCGAGCTGAGCTTGAATGAACTGTCGAGATCGATAAGATTCGATTCATTGCAAACGCCATATATATAATATCTTTGCAAAAAAATTCAAAACTGCATTGTTATTGTAATGGGTAGGGCGTTAGTCTTTGTTTAGAACTCCTTTTGTGCCTTTTTCGCTGAGAATTTTTAATAAATATAGAATTCTTAGTAAAAATAATCAAAATACATGTTTTGGCTTAATGGTAGGTCCTTGGTTAACCTTAAGAAGGTTGGGGGATCAAATCCCTTCATTATAGAGTTTTTTTAAAATAAATCTTGTTTAAGCTCAGCTCGGTTCCGAGCTTGAGCCTAGCTCAAACAAAGTGATTTTGAACCTAGCCAGCCGAGGCTATGCTCATGTGCATCCCTAAACATAAGTCTTACATTTTTTTTGGGTACTCAAAAAATCTAGTTGGGCTGGCTCAGCCCAAGTACTGCGGTCTCTGTCATGTCGTATACATGAGTCTCACTTGTGACAGGTTACCAAGGCTAACACAAGTCACCTACCTCATGTACATTATATGATTTTCTGTATGAAGGGAAATACTTCGTACATGATATGATTTTCTGTTTGAAGTGCCTAAGATCGTGAACGTAGGTATATTGACCGCACCTGTAAAGATCAGGTGCAATACGATGGCACAAATATCTGTCCAATCATATTGCACCCGACTCGGACTCTGACCAAACCACATTAAATCGCCCTTTTATTGAAGCAGGTTATATATACCCCCCCCCGAAGATGCATTGTTTACTACAGTGCGTGTTCGGGGGTCCCAATGAGCGCCACGTATGTAAGCACGTGTGGCTTGTATTCACATGTTTGTCAGCATCAGTTAGCGTCATAGTCTGGTGTGGTTGCAAAGACTTAAGTACCCTTTCCACCATTGGTGCCATAAAACAATGATTCTAGAAAAGGAACGGTTGCAAAAACTTAAGTACTCCGGAGATGGTTATTTAAGACTTAGTCTTTGCACTACAGGATTATCCGAGAAAAGAATCCCCCTTGAAGAAGGCCATGAACATCAACCCTCTCTCTCTCGCCCGTCTCTTTTTGGCTTTGTGCACATCCAGTAGACAATCCTATACTGCTTCATCAAGCACTGACTGATCTGCACATTAATTGTAGCATGGTTCAACTTGATGAGTTGTGGAGCTTGATTTAGAGTTTTTGCTCTTACAGGAGGGGGCTCCGGAGGCTCCCCCCAGTGTGGGTCCCTTTTGTAACTGTCGAAAAAGTGCAATAAAGTTTTTCCTCTGGGCGGCCATGGTTTTTTACTCCCTCTCGGATTTAAGGGGAGGTTTTTCCACGTAAATCTCTGTGTCGTCGTGTTTTGTTTGATCATTCTTGTTTATTGTTTCCTTTGGTTGTTTCTTGCTCGCAGTTTTCGTAACACCCTTTCCCACCATTGATGTCATGAAATGACGATTCTAAAAAAGGACAAAATTTCTTTTTTTTTCGCTATGCGATTTATGAAAATTGCATTGCGATTTGCCTATTTTTTACAATGCAATTTAGCGATTTACAAACATCGTGTAGCGATTTGTGTTTTTTTTTTGCTACTTGATTTTCATAAATTGCTATTCGATTTAGCAATTTTTTATTTTTTTGCTACGCGGTTTTCGTAAATCGCTACTCAATTTAGCGATTTTCTATTTTTTTTGCTATGTGATTTTCGTAAATTGCTACTCGATTTAGCGATTTTTTATTTTTTTTGCTATGAGATTTTTGTAAATCGCTACTCAATTTAGCAAATATTTTTTTTTTGCTACACGATTTTCGTAAATCGCTACTCGATTTAGCGATTTTCCAATTTTTTTTGCTAGCGATTTTCGTAAATCGCTACTCAATTTAGTGATTTTCTATTTTTTCGCTACGTGATTTTCGTAAATTGCTACTCAATTTAGCGATTTTCTTTTTTTTTTGCTATGCGATTTTTGTAAATCGCTACTCGATTTAGCAATTTTTTTATTTTTTTTTTTGCTACGTGATTTTTGTAAATCGCTACTCAATTTAGCAATTTTCCATTTTTTTCGCTACGCGATTTTTGTAAATCGCTACTCGATTTAGCAATTTTTCATATTTTTTGCTACCTGATTTTCGTAAATCACTACTCGATTAAGCGATTTGCCATTTTTTTTGCTACATGATTTTTGTAAATCGCTACTCGATATAATGATTTACGAAAATCGTGTAGCGATTTGCCATTTATTTTTTTTTTGCTATACGATTTTCATAAATCTTTACTTGATTTAGAGATTTGCCATTTTTTTTTGCTACGTGATTTTCGTAAATCGCTACTCGATAGCGATTTGCCATTTTTTTTTGCTACGCAATTTTCGTAAATTGCTACTGTGTGTAAATCGTAAATTGCGATGCCAAACTCTGCCCCTTTGAGCATGATCTTCGTCGTGATCTGGTTGTAGTCGCCAGTCGTCCTGATGGCAGTCTTGAGGTCCGTGACAGGGAAGCCAGAGAGGAACGTGCCATTCCCAACATTGGTGGGGAGGTGGGTCCTATCGAAGAGCACGACGTCGGAGGTCGAGATGAGGACCTCGTGGTGCCAGAACTTGATGAATGTCTGCCTGGACTTGAGGGTGCGAACGCCCGTGTTGAGCAGCATCAGGGTGGCCTAGAAGGCATAGCCCTGATCAGAATTATTGTTGACGTAGGGGTAGACGGATTGTACTTTAAAAGACTCCGTTGTAGGTGTACTGAATGAAGCTTCCGTTGTAGGTGTCCCTCGAAGGCGGTGTAGGGACTGCCACAATCGGTTGCTTGCTGGATGAGGGTAGCATTTTGGCCATTGCTAGTAAGAAGAGGACAACGATCACCATCAAATCACTGACTCTTTGCCTCTTTTAATTTCTTCTCTCTAGAGAGAGAGAGAGAGAGAGAGAGAGAGAGAAAGGGGGTTTTTATTGTGTTTTACGAAGAAGGAAGAAGAAGAAGATGATGACAGAAAGTTCAAACGAAAAAGAAAGAGAGAGCTCTTCAGGTTTGTTTTGTTGTTTGGACTTTGAAGAGTTAACATCATCCTCGACTTTTTGGATGGAGGATATTTTTGTCTATTTTTTGAACTGTCTTTTTCTTTTTTTTGAACGAAAGACATTTTTGTTATTTTCTCGAACCGTCGTTTCATGGTAAAAATAGCAAGAAAGGGTACTTAAGTCTTTGCAACTGCACCAGACTTTGATGCTAAGTGATGCTGACACACACGGGAAAATGAGCCCCATGTGCTTATATAAGTGGCGCTCATTCAGACCCCCGAACACGCACTGTAGCAAGCAGTGCATCTTCGGGGGAGAACACACAACACTCTCTGCCCTTTTATGTTCCCTATTAGCGGACAATCCTTTTGTGTGCCCTTTGGAGTCATCTGTGAGTCTCCATCGTTTCTCGACTCTTCCCAGTTTCTTTCTTTTGTTAGTTCTGTGAGATAGTTCAAAGAATGTACACTGATGCAAGGGGCACGAAGAACTGTCTAGGTTGGGCAGCAAGAGATGCGTCAGGGGTCCTTTCACCCTTCCGTTTCAACCACAGGTTTGCACATTGCCTCAACTTGTTGAGCTTGGTTTGAGAACTCTTCTTAGACGTTGCTTCTGTAGTGATTATGGTAAACAGTCTTGGGGTTAAATGAACCAAAATTCATCATTCAGTGTCTGAAATACGTTTTCATAGTTATGCATGCATATCTTCATTCATAAAAAGAAAGAACAGTTATGCGTGGATATGGAAATTGGGGATCAGACTGATTTCTGGGCGCAACTTTGTTTAGCATGATGAGGGATTAGTAATTTGAATTCATCCATAATTCCATGTATGCCGTTAGCATCAAGCATAACTAATTAACTTAAATCGGTACCCTTAAGTCTCTGTTTGGGAGCCTTGGATCAGAGGTGTGCTGTGGTTTTCCCCCGTGATCTCATGCTCTCTGCTGTTTTGGAACAGTGGTGTTACTAAAACACTGCCTTGGGAATGGATTTTTCTGCCCCAATACCATATTTCAACACCATTGACAAGAGGATGTTTTTCGCAACTCCTCTCAATACGACATTTTGGAAAAACTATATTTTGGCATCACACGGGCACAACTTTGTTTAGCATGATGATGAATTAGTAATTTGTATTCATCCATAATTCCATGTTTGTCGTTGGCATCAAGAATGACTATGTAACCTTAAGGCTCTATTTGGAAGCCTCGAATCAGAGGTGTATTGTGGTTTCTCCCTGGTGATCTCATGCTCTTTGCTATTTAGGAACAATGGTGTTGCCAAAACACTTCCTTGGGAATGGAGTGGGCTGCCTCAACACCACATTTCAATACCATTCACAAGAGGATATCTTGGGCAACTCATCCTCAACACCCTATTTTGGAAAAGCCATATTTTGGCAACACAGGAAATGGTGTTTCCATCTCAACACAAGGCTCCCAAACAAAGACTTAAGAAGGCATTGCAATTTTGGGCCATCGTCTCAATTGTCGGTCATCATCAAGTTGTAATCATACTAAAATGATGAAGAATTGGGGTTATTTCTTGTTCCAAGAAGAATGGTGGTAATGGTGTCATTAGCAAGTATAGTAAATTACTAATTGCTATAGAGGTGATAACTAACTACTAGGATTCATCTACCATTTTTTTTCTGGTACTAGATAGAGGGTTTTTAGGCTTGCCTCAAGTGAATCCAGTTGCAACCTTATTGAAAACAGAATGTTGATGAGATTTTTAGAGGCATGGAATGAAGCATGTCTAAAAGTGCAATCATTTAGTGTTGTGCAGTCTAATGCAAGAAAATATAAAAAAAGTAAAGAATCTATAAAACTTTCTAGTGTAAGTATGGAGCTATGTCACATAGGTGTGGGTGCGGGTGTGGCAATGGGGCACTTTAAAAAAACTTGGGTGTGGGGGTACGAGAAGATATATATATATATAATTTTTAAGAGTTTAACAATAATACTAATGAAATAAAAAACATTATCATAATGTCATCAAATCAATTCATCATGCATGCAATAAATCAAATTAACAATCTACAATTATATTCTTATCATAAAAACTAATACCACAATTAAATCAACCTAAATATATTAGAAAAATAATCAAATAAGTAAAGCAAAAAAGAAGTAAATTATATAGTATACTAATAAAAGAATTACACAATGCATAATTATTACATACCAAAATACATCATTAAATGCATTGTAAGAGGAAGACTAAGCTCAGATAAGTTCATGTTTGTAATATTAAAATCATGTTCTCCCTCTAAGTCATACTCTTCTGGGTTTATATCCCAAAATTTGAATTTTGCATTGCAAATCCGATTTAAAAATGTTAAATACAAATATATTTAAATAGACAAACTAAAAAATAGTCAAATAAATAAAAGAGCAATTAGTACATGTATTCATCATTGATTCACTAAAGTAGTTGAAGGTTAGAATGAACTGCATGCTTGCTGGCACACCCCAAAAATGTGTTGTGCATGTTGTTGATGTCAGCAGTGCAAAATCCACATACTCTGAAGCCACTAATGCTACAAATAGTGGTAGCCTCTTTGAAACTAAGGAATATCCCACAAACTCTACACCATTTGCACTATATCCTACGTACATTCCTGATGCTGCTCCCTCCCTTCAATCCATTCCAGACAAAATCCAGCGTACTTAAATCTGCTTCAGCTTGTGTTAATTCTACTTTATCAAATTTCATCATGTCAAACCTTCTACAGAACCCTGCTGCAAATATTGCGGCTTTGTTCTGTCCCTCCATGACTAACAAGGAAACTTGTCCGAATGAGATCTTCAGACCGACTTCCAATGGAATATTTTATGTGGAACCATATGCAAATTTAGCAGTGGTCGCCGGCGCAACTATAACTGATGCTTCAGCATGGTGGGCTTCTCAGGGCCTTCTGCCGCTTTTCCACCCTCATGTTAGCTTCCCCTTTGTTGTGACACCCTCTGCAACTACTGTTCCTGTAACTGATGTGTCCCCTGTGTCACTTTTGAACCCAAAGAAGAAAGGAAAGAACATAGTTTCCTTGAACCTGAGCTATCACATATAATAAAAAATGTATGCCCTGCATCAGAGCCTCTACCCTTGTCTTCAGATGCAAGTGCTTGTGGAGGAGGCTCTGAGGATTTGGAGCCAAAATTGACATCTCATCCAAGGAAGCTCCTCGCTTCTGTCTTCCATGAAACGAGCAAGGCCAAAACCCGGAAGCAGCAGGACCATTCTTCCTTTGGATCTAACACAACTTCAAGCAGTGAGGTGGAAATAGACGTCGTGCCTGAAGATGCTAAAGGGGCATCCAAGGCACTGAGTTTCATCAACTATTCTCCAGATCTAACCAACAGGCGACCTCAAAGCACTGAAACCTGCAATGAATCTTGGAAAGAGGTCTCTGAAGAGGTTGTAACTAGTCCTTGCTATCTATTTCAACGTGCTTATCTTCTGATATTGGCACTTTCTAAACTGCTGAGTGTCGTGCTCTAATTTGAAATTGAAAAGTAGTTTCTCAGAGTTTGGAGATGGGACTGGGCCATCCAGTTCAACCTGGACTGGGCTAAGATCACGCTCAACTGTGATCCGGATGGTCTTTCGTACCAAACTGCCAACGTGCCAGAGTTGGTCACAGGAGTTCTAAATACATGGATAATTGGGCTGGCTTAAGGCTTTCAAAGTTGAAAGAGGTCAAGAGTTCGCATATCTCTCTAACTGAAGATCGGATTTCAAATCCGTAAAAAGCGGTGTCTTTCTTATTGAGTCTAGTTTATTCTTGTAAATTTTTAGAGATTTATATGGTCATTTGATACTCCACTTGGATAAAAAACCAGACCCCTATCAGTTTGCCTTATTTGAATGACATAGTTTTTAGTTCATTTTGTAAGAGTCATATCTCCCTAACGGGAGATCATTTTCCAAATCCGTAAAAAGGGTTTTATTACTCTATGTGTCTAGTTTATATATGGAAAATTTCATAACTTTCTATGCTCATTTGATATTTCAAACCTGTTAAAAACCGAGACTGATTACAAATCGCTATAGTCGTCACGCGTAAATCGCTATTTGAATCAAGACCAACTTGTCGGGGGCGTATCTCCCTAACCGAAGATTGGATTTTAAATCCGTAAAAAGTGATGTCTTTCTTATTGAATCTAGTTTATTCCTGTAAATGTTTAGAGATTTATATGGTCATTTGATACTCCATTTGGATAAAAAATCAGACCCCTATCAGTTTGCCTTATTTGAATGACACAGTTTTTAGTTCATTTTGTAAGAGTCATATCTCCCTAACGAGAAATCATTTTCCAAATCCGTATAAAAAGGTTTTATTCCTCTATGTGTCTAGTTTATATATAAAAAATTTTATAACTTTCTATGCTCATTTGATATTTCAAACCTGTTAAAAGCCGAGATTGGTTACAAATCGCTATAGTCGTCACGCGTAAATCACTATTTGAATCAAGACCAACTTGTCGGGGGCGTATCTCCCTAACCGAAAATTAGATTTCAAATCCGTAAAAAACGGTGTCTTTCTTATTGAGTCTAGTTTATTCCTGTAAATTTTCAGAAATTTTTATGGTCATTTCATACCTATTTTTGGTCAAAAACCAAGACTCTATCATACTTTATATCATTTGAGTTACTCATGTTTTTAGTTTATTTTGCAAGAGTCATATCTCCCCAACGAGAGATCATTTTTCAAATCTGTAAAAAGGGTTTTTTTTGTTTCATTTGTCTAGTTTATATGTGCAATTTTTTATAACTTTATATATTTATTTGATATTTTAAATATATAAAAAACCAGAACTATTTTGTTTAATCATGGTTAAATAAGATTAATTTGTAACCAGTCTTGAATTTTAACAAATTTAAAATATCAAATATGTATAAACAGTTATAAAAATTTCCAAATATAAACTAGACACCTAAAAAAAGAAAACCCTTTTTACAGATTTGGAAAATGATATTTCATTGGGGAGATATGACTTTCGCAAAATGAACTAAAAATATGTGCAACTTAAATAATGCAGAATAATAAGGGTCTGGTTTTTAATCAAAATGGAAAAACAAATGACCATAAAAATTGCTGAAAATTAACAAGAATAAACTAGACTCAATAAGAAAGACACCGCTTTTTACGGATTTGAAATCCGATCTTCGGTTAGAGAGATATGCCCCCGACAAGTTGGTCTTGATTCAAATAGCGATTTATGCGTGATGGCTATAGCGATTAACAGTACAAATTAATGCTCCACAACTCATCAAGTTGAATGATGCTACCCACGCTGGGAGGAGCCCTCAGACCCCTTTTCTGTAAGGGTAAAAACTCTGAATTAGGTTCCACAACTCTTCAAGTTGAATGATGCTACCCACACTAGGAGGAGCCCCCAGACCCCTCTCCTGTAAGGGTAAAAACTCTGAATCAGGATCCACAACTCATTTAGTTGAATGATGCTACCCACGCTGGGAGGAGCCCCCAAACCTTCCTTCTATAAGGGTAAAAACTCTGAATCAGGCTCCACAACAGTCAATGTGCAGGTCAGTCGGTGCTTGATAGAGCAATGTAGGATCTTCTGCTAGATGTGCACAGAAGCAGAAAGAGAAAGGAGAGAGAGTGTGAGAGGGTTGATATTCATGGCCTCCTCCAGAAGAGATTTTTTTATCGAATAATCCTGCAGTGCAGAGACTGAGTCTTAAATAATCATCTTCGGGGCACTTAGGTCTTTACAATCACTCCTTTTCTACAATCATTATTTTTTTTGGCACCAATGGAGGAGAGGGTAATTAAGTCTTTGCAATAGCATCAAACTCCAATGCTAATTAATGCTGACAAACATGGGGATACGAGATGCACATGCTTAAATACGTGGTGCTTTTTGGGACCCCCGAGCATGAGATGCCCTGTTCGGGGGGGGAACATATAACCTGCTTTGTACTTTTTATGGACATAGTTTTTCATGTGAGCATCCCAATGTTTTTGTTCTGAAAAGTTTACAAAATTCTAATCAACTCTTAACATATTTACAGATACATTAATCTTTGAGATTTTACAAAGACCCACCTCGTTTAGCAAAATAATTCTCAAATACCCGCTCTTGCTAACTCAAGTGGGTTTTCCATGGTTAAGTATAGTAAAATTACTAGGTTACCCCCTCTCTCTCATTTACCGTCCAATTTACAAAGGGTACGATCAAAACAGAGGGTCTCTTACTCTTGTTGATCGAATGCCGAGCATGAGTCTTCTCTCTCTCTTTCATCCTCTTTTTCTTACATGGGTGTAATTTTCATGTTACTAGGATGGTAATAGTTGAACATTAAGCTTGGGCTTTACGTGTGCATCTTAGTAGATGAATCAAGCCTTTTTGTTCTTAAAAGGTGACAGACTAAGACTGCAGGTCACGATAAAGTCGACAATGGAGATGACGATAATATCAGGTATGATAATGCAGGTCACGATAATGTCAATAATGAAGATCACCACGAGTATGATAATGTAGGCCATGATATGAGTTTAGGGAACTATAAACTTGATAAAATCTAGTTTATCCCTATAACTGAAGATCGACTTATCCAAGATCAGCCTGCATCAAATGACTCTAATATACAGTTATGATAATGGAAAATATGAGATTAATATGGTTGAGACCAGTATTATTGATCCAGCCCAAGATTACGATAATGCCAAATGTGAGGTCAATATGGTGAAGACCAAGATTATCGTTCCAACCCAAGTTCACGATAATGCCAAATGTAAAGCTAATATGGTTAGAGTCTGAGGAGATCAAGATAGCAATGTAGCTAATCTTATCAAATATAACAAAGTGAAGAATAACCAAAAGAATTGACTAAGTCAATAGACGATGTAATATTTTAAATAGTGAAATACTTCACACGTGAGTTGTTGAGTGGAGTATTGTGGATGTAGATGATTGCTCATTGAACCATATTAGTATCATGTATTTGTGTTTTTCTTTATGGTATTAGAGCTTATTGCATCTTGGGTGATTGTATTGTCTTTCTCAATGGCGTCAACATCCATCGACTGCTCAATAAAATTCTCGTACCCTTTTAACCTGAATGTGGCAAATTTCATCACAATTAAACTCAATCATTCAAATTTTTTATTGTAGAAAACATAGTGGCTTGGCCGTATTGAGAGTCTAGGCATGATTGGTTTTGTAAATGGCGAAACTCCAATCCCAGTTCAAACCATAGATGGTGTCTCAAATACAGAGTTTATTGCTTAGAAAAAATCTGACAAGCTGCTGTGATGATGGATCATGGACACTCCATTCGAGAAAGTGATGGGTCTCGTCATTAGCGCCAAACATCCAATGAGATATGAAATACTCTTATCAAGGCTTTTGCTCAAGTGTCTAAGGAACGTGAATTCCTATTGATGTAAAAATTGCAATCATACCGAAAAAGAACCCTCTTAGTGAATGAATATGTCAATGAGTTCAAAAACATCTATGATGAACTCATGGCCATTGGCAAGCCTGTGGAAGATGAAACCCATGGTGTTCTGGCTCTTGAATGGGCTTGGCAATATGCATGATGCGTTTATAACAACTATGATAAAATCGTTCATTTCATTGTACGATGATGTGGTTGGCTTGCTTCAAGGGTGTGAAACCATGCACATTGTACATGAAGGATGTGTGAATGAGAACTCCGCCTTTTTTGGGGGGAAAATTATCAATAAAAAAATGATTTAACACAAAGCAACAATTTAGTTCAAAGGGACATGGCTTTATCCAAGTTGAACAGGGTGGCAATCAATTTAATCAAAATAAAACCAAATTTGATTTTAATCAATCGAATGCCAAAAGCAATCAAAGAAAAGAAAAGGAGGTTTTGTGTTAAATATATGGCAAGATGAATCATAGTGCCATCAATTGTTGGCACCGTTTTAATCATACATATCAATCTGAAAATGTTCCACAGGCTTTTACTACCATGAAACTAGCTGATAGCTAAGATCATGATTGGTTTCTTGACACGAGAGCTATCTTGCACATTAATGTCAATTCAGATAATCTTGAAACTTTCTCCAAGTATTATGGTTCAGAAAAAAATATGGTTGAAAATTATGCCAGATTAATTATTACCCATGTCGGGTTCACTAAAATTGAAAATGGTGATCATTTTCTTCACCTGAACAATGTCTTGGTTGTTCTTAAAAATAAAAAAAAATCTGGTGACCGTAAGCCAATTAACTTCTGATATGTCCTATTTTATTTGACTTTTCATCTAATGGTTTTGTAGCAATAGAGAGTAGAGTAGGAGACCTGTATAGATTCAACAACTTAAGGAACAAAGTTGATCGTGAGCAGAAAGTTTTCTTTTCTTCACGATTTAAAAACTTCAATTGGGAAGTTTGACATCAATGACTTGGGCATGTGCATGCACAAGTTATTGACTTTCTTGAAAAAAATAAGTTTATTTCAATAACATCAAAGTCCATTAAAAGTGACAGATGTGCAAGCTACCAAATGGGTAAAATCAATAAACTTCATTTTCTTTCTGTTGATGATAATTGCACGGAGTTATTTGGAAAAGTTCATTGTGACTTATAGGGACCTACTCATGTTATCTCCCATCAAAATTTTATATTTTATGCAGTCTTTATTAATAATATTTTCATTTTTCATGGATATTTCTTTTGAGACATAAAACTGAATTATGCAACAAATTTATTGAATTTCATAATGTTCAAACTCAATTTGAAAAACAAATAAAGATTTTTTAAATAGATGAAGGAGGCGAGTTTGGGAGTATTGAACTCAAGATTTACTTAAAGATAAATGAGATTGTCCACTATAAAAGTTGCTAAAAACTTTAGAACAAAATGAAATTGTTGAACGAAAGCATCAATCTATCATCAAACTAGGATTGACGATGCTTTTTTATGCTCAAATTCTAACCCGATTCTGGGTGAAAGTCTTCTTAACGACAGTATGAATCATCAACTAGTTATCGACCCCAAAGTTGTCTATGAAAACTCCTTATGAGAAGGTGTTTACAAAGAAAACGGACTATACATGCTTGAGAGTTTTTGGGTGTTGATGTTTTTCCTATCTTCGATACTATGCTACCAACAAATTTGATCTGAAAACATTACCATGTATTTTTCTGGGTTATAGTGATCACCACAAGGGCAACTGTTGTCTTTCCCCCACTAGGTGTGTCTATATATTAAGACATCATTTTTTATAAAAATGTCTTACCTTATCATAAACCAGAACTACTCTTTTCTATAAACTAACAAGTAAGTGAGCTCATAAGCTTGAAAGAATGGTCCTATAAGACTAACTCATACTTGGTTGAGTCTAATAACCAACAGGATCCAAGGAATGTGACGTGTGAGTCATCACATGGTGAACTGGTCATACAAAGAAAGAATACTCAAAATGACTTGGTGAGTGTTTCTCCTAAGGGTACTGAGCCTCGTGACCATTATCTTGTTGACGTTAGATAATTGGTTGTCAATGAAAGCAGTGAAGAAGGCACCTCTATCACTCCTCATTCTTGAGTCCATCATATGGTCACTCGTATGCGAGACAACATAGTAAAGCCCAATCCCAAATATTTTATTGTTTTTTTTGTGCCTCTAGAACCAAAGAGTCTCAATGATGCCCTTGCTCATAAAGGATGGCATGATATTGTGCATAAGGAGATGCATGCTCTTAATATCAATGACACATGGGATCTTGTGCCTAAGGAGCCTCACATGCATATCATCCCTTATAAATGGGTCTATAAAACCAAATTAAAAAATGATGGCTTTGTAGAATGATTAAAATCTTGTCTTATTGCTAAGGGATTTGATCAAATCCTGGGTGTTGACTTCTTGAAAACCTTCTCTCCAGTGATCAAGCTTGCACCATATGTATTGTTCTCACCCTTGCTTTGATCTACAACTAGGATATTCGATAATTGGATGTTAAGAATGCCTTTTTTACATGGTCATTTGAATGAAACTATGTTCCTTGAGCAACCTCTAGGATTTCAAGACCCTTAACGACCAGATTTTGTTTGTAAATTGAATAAAACCTTGTATGGGCTCAAGCAGGCTCCTCAGGCTTGGTATGATTGGTTTGACACATTTCTTCTCTCTCTTGATTTTTTCTCTAACATTGTTGATCCGTCATTATTTATCTCTAAAAGTGGATCCATGATCATCATTGTTCTACTTTATATTGATGATATTATTCTTGCTGATAATGATTTTCAATTTCTTATTTAACTTATCAAAACTGTAAGTTAAGAGTTTGTAATGAAAAATCTAAGGTTTTTGCACTATTTTCTGGGCATTAAAGTCCACCAGTCCTTAGGGAACTTATTTTTTAATCAGAAATGCTAAGCCTATGAGCTTCTTTACAAAGTTCAAATGGTTGGCGTCAAGCTTGTCTCTATGCCCATGGTGTGCTGCCAGCACTACGAATGGTGATTTACCTTTTTGGGATGCTACTTTTTATCGAAGTCTGGTTAAAGGCCTTCAATACCTCATTATGACTCATTCTGATCTCTTCTTCAGTGTTAACTTTGTCAATCAGTTCATGCAAAACCCAACCAATGCTCATTTTTAGATGGTCAAGTGCATTCTTCATTTTGTTTACGACATTATTGATCATAGAATCCAGCTACTATCAAATACATCATTGTCATTATATGCCTTCTCAGGTGTTGATTGGGCAGGATGCCCCATTACCCGATGCTCTACCTTTGACTTTTGCATATTTCTTGAGAACAATTGCATTTCTTGGAGTGCAAAAAAACAACCAACTATTGCTTGGTCCAGTTCGGAAGCATAATACAAATCGATGGCATCCACTATTGTTGAACTTATGTGACTCACGTTTCTTCTACGTGACTTGGGAGTATTTCTTCTTCAACCCCTTGTTCTCTTTTGTGACAATATTTTGGCTCTTCGAACTAACATCAAACCAACATTTCATTCACACATAAAGCATGTTGAAATCAACTATCATTTTGTTTGTGAAAAAGTTGCTCTGGGGACCCTCATCACTTGTTATGTGCCCTCATCAAAACAGAGTGTAGATATCTTCACTAAGCTTTTACCACACACTCACTTCCTTGATCTATGAGTCAAACTGGGTCTCTTTGCTCCTCCCGCGACTAGTTTGAGGGAGACTGTTAACAGTAAAACTAAGACTGCAGGTCACGATAAAGTTGACAATGGAGATCATGATAATATCGGGTATGATAATGCAGGTCACGATAATGTCAATAATGGAGATCACGATAATATTGGGTATGATAGTGCAGGTCAAAATATGAGTCTAGGGATAAAATCGAGTCTATCCCTATAACTAAAGATTGACTTATCCAAGATCAGCCTGCATCAAATGTGACTCTAATAGATAGTTACGATAATGAAAAATATGAGGCTAATACAGTTGAGACCAAGATTATCACTCCAGCCCAAGATTATGATAATGCCAAGTGTGAGGCTAATATGGTGGAGACCAAGATTATCGTTCCAACCCAAGTTCAAGATAATGCCAAATGTGAAGCTAATACGGTTAGTGTATGAGGAGATCAAGATAGCAATGTAGCTAATCTTATCAAATATAACAAAGTGAAGAATAACCAAAAGAATCGACTAAGTAAAGTCAATAGACGATGTAATATTTTAAATAGTGAAAAACTCCACACGTGAGTTGTTGAGTGGAGTATCGTGGACGTAAGTGATTGCTCACCGAACCACGTTAATATTGTGTGTTTGTGTTTTTCTTTAATTTCATGTTGTTTGGTGTATCATTAGTTAGGCATCAAAATGGCTGTTTAAAAGTGGAAAATCAAAATTAAAACAACTGGATAATAATGAAAATAAGACGTTAAATAGTATTGTTTGTTAACAACTTTTGTAATACCACCTAGGAATAGTTTCATGAAAGAAGAGATATATTGATCCATACAATTGTTTGGTACTTTGGTTAGGTTATGTGTCGATTGAGACGAAGATGAAGCCCTGGATGATGATGACCTTTCAGAGACTGATCTTCACGGTGAATGCGGTGCTTTGGTGCCCGAATTTTGGCGGGAACATTATCGAAATGGGTTCGGCAGGCATTGTATTCCGAGCATCCATGCCAGGCAGAGAGGTCATCGCCGTGAAGAAGCTTTGGGGGAAGTTGAGTAAGGGGAGATGTTCCCCTCTTTGCTGCTTGGATCGAGCTCAACCGAGCCCTTACTCGGTTGATGCACGATTCAAACTCAGTTGCGCCAAACTCGGTTAAGTCCCAACCGATCAGCCCCCCGTCCCCCCTCTTTACTGCTCGGCTTGAGCTCAACCAAGCACTTGCTTGGTTGATGCACGGTTGGAACTCAGCTTCACCGAGCTCGACTCAGTTCAAACTCCAACTGAGCTAGCTTGGTTCAAACCTTGATCGAGCTCAACACCCCCTCATGCCTCTTCCTTTCTTCATTAAAAAACCATAATAAACTTGTTTTGTTAAAACATGTAAAATGGTGGACAGATTGGGTCATACCATTCAAACAAAGTAATTTGACCCATTATCCATGACTGTCCAAGTTATTCTTTCATCGTCATCAAACAACAAACATTTGGAACATAGCATCTGAGTATAATCAAAACAAATTAGATTTGGAACAGTTGTTATAGAACAAATAAAACCAATGTTCTATTTTGGCTTTTTTGTTCATTTTGTCCAACCCTGGATAAGCCTACCCTTATGGAACATTTGTCATTCGTTATCAGGGGTTACAGTTTGTTGGTGGTGTTTGGTTTATGTACCCATGCATGGACAGTAAAAAGAAAAGAAAAGAAATTGGTCACTCTCACCAAAAAGAAAATCCTAATCGCTTTAGCCAAATGAAACTCAATTTCAATCCCACAGAAACAAAACACTCCTTATTGATCCTAATATAGAAAAGAAATCAGAAGAAATGAGAGAGAGAGAGAGAGATGCTTGGGAAGAATGATCTTCAGGTGCTCCGGCCACTGGCATCGATGCAATCAGCCTCGGGTGATTGATTTGGGAAACAGGAGAGAGACGTGTTGATGGAACTCATGAATAACTGTGAAAGAAAGAAAGAAAGCGTAGGGTCTACCAATTAATTTTACTTAGTAAACTGCATTTAAAAAAAAAAAAAAATAGGTGTTTGAGAAAATTTTTATCAAGTTTAAGTGTGTTTTTGTAAATACATCTGATTTTTGTAAATTTTTCTTTTATTTTTTATGAAGAAGCAAAACCCTCGTTGAGAATGGGGTCATTTAATGGGCCTGCCTCCCTATGAGGTAAAACTGCATGTTGATGATCAACGGGAGCTCCGCTTGTCTGGTAGGAGCAGCTAGTTCACATCACCTTGTGTTGGGAGGTTGCAGGTTCAAAACCCAATGGTATAGTGTAAATGGTAGGAGTCTGCCTAACCCCAGCTTGCCTTTAAAAAAAAATCCATCTTATTAACATTAGATGCCCCAACCGTGATAAAGCAACGGTAGCCCCATGCATCAGCCAAATTCAACCCCAAGCATTGAGCTTGACACAGCACCCCACTGACCACATGGGTGACCACAAGGTGGCGCCTGAACATCCAATGTTAAAACATTTGTAAATTTTGTTGACAGCCTTTTTATGTCTTATGTAGGTGTATGTAAGAGTAGGGGTGTCAAGGAGTCGGGTCCCAACCCAGCCCGTACCAAACCCTATAGGGTCCAGGTATGGTGATAAATAAGAAGACCCGATTATGACCTGTGTCTGGACTCGAAGGTTCGATTAATACATAGATCCACGTATAGTTTGTGAGATTTTATACCAGACCCAGGCCCAACCTGGATTCCGACTAAAACCTGCAAATTTTCAATGTAAAAAATGATAAAAATATTATTTTACGGACTTGAGTTCATGTAGTTTTTATCGGGTCCGGGTATGGTTTCTCTTATAGTGGTCCAATTAAACTCAGATCCGGACCCGATACCATGCCCAAAAATCGGGGCCAGATGCTCAAATTGGTGCGAGGTCGAGGTCCTAATCTTGATGCCCACGCGGTCTAGGTTTCAGGATACGGAATGATCAATCTTGTTGCTCATCTGTGTTCATTTTGCTCTCTTATTTAAAGATGTCATACTGTCTGAAACTTACGCTTTTGCAATCCACAATTTGCAGTGCCACATGTATAAACTAACAATTTTGACACCCAATTAACTTTCGTGGTGCTATTCTCAACCAATCCTATAGAAATGTAGGAGAGGCGTGTACTGGTTTTCAAGTAAAAAAAAGTAGAATTGATTGGGTTAGACCTGGTAATGAATCAGTTCTAACAATATTTGTTTACCTGATTCCGACCCTGAACCAATATACCTAGGGGTGTCAACGGGCCTGATTTACCTGGACCCGACCTGAACCAAAACCTATAAGGTTCGGGTATTGTGATAAATAATAAGACCCGATTAATACCCGGGTTCAAACCCGAAGGTCTGATTAATACATGGATCTGGGTATAGTTTGTGAAATTCTATACTGGACCCGACCTAAGTTCCTATTAAGACCCACAAATTTGCAATGTAAAAATGATAAAAATTATGGTATTACCGGGTATGGTCCAGGTCTAGTTCATGTAGTTTTTATCAGGTCCGGGTATGATTTTTCTTATTGTGAACCTAATTAACACTACAAGAAAATACGTTGTTAGCGACGAACTTTAGCGACAGAATACTTTCGTTGCTAGTTAGCGACGAATTAACGAGCGAAAACCATCAATCGCTATAATGAATGAAATTTACGAAAATAGCGACGAAAAATATTCCGTCGCACAATTTGTCGCTACTTAGCGACGGATTTTGCGACATAGTGTTTTGTCGTAACAGACGCAACATTTGGCGATGGCCTTTGCGATGAAAGATTTTCCGTCGCTACTTAGCGACGGAATGGGCGACAGAATATATTTCGTCACTAGTTTCGTAAATTTGATTTAAATCGGCTTAGCGACGACATTAATTTGTCGCTAAGCTATCGCGAATTTTCGAATAACCCTAATCCCAGACAGCTTTTCCTTTTCTTCTTTCGTTGCTCCCGCTCCCGTCGTTCGCCGTTCGCCCGTTCCCGTCGTTCGCCGTTTGCCGGTCCCACCATCCGCCGTCTGCAGGCCCCGCCGTCCGGAGACAGGTAAACGAGGGGGTCAGCCCCCATGCGTTTTCCAGTAGGGGGTCGACCCTCTGCTTTTTCCGGCAGGGGGTCGACCCCCTGCCGGAACAGGCAGGGGGTTTCGGCACGGAGTCGATTTTCTGCCTGTTCAGGCAGAGGGTCGACCCCCTGCTGTTCCGGCAGGGGGTCGACTCACTGCCGAAAAGGCTGGGGGTCGACCCCCTGTCGGAACAGCAGGGGAGTCGACCCCCTGCCGGAACAACCTCATTTTTTTTTGTGGTGACTTCATTTTAAAACAGTATTTTTTTATGCAGATTTTTCAACGTAACCAGCTTGTGCTCAGCCACCTGTGGTAAGTAAGTGACAAAAACAATGCAAATAGGATAAATACCCGTGGTGAGTAAGTGATGTAAGCGTATCACATGTTATTTAATTTATTAGATGTAACACTTTATTGTTCACACACTCACTTAGTTGTTGATATTTAGGGTTGCTTTGTTGGAGTTCGGAGATCATGTTGAGCATGATTTTAATGTATGAATATGGAAGTGTTCTTATTTTTGGAGTATGGAGTCCATGCTAGGCATGGTAGTAGTTAGTGAAATATTGAAGTGTGTTTGTTGCAGGTACATGTTTGCCATTTGTTTGATATAAATGATTACGATGTATTGCAATGTTTGATGTGAATGATTTCCATGCTTGCATGTAGTTACTTTCAATTTGATTATGGCTTCCATGTGAAATTGTATAATGAAAGCATGCTTCAAATGATTGTATTGTGTCATTAATAGTTTGCACATGAAAATATTAAGTTATCAATGCATGCATCAAAATTCTTGTTATTGTATGACATCATACATTACATGATAAATTTGATATTTTCTTCATCGTAGCATTCTGATTGTTCTCTTTTAATTCGTTAGGTTATTATTCGTAACATCATAAGAAAATGACTGCAAATCGTGAATGGATGTATCATAGGATAGTGGACAATGAGTTATCGCATGAATATATGGATGGTGTTGAAAGTTTTATTGAATTTGCAACAGCAAGTGTCAGTACAGTGGATCCCATAGGTCGGATTAGGTGTCCCTGCAAGATTTGTAAGAATAATCGATTTGTAGAACCTCATGGTGTTAGACATCACCTATACAGAAAGGGTTTTGTGAGTGATTATCAGAACTGAATGTTTCATGGAGAAGAATTTAGAAACAATTTTGATGCACGGGTGAATGTAGTGCACGATAATCCATATATGGATTTGATATTTGATGTTGCAGGAACAGAACTGGGTTCTGCTATGAGTTCTAGTGATGTAAGAACTGTCGTAGATGAAGAATCACCAAACGATGCAGCTAGTAGATTTTATGATTTACTTAGAGATGCTGATGAACCACTTTGGAATAGTTGCGAGAGTCACATTATCTTGTCTGCAGTTCTTCAACTAATGAATTTGAAGTCCGAGTATAATTTGAGTCAATCATGTTTTTTTACAGATGATGTTTCGCCTGTACACGACCCACCTACACCAGTTAATCACACAAGTAAGGAGCCAACACAGGAAGCAGGGTCTTCTCAGTCTGGCACAAGAAGACTCATTTGAATAGTGTATATCGATAATCGACCGTAAGTATTTCATTTTCAATTATTGCATATCTTATAAATATTTTATATTGATATTTACTGCGTACCAATTCGTGTGCAGCATGAGGTTTGAGCCACAAGAAGTAGTACGCGAGATTAGGAATTCACTTCTTCAACATCTACCAGGACCGGTTGCTCAATGGAAAGAGTATCCAAAGGAGGTGTTAGACAGATTGTGATCCTCATTCACAGTATACAGTTGTTTCTCATAGTTAATGTGTTTCATAATTAATTTTTTTTAGTCATGTCTACTAACTTTCTGAAAATATTTTTAGGCTTCGAATTGCTTCGCAACTACGATGGAAGAAAATGATGCAAGGAAGGTATGGCAGAAGGTGGCTGTCAATCGATTTGCAGACATGTTGCACAATATGAAGACTGTAGCAAAAAAAACATCCGGCGGAATAAATGATCCACTACAGTGGAAGGGTCATGACCCTATTATTATCAGGAGAGATTATTGGGATGAAATGTGTGATAAGTGGGCGGGAGATGCATTTCGAAATCGCTCTGCGAAGGCTGCACAAAATCGAGTGAAAATGCCTGAAGCCCATCTACACACAGGTAGATCTAAGACATTTGGGAGCCACTTGAAAAAAATGGTAACTCATCAATATATAATATTAATTTTATAAGTATTGTTGCAAACTTGTTAACTAAATCTTTTATCATTTAACTTTGCAAGAAGCAGAAAAAGGAGGCATTGTACCATATAAGGATGTGTTTGTTGAAACACATAAACGAAAGACCACGGGAGACTTCGTATCAGAGAAGGCGAGAACGACAATGATATGTATTTATTTTATTAATAATCATTGCAATATGCAAGTTATCATAATGTTATCATTAATTATTAATGCATACTTTAAACATTATTTTGTAAAAGGCATATGAGTAACCGATGGTAGAGCGATATGGCGATGACGCTACTCAGCATCCATCATTTGTCTTGCAACATGGGTGACTGCAGCAGGTGAACCCAAAAAAGGTCGTGTGTTCGGGTTTAAGAGTAATATGAACACTTCATCTGTTATTGCTTCTTCCAGTTACGGCTCACTGACTTCTTCCGCCGACATAATCTCCAAGCAGCAGACTATTCTTTCCGGTGAAGATGTACGCCAGATCGTTAAGGACACACTGCGTGACTACTTCCATGAAACCATCGCCGACATTCTCTGAGATGAGTTCAACAGTTTTTTGCTGAACAGAGGATCTTCGATTGCAGGTCCCTCTCAGGTATAATCACATATTCAGTTTTTTGACTGCCTTAGAACACATATGAGCATAATCGAATCACATATATAACTTTTTGTCTGCCTTAGAGCACATATGAGCATGATAGAATCACATATAGAGTTTTTTGTCTGCCTTAGAGTACATATGAGCATACTATAATCACATATAAAGTTTTTTGCTTGCCTTAGAGCACATATGAGCTTGATAGAATTACATATAAAGTTTTTTTTACTGTCTTAGAACACATATGAGCATGCTATAATCACATATTCAATTTTTTGACTGCCTTAGAACACATATGAGCATGTTATAATCATATATTCAGTTTTTTGACTACTTTAAAACACATATGAGCATGCCAAAATGACATATAAAGTTTTTTTACTGCCTTAGAACATATATCATTCATGATAGAATCACATATAAAGTTTTTTGCTTTGCCTGCCTTAGAGCACATATGAGCATGATAGAATTACATATAGAGTTTTTCTGACTGCCTTAGAACACATATGAGCATGCTATAATCACATATTCAATTTTTTGACTGCGTTAGCACACATATGAGCATGATCGAATCACATATATAGTTTTTTGCCTGCCTTAAAGCAAATATGAGTACTGTAGAATCACATATAGAGTTTTTCTAGCTTCCGTAGAACACATATGAGCATGATATAATCGCATATAAAGTTTTTTTACTGCCTTAAAACATATATCATTCATGATAGAATCACATATAGAGTTTTTTGCGTGCCTTAGAGCACATATGAGCATGATAGAATCACATATAAAAATTTTTTACTGCCTTAGAACACATATGAGCACATGATAGAATCACATATAGTGTATAATTTATTTCATAATATTTTGTTTATCAATACTGATTGTTCTTTTCTTGTGTAGGCTGCTAGCGATAATCAACGTAGCGGAGCTGAAGGGACAGATCAAGGCAATAAACAAGAAGACGCATAAAATCTTGGTGATGATTAGAGAACTGTGTTGAAAAAGTTCTATTTTTTTTTTCGAAATTGTAATTGTTGAATTATAAATAATTAAACTTGTTAATTTTAAGGTGGAATGATTAATTGTTGTGGATTCCTTTTATATGAAATTTTATGTGTACTTTGTTTTTTATTTACAGGAAATATAAATTGTACAGTTCTCGATATTTAATTTTCAAATAAATTTTTTTTCGTGTTTGCGATGGTTTAGCGACAGATTTTTTTGTCGCTATGCATATAAATCTAGCGACGGCTTAGCGACGGATGTAAATCCGTCGCCAACCGAGGTCGTCGTTTAGTACCGACGGATTGGCGACGGAATATGTCGTTCATTATTTCGTCGCAACTAGCGACAGAACGGGTGACGGATGTATTCCGTCACCAGTTAGCATCAAAAAGATTATGACGTAAGTTGTTCGTCGCCTCGTCGTCGCTAATCCGTCGCTAAGCCGGTTTGTGACGGATTAGCGACGGAATGTGGTCGTCGCTAATCCACTGCTTTGTTGTGGTGTAAAACCAGGTCTGGACTCGAAAACCAGGTCCAAGTCTGGTTCCACCTGGGTCTGAACCAAACCCGACCCATTGACACTCCTAAATATACCCAACTACAATAGTACAATTGTTCCAAATCCTATCTTGATTTAGACATATACAACCAGGATCCATAATATGCCTTATACCCAGTTCAAACTTGGTTTGGAAGCATTCCTGCCCTACCTATGTTATGCTCAATTTATTTGATGCAAATGCAAGTGGTTTGAATATGGACCATACATGATATGTAATCACCATCTCAATTCATGATGCAATTACTTGACCACAGCTCCCTTTACACATGAAAAACAAAAAAAAAACTCTTGATCCCCAAACCTGAACACCACAGCCAAACTCTAGCTTCTGGTCCATACATATGGCCAAGTTGGCTTCAAACCAAGGAATGTTTCGGGGTCCATACAGATCTTTCTAGATCTCAAATGCACCAATCTAACCAGTTACATTTGATTACGTTGGATCTCATGGATTTTGGATTGATTTCAAACTACATCTGAATTTTAGTACAAGGGTTTGATTAGAGAGAGAGAGAGAGAGACCAAAAGCTATCAACATTACTTAAAAGTGAAACTCAACAAAGCTTTGAGTCCCACAAGCACAAACACAACAGCCAAACATGAAAACACCATTTACACACAAAACAGAAAAAACCCCAACACAAAACAAAAAACTCATCAAGGACCACAGACATCTAGATGAGGATCGATTGGTGGCAGAGGCAGGTCTTTGAGATATATGCAGAAGATAGCTTACACATCAGCCAAAACACTATAAGTCAATTGGTTAAGGTTGAACGGGACATCCCGAAAAGTAGCATTATTTCTGGCCATCCATATGAATCACCACACTGTAAATAACCAAACTCTCCAAATAGTCATCCACTTATTTTCATGTCTAATTATAGTAGGGTCGAGGATAAGATCTAACACAAAGCAGCTCTCCCGCACAACAACTGATAGAGCCCTCCAAGTTTTAGAAAACAATTCTCGAAACACTTTACACAACCAAAAAAGATGTGTAGTTTCTTCAGCCTGTCGACAAAGCACACACCAACTGGAAAACCGAAACCTCATCCTTTTGATATTGTTATAGGTTTGTATCCGATCATGAAGAATCAACCAAGCCAATACCTTGGTCCTCGGAGATGGTCCCTTCGCCCATAAAGCATTTTTGGGGATCCAGCTCGTACCTAGAGGTAAAAGACACTACAAGAAAATACGTTGTTAGCGACGGATTAACGAGCGACAAACATCTGTCGCTATAATTAATGAAGTTTACGAAAATAGTGACAGAATATAGTTTGTCGCCCAGTCTGTCGCTACTTAGCGACAGATTTTGCGACGTAATGTTTTGTCATTACGGTCGCACCATTTGCCGACGACGTTGGCGACCGAATCTAGTTTGTCGCTACTTAGCGACGGACGTGGCGACGAAATATAGTCCGTTGCTCGTTCCATAAATTTGATTTACGTTGGCTTAGCGACGGAATTAATTTGTCGCTAAGTCGTCGCTAATTTTCGAATAAACCTAATCCCAGACAGCTTTTCCTTTTCTTCTTTCGCTGCTCCCGCCGTTTGTCGGTCCCACTCCCGCCGTTCGCCGGTCCCAACCCCCGGAGACAGGTAAAGGAAGGCACCCCCCCCCCCCTCGCATTTTCAGGCAGGGGGGAAACCCCCTATCGAAAACGCAGGGGGTTAAACCCCTGTCGGAAAACGTAGGGGCGACAAAGGGTTAACCCCCTGCCTTTCCGGCAGGGGGTTAACCCCCTGCTATTCCGGTAGGGGGTTTAACCCCTGCCTTTCCGACAGGGGGTTAACTCCTTGCCGGAACAGGCAGGGGGTTAACCTCCTGCATGTTCCGACATGGGGTCGACCCCGGCAGAGGGTCGACCCCCTGCCTTTCCGGCATGGGTTTAACCCCCTGTCGGAACAGGCAGGGGGGCGACCCCCTGCTGTTCCGACAGGGGGTTGACTCATTGGCGAAAAGGCTGGGGGTCGACCCCCTGCCCGAACAGGGGGTCAGTTAACCCCCTATGTTCCGTAAGGGGGTTAACCCCCTATGTTCTGTAAGGTAGTCGACCCCTTGCCGGAACAGCAGGGGAGTCTACCCCTTGCCGGAACAACCTCTTTTTTTTTGTAGTGACTTCATTTTAAAACTGTGTTTTTTTGTGCAGATTTTTCAACGGAACCAGCTCGTGCTCAACCACCTGTGGTAAGTAAGTGACAAAAACAATGCAAATCGGGTAAATACCCGTGGTAAGTAAGTGATGTAAGTGTATCACATGTTATTTAATTTATTAGATGTAACACTTTATTGTTCACACACTCACTTAGTTGTTGATATTTAGGGTTGCTTTGTTGGAGTTCGGAGATCATGCTGAGCATGATTTTAATGTATGAATATTGAAGTGTTCTTAGTTTTGAAGTACGGAGTCCATGCTAAGCATGGTAGTAGTTAGTGAGATATTGAAGTGTGTTTGCTGCAGGTACATGTTTGTCATTTGTTTGATATGAATGATTACGATGTATTGCAATGTTTGATGTGAATGATTTCCATGCTTGCATGTAGTTACTTTCAATTTGATTATGGCTTCCATGTGAAATTGTATAATGAAAGCATGTTTCAAATGATTGTATCGTGTCATTAATAGTTTGCACATGAAAATATTAAGTTATCAATGCATGCATCAAAATTCATGTTATTGCATGACATCATATATTGCATGATAAATTTGATATTTTCTTCATCGTAGCATTCTGATTGTTTTTTTTTAATTCGTTAGGCTATTATTCGTAACATCATAAGAAAATGACTGCAAACCGTGAATGGATGTACCGTAGGATAGTGAACAATGAGTTATCGCATGAATATATGGATGGTGTTGACAGTTTTATAGAATTTGCAACGGCAAGTGTCAGTACAGTGGATCCCACAGGTCAGATTAGGTGTCCCTGCAAGATTTGTAAGAATAATGGATTTGTAGAACCTCATAGTATTAGACATCACCTATATAAGAAGGGTTTTGTGAGTGATTATCAGAACTGGATGTTTCATGGAGAAGAATTTAGAAACGATTTTGATGTACGGGTGAATGTGGTGCACGATAATTCATATACGGATTTGATATTTGATGTTGCAGGAACATAACTGGGTTTTGCTATGAGTTCTAGTGATGTAAGAACTGACGTAGATGAAGAATCACCAAACGATGCAGCTAGTAGATTTTATGATTTACATAAAGATGCTGATGAGCCACTTTAGAACGGTTGTGAAAGTCACACTATCTTGTCTGCAGTTCTTCAACTAATGAATTTGAAGTCCGAGTATAATTTGAGTCAATAATGTTTTGACCGTTTGTGCATGATTATGAAGAGTATGTTGCCCAAAGATGAGAAATTGCCACAAAATTTCTATCGTGCGAAAGTTATGGTCAACGCTCTGGGTATGGGTTACAAAAAGATTGATGCTTGTCCAAATCACTGCATGTTGTATTTTAAGGAGCAGAAAAACAACATATCATGCCTGTCATGTGGGCATCCTCGGTTCAAGCCAAAGACAAGAGGCAATGGTAGCACGAGATCAAAGGAAGTTTCATACAAGTCGCTTCGCTACTTTCCTATCACTCCTAGATTGCATACAAAAGATTACGGTATAAATGGTTATTGATTCCATACAAAAGATTACGGTATAAACAAATCAACGATGAATAGTGGCGTGCGTGTCAAGGGTAGCAGCTACGGTGAAAATGAATATGATTACTACGGTGTTATAGAGGAAATAATGGAGTTGACTTAGGCATAAATAACACGGTAACTTTATTCAAGTGTCATTGGTTTGATCCAACTGCAACAAGACTTGACAATGCTTCAGGCATTGTGGAGGTGAATTATAAATCCAGGTTTGGAACATATGAACCATTCATATTAGCCTCACAAGCTCAACAAGTTTATTATACTTCATATTCGAGTATAAAAAAGTCAGATTGAAATGAATGGTCGGCAGTTTGCAAGGTGAAGTTCAAACTATACCCTGAGTATGATCAGTTACAGGAAGATGAGTTAGCTGAAGACAGCGATTACTATCAATCAGATGATGTCTATGACTTCGCTTATGGTCACGATGTTGCGCATGATATGCATGCCATATCTCCATTGGCCAATGAAACATTCATAGAAGAATGTGATCCAAATGATGTACCAAGTGGATGGGCAAACAATGAAGAAGAAGAAGAAAAAAAAGAAGAAGAAGAAAGTCAAACTAGTAACGAGGAAGAATTCTCAAGCTAGTGAGCAAAATCTTATAATACAAACCTCTATTTAAATGCATTGCAATACTTGATGTGAATGATTTGAATTATTTGAATATATTGTAATACTTGATGCGAATGAATGAGTTGTATTGCAATACTTGATGTGAATGATTAAAAATTTTATTTGAATGTATTGTAATACTTGATACGAATTATTTGAATGCATTGTAATACTTAATGTGAATGATTTGAATTATTTGAATGTATTGTAATACTTGATACGATTGATTTGAATGCATTGCAATACTTGATGTGAATGATTTGAATGATTTGAATGTATTGTAATTTATGCAATGAATGATTTGAATTATTGCAATACTTGATGTGAATGATTTGAATTATTTGAATGCATTGTAATACTTGATGCAAATGATTTGAATGCATTGCAATGCTTGATGTGAATGACTTGAATGCATTGCAGTACCTGATATGAATGATTTGAATGTATTGTAATATTTGATGGGAATCATTTGAATGTATTGCAATACTTGATGCGAATGATTTGAATTATTGTAATACTTGATACAAATGACTTGAATGTATTGTAATACTTGATGTGAATGACTTGAATGTATTATATGACATATGTTATTTGTTAGAATATGGTTCATGGAGGTTACAGTGGTCGCTCATTCAGTAGTAGTCAGGCTCAGCCTTCATCTTCACGGGCTTCTGTGATAGGTATATCATTTAACTAATTGGATGCTTGATTAGTTCAAATGCGTATTCTGAGAAAGTCTAACGTATTTTTTTATAAATGATGTTTCGCCTGTACACGACCCACCTACACTAGTTGATCAAACAAGTCATGAGCCAACACAGGAAGCAGGGTTTTCTCAGTCTGCCACAAGAAGACTCGTTCGAATAGTGTCTATCGATAATCGATCGTAAGTATTTCCTTTTCAATTATTGCATATCTTATAAATATTTTATATTGATATTTATTGTGTACCAATTCATGTGCAACACGAGGTTTGAGCCACAAAAAGTAGTACGAGAGATTAGGAATTCATTTCTTCAACATCTACTAAGATCGGTGGGTCAATGGAAAGAGTACCCAAAGGAGGTGTTAGACAGATTATGGTCCTCATTCATGGTATACATTTGTTTCTCATAGTTAATGTGTTTTATATTTAATTTATTTAAGTAATGTCTACTAACTTTCTGAAAATATTTATAGGCTTCAAATCGGTTCGCAACTACGCTGGAAGAAAATGATGCAAGGAAGGTGTGGCAGAAGGTGGCTGTCAATCGATTTGCAGACATGCTGCACACTATGAAGACTGCAGCAAAAAAAGCATTTGGCGTAATAGATGATCCACTACAGTGGAAGGGCCATGGCCCTATTACTATCAGGAGAGATTATTGGGATGAAATGTGCGATAAGTGGGCGGGAGATGCATTTCGAAATCGCTCTACGAAGGCTGCACAAAATCGAGCGAAAATGCCTGAAGCCTATCTACACACAAGTGGATCTAAGACATTTGGGAGCCACCTGAAGAAAATGGTAACTCATCAATATATCATATTAATTTTATAAGTATTGTTCCAAACTTGTGAACTAAATCTTTTGTCCTTTAACTTCACAGGAAGCAAAAAAAAGAGGCATTGTACCATATAAGGATGTGTTTGTTGAAACACATAAACGAAAGACCACGGGAGTCTTCGTATCAGAGAAGGCGAGAACGACAACAGTATGTATTTATTCTATTAATAATCATTGCAATATGCAAGTTATCATAATGTTATCATTAATTATTAATGCATACTTTAAACATTATTTTGTAGGAGGCATATGAGCAACAGATGGTACAGTGATATGACAATGACGCTACTCAGCATCCATCATTTGATCTTGCAGCATGGGTGACTACAGCAGGTGAACCCAAAAAGGGTCGTGTGTTTGGGTTTGGGACTAATTTGAACACTTCACCAGTTATTGCTTCTTCCAGTTACGGCTCACCGACTTCTTCCGTCGACATAAGCTCCAAGCAGCAGCATATTCTTTCCGGTGATGATGTACGCCAGATCATTAAGGACATAATGAACAACTACTTCCATGACACCGTCACCCCCTTTCTTCGAGATGAGATCAACAATCTTGTGTTGAACAGGGGATCTTCGATTGCAGGTCCCTCTCAGGTATAATCACATATTCAGTTTTTTGTTTGTCTGCCTTAGAACACATATGAGCATAATCGAATCACATATATAACTTTTTGCCTGCCTTAGAGCACATATGAGCATGATAGAATCACATATAGAGTTTTTTGCCTGCCTTAGAGCATATATGAGCATGCTATAATCACATATAAAGTTTTTTGCCTACCTTAGAGCACATATGAGCATAATAGAATCACATAGAAAGTTTTTTTGACTGCCTTAGAGCACATATGAACATTATAGAATCACATATAGAGTTTTTGTCTGCCTTAGAGCACATATGAGCATGCTATAATCACATATAAAGTTTTTTGTCTGCCTTAGAGCACATATGAGCATGATAGAATCATATATAAAGTTTTTTTGACTGCCTTAGAACACATATGAGCATGCTATAATCACATATTCAGTTTTTTGACTGCCTGAGAACACATATGAGCATGTTATAATCACATATTCAGTTTTTTGACTGCCTGAGAACACATATGAGCATGCCAAAATCACATATAGATTTTTTTTACTGCCTTAGAACATATATCATTCATGATATATTCATATATAAAGTTTTTTGCTTTGCCTGCCTTAGAGCACATATGAGCATGATAGAATCACATATAGAGTTTTTCTGTCTGCCTTAGAACACATGTGAGCATGCTATAATCACATATTCAATTTTTTGACTGCCTTAACACACATATGAGCATGATCGAATCACATATATAGTTTTTTGCCTACCTTAGAGCACATATGAGCATGATAGAATCACATATAAAGTTTTTTTATTGCCTTAGAACACATATGAGCACATGATAGAATCGCATATAGTGTGTAATTTATTTCATTATATTTTGTTTATCAATACTGACTGTTCTTTTCTTGTGTAGGCTTAGGCTCTGAATATTCCAGCAAGCCATCTTCATTGGACACACAATATGAAATAATTTGAGGTTTGTGTGTCCGGGGTGAATGACGCAGCGAGACAACATCTCTCCTTTGCATGCAAGATATAGTTGTGTTGACATTCCTTCCATTTCGCGTAGACCCCAAACGAGAGAACGTTGAAGACACATCATCTAGAGAAGGTTGATTAACTGATGAAACCACAGCTATAGCACGGACCGTAAGATCCTTCAAGATTTCCTGAAGTTGCGATTTAGATAAATCGATACCCAATAGTTGTGTCACCGCCATGACATCAAATCCCATCACTTGAAAAAACAATCGGTCATCATCTCCCTTTCTCCCTAAGGATTTTCCTTCATTGACTCTGTGCACAATGTTTATTCGCACTGCTTGAGGAGCCTCAAAAAAGTCATGGTCCCGACCCACCCTCTTGTCACAAACTAAGGCGAGAGCCATATTCGCCCGATAATGAAAAACTTTTGTTCCAAAACAAGAAGTGAGAGAAGAGATGCAGGTTGTAGGAGTTTCCAAGATGATCTGAAATGGTCCCATGATGATATATTTTATGTTGCCAACCCTCGAGAAAATGACATGGAATAAAAGTGAAATATCTATGCACTGGTCGAGAACGATATGTCCTTCAAAGGCTGCTTTCTCGCAAATTTTCAAAATAGGGCGGGAAAAATATGAAGTGTCAGGGATCACAACATCTGAGTAGCCATAAACCTGATCCTCTAGCGCAGAGCAAGTAATGATGTTAACATCTTCACGAGAAGATTGTTTCTTCAAGTATCGAAAAGGGGCCTTCGGTATTATGGGGAACTGTGATGATCGCTCCATCGCAAGTTCGCAATGGTCGTCCATTGAAGACGCAAGTTTTGGCGACAATGGAGACTTTTCAGTAGGAATTTGGTTTGTCCGACGGACGAGAACCCAGATGGATCCCACCCAAAAAACTTGGAACGGGGGCTCAAAAGATTCGAACAAATATAACTCCTGCAGGTTGCTGAAGGTAACCTTCTTTCGTGATTCGCACGGAGAATTAACTGGATTCGAAGGCAAATGAGCAAAATGGCGAAAGCTTCGTCGGGCGCAGCAAACAGGGTGTCTACGTCCCTAACCCTCGCACCCACAATGGAAACAACCGCTGCAACTGCGAAAAATTTAACGATAAGCATTCCGAGCACCACCAATCGGCTCTCCAAGCTCATGAAATTTCTACCCTGTCAATGACAGAATTGAAAGACGATTGCCACGTCTACAGAACAAGCTGCCATTCGTCGAGCAGTTCCTCTGCGAAAAGCTTGAAAAAGAATGGCAAATGTAGGATGAAACCGACAGAGTATGCCCTTGCCGCCTCCTTCCGCACTGTTTGCAGGAATTGCCTAATGTTATGGAGCATTAACGATCTGGTTTTCAGGCGTGCTGTGAAAACCTCTTCGATGTGATGAAAGAAGGATGATGTTATGAGGAAGGGCAGGCGAATATAAGCACCATGCTGTCGCAAACAATAGGCAGTCCCCCAATCGTTAAGGGACTTCTCCAAAATACGCAGGGCATCACGGTTGATGCGATGAGGCTGACGAGAGTTGAGACCCCAAAATGCTTCAAAATTCGGCCGATGATGATGATTATGTGCTATAAAATCCGCACAAAGATAAACTCCTCACATAGAGAGGGTGAGAGAAAGCAAAAGGGAGTCTGGTGAGGGTGTGGAAGGGCATCAAAACAGGGCCATATCGGCGTCGATGGCCCCAGCAAGTGGACAGAGTGGTAAGGGGGAGAGAGAGAGAGGAACCACTCACCGTTGGATTGGCGGTGGTGGTTAGAATCCTTGATGTCAGTCGCCGAAACCCCAAAATCCTTGACACTGGTTATAGAAACCCCTTTCACTCTATAAAACTCCTTTTGCAGACTGAGAAATGAAACCCCTTGATGCTGGTGGCCGTCAAGGTCGGAACCCCTTGACGCCGGTGGAAGAAACGAAAGTGGTTGTGCGGCCACTGCCTAATAACCGGGTGGGAGAGGCAGCACGTCGTGTCGTCACAGTGAGAAGAGGAGGGCACAAACAGATCTGATGGTCGACGACTCAGTGGTGGTCGGAGTGAATGGGGAAGAGGTGAGAGACAGAGAGAGTGGGGAAGAGAGTGAGAGTGAGAGAGAGGGAGAATCAAAGAGAGAGAGAGAGAGATGATCGAGAGAAAGAGAGATTCATGTTTCTCTAGTCGGTCTCTAGTCAGGCAAGAGATTCTTGAATCCAGGGTTACATTTGAATTTCAGATTTGAAAAATCAGGATTCTATGTTTTAAAAAATATGAAGCTGATGTCGGCTTCATGCCAGATCCAATGCATGTATTTTAGATCCACGACCTGCTTGATGGCCTTGAATTTGAAATGGACTTTTGCAAAGAAAGGATCTTAAATCCAAGGATCTGATATTCTCAAAACCCACCAAAATACATGTACCTTTGAGGGAGGGAGGAGAAAAAAGGGGGATGGATCACGTTAAAGATATCTGTATTAAAGATTCTAGAATTTCAAATCACTACGATATGAAATATGATGCAAACAAATGCGTCCTCAAGGTCAATTGACATCCAAATCACCTCAAACTCAAGATATGAGGCAATCAAATGCACCCTAATGTCAATTGACATGAAAATTATTGGAGTGTGGAGCCTGACATAAATCACTAATTTTTGTGAATCCAACTTCACAATAAGTTGGTGGGGGTTGCAAGAGGTCATGCCCTTATTATTATAATGAAAGGTTGGGAGTGTTAGCCCGAGAAAAAATTGTTGGAAGGTAGTTTTATAATTTTACCTTAAAGAGTTTTACTGTAAATAAGTCTCAGTAGACTCTTTTTATTTAAAGGAAGCAATTTGCTTTTTGTAATGTGTGGTTTTTTTCAATCTTAATAAAGAATCTCAGTATGATCGTGAACGTAGGCAACTTTTGTTGAACCAAATAAAATATGTCCTATGTGGGGTTGTTTTTTCCTCTTCTTTTCGTTTGTTTCTTCGATCTATCAATAGTGTGTATCGTTCCCCAACATGAATCACCTTGAGATCCAAGATATGAGACAATCAAATGAACCCCGGATGCCAATTTTGGAGTTTGAGAAATCAGGTCATATGGAATATAACCAATCGAGGTGGGAGAATGTGTCATTAAGTGAGATCCATAACCAGATCTCCTCTCAAGTTGGAGTTTGGGCACCCCCACGTGGTTCGAATTGGACTCGATGCTTAAGTACAATTATCACCCTCAAATAGTGTGCAACATTCTCGGTCTCTATTGTCACCTGCATGTGCTATGAGAATCCCCAGAATCGAACTACGCACCCCAAAGATCACTGAATCTTTAAGGCCACATGGGTGCTCATCTAACACCTAAAAGTGCTCGGTTTCTTTACCCCTGCCTCTGCATGACTTGTTCTACAGGCAGAGTTAGGCACACCAACTGGCCAATCTCCCGCTTTCCTTGCATACCCATGTCTTTTTTTCCCTCCTCAGTAGCTCCCCACCATCTATTCTTGGTTTTCCTTACATGGGTTTGTCATGAAATCTCTATTTTTTCATGTTATATTCAACCCCACTTGATGAATCCATGTAAAGAGCAATGTGGGTCCATCCCAATCCCATACCCCTTCTACTTAAGCAATAGCTCATGTGGGTTTGATGGATTCAAACTCTATTGCTCAAATTCCATCTTGACTCTTAACCTCAACTCAGATGTATATGTTGTTCTTAACGTGTCATCAGATAGTTTACTGATAGACTTTTTCCCTACTCCCTCTTGCCATGTCCAACTAGATAATTTCAGTTTCAAGGGCAATCAATTGTATGGGATTTCTCTTGATAATACAGTTCAATTATCAGAATGTGGGAACTCTTATATATGTGAGAAGGTCTGTGACATGCCATTATGTGAAGGAAAGAGTGAGTGCTGCTATCATCTCTCATCTCATGGTGTATGGAGGCCGGGTGATGGTTTTATGGTGTTTTCAGCATTCGGGTGCAGAGGATTTTCTAGCTGGACTTCTGATCCTTATAGCAAACGCGGGATTAAACTGAAATGGGGTGTTCCACGCCCCAATTCGAATGGGATTTGTGCCCATAAAATTGTCATGGTTAATGGTACAACTGTTAATGGAGTAAGCTGCAGGTGTGACACTGGATTAGTTGGTGACGGTTTTGCAGAGGGGGTTGGCTGTGTGAAATGTAAGTTAAGCTAATCACTTGATTTGGTTTTAAATGCATAGTAAACTTCTATGAGTATTTCAAGCATCTTGGCAACTTGTCTGACTTAGCAGAAACAAATTTTGATCTATGACAATGCTGCCAATAAATGGCAGCTTATAATGTTAGTGTTGCTAGAATTTGCTTCCAGTTTGTTCCTCTTGAGAGTGGTTTCTATGTGACAGTAATGCATGCAGTATCTTTCCCCATACCAACTTCACTTTGTTTAATTAACTTTCTTTGTGTCCATGGAGAAATAATCAATCAATCAATTCAACTCATCATCTTTAACAATAATAGAATTAATTAACCTGAAACTGATATTGATCTGCATTTATGGCTATCCTTTCTGCAATACTTGAGTCATTCTGTTTCCTTCATTTGTCAGCCAGGAATCCAAGTCTTCCTGAAGTTGTCCTATTATATGGTTCCAGTAATATCTAGAAAAGAATGAGATATTAATTAAACTTCTGCAAGTACTGCCTTATTTGGTATATTCAGTTTTTCACTTTTTCCATTTCAATGTATAAATGGTGGACTATGTCACAAAGATACGAGGACACAAGGACTCAAAACTTTTTAAAAAATAGGATGCGAGGACATGGATTTTTTTTAAAATTTTAAACTTTAAAAACTATTTTTTGATATTTTGAAATTTTAATATTATAAATTATTTTTATTGAAAACAAAATTATTATTATTAAAAAGTGATAAAAATATTATAAATAATACAAATATCCATAAGAACCATGTCCGAGTCAGTGTGGTCAAAAATCAAAATGGCATGTCCTTGTGACATGGATGTTGGATTGGCCCATGTCTAACTACATTTGTGATGTTATAGGGATATTTACAATTTGGTTTGATTGATACCAACTTGCCTTGCATTTTGCAGTATGTACCAAGCATGGGAGGATGACTTATGGAAAAGAATGACACTCTGGCAACAAGACATCCATTATAGTATCTGGTAAGTTGCAAATACAAAAATAAAGCAATATATCTTTCAAACATCTAATTTGGTCGTGTATCACTGGCTTTTTAGTTACTCAATACTTTTTCTCTAACATAAACATAATTGGTACACAGGAATATTGGCTTCAGCATCTGTTCTAGTGGTTTTAGTAATGTTGCTTGCTTTATTTGATCAATCGTTCCAGAAAAGGTGGGATTTTTCATCCAACCACTTGAACATCTCTGCTTCCCAGAAGAATTGCAGCATCAGAATATTTTCTTACAATGAGCTTGAACGGGCTACTAAAGGATTTGCAGAAAAGCTTGAAAATTTTAATAATGAAATGGTGTATGCCGGAGTGATTGATGATGTATCCCCCGTCGCTGTTGAGAAAATTCAGTATAGAAGCAGGAAAGAACTTTCATTGTTACTCAACAATGTCAACATTCTATCCAATCTTTCTCATAGAAACGTCCTCAGGCTTATAGGATGTGCTACTGACTTAAGCAAGACACTGCTCTTGGTCTATGAGTTCTTTGCAAATGGTACTTTAGAGGACCATTTGCAGCAAAAGAAAAGCCAACGATTATGTTGGTACAACCGAATCAATATCGCCGCAGGAATTTCAAAGGCTCTCGCCTACTTGCAGTTTGAGTTTTCTCCTCCAAATCCATCATCATAACATAAGCTCTGCTAATGTTTTTCTTGACCATGATAATACTCCTAAAGTTGCTCTGTTATGCTCTGGTTTTAGTCCCTTTGTTCAGCAAAACATGAATGAATTCTACAATTTCGGCATCATTCTACTTGAGATCATCGCAAGATGTAAGCTGGTGGACATTGTTGTGCTTCTTTCATCTAAGATGGATGTAGGGAAGTTGGGTGAAGTTATTGATCCATTTCTCCTCTCTCATCAGGAAAAATTACATCTGGACCTGGTAGAAAGAGTAGCACTGCTTGACTTGAGATGTGTCTCTGTGGGCAAAGAAAGGAGACTCAGCATGCTAGAGATTGAAGAGGAGCTTGAAAGGATCAGACATTGCAGCATGGAGAGACATGTAGGAGATTCACTGCAAGAGACATTTTCAAATTCTAGCCTACTGCAAATGATCTCAATGTCGCTGGACTCTAGTTTTGTGAGCTCCTTAATCTTGGAGAACAGTAACTCTGAGAGCACAGTGCATAGTTCTGTAGTAAATCGAGAACTCATGTTTTTAACAGAAAAATGTAGCTGAAAATAGATTAATTGTTCAAATTGAACTGATTTGAGTGGTTTTTGTTAAGACAAAAGTAACTCCCAAGAGTTACACTCAGCGGTTAACATGTAATCGTTATCCATCAAGCATTTGCCTACTCTCAATTTCTCAAAAATCCGCAAATGTAGCTGGGTTTAATGGCTTGCTATTATCTTGTGATCAGATTTCAAATCAAGTAGTCAGCTACTGCAACTTAGCCAAATGATATCTGTTTGCTGCCTGCTATTGTCTTGTGATTAGATCTCCTCAAATCAAGTATTCGGCTACTGCAACTTAGCCAAATGATATATGTTGTTAGTATCCCATCATCTACATATGTAACTTATTTTCCTAAAATCGTGTAATGACTAAGATATGCTCTAGCCACAAATGTATCAAGCAGCTATCGAGTAATCTTTTTAATAAGATTTTTACTCACATCTCACATACAACGTGTGAGTGTGCATTTCCTAAAATCCTATCGTCCATCTTTCATGGTATCAGAGCCTTCTACTCTAACGAGCAAATCAATGGCATCTAACTCATCCAACTCGTGTGTCTCAATGATACCCATTGCGTTAGCAACTTAGTGGAATGCAGTAGCAAGTCTAGTCTCAATTAAACTGAATTGAGAAAACTATCTTCTCTAGCGTTCACAGTTGGAGTCTGTCATGGTGAGCCAAGACCTCTTAGGTTTTGTCGATGGGTCATCTTCTCAACCCATCAAATTTGTTACCGACAAGGAAGGCAGATAGTCAATCCTAACTATCACACCTGGCGAAAAGCCAACGAGCTTGCTTTGAGCTGGATCAAGGTACTGTCTCTAAAGCGATTCTTGGGCAATCATGAGAACTAAGTCTGCCCGTGATGCCTAGACAGCGTTGGAGAAAGCCTATGGTTCGCAATCACCATTGCGAATCATGATGTTGAAGAAAGAGTTAACCTTTATCAAGAAGGAATCAATAGACATGTTGGCATACCTCGACAAAATCAGATTTTTATTTGATTCGTTGGCTGCATCGCATGTTCCTATTGATGACATGGATCTTATTCAGATAACTCTCAATGGGCTGCCTATCGAATATGAAAGCTTTGTAGCATCAATTACAACTGACTCTACTATTCATGACTTTGCCGATCTATATGATCTGCTCATAAATCAAGAAAAGAGTGTGCTCTTGTTACACTCAAAACCATCTTAAGCTCAAGAATCCACCTAGATTGCGTTTTCTGCCACTTAAGGTAGAGGCTAAGGATGTGGCTCCTACAGAAGTCACTGGAATCAAGGAAGGAGACACATGCACAATTCTCCCTCGAACAACAACTTTAATCAAGATAACTCAAATCAATGAGTACCTGTGACCTGTCAATACTGTGGCAAGTGCGGTCACACTTCAAAAGACTATTGGGACATTCTGAAGGCTTTTTTTACTATGTCCATGCAACATAGTGAGGACGATTATTGGTACCCTGACACGGGTGCTACTAATCATCTGACGAGGAATGAAAAACATTTTGCAAATAAGTCTTCATATCAAGGGAGTGAGTCCATCATGATAGAAAATGGTAAGACTCTACCTATTTCTCATACACGAGACATGGTTCTTTCATTTAGAGAATCTCAGTTTTTACTAAAGAATGTTCTCTGTGTTCTCGTTATCGCAAATAACTTATTATCTATTGATCAATTTACTCAGAATAATTATTGTATTTTTTAATTTACCTCATCTCACTTTATTGTTAAGTATCGTCAGACAAGCAAGATTCGGCTTTGGAGACAAAAATCTAGTGCAAGTCTATATCCAATCTAGGTAAGTAGTGACTCTTTGTTGATGGTAGCATATGCGAGAAAATGTGGATCTTTTGACATATAGCATCGGCGGCTTGGACATGCCAATAAGACAATCGTGTCATTCCTTAGATCTAGCAATACTATTTCTCTTGATAAAAGTAGGCAAATAAAAACCTATGTTGATTGCCTCATTGAAAAATATCATAAACAACTTTCGGTTCCTCCCAATCTAGCAGTTCACGGGCTCTAGACCTCTTGCATGTAGATGTCTGGGGCCCTGCGCCTGTGGATTCTCAAGAAGTTTTCAAATATTATTTGCTATTAGTTGATGATTACTCAAGGTTTTCTTGGTTATTTTTTATGAAAAATAAATCTCAAGTGTTTGATTGCTTCAAAAAATTTAAGTCCATTGTTGAAAGTTGACTTTTAGTCTCACAATGGTAGAGAATTTACAAGTTCTGAGTTCAAAAGTTATCTTCAAACTCATGGTACATTTCATCACTTCTCGTGCCTTCATATGCCTGAACAGAATAGTCTTGTCGAATGCAAGCACATACACATCGTTGAAACCAGTTTTAGAGTGCTCAGTGGTACAAACTTACCCCTTGATTATTGGGTTGATGTATTTTGAATGGCTACCTACATCATCAACTGGCTGCCAACTCTAGTTTTGAGATGTCGCACACCATATAAGCTTCTTTTTCACCGCAAACCTAACTATATTCACCTGTGAGTATTTGGTTGCCCTTGCTATCCCTTACTCACACCCTATAACAAGTCAAAACTTCAGCTTAAAACTTTACCTTGTCTCTTTCTTGGTTATGCATCTTGTCATAAAGGTTACCTTTGTTTTTATCCTCAAACTGTATCTCGATATGTCTATTTTTATGAGTCATCTTCCCACAGTTCTCGGGTCACATCGGGTCACATCAACCCTGCCTCCCTTGTCATCCTCAAACTTAACTCAATGGAACATTTTCCTGTCAGTTGCACCTGACATCTCATCCTCATCTGAGTTGTCTCCTTCCCCGTCTTCACCCTCCGAATGTCAGTCACCCAAGTTTGTCCCTGACTCCTCTAATCTATCTCCTATCATTGTTGTGAACACTATGCTTGATCCACCTTCCCCGCTTAGTTTCTCGTCTCTTGTCTCTTCTGCCCCTCACTGATCCCCTACTTTACCCCCCGATCCCTCGGTATCACCCGACTCATCTCCATCCAGTCTAGCTTCGTCTCAGTTTCCTATTGGTTTTTTTGTTTTCACATCTAGTCTGAGCATTCATCGTCTTCCTGATCATTACTCATCCCATGATCACATGATCCATGACTGGCTCCTTAAAATACAAAATGTTCACAGCTTCCCTCTATCCCCTTGTGCTTATTGGTATTCATGCCTCACTTCTTGAATCTAAACCTTTCACCTTTAAATAGGCATCTTAAATACCCCACTGTCAAAAGACGATGGCCGCTGAATATGATGCTCTTATGTATAACAGTACCTGGCACTTGGTTCCACTAAATATCTCATTTTAATGTCGTTGGTTGCAAATGAGTTTGTCACATCAAAAGATACTTTGATGACACCATTGCTTGCTACAAAGCTCGTCTTATGAAAAAGGGGTTTCATCAGGAGGAAGGCATCAATTTCTTTGAGACTTTTAGTCTCATCGTTAAGCCCACTACTATTAAGGTTATCCTTTCACTTTTTGTCTCTTTCAAATGGGTTATGCGTCAACTCGACTTCAACAATCCCTTTCTAAATGGTTATCTAGATGAAGATGTGTACATGAGCCAACCACCAGGGTTCGAAGATGTTAAGTTTTTCAATTATGTCTGCAAACTAGACTGTGATATCTATAGACTCAAACAAACCCCCTGGGCATGGTACCAACACTTGAGCACTTACTTATTCTCTCATGGATTTGTCATATCACAGTTTGATGTCTCTCTTTTCATTTATAAAGATCATCGTCTTCTCATCTTTTTATTGGTCTATGTAGACGATCTATAATTCTTCAGAGGCCATCACATGTGTTGTCACCAATCTTGGCTTTAACTTCTCAGTCAAAGGCCTTGGGCGTTTAAGTTATTTTCTAGGTATCAAGGTTCACTATCTCAACCATGTTGTGCATCTATCTCAACGTCTTTACATTCTCAATCTTTTCAAGAAATCTACTATAGTTGATGTCAAGCATGTGGCCACTGCGATGAGTTTGTCTCTCAAGCTCACCAAAGTTGGCACTACACCCAATTCGGATGCAACATTATATCGTAGTATTGTGGGAGGCTTGCAATATTTGTCTCTCACTCGCTCTGATATTGCATTCGCATCAACAAAGTTTGTTAGTACATGCATCAACCTCATGAGGTTTATTAGTCTGTTGTCAAGTGTATTCTTCGCTACTTGAAGGAAACTATTAAATATGGTCTACTACTTTGCCCATCTTCCTCTCTTGCCCTCAGTGCCTTCTTCAATGCCGATTTGGCAAGGTGCCTTGATGATCGCAAATCTATCAGGGGTTTTGTTATCTTTTTAGGCAACAATGCTATCTTTTGGCCATTCTGCAAACAGTGCACAATTGCCCGGTCTAGCATTGAAGCCAAGTATAAGTCTCTTGCCTGTGTCGCCGCTAATTTGTTATGGTTAAAGTCTTTACTCATGGAACTTGGAGTTCATCTGTGCATCCCACTTGTTCTGTGGTATGATAATATTAGGGAATTAGTTTTAGCAGCAAATCTAGTGTCACGAAATACGTAGAGATCGATTTTCATTTTGTTTGAGATCACGTCTATACTAGTAATCTCCAAATCCAGTTTATTTCCACTGGCGATTAGCTTGCTGATGGACTCACCAAGTCGTTATCTACATCCACATTTCAAGAATTCTGAGACAAGCTCAACGTGTGCCCCCCCCCCCCCCCCCCTAAGCTTGCAAGGGCGTGTTAAGATACAAAGTAACTCCCAAGAGTTACACTTAGTGGTTAACATGTAATCATTACCCACCAAGCATTTGTCGATCCTCAATTCCTTAAAAATCGGCAAATGTAGTTGGGTTTAACCATTTGCTATTATCTTGTGATCAGATCTCCTCAAATCAAGTATTTGGCTACTGCAACTTAGCCAAATGATATATGTTTACCTCCTACTATTATCTTGTGATCAGATCTCCTCAAATCAAGTATTCAACTACTGCAACTTAGCCAAATGATATATGTTGTTATTATCCATCCTATCACCTCCATATGTAACTTATTTTCCTAAATTTGTGTAATGGATAAGATTTGCTATGGCCATAAATGTATCAAGCAGCCATCATGTAATCTTTTTAATAAGATTTTTACTCACATCTCGCATACAACCTTCGAGTGTGCATTTTCTAAAATCCTACAAGTTTATAGATGATAACATCCATGTCTCTGAGAAGGCTTCTTAACTATACAACTTTTAGAGTTATTGTAGTCAAGGTATGATACTGAGCTTCGGTTGAAGATAATGACACTTTTTTTTGTTTCTTGCACCTTCAATATATTAAAAAATCCTCTAAAAACATACAAACATCAAATTTTGAGATTCTACCATTAGGGTTTCATCTCCAATCTGCATCAATTTAATCCATTAATTCTAAATAATAAGATGAGGATAAAAAAACCCTTTAGTTATGAAATTTTTTATATATCTAATGATCCTTAAAATTGAACTCATGGATTGTGGTTGGGGCATGTTGAAATTGGTTTGCCGAGTGGATTGGATGACCTATATCTGGTCTTGTAATGGACAACTAGGTGAGAGATCTGATCAAATGCTTATAAGGTATTGGATCTTCAAGTAGTGTTTCATCTTCTAGCCTTAGTTTTGTATTAACAAACTTCTGAAATATTTACTTTTTTGTCATTAAAAATTTATGACTTAGCAACAATATCGGCGGCTAGCTTCATTTGAGACAAAATATACTCTCTGGGTGTGTATGCCACCTTTATACCTAGAAAATATCTCAAATAACCTAGGTCATACATATAAAAAAAATCTTAAGAACAACTTTTATTTCATCAATTCTCTCTTTATCACTTCAAGTAATTATCACATGTATCCTTGACAAAAGAAGCGTCAGTATAACAAGCTCGATAGCCTAAACTTATCATAATTGTATTAAATCTATCATATCAAGCTTTAGGGGCTTTTTTAAACCCATATAATGTTTTTCTAAGTCTAAGAATTATATATTTTTCAACATTAAACCTTGGTGAAAGATTCATATACACTTCTTCGTTAAGTTCACCGTTAAGAAATGCATTCTTGACATCAAATTGATAAATAGGTCATCATTGAACGAAGACTACAACTATTAAGGTTCTGACACTAATCATTCTAGCTAAGGGTGTAAACATCTCTTCATAATCGATTTCATATTCTTGTGAATATCCTTGATTTTCTGAAACTTACTTACATTCTCAATGTTTCTTTGAGATGCCAAGAAATATTGAAAACTATAATATAAAAACTTGTTAAATAGGAAAAGCATTGTATACATAAAATAATAAAAATAAAAAAAACAAGCACAGTTTTCAATAGAAGAAGTATCAAGATCATGAAACCAACAAAGTAAAAAGAAGTTACCAAAGAATGACAGAATATACAACAACCAAACGTGGAGCAGAAAATCATGAAACCAATTTCTAAATGCATCACGTAATGGAATACACACTTGTGGCTTGATTACTTTCATATTGTGATGGAGAGGCTCCACCATAGTCAGAAAATGTGGAGCTGTAGTAATTCCTTTCCAAAGTTCACCATGTAAGGGAAACAACAGGCATCTCTGAACAACAGATTCCACACCCATATACTGTCATCCCACAATTGTAAAAAGGCACGGTACATCATACTTCACACCCAACCTTTTTCACAGGTTACCAACAAACAAAATTTTTATTTCCAGTCATAAGCAAATGACTAATAATTATCACATCATGATGATTACCTGACAGCTATCTAAAGATAAAAAAGAACCAGACTACCAAAAGTCTACTTCAAAGCATAAAAAGTCCTCGCTTTATGTGAAAATGTCTTAAAATTCACCGTATAAATAGGGATGGTAGTGGACAGGGGTGTCTCCGCCCCTACCCCGTCTCAAAATTTTTCCCTCCATCCCTGCCTTCTTTTTTGATTTTAACTTTCATTCTTGGTCCATTTTTCATTGCATGTCCTCCATCCCCGGTCCAAAACGGGGCGGGGTCCCATTTTTCCAATCTTTCAGCTGTTAGAGAAAAGAGAGAGGAGAGAAATGAAAGCTCACGGGGCTTGTTAAAGGAAGGAGGAGAGATGAGAGCTTTGAGAAAATATTTTACGTTAAGGTTAAAAAAATATATATATATATATATAAGAGTATAATAATAATTTTTCTAACAAGATCAGGGACAGGCCGGGGCGGGGCGGGGCGGGGGCAAAAGTAAATCTATTCCCGCACGGGTTTTGATTTTAACCTTTATCCTCAGTCCATTCCCCGTTTCATGTCTTCCATATCTGGTCCAAACAAGGCGTGGCCCTGTTTTCCCTCGATCCACTGACATCGAGAAAAAAAAAGTTTTGTTGTTTAGTCCATCCTTAAACCCTCTTATAGGGGTTTTGAGACATAGGGCTTTTGAAAGTATAGGGCAGTACACGAGGCGAACCTCTTGTGTATCTTCCCAACAAGTCGATAAAAGAGGAATGTAGCTGGATTCCGCCTCACCAGCAAATGTGGAGGTTTACTCCTTTGAACCAGCAATAAGGAATGACACGAATTTTCATGAAACCATCACAAATGAACTCATATTTTGAGGAAGGAGACATCGGTTTTGGTTTTCCGGCAAACCAGCAAACAAGAAGTGTATTTTACATTTGCTGGTGAACCAAAAAGCAACAGATTCTATTCCCTTTTTGGTTGCATGTCTCCTTTTTTTATCTTCTTTGAATCTCCCTATTATTGTATGTGCCATTTTGGAATGTACGTTATGATTTTCAAGATATTTTTTCTGTACTTTTCAGTTTTTTACAGATTGAAAAAGAAAAAGTATTCTTTTCTTACCAAATAAACGCCACCTATTCCATTTTGGTAGGTGCCGTTTTGTGAAAGAAAACAAGAAGGAAATGAGATAAAGATTCATATAGTGTGCTGCATTGTTTTTTGCTTAAAGAAAACCATTATTTTGATGGATATTGTTGGCTTATTCCAACATGGGAGCTCTTTTAGCTTGTTGCTTTGGGAGCTCTTTTAGTTTGTTGCTTAAGCACAATTGTGATGCTCATATTCCTAAGGATTACATTTATGTTTCAATATGATAAAATATTAGAATATTATAATGTTTTGTTCAAAACTTTGATTTTTTTACATATTAGTATCATTTTTTTTTGTTAATCATTATGAAAAGTTGCATATTATGAACTTATATTGCTAATACATTGAAAATTTCAAATTTTATTTTTATTTAAAGATTTTGTAAAGTTTTTAACAATTGCCTATGAAGCATAGGCTTTTTACGCTTCAAAGCATATGCCTTCGCTTTGAAGAGGTCAAACGTTTCACAACATTGATCATGACCACAAATTATTATTTCAATCAACCTTCTCATGGCAAATCTGAGTGGCCATGACCATGGTTCCAAAATATTCCACTTTTTACATAAACATTGAATTTAGGTCCCTACCAGGTGCGATTTTCAAACAAGCATATATTTACTTTCTTTCTTTTTTTCTGGTACATTTGATTGCCTCGGATCTTAGATCCGAAAATCTCTAATGCACAGGTCTCTAGTCCGACCCATTTTTCCCCTTCATCGGGCCAGAGATCCATGGATTTTGGGGTTTTTTGAAGATCTCAGAACCATGGATTTGCGATCAGCAATTTGCAAAACCAGGGATTTAGCGCAATGTTGTCATTATCGGTGAGTATCGGCCGATACCTATCGTATCGTCAGTACGCTTCACCCCTGAATCGGCTATTTTTTAATAAATATAAAAATACTTAAAATTATTTTTTATATTATTTTAATGGTTTTAACACGTGTCACGTTTTGATTGACACATAATATTTTTTAATTGTTTTTTGGCCGATTCAGAACAATTCACTTGAGTATCAGTATCGGCCTATTCACCTGAATCATTGGCCAAACAATGCAGGGCCGACACCGATACTTATAACATTGATCTAGCGTGAGCCCCATGCCAGATCAGACTCTCGAATCTGAGACCCGAGACAATCACATGCCTCTTAAGTTTCTCAATAAACATTTTCAAAAAAATTACAAAAAACAAGCTTAACTTTTGGCTTATTTACAAACACGTAACTTTTGATAGGGATAGCAGTGAACCAGGGCGGGGGACAAGGTCTCCACCCCCGCCCCGTCTCAAAATGTTGCCCTCTATCCCCGCACGGGTTTTGATTTTAACCTTCATTCCTGTTTTATGTCCTTCATCCCAGTCCAAACGGGGGCGAGGCAGGGCGAGACCCCATTTTCCCTCAGTCCATTGCCATTCCTAAAGAAGGATTGGGGACGGGGTGGGGCAGGGCAAGGCGGGGGACGGGGTGGGGGAAAGCGTAAGTTCATCCCCGCCCCCATCCCCGCATGGGTTTTGATTTTAACCTCCATCCCCGCCTCCATCCTCATTTCATGTCCTCCATCCTTGGTCCAAACGGGGTGAGGCGGGGTGGGGCCCTGTTTTTCCGGTGTCGACTGCCATCTCTACTTTTGAAATATTACAAATACACACCTAACTATTTTAAAAGTTAGGCATGTTTTTGTAAAAAAAAATTTACATTTTTCCCTATTCCTTATTGTGGGAATGGAAAAAACAAAGACAAAGCAATAAAATTCTTATCATGTAGATAACTTCAGAGCCAATAGCTTGGCCAGCCACCATCTTCCAACTGGCATTTACTATGTCTCTGTTCTTTTAATAGATTGGCCCAATCTTGATTGCCAAACTGTCTCCACTAAAGCTAACCTGACCAAAACTCGACACCGTATTTATACAAATCTAAACCACAGGCTGAGCCAGTCCGAACATGTTTTCGTGCCTGGTGCAGTTTCTTTGGGTTATAAATCCAAAGAAGTTCATGAACTAAGTTCAATGGCTATTACATTAGTATTCATATAGGCTTATGCATGCATGAGAGAAAAGAAAAAGTATTTTTTTTCATAAACCCAAGATCAGAGACCTAGCTGCACTGGTTTTACCTGTCCTATTTACGGTTGCTGTCATGATAGCGTAAAACTCAGTGGACTTAACCCTTGCCCTCAATTTGCGATGGATGGTAGGCGAGGCAGTTGACCAATGTAAGCAAACAAATCATACACTACAAAGTACAAAGGCTATGCAGTAGTAGGACCAACTACACTAGCAGGTTTTGTTGGACTCTCTTAGTGGCCTTAAAGTTAGTTCTGGTAGGTTCGACTCCACTTTCTGATTAGGTTGCCTTGTGCATACTTAATAACCTAGACCAACAGACCCAAGGGGTTTGGCGCAGTGGGGTGGGGTCTAGGCTGTTTGACGGGCAGCCTAGGTTCAAATCTCATGGGTGTCATCCCCTTGCATAAGCCGAAGCTTGGCGACTCCCTGGGGTAGAGGGGGTAAGCCTTCGGAGTTTTACGCAAACAGGACAGTGACTGTGAGTACGGCAGGCTGAGCCAGTACTGTTAGGTCTTTACGCCTGAGGCGGTTTCTACGAGTAAAAAAAATAACCTAGACCTACAACATACCAGCCATTAGGACCAAAGGTTATATTGATGAGCCATATGTTGGTTAAATCTAATAGATCTGGATCATTTTAACCACGTTACAACAACAATATGGGAACTCGTCGTAGAAACAAGAAACTCATTTAACCAACGGGGCTCCGCTTGTCTGGTAGGAGCAGCTAGTGCATGTCACCTTGTGTTGGGACGTTGCCGGTTCAAAACCCAATGGTATAGTTCTATAACTGGTAGGGGTCTTCCTAACCCCAGCTTGCCTTTAAAAAAAAACAACTTATTTAATTTTAATATAACATGTCCTTTGTCATACTCTTATCAGGCTATATGTGAGGTCTGTGCCAAAACCAAGATGGAGTGTGGAGCTTTGCTTGATGCCAATCTTAATGTTATTCTCCCAATGAGATATCACCTTACACGATACCTGTGGCCCGTTTTTCACTTACCCAAGTTTTATTAAAATTTGATTGAAAACTAAGTTTTTGTATGTCAAAACTTAGTTTTTGGGCACAAAACCCAGTTTAAAATTGGGTTTTGGGTGTCATCCAGACGGTACTTATGTTTTTTCAATAGTAAACCATTACTATGTTTAGTCACAAATCTATGGTAAACAAAGGATCAGGAGCGATCAAAGTGATCAGGTACAGGATTCGTGATTGTGTTATTTTTCTATGGTTGAGCAAAGAGCTTCCTTGGTCCATATGGACACCCATTAACGGTTTGTTCCGTTCCACTCATCCCTCATCTTCATACCTCTCTTAAACCTAATGATGCAAGTTGTTTTGATCAAATCTGGCCCTATAGAAAGATTCATCATAGTCGACTTAATAAAAATTGACCATTGGATTGTATTTTTCAACGAAAATTGTTTTTTTAATAACAGAAAATTTTGTATTTTCTCAATCATTGATTTTGAATTGCCAAAACTCTTGCATGTAGGATTTTAGCAATTTAAATGTCAAATTTCACTAAATGAATGATGTAGATCACATCTGTAGAGTTTGATTTGATCAAAACAACTTGCATCAATGAAATCTCAAGGAGGGGTATGAAGATATGAATGACATAGGACATGAGTGGAACCGATTTGATTAACGGGCCACCGCCTAGTCAAACCTGCCTCCTTGACAGGACAGGCTAGGCATCAGACAAATCTGGGCTCGGCCCATCCTCAATAATAACATGGCCCATGCTCAGCTCAAACTTTCCGGGCTGGCCTAGCCTGAACCCACATTTGGGTTGAATTGATTGGGTCATCGACGGAGGCTGGTCAAGTCTGGCTGGTTTTTTTCTCACTACAAATACTTTTCACACTATTAACGTTAATGCTCAGCATTACTGATGAAAAAAGTGGGACAAGTAGAGTGGTGTAAAGAGTAGGATATGTTGATATACAGTAAATCCAGAAGCAAATCCAAGAGGCCCCCTTGAACCGAAGTTACATGAATAAAAGCAGAGATACCCATGTTCATGCATAGAACTACATGTGATCATGAAGCAAAATAATTTTTCTTATAAGCCCTTTTAAAAAAAAAACAATAGGCGCATGAAGCAAAATCATTTACCATAAAACTTTCTCCAATAAGCAAAAAAGTATGCTTGGCAGCTGTAGCTGGGATGGGCGTTTATGGAGTTTATGCATTTGAAGTGGCAGCTATCAAATCCATGATTTAGTGTAAATACAAAAGAGAAAGGGCCTCACTTCCCATCCCAGCGCGGAGATTCCAAACCGGATAACCAAGGTGGTTTGACCAAGATTTTACCTCAGGACCACCAAATGCATAAACGCCTATCCCATCGCCAAGATGCCAAACAGGCCCTAAGGCTCTGTTTGAAAGCCAGACACTGGGTTTGCAGCTGTGGATTCGACATATGAAATGGAAAAACATGGATTTAGCACTTCTCAAAGCATTTGTTTGGGATGGTTTATTCATTCCTTTTCCATTTCCAATGAAAGGTGCTTGGGAAGGGAGACAGTCAATCAATGCACCCTTAAAACTGAACTAAGTGGTAATTGAAAGCACCATCGGAATGAATGCCTGAGTGGGTGTCGGGGATGCAATTGAAAATTACCATCTCTCCATACTCTCATACAAAACCTGGAGCTTCCACTACGATTAGGGGTGTCATCGGGCCTGGTTTACCCAGACCCAACCTGAACCAAACCCTATAGGATCCAGGTATGGTGATAAATAAGAAGACCCAGGTCCGGACCTATAGGTCCAATTAATACATGGACCAGGGTACAGTTTATATATTTTATACCCAAGACCCACAAATTTTCAATGTAAAAATGATAAAAAATGTGGTTTTACAAGGTTTGGTTCATGTAGTTATTATTGGGTCCAGGTAAGGTTTTTATTATAGTGGACCCAATTAGACCTGGATTTGGACCCAATCTCATACTCAAAAAATATGGTCCAAGTCTGGTTCCACCTGGGTCCGATCCAACAGTAGGCACCCAAACAGAGCCTGCCGTTTACTGCAACGACAACCACAATGCAGCAATCTGAAACTGCACCTTGTGATCTCCAAAGGTTTCCATGAGGAATGGGAAAACCACCCTAAAATTAGAGGCCTAGTTGCAGTGCATCAGTCTGCTGTACCTACGGTCACTTCGCTTTACCAACAATGTAAACCCATGACCCACCCCTTGACCCCAGGCAGTCGCCCTGCTTTAGCCTGAGCAAGAGACATACCGCCCTTGCCCTTTCTTATATACAAGACCGACTCCCAAGAGAGTAAAACCGTGAGCACCCGTTTAGCAGCCAAGGACCCCTCCCACTATGCCAAACTCCTTGGGGCTTGTGATCTCCAAAGGTTACATATTACATCTTTACAACAAAAAATTCCTAATTTCTGCCATACAATCAAATGGAGGACAAAGCAAAACCTCTCTTGACGATAAAAAAATGCCCAAGAAGTCCCCTATTCATATGATTAGTCATCATCAGAATGACAATTCTTCAAGGTTTTCGAAATTGGTCACTCGCATAGATACAGGAATAAACAAAGCTCTTATGGTCGTTAAGGTAAATACCAAACCACTTTGAATGCATGCATGCATGCATGCATTCCCATTAAAATAGGCACTTTAACAACATACTATAGACATACATCCTCAAACAAAAGCTGATGGCCTTCATCCATCCATCGGCCAAGACAGCCACATGAAGGCAAACGCCACAAAAGAAGTTGGAAGCACTAAGCAAGCCTAGTTTCAGCTGTTGATGGAACAGTCACAAGGCTAAAGTAGCTCATACCTTATATTCCAATGACACCAAGTAAATGCAATGCAACAGCAGGGAAACCTAAGCTTTGCCATGGGAGGCAACAAGCTTCTTATCCAATCTTTATGAAAAGGGACATCACCAAAAACAGGCAGCAGCATGGTGCAAGCACAAATGGTGCATGGACTCGGGAATGAATCCAGTACCATCATGTCAATCAGTTTATATTGTAAATTACACCATGAGAAAATGAAAAGAGATCCTCATTCAACAGGATTTGTAATTTGGCCTCAGAGATGAAAAATTGAATAACAGCATTTTTGCTCCGTCAGTACAAAACAAAAAGAATGTTTATAATGCTGATACCCATTATATGCTCGACAGCAGTTTCTCTTGCTCTGGGAGCATCTCTGAAGCTAACGAATGTTACTGAAAAGTGCTCGACTAACAATACCAGTTGCCTCTATGTAGCGATCGACACACCTTGAGATGCAACTGCTTTCACTTCCACTTAAACTTGTCCCTGGCTTTGTGATACACTTGGCAAAGCATTTGTTTCTTACTGTCTGCAATGAAGAGGAAAGAGCAAAGCTAATATTACTATAGTATATAATCATAGATGAAAACAGTCACATATTCAGCATAAATCATATGATTCGTCCTACAAAATCAAGTATCGATTGAATTCTGCCCAAGCAAATATAGAGAGTATAGAATCCTGACAATGGACCATAAAATCATGCAGATCCAGAACAGGACCATGTTTCCTTTAATACTCCATTCACCCTCCACTCAATTCAAAAAGGTCAGGACAAATCTAGAGAGTGTAGAATCCTGACAATGGACCATAAAACTTGCCACAATGCATCAATTCTTCTTTCAATGAGTTTAAAGAATGAAGAATAGTACAACCATAGATCCCTTGACAAATTTATGAATTGTACCATTATTGATGAACAAATAAACCATTTTTAATTATGGAATTTTAGTACAGAAAAAGGTACAAGAAGATCTCATAAAAAATAATGGGGCAAGAAGACATTACATAATCAGGATAGCAGTAGAACTTTCTTGAATTTATTATTGACAAGCACCTGTCACATGGACTCGCCTTAGAGGCTGCCACACCCACGTTGACGCAAAACGGGTGCTGGTGCGGCACCCAGGATTGTGTTTGTCCAAAATGGACTCCGTCAATTTTGACCGAGTCCATTTTGGTCCAAAATAAAAAATAAAAGGACGGGGGGGGGTGTATTTAGGGCACCCAGGTTAATTAGCTAGGATATATATATAGCTTTTATAGTTAATTAAAGGTTCTAATAAGCTACATTAAATAAAGACAACCTTAATTAGCTGGGTTTCTTAAACTAATAACATGTTTAATTTAAAAGACCTATTTAGATTAGGTCAAAGAAAGGAAAGTTAGGAAACTCTCCCTTCACACGATTTTGGGGTTGACCCTAAAGTGGAAGGAATTAATAACTTAGCAAAACCTTAGAATAGGAAACTTCCAAAGTTCCTATTCCATAGGGTGAAAAGTCAAAAAACAAAACATATATATTATTAAAGGGGGGGAATAAATCACACACCCTCCCTATTGGCTTACTTTCTTTCTTTTTATATCTCTCTCCCTCTCAAATCCCTCATTCTCCCTCTATTGATTTTCTCTCTCACATTCCTTCTCTCTTCCCTCTCATCTCCTTCACACGGCTAGTGTGAAGGCACTCCATTAATAGAGCTTGCGGTGTCCGGAGGAGGCTGTGCACGTCTAAAGATTTGATCTGGTTCGGTGATTCGATAAGACTTGTTTTGAGGTAGGTGCATCAAACACGTAGGCATGAGTCGATCTAAACGGATGAGGTATATGCATAGGGGTTATTCCAAGATATGAACCAAGGGTGGATCAGACCTTGGAACAACCAAAATGGATTTGGTTTTGTTTTAAAAATCAATTTTGGTGAAACCTTGTCACCATATTTGATTTTTGAAAACCGGTTTGACAAAAAAACAAGATTTGAAGCCTTAAAACAAAAATCGATTGTAGAAGTGATTAAATCTATGATTGAGTGTTGGATCTCAAGTATTTCCAGCATATTTAATGTATGAATGATAGGTTTATATGTCGCATGTATGATTTATAAGTTCTGAAATTTATTTGAGCTTGAATCTTTGTTTAAATCAAGTAAAATGTTTTATAAAGGGATTTAGGCAAAATCGATATAGGGTTTTGTCTTATGGTTAGATTAGATTCAAATTAGCATGTTAGTGAGTTAGATTTATGTTAGTAATGTAAATCAACATGTTAATACCTCATGCTTTAGTTGATTTCTAAATTGTTTGTTGGTTAAGTCTATGCTTTCAGAATGAATACATGAAAGAACCATGATTTCAGAATGATGAATGTGTTTATTTTGATAGTTATTTACATAAAAAAAACTGTAATAATTGTTGTGATGTATTGTCAATGTGATTAAATATCTGAAATTATGGTTGATCATGTATTTATGGCTTTCTTGATCTTAGTTATTGAGTGAATCATGAATATTGCAAATAAATGTTATATAGTTCCCATTTTTAATCTAAAAAAAATCTGATCCTCTCAGATTATGAATCAAAAAAATAAAAATAAAAATACCAGAATGTTCTACACATCCAGGGCTTGATTTTAAAATCTTATTTTGTCTTGTTTGAGTCAGTATTGAGGGTGAAATGACTGTTGCAACAGAGCACAATTTTTTTATCCTAGTTGCAGCACTGTTTTGATGTCATTTTGAAAATTATAGAAACCTATTCAAAACGACTCAAATTAATTTGTGTAAAATCTGAGTGAAAGTCAAGATATAGTAGAAGACTTTGCAAAAAGTGTTTTATCAAAAGAGTTCACAGTAAATCTCAGGTAATTCCTCAAGTTGGAAAAAATTTCTACAGGTTACAGAATTTGTCCTGCAATTTTCCTCGACAAAGGTCTGTTACAAAATTTTCATGGATTTATGGGGAACGAGTTTGGGACTGAAATTTTTGTAGTTTGTTTCTGACAAGTTAGGGCAACTCCAATTAAATTTTGGAGGCCAAAATTGTTCTCTATGATTTTTGATGATTTTTCCAAAATCTGGTGAACACGGATCCGAAATTCCCAAATAACATTAATTTTTTTCTACCTTGATAAGCATGATGAATGATGGTTAAAAAATGATTTGTGATATTTTATGCATATTAACTGAATGCATGCTAAATCATGTATGTTAAGAAATCATTTGTCATGTATGAGAATGTGCATTATGTATCATGAGACACGATCCTGAGAAAGAATTGAATGCATATGTGATTTTGTTGAATGAGAATAGATATGAATGAAGTTATGCATGCAGTCTTTATGTACGCATGTGAGCACGTAATTTGGTGTATGCATAATGACAAAGAAAATGTGGTATGAGCATGAACATGGCTCATGAGTGAGCCTGGGTTCGATAGAACCCACGAGTGCTTGTCGAGCACCAAGAAAAGAAAAGACTTAAAAAGACATGCACGTAATTGCCTCAAGGAGGCCGTGCTCAAAGTTACCCAGAGATGGGGTTTGTACTGCGAGCAGTTTAAATGGGTTAAGAAATGACCTGGTGTTATGGAGGCATCCTCGAGTAGAGCCTGGGCTAAGGAGCAAGTATGATAAGAGCACTTGAAATTAATTTATGAGTTTAATGTTAAATAACACCTAATGACCCAATCAAACCCAAGATCACCTTAGAGAGGGCGGTGGTACTGGTCGACCGTTGTTGCTTTAAAGAGCTATGTGTCTCCGCTGGTCTTCAGTCATCAGGCATAAGAGGCCAGACTACCATATGTTCTAAGTGATATGCCCTAAATCTCTGCAGAGTAGGAATCAATTCCGTATGAACCACTAGGAGTTTTCTCGATCGGTGAGAAAAGAAAAATAAAACATTAAGTACTGAAACACTGGCATTACTACAGTCTATGTATGATTGTAGGGTTTATTATGAATTGTTTGTTTACCTTTGAAATTGTGCATAGTAAGATACTTATCTTGAATGTTTCCTATAATCATGATTGGATTATGAATTTGTGAAATATGTTTGACTATGCATTATCATTGCATGATTGAAACCTGTATCTAAGCATGGACCTTTGTATAACTCGTATTTAGACTCTATCCATATTTATATTGTTTGGTGTATCCTACTCAGGTTGTAGATTAATACCCCCTACTTTAACATTTTTAAAATAATGCATGAGCTGGTGTGATGGTGGGTTGTTCGGCGACGTCAGACGGATCATCATTGTTCTCATTCCCGAGGGATCTAGCTTCTTTTTGGATATTTTTATATTTAGTTGGATTTTTATTGACACATGTAAACTCTAAACGTAATTGAGTACTTGTTTGAATTAATTTTTTCAATAGAGATCTTTAAATCCAATTGTGAGTGTCTTGATGTGCTATTGTAACCCGTCCAAAGTTTGAATCGGTTTTACAAGAATTATTCTGCTGTGTTTTACATTCATTAAGTCGTTTAAAAAAAATATTTCAAAATTTCTGATAAAATCTTGGGGTATTACACATCCCCTCTCCATGATTGCTCCCCTCATCTGCCCCCTCCTCCTCTTTCGATGGTGACTGCAACGATGGTCACAGGTACCTCTCCCTTCTCTTCTTCCTTCTCCTCCTCCCTCTACCGCCTTTTCTTCCTTCTCCTCTCTTCTTCCTCTTGTCTTTCTTCTTCTTCTTCCTTCTCCCCCTCCCTCCGCCGCCTCCTCTTCTTTCTTCTTTCTTCTTTCTTCTTTCTTCTTTCTTCTTTCTCCTCCTTCCTCCTTGACACAAGGGCCGAAGCCAGCAATTGTAGATTGTTAACTTGATTTATTGCATGAATTTATGATAATTGTTTTTATTTTATTAGAGTTAACTTAAAACTGTTAATATATATATATATACCCTCACCGTACCCCTGCACCCAAGCTTTTTTAAGGTGCCGTATCCGCATTGCACCTATGTGACATAGACAAGCACCTTGAAAGCATAAGAAATCAAAATGCAATGAAATACTAAATCTCTTCAATTAAACCAATCAATTAAGCTTAAGATTGGAAGATTTAACACTCCCGATAGCACGGTCTTCCCTTTCTTTTTCCTGTAATGGTAAATGTCATATTGAACCCTAACACGGGCAAGAAACCCTAACACGGGCAAGAAACCAAGCAAGAAAAAGAATGGCATGTAAATGCATGACCAATCAACAGAAAACCGAATAGATTTGTTGTTGCATATAAGTGGTGTAGGGAACTAATGATTTACATCTTTTCTTTGCTAAGTGACAAATTCTAGGTTCCTAACAGCTACAGTTGACATCACAAATTTTCCCCTCTTATAAATCTATTGCATAGGCATCGAAACAGACTCATCCATGTAGCCCATAAGGTCGTGGCTTATAATACAACAAACAACAACAACTACGCCTTCATCCCAAAACAATTGGGGTCAGCGATATGAACCAAAAAAGAAATTCATTTTGGGTCTTCCACATGAATCCTTTTCCTCCAATCATTTCTATCCAACGCCATGTCCTCGGTGAGGTTCAAAGCATTCATATCCTTTCCTATCATCTCCATCCAAGTCTTCCTAGGCCTACCCCGACCTCTTTTAACTAATATATTTTCCCATTTCTCCAACCTTCTAACTGGAGCATCATTAGGCCTTCGCCGAATATGTCCAAACCACCGTAAACGATTCTCTCGCATCTTATTTTCAATGGGTGCAACACCTACCTTCTTACGTATCTCTTCGTTCCGAATCTTATCTTTTATTGTATTTCCACACATCCATCTAAGCATCCGCATCTCAGCTACACTCATTTTTTGAATATGATGTCTCTTGGCAGCCCAACATTCCGTACCATATAGTAAAGCGGGTCTAATAGTCGTCCTATAAAACTTTCCCTTCAACCGCAATGGCATTCTACGATCGCACAGCACTCCAGCAGCACTTTTCCATTTCATCCACCCAACCTTTATCCTATGATTTACATCTCCATCAATTTCTCCATACTTTTGAATGATGGATCCCAAATATTTGAAATAATCATTCACCGGTATATCTTGCTCACCAAGCTTCACTACACTCCCATCACTACTTCGTTGCTTACTAAACCGACATTCCATATATTCAGTCTTACTCTTACTCAACTTAAAACCTCTAGCTTCCAATGTCTGTCTCCATAATTCTAACTTAGCATTAACCCCAGCTCTAGACTCATCAATCAAAACAATATCATCAGCAAACAACATACACCACGGTACATTTTCTTGAATTGATCTCGTAAGCTCATCCATCACTATCGCAAATAGGAAAGGGCTTAAAGCAGATCCTTGATGTAACCCAACCGTTATCGGGAAATTGGTTGTCACCCCTCCACAAGTGCGGACATTGGTTACTACTCCTTCATACATATCTTTAATTATACTAATGTACTTGAGAGAAACACCTTTCTTCATCATTGTCCACCAGAGAACGTCCCTAGGTACTCTATCGTATGCCTTCTCTAAATCAATAAAAACCATATGCAAATCTTTGTTCCTCTCTCTATATCTTTCAATAAGTTGTCTAAGAAGATGTATAGCTTCCATAGTTGATCTTCCAGGCATAAAACCAAATTGATTCTCCGATATCATGACAACCTTCCTCAACCTAGACTCAATCACCCTCTCCCAAAGTTTCATAGTATGACTCATGAGTTTTATACCACGATAGTTTGTGCAATCTTGTATATCACCCTTATTCTTATATAAAGGCACCAAAGTACTCTTCCTCCACTCATTAGGCATCTTATTTGTTCGCCAAATCAAGTTAAAAAGATTTGTCAACCATTCTAAACCTTTCTCTCCCAAGCATTTCCAAGCCTCGATAGGTATACCATCTGGGCCAACTGCCCTTCTTGATTTCATTTTCTTCAAAGCCTCTGCAATTTCTTTCTTTTGAATCTTGTGCATGAAGTCACGATTTATCTCATGAAAAGGAATGGAGAAGTCTCCAAGATCTTGAGCATGACTATCATTAAATAGCTTATCAAAATAATCTTTCCATCTCTCCTTAATCTCCTCATCTTTGACTAAAACCCTTTGCGTTTCATCTTTGATACATCTAACCATACCCAAATCCTTCGATTTCCTATCTCTCATCTTTGCAAGCCTATAAATATCCTTCTCGCCTTCTTTGGTATCCAACTTGTCATAAACCTCCTTATATACCTTAGCCCTCGCGTTTCGAACAACTTTTTTAGCTTCCTTCTTTGCTATCATATACTTCTCCAAATTCTCATTATCACGACTCTTACTTAGATTTCTATAACACTCTCTTTTAACCTTAATAGCTAATTTGACATCCTCGTTCCACCATGATGTATCCTTACCTAGTGGTGCACCGCCTTTAGACTCACCCAATACCTCCTTAGCTACTTTTCTCATACCACCCGCTATCTTATTCCACATTGATTCTGAATCCTCCTCGAGACACCAATCAACTTCCTTAACTACCTGCTCTACAAACATTCCTTGTTTAGCTCCTTTCAGTGCCCACCACTTAATTCTAGGATCTATCCTATGTCTATCCCTTTTGCGGCATTGTCTAATTCTAAGATCTAAAATTAAGACTCTATGTTGTGTAGCTACACTTTCTCCTGGTATAACCTTACAATCGATGCAACAACCCCTATCTCTCTTTCTAAGTAGGAAAAAATCTATCTGACTCGTATTAACCCCACTTTTAAATGTTACTAGGTGAGACTCCCTCTTCCTAAACCAAGTGTTTGCTAAGATCATATCATAGGACAAACAAAAATCTAAAATCCTTTCTCCACTTTCATTTCTTTCTCCTATACCATAGCCTCCATGGATATTCTCAAATCCATCCCTACTAATGCCTACATGTCCATTAAGGTCACCGCCGATGAAAAGCTTTTCTCCATAAGATGTCTCTTGTACTACTCCATCTAAATCTTCCCAAAATTGATGCTTAATGGAATCATCTAAACCTACTTGAGGTGCATAAACACTAATAATATTAATAATATCCGTACCTAATACTAATTTAATAAGTAAAATTCTATCACCCTTCCTACGGACCTCAACTACATTATCTATAAACTGACGACTCATAACAATCCCTACTCCATTCCTATTCCTATTTATTCCTGTATACCAAATCTTATATCCCCAAGGTTCTATCACTTTAGCTTTCTCACCTACCCATTTGGTCTCTTGAAGACATAAAATATCAATCTTTCTCCTACACATAACATCTACTAACTCTACCAACTTACCAGTTAAAGACCCTATGTTCCAAGTGGCTAACCTAATTTTATGGTCTTGGACTAACTTCTTTACCCCCACCCGTCCAACAAAGTGAGGGAACCCTTGCCTATTTGACACCACACCCGGGCGCCGGTGTGACGCGTCGCTTCTGGGCGACGACCTAGCAACCCTTGCACATTTATCACTGCCTCCGGGCCTAGAGAGTACAGCGCGTCGCTCAGTAGGGAACGCCCCAACGAAATTCTCATATTGGTTCATTTTCATAGGATATGACAAAGTTTTTATGCTGGCTGTCACAGGCCTACCGCAACCCTCCTCCTTTATCCGGGCTTGGGACCGGCAGTGTATAACTACACAGGCGGAGGCTTATAATGAATTACATAAATTGACATCAAGTTAATATGATTTTTTCCTAATATAAACTAGATGTAGAAGGAAAGAAGAATTGATGGATGATTAAGATGCAGATAAATCCATGTGTTAAACACTTGAGGATAACATCCCTCCATTACTGCCTTTATTTTAGGGTTAAATTATGACAAAATAGATGTCATTTGAGAACCAGATCAATGTTGTCAGTATCAGTGTGTATCGGCCGATACATATCGTATCGACAAAAAACCGATATGCTTCACTCCTGAATTGGCAATTTTTTAATAAATATAAAAAATACTTAAAATTATTTTTTAATATTATTTTAATAGCTTTAACATGTGTCCCGTTCTCATTGACAAATAATATTTTTTAATTATTTTTAGCCGATTCAGAATGATTCACTTGAGTATCAGTATCGGCCGATTCACCTGAATCATTGCCCAAACAATACAGGGCCGATACTGATACTGACAACATTAAACAAGATGTGACATTCATTTTCACAACAACTAAATTATTTAACATCAAAATACAAAACATCAACTTATTTTTTTTATTAAAAAACAATGGGAGTTGACAGCCAAAATGAAGGAATCCAGTTTTATTAAATGGGTAATGAAAAAGTAGAAAAACAGAAAAAAAAGGGGGGTGGCATTGTGGCCAAGGAGAAGACAAAACTAAAGTAAAGATGTATTGCTTAAAAGACTTGGATATTGAACAACAGATTAGGGTTCATGAAATTAAAGAGCAGAATATGAAGAAAGGAAGAACCAAATGAAATGAAGATCTCCTAAGAGTTACCAAAGTGGATCCATGTTTTGCTCTAATACCATTCCAGCATATCTTAGCTTGTGCAGAACAGGAGAAAACAAACAACACAAAATATAAAATACATACATACATACATACATATAAAGAGAGAGAGAGAAGGGGGATGGTCCTCCCCTTAAATGGTCCACCCACTTGTCCTCACCTTCAAAGATCTATGTACATGTGTTATTTGGAAAACCCGAACATATGGATATGAACTTCATGGTTAAGAACCTACAAATAGACTCTTGAATCAAACTTTTTTTGTGTATGCAGGACTTCATACATAGAAAAATTCAGAAATTTCAGAACCATTGATTTTTAGATCCTTATAAAATCCTATCTATACATAAAAAAAATTGGCTCAAGAGTTGGTTCATAGGTTTTCAACCAAGGGGATCACATCAATATAGTCAGATTTGCAAAAAACACATCTGTGCAATTTTTGAAGGTGAGGATGTGTGGGTGGACCATTTAGGGGGAGGACCATTGCCCTTCTCATATATATGTCCGTGTGCATCACTAATATTTGGATGCTCTAGATTTCTCATGAATGAGACCCATGTGTGATCTCATTTTGATCTTCGATACAATACATTACAATCTATGCACAACCAGAAAAGCAAATGCACCTCCCCGCAATAAGGTAAGGCACCACCTTGTTGTGTCAACAGTCACTCCAATGTGTCAGCTTAGTTTATCCTCATCAAGCCACTTAACTAGCTGCTTCCCAACTGGTAGTTGGCTCTTTTTCCCCCAAATCAGTGAAAAGCTATGTTACCCTGACACTTATGGAGGTCAAGGTGAAAGTGTCCCAACACTTATGGACACCGGAACTGCCACCTACAATTGTAGGCACTTCATTTTTTTTAACATAAAAGTATTCAAACAAAATAGACACCTGATGTCATGTATCCAACACTTTTCGGTGTCTTAGATACAGTGTCCGATGTTGGACACTTCGTGTCTACCTTATTTAAATTATATTTTCTCTTCATTTATACCTCATAGTGTCAAAGAGTCAAACCAAAACACGAACTTTGCCCATTGTAGGACCTCACTAGAACCAGGCCAGGATAGATTGCTCAACCTGCAGGCCTCTCTCTCTCTCTCTCTCTCTCTCTCTCTCTCTCTCTCTCTCTCTCTCTCTCTCTCTCTCTCTCTCTCTCTCTCTCTATATATATATATATATATATATATATATATATATATCATAGTCACCTGTATCGTTAAAGGTAATTTCTCGGAGAAATTTTCAAAAGTTGATAAATCTTGGGAATATCTCGAGAAATCCTTGAGAGTTTAAAAAATTGAAAAAAATATAAATAACAACAAAAAAGTTAAGAAAATAATAAGTTTTGCATTATTTTTCTTTCAAAAATATAAAGAAACATGTTTTAAAGGTTTTAAAATATAAAATAAGCAAAAAATAGGAAACACAAACTTAAAATAAATAAAAAAAGAACTTTTCGAAAAAAATATCGTGATATATTCCCGATATTATCGGCTACCTTGAAATAGCCGATAATACCACAATATTTTCAAAAAATCGGCGATATTGATGACAGTGATATAGGTGTCAGTATCAAATATAGGTTAATCTAACATTAAATTAGTTGTATTTAACACTGACATTTGTACCAATGTCCAAGTAATATAGGTGAAAAGAAAAGTCAATTGATTCTTCTAAAGAAACAAAAGTGAAAATGATGTCCCAAGGTGAGGAGAAGGGAAGAGAAATATCAAGATATAATTTAACGATGATTACAAAAGGGACATTGTAATATTTTCAGAAATTTGTCTTTCTTATTTTCATACTTTAAATATGATTTTCCTTTTTATTTTTGTAACTCTTCCACCATTTATTCACCATAAATCTTTAAAAATAAACATTTATTTTTTTATTTAGCAAGGTAGCTCAATCTCAACTTTGAGCTCATGGTAACAAGCCCAAGCAACCAAGAATGAGCTACGGCAAGCACAAGCCCGAGCCCAAGCTAGCGCCAAAACCGAACAAAGCAAGCTTTGCTTTTTCGGCAATTCATGTACCAAACCTTATAAACTGCAAGAAACTTCAAATTTGGCAATGACTAGAAAAAGTTTTTATGACACCTTGAGGCAATGACAACCAAGCACTTGCTTTTAGACCCTTTTTTTTTGCACAGATGGAATCTGAATTGGTGTCAACCAAGAAATTTACACAAAGAGGCAACAACAGAATATTTGGTTCCATGATATTTTTTCCATACAGAAAACATGGTCCCAAAAGTTGCATCTGAATGATTGGAAGATGTGCACGTAAAAGTATTCATGCCCAAACATCCATGATTTGACTTGCCTCAGCAGCAAGGACAGATAATCAGTCACAGCTTTTGTAGTAAAAATCTTTTCTTAGCAATTACAAAGTTTTCAAGATTTTACTCTTGGGCTATTGGGAAGGTAAGAAGGGGAAGCCTGGGTACAGGAAGCGTGGTCAATGGGTTACTGATAAGCATCTTTTTTGGCACTGACTTATGAAAAGCAAACTCGAAGATAGGTTAGAGACAACCATCTTAATTGCCTGAAACGGCAAGAGGCATCAACCTCCCATCTTCTAAAAGTAAAGATGCATCGTTTGTAGGGCTGGTAAACGAGCCGAGCTGCAAGTGTTCAAGCTTGGCTCATTCTTGTGGCAAGCCAGCCTAGTTCAAGCTCATGTTAAGCTTCAAGCTAGTTTGTTTATAAAAAAAATACAGTTTTAGAGCTGGAAGAAATAGGATTACAACAAAAATATATTGAAAATATTATTTACTACCTAATGAGCTGTATTCAAGTCGAGCCCAATCAAGCCAAGCTTGAACACTTGAAGCTCAATGTATGGTGCACTAATCATTAGGCTCCATTCAAACGTAACCAAATTCTCACTTGGCTATCATACAAAAACCTAACATCAAATACTGGAACTTCCCAATGAATGGTGCACTCTGACGCTGTGTGCTATCAATCACATAGCCAATGGACAAAAGAACTAACACATTTCACACAGAGACTACCCAAAATCATACAAATGGTGGAGACCAAGAAAATGTCACACAACCCCAGCTTTATTCATGAGCTACAACAGTACATTGCAATCTAGTCAGACATAAATCCCCTCAAACCAATGAGAACAAACAAGCATCACAATAGAAAAAACACAGGAGGAACTAAGAATCAATACGTCAAAGTCAGAACATATCTGAATCCCAATGATCAAAATCCATCCACAACATCCTAAAAATTATGCATAAAAAGGAAAAAAGTTACACAATGCATCACAACATCACACATTCAATTCCATTACCTTCATCAACCCAAATACTCCAGGAGAAGAAAAATGAAAAAAAAAAAACACATATCTTCAGAGAGAAAAGAGAAAATTTTCTTTTTCTAACCCGAAAAGAAAGGCCAAAAATTTTGATCAGACCACACTTCATGAAATTACCTCGAGGAACTCCTCTGCATATGCCTGAGCCAACTGGGTCTTCACCTGGTCCATCAACGCCTCCGTGGACGGAGGAGACGACGAACCCGCCGGAGAAGGGGACGAGAAGGGATCCATGGCCGACGCTAAAACCCTAGAAACCCTAAGAAAACCCGCGAGGAAGAAGAGGAACTCCTAGGGTTTCAAAATTGCCCTCCAAATTTGGGAGAGTGCTGTCTTTATACAACGGCCCCTGGATCGGGTCGGAATCGGATATCCGAACGGGTCTGATTTTGGTAGGATCGTTCCAGATCCGGATCCGAATCCGAAATATAAGCAGTAGACCTAAATCCAGATCTGAATCCGATGAGGTAAGGTTGGATCCGAATAAAAAATACGCATGGTAATACTGATCTGGGATAAAAAAAAAAAGGAACAAAAACAACTTATTTACACGTAGGGGTGTCAATGGGTTTGGTTTACCCTGATTTGACCCGTACCAAACCCTATAGGGTCCAGGGTTTGGCGATAAAAAAGAAGGTCCGATTATAAACCGGGTTGGAACCAAAGGGTTTGATTAGTATATAGAGCTGATTATGGTTTGTGAAATTTCATACCAGAACCGGGTCTGACTCGAGTTCAGATTAAGACACCTGATTTTTCAATATAAAAAAAATTATTTTACTGGGTCTAGTTCATGTAATCCTTATAGGACCCCAGGTATGATTTTTCTTATAGTAGACCCAATAGGACTTGTGGTTGGATTCGATACCAGCACCTCAATAACAGATCCAGGTTTGGACTAACATGGATCCAAACCAGACCCGGCCCGTTGACACCCCTATTTACATGTAAAGAAATGCAAGCCCGGTTGGATTTTGGTGTGGATCAATTCTAGATCCGACTGAAAATACTGATTTGAACCCGGATCCGAAAGTAATCCATTGAACATATCCGATCCAAGTGCACATTTCGATTTTACTGAAAGGATCTAAACCCAGAAATACTTGGATCGGATGTTCGACCATATCCGAACCGTTTGCAGCCCGAACATGCGTGACACTTGGGTTGTAAGTTGGAAGGGTATTGTTCCGTGTCAGTCGGACACGGGACGAATACGACAGACTCGATGTGGGTACGAGCAAACACTGTGCTTCTGAAAATCATGGCATGATGACACGGATTTCTTATTTTTAACTAATAAAAATATATTTTTACATGTAAAAATATATTCCTTATTAAAAATATCATTAAAATTCATTAAATGTTAGGATAAAGTTGAACGTGTCATAGAATGTCACATAACGTGTCTATGTGTAACTAGATGCAAGACCCTAGATGGCACGCCTCTGAGATATTTTGAACAATGTCAAGTTATGTCACAAATATTTATTTGTATTTTCTCGGAGAAGAAAAATCTTGTGATAACTTGAAAGTATTTTATTTTGTGAAAAAATCTTGAGAAAATAGCTGCAATATAAAAATGATTTTTATCAAGCAAATATTGGATTAATCTGGTCACATTTTCAAAGCAGGCGTTATTTTGAAATATCCTGATATTTTTAGGATATAATGTTGTATGAAAATATTATGATAAAATCACGATAAAAGATATTTTCAGATATATTGTTGTCTGAAAATATTACGATAAAATATGGGCTATGTTTGTGACAAAGGTTCTGACACATTCTGAAGCTGATCCGATCCATATTATCAGATACTGATGCTTCATATTGGATCTTTTGGATGGACTTGGATAGGCATATCGCAACAGATTAAATTCAGAATTCGGTATAAACTGAAGCGTTTTACTTTTTCCTGAATAAAAACGGCAGAAGAATACGGGATATGGTACAATAGCTTTTCAGATTAATTTTGGATTCGGAACCTATTGTGAGACCCAAGTCAGATCAAGAACCGGAACTGGACCGATTTGCTAAAAAACTTATCAAGCAATTTAGGGCTGCAAACAGATCAGACATGGACAGATATTCGAGCCGAGTCCGTAATTATGTTATTTCCAGATATGGATTCTTTAAGTAAAACCTGAATGTGCACTTGGTTCTGTTCAATCAGATTACTTTAGTATTCCGACCAGTATTTTAAGTCAGATTTGGATTTGATCCAAATCAAAATCCGGCCTCATTGCACTTTTTACATTTAAATAGTTTGTTTTTCTTGTATTTTTCTTGATCCAATATTACCACTTGTATTTCGGATTCGGGTTCAATATACCTTCTTCGGATCTACTGTTTACATTTCAAATTTGGATCTGGCACGATGGGGCCTGAATCCAACCTGTTTGGCATGACCTCACCCATACCTGAATCTTATCCATGACCACCTGGTCCAATTTCTAAAACCGAGTTCGTGTTTGCGGTCTTGATCCTGATAAGGGTTCCAATCCGAGAAGCATACCCACTTCTTGTTTTCGTATTTCAAGGTTTTTGTTGATAAAAGCGAGATTTGGAGTTGGTAATTAAATGATCTCGAAGTCTGGTAACGGTTTGGATATAGGTTGGAATGGGATGATCCACATCTATCATCTATGATAACGTGGATATGGATATGGATCAAGTACATGCCCTGTATAGGCTGTCAGTCTGTGGCTGGTTTCGTATGTAATAATATGATCAATACTCTATCCATATTCAGCATTAGTTAAATGGGTCAGGTATCTGACCCATTTGGGGTGCCCAAATCTAATTACGTAAACATATGGCCATGTTGCCATATAATGTTAAGAGTGGTTAGAATGTATATTTTTACTTAAAATGCTTATAAAGTACTCGGGTAAGGTCGGGTCAACTTGGATATCCAACAATAATCACAGCTAAAACCGACCTGAATAATTTTTGGGTTGACCCAAACCTACTTGAATGTGAATCGGATTTATACACGTATCCCTGTATCTGCTATATGTATTCAGATCACGGGTCAGCTGTTCGACATGGATCCTAAGAATTCACTGCCCTACTGTTGCACACTATGAATGTACATGTCCCACGTATATGTAAAATGTTGATTCAGCAGAGTTAGATTCAAGTTTTTTTAATATTTAGATGAAGAAACCGCACCTAGCCATTCTGGCTCTACCTGCCATACTTACTGTTGGGTTGGGTACCGGGTCCACCCATGATGGGCGAGATTCGGACCCAGCCCATATTTGAGGAGAAGGTGGTTTGGAAACCCCCCACCTCCCCATCTTCTCCTCTTATTTCTCATTTTTGCTTGAATGAGAGCGAGAGAGAGAGAAAAAGGGTTTGGAGAGGTAAGCAAGAAAAAAAAAGTAATAGGGTTGAGCCCTCTTGTGCTTGAGAGAGACCTCAGCAGAGAAGAGAAAAAGATTGTGCACAGTGAAAAGAAAGAAGAAGACAGCGAGGCATCTTCACGGTGATTGAACATCATGGGGCACTTGGACTCGTGGATTCGTCGTTCTCTCCAAGTGAGGGCACGTACCTGTTGAGCACAACGAGCATCAATGATTGCTTCTACACTTCCGCTTCAAAGAGGTATGTAATAAAAACCCTATTCTTGGATTTATATGTATTGATACATGAATACGTAGGTATTTTTAAATCCTTTATTGGTATCAGAGCATTAGGTTTTTGATGCCGTTTTGCTTGCGGGTGTATCCCTCGAGTGCACGTAGCTGGGACCACATGCTGGTGCATTCATGGTGGACGCACTCAACGGGGCCACCATACAACAATAAAAAGAAAAAATCAAGTTTTTTTTGTTTGTTTGACAGTGCGACAGTGGCCGCATGGCCAAGGCGAGGGATTGATCGGCTGTAGGGCATGGGTCAGGCCCGACCTCCGGCTAGACCCAACGGCTAGGCCGCAGGCCTATTATTTCGGCCAGGCGAGCCAGTCTTAGTGCAGGCCGCAGGCCCGGCCTCCGGCCAGACTCAGCGGCTAGGCCGCAGTCTTGGCCTTCGGCTGGGCCATTGCGGTGCAGGCTGCAAGCCTGGCCTCCGGCTAGGCTCTGCGACACAGGCAGCAGGCCTGGCCCTCGGCCAGGCCACAACGCCCGGCCACGGGCCAGGGCACTGCGACAGGGCCGCAAGACCTCTTTTGAATTGGGGACGGACCTTGGCATTCGGCCAGGGTCCATCTGGGTTGAGGCACATGGCCTGCGGTTGGTGCCGCAGGCCATTTTTGTGGATGGGCCCCAGCTAGGCCGGGGTACCCAGAGCTGGTCTGGGGTACCCGAACCTGGTCCGGGGTAATTATTATTTTTTAAATTTTTTTTGTTGTTTCAATATATATATGAACATAATATTGCTTGATTTTTTTTATTCATGTATATGAATGAATGTGATGTGATCATGTTGATTATTTGAGAAGTTGGAAGTACTTATTCCATAAGTTAATATTTTATTTATAAAGTTATAATACAGTTTAGATGAATATAATCATCTTAGGGAAAGTGGGAGATGAATGTGAATGTAGTGAGCTTTCGATTTCATGCCTTGAGAGAAATTATATATGATCTAATCATGTTATTATGACTGCATATAGATGTGCTAATGATTAGATCATAACATGCATGAATAACATAATTGCGCATTGTACCTTTATTATTAGGACATGGCTGCACCAAGCAAATCCATAATGAACTTAGCACGGATTGAGAAACTGAACGGTGATAACTATGATATATGGCATAGGAAGATTCAGTTTACACTAGAGGAGGCTGAGGCCTTAGAGGCTCTCAACCATATTGTGGAACGACCTGAAATTAGTAATAGGGCACAAACTCGCAGGGACATCAAGACCTATGAGAAATGGAAGCGCATGAATATTGTTGCGCATGTCACCATGTTATGTTCTATGTAGGATGACATCATGTGCCAATTTGAGCATTATAAAGCTGCTTAACAGATGTGGATGACCCTTAAAGATAAGTTTGGGGGAACATCAGCCACAAAGCTAAGAAGGCTGACCATGAGGTTCGATTTCTACAGGAAGTCCCCTTAGCACACTATGAGACAACATCTTAGGGAGATGCAAATATGATAAGAGAGCTCAATAGTGCAAGACATATTCTTACAAATGAACAGCAGGTCTAGGCTGTGATTCAGTCTCTACCACACAGTTGGGAGCATATGAAAATTAATATGACCCATAACGAGAGTATTAAGACTTTTGATGATATTGCCCGGCATGTAGAGCTAGAAAATGATCGCCTAGAAGCGACTCAACCATCTAGCATGAGAGCATATGTGACAGAAAGCTTGAAGAGGCCAAATTTTTTTAAGAAAAATTTTTATGGACCAAGGAAGTTCAAGAAGGGTGACAAGAAGAGACAATACAAAGAGAAAGAAAAGAAGCCTTATCAGCGCTCTGGGAAGCATGGTAGCAGGAAAAATAAGGAGAATGCAAAATGCTTTAAGTATGGCAATTTGGGTCACTATGCTCGTGAATGTCATGAGCAGGAGAAGGTACATTCTCTTATAACTCTTTATTTATGTGCAAATGTTTATAGTTGTGCACTAATTATTGAATCTAATCCTATGTGGATTTTAGACTCAGGAGTCACCGACCATATGACCAAAGACTGCACAAACTTCATCGAATACAGGAAGATGTCATATAGTTCAAAGTGGTTGTTCTTGGGGAACAACACTAAAGCAGAAGTCAAAGAGATTGGGACTTGCAAATTGGATTTGCGAGTAGGATTTATTATTACATGATGTTCTGCATATTTCAGAGATTCGACGAAATTTGATTTCAATTTCTGCTTTGTCTATGTTAAACTATAAACTTGTGTTTGATGATGTCAATGTTGACATCCTTTGTGGACAAACTTTAGTTGCTTCTAGTTTGTTGATGAATGGTTCTTATGTGTTGGACACAGAACTTAAAAGTTTGAATGTTAGTGGTGAATGTTTTTCTCTTGTTTCAACTGCTAGTAAATGAATGCGGATGTATCTATATGGCATGCTCGACTTGGACATATAGGACAAAAGAGAATGGATAGACTCACACGAGAGGGTCTTTTGGAATCCTATGCGAAGATTGAAATGCCTATATGTGAGCATTGTCTAGCTGACAAAGCGATTCGATTGCCTTTTGGAAAGGCAGTTAGAGCAACCTATCCTCTTCAATTAATTCATTCTGATATATGTGGACCAATGAATGTGGCAGTGAGGCATAGAGCCTCTTATTTCATTACTTTTATTGATGATTATACACGATTTAACCATGTGTATTTAATTTTACATAAATCTGAAGCATTGGATTGCTTTAGATCCTTTATGAACATGGTACAGAATCAACTTGATCGTAGGATCAAGGCTTTGAGAACAGATCGTGGACGCAAATATCGATCCAAACAATTCAAGAAATTATGTGATGAAAAAGGAATAGATAGACAATTGACTACTCGAACTCCGCAACAAAATGGTGTTGCAGAAAGGAGAAATAAGACCCTCTTAGATGGTCAGGTCCATGATGGTGCAGGCAAATTTACCCATTTTCTTTTAGGGTGATTGTTTGTTGACTGCAACCCATGTATTAAATCGTGTACCAACTAAATCTATTTCTTTAACTTCCTACGAATTATGGACAAGCAGAAAGCCTGATATGACTCATCTCAGACCCTGGGGGTCTGCTGCATATGTCCATGATTTTTTCCATCAACATGGAAAATTGGGTCCTAGGGGAAAGAAGTGTATCTTTATAAGATACTATGAACATTCAAAATGATATGTATTCTTAGGAGAGAATACAGATAGGAGTATTTCTAAGATAGATTCTAAAAATGCCACATTTATTGAGAGTGATTTTCTTAAAAAAATGAGAGATAGAGCGTAACTTCCAATTCTATGAATTGGATGATTTAGATCAGTCTAAAGAGATTGATCATCATAATTTAGAGACATAAGAGGATGTGTCTATACCACTATTGGATAGTGGAAGTAACACTAAAGTGGATATCAACTGTGAAGAAGATTGGCAACTCTAAAGAGTTCCAGGAAAAGAATTCCTCACCGGAGATTCAAAATCGAATGAGAAGTTTTTGTGGTCATGCCCCAAGATGATAAAATACCTAAGAGTATTAGAGATGCTCTATCTTGTTCTAAGAGGGATGAATGGCGTAAGACAATGAAAGAGAAAATGAAATTCATGGTATTCAATGAGATCTAGGATCTTGTTAATCTTCCAAAAGGAAGAAAACCTATTGGTAACAAATGAGTTCTCAATATTAAGAGAAATGTTGATGGATTTATCGAGCGATACAAAGTACATTTGGTTGCTAAAGGATACACACAGATGACAGGGATAGGCTATGAGGAGACATTCTCTCCTATGGTCAAATTAACCTCTATTCGCCTTTTGTTAGCCATAGTGTCATATATGAATTTAGAATTACACCAAATGAACGTTAAGACTGCATTCCTAAATGAAAAACTGGATGAAAAAATATATATAGAACAACCCGAGGGGTTTGTTACTGCTGGATTTGAGCGCAAAGTATGCAAGCTCAAATGATCCATTTATAGATTGAAGCAGTCATCTAGACAGTGGTATTTAAGGTTTCATGAGACCATCATGAACAATGACTTTGCCATGATCGATGAGGACCACTGTGTTTATTTTAAGCTTCAAGGTCCAAAATTTGTAATTCTAATTCTATATGTAGATGATATTTTATTGGCTAGTAATCATTTAGAGTTTCTGAAAACCATTAAAGAATGGTTGTCTATTCATTTTGAAATGAAAGACATGGGTGAAGCATGCTTTATGCTGGGTATAGAGATTAAAAGAGATCGTTTAAAAAGACTTCTTTCTCTTTCACAAGAGTCATATATAAAGAATGTCATAGAACGATTTCATATGCAAGATTGTAAACCCATAGATACTCTGATTGCAAAAGGGAATGATTTAAGTATTAAAGTGTGTCCAAAGGAATCAAAAGAAGTAGAAGCTATGTCCAAAGTCCCTTACTCCAGTGCAGTAGGCAGCTTAATGTACCTAATGATGTGCACCCGACCCGACATATGTTATGCAGTAGGGTTGGTGAGTAGATATCAAACTAATTCAGGACAAGCGCATTGGAAGACTGTCAAGAGGATTATGCAATATCTTAAAGTCACATCAGATTCAGTTCTTTGTTACTATGGTGGTAAGATGCGTGTAGTAGGCTATACAGATGCAAATTGGGGCGGTGACCCTGATGAGCGTAAGTCTACGTCTGGCTATGTGTTCTTGATGAACAATGGTGCTATATCTTGGTGTATCAAGAAGCAGACGTGTGTAGCCTTGTCCACAATAGAAGTTGAATTTGTTGCAGGCTCGTTGGCAGTGCAGAAATATGTTTGGTTAAGGAGATTCATCAAACATTTGGGAGTCACTTCTGATACAAAACTGTCAGTGACTTTATTCTGTGATAATCAAGCGACAATTGCGTTTGCCAAAGATCCCAAGTTTCATAGTATAACCAAACATATAGACATAAGATGCATGTATATGCACGACATTGTATATAAAGGCAAGGTTGCATTGGCATATGTTAATACCCAAGATATGGTGGCAGATCCCTTTACTAAGTCGATTTATAGGGATTCTTATGTTAAGCATGTAAAATCTATAGGTATTTGTAAGATTTGATATGCTAATGTTATTTATATTTTTCTTTCTATGATCATTGTATAGCATGTTGCACATCTATATGAGTATGCTATCAGGTTTGAGATAAATCTTCTCACACAGATTTATCGCATTAAACGCTGCTTATGAGCGAGATGAGATGTAACAAAATCCAGGGTTGCTAAATTAATTAGCATGTCGGATTTTGGTGATATCATATGTTAATAACTCAAAAGAGTGGGAGTACAATGAGTTATGATATCCGCCATATATACGTATATGGGATACATCGCCCTAACTGGGTTAGGATGAGGTCTCGTGTATATTTAACTATATAGAGAGACCGACCTTGCTATCTAAATGTCAAGGTTTTGCCCAGATCTGAGGACTTGGATAAACATTGCATGGGAATGTGCATCCTGAAGGACTCAAGTTAGTTTTTCGGGGAGAAACTGAACTAGTAAAGATTTGTACAACAAAGAATTTATGGTGTATGCATACATTCACTAGAGTGAGATAGTCTTGCCGTAATACGTGAGTCATACTGCGTATGTCACACCATAATTATAAGTTGACCACAAAAGAAAATGAAGAATGATCTTTGTTTCTTCATTGTGTGAGTCTTTATATATATACTTTGGTGTCTTTATTGACTTTTGACCTTATTTTAAGGAGAAAGATGAGTGTTGCTACTATAGCATGTTGCTTAAGGCCACGTCTGATCCGATCTAAAAGGACATGTCTGGGAAAGCAACTTATCTTGATTCAAAGAATGAGTGTTGGAAAGAAAGATCATTTGACATTTTCAGATTATGCATATGTTAAAAGCTAGCTTATTTTACCACATCCTGGGAATGTTAGGTTTATGATTAAACATGTGACATAATGGAAGGCCTTCTCTGGCATAGCTTGGCACTATATATATATGTACAGAGGGATTCAATACGCTAGAATGTGAAAGATGTATTTGATCTAGGACACAGTGAGCCTCTCACCTGGCTTGTGCAGGTATACCTTGTGTTATCTTATTTTTGCAGGTTTGGGCTATTATGTTACACTAACCGGTACATAATATGCCTCCACTCCCTAAGCTCACGGGTCGCATGGTCCATTTGCCAGTATGAATACCCGATGTTATTCACCATTTGAACATGTTTGGTGTTTCTTCTTCTAAGATCGCTTTCCATCATATGCGAGTGAGAGAATGTTGGGTTGGGTACCGGGTCCGCCCATGATGGGCGAGATCCGGATCCAGTCCACATTTTAGGAGGTGGTGGTTTGGAAACCGCCCACCTCCCCATCTTCTCCTCTTATTCCTCATTTTTGTGTGAATGAGAGTGAGAGAGAGGAAAAGGGTTTGGAGAGATAAGCAAGAAAAAGAAAGTAACAGGGTTGAGCCCTCTTGTGCTTGAGAGAGACCTCAGCAGAGAAGAGGAAAAGAATGTGCACAGTGAAAAGAAAGAAGAAGAAGACAATGAGTGATTGAACATCGTGAGGCACTTGGACTCGTGGATTCGTCGTTCTCTCTAAGTGAGGGCATGTACCTGTTGAGCACAACGAGCATTAACGATCGCTTCTATGCTTTCGCTTCAAAGAGGTATGTAATACAAACTCTATTTTTGGATTTATACGTATTGATACATGAATACGTAGGTATTTTTAAATCCTTCACTTATGATCACTATCCTGACAGCATAAAACTTCATGGGCTAATCCCTATCTAGATTCAAGTTGGATGTGGGTATTTATATAAGTCATAGGTAACAAATTGTTTGTATATGACTCCATACCCAAACCCCTCTTTGACCAGTTTTGAGTAGGGCTGCACACAAGGCAAGCTTGGGATGGTCGAGCTCAGCTCATTAAAATGCAGCAGTACTCAAACTCAGCTCGAGTTTGAGTAGCTTCTGTCCACTTGGGTCCACTCCCAAACATATAAAGTAGTTGGAACAGACTTGTCTAAGAGCCTTGCATTGAGATAGAAACATTATTTTCATGTTACCAAAATGTGGTATTGAAAATAAAGTTGCCAAAAACATTTTCTTGTGAGTGGATTTGAAATATGATTTTGGGGCTGCCAACTCCACTTCCAATATAGCTTTTTGGCGCATAGCGCTTAAGTGCCCTTGCTATGTGATGCAGCCAATCACATGACAACATTCAATGTGGGGCCTGCAATATGCTGTTGTGTCCCTATGCAATGCTGTCATGTGATTGACTGCATCGCATAGTCTGGGCACTTAAGTGCTCCTTGGATCCCCTAAACAACAACAAGTTTCCAATTCAAGGTTCCCATGCAGAGCCTAAAAAGTACAATGTGAATTTCACTAAGGAAAAAAAAGTTCAATGTGAATCTTGAATGCCAACTTGCACCGGTTGTTTGGTATGAGCTGTTAGTGCGCGTCACCATGTGTTGGGACATTGAAAGTTCAAAACCCAATGGTATGTTGTGTAACTGATGGGGGTCTGCCTAACCCCAGCTTGCCTATAAAAAAAAAGTAGACTATTCCCCTGCTAATAATAATAATAAGAACGCTATAAAAATAAAGAAAAATTTTGATTTCAACAAGTACACATATTACAACAGAGGTGGTATCCCATGTGGTAAGCCGGATCCTGTGCCAAGTTGAAGGCCCAGGTCCGAATCCCTCTACCACATGAGGCATAAGAGATATCTGGTAGGGATCTGCCTAATCCCGTCTTGCCTTTCAAAAAAAACAATTACACATTTTTCGGAACATAGATCTCAAGACTACGTTCCTCCTATTATATGCCTCTTCTCTCTAGGGGAAAGATATTTTGTTAGTAATAATGAAGCTTTTTACGCATCATGGGAACTCTTTCTTCTTTTAGGTACTTCTGGGTGTGCCTAAAAAAAAAGAGTTTCCCTGTATCAATTAAATCAACTTGTTCAACATATTTTTGCAGTGATAAAAAATTATTTAAAACTCTAGCAGAAACTTATTTCTTTTTTGTTTTTACTCAGAAAAATCGCCCCAAGCATAAAGACCTAGCCGCACTGGCTCAGCCTGCCGTACTTACAGTCATTGTTTTGTCAATGAAAAACTCTGAGGGCTTACCACTCAAGCCCAGGGAGTCACCAAGCTTCAGTTTAAAGGGGGGGGGGGGGATGTTGATGCGCATGGGATTTGAACCTAGGCAGACTGTCAAACAGCCTAGGCTCCATTCAACTACTCCAAACACCTTGGGTCTATCAGAAACTTATTTCTTCAATGCCAACAACCAACTTTCACCAACATATTACTAGAATCAATGTCCAGGTGATTGATTGACATACCCAATCTTGACAAATTCACCTCCTGAAAGGAGGTATGAAGTGACCACCTTTTGAGAGCATTTATGAAAATACCCATATATGCTCGGACCAAAAATTAACCTATCCAATCTGGCCAGTCCTTGTCAAATTATGTATGACAGGGAAGGATATCTTACCGATTGGGCCTTAAACTGATTTGGTCAAACTAAAGTAGATACAAAAAGAAAACACAAGTCTCAACGTGGTTCGGATCAGATATGATCTTAGGTCCACGGGGAGTCAAAGCTCTCTTTTTCATGTCAACGTGATAGGAGAGTTTTTTATTATATAACGGTTGTTTACAAAGAGGATTAGATAAAGCATCAAATAGAATTCCAAGAAGGACCATACACAGAAATTAAGAGATTTTTTATTATGTTTATCTTCATGCAACTCAAGCACAACTTCCTTATCAGTTGATTCCTTGATTTCAGTTCTTTCTTTCTTTGACTCTTCTTGACATTTGTCACTAGCACAAACTTGCTTTTATTTTATTTGGTTTTTTGTTACCCTTTTACATATGATAACTTTCTTTTTAACTTGCATGAATGAATTCCTTTCTTCACAAGATATTCTCTTTCCATAATTGGATCTGATACACTGATTTGGATACACGTCTTCTAACAGCCTCCCTCAAGGTCAAGAGGCTGGAAAGCATGTTGAGCTTGATGCACAAGAACTTGAATCGATGTGATACAAGGCACTTGGTCTGAACTTCTACGATTGATCCTTAGAGGAGATATACTTGACCAATAGCTCCTATTTGGCTAATTTATCTCTAACAAAATATATAAACACCTCTATGTGTTTACTTTTATTGTGAAACATAGCATAAGCAGCAAGATATGAGGCTCCTATGTTATCACACCATAAAATAGGTGCTTCTGAGAGACTTATCCCAAGTTTTCTCACAAGCTATCGTAATCAAGTGAGTTCAGCTACAATGCTAGCTAAGTCTGTACTTTCACTTTGTACTGGATTTAGAAATAGTGGATTGCTTGCAAGAACACCGTGAAACAAGATTTGGTCCATAATTCCACATATCCTCGTGTAGATTTCTTATCATCTGGATATCTGTCCAAGTCGGTATTAGGGTAAGTTATTAAAACTTGATCCTGAGAAAGTCTAATAAGCAATCCATGATCTAATGCATTTTTATGATGTTGTGGGATCCATTTTATAGTAGACCAATGATCATCTATGTCACAGGGACTCGGCAAAACAGATGCCGCACCCGCGTCGACGCGACGCGGGATCGCGTGCGGGTGCGGCACCAGGTGCGGTCAACACGACCCTGGGTGCGGTCAACGCACCCAGGGTCATTTTTGTCCACATTTTTTGGGCGAAAAAAAAAATTTTCCCCCCGATGAAAAGGAGGAGGATTAGGGCAAAATTTTTTTTTTGCCCTAATCTCTCCTCTCTCTCCCCCTGAGCTCGAGCTCTCCCATCGCCGCCCCAGCTCCGCCGCCCCCAGCGTCGCCGCCCCCAGCGCCGCCGCCTCCCAGACTCCTCCTCTCGGCTCCTCCTCTCGGCTCGCAGGTATGTCTCTCACTCTCTTCTTGGGTCGGCTGGGGAGGGGCCGAGCACCCCCCTCCCCCCTCTCTCGGTCTCTTGTTGGGTCGGCAGGGGAGGGGTTGAGCCTCCCCTGCTCCCTCGTTTTTCGGCACAGGAGGGGACGAGCCCCTCCCCCATCTACCTCTTTTTTTTGGGTTGACAGGGGAGGGGCTGAGCCCCTCCCTTTTATGTTTTTCTTTTTTGGGTCGACAGGGGAGGGGCCGAGCCCCTCCCCCATATGTTTAGTTCTTTTATGCAATACTTATTTGATTGATATTTAGGTCGATTTATGTAATTGCTTTACTTATTTGATTGATAATTTGATATTTAGGTTGATATACTGCATGCATGATCAATCATATTATGAGTTTATGACAATGTTTACTGTTAAATGTTAAACTGTTAAAACTTCAAAATTATATATATATATATATATAATTTTTTTTTACATTTTTGCCTCTGCCGCACCCCCGCACCCGGGTTTTTTGGAAGTGCCGAATCCCCGCACCCGCTCCCGCACCCATGTGACATAGATGATCATCAATAGGTGCCTGCAAGAACTGACACACTTTATTGACATCGAAGGATATATTTGGGCAAGTCATAGTGACATATTGGAGAGCTCTCATACTCCTGTATAAAGTATGATCTTTGAAAATGGATCCAGAAAAATTTGATAATGGTTGAGACAGGGCCATGAATATAGAAACAAGTTTACATCCTTCAGTTGAGATGCTTAATAATAAGTCTAAAATATACTTTTGTTGAGATAATATGAGACAATTTTTGGTAGATTTAACCTTTATTTTAAAAAGGAAATGAAGACAACCCAAATCTTTGAGAGCAAATTCAGATCCAAGGTTCCCAATAAGCTTTTGAACATATTTTTCTGAGTTTTTAGTTGTTATAATATCGTCAACATAAATGAAAGCATAAATCAACAATTGATTATTCTTCAAGACAAATAAAGATGTGTCTGATTTAGTACCAATGAAACCAGTGGCTGCATGAAAGAATTTAACCAGGAGAACCAAGTCATAGGGGTTTGTTTTAAACCATACAAAGCTCAAACATAATGTGAAAAATTTGGATCCTGAAAGTCGAGTGGTTAATCCATATACACTTCTTCAATCATGTGCTCACGGAGAAAAACATTGTATATGTCCAACTAATGTATTGTCCAATTTCTACTGACAACTATTGACAAAACCATCTGAATAGAGGTAGGCTTAATAATTGGATTAAAAGTTTCAAAATAGTCCAACCCTTCTTATTGGTTATAACCTTCAACAACAAAATGAACTTTGTCTCTCTCCAAATATTTGTCAGCTCTTTGCTTGATTTTGAAAATCCATTTGCACCCAATAGTGTGATTGACGAATTCAAGAGGCACCAAAATTCAGGTCTAGTTTTTGATCAAAGCATCATATTATTTTTGCATTGTTTCTCGCCAATTGGAGTTTTGAAAGGCTTCATTAAAAGAAATATTTTCCTCGTCACGTAAGAGCACTATGAGCAGAACCATCAGTATGAGATACTTGGAGGATTGATATATTTTTGGTTTCCAGGTACCGTCTTGAAGTCTAGTAGCCATGCGATATGTTCTAGTGGGTTGAATTTCAGGTTCAATTTGATTAAATTCAGGTTGAGACTCAAATCTAGAGGATGAGGTAATACTATGAGGTGAAGGCATACTAAGTGGATCTTGTTGAGAAGAAGTATTTTAGTAAGACACTAGATTTTCATAAAGGAAAAAACTGGATATGATAATGAGAGATGAGATATCTAATGGTTTTGGGTTTTCAATTACATGCACATGCCATAATTCTTTCTTAAAAAAAAAATTTCTTCATAAAAGATGGCATGGCAAGATATGAATATTTTCCTAGTTTTTAAATTCATGCCATGATAACCATGGTGTTGCGGGGCATATAAAAAAATGCATATTATTCTGATTTAAAATCAAGTTTATGTTTTTGGTACCCTCAAAGGCATGGATAACATGCATATCTAAGGACTTTTAGAAATTTATAATTTGGTTTCTATTGAAACAACACTTTCATAGTAGCCCTACCATTTAAAACTCTTAAGGTATCAGATTTATCAAATACACCATTGTGCAAAAAGCATATGACCATAAATTTTGAGAAACTTGAGCCCGAGTCATTAGGGACAACTCAGTGTCCACTATAGGTTGGTGCTTATAGTCAACAACACCATTCTACTCATGAGTGTGTGGATACAATATCTGGTGACCTATCGCACATTCATTTAAAAATTTTCAGTCTGAATGATATTCTCCTCCCCAATCAGTTTGTAAAAATTTAATTTTTCACCCGTTGATATTCTCAACATGTTTCTTAAAATCTTCAAAAGATTGAAGCACATTTGACTTTTGTTTCAATAAATAAATTCAAACATACTGTGAAAAACTATCAATAAACATAACATAATACTGATACCCGTTGGTAGTCACAATGGGAGCATGTTCCCAAACATCTGAGAAAACAATATCCAATGGTTCACAAATAAGATTAATAGAATGATTAAAAGATAAGTGATGACTCTTACCTTTCTAGCACGCATCACACATTATTCTCAATGAAATCATCATATGGTAACCTAAATTTATTTAAAATATTTCGGGATGACCCATGCGCTTATGTCATTTTTCAAGAGAGGCGCTTTTATTAACAAAGCACTTTTATTTATTACAGCTAAACCCATCATGAGACAATATAGGCTATCATCACTTGCCCCATGTAGAAGTACCTTCCTTGAGAGGTGATCCTTCGCATAACAGCAGTCGGAGTGAAATTCAAAATACACATGATTATCCCTAGAGAATATATGAAACAAATGTAAATTTTGAGTGATCTTTGGAATATGTAAAACATCATTCATAATAAATCTTTGATAAAAAAATATATAACCAATGTAGGATATATTCAAACCTAAACTATCACCTATTTTCACAACATCTTTGCCTTGTACTCATTCTAAATTGATAGGTTGTTGATGTCGCTCGTAACATGAAGAGTTGTCCCAAAATTAGGGTACCAATTATCATCACCATACTAAACAAGATCAGTGGCATAAAGTACGATGTGATAAGCTTGAGGGGCAACTGTAGGTTTGTGTTGAGCATAACTTGAAAGTTGGTAGCATTATTAGACAACATGTTCCAATTTCTTGCATAGTTGACAAACAACTTTAGGTCCTTTATCATTTTGATAGTTGGATTGGCCACCTCTTCCTCTACTTCTATTTTGAAAATCACCTTTGTATCCTCTTCCACGACTACTAAAATTTCTAGTTTGATTTTCATAATGCAGCTTATTGGATACATTCATGGTAGGGTTGACTTTATCATTGTCATGACAATTATCATCAGCTAAACAAGACTCTTGAATAAAAAACATTCCATACAATTCATTTAAACTAATCGAATATGATTGGGTCTTTTTGAACACATCATATTCACTTGGAAGGCTTCTCAAGGTATGCGTGATAAGATCTTCATCATCAATCTATTTAGCAACCACTACAAGTTTAATGGTCTATAGATTTTGCGCATTAAAAAAAAATCATCTATAGATCTAATATCTTTCTTGAGAACTTGCAATTGAGATTTCAACTGCATGATCCTAGATCTTGAATGTATTGCATACGCTTGTTTGAACACATTCCACACCTTATAGGACAACCCTAGTCCTATAACTTGATTGTGGACTGATTTAATTAGAGACAACAAGATTCAGCTGAGCAAAAGCTGGTCATTTTTGCGCTATTCAATATAGGCTAATTTATGTCAAGAGCACCATTAAAAAGTTGAGGAGTGGTCGACTTGGTCCCATTAACAAAACTCATCATGTCATACAAGAATAAGATGGGCTTGAACTATGATTCTCACAGTAAATAATTTTCATCATTCAATTTAATAGAGAGAAAGTGATGAAGATTACTTGGAGCATGCAATATTGATAGCCCAACAAACATGGGTGATGACACGCTCCATGACGAACTTAACAAAAATGAATAAGATGACTGGAACAATGACCTCGACACCATTGTAGTAGGAGGTATGCTATGATACCATAAAAGAAAACATAGGTTTTAATGTAGTTTGAATCAAATATGATCCTACGTACACGGGGAAGGAAAAGCTATCTCTCTCTCAACTTGTCAATGTGAGAGGAGAGTTCTTTATTATATAATGGTTGTTTACAACTGAGAATAGATAAAAACATCAAATGGAAGTCCAATAAGGATGATGCACAGGTAGGATGCATTGAACCACCAAATTAGGAGATTTTTTATTATTCTTATCTTTATGCAGCTCACACATAACTTCTTTATGAGTTGATTCCTTGATTTCAACATTTTTTCTCTTTGACTCTTCTTGACATTTGTCACAAGCACAACATTGTTTTTCTTTCATTTGATTTTTTATTGTTTGGATTTGATCTTGGGTTCATAAGTTAACTTCGCTTACCATTGAAACTATTGAGTGATGAAGACATGATTTTGCATTTACTTTGGGGTCTTCCTTTTGAATATTTGGCCTTTAAGACCACTATTACTACTCACCAGTTACCTTGACCTAACTTCATGGCTTATTGTTGGCTCAAGAGTTCCATCATGCAGATCAAGACATTGTACATGGCACACTTGCAGTTAATCATGTTTAGCAACAAGGAAATATTGTGCAATCAAGATGGTTTAATAGTAGTGGTCAAGGAAATAGACAATTTAGTCAGAATAAGGGTTGTGGACAACAACAATATAATCGTAATGATTAAGAGAGGAGTCATGTAATATGCCAATACAACGAGAAACCAGGACACACTGCCCGATCATGCTATCAAATCACTCATAATAATGCTACCAACACAGGTAACACAACTCCTAACAATACTCAGCCTTATGCCTATCATGTTGGGTTGTCCAATGCTAGTGACATCAGCTGGTACCCGAACTCAGGTGCATCACATCATGTGATGCATGATCTGGATCAGCTAACCATTCACACACCATGGTCATGATGCTATTAAAATAACCAATGGTTCAGGTTTGAAGATTAACAATATTGGTTCTTCAAAGTTTTCTCTTTCAAACTCTCAATGTGTGCTTAATGATATATTTTTTGTTCTTGAAGTGATTCAAAATTTGCTTTATGTGAATAAATTTTCTAGGAACAATAAAGTGACATTTGAGTTTCATCCTAAGTTTTGTTGTGTTAAGGATCAGGTAACATGAAGAGAACTCATACAAGACATGAGCGATCATGGTCTTTATCAGCTTATACAATTTAGTCATAGGAAGGAGGCTTATGTGGGTGAGAGAACCAACTTGAGTTAGTGGAATCTTCATCTTGGAAATCTGACTTTTCATATAGTGAAGCAAGTAGTTAGTCAATTTGGATTACCTTTCTTCCATAAACTTGAAAACAATATGTGTGATGCTTGTCAGCAAGGCAAAAGTCATACCTTACCCTGTTCTTCTCTGATGCATAAAGTTGAAGGACAATTAGATCTAATTTATTCACTTGTGGGGGCTTGCTGGTTATTAGTGTTTATCGTTATTGTCATTATATTATTTTTGCTGATGCCTTTTCTAAGTTTACATATTTTTACATGCTAGCACATAAGTCAGATGTTGAGTATATTTTTTATCAATTTAAAGCAAGTGTTACAAATATTTTTAGTAGGAAAATCAAGTTTTTACAAATGGATGGTGGTGGAGAATATCAATCTCTTGATGTTTATCTTCATAGTTGTGATATTGATCACCGTGTCTCATGCCCTCACACTTATAAGCAAAATGGTACTGGTGATCACAAGCATCAATATGTTGATACTAAATTATGACTCATTGGTCATGCCAAAGTAATAACTAAGTACTAGAATTTTGTGTTTAGTACTTTTGTTTTCTTAATAATTAGATTGCCTTCTTTTTCTAGCGAGAACTTATCTCCTTATGAAGTGTTGTTTAAACAAAAGCTTGATTATTCTTTCCTCAAAATGTTTGGTTGTACATGCTACCCTTGTCTTAGACCTTATCGTGACTACAAACTAGATTTTAAGTCACAATGTCATGTGTTTGTGGGTTATAGTTTCTCTCATCGTGGGTATCTTTGTCTTAACTAAAACACAAAGAGAATCATCATTTCAAGAAATATAGTGTTTGATGAGTCAAGATTCCCTTTCCAAGAACCCGTACCTAAGTCTGATTCTTCAAGTCTCTCTAACCAGTCAACCATGTCTGAACCTCTTGTTGTTCCATTTACCTAAGGTTCAGAATATGAATAGAGAACCTAGTCCACAATTGCCACCTACTCCTCCCATACCTTCTCTTTGTAGATGGCACACACATTCTTAAGATATATTTTAAAACTATTTATTCTCTTCCATGTGCTCTCATTGTTGAGTTTATCCAAAACTGTGAGCCTCACACATTTGAACATGCCAACCAACACAACCACTGGAAAGATGACATGTAGAAAGTGATGGCAACACTCATGCATAATAAAACTTGGTTTCTTGAATCACCTCCATTTGAACATCATGTTATAGAGTGTAAGTGAATATGCAAAATTAATGAAAAGAAAGGCAAATGGTACCTTGGAGAAGTACAAAGCTTGACTGGTATCTAAGGGGTATAATAAGGAAGAGGTGACAGGTTATTTTGAGATGTTCGGTCCTATGGTGAAACCCACTATTGTTCGAACAACACTTTCTATTGATGTTAGTCAAGGGTGGAATGGTAAGACAACTTAATGTTAACAATGCCTTTTAAAATGAATATTTAAATAAAATTATGTACACGTCACAACCTCCAAGAATTCAAGATCCTAAACATTCAGAGTATGTGTGTTGACTGCACAAGGCCTTGTATGGCTTGAAACATGCTCCTTGAGCCTAATACTAGTGGTTGAGCAATGACTTGTTGTCAATGGGTCTGACTAACTCTAATATAGATACTTCATTGTTTATGTATGTGCTAGTCTATGTTGATGACATTCTTGTTATAAGTAGTTCTTTCATGCATATTGTAGAGCTTATTGAGAATCTAAGTAGTGAGTTTGCACTTAAAGAGCTAGGCCAACTTCATTGCTTCTTGGGGGTAGAAGTAGTAAAGATGAAACAATGATTGTTACTATCACAAAGAAAATATGTTCTAGGTGGGTTGGAGAAAGCTAATTTGGTTGGAGCAAAACCTACATCCACGTCTATGTCTAATTTAATTACTTTGTCTGCTAATTCAAAAGAGAAGTTTCTTGATGCTATATTCTATCATAGCATTGTGGGTGCTTTGCAATATCTCACATTGACTAAACTTGATTTAGCCTATGTTGTAAATAAGGTTTGCTTGTTCATGAAGGCCCCCACGGTTAATCATTGGACTGTGGTGAAATAAATTTTGCGGTATATTAGCCTTGATTATGAGATTTGAAATCCAAGAAGAAGTGCAAGATCCAAAAACTCAAGAAGAAGAGAAAATTGAGGATGCTGAAGGAAGAGATATTCTCAAAGAAAAGAGAGAATGTAAGATAAGAGAAGAAATAAAAGAAAAAAATTATAGAAAAACTCAATTATATAAGAAGGTACTCATCAAATGAAAGGGATGAGAAAATGAAACCCCACAAGCTGAGAAGGGAAGATCTCATGGAGGAGATAAGAAGACTTCAAAGAATGATCAAAATAATGAGTGAAGACGAGTCTAGTAAAGAAGGGTATCATCCCAGGAAAGCCAAATTCCATGAGAAAAAAAGGGATGAGAGGATAAGACCAAGATTAAGAGAACATAAAAGGTTCTATGATTAGGAAGAATATTTTCCTAAGAAATATAAATCCCACTTGAAATCATTCAAGAATGAAACCGGCCAGTAAAGGAAGAGAAGGTCTCGAAGAATGATGGATCTTTCATCTGATGGTGAGTATGTCCTTAGAAGGTCAAAATACCCCAAAAAATCATATAAAAATAGATTATGATAAGGGCATTAATAGTAGAAAATCCTGAAGATATGATGACTATTCATCAAAGGAAGAAGAAATTCCCAAGTAAAATCTCATAGCCGAAGTCCCAGAAGAAACAAGGATGAGTAAGATTGGAACCCAAGAAAAGTCAGAATGTGGTGCCATCTAAGTTGCACTCACATTGTCAAGTCACAACGTTGGTGGAGTATTATGTTCAACCCCAAGCCCTCTTAGAAGATGTTGACCACTACAAGAAAAATGTAGATTAGCAATGGACGTTATTCGTTGTTAATCCATCGCTAATGTGTTTAACGAATGAAATCAGCCGTCGCATAATCCTGGTTGCTAAAATGCGACAAAATTTATCTGTAGCCAATCCATCGCTAATGAGCGACAGATTAGTGATGGATAATGCTTGTCGCTAATCCATTGCTAAATAAGAACTGATTTGGTTTTGCGAAGGAATGTATTATGTCGCTAATATTTAACGATGAATATGTATTCGTTGCTAATGTCCATCGCTAATGTCCATCACCAATTGAGAGAGGAATTAGCGATGGATTAAATTTCATCGCAAAACATCGACCGATTTAAATTGGCGACGGATAATATCTGTCACTAATCCATCATAAATTTTTAAATTTTTTTTTGAAATATGAATATCGAGAAAAATTTCTTGTTATATAATTTATATAACTTTGTGTATAAAAAACAAAGTACACATAAAAAAATATATATAAAGCAGGTGAAACAAATTTAACACAAGTTATAAGTTACACTACAGTGCTTGCCAAGTTCTAATTAGTTACAAGTACGTGAAACAAATTAAACAGATGAATCTAATCCTCACCAAGATTCAGGGCATCATCCTCTTCATTGTCTCGATCTGCCCCTCCATCCATGCCTCCATCAGCTCCTCTATGTTGATCATCTCCAGCATCCTACAAGAGAACTGAAATGTTAGTATTGATAAACAAAATATAATGAAATAAATTATATGCAATGCACCTAGTCTAATGCAATCAAAGTAAATGGCTGAATGACACATAGACTAGCACTAAAGTGAAGGACAATAACAAAATTCAGATATGTGTTCTAAGACTGACAAAAAAAATCCATAGTGATTCAATCATGCAAATATGTATTCTAAGGTTGTCAAAAAAATGTCAGAGTGATTCATGCATGCATATAATGTTTATAAGGTTGTCAAATAAATGTGTTATGTATCACAATCATCCATATATGTGTTATAAGGCAGTAAAAAAACTTTCATAGTAATAAAATCATGTTTATATGTGTTCTAAGGTTGTCGAAAAACTTTCATAGTGATGAAATCATGCATATATGTGTTATAAGGCAGTAAAAAAATTTCTTAGTGATTCAATCATGCATATATGTGTTCTAAGGCAGTAAAACAATTTCATAGTGATGATATTATGCTTATATGTGTTCTAAGGCTGTCAAAAAACTTTTATAGTGATTCAATCATGCATATATGTGTTCTAAGGTTGTCAAAAAACTTTCATATTGATTCAATCATGCATATATGTGTTATAAGGCAGTAAAAAAACTTTCATATATGCTAATATCATGCTCATATGTGTTCTAAGGTTGCCAAAAAACTTTCATAGTGATTCAATCATGCTCATATGTGTTCTAAGCCAGTAAAAAAACTTTTATAGTTATTCAATCATGCATATATGTATTTTAAGGTTGTAAAAAAACTTTCATATTGATTCAATAATGCATATATGTGTTATAAGGCAGACAAAAACTTTCATATATGCTAATATCATGCTCATATGTATTCTAAAATTGTCATAGTGATCAAAGAATGCTTGTATGTGTACTAAGGTTGTAAAAAAACTTTCATATTGATTCAATCATGTATATATGTGTTATAAGGTAGTCAAAAAATTTTATAGTGATGAAATCATGCTTATATGTATTCAATCATGTATATACTAGCTTGAAATCTAACGACACGAAACAAATTACATGAATTTTTATACCTGACGGACACTGAAGCTCATGTTGAATTCAGACGAAGTTTCCGTCCCGAAAAAAGTTGCACAACTCATTATGGACAAGGTTGAGAATGACTTCATGTAAAAAGTCATGCATTTTGTCCTCAAGACGCTGATAGACACCATCCCAAGACATAGCAGGGTCAATCCGACGGTGGGAGTTGATGCTGGCGGGAGAACTCTGAGAGCCATGTTTGCAACAGGCAACGACTGGTGTGGTGCTTATGTTACTCCCAAACCCGAACACACGACCCTTTTTGGGTTCGCCGATTGCAGTCACCCATGCTGCAGGATCAAAAGGCGGATGCTGAGTAGAGTTATTGTCATATCGCTCTACTATCTGCCGCTCGTATGACTCGTACAAAATAATGATTATAATATGAATTAATAATTAAGAATTATAATTTTATGATAATGTAATTTATAGTAACTTGTATATTATAATGTTTATTAATACAATAAATACATACCGATGTCGCTCTCATCTTCTCTGATACAAACTCTCTTATGCTCTACGTTTATGTGTTTCAACAAACACATCCTTGTAAGGCACAATGCCTCCTTTTTATGCTTTCTGCAAGGTTAAATGATAAAAAAACCAATTAAAAAGTATGCAGAAATACTTATAAATTTGATAATATATATATATATATATATATATATATATATATATATATATTGATGAGTTACCATTTTTTTCTGGTGGCTCCCAAAAGTCCAAGATTCACCTGTGTGTAGATGGACATCGGGCATCTTCGCTCGGTTTTGTGCAGCCTTTGCTGAGTGGTTTTGAAATTGATTGCTCGCCCACTTATCGTGCATTTCCTTCCAATAATCTCTCATGATAGTAGAAGGGTCATGACCCTTCCACTACAGTGGATCATCTATCCCACCAGCTGCTTTTATTGTTGTAGTCTTCATATTATGCAGCATGTCGGCAAATCGATTGACAGCCACCTTCTGCCACACTACCCTTGTGTCCTTCTCCTCGTTCACAATCGCGAAACACTGCGAAGCCTACAAATACTCCCAGAAAGTTAACACACATGACTATAACAAAAAATTAAATATGAAACACATTAGTTATGATAAATGATTGCATACCATGAATGAGGACAATAATTTGTCCACCTCCTCTTTTAGGTACTCTTTTCATTGAGCGACCGATCCTCAAAGATGCTGCAGTGGTGATTTCCTAACTTCTCAGACTACTTCTTGTGGCTCAAACCTCGTGCTGCACATAAATTGATACACATTAACAATCAACTGTTAATATACACTATTTATAAGATAAGTATTGGACAAGTGACAATGAAATACTTACGGTCGACTATCGATATATACTATTTGAATGAGTCATCGTGTGTCAAACTGAGAAGACCTTGCATCCGGCATTGTCTCGTGACGTGTATGAATAGATGGTGTAGGTGGGTCATATGCAGGTGAAACATCACCTATAAAAAATTGAGTTAGAAATTCACATAATGCACATTTAAACTAATCAACTATACAATTAGTTAAATGATATACCTATCGAAGCAGCCCGTGAAGATGAAGGCTGAGACTGGCTACCACTGGGTGCTCGACCATTGTGACCTCCACGAACCATATTCTAACAAATAAAAATTTTATTTGGATCAGTTACACAATTTTATATCTTCATAGATACATAATCAAATCGAAAATAACTTCATGCAATACATTCAAACATTGCAATACATTCAAATCATTGCAATACATTATAATACATTCAAATCATTCACATCAAATCATTGCAATACATTACAAATTATTCACATCAAACATTGCAATACATTCAAATCATTCACATCAAACATTGCAATCCATTCAAATCATTGCAATATATTTCAATACATTCAAATCATTTAAATCATTTACATCAAACATAAGGTATGCATTACAAAATATATTTTACTTGCTTGAGTATGCTTCCTCATCACTTGTTTGACTTTCATATTCTTCTTCTTCTTTTTCCTCCTCTTCATCCTCTTCTTCTTTATTGGGCGCCCATCCACTTAGTATATCATTTGGATCACATTCTTCCATACGTGTGCCATCAGATAATGGAGATGCGACATGTAGACTATGTGTGACATCATGACCATAAGAGAAGTCATACATATCATCTGATTGATAGTAATCACCATTTTCAACAATCTTGTCTTCCTGTAAGTGATCATACTCGGGATATAGTTTAGACTTCACCTTGCAAATCACCCACCATTCATTTCTATCTGACTTCCTTGTATTCGAATATGAAGTATAGTAAACTTGTTGAGCTTGCGATGTTAATATGAATGGTTCATATGTTCCAAAACTTGATTTATGATTCACTTCCACAATGCCTGAGGCTTTGTCAACTCTTGTTGTTATGGGATCAAACCAATGACACTTGAATAAAGTTACCCTGTTATTTATGCCTAAGTAAGTCAACTCAATTATTTCTTCTATAACACCGTAGTAGTTAAGTTTATTTTCACCATAACTGCTACCCTTGACACACACGCCACTATTCATTGTTGACTTGTTTACATCGTAGTATTCTGTATGAAATCGATAATCATTTACGATGTATTTATTGTAACATTGCACAACTTTGGTCGAACCATTTTGTAAATCACATATTCCTTGGTCATTAACATCACCATGATGGACCTACAAGCATAAACAATGATTGTAAATACGGCCAATTAAGTAACATATTGTTGTTTATACAAAAAGAATGCATGTCATCATCCTTACCAACTCTTTCAACCATGCCATAAATTTATTTTCACGTTCTTTTTTTAATTCTGAATCAGTGAGATGAAAAAGTTCTCTTCACAACTCTAGATCAAATCGTCTGCACTTAATAAATAATTATATTACCGAACCATGTACATAGAGAACTTAATGTAACATATTATGTATACTTACTCGATGTAGGAGTCGATCTCTGAGCAATTAAAAAGGATATAGATTTGTGTTGCGTCTTGCTCTCGATCTTCCAAGAGTCTTGACTGGCAACTGCCAAAGGCAATCCCAAGTGGTTTAAATATCGATAGTTTGACAACCACAATAACTTGTTATCCATCATCATTATGAGGTGGGCAAGTGTAACGTGTTGGAATGTGTGGCTTAAAGTATATAGATGAGAAATTTGAAATCTCTTCTAAAGTGTACGCCTCACAAATTGAACCCTTCACTCTTGCTTTATTCAGAACCTTTTTTTTTAGATTAAACATGCATCTGTCAACAATATACATCTCATAATATAATAAATTTTCAATAGCATTAGAGAGAAAAATATAAAAAAAATTACCTTTCAAATGGGTACATCCATCGATATTGCACAGGACCACCAACCCTAAGTTCATATGGCAAGTGTATGATTATATGTTCTATAACGTCGAAAACTGTTGGAGGAAATATCTTCTCTAATTGACAAATAGTAGTGACGATAAAATCTTCTAGATTCTTTACCTCAGTTACTACAACTTCCGATGCACACAATGTTTTAAAAAATTGACTCAACTCGGACAATACCCCCCATATAGGTTTGTCCAACATATCATGGAATGCTAGAGAATCAACCGTTGCATGATAACATGACAATCATGGCTCTTCAACCCATATAATTGTCCATCGTCTATCATCACAGCCTGAGTAATATTAGAGACGTATCCATCTGGAAATCTCAACTGTCTCAACCACTGGCATACCTGCTTTACTTGATCTGGTTCAAGCACATACCTTGCATTTGGTTTCAGTACTTTCATATTATACTTTTTAAGTTCTAATTCTGGTATTTTACATATTACTTTTAAATCTATACGGCCTTCAGATTATCCTTTATTTTCCCTTTAACATTCATTACCGTATTGAACACATTATCAAACATATTTTTCTCCACATGCATCACATCCAAATTATGTCATATCAATAAGGTCAACCAATATGATAGTTCCCAAAATATAGATTTCTTTGTCCAATTGTGATCCTTCCCAAATCCAAGGAAGGGCCTCGCACTACGGGCATCTGTCAGTCCATATGGAAAGTATCACAATCATCTTAAAATCTCTATGCCGGACAACCGTGTAGGTGGACCTTCTATTTCAGTCGTGCCTGCTTTGAACGCATTCTTTTATCGTCAAAATGAATGTTCGCTAGGTAGAAATCGACGATGACAATCAAACCAACACGACTTCCTTCCATGCGTCAATCTAAAAGATTTTGTATTCTCCATGCAGTACGGACATGTCAATCTCCCATGTGTGCTCCAACCAGATAACATATCATATACAGGGAAGTTACTAATTGTCCATAGAACAACAACCTTCATATTGAAGTTTTGTTTTTTGTGGGCATCGTACGTGAGAACACCGTCATCACATAGTATTTTCAGTTTATCAATCAATGGCCTTAAATATACATCAAGATTTTGGCTCGAAGACGTCGATCCATGGATCAATAGAGACAAGAAAAGATGTTGATGCTTCATACATAAGCTTGGAGGAAGGTTGTATGGGGTGACGAATACTGGCCAACACGAGTATGAGGTTGATCTACCCACAAATGGATTGAATTCATCTGTACATAAACTGGGCTTAACATTTCTCACTTCCATTGCGAAGGTCAGATGAGTTCGATCAAAGTGCTTCCAAGCTTTCACATCAACATGATGCATGATCTTGTCTTCATCATGTCGAACTTTATTTGCATGTCTTCTCATGTATGTAGTTGTCCTCGAAGACATATACAATCATTGCAATCTAGGGGTGAGAGGGAAGTAGCAGAGCGACTTGTATGACACTTCTTTTGACCTCGTACTACCATTGCCTCTTGTCTTTGGCTTGAACCGAGGATGCCCACATGACAGACATGAGTTGTTATTTTATTGATCTTTGAAATACAACATGCAGTGGTTTGGATAAGCATCTATCTTTTGATACCCCATACCTAAAGCGTTGACCATAACCTTCACACGATAGAAATTTTATGACAATTTCTCATCGTTGGGCAACATACTCTTCACAATAGAGCACAGATGGTCAAAACATGATTGACTCAAATTATACTTGGACTTTAAATTCATTAGCTGAAGAACTACAAACAAGATATATAGTGTGACTCTCGCAACCATTCCAAAGTGGCTCATTATCATCTTTAAGTAAATCGTAAAATCTACTAGTTGCATCATTTGCTACTTCTTCCTCTACCCTAGTTGGTACATCACTAGGACCCATAACAGAACCCAATTCTGGTCCTACAACATCAAATATGAAATTCACATATGGATTATCGTGCACCATATCCATCTGTGCGTTAAAATTATTTCAAAATTCTTTACCATGAAGCATTCAATTATGATAATCACTCACAAGACCCTTTTTGTATAGGTGATATATAGCGTCATAAGGTTCTACAAAGCGATTGTTCTTACATATTGTGTAGGGGCACCTAATTCGACCTAGGGGATCCACTGTACTGACACTTGCCATTGTAAATTCAATAAAACTGCAACACCGTCCATATATTCAAACAATACCTCATTTTCAACTATTCTACGATACATCTATTCACGGTTTGCAGTCATTTTGTCCTATTATGGTACGAATATTATCCTAAGTTAAAAGAGAATCATAAGAATGCTATGATGAAAAAAATATGTAATTTATCATGCATTCATGATGAATGTAATGATTTGATATATATCACACACACACACACACACACATATATATATATATATATATATATATATATATATATATATATATATATATGATGTTTCAATCACAAGAACTATGATGCATGCATTCATAACTTAATATTTTCATGTGCAAAACCATTCATTTGAAACATGTTTGAAGCATTGATAACTTATCATTCTTTTTCATGTGCAAACCCATTCATAACATGATACATTCATTTGAAGCATATTTTCATTATACAATTTCACATGGAAGGCATAATCAAATTGAAAATAACTTAACGCAAGTATGGATACAGACACATTAAATATGATAATACATTCAAATCATTCATATCAAAATAATGTCAAACATGTACCTGCAGCAAACACACTCCAATATCCCGCTAACTACTATCATGACTAGCATGAAATCCGAACTCCAAAAATAAGAACACTTCTATTTTCAGACATTAAAATCACGCTCAACATGATCTCCAAACTCCATCAAAGCAGTTCTAGATATACACAACTAAGTGAGTGTGTGAACATAAAAGTGTTGCATCTAAGAAATTAAATAACCTGTGATGCACTTGCATCACTTACTCACCACAGGTATTTACCCGATTTGCATTGCTTTTGCCTTTGCATTTTTTTTCTAAGTAACAGATTTAGGTACATTTAGTTATAAGTAACACATCCAGATGAATTTTATACTTTGTACACGATATTAGGCCTAATTGAGTCCATAAATTTCATACGTGTGTAGGCGATGCGAGGCTCGGGTCACAGAGCACAAGCAGGATTCGTTGTGGAATATGCAGAAGACATTGTATTAAAACGAAGTTTATTACTCGATGACAAGGAGGGTGATGTCCCCTATCAGAAATGAGCCCGGACAGGGAGACCCAACCCTCTGCTGAAAGCGAGACATCAAGGCAGGAAGCAAAACCCCTTGCCAAAACATTCACAGGAGGCAGAGGGTGGGACCCCCCAAAAGGAAGCATCGAGAGGCAGGGGCCAAGCCCCCTGCCGAGAATCATTCATAAGGCAGGGGGGTCTCGCCCCCTGCCGAGGAAAAATAGCAGAGCAGGGGGTTCCACCCCTTGCCGGGAAAACAAACAAGGGACAAGGGGCTTCTTCCCCTATTGAAATTATCGAGGACAAGGGGGGCGGAGCCACCCCCTGCCATGGAAAACAAAAGGGCAGGGGGCTTCTCCCTCTGTCGATCATAACGAAAACAGGAGAGCGAAGCCCCACTACCGAAGAAGTCAAGAGGACAGGGGGTGAAGCCCTCTGTCGGCATTCGAAAGGGCAGGGGCAAAGCCCCCTGTCTTGCCGGAGAAAACAAGAGGACAGGGGCAGAGTCCTCTTTCCTGCCGAAGAGATCAAGAGCTAGGGGAGGGCCTGGCAGAGGCGATCGGAGCCTCTGTCAGCCCTCGTCGACTACAGAGAGGTGGGGAGGGCCTGGCAGAGGCTGTCGGGCCTCTACTGGCCTTCCAACAACCATAGGGGGAAGGGGGAGGCTTCGACAAAGGTTGGTGGCCCTATGTCGGACCTCTGACGATGCTGATTTCAAGGGGAAACAACAAGGGAGAAAGGGGGAGGGTTACCTGTGGGAGGCACTGACGATCATCGCGGGCAAGGTTGACGCAAGGAGAGCAAGCTGGGGTTGTCGGCTAGCCAAAAACCACAAAGGGGAGCAACGAGAGAGGAGGTCGCAACCTGGGTCCCCTTCTTTGACCACTTGAAAGCTTAGGGGGGGGGGGAGCCGTTTCAGAAAACCCTGAAGGGGTGAGGTCGGAAGGGGGTTGCCGGACGGGGCTCGTTGACCAAAAAAATGACGAGAGCGAGAGAGAGGAGAGCAGAGGTGAGAGGGGGACAAAGTCGAAGGGGGAGGTCAACGGGTGGCGAGCGAGGGATGAAACAGAAAGGGAAAGAAAGGAGCTCACATTACAGTTTTACAGGAGAAATTAGTGAAAGAACAATTCCGTCGCTACTTGGCGATGGAGTAGCGCCAAATTTTTTTTGCCGCTGATCCGTTGCTAAGTTGCGAAGGATCTTGAGACAAAAATTTTCCGTCGCTAATCCATCGCTAATTAGCAACAGAAGTTTTTTTGTTGCTAATTTTGCAAATAATTTGAATTTTAGCGACGGATAGTTTTCTCTAGCAAATCCGTCGCAAATTTGCCGTGGATTATTTCCGTCGCAAACTTCTATCGCTAATTAACGTTTTTCTTGTAGTGGAACCCATAGAAGTTCAGCAGTTGCATTTGCTATTGCCCGTTACTCAACCTTTGTTTTTGACCGTGCAACTGTATTCTGTTTCTTCAAACCTCAAGACAAAATATTATGACCAAGATACACAACATACCCACTAGTAGTTGTTCGATCATCACGACATCCTGCCAAATCCGCATCAAAGAAAGCTACCAATTCAAACTGTCATTGGTTGAAACGACTTGTTGTACGACATTTCTTGATACAATCAACTCGCCGATATTCTCATAAAGGTATGTGAGGTGAGTTATTCAGAGAGGTCTGGCTTGACATCCAAGCAATTGGTGACCTTAGTGGTTAAGAAAGAAGATAAGAAAGTCTTGTATTCTTGTGAGGTTTCTAAAGAGGAAGGCAAAGTTAACAAACTTATAAAGAGACCTATGGAAACTCTAATGAAACCATTTTATAAAGGAGTTCCAAGAATTGTAAATTGCTTCACTATAAAGAAATCTCTTTCTCAATGTACATGTTGAGAGAGGAAGAGAGTCATTGAACCATGGACTTAGCACCAAAGCCAAACCACATTAGACCGTTTGCATGTGTTTGATTTTTTTTTTTTTGAGCTTTTAACCTTGAGGTCCCAAATGCATACTGAGCCAGTTTTAACTGTACCTCTATGTAAATTTGTTTTACTTGTTTCTATTGTTATTGCTTACCACCTTAAACACTTTTCACACATCCAGGCATTTTTTAAACACTGGCTTCTCTTTTCATGCTTCACACATCACTTTTTGCACACACTTTATTCTGATTACTCCCAAAATTGACAGCAATAGCTGGGAGTTCAGATGAGCATTCAAGTCATGTTCAATTATATGTATCTTGCAGTCAATGTGATACAAATTTCAACAGGGAATGATGGCACTAAGGGCCAGTTCTATTTGGTTGAAAGCATCATATGCATCAAATTCCACAAGAAGCAAAAATTGTGACAACCAATTTCAAAGTAGCCAGCAGTCTGACATATGAGAAGTCAAGAAAAGGAAGCACTGGCCATAGGAGGCGCCGACCCTCTGTCAATTTGAGGAAGGGTCAGGTGCAATGTGATTGCATACTTTTGGTATACTACTGCACCTGATCATCCATCATCTTTAGTATACAGCCTGTCAGTTGTAGCCCCAACAACAGATGAAGGGTGATCAAGTGCAGCAGCACACCAAAATCTGCTCCCTTTCAAATGGGTGGGTTGGGACCCAACCAATTATTTGAATTGAGATCAGGTGCAATATGATTGCACACTTTAAGTGTGCTGCTGCACCTGATCACCCACCATCTGATGTTGGGCCTCACAGCTGACAGGCAGTATCCCAAAGATGGTGGGTGATTAGGTGCAGCAGCACAGAAAAAGTGTGCAATCACATTGCACCTGATCCCCCCTCCAATTATTTGAGGATGTAGAAACCATCCTTTTGCATTATTTTCAAACTCCCAACTCACATGATGTAAAACCATGACTCAGTGGCACTAGACTGCTGTCTGCTTTAGTGGGTCAGGTGGGACCTAAGGCCCACTTGGATCCTGACCAATTCTGGCATCTCTGATTGGATTCTGGAAGATTGCACTAGCCACTTTTTAAGACTGGAATGCAAGAATAGGTTCAGTTCAGGTCATGTCCCGAAGGGCCCAGGGCTGGGTGCATGCAAGTAGGGTCGCTAAACAAGCCGAATGAGCCGAGCTTGAAGCTAGTGTTCAAGCTTGGCTCGTTCTTGTGGCGATCCAAGCTGATTTCGTGCTCATAAAGAGTCCGAGATAAAGGAGCTGAGCCCAAGCTGTCTTGTTTACAGAAAAAATACATTGTTTAAGAGATGAAATTAATAGAATTACAAAAAAGATACACAATCTCAATGCTTGAAGCAATATAATTTTATCTCTAAACCTGCTGCTTGACGCAATATAATTGTCGGAACTCTTTTTTGAAAAACACTTTGTAAGTGAAGTGAGTAAAAGTGAAGTTCAAGCAAGTAGATCACATAATTGTACATTCCATTAGTGAAAACTGTCCACTCTGTTCCATATTCAAACAGAGAGGCTAGCAGCTTTGGACCATGTCTTTCGAGATAAGGTGCCCCTTTCTCTTTTGAAAACTATTACAGATGGATCTCGATAAGAAAGCTAGCTAGAGAACCATTATAAGTAGCTCATGCCAGTTTGGTTTCCCATCTAATATATGATGCTGAATATAACTAAAACATATTTATTACTACTTAACAAAACTTACCGGGCCAAGATGAGCAGTAAGAATTTTTGTTCATGTTCGGCTTGCCATGCTTTGAAGAGCCGTATAAGAGGCGGAGAGTAGGGGTGTCAATGGGTCAGGTTTGGTTCAGACCTAAGTAAAACCAGACCCAAACCTGATTTGAGATGCTGGTATCAGGTCCGAACCCGGGTCTAATTGAATCCACTATAAGGGAAACCATACCCCGATCCTATAAGGATTACATGAACCAAACCGCAACCATACCTGGTAAAACACACATCATTTCGTTTGTAACGATCTTTATGATGTGAATTTACCAAGTACATAGTATATGAAAGAAGGCAATTGGCTACATAATTTGAATTTGAAATAGAAGAAATCTCTTCCTTCGATCCGCCGTTTAACTGGATCTTTTAAAAATGAAAATTGAAAGAGAAACCCATGCGGCATTAAAAAAAAACTGAAAGCATGGTATTTATACTTGCTTTCCTTTCATTAACTTCAAAAAATATTGCTCTCTATATGTTTTTGATGCAAAAAACCTTTATTTATACAGTGAGTACTTCATTCTGTAATTAGGTTATACTTTTCTTTAAAATTAGGATGGAATTTTGCTAATTAAAAATGAAGAATATTTGCCTAATTTGGTAATGGAAACTGGGGATGCACACAAGCGGAGCCTGGCCTGTTCTAACTCGGCTCGGTGCAAAACATTTATGTCCAAGCTCGGCTCGAGCTTGAATGACTTTGTCCGGACTCAGTTCAGTTCTGAGCTGAGCTGAGCTTCAAGGCATTCCAAAAAAAAATATTTTTTAAAAATATTGTTGAAGGTGGATTTTGAACCGCCTCTCTCAAGATTTCCAAGCTACCGACTACTACGCCAAAGCATATATTTTAGTCATTAACACCAAAAATAATATATACATACTAAAAAGTACTCTATATTTACAACAGAAAAAGTAAAAAAAAATAGGATTTGATCTATGAACTTTTTGATAAAAACCCAACAGCCTACCCATCATACTAATAATGATTGTTGAAGAGAATTGCAAATATATATATTGGTACCGAGCCTTATCAAGCCTACTGAGCTTTATCAAGCTCGGTAGACTGATCAAGTTAGGCTCGTTCGTCCGAGCCTTAGAACCATGTTCAAGCTTGGCTCATTTAAAGCACGGACAAGCTTTGAGCCAAGCTTGAGCCAGATCAGTTTGTTGTGCATCCCTAATAGAAACCTACAAAATACAAAACCTACTGAATGAAACATGACAGTGGATTTTCATGGATTTCTAGTGTTTTTTTGAAATTCTAACCATACCGAAGTGATCTATATGCTTGTTTTTATATGAATCACTTCTTGAAACATTTGATTATGATGCATGGATAGGTTTTTATAAGGTTTCAAAAATTAACCCCGTACAATTTTCATAAATTTTTTAGGCTTCAAATATTATTTTTTCCCTCCAAAATGCATGAAACAAGTGTGGATTTCTAGTAAATCAATGGTGTAGACATCTATGGGGTTGAAATTTCAAAAAACATTGGAAATCCACTATCATGTTTCATTTAGTAGGTTTTGTATTTTGTAGGTTTCTATCATGAAGAATCCAGTATCCTAGGAAAAAGTGCTCCAAGGTAATTCTGACGTCAAAATTATCTCATCGAAATCCTGTCAGTTTGCTCTTCCTTTAAGCTCAAATTTTTACCTCATTATACCAATTTACTCCTGGATTCACCTGAATCACTACACACTTGAACTTTTAGCCAAAAAAAAAAAAAATACAAACATAGTTGTGAAATTGCAGTTGGTGGCACTAATTACCACAGTAAAAAGGAAAATATCACAACTTTGCTAGACTATAACATTGAAAATGGCTCATGGAGTGCACCTTTTGGAAGAAGACAAAGCCTGCAAGATCTACCACAGTAAATCCCTTGCAATTTTTGACAAAAATAAAAAATAAAAACACAACAAACAGTCAACTTTTTAACAGAAATGCCCCAAAACAAAAGCTCATGAGTGAAGACAATTCTCATTCCTCTGTCCCCACGTGGAAAACAAAATCTCATGGTGTTGCAGAGGCCACCATAGCCACATTGATATGAAGACAAAATATTTGGTCACGTGGTATGGCTAGTGAAAGGGGTGTGACAACTAGACTCTTGACGTTGCATGATTTAGGTTCACATATCGAAACACATGGTTGGTTTCCAACCGTGTTTGGTCGCACGTCACAGGTGCCCCAAACCTGCCATCTATTAATCATTATTTTTAGTTTTTTTTTTTGGATTTATAACCAGAAGAAACTGCACCCTGCAAGAAGACCTGGTTGCGCTGACTCAGACTGCCATACCTATGGTGGTCGTGCCGGCAGCATAAAACTCTGAGGATAGGACCCTTCGCATGGGGGCTCTGGTGCGGTTAATTTACTTTTCAGTCCCTGCACGTTTCAAATATTTAAGATAGTTCCTTAACCTTTTAAGAATTTGCTGAAGTGATTGCATGAGTTTTTTTTCTTCTTTAATATTACTTGTTTACCCTTAACTAGAAGGCAAATATAGGGCTACAAATAGGGCTGGCAAACCAGCTGAAAGAACCAAACAGGGCATGTTCGGGCTAAATGTAAAATTCTCTTTAAATATCTAAAATTTAAGGCAGCTAAATGTAAAATATCTAAATGTTAGACACTTGTATGTAAATTACCCTTATCTTTATTTTCTCTACAAAGATACTTTGATTATGGACGACGAATATTTACTTTGGCTTTATTAACTAAAGGATGATGCAGCATCTCTCTCTCTGAAGAGAGAGATAAACATGCGAAATGGGTTTAAATGAATTTTTTGGCGTTTTTTTCGCAATTCTGACCCCATAAATGTGTTCTGCATGGTCAGTTTGCTAAGAATTGATACTTGAATTATGCCTTTTTGATGAAAAAATAATCTTTTTGAGTCAAAAGTTTATAAGAACTTTGAACCTTTCATTTTTTAAATCTTATAAAAACCTATCCATGTATGAGGATTATATGATCCAAAAGCTGATATCTATGAAAGCATTTAAATCACATCTATATGGCCAGAATTAAAAAAAAAAGTATTCAAATAACCCATTTTGCATATTTCATTTTGTACGTTCCCCCTCTCTCCTCTCTCTACATGTAGTGTGCAAGCAGGTTGCACCAATGTATGACAGTTCAAATGAGTAGATCAGCTGGAGGCGTCCACGGTCCGCATGCGATCAGACCGAAGAAGAAGCTGCAGCTGATGCGCTACTTGAACTCTTCAAGATCACGAATTGATGCTGGACATGTTTCAGATAGGAGTGATTTGGATGTCAATAGCATGTCAGCATTTGGTGCAAAATGGCTGACCAATTTCTTTCCTCCATTACATTAAAAGCAGTTTCACATAAAAATCAACACATCAAGTGTTTATGTAGATCGTGATAATGATCAAGTCACTATATTACAATACTCAAAATGATTGGTTTGCTGGGTACTATGGGACAATATTCAACCACTCAGTGAGAGTATGTCAAGCTTAGTGGCTAACTAGACAGAACCGAACGGCAGTGAGTCATGAATGAGAGGAACAAAATCATTCAATTTTAGAACTTTCTCTTGGACTTTTTATATTCCAAAGAGTATCTGGCAATCTGGATTTATCTGCTAACCTTTAGCCAGATGGCAATCGAAAACCAAAAGTCTGTTGAGTTACCATAGTAGGAGTTATTTTGAATAAGAAAACCGAGGTTATTTTTTATGCGATTTAATATTGGCTACTGTCGACTGTATCATATCCTCTAGTAGAAACTAAACGTTTTTACAATCTTTTTTTCAGCAAATCAAGTTATTCAGATATGATCTATACTGTTTGTTTAGATAAAAACATGTTTCAGATTGCATTATATAAGCAGGGTTCTTAAGAGTTGCAAATTAAAATCAAGAATAAATATGCCAAATCGAATTTTACGATGGAAAAAAATGATGTATTTATGTCAAAACCGTTCAATCCAAAAGTGCAATTCCTAATAAATATACCATACGTACCGAGCACATTTATGGTGTCAGGTTGAGTAAATAAGTTAGATATGGTGCAAGCATGTCATAGAGTGGGTTCTGGTCCAGATTTCTCAATAGGTTGGTTGATCCTACGTGATAGATTGCTCACGGACCAAGTATTGAAAAGAAAAGGGTTTAATCAATGCATTCGTTGTAAGCTGGTCGAAGTACATCACATTTATTTTGGAAATGTGAATATGCTCAAGAATGCTTCCCAAGTGTGTGGCATTTGCCTAACTGATTTTGGAAGGAAAATTTTGAACCTAGAGATGTTGTTTTGGCTATTTTCATTTGGACCAAAGGTAGCAAAACTATGTTGGATTGGAGGTGTTTCGTTCATGGTTTTAAAACCCGACGACTCGTCACTCGGCTCATCTTTGAGTGACTCGTGACTCAGCCGAGTCACACTACAAGAAATCTGTAGATTAACGACGACCTCAAGCCGTCGCTAAACAGTTTAGCGACGGATTAGCGTCGGCTTAGCGACGGATAACTTCCATCGCAAAATTATAGTCGCTAATTAGCGACGAAAACTATCTGTCGCAAATCTCATCGCTAATTTGCGACGAATTAGCGAATGCCATGATTCGTCGCAAGGCCGTCATTAATATACGGAGATTTTGGTTTGGCGACGGATTAAAATCCGTCGCTACTTCCATCACTATTGTAGCGACGTACTTAGCGACGAATTAAAATTCATCGCAAAAATATTGGTCGATTCACTTTTGTGACGGATTAATATTCGTCCCTAATCCGTTGCTAAATTGGATGCCGATAGTAAATAGCGACAATAAAAAAAATTAAAAAAATTGTTTAAAACATAAATATCGAGAAAAAATTCTCATGATACAATTTATATTTTCTGTATATAAAAAACAAAGTACATATAAAAAGCAACTAAAACAATTTATCGATCCACTATAATCCTCGCCAAGTTTTAATTATTTACAAGTGAACATTTACAAAGAGTTTTTTTTTTAACAACAAGAAGGTACAACAAATTCAACACATGAATCTAATCATCGCCAAGATTTTCTGCGTCATCTTCTTCATTGTCTCGATCTGCCCCTTCAACTCCTCTACACTGATTATCTCAAGCATCCTACAAGAGAAAAGAAAGATTAGTATTGATAAACAAAATATAATAAAATAAATTATATGCAATGCACCTAAGTTAAGGCAATCAAAGTAACATGAAATATAATGACATGCAATACATCACATGAAACTTTCATACCTGAGAGGCACCTGCAGAAGAAGTTTCTCTGTCCTGAAAAAAGTTGCACAACTCATTATAAACGTCGGAAATTGCTTCATATAAATAGTCATGCATTGTGTCCTTAACAAGCTGCGTACACCAACCCAAGAATTAGGTTGGTCAGTCAAATGCTTGGAGATGATGCTGGCGGGAGAACTCTGTGAGCCGTGACTGGAGGAGGCAATGACTGGTGAGTTGTTCATATTACTCCCAAACTCGAACACACGACCCTTTTTGGGTTCACCTGTTGCAGTCACCTATGCTGCAGGATCAAAAGGTAGATGTTGAGTGGAGTCACACTACAAAAAAATTTGTAGATTAGCGACGACCTAAATTCGTCGTTAATCCGATGATAATCCGTCGCTAAACAGCTTAGCGATGGATTAGCATCAAATTAGAGACGGATAGCTTCCATCATAAATTATTCAATGCTAATTAGTGACGGAATATATATGTCGCACATTTCGTCGCTAAGTAGCGATGGAATGTATTTGTTGCCAGTTTCGTAGCTAAGTTGTGACGAAATAACGAATGACAACATCCGTCGCAAGGCCGTCGTTACTATACAACAATTTTGGTGTTGCGACGGATTTATAGTCGTCGCTACATTCAACGTTAACAGTAATTAGCGATAGATATATCTGTCGCTAATCCATCGTAAACAAGGAAAAAATTAAAAAAAATATTTGGAAATTAAGTATCGAAAAAAAAATTCTCGTGATACAATTTATATTTTTTATACAATTTATATTTCCTGTCAATAAAAAACAAAGTACACATCAAAATACATATAAAAGGAAACTAAAATAATTAATCGATCCACTATAAAATTCGCACATTCTAATTATTTACAATTCAACATTTACATTTTTGAAACAAAAAGAAGGTAGAACAAATTCAACACATGAATCTAATTATCGCCAAGATTTTGTGCATCCTCTTGTTCATTGTCTTGATCTGTCCCTTCAGCTCCACTACGCTGATTATCGTCAGCAACCTACAAGAGAAAAAAAAGGTTAGTATTGATAAACAAAATATACTAAAATAAATTATACTCTATATGTGATTCTACCATGCTCATATGTGTTCTAAGGCAGTAAAAAAACTTTATATGTGATTAAATCATGCTCATATGAATTTCAAAGACTGTAAAAAAACTATTTTTGTGATACTATCATACTCATATATATGAGCTCTAAGGCAGTAAAAAAACTATATATGTGATTCTATCATGCTCATATTTGTTCTAAGGCAGGCAAAAAACTGTATATGTGATTATGTCATGCTCATATGTGTTCTAAGGCAGTTAAAAAACTTTATATGTGATTCAATCATGCTCATATGTGTTCTAAAGGCAGTAAAAAACTTTATATCTAATTCTACCATGCTCATATGTGCTCTAAGGCAGTAAAAAAATTATATATGTGATTCTAACATGCTCATATGTGTTCTAAGGCAGTAAAATAACTTTATATGTGATTCTATTATGCTCATATGTGCTCTAAGGCAGGCACAAAACTTTATATGTGATTCTATCATTCTAATATATGTTCTAAGGCAAGCAAAAAACTGTATATGTGATTATATCATGCTCATATCTGTTCTAAGGCAGTCAAAAAAACTATATATGTGATTCAACCATGCTCATATGTGCTCTAAGGCAGTCAAAAAACTGTATATATGATTCCACCATGCTCATATGTGTTCTAAGGCAGTAAAAAAACTTTATATATGATTCAATCATGCTCATATGTGTTCTAAATACAGTAAAAAATTTGTTTTTGTTATTCTATCATAATCACACACACACACACACACACACACACACACACACATATATATATATATATATATATATATATATATATATATATATATATATATATATATATATATATATATATATATATATATATATATATATATATATATATATATATATATATATATATATATATGTTCTAAGGCAGTAAAAAAACTGTATATGTGATTCTATCATGCTCATATGTGTTCTAAGGCAGGCAAAAAACTTTATATGTGATTATATCATGCTCACATGTGTTCTAAGGCAGTTAAAAAACTTTATATGTGATTCAATCATGCTCTTATGTGTTCTAAAGGCAGTAAAAAAACTTTATATGTGATTCTACCATGCACATATGTGCTCTAAGGCAATAAAAAAACTGTATATGTGACTCTACCATGCTCATATGTGTTCTAAGGCAGTAAAAAAACTTTATATGTGATTCTATCATGCTCATATGTGTTCTAAGGCAGGCAAAAAACTTTATATGTGATTCTATCATGCGCATATGTGTTCTAAGGCAGACAAAAATCTGTATATGTGATTATATCATGCTCATATGTGTTCTAAGGCAGTCAAAAAAACTGTATATGTGATTCTACCATGCTCATATGTGCTCTAAGGCAGTCAAAAAACTGTATATGTGATTCTATCATGCTCATATGTGTTCTAAGGCAAGCAAAAAAATGTATATGTGATTATATCATGCTCATATATGTTATAAGGCTGTTAAAAAACTTTATATGTGATTCAATCATGTTCATATGTGTTCTAAAGGCAGTAAAAAAACTTTATATGTGATTCTACCATACTCATATGTGCTCTAAGGCAGTAAAAAAGCTGTATATGTGAGTCTACCATGCTCATATGTGTTCTAAGGAAGTAAAAAAACTTTATATGTGATTCTATCATGCTCATATGTGTTCTAAGGCAAGCAAAAAACTTTATATGTGATTCTATAATGCTCATATGTGTTATAAGACAGGCAAAAAACTGTATATGTGATTATATCATGCTCATATGTGTTCTAAGGCAGTCAAAAAAACTATATATGTGATTCTACCATGCTCATATGTGCTCTAAGGCAGTCAAAAAACTATATATGTGATTCTATCATGCTCATATGTGCTCTAAAGCAGGCAAGAAACTGTATATGTGATTATATCATGCTCATATGTGTTCTAAGGCAGCCAAAAAAACTTTATATGTGATTCTATCATGCTCATATGTGCTCTAAGGCAGTCAAAAAACTTTATATGTGATTCTATCATGCTCATATGTGTTCTAAGGCAGGCAAAAAACTGTATATGTGATTATATCATGCTCATATGTGTTCTAAGGCAATCAAAAAAGCTGTATATGTGATTCTATCATGCTCATATATGGTCTAAGGCAGTCAAAAAATTGTATATGTGATTCTATCATGCTCATATGTGTTCTAAGGCAAACAAAAAACTGTATATGTGATTATATCATGCTCATATGTGTTCTAAGGCAGTCAAAAAAACTGTATATGTGATTCTATCATGCTCATATGTGCTCTAAGGCAGTCAAAAAACTGTATATGTGATTCTATCATGCTCATATGTGTTCTAAGGCAGGCAAAAAATTTTATATGTGATTATATCATACTCATATGTGCCCTAAGGCTGTATATGTAATTCTACCATGCTCATATGTGCTCTAAGGCTGTATATGTAATTCTACCATGCTTATATGTGTTCTAAGGTAGTAAAAAAATTGTATATGTGATTCTATCGTGCTCATATGTGTTCAATTTCAGTAAAAAAACTATATATCTGATTCTATCATGCTCATATGTATTCTAAGGCAGTACAAATAATATACTGAAATATTATATAAAAGGTCAGTATTGATAAACAAAATATACTGAAATAAATTATATGCAATGCACCTAAGTTAAGGCAATCAAAGTTTTATTAAATCTAACGACATGCAATACATCACATGAAACTTTCATATCTGAGAGGCACCTGCAAACAAGCTCCCCTGTTCTGCAAAAAACTGTTGAACTCATCCTGGAGAACGTCAGTAATTGTTTCATGGAAGTAGTCATGCATTGTGTCCTTAACGATCTGGCATACATCATCCCAAGAATCAGTCGGATGCTTGAAGTTGATGTTGACGGGAGAAGTCTCTGAGCCGTGACTGGAGGAAGCAATGACTGGTGAGGTGTTTATATTACTCCCAAACTCGAACACACGACCCTTTTTGGGTTCACCTGCTGCAGTCACCCATGTTGCAGGATCAAATGATGGATGCTGAGTAGAGTCATCACCATATCGCTCTATCATCTGTTGCTCATATGACTCCTACAAAATAATGTTTACACTATGAATTAATAATTAAGAATTACAATGTTTATGATAACTTGTATATTACAATGATTATTAATACAATAAATACATACCGTTGTCGTTCTTGCCTTCTCCGATACGAACTCTCTCGTGGTCTTACGTTTATGTGTTTGAACAAACACCTTGTATGGCACAATGCCTCCTTTTTCAGCTTCTTATAAAAGATTTAGTTAACAGGTTTGCAACAATACTTATAAAAATGATTTGTTTATATATTGATGAGTTACCATTTTCTTCAGGTGGCTCCCAAAAGTCTTAGATCCACCTGTGTGTAGATGGGCTTCGGACATTTTTGCTCGATTTTGTGCAGCCTTCGCTGAGCGGTTTCGAAATGCATCCCTAGCCCACTTGTCACACATTGCATCCCAAACATCTGACCTGATAGTAGGAGGTCTATGGCCCTTCCACTGCAGTGGATCATCTATCCCGCCAGATGCTTTTCTTGCTGCAGTCTTCATATTGTGCAGCATGTCTGCAAATCGATTGGCAGCTACCTTCGGCCACACCTTCTTTGCATCATGTTCTTCCATTGTAGTGGCGAAGTGATTCGAAGCCTACAAATATTTTTAGAAAGTTAGTAGACATGACTATAACAAATAATTAAATATGAAACACATTAACTATAATAAACAACTGTATACCGTGAATGAGGACCACAATCTATCTTTCACCTCTTTTGGATATTTTTTTCATTGAGCGATCGGTCCTAGTAGATGTTGAAGTAGTGCATTCCTAATATCGCGTACTACTTCATATGGCTCGAACCTCGTGCTGCACATGAATTGGTATACAATAAATATCAATATACAATATTTATAAGATATGTAATAAGTGAAAACGAAATACTTATGGTCGATTATCGATATACACTATTCGAATGAGTCTTCTTGTGACAGACTGAGAAGACCCTGCATCCTGTGTTGGCTCCTGAGTTGTATGATCAACTGGTGTAGGTGGGTCATGTATAGATGAAACATCATCTATAAAAAAATACGTTAGAAATTCTCAGAATGCGTATTTAAACTAATCAAGCATCCAATTAGTTAAATGATATACCTATCAAAGGAGCCCGTGAAGATGAAGGCTGAGACTGGCTACTACTGGATGAACGACCACTGTAAGCTCCACGAACCATATTCTAACAAATAAAAAATGTCATGCAATACATTCAAATTTTTCAAATCATTCACATCAAGTATTTCAATACATTCAAATAATTCAAATCAAGTATTACAATACATTCAAATCATTGGAATACCTGCAAATCATTGCAATACATTCAAATAATTCAAATCAAGTATTGCAATACATTTAAATCATTCAAATAATTGGAATACCTGTAAATCATTATAATACATTCAAATAATTCAAATCAAGTATTGCAATATATTCAAATCATTGGAATACCTGCAAATCATTCAAATTATTGCAATACCTGCAAATCATTCACATCAAGTATTATAATACATTCAAATCATTCACATCAAGTATTGCAATACATTCAAATAATTCAAATAATTTAAATAATTCAAATCATTCACATCAAGTATTGCAATACATTCAAATCATTGAAATCATTGTCACACATTTCTATACATTCAAATAATACAAAGCATTCACATTAAGTATTGCAATACATTCAAAACATTGGAATACATTCAAATAGAGCTTTGTATTACAAGATTTTGCTCACTAGCTTGAGAATTCTTCCTCATCACTTGTTTGACTTTCATATTCTTCTTCTTTTTCTTCATCTTCTTCTTTTTCATCTTCTTCTTCATTGTTTGCCCATCTACTTGGTATATCATTTGGATCACATTCTTCTATGAATGTTTCATCGACCAATGGAGATATGACATGCATATCATGCGCAACATCGTGACTATAAGAGAAGTCATAGATATCATCTGATTGATAGTAATCATTCTCTTCAGTTAACTTGTCTTCCTGTAACTGATCATACTCAGGGTATAGTTTGGACTTCACCTTGCAAACTGCCCATCATTCATTTCTATCTGACTTTTTTGTACTCGGATATGAAGTATAATAAACTTGTTGAGCTTGCGAGGCTAATATGAATGATTCATATGTTCTAAACCTTGATTTATGATTCACCTCCACAATGCCTCCACAATGCCTCCACAATGCCTAAGGCATTGTCGACTCTTGTTGCAGTTGGATCAAACCAATGACACTTGAATAAAGTTACCCTATTATTTGTGCCTAAGTAAGTCAACTTCATTATTTTCTCTATAACACCGTAGTAATTATGTTCATTTTCACCATAGCTGCTACCCTTGACACACATGCCACTATTCATCGTTTTACCCTCAAATGGATTAAATTCATTTGTACATAGACCGAGTCTAACATTTCTCACTTCTATTACGAAGTTCTGATGAGTACGATCAAAGTGCTTCCAAGCTTCCACGTCAATAGCATGCGTGATCTTGTCTTCATCATGTCGAACTTTATTTGCATGTCATCTCATGTGTTTAGCTGTTCTTGAAGACATATATAATCGTTGCAATTTAGGAGTGATAGAAAAGTAGCAGAGCGACTTGTATGAAACTTCTTTTGATCTCGTGCTACCATTGCCTCTTGTCTTTGGCTTGAACCGATGATGCCCACATGACGGGCATGATATGTTATTTTTCTGATCCTTGAAATACAGCATGCAATGATTTGGACACGCATCTATCTTTTTATACCCCATACCTAAAGCGTTGACCATAACCTTCGCGCGATAGAAATTTTGTGGCAATTTCTCATCTTTGAGCAACATACTCTTCACAATCATGCACAAACGGTCAAAATATGATTGACTCAAGTTATACTCAAACTTCAAATTCATTAGTTGAAGAACTGCAGACAAGATAGTGTGACTCTCACAACCATTCCAAAGTTGCTCATCAGCATCTCTAAGTAAATCATAAAATCTACTAGCTGCATCGTTTGGTGATTCTTCATCTACTACAGTTGTTACATCACTAGGACCCATAGCAGAACCCAGTTCTCTTTCTGCGGTATCAAATATCAAATCCATATATGGATTATCGTGCACCACATTCACCCGTGCATCAAAATTGTTTCTAAATTCTTCACCATGAAACGTCTAATTCTGATAATCACTCACAAAACCCTTTCTGTATAGGTGATGTCTAACGCCATGAGGTTCTATAAATCGATTATTCTTACAAATCTTGTAGGGACACCTAATCCGACCTGTGAGATCCACTGTACTGACATTTGCCATTGCAAATTCAATAAAACTTTCAACACCATCCATATATTCATGTGATAACTCATTGTCAACTATCCTACGGTACATTCATTCACGGTTTGCAGTCATTTTGTCGTATGATGTTATGAATAGTATCCTAACAAGTTAAAAGAGAATCATCAGAATATTATGATGAAGAAAATATCAAATTTATCATGCAATATATGATGTCATACAATCACAAGAATTATGATACATGCATTGATCACTTAATATTTTCATGTGCAAACTATTTATAATATGATACATTAATTTAAAGCATGCTTTCATTATACAATTTCACATGTAAGTCATAATCAAATTGAAAGTAACTACATGCAAGCATTGACACAATCACATCAAACATTGTAATACATTGAAAACATTCATATCAAAAAAATGTCAAACATGTACCTGCAGTAAACACACTCTAATATCCTGCTAACTACTACCATGCCTAGCATGAAATCCGTACTCCAAAAATAAGAACACTTATATTCTCATACATTAAAATCATGCTCAGCATGATCTCCAAACTCCAACAAAGTCGTCCTAGATATCAACAACTAAGTGAGTGTGTGAACAGTAAAGTGTTGCATCTAATAAATTAAATAATATGTGATGCGCTTGCATCACTTACTCACCATGGGTACCCGATTTGCATTATTTTTGTCACTTACTTACCACGGGTGGCGGGGCACAAGCGGGATCCGTTGAGAAATCTGCAAGAGATGTTGTGTTAAAATGAAGTCACCCTTTGTCGAAAGGAAAAAATTAGAATAAATATCAAAGTCGGACAGGATTCCGGTGAGGCGAAACGCCTCCCAGGCGTCGACCACCTCTTCGTTTGGCCCAATAGGTTTTAGAGTTCGGTCGGCCAGTCAGTAGGCCAGCGATGTATGACAGCGGAACGAGGTCTCCGAAGGCAGTGGTCATCCCTCGGAGTGGCAGGCATGGGGTGATGTCGTGGCTCAAAAACCTGGCAATCGTCGGGCGCCCCCCGGCCCGTCGCCCCCCCCCCCCTGCCGAAAAAAAAAATGAGGCAGGAGGGGCGACCCCCTGCCAAAAAAAAAAAACAAGGCAGGGGGTCGCCCCCCTGCCCGAAAAAAAAAAGAGGCAGGGGGGCGACCCCTTGGCGAAAAAGCAGGGGGGAGACCCCCTGCACGAAAAAAATGAGGCAAGGGGGCAACCCCCTGCCGAAAAAAAAGAGGCAGGGGGGCGACCCCGTGCCGGAAAAAAAAAATGAGGCAGGCCACCCCCCCCCCACACACACACCCTTCTAGAAAAAAAGAACAAGGTAGGGGGGGCGACCCCCAGATGAAAAAAAAAATGACCCACTTACCTGGGAGACGTCGAACGGGGGGCGGGGTGCGATGGGCGGCGGAACGGGGGTCGCCCCCCACCCCCTACTAGAAAAAAAAGCGGCAGGGGGTCCCCCCCCCCACCCTCCCCCTGCCGAAAAAAAAAGAGGCTGGGGGGCGACCCCCTGTCGGAAAAGCAGCCCCTCCCTGCAAAAATACAAAATGAGGCAGAGGGGCGACCCCCTGCCAGAAAACAAAAATGAGGCAGGCGCCCCCGTGTCAAAAAAAAAAGAACGAGGGAGGGGGGGCGACCCCTTGCTAGAAAAAAAACTGACCCACTTACCTGGGAGACACCGGGCGGCAGGCAACGGGGAGCGGAACAGAGGTCGCCCCCCCCCCCTGCCGGAAATAAAAAACAAGGCAGGGGGACCCCCTATCGGGAAAAAAAATGAGGCAGGCACCCCCCCTGCCGGAAAAAAAGAATGAGGCAGAGGGGGGGGGGGGGGGCGACCCCCTGCCGAAAAAAAAAATGACCCACTTACCTGGGAGACGCTGGGCGACGGGCAACAAAACGATGGGTGATGGGTCGGGGGAGGGACGAGCGACAGAACAGGGGGTGATGGGCCGAGGGACGGACGAGCGATGATGGGCGACAGAATGGGGGGCGATGGGCCGGGGGAGGGATGAGCGGCGGACCAAGGAGCGACAGGCGGCGGGCGACTGGCCGAGGAGTGCGTCGGGCGGGAGAGGGTGGCGACCGGGGTAGTGCGTCGGGCGGAAGAGACGTAATAAAAAAGAGAAAGAAGGCTTCTGATTAGGGATTTACGGGAAACTTAGTGACGGATTTGGCGACTGCCTACGTTCGTCGCAACGCTGTCGCAAATTTACATGACCAGTTAGCAACAGAATATTTTCGTCGCTAACGTCGTCGCTACGTAGCGACGAAAAAACCTCCATCGCCAAATCCATCGCTAAATGCCATAAAAATATTTCCATCATCGCTAATTAGCGACAGATTTTGCAACAAAAGTTTTTTCGTCGCTATTTTAAAAAATGTGACAATTTTTCATCTTTGGGCAACATACTCTTCACAATAGAGCACAAACGGTTAAAACATGATTGACTCAAATTAAACTCGGACTTCAAATTCAGTAGTTGAAGAACTGCAGACAAGATAGTGTGACTCTCGCAACCATTCCAAAGTGGCTCATCAGCATATCTAAGTAAATCATAAAATCTACTAGCTGCATTGTTTGATGCTTCTTCCTCTACTCCAGTTGTTACACCACTAGGACTCATAGCAAAACCCAGTTTTGGTCCTGCGGTATCAAATATCAAATTCATATATGGATTATCATGCACCACATCCACCAGTGCGTCAAAATTATTCTTAAATTATTTACCATGAAACATTCAAATTTGATAATCACTCACAAAACCCTTTCTGTATAGGTGATGTCTAATGTCATGAGGTTCTACAAATCGATTGGTCTTACAAATCTTGAAAGGATACCTAATCTGACCTGTGGGATCCACTGTACTAACACTTGTCGTTACAAATTCAATAAAACTTTCAACATCATTCATATATTCAAGCGATACCTCATTGTCAACTATCCTACAGTGCATTCATTCATAGTTTGCAGTCATTTTATCATATGATGTTACAAATATTATCCTAACTAGTTAAAAGAGAATCATCATAATGTTATGATGAAGAAAATATCAAATTTATTATGCATTCGTGGTAGATGTAATGATTTGATATATATCACACACACATATATAATGTCATACAATCACAAGAACAATGATGCATGCATTGATAACTTAATATTTTCATGTGCAAACTATTCATAACACGATACATGCATTTGAAAGTGAGTGTGTGAACAAAAAAGTATTGCATCCAATAAATTAAATAACCTGTGATGCACATGCATCACTTACTCACCACGGGTATTTACCTGATTTGCATTTCTTTTGTCACTTACTTACCACGGGTGGCGGGGCACAAGCGGGATCCGTTGAGAAATTTGCAAGAGACACTGTGTTAAAATAAAGTTTATTACCCGATAACAAGGAGGGTGACACCCCCTGTCGAAAATGAGCCCGGATAGAGAAACACAACCCTCTGGTGAAAGCGATACAGACAGAGGCGTTGTCCCTACCTGCAGTAAGGTCAAGGAAGGGAGGTCTTGCCCCCTCCCGTATCAATCATGAGGCAGGGGGTCTCGCCCCTTGCAGGGTAAAAAAGACAAGGAGCAGGGGGGCTTCGCCCCCTATCAAAATTATTGAGGAGAGGGGGGCTAAGCCATCCCCTGCCAGGGAAAACAAAAGGGAAGGGGGCTTCTCCCTCTGCCGATCATTCTCCGACAGTGAACAGCCCCCCCCCCCCCCCCCTGTCGGCAAAGTCAAGAGGACAGAGGCGGAGCCCGCTGTCCTGTTGAAGAGATCAAGGGCAAGGAGAGGGCCTGACAGAGGGGATCAGGGCCTCTGCCAGCCCCCACCGACTACACAGAGGTGGGGAGGGCCCGACAGAGGTTGTCAGGCCTCTACTGGCCCTCCGACAATCGTAGGGGGAAGGGGGCGACTACACCATAGGGGAAAGGGGAATGGTTACCTACGGACGGGGCTCACCGAAAAATCCAGAGGGGGAGCAAAGAGAGGTCGACGGGCGCCAATCGGGCGGGCGGGCCAGCAGAGGTCGACGGGCACCGGTCGGGCAGGCGATGGGAGGCAGACGGGCGGGCGGGCCAACGGAGGTCGACGTCGCCAGTCAGGCGAGCGACGAGAGGTCGCCTGGCAGCGGGCGGGCGATGGCAGAACGACGGGTGACGGGCGGGCGATGGCAGAACGACGGGCGGCGGGCGGGCGATGGTAGAACGACGGGCGACAGGCGACGGGAGACAGACAGGCGGCGGTCGAGCGATTGACGAAACAAAAAGGAAAAATGGGCTCACATTAGAGATTTATGAGAAATTTAGCGATGGATTAGCTATAAAAATATTTCATTGCAAACGCCATCGCAAATGTACGACAGAGTAGCGACAAAATTTTTTTGATGATGAGCAGTCGCGAAGTTGCGATGGAATTTGAGACAGAATTTTGTCGTCGCTAATTCACGATGGATTCCCGATGAAATTTTGTCCGTCGCTAAGTCTGCAAATAATTCAAATGTTAGCGACAGATAGTTTTCTCTAGCTAATCCGTCGCAAATTGGCGACGGAAAAAATCCGTCACCAATTTTCATCACTAATTAGAGTTTTTTTTGTAGTGTCAACTCAATGACTCGGCCGAGTCATGTTAAGTATATATATATATATATATATATATATATATATCATGCATATTTTATAGTATGTTATCAATATATTATATATAATATGCATTATATGATATTTTTATAATATTTTAATATATAATATTATTATAATGCATTTATAACTATATTTTATATGTAATATACATAATATTTATATTATATTTTATATAATATATGTAATTATATATAAAATATATCATATATGTTTATATATGCATGCCTCAGCTGAGTCATGGGCAAACTGGGCCGAGTCATGCTAAAACTTGCCCATGACTTGGCCGAGTTTTGTACATGGGCACATTGTAGGTTTTTGACCCAGTACTTGGACGATCTGGGCCGAGTCATCGGGTTGACCCGATGAGTTTTCAAACTATGGTTTAGTTTTCATTATGTGGCGGCTAATCTGGCTACAACGAAATGGTCGACGTCATATGGAATGTGCGCTACCAAGTTGTGCATTGGCTAAGGTGGCTCGAGAGAACTTCGGCGAAGGATAGGCTTCAAATGGCCGAACCTCATAGAATCATTTTTGTACTCAAACTATTCCATTCATCTGTAAAACAACCTGAGAATGACTCATTCTTGTTGTATCTATTCATTTCTGATTAATGTAACTCTGAATAATTTTCTGTAAAAAAAAAAAAATGAGAAGTCGATAAGCCTATCGGGAGAATCGATGACTACAATGATAGAGAGGTTGTGTTTGCTACTCTCAAAGAGACAAAGTACATGAAGGCTCTTGGCAACAATCCACATGGATAAGTTCAAATTATTAAGCTCAAAGACAAACAATACTCCACTGTTGCCAGCAAGATGAGGCATAATACATCTCATTTTTTCTACATGATCTTAATAGTTTCCATAATATATTTGTCATCACATTTAACATTCATCATCCATGACAAGTTCATCGAATTTGTTGGTATTACACTAAGGCTTAACCCGAAGAAGACGTAAGTTATGAGAAAGTTAAAAGAACTACTTCGAAGGGGACCCTACACTGACAGATCAATGCCCTGATTGATAGAGAAGGACACAACATGACCAACCCCATGCTGCGCATGAGGCTCCCCTAAAGTCGATGGCGATCGCTTGTGGGGTTAATAGCCCACGGGGTCAAGTGTCCTTTGTTCGTGCGTATCTCTATCTGTCTATGCCATGTGGGGCACCATCTCAGCTGCCATTGGGTGAGTTTGGTCGTATAGGGAGGTCTAAACATGAGGACTTTAATGTAGCCAACTGGAGGTCATGATAATGCCAACCACAGCTAACTTTTAACATCTGTAATATATATATATATATATATATATATATATATATATATATATATATATATATATATATATATATATATATATATATATATATATATATATAGTCACTGGAATATGAGAACTGCCATGTGAACAAAGATTTTCATGGGTTTTTTTTTCTCTTAAATCTGACAATCTGGATGTGTTCTGCATGCTTGCTTTTATATGAATTAGTTCTTGAATCATCTGATTATGATGCATAAGAAAGAATTTTTAAGGCTTGAAAATCGATGGCTTAAAATGTTCATGAATATTTAAGCATAAAAAAATTAAGTTTTATTGTCCAAAATAAATGATCCAATAGTCAATTCTTAGCAAATCCACCTTGCCGAACACATCTGCATGGTCATATTTGCAAAAAAAAATTGTTGAAATGTCCAATTCTAATGGTAGTTCTCATATTCTAGTAGTTCACACACACACACACACACACACACACATATATATATATATATATATATATATATATATATAGAGAGAGAGAGAGAGAGGATGGTCCACTTTTATTCTTCCCTTTAAAATCTATGTTAGATATGTTCTTTGGCAAATCCTACCACATGGATGTAATCTCCATGGATAAAACATTTTTTTTGTGTCGATAGAATTTTACAGGGATCTAAAAAATCAATGATTTTGAAATTTTTAAAATTTTCTATCAAATAAAATCTTACCTATTCATAAAAAAAACTTTGATCCAAGAGTCTAATCATATGTTTTCTACCATAGAGATCACATCTATACTATCAGATTTGCCAAAAAACATATTTAGCATATAGATCTTGAAGGGGAAGGCAAGGAGACCATCTCCCTTCTGTTTCTCTTTATATATAGGAGAGGGAAGGGGTAGACCATCCCCCTTCTCTTTCTCTCTCAATATATATTATAAAAATAGGAGGGCTAACAAGTGCAAAAAATTGGATGATTTTTAACTTTTTCTTAATTGACATTGTTGTCGTGTGTTGAGAATGTAATTAACAATTTATATGGGTATTCGCATAAAGTTTTCATAAAAAAAAATGTTACTTGCATGGCACATTGTAATTTTTTGACAAATAAATTACTATTTATAAGTTTTTCTCTCCTACTTAATATGCATAAAATAAGGAAACTCTCTCTTTCTCCAATTGTTTTCACCTCCTTTTTAATAACCATAAAATAAAAATATTTTAAATTTATCAATATATTTATGATTTCATGTTTTTTACTTAGAATCGGCATTGCTTAAACCAAACTATACTCTAAGGAGTCAACTTAGGTGCAAGCGCTAGCATTTAATAGCTTCTTATAACATGCTTCAAGAGAAGTTGTCAAATGACAAGTCTTTGAGATGAAACTAACTATTTTCTTTGACTTTTAATTCCATGTAGAATCCCCAAAAATTTAACAACTTAAAAAGTAGAAGTCTTTGTCAAGTAGGATGGGCCCACATAGTGGGCGTCCCACCCTCTTGGCTTCTTCTTGCTTATATTAATTAGATATGCTAATTCAAATCTAATTAAATTCTATTTAGAATTTCAAATTAAATTTTAAATCCAATATCCAATCCAAATCTCAATTATTTATAAATCCTATTCAGATCCAAATTCAAATGCCAAATTCAAATTCACATCTAATCAAATCCAAATTCAAATTCATGTTTAACTAAATCCAAATTCAAGTGAAATTAAATCTAAATTAAATTCAAACTCCAAATTTATTTAGATCAAAATTCAAATTCACTTGAGATTCAAATTCAAATTGACATACACATTAAACTCTAATTCAAATAAAATTAAATCCACAAATGAGACATAAAATTCATCTTTATTAATTTCATAATTATCAAAAAAATTGTGAGTGTTATATCTTCACCATCAAGTTCAAGGTGGAGGAGGTCCCCCGGTGTCTCTCTTCACGAGTGACAACTCTTGAAACTCAAACAAGGCAAAAAAATCGCCAAAGTTGGGAGAGGTCGTGCCAAATACCCTGATGCAGGAGGCAAGACAGGCCAAGGTTGTGATCCACCGTTACCTGAGGGCGATCAAACCATTATACGAGTGTGTCTCAAAGAAGTAGGGTGAGCTTATTGGACAACTTAAGCCTCGCCTTGTTGGTGAAGGATGCCAGAGATCATCATTGCTCCCACAAGCCATACAGGTTTTTTGGACGGGCTCAGAGTCATATACAAGCATCTTGAGAAGAGTCGCTCTTCGTCGATGCCTACAATGTTCATGGGGTCTCAGAACGAGAGAGAGAGAGATTTTCATAGAAAATATTTCTTTACTCCCCTCAGATAGAGGAATTTTTCTATTAAAAATCATACTTTTCAAAAAAACTTTTCTTTTGAAAAATAATTTTTTGTTTAGAACGGTTGGAAATGATGTACTTTTTTCTTTCCTACTTTCATTTTCCTACTATTTTTTTCACTTTCAAACATGCCCTAAAAGCAACAATGATGACACCATCATGGTTTATATGAAACTTACTACAATGAAAGGAGGGAAAATAATAAGCTAATTAAACAAAAATATGCTTTTCAATTAAATCAGTTTTTGACTATCAATAGCAAGATTTGTGCTTTTCAGATAATCCAAGTAAAGATTAAATGAGCCAGCTTTTGTTTAAAAAAGAAAGAGTGAATTAACAGCTAGATAGACATGATTTTCAATTATAAGTCGCTTATCTGGCTAGTAAGTTTTTGCATACATGGATCAGTAACCCCAGTTTGTCTATAAAAAAAAATCAAACAACGACACAATTAGATTTTTTAAATTTTAGACTACTAGATATTTGTTTTTCATGTTGTTTTTTTTATGATGAGGAACCCTAGTTGAGAACCGGGCTACTTAATGGATCCACCCAATCTAAGAGATTTAGTGTTAAATGCAAAGAACCGGGAGAGGTCTATGTAGGCGAAAGCAACATGGAGAATGCTGCTTACCGGAAGCCGCCATTGTCGGTATGGTCGAAGCTTGCATTGACATGGGTGGTTGGCGTTCTCCTCAACCTATCAACGCCCTTGATGAGCTCACTTCGTCAGGTCAAAAGGGGAGTAGGACCCTTGAACCCAATGTGAGAGAGAAATCACCTTGGTTGCACCCATCAAGCAACCATGCATCTCTTTGTATTGGGGAGAAAGAATGAGGTTACATGCATAACATTTATACATGTGAACCACTCACATTCTCATATTGAATGTAAGCTCTTCACATTCACATAACAACTCTCCCCACTCTCATCTTTTGTCTTTTGATGTGCCCTATGTCAAACCGGGTCACCTCCGATTGGACCTACTCTACAAGTCTAACATTCTCCTACTTGACCTATTGACACAAAAAAACACATAATCAAGGTTCTTTACCCTTATCTCGATTCAATTTCTATATGAGTTTACATGCTATCCTGTATCATATGAGTCATAAAGATAAGCACCTCTATACAATATGTCATATTTCCATGCACTATAATATTATTCATTTTTAGTGTTTTAGCATGTTAATATTACCAATATAAATGAGTTGATCTCTAATCAATTCTATTGGTTTTTTTAATATTGTTATTCTACTATTCTCTCTAACCAAATGAGAGATACTTTACATAAAATCAATAATGCACAAAACCATAGAGAATCAATTTAGTTTCATAAATGTAATCACATATAATCAGAATGAATTATCACATATAAGAAGGAATCAAACAGACCCATCCCCATTACACGTTGGGAATATAATTACAGTGCCAACCTTTTTGTGTTAGGGACTTACAATCATTTTCTTCCTATTGATAATATTAATACACACTAAATGATTATCAGTCATTTTTTTAACAACAAAGTACTTTAACTTCATGTGTCGATACGAGGTGGAGTTATTGTTATTATTCGAGAAGGACATAACAACTTCATTATCACAAAGATCTTCAGTGGTCTCTCAATAGAGACCACAATTCTAAGACCCGTAATAAAGTTTTTTATCCAAATAGTCTGAGATAAAGTCTCGTATAAAGCAATAAATTTTATCTTTATGGTATAAGTTGCAGTTGTAGACTGCTTGCCGCTTCTCCATGAGATGACACCATCTGTCAGTAAGAAGACATATCCAGTAGTAGACTTTCTACTGTCGAGACATCTTTTTTAGTCCAAATCAAAGTATTTAATGACCTCTAGGTGGCAAACCTTTCCATAGGTCAACATATAGTCTTTCGTTCCTTGTAAATAGCACATGACCTTATTCACTGCCTTCTAGTGTGCAATGCCTAGATTAGACTGATATCTAGTAAACATCTCCACAATAAATGTGATATCTGGTCGTGTGCAGGTCTACGCGTATTACAAACTCGCAACCGCTGAAGCATAAAAAACAATTGTCATCTAAGCCTTTTTTATTATCATACTGAGAACAGTCTTTTAGGCTCAATTTATCCCCTTTTACTATGCATGCAAATCTAGGAGAGCAATTCTCTATCCATATCTTTTAAGAATATTAAGGATATAAGATTTCTAAGAGAAGCTAAGGACACTCGTAGTTTTATCATGTCATATCTCAATTCCAAGGACATGTGCGAACTCACCCATGTCCTTCATATCAAAATGATACAAAATAAAATCATTTGTCTCAGGTAGCATACTCAAAGCATTAGTTGCAAGAAAAATATCATAATATATAAAACCAGAATTATGAATGTACTCCCACTAGTCTTAAGATATATATACATTGATCAACAATATTTTTAGTGAATCTAAAGTTCAAAATCACGTGATTGAACTTTTTATACTAATAGTGGGAGGCTTGTTTAAGTCAGTAGATTGATTCCTTTAATTTGCAAACAATTCAAGTCATGTACACTAAAACCAGAAGATTGTTGCATATATACCTCCTCTTCCAGATCTCCATTCAGGAAAGTTATTTTCACATCTATTTGATATAGTTCTAAATCAAAATTAGCTATAAGGGACATAATTATTCTCAACGATTTCTTATTTAAGATAGGAAGAAAAGTCTCATTATAATAAATGCTCTCCACCTGTATGAATCCCTTTGCAATGAGCCCAGCCTTGTACCTCTTCACTTGCCCTTTAGAGTTTATTTTGGTCTTAAAGATCGACTTATAACCAATATGTCTTACTCCATCGGGTCGAAGTACAATATCATATACTTAGTTCTTTGCTATAGAGTCAAGCTCTTCTTTTAGGACATTGATCTAATGTGTCGATCATTCATTTTTAATTCCTCTTTAACACACTCAGTCAAGAGGTCATTGAAAGACCACTCATCATTATGTGTGTTGTAAGAGATCTTGAAAGGTCTGTATTCAGTAGACAACGAGGTCAAAATAAGATGGACTAGAAAATAGTTTGAAATAATGAACTTCATATCATTCAATTGAGATGCAATGTTTTCCATTTCCAAGATATGTTGTCGGATGTGACTATCACCATAATATTTCATAAACACTAACTTTGACATCAGGGTACTGACCTTAGCCTTATTAGAACTGACAAACTGAGCCTCAATGGCTCTAAGAAATTTTTTATTGTCCTACAGTGAGTTATGGTGTCTTCAATATTCTTAACCACTCTAGATTGCAAAAGCAATAAACTAAGTCTATTTGAGCACTCCCACTTCTCAGAGGTAGCCTTCTAATTGGTTGTACTTTATTATGTAAGAATGGGAGGTTCGACAGTTCTAAGAGCCAAATCTATGTCCATGTAACCCAAAGTGAATATTATTATTTTTTTTCAATCTAAAAAAATGGATTCGTCTAAGATAGGGATATTATTAGGACCGTTAATGATCAATGAACCTGCTACTGCAAAAATAAAAGAAAAATACCATATAAATGCTCAAATGAGACTCATGTTGAAAAGGTAAAATTAAGACCTTTTATTATTCACCTTTTCTAAGACAAACATAATAGGGTCACTATCGTTCCACTTTGATGAAAATGATAATACTCAAAGCTGATTCACCTCCTTAATTCCCAAGAAATTGACTTCAATTGGTGAAACTAGCAGATCATATAACCAGAGGTAATTTGACTTTATACCTTTAGGTACGAACATGCTTTATGGGTTGGTATACACACCTACTATTATACTCTGCGTGAATTTAGAACACAATAGCCTTTCTTTGGGTAAAATCATTATTTCATAAAGTCACACACAATCCCAATACTGAATCTTAATACGGTATAAAAAAATCCCCAATCAACACAACTCAGATCACATTGGTGATTACATGAGTCAGTTAATTGAGATCTTTTACCCCAAACATATTCGTATTATAGAGCATGTCCATGCACTCATGATAATGCATGTATAGTCATGACAAACTATGAATAATAATATCAAAAATACAAATTCATGTTTCATCTTATATGTATAAATAAAATTTTGATAAAACACCTTACATATGTCATGAATTTAGTCATAATTCATACATATATATCATGAATAACTGAAAATAACATAAAATGCATGCAAAAGTCATGCATCTATGATAATAAATACATATAAAACATGAGAAAACAACAAAGACATGCTTTTACAGGTAATATATGGGGTCACTGTGCTGGAACCAGCCAAAAAGTACTTTAAACTGGTTTGAAATGGCATTGAATCGTTCAAGAAATACTCTAAATTGGTCCAAAAACTGTCAAACCAGTCTGAAACATGTACTAAAGCCTATAAACCCCTAAAACTGAATAAGAAAACCCCTATTTTTTTATAGATACAAGAAAACAGGGTTTCCTCATGGAGAAAGGTAAGAAAGGGCTCTAAACTTGTCCTAGAATGCTCAGAATCTGTCACTAAATTGGTTCTATACTTTAAAAGGGGTAAATAGTGCATGGATCCAATTTTGGATATGATCTGACGTAGTTCAGATCCAAATCCAAACTCAATGGATCTTGGGTTTGATCTCATGATCCAGACTCGCTATGGATCTAGACTCGATCCTAACTAGATCCTGAGTCAAATCCCATTATCCAAACACGGTTTGGATCCAGACCCGGTTCAAACTAGATCCCGAGTCGTGGATCGAACCAAAAGGGTCAGTCATGGACCCAGTCCATCCAAAACCCAGAAACGGGTCAGGACCTTGGACCAGATCCAAACGAATCGTGTTCAGACCCAAACCCGAAACCCCCAACGGGTTCGGGTTCGGATTGACTTCATGGGGTTGAGTGGAGACCCGATACACCCAGTCCTCTTCATCGGATTCAGGTCTGGATTGGGTCCCCCCTAGATGGGTGTAGGCCTGATCCACTCGGAACCCAGGATTGGGTCCAGGTTCGGATAGGGCCCCACCCATGTCAGGATCCACTATAGATGCTACAGTGGAATCCTGACTACCACTGAGAGCAACCCGTTAAAAAAATTTTATAGAGGGGTTTAGGTCCACTTCCCAGCAACCTCCGTCGGTTGCAACCGCCACCGACGGTCGGCCTCTACGACCGACGGTGATGGCCAGCCGGTGACTACAGCGGCGGATGGCTCTCATTAGGGAATGGGGAGTGGCCACTGTCACGGGGCCGACCACTGACACCGTCGGCGATGATCGGCCTTAGGTGGCCAGCCACCATCGACTATGGTTGATCCACCGACAATGGGAGCCAGGTGGTGGCCTTGTAAAAAAAACAAAAATTTATGGTTTTTGCTTTTAGGGTACTGCCCTCTTCTGCTATCCCCCTCGCAATTGCTGCCACCACCAGCAGTTAGCCATGGCTGCCACCGACAACCTGCCATGATGACTGTTGGTGATGACTCTACTCCAACCAATGAAGATTGTAGTAAACAGTCATCATATGGTGACTCTATGGTGAAAGCAAGGGTTCGACCTCCTTGATCCCGACATAAACCTATAGTCACAATCGACAGTGATGGACTCCGGTGGTCGGCCTTCACCACCAATGGTGACAGCTGGTCATCAGCGGCCATCTACCACTGTCAAGTTTAGCGTACCGACAGCATAACAGCCAGCCCATGGCTTGCTGATACCAACTTTAACGGGGGGGGGGGGGGGGGTGTCCAAATGGGAGCTTTAAAAACCTCGACAGAAAACCTGTATTTTGGCGAGTACAAACTGATTGTCGGTGCGCCCACACGCACAGCAGTAGCATGGAGTGTGGTTCCATAACCCATTGTAGGTGAAAGCAACATGAATAATGCTAGTTATCGGAAGCTGCCATTATCGCTTTGGTCGAAGCTTGCATTGACGTGGGTGGTTATCGTTCTCCTCATCCTATTGATGCCCTTGATAAGCTCAGACCATCAAGTCGAAAGGTGAGCATGACCCTTGAACCCAATGTGAAGAGAGATCACCTTGTTGCACCCATCAAGCAACCATGCATCTCTTTGTATAGGAGAGAAAGAGTGGGGTTACATGCATGACATTTATACATGTGAACCACTCACATTCCCACATTGAATGTTAGCAATTCACATTCACATAACAGCCCTTCCCACTCTCATTCTTTGTCTTTTGGTGTGCCCTATGTCAAACCGGGTCACCTTCGGTTGAATCCGCTCTAAAAATCCAAACCCTTAACTTGAAGAGGACAAAGTGTTTGAGATACAAGAAGGATAGGACACCAAGGTACCAGGCCCATGATGAGGTAGTAGTACTTAGGTGCAAAAATTTTGGCTGGAGCCTGAAGAAGTCAGTTTCAGGCCCTGCTCAAGTTAGCTAAAAGTAGGGGTGGCAATCGGGTCGGGTTGGTGGGTCGGGTTGGCGGGTCAGCATACCTCAACCCGAACCCGACCCGTTTATTAAACGGGTCGGCTGTGGCAAACACGAACCCGACCCGTTTAATAAATGGGTAACCCGACACGACCCGCCAACCCATTTAATAAATGGGTTGGGTCGGGTAAACGGGTTTTCAGGTTTGCGGGTCAGGTTGGCGGGTTGACGGATCGGGTTGGCAGGTAGTCAGGTTGGCGGGTCGGGTTGACGGGTTGACGGGTCGGGTTGGCGGGTTGGCAGACGGGTTGGCGGGTCTGGTTGGCGGGTTGACCCACCCGCCTAACCCGTTTATTAAACGGGTTGGCGGGTTGGCATACCCCCAACCCGAACCCGACCTGTTTAATAAACGGGTTATGCGGGTCGACCCGTTTATTAAACAGGTTGGCTTAAGCCCAACCCGAACCCGCCTAAGAGGCGGGTTGGCGGGTCGTGTCAGAAATTGCCACCCCTAGCTAAAAGAAGGTGCCACTCAGCTTGGTCTGACCCAAGTCAAGCCAAAATTACATATTGAACGGGCCAAAAATCTGGGCCTAGGGCTTCAACCTGATACTACACCATTGGGGTCTGACCTGAGTATACAGGCCAAGCCTGACTCTTCTTCACCCCCACATGCAAAATGCATGAAAATGAGCTCGCCTTTTGCCTGTGTATGAGAGAGAGAGAGAGAGAGAGAGAGAGAGAGAGAGAGAGAGATGCATGGATACTATATACATCTCATAAGTAAAGTATATACATCCCATAAGTTAGAGAGGATCATGTGCTTGGTCAGCCTAGCAATTTGATACAAGACCAAAAATTCACTTAATTTGATGCTTGAATTTGAAATCCAGCAGATTTGTGTTGGAATCCAAGAGGTCCCATCCCTATGATGAGCTAATCCAAGGTCCACAGTATAGAGCCCATATCAACATCTTTTATCCTCGAGAAGCTCTGCAGAATGGTGTCCTTTTCAGCCACCACATTAGGAGCATGTCATGTGTCCTCTTTTAACTGCATTACATAAAATGTTCTTGACGAAAAGTGAGTCTTAGCATGATGCCTTGCTGTGAAAGTCACATGGCATGACCCAAATTGGTGGTTGGGTGGACAGTGTCCTCAGCACCTTCATTAATCGCCTTTTCTTTTTTCATTCGAATAAATTACAAAAAGCATCTCAATTATTCAGATACTAAAACAAAATTCATTTTTGGTTATTACATTCAACCTGCCTGTTTTTTCTTAATACATTTCAAATACTCGTCTAAGGTATAAAATTTTGTTTGTACTATTTATTGATAAAATTACTCATCTTTGCCCAAGAGGGTCTCTGCTCATCTGGCCAGAGTTGGCTCATGATGTCCCAAGTTGAGGAGGCATCATGAATTGGTAACTTGGTATCTGCAGATCCTTCACTGCTAGGTCAAAGCTGGGCGAAATCTTTGATGGGCAAGGGCAAGGAGAGATAAGGTTTTACACAGTATGCACGAAAACCAAGAAAAATTGAGAAATGTGAGAAAAGAATAAAAAAAAAGCTCAAAAAATTGAAATAACTAGAAATTAAAAGAAATACTCAAATTTATCTCATATTTAAACTATAGCTAGATTGTACATAGGGCTTTCATTTTTTGTATAGATGAGTTATCCCAAGTCTCAATCCAAGTAAACTAAACTCTTAAAAAGATAAAACCTATCTTAATTAAGATATGGATCAAGCTTAATGATCCAATATCTATTACAAAACAACCTAAATACTAAAAATGATCCAATTGATAAAAAAATCCAAAACATCAAATTGAATCCAAACGGGTCCTTATGGATCCAGCTCTTCTGTTATGCTCTTGCATCACCATTGTATGTTTTTTTTTTTTTGCTATAAAAACAGAAAAAAACTGATCTTTTTTTTTCATTAAGGCAATAAATGATAAGGACATTTTAATCATTTTATTTCACTGATGCTCAACTGAGTATTTTGGGCCAAGTGCATCTTTAAAATAAGAATGGAAGAACAGGGTGGCCAAATGTGACTAGCATGCAAGTGCCTTTGTGCAAATAACTGATAAGTTGTGGTCTTTAGTAATTTATTCCCTCAAAGCTATTCTAATTTCTCAAGGTCATTTTCATAATTAATGGTTTTTATTTTTGAAGTACAGTATCAACCGTGTAACCACGAAAATGACCCAAAATTTCCCTAGGCAAGGGAGTTTAACTTCTGATAAAGGAGCATCCAGTTGCACTTTCATAAATACTGGGAGCCCTTCTATAGCACATGAAGCCCCATCTTGATAATCTAGCCTCAGGCCCACTGACAGTCCAAAGTTAGTCCCTTGCCAATGACACCTATGTCCCCATAACCCCCAAAGTAATAGCACAGTTCTAGCTCTGTGGAATCCAATAATACTGTTGGTAGAAGCAGTGCCATGGAGATAAAAGAAACGCATACCAACAGCACATGTTTAGTAACCTCTCATGATATTTAGAATCTCATCCAAATGACAGAATGGATCTCATTTGCACAACTAACCAAACATGAGAAAATAAAAATGAGAAACATATTCTGATTTGAAATAAAATTTGGAGGGAATCTCATGTGATTTCTAATCACAAGCGTCATTAGAAATCACATGACTCCAAATCTCGTGATTTCGTCTCACGCGTAACTCCAAATCACATGAGATGCAACCAAACATTTAAAAGTTTCTTACATTTCAATTTCTCCTTGAGGTTATTAGAAAGGGGCGGCTTCCTAAACCTTGTTTTTTTTAAAATGAAAAAATGTGGTTTATATATAAACCCAAAACATGGGCATTATATATGCACAACATGAACAATTTTTGTTTTTTCTTTTTTTTTATGACAAGGAACTTACTTAGGATCGAGCTGCATTGGGCCCCACACTTTAGAGTGAAATTCTCTCAAGGATCATATTCTTGATAAAGTCATGGACAGGCCCTTGTGGGGAAGTCTATAGAAATAATTGGAACATTCTTCTTACACAAGCATTTTAGGCTACCATGCCCTGATGGATGATAATCGCATCTCTGGCTTTCATGAAAAAGAAAAATCCTTTTTCTATCAAAAAAAGAAAAATCATAATAATTCTTGGCATGGTCTATCTCAAAAGGCTATACAGACCCTAGGCATTTAATACCTTTTTCTTTTTCTTTTTTATTACTGATCAGAAGACCACCTCACTCATTCGCAAGCCGATTGGTGTAAAAAACTCTGTCCCCTTTACCCACTATGTAGTACACGCAGGTCCCCCTTGCCCATTAGGGAGTACACCCAGCTTGGACCTTGCACTCTCGTTTATATAAAATAGCCTTTTTTCTATCAATGGGTCCACAGTGAGAATGCAACTATAATCTGCTGGTTGTAAGTATACATGTCCAACCAGTTGAGCTGTCATGCTTCTTTTAAGGCATATGGTAGTGCTGTATAATCTATATAAATGAGCCTATATAATCTGAGCCGAGGTGAGACAAACAACCCATGTTCATGCTCGACTCGGCTGGCTATCTACACCGATTCAGCTCATGCTTGGCTTGTCATCTTAACGAATCGAAACAATAACTAACTTGGGACGAGTCCAACCAAGCCGAGCCATGTGCTGCTCGGTTCATTTCCTAGCCCTGCTTAGAGGACAAGAGCTAAACCGTCGTTGGCTCAATCTTTAGTCCAAGTCATAAATAAGCTTAGAAAGGCTCAGACTTCCTTTATTCAATCAAATATTCCCATATTCATAACTCACCAATCTTTGTTCTCATGCATAAAAGCTCTAGTCTAAGGACCACCAAGTCCTTCACGAGTCTTTATCTGTGTCATCCATGACCATGACCAGGGTCTAGCCCAAGTCGGTCCCGATTAGCTACAAGCCTAGATGAGTCCTGACTAGCCAGTCCAAAGAGAGACAGATTTACAGTGGGAACTAACTTGAGAGCCACTACTCAATAGTGCATTTATTGCCAATCAAACAAGGGTACAAAAGTCAACCATGCCAGTACCTCCAAAGGAGAAGCTGCAAGAGCGCATGCAAAATTTTGCTGTCGTAAAAAGCAAATCTCAATACTTTGTACCAAATGGAAATTCATTACAATCCCCTTTTTATTTCTAATCATTCATGTGCCATGCATGCCATCCTCACCAAATAATTCATGAGAGAGAGAGCTAGTGTGGTCCAAGCTAGAAGAGTTTTCACGCCTTCTGTGATTCTAAACATGCGTAGACAGGAAGAGGTATGGTAGGAACAGCCAAAAAGGAAAAGGGGAGAGATAAAAATAGACCTGCTAGCAGCAATCCACTAGAAGCTCATTTTTTACTAGATGCCACACATGGATTGTATCTTGGAAAAGGGATGAAAGGTGTTCATTTACACTACATTTCTGCATTGGCCTTGGAAATTCCTACTGTTTTCGTAGGAATATCAGCTATGCAATGAATACCCCAGTTATATCAGGCCACGTCGATTATGCTCTCTCTCTCTAGCACATTTTCTCAAAATTATCTGCAAGGCCCTGGGAGACGTACACTTGTCTTAATGTAGTATAGAAGTAGATAGAGATAGATGCCTGCAGAAGTATTATGGTGCCAGCCTGCTGTGTACAGTATTATGGCACACTCTTTCTGTCAAGAGAGAGAAAGAGAGGCTAGATGCCAGAAAATTTACCAGTGTAACTATGTTTGTATTTTTCTTTTCAGATGCATCTGTTCTACATGCTTCTCATGGTGAAAAAGAGTTGTAGAATTACGTACACTTAGCGGGGCTGTGAATTGGAAAATCAGAGAGATGGGAGTACACCCAATAATTAAGATGATTGGGATGTGCATCAGAAGCTCAGGGTCCCATCTAGCCGTTGTTTTGTGTTCATGGAGTAATGGGCTAAGAATTTCTATACTGGAATTTTGTTAACGTTCATACATTGGTTATAATAACACTTTTTTCTCTGCTAGGAAGAATCATAAGAGAGTAGAATAGCCAAAAGTTAAAAAGGAATGATGGATAAGTATTCTTCCAATTATTTTTCTCAAGTGCATTATTAAAGTGTCAAGGCATGAGACAATATTTTTATTAGTGATTTCAAATATGAGCATTTCTTTCTTTCAAAAAAAAAAATCTGAGCATTTCTTTCCTTTTATATGAATTAGTTCTTGTATAAAGGAAATCAAAGCATGTGAAGCATATGGGAAAGAGAAGGAATGATAACTTGTAAACCTTATGGATTTCTTAACGCTTTTCTTCTGTACAAACTGAAGCAGCAAATAACAGGACACCTTTTTTAAGTTTTAATAGACACTTTCCTGTCAGCTAGATTGCAAAAGGCCTTGATTTTTATTTATTGACTAGTGGGAGAGACATTCATCGGATAACTAGAGATATTGTATCATTTTCAAAAGCCATGTTTAGTCTCTTCCTTCAAGTACCTAGAAAAAATTTCTTGTGATGTATCATAAATATTGTGAGTTAAATTTTAGTGAATGAATTAAACAAAGCAAGGAGTAAACATTTTATTAGTTGGCCCTTCATGTGGGTCATCTAATGCAATAGTATTTATTGAAGACAAGACATCATGGCCAATGTTTCCCATTTTTTTCATTAATTGATTGAAAAAGACACTTTGCTCGCTTGCTTCAATTGGACAATGAAACCTAGAGGTCTTGACAGTGAGCTGTGCCACAATTGCGTATGGTGAGTGATACATGTGAATGTTTATTCTTTTCATGAGTTGTGATTCGACCTTGTTTGTCACTCAGGTGCATGTATCATTATTGTGCATGCATATAGATGACCTTAGGGAGCTTGACCTCTTTTCTGCGTCAAAGGTCATGTTTTTCTTATGTAAATTGTCCTTTAGATCTCACCGTGAATGATTAAGGTACTGACCTTGATTTCACTAATTAAACAGTAGATCTATATCACTATCCCAAACTAAATGTATCATGGTGATACTCAAGTCAGCTTTTAAATGAAAAACTCATCAAGACGCATGAAGAGGCCAGTGTGATTTAATTTAGTTTCAAGAAATGCAGATAGGTGCCATCTAAGGATTTACATAATTTGCAAGCCAAGCCCATACATTGGTAAAAGAATATCATTCTTTTCTCTTTTTTTTGAGGAAAAAAAAGAACTAGTTAACCAAAGTTATAGCATTCTGGTGTATTCAAAATGCATCAACCATGTAATTTCACTTTGGAAAAAAAAGGTTTTTAGATATTATAGTTTAATTAGTTAACAAAAGTTGTAATAGCATGAAATCTTTTTGAACATGCATTTCTCACTTTTGGTTTCATTATTTTTGTGAAATACCGGCTGTTGTTAATATATACTGATGGGAAGTAAGGTTACTATAAGTGACCTAAAAATTTTATCAAGTCATATCCACATTATGCCTCAATTTCACAAGAAGGAAGAGTTAGATTTGGAGCAGACATATCCTATATTTCCAAATGAGGGTCGATGATCAATGTTGTAAAGCAGCCCAAGTACAACTCTGTAACACGTCCAGACTTCAATATTGCAATATTTCACTGTATTAAAATTTTATGTGTCCTAATTTGATAATTTGAAATTGTCCATAACTACCAATATGCTAAAGCCAACATTAGCTAAAATCATATCATATTTTAATGCATGCCTTGCTAATGACGATTTAATTGTACGTAAATATAATAACCAAAATTTGTAAAATGATCATACTAAGATTCTAAAAGGCCAACTAGAACGCCTTTACCCAGCAGCACTTTTCATCTTAAGCATGTTCTAAGTTTGCCGCATTTATTAAGATATTTGTTTTTAGAATATGACTATTGTTACTTATTTATGATGAGTTTATGAGATTACAAATAAATGGACTGGATTGAATTAAGCAGCTGAAAATCAAGTCCAATTTGATTGTTCAATGCAAATCTGTTATATAAGAAAAGCGTTAATTCGCTCATAACTGACCGTCATAGTTCTGGCCTTCAATTAGCATCTATCATATTCATAAATATAGATGTTAATTTCAAAAGGTCACTTATAATTTGGATCACCATATTTTCTTATCCACATTCTTTTCCAAGTTTCTTTCAGAAGGTGTACATATGAAAAGAATAGTTAGATGAAGAGAAAAGTGTATTGACGCTCTGAGACTAGTTCAAGTACATTTCCAACGATGTAATAAAAACTTTAGACTGCTGGCTGCCGTAACATGAACCAATTTTTTTTAACATAAAGCAAATATTTTTATTGTGAAAATAAATATCGTAGCACCTTTATGGAAGCCTGCCAATATGGAGGAATTTGCTGCATTAATACAAAAGATACATGGTAGCCAGTCTCTGATATTTAAGAATTTCAATCAGGGGGCAATAGCAACTGGTTTCTTGCAGGACGAGGCCAATATCTTCATATATGATTTTGGGTCATAGCTACCTTATACACTGATACGGCATGTTAATAGTAAAAACTATAGCCACTTTCAACAGTTACAAGTTAATTTATTTTAATGAATAAGTACACCAACTGATAGATTTTGGTGCTCGGATGATTAATGGAGTCAGTTAATATAACTATTTACATTATAATATTCCATTTTTTTTATCACCATATAACTAATTCTACAAATTAAAAGAATTTGCAAGATGCATGCTGCAAGTAGAACATAAGCAGGATGATGACAGAAGCAAATCTACAGTTATAGAATGGATTGTCAGATGATGATCAATGATACACCCCAGCCACTTGGGATGAAGGAGTTATCTTGCAGAGCATAGATTCAACTCCAAACTTGTTTTTGTTTTACAGTCCTTCTAAAGGCATACTATAGAAATCGATGAGAGCTTGAGCTTTTGATTTCAGAGAGAAAATAAAAGGTACAAAGAGGAACTATCATCAGTAAACACAAAAATGAATGAAATTATTCTTTCAAAAAGAACAGTAAACACAAAAAATATAAGAATACCATAGACTCCTCTTCCTAATGCAATCAAGAAAAACAATGAGTGAAGTTGTAATCTCTTATGTAACCAGGAACCAGAAATAAGTAAAGGTTAATCCATAAACAACTCTCCAGAAGTTAAGCAACTTTCAGCATTTAACCAGGTCACAGATCTACAAAAATTTATACCATAGAGAGTGGGGGAAGTATCACATTTAGGACAGAAGAGGCAATGAACAGTGTGGCATACAAATCCAATAGCATTAACTCACAAAACCCAAGCAACTTGTGATTCACTTTCCCGTCACTTCCATCCTAAACTCACTACATGATTAACAGCCATCTTTGAACTCTAATGACTTATCAAATCTTCACATGGTACTACTCATTTGTAGTCAATGACCATGTCATAGATCTAGAAGAAGAACCAAAACAGAAGAAAAAAACAGAATATATGGTTTTTCGTTTTCTTTCTTGGAAGCATGGGAAGACCTCAAGGAGAAGAATCAATAGATACCATCCCCCTAACTCTTAATTAAGAGGAATCCTAGCTTCATACCTTGGATAGTAACAATGACATTGATATAGAAGTAAGATTTATCTCATGGGTGACGACTACAAGTCAAAAGAAATGGATGGTGGCTTCCCCTTCTTTGGCAACTTTGGCTGTCTGTGGATCTGTCGGCAGTGCTAACTGAGAGCTGGCTCCATCATGAAGCCTTAATTGAAGGTGTGATGGAGCTTGTGATAACCAATTTGGCATCGAACTTGAACACAAACCATAACCATCTCCACCACTGCCGCCGCCGCTGCCGCCACAAATGCTACTCTCAGTTTCCTCTTCATCCACCACCTCTTCCTCTCCCTCCATTGCAGCGGGACACTCAAGGTTCACCCCGAACAGCCTCACCCGCTTGGCTGCTGCCTTTCCATGAACCACCGGAACCGAGTCGAAGACTGTCGGGGGGAAGCCGACGCGATCGGACACCGAATCTCCGCCCCTCTCAGCCAGTTTTGGACCTGTTTTTGCTCTCAAGTAGAGCACTGGGCTGGGCTGTGGCTCAACGTACCCAAGTCCATAGCCGTAGTAATCGTAGTAACCCGTGTGCCACGATGGCATCGGGGCCGGCCGGCGGGAACCCATCGGCCAGAATAGGCTTGAGCCGAGAAGAGACGAGCGGTCCGATGGTGCATTTTGACGCCGTTTCCAGCCAATGAATAGTCTGCTCTCACCGGAATGGCCTACGCTGCGCTCGAAGGAAACTATATCTCCGGCGTCTAGCTTCTTCTCCTTGACAAACCGGCTCCACCCTTTGGTTATCACGTAGCTCTGGCTGCTATTCCAGTATGAATATCGGAACCGCCATGACTTCCCAGTACTGTCTTCAAAGTCAAGAAGTAGGCCTTTCTCATTAGAGGACGTATCCAGCGGGAAATACTTCTCAGCATGCTGTTTTGGGATCACTAGTCTATTAAGCTTCCCTACATCGCTTGGTGTAACCACCTTATCAAACATGTGCTCCCTCTTGGTACTGTTTTCTTCTTCTATGTCGGCGGCAGCCGAGTCTGCAGCAGCCACGCAGGCGGCGGAGCTGCTGGTGGTGGTGGTGAAATTGGTCATGTTACTGGTGTCTTCCATCAGATTTTCTTGGAAGAATCTGAACCTAGTATCTGAGATGTCCATTCTTCTAGTCCAACGACTGAGAAATTGAGCCAGATCTGGCTTATTCTCAAGTATTCAGACGGGGAAAATGACTGGGTACTCAACAAAACTGAATTTATCACCTGTTTGGTGGCTTGGGTGTGAATTTTTACCCTTGGTTGGTTTCTTTTCTCACTCAAACCTTCATCGAAAACCTTTCAATCAGCTTCTGCTCCATGAGATTAGCATGCTACTGTTCGTGTACTTCTTTCCCTTCTGAATCCTTCTGTGGTTTTTCTCTTTCCCTCTGTCTTCAGGTCCTGAATGGAAGACCATGAATGGTGGGGCGGGTAATAATCTGAAGAAAAGAGTGTAAAACGACGGTGCGTGCTTCTTTGACCAGAGATGAGACTCGCAGCCCAAAACCAAGAGTTCTTAACAGAAATCCATTGTTTTCCATTTTCTCCACGCCGTCACCAGCCTACATATCATTGACCTGTTATGTTGACTTCAAAGTCTTTGCTTTCTCTTCTTCTCTCTCTTTACTATATATATATATATATATATATAGTAAAGAGAGAGGTGATAGCTGCTAACCACTTTTCTAGTAAAGAGAGAGAAGGGTTTTCCATGTGTTTCTTAAATTTGACGGTATAAATTTGTTTTACATGTTTGATTTTTATAGGAATATACTCTTAACATTTTTATAAGGTTTTTAAAAAAAATGAGGATTTTTTTTTATGTTTAGAACTTAAAAATGATGTTTTTATTAAAAAAATATGATCCAAATATCATTTTCTAGTAATTTGACTATGCCGAACACATATGCATAGTCGGATTTAAGTAATACATGAGGAAAACCCTTCGAAAACCTGATTATTAGCATGACAATTAGCTAGAAAAGTGGTTAGCAGCTACTACTTGTTACACACACATATATATATATATATATATATATATATATATATATATATATATATATATATATATATATATATATATATATATATATATATAAAGGAAAAATATTTGCTACTAATGAAGGTAAGGAACTAATAATCTAGAAATCAAAGGTGCAAGTTGTATCCACTCAATCTAACCACATAGATATGTTCAACCTGATTTGTTTGATAAGGATCAAGCCTTGAATCATATTTTTATGATGTAAAAATATGACCTTTTGAGTTATGAAATTTTGGTACATTGTGGGTCATTGATTTTTGGACCCCCTTTAGAAACCTATCATAATCACATGATTCAAAACAAGTTTTCTACTAAACAAACCATGTAGATCACATCTGTAACATTTGATCTACAAAAATTAAAAAAAATTGATGAAAAGAGTGATTTCTACTCATTAGTTTCTTACTTTCATTAATAACCAATATTTACCCATATATATATATATATATATATATATATATATATATATATATATATATATATATATATATATATATATATATAATGAAAATGAAAACCTCTCCAATGAATTTTTTTTGATATTTTTTTCAAAATTTTGACCATATAGATGTCTTCAACATGATTGATTTACTATAAATCGACACTTGGATCATGAATTTTGGATAGAAAAAATGGTATTTGGAGTCTGAAAATCTTTTTAAAATTATATGCCATTGATTTTGAAACTTATAAAAACCTATCCGTGCATCATAATCAAATGCTTGAAGAACTGATTCCTATAGAAACAAGCATATAGAACACATTTATATGGTCATAATTTTAAAAAAAAATCATCAAGAATCTAATAAAATATCTATTGGGGAGGTTTGGTAGGGTTTTTCATTGTAGAGGTTTTTATTTTCCTATATATATACATATAAAATAATGTGTTTCTTAGGTCTTCTTTTTCGTTTGGTCTCATTAGGCCCTTACAAAAAAACAGTTTTCTGTAATTTTTTCTCACGTCTAACACTGTAGATGTGATGTATAGGTTTTGTTTAGTGGGAACTGACTTTTGGATTGCCGGAATCTGACCTGTATATAGGTTTTTTCGGTGATCAAAAATCAATGGCGATGAAGGTACCAATTTTTTTCATCTGAAAAATTTATTTTTTTTGTCAAAAAAATATCAATCAAGAGTTAATTCCCACTAAATCGAGAATGCTAAACACTAAGATCTATCATAAAACACTTAAAACCTGTGGGGGCAAAACTAGAAATAGAGTCTGTTATGTTTAGTTCTCATATATATATATATATATATATATATATATATATATATATATATATATATATATATATATATATATAAGCAAGGTAAATTTTAATTTTGTCCCTACCCTCTTTTATTCTTTCCTACTTCCGCCCGATACTAGTAGTGAATGGGAGATGAAGCTGGAGTAATGTTGCTTATAAGTAGGGCCCATGGGTCATGGTTTTCTCCGGCTGATTACTCATGTGAGCTTGTCCTTTTCATGATTGGAGGTTTTCTTTTCTTTGTGATATTTATTTATATTTCTGCAAGGATAAGGCTTTCAAAGACAGCTGTTAGATGGAGCAGAATTTTTATGAATTTTGACTTTAGGCAACCATGAAATGGGGTGTGGGGTTGGAGGGTGAAGATTTTGGATTTTGGTGGATTAATCCAGGGTCCCCCTTTGGGTCCTAACCCTTGGCGAGAAAGATTCTTGTGTGAGCTACAAATGTTGAAAAAGTTGTGATATAATGCCCCAGTTACATGGTGGTGGGCGTCATGGGCATGGATGGAACGTTTGAGTGGTACCTTTGAACAAGAAAATATTAAATTAATAACCCATCTTTACATTTCCTGAACGCACCTATATATATATATATATATATAAAGTTATTTTCTATTTGCAGCACAACCCACATGCTTTCTTCTTATCAATAAAATAAAGGGAGGCCTTATCGTTAGAAGGAGAGCAAATCCACCACTCTTGTTCGTGGTGATAATCTTTTCTAGTCATTTACCAATGGAATCAGCAAAACACTTGCTACTTTGTAATGGTCATCCTTCTAAAACCAGCCTGAAGTTAGATTATTGTTGGTAACCACAAAACCCACATAAAAAATTGACATCTAACCTTCCATGTTGGTTTCATTTCAAGTATTATATTCCAACTAGCACCCCAGTTCCCAAAACTAAGAGTTTGAATCTGAAGAGCAGGAGGGGAAGAAGAAGAAGAAGAAAAAAAGAGGAATCATCAATGAAACAGTTAGCAGAGAATGAATTTGAAAATAAACCTAGGCCCACAAAATCTAATATTCCATCACACGATAATTAAGTGATGGGCAGCACCAGCCTTTTCTACTATCATGATGGGCTTGTTTTTATACCAGGGAATAGCAGCTCATAAGCAAAAGAATGAAAGCATCCTATTATCTTTAGGGTAAACTCCAGTCTGCCAAACCGAGGGAAAAAAGGGAACAACAGAAAGAGCAGAAGCAGCTGTAGCATGCTACACAGATATAGCATTAACCTAATTCACTATATTCCTTTTCTTTCTTTGCTTTCCCCTAAATTTGCACCAATTAAAAGTGCCAGAGTATTTATTGGGTGGGATTTTTGTAAGGAGGAAGGGGAGGGGGTGTCCTTAGAGACAAAGGCAAGTAGGCAACCCCATCCATCTGGGACCTCTTATCATTTATTCCGATGGATGCCTCATTCCATTATTTGCCTGCAGCACTTAGGCCCAGGACCACACTGCCAACCTTCCCCCACTCTTTCGTCACCTTTTGTCCACTAGCAATGCATTTCAAGAAGACACCCCCTTGTTCCGGTTGGCGGTTAACTATCCTTCATAATTCCCTTGTTGCTCCTTCTCTCTCACACTACAAGAAAAATGTTAGTTAGCGACAAAAAAATTGTGACGGATTTTGTCCTTCCCAAATTTGCGATGGATTAGCTGGAGAAAACTAGTTGTTGCTAAAATTGAAATTAGTTGCGATGAAAAAATTTGTCGCAATAAAACATTTCATCTTAAAATCCGCCACAACTTAGCGACGGATGAGAGACATAATTTTTTTGTCTCTAAATCCGTCGCTAATTAGTACTGGATTTTGAGACGAAATTTGTCTGTCGCTACTTTTCGGTCCTTCTAGGACGCAAAATTCTCACTGCTTCTCTCTCTCTCCTCCTTTCCCCCGTGATGCCTCCTCCCCTTTCCCTTGTCCACAGTCGGATGGAGCCGGGTGCTATCGCCGTAACCACCACCACCTCTGCCCCTTTCTTTTCCCCATCTATAGTCTCGCTAAAGTCGGGTCATCGCTGACCACCGTTGGCCGATGCCATCTCTCCCTCCCATCCTTCCTTCCTTCTTCCCTCACTCCTTCTCTGTTGGTGCCCTGTGCCGCTGCCGTGAACCTCGTCTGCAGTGCCACCTCCTCTCTCTACTCTTTTTGCTTTCCCCGTTTGTGGCCTCGTCGGAGCAGTGTTTGACACCCCCAGTCGACCCCTCTTCTCACCTTCTTCTCTTTCTCTTTCGTCCGAATGTCGGCCATTGCCAACGCCCCTCCTCTTCCCATCTTCCTCACCTTCTTTTTCTTCTTCCCCTTCTTTCTTCTTCTCCCCTCTCTGATCTGTCGTCGTATTCCCTTATGTTCGAGCATCGACCGAAGGCAGCCAACACCCATTATGGTCGATCACTGTGTTGGCCACCCCTGTCATTGCCTTCTCTTGGTGGTGCCCATGGAATGCAATTGGGAGTTGAGTTCAAGCCGATTGAGCACCCTATCGAGCCCCATGAAAATGACCAACCTGTAAAATGTCTCATGCCACAACATTCTATATTAAATGTGAGCAAAAATTTTCTTTATATTGATCTGAATTTCTGATATTTTCAATGCCACTTTTTGTTCCTTCTTGGTCCTCTGTGAATGCATTTCTTCTTTGTCTTCGTGTTATGTGTTTATGAGTTTGTGGTGGGGTGCCCTTCTCTTTACCTCTTATAGTTTGGAATTTATATTTTTGATTTAGCTGTTGGTGGAGAAAAAAAAATGAACTGACTCTGTTGAGAGTCTTGTGACTTTAGAAAGCTTGTTCCTTTTTTACTTAATTTCTAGATAGAAGTGATGAGAGCATGTATAATATCATTAATGGTGTTTCATAACTGTGTATTTTAAGTGTTCTATAACTGTTTATTTTAGATGGAACTGGTCTGCAAATCCATATGAATGTGATCTATGCAGACAGTTTAGATTAACTGAACTGAGGCTTTGGAAGCTTGACCTTGTTTCCTTTGTTCTTGAGAGGAGTGGTTGGTGCTTTTACACTTGACAATATAGCCAAATTAGAAAATACAAATATGTTTGTCATGATGGCTCCACCTCCACCATAAATTCAAGGTAAGCAGAATGAACAAGAACAACACTAGGGCCATGCTCGGTTGCATCCTTTAGAATCACTTTCTCACAGGCATGAGAGAGTGATTCTAATTTCTAAGGAGAAACCGAACATGAGATCTCAAATCAGCTTGACCCACCCGTGATTTGTACTTGCTTTACTTGATTTTTAGTTTCCATAACTTATTATGGAGTCATGATGTTGACAATAATGTAGTTTAGTGACTTTAGTCCTTGAACTCTAATATAAGAGGAACTGTAGATGCGGTCTTGAAATTTCTGCTTAATTATGATAAATGCAAACAACATAAAAATAATAGGTGGATAATGATAAGATTTTGTATAAAAAAATGTTCTGAGACCCCCAATATCATGTTATGTATTTTTTTATTGATTTTTTGCAAGACCCAAATTTTGGCATTTTATTTTGTCCTATTTTCTTATGTTCATAACTTGATGCAAAATGGAGCAAACTTTTATCATTTATTATCTGATTACAGGAGACAAGCTCCTCTCTGATTCATTCCCATACAAAGAGATTGAGAATGGAATGTTGTGGGAGGTTGAAGGAAAGGTTAGCACCATTACCTTTTGCTTTGTACTTATACATTAGCAAATTTGATTGGTTTACTTTTTTGTTGCTTTGTTGCAAGGAGAGGTTGTGGTTGGAATGGACTTGATTTGAATTTTTTTTCTTTACGAGAAAATGATCATCTGTATTTTCTTTGTATGTCTTACATTTGTTTTTTGGATCTGTAATATGTTATACTTCCAAAAACTTGATGTCTGGTCTTCTTCATTTCTTACTGTGTTTTCTTATAATCTTATAATTGCTTCCAGTGGGTTGTCCGAGGAGCAGTGATGTAGACATTCTTGCGAACCTATCTGCAGAGGGCGGGGAAGAAGATAAAGGTGTCGATGATCAAGTTGTCAAAGTAGTGGATATTGTTGACACTTTCAGACTTCCGGTAGAGCTTGTGTGTGTGTGTGTGCATTACAGATATTGTGATGTATATATACAGCTAAAAAATGCATCAAGGTTGATCATTGCATTGTTTTTTTTTTTCACAGGAGTAACCTTCTTTTGACAAGAAGCAGTTTGTAACTTATATGAAATGTTACATTAAGTTGCTTACTCCCAAGTTGGATGGGGAGCAGCAAAAACTGTTTAAGAAGCACATTGAGGGAGCAACCAAATTTCTTCTCTCTAAGCTTAGTGACCTTCAATTGTGAGCACTTTGCTTTTTTTGTTGGGCATGTTACTTTTTAAATGAAACGATTATTGTCATGCGCAAGGTAAAATACATGTTTATTTTGTTTCGTCTTCTCCCAGCTCTGCTAGTAGTGCACCCTAAGTAAACGATTATTGTGTTAATTTTTTTCTTAAATTTTGTGACGGATTAGCAACGAATAGTTATCCTATCGCAAAATCAAATCCATGCTTATTTAGCGACGGACTCACGATGGGTCATGTCCGTCGTTAATCTGTGACTAATTTATGATGAATTAGCGACAGATCAATTCTGTCGCTAATTAGCGACCAAGAATATGCGACGGATGCTATCTGATGCTAATCCATTGTAAATTCGTCGTTAAACTGTTTAGCGACGGATTTGGGATGAATTAGCGATGGATAGCGTCGCTAATCCATATTTTTCTATAGTAGTGTCATAAAACAAAACCATACTAATTTCTTGGCCCTCCCTACGCCTCAAATCCTCTTTTTCCTTTTTTTTCTCCCTCCATTCTTCGCACCAGACAAACCAACCATCCATTTCAACCCTCCCCACCTCTCTCTCTCTCTCTCAAATCTAACCAGCAACCAAGAAAGCCGTTTGTGGGAATTCAATTGGGGAGGGAACAAGGGGTGAAAGCTGTGGCGTGAAAAGCCAGATAATTCCTCCCCCTCATTTATCACCCTCTTCTTTTTCTCCTCAGGTTTTCAATTTTTCACTGTAGGATTTCTGTACGGCCGGGCAGGAGGCAGCCTGTCTTCGCCTGCCCAAAAACCTTCTCCCTACTGTGGTCTGAAAAACCGTTGAGGGTAACAGTAAGAGTGATGGGTCATTTTCTATCCTCATGGAATGGAGAGGGGCAGGCGAGTCCGAGACTGAATGCACTATGTCCCTGCTGCCCCACCCACCTCACCATCTGGCAGGCGTCTTTGCATCGATATTGGTGCACCCATCAGAACCAACACTCCTCTCTCTCTCTTCCTCCTTTATATATATATATATATATATATATATATATATATATATATATATATATATATATATATATATATATATATATATATATATATAAATAAATAAAGGGAAGGGGCATCTCGGGCTGGCGCGTAACGAGGAATGAGTGCGAGACGTCACAGGAGTCCTATGTCTCACGTCATGTACAAAAAGAAGGAAGAAAACAAAAACAGAACATAGAGAGGGTCCTTGGAGAGGGAAAGGAATCTTTCTTATGAATACCAACTTCTCCTTTTCGGCGTCTTTTTAACTAATAGCAGCAGAAATCAGGTTGAAAATTGCAACTGTTTCTGCTCACTCAGTAGTGATAATTCGGGTTCCTTTTTTTTTCTACCCCTTTTTCTCCCCCAACTTGTTTACTCTGTCACCGTGGTAACTTTAGTTACCAAGGTCGTGTACGAACTCGAGCACGAAATTTAGTTGTCAGATCGTCAAGTGACTTAGATCTCTAACACCGTAGTGTAGGGGTTGACTCGTAGATATACATAAGCAGGACATGATTGAGGAGCAGATCTAGTGATCGGGCCCGAGTACTCGGGCCACACAAAACACAGAAAATCACTGCACGTGCAAAGATTTTCTATTGTTTTATATTTTACAAGAGAAATTTGTTGTTTGCGTACTGATTTTTTGTGTTTGTGTTTTACACACAAAAAAAGCTGGACCTGCTAGTGATTTTCTGTATTTTGCATGGCTAGAGTACTTTGTAAAGTACTCGGTCTGACTGTCGTCAAGTCTGGTTGATGGGGAAGGGGATGCATTTGTATTGTTGTTACAAAAAATACTCTTGCTGGAATTGCTTTTAGGTTTGGAAGCACAAACAAGCTCATCTGAGTATTACCCATACAGAAAATATTCTACTGTGAAGGTTAGAGTTACTTGGCTTATTCTTTTTTGTTTTGAAATTTGAATATTAGTGCAACTTTAGTTGAATGAGTAACAATAAGAGAGAGAAAGAGAGAAAGGTTGGGTGTGTCAGGTTGGCTTTATAGACCAGACATGGACGGCAGACATGTTGACCTCTTGTACCCTTTCAATGGTCATGTCAAAGACAAAGCATCTACATCGAAGAAAAAAAATGAATTGAAGTTATGGATTACCATTTTCTAGGCCCAGAATTCTAATTTCTATATATCTAGATCATAATTAAGAAATAAAACAGGTTGGTTGACTGCCCACACCCATTCTCACCTAATGGTGGTGCATGTGGTTATCGTGGTGGTTGTCAAACTTGATGGGCTCCTAAGGAGGCAGGCCCATCAAGTGACACGGTTCATGGCAAGGGTTTTCCTCAGTGTTATACCTGAAGCGTACGCCTCATAAGCGAAGCTCAAGGTATTGAGGCGTTGCATTGAGGCGTTTCAGGCTTGAAATGCATGCTTCACTCATGTGAAGCGCACGCCTCAAATCGAAACGTGCTTCGCTTCTAAAGCATATGCATTTGTGTAGTCCCTACAAACCGCCCCTTTCCTGCCAAAATCCGCCGCCGGGGACAGTGACGAGCAGGTTGGCGCCATTGTCAATGGGCTCCTCCCCATGCCCACATTCACCACCACAACAGAATCCACCTCACCTCCCGGCGACGCCGCCGCCACCTCCTCCTCCACGGCACTCTGCCTGCCTCTTACCTCGAATTACAGGACCAAAGAACCGCTGAGGATGAGGTTGAGGGTGAGAGGTTCGCCGGAGCTGACCCTTCGGGTTTGGACGAAGATGTTTGGACGCCGGCAGGCCCTCCGTTGGAGGTGAAGGACCTGGAGGAGCTTCCCGAGCAATGGAGGCGGTCGAAAGTTGCCTGGCTCTGTAAGATTATACCCTCCCACAAGCCCGCCACGCTTATCAGGATCCTCAGTTCTCAACGAAAGTGGATGACCCAAGAGGACGCAACGTATATCATTGTCCATTTCTTGAGGATTCGTGAGAACGATGCCAGTTTTAGGGTTGGTTTCTTGCTTTCCTTTTATGGTCTGAATTCCCATTTGTTGATTTCATGGCTTAAGCAGACTGAGTTAACTAAAGCGGAAAATTCATTCTTTGGTTTACTTCCCAATCTCAATTTGGTTGGTTGGTATGATCTAAGTTGGTTGAATTCGAAAAAGATGTTATACCTTTTCAGAAGAAAAAAAGGCCTTTTTGGGTTTTAGCATTATGAGTTAGAGTAAGTTGAATTTAAGTGTTTTAATGTTTTTCTAATTCTTTAGTTCTTTCTTTCTTAAATTTTCTTGTGCAGACTGCTTTCGAGTTCAAGATGTAATTTATCTGACTTATTTAAATGGCACATGTTTTAGTAAAAATGTAATTTACTTAGCCTGGTTGAAGATTTTAGTGGATGTTAGGACATACCCTTAAAGCTTCTGAGCTTTCTTTATGCGTTATGAGATGTTATAATTTGATCTAGAACACCATCAATTGGATTCTTTGAAATACAATGTCTTATGAATTGTCACTCTGTTCTGAATAAGCCCATGGCTTAGGAACTTCCCTGTTCTGCATAAGTATGTAAGTCAAGGTGCAGAGTATTATCAAAACAGGTTTTCCTGACTAAGGTTATAAGGCGGACACGAGAACAGTTGCGTTGAGGTCGACCTCAAATAGATGAGAAAGCTTTTCAGACGCTATTAAGTAGGAAGCTTCTAGTCAGGTATAAACTATACTAAATGGAAAAGAAATGTGAGAGAGCATGCGCTCACTTGAGGGGTATGATTGATGCTGTATTGACCAAAAATATAGGCCTCTTGCAATCAAGTTGAAGACTTCTAAATCATATTTGCAGCACTGAAAAAAAATAGTTGCTTTCTGTTGTGCAAGTTTTATAGTATTAGTTTTGCGCTGAAACTTGTTAGTTAAAGGTAAATACTAGTTGTGATAGTATGATAAAAATGTATTCTATGATGGAGGAGAAAATAATCGAGCTTTTTTCGTCCTTTGAACTAATTGAAAGGCCAAAATGATATTCTTTAGTTTCCGTGGCCAATTTTTATATGTGATACATAGTAACTGGGAATGCTTTTTCTTAATTTCTTTCTGAAAGGCCAAAATGACATTCTTTAGTTTCCGTGGCCAATTTTTATATGTGATACATAGTAACTGGGAATGCTTTTTCTTAATTTCTTTCTGAAAGGCCAAAATGACATTCTTTAGTTTCTGTGGCCAATTTTTATGTGATACATAGTAACTGGGAATGCTTTTTCTTAATTTCTTTCTCCTGAAGTATATAACAAACTCATATATGTATATAACAAACTCATATATGTATATTTATATTAAAAAACCATTTACCAGTGCTATTTTATTAATATTATATATTTTATTATTTTGATCATGAAGCTTACGCTTCAATGCCTCAAGGCTTACGCCTCGCTTCATAACATGTTCAACTCCTCGCTTCGCCTCATCGCATTTAACAACCTTGGTTTTCCTTGGTCATTGAAAAAACATGAAGATAGACATAGGGCTCCTGTTGTTCAGTGGTGTAGGCAGACATGGTCATGACAGTGGTTTGATAGCAGGACAATAATGGAGATGGGTGTTGCAAGATCCATTTTGTATCATATATAACCAATTCCTTGGTTCGGACCGAATGTCACTCGATCATTATCAAATTAACTGCATTATGTCGAGTATCCCATCAGAGCGCATGTGGGAGATGAAAACTTTCTAGATTAAGTAGAACCATTAACCATGGTTGTTGATACGTCCATACTACAATGTATCTGGACCATAAGGGCTCTGGCTAGGTGGGTCAGCTTAAGGCATTCAAGTTGAAGGACGTCTAAAAGTGTAAATCCCCAGTTACAAAGCCGCAGTCAATGAAAACTATCTCCGTAGTCAATGTAACACTTTGCTTTTAAATAGATTTGCAGACCATAATAGTGAAAACAAATCCAGCACTCTGAAGAGGAGTACCTTGCAAAAGTATTTGGCCCAATGACCAACGAGGGCTCTGATTGTCTGGCGGGAGCAGTTACTGCACGTCACCTTGTGTTGGGACGTTGCAAGTTCGAATCTCAAATGGTAGGGGTCTGCCTAACTCCATCTTTCTCTGTAGAAAAAAAAAAGTACTTGGCCCAGTGACTGAACGGAGCATTGCATCCAGTCATTGGGGCTGAGAAAGCAGAAAAAGAAAAGGTTAGAGACATGTTAGGCATGCATCCAAAGACAACGTACTCTAGGCAATTAAGTCACGTGTGGGGATTAATTTACAATGGTTAAAATATGTCTGGTAGAAATTTGGCTGGTTTTTTTAGTTGTAGTTTCAAGTATGTTGCATACAAACCATTAACTGATCTTGGAGAACTATTTTCATGTGTTCTTTCCAGAGGAAGCTAGGTCAAGCTAACAACCCGAGCCTGGCCAGTGCGGTTTTGCCATTTAGACGGCAGGATAAGGGCCGGAGGTAAAGACCCTGAAACTAATAGGGCCCGGTAACAATGAGATTGTTAATATTTTACAAAGTTCTGTCTTCCTCATGACAGTTCTTAGCTATGGGAGAGGCCTAAGGATTGGTCCAAAGTAGGGGTGGCAAAATCTGACCCGACCCGCCAACCCACTTCTTAATTAGCCGGGTTCGGGTTTGGCTTAAACGGGTTCGTGTCGTAAACGGGTCGACCCACCTAACCTGTTTATTAAACGGGTCGGGTTCGTGTTAGGGGTATGCCAACCCGCCAACCCGTTTATATATATATATATATATATATATATATATATATATATATATATATATATATATATATATATATATATATATATATATATATATATATATATATATCCCAAAATCCAAGCGGACGCATGTCGAGCAAGACTCGCGTGCGTTATCCCAACAGAAGCGAGAAGAACCCCTACGGCACGCAAGAATCAACCGGCCAGAGGGCATCATTTTCCGGTGAGGCTTCGCCCGGCAGGGCTGATCCATCTCTGCAGGGCAACCGGAGACGGGGTCGAACAGTTCGATGCGGCCTCCTTCAAGGTGGAGTGCATGCGCCTCGATGTCAAGGTGCGACGGTCGATGGGGGAGGTTTCTTTTCGGGAGGCAGAGGAGGCAGCGGTGGACGGCGAGGATCTAAAAGCATGGAAGTGGAGGATAAGGAAGAGGGTTTGGGACCTAATGGAGAGAGAAAATGTCGCTCGGGGCCCTCGGCCCGATCACCATCGAATCCCGAATTTTGACGGAGCGTCGATGGCAGCGAAAATGGTGAGTTAGGGTTTCTCTCTCTCCTTTTATTTTCCAAATTTATTTCATAAATTTTGTTGCGAGTAATGATTTGGTGACAATGTGATCACCGAAAGGTCAAGTGGTTCGCCTAATGCTGCCACTTAGATTTGTCAGTGGGCGTTTGCGGGGTTTTTAGTAAAAGAAATGAGATGATTTCTACCTGGAAGTCAACCCGCAACCCGTTTAATAAATGGGTCAACCCGCAACCCGAAACCGAAACACATGTAATCGGGTTGTGTCAACCCGACCCATTTATTTAACGGGTTACTGTGTCGTGTCGGGTTACCCGTTTAATAAATGGGTCGGGTTCGTGTTTGCTACATCCGTTTAATAAACAGGTCGGGTTCGTGTTGAGGTATGCTGACCCGCCAACCCGACCCAATTGCCACCCCTAGTCCAAAGGAAACCTCTTTTAAGGGTAAGAACAGAATCATCCCACAGGGGCTGCGAATTTTCAGTGCATTTAAAGCCTGAATGACACGAGCAATCAGCTTTGTTTGTAATCTAATATGCCAGCCCATGACAAGAAAGCGTTGAATTATTGAAATGTCTAAGCAAATCAAATATTTTAGAATAGTCATCATCAAGTAACTGACAAATTGTAAAACACTGTAAACAGTCCCACGAATAAACGAATATTTAAGTGCAGAAAGATTGCTTCCATCACCAGTGCGGCCCAGGAAAACATTCATATCCCTGAACCGAGAGAGAGAGAGAGACTGATCCAGATCCAGACGGTGGTCTAGATGCAGAACATGTTTTGGATCCTCACATAGGTCCACACGTTAAAGCCAAGGTGGACCCACATGCTGTAGAGGATAGGTCCAATGCTGGATTGTTAAGTCTTAATCAGGAGTCTGACCCAGGTGGATCATGAACTCCTGCTTTCTAATAAGTCTGGATGTATTTGGATCCTCTCTTCATATACCTTTTGAGAATCTATCTAAGCAAGGGAGAGGCCTCCACTCTTGGGCGTGAAATTCAAAGATAGAGAGGTTTCCTACATTGGACGTAGGTCATAGTTTAAACCGAACCATTATAAAACCTTGTGTTTGTGTGCATGTTCTTGTGTTTTTCCTGTCCTCACGTGAGCTGTGTGATTTTACAGAGAGCTCGTTTTCTCATCACGCCAATTAAAGGTACCTAAATGTACTAAATTATTATTTCATGGAAAGAGAGAGAGATCATTTTCCAGTTACTAAGGCCGATTAAAGGTTTCTAGATGTACTAAAATAAAATTATTATTTCAGGGGGGAACACATGTTAACGATGTACTTTTGTCATATAGAAAAGTCACAATGATAAAACGTGGAATCATACCTTCCACTCTCTACAAGTAGAAAGGACAAACTCACATGACGCAGAGAAGTCTCCCTTGTTGACTACGGACCATACAAACTTGGTCAATATTTGGGGCAGGGATCGTAGAATTAATAAACTGAAAATAATTGTACTTTACTATTAATTTGGCATGATTCTTTAAATTTTTTTATTCTTGTGATGTCCCAAATCACAAATATCCAACATCATTGAGACACTTTTACCCTTCACATTAACGAATTTACATATTTTTGTGATAAAATTGTACCGCCCGTCAAATATGTTCAATACCCAGTTAAATCCAGAATCTCATGCTTTTTACACGAATTTAAACCTCACGAACTCGCATAAATTTATTTGCAAAATCTCGATGAAACGAAAACCACCAAACTTGCAAATATCATACTCTTTCGCATATATTTCATATTTCGCATAAATATATTTGCAAAATATCTCTCACAAATAACATACTTTCGTTATATATCCTGAAATCGCATAAATTTATGTGTGAAACACTTACCAATTTTGCAAATAACTTACATTTTCGCATATATTGCACGCTCTTGCATGAAGTTATTTATGAATCTCCACTTAAATATTTGTAAAACTATGACAAATATGCAATATTTCTTATTTTTTAAAAAAATCTCGAATCATATAGAAACCCGCTATGATCCCCAACCTGCTTATTTTCGCATAATATAGGTTTTTTTTGTCTTTTCTCTCCAACCAGTGGTCTACAACCTACTTTCCTTCCCGCTACTAATTTCAACAACTATTTCCAACTCATTTGCATATATCATACTTGTTGACATATATGTTGCAAAATCTCATGAAGTATGTTTGCGAAAATCCTACTGATTGGTAACAACCGAACAATTTTGCAAAATTGTTTCTACATTAACAATTGCAAAAATTTGACAGTCAATATGATTAACATAGAACTAAATACAATACGCAATCCGATAACTTGAAGTTTAACAAATACAAAGTTATATTCAATACATGGGCTTTATTACAAAGTGATAGTTAAAGTTTAACTTGATTCATTTAATTACAACGTTTAACTTGATCCATCCAATTATAAATGTAATTTGATCTGTTATAAAGGTGCATAATTGTTCACAACTCAACTAGTTGCAGAGACTTTTTCGGCACCTCTCTGACTGATGTCTTTGCCTTTTCATTATCTTTTGCATCCTTAGAAGTCATTTCCTTCATGTGCTTGTAGAACTTGTTCATATGATTTCTTATATCTATGACATGCTAAAAATAACCATTTATTAGCAAACAACTGACTATAATGAACATCTCAAATGAGTGAACAATTGACATATAAACACATATTTGTGCAAAGTTCAATATCCAGTTTCTACCTAAGTACTATATATATTGTATGACAAATATACCGCAATCATACCTGTAAAATGAGGAAATACCAAGTGAAAAATATGTACATATACGAAATAAATTAACAAACAAATGCAAAGTAATTACTCGTTCTCTTGTTGAGTAATACCCTCCATCATCTGCGTCGTTCAATCTTTATAACAATCAAGCCCAAATTGTGCTAAAGAAAATGAACCTGCAATACATATGCATGAAAAGGAGATAACAAATATACACAAAAAAGAATATAACAAACAAACACAAAATAGCGAGTACATTATCGAGTAAGTTATGTTATCATACTATTTGTTTGAGGTTTCTATCTGTTAAATATATTTGGCGTGAAATTGTATAAGTTGAAGTCATTTTCTTTCATGTCCGTTTCTCAAAGAACCTAATGCTCATTGCCTTAGTTGAAAAGAATTAAAAGCTGCAATATAAATCTAGTATAACGTCGTTGTGTATATAAAAATTTATTTGTAAGTATGCATAGTTGTGTAAACACATACCTTGTTAGCATCAAGAAAATAATATGACAAGTATGCATAGTTGCCCCACCTTGATGCCCTTTAATTGCGATAATTTGTTGTAAACAGATAATGTTTACCATGCAATTTTTATTAATTGGTAGTAAAACAATATAAGCATCGCTTTTATAACTCATAAAGAAATACGGGGTAAGGTAAAGGGTTTTCGACAAGTTATCTCTTTTCTTATCCCCATCGTGAGTCACTTAGATTCTTTATATATGCTACATAGTAAATTCAGTGTGGTAACAAAAGAACAAACAAAATTATGTACAAGTGTAATAAAAAAATAAACAAATTAATGTGCAAAACTAACACTTACGTCACTTATCAAGAGAGTTTCTTAGTTAAACTCATACTCTTTCGGCTTTGAGGTATTCTCTTCTATAGCTTTTTCTTTCCTATTAACCTATTCTTAACTACAAAATAAATTATATACAATTAATATAAAATATATACATATGATATATTACTTATACCTCATGCACGATCGGTTGTTTTTTGCTCTTCGAAACTCGGGGTTTCTTGAATCACTTTCTTTTGTAAAAACGTGCACGACCATACATCTTGAACTACTTAAATGTACACATAAAGAACTAATTAATTAAAAAACATTGGATATACACATAAGAAAGTAATTAATTAAAAAATATTGGATATACATATAAAGAAGCAATTAATTAAAAAATACTAGATATGTACATAAAGAAGCAATTAATTAAAAGACATTGGATATGTACACAAATAAGCAATTCATTAAATAACATTATATATATTGTTATTTGTGGTGTCGGCTTTTGTGACCAACCTCGCCACATAAACTGCACTTGTATGTCACAACATCCTTGATGTGTGAGACATTATCTGCCATCGAAAAGAATGAATATTGATTATATGCAACTCGATACGATTCAACTTTGAACCACTTGTCGCAATAATCCTCTGGTAGGTTGCCCTCCTATAAAATGCATGTGATCGTATATTTGTAAATTTGTCACTCCTCACAAGATCACAAGTGCCTCAGAAGACCAACACTATAATCATGACATCAATCACAAGCTTCGTATTGTTGTTGAAGGCAATGCACTACATGCACATGTATTTGTTGTACCTTTTTTCTTCAGTTCCTCTAGCTTTTCTTTGACCTTTGGTATCACAACACACGTCATATGTTATCCTGCAATCTTCTTCTTTTTTTTCAAAAAGTTTCATCAGCATGAGATGAAGTATTTCAATAAGTAAAATTAGGGGCTTGTACGTATGGTGAGAATCCATGAATTAAAGTTCTCCACTACATTAGATGCTAATCAGCCATATCTTTTCGCATAAAAAAGACTGTTAGCCCAATGTTTCAGATCCACGTCAGTGACAATATAATTGTATGTGTTTGTGTTTTGTTCTTTAACTTTGTCAAGAAAATAATTGTATTGTAGTTTGATGGTTGTTCGAGTTGCACTCCACCAAAGTGCATTGAGTGGTGAACCAATTTTTTTTTTTAAAGTTCTTCATCAAATGCTTCATGCAAAATCCAACATGACATATAGGTCATGTGTGGGGGACATCATACTTTAAACTTGAATGTCTATCAGAGATAACTATCGATACTCCTCTTTCTTTAAACTCATCAAAGTGTATGACCATGAATCTTTGGACTCCTTATCAACAACAGCAAATGCTATCGAAAATATCGCACCACCAGAATCAATATTATGGGTCAATAATTTAAAAATATGTCATCTACCATAAAAAATGAAGGGCATCCTTTCAAAACCCCATCGATGCTTAGCCGAAAAGATAAGAATATGTACTTAAATCGATCTTTTCAAACAGTCTTAATATACCCTAGCAATCATCGGTTAGCATTTATCAAATGATTTAAATGGGCTGGAAGCATCTTGAAGAACTGTTCAAATAAACCATATAATGCAGCCTTAGTGTATTATTGTCCACGTTATGCATATTTGTAAGTAACCTCCACACCTTCCTCACGAGTAATGTCATTCATGATTTCTTTTGGAGTTATCTTCAGGTTATCATATATGTGTTTATGAATAACACTTGAAATTCACTTAGAAGTCACTTTCTCCACTACAAGGTTGCACAATGATTCACTACATGGATGCTCGCTATCATACATCTACACTTAAAAGAAACCCGCTCAATGTTCTTCCTTGTGCATACGATAGTGACTCTGTTATTGTAGCTCTTTAAGAATTTTGCTTTATAGTTATTCATGATCACATGATCTTTCAAAATTTTGCAGTAATGCTGGAGATCATGAAACTTTCTGTCAAAAGAAATTTCTTGATCATTTGAGTGTGTTGATAGCCATTAGAATTGTTCACAATCATTAAGCCTTTCATTATGCAATTGCTCATATAAATCAAATGTCTCTGCGTCAATGATTTTCAATTGCTCTTCATTGTATGAGAACCCACTCAATAAGAACCAAGGGTTTACATTCTCTAATGTCATTGGTGTATCGCTTTCACCATCTCTTATCAATATGGTATACTCATCATCATCGATATCATCTGATTCTGCACTGTCAACATGATTGTTGTTATCACTAATTGATTGTTTGGTTTTATCAACTATATCAAAATTTATTGTATATATTGCTTCATTTGTTTTCATGCATGCATCATTTCTGCATTTTCAACATTCAAGATTAACCACCAAAATATCGCATTCATCATCACACTTACATCTCAGTCATAAATTATATTAAAATTATAACTTGTACCTAGCATTGTCATATGCCTGAGAAGGTTGCATATCATTCAAATTACTACGATGAAGATCACTGACACTAGTTTGCCCATGTGGTTCCACATCCTTTGCAGTGATCCATTCATCATGTACAATATCAATATTGTCTATTGTTTGAGACAATTGGATAATCGACAAAGGACTCTGATAGATAGATGGTCACTGAGATAGATGCACATTCTTCATGGGATTCACATCATTCTATTGATTAACTACTTCTTGTTTAACTATTCATTAATTAACTTTGCATACTTTCAAGTAAACACCACCACTAAATAACATTGATTCTACATCAACATTATCCTCGACATATATCCATATTTCTTGGTTGTTTAAGTTTGAAGAATAACTATACTGAAGGCTTAATAAGTCTCTTGCATATATAGTTTTATGAGACATCAAAGCCGCAAATTTCTTAAAGGTAATATTTTTGAAGACCATTATAGATTTTCAATTAGTGTAATCAGACCAACGATAATGTACTTTAACAGTTTCAGACGCCATCATTCACTGCTTACAATGATAGTGTACTTTAGTCCTTTTATTACTTGTGGAGAGTGAACCCTAAACACATTACACCAGTAACTAAAAGATAAGTATACAATCATAAATCATCTACAATAATATATATTTATAAAAAATTTCATAAACATATTAGACCCTAAACGAAAGTCGATCACAAGGATAATACTGTAACCTCCTAAAAAATATGCATGAGGATACGTAGGTATATATATTGTATGGAACTCACAATTCAAAACTATAGATGAAAAAGTTGATCACAAGAGTGATATCACGACCTCCTCAGAATGCAAGAATCGCCGCAAGAATTTTACCGAGTATCATATTTACGATTTTGTTGGTACCCTTTAAACGAAGTTCACATATAAATTTATTGCAATTTCAAGATATATGCAAATGTATGTTATTTGTGAGAAATGTTTTGTAAATATTTTTATGCAAAAATATTTATTATATACGAAAGAGTATGATATTTATGATTTAGGTGGTTTCAATTTCACCAAGATTTTGCAAATAAATTTATGCGAGTTCATGAGGTCTAAATTTGCATAAAAAAACTGCAATTCTGAATTTGAGTGAGTGTTGAACATATTCGACGGGCAGTACAATTTTATCGCAAAAAAAAGCATAAATTCATAGTTGTGAAGGGTAAAAGTGTCCTCCTGATGTTGGATATTTGTGATTTTGAACATATGAAAATATCAAAAATTGTAGGGTTTTTAAGAAATAGTGACAAATTAGCGTACAGTACCATCGTTTTCCAATTAATAAACTAGAACACGTAATGCCACGTCTAATCATTTATACGTAACTACTGATTGATGGCTTTTTTCGTTCAAAGGACAATGACAAAGATGACCACCTTTGATTTTTGGACTGCATGGGGTCACCACCGGCTCGGTCTTCACTGTGCAGAGCAACTTCAGAAGCAATCTTGTCATTTTTCAGGTAATCCACCAAATACTTGGACTTTGACCCAACATGGTCGGTTGAGTTCAATGACTTTTCATTCATTCATTTTACAACTATGATTCAAGTCAGCACGCTCAAGCACGTCTCAGAAAGCATGTTTGAACATACGTATATACATAAATATTCACAAGTGATTCCATAAATGTTTTGGCCTGCCCACCAGATTGACTCACCTAAGTATTGTTTGTGAATGTGAGACCAAAAAAAAGCCCACATAAAACAATGTTAAGATGGCAAAGGGTTATTAGATATACCAATATAGATTTGACATACCAAGTTTTTCCAGGATGGCTGGTCTTCATTTGCATAACTTTCTAACATGCAATCTCCTCCTTCAGCACATGTTCCCAATCGTAGATACAGTCTGACTGGGACGGGCTTGTAGTTCCACTTGCAAATCTTTTATCAGACCCCTTCAATAGTTCAATTGCTTGCTTCTTCAGAGTGCAGACTTCCACAGGTGAGGTTGGATGCGTTAGAGAGACAAGCTCACAGTTGGTGGGCGCACAAAAATTCTTGCTTGGGTCTAGCTCCTCCCAAGCCATAGGATTCATATTGTGCATGTTGCCCGCGGGCCAAGCATACATGCCTGGTATTTCACAGTAACTTCCGCCATGTTGATTATCTGGAAGCTGTACCGGACTATTCTGCAATGCAGCACCCACAAATGGCTGCCAGCTTTGTTCAGACAAACCAAAGTCAGCACTGTTAAAACTCTGATACATTCTCATCGCTTTTGTCTGAGAACAAGGGACCAGCATGATTGCCTCCTCTGCGTGCTGGTTGCAGTCAATGCTTTCAATGTCAATAGAGTCTGGCAATATTGCTGGCCCTTCCAGCTGATTGGATTTCTCAACGCGCTCTTTTAGGATTTTAAGTCTTGCAGCAACTGAAGCCTCCACATCATCATGCTCGCTCAATAATCCATTGGGCTCAAGCGGGTTCTGGTTTATGCCATCCATGCCATCAAAATCCCTGATTAAACTTCTCATTTTCTTAGAAGTGTGGGTGGACATTGCATTTAAGTAACCAACTGTATCTGTAAAAAGAACCACATGTTTAATTCTACAATGCAGAACTGAAGAAAAGAAGAGACAAAGATGAACCAATGAAATTGGATAACCTTCTTTAGATTGCTGTTTTTGATTCTCAATCTCAGACTTTGTTTGAGCCACAGTGACTGGCTTCTCCACATGCTGATCAGAATCAACATGCTCAATGTCAATAGAGTCTGGTAATCCAGGTGGCCCTTCGTCCTGCATATTTGATCTCTCAGTCTGCTGTTTTAAGATTTTAAATCGTCGGATAGAAGATTCCAAATCATCCCCATCACTTGCTGAACTTTTAGCCTCGTGCAAGTTCTGTTTGTTGATATCCGTAGCATTGTCAGCCCTATTTAATCTTATTGTTTCCCCTGAACTAGAGTTAGATCTTTCACTTAAAAAACCAGTGAAATCTGTAAAAACAACACATGCTTAGCTCTACAATGCAGACTGTCTCAAGGACTGAAAAAGAAAAGATGAAACCTCCATTGATATTAGTTAACTTTACCCTGATGCTGTTTGCATTTCATAATCTCAGCTTTCATGCGGGCCAGTTTGACATTATACTTCATTGCACATAGGGAAGCTTCAGCCTCAAGCCACAAAGTCTTGTATACTTGAATTTGAGGATGATTATTGCCTTCATCATTAAGATTATCCTTCAAAAGCTTCTCCATGGTCTGCAGAGTGCAGATGAAAGATCGACTGAAGCCATAAAGAATAAAATAAAGGAATATAATTTTGTGATTAAGCAGTTGAATTTTGACAATAACGCCTACTAATGGTCTGCTGTCACCTGTTAACATGAGCTCTTAACCAAACAATCATCTTATATAGTCCCTATAAAACCCTTTATTTTTAAACCTCCTTGTTGCAAAGGCAGCAGCTTGAGCACTGCAGCCTTGGTTTTTCTATACCAATCCCAATCACCTTTCACCACCGCAAAATAAACAGGAGGAATTAGACAAAAAAGTACCTGACGTAAACCATTGTCTTTCTCAAGAGGTAAGTTGCCACCATCAGCAGAAAATTCATGAGATACAATTTTCTTTGGAGTGTCAGTCTTATGAATTGGTCTGCCACTTTCGCTGGCTTTCTTATTGCTAGTCTGGCTGATATCATTAATCAAGTCCTCACAAGTGCCCTTAGACCCACTCAAGCCTGTAGCCTGGGAAACAAACAAAGAGCTTCGGAATACACTTTCAAACAAAGTCCATATTAGAAACCGAATAATATGAAATAAAGGGAAAATTTCTTTCAAAAATCTGAACCTCTGAAACTGTTAGCCGAGACAACAACCCAAATGCAAACTTTGATGGTACCAAACATTAAAAGGGCAAAGCAGAGCATCAAAATAAGTACCCAAAAAACTGAGAGACAACCAGATGAGCTGTAAGCCTGTAAGTGATAGGATACCCAACATTGGCAACACTTCTTGATATAAGCAGATTGAGACAAAGAACAAGATGGATCCAGCACTTAAGCAAGGTTTTTCACACCAATCATTCTGCGTAAATTTAGTTATGTAGCACGAGGCTCTATATCAAAGAGAAACACAGTGCACGTGACTTACCATCACAAATAGAAAACATATCAAAGAGTTCAACAAGATAATAGTAAGTGCTCGGATACTAAGAAGCATGAGACTGCAGCAAGACCTCAACCACCGGCCCAAAGTTGCACCTTTTCTTCTTTAAATATAGAAAATCTAATTCTCTAAAATCCACAAAAAAAAAACCTTTCAGTTATCAGTGAGACTTTGTTACTTGTAACTACCTGGACTCTTAAGACAACACAGCTTATGGCAATAGATCTTTTTAAAGCAGACTGTGTAACCGCTCACTGAGATTGTTCTTTTGTCCTTAAATTTCACAAAGCCAAGAAGCTTGTGACATAAAGACAAGATTTGTCAAAGATGATAAAGGGCGCCCAAGCAAAGAAAACTAGCACAAGCTCGTGACACCCTATTTTCAATAGAATATTTCACTAAATTAAGATTATATCTTTCAAGAAAACTAGCAAATATTGTGAGGTTGACTTGCGTTTATTCTTTAACAAAAAGTTGGATTACAAAAAATCCACAGAAGTTAAATCTTTCAATAAACAGTGAGCCTCTGTTTCTCATAAATACCTGAACCCTAACACACCACAAAATTTCAAGAAAAAACATGAAGACAAGACAAATATGGAAGTGTATGGGTGACACTTAAAACAGTGTTTCGGGAACCAATGTCTCCAGAAGACCATTTTTGAAGTGTTGTACTGACAATGTTCCCAAAAATGATCTTTCATAAAACCAGAAATTTTATTTTTATTCAAAAAATCATTTTGAAATGACGTGCTACTCTCTCTCTCCCCCCCCCCTTTTCATCCACAACATCAGAAGTGATGATCAACAGAGATGATTTGTTGGACAATAACAAGAAGCATAGAAATCGATAGGGCATCGTCCACATGAGGAAAGGGAGCAAAATAGTTTGCGCCCTGCCGAACCCTATTGGAAGAGCGAACTCTTCCCACCACATCGGTAGGTTAATGCTGTTAATATATATATATATATATATATATATATATATATATATATATATATATATATATATATATATATATATATATGTCTCTCAAGGGCATTTTGGTCTTTTCACAATGTAAAGTCATAATGGTGTATACTTTTATTTTTTTAATTTTTTTTCCTTTTTATTATAAATAGCATCACATGTTAGGGCATTTTTGGAAAGCCCAATGGAGCCGTTGGAGTCTACCCAATGGCTCTATTGAGCCCTCCTCTTGTATATATAGGGGTGACCCCCTCGTCTCAATGTATTCTTTTCTTCAAGGGATTTCCCTAATACAAAGATATATTTTTTCATGTGTGGTCATCCCTTAAGAGGCTCATTTCAATCTTGTTATTGTGTTGAACCCATAAGTGGTTACCACTTGTATTGGGTTTAGCCCATAAGTGGCTGATTGAAGAATCACATTTTTTGTGACATGGTATCAAAGCAAGATCGATCCATTGGTGATATTTGGTGCCCTTTCAAGAGCGTCTGATATTTTGTGAAAATGGGAACTTGCCTTGGGAAGTGTGCTGATCATTCGTTTTGAAGATCTGACATTCTTTTGGATGCATAGAAGAATCACTGCACTAAAGAAGGCTGTGAATCTTTTCAAGTACATATTTCTACCCCTTGTTTTATTATTTTGCTTTGTATTTTTTGGTTTCATGGTCGATAAAAAAAAGTAGTGACGGTAGTCCCAATCAAATTTGATGAGAAAATTTATAATCTATGGGCAAACGCCATCAAGAGGATCCTAGTTGAAAAAAGTTTGTGAGAATACGTTGATGGTTCCGCAATTGAACCACAACCTACTAACAAAAACCATAAAAGAAAAGGATGGAACCATTAAAGATGAAGTTCTTAAAGGGGATGAGAAGGAAAAAGCCTTATTAAGCTATAAAAAAGCATTGAAATAATGGAAAGTAACTCGTGCCAAAATTCTTTTCCTATTCATGGGAAGCATGAGTGAGGATATTTGTGAGATAATTCTTGAATTTGAGAGAGCCAATGAAGCATGACTTTTCATCAAACAAACTTACACTTAATGTGAGTGCCACATTTAAATGGGAACTTCAAAACAATACATAATTGCAAACAAGGCGAAAAGAATCTTAGAGAGTATTTTGGTTCACTAAAAAGATTATGGGACGAAATGGCCAAGTCAGAGCCCATTTGGAAAAGTCCCAATGATGCTCAAACTAGGAACAAATAAATAAATAGTGAACAATTCATCCAGTTTATGAGGTTAAGACCTGAGTTTGAGCAAATGAGAAGCAACATACTACATAGAAGGCAAGATAAGCTTCCTCTTATCCATGAGGTTTTAGCTCAAGTTTGCATGGAAGAGACAAGGTTAAAGTCTCAAAATGAATCAAGAGAGGGTAAAGATAATGTCTTGGTTGTTTCAAGACCAGAGGCAAACACTCATACATACAAACCACTGTGTTTCTACAAGAATAATAGTAACTTTGGAAAAAATCGTATGTATGAAGAAAAAGGGGATGGAAAGCAAAGCAACATTATTGTTTGTCATAACTGTGGAGAACTAGGGAATATTAAACCTTATTGCTCCTAATTTAAGTCAAAAGAAGAAAGGTTGTCTCAGTTGAGACTTCACAGGCTGACCAAGAAGCTTCAAGCATGTCTCTTTCTCAGCTCGTGGAAGTTTTGCAACCTCTTTTCAAAGGGCAGTCTATAACCGGTGCCGTTGTCTTTACGTCTTCACCCCCTAGTATGACTCCTTGGCTATTAGATTCAGGTGCTTTGTTTTATATGACTCATGATGAACCTATACCTCTGATTATAGTAATGTTTTTAGTAAAAGGAATGTGTTTACTGCTGATGGTACCTCTTGATATTAAAGGAATTGAAAATTTTGAAAAAACACATAATTTTAGTATTTCAAAAATAAAGATGGTTCCAAAACTGAATTTGAACTTGTTTTTTGTTTCTCAAATCACTGATCATGGATATAGAAATGTTTAATACAGAATCACTAGTCTGAGAAGTAAATTGGAGAAGGGCATAGAGAAGAGACTTGTATTACATGAATCAGTTGAAATTTTCCAACAGAACTTTTTGTCTTAATGTACAAAAGTTGGATAAAGTTTTGTGGCATCAAAGACTAGGTCATCCTAATTTGTATAAATTATCCAATGTCTCTCACCTGAGAAAATTTTGTAATGAACAAATTCAATGTAACGACTGCATACTTGCTAAAATGAAATCAATTCCTTATCAAGTGAGAACTTTTTTGCATCTAAACCTCTTGAATTGATTCACTCTCATGTTTGGAGGCCTACCCCTATTGCCTATAAAGGAGGGTACACCTATTATATTATCTTTGTGGATGATTATTTTCATTTTACATGGATATATTTTCTCAAACACAAATATAAAGTACTTGAAAATTTTAAATAAATGAGTTACAGATCTTCTAAAAACTAATATATCTATTCTTCGTAGTGTTCATGTCCAATCATTTTAAGAATTATCTAAATGAAAATGGAATCTTCAACCAAAGATCATGTACTAATATGTCACAACAAAATGTTTAGCCAAAAGAAAACACAAACACATAGTAGAGACCATTAGAACATTGTTTATATCTAAGGGAGTTCCAAAACATTTTTGGGCTGAAGCAACTCTTCCTGTTGTGTATCTTATAAATAGATTACCTTCTTTAAAAATTTAAAATATTTCACCTTATGAAAAGCTTTATAAGATTCCCCTTGATTATCTTAGACTGAGAACTTTTGGTTGTAAATGCTTTATATCACTCACAAAAATGATAATTTATCGCCAAAGAGCGACACCATGTGTATTTCTAGGCTATGATGAAAGTCAAAAGGGATTTAGATGCTATGACAATGAAAATAACAAGTTATATATTTCCAGAAATGTTAACTTTTTAACTTTTTAGAACAGGACAATGGATTTGACACTAACACATCAAAAACTGAAAATGAGTACAAGTTTTTAGAAATAGATTCTCAAAATAATGGCATCCTAAGTATGGATATTGAAAATTCAATTTGTAATGAACCTCAACCTAATATCCAGTGTAAAGAACCCCAAGATCACCCAAAAGTCATTTAATATCAAAGAAAAGATAATGATAGTTTAAATGCCTTGAAAAAATATTCCAATATAGAAGAACAAAAGACCATAACCACTAGACATTCAGAAAGATTACATAGAGCTCCAGATAGGTTTGTGCCATATGAATCTTTTGAGCCTCATTGCAGAGCTTGTTTAGCAAAGATATTTTCGTATTTTGAATTTGTCACATATAATCAAGCAAAAGACCATCATGAATGGAGAAATGCTATGAATGAAGAGATTAGAGCCTTAAAGAAATCCAAAAACTTGAGAGCTAACAGATATATCAATCAGTAAGAAAACAATAGGGTGTAGATGGGTATTTAAAGTTAAAACTAAAAGTGACAGAACCATAAAAAGACATAAAGCTATGTTAGTAGCCAAGAGGTACTCTCAAGAATATGTGATTGACTACGATGAAACCTTTGCCTCCGTAGCTAGGATGACCATTGTTTGAATTCTTATAGTTGTAGTTGCTATTAGGAAATGACTACTTTATCAAATGGACGTTAAAAATACATTTTTAAACAGAAAATTAAAGGAAAAAGTATATATGGATCCACCCCCTGGATATGAGGTTCCTAAAGGAAAAGTTCTTCGTTTTAGAAAAGCATTATATGGTCTTAAACATGCACCAAAGGCCATGTATGATCGTTTTAGTTTTGTTATGATTGAACTTGGTTATACCTTTTGTTACACTGACATTGCTTTGTTTGTTAAGAATTTCACTGCATGTATTGTAATATTACTATTCTATGTTTATGATATGATCATAATTGAAAGAGATAAAAAGGTAGTAGATCATTCTTAAACAAAATTTTGAAATAACTGACCTTGGCTTTCTCAGTTTTTTCTTGGGAATGGAGGTTGCATATTCTCCTAGAGGATACTTGTTGACCCAATCCAAGTTTGTTGTTGAAATTATTGACAGGTCTAGAATCACTGACGACAAAAAATTGGACACACCTAAGGTATTCAAAGATGAAAATTGATGATGGAACTCCATTGGATGATCTCACTCCATATCGGCATATGATTAGGGCACTAACATACTTAACTACCATTAGACCAAACATATCACATGCAGTACACACGGTCAGTCAATTTCAGCACTCTCCTAGTTATGCATATTATTAGATATTTGAAAAATTCTATTTCTAAAGGATTATTGTTATCTTTCTCTTCCCCTCTTGAATTAATTGCATACTCTGATTCAGATTGGAGAGGAGACCCTAATGATAGTTGCTCAACTACTAGTTTATGTATTTTTTAGGAAATTAATTGCTATCGTGAAAGTGTAAAAAGCAACAAAAGGTATTTGTATCCTCTACAGAAGCCGAGTATAGGGTTAATGACAACTACCACATCTGAGATAGTATGGTTGAAGCATCTTCTCAAGGATATGGGAGTGATTGTGATAGAGTCATCACGATTATGATGTGATAACAAGAGTGCCATATACATTGTCAAAAATCATACATTTCATGAGCGCACCAAACACATTGAGATAGACTGTCATTATGTTAAAGAAGAATTTCTGAAAAAGACTATTTTGTTGTCGTATGTGACCTCAAAATATCAGCTTGCGGACTTTTTCACAAAATCACTACCTTCCCCAAGGTTTCATTTTTTGTTAGACAAACTTTTGGTGATCCCACTGTAAGTTTGAAGGGGAGTGTTAATATATATATATATATATATATATATATATATATATATATATATATATATATATATATAAGTATGTCTCACAAGATCATTTTAGTCTTTTCACAATGTAAAGTCATAATGGTGTATATTTTTATTTTTTTTGTATTTTTATTTTCCTTTTTTTATTGTAAATAGCATCACATGTTAGGGCATATTTGGAAAGCCCAATAGAGCCAACGGCTCTATTGAGACCTCCTCTTGTATATATAAGGGTGACCCCCTCCTCTCAATGTACTCTTTTCTTCAAGGGATTTCCCTAATACAAAGATATATTTTTTCATGTGTGTTCAGCTCTTAAGTGGCTTATTTCAATCTTATTATTGTGTTGAACCCATAAGTGGTTACCTCTTGTGTTAGGTTTAGCCATAAGTGGCTGATTGAAGAATCGCATTGTTTCGTGACAAATGCCACCTCTGACAACTCCAGCCTTAGTGGCAATCCACAACCATGAATTGCAACTCACTCCCAGCAGCATCACCCGTTCTGCCACTGAAGATGGAAGCATTTGTGGCAGTGGACAGTTCCTCCAATTAGAGAACTGACGAGCATAAACCTGGCATTGAGGCCAAAGATGGAGATGCATGAGCTCTGTTTCGAAGCTCACCAGAGAGCTGGAGCAGGTCTGGAGCTTGTTCAAGAGGCTTGAAGCATGCGAGCTGCAGCTTCGGGGGAAAATAGGGTGGACAGACCTCATGGTTGCCTCTAAGAGAGAGAGAGAGAGAGAAGACCTGTTTTCTGTTTATTAAAAGATCATTTTCTAGGCAATCTAATATAAATCCCTTTGTCAATAATATCTCACATGAACCAGTCATCTGTAACATGCAAAAGTCTTCACAATGACACCCTATAAGCCAACAAGCCCTGATGAATTTATAGATCCTTAATCACAAATATATGGTGTATCTCTTCACTGCTCATCAAGTAGCAAGCCAGTGCTATCATCCTAATTGCATTATGATTAACTACCACCCACAGCTTCTAATAACCACTTCATAGCTCAAATAGCATATGGGCCAAACAAGAAATAAAATATACCTTGCAAGGATCAGCTCCATGCTTGTGGATATAAGAGCTCTCTAATGGAGGACATGATTCTGATAGATGATTTGACTGCTTGATGATGCACTCATCAAGATTATTAATAACAAGTTGAAGAACTTCAAGGTCATGTTCTTTTAGGGCATTTTGATCTGTATAACAACTTGAAAGAAGCAAAGCTGACAGATTATACATTGCCTTGAGCACTATATGAACATCAGTCCTTGTGGGTAGATATCCACTTGAACTATCAGACAATCCATTAAGTTTTTCAGGAACATCAGTGGAAACACAAATTCCAGGACAAACCGAATTCTGAATATGACCAATAGGTTGAGAGAGAAAATCCAGCAATCCATCCTGGGTAGGTCTCTTCTTGTAGGTTGAACAATCTGTTACCGTGGCTTCTGAGATGATAGGTTCTCCAAGAGAGATCACATCATATTTTTTCCTGGTTAAAGAAGCCATACCTGGAATTTTCAGTTCAGGCATGTCTTGATCACAGGTGGAAGCAATGCATTGTTCCCCCATCTTGTGAACTGCTTCAGAAATATCACCAGAGTGATTCTTGCATGCTCCTGAATTTATTTCACCTGTATCTGCAGATTTAAGTTCAACATGCAGGGGTGAAGTGGTCATATGTACAGCAGGTAGTGAAGAGCCATTAACACATAAACTATCAGTACAAAATAATTGGTTGGATGTTTTGGAAGATGGAACAGTTCCATCATGTACAGAAAAAGACTGATCACACAATTCAAATTTCTTGAAACAATGAGGAGAAGAAACACCTTCTGCAGCTTCAAATGGAGAATACCGAAAACTCAGTGCCCCTTTCCAACAGGGTGAATCCACAGCAGAAATAAGTTGATCATTCTTGTCATACAAATTTTGACCAGAAAAAGCAGAAATGTCCAAAACCTGTTCAGAAGCAGCAGAAATTGAAAGGTTCAAGTGTGACGCCCTCAACTCAGAATTTCCTAATGACCTCTTATCAGACAAATAATCAAATTCCCTCTCGTAACTAGAGAAAGGATCTTCCACTGCCAGTGAATAAATAGTGTTGTTATTGTTGCTGGCATCATGATTTCCTTGGAAACTATGAACAGGATTACCATCCATGGTTGAGAAAATGCAATCAGCAGGGTCCTTTGTGTTTCTAAACGGATCCACAGGAAAGGCGCTACTGCAGCTTATATTTCCTGAAATTACTGTCTCATGTGATAGATGATTGGCAGTTGGAAGTGGTTGTACTGCTGAGACAAATGGATAACATGTTGCACCTGGATAAACAACTGTAGAATCTGTTGTACATGAATTATGCTGATTGAAACATTTGTTGGTGGAGACAGAGTCTGAATTCGTGAATGCCCAAGCACTCACAGCAGGCAAGACATTTGATGAAGGTGGTTGATGATCATGCAGTGTGATGCAAGGTGATGATACTGATATCCCAGAAATTCCAATGAAAGGTGACAGTGCATTCTTCTCGGAAATTTCAGCAGAATGGTTGGCATCCAAACACTTCAGATCTGTGATATTAGCACCACTTTGGCTAGGTCTCGCAAAAAAATCATTATATTTTTCTTGATGAGTGATAGAAGTTTCTTTATTCATAAAAGGATCTTCATTGGTACAGGTCCCTATATGAAAACAAAACCAACAAACAAGTGAAGCATATGCAAGCAGTCATTCCAAAAATAAGGGACTTCTGTGACATTCCTATTAAGATATGCAACATGGGTACTTCAAAATGTCCAGCATAGCCATGCTGTTGCTGATATTTCTTGTGCTGCCACATACAGATATACTATAGGATATATTGTATATTTCTACAAATAATTCATACCTTCTGCATTTCTTTCTTTATATTTTGGTTGGACTCTTAATTTGTAATATACATTTTGTATATTATGTGAGTGTATTGTATAATATACACATCTAAGACGTGCCCACCCCCCTTCCTTTGTAAAACTACCATGGCATACCAGATGTACCCATGTCATGCAACATACTAGCACCTAACATAGCTATCAATATTGTTAAAATGTATTGTGCATATGACATTTGCATATATATATATATATATATATATATATATATATATATATATATATATATATATATATATATATATATATATATATATTCAGGTTGTGTATGTAACCTGAAATACCCATCAAGGGTATTTCAGTCATTTCAGGGACTGACGAGTTTCTGTTTTTACTTTTTTTTTATTCCTTTTATGTGCTGATGTAACAGGGATGTTGGGAGCTGGTTCAACTAACTGTTGGACCAGCCCCAATGGCTAGAAATCTAGCTATTGCACTCCCTCTATTGTATTTAGTATGCTTGTTTCCAAGCATTGTTGAATAAAAGCCCTCATTATTTTTTATATGTTCTTGCTCTCTTTTGAGAGATTGTGGATTAGCCCTCAGAGGCTCTTTGTATTTGGCCCATTAGGGGTTTTTGTACTTGTGAGTGTGAACCTTTGTAGCCACTTTTGTGGCATTGTATTTGTGCACTTGTTGTTTCATTACATGGTATCAGAGCTTTTGGTGCTCTTGGGCAAAAGCTTGAAGAGGAGATTTGTCTCTCTTTATGGGTAGTATGCATGAGGAGCCTTGCTCCGACATTCTTGAATTTCAAAGGGTCAATGACGCTTGAGAATATGCTAAACAAACATATATCCAAAAAGATGTGGCACACAAATGGGATCTCAAAGACAAGGTACATAATTGCAAACAAGGTGATAAGACCATGAGGGAATACTATAGTACCCTCAAGAGGCATTGGGATCAATTGGCTAAACTTGAGCTTATATGAGAAACACCTAGAGTTACCGAAAGCTTCTTAGGTAGGTGGGAAGCTCACTTTCTAGAAACTCGCTTCGGAAGCGCGATACTCCTCGCTTTCGAAACTTCATGGGAAGCTCGATTCCCCCACTCTTCTACTATGCTTCTCATACACATGGTCTATGCATACTATATACTTTTCTCATGTTTCTTTTCATCTTTCTCATGTATTTTCTCTCACGGTTTCACTCACTTTCCATGTACTTTCTTTAAATTGGTAACCATCATTGTTAGATTTTAACAAAAAAATTAACTCTTTTACAAAAAAATCATGAAATATAAGAATGATCAATTTTATTTTAGTTTCTATTTGTTTCTTGTTTGATTCCATATTGCTTCATTTTTATTCATATTTTGCTTTTAAATTGAAACTTCCCTTCCCGCTTCATATAAATTTTAAAATGCCTCGCTTCTCGCTTCTGCTTCCCGTATCGTTTCCCACTTCCGCTTCCGCTTCCTAGTTTGGCAACCTTGGAAACACCAAATGATGCTCAAGAATGGAAGGAATACAAGCATGAGGAACAATTGTTCCAATTTTTTAGATGACTTAGACATGAATTTGAATAAGTTTGGGTCAATATTATTCATAGAAAAAATCCCCTTATCCCACGTGAAGTCTTGTCTCAAGTATTCATGGAGGAGACAATACTAAAATCTATGTCCGAAACCAAGGAGACAAAAGATAATGTGTTGGTTGTCTTAAGACCGGGTGCCAACACAAATGCCTATAAACCACCCCATTTTTCAAAGCCTTACAATGAGAAGCCTAGATATGATGAAAAAAAAATAACTATATTGACTTGTCATGATTGTGGAGAACCTGGTCATTTTGCACAAAGTTAAAAAAAAAAAAAGACAAAAAGGTGGTATCTATGGGAGCGTCTCACGAAGAAAAAAGTGGAACCGTGTTCTCTCAAATCATGGAGGCCCTTCATCCACTAATAAAAAATGCTTCTCTTTCCGGTGTCGTGGTCTCTACAACATCGCCTCTCGATAAGGTTTCATGGCTTTTGGATTCTAGAGTCTCATTTCATATAACTCCACACTTCTTTTTACTTTCTTAATGTTGCACTAATTCAACACCAAAAAATGTTTTTACCGCCGATGGATCCTCTCTTAGCATAAAAAGCATTGAAATTTTTGAAAACTCTTCGAAATTCTTTATTCTAAAAGTTAGACTTATCTCAAAATTGAATTTAAATCTTTTTACCATTTCAAAAATTACCGACCATGGGTGTAGACTCGACAGTCGAGAGTTTTGGACTAGCTTGCTTGTTGATTTATGTTTTTTGATATTGTAAACTTCCTGGGATTCTTTGACCCTTACCTTTTAGACATATCATTTTGGATTCGACTATTTTAGACTTGTTAAGTTGTTATTGTAAACTTATTGGGGTTCTTCGACCCTTACCCCTTTAGACATATACCAGTTTGGATTTAACTATTTTAGACTCGAATGCACTTATAGTGTTATATATTTGCAAATATATATTTGAATGTGCTACATATTTGCCACCTTTGACAACTAAGTTGCTTGCTTGATTTTTTCTTTTTTTATTAGTTAAGTTTATTATGTGTGTATACTTGTTGTCGAATATTTATATGCCTATATTTTTATTTGGTAGTTAATTGGTTGTGTTTTATTTTAGATTATCAATGTCGCCTTTGTTAAAATGTAAAACTGTACATATATGTATATATAATAATATTATATTATTATATATATATATAAATACATTTTTAATTTCTTTCTTTTCTGTATTTTTTTTCCTTTATTTTTATTTTTTGTCTTTATGTCATCTAGTTCAGTTTGAACTAGAATGACTGTTGCTAGTCAAGTCCTGTCCAGACTTGACTAGCAATAGAGCTGTTGGACTGACACAGTCCAACAGCTCTTAATAGAGCAGTTGGACTGACACATTCCAACAGCTCTAAATAGAGTTGTTGGACTGTGCCCAACAGCTCTATTGAGTCCTCTTTCAGCTGTGTATATAAAGGGGTGCAGCCCCTCTTGTATTTCACTCCAATGCTTCTTAAGCAATTGGTTTTTCATATCAATAAAGAATACATTTTTATTTTGTTTCCAGTTATACCCTTTTTAAGGGTTATGCTTTAGTGTCATTCTTGACACTTGCTCTTGTTAATCAAAGCTCGTGTTTCGAAGATCCCCATTTCATTTCATGGTATCAGAGCCGCGGAAGTACTAAATCTTGAGGAAAAGCTGCCTCAGTTTCCGTGCCCGTTTGCAAAAGTGTTCGCCACTTGAAGAGAAGTGTTTTATCACTTCATTGGAGAAGATTTCACATCTTGTTGTATTGTTTTTTTTTCTTTCTTTCTCATTTTCCTTCTTGTTTCTCTTCTATCCCTATTCTTTCTCTCCTTGTAATCGATGGATGACAATGATAAAGTCACCATCATGCCTATGAAACTAAGCAATACGAACTATGTAACATGGGCTTCAATCATGAAGCACCATATATGGGGAAAAGGCTTATGGGGGATTGTGGATGGTTCCGATTCGGAACCTAAGCTATCTCTTACTAAAAAGGAGGGAGATAAAGACGTCCCTCTATCGGAAGAAGAGAAAATCAAGGCTATTGCCTCATACGAGAAGAAATGGAAAGAATGGAGAATATCTCATGCGAAGATAATGTCATGGCTTATCAATAGCGTTGACATTAAAAAATGCTCAAGTCTTGCCAAATTTGATCATGCCGATAAGGCATGGGAATACCTTAAGAATATGTATTCCCTTAAAGATATTGCACACGTGTGCAACCTCCAAGAAAAAGTTCGAATGATGACACAAGGAGACAAAACTATTCGTGAATATTACAATGGGTTGTCCGAACTTTGGGAAGAACTTTCCCTTTTAGAACCAAAGTGGCATTGTGCCGAAGACATCGAGCTTCGTCAGAAACAACTCGATGTTGAACATTTTTACCAGTTTATCACTGGATTAAGGCCGGAATTTGAAACCACTAAATCGGCCCTACTTCACCGGGGAAAAATTCCTTCTATTGTTGAAACTATTGAAGAGTTAACAATGGAAGAAAATCGTCTCCGGAAAGGTTCTTTAAAAATTGAAGATGATTCCGTTTTAGCCGTGTCTAGACCAGGGAATCATGTTCGATCATATAGGCCTCCTCACTTTAACCGACAAAATGGTGACTATGATAAGAAGAAAGTTATTTGTCATCACTGTCATGAACCGGGACACTACAGATCAGGATGCACCAGTTTCCCTGGCCCAACTAATGGAGATCCTTCAGCCTCTCATCAAAGGTGCCTCTTCCTCATCTGAAGCTTCAACCGGCGCAGCAGCCTCATCTTTTTCTGATTTAGGTAAAATTTCTTGGCTTCTTGACTCTGGTGCATCTTTTCATATGACCCCAAATAATCAAAGTCTATCCAAATGTGTTAAAAATAAAACAAGTGTGTCAAAGGTCTTTACTGCTGATGGGACTTCTCTTGAAATAGAAGGAATAGGAGATTTTGAAAAAATTTATAAAACAAAAAAATTTTTTATTCCAGAAATTAGACATGTTCCCAAATTAAATTTAAATCTTTTATCTGTATCTCAAATTTCTGATTATGGGTGTAATATTTCTTTTTCTTCTCATGGTTGTTGGGTACAGGATCGCCAGTCAGGCAAGCTGATTGGGGAAGGCCATAGAGAAGGAGGACTCTATTACATGGATTTTTTGGAAATGCCGAAGAAAGCTTTTTGTTATAATATTCAAAAAATAGAGTTGGAACTGTGGCATAAGAGACTTGGTCACCTACATATAGCCAAAATCCAACATTTTCCAAATCTAGGGAAATTTTGTAACTCTGAATCATTTGATTGTAAAGATTGTATTCTCGGCAAAATGAAAAGATTACCATTTCAGAACAGAACCTTTTTCTCTTCAAGACCACTTGAATTAATACACTCGGATGTTTGGGGTCCTGCACCAGTAATTTCTAAAGGAGGATTTGTTTACTATGTTATTTTTGTCGATGATTTCTCCTGACATACGTGGATGTACTTTCTCAAACATAAGTCTGAAGTATTTTCATACTTTCAAACTTTTCATAATATTGTTAAAAACAAATTTCAAAATGATATTACTATTTTTCGCACAGATTCAGGGGGAGAGTTTTTATCCACAGATTTTCAAAATTATCTTAAATTGCATGGCATCACACATCAAAGATCTTGTCCTTATACACCTCAACAAAATGGACTGGCAGAACGAAAACATCGCCATATTATAGAAACCACTAGAACTTTATTAATAGCAAATCAAGTCCCTAAAGACTTTTGGGCAGAAGCTGCCTTAACTGCCACCTATCTCATTAATAGGATGCCATCTTCTTCGTTACAAAATATCACTCCCATTGAAAAACTTATGAACATTTCTCCAGACTACTCTAGATTAAGAATATTTGGGTGCAAATGTTTCATATTTACTGACAAAAATGATAAACTTTCCCCTCGTGCGATTCCCTGTGCCTTTTTAGGATATGCTGAAAACCAGAAAGGTTATAGATGTTTTGACTTCAAAAATAATAAACTATATGTGTCTAGAAATGTTTCCTTTCTTGAAAAGGAGAGCTTCTTTGATTTTAGAAAATTAAAAGACATCACTGAGTACTCCTTTTTGCTAGATCTAACATCAACATCTGATGAATATGACCTTGATTGTAACTTTGATGATGATCCAAGAATTATTGATCTTAATGTTGAAAATGAAGAAGTTCATAGAGATACTAGTATTCAATATTCCAGGCGACAAGAGTCTAATACTCCATGTGCACTTGAGAAATAAACTAACATTCCAACTAGACAATCATCCCGAATCTCGAGGCCTCCAGAAAAGTTTGTATCATACGAGTCTTTCTCACCCACATATAGGGCAGTTATTGCATTAATTCACTCATATGAAGAATCATCCACATATTTTCAAGCAAAAAATGATATCAAATGGATAGAAGCCATGAAAGTTGAATTAGATGCACTTGAAAAGGCTTCTACATGGAATATTCAAGATCTTCCTCCAGGGAACAAAACTATAGGATGTCGATGGGTTTATAAAATTAAAACCAAGAGTGATGGTACTCTTGAAAGATATAAAGCCCGTTTAGTAGCCAAAGGTTATGCCCAAGAATATGGGATTGATTATGAAGAAACCTTTGCTCCGGTGGCTCGTATGACTACTGTCCGAACCTTAATTGCCTTAGCTTCTATCAAAAAATGGTCTATTTTTCAAATGGATGTCAAAAATGCTTTTTTAGATGGAAAGCTAGTTGAAGAAGTATATATGGAACCCCCTCCTGGTCTAAGTATTCCTAAGGGTAAAGTCCTTCGCTTAGAAAAAGCTCTTTATGGACTTAAACAAGCACCAAAAGCTTGGTATGATAGGTTTAGTCGTGTTATGATTGATATTGGTTTTCAATTCTGTTTAACTGACACTGCTTTGTTTATTAAGAATTCTGATGCAGGGATCATTGTGCTTATTCTCTATGTGGATGATATGATCATCACCGGAAGCGATAAACAGGGAGTTGAAACAATCAAAACACTTCTTAAATCTCATTTTGAAATGACTGATTTGGGCTTGTTGAGATATTTTTTAGGCATTGAAGTTGCTTATTCTCCTAGAGGATATTTATTATCTCAGACTAAATTTGCTTTTGATATTGTTTTCAGGTCTGGTATTACTGATGATAAGAAAGTTGACACTCCAGAAGTTGTTAATGTTAAAATGAAGATTGATGATGGAGAACTTCTTGCAGACCCTACTCCTTACAGACAGCTTGTCGGGGCACTTTCCTATCTATCCAGTACCAGACCAGATATAGCACATGTTGTTCATACAGCAAGTCAATTTCAACATGCTCCTACTTCTGTTCATATGGGAGCAGTCATGCGTATTATCAGATACATCAAGTCCTCTCTTTCACGAGGACTTTTCTTATCTTCCTCCTCTTCTCTTGATTTAATTGCATATACTGATGCTGATTGGGGAGGTGATCCCAATAACAGACACTCAACCACTGGCTTTTGTGTCTTTTTAGGGGAATCATTAATCTCGTGGAGGTGTAAAAAGCAGCAGAAGGTATCTCTCTCATCCACCGAAGCTGAATACAGAGCCATGGCAACCACGACCATGGAAGTAGTTTGGCTCCGACGACTGCTTGCTGACATGAGAGTTGAAGCAACAAAGGCTTCACAAATGTGTTGTGACAACAAAATTGCGATCTACATTGCCAGTAACAGAACATTCCACGAACGCACCAAACACATCGAAATGGATTGTCACTACGTCAGAGAGGAATATCTACACGGGATAATTGATCTGCCATATGTCACTTCAGAATATCAGTTAGCAGACCTCTTTACAAAGCCTCTCGTTGCTCCCCGATTTCACTTTCTCTTAGACAAACTTTCGCTCATTGTACCGTAAGTTTGAGGGGGATTGTTAAAATGTAAAACTGTACATATATGTATATATAATAATATTATATTATTATATATATATATATAAATACATTTTTAATCTCTTTCTTTTCTGTATTTTTTTTCCTTTATTTTTATTTTTTGTCTTTATGTCATCTAGTTCAGTTTGAACTAGAATGACTGTTGCTAGTCAAGTCCTGTCCAGACTTGACTAGCAATAGAGCTGTTGGACTGACACATTCCAACAGCTCTAAATAGAGCTGTTGGACTGTGCCCAACAGCTCTATTGAGTCCTCTTTCAGCTGTGTATATAAAGGGGTGCAGCCCCTCTTGTATTTCACTCCAATGCTTCTTAAGCAATTGGTTTTTCATATCAATAAAGAATACATTTTTTTTTTGTTTCCAGTTATACCCTTTTTAAGGGTTATGCTTTAGTGTCATTCTTGACACTTGCTCTTGTTAATCAAAGCTCGTGTTTCGAAGATCCCCATTTCATTTCAGCCTTCACGTTCATATCATAGAGATCTGGCATGGCAATGATGTAAAAGCATTGATAGTGTACCAGGGTCAATGAGATGTGTGTTTTGTGGTGCTATTATTAGAGGTGGATTGTATAGATTTAAACAACATATTGCAGGTCTTCGTCGATTTGTACTTTCATGTCATTCTTCGTATATTCCTACAACTTTTTGTGTTGATGTTATTACTAGACTAGAAGGAATTGAAAGAAGAAAAAGATTGCAAAATTGCAAAAAAGAAAGAATTTCAACCATTGTTCTAGTTTTTGAAGTTGATGATGATAATCCACCACAACAAACTTCACTTGCCAAAAAAAGGTGCCAATATGAAGAGATGGTAACATGGCAGTTGGATGCAACAACGAGGATTTCCTATCATAATTCTTGGCCTATATAGTTTAGTTTTAGGATCTTTCTAGTGTAGAGATGAAGATTAGCATATGAGACGTTGGTTGAATGTGATGTTTTTAGTTATCATAAACTTTCAGTAGTTCAATTATTACTTATGACATTTTAGTGTGACTTGGATGTAAATTTAATATTGTTAAGGCATTAATTGTGTTTAAATTATGTAGTTTCCTTTTATTTACATTATTAGTTTTCAGTTATATGGATTGTTTATTAAATTGTTCACTTCTTATTTGTCTATTGCTTATTTTATGTCTATTGATGTTCATTTTTTTGTATACATGAATTTATTTTTTGTATATTGTTTATTCGCATTGTTAGTTGTATCGTTTGTTTATTCAATTATTCATTTATTCTAAATTTTTTTAAGCAAGTTATTTAATATAATTGCTTTATAGTGTTCGACGACATGTGTTTTGTCTATTGCTTATTGTTCATTGATTTTATGTTGTATACATGTTTGTTATTAATTTTAGCAGTTTGTTTACATATTTTATGTCTTTTTAATTTTTAATTGGGGTACCGACTAGTCCACCTAGGCCCTGCCTAGTCTTTTTAGGAGCTCACCGCCTAGGCTCTGCCTACCACCTTTGACAACTACGTTACTATATGTACCTAATATTTCAGCTTTACTAAGTTATGAGAATTCTAAAAAAATTCTCTCCCAAAAAGAAATAGATGTCCACCTATGTCACACAAACACTTCACTTAGCATGCATATCCTGTATCGACACAACACAATGCTCGGACATGACACAACATTTCAGGGTGTGTTTGATTGCGCATCTCGTAGACGCACGGGATGCATGTGCAGATAAATACTGTTCAGAGTGTCCCATGGTACAAAAATAAAGCATAAAGGCCCCCTCCCTACAATGTTTTGAATAGGGACCTAAGGGGGGACACAATTAAAAAATAATAATAATAACGATTATCGGGGATATACCCCTCGACATCCTCTCTCTCTCTCTCTCTCTCTCTCTCTCTCTCTCTCTCTCTCTTGAATGATTTTAGGGTTAAAATTAGGGCTTTTGAATGATTCATTTCTGTCTTTTAGGGTTTGTTTGATGTGAATGGCATGCATTTTGGATTGAATATCACTATGGCCAGCCCAATGTGGCTGGATTTTGACTGATTTTAGGGTATAAATTTGGGGGTTTTGCATGATTCATTTTTTCCTTTGATTTTATGGTTTATTTGATGCAATATGATACCCATTAAAGCATTTGTATATCCAAGAATATGAATTTCTAGTTTTTTGCCAAATTACCCACATTTTAAACATTTTTTGGTATTTGGATCTAGTTCAAGGTCCATATCAGGGACTAAAATCCATATTTTTTTGACATACTTTTATAATTGGATCCAATATGATACCAATTAAAGCATTTGTATATCCAAAAGTATGAATTCCTGTTTTTTGTCAAATTACTCAAATTTTAAGAGAAATAGAGAGAGGAACAAAGATTTTCATATGGTTTTTATTGATTTGGAGAAGGCTTACGATAGAGTACCTAGGGACGTTCTCTGGTGGACAATGATGAAGAAAGGTGTTTCTTTCAAGTACATTAGTATAATTAAAGATATGTATGAAGGAGTAGTAACCAATGTCCGCACTTGTGAAGGGGTGACAACCAATTTTCCTATAACGGTTGGGTTACATCAAGGATCTGCTTTAAGCCCTTTCCTATTTGCTATAGTGATGGATGAGCTTACGAGATCAATTCAAGAAAATGTGCCGTGGTGTATGTTGTTTGCTGATGATATTGTTTTGATTGATGAGTCTAGAGCTGGGGTTAATGCTAAGTTAGAATTATGGAGACAGACATTGGAAGCAAGAGGTTTTAAGTTGAGTAAGAGTAAGACAGAATACATGGAATGTCGATTTAGTAAGCAACGAAGTAGTGATGGGAGTGTAGTGAAGCTTGGTGAGTACGAAATACCGGTGGATGATTCTTTCAAATATTTGGGATCTATCATTCAAAAGTATGGAGAAATTGATGGAGATGTAAATCATAGGATAAAGGTTGGGTGAATGAAATGGAAGAGTGCAACTGGAGTGTTGTGCGATCGTAGAATGTCATTGCGGTTGAAGGGAAAGTTTTATAGGACGACTATTAGGCCTGCTTTACTATATAGTACGGAATGTTGGGCTGCCAAGAGACATCATATTCAAAAAATGAGTGTAGCTGAGATGCATATGATGAGATGGATGTGTGGAAATACAATAAAAGATAAGATTCGGAACAAGGAGATACGTAAGAAGGTAGGCGTTGCACCCATTGAAAATAAGATGAGAGAGAATCGTTTACGGTGGTTTGGACATATTCGACGAAGGCCTAATGATGCTCCAGTTAGAAGGATGGAGAAATGGGAAAATATATTAGTTAAAAGAGGTCGGGTAGGCCTAGGAAGACATGGATGGAGGTGATAAGAAAGGATATGAATGCTTTGAACCTCACCGAAAACATGGCATTGGATAGAAATGAATGGAGGAAAAGGATTCATGTGGAAGACCCATAATGATTTTCTTTGTTGGTTCATATCGCCGACCCCAATTGTTTTGGGATGAAGGCGTAGTTGTTGTTGTTGTACTCAAATTTTAAACTTTTTTGGTATTTGGATCCAAGACAATATCCATATCCGGGGCTAAAATCCAATCCAAACTTGTTCAAACATTGATTTGGTGGGGTAAATTGGGTTGTACGATCCGAAGTGAAGATATCCAACCCATTTTACATGTGCCAAGCTATCTACACTGCGCAAATCAAACGAGGGGCACAAGGAACATATTGTCCTTGTCAAGTCGAAGCAAACGCTGGACAAGGACAGTTTGTTCTATCCTGGATAGGACATGTGTTCTGTCCAAGCTTGGACAAGCAGTCAAACACTCCCTCATGGACAGTAATATTTTATATTCCCTTGAGTTATTTTTCTTTTAAAATTTGTCATCAATTACATCACATTTTAGTTTCATTATTTAATATTTTTAATATAGCAATTTAGAATTGTTGTTTCACACACATACAAACACCTATGTGCATGATCATGTGCCCATGACCTAATTTTTTTAAATTATTGTATCGTACCAAGCATATCCACATCTTCCTGCTCCTGCATCTGTATCTATGTGACATATATGGTCCACATTTGCATACACCTTAACTCAGCTAATACACCTATCATCTACTTTTTCAATAGATGCTCCAATGTCTATGCTATAAATTGTTTTTTTTGTCTTTTCTAAAGATGGAACTCCAATTAGCATATATCTTTCACATCCATAGAGAAGACCATCTACAACCTCCACTAACTAAACCATTAAGCTGCTCACTTTTTATAGGATTACTTGTTAATTTTTATAATTCAAAAAACCCTAACCGAATGTCATTAAAAGATCAACATGAAACCTCTGCTGTAAATCTTCTCAATAGTCTAGAAGAATGATCTTTTGTTCTTATGTATTCACTTATCTTTTGGAATGAAAGTGATATCCATGAATCAGAACCAACCCTCTTCTTCTCCCTCTTTCTCCTCTCACTTTATCCTTCCTTTGGGGAACTTAACAGCAAAACTAAATTGCTAGATATAGAAATCTCAAGATACTGAAAATTAGAGGCCCAAGGCCCATGGTTTTATGCAGTGTTGTATTCCACCATGGTTCTTTGAGTGTTAGACAACTAGATTTGATTGAGACTAGACTTTGAAGTTCGAACCCTCTGTTCCCAAACAAAGAGGACAATAGACCATGGACACAAAGACCATGGGACATGGGATGTGTTAAATTGTATCTCTCTTTTATATATATATATATATATATATATATATATATATATATGTTTCTCTCTTCTTGTAAAACCCACAAGGGTATTATAGTCATTTCTCCTCTTTTGTGCATATTCATAATTATAAATATGTTATAATGTATACAGTAGAGGTCGCACATCCTTCTACTTGGGTTACATCAAGGATCTGCATTAAGCTCTTTCCTATTTGCTATAGTGATGGATAAGCTTACGAGATTAATTCAAGAAAATGTGACGTGGTGTATGTTGTTTGCTGATATTGTTTTGATTGATGAGTCTAGAGCTGGGGTTAATGCTAAGTTAGAATTATGGAGACAGACATTAGAAGCAAGAGGTTTTAAGTTGAGTAAGAGTAAGACAAAATATATGGAATGTCGGTTTATTAAGCAACGAAGTAGTGATGGGAGTGTAGTGAAGCTTTGTGAGCAAGAAATACCGACGGATGACTGTTTCAAATATTTGGGATCTATCATTCAAAAGTATGGAGAAATTGATAGAGATGTAAATCATATGATAAAGGTTGGGTGGATGAAATGGAAAAGCACAACTGGAGTGTTGTGCGATCGTAGAATGCCATTGCGGTTGAAGGGAAAGTTTTATGGGACGACAATCAGGCCCGCTTTACTATATGGTACGGAATGTTGGGCTGCCAAGAGACATCATATTCAAAAAATGAGTGTAGCTGAGATGCGTATGCTTAGATGGATGTGTGGAAATACAATAAAAGATAAGATTCAAAACGACGAGATACGTAAGAAGGTAGGCGTTGCATCCATTGAAAATAAGATGAGAGAGAATCGTTTACGGTGGTTTGGACATATTCGGCGAAGGCCTAATGATGCTCCAGTTAGAAGGATGGAGAAACGGAAAAATATATTAGTTAAAAGAGGTCGGGGTAGGCCTAAGAAGACTTGGATGGAGATAATATGAAAGGATATGAATGCTTTGAACCTCACCGAGGACATGGCATTGGATAGAAATGATTGGAGGAGAAGGATTCATGTGGAAGACCCAGAATGATTTTCTTTTTTGGTTCATATCGCCGACGCCAATTGTTTTGGGATGAAGGCGTAGTTGTTGTTTGTTGTTGTAATATATTTTTGTATTTTTATTTTACCTTTTCTTCTTTTTCTTTTCTTTTCTTTTCATTTTCTTTTTTTCTTTTTGTTTGTTGACTAAAGTCAACTTGGAGGGGGCTCAACACTAGCTATTGGGCCCCTCCAACGGTTAGAATTCTAACCGTTGGAGGGGCTCCAACAGCTAGTGGAGCCCCTCCAAGGCTTCTTGTTAGCTTATAAATAGGGGAGATACCCCTTTGTAAAACTCACTTCTTGGAGCTTTTGTTCTTCATTCTTCTCAATAAAGATTCCTTATATTTTATATGCCTTTGTGCATTTGCGTTTCTCTATTGTACCTTTGTGTACATTTGTTCTAAGTGTTCTTGTGCCTTTGTGCACATACCTCTTGGTGGTGGTGTGCTTATAGCACACTTAATATCTTTTTGAGATATTTTCACATGGTATCAAAGTGAGGTTTATAAAAGAGAGCTCAATGTTTGTGCTATTCTTGAAGGTTGCCTCGAAGAACGTGCTCATCCTTTACCCTATTTGCTTGGTGAGAAAAGTTCAAAGAAGATCCTTGGTGGTTAGTTTCTCACTCTCTTTTTGAAGACTTTTTCTCTCTTAGTTGTCTGTATGGGTGAAAAGGACTCATTTTTTCCTTGGTTTTAAATTAAATGGGTCCAACTACCATGTTTGGGCCGGCAACATGGAGGCTCATATTAAGGGGAAAGGCTTTTGGGGATACGTCAAAAGCACCATTCCCGAACCCAAAACCTAAAATCATCATCCTTGAAAATGGTGAAATTAAGGTTCTTGACGGTGAAGAGAGGGAAAAAACCTTTGAAGAGTCCAACAAAAGGCACGAAGAATGAGAAATGAAGAACTACAATATTCTTTCATGGTTTTTTTCTATCGTTGAAACTAGGATAAATGCAAATATATTGAAATTCAAGAAAGCTTTTCAAGTGTGGGAGTACCTTGAGAGAATGTACATCCCAAGAGACTTATCCCACAAGTATTATCTCCAAAAGAAGGCATTAACCCTTCAACAAAGGGAAATGTCTGTTAGATAATACTTTGCCGAATTATCCACCATTTGGGATGAACTTGCTCTTCAAGAACCCAAATAGAGCGGAGAGGCGATTGACTTAAGACATAAACAATTAGAAGAGGATTACTTTTTCAATTTCTTAAATGGCCTTAGACCCGAGTTCGAGCAAACTAGATCCTCTATTTTGTCTTCTTTCTCTTCTCCACCTCTAGAAGATGTGCTTACCAAATTGAGTGGAGAAGAAACTAGATTAAAAATGAATAAAACCAATTAAAGTGTGTTGGTTGATCCTTCTAAAGAAGAAGATGAGGGAGCCTATGTCGTTTCTAGATCGGAAAATAATGTAAAAACTTATAGACCCCCCTCCCCATTTCAACAAAAAATCAAAGAGGAAGAGAAAATGGTGGACAAAATGATAGAAGAGACTATAGCAAAATCATATGTCACTTTTGCAAAGAACCGGGCCATATTAAACTGGTATGTTCAAAGTGAAAAAAGATTGTGGCTATGTCTACAACGTTCCAATCATCCAAAGAGGGATCATCAACTTCCAACAATGCTACTTTATCTCTAAATCAAATCACGGAAGCTCTTCAACCTCTCCTCAAGGGATCCGTTTCTTGAGCCGCCATGTCAACATTTTCTCCTCTTGGTAAGACTCTTTGGCTTTTGGATTCGGGTGCCTCCTTCCATATGACTCCAAACATTTTTGCTTTCTAAATACACAAAAAATTTATCTTCCTTTGTCTCTACTACGAATGGTGTTTCTCTTGAAATCAAAGGAATTGAAGATTTTGAAAAACAAGGTTTTTTTATGCCTAAAGTTAGATTTATTCCAAAGTTAAATTTAAATTTGCTTTCTATCTCTCAACTATTGGATCATGGGTGTGATATCAAATTCTCATCAAATAAATGATGGATACAGGATCGCCGATCCAGGAAGTTGATTGGGAAAGGCTCTAGAAAATTAGATCTATATTATATAGAATTTCTCTAAATTCCAAAACACTCTTTTTATAATATTGCCCAACATAAAGATATAAATGTTTGGCGCAAGCGCCTTGGGCACCCAAATATTGTTAAGCTTTCTTATTTACATTTTGCTAAAAATTTATGTAAAGACAACAATTGTAATGATTGTATTCTTGAGAAAATGAGAAGCTTACCTTTTGGACAAATAACCATGTTTTCGACTAAACCTTTTGAAATTGTGCATTCGGATGTATGGGGACCGGCACCCGTTGTATCCACGGGAGGTTTTTCCTATTATGTTATTTATGTTGATGATTATCCAAGATATTGTAGGATATATTTCCTCAAACATAAACATGAAGTTTTTTCAACCTTTAAGGTCTATCACATGATGATACAAAATCAATTCGATGGTAAACTACAAATTCTTAGGTCTGATTCCGGAGGAGAATACCTTTAAAATGAGTTTAAAAGTTAATTGAAAACAATGAGATTATCCATCAAAAATTGTGTCCTAAAACACCTCAATAAAATGGCCTGGCCGAACGAAAACATAGACATATAATTGAAACCACTAGGACCTTACTTATCTCTCAAAACATACCAAAAAGATTTTGGGCCGAAGCGGCCCTAGTATCGGTTTATCTCATAAATTGTCTTCCATCATAAAATTTGAATCAAATATCTCTTTTCGAAACTCTACATAAAAAAGAACCTGACTACAACAAATTAAGGATTTTTTGTTGTAAATGTTTTGTCCTCACTAACAAAAATGATAAATTATCTCCTAAAGTCATCCCTTGTGCATTCCTTGGGTATTCGGAAACGCAAAAGAGATTTAGATGTTATGATATTCAAAACGACAAACTATATGTTTCAAGAAATGTAACTTTTTTGAAAAATATGAGTAGATTTGATGAACATAAATCTCTTGAAGATAATGCCGATTACTCCTTGTTTGAGTTATTATCTAGAAATGAGGATATTTCTAGTGATGATGAAGAGATTGATGACAGACAAATGAATAAAATTATTCCACTACCTATTCAACATGAAGAAGAAACGATTAATGAACCAATCACATACACACATAGAGATAGAAATACATTTAGAAGTGCAATTGAAAAGTATAATGAACCAAATGAACCTATCTTAAACCACTCCCGAAGAACCGAAAGATCTAGGAGAAATCCTTCTAGATTTATATCCTATGAATTTTTTTCTCCAAAACATAGGGCATGTCTTAGTGCCATTTACTCCTACGAAGAACCTAGGAATTTTGAAGAAGCTAAGAAAATAATAGAGTGGAGGGATGTAATGGATAATAAACTTAAAGCTCTCAAGAAAGCCAAAACTTGGGATTTTCAATATCTACCGAATGGAAAGAAAACAATAGGACGTAGATGGGTCTTTAAGGTAAAAACTAAGAGTGACGGGAGTCTTGAAAGATATAAAGCATGGCTTGTTGCAAAAGGCTATAGCCAGAAATATATTATCGATTATAAGGAGACTTTTGCTCCTATTGCACGAATGGTTACCGTCTGGTGTTTGATCACTATTGCATCCATTAAAAAATGGAACATATACCAAATGGATGTAAAAAATGCATTTCTAAATGGAGATCTAAATGAAAAAGTTTACATGGATGCCCCTTCGGGCATGAATGTACCAAAAGGTAAAGTCCATCTAAAAAAAGCACTCTATAGCTTAAAGCAAGCCCCCAAGGCTTGGTATGATCGATTTAACAAAATAATGGTTCAGAATGGTTTTGTTTCATGCTATACTGACACTACCTTGTTTGTCAAAAAGTTTGATAGAAAGATTTGAGATGCCAGACTTAGGGTATCTGACATATTTTTTAGGCACTGAAGTTGCCTATTATCATATGAGCTATTTTTTGTCACAAACTAAACTTGTGTGTGAAGTTATTGACAGATCTGGCCTCACAGACGATAAGGTTTGTGAGACTCCTGAAGTTGTAGGATCCAAAATGAAGATTCATGACAGAGTACCCTTGAACGATCTTACTCCTTAAAGGCAACTTGTGGGATCATTAATGTACCTTAGCATTACAAGGCCCGACATTGCACATGTCGTACACACTACAAGTCAATTTCAGCATGCCCCTACATCCGTCCATATGGGCACCGTTCTCCGAGTTATCTGATACATAAGGGGAACCATAAATAAGGGAGTGTTTCTTTCCTCATCCTCAGAATTAAATTTAATTGCTTATACTGACTCTGATTGGGGAGGTGACCCAATTAATCGTTACTCCACCACAGGTTTTTGTATTTTTTTAGGAGAATCATTGGTCTCATGGAGATGCAAGAAACAACAAAAGGTATCTCTATCATCCATCGAAGCAGAATATCGAGCCATGACTTCTACAACTATGGAGATTGTCTGAATTCATCAGTTGCTGCAAGATATGGGAATTCAAATTCAAGGACCCACAAAGTTGTGTTGTGATAATAAGAGTGCAATCTATATTGCTAAGAATCACACTTTTCATGAGTGGACAAAGCATATTGAGATGGATTTTCATTATGTTAGAGAAGCATATCTATCAGTGTTGTAAAAAGCGTTGAGGCATAGCGAGGCGCTCCACCAAAATCTGAGGCGAGGCATAAGCCTCGAGGCGTAAAGCGTAAGCCTCAAAGTTTTTTTTTAACTTAAAAAAATTATAAAAAATATCTAAAATTGTAAATAAATAAAAAATGTTTTATTGATAAAGCAACAACCAACAAGAAATAAAAAATCTCAAATAAATACTAAAAAATATGAGATTAACATGTAAAAATAACATTAATGCAACAACTTGATCTATGTAAGTATCTAAGAAATAAAACATGAGCATTCATTACATAAAAAATTAACATTAACAACGAAATACATATTAGCATTTAACAATATCATGTCATAATTAGAAAATGCATTTTAGCATTAACAACCAAATGTTAATATATATATATAAGGTTGTGACCGCATGTAATTGCATGACTTGATTTTGCCACTAAAAGGGTTTAACGTCACATTCTAGAAGAGATTATTGCTCCTACAAAATTGAATACATTGAACAAGTTGACACGCGGATATTAATTTTTTGTGAAACGAAGCAACTAATCCCAATGACTTCATTAATGTGGTTGCTTTGAGTGTCTATTAGACTACAAATCGGTGAACCCGCTGATGAGTTGTGGAGCTTGATTCAGAGTTTGTTTTCTTGGGCTTATGTTTGAGACCCGGTTTGAAACAAGGGCTTATGTTTGAAACAACAAAAGTGTGCAGTCGAGCTTCCCCATGGATGAGCAAACTGCAACACCTACCCATCAAGAATCGAACAAAGTGGTGAAGAAGAAAAGTTGTGCTATCCCAAATCGAAAATCACAGTAAGAATGATGACCACACCATCTGGTAGAAGGGCGCACCTTTCACTCCCTAGTCCCTATAATCACATGTTTCATCGTGTGTGTGCCTGAAGCCATGGATGAAGTGCCATAGCAAATGCCCCATTCGTCGCATTTACTTCTCGAAAGAAAGCTAAGAATTGCAGAGATTGCAAGCACCCACATTAAGAATGCGAGCAATGATGGCTTCAGGATTGCTAAGGGCAATGTCTAAGGCCTTCAACTTCAATTAAGTGAGGCGCGTACGCCTCACCTTGAGGCGCGCCTCACCCTGAGGCATACGCCTCAAGGCGTATGAGGCGTGCGCCTCAGGGCTTTTACGCCTTATGCCTGTGCCTCAAGGCACAAAGCTCCTCGCCTTGAGGTGAAGTATGCATTTTGCGCCTTGAGGCACACTTTTAATAACACTGATATCTACAAAAAGTCATCAACCTTCCTTATGTGACTTCAGAATATCAGTTGGCAGATTTCTTCACCAAGGCGCTTTGCTCACCAAGATTCAACTTTCTCCTTGGCAAACTTTCGGTCATTGCGCCCTAAGTTTTAGGGAGGGTGTTAAATTGTATCTCTTATATATATATATATATATATATATATATGTTTCTCTCTCTTCTTGTAAAATCTGCAAGGGTATTATAGTCATTTCTCCTCTTTTGTGCATATTCATAATTATAAATATGTTGTAATGTATTTTTGTATTTTTGTATTTTTATTTTACCTTTTCTTCTTTTCCTTTTCTTTTCCTTTTTTTTTCTTTTTGTTTGTTGACTAAAGTCAACTTGGAGGGGGCTCAACACTAGCTGTTGGGCCCCTCCAACGGTTAGAATTCTAACCGTTGGAGGGGCTCCAACAGCTAGTGGAGCCCCTCCAAGGCTTCTTGTTAGCTTATAAATAGGGGAGATACCCCTTTGTAAAACTCACTTCTTGGAGCTTTTGTTCTCCATTCTTCTCAATAAAGATTCCTTATATTTTATATGCCTTTGTGCATTTGTGTTTCTCTATTGTACCTTTGTGTACATTTGTTCTAAGTGTTCTTGTGCCTTTGGTGTGCTTATAGCTAGGGGTGGCAAAACCTGAGACGACCCGCCAACCCGCCTCTTAAGCGGGTTCGGGTTGGGCTTAAACTAATCCGTTTAATAAACAGGTCGACCCGCCTAACCCGTTTATTAAACGGGTCGAGATCGTGTTAGGGGTATGCCAACCCGCCAACCCGGTTGACCCATTTAATAAATGGTTTAGGCCGGCGGGTCAACCCGCCAACCCGTTTACCTGACCCAACCTGTTTATTAAACGGGTTGGCGGGTCGTGTCGGGTTACTCGTTTAATAAATGGGTCGGGTTCGTGTTTGCCACAGCCGGCCTGTTTAATAAACGGGTCAGATTCGGGTTGAGGTATGCTGACCCGCCAACCCGACCCGATTGCCACCCCTACTTATAGCACACTTTATCTCTTTTTGAGATATTTTCACAGGATGTAGGTGTCAACGTCCATGTTACAAGGTACCTAGAGGTCATGCTATGCTGAAGAACATCCATCAAATAAGTAAACAGATATACACATTTTAACTTGGTTTAGTTGCCGTGTTTGAAATTTTAGCTCCCAAATAAAATGAGCATATAGATGTCAAAATGTATATCCTCGTCTGTCTCAACCAGAGCCATAAATATTGTTCAATGTATTATATCATGATTTTTTTTAGAAAAAGTGATTTTTATTGAGAAAATCTTGGATGTTTAAAAAAAATTAAAAAATAAAGAAAAACTAAAAAGGACTAGAAATAACATGTTTCAGCAGTAATTTTTTATGAAAATATGAAAAGCAATTAAAAAATTTTAAAACTAAAATAAACAAAAAATTAGGAAAAATATACTTTAGGTATAGAAATTGAGATTTGTTTTTAAAATATCATGATATATTTGTTATAGCCAATATTTTGAAAATATCGTGATATTTATCCTTTAATATCAGCTAACCGTATTTCTCATAAATATCATAATATTTAAAAAAAATGGTGATATTCTCATAGTTTTGGTGACAAGAGAGAGAAACATAGGAACTGAATGCTTCTAAAAAATGGTGCTTTGTATGAATGACCTAGAAAGTTGTAATGGCTTCTAATAGATCTATTGGCTTTCAGCAGCAAAAGCTCATTCTATATTTAATAAAAGACTACTATGTGATAATAAATGTCAATCCCGTAGCCACCCCTGATTCCCCAAATAAAGGAGATTTGTTCTGATAATCAGGGCTTGTATATTATTTCAAGGAACACAGTTCACATGGGTGTTCACCAAAATATTATCAAAGATTTGTGCTTTTTACAGCCTCATATCCAGACTTCAGTATATAGAACATTAAGTTAGTTAGTTCATGTAAAAGCCAGGGGAACATCTAGAGGAAGTAGAGAAAGTTTCCCTGCAAAAGGAAAAATCAAGTTGGTTGATACATCAAAAGAGGATTGCAAGTGGATATCTCATGAAGGAAGCAGAAGCAGTTGTGAGGCCAACTTCTGAAAATAAATACAGGAAAATGGCTGCAGGAATTACAAAACATGCAGAAATCATGAGCGTAGAACTGCATTTGGGCAAAAACCATACAGTAGATTTGTGTATTGTGATAAACAGAATGTCTATACAACTGATGCACCTGATAGAAGATTGGCAATAAAGACCACAGGAAGGTTCTTATGGAGTTCGGGCCTAAAGTTTCCCGACCATGACAGGTAAAGCAGATGTTCAATGGGAGAAGAAAGTACTGAACCAGCTACTCGAACAAATGGAAACAACAATGCATTCAGATTAATGTAAAGAGATAAAAGCAGGGAACTTATGGACTAAAATCAAGTTGAACACATTGATCATAGCATTATGACCAAAGATCTCTCAGACAGGTTGACCATCTTTAAGAATAAAGATAGGCATCAAATTTGAAATTTGCCCTTTTAAATCTTTCTCCTTCTACAACATATACAATATTAGTCACAAAGCACATTGTCTAATATGAAAGGATAAATATAGAAAGCAACCACTGCATCAAACATATAAAAAATGGAGACATAACTCAAACTGTCATTTCCACTGAAGATTGTATAAGATATCTACAGTAAGAAAACAAAAGGTTCTCAGATAAAGTCCACTTAGTTATTCAATGCAATCAATTTTCAAAAAAATTAACAAAACAGATGAATTGCACAGAAGATATACATGGTTCCTCCATAATTTGAAGCTTCAGTGACCACTGCATTTGTGATAATGACTTCAAATTTTAAAAATTCTCTAATATTTGTATTGAGCAATGAGCAAATCATCAAAATTAATTCAGCACATTCACCTAAAGCGCCAGAAATAAAAATTAGATGAAGACTCTAAATTCAAAATCTCCAAACTGGAATGGATAATTTTCATGATGAAATATTCTCTAGATTTATAAACAGAAGAAACAAAAAGCGAGATACCCGATGGGCGCAGAGAAAGTTCTTCTTGTTGGGGACATCTGAAATTCGAATGGAACGTCTTGATCTTTGGCAAGAAATAATCACCAATTTGCTCAGCATCATTCACTTGCTTCTCCTTGCCCAACTCTCCACCCTGGTAGTCCTCCCACTTGTTCAAAGGCTCGTAACCGCACAGAGCTTGATTGTAGCCGCCGCTCTGAGATGAACCATCCGGCACAACACCAACACAATAATAACCGTACTCTGTTGGATACTGGAAGTACTCTGACATTGAGGATCCTTCAGATTGAGCAAAACCAGAACCAACAGCGTCATGCATCCCCAAAACTAATGGCGCACAGTAGGGCTCATCTACAACCGCCCCCTTCTCACCGAGCTCGGACGAATGACCGGCGTACCCGTACGAACCCGATGGATAGCCGAAGCCATCGGAAACCCCGACAACGGCTGCTGCTGGAAAATTCGAGCCACCAATACCTGCGTCCACATCAAGGGAACGCCGGCCATCGGGAGCAGATGCGGGAGGGTGCAGATGAAGCCAATTATCAAGAGAACCAGACAAGGGCGACGACGAGTAATCGCGAAAGGAGGGCTCCACCAACTGAGAAGAGTTGGGGCTCGAGTTCGCCGGATTGCGCTTGACCGTGAAGGGCGGGGCCAGCGGCGAGAGGGTGGAAGACAACCCGTGGCTAAAATTCGACGCTTCTTTCTGGCGGAACGATTCAATAAGAGGCATTTTCTCTTTTTTTCTTTTTTTGGGATTTTTTTCTTTTTTGATAAATTAAATAAACGAAACGGTCGAAACTACGATCACATAGAAGAAACCTTAATCAACAGACACCAAAAACCCTAAAAATTCCAGACGAGAATCCCAACGAAAGGGGAACACAAAACAAACACGAAGACGACGAACCCAGATGATTTTCCGATAATTCCACCTTTTCCTATCAGAAACGATAGATTTTTCCCGAGATTTCTTGATCGAGAGTGTTTGGAGGAATCAAACCAACGAGACGTAGCAGAAGAGCTGGGAAATTCAGAGAAAGAGAAAATATCTGCGAGAGTCGAACGGAGACGATCGCCTTCTTCCCTCGATACTTCGAAGATCGGAGAATCGAAGCTTTTTCCAGCGTTTGGAAGAATCGAAGGAAAGGAAATCCCCACTCGCTTCGGAAACCACGAGGAAGGAGAGCCACAGTGTGGAACGACGGCTGCTTGCCGAGGAAGGCAGGCTTTAACGCCACGAGAGATACCAAAATTACCCCTATGCTTTTCTTTTATGACACGTACCGTTTGCTCGGGAATTGATCCAGGCCAGTTGACAAGCCTTATCACCATCCGGCGATGATAAGCCTTGACAAGCCTTATCACTTACCGGCGTCCATCTCAACGATCAGATGTAGTTATGTTGGGCCCACTGACTGCTGTAATGGACGGTGGAGATGACTTATCATCAGTGAGTAGTGATAAACGTTAGCACCTGATCTACCCAAGTATGTCTCATGTTCGTTGATAACCACCGGTTTGCCCATCATAAAGAGTAAGTGCTAACAAAAATTCATCGATTATAAAACACCTTCTTTTCATATTTTTTATGTATTTTTTGGTAGTTCGGGCTTATAGATGCCATCTAAAAGGTTTGTTTAGTAGAAAATGTGTTTTAATCTTCTTGAAAAAAAAAATAATCATGTAAACAAGTTTTGCAAGAGCTTAAAAATAAAAGATCCACAATGCACTAAATTTTCACGACTCAAAAAATTATATTTTTGAATCAAAATAACACAAGCCAAGATTTGAACCTTAGCAAACAAATCATGTTAGACATATATATAAGGGCCCAACTCAAGAAAAGTTGACGCCTAGGCATAGGGGTGGCAATCGGGTCGGGTTGGCGGGTTGGCGTGTTAGCATACCTCAACCCGAACCCGACCCGTTTATTAAACGGGTCGGCTGTGGCAAACACGAACCCGACCCGTTTAATAAACGGGTAACCCGACACGACCCGCCAACCCATTTAATAAATGGGTTGGGTCGGGTAAACGGGTTTTCAGGTTCGCGGGTCGGGTTGGCGGGTTGACAGGTCGGGCAGACGGGTTGGCGGGTTGGCATACCCCCAACCCGAACCCGACCTATTTGATAAACGGGTTACACGGGTCGACCCGTTTATTAAACGGGTTGGCTTAAACCCAACCCGAACCCGCCTAAGAGGTGGGTTGGCGGGTCGTGTCAGAAATTGCCACCCGTCAGAAATTGCCACCCCTACCTAGGCATATTTCATTGGAGGCCCATATTTCTTTATATTTTTTTCATTGGAGGCCCACAACATGTGAAAAATATAATCATTATATATATATATATATTTTTCATTTAAAGCCTTAGGCGCCCTTAAATCTCAAAGAGGCCATCTGCCCTCTATATATGTCCAGATTGAGTGATAAAACTTAAACCTTTGATTTTCAGTTCAATAGTTATGTGCCTTCAATAGAACCAAATATTATATTATATTATATATAATATAAGGGCAGAAATCCTCTCCCCATTTGAGAGCTTTAAAAACTGTCTCATTCCTGATTTTACAAATTTGCCAAACCACAACCAATGGGGACTCCGCTTGTGTGTCAGGTGCTTAGTGCACGTCACTTCGTGTTGGGACGTTGCAAGTTCAAATCCCTATGGTATAGTTGTATAATGATAGGGGTCTGCCTAACCCCCGCTTTCTCTGTCAAAAAAAAATTGTCAAACCACAATCTAAAATGAAAGGAGCCAGCATCGTTGGATCCTCTTGTCCTCAAAGCCAAACACCAACTAACTCCCGAATGCTTCTCTTACATATCCTCTCTCCCTCCATCTTCTGCAAAAAAAGATTGGCCACACTCTTCCAAATCAGCTTGGACCACGAACATAAGGAAAAGGTTTGAGGGTCGCTATACTTGGTAATAAACAAGCTAAAATTGAATTCATATCTAGCTAACTCAAGCAGTTTGAGAAGTAAGAACTGCAAGGTTAATTTTCTCCATCAACCTAAGCATAGTAACAAATGACATCTTAAACGTTTATTAAGAATATTTTCATTTAAATGGATATATTACAACTTTATCATGAAATTTTCAATTTCATTTGTGAAATATCATAATAATGTCTTTCTTCATTTGTCACATTTTTTTGGTGACATCTCTTAAATCTTATATTTTAAACCATAAGTTTATTTACTTCCTGTGATTTTCCAGATAAAGTGAACATTCTGAAAATCTCATAAAAATTTTGCAGCCAAATAATTGCTGCTTCGAACTTTAGTGTGGGTTATCTAGCAGTGATGGCTTCATTCTCAGTTTGTTTGTTTGTTTTTTTGAGAAATTCAAGATCATGATTTAGGGTGCAAACGGTGGCAGCTTGACTCTATGATCAAGACATGGTGGTACTGTTGAATTTAGGGATATCAATGGATCAGATTTTATCTGATATCCGATCAAATCCAATATATTTTGTGCGAGAAAGTCACTTTCTCACCATGATGTTTGGATATTCGTTTTACCCATAGTAAGAAATAGAGGGAAAGAGAAGCTGCGGCATTCATTGGTAGAACAGTAAGTTATTTCTTAGCTGCCTGAATGCTGCTGCCAACAATACGAAGATTGGGGAAAGATATCCAATGGAACTAAGAAAATGATGCAATCCAATTAAAGAAGGAAAATTCTTTTACTTGCCAATCCAAAAAAAAAGGAAATTTCTTTTACTTGAGAATTACTTTTACTACCTCTGAAGAGAATAAGGTAGGAAACTTCTGAAAAAAAATAATGATGCAATACAGCTTCTAGTGGAACTACTTTTTGATAACCTAAAAAATCTTGATTATCAACAGCTGAGTTGAACTATATGTACAGTGTTCAACACAATCTGGGTACTGCATATTGCCAATATTAATAAGAGAATGATTAGCAATTTCAAAATCATTTACTTCCATATTGAAACATAGGAGAGCAGATCAGGTGATCTGTCAAATCACTTTAAGTGATTTAACATCTTCACCGTCCATTGCTTCATTTGTGGACAGTGAGAATGCCAAATCACTTTACACCCAATTCAATTCCCCCACCCACCCCCAAGAACTTTGGCCTCTCCCTCTCCTTGGGTTGATATAATGACTTCCAGCAACCAAAATGGTCGTCGACGCCAGCAATTGAGAAATAATTAACTCGGTCTGGGCATGCCCAGATAGAGTTCGGTCAGGTGCAGTAGGACAGAGTGCAGGAAGACTCTGTCACTACTCATATCGAATCTAGCTCAGTATGGGCACACCCAGACCGAGCCGGGCCAAAATTATAACATAAATAGAGAGCTAAAGCTCCCTGTCTCAGTATACTACAGTGATTGTCTCGGTCTGGGTCTACCAGATCGAGCCTGGTCACTGACAGACGAGACAGAGAGGGTAGTCTCTGTCTCAACTGCTGGGTGACCTGACTCGGTTTGGGCTTAGTCTGGACCAAGTCAGGCCACCATTGTTAGGTCGAGACAGAGAGCTATTGATCTCTATCTCGATAAGAGAAGCCACCCATCTCAGACTGGATATTTTTGGATCGAGTAGGGTTAGTAGCCCAAGGCAGAGAGTACTTGCTCTCTGCCTGCATTTTCTCAGAACAACTCGATCTGAGCTTGTGCTTAGAACGAGTCAATCCTAAAGGAAATAGGACAGAGAGCAAGGGCTCTCTGTCTCGTTTGTGGGCATGTCCAACTCCGTTCGGGATCACCCAAAATGAGTCAAATTATGAGAGGACTAAGGTTGTGAACTTTTTGTTCACTATCTCGGCCAATTTTAGCAAACTAACTCGGTTTGGGTTACCCAAACCGAGTCTGGTCAAAAAGATGAACGGGACACGACTCTCTCTCGATTTTGTGGTATACGCGCAAATCGAAATACTAGATCAAAACGGGTTTGGTGCGTTAGGACACTGAGGATTTTCCTCTTTGTCTGGCAAAAAAACAAAAGAAAAAGAGATGAAGATTATATATATATATATATATATATATATATATATATATATATATATATATATATATATATATATATGTGTGTGTATTAACATACATAATTATGCAGAAAACTGAGATAGAGGGTATTTCAATTTTCTACTATAACCCAGATCCAATAGGACCCAAGTCAGACCATACCGGATCAAGATTAGATTCAGTTAGTGAATTTGGATCCAATAGGATTAAAACAAAATATAGAAAGTTTGAATCCAATTCAGATCCAAACCTAGATTATATCAGTCAAGTTTCAGTTTTTTGCATCAAAAGTAGAGAACCAAGGTCCAGATTTTATATCGGATTTGGACATAGCAAAGATTGAATCTCTATCCTGTTTGAATCTACAATAAATGGATTTGGATCTAAGTCGAGGAATCCATAATTGAATCAGGAAGGTTCAGGTTCAAATTAAACCTAAACTAGGCAAGTATTAGGTTAGGTCATGAGAAGTTTAGATTCAAAGAATTCAGACCTGTTTGAGAAGTGAAATGACCTTTTTGCCATTATCAATAATTTGGGCATAATCCTTCACCCTAAGCTCAAAAATGAACAAATCTTGGTGTTTTGGATTTGAGACACAAGGAGGAATCTGACTGTCTTGTTTTCATAGTCAAACACAAAACACCAAAAAATGAATATCGATAAACCATTATGAAGAAGGGTAGTTTGGTAATTTCATAAAGTATGTTAAATATCAGTTTGACTATTAAGTAAGTTTTATGTATTGAATAGATCCTAATACCTCAACAAGTGATTCAACTATAGGTTAGAAGTTCATTATATGCATTTCAAGGTAAGAGATACTATAAACATGTTTAATTAATAACACAATCTCTTTCTTATTTGTATGAGTTAGCTTACATGAAATCAATATATTTGAGATCATAAATATATTTTGTATTTGATTCAGTTGCATTTTAGAATGTATTTCATGTTATATGAGAGATAAAATGAATGCATATGAGTTGGTTGTAATGCCAAGAATGATTTCATGTATTTATAAGTTGTCAATACAAATTGCATGCTAAAGAACTATAATATTTTAGATAAAAATATATATAGAAAATATAGAACTACATGTATGAGAGCAGAATTGACTACTTGAGTAAAAGTTCCTGGACTTTCTTCTTTCAGTTAGTTTACTAAAAGTTTAAGTCAACTTAACATACTTGACTTACCTCCATAAATCTCGAAAGAGGTGACAGATGAAAAGGGCTACCTGATGATTGTAAGAGTGAGAGCCGCCATAAGCTTGGGTCATCGGTGATTTAATAATGTAGTACCACTACATCGTCATCTGCATGCTTAGATCTTTTGATGAATATTAGAACTCTAGGAAGAACTTGAGAAACTTAGCTAAGTTATAAAGAAAATAGTGAACTCGGGTAGTTTAAATAGGAATCAATAAATTGTTTAATACATCCTAGAAATTATGTTTTATACAACAATTGAAACTCTAAGTAGACCAGAATGTAGCATGAATCATGAACCTTGGAGAGCAGGCATAATTTTTTAGTATGACTCTCCAGCTAGCTATCAACATGTCATCTTTCACTGTAGTGTCTCATGACTCTCGTGAGAGCACAAAGAGTGGTTCATAGTTTGGCCAACACCGTAGAATTGGGGTATTCTACATGGGTTGTTGCGCCTAAAGTAGGTAGGTTACTATCGGTGTAGCCAATTTAGTGAAGCAATTAGCATCAAGTGGATGCTACCTTATGAGTTTTGACAGGATTAATGTGAGGATTTAAATGAAATAAACATGTGTATTATGTGGTGTAAAACTAAACCAAGACTAGGGGCTTAGAGTCCGCTACAGCTGTAAGTTAAAGTCTTCAATTGTTTATAAATATTTCTTACTAAGTTATAGACTTGCCTCCCTTTTTATAATTACAATTGTAGAGTGATTGACCAAAGACTTAACAGAGTTGTCACTGTTTCAGCAGGTGTCCTTGGGCGGCTCGACGGGGATGAGACTTTATTTTATGTTTTATTTTATTGAACTTATGATATGGATGAATGATGTAGCCTGCGAGGCCTTTGAGTTTATGAGACTATGATGTGAGTATAAAAAAAAAAATTTGCCATGTTTCTATTGTGTTCACTATATACTCTTCTCTTTGGAAAATAATACCCACGAACCTGGACTCGAGATGTCCCAGATCGGGGTGTTAGAGGTTCCTAGCATCTGGACCATGTTGAATCCATCTATAAGGTCCAACTGGGTCAATATAACCATTTATAAGGTTCAAATGGTCAGTTTGACAGGATCAAATCTCTCTCTCTCTCTCTCTCTCTCTCTCTATATATATATATATATATATATATATATATATAGTTAAAGCATCAAGTTTAGTGTCGTATCAACTATTATTTTTTTATCTCTCTGGAAACACATCTAAGAATGAAAAACATTTGATTAATAGTAAATACATTTACTGGTTTTCAACAAGAAAAAAAATGAGACTATAATTTTTTAGAGATCCTAACTAGTGACCTAACGTTTTAGGGGTCAGTTCATTCTCAAAAGTAAGTTTTGGATCAAATTCATTTAATGAAAAAAACTTAAATATTTTATCATACAAATTTGTTTTTTGAAAGGCAAGTTAGGGTTAGCCAGACCCAGTGGCGGAGCCACGATTTTGCCTAAAGGGGGGCAACAAATTTTATAATAAAATAAAATAAAAAAGTTCAAAATAAGGTTATTTATGGGCCTCATCCCATAGAAATACATCAAATTGTAACACCCAACATCAGATTCAAAAATAAAGAAAAATTGACCAGATTACTAATGAAATATTAAAAGAATAGGTGAAATGCATAAGCACAGAATTTCAAAAAACTCAAATTTCAAATACATAAACGGATAAACCAAACAATCAAGCAATGTTTTCAAATACATAAAAGTCTTACCATGGATGGAAAGTTCAAAATTTTCTGTAATCTGACATTTTATCGAGTATTATGACGAGCAAGGTTGTTAAATGCGATGAGGCGAAGCGAGGCGTAAGCCTCGAGGCGTTGAAGCGTAAGCTTCATGACACTACAAGAAAATTGTTAATTAGCGACGGAAATTAGCGACAGATTTTTTCCGTCGCTAATTAGCGACAGATTAGCTAGAGATAGAATCTGTCGCTAATTCGCGACGGATTAGCGAAGAAACAAATTTTATCGCTAATCTGTCGCTACTTAGCGACGGATTAGCGACTAAATTTTTTGTCGCTACTTTTTATTACAAGAACACCATTTTAGCGATGGATTTAGAGAGGGAACTCTGTCGTCGCTAATCCGTCGCTAATTAGCGACGGATTAGCGACAGTATATATTTCGTCGCGGTTTTTGTATTTTGATTTAGCGACGGAATGTTTCCGTCGCTAAGCCGTCGCTAAATATCGCGTAAATCCCTAATCCCATCCCTCTTTCTCTTTTTCCTGTTTCGTTGTATTGCTCCCGCCCGCCGCCCTCTCCCTCCCGCCGCCCGTCGGCTCTCGCCACCGTCCGGCCACCGCCGCCGCCGCCTCGCCGACGATCCTCGCTGCCGACCTCCCTGCTTGGCTAGCGGCTGCGCCAGGGACTCCGAGCACCGGTGCCCCGCCGCCGACCTCTTCCTCCTCCCTGTTGTTCCTCTGTGGCTGCTGCCGGGAGGTGTTGTCTCCCCTTCGCCGGCGACTCGCAACCGGCGTCCTCAGCCGCCGACGACCGACGATCCTCCCTGCAGCCACCTCTTCGCCTCCGCTCTGAGTTTCGGCGACCCAGTGGCCCCCGAGCTTCGCTCCAGGTCTCCCCCTCTCTGCTGTGGACTGCGCCGGCCACCGGCGACCTCGCCAGCCGCCGCTCCCCGTGCTTTCCGGCAGGGGGGTCGACCCCCTGCGTTTCCGGCAGGGGGTGTCGACCCCCTGCCGGAAAGGCATGGGGGGTCGACCCCCTGCGTTTCCGGCAGGGGTGGTCGACCCCCTGCCGTAAAGGCATGGGTGGTCGACCCCCTGCCGAAAACGCAGGGGGTCGACCCCCCCTGCCGTAAAGGCACGGCAGGGGATCAACCCCCCATGCCGGAACTGCCTTTCTGGCAGAGGGTTTAACCCCCTTCCCTGCCGGAAAGGCAGGTGGTTTAACTAGCTAGGTTGAGATTTAAAATTCAAAAAAAATTTTAATTATAAAAAAAAATTCAAATCGAAATCAACTGGCTAGGTTGAGATTTAATCAACTGTGGTTAGTTAGAGTATTTCATAAATTTTTATCAATTTGTTAGTTTGTTCTAGTTAGAGTAGTTCATAAATTTTTATTAATTTGTTAGTTTGTTAATGTCTACTGGTAGTTAGTTTTACTTCAATTTGTTTTCTTGAAATCTGGTTAGTTAGAGTATTTCAATCTATTAGTCTTTTATAATTATATTTTTCTTAGATAGATTGGTATTTAATGTTCTAACAATCAGTTAGTTAGATTAGGGCTATTTGAATTCTTTATGATAGTGGTGGTTAAACGGAGTTCACATCTTTTCTAGTAAACTAATTGATTGATTTACTATTCCTTTGCTAAGTAGTTCAGATTAGAAATTGTCTATGACTTTATGTTAGTCGACTGGTTCAACATGTTATAGCTGGTTTGTTAAATTAGCATCTTCTAGTTAGATTTGGCTTAACATATATACTATTTTTCTTTTCTCTTCTTTCAATTAGTTAGAGTTGTTTTAATTTGTTTTAATTTTTTTAGTTAGTGTTTCATCTTGTTTCATGATTAGTTAGTTTGTTACTTAATTTGTTTTGTTTTTGTGCAGATTTTTCAACGGAACCAACTCGTGCTCGGCCACCTGTGGTAAGTAAATGACAAAAACAATGCAAATCGGGTAAATACCCGTGGTGAGTAAGTGATGCAAATGTATCACATGTTATTTAATTTATTGAATGCAACACTTTATTGTTCACACACTCACTTAGTTGTTGATATCTAAGACTGCTTTGTTGGAGTTCGGAGATCATGCTGAGCATGATTTTAATGTAGAAATATGGAAGTGTTCTTATTTTTGGAGTACGGAGTCCATGCTAAGCATGGTAGTAGTTAGTGAAATATTGAAGTGTGTTTGCTGCAGGTACATGTTTGCCATTTATTTGATATGAATGATTATGATGTATTGCAATGTTTGATGTAATTGTATTCATGCTTGCATGTAGTTACTTTCAATTTGATTTTGACTTCCATGTGAAATTTTATAATAAAAGCATGCTTCAAATGATTGTATCATGTCATTAATAGTTTGCACATGAAAATATTAAGTTATCAATGCATGTATCAAAATTCTTGTTATTGTTTGACATAGTATATTGCATGATAAATTTGATATTTTCTTCATCGTCGCATTCTGATTGTTTTTTTCTTAATTCGTTAGGATACTATTCGTAACATCATACGACAGAATGACTGCAAACCGTGAATGGATGTACCGTAGGATAGTGGACAATGAGTTATTGCATGAATATATGGATGGTGTCGATAGTTTTATTGAATTTGCAACGGCGAGTGTCAGTACGGTAGATCCCACAGGTCGGATTAGGTGTCCCTGCAAGATTTGTAAGAATAATCGATTTGTAGAACCTCATGGCGTTAGACATCACCTATACAGGAAGGGTTTTGTGAGTGATTATCAGAACTGGGCGTTTCATGGAGAAGAATTTAGAAATGATTTTGATGCACGGGTGAATGTGGTGCACGATAATCCATATACGAATTTGATATTTGATGCTGCAGGAACAGAACTGGGTTCTGCTATGAGTTCTAGTGATGTAAGAACTGTCGTAGATGAAGAATCACCAAACAATGCAGCTAGTAGATTTTATGATTTACTTAAAGATGCTGATGAGCCACTTTGGAACGGTTGTGAGAGTCACACTATCTTGTCTGCAGTTCTTCAACTAATGAATTTGAAGTCCGAGTATAATTTGAGTCAATCATGTTTTGACCGTTTGTGCATGATTGTGAAGAGTATGTTGCCTAAAGATGAGAAATTGCCACAAAATTTCTATCGTGCGAAAGTTATGGTCAACGCTCTAGGTATGGGTTACAAAAAGATTGATGCTTGTCCAAATCACTGCATGTTGTATTTCAAGGAGCAGGAAAATGACATATCATGCCCGTCATGTGGGCATCCTCGGTTCAAGCCAAAGACAAGAGGCAATGGTAGCACGAGATCAAAGGAAGTTTCATACAAGTCGCTCCGCTACTTTCCTATCACTCCTAGATTGCAGCGATTGTATATGTCTTCAAAGACAGCTAAACACATGAGATGGCATGCAAATAAAGTTCGACACGATGAAAACAAGATCACGCATCCTGTTGACGCTGAAGCTTGGAAGCACTTTGATCGTACTCATCAGAACTTCGCAATGGAAGTGCGAAATGTTAGACTCGGTCTATGTACAGATGGATTTAATCCATTTGGGGGTAGATCAACTCCATACTCATGCTGGCCAGTATTTGTAACTCCATACAACCTTCCACCAAGCTTATGTATGAAACGTCCAAATCTTTTCTTGTCTCTGTTGATCCCTGGTCCGACCTCACCTGGCCAAAATCTTGATGTATATCTAAGGCCATTGATTGATGAATTAAAAGTACTGTGGGATGACGGTGTTACCACGTATGATGCCCACAAAAAACAAAATTTCAACATGAAGGCCGCTGTTCTATGGACAATCAGTGACTTCCCTGCATATGGTATGTTATCTGGTTGGAGCACACATGGGAGGTTGGCTTGTCCGTACTGCATGGAGGATTCCAAAGCTTTTAGATTGAGGCATGGAAGGAAGCCTTGCTGGTTTGATTGCCATCGTCGATTTCTACCCAGCGATCATCCGTTCCGACGTCAAAAGAATGCATTTACAGCAGGCACAACTGAAATGGAAGGTCTATCCTCAAGATTGTCTGGCATAGAGATTTTAAGAAGATTGTGATACTTTCCAGATGTATTAACAGATGCCCGCAGTCCTACACCCTTCCGTGGATTTGGGAAGGAACACAATTGGATGAAAAAATCTATTTTTTGGGAACTACCGTATTGGCCGACCCTATTGATACGACATAATTTGGATGTGATGCATGTAGAGAAAAATGTGTTTGATAATGTGTTCAATACAGTAATGAATATTAAAGGAAAAACGAAGGATAATCCGAAGGCCCGTATGGATTTAAAATTAATATGTAAAAGACCAGAATTGGAACTCAAAGAGTATAATGGCAAAGTACTGAAACCAAAGGCGAAATACGTGCTCGGACCTGATCAAATAAAACATGTATGTCAATGGTTGAGACAACTGAGATTTCCAGATGGATATGTCTCTAACATTGCTCGGGCTGTGAAGATTGACGATGGACAGTTATATGGGTTGAAGAGCCATGATTGTCATATCTTTATGCAACGATTGATACCCCTAGCATTCCATGATATGTTAGACAAACCTATATGGGGGGTATTGTCTGAGTTGAGCGGATTTTTCAGAACATTGTGCGCATCGGAGGTCATTGTATCAGATGTAAAGAATCTCGAGGACTCTGTCATCACCACTGTTTGTCTGTTAGAAAAGATATTTACGCCAGCATTTTTCGATGTTATGGAACATTTGATCATACATTTGCCATATGAACTAAGGGTTGGTGGCCCTGTGCAATATCGATGGATGTACCCATTTGAAAGGTATATGTTTTTTTATATTTGTCTCTTTAATGACAGATATTTAAAATTTGAAATGTATATTCTTGTCAGATGCATGTTCGACCTAAAAAAAAATGTTCGTAATAAAGCAAGAGTAGAAGGCTCTATTTGTGAGGCGTACACTTTAGAAGAGATTTCAAATTTCTCATCTATGTACTTCGAACCTCATATTTCAACACGTTACACATGCCCGCCCCGTAACGATGATAGAGAATAAGTAACTGTAGCTGACAAGCTGTCGATATTTCAACGACTTGGGCATGCATTTGGTAGTTGCCGATCAAGGCTATTGACAGATCGAGAGCAAGATGCAGCACACATCTATATTCTTTTTAATTGTTCAGCGATCGACCCATACATCGAGTAAGTATATGTATATGCAACTCAATTATAAATCCTTTTATGTTCTATATGTGGATACATGGCTCGGTAATATAAGTATTTGTGGTTTGCAGACGATTTGATCTGGAGTTGCAAAGCAAAGTTTCATATCTCACTAATGCAGAAGTACAAAAAGAACGTGAAACTAAGTTTGTGGAGTGGTTGAAACAGTTGGTAAAGAAGCTAACATAAATTTTGTACTTATAAACAACACCAAGTTACTTAATTGATCGTGATCACAATAATTGTTTATGTCTGTGCGTAGGTTCGCCATGGTGATGTTAAAGATCAAGGAATATGTGATTTAGAAAATGGTCCGACCAAAGTTGTGCAATGCTACAACGGGTATATCGTAAATGGTTATCGATTCCATACAAAAGACTACGGTATAAACAAATCAACGATAAATAGTGGCGTGTGTGTCAAGGGTAGCAGCTACGGTGAAAATGAACATGATTACTACGGTGTTATAGAGGAAATAATGGAGTTGACTTACTTAGGCATGAATAACAGGGTTACGGTATTCAAGTGTCATTGGTTTGATCCAACTGCAACAAGACTCGACAAAGCTTCAGGCATTGTGGAGGTGAATCATAAATCCAGGTTTGGAACATATGAACCATTCATATTAGCCTCGCAAGCTCAACAAGTTTATTATACTTCATATTCGAGTATAAAAAAGTCAGATAGAAATGAATGGTGGGCAGTTTGCAAGGTGAAATCCAAACTATACCCCGAGTATGATCAGTTACAAGAAGATGAGTTAGCTGAAGACAGTGATTACTATCAATCAGATGATGTCTGTGACTTCGCTTATGGTCACGATGTTGCGCATGATATGCATGTCATATCTCCATTGGCTGATGAAACATTCATAGAGGAATGTGATCCAAATGATGTACCAAGTGGATGGGCAAACAATGAAGAAGAAGAAGAAGAAGAAGAAGAAGAAGAAGAAAGTCAAACTAGTGACGAGGAAGAATTCTCAAGCTAGTGAGCAAAATCTTATACTACAAACCTCTATTTAAATGCATTGTAATACTTGATGTGAGTTGTATTGCAATACTTGGTGTGAATGATTAAAAATTTTATTTCAATATATTGTAATACTTGATACGAATGATTCGAATGCATTGTAATACTTGATGTGAATGATTTCAATTATCTGAATGTATTATAATTTATGCAATTAACGAATGATTTGAATTAGTGCAATACTTGATGTCAATGATTTGAATTATTTGAATGCATTGCAATGCTTGATGTGAATGACTTGAATGCATTGTAATACTTGATGTGAATTATTTGAATGTATTGTATGACATATGTTATTTGTTAGAATATGGTTCGTGGAGGTTATAGTGGTCGCTCATCCAGTTGTAGCCAGACTCAACCTTCATCTTCACGAGCTCCTGTGATAGGTATATCATATAACTAATTAGATGCTTTATTAGTTCAAATGCACATTCTGAGAACTTGGTGTGTATTTTTTTACAGATGATGTTGCGCCTGTACACGACCCACCTACACCAGTTGATCGCACAAGTCAACAGCCAACACAGGAAACAAGGTCTTCTCAGGCTGGCACAAGAAGACTCATTCGAATAGTGTATATCGATAATCGACCGTAAGTATTTTGTTTTCAATTATTGCATATCTTTTAAATATTTTATATTGATATTTACTGTGTAACAATTCATGTGCAGCACGAGGTTTGAGCCACAAGAAGTAGTACGGGAGATTAGGAATTCACTTCTTCAACATCTACCAGGACCAGTTGCTCAATGGAAAGAGTACCCAAAGGAGGTATTAGACAGATTGTGGTCCTCATTCATGGTATACAGTTGTTCCTCATAGTTAATGTGTTTCATATTTAATTTATTTAAGCAATGTCTACTAACTTTCTGAAAATATTTGTAGGCTTCGAATCGCTTTGCAACTACGGTGGAAGAAAATGATGCAAGGAAGGTGTGGCAGAAGGTGACTGCCAATCGATTTGCAGACATGCTGCACACTATGAAGACTGCAGCAAAAAAAGCATCTGGCGTAGTAGATGATCCATTACTGTGGAAGGGCCATGGTCCTATTACTATCAGGAGAGATTACTCGGATGAAATGTGCGATATGTGGGCGGGAGATGCATTTAAAAATCGCTCTGCGAAGGCTTCACAAAATCGATCGAAGATGCCCGAAGCCCATCTACACACAGGTGGATCTAAGACATTTGGGAGCCACCTAAAGAAAATGGTAATATTAATTTTATAAGTATTGTTGCAAATTTGTGTACTAAATCTTTTGTCATTTAACTTCGCAGGAAGCAGAAAAAGGAGGCAGTGTACCATATAAGGATGTGTTTGTAGAAACACCTAAACGGAAGACCACGGGAGTCTTCGTATCAGAGAAGGCGAGAACGACAACGGTATGTATTAATTCTATTAATAATCATTGCAATATATATGCAAGTCATCATAATGTTATCATTAATTATTAATGAATACTTTAAACATTATTTTGTAGGAGGCATATGAGCAACAAATGGTAGAGCGATATGGCGAAGACGCTACTCAGCATCCATCATTTGATCCTACAGCATGGGTGACTGCAGCAGGTGAACCCAAAAAAGGTCGCGTGTTCGGGTTTGGGAGTAATATGAACACTTCACCAGTTATTGGTTCTTCCAGTTACGGCTCACCAACTTCTTGCGCCGACATAAGCTCCAAGCAGCCGACTATTCTTTCCGGTGATGATGTACGCGAGATCATTAATGAATCACTGAATAACTACTTCCAATACACCGTCGCCCCCTTTCTCCGAAATGAGATCAATGCCGCTGTTCAGGATAGGGGATCTTCGATTCCAGGTCCCTCTCAGGTATAATCACATATATAGTTTTTTTGACTGTCTTAAAGCACATCTGAGCATGGTAGAATCACATATAGAGTTTTTCTAGATGCCTTAGAACACATATGAACATGCTATAATCACATATTCAATTTTTTTACTGCCTTAGCACACATATGAGCATGATAGAATCACATATATATATATATATATATATATATATATATATATATATATATATATATATATATATATATATATATAACTTTTTGTCTGTCTTAGAGCACATATGAGCATGATAGAATCACATATAAAGTTTTTTTGATTGCATTAGAACACATAAGCATGCTATAATCACATATTCAGTTTTTTTACTGCCTAAGAACACATATGAGCATATTATAATCACATATTCTGTTTTTTGACTGCCTTAGCACACATATGAACATGCTATAATAACATATATAGTTTTTTAACTGCCTTAGAACACATATGAACATGTTATATATCATTTATGATAGAATCACATATAAAATTTTTGGCTTTGCCTGCCTTAGAGCACATATGAGCATGCTATATTCACATATTCAATTTTTTTACTGCCTTAGCACACATACGAGCATGATCGAATCACATATATAGTTTTTTGCCTGCCTTAAAGCATATCTGAGCATGGTAGAATCACATATAGAGTTTTTTTATATGCCTTAGAACACATATGAACATGCTATAATCACATATTCAATTTTTTGACTGCCTTAGCACACATATGAGCATGATAGAATCACATATAGAGTTTTTTTATTGCCTTAGATCACACATGAGCACATGATAGAATCACATATAGTGTGTAATTTATTTCATTATATTTTGTTTATCAATACTGACTGTTCTTTTCTTGTGTAGGCTGCTAGCGATAATCAGGGTAGTGGAGCTGAAGGGACAGATAAAGACAATGAACAAGAAGACGCACAAAATCTTGGCGATGATTAGAGGACTGTGTTGAAGAAGTTCTATTTTTTTTATTTTTCCTAATTGTAATTGTTGAATTGTAAATAATTAAACTTCTTAGTTTTAAGGTGGAACGATTAATTATTATAGATACTTGTTATATGAATTTTTTTGTGTGGTTTGTTTTTTATTTACAGGAAATATAAATTGTACAGGAAATATAAATTGTACAGTTCTCGGTAATTAATTTTTAAATAAATTTTTTTTGATTTTTTTTCGTTTTTGCGACGGATTAGCGACGGATGATTCCGTCGCTATTCATATTAATCTAGCGACGGCTTAGCGACGGAATTAAATCCGTCGCCACGTCGTGGTCGCCGTTTAGTACCGGCGGATTGGCGACAGAATATAGCGCTCGTTATTCCGTCGCAATTAGCGACGGACTTGGCGACGGAATTATTCCGTCGCCAGTTAGCGTCGAAATATTCGCGACGTAAGCATACTGTCACCGCGTTGTCGCTAATCCGTCGCTAACATGGTTAGCGACGGATTAGCGACGGAATGTGGTCGTCGCTAATCTACTGCTTTGTTGTAGTGTGATCAGAATAATAAAATATATAATATTAATAAAATAATGAAAATTTTAAATAAGAACTACTAATTTGCTTTTAGTTATTTTAGTACAAAATCATAAGAAAATAAAATAAAGATTCATCACCGATCTCTGCGTCCGCCATTAACTGATCGGGGCCGAACAGGGAGGTGATGTCAGAATCGACCTTGAATGAGACGATGCTTGCAGCGTTTTCCAAGAACTGCTCGCCGATGAGAAACCATGCACCACGATACTCAAAGAGGAAGAGGAGGAGAGTGTACCAAATTATGCATTGGAGGACGACGATCTGTAGTCTGTATCATGAGGCCGCTGACAGACCCTCACTGGCTACATCTGATCTTGAGAGCGGTTTTTCCATGTATATATAAAAAAAGGCCGCCGGCAGATCCATGAGGTCGCCGACAGACCCGCCCTGCCCCTCAGAAGTTTTTTTGTTTAATTAAAACTTATACATGTAAGTCTAGAAGTCCTACAAAAACTAAAAAAAAAAAACACCATTTTATACCTCAGGCTGCCATTAAAATGAATTCAGATAAAGTACCTTAACAAAAATAAATAAAAGGGTTGTTTAATTTTATAGCCCTGAAATCAATTTTTACCTGACCAGGACTGTTAAAAAAAGAAAATCTCAAAATCACCGTTGAGGAGGCAGCGCTTCAGGTACTGAGTGTGCGCCTCAGTGCCTTGAGCCTGCGCCTCGCCTGTGAGGCATACGCTTCAAGTACTGAGGTGGTGTACGCCTCTCACAACACTGATGACGAGCACCCATATACCGGAGAACCAAGAGTTCGAGCACAGCAATCGTGTAATGCAGAGGATTTCATATAGGTTTCAGGAGGCTTTTTGTCGATCAACAATAGCCAAACACTCCAATCCAGTATGGCTTCAAAGAAAACACTAGACTATGGGGTTGTTGGTGCCAGATTACCGGAAAATGAGTTCTCTGAACTAACTAGGATTCTCCAATCGGCTTCCTACCACCGAAGAAACTTATTTCTTCTGGTACTCGAGAACCCAATAAATAGGTTTTCAGGAACTCGGGAGCCCCATGTATCTGTTTTTTCGACTACCCATCAGAGAGAGAGAGAGTACCAGAACTAGTTGAAAACGACTTCCATCACAATAGATCAATGGAGATGGAGGGATCGAGAATGCCAGTGAAAAACTAGAGATGTGAGAGTTTTTAAAGAGAGAGAGCAGGAAGTCGTGCTCATCTCTTATCAGCAACCATTGATCTAGGCTAAAAAAAAATATAGTTTGGACAGTCACCAATAAAATCATATTACGTAAATGCACACGTAAGAACAAACGTCATACAATATAGAAAGAGGAAACAAAAAACAAAAAACAGAGTCCCCTCTTTCACAAGGGTTTGCCAACACCTCCAGTTTCCACAAACTAAAGCCCACACGGTTTGGTGAACTTTGAGTCCACTGCCCATTGAAATGCCATTCCCAATTACCCAATGGTCTAAGACCTAACTTGCCAACCCCCCCAGGAAATTTCCAAAACTTCAAGAGGGGATCGAGCCCCTCCTCAGCCCCTTGGATCTGCCCCTGGCCAGACCCCTACCAGTTATACAGTTGTACCATTGGGTTTTGAACCTGCAACATCTCAACACAAGGTGACGTGCCCTAGCTGCTCCTACCAGACAAGCAGAGCCCCCATTTTTAGTGGCATATCATCCTTCAATTTTTTCTCTGTAAAATATGCATTTAAGCATAAAAATGCCTTATCTAATACATGTTTTCTATGGAGTAGACAAACGGTAATAAACACATTTACTGTTTCAAATCAACGAAAAACTTTTTTTAACTATGAACTTTAAACGGACCTAACTTTTTGGTGGTAGGATGTTTCACATTCTTCTCACTCTTCCCTTATATATATATATATATATATATATATATGAGATTATACTTGCTACAGCTTAGAAAAGTGGCAGAAACCCTTTTTTTGTTTTTTTTCTCTCAAATCTAACACCATAGATATGATTTACATGTTTTATTTAGTGGGGACTGGCTTTTGGATTGCTGACATCGACCTGTATACTGTTTTTTCCTGTAGTAAAAAAATCAAAGAAATCAATTTTTTCTGGCTCATAAAAATATATTTTTTCATCAAAAAACATGATCCAAGAGTTTATTCCTACTAAATCGACTATATTGAATACATCTTTAAGGTTAGATTGTTTCAGAACAACTCACATAATGAGATTACAACTCATTATATATATATATATATATAACCCATAACAGTGGATGGTCAAATTGTCCAGTATTACTGGCTGCATATCTACTGTTGATTGCACAAAGATCAATGGTAGTGCACTAAATCTGTTTTCTGCATTCAGAGCATTAGTGGCAGTCATGACCATCACTAATGCTCTAGATTTGAGCAAATCCACATGTTTGACCCTTGTTTAACTAGAAGCCCGTCCACTCTTACAGGCTTCTCTCTCTATTTATTTATATATATATATATATATAGAGTGAAAGAGGAGTAGGTCCTAAACAGTCTTATCTTCTAAACTGTCCTATGTGACATCAAATAGGCAAAGTTTAAGGTGTTTGCTTAATTTCAATAGTAGGATCACTACCCACTACAAGAAATCAAACTTTTACTGGCACCAGTAAAAGTCTTTGTAGCACATGTAGTTTCGCCAATAATACATTTATTGTCGCTAATGCATAGCATCAGAAAATGTATTTTTATTGGCACTAAAATTGTGTGCTACATTACCACCAATAAAAGTGGCTAACAGAAAAAATATACTATAATAAATATAGTACAATTCAAAGCTTGAAATTAATAAAAACTTGAAAAAAAAATCTCCTAAAAATGCAAAACTCCTAAAATAAAAAACTTGAAAAATCATAAATCATACTTAAAAAAAAAACTTTCTTCAAAATTCAAAACCACTAAAATAAAAAAACTTAAAAAATCATAAATTCTAAATGATACTTAAAATGCAAAACTCCTAAAATCTAAATCATACATGAGAAAAAAAATTAGATTTAGCATGCTTTCACTTAATAAATTACAAAATTAGCATTTAAAATATAAAATCCCTAAAATCTAAATCATACATGAGAAAAATTGGATTTAGCATGCTTTCATTTGAAAAATTATAAAAATATAAATTAAAATACTAAATCATACTTTAAAAAAAATAAATTTAGCATGCATTTACTTAATAATTAATAAAAATATAACACTCCTAAAATCTAAATCATACATGAGTAAAAAAAGATGATTTAGCATATTTTTACTTAAAAATTATAAAAATATGAATTAAAATGCAAAACCCCTAAAATCTAAATCAGACTTAAAAAAATCAGAATTAATGTGTATTCACTCAATAAATAACAAAAATATGGATCAAAATGCAAAACTCCTAAAATCTAAATTATATATGAGAAAAAAATCAAATTTAGTATGCATTCACTAAATAAATTATAAAATTAGTCATTAAAATGCAAAATCCTTAACTTTTAAATCATTTTTGAAAAAAAATTAGATATAGCATCCATTTACTAAATATATTACAAAAATGATAATTAAAATACAAAACCATTAAAATCTAAATCAGATTTAGCATACATTCACTAAATGCCTTGAGTGAGACAGTGGTGGCAGATGGTCTGACAAGGCACCAACGCATGGTGGCAGATGATCATAAAGAGAGATAGTCAACCCTAAATAGAGAGAGGGAGAGTGAGAGCTGGAGAGAGAGGGTGGCAGTGGTGGCTGGTGAACACAGAGAGCAAAGGAGAGAGGATGGTGGTGGTTGCTAGTGAACACATAGAGCTTGTGCAAAACTCTTTTTTTTTAAATCAACTTTTTCTTGGGGCACTTTATTTGTGCACAAAAAAAAACTTTTTGCTGACACTAAGAAAAACAATGAAAGAGGAGATTTTTAGCATATGAGACAGGGAGAGCCCATGAAAGAGTAACAACAACAACAACTACGCCTTCATCCCAAAACAATTGGGGTCGGCGATATGAACCAAAAAAGAAAATCATTCTGGGTCTTCCACATGAATCATTCTCCTCCAATCATTTCTATCCAATGCCATGTCCTCGGTGAGGTTCAAAGCATTCATATCCTTTCCTATCACCTCCATCCATGTCTTCCTAGGCCTACCCTGACCTCTTTTAACTAATATATTTTCCCATTTCTCCATCCTTCTAACTGGCGCATCATTAGGCCTTCGCCGAATATGTCCAAACCACCGTAAATGATTCTCTCTCATCTTATTTTCAATGGGTGCAACGCTGTAAACACCCCAAATTTTCCACATCCATTCTCAAACAATCCTCTTCAGGCAGTGCCAACCCTATTAGGTCAGTGTAGGAGTCAAACCCCGAGTCAGTTTCAGAAAATCACCATTTTACCCATTTTCACTAGGAAAATTACCATTTTACTCCTAGGTCATCCCAGACCCTAGTCAGTTGGAGTCAACAAAGCTCACTGATCAGTTCAGAACATTTAGAATATCAGTCATTCCAAAGCTCATCTGAGCTCACAGTGAGAAGACCATTTTCATTTCTGACCATTCCTGCCAAAATAGGATCATTTCTTCGGGAATGAGCTCATTTCTCACTCAAATCCAAGCCAATTGTCTCCGAGTCAGTCATTCATAGTCAGTCATACTCCCCAGAGTCTAGCTTGAGCTCACCAGGAGTTCAAGTGCTCCAGTTTCATTTCAAAACCATTTCCAAGTGTCTAGGAGCCCATTTTAGTCCATTTTAGCTCTTTCAGCTGAAATTGAGCTGAGTTCAGTCAATTGAGCTAGTGTTCAAGCTTTGATTTTAGTTCATATCAGTATTACTGACCTTTGTTCTAGCTCAAACCCAGTTCAGGTTCGTAATTCACTTCACTCTAGTGATCATTCCGTACCATTTCTCTAAAAATGGCAGCTTTTCTTGAAAATTCAGTCGGAAAGGTCAGTTGAGTCAGTGCCTGGTCTGTTCATTTGAGTTCTGAAACTCTAAAACCCAGCTCAATCTAGCTCATTTCAGTTCAATCCAGCTCGAACCTCAATTTTCAGTGTCACTCTGATCCAGTAGAGTCCCGAAAACCATTTCTTGAGCTATTTTGCAAATTTTATCAATTTTAATGCTTTTTAAACTGGTACAGCTGCCAATCGGGGTCTAACATCTAAAATTCTCCATTCAGGGTCTGCATTTCGCATGTCATTTCTCATCATTTCATATCATTTCTTAGCATTTCATAACATTTCATCACATTTCATTTCATTTTCGAAGTCCAGAACTCCAGTTTTATAAATTTTAATCCAGATCGAGTTTTAAAAGTTTTCAGAAATCAATTTCAAACCTCGGGTTTCCAAAATTGACATTTTCACCCCGGGAGTCTAAATTTGGAAATATTTTCTCAAGAAAAATAATCTGGATTTCTTTCAAAATCAAATTTTCAAGTTTTACACTGGATTTGCTTCGCAATGAGCTATTGAACTTCAAAATCTGAGCTCGTTTCAAAAACTGCCAAAAATAGCTCGTTTTGTTGGAAGCATTTTCTCGAGAAAAATAATCTGGATTTCTTTCAAAATTACATTTTCAAATTCTACATTGGATTTGCTTCGCAACGGGGTATTGAACTTCAAAATTCGAGCTCGTTTCAAAAAAACTGCCAAAAATAGCTCGTTTTGTTTGGAAATATTTTCTTGAGAAAAACAATCTGAATTTCTTTTAAAATCAAATTTTTAAATTCTACATTGGATTTGCTTCGCAACGAGGTATTGAACTTTAAAATCGGAGCTCGTTTCAAAAACTGCCAAAAATAGCTCGTTTCGTCTGGAAATTTTCTAAAAAGACTATTTTACCCCTCAAATCGTCAAAATGAATTTCAAAATCAAAATTTGGACCCGCTCTGAGATGGCCCATTCATTTGCATTTTTATTTTTATTAAAAAAAAAGATGCTTCTTTTTATTTGTTTATTTTTTTGTTTTTATTGATTTTTATTTATTTTTTATTTTTTTATTTTTTTTAGAGGAGGTGGGACCCACAAGGTGGTCACCCAAGCCTCCAGCCCCACTTTCCATTTTCTCATTTTTTTTTCTTTCCCTTTTCCTTTTTCCCTCCTTTTCTTTCTTTCCTTTCTTTTTCCCTTTTCTTTCTTTTTCTTCTTCTTCCCTTCCCTTCCTTCCTTTCTCTCTCTCCAGCCCATTCACGTAAACCCTTTTCTCTCCCCCTTTCCCATTTTCATTAAACCCTAAGTAGAGGCCCTATTAAAACCTAAGTTACTAAAAAAAAAGGAGAAAAGGAAAAGAGGGGAGCCATACGGCTGCCCCCATCTCTCTCTCTCTCTCTCTCTCCTTTGGCTGCAGCCATCTTTGCTTCATCTCTTCCAGCCATCTCCTTGCTTCACTTCCACCATTGGCAGCCACCTTGCAGCAGCTTCCTCCATCGGTTCCAACCACCAGCACCAACCTCCACGCATGGCGGCAACCTTCCTTTAGCAGCTGCCTCCCCTTCAACCGATCCAGCCACCACTTCAACACCACAATCATATGGCTAAGGTTCAGCCTTCATCACCTTCACCATAGCAGCAAGACCTCCAGCTGATCCAAACCAATCTAAGGTAAACCTGCATATGCTCTATTGGTTTTTTTTTTTTTAGAACTTCATGGGCTTCTCATGATTGTGGGCTGCATAGAGGAAGGGATATGCCCGGCAAATGGATCAAGTCCCTCCTCTCAATAGCCAAAATCAATGAAATACTTTATGCCTCTTTACATTTTCTTTTTATCTTTTCCCATATAGTTTTTACATTGCATTTAAGTTCATTTTGTTATTTGAATTAATGTTTTATTCATATAGCATATTTTGTTAGTGCTTTGACTAGAGTCTATAGGTTTGAATATTAAGCATTCAGTCCAGTCATCATTTCTTGTTTAACATTCCATCAATAAATTTTTGAAATTTTAATATTGTTAGATTTATATGTTCTTACTTTCCTGTAAAAAAAAAATGGCTTCATTCAAGTTTTGTAACCCCATGAACAAAGCAAAATCCTAATTTGGGTTTTGGACTTCTCAGAAATTTCAATTTCTGCTTTAGCAGACAAGAACCTCTGACACCACCCTCGTGGGAGATCCGGATTGTTCTCCAAAAATCACATTGGATTTATGATTGAATATACTAATGATCTGGAAATTTTTAAGTTTTTTCTAATTAATTTTGACCTCTGTCAAAAATCGGATTTCCCAGCTCCCTGGGAAAATCTTGATTTTCCTTTGTCAGGGTATAGACAGACCCTAATGCATCAAGTCCGCTAAATCTGTAGCCCGTCTGCAAAAACTTTCAACACGAAAGTTGTTCATAACATAATTTCCTGTCATTTACCAAAATTTGGAAATTTTTAGATCTGTTCCAGTATTTTTCTCGGATTTTCTATTTCTGTCTAACAGATTCCAATGTCCAGAAATCTCAGAGATTTAGGTCTCTGATAACAGTGTGGCTTTTTCCAAACCGTAACCCGAATCCTATTAGTGTCAAAATATAAAATCTTCCTATGTTTGTCAGGGACATTTTCCCACAATTTCAGCCATTTTCCCATCTGTCTGCTATTTTTACCACATTTTCTACCGAAACCTGTCTGTTTCCTTCATTTCCTAGAGTCGTCGGATTCCGATCCGACTTGCCGGAGTGACACAGCTCCGATCATAGGTCAAAAACAGAAAGTGTAAAAGGCAAAAATCCTTTCCTTACTGTCATCTGTCATCCCATAAAATTTGGGAAATGTTTATGGAAGTTTGATATCCTAAATCCCCTTTAGAATCAATATTTTAGGCAAAAATCATGAAATTTAGGGTTTTTATTTGAATTTCCATATTTAAAAATACAAAAAAATTAGATTTTCGAGCTTCATTCTATTTTTAGGGTTATTTTAGGTGTCCATGCCAAATTTGGTTTAATTCCAAGTTCATTTGCTCCATGTGTTAGTTTATCTTTAAATTCAGAAGCGAAAATCAAGCGAAAATCAGGTTAAATTCGATATTTTATGATATTTTCGCCATTTTAGGGTTTTTATCATGTACATAAGCATGTAGAATCATATTAGGGTTAATTTTAATCTCCTTTGCATTTCATATTTTTCAATTTTGCAAAATTTATTTCAGAAAACCCTGGTTTCAAGGCCATAGTCTTGTTATTGGGGGTATTTTGGTCATTTTGACCTAAATTTCGAAATTTCAATTTCTAATTCTCCAAAATTTCATGCATATCATCATATTTCACCATATTATGTTTGATTTATTTCATTTGATTTTCAAATTTCCAAAATTTACAAAAAATTCTTTCAGAAAACCCTGATTTCAAGGTCATCAGGGGTATTTTGGTCATTTTGACCCCAATTTCGAATTTTCAAGTTTATTTTCGAAATTTATTCATTATTCATCATGTTTATATCAAAGGGGGTATGAATTTGGGTTTATATCTGAATAATATCCGATAATTTTTCATATTTTCGAATAAATTCAGAAAAACCTACATTTTTGTGCTAACTTTATTTTCCAGTTTTGCAGGAATATTCAAGAAGAAGACTTAGCCATTTTATTTCTTTTATTTCAATTCAATGTAAAAAATCAATGTAATATTTGGAATAAGAGTTACATTTCTTCTTAGAATAGGGCTGCATTGCATATAGTTTAATTTATGCAAATTTCAATATGTGATGTATGATTCATGCACATTATTTCAAATTCACTATGGTTTACACGAATGGCACGTGCACAAGCTCTTATGGAGTTTATAAACTCGGTGGGATTCGTATTTATGGCCATAGTCAGAATACGAAGAAAACAAAGATTTATGATCTTCATATTAGCCACATTCAACCTACACTCTTAGGCTAACTTCAAAATGCACAGCATTTTTCAAAGTTTTAAAAGGATTTTCCAATCCCTCAATTGAAATTCCCTTTTCAAATTCATATTCATTCATTCATATCATTCAAATTGCATTTTTTTCAAATTCATTTTTCTAATTTCAATTTTAGATAAATCAGTTTTCCCAAAAATTTCCAAGTTTCTCAGGATTGGATTTTCTCAGAATTCCAAACTTTCAAATGAGATTTCAAAGCATTTCCCAATTTCAAATCAAGATTTTCCTATGTTTTCGAATTCTCAAATTTCAAAATCCCAAGTTTTCAGAAATTCATTTTCTCATATTTTCCAGTTTTCTTGAGAATTCATTTTCCATTTCAAAAGTCATTTTCCAATAAATTTCTTAGATTTTCTTAGAATTCTCAAATCCATTTTCTCAGAAAAGCAATTCCAAATTTCAAAATCGATTTTCCAAAGTTCAAGTTTTCCTGAGAAATCACTTTCCAATTGCAAATTTCTGATTTTCAATGAACTTCAATGATTTTCCCAGGAATCCCAATTTCAAGTACTTTTCCAATCATTTTTCCAGCATATTTCAATTTTCCAAAGCAAACATCATATTTTTTTTCAAACTTGCATTATTTTCAAAATTCCATAGCACAAGCCTGATTCTTTGTGCATTCTAGGAAAAATAGAGCATAATTTAGCTATTTGAGTCGAGTTAAAGCACATAATTGATCCTTGGTTCAATTACCCCTGGTAAAGGCGCCAGGAACGGTTGAACCTCGTATCGACAGGCGGATCCCATTCCACGGAATTTTCCCGCAAATTTTCAAAACGGAGGCGAGTAATTTTCAAAACCATTTTCAAAACTTTGGTCGAGTTTGACTCGCGAAATTCATTTCTCTCTCGCAAGGGAGGGGAAAAATTTTGCGATGATAACAGGTTTAGCAACCGAGATGGGACCTGTCCTCGCCTGATCAATTATGTGCTTTAACTTAGCCCAATTGTCAAAATTATGTTCTATGAAATGTCAGCTTTAATTTCTGATATCATGTGAACCTAGGAGCCTAGACTTGAACCCAGCTGACATGGATTGCATGTAGACTAGGCATGGTTTGGTAGGACCATATTGAGGAGAATTATGCATGCTCACATAGACTTAGGTCTGAAATACAACACTCCTCAATCTAGGACTTGTATGAAAACAATGTTTGCTTCTTCAAAAGTTTTTAAAATTCTATCTCTTTAGGACTTAGAGCCCTCTGTTTGCCTGCATGTGATCATATTTCAAAAACCACCCCACCTATGTCTACCCGGTCTTCACGTTGCTGGGCTCTCTTCCAGAACCATAGTTCGGGACAGAGCCTCACAACTGGGCCACTTATTTGGGCTAACGTCCCCTGCCACGTACCAAGGGCCATAGTCCAACGTATATCGGCAGGCGCTCAAGGATGTTGGGAAAACACAAGCCTAGACCCGGAGATGAGTTTTATGCCACGTACATCGAGCCTCGGCTCGAGTATATCGGCATAGCATGATTGGACACAGTTGATCTAAGCCTAGAGTCAGGATTAGGGTCCTAAAGCTCTTTCAAAATCAATGCATTTAGAGTTGGCTTCCTAGGGATTGCTGTATGTGCATAATTGTTTGTAATTGTATATATGATATTCATTTTCGCCTTATTTTCTCATATTTTTCCCAAGTTTTCCAAAATACCAAACAATTTTCCAAAATACCTCATTTTTCATCTTTTATGAAATATCTCCTTTTTCTCAAAAACCCTGGACGATTTTTCTAAATTATCCACCTTTTCCTTCAAAACTCCAGGAAATTTTCCATTCCTTCGTTCCTCTGGACTTCGAATTTCCAGCTTTCATTTTATCCTGCCTGCAATTTTCAAATTTCTTATATTTTTCCAAAGTCTAATTCCAGTCTTCTTGTCTTTCAGTCCAATGGCATCCAGTCAGCTCGATTCTGTTTTTCCTGAGGGTCACATCTCCTATGAGGTGCGACAAAGTCTTCCTGAGCATCGATCTCTTAGCACCGGACCCTTCTTCCCCCGGTGGTATTATGTCTGGTTCAAAAATTTCTCTCGTATGTTTCCGGACCACTTGAGCGATTGTGGGTTGGAATTGGCATCTACAGTGGGAAAGTTGACAGTCAACGGCAATCTGATTCATGCACTGGCAGAGCGGTGGAATCCGCGCACTTGCACGTTCTGGTTCCCGTGGGGCGAGATGACAATACTGATGGATGAATTTTCAGAGATTATGGGACTGCCCGAGCCAGTCGATCAGCCTGGAGATCCATTAGAGCAGCAATTTCTGATCAATGTCAAGGGTCTGGACCCCAAAGATGTCGTAGCTCGCATGACAGGGGGCAAGTCTTTGCCAATGATTGAAGAAAATGGGAATGAATATGTGAGTCTGATCGAGATCTACCGACAGTATGGAGAATTCGCAGAAGTCAGCTTGTTGTCCAGGACAGCTCGAGAGAGAATTCAACATGCGATGGTTTTGTGTACTGTGGGACTTGCTTTCTTTCCAGATGGACAAAATTATGTGGATGTCAGAATAGTTCAACTTTTGAGAAGATGGGGAAGTCGACAGACCAGCCGTCTCTCGATAGCCATGGCCGCGCTTGCTTTTCTATACAGAGGACTGACCCGCTTCACACTTGGAGAGTCCATCTTAGTCGAGGGATGTGCTTATGCTCTTCAATCTTGGTTCCTTCGGCATGTACCGACCAGAGCTAGTTCATTCAGATACAACGGCAAGGAGCTCCTTCCAGTTGCACGGTATCGATTCCTGATCGACTATCTGCAGGAAGAAGAAGTCGTATGGGACTACTTTGATCGTCAGGAATCACCTCTCAGATATACTTACGCTTACGACAAGCGATTCAGGCTACTTGGCCCATTCTTCTGTGCTTACTATCATCCGGAGCGGTGTGTTCGACAGTTTTCTCAGAGACAAAAGCACGTAGAAGCTCGGCTACTATCAGGGGTTATGCTAGAGTTCAACCTTGCATTAGCGCAGTGGTCCAAAACATACCATTCTGCCAGATATGACTGGGATTCTTTCATCATTCTCACTCTTTTCCTTGGTCCTCGTGTCTCTGTTGATCATTGAGAGTAGTGGCAGACTCTCTATATGCTCCCTCTTTCTCAAGTCCACTATTGATGCAATCATATTTTTCCTTCAATAAAGAAAAAAAAATCCTTCAATTTTCATTCTATCATGGTTTGATAACCTCGCCTAGGTGACAAGGCATATTTGCAGTTGTTCGTTCTTCTTGCAAAGAATGACAACATAATTGTCGTGACTCCAGCGGCGACCCAGTCCCTAGTAATGGGATGTTCTTTCAATTATCTATCAAATTCTCATCAAATATTTTTACTATATTCATTTCTATCTTGAATCTTCATCATCGAAATTTAATCATCCATTCTACAAAGAATATCAGTATTTCCAAGTGGTTCAGGTCAGATCAAGCAAGAAGACACCACTATATCAGGGCATCCGTGATTTTAGAAGCAGGTGAGAAGAAATGGTTTCTCCAAGATCTGCCAGAAGACACAGTTTGAATGATAGGGATGACATTGATCCTGCTACATATCAGATGTTCAAGAAAATGATGATTAGGATGATGTCTGAGCAAGCTGAGGACTGTTTCAGAAAGGCTCCCATCAAAAAGAAGACATCTGTCTCCTTCTCTTAGAATATCACTGGTAAGAGTAACGAGCGATTTGGCATGTGTCTGCCCGATATTTTATTATTGCCGATGTCCTCTATCATCGTGGATTCAGTTCTAAATATGCCAGATGCCTAGATGAAGATGAAGCCAAAGAAGTCATGCGGGAGGTACACGAAGGCATTTGCGATGGTCACGTCGGCTACCAAACTCTTGTCAAACAAATCATCCGAGCAGGATATTACTGGAGAACTATGCAACAAGATTGTTATCGTTTTGTGAAGAAGTGCGTTCAATGCCAGATGCATGCACCTTCCATTCATGCGCCAGCGACATATTTGCAATCTGTCGTCTCACCATGGCCATTTTCTATGTGGGCTTTTGATGTTGTTGGCCCCATTACTCCTTCTGCTTCAAATGGCCATAAATATTTTCTTGCTGCAACAGAATATTTTACTAAATAGGTAGAAGCAGTCACTCTACGCACAGTAGAAGGTCGACATGTGGTCTCATTCATCCATAGGAATATCCTATGTCGTTTCGGCATACCGCACAATATCGTGTCAGACAATGACAGTTATTTCAAGAATGAGAGAATGAGGACATTCTGCTCAAAAATCAGAATCCATCATAATTTCTTCGCTCTTTATTATCCTCAAGGGAATGGTCAAGCAGAGGCCACCAGTAAGATTCTTATTAGAATCTTGGAGCGAACTTTAAAAACAGTTTGTGACTGGCATGAGAAGATCCATGATGCATTGTGAGCATACAGAATCATCATTCGAAATCCAACTAATGCTACTTCGTCAGAACTTGTCTACGGAACTGAAGTAGTGCTGCCTCTACATGTTCAGAAACCTACCTTGAATTTCGCATCACTGCTGGAGTTACCGCTTGATCAGTATTAGCAGCAGCGACTGGTACAACTTGATTTGCTCAATGAAAGAAGACTCAGAGCAGTAGAGCATGCTCAATCATATCGTCAGAGGATAGCCAGGCAATATGCAAAATTTGTCATTCAAAGGAAATTCTGAGTCAATGATCTAGTGATCAGATCAACGACCTATCTCAAGCACCGCCCGGGTGGCAAATGGTCATCGAATTGGGAAGGGCCCTATATTGTCGAGGAAGCATTACCTCACAATTCATATCTGCTCATCAATGCCGATGGTGTGGAATTATCAGACCCCATCAATGCTCAACATGTGAAAATTTTCTATACTTAAATCCTCTATTCCATCCTTTGTAATTCCTCAATATATTTTCCTCAATAATGGTCAAATCCTTCTTTCCCAGTTACACTGGGGCATTATTTTGAAAATTTGTCTTCAAAACATTCTGTATGCAGGCAGGATCAAACAAATCTCTCATTTTGCATACATGTGCATTCTTTTACATCATTTTGCATACATTTGCATTCATTTACATTTACATGCATTCATTTGCATCCATTTACATTCATTTGCATCAAATTCACTTCCCCTTCAGGTTAAGGGATAAACCTGAGTTTCCCTTTCAGGTTAAGGGATAAACCTGAGTTTCCCTTTCAGGTTAAGGGATAAACCTGAACTTCCCCTTCAGGTTAAGGGATAAACCTGAATCATTTTCCATAATTCTTTAATTTCGACCTCCGGGTCATCCAATTTCCAATTTTCAAATTACCAAAATTCTCAATTTCGACCGCCAAGTCATCCAATTTCTATCCCCGTTCAGGATAAGGGGATAATCCTGAAACCGTTCATAGAAGCAATCCAAGTCTATATAATAGTTCTCGTTCTTAATTGAACCAATGACGTTCGTAGGCTGAATACCTATCGAACCCATGTCGTTCCTAGTGAACCAATGTCGTTCTTAATTGAACCAATGTCGTTCGTAGGCTGAATACCTATCGAACCCATGTCGTTCCTAGTGAACCAATGTCGTTCTCAATTGAACCAATGTTGTTTGTAGCCTGAATACCTATCAAACCCATGTTGTTCCTAGTGAACCAATGTCGTTCTTAATTGAACCAATGTCGTTCGTAGGCTGAATACCTATCGAACCCATGTCGTTCCTAGTGAACCAATGTCGTTCTTAATTGAACCAATGTCGTTCGTAGGCTGAATACCTATCGAACCCATGTCGTTCCTAGTGAACCAATGTCGTTCTCAATTGAACCAATGTTGTTCGTAGGCTGAATACCTATCGAACCCATGTCGTTCCTAGTGAACCAATGTCATTCTCAATTGAACCAATGTTGTTCGTAGGCTGAATACCTATCGAACCCATGTTGTTCCTAGTGAACCAATGTCGTTCTCAATTGAACCAATGTTGTTCGTAGGCTGAATACCTATCGAACCCATGTTGTTCCTAGTGAACCAATGTCGTTCTCAATTGAACCAATGTCGTTCGTAGGCTGAATACCTATCGAACCCATGTCGTTCGTAGTGAACCAATGTCGTTCTTAATTGAACCAATGTCGTTCTTAGGCTGAATCCCTATCGAACCCATGACGTTCCTAGTGAACCAATGTCGTTCTCAATTGAACCAATGTCGTTCTTAGGCTAAATCCCTATTGAACCCAGGTCGAACCCCTGCGAAACCAATGCCGTTCTCAATAGAACCAATGTCGTTCTTAGGAGGAATCCCTATAGAACCCATGTCATTCTCAGTAAACCAATTCACAATTTTGACCTTGTTAGCCAATCAATTTCCAATTTCCAATTTCCAATTATCAATTTCCAATTTCCAATTTCCAATTTCAAATATCAAATTTCAAAATTCCAATTTCCAAAATTTGACCCTTTTGGTCATCCAATACCAATTCCAATAAATTTCTCTTGCGAGAGACCCTTTTTATAGGGAGAGTTCGAGGGAGCTCGTTCTTTTCGCATGCTATCCTTTGTTCACCTAGCCCCTTTTCAGGGAGAGTTTGAAGGGACTCGTGTCTATGTGAACCGTTTGCAAAACAAATTTCCAATTCCATACAAGGAACTCTTAATTCAGGGAGAGCTTCGACGGAAGCTCAGTTTCCTTGTGACCGCAATTTCAAACTAGACCATTTCATCATGAAGGACCCTCTTTTCAGGGAGAGTGTGATGGACTCGTTCCTTCATGATCAATTCACCGACCTCATCATTACCGGCCCCCTTTCCATAAGAGAAGCCTAATGTTAGGAAGTTTTGACGAAAGCTTAATTTCTCTTTGAAAGTTCGTTTTGCAAACACCTTCTCTTCAGGGAAGAGAGGAGTAATTCCTATTTCCAATTTCTGAATCTTCTCCTTTGGGGAAAGGAGAAGAAAATTTTTGTCATGGGTGCGTTGCGTTGTGCTTCAGATGCTCGCTCTCACCAAGGATTTCAAGAACATTTTGCCAATTTGTCATTAAATATTTGTTGATTTCAAAATTTTTATTGTATAAAAACATTACTTCAGAATACCTTCAGTATTACTTTCGAAAGGACAAAGCTTTCGCGAAGAAGGATTCAAAATTCAAATTCTTTCTATTGGCCAACCAAAAGGATGAAGAATAAATCCCCGATATGGCCAGCAAAGGAAATTCAATATTGTTGCAAAGCCATAAGTGATCGGTATTGATCGCAGTCAATGGCACATTTTTAAAGATCATTCTTGGAAAATAAAGCAATCGAAATATCCTGGGTGATACAGAAAAATCCATTCAATCCTTATATCTCCTCAATCACCTAAAGCTGCAATTAAATATCTGCAAAAGGGATCTCTCAACTGTCGTCAAGATGAAGGCGAATTAGGCGAGTAGACCCCCGGGGCCAAAGAAGATTTGAATCATCTCCAAGATGACGGAGTTTGTGACGGATCCTTCCAGGGAAAGTTCAGAGCACCGTCAAGATGAAGGCGACTGCGATGGGCCTCCCGACAAACCCTAAAGGATATTTAATTTCTGCTATCATCAAGCGATTTCCAACCAAAGAGCCAATAACCGTCAATATAATCCCTGAGAGAAAAGAAGGATCGGAACATCTCTGAGATGAAGGAGTTTGTGACGTACCCTTCTAAAAAAAAAAAAGAGAGAGAAAAGTCAAGACATCTCCAAAATGAAGGATGATGTAATCTCCAAAAACCCAAGAGAGCTCTAATTCTGCCAAAAAAAAAAAAGTAGGCAGAAAGATCGTCATGAGAAAGAATTCCAGGATATCAGACTCCCAAATCTGCCAAAGAATCCTCTTTAAATTTTGTGAAATTCTATTATCAATATTCTTTCACAAATTGCTTTCACAATATCAAGAATACTCTCTTTTCTGCTCATATCAGGGAAATTGATAGCTTCCTTGAAAGAAAGCCAATTGCAAGCAATTTGAATTCGAATCTTGATTTTACGAAGTTAAGTCCAATCGGAGATAATACTTCAGGTAGAAAAGAGGGAATACTTTCAAAACAATGTGCATCATTTTCAATTATTTTGAATCAACAACAATTTTCAACATTTTGACAATATTTTCTATCTATCCTGGCGTGAAGCGAGAGCTTGAGGTTCATCTTTGACACATCCTGACATCAGTTGTTATCCCTTTTAGGACTTGATAACGGGAGTTGTCAAGATTCCTTCCTTTCTTTGGTATAATCTGAGCGCATGGGCTCTTAGATTCGCACACTTCCCTGTGTCCCCACTGTCCCACCATAGACAGTCCAATTTCGGCTTGAGGTTAAGCCACCAATTCCAGCAAAAGGTCACCAATTTCAAAAGTTATTTAGTCTCAGCAATGAGGCACCCAAAATCAAACCCCTTTTCAAGCTTTAGGGACCCCAATTTCATCCTTTTGCAAAACCTCTATCGGATTCATTGTGCGGAAATCCAAAGGTTCCATCATGGTTTCTTCCTTCGAGGATTCCATTCATTTTCTACCCAATCAGGATAAGGGTACAAACCTGAGCCTCCTTTGATGAGGTATTTCATTTTTCTACCCAATCAGGATAAGGGTACAAACCTGAGCCTCCTTTGATGAGGTATTTCATTTTCCGCCCAATCACGATAAGGGTACAAACCTGAGCCTCCTTTGATGAGGTATTTCATTTCTCGCCCAATCAGGATAAGGGTACAAATCTGAGCCTCCTTTGATGAGGTATTTCATTTCCCGATCAGGTTAAGGGTTAAACCTGAGCCTCCTTTGATGAGGTATTTCATTTCCCGGTCAGGTTAAGGGTACAAACCTGAGCCTCATTTTAATGAGGTATTTCATTTCCCAATCAGGATAAGGGTACAAACCTGAGCCTCCTTTGATGAGGTATTTCATTTTCCGCCCAATCAGGATAAGGGTACAAACCTGAGCCTCCTTTGATGAGGTATTTCATTTTTTACCCAATCAGGATAAGGGTACAAACCTGAGCCTCCTTTGATGAGGTATTTCATTTTTCTGCCCAATCAGGATAAGGGTACAAACCTGAGCCTCCTTTGATGAGGTATTTCATTTTCCTCCCAATCAGGATAAGGGTACAAACCTGAGCCTCCTTTGATGAGGTATTTCATTTCCCGCCCAATCAGGATAAGGGTACAAACCTGAGCCTCCTTTGATGAGGTATTTCATTTTCCGCCCAATTAGGATAAGGGTACAAACCTGAGCTTCATTCTGATGAGGTATTTCATTTCCCGATCAGGTTAAGGGTTAAACCTGAGCCTCATTTGGATGAGGTATTTCATTTCCCGGTCAGGTTAAGGGTTAAACCTGTGCTTCGTTTCTACACGAGGTATTTTCTGTCCCATACAGGTTAAGGGCAAAACCTAAATCTCACTTCTTTTGAAGTAAAATTTTATTCTTCATTCTTCATTTCATATCTACCATTTTCATCAGGGCTAATATTTTCATATCCAGTCAGATCCTTCTAACTGGGGCATTTTTATAGCAAAAATTTGGTGTGTTTTTCTTTGCCACTAAGCTCGTCCTCAAGACGGCTTAGTAGCAAAGAGGGGCATCTGTAAACACCCCAAATTTTCCACATCCATTCTCAAACAATCCTCTTCAGGCAGTGCCAACCCTATTAGGTCAGTGTAGGAGTCAAACCCCGAGTCAGTTTCAGAAAATCACCATTTTACCCATTTTCACTAGGAAAATTACCATTTTACTCCTAGGTCATCCCAGACCCTAGTCAGTTGGAGTCAACAAAGCTCACTGATCAGTTCAGAACATTTAGAATATCAGTCATTCCAAAGCTCATCTGAGCTCACAGTGAGAAGACCATTTTCATTTCTGACCATTCCTGCCAAAATAGGATCATTTCTTCGGGAATGAGCTCATTTCTCACTCAAATCCAAGCCAATTGTCTCCGAGTCAGTCATTCATAGTCAGTCATACTCCCCAGAGTCTAGCTTGAGCTCACCAGGAGTTCAAGTGCTCCAGTTTCAGTTCAAAACCATTTCCAAGTGTCTAGGAGCCCATTTTAGTCCATTTTAGCTCTTTCAGCTGAAATTGAGCTGAGTTCAGTCAATTGAGCTAGTGTTCAAGCTTTGATTTTAGTTCATATCAGTATTACTGACCTTTGTTCTAGCTCAAACCCAGTTCAGGTTCGTAATTCACTTCACTCTAGTGATCATTCCGTACCATTTCTCTAAAAATGGCAGCTTTTCTTGAAAATTCAGTCGGAAAGGTCAGTTGAGTCAGTGCCTGGTCTGTTCATTTGAGTTCTGAAACTCTAAAACCCAGCTCAATCTAGCTCATTTCAGTTCAATCCAGCTCGAACCTCAATTTTCAGTGTCACTCTGATCCAGTAGAGTCCCGAAAACCATTTCTTGAGCTATTTTGCAAATTTTATCAATTTTAATGCTTTTTAAACTGGTACAGCTGCCAATCGGGGTCTAACATCTAAAATTCTCCATTCAGGGTCTGCATTTCGCATGTCATTTCTCATCATTTCATATCATTTCTTAGCATTTCATAACATTTCATCACATTTCATTTCATTTTCGAAGTCCAGAACTCCAGTTTTATAAATTTTAATCCAGATCGAGTTTTAAAAGTTTTCAGAAATCAATTTCAAACCTCGGGTTTCCAAAATTGACATTTTCACCCCGGGAGTCTAAATTTGGAAATATTTTCTCAAGAAAAATAATCTGGATTTCTTTCAAAATCAAATTTTCAAGTTTTACACTGGATTTGCTTCGCAATGAGCTATTGAACTTCAAAATCTGAGCTCGTTTCAAAAACTGCCAAAAATAGCTCGTTTTGTTGGAAGCATTTTCTCGAGAAAAATAATCTGGATTTCTTTCAAAATTACATTTTCAAATTCTACATTGGATTTGCTTCGCAACGGGGTATTGAACTTCAAAATTCGAGCTCGTTTCAAAAAAACTGCCAAAAATAGCTCGTTTTGTTTGGAAATATTTTCTTGAGAAAAACAATCTGAATTTCTTTTAAAATCAAATTTTTAAATTCTACATTGGATTTGCTTCGCAACGAGGTATTGAACTTTAAAATCGGAGCTCGTTTCAAAAACTGCCAAAAATAGCTCGTTTCGTCTGGAAATTTTCTAAAAAGACTATTTTACCCCTCAAATCGTCAAAATGAATTTCAAAATCAAAATTTGGACCCGCTCTGAGATGGCCCATTCATTTGCATTTTTATTTTTATTAAAAAAAAAGATGCTTCTTTTTATTTGTTTATTTTTTTGTTTTTATTGATTTTTATTTATTTTTTATTTTTTTATTTTTTTTAGAGGAGGTGGGACCCACAAGGTGGTCACCCAAGCCTCCAGCCCCACTTTCCATTTTCTCATTTTTTTTTCTTTCCCTTTTCCTTTTTCCCTCCTTTTCTTTCTTTCCTTTCTTTTTCCCTTTTCTTTCTTTTTCTTCTTCTTCCCTTCCCTTCCTTCCTTTCTCTCTCTCCAGCCCATTCACGTAAACCCTTTTCTCTCCCCCTTTCCCATTTTCATTAAACCCTAAGTAGAGGCCCTATTAAAACCTAAGTTACTAAAAAAAAAGGAGAAAAGGAAAAGAGGGGAGCCATACGGCTGCCCCCATCTCTCTCTCTCTCTCTCTCTCCTTTGGCTGCAGCCATCTTTGCTTCATCTCTTCCAGCCATCTCCTTGCTTCACTTCCACCATTGGCAGCCACCTTGCAGCAGCTTCCTCCATCGGTTCCAACCACCAGCACCAACCTCCACGCATGGCGGCAACCTTCCTTTAGCAGCTGCCTCCCCTTCAACCGATCCAGCCACCACTTCAACACCACAATCATATGGCTAAGGTTCAGCCTTCATCACCTTCACCATAGCAGCAAGACCTCCAGCTGATCCAAACCAATCTAAGGTAAACCTGCATATGCTCTATTGGTTTTTTTTTTTTTAGAACTTCATGGGCTTCTCATGATTGTGGGCTGCATAGAGGAAGGGATATGCCCGGCAAATGGATCAAGTCCCTCCTCTCAATAGCCAAAATCAATGAAATACTTTATGCCTCTTTACATTTTCTTTTTATCTTTTCCCATATAGTTTTTACATTGCATTTAAGTTCATTTTGTTATTTGAATTAATGTTTTATTCATATAGCATATTTTGTTAGTGCTTTGACTAGAGTCTATAGGTTTGAATATTAAGCATTCAGTCCAGTCATCATTTCTTGTTTAACATTCCATCAATAAATTTTTGAAATTTTAATATTGTTAGATTTATATGTTCTTACTTTCCTGTAAAAAAAAAATGGCTTCATTCAAGTTTTGTAACCCCATGAACAAAGCAAAATCCTAATTTGGGTTTTGGACTTCTCAGAAATTTCAATTTCTGCTTTAGCAGACAAGAACCTCTGACACCACCCTCGTGGGAGATCCGGATTGTTCTCCAAAAATCACATTGGATTTATGATTGAATATACTAATGATCTGGAAATTTTTAAGTTTTTTCTAATTAATTTTGACCTCTGTCAAAAATCGGATTTCCCAGCTCCCTGGGAAAATCTTGATTTTCCTTTGTCAGGGTATAGACAGACCCTAATGCATCAAGTCCGCTAAATCTGTAGCCCGTCTGCAAAAACTTTCAACACGAAAGTTGTTCATAACATAATTTCCTGTCATTTACCAAAATTTGGAAATTTTTAGATCTGTTCCAGTATTTTTCTCGGATTTTCTATTTCTGTCTAACAGATTCCAATGTCCAGAAATCTCAGAGATTTAGGTCTCTGATAACAGTGTGGCTTTTTCCAAACCGTAACCCGAATCCTATTAGTGTCAAAATATAAAATCTTCCTATGTTTGTCAGGGACATTTTCCCACAATTTCAGCCATTTTCCCATCTGTCTGCTATTTTTACCACATTTTCTACCGAAACCTGTCTGTTTCCTTCATTTCCTAGAGTCGTCGGATTCCGATCCGACTTGCCGGAGTGACACAGCTCCGATCATAGGTCAAAAACAGAAAGTGTAAAAGGCAAAAATCCTTTCCTTACTGTCATCTGTCATCCCATAAAATTTGGGAAATGTTTATGGAAGTTTGATATCCTAAATCCCCTTTAGAATCAATATTTTAGGCAAAAATCATGAAATTTAGGGTTTTTATTTGAATTTCCATATTTAAAAATACAAAAAAATTAGATTTTCGAGCTTCATTCTATTTTTAGGGTTATTTTAGGTGTCCATGCCAAATTTGGTTTAATTCCAAGTTCATTTGCTCCATGTGTTAGTTTATCTTTAAATTCAGAAGCGAAAATCAAGCGAAAATCAGGTTAAATTCGATATTTTATGATATTTTCGCCATTTTAGGGTTTTTATCATGTACATAAGCATGTAGAATCATATTAGGGTTAATTTTAATCTCCTTTGCATTTCATATTTTTCAATTTTGCAAAATTTATTTCAGAAAACCCTGGTTTCAAGGCCATAGTCTTGTTATTGGGGGTATTTTGGTCATTTTGACCTAAATTTCGAAATTTCAATTTCTAATTCTCCAAAATTTCATGCATATCATCATATTTCACCATATTATGTTTGATTTATTTCATTTGATTTTCAAATTTCCAAAATTTACAAAAAATTCTTTCAGAAAACCCTGATTTCAAGGTCATCAGGGGTATTTTGGTCATTTTGACCCCAATTTCGAATTTTCAAGTTTATTTTCGAAATTTATTCATTATTCATCATGTTTATATCAAAGGGGGTATGAATTTGGGTTTATATCTGAATAATATCCGATAATTTTTCATATTTTCGAATAAATTCAGAAAAACCTACATTTTTGTGCTAACTTTATTTTCCAGTTTTGCAGGAATATTCAAGAAGAAGACTTAGCCATTTTATTTCTTTTATTTCAATTCAATGTAAAAAATCAATGTAATATTTGGAATAAGAGTTACATTTCTTCTTAGAATAGGGCTGCATTGCATATAGTTTAATTTATGCAAATTTCAATATGTGATGTATGATTCATGCACATTATTTCAAATTCACTATGGTTTACACGAATGGCACGTGCACAAGCTCTTATGGAGTTTATAAACTCGGTGGGATTCGTATTTATGGCCATAGTCAGAATACGAAGAAAACAAAGATTTATGATCTTCATATTAGCCACATTCAACCTACACTCTTAGGCTAACTTCAAAATGCACAGCATTTTTCAAAGTTTTAAAAGGATTTTCCAATCCCTCAATTGAAATTCCCTTTTCAAATTCATATTCATTCATTCATATCATTCAAATTGCATTTTTTTCAAATTCATTTTTCTAATTTCAATTTTAGATAAATCAGTTTTCCCAAAAATTTCCAAGTTTCTCAGGATTGGATTTTCTCAGAATTCCAAACTTTCAAATGAGATTTCAAAGCATTTCCCAATTTCAAATCAAGATTTTCCTATGTTTTCGAATTCTCAAATTTCAAAATCCCAAGTTTTCAGAAATTCATTTTCTCATATTTTCCAGTTTTCTTGAGAATTCATTTTCCATTTCAAAAGTCATTTTCCAATAAATTTCTTAGATTTTCTTAGAATTCTCAAATCCATTTTCTCAGAAAAGCAATTCCAAATTTCAAAATCGATTTTCCAAAGTTCAAGTTTTCCTGAGAAATCACTTTCCAATTGCAAATTTCTGATTTTCAATGAACTTCAATGATTTTCCCAGGAATCCCAATTTCAAGTACTTTTCCAATCATTTTTCCAGCATATTTCAATTTTCCAAAGCAAACATCATATTTTTTTTCAAACTTGCATTATTTTCAAAATTCCATAGCACAAGCCTGATTCTTTGTGCATTCTAGGAAAAATAGAGCATAATTTAGCTATTTGAGTCGAGTTAAAGCACATAATTGATCCTTGGTTCAATTACCCCTGGTAAAGGCGCCAGGAACGGTTGAACCTCGTATCGACAGGCGGATCCCATTCCACGGAATTTTCCCGCAAATTTTCAAAACGGAGGCGAGTAATTTTCAAAACCATTTTCAAAACTTTGGTCGAGTTTGACTCGCGAAATTCATTTCTCTCTCGCAAGGGAGGGGAAAAATTTTGCGATGATAACAAACGCCTACCTTCTTACGTATCTCCTCATTCCGAATCTTATCTTTTATTGTATTTCCACACATCCATCTCAGCATACGCATCTCAGCTACACTCATTTTTTGAATATGATGTCTCTTGGCAGCCCAACATTCCGTACCATATAGTAAAGCGGGCCTAATAGTCGTCCTATAAAACTTTCCCTTCAACCGCAATGGCATTCTACGATCGCACAACACTCCAGTTGCCCTTTTCCATTTCATCCACCCAGCCTTTATTCTATGATTTACATCTCCATCGATTTCTCCATACTTTTGAATGATAGATCCCAAATATTTGAAACAATCATCCATCGGTATTTCTTGCTCACCAAGCTTCACTACACTCCCATCACTATTTCGTTGCTTACTAAACCGACATTCCATGTATTCTGTCTTACTCTTACTCAACTTAAAACCTCTTGCTTCCAATGTCTGTCTCCATAATTCTAACTTAGCATTAACCCCAGCTCTAGACTCATCAATCAAAACAATATCATCAGCAAACAACATACACCATGGCACATTTTCTTGAATTGATCTCGTAAGCTCATCCATCACTATAGCAAATAGGAATGGGCTTAATGCAGATCCTTGATGTAACCCAACCGTTATAGGAAAGTTGGTTGTCACCCCTCCACAAGTGCGAACATTGGTTACTACTCCTTCATACATATCTTTAATTATACTAATGTACTTGAGAGAAACACCTTTCTTCATCATTGTCCACCAGAGAACGTCCCTAGGTACTCTATCGTATGCCTTCTCCAAATCAACAAAAACCATATGCAAATCTTTGTTCCTCTCTCTATTTCTCTCCATAAGTTGTCTAAGAAGATGTATAGCTTCCATAGTTGATCTTCCAGGCATAAAACCAAATTGATTCTCTGATATCATGACAACCTTCCTCAACCTAGACTCAATCACCCTCTCCCAAAGTTTCATAGTATGACTCATGAGTTTTATACCACGATAGCTTGTGCAATCTTGTATATCACCCTTATTCTTATATAGAGGCACCAAAGTACTCTTCCTCCACTCATTAGGCATCTTATTTGTCTGCCAAATCTTGTTAAAAAAATTTGTCAACCAATCTAAACCTTTCTCTCCCAAGCATTTCCAAGCCTCGATAGGTATACCATCTAGGCCAACTGCCCTTCTTGATTTCATTTTCTTCAAAGCCTCTGCAATTTCTTTCTTTTGAATCTTGCGCATAAAGTCACGATTTATCTCATGAAAAGGAATGAAGAAGTCTCCAAGATCTTGAGCATGACTTTCATTAAATAGTTTATCAAAATAATCTTTCCATCTCTCTTTAATCTCCTCATCTTTGACTAAAACCCTTTGTGTTTCATCTTTGATACATCTAACCATACCCAAATCCCTTGATTTCCTATCTCTCATCTTTGCAAGCCTATAAATATCATTCTCGCCTTCTTTGGTATCCAACTTGTCATAAACCTTCTTATATACCTTAGCCCTCGCGTTTCGAACTACTTTTTTAGCTTCCTTTTTTGCTATCATATATTTCTCCAAATTCTCATTATCACGACTCTTACTTAGATTTCTATAACACTCTCTTTTAACCTTAATAGCTAATTTGACATCCTTGTTCCACCATGATGTATCCTTACCTAGTGGTGCACCGCCTTTAGACTCACCCAATACCTCCTTAGCCACCTTTCTCATGCCACCCGCTATCTTATTCCACATTGACTCTGAATTCTCCTCGAGACACCAATCAGCTTCCTTAACTATCTGCTCTACAAACATTCCTTGTTTAGCTCCTTTCAGTGCCCACCACTTAATTCTAGGATCTAACCTATGTCTATCCCTTTTGCGGCATTGTCTAATTCTAAGATCTAAAATTAAGACTCTATGTTGTGTAGCTACACTTTCTTCCGGTATAACCTTACAATCGATGCAACAACCCCTATCCCTCTTTCTAAGTAGGAAAAAATCTATTTGACTCTTATTAACCCCACTTTTGAATGTTACTAGGTGAGACTCCCTCTTCCTAAACCAAGTGTTTGCTAAGATCATATCATAGGACAAACCAAAATCTAAAATCCTTTCTCCACTTTCGTTTCTTTCTCCTATACCATAGCCTCCATGGATACTCTCAAATCCATCCCTACTAATGCCTACATGCCCATTAAGGTCACCGCCGATGAAAAGCCTATCTCCATAAGATATCCCTTGTACTACTCCATCTAAATCTTCCCAAAATTGATGCTTAATGGAATCATCTAAACCTACTTGAGGTGTATACACACTAATAATATTAATAATATTTATACCTAATACTAATTTAATATGTAAAATCCTATCACCCTTCCTACGGACCTCAACTACATTATCTATAAACTCATGACTCATAACAATCCCTACGCCATTCCTATTCCTATTTATTCCTGTATACCAAATCTTATATCCCCAAGGTTCTATCACTTTTGCTTTCTCACCTACCCATTTGGTCTCTTGTAGGCATAAAATATCAATCTTTCTCCTATACATAACATCTACTAACTCTACCAACTTACCAGTTAAAGACCCTATGTTCCAAGTGGCTAACCTAATTTTATGGTCTTGGACTAACTTCTTTACCCCCACCCGTCCAACAAAGTGAGGGAACCCTTGCCTATTTGACACCACACCCGGGCGCCGGTGTGACGCGTCGCTTCCGGGCGACGACCTAGCAACCCTTGCCCATTTATCACTGCCTCCGGGCCTAAAGAGTACAGCGCGTCGCTCAGTAGGGAACGCCCCAACGAAATTCTCATATTGGTTCATATTCATAGGGTATGACTAAGTTTTTATGCTGGCTGTCACAGGCCTACCGCAACCCTCCTCCTTTATCCGGGCTTGGGACCGGCAGTGTATAACTAAACAGTTAAGCCCATAAAAGAGTGAAAAGGATTTTTTTTTTAATTGTGAATTACTGGTGCACTTTTTATGTGTGCTAGAAAATACCCTTTTCTACTGGTGCTAAGCAAAATAGTGTCGATAAAAGAGGAGATTTTTAGCATGAGAGAGAGAGAGACCACCAAAAAGTAAAAAAGGATTTTTTTCAAATGCCAAATTACTGTTGTACATTTTATGCTAGAAAAAATTGTTTTTTTCTAGTGCACTTCTTTGTTGTGCCAGAAAAAAATTATTTATATTGGCACACTTTTTGTGTGTGCTAGAAAAAGTTTATTATGATAACACAATTCAGCTAATGCCAATATAACTCACTTTTTCACTAGCGCTAAGTAAAATAGCTCTAATGAAAATGCTCTTTCACTAGTGCACTGAGAGGGGACACGCCAGTAAAAAAAAGTATTTTCTTGTTGTGACAGTTTTTTAATAAATTTTGAATAGAAAACAAGAGGGGAAAAGGTTAAGATGGGTGTAGTATGGTTTAAGATATTTTGAGCATAGTTTGACGTAATTTAAGAGTCTAATAGTGAGGAAAGAAATGAAAGAACGTGGGAGGGGGCGAAGAGGAAGAGATAGAGTGAAGTTTATTCTCCCATGAATGAAAGGATCTACTCACAAGTCCTTTTTTTTAGAAAAAGAGAAAAGCTTTATTATATAGGAGATTGTAAAGGAGTCGAGCTGACCAAGAGGGAACATCAAAACTGCGTTGATATGTACATGATAACGGTGAAGAACAAAAAATGTGATACCTAATCAACCGAACAAGAGAGGAACAGATGTTTGCATGTGCGTGTTTGTGTGTGTGTGAACTGTGAAGTCATTTTTGAACGTTGATAGAATGAAAGAGTATCAAACTAGTAAGGTAATGTATGTGAGAACCAACGAAGGGCTTTGCTTGTCCGGTAGGAGCAATTAGTGCAAGTGTCACCTTGTATTGGGATGCTGCAGGTTAAAAACCCGATGGTATAGTTCTATAACTTATAGGAGTCTGCCTAACCCCAGCTTGCCTTTCAAAAAAAGGTAATGTTTATGAGAACCAAATTCAATAAAAAACTGCAACTAATCCTTAGTTCTTTAATTGAGGACTCATGAAACCATTAACATGGGATTTCAAAACTAAAATGATCGAATTTCTTTTCTATAAACTAATAGAGTTAACCACAAGAAGTATTTTTTAATCCAAGACAAAGAAAGTGTTGAGTAAAATTCACAGTCCAAATGTTCATAGATGTTTGTAAATGCGGAAGATCTATATGAAGTGCTAAAAGTGAAACTGGAATATTGAGAAATGTGTTACGACAATGAAGCCATACGTGATACTTCAAGTACAAGGTTTTGATGATGAGCAAGTGGAATCAACTGCATTTCAGCTAAGGCTATGAAGAAATTGAAGATTTCGATAAAGAATCTTTGAAGACTAGTGTGCAAATGTTTAATTCATTAAAAGTCTTAGATTCTTGTAAGAGCCTTACTTAGAGTGCATATTTAGGTTGCATTTCACCGTAAAAGTCTTTTAATAAACTTTTCTAAAAGAACCCCTCATGAAAATCTTTTTAGAAAACTCTTTTATTAAATTTTCATGTTTATTAGTCGACCAATAGACTTACCAGTCAACTAATCTTTTCGCGCCATATTTTCTAAAAAATCTTTTTTGTCAAATTAGTCGACCGAAGGTTTTATCAGTCGACTGGACAAAATGTCTGTTTTCTGGAAAATTAGCAGCAGTCGACTAATGGTTTTATCAGTCGACTGAACAGAACATGTGTTTTCTGAAAAATTTAGCAGCAGTCGACTAATGCTTTTATCAGTCGACCAGACAGAATGTTTGTTTTTCAGAAGATTTTAGCAGCAGTCGACTGAAAGGTTTTTCAGTCTATTGATGATATTATCAGTCGACTAATTTTTCTCTAGTCGACTAAGTTTCAAAAGTTCAGATTTTCAAACGGCTCGATTAACAGATCAGTCGACCGACAATAACTGTCAGTCTACTAATAATTAACTATTAGTCGACTAACTGGTGTTTCAGTCGACTAATTTTACCGTTTTCTGAAACTTCAAAAAGGCGTGTCTTTTCATTTTTCAAACGTTTTGATCGTTCAAAATAGACAGTTTTGACACCCTTTCATACCCTCAACGTATGGAAAACTTCAACTATAAATATGAGTGCATTTTATACTCAAAACAACAAGAATTCAGTTGATTTGAATCATTTACTTATTGCTTTTCACTCCTATTCAGTCAAATATTTGTTTTTTCACTCACTTGATATTTTCACTTCAGTTTTTCACTCAAATCTCTTTGAGAGATAGTGAATTCGTGAGTAGAGTATTTCAACAACCTCAAAAGCCAATTATATCTCATTCGCATTCAAAAGAAAGGCTCATAGGTTGTATTGTAAGTTGTTACTTATTTTCTGTAAAAAAGACTCCTTGGTGTAAAGGAGTTGTTTGCTTTCAGTAGGGTTGTTACTGAAAGTGGGACCGGTTTTGGTCTGTGTGATCTTGTAGTTGACAAGGTTGATAGTGAAAATCTCAAGCGGGTTTTGCTTGGGGACTGGATGTAGGTCGGGATAGACCGAACCAAGATAAAATCTTGTGTTCTTTGTGTGTTTGCTTTTCAATTTGCAAAATCCATCAATATTTCGCAAACAATTTTTAAAAGCACTATTCACCCCCCCTCTAGTGCTCGTTGCCTCGATCCTAGTGCACTTTCAAAATGTCCAAGCACTGTCAGTGTCATTGTTGGATGCCTCCATATTAGACACAATAAGCATAAATAGGGGTTGCTTCTGATTTTGATTGGTCAAGCATTTGCTGAATCTTGTCAAGGGTTTGATTTTTTCTGTAACAGGAAAAAAAATTGCCTATGAGAAAATTTGATATGATAACTTTTCTAAATGGATTTTTTTCACTTATTTTTATAGCATGAAAAAAATGGAATGGAAAATATTAAAAAAATATAAGAGGGGATGGGGGCGGTGGATGAGCCTCAGAGAGAGAGAGAGATCAACATTACTAAAGCAGGGGATCAACAAAGAGTTGACCCCGTGAGCAAACAACATACCCAAAACAAAGGGCAGAAAGAACGAAGGCAAAACAGAGAAAATAGAAGAACACAGAGATCAGCTAGGGTCTTGAGGAAGAGAGAGTGACTGAAGGGGGTGGATAACATGGGAAGAGATGCACAAAATTGAATATACATTAGCCAAGATGCAATGGACGAGCTTATTGAAGGCAACTGAAATTTGACGGAAGATCGCATTGTTGCGAGTCATCCACATATCCCACCAGGAAGTAAAAAGCTAAGTTCTCCAGATCAGTCGCCACCGCTTGCAACTGCAAACCTACGGCGGGCCCCACAGAAGGTCGAACGCAAAGGATTCCTGTCTCATGATGACTTCAGGCTGATTCCACATACTTTTAAAGAGATCCACAAAGATTGGGCAAGCCCAAAAGAGATGGTAGGTGGATTCTTTCGCCGCTTTGCAAAGGATGCACCTACTGAGATACTGAATACCCACCTTCTTTAGGAAGCTGTCAGTCTGGACCCTATCATGCAAAATTAACCAAGCTAAGAACCGAGAGCGGGGAGTTGGACCATTAGCCCATAAAAGGCGCTCAGGAAGCCAGTCAACCCCAGGAGAAAGAAGAGACCGATAAAGAGTTTTGGTGCAAAAAGCGCTACTAGGCGCAATTGCCTATTGCAAAAGTTGTGTGTCAGGGTCAGAATCACCATTTTGCATGAGGATGAAAGACATGGTCTTAAGCCAAATGCGACGCAGGTGCGAGATATGAAACTTGTGAAGACGACAGCTTTAGTGGATCGACTCAAGTGAACCATACTTAGCATGGAGCAGAGGAGCACACTGATTGCCTGGATGGTGCGCCATCCAACATTGCTTCACGACAAGAGCAATACTCCTTAGTCTGGGAGCAAAGATCCCTAGAGCAGCTATACACCTTAGTAACACCAATGAGTTCTATCCAACCAGGTGATGCTTAGTCCGAGGTTGGCAACCATACCAAAGGAAATCCGCCATCAAACGGGAGAACTTATCCTCTACACCAAAGGGCATCAGAATCATGGACAAAAAATTTCGGGATAGAGGGAAAGACGTGCCTAATAAGAGTAAGCCGATCGGTGATGAAAAGGTAAGAAGCCTGCCAGGAAGAAATTTTGGTCTGGACTTTTTGGATAGTGGCAGTTCAAGTGGCTGAGGGGATGCGCTTTATTTGCAAATGGAGACCCAGATAGGAAATAAGTAAATCCGAAGTTGTGCAACTAAAAATCTGTTGTCCGACGGCCAGCAATGAAGGGAAGGCATTGAACATAGACAAACAACATTTACTATCGTTAAGGGATAAACCCGAAAGAGAAAGGAAAAGATGAAGGATGAGCTTGAATCTCAACATCTGTTGCACGAAAGCTCGACCAAAAGGATCATGTCATCAGCATAGGTGAGAATATGATGGAGAAATTCCTGGATACCGATGGGATCAATTATGCCTTTATCCGCAACCCTTTTGAACAACATCATGAGACCCTCGGCAATGGCATTAAATAACAAAGGGGAGAGAGGACAACCTTGCCGAATACCACGCTTAAGTTTGAACTGCCTACCTCTTGCTTCATTAAGCTTAATCATAGAGTGAGCATTTAAAACCAGCTCGCTCACCCATCAAGAAAAATGGTGACTGATACTGAAGTTGGCTAACATGTGAAATAAGAAAGGCCAATGGACCGAGTCAAAGGTTTTATGGAAGTGTAGCCAAGAGCTTTCCATCATAAAAGACCGTTGATAGCCGAAATGTATTTAGCGTCAGCAAACTTAGATTGCATAGCTTTAGCTTGAGCTTGATCAATCGCCTGGACGAGAAGAGGACCAATAGTGTCGTCGACAGATGTCTAGACAGCATAAAGGGTCTTAAAATAGTGGAAAACCGCAGGTAAGACATTGTTGATGGAGTAGCTGACTCTCTCAATGGAGATAGAGGGAATAACGTTCCTCTTGTGGCAGTGCAAAGCATAGGAGTGAAAGAATCTAGTATTGTTGTCACTAGTCGCAAGCCAATACACACTCGCCCATTGTTTCCATCAAATTTCATCCTTGATCCGCCAGGTTTGCAGAAGTAAAGAAAGCTCAGTGGATCTGGCCTTTAAGCTTTGAAGAGTTGAATAAAAAAGGGAATATGAGAAAGGCATAGAATGATGAATGGTCAACAACTCTTGTTCTCAGAATTGCATATGCTGGAATTCACTGATATTATTATTCAGAAACCAAGCTTTGATGTCGTGGGTCAGGAAAAAAAGCTTCTCATGGCACGAAACAATGACTCTGATTATAGTAGAAGGCTTGCTCCACGAACGGTAGACCACAGAAAGTCTGACTCCTTTAGCCACCACTTTTCAAAGACGAAAGACCTTGCAGAGGTAAAGCCTTCCCCCCAATGAGTGACGACCTGGCTATGGTCTGAGATAGAAGGAGGAAGCATGAAGCAAGTGATGTTGGGGAGGATCTCCAGCAGATCGGGGGAGAGGAGCACTCGATCAAGCTGCCTGTAGCACAAACAAAATCTTCTATTCAACCACGAGAAAGGCTCGCCGGTAGGAGGAACAGGGTAAAGCTTGTTCTGTTGGACAAAATCCTGTAAACCCCACATAAAGGCAGGTGGAGAAATGGGAGAATTTGAGTCATGAATAGACAGCAAGTAGTTAAAGTCCCCCATAAGAAAGTGCAGCTCCCTAAAAGAACCGATAATCCTGCTCAAATCGGATTATAACGCTGGACGAAGGGGAGGACGATTGAGGCCATAAACAATAGTGACCACCGCGGGAGAGGCCCCCGCATTCAAGGAAATGGCAATCAAAAGAGAGAACAGACTATCGTCGACTTGGAAGATGCCTAAAGAAGACTTTTCGAGAATAAGAATACCACCAGCGTAGTGGACCGTGGGCTTAAATAAGAAGTCCACCCCTCTCCATATTTCAGAAATGACAGAGCGAGAGACTGCTTCCATTTTTGTTTTGCATAGGACAATGAGATTTGGCTTTTCTTGGTAAATTCAGTTTGCCAGGAACATATGCTTGGCCGGACAATTCAGTCCTTTGATATTCCAGCATAGAGCCTTCATAGCTGGAAGTCAGCAAAACTCTAAGGGATGCGAGCTCTAGCTGAACGCCGAGGAGAACCACCAGCAATGGAGGCCGAGGGGTGCGGGTTGCAACGACGCCCTCGGCGGGCAGAACAACGGTGCTTCAGGGAGGACACCGCCCCGACACCAGGTAAAGGGAATGAGGAGGGAGTCAGCATCTCAAGAACGACCCCATATAGGGGTGTCGTAGAGGAAGGGAGAAGGTTGGAGATCGCAGCAACATATACGAGCATGACACCTGAGATATGAAGCAATTGTTGTGAGGGAAGAGAAACTGCGAGAAGCCAGGCAACTTCATCAACTTTGATACCCAACGGAGAATAGAGAAGGCTTTACCCTACTGGAGGAAGAGCACCCACAAGAGATGAGTCTCCAGAGATAAAGGTAACCGGTTCCCAAGACGAACCGTGACCGACCATCAGATGCGAAGAAGGGTGACGACACACAGAGTCTGCGGGAGATAGGATGAAAGGAGTCTGTATGTGAATCACCATGTAGTTGATAACTCGATAGGATAGGGCATTGAAAACCATAACGTGAACTGTCAGGCCATCGAAACACCTGCATAGAAAAAGGATGTAGTGCGGGTTCGCAAAAAATTGATGCTTACGAGAGCCACACACGTCTCCAAGAGCTGTCATAAAATCATGCAAAACAGAAGCATGAGTGGAGGCGCAGACTGAAAATGGCACAACGGCCTTAACATGAGAGATATTGGAAACATGAGCATGGGAAAACAAGATGGTGGCAGACTGTTGGGCAGAAGTGTCATCATCATAGGTTGGATTCCCAAAAGCCTCGATAGAGCCAACCAAAGAGGCTCTTGGTGGCTGAAAGGATTGAGAACCGAGAAGCCACCTGCATGGAAAAAGGAAGGAGGGCGGATTCCAAAGTAAGGGGTTTCCGAGAAGAGCACCAACATCACCATGCACCGTCAAAGCACCTCGGGTAGGAGCGCCTGGAGAGAAAGGCTTAGAGAATCCTTGCAAACCGAGAGCTTGGGGAAACGAAAGGATGAAACACAACTTGCCAGAAGAGCAATCATCAGAGGGAGGATTTCCAATGTCCTTGGGAGCACCTACCAAAGACGATGATGGTGACAGAGAAGAGCGGGAAACGAGGGGGCCACCGGGCAAGCTGGAGCGGCCACCGAAAATAGAAGATGACGGAGATGGTGCCGCCACTGACGGTGCGAAGGCTTTTCTGGTGAACGACATGGGCAATGCAGGCGACTGGCTGATCGGAACCCAGATAGATCCGATTTTGAAAGCCAGAAAAGATGATTTGGGCTCATGCAGTTTGTCAACCTTCACTCAAGGAGAGAAGGAGGCGTGGCACCGGGGCATCTCAGATTGCCCACTAGCCTGGCAAGATATCAACTTTGACTGCAGAGAGCGATTAGGGGGGGTTGGGGCACGTGCGCACGCGCGCGCTCGAGAGAGAGAGAGAGAGAGAGAGAGAGAGAGAGAGAGAGAGAGAGAGAGAGAGAGAGAGAGAGCTGAAAATGGTGGCAGGTGGAAGGAAGAAGATGAAAACAACTCTTCTTGTGGCAGCCCATGGGATGAGATGTGTTATGGGTGAATGGTTGCCCTCATAAAAAAATCACACTTTTAAGAAAACTTTCTTTTCAAATTATTTTTTCTTCTTTGGAATAGTTGGAAAAGTTATCATTTTTTTCCTTAAGATGGGTTTCATCCTATGTCAATCCTAGCCATCCAGCTGAAGCATCTCCACCGCTAGGATTAGTCCATATCCATATGAAAATATGAACCAACCCTAGCCATCGATTGAACGGTTATGATTGAATGTAGGATGAAACCCATCCTATGCCAAAGGACTGGATCCATATCTTAGGGCATGCACTTTGTAAGGTATGCCTTTCCGTCGTCCGTGGGGATGTTCGCCTGATTAAGTAACCCATCCTTGCGTAGGTATGTTTGCCCACACCCAAAGCAATATATAACCTAAGGTTTTAGATACCAATTCATAAAATTCGGCAAGATCTTATGTTGTACTAAAAAATTATGTTTCTTTGAGAAATCTTGCCAAAATATTAAGCATATAAAAATAAACCATTTTATAAAGATTTTTATAAAAAATATGTGCAAATATAAATAATATAAATATTGAATGCAATGTTGTCAGAATTGGCTTTTGAACCGAACTATTTTTCAAAACTATTAAAAAAGTTTGTCAACCTGCACCTAAGGAGAGAAGAAGGCGTGGCGCCAGGGCATCTCAGATTGCCCACTAGCCTGACAATATATCAACTTCGGCTGCAGAGAGCGATTAGGGGGGGGGTTGGGGCATGCACGCGTGCGCGCACGAGAGAGAGAGAGAGAGAGAGAGAGAGAGAGAGAGAGAGAGAGAGAGAGAGAGAGAGAGAGAGAGATGAAAATGGTGGCAGGTGGAAGCAAGAAGATGAAAACAACTCTTCTTGTGGCAGCCCATGGGATGCAATGTGTTATGGGTGAATGGTTGCCTTCATAAAATAATCACACTTTTAAAAAAACTTTCTTTTCAAATTATTTTTTCTTCTTTGGAATAGTTGGAAAAGTTATCATTTTTTTTCCTTAAGATGGGTTTCATCCTATGTCAATCCTAGCCATCCAGCTGAAGCATCTCCACCGCTAGGATTAGTCCATATCCATATGAAAATATGAACCAACCCTAGCCATCGATTGAACGGTTATGATTGAATGTAGGATGAAACCCATCCTATGTCAAAGGACTGGATCCATATCTTAGGGCATGCACTTTGTAAGGTATGCCTTTCCGTCCGTGGGGATGTTCGCCTGATTAAGTAACCCATCCTTGCGTAGGTATGTTGGCCCACACCCAAAGCAATATATAACCTAAGGTTTTAGATACCAATTCCTAAAATTCGGCAAGATCTTATGTTGTACTAAAGAATTATGTTTTTTTGAGAAATCTTGCCAAAATATTAAACATATAAAAATAAACCATTTTATAAAGTTTTTTTATAAAAAATATGTGCAAATATAAATAATATAAATATTGAAAGCAATGTTGTCAGAATTGGCTTTTGAACCGAACTATTTTTCAAAACGATTAAAAAAGTTGGCCAATTGAGAACTGAAACGAATCGTTTCAAACCAGCCCATTTAAATTTTTTATTTTAAAATAAGTTCAAAAATATTTAAAAGTTAACAGATAGGGAAAAATATGAAAATACAAAAAGAAGTAAAATAATATGATTATTGTATCCAATCAAATTTTAAAACATGAATTTGATGCCTAAACAATAAAATAACCATTAAATAAATACGATTACCATAAAAAAATCTAAAATAGAAAGAAAACTGATTGAGCCGATTTTCAAGAAAATCGGTGTAAGGATCGATTCCATTTTGAACCTCCTGATTCAGACCCATTCGATTAGATTCTAACAGCAGTGATTGAAAGTGTATTTATCCTATTAATATGGTGATAAAAAAACATGACCTGAAAATAGGTGATATATGACAAATATCATATTTTTCTGGCAATATATTCTCTTCTTAAAATATGACAATCTTTTCGAAATATTTCTTATGTTTGTGAAATAGCCCAAAGGCTTTCCCTAGGGGTGACAACGGGTCAGGTTTGGTTCGGACCTGAGTGAAACCAAATCCATACCTGATTTGAGATGATGGTACCGAGTCCGAACCCGGGTCTAATCAGACTCCCCAAAAGAGAAACCATACCCAGATCCTATAAGGATTCCATGAACCAGATCCCGACCATACCCAGTAATATAATATTTTTTAACTTCTTTACATTGAAAATTTCCCGATCTTTACTCGAAACTCCGGTCCTGAGTCTGGTATGAAATTTCACAAACCACACTCGGATCCATATATTAATCAGACCCTTCGGGTCCGACCCAGATGCTATTCAGACCTTGTTTATCACCAAACCCTGACCTTACAGGGTGTGGTACGGATCGGGTCAGGGTCAAACCCGACCCATTGATACCCTACTTGCCCCCTCACTAATGAGGGAGTATTTTGGTCACTGTAGCTTGGCAAGGTAGACATAGAATCCAAATAGCGTCCTTGAACAAGAGTCAATGTACTATATACTTTACTCTAAAAAAAAGTAGACTTTAGGAATACCTAAACACAAAAAACTAGTTGGAGAGAAAAGCGATGGACGGCAAAAGTTCTAAAGGAGTATTGGAATATTGAACAAAAACAATCATGTAGTAATGAAGAGAATAAATAAATAGAATTATAAGTGGAAGGAAGAGATGCCTTGAGAGATGAAGAATATGTTAATGACCCAAAGGCCTATCTTTCTGCAACCGTGTTCTTGTTGCCCAAGGTTCGCATTTGAATCGGTATATATAAGCTAGAAATAAATACATGGATACTGTGATATATATATATATATATATATTGCACATTGTCATCTTTGCTTTCTACCTTCGACTCATTGTAATTATATAGTTATTGGAGCTTCAACATGACCAAAGGGCGACCTCTTTCCTTGCAGGTTCATCTTTCATCTGCCTTTTGCTGCTCTTTTCTTCTTCTTTGATATTGTTTTTCCTTCTTTGTTACCATATAACAAAATGATCTCTCTCTCTCTCTCTCGTGCTTGTTTTTGAATGCTTTCAGACAGTAGAGCTCAAGGTGAGGATGTGTTGCATGGGATGCGAGAGAGTTGTAAGAAAGGCAATACAGAAACTAAGAGGTAAGACATAAGCTATGTCTCGATGACACGCCATTTAGGAGGCGTGTCGTGACACGACACGATGAGATGACCATTAGACCTAAAGTCATTAATTTAATAATTTTAAAATATTTATTTATTATGTTTTAATAACTTTTTTAGTAAAATACATATATATATATATATTAAAACATAAAAAATTGATTTTTATTAATTTAAATATTCAAAAAACCATGTCGCCGTGTTTTATTCTTGAAAAACTTTTGAATTGTGCTTGTCGAACTCGAGCCACATATCGGTTCGTACCAGTGTTTTGTGACATAGGACACAAGCGATAGTGGATTCAGTTATTGGGCCTGAGCACCGAGCAAGGTATTTGGGCCACTAGGACTGTCAATGGGTCGGTTCATGGGCGGGTCAAGTTTAACCGGTACCCACGCATATAGCTAATAACCGGGTCCAAGAATAAAAAAAACATATCCGAATAAATAAATTTTTTCAAAATCACAAACCCGGATTGACTTATTAATGACCGGATCAGTAGCTGGTCGAGTCCATTTCGAAACATAGGTTTAGAAAGTAAAAATAAATTTTGTTCCTCACATTGTCAAAAAAGTAGGGGTGACAAAATCTGACCCGACCGGCCAACCCGCTTCTTAGCCGGGTTAGGGTTTGGCTTAAACGGGTTCGTATCGTAAACGGGTCGACCCGCCTAACCCGTTTATTAAACGGGTCGTGTTCGTATTAGGGGTATGCCAACCCGTCAACTCGTTTAATAAACGGGTTAGGTGGGCGGGTCAACCTGTTTACACGAACCCGTCAACCCACAACCCGTTTATATATATATATATATTAACTTATCTAACCCTAACTCTTAACGGGTCGGGTCAACCCGTTTACACAAACCCGTCAACCCGCAGCCCAAGACCTCTCCTCTCCAGTGGTGGTGTGCGCCTGTGCGGTTATCGCGTCTATGTTATCGGGTCGACCCGTTTAATAAACGGGTCACCGTGTCGTGTAATCGTGTTGTGTCGACTCGACCCGTTTATTAAATGGGTTAACCGTGTCATGTCGGGTTACCCGTTAAATAAATGGGTCGTGTTCGTGTTTGCCATATCCGACCCATTTAATAAACGGGTCATGTTCATGTTGAGGTATTCTGACCCGGCAACCCGACCCACCAACTCGCCGACCCGACCCGATTGCCAACCCTAAAAGAAGGATGCCTTGGAGTGTTGGCATATGCAAGTGGGTATGTGTTCAAATCCTCTTGGACGTGTGTGTATATATATATATATATATATATATATATATATATATATATATATATATATATATATAGTAATGGCTCCGTGCTAAATCAATTTGGTGCTAAACCCTGTGATAAATGGGTTTTTCAGGCTTTTTTTATTTTAAAGTTTAAAAAATCAACGGTCCAAAATTTTTGTCAATTTTCGAGGCTCGGTGTGGATTCTTAGTAAATCGACCATGCCCAACACATTTATGGGGCCGAAACTGCATAAAAAGCACCGAAGAAGCCCGAAAACCCATTTATCAAGCAGTTTAGCACCCACCCATTTTCATCTCTCTCTCTCTCTCTCTCTCTATATATATATATATATATATATATATATATATATATATATATATATATATATATATATATATATATATATATATATATATACTTGACCTGGATGCTGGTCCCGTCTGATACCCGATTTGGTGTAACTTGGCTACCCGACCCAATGATTGAAAATCAAAACCAGATCAAGACCCGAATTGAGCCGGGTCTAAAAGAAGAAACGCAAACCCGCTAAAAATTAATCAGGGTCTCATTTTGTTTTTACCAAATCCGGAAATATAGACCCGGGTCAGATTGGGTGTCCAACCAAACCCGACCTGCATGCTGACAGCCACCAAAATGTAACGTATCTCCTATCACTTTCCCGAGCAGGTTGTATGTTACCCCCTGAACACGGTGCCGCGTGTTCAGGGGTCCGAATGAGTGCCACGTGGCACTCATTCGGACCCCTGAACACGCGGCCCCGTGTTCTAGGGGGAACATACACCACCCTCTCATCACTTTCCCGTGTTACAAACATCATTAATGTCAGTTTTTACGAGTCTGCAATCCCTTATTTTATAAGTTTTTTTAATGATTTTTTGAATTAAATAATCAAATCCATCGATTCATCTCCATTTGGTTCGAACCTGAGTATTGGCGTGTACTATCCAGATATAATAATGTGGGTTGGATCTGGTCAAACCTACGTCATAGACCCGACCCATTTTCATCCTAGTCAAACTGTCAAAGAGATTCACCACTAAGGTAAACCCACGTGTACAGGTGTGGACAGCGTGGAGGTGGAGCTGGCACTTGAGAAGGTGACTGTGACAGGGTACGTGGACCGGAACAAGGTGCTGAAGGCGGTGCGGCGGAGCGGGAAGAAGGCGGAGTTCTGGCCCAACCCGAACATGCCCCTCTTCTACACCGGCGACAAGGACTACTACTACGACGACAAGGCCTACAGGGAGACATACAACTACTGGCGACATGGCTACAACGACGGCGACCGACAGGGCCGCACCCGCTCGGCCTACCGCCCCGACGACGGCGTCACCACCTTCTTCTCTGACGACAATGTCAAGGCCTGCGCCATCATGTGACCGCCAGCCTCTGCAAGGAGGAACAATGCCACCAACCAACCTCTCTCTCTCTTTCTCTTAATCAAGAATGTTTATGGGAATGTGTATAAAGTATAAAATGAATTCATGTTAATGAAGGCCATGACAGAGTGGTTTGTTTATTAATTGGTATATAGATACGTAAGTGCAAGTATATATACGTGCTTGATTATCTATAAGAGAGATTTTTATGTGCTTTTTTATAGGGATCGGGTAGGTTTTATGAGGTTTGAAATTTAAAGGTGTAAAATTCTTATAAATATCATAAATAGCTAAAATTTAAAAAATCATATTTTTAATAAAAAATACGCTCCAAGTGTCTTTTCCTAGGAAATTTACCATGTCGAATGTATCTGCAGGGTCAGATCTGCAAACAATATTTAAACGGAAAACCTCCCCATTCCCTCGCGCTATGTTGCAGTAGGAACAAAAGAGAGTAGGCAGCTACCCTTTACTTTTTTATATATAGAGAGAGAAAAAAAAGAGAGAAAGTGGTAGCTGCCTACAACTTTTTAGATCCTAATGGTATACATGAAAATTGTTAAAAAGACAGAAGCAAAAAAGAATGAGAATAATGGAAGCGATGTTTTACATGGTTCGGCGATTGCCTACGTTCACGGGAGAACAAGCATGCACACTTTTCATTATTTGAGTGATGCAGTTACAACACTGTGTATGGCCGAAAATAAAAGCAAATCTATCAACGGTGATAGGTACAACAGGGACGAGAAAGAACCAAATGTACTGTGTTCCAAGGAGGGCCAGATGGTCGAACGAGCAAATGTCGGGGGAGAGTATCGCAAAAGCGGTTGGCGATAAGGGAATATCAAAAGTGCAGCAACATATGTCACTTTTAACACTCCCCCTCAAGTCGAGCTCGATGTTAGTTAGCCCCAATTTGTCTCCAATGCTATGAAGTTTATCGTCACCGACAACCTTGGTGAATATATCGGTCCACTGATGACTGCTCTTGACGTACAGGGTGCATATTGTTCCAGCTTGAATTTTTTTCCTCACGAAATGGCAATCGATTTCGATATGCTTTGTTCGCTCGTGAAAAACTGGGTTTGCCCCTATGTGAATGGCAGTTTGATTATCACACCTCAGTTCTATAGGCTTGTCGTGGGGGAATCCTATGTCGTTAAGGAGGGCTTTAATCCATATAAGTGCATGATGCCGAAGCCATAGCTCGGTACTCGACTTCCGCACTTGATCTGACTACGACGTGTTGTTTCTTACTTCTCCATGTTACTAGGTTTCCTCCTACGAATGTGCAATACCCAGATGTGGACCTTCTATAATCTGAATCTCCCACCCAGTCGGTGTCCGCGTATCTGATAATTTCTGTGTGACCGTGCTTGCTCATGAGGATCTCTTTGCCTTAATGTATCTCAGGATCCTATGTGCAATGTCGAGGTGGGGCATCCTTGGACTGTGCATGAATTGGCTAATAAGGTTGACCGCGTATGTGATGTCGGGTCTAGTGATAGTGAGATATATTAAGCGTCCCACTAGTCTCTGAAAGTTGTTGATGTTTCGTACGGGGTCTTCTTCATCCTTGTTGACCGTATGGTTTTGTTCCATTGGTGTGCTGGTGGGTTTAGCTCCAAGCATGCATGTTTCCTTGAGGAGGTCCATTGCATATTTCCTTTGGCACAAAAATATCCCCTTGTTGGATCTGGCTACTTCTATGCCGAGAAAGTAGCATAGTTTTCCCAGGTCTTTGATCTCAAATTTTTGACGAAGATGTTCCTTTACTCCGTTGATCAACTTAGGGTCGTCCCCTGTAACGATGATGACGGTCTCTACATTGCCTTTTTTGCTAAACATGAAGTGCTCAAATGAACTTCTTTAAAAGCCAAATTGCGTGAGTGCATCACTAAGTTTGGCAAACCATGCACGGGAGGACTGCTTGAGGCCGTACAGTGCTTTTCTCAATCGGCAAGCAAGACGCTTACCTTGTATCCTTCAATGGTTCCGTCGCTGCGATATTTAATTTTGTATGTCCATCGGCAACCCATCAACTTTTTGCCAGAGGGAAGGGGAACAACTTCCCACGTTTGATTCTTTTTCAGGGCATCGAGTTCCTCATTCATGGCAGCTCTCCAAACTTCCTTGGTGTTGGCTTCATTGAACATCGATGGTTCCTAATTGGAGTAGACGCTGCATAGGTATGACAAATATGTGCTCGAGAATCCATCGAATGACACATGTCTCTCAATGATATGGTCAATGGATCCAAAAGCCGCATAGGTGTAGAAGTCTTGGAATCTGCAGGGGTGCCTCGTAGTTCTGCCAGACCTACGTTGTGCAACAACGTATTCATTGGCATCTTCAGTAGAGGTCTGAACGTCCGAGCCAGTGCAATCTCTAATTTCTTCGATGTTGGGTGTGTTGTCGATGGCCTCGATGGTCGGAGCGTCTTCTGCCCCTATAGTGGGTAGAGCAGGGGTGGAGTCCTGCAGCATACGCTCCCCCTGTGGCAGATCGTCAAATGATGATCGGTCCTTGTCTTGGTAGTAGGGCTCCTCTTCAAAAAAGTTGACATCCCGAGAGATGAAAACTTTCTTACTTTTGGGGTCGTAGCATTTGTATCCCTTCTTGGGGAAGGAATATCCTAGAAATATGCATTTGGTCGCCCTTCTCTCAAGTTTATCTCTGTTCCGCTCTTGTAAGTGAACAAAACACTTGCACCCAAACACCCGTAAGTGAGATAGGGACAAACACTTCTTCCTGATCTTTTCCATGGAGACCTCGAAGTTGATGACTTGACTAGCTAGTCGATTTGAAATGTAGCAAGCGATGGCTATGGCGTCCGCCCAATAGGTCTTGGGGACGTTCATGTGGAACATGAGTGCCCTTGCCATGTTTAGGAGGGTGCAATTTTTGCGCTCGGCGACTCCATTTTGTTGAGGAGTGCCAACACAACTGGTTTAGTGTGTGATCCCATGGTTAGTAAAGTGTTCAGTGAATTTGGCATTGGTGTATTATATTCCATTGTCTGAGCGAAAAGTCTTGATTTTGACATTGAACTGAGTTTCAACCATTTTTTTTGAATTCCTTATAAGTGTCAAAAACTTCATCTTTATGTTTGAGCAAATACACCCAGGTGGCGCGTGAGCAGTCATCGATGAAGGTTATAAAATATTTAAAACCAGAATATGACACGATGGGAGCCGGTCCCCACACATTAGAGTGAATGAGGGAAAATTTTTCAACACTTTTAGTTTCCGACAATGAGAAAGGAATTCTAGTTTGCATTAAATATTGACAAGCATCATAAGAGACTTGGGATGTAGGGATGTCGGGGAATACTCTTTTGAGGATCTGGTCTGAGGGATGTCCTAGTCTGGAATGCCACTTTCTGTCAATGTCCTTGTTATTGTGGGCAATATGTGTGTGACTTTCTGTATCGAGGAGATAGAGCCCATTCACAGTTTGTCCTCTACCAATCACTCTCTTCGTACTCAGATCTTGAAAAATTACATTCTTAGAAAAAAATATAGCGACACAGTTATGGCTTTCGATTATTTTGCTAACAGACATGAGACTAGAGCAAAGGGAAGGAATGTATAATGCTTCTAAGGAACTTGTGCCACTGAGAAGGGAGACGTCACCGATGCTCTGAACTGGGACTTGAGATCTGTTAGCTATGGTAACAGGGCCTTTATTTGTTGATCGAACGATGGTCAACCGACCAAGTTGGCTTGTCATGTGATCGGTGGCGCCAGTGTCGATTACACACCTGGATTTAACAAGTTTGGTATTAAGTGCAAACATATTACCTGACGTTTTCTTTTGTTGTTCTCCAAGAATTGCCGCCAGGTTAAATCAATTGATTTGGTCTAAGAGTTGCGCGAGATCGTCCCTGGTGGACCCAATTTTCAGAGTCTTGCTACTCATGTGTGACTTCTGTTGGTCAGGGTGCCTATGGAGGTCCCAACACTTGTCTTTAAGGTGTCCAAGTTTTTTGCAATGGCTACAACGAGGTCTCACTCGGCCTCATGGGTGCTCGCCCCTTCCGTGTTCAAAGGGAGGCTTGGTGGTGCTTTCTCTAGAAAAACAACTTTTTTGTGAGTCTGAGTGCTAGCCTTCAGTTCGATCTTCATAACTTTCTGACGTGTTTCTTCACGTTGGATGACTAAAACAGACCTCGTTGAAGCGAGGCAGTTTCTTGGACATGAAGATTTGGCTCCTCACACTACAAGAAATCTGTGGATTAGCGACGACCGAAATCCGTCGCTAATACATGGCTAAACAGTTTAGCGATGGATTAGCGTCGGATTCGCGACGGATAGCTTCTATCGTAATTTTTTCGATGCTAATTAGCGACAGAATATATCTGTCGCCTTTTCCATCGCTAACTTGCGATGGATTAACGAATGCCAAAATCTATCGCAAGGTCGTCGTTACTCTGCGGAGGTCTGGTTTTGCGATGGATTTCTAGCCGTCGCTAAATTCAATTCCTGCAGCGATGGATATCCGTCGCAAAAAAAGGAAAAAATAAAAAAATTATTTGAAAATTAAATATCGAGAAAAAATTTCTCGTGATACAATTTATATTTCCTGTACAATATCCATTGCAAAAAAAGAAAAAAAATTTAAAAAAATATTTGAAAATTAAATATCGAGAAAAAATTTCTCGTGATACAATTTATATTTTCTGTACAATTTATATTTTCTGTGAATAAAAAACAAAGTACACATCAAAATACATATAAAAGGAAACTAAAACAATTAATCGATCCACTATAAAATTCGCAAGTTCTAATTATTTACAATTCAACATTTACAGTTTTTAAACAAAAAGAAGGTAGAACAAATTCAACACATAAATCTAATCATCGCCAAGATTTTGTGCGTCCTCTTGTTCAGTGTCTCGGTCTGTCCCTTCAACTCCACTATGTCGATTATCGTCAGCAACCTACACGAGAAAAGAAATGTTAGTAGTGATAAACAAAATATACTGAAATAAATTATACTCTATATGTGATTCTATCATGCTCATAAATGTTCTAAAGCAGTAAAAAAACTTTATACATGATTCTATCATGCTCATATGTGTTGTAAAGCAGTAAAAAAAATGTTATATGTGATTCTATCGTGCTCATATGTGTTTAAAGGCAGTAAAAAAACTGCATATGTGATTCTATCATGCTCATATATGTTCTAAGACAGTCAAAAAGCTATATATGTGATTCTATCATGCTCATATGCGTTCTAAGGCAGCAAAAAAACTTTATACATGATTCTATCATGCTCATATGTGTTATAAAGCAGTAAAAAAACTGTATATGTGATTCTATCATGCTCATATGTGTTCTAAGGCAGTCAAAAAACTGTATATATGATTCTACTATGCTCACATGTGCTCTAAGGCAATAAAAAAACTGTATATGTGATTCTATCATGCTTATATGTGTTATAAGGCAGTAAAAAAACTTTATATGTGATTCTATCATGCTCATATGTGTTCTAAGGCAGTAAAAAAACTTTATACATGATTCTATCATGCTCATATGTGTTATAAAGCAGTAAAAAAACTTTATATGTGATTCTATCATACTTATATGTGTTCTAAGGCAGTAAAAAAACTTTATACATGATTCTATCATGCTTATATGTGTTATAAAGCAGTAAAAAAAACTTTATATGTGATTCTATCGTGCTCATATGTGTTATAAGGCAGTAAAAAAACTTCATACGTGTTTCTATCATGCTTATATGTGCTCTAAGGCAGTAAAAAAACTTTATATGTGATTCTATCATGCTCATATGTGTTCTAAGGCAGTAAAAAACTTTATACGTGATTCTATCATTCTCATATATGTTATAAAGCAATAAAAAACTTCATACGTGTTTCTATCATTCTCATATGTGTTCTAAGGCAGTAAAAAAACTTTATATGTGATTCTATCATGCTCATATGTGTTATAAGGCAGTAAAAAAACTTCATACGTGATTCTATCATGCTCATATGTGTTCTAAGGCAATAAAAAAACTGTATACATGATTCTATTATGCTCATATGTGTTATAAAGCAGTAAAAAAAACTTTATATGTGATTCTATCGTGCTCATATGTGTTATAAGGCAGTAAAAAAACTTTATACCTGACAGGCATCGGAGCTCATGTTGAATGCAGACGAAGTTCCTCTATCCTGAAAAAAGTTGCACAACTCATTACGGACAATGTTGGGAATGACTTCATTTAAAAAGTACTGCATTTTGTCCTCAAGACGCTGACAGACACCATCCCAAGACATAGCAGGGTCATTAGGACGTTGAGAGTTGATGCTGGCATGAGAACTCTGTGAGCCCGGGCTGCAGAAGGCAACGACTGGTGTGGTGTTCATGTTACTCCCAAACCCGAACACACGACCCTTTTTGGGTTCACCGGTTGCAGTCACCCATGCTGCAAGATCAAAAGGCGGATGCTGAGTGCAGTCATCGCCATATCGCTGTATCATTTGCTGCTCGTATGACTCCTACAATGTAATGATTAGAATATAAATTAATAATTAAGAATTACAATATTTATGATAACTTAATTCATAGTAACTTGTCTATTATAATATTTATTAATAAAATAAATACATACCGTTGTCGCTCTCGCCTTCTCTGATACGAACTCTCCAGTGGTCTTACGTTTATGTGTTTCAACAAACACATCCTTGTATGACACAATGCCTCCTTTTTCTGCTTCCTGTGAAGTGAAATGATAAAAGATTTAGTTAACAAGTTTGCAACAATACATATAAAATTGACAATATATATATTGATGAGTTACCAATTTTTTTCAGGTGGCTCCCAAAAGTCCTAGATCCACCTGTGTGTAGATGGGCTTCAGACATTTTTGCTCGATTTTGTGACGCCTTCGCTGAGCGGTTTCGAAATGCATCCCCAGCCCACTTGTCACACATTGCATCCCAAACATCTGACCTGATAGTAGGAGGTTCATGGCCCTTCCACTGTAGTGGATCATCTATCCCGGCAGATGCTTTTCTTGTTGCAGTCTTCATATTGTGCAGCATGTCTGCAAATCGATTGACAGTCACCTTCTGCCACACTTTTCTTACCTCATGTTCCTCCATCGTAGTCGCGAAGCGATTCGAAGCCTACAAATATTTTCAAAAAGTTAGTAGACATGACTATAACAAATAATTAAATATGAAACATATTAACTATGACAAACAACTGTATACCGTGAATGAGGACCACAATCTGTCTATTACCTCTTTTGGATACTCTTTTCATTAAGCGATTGGTCCTGGTAGATGTTGAAGTAGTGAATTCTTAATATCGCGTACTACTTCTTATGGCTCGAACCTCATGCTGCACATGAATTGGTACATAGTAAACATCAATATACAATATTTATAAGATATGCAGTAAGTGAAAATGAAATACTTACGGTCGATTATCAATATACACTATTCTAATGAGTCTTTTTGTGCTAGACTGAGAAGACACTGCATCCTGTGTTGGCTTCTGACTTGTATGATCAACTGGTGTATGTGGGTCATGTACAGGCGAAACATCATCTGTAAAAAAATACGTTAGAAATTCTCATAATGCACATTTCAACTAATCAAGTATCCAATTAGTTAAATGATATATCTATCTAAGGAGACCGTGAAGATGAAGGCTGAGCTTAGCTACCACTGGATGAACGACCACTGTAACCTCCACGAACCATATTCTAACAAATAAAAAATGTCATGCAATACATTCAAAGTGTTTCAAATCATTCACATCAAGTATTTCAATACATTCAAATCATTCACATCAAGTATTGCAATAATACATTCAAAATATTCAAATCATTCACATCAAGTATTGCAATAATACATTCAAAATGTTCAAATCATTCACATCATGTATTGCAATAATACATTCAAAACATTCAAATCATTCAAATCAAGTAATGCAATAATACATTCAAAACATTTAAATCATTGCAATACATTTATATATATTCAAAACATTCAAATCATTCTCATCAAGTATTGCAATAATACATTCAAATAGAGGTTTATATTAAAAGATTTTGCTCACTAGCTCAATAATTCTTCCTCATCACTTGTTTGACTTTCATATTCTTCTTCTTCTTCTGCATCTTCTTCATCATCTTTTTCTTCTTCATCATCTTCTTCATTGTTTGCCCATCCACTTGGTATATCATTTGGATCACATTCTTCTATGAATGTTTCATCGACCAATGGCAATATGACATGCATATCATGCGCAACATCGTGACCATAAGAGAAGTCATAGATATCGTCTGATTGATAGTAATCACTCTTTTCAGTTAACTTGTCTTCTTGTAACTGATCATACTCATGGTATAGTTTGGACTTCACCTTGCAAACTGCCCACCATTCATTTCTATCTGACTTTTTTGTACTCGGATATAAAGTATAATAAAATTGTTGAGCTTGCGAGACTAATATGAATGGTTCATATGTTCCAAACCTTGATTTATGATTCACTTCCACAATGCCTGAGACTTTGTCGACTCTTGTCGTAGTTGGATCAAACTAATGACACTTGAATGAAGTTACCCTATTATTTATGCCTAAATAAGTCAACTCCATTATTTCCTCTACAACACCATAGTAATTATGTTCATTTTCACCATAGCTACTACCCTTGACACACACGCCACTATTCATCGTTGATTTGTTTATACCGTAGTCTTTTGTATGGAATCGATAACCATTTATGATATACCCGTTGTAACATTGCACAACTTTGGTTTGACCATTTTGTAAATCACATATTCCTTGATCTTTAACATCACCATGGCGGACCTACACACAAACATAAACAATGATTATGATTACGACCAATTAAGTAACTTAGTGTTGTTTACAAGTACACAATTTATGTGAGCGTCCTTACCAACTCTTTCAACCACTCCACAAACTTAGTTTCACGTTCTTTTTGTACTTCTGCATCAGTGAGATGTGAAACTTCTCTTCACAACTCCATATCAAATTGTCTGCAAACCACAAATACTTATATTACCGAACCATGTTTGCACGTATAGCACATAAAAGGATTTAGAATTGTGTTGCAGCTACATATACTTACTCGATGTATGGGGCGATCACTGAGCAATTAAAAAGAATATAGATGTGTCTTGCGTCTTGCTCTCGATCTGCCAAGAGTCTTGATTGAAATATCGACAATTTGTCAGCTACAGTTACTTGTTCTCTATCATCGTTATAAAGCGGGCATGTGTAACATGTTGGAATGTGAGGTTCAAAGTACATAGATAAGAAATTTGAAATCTCTTCTAAAGTGTACGCCTCACAAATAGAGCCTTCTACTCTTGCTTTATTCCAAACCTTTTTTTTGAGGTCAAACATGCATCTGTCAAAAATATACATTTCAAATTTAAAATATCGGCCATTGAAGAGACAAATATAAGAAAACATATACCTTTTCAATTGGGTACATCTACCGATATTGCACAGGACCACCAACCCTTAGTTCATATAGCAAATGTATGATCAAATGTTCCATAACATCGAAAAATGCTGGCGGAAAAATCTTTTCAAGCAGACAAATAGTAATGATGACAGAGTCCTCGAGATTCTTTACATCAGATACTACGACTTTCGATGCACACAATGTTCAAAAAAATCCACTCAACTCAGACAATACCCCCCATATAGGTTTGTCTAACATATCATGGAATGCTAGGGGTATCATTCGTTGCATAAAGATATGACAATCATGGCTCTTCAACCCATATAACTGTCCATTGTCAATCTTCACAGCCCGAGCAATGTTAGAGACATATCCATCTGAAAATCTCAACTGCCTCAACCATTGGCATAGCTGCTTTATTTGATCAGGTCCAAGCACGTACCTTGCCTTTGGTTTCAGTACCTTGTCATTATACTCTTTGAGTTCCAATTCTGGTCTTTTAAATATTACTTTTAAATCCATACGGGCCTTCAGATTATCCTTTGTTTTTCCTTTAACATTCATTACTGTATTGAACACATTATCAAACACATTTTTCTTCACATGCATCACATCCAAATTATGTCATATCAATAAGGTCAACCAATATGGTAGTTCCCAAAAAATAGATTTTTTTGTCCAATTATAATCCTTCCCAGATCCAAGGAAGGGCGTTGGACTACGGGCATCTGTTAATACATCTGGAAAGTATCACAATCTTCTTAAAATCTCTATGCTAGACAATCTTGTGGGTGAACCTTCCATTTCAGTTGTGCCTGCTCGAAACACGTTCCTTTGTCATTATAACGGATGGTCGCTGGGTAGAAATCGACGATGCCACTCAAACCAGCAAGGCTTCCTTCCATGTGTCAATAAAAAAGTTTTTGTATCCTCCATGCTGTACGGACATGCCAACCTCTCATGTGTGCTCCAACTAGATAACATACCATATGCAGAGAAGTCACTGATTGTCTATAGAACAACGACCTTCATATTAAAATTTTGTTTTTTATGGGCATCATACGTGGTAACACCGTCATCCCACAATACTTTTAGTTCATCAATCAATGGCCTTAAATATACATCAAGATTTTAGCCAGGTGAGGTCGGACCAAGGATCAATAGAGACAAGAAAAGATTTAGACGCTTCATACACAAGCTTGGTGGAAGGTTGTATGGAGTTACAAATACTGGTCAGCATGAGTATGGAGTTGATCTACCCCCAAATGGATTAAATCCATCTGTATATAGACTGAGTCTAACATTTCTCACTTCCATTGCGAAGTTCTGATGAGTACGATCAAAGTGCTTCCAAGCTTCCGCGTCAACAAGATGCGTGATCTTGTCTTCATCATGTCGAACTTTATTTGCATGCCATTTTATGTGTTTAACTGTCTTTGAAGACATATACAATTGTTGCAATCTAGGAGTGATAGAAAAGTAGCGGAACGACTTGTATGAAACTTCTTTTGATCTCGTGCTACCATTGCCTCTTGTCTTTGGCTTGAACCGAGGATGCCCACATGACAGGCATGATATGTTATTTTCCTGATCCTTGAAATACAACATACAGTGATTTGGACAAGCATCTATCTTTTTATACCCCATACCTAGAGCGTTGTCCATAACTTTCGCACGATAGAAATTTTGTGGAAATTTCTCATCTTTGGGCAACATACTCTTCACAATCATGCACAAATGGTCAAAACATGATTGACTCAAATTATACTCGGACTTCAAATTCATTAGTTGAAGAACTGCAGACAAGATAGTATGACTCTCACAAATGTTCCAAAGTGGCTCATCAGCATCTTTAAGTAAATCATAAAATCTACTAGCTGCATCGTTTGATGATTCTTCATCTATTGCAGTTCTTACATCACTAAGACCCATAGCAGAACCGAGTTCGGTTCTTGCGGCATCAAATATCAAATCCATATATGGATTATCGTGCACCACATTCACCCGTGCATCAAAATTGTTTCTAAATTCTTCTCCATGAAATATCCAATTCTGATAATCACTCACAAAACCCTTCCTGTATAGGTGATGTCTAACACCATGAGGTTCTACAAATTGATTATTCTTACAAATCTTGCATTGATACTTAATCCGACCTGTGGGATCCACTGTACTGACACTTGCCATTGCAAATTCAATAAAACTTTCAACAACATTCATATATTCATGCGATAACTCATTGTCAACTATCCTTCAGTACACTCATTCACGGTTTGCAGTCATTTTGTCGTATGATGTTACGAATAGTATCCTAACTAGTTAAAAAAGAACCATCAGAATGCTATGATAAAGAAATATCAAATTTATCATGCAATATATGATGTCATACAATCATAAGAATTATGATGCATGCATTGATAACTTAATATTTTCATGTGCAAACTATTCATAACACGATACATTAATTTGAAGCATACTTTCATTATACAATTTCACATGGAAGTCATAATTAAATTGAAAGTAACTACATGCAAGCATGGATACAATCACATTAAACATTGCAATACATGGAAATCATTCATATCAAAAAAATGTCAAACATGTACCTGCAGCAAACACACTTCAATATCTTGCTAATTACTACCATGCCTAGCATGTAATCCATACTCCAAAAATAAGAACACTTTTATTCTCTTACATTAAAATCATGTTCAACACGATCTCCAAACTCCAACAAAGCAGTCATAGATGTCAACAACTAAGTGAGTGTGTGAACAATAAAGTGTTGCATCCAATAAATTAAATAACATGTGATGCGCTTGCATCACTTACTCACCACGGGTATTTACCCAATTTGCATTGTTTTTGTCACTTACTTAATATGGGTGGCGGGGCACAAGTCGGTTCCGTTGAAAAATCTGCAAGAGACACTGTATTAAAATGAAGTCACTCCCTGCCAAAAAAAAAAAACTGAGGCAAGGTCGCCCCCTTGCCCGAATAAAAAAACGACAGGGGGCAACCCCCTGCCCGAATAAAAAAATGACAAGGGGGCGACCCCCTGCCTGAATAAAAAAATGAGGCATGGGGGCGACTCCTGCCGGAAAAAACAAATGAGGCAGAGGTCGCCCCCTTGTCGGAAAAAAAAGAGGCAAGGGGCGACCCCCTGCCCGAATAAAAAAACTAGGCACGGGGGCGACCCTCTGCCAAAAAAAAAACCCATGGATGGGTCGCCCCCCCTGTCGAAAAAAAAGTGGCAACGAGGCAAGGGGGTCGACCCCCTACCGAAAAAAAATGAGTGGCAGGAGGGCGACCCCCTGCCTAAAAAGCAGGGGGCGACTCCCTGCCCGAATAAAACAATGAGGCAGGGGGGTCGACCCCCTGCCTGAATAATTAAACAACGAGGCAGGGGGGTCGACCCCCTGCCGAAAAAAACAAAATGCAGACATGGGGTCGACCCCCCCTGCCAGTAAAAATAAACTAGGCAGGGGAGTCGACCCCCCTGCCTCATTGTTTTATTCAGACAGAGGGGTCGACCCCCTGCTGAAAAAAAACAAAACGCAGGGCAGGCGCCCCCTACCACAGGTAAAAAAAATCTGGGATTTACCTGCGGTGGGCCGCAGACCGGAGGGCGACGAGCCGGGCAGCGGACCGGGGAGCGACGGGTGGTGGCCGGCCGGCCGGGGAGTGCGTCGGGCGGCGGAACGAGGGAAGACGAGCCGGGCGGAACGGGGAGCGACGGGCGGCGGACCGGGGGGCGACGGGCCGGGTGGCGGACCGGGGAGCGACAGGCGGCGACCAGTGGCCGACGGGCCGGGGAGTGCGCCAGGCGGTGGAGGATGGCGTCGGGCGCCAGAGGGTTACGTCGGCCGGGCGGGAGAGACGAAATAGGAAAGAGGAAAAGGGGCTCTGATTAGAGATTTTCGTGAAAATTAGCGACGGATTTGGCGACGACTTAATTTTGTCGCAACTCCATAAATTTACATGACCAGTTAGCGACAGACGATTTCTGTCGCTAACGTCGTCGCTAAGTAGCGACGAAAAACCATCCATCGCCCTATCTGTTGCTAATCGCCGCGTGTGTTACGATAAAAATGGGTCGTCGCTAAGCCGCCGCTACGTAGCGACGGATTTAGCGATTAAAGGTTTTCCGTTGCTACATCCGTCAATATTATAAATCTTAGCGACGGATAAGTTTCTGTCGCTAAATCCGTCGCAAAGTTGCGATGGAAAAAATCTGTCGCAAAGATCCATCTTTAATTGGCATTTTTCTTGTGGTGTCAAGTTGTCATAGTCTTGTCCGAGGCTTGCAAGAATCTTGAAGACCTTATCTTCCTAAATGCGTCTCTTGATGACGTCTACGTCATTCATAATGGGTCGGTAAAGGTTCATTTCATCCCACGTGGCTCGTAGAGAACTAAGGTATGAGTGAAATAGTTTGCCATCCTTAGTCGCTTGAGCTATATCTTGCTGGAGTTGATAGACATGGGCAAGATTATTCTGTTCGCCATAGACATCTTTCAGAGAGTCCCATATTTCTTTTGCAGTGTCAAGGAACAAGAAACCTTCGACAATGCTAGGATCCATGGAGTTCAACAACCATGACATGATGAGGTGGTTCCCCGATTCCCACTAGTCATAGGCTGCATCATCAGGATTCAGAGGAATGATCTTGCCATTGTTGAAGCCCAGTTTAGATTTTCCATTGAGAAAGAGGGTGGCAGCTTTGGACCACATTAGATAGTTCATTCCGTTCAGCGAAACAATAGTAATTTTGAACATCGAGTTTTGCTCGTGCACTACCATCCTTGATGCGACATGCGCTGAAAAAGAGGGTGGCAGCTTTGCATAGCATTGCATGTCATTGCATCTCATTTTCGAGATCCAGCACTCCTATTTCAAAACATTCAATCCAGATTTGAAATTTAAATCTTTATTTCAAAATCAATTTCAAAACCTGGGTTTTTATTCAATACACTGTCATTTTCCAACCCCAGGACTTTATATTTCGAAATATTTTCTCAAGGAAACAATCTGGATTCATTTCAAATTCAAATTTTAATCGATTTTAATTCACAGATGAGACCCATTGAGGTGGTGTCGCTTCTGAATTCCTTTATTCATCAAATTTCTCAAATTTTTAAAAGTTTCAGTCCGATCAGGACTCTGTCTCAGAGTCCTAATCCAGCCAGGAGTCTGTTTTACTTCCATTTTCATTTATTTCCATAATATTTCAAAATTCAGGTAATTTTACAGAGTCTAGTTAGTTCAGGACTCTATTTTAGAGTTCGGTCGAGTTAGGAGTCTAACCCTGACTGTGTTTTCTGACTTATTTCATCATTTCTTGATAAAATCTTTTGAAAATTCTTTCATTTGGCTTTTAAAATCTAAAATCTCAGAGTCTTAAGAGTTCAGGACTCTAACTCGGAGTTCCAGTTCGCTTGAGACCCTATTTTCAAAGATCTTGAATTTCAAATGTCGATTTTAACCCTTTTTCAAAGCCATTTTCAGTGTTTATTTCAAAATTTCTAAAACTCGATGTGGGCCCACTCAGTTGGCACCATATCCAGAGGAATTCTAACTCAGTTAGCATCCTATACCATTTCAAAATTTTCAATTTCAAAGTTTGCTTTTGAAAAGCTTTTGAAAACTCCTTCAATTTCAAGTTTTAAAATCATCTTTTTGTAAAAACTCAAGTAGGGCCCACTCGGGGTGGCGCCATATTCGAGTCAGTCAGGGCTAGACTAGGGTTAGTGGATGTCTTGGTTAGTGTTAGAGGTTTAGAAGAGTCAAAACCATTTTGAAAAACTCATTTTTGAAAGTTAGTTTTTAAAACTAGTGTTTTTAAAGGTTTTTAAAGGAGTTTTAAAAACCCAATGTGAGAAAATGCCAAGTGGCACCACATTTGGGGGTTTTCTAGGATAGGCTAGGGGTTAATTAGGAATTATTTAGGATCATTTAGACTAGGGGTAGATAGGTAACTCCACCCCAAAATCGCCCCCCTTAGAAGAGTCCAAATTTTCCAAAATTTTTAACCTAAAAAAAATTTCTATAAAAAGCCCCCATAGGGGGGGGGACGATTTTTCCATCTCTCCTCTTGGAACTTCTTGGAGCTTCTCTCTCCTCTCCAGCCCTTCCTCCATTGCAGCAACCTCAAGGTAACTATTTTCTCTAATTTTTAGTTTTTATTTAATGTTTTTCATTGTTTTAAACATGATTTAGCCATTGGTACCATCATCTTCATGGATTAAACCATGGATTCAACCTCAAGAACCATCAAGAATCAGCAAGAACAATCCAAGAAGGTGATCTAACCCTGTTTTGGATGATTTACAGAGATTTTAATCCATTAGAAGTCATTTTAATATGGTTCTTTGCATTATTAACCAATAAAATATATGATTTACCCTTTTTAATGGGTTAAATCTATGTTTTAAAGGTAATATCAAATTCCAGCCATTGATTCCTTGTTTTTATTTTATTTTCATGGTTTATTCATGTTTTTTTTACGTTCTATAGCATAGAAATAATTTTTATTTACTGTTTTATGGTTTATTTTATTTATTTACATTAGTTAATGCATGGTTTTTCAAGTTTCTTAAATTTCTGTGTGTTTTAGGTTTAGAACAGTAAAAATAATGTTATTTCGGATTGAAGCACTCATTGTTTATTTCTGATTTTTTTATATGTGATGCATGCATATGTTATTGAGTTACTGTAAAAAAACAAGAGGTTTTGGACCTCGGGAACCTTGTCAAAAACATCAGACATCAAATCGGGTTTTTAAAGCTTTAAAATCGTGGTTAAAATCAAGAAGGTAACTTGCTGTTATGATATTTCTCTCATCTTATATCCGATTTTAGATCTGTAAAGTGCTATGGATTAAGATTGAATAGATATGTTTTCTGTGAATTTTTCGGATTTTTTGACCACAGTTTAGTATTTTTCCCTTTTCAGAGAATCTGTTGTTAAATTTAAAACTCGTTAGGGTTTACCAAAACCCTAATCAGACTTGTGTTAGTCATAAATCCCAAACCACAGATCCGATTTTAGATCTGTAAAATATGAGTATTGTTATTTTTCTGTCTACTATTCACCACTAAAATTTCAGAGATTTTTGTTTAGGTTTTCTATTTATGTTTGTATTTTCAATCTGGAATAGTTGTTTTAATCCCTGTTAAGAGTGATATATTTTAGCTCAGATTGCCGGAAGGGTTTCTCCCTAACCGAAGATGCTTTTTCCGATATGTAAATTGGGAAATCTCTGTTTTTCTTCCTAGTTGGTCTCTGTAAAATTTCATAAATTTCCATGGAGATTTGACCCCTGGTTCAGGCCTTGGACTGAGACTGGTTGGTGAATTAGATAAAAAATAGCATATTTTTAGGGTTTAATGCAATTTTCGGATTAATTTAATGTCAAAAAAATTATTTTTATAATTCCAATTCGACATTAGGGTTATAACAAGTGCAGGTACCAATTTTTATGGATTTTGGAATCCATTTGATGGCTGAATTAAGCAAATTGTAAAACCGGGTTCCTGAAAGATCCAAAAACACTGCAAAAATCACAAAATTTGTGATATTATTGGATTTTCGTGCATAAGCATATGGTTTTAGGGTTTTATTATGTTCATAAGCATCTTAGGATACTTTAGGTTTAATTTTGTAGTTATTTGATTTCATTTAGGTCATAAAACCAAAAATTTTTACCAAAAAATTATTTCTAAAAACCCTGATTTCAAGGCCATAGTCTTGTTATCGGAAGCAATTTGGTCATTTGACCTAAATTTCGAAATCCTTAACCCTAATTTCATATTTTTAATCATGTCATTGCATACTTGGTTTGAGTTTATTCCATTCAAATTTCAAAACTTGCATTTTATCAAAATATCTTTCTAAAAAACCTAATTTCAAGGCCATAGTCTTGTTATTAGGGGTATTTTGGTCATTTTGACCCCAATTTCGAAATTTCATATTTTACCTTTATTATTTCTTCATATTTTATCATTTTGATTTAAGGGAATCATGGCAAAAAGGCTTATATCTAGCAAAATCCAACAATTTCCTGATATTGTTGGATAAATCTAGAAAAGCCAACATATATTCATTAACCAAGTTTTCTAGTTTTGCAGGTACATTGAAGACTTTTTTTTTCATGTATTTAAATTTCAATAGTGATGTAATTTGTAATTAAACTTTGGAATAAGAATTTACATTTCCTGCTTAGCTTAGGTTGCATTGCATATAGTTTATTTTTATAATGTTAATGTGTGATGGATGATGATTCATGCATATTTTTATAAATTCACTATAGTCTACACGAATGGCACATGCACTAGCTTCTATGAAGTTTATAAACTTGGTGGAATTTGTATTTATGGCCATAGTCAGAATACGAATGATACTTAGATTTATGATCTTCACATTAGCCACATTCAGCCTACACTCTTAGGCTAACTTCAAAAATGCACTACATTTCTCAAAAATGCAAAAAGTATTTCCCAGTTCCTCAAATCCATATTCATTTATTTCATGCATTTGCCAATTCCAATTCAAATTTTAATTCACAGAAGTTCATTTTCTCAAAATTTTCTAAGTTATATGGAGAAATCGATTTTCTCAGAGTATGAAAATCTCAAAGTATGTTTCAAGTGTTTCTCAAGTTCAAAATTCAAAATTTCAAGTTATATTTTCAAGTTCAAAGTTGGAATTCAGAGAAACCAAGTTTTCTCAGAATTGATTTTTATAAAATCTCAAGATTTTCCCAGAAATCGATTTTTGCTTTCCTCAGAAATATTTTTCAAGTCCTAATTCACGATTTTTCATGTGATATCATTTACATTTTCTGAGTATTTCTAAGTATTTCAAAGCAAACATCATGTTTTCAAATGTGCATTTTTCTGAAAATTCATAGCACATGCCTGATTCTATGTGCATTTAGAAATTAGAATATGATTTAGACAAGTTGAATAGAGTAGTGCATAAGATTGATCCTTGGTTCAATTACCCCTGTTAAAGGTGGCAGGAACGGTTGAACCTCGTACCGACAGGCGAGTCCCATTCTACGGAATTTTCCCGCATTTTAAAAACGGAGGCGAGTTATTTTTCAAAAACTTTTTTCAAAGGTCAGTTTGATTTGCAAAAGGAAAATTTTGCGATGATAACAGGTTTGGCGACCGTGATGGGACCTGTCTTCGCCTGATCAATCTAATGCTCTACTTAGTTCAAATTGTCAAAATCGATTTCCATGGAATGTCAGCTTTGCTTTATGATATCATGTGAACCTAGGAGCCTAGACTTGAACCCAGCTGACATGGAATGCATATAGACTAGGTATGGTTTGGTAGGACCATATTGAGGAGAATTATTCATGCCCACATAGACTTAGGTCTAATACAACACTCCTCAATTTAGGAATTGTATGAAAACAATGTTTGCTTCTTCAAATATTTCAAAATTCTATCTCTTTAGGACTTAGAGCCTTCTGTTTGATTGCATGTGCTCATGTTTTTCAAAAATCACCCCACCTATATTGTCCCGGTCTTCACGTTGCTGGGCTCTCTTCCAGAACCATAGTTCGGGACAGAGCCTCACAACTGGGCCACTTATTTGGGTGAAAACCCCCCTGCCACGTACCAAGGGCCATAGTCCAACGTATATCGGCAGGTGCTCAAGGATGTTGGAAAACTTGAACCTAGAACCGGAGAAATTGATTTTATGCCACGTACATCGAGCCTTGGCTTGAGTATATAGGCATAACTGGATTGGATACAGATGATCTGAGCCTTAGAGTTAGGATTAAGGTCCTACAGCCATTTCAAAATTTGTGCATCTAGAGTCAGCTTTTAGAGAATGTTGTATGTGCATACTTGTTTGTGCAGAATGTGATTGAATATGTTATAGTCATTTCCTTTTATTTTCCATATTTTCCCCAATTTTCTAAAAATACTGGACGATTTTCTCAAAATTCCCCAATCTATGTCCATGTACTGTCCATGTTCTAAACCTTGGACGATTTTCAAATACTCCATTTTATGAAATATTAAAACCCTGGACGATTTTCATGAAATTCCTCTATTTTCTTCAAAACTCCAGGTGATTCCCCATCTTTCCTTTCTTCTGGATCTCGAATTTTCTGCTTCATTTTATCCTGCCTGCATTTTCCTCAAAATTCCTGTATTTTCCAAGTCTTATTCCAATTTCCATGTCTTCCAGTCCAATGGCATCCAGTCAGCTTGATTCAGTCTTCCCTGAGGGTCACATCTCCTACGAGGTGCGACAAAGTCTTCCCGAACATCGAATCCTCAGCACCGGATCCTTCTTTCCCCGGTGGTACTATTCATGGTTCAAGAACTTCTCTCGTATGTTTTCGGACCATCTAGACGAGTGTGGATTGGAACTGGCATCCGCAGTGGGAAAGCAGACAGTCAACGGCAACTTGATCCATGCACTAGCAGAGCAGTGGAATCCGACCACTTCTACCTTCTGGTTCCCGTGGGGCGAGATGACAGTACTGATAGATGAATTTTCAGAGATTATGGGATTGCCCGAGCCAGCCGGCCAGCCTGGAGATCCATTGGAGAAACAGTTTTTGATCAATGTCAAGGGTCTGGATCCCCGAGACGCTTTAGCTCGCATGACAGGACGCAAGTCTTGGCCTCTGATTGAAGAAGATGGAAACGAATATGTGGACCTGCTCGAAATCTACAGACAGTATGGGACATTTGTGGAAGTCAGCTCGTTGTCCAGGACAGCTCGAGAGAGAATTCAGCACGCGATGGTTCTGTGCACGGTGGGATTGGCTTTCTTTCCCGATGGACGGAATTACATGGATATCAGAATAGTTCAGCTTCTAAGGAGATGGGGAAGTCGACAGACCAGCCGCCTCTCGATAGCCATGGCCGCACTCGCCTTTCTATACCGAGGGTTGACTCGTTTCGCACTCGGAGAGTCGATCCTAGTCGAGGGGTGCACCTATGCCTTGCAGTCTTGGTTCCTCCGACATGTGCCAGTCTGAGCCAGTTCCTTCAGATACAATGGTGAAAAGCTTCTTCCAGTTGCGCGATACCGGTTCCTGATCGACAACCTTCAGGAGGAAGAAGTCGTATGAGACTACTTTAATCGTCAGGAATCACCTCCCAGATACACTTATGCTTACGACAAGCGATTCAGACTACTTGGCCCGTTCTTCTGCGCATACTATCATCCCGAGCAGTCGTTTCAACCACAGGAGCATATCAGGTCGTGCTCTGAAAATGACATGCAAGCTCAGCATCAAGTCCTGGTATTGCAGCAGGCTCGGTCCAAGGCCCAGAAGATGGACCTTATTTCAGCCTTCGGCAAATTGAAAGTATCTGACAAGCCCACTGGGATATCTCCCGAGGTAGCCAGGAGTATGCCATGGCTCCCTAAGCATCTCATTAAGTCCACCACAAAGAAAAGCAAGACATCAACTCTAAAGCCTATTACAGCATTATCTAATGTCTCAATTTTGGACCTAACTCAAGCCTCCGTCAAGCATCAGCAGGTGTTGAATGATCTGCTACAGAAAATCAAGGTGAAACCAAGCATAACTCCCGAAGACATGGCCCATATAGTCAATCAAGCCATGACTAATGCTCCAGTTACTTTCTCCGATGAGGATCTCCCTAAACCTCATGTATTTCACAACAATGCCTTGTATGTTGTGGTTCGAACCAGAGGGATGACAGTTCCTCATGTGTTGATCGATGGAGGCAGCAACCTCAATATATGTCCGGAAATGACCGCCAAAGCTTTGGGCATAAAAGTAGAATACATTCCAGATCCAATCACCATTTATGGGTTCGACAATCATGGCCAAACAGCGAAAGGAAAAATATTCCTAGAGATCTTCATTGACTACTCGGTCCATTCAATTCTCTTTCACGTGGTCAATGTGCCGCCCACTTATAATCTACTCCTCGGGAGACCATGGATCCATAACACAAACGCAGTACCGTCTACTCTGCATCAATGCATCAAGTGGTCAAAAGGTGGTATGATCACGATAGTCTTAGGCGAAGATCCGGAGCAGAGGCTAACACAGCCCATGGTTCCCAGGCCCTCTTTCACTACCGATATCCCTAGCATTAGGGGTATTGAAGAGGTCAGCTTCTAAGATGATTCAGGAATAATGCAAACGGCAGAGCAACCCGAGCATACAGTGGCTGCGACCCGATGGGGTGGTCCACAGTTCTTCAAGATTGGAGGACGAATTGATTACAGCACACTTAAGGATCACCTGCTATTCTCCCAATTTATGAAAGCTAAGAAGGGATTTGATTTACTAGTGAAGCACGGCTACCAGCCTTTTCGAGGCCTAGGCAAAAATGAAGATGGTCGTCTTGAACCAGTGATTCCTCAGCATTGCCCTAAAAGGGCCGGATTGGGCTTTAATGGCCGAAGATCTCAGAAAGGGACTGTTTTCATTAAGGGAGCGCATTAGAAGAATTCTTTTGTCTTTCTTTTTCTATTCTTTTGTCGGGATGATATCCCATTTCATTTTCATCATTGTCATTTTGATTAATTCTATCTTTCAATAAAGTTTCCAGTTTCCTTTGTCTATCTTGGTGCCATTTGTCTCTTTATTCCTCAGTATTAAATCTTCACAAAATTGAAATCATTTTGCTCTTTTATCTTTCCAATTATTTTCAATAAAAGCAATTTTTTTCATGATGTGCAATTTCCCTAAATCAATTTATCCTCCAATTTTTAGAATGTCTTCCCGATCTATCAAGAAGCTCGTCTTTAATCCAAAAGCTTGTTCGAAATCAGCAGTAATTCATGAGGTCAGAATAAGAACAGAATGTAGTCAAACTGCAAAGCAGTCAGAAGAATCCGCAGAGTTCGATTCAGCTCTTCAGGTACTGCCAGAATTTGCATCGATTTAGAGGCAAGATGAGCCATCATCCTTAGTTCAAGATCCGACTGAGGATATCAATATCGGATCAGAAGACGATCCTAGAATTCTCAAAATTGGCAGTGGTTTGAGCCCATGAGAGAAAGAAAGGCTCACTAATTTCCTCAAACAGCATGAAGAAGTATTCACATGGACTTATGAGGATATGCCAGGTTTAGATCCGAAATTGGTGGAACATCGCCTCATTTTGAAGCCTGAGGCGAAACTAGTCAAGCAGAAGTTGAGAAAAATGGATCCTCGAATCGAGCAACAGGTCAAGGAAGGACTTGAGGATCTGCTTAAAGCAGGATTCATTCGAGCAATTGATTACCCGGATTGGTTGGCGAATATCATAGCAGTTCCTAAGAAGAATGTGAAAGTGTGAATCTGTATCGACTTCCGTGATCTCAATAAAGCCACTCCGAAGGATGACTATCCGCTCCCAAACATTGATCTCCTAGTCAATAGCACAGCCGGACATGCTATGTTTTCCTTTATGGACGGATACTTCGGATATAATCAAATCAAGTTGGCCGCTCGTGACCAATCCAAAACATCCTTTACCACGCCATGGGGCACTTTCTGTTACACGGTTATGCCTTTTGGGCTTAAGAATGCTGGAGCCACTTATCAGCGCGCTATGGCCGTTATTTTCCATGATCAGATGCACAAAATCATGGATGCATATGTTGATGATATTCTAGTAAAATCCAAAGAAGAGGAAGATCACATCGAAGCTCTCAATCAAGTTTTCAAGCGGCTCATTCTTTACAAGCTAAGACTCAACCCACAAAAATGTGTTTTTGGAGTCGAATCTGGTAAGTTGCTAGGCTTCTTAGTCAGCAAGAAGGGGATAGAGATGGATCCCGCTAAGGCCAAGGCTATCATTGACATGCCGCCTCCGACTAATCTCAAAGAATTGCGTAGCCTTCAAGGACGCATGCAATCAATTCGGCTATTCATTTCTAATTTGGCCATGAGATGTGAGCCTTTCAATCATTTGCTCAGAAAAGGAGTGAGGTTCGAATGGGGACCAGAGTGTCAGCAGTCGTTCGAACGCATCATGAAGTATCTTCTTAATCCGCCCGTTCTAAAACCACCAGAATTGGGAAAACCCCTATTGCTATATATTTCAGTTAATCAAGTTGCTTGCGGCGGATTCTTGGCACAATACGAAGAAGGCAGTTTGATAGAACATGCCATTTACTATGTGAGCAAGACCTTTATTGATTATGAGAAGAAATACTCTCAGATAGAGAAGACATGCCTAGCTCTGGTATGGATGTGTCAGAAATTGAGACATTATCTATTGGCGTCTGAAGTCAAGATTCTATCTAAATTAAATCCTCTCAAGTACGTTCTTGAACAACCATTTCTCAGCGGACGAATCGCCAAATGGCAAGTCTTATTAATGTAATACGACTTGGAATATGTCTCTTAACAATCTATCAAAGGCCAAGCAATTGCAGACCAATTAGCAGATTTTCCTCTAGCAGAGGATGTTAAAGCTGAGGATGATTTCCCCGATGAGCGGATCTGCAATATTCAACAACCCCCAATTTGGAATTTATTCTTCGACGGTTCCAAGAATATGGCAGGCATAGGAATCAGAATTCTACTAATTACACCAGAGAAGGAGATGATTCACTTTTCTCTTAAACTGGATTTTCAGTGCACTCATAATATGGCCGAATATGAAGCTTTGATACAAGGTCTGAAAATTCTACAGGACTTCCATGTCAAAAGAGTGCATGCTTATGACGATTCTTTGTTAATCGTCAATCAAGTTCTGGTCGAATGGCAAGTGAAAGATCAGAAATTACTTCCTTACCAGAAGATTGTCTCAGCTCTTGCCAACAAATTCGAAGAATTTCAACTTTTCCATATCAAGAGAGATTTCAATCAAGTTGCAGACAGCTTAGCCAATCTGGGATCCATCATGTCTTTCAAGGAGGGAGAACCTTGTCGCTCATTTGAAATTGGCAGACTTGATCAACCCGCTTTCGTCCCAGTAGAGCAGATAAACCAGGCTGAGCAAAAGAAGAAGCCCTGGTATCATGATATCAAGAATTTCATTAAAACTGGCGAATTTCCTCCAGAATTATCAAAGAGAGAGCAGCGAGCAATTCAACGCATGTCTGCTCGATATTTTATTCTTGCCGACGTCCTTTATCGTCGTGGATTCAGTTCTGAGTATTCCAGATGTTTGGACGAAGAAGAAGCCAAAGAAGTTGTGCAAGAAGCACATGAAGGCATTTGCGGTGGCCATGTTGGCTATCAGACTCTCGTCAAACAAATCATCCGAGCAGGATATTATTGGAGAACTATGCAACAAGATTGCTATTGTTTTGTAAAGAAGTGCGTTCAATGTCAGATGCATGCGCCTTCCATTCATGCGCCAGCGACATACTTGCAATCTGTCGTCTCGCCATGGCCATTTTCCATGTGGGCTTTCGATGTTGTAGGCTCCATCACTCCTTCAGCTTCCAATGGTCATAAATATTTTCTTGCCGCAACATAATATTTTACTAAATGGGTAGAAGCAGTCACTCTACACACAGTAGAAGGTCGACACGTGGTATCTTTCATCCATAAGAATATCCTTTGCCATTTCGGTATACCGCATGATATTGTGTCGGATAATGGCAGTCATTTCAAGAATGAGAGAATGAGGACATTCTGCTCAAAGTTCAAAATTCATCATCATTTTTCCGCTCCTTATTATCCTCAAGGGAATGGTCAGGCAGAGGCCACCAACAAGATTCTGATTTGAATCCTGGAACGAACTTTAGAAACGGGCCGTGACTGGCATGAAAAGATTCATGATGCATTATGGGCATACAGAACCACCATTCGAACTCCAACGAATGCTACTCCGTCAGAACTTGTCTACGGAACTGAAGTAGTGCTGCCTCTACATGTTCACAAACCTGCTCTGAAATTTGCATCACTTCTAGAATTACCTCTTGATCAGTATCAACAACAGCGACTGGTACAACTTGATTTGCTCGATGAAAGAAGGCTTAGAGCAGCAGAGCATGCTCAATCCTATCGCCAGAGGATAGCCCGACAATATGCAAAATCTGTCATTGAGAGAAAATTTCGGGTCAATGATTTAGTGCTCAGATCAACAGCTTATCTCAGGCACCGCCCGGGTGGCAAATGGTCGCCAAATTGGGAAGGTCCTTATGTTGTCAAAGAGGCACTACCTCGCAATTCATATCGGCTCATCAATGCTGATGGAATAGAATTACCAGATCCCATCAATGCTCGACATTTGAAAAAATTCTATACTTGAACAATTCTCTATTCTTTGTAATCCTTCCAAATTTTCTTCAATAATGATCAAAATTCTTTTCCCAATTACACTGGGGCATTTTAAAATTTTGTTTTTATCTACAAATATTCCGTATGCAGGCAGGATAAACAAATCTCTCACTTGTGCACGCATGTGCACCCATTTACATTCATTTGCATTTGCATGCATTCATCTGCATCAATTTGCATTAGCATCAATTACCTATTCAGGATAAGGGATAAATCCTGAGATCCCGACAGTTGTCCAAGTTGTCGTAAGGGTGAAAACTGAAAATCTTCCATCAAAATCAATTAGTAATTCTTCAGAATCCAGCGTTTGTGCTGGTAATTTTTCAAAAATCCAGTGTTCGTGCTGGTAAACTTTCAAAATCCAGTGTTCGTGCTGGTAAATTTCCAAAACCCAGTGCTCGTACTGGTAACCATTCAAAATCCAGCGCTCGTACTGGTAATCTTCCAAAATCCAGTATCCAAACTGGTATATTTTTAAACCGGTATGCATACCGGTATCTTTTCAAAATCGAGCACTCGTGTCATGTCAGTCGACCTCTTGAGTTCAGTCCTCGTGCTGATCACTCATCAAATTCCCAATTTCCAAATTTCCAATTTCCAATTTCCAATTATCAATTTCCAAATTTCCAAATTTCCAAATTTCTAATTTCCAATTTTCCAATTTCAAATATCAAATTTCAAAATTTCAATTTCCAAAATTTGACCCTTTTGAGTCACCCAATACCAATTTCAATCATTTTCTCTTGCGAGAGACCCTTTGTATAGCGAGAGTTCGAGGGAGCTCGCTCTTTTCGCATGCTATCCAATTCGTTCACTTAGCCCCTTTTCAGGGAGAGTTTGAAGGGACTCGTGTCTTTGTGAACCGTTTGCAAAACAAAATTCCAAATTTCACACAAGGAACCCTTTTTATAGGGAGAGACTCGACGGAGACTTGCTTTCCTTGTGGCCCCATAATTTCAGACTGAGCAATTTCATCATGAAGGACCCTCTTTTCAGGGAAAGTGTGATGAACTCGTTCCTTCATGATCAATTTACCAACCTCACCAATTCCGGCCCCCTTTCCATAAGAGAAGCCTAATGTTAGGAAGTTTTGACGAAAGCTTAATTTCTCTTCGAAAGTTCGTTTTGCAAACACCTTCTCTTCAGGGAAGAGAGGAGTAATTCCCAATTCTAATTTCTGAATCTTCTCCTTTGGGGAAAGGAGAAGAGAATTTTTTTCATGGATGTGTTGCGTTGTGCTTCAAATGCTCGCTTTCACAAAGGATTTCAAGAAAATTTTGCCAACTTGTCATTAAATATTTGTTGATTTCAAAAATCTTTATTGCACAAAATTATTACTTCGGAATACCTCCATTATTACTTCTGAAAGGGCAATGCTTTCACGGAAAAGGATTCCAAATTCAAAATCTTTCTATTGGCCAACCAAAAGGATGAGTAAAGAGAATTCAATGTTGTTGCCAAGCCATGAGTGATTGATATTGATCGCAGTCAATGGCACATTTTTAAAGACCATTCTTGAAAAATAAAGCAGTCGAAATATCCTGGGTGATACAGAAAAATCCACTCAATTCTCAATCACCTAAGCTGCAATTAAATATCTGCAAAAGGGATCTCTCAATTGTCGTCAAGATAAAGGCAAATTAAGCGAGTCGACCCCCGGGGCCAAAGAAGATTTGGATCATCTCCAAGATGACGGAGTTTGTGACGGATCCTTCCAGGGAAAGTTCAGATCACCGTCAAGATGAAGGCGAGTGTGATGAGCCTACCGACAAACCCTAAAAGATATTTAATTTCTGCTATCATCAAGAGATTTCCTACCAAAGAGCCAATAATCATCATGATAATCCCTGAGAAAAAAGAAGGATCAGAACATCTCTGAGATGAAGGAGTTTGTGATGTACCCTTCCAAAAAAAAAAAGAGAGAAAAGTCAGGACATCTCCAAAATGAAGGATGATGTAATTCCTGAAAAATCCAAGAGAGCTCCAATCTGCTAAAAAAAAAAGAGTGCAGAAAGATCATCATAAGAAAAGAATCCCAGGATATCAGACTGCTGAATCTATCAAGAATCTTCTTTAATTTTGTGAAATTCTTTTATCAATATTCTTTTACTAATAGCTCTCGCAATATCAAGAATACTTTCTTTCCCGTCCATATCAAGGAAATTGATAGCTTCCTTGAAAGAAAGCCAATCGCAAGCAATTTGAATTCGAATCTTGATTCTACGGAGTTAAGCCCAGTCGAAGGTAATACTTCAGGTAGAAAAGAGTGAATACTTTTAAAACAATGTGCACCACTTTCAATCATTTTGAATCAACAACAATTTTCAACATTTTGACAATATTTTCTAGCTATCCTGACATGAAGCGAGAGCTTGAGGTTCATCTTTGGCGCATCCTGACATCAGTTGTTATCCCTTTTAGGACTTGATTACGGGAGTTTTCAAGATTCCTTCCCTTCTTTGGTATAATCTGAGCGCACGGGCTCTCAGATTCGCACACTTCCCTGTGTCTTCACTGTCCCACCATAGACAGTCCCATTTCGGCTTGAGGTTAAGCCACCAATTTCAGCAAAAGGCAATTTCAAAAGCTATTTAGTCTCAGCAATGAGACGCCCAAAATCAAACCCTTTTCAAGCTTTAGGGACCCCAATTTCCTTCCTTTTGCAAAACCCCTATCGGATTCATTGTGCGGAAATCCAAAGGTTCCATCACGGTCTCTTCTTTCGATGATTTCGTTCATTTTTCACCCAATCAGGTTAAGGGTACAAACCTGAGCCTCATTTGATGAGGTATTCCATTTTCCACCCAATCAGGTCAAGGGTATAAACCTGAGCCTCCTTTGATGAGGTATTTCATTTTTCACCCAATCAGGTTAAGGGTATAAACCTGAGCCTCCTTTGATGAGGTATTTCATTTTTTTGCCTAATCAGGTTAAGGGTATAAACCTGAGCCTCCTTTGATGAGGTATTCCATTCTCTGCCCAATCAGGTCAAGGGTATAAACCTGAGCCTCCTTTGATGAGGTATTCCATTCTCTGCCCAATCATGTCAAGGGTATAAACCTGATCCTCCTTTGATGAGGTATTCCATTCTCTGCCCAATCAGGTCAAGGGTATAAACCTGAGCCTCCTTTGATGAGGTATTTCATTTTCCGCCCGATCAGGTTAAGGGTTAACCCTGAGCTTCACTTTGATGAGGTATTTCATTTCCCGGTCAGGTTAAGGGTCAAACCTGAGCTTCGTTTCTACACGAGGTATTTTCTGTCCCATCCAGGTTAAGGGCAAAACCTGAATCTCACTTCTTTTCGAAGTAAAATTTTCTCCTTATTCTCCATTTTATATCTACCATCATCATTTGAATTAATTCTTTCATACCCAGTCAGATTCATCTAACTGGGGCATTTTTATAATCCAAATTTGGTGTGTTTTCTTTGCCACTAAGCTCGCCTTTCAACCGGCTTAGCAGCAAAGAGGGGCATCTGTAAACACCCCAAATTTTCACCCTCATCCAGTGTTTGTCCATTTCGTAAGTCATTACAGATAATTGCATATCAATGCATACATTTTTGCATATCATTTCATCGCATTGCATTGCATTGCATAGCATTGCATGTCATTGCATCTCATTTTCGAGATCCAGCACTCCTATTTCAAAACATTCAATCCAGATTTGAATTTTAAAGCTTTATTTCAAAATCAATTTCAAAACCTGGGTTTTTATTCAATACACTGTCATTTTCCAACCCCAGGACTTTATATTTCGAAATATTTTCTCAAGGAAACAATCTGGATTCATTTCAAATTCAAATTTTAATCGATTTTAATTCACAGATGAGACCCATTGAGGTGGTGTCGCTTCTGAATTCCTTTATTCATCAAATTTCTCAAATTTTTGAAAGTTTCAGTCCGATCAGGACTCTGTCTCAGAGTCCTAATCCAGCCAGGAGTCTGTTTTACTTCCATTTTCATTTATTTCCATAATATTTCAAAATTCAGGTAATTTTACAAAGTCTAGTTAGTTCAGGACTCTATTTTAGAGTTCGGTCGAGTTAGGAGTCTAACCCTGACTGTGTTTTCTGACTTATTTCATCATTTCTTGATAAAATCTTTTGAAAATTCTTTCATTTGGCTTTTAAAATCTAAAATCTCAGAGTCTTAAGAGTTCAGGACTCTAACTCGGAGTTCCAGTTCGCTTGAGACCCTATTTTCAAAGATCTTGAATTTCAAATGTCGATTTTAACCCTTTTTCAAAGCCATTTTCAGTGTTTATTTCAAAATTTCTAAAACTCGATGTGGGCCCACTCAGTTGGCACCATATCCAGAGGAATTCTAACTCAGTTAGCATCCTATACCATTTCAAAATTTTCAATTTCAAAGTTTGCTTTTGAAAAGCTTTTGAAAACTCCTTCAATTTCAAGTTTTAAAATCATCTTTTTGTAAAAACTCAAGTAGGGCCCACTCGGGGTGGCGCCATATTCGAGTCAGTCAGGGCTAGACTAGGGTTAGTGGATGTCTTGGTTAGTGTTAGAGGTTTAGAAGAGTCAAAACCATTTTGAAAAACTCATTTTTGAAAGTTAGTTTTTAAAACTAGTGTTTTTAAAGGTTTTTAAAGGAGTTTTAAAAACCCAATGTGAGAAAATGCCAAGTGGCACCACATTTGGGGGTTTTCTAGGATAGGCTAGGGGTTAATTAGGAATTATTTAGGATCATTTAGACTAGGGGTAGATAGGTAACTCCACCCCAAAATCGCCCCCCTTAGAAGAGTCCAAATTTTCCAAAATTTTTAACCTAAAAAAAATTTCTATAAAAAGCCCCCATAGGGGGGGACGATTTTTCCATCTCTCCTCTTGGAACTTCTTGGAGCTTCTCTCTCCTCTCCAGCCCTTCCTCCATTGCAGCAACCTCAAGGTAACTATTTTCTCTAATTTTTAGTTTTTATTTAATGTTTTTCATTGTTTTAAACATGATTTAGCCATTGGTACCATCATCTTCATGGATTAAACCATGGATTCAACCTCAAGAACCATCAAGAATCAGCAAGAACAATCCAAGAAGGTGATCTAACCCTGTTTTGGATGATTTACAGAGATTTTAATCCATTAGAAGTCATTTTAATATGGTTCTTTGCATTATTAACCAATAAAATATATGATTTACCCTTTTTAATGGGTTAAATCTATGTTTTAAAGGTAATATCAAATTCCAGCCATTGATTCCTTGTTTTTATTTTATTTTCATGGTTTATTCATGTTTTTTTTACGTTCTATAGCATAGAAATAATTTTTATTTACTGTTTTATGGTTTATTTTATTTATTTACATTAGTTAATGCATGGTTTTTCAAGTTTCTTAAATTTCTGTGTGTTTTAGGTTTAGAACAGTAAAAATAATGTTATTTCGGATTGAAGCACTCATTGTTTATTTCTGATTTTTTTATATGTGATGCATGCATATGTTATTGAGTTACTGTAAAAAAACAAGAGGTTTTGGACCTCGGGAACCTTGTCAAAAACATCAGACATCAAATCGGGTTTTTAAAGCTTTAAAATCGTGGTTAAAATCAAGAAGGTAACTTGCTGTTATGATATTTCTCTCATCTTATATCCGATTTTAGATCTGTAAAGTGCTATGGATTAGGATTGAATAGATATGTTTTCTGTGAATTTTTTGGATTTTTTGACCACAGTTTAGTATTTTTCCCTTTTCAGAGAATCTGTTGTTAAATTTAAAACTCGTTAGGGTTTACCAAAACCCTAATCAGACTTGTGTTAGTCATAAATCCCAAACCACAGATCCGATTTTAGATCTGTAAAATATGAGTATTGTTATTTTTCTGTCTACTATTCACCACTAAAATTTCAGAGATTTTTGTTTAGGTTTTCTATTTATGTTTGTATTTTCAATCTGGAATAGTTGTTTTAATCCCTGTTAAGAGTGATATATTTTAGCTCAGATTGCCGGAAGGGTTTCTCCCTAACCGAAGATGCTTTTTCCGATATGTAAATTGGGAAATCTCTGTTTTTCTTCCTAGTTGGTCTCTGTAAAATTTCATAAATTTCCATGGAGATTTGACCCCTGGTTCAGGCCTTGGACTGAGACTGGTTGGTGAATTAGATAAAAAATAGCATATTTTTAGGGTTTAATGCAATTTTCGGATTAATTTAATGTCAAAAAAATTATTTTTATAATTCCAATTCGACATTAGGGTTATAACAAGTGCAGGTACCAATTTTTATGGATTTTGGAATCCATTTGATGGCTGAATTAAGCAAATTGTAAAACCGGGTTCCTGAAAGATCCAAAAACACTGCAAAAATCACAAAATTTGTGATATTATTGGATTTTCGTGCATAAGCATATGGTTTTAGGGTTTTATTATGTTCATAAGCATCTTAGGATACTTTAGGTTTAATTTTGTAGTTATTTGATTTCATTTAGGTCATAAAACCAAAAATTTTTACCAAAAAATTATTTCTAAAAACCCTGATTTCAAGGCCATAGTCTTGTTATCGGAAGCAATTTGGTCATTTGACCTAAATTTCGAAATCCTTAACCCTAATTTCATATTTTTAATCATGTCATTGCATACTTGGTTTGAGTTTATTCCATTCAAATTTCAAAACTTGCATTTTATCAAAATATCTTTCTAAAAAACCTAATTTCAAGGCCATAGTCTTGTTATTAGGGGTATTTTGGTCATTTTGACCCCAATTTCGAAATTTCATATTTTACCTTTATTATTTCTTCATATTTTATCATTTTGATTTAAGGGAATCATGGCAAAAAGGCTTATATCTAGCAAAATCCAACAATTTCCTGATATTGTTGGATAAATCTAGAAAAGCCAACATATATTCATTAACCAAGTTTTCTAGTTTTGCAGGTACATTGAAGACTTTTTTTTTCATGTATTTAAATTTCAATAGTGATGTAATTTGTAATTAAACTTTGGAATAAGAATTTACATTTCCTGCTTATCTTAGGTTGCATTGCATATAGTTTATTTTTATAATGTTAATGTGTGATGGATGATGATTCATGCATATTTTTATAAATTCACTATGGTCTACACGAATGGCACATGCACTAGCTTCTATGAAGTTTATAAACTTGGTGGAATTTGTATTTATGGCCATAGTCAGAATACGAATGATATTTAGATTTATGATCTTCACATTAGCCACATTCAGCCTACACTCTTAGGCTAACTTAAAAAATGCACTACATTTCTCAAAAATGCAAAAAGTATTTCCCAATTCCTCAAATCCATATTCATTTATTTCATGCATTTGCCAATTCCAATTCAAATTTTAATTCACAGAAGTTCATTTTCTCAAATTTTTCTAAGTCATATGGAGAAATCGATTTTCTCAGAGTATGAAAATCTCAAAGTATGTTTCAAGTGTTTCTCAAGTTCAAAATTCAAAATTTCAAGTTATATTTTCAAGTTCAAAGTTGGAATTCAGAGAAACCAAGTTTTCTCAGAATTGATTTTTATAAAATCTCAAGATTTTCCCAGAAATCGATTTTTGCTTTCCTCAGAAATATTTTTCAAGTCCTAATTCACGATTTTTCATGTGATATCATTTACATTTTCTGAGTATTTCTAAGTATTTCAAAGCAAACATCATGTTTTCAAATGTGCGTTTTTCTGAAAATTCATAGCACATGCCTGATTCTATGTGCATTTAGAAATTAGAATATGATTTAGACAAGTTGAATAGAGTAGAGCATAAGATTGATCCTTGGTTCAATTACCCCTGTTAAAGGTGGCAGGAACGGTTGAACCTCGTACCGACAGGCGAGTCCCATTCTACGGAATTTTCCCGCATTTTAAAAACGGAGGCGAGTTATTTTTCAAAAACTTTTTTCAAAGGTCAGTTTGATTTGCAAAAGGAAAATTTTGCGATGATAACAAACACTATGCATGGCAGAATATAAAAGCAAATATGTCAACGACGATAGGTACAACATGGACAAGAAAGAACCAAATATAGCGCATTCCAAGGAGGGCCAGATGGCCGAACAAGCAAATGTCGGGGGAGAGTATCCCCAAAGCGGTTGTCCATAAGGGAATGTCAAAAGTGCAACAACATATGAGGTGGCGACAGTGTGAACACCCCAAATTTTTCAAAATGTTGTAAATATTCTCCTTTTTGCCCCTGACCCCACTTTCTGGGTAATTGAGTCAGTTTTAAATCTAAATGCCATTTTATTTCTCAAATTTTGCTGAAATTAAATTCATTTTATATATTTGACTCAATTTTGGACCCAGATCCATTGTCAAAGAGCTTCATTATCCAATTTAGATCAAATTCTCAAAATTTCCAAAAATAACTTCTAGGAAAGCTCAAACAGTTCGTCCGGTATCCGTTTGGATCCATTGCGTTGTATTTCTCGATTCAGGTTTCAAAACTCAAACATTTTCTCAAAACTTGGGTCAAAACCCATTCTTCTGAAGAATTTTCCCCAAAATGGCCTGAAATTCTAGGAAAAACACTTTTGTAAGTATTTCTCAGAAAAATACAAAAAAAATAGTATTTTAATCTTTGTTTTCTCGTAAAGTCTTAGACTTTTATTCCAAAAATACAAAAAATGAAAAAAAAAAATAAAAACCAAAATTTTTTTTTTTGGAAAATTACAAGAAAAACAAATGAGTTTAAGCTTTTAAAATCAACTTTTGCTAAAAACCTCATTTAAAAAAAACACTTTTTATGAAAATCTTTTGAAAGGAGCCCCCTTTTCGCAAAATTGTTTTTAGGGTTTTTTCTGAAGACCTTTCGTAAAGGAGGGCGCCTCCCCCCCCCCCCATCCGTGGCTTCTCCCTCTTTCACCAAAACCCTCCTCTACAGCCACCTTCGATCGCCATGGCCATTGGCCTCCTCCGTTCATCTCCAACGGCCTCGCAGGCCTTCTTCCTCTCCCCGCCAGCCCCCATGTGTGACATCAAGCTCCACCCTCCGATCACTGCCCTCTCACTCGGACCATTGATCTGCAACAGAAGCCCTCCTTCACGAAGCTTCCACCAAACGCCCCCATGTGCAATCTTCCTCCAAAACCCTCGCGCAACTCATCCTCAACGACCGCACCCTTCTCGAGCCTTCGTTTGCTTTCCTATAAGAACACACACAGGAAAGGAAGAAGGGGATCAGATTTTCCTCGAGCAACATCCATCCTCACCCCAGCATCCTCTTCGCTCTCTTTGACGATCCGACCTTTTTCTTTAACGATCCATTTTTGCAATCCATCTTCAGCCATCCATCAACATCTTCATCACTGAGTTTCTCTGCCAAAAACCCATTTACAATCATCTACTTCTTTATTTCGAGCATCCCCTGCAAGACATTACGAAGCAGCTCTTCTCTGAAGCATTTCCTTTGCAAGAGGTCGCCCATCTTTAACTTGGGAGTATCACATCCGAAGTTCGACCTACCTCCGGATTACCCTGTTTCTGCCTCCAACTACCTCCTTCGTCCAGGACCCTCGCAACGCTTCGGTAAGTCTCGTAACCTCAATTATTTTCTGTAAACCCTCCACTTTATCTCTTCTGATTTAGTCATGGCCCCAGTTACGCACCAGGGATGGTGTTGAGTTGCCTGTGCAACACCAACCCATCCCCGTGCTATAGCAAGAGGGACAATCATGTTCCGACAATTTCTTTTTCTTCTATTTTATTATTTTCATTTTTTTTCTTCCGTTTCTATTCTTTTTCTTTTTGCTGGTTTCTTCTTGCTTTGAACATCTGCATGCACAATTAGATTCAAACATTTCCTTGCCATTTCCAGAATCTGTAATATATTTCCAACTGTTGCTAGCATTTGTTCTTAATTAGTATTCTTTATGATCTGTTTATAACATTATAATCCTGTTGATTTCTCTTTTGTTGTTCCGTTGTAGCATCTCTTACATCACTTGATCATCTATCAGTTTTTCGGTTGTTCATTATGTTCTGATTTATTGCCCTATCATGAATAGTTTATTCTTCATTGTTTGTGATCCCATTTTTTTTTTCTTGATAAATCATCGTATCCTGATTCTTCATTTTCTTTTTAATTTTCTGGTTGCTACTACTATATCTCTGCTTCTCTTTGAAGAAATGTTTCCATATGTACATTTTTCGTCAAAATGATCATAGCAGCAGTTCGCTTTGTTTCTGCTTATCGCTCCTGCATCATCAGACCTCCAGTCCAGGTAAGTTGTTAGATAATCATCTATCTTGCTTTCTGTCTGGCCAGAAAGGGGACTGATTCTTTTTTTAATTCTGATAAAAAAAAGGGGAAAAGGGTTGGTTGCAGAAGCTCGTTGTTAAGCTCTTGCGTTCTATGCATTTGATGTTTCTCTACAATTTTGGCCACTTGGTGCTTACAGCATGATGGTCCTATCTCAATAAAACCTGGTTAATCTTCATTATATAGCTTGTTCAAAGATAATCAACTTATCATAATGCTATAGGAAATTTTGCTTAATTTTGTGTTTTGGTACAAGAATCCATGGGATTCAGAGAGATGGAATCATTGCTCACTCAATGGAATAAATCCATACATTGTCCCCGGTTGAAGGTTGCTCACTATGGAGGTTTGGTGGAGACAAGTTTCTGCCAATAAGCTCTAATGTTTGGAAATCTGAGCTCAAGATGAAGCTATCCCTGACCACCTTCCTCAGCAAGATGTTATATCACAAATCTGAATGCTCTCAGTAGGGCAGATTCGTGGAGATACCAGGAATTCTTTGAAAAGATGCGGTCCTCAAGGATGGGTTCTGATGATATGTGATTACATGGTTATTGCCAATATATGAGTTAATTCGTAGGCATTTGAACAATGATGGAGCTAATGCACATACACACTGTGGCATTCTGTTACGCTTCCACTACATTCCTCTATCTCTCCACTATTTGCTGTAGTTAGACCATATCATGTCACTCAGCATCACCGCAAATTTTTTTTTCTGCATTGACTGTATAAAATCACCTTGTGATACATTATCGTCTCAGCACATTGTTGCTGAAAATCATTTGATAGACGTTATCAGATCTCATGGCCACCAGATTCGTTTTTACAAAAACTAACCTGTCGCTGATAGCTCATTCGTAACCATACCCTGTAGGGTTATCATAGATGGAGTACTTCACTCTGCATCTCTCTACTTGTCATCCCCTTTCTTATAGCTTTTACATTTTTTTATGCATATCCCTTGTAATATGTCCCACGTTACTTGTCACATTCCTCCCCTCTTTAGTATTTACAGCAGTGCTTAGGCACTGCTGTAGCGTCACTCCCAGGCATCCGTGGGGGTGCTGACCATCCATAACACCTAGGTGGCCCAACATTCATTTGTTGGCCATCTTTCTCCATTACAGGTCTCAACTGTCTTCAATCTCACACCTTCTCTCACTGCAGCATCTACCAACATACTGAACAGTTTCATACAGCCACCTTCACAGTACCCTACAAACATCATTTCCCGTAAGTGTCTTCATTTACATACAACAGTTGCTCGATACATCTCATCGGGTTCATACCTACACAACATAAGTCCTGCTGTGCACATTTGTTGAAAGCATTACTCACCTTCATCAGTCATTGTCATATAGGCATGCCATGGTAGTCGGCCTAACCTCATGCTCACGGCCCTTGCTGCTAAACAGCCACAAAAACACCAAGTCGTAGTAGCCACGACACCAACATACAACAATCATGTTGTTGTCTTCACCTCCCCTTTCATCTACATTATAGCCTGCAGGTGCCTTCACATACAACAGCTCTTGGCACTGCTGTAGCCTTTCATAGATTACAGCAGTGCCAACACATTGCTGCCAATATTTTCCCCTGCATCCATAACAGTGCCTGGCACTGTTGTGCAACAGTGCTAAGGCATTGCTGTAGTTCGTCTTCCAAAACCCCACTATACCTCCATTTCCTGCTGTAGCTCCCAATCCCTATACACATCTCCACCATTGCCTACACTTTTCAGCATTGCATCTCCATGTAATCATCCACTCCTACACAGTGCACATGCTGAATGATGTTTTCTTGCATTTTCTGTAAATATCACCTACATGCATTTACCTATGTCATATGTGTCATATCCCTTCACTTCCCATTCAGCACCCAGCAGTGTTGCAACTTCCTTTCATCTACCGAAAACAATCATCATTTCAATGATCCCTCTGCACCCACAGCAACTCCCTGATGTGGCTACAGCCTCATTGCTGTAAATCACGAATCAAGCTTACTGCAAACTCAGTTGGCTGTACTTGTTGAGAACATTCTCATTTATCTACATTAAGCACATGTTCTATGTGATACATACATACATATATATATATATATATATATATATATATATATATATATAAATATATATATATGTATATATGTGTACGTATATATTTGCATATATGTGCCATTTTTCCTTTTATTTTTATACTAATCAAGTGTTTTTGCAGGAAATATGTGGAAAATGTCATCATTGGGAGTTGTAAATTCAAATTTGTGTATTGTAAATAGTTAGACTCTAATGAGAATTTACATTTCTTGCTTTAGGTAGAATGAATGAGCATTGCAAATATCATGAATTGCTTGTTTTCATGCATTTTTTTTCTTTTCTCAAATTCTCACAATGGTAAAACATGAATGGCACGTGCACTTTTTCATAAGAGGTAAGTTAATTCTAAGTTGATGATTTACACCAACGGCCATAGTCGGGGTGTAAACAAGACTTAGTATTTTTATCTTTTATGAAATAACACTGGATCCGCACTGGATCCATTTTCAAAATTCATCATATTTTCTTAAATATTTTTCTTTTATCAGAATTTAACCTAAAATTAACTCCATATATATACCAATGGCCATAGTCAGGGTATATTGAGGGTTAATTTCATTTTAAATTCTATAAAAGCACTAAAAGGGTATTTTATCCTTCATTTGAAATTAGATATGACTATTATATAATACGTTCAATGATCATAGTCAGGAGTGTATTATATCATTAATCCTATTTAAATTCGTTTGAAGAATGAAATATGATTTTCAAAATCCAATTTCAAACTTATTCAAATTCATTCATCATTTAGGGTAGAATTGCATCATATTTTCAAAATTCTTTTTCAAAACCCCAAGTGATCTCGAATATCTTTCTTAAGTCTATAGTTTAATTCATTCTTCTATCTTAGTTTAAAGATTTAAATTCCAAGTTCAGAGTCCAATTTGACTTTGAAATTTCAAAATTCAATCTTTATTCATTCCAAATTCAAGCTTCAAAATTCAAAGTTGACTTTGAAGTTCATCTATAAATTCAAATTCTCAAATCAATTTTGAAATTCCAAAATTCCAACTCAATTCAAAATCCAATTTCAAAGTTCAATTTAACTTTGAAATTTCTGATTCATCCTCTGATTCAAAATCAAGTTTTCTTCAAGTTTTAAACCAAAGTTGAGATTGATTTTGAATCTCAAAATCCAAACATTCCTAAGTTCAATTTGGGTTTTCAAAACCGAGATCCATCTTCAAAAGTCCCATTTGGACTTTCAAAATCCAAATCAAAAGTTGGATCAACTTGGATCCAGTTTTCTGAATACAATGCTACTTTGGATCTCAGACTTCAGATCCAAATCCTCCTTAGAATCCAGAACCTAGTTCTACTTTGGATCTCCAATTACAGATCCAAATTCCATTTAAGATCCAGATCCTCATTCTACTTTGGATCTCAGATTCAGATCCAAATTCCAATTCTTAGGACCCAGAATTCAACTCTACTTTGGATTTCAGACTTTAGATCCAAATCCATTTTAGGATCCAGAACCCAATTCACCTCGGATCTCAGACTTTAAATCCAACTCCATTCTAGGATCCAAAATCCAATTCTACTTTGGATCTCAGATTCAGATCCAAATTCCAATTCTTAGGATCCAGAGTCCAACCCTATCTTGGATCTCAAATTTCGGATCCAAATATCATCTTGGATTCCAAATCTTGAATCTAATTCCATTCCAAATTCCAAATCCAAAGTTCCATTTTAAATCCCAATCCTTAAAACCAATTCCATTTCATTTCCAGATTTCAAATCAGGTTCTCATTTCAGATCCTAAATTCAAAATTCAACTTTGCATTCTATCCAGAATCTAGATATTGGATTCGGATTTCATCTTGAAAATCCAACTTTTAAATCAATTCCATTTCTCAATTTTGTTCAAATTTCCCAATTCTATCTTTCCTTCTGATTTAATTCCATTTTTCATTTCTATTCAAAGTCCATTTATGACTTTGAAAATTTCTTTTATCTCAAAACTTCAAAATCATTTTCCAAAATCAAGATTTATTTTCCCAAGCTCATGATTATTCTAAAGACTTAGAACTTTAATCTTAAGTTCTAAGTTAGAAATCATTTCTTCACTTTATTAGATTCACTTGGAATTTTTTCAAAACATTTTTCAAAAGGAGCATACATCTTTGCATTTGCACAATCATGATTCATTGTGCATTTAGACTTAGGATAAATACTTAGATAAATTCTTTGCAAAACAAAAGCCATAAATTCGACCCTTGGTTCGATTACCCCTGGTAAAGGTGCCAGGAATGGTCGAACCTCGTATCGACGAGCGGATCCCGTCTCCCAGTTTTCCCGCAAATATTTCAAAACGGAGGCGAGTTATTTCAAATACTTTTCAAAATTAAGGTCAAGTGAGACCCGCAAAATAATTCCTCTTCTCTTCTCTCTTCTTTTTCTCTCTTTTATTTTTCTCCCTTCAAAAAGGAGGAAAATAAAGGTTGGAAAAGGAAAAGAGAAGGAAGAGAGAGAATATTATAAAGAAGAAAAATTTTGCGATGATCACAGGTTTGGCGACCGTGATGGAACCTTGTCTTCGTTCGATTGAATTTATGCCTTTGCTTTGCTTCTATATAATCTAAGTCTTTATTCTAACATATGTCAGCTATATTTTCCATGCAAACCTTACGAGCCTAGATTTTGTCCTAAAGCTGACATCATTGCATATAGGATCTAAGTATGGTTTGGTAGGACCATATTGAGGAGATTATATCCATGTTCACATTAGACTTAGGTCTTAAATACAACTCTCCTCAATTTTAGGGATTGAATGCAAAACAATGTATGCAAGTGTATGCTTCTCTTTATTTTAAATCTATCTCTTTAGGACTTGCATTAGAGCCTTCTGATTTTATTGCATGATTGATCATATTTTGAAAACATCCCTACCTATATTGTCCCAGTCTTCACGTTGCTGGGCTGTCTCACTGAACCATAGTTCAGGAGAGAGCCTCACAACTGGACCACTTATTTGGGTTTGCGCCCCCCTACCACGTACCTAAGGGCCATAGTCCGAGGTATATCGGTAGGTGCTCAAGGATGTTGAGAAGCCTTACCTTAGAACCGGAGAGATATCTTTTATGCCACGTACTTCGAGCTTCGACTTGAGTATATCGGCATACCTTGATTGGAATCAGATGATCTGAACCATAGAGTTAGAATTAAGTGAAATTCCACTAGAGGGGGGGTGAATAGTGAAATACGATAAAGATCGATAAAATAAAATAATCAGGCAATAAGGCACAACACATAAAACACAGAATTTATACTGGTTCGGTCAGTATCCAGACCTACATCCAGTCCCCAAGCAAACCACTTGAGCTTTCCACTATAACATCCGAGTCACCGGATAAATAGTACAACACCCTCTTCCTCAGAGATCTTCTTCTCTCAACAGAGAAGGGGAACACCCTCTTCCACAGAGGTCTTCTTCTCTCAACAGAGAAGGGCAACACCCTCTTTCACAGAGGTCTACTTCTCTCAACAAAGAAGGAATACAGTGAATAACAGAGTTACAATACTTCCTATAGAACCTTCAGAATGATATGAATGCACGAATGAAGGATTCTCAGAATGTTCTGTTTGTCACTCAGAGGATACTCTTTGTCAAAGAGCTGGACTTGACTTTTTCTCTTTTCTTTCTTTTCTTTTTCTCTTTCTTTTTCAAGGCTCTCTTTTCAAATATCGAATAGGAATTTTTCTCGTTGTAAGCTCACACGTCTATTCCATTCGATTGTTTGAATAGTTTATTTGAGTGTGTTTATATAGCTTTTAAAAAGTAGTCGTTACACTTTGGAATTGTAACTTTTTGAAATGTGAAATGTTATGTCATTTCAAAAATATCTTTTAGAGAAGTTCGAGAATGCCTTTTTCCATAAAAGTAAAATAGAGGGTACACTAGTCGTTGTAAATTTTTAGGTAATACATATTTTATGTAAAAAGTCTATTTCTTACAATAGTACATTGAACGTTGGGTTGTAGTTTTGTCTTTATTCTAATTAATGATTTGAGGTACATAAGTACTTCTTTACTTTAAATGAGTGTAAGTACAATGAGTGCTTTGAGATATTTATTTGTACATAGTCATGTCAAGTGTTTTCTTTATGTTGTGTTTTACAAAGTCTTCAGAGAGAATGAGGACCAAAAGAAGGTCGACATTTTTTGAGAAGGATATTAACAAGGATTTGTTACAGGAGGTATTTAATGCTTTGTAAAGAGAATGATGACTTCAAGTAAGTCGATATTCTATGGTTTTGTAAAAAGGTAACTAGAGTCCTTTCAAAACATATTTTATTTGTTTTTCTTTTGTGTAGCCGATTTATGTTTTTGTCTTCTTCTTATATTAAAAAACATTTCTTTAAAGAAGGTAACTAAAGTCTTTTCAAAAACATATTATATTTGTTTTTCTTATGTAGCCGATTTTATGTTTTTGTCTTTTTCCTACATTTCTTTTTCATGTTGTCTTGTATATAGTGTAAGGTACAATTATTACATGACAAAATATCTTTTACATAAAGGGTTGTAAGAAGGTACAATTATTGGTTTTCAAAAAGGAGCTTTTTGAAACTATCGTATACTTTTATGATATAGTGTTTATGAATGAGTATGTAATATGCAATATGCAAGTTCCTGAAGGTTCTGTTACATATGACTCTAAAGAAGAAAAAAGTCTTCATCTTGAGGTAGCCGATCTCTTTATTTGAACTTTAGGAATGCATGGCTCATCAAGCTTTTTCTTCAAGGAGTATGATTGCACCATAGTTGTACTTGAACAGGAAGTCTCCATCCTTATTGGGTGAGATATCCTTGCATCAAATACTCGTTAGATTTATGGCAAAACATATTCAGTCATAATATAACATTTTTCAAGAGGACATATTATCATATCATATAAAATCAAATGAGACAGTGTATCATATTATGTGACATCAAAACAGAGTTTCTCAACATTCTCCCCCTTTTTGATGATGACAAAATATGCTCCCTCTGTCAAAAAGACATTATGCATAGAAATAATAATATGATAAAAAATTTGAAAAAAATGTTTAAAGAGAGTATTTCTCCAATAATGGAGACAGGTTTTCTCCCCCTTTGTTATGGACAAAAAGGAAGGGATCAGAGTAAAAGAGTTATTACAGACCAAATATTACAGTCCAAAAGTAATTAAAAGTTATTACAGACCAAAAAAAAAAGAGTTTATCTCGAAGGTGGAGGAGGTGAATGTTTTCGGTCGGCACGATTCCGCTTGCGAGTCTGCTGCAACAGGGCTTGATTACGAAGGATACGATCCTGAGAGTGCTCGATATCCATCATAGCAGAAAAGTAATTGAAGGAGGATGTTGGATCTGCTTCATCAGAGCCGAGCATGTGTAGGGACCTTAGATTGAAGGTGGTATCATCGAGGACTTGAGAGGGACGGAGGATGACTTCGTTGTGAAGGGGTACTTTGAAGTATTTGAGAATGGGAGTTATGAAACACCCAAAAAGAAGAGGCTCGAATTTTTGATAACGAATAAAAAGGTCGAAAAGAATGGATGACCAGTTTATCGGAAGCGAAGAAAAAATTGCGTAGATAAGAAGAGAGATTGGTTATAAAGGACAACATTTACTTGATTTAGATATGACATAAAGTAGAGTTAGAATAAATAAAGTTTTGCTTGGAGACAAGACTTTAATGATACTCGATTTTAGAGAGATATACAATATAAGAGAGAGGCATGGTCACTGATGGAAAGAAAAGTCATGATTGCTTATTTAATATAGAAATAGTTTTTATGGAAATAGGTCATAGGGCGATCATGTGATGTGTACTTTGAAAGATATGACATTTTGAAAGAAAATAATGACTTAAAAAAATGTGTCATGATTAATGTGTTTTCATATTTGTAATTTTTTTTTTATGAGTATACGTAAATATGAGAAAGACACACTTTGACTTTGAATAGTGGTAAGAGAGATGATGAGACAAAAAGATATTCATGAGTGAAGAGTAATAATTCTTTTTATAGGAAGTATTTTTATGGATATGCGTGGAAGGAGTAAAAGTAGACATAAAGAAAAGTGAGATGACATATATGGATTTTCGAGTAGGATAGGAATAAAAACAAGAGAAAAATTCATGACTGATATGAGATGAAAGACATAAAATAAAGTTATGATTGACATGAATTAATGTTTATTTGATAAACATATTTTTAAAGAAACTCGATTGGAGAGAGATATAATACATGAGAAGGAGCTACGTATAATATAAAAAGAGATAGATAGATAAAAAAGGTGATATAAAATGTACTAATGGGTGGAGTACAAGTGTTTTTATGATACTTTTTGTAAAAGATGTAAATCATGAAGAGATGATAATAGATAGTTCGTTAGACTATGATATAGAAGATGATATAGTAAAAATTTACGTGAGATATAATATAGTGTACGTAATCTATGATATAACAAATGATATAGTAAAAAATTTACGTGAGAACATAGCAACTAGATTTTTTAGAAAAAGGTAAAAGAACCAAAAAATAATCATTCGATTTTAACTAATGAAAAGCATGAGATCTCATAAACTAATATGTTATCAAGTAGAAAGGTGAAACAATTTATCGTAAGAGAAGTTTTCACAAAAGGACAAAAATAATAAAGGAGTTATGAGATGTTGTGATAGCTTTTAATATAATTAGTTTTTATGGATATGAGTGAAAGAAGATAGGACAAGGAGTCATAATGGATGTGTACTTGAAAGATGACAAGTTGAAAGACATAAAGAATGTGTCTTATAAGAGTTTAATGTATACGTGAATATGGAAACCTAGTTTGACTAACAAAAATCGATAAGAAGAAAAGCTATTTAAAATAAGATTTTAACAAAACTTATAAGAAGTATTATAATAAGTGTGATTAATTTATAAGTCACTTAGTTTGCATATTCCTAGTTCTCTTCTAATTCGTGTAAAGTCTTCATGTTTCAATGGTTTAGTGAATATGTCTGCTAACTGTTGATTAGTGGGTATGAATTCTAGTTTAATTATGTTGTTTAAGACTTGTTCTCTTAAGAAGTGGTGTCTTATTTGAATGTGCTTAGTTCGTGAGTGTAAAATAGGATTCTTAGATAAGTTTATAGCACTCGTATTATCACAGAAAATAGTTGTATTTTCAAAATTTAAACCAAAATCTTTTAAGGTTTGTTTCATCCAGATAACTTGTGTACAAGCTAGGCTAGCAGCAATGTATTCGGCTTCAGTAGTTGATAAGGATACACAGTTTTGTTTCTTACTGAACCATGATACTAGTGAGTGCCCTAGCATATGACATGTTCCACTTGTGCTTTTTCTGTCAGATTTACTTCCAGCAAAGTCAGCATCGCTGTATGAGATTAGATCAAATGTAGAGGATTTTGAATAGAATAATCCAAAATCAACTGTCTTTTAAATATCTCATTATTCTTTTTACAACTTTAAGATGTGTTTCTTTTGGATTTGACTGAAATCTAGCACACAAGCAAACACTGAACATAATATCTGGACGACTAGCAGTTAAATAAAGAAGTGATCCTATCATACCTCGGTATACCTTTGTATCAACAGACTTACCATCTTCATCTTTGTCCAACACAGTAGTAGTGCTCATAGGAGTAGATTTTGAAGCAGTTGAGTTCATGTTGAACCTCTTCAGAAGTTCACGAGCATACTTAGATTGATTGATGAAAACTCCATCCTTGGTTTGCTTAATATGCAGTCCAAAAAAGTAGGTGAGTTCTCCCATCATACTCATTTCAAATTCTTTCTGCATGGACTTAGAAAATTCTTCACAAAGAGTGCTGTTAGAAGATCCAAAGATGATATTGTCGACATATATTTGAACAATTAGGGTATGATTATTCACTACTTTAACAAATAATGTAGAGTCTGCTTTGCCAACAGAAAAACCAGTTTTTAATAGAAAGGTTTTAAGTCTATCATACCAAGCACGAGGTGCTTGTTTTAAACCATATAAAGCACGTTTGAGTTTAAAAACATGATCTGGGTATTGTTCATTTTCAAATCCTGGAGGTTGTTTTACATAAACTTCTTTATTTATAAAACCATTTAAGAAAGCACTTTTAACATCCATTTGATATAATTTGAAATCCATATAGCTTGCATATGCTAAAAACATTCTAATAGATTCAAGTCTAGCAACAGGAGCAAATGTTTCATCAAAATCAATACCTTCCTCCTGGTTGTATCATTGAGCTACTAGTCTGGCCTTGTTTCTTATAACATTACCTGTTTCGTCTAGCTTGTTTCTGAAGATCCATCTTGTCCCAATGATTGGATGATCCTTTGGTCTAGGTACAAGATCCCAAACATCATTTCTTTGGAATTGATTCAGTTCTTCAGTCATGGCTAGCATCCAGAACTCATCAATGATGGCTTCATCAATCTTCTTTGGTTCAAGTTGAGAAATGAATGCCATGTTTGCAATCCGTTCTAGCCGAGCTCTAGTTTGAACCCCCTTTGTTAGTTCTCCCAAAATCTGCTTTTGAGGATGATCTTTGATATCGACAAAGGTTCTTTGATGATCATCTTCATTAGACTTAGCTGTGTTATCTAAAAATAAATCTGTACTTTCAACATCATCATCATTAGTTTGTTTATGAACAAATTGATCAATAGATTCACAAAAACTAACATGCATAGATTCTTTAATAGTATTATGACTCTTATTGAAAACTCTGTATGCTTTACTATGACTCGAATATCCTAAGAATATGCCTTCAACAGATTTATCATCAAACTTATCCAGACTATCTTTTGTGTTTAGGATAAAGCATTTACATCCAAAGACTTTGAAATAGTCTATTCTTGGAGTTCTGTCATAGAATAGTTCATAGGGAGTTTTATTTAATAAGGGTCTAATGAGAACTCTATTTGTTATGTAGCATGCAGTATTAACAGCTTCTGCCCAAAAAGATTTAGCAAGATTATTGTGTTGGAGCATAGTCCTGGCAGATTCCTGAAGGGTTCTATTCTTTCTTTCTACTACACCATTTTGAGGTGCAGCTCTAGGAAAGGCAAAGTTATGAGAAATACCATGCAAGTTACAAAAATTTTCAAAAAGTTCATTTTCAAATTCTCCTCCATGGTCACTACGGATTTTAACAATAGAACAAGATTTTTCGTTTTGTAATTTTTTACATAAGATTTCAAATTGACAAAACGTGTCACTTTTGTTTTTCAAAAATATTACCCAAGTAAATCTTGAGTAGTCATCTACAATAACAAAAACGTATTTATTGTGATTATGACTAGCTACTCTAGAAGGACCAAAAAGATCCAGGTGGAGAAGCTCTAAAGGTCTTTTACTTGAAATGATATTTTTTGATTTGAAAGATGATTTTGATAATTTTCCTAATTGACATGCATCACAAAAGTAATCCTTTTTAAAAGAAATTTTGGGTAACCCACGTACTAACTTATTTTTAGCTAATTTAGACATGTACTTAGAATTTACATGACCCATTCTCAAGTGCCATAAATGTTGAGAGTCATTATTAGCTATAAGACAATGTTCTGTGATGTTTTCTAGGTATAGTTCATATATATTATTCTTTCTTATACCTTTTAAGATGATGTTTTCATTGGTGTCTGCTATGAGGCATGCATCATGATTAAAGCTAACATTATAACCTGTGTCACACATTTGACTGATACTTAGTAGGTTATGTTTTAAGCCTTTAACAAGGAGAACGTCTTTGATAAGAGGTTTATCTATGTTACCAATATTTCCAATACCAATTATCAAACCTTTGTTGTTATCTCCAAAGGTGACGGTTCCTCCTTCTTTATGATGAAGAACAGCAAAAAGGTCTGGATGTCCTGTCATGTGCTTTGAACATCCACTATCTAGTATCCATCTGTTCTTCTTCTTTGGAGCCGAACTTTCGTTTGCCATGAAGCACATATTTGCAGTTTCGGCTTCATCATCACTTGATTCTTCACTAGTGGATGGTTCTGAATCATCCCATTGAGCATGCAAAGCCTTTTTCTTGAAGAACCTCTTCTTTGGTTCCTCAGTCTTGGACTTTCTTTTGAGAAGGGGACAGTCACGTCTTAAGTGGCCTGACTTATTACACTGAAAGCACATGGGATCTTCTTTAGGATCTTTTCTTTCCTTGTGCCTGTTTGGAAGCCGGTTCCTTCTCATGAAGCGCTGGAATTTTCTGGTAAGTAGCGCAATTTCGGATTCTTTATCTGAGTCTTCATTCTCAGATAGGGCTGGGAAAGCTAGAGTTTTCTTTACTGGTTGCTCTTCTTCCCTTCTTTCTTTCATGTGGACTTCATAGGCCATAAGATTGCCTATTAAGTCGTCCAAAGTAAGCTTAGATAAATCTTGAGCTTCTTCAATAGCAGTAGTCTTTTTCTCCCAATCAGTTGTGAGAGATCTCAAGATTTTCTTCACCTTTTCAGTCTGGGAATATGTTACACCTAGAGATTTCAGATCGTTGGTGATGTTGGTGAATCTGGTAAACATCTCTGTGATGGGTTCATCTTTGTTCATTTTGAACAACTCATATTTTCTAACAAGAGATGAAATTTTGGCTTCTTTCACTTTGTTGGTTCCTTCATGAATAACTTCCAAAGAGTGCCAAATATCATATGCAGATTCACATATAGATATTCTATTGAATTCATTTTGATCAATGGCACAATATAAGGCATTCATAGCCTTTGCATTTAGGTTTGCCATTTTCTTTTCTTCATCAGACCATAAGCTATAGTCTGCGGATGGAGATGTGTATGGATGCTCAACAATTTTCCATACAGCAAAATCTATGGATTTGAGAAATATAGCCATTCTGCACTTCCAGTATCCATAGTTGAAGCCATTGAAGAAAGGTGGACAAGATGCGTGTTGACCTTCAATATCACGAGCATAGGAGGTAGATGCCATTTGTGCTGGAAGACTTGTTACGTCGAAACCAGCAAACCTGCTCTGATACCAAATAAAATTCCACTAGAGGGGGGTGAATAGTGAAATACGATAAAGATCGATAAAATAAAATAATCAGGCAATAAGGCACAACACATAAAACACAGAATTTATACTGGTTCGGTCAGTATCCAAACCTACATCCAGTCCCCAAGCAAACCACTTGAGCTTTCCACTATAACATCCGAGTCACCGGATAAATAGTACAACACCCTCTTCCTCAGAGGTCTTCTTCTCTCAACAGAGAAGGGGCACACCCTCTTCCACAGAGGTCTTTTTCTCTCAACAGAGAAGGGCAACACCCTCTTTCACAGAGGTCTTCTTCTCTCAATAGAGAAGGGCAACACCCTCTTTCACAGAGGTCTACTTCTTTCAACAAAGAAGGAATACAGTGAATAACAGAGTTACAATACTTCCTATAGAACCTTCAGAATGATATGAATGCACGAATGAAGGATTCTCAGAATGTTCTGTTTGTCACTCAGAGGATACTCTTTGTCAAAGAGCTGGACTTGACTTTTTCTCTTTTCTTTCTTTTCTTTTTCTCTTTCTTTTTCAAGGCTCTCTTTTCAAATATCGAATAGGAATTTTTCTCGTTGTAAGCTCACACGTCTATTCCATTCCATTGTTTGAATAGTTTATTTGAGTGTGTTTATATAGCTTTTAAAAAGTAGTCGTTACATTTTGGAATTGTAACTTTTTGAAATGTGAAATGTTATGTCATTTCAAAAATATCTTTTAGAGAAGTTCGAGAATGCCTTTTTCCATAAAAGTAAAATAGAGGGTACACTAGTCGTTGTAAATTTTTAGGTAATACATATTTTATGTAAAAAGTCTATTTCTTACAATAGTACATTGAACGTTGGGTTGTAGTTTTGTCTTTATTCTAATTAATGATTTGAGGTACATAAGTACTTCTTTACTTTAAATGAGTGTAAGTACAATGAGTGCTTTGAGATATTTATTTGTACATAGTCATGTCAAGTGTTTTCTTTATGTTGTGTTTTACAAAGTCTTCAGAGAGAATGAGGACCAAAAGAAGGTCGACATTTTTTGAGAAGGATATTAACAAGGATTTGTTACAGGAGGTATTTAATGCTTTGTAAAGAGAATGGTGACTTCAAGTAAGTCGACATTCTATGGTTTTCTAAAAAGGTAACTAGAGTCCTTTCAAAACATATTTTATTTGTTTTTCTTTTGTGTAGCCGATTTATGTTTTTGTCTTCTTCTTATATTAAAAAACATTTCTTTAAAGAAGGTAACTAAAGTCTTTTCAAAAACATATTATATTTGTTTTTCTTATGTAGCCGATTTTATGTTTTTGTCTTTTTCCTACATTTCTTTTTCATATTGTCTTGTATATAGTGTAAGGTACAATTATTACATGACAAAATATCTTTTACATAAAGGGTTGTAAGAAGGTACAATTATTGGTTTTCAAAAAAGAGCTTTTTGAAACTATCGTATACTTTTATGATATAGTGTTTATGAATGAGTATGTAATATGCAATATGCAAGTTCCTGAAGGTTCTGTTACATATGACTCTAAAGAAGAAAAAAGTCTTCATCTTGAGGTAGCCGGTCTCTTTATTTGAACTTTAGGAATGCATGACTCATCAAGCTTTTTCTTCAAGGAGTATGATTGCACCATAGTTGTACTTGAACAAGAAGTCTCCATCCTTATTGGGTGAGATATCCTTGCATCAAATACTCGTTAGATTTATGGCAAAACATATTCAGTCATAATATAACATTTTTCAAGAGGACATATTATCATATCATATAAAATCAAATGAGACAGTGTATCATATTATGTGACATCAAAACAGAGTTTCTCAACATTAAGGTCCTACAAGCTATTTCAAATATTGCGTATAGAGTCAGCCTTTAGAGGAGTGCTGTGTGCGCATCCTTGTTTGTGCAACTATGATTGTGTAATTTTTTATTGTATTCTCTTATATATGTCGAACCTTTTTTTCAAAACTTTGGGTGTATACTATTCAAAATTTTCCTCTATTTTTTTTAAAAAAAAAAACACCAGGTGTATATTTTTCCTTTACCTACATTCTTTCTCTTTTTGTGTGTCAAAAACTTTCCTTAAAAACCCTGGAAAGTCTTTTTCAGAATTCCTTGTCTTTTCCAAAAAATTCCAGGAAATTATGTCTATCTCTCTTCTTTCATCAAAAGTCTATCCGTAAGTCCTGCATTCTATCTGACTCTTTTTCCTCTCTTGCCTCAGTATCATTCCAAATGGCATCTGAATCTCTCGATGCTATCTTTCCTTGGGATCATGTCTTCTATCAAATAAGGGATGAAACCGCAGATCATCGGGTCATCCAGTCTCGTACCTTCTTCCCTCGGTGGTACTATTCTTGGTTCACTGCCTTCTCGCGTATGTTCCCAGACCACTTGGATGATTGTGGATTGGAGATGGCATCGGCAGTGGGCAAGCGAACCATCAACGACAGTCTGATCCAAGCTATGGCAGAGCGGTGGAATCCACGTACCTGCACATTTTGGTTTCCATGGGGAGAGATGACTCTGCTAATGGACGAATTCAGTGACATCATGGGGTTGCCAGAACCAGCCGGTCAGCCAGACGACCCGGTCGAGCAGCAATTCTTGATCAATGTCAAAGGGATAGATATTCAAGAAGCATTGGCTAGAGCTACAGGGAGCAGATCCTGGCCTCTCACGGAGATCAACGGGAGTCAGTTCATCGATTTGTTCGAACTTTACAACAAGTATGGATCCTATGAAGAAGTCGATACCTTGTCCCAGGCAGCAAAAGAAAGAATTCAGCATGCCATGGTCCTATGCACAGTGGGGCTGTCGTTCTTTCAGGATGGTCAGAATTTCATCGATGTCAGAGTCGCCCAACTTTTTCGAAGATGGGGAAGTAGCAGACCCGTCAGCTTTCAGTATCCATGGCAGCTCTAGCCTTTCTCTACAGAGGTTTAACTCGTTTCGCCCTCGGAGAAACCATTTTGGTAGAAGGATGCACGTATGCCTTACAGTCGTGGTTCCTGCGACATGTGCCGTCAAAAGCCAGTTCTTTCAGATTCAGCAGTAAGCAGCCAAAGTCAGCCATTCAGTATCAAGCCTTGATTGAGAAACTGCATCAGGAAGAAATCATTTGGGACTTCTTCGACAGAAGAGAGACCATTCCTCGATAGACCTATGCTCGTGACAAGCGCTACAGATTGCTCGGCCCTTTCTTCTGCGTCGACTATCAGCCAGAGAGGTGTCTTCGACAGTTCTCACAGCGGCAAATTCGTGTCAACACTCGCTTCCCGACAGGCCGTATGCCAGAGTTCGATCTACGGTCGGATCAGTGATCTGGAGCATACCACGTCGCCAAATACACTTGGGACTCTTTCATTCCTTTGTCTATATTTCCTGGTCCTAATGTATCATCAGAGTATCGAGAATGGTGGCAAACTATCTGCCCCCTTCTCTTTGTATTTAAATTTTGTTATCAATGAAAATGCAAACTTTTGTTCTGATAAAAAGCTTTTTTATGGCCAAATCTTATTTTTGTTACGAATTCATCCCCAATTATGAGACCCATTTTATATATTCTTTCTTTGATTATCTCTCGTCATGATGGACGACCTCGCCTAGGTCATAAGGCGCATTTTCGTTGCCACAAATGGGTGACACAATCATTGCAAAAATTTGTGATCCCTGGTGATGGGGTGAACTTATCTAAATTGTCTATCAATTCCTTCTTTCATGTCTTTTTCTTAAAAAGTCGCATTTTTCAAAAAAACTCCTCCAGGCTCTAACCGTTCTACTTTCACAGAAATCATCTGGCATTGTCGAAAATGGTGCAAACCAGAGCTGGAAAAGAGACTGCTCCTCACCACAGCGACAGTGAAGTCGAAGCGGTCAGCTCTCCTAAGTCAGTCAGAGGGCAGAATAGGAATCAGGCTGATGATATAGACCCCGCGATCTACAACCTATTCAAAAAGATGATGACCAAAATGATGTCAGAACAGGCGGAGGCCAGTCAGAAAGAAGTTGCTCCAAAAAGCAAGCCAAAGAAGAAAGCTGTGAAAAGGCCAATCAGGATCGTCAAGAAGAAAGTCCAGTCCGACACCACTTCTGAAGAAATAGAGTCAGTAGAAGAGGAGTCAGAAAAGGAAGAGCAGTTTGTTTATCATCAGAATCCTCTGCTGCTGTTTGCAAAGACCGCTGCAGAGCCCAAATCGATAAACAAGCCCGTTCCGGCTAATGACCCAATGCAAGAACAGATGAAAGAAATTAATCGGGCTATCAAAGATATCCAGGCTAAAAGCAAGGGCAAGCAGACCTACTCTGGCGAAGATTTTTATCATGGTCTGGACGGGGATGACAATCTAGAAAATCTCCCCCGCAAGTTCCTTAAATTTGACGGAACTAGCAACCCTAAGGCTCATTTGGCCACCTTTTATGCCGAATGCGGCCGTTTCAGGAAAGACAACCGGGCATTATTCATCTGCTTTCCTCGCAGCTTAGAAGGGGTAGCAGCCAGGTGGTATGCAAACCACATTAATCCTATCAAACTACGAGAGTTCGATAAGGTCGTGAACTTGTTTATTGAGCGCTTCATGTTTAACGTCGAAGCCTCACCAACCCTTAATCATTTGTACAATTTAAAACAGATGGAGAATGAGAAAGCCAGCAAGTTCATCCACAGGTGGAGGAGCACCTGTAACAGAATGAAGGTTCCCATCCCAGAGGAGCACACCCTGCAGATTATTCTGAATAATTTCGCCCAGCCTCTGAGGAACCTCATTTCCACTTCGCCTGCCAAGTCATTCATCAAATTGATTGAGAGAGCCGAGTGGCTCGAGACCGGCCTAGACAATGGTCTGTACGAAGGATATCCTTTTGTCAGAGGAAATCCTGACCAAAAGAAAAAGGCGCACGTCGCCTATGCCGCAGAATTGACAAATCAGGGCAGCAGCAGTTCCGGCAGAAAGAAGAACAAGAAGAGCCACAGCAAGAACTCAGGGCATCCCAGGGCCGAAAGAACAAACTCTGCAGCCCAGAAAGGAAAATTTGTTAAGCCACAGCCTGTTCAATCAGTGCCTCAGCCTGAAGCAAAGTAGTCAGATAAGCCAAAGCACGAGGGTTGGAGTTATGATCGAGAGTTTTCAGCTTTAGAACAGTCCCGTGAAGACATCTTAGAATATATGATGTCGAAAGGAATGATCAAACTCCCCAAGGTGACAGATCCTCCCGTCGCTATGAGTGAATGGACTGATAAATTCTGCAAATTCCATCAGACTGTCGGACACGACACTGAACACTGTTTTGTCCTCAAGAACATCATTCAGGATTGTATTGACAAAAACATGCTAATTGAGGACGAGGATGAGCAACAGCCAGAAATCTTGTCCAAACCATTTCCTAAACATTCAGCTTCAGTCGTTACAGAGCGAGTATTTTCTCTGCAAGGCAGTATCCAGCCATGTTCTAGGCAGGACATTCAGGATCAACATCAGGTCCTAGTCCTTCGCCAAGCACAGTCTTTTGCCAAGAGGGCGGATGTCACCGCATTTTCCAGTAAACCAACAAAGGCAACATCAGAAATGGCCAAGATGGTCCCCAGAATCCCGAAGCGCTTTATCAAGGTAGCTTCGAAGAAAGAAGAAGCTTCAGGGTCAGTTCAGAAGCCGATCACTGCTTTATCCAATGTTTTTATTTTAGACCTGACCCACGCTTCACCTGAGCACCAGCAAGTGCTAGAAGATCTGCTCAGAAAGATCAAAGTCAAACCTAGCACAACACTGCAAGACATGGCTCAGATCGTCAATCAAGCAATGACGAATGCGCCAATTACCTTTTCGGATGACGATTTGCCAAAACCTCATTCATTCCACAACAATACACTTTACATAGTCGTGCGAACCAGGGGCATGACAGTCCCTCATGTGCTCGTTGATGGAGGCAGCAGCCTCAATATCTGTCCTGAGATGACGGCCAAGGCATTGGGCCTAAAAGAAGAGGAATATACCCCGGATCCGATCACGATCTACAGTTTTGATAACCATGGGCAGACAACCAAGGGGAAGATATTTCTCGAGATCTTCATCAACTATTCGGTGCATACTGTACTCTTCCATGTGGTCAATGTACCGCCAACATACAATCTATTGCTTGGACGCACTTGGATTCACAATGCCAATGCCATTCCATCAACCTTGCACCAATGCATCAAGTGGTCGAAGGGAGGCATGATCACTACGGTCCTAGGAGAGGACCCGGAAGAACGACTCCCGCAGCCGATGATTCCCCGTCCTACTTTCACTGCCGACATCCCGAGCATCCGGGAAGCCGAAGAAATTGATCTGAGTGAAAGTCTGGATATGCTAAATTTGAAAGAAGTCCAGCCAATAGAAAATGTCACTGCAGTAGTTCAGTGGCAGGGACCTCGCTTCTTCAAGCTAGGAGGACGCCTCGATTGCACTTCATTCAAAGATCACCCTCTGTTTCCTCAGTTTTCAAAAGCTAAGAAGGGGTTTGATCTTCTGATGAAGCACGGGTATCAGCCCTTCAGGGGCCTGGGCAAAGATGAAGACAACATCCTAGAGCCGATCATCCCTGCTCAACATGTCACCGGCACAGACTTGGGTTTCACAGGTCAGTCATCCGGCAGAAAGACCATCTTCGTCAAGGGAGCCCAGTGATGAAGACAATGCCAGTGTTTTCTGTTTTCTTTCCTTTCTGTCATCTTGTAAGGGCAAGATCCGCCCCAGTTTCTTTCTTTTCTTCAACAATCGCTTGTAAATATCAAAAGTTTGCTTAATCAATGAATAGTTTGTTTGCTCTATTCATCTTGGTGTACACGAATTCTTTGCTTATATTCTTGTCTATGTTGTCATTTTCTGTTGCTGTACAAAAGGCTATTTTTCGAACATTTTACCTTTTTCTCAAAGGCCTTCTTTTCACTGTCAGGATTGCTGGAATCATGGCTCCTAAATTGTTCAAAAGGCTCATTATCAATACCAACCTTTTTTAAAACAAACCGGCCAGAACATGCAAGGCGAAGGCAGGAACAAAAGTCAGCAAAGTGACAGGGCAGATCAGAGAAATAGCAGAATTCGATCCAGCAATTCAAGAATTGCCAGAATTTACCAGTGTTCAGAAGCAGGGTGAACCATCGCCGTTGGTTCAGGATCCGACAGAGGATGTCAATATTGGTTCGGAAGACGATCCAAGAATCCTCAAAATTGGTTCCAGCCTAAGTCTGGATGAGAAGGAAAAGCTCATCTACTTCCTCAAACAACATCAGGAAGTCTTCGCTTGGACTTATGAGGATATGCCAGGCTTAGACTCCAAGTTAGTCGAGCATCGTCTTGTGTTGAAGCCGGATTGCAAACCAATCAAACAAAAACTCAGAAAAATGGATCCTCGAGTGGCACCACAAGTTAAAGAAGGACTTGAAGAGTTATTAAAAGCAGGGTTCATTCGGACCATCGAATACCCAGATTGGTTGGCGAACATCATGGCAGTTCCCAAAAAGAATGGCAAAGTTCAGATTTATATTGATTTCAGAGATCTGAACAAAGCCACCCCAAAGGATAATTATCCACTCCCCAACATCGATCTTCTGATCGATAGCACGACGGGACACGCCATGTTTTCCTTTATGGATGGATACTCAGGCTACAATCAAATCAAATTGGCCGCTCGTGACCAATCCAAAACTTTCTTTACTACGCCTTGGGGTACATTTTGCTATACAGTCATGCCGTTTGGACTCAAGAATGCTGGGGCAACCTATCAGAGAGCAATGGCAGTTATCTTCCATGACCAGATGCACAAGAACATGGATGCCTATGTAGATGACATCCTGGTCAAATCAAAAGAAGGAGAGGATCATCTTGATGCTCTCGGCCAAGTCTTCGAAAGACTTATTCTCTACAAGTTGAGGCTCAATCCGCAGAAATGTGTCTTCGGGGTAGAGTCAGGCATGTTACTTGGCTACATGATCAGCAAGAAAGGCATAGAAGTGGATCCTGCCAAGGCAAAGGCGATCATTGATATGTCGCCTCCCACCAACCTCAAAGAATTAAGGAACCTTCAGGGGCGCATTCAGTCTATTCGACGTTTCGTCTCAAATTTGGCCATGAGATGCGAGCCCTTCAATCACTTATTAAGAAAAGAAGTGAAATTTGAATGGGGACCAGAATGCCAACTCTCATTTAAGCGCATCAAGCAGTATCTTCTCAATCCACCTGTTCTGAAGCCACCAGAACTTGGAAAACCGCTCCTTTTATATATTTCCGTCAACCACAATGCTTGTGGCGGATTTCTTGCGCAGTATGAGGAAGGCAGCCGGATAGAGCATGCCATCTACTACATCTGCAAGACTTTCATCGATTATGAGAAGATATATTCTCAGATGGAAAAGACATGTCTAGCTTTAGTATGGATGTGCCAGAAGCTGAGGCATTATCTGATGGCCTCAGAGATCAAAATTCTGTCAAGACTTAACCCTCTCAAGTACATCCTTGAGCAACCTTTCCTTACTGGACGGGTTGCGAAATGGAAAGTCCTCCTGATGCAGTATGATTTGGAGTACGTTTCTCAGAAATCAGTCAAGGGTCAGTCCATCGCAGATCAGTTGGCAGATTTCCCGTTGACAAAAGAAATCAAGGCGGAAGATGATTTTCCTGACGATCAAATTTGCAGTATTCAGGAATCTCCAGTCTGGACTCTATTCTTTGATGGAGCCAGAAATATGTCTGGTATAGGGATTGGGATCTTGTTGATCACTCCTGAAAATGAGATGCTCCCTTATTCCCTCAAGCTCAATTTTCAATGTACTCACAACATGGCTGAGTATGAAGCTCTAATACAAGGCCTCAAGATTTTGCAAGACTTTGATGTCAAGAGAGTACACGCCTTTGGCGATTCCTTGCTTGTTGTTAACCAAGTTAATGTAGAATGACAAGTAAAAGACTCAAAGTTAATTCCCTATCAGAAGATCGCCTTGGCTCTCATAGGCGACTTTGAAGAATTTCAGCTCAATCATGTCAAGAGGGAATACAATCACATAGCAGATGGCCTAGCCTGTTTAGGCTCTATTCTGTCTTTCAAGGATAGTGAGTCCTGTCGTTCCTTCGAGATCGGCAGACTTGATCAACCTGCCTACATTCCAATTGAGCAAGTGAACCAGGCCGCTCAGAAGGAAAAGCCTTGGTATCAAGACATCAAAAGCTTTATCGAAACTGGTGAATTCCCACTAGACATGCCAAGAAGGGAGCAACGTGCAATTCAACGCATGTCAGTTCGCTATTTCATCCTTGCCAATACTCTCTACCGTCGTGGGTTCAGTTCTGAGTATGCTAGATGCTTAGATAAGGACGAAGCCATGGAAGTTGTCCAAGAGGCACACGAGGGAATTTGTGGTGGCCACGTCGGCTACCAAACACTCGTCAAGCAGATTTTTCGTGCAGGATATTACTGGAAAACTATGCAGCAGAATTGCCATCAATTCGTAAGGAAGTGCGTCAAATGTCAAATGCACGCACCTTCCATTCATGCGCCAGCAGCATACTTGCAATCCGTTGTCTCTCCTTGGCCCTTCTCAATGTGGGCCTTCGACGTGGTGGGTTTGATCACTCCTTTTGCATCTAATGGCCACAAATACTTCCTCGCAGCTACAGAATACTTCACCAAATGGGTCGAGGTTGTAACTCTGCAAACAGTAGAAGGCCGACACGTGGTTTCGTTTATTCATAAAAATCTTCTTTGCCGCTTCGGCGTCCCACATGATATTGTGTCAGATAATGGCAGCCATTTCAAGAATGAGAAGATGAAGACTTTCTGCTCGAAATTCAGGATTCATCACCATTTCTCAGCTTCTTACTATCCCCAAGGAAACGGCCAAGCAGAGGCCACCAACAAGATTTTGATCCGCGTTCTGGAAAGAACTGTGGAGACAGGCCGTGATTGGCACGAGAAGATGCACGATGCACTTTGGGCGTACCGAACCACCATTCGAACCCCAACCAATGCTACGCCTTCAGAGCTTGTTTATGGGACAGAGGTAGTATTACCTCTACACGTTCAGAAGCCCGCACTCAAGTTTGCGTCACTAATTGAACTTTCGCTTGATTAGTATCAACAGCAGAGATTGGTGCAACTGGATCTATTAGACGAGAAAAGACTCAAGGCAGCAGAGCACGCTCAAGCTTATCGTCAGAGGATAGCTCGACATTACGCCAAGTCAGTTATTGAGAGAAGGTTTCGAGTTAATGATCTTGTGCTCAGATCAACAGCTCATTTCAAGCATCGGCCGAAGGGCAAGTGGTCACCTAATTGGGAAGGCCCTTATGTGGTTAAGGAAGCGTTGCCTCGTAATTCCTATCGTCTGATCAACGCAGATGGAGTGGAGCTGCCAGATCCTATTAATGCTTTACATTTGAAGAGATTTTTCACTTAAACTGTTCATTCTGAGCCTTTTTGTACTCTTCAAAATGTCTTCTTCAATAAAGCAATGATCTTCTATTACATTCTCACATTTTCTCCCTGATACTGGGGCATTTTATTTTGATCTATACTTGTCTTCCTTCGTCATATGCAGGCAGGATTAGACGAACTCTTTTTATGAAAAACTTATCAATTTTTCAGTTAATCTATTTTTATTTAAATTGCATCTATTTCATTTTCCGATTTAATTGAATTTTCATCGATTTCTTATCCATTTTTATGATTTTGTCAAGTTTTTATCAAACTTTTAAATTTTATCGATCTTTTATTTTACATCCCTTTCAGGTTAAGGGATAAAAACCTGAACTACTTCCCATAAACTCTTCAATTCATATCAACCTTTATTCATTCTTCTTCAGGATTGTTATCATCGCAAAATTTTTAGTTTTGCGAGTCAAACTGACCTTTGAAATAGTTTTTGAAAATAACTCGCCTCCGTTTTTAAAATGCGGGAGAATTCCGTAGAATGGGACTCGCCTGTCGGTACGAGGTTCAACCGTTCCTGCCACCTTTAACAGGGGTAATTGAACCAAGGATCAATCTTATGCTCTACTCTATTCAACTTGTCTAAATCATATTCTAATTTCTAAATGCACAAAGAATCAAGCATGTGCTATGAATTTTCAGAACATGCACATTTTGAAAACATGATGTTTGCTTTGAATGATTGAAATATTTAGAAAATATAAATCTTGGAAAATCGTGAATTGGGATTTGAAATGTACTTCTGAAAGAAATAAAAATCGATTTTGAGGAATCCTTGACATTTGGTGAAAATCGATTATGAGAAACTGGGTTTCTCTGAATTTAAACTTTGAAATTGAAATTCTAACTTAGAAAATTTGAATTTGGAACTTGGGAAATACTTGAAATATTCTTTGGCAAATCCATATTTTGAGAAAATTGATTTTTGAATAAGACTTAGAAAGATTTTGATTTCTCTAACTTCAAACTTTGAAATTGACTGCATAACTTGGAAAATTGAGTTTATGAGCTTGAAAAAACACTTGAAATATTCTTTGAAATTCAATGCTTTTGGGAAAATCGATTTTGCTATAAGACTTAGGAGATTTTGAGAAAATGAACTTCTTTGAATTGAGATTGGAATTGGCAAATGCATGAAATGAATGAATATGGAATTGAGAAATACTTTTTGTATTTTTTTGAGAAATGCAGTGCATTTTTGAAGTTAGCCTAAGAGTGTAGGCTGAATGTGGCTAATGTGAAGATCATAAATCTAAGTATCATTCGTATTCTGACTATGGCCATAAATACAAATTCCACCAAGTTTATAAACTTCATAGAAGCTAGTGTATGTGCCATTCGTGTAGACCATAGTGAGTTTGAATATGCATGAATCATCATCCATCACACATTAACATTATTAGAAAAAATAAACTATATGCAATGCATCCTAAGCTAAGCAGGAAATGTAAATTCTTATTCCAAAGTTTAATTACAAGTTACATCACTATTGAAATTTAAATACATGAAAAATAAAGTCTTCAATGTACCTGCAAAACTAGAAAACTTGTTAATGAATATATGTTGGCTTTTCTAGATTTATCCAACAATATCAGGAAATTGTTGGATTTTGCTAGATATAAGCCTTTTTTTTCCATGATTCCCTTAAATCAAAAGTGATAAAGTATGAAATAAACTGGAATAAATAAGGAAGAGAAGATATGAAATTTCGAAATTGGGGTCAAAATGAAAGATATTTTGATAAAATGCAAGTTTTGAAATTTGAATGGAATAAACTAATCTAAATATGATGTGACATGCTTAAATATGTGAAAATTAGGGTTAGGGATTTCGAAATTTAGGTCAAATGACCAAATTGCCCCTGATAGCAAGACTATGGCCTTGAAATCAGGGTTTTTAGAAATAGATTTTGGTAAAAACTTAGGTTTTATGCACTAAATGAAATCAAATGAGCACAAAATTAAACCTCAAGCATCCTAATATGATTATGAACATGATTAAACCCTAAAAATATATGCTTATGCACGAAAATCCAATAATATCACAAAAACTGTGATTTTAGCAGTGTTTTTGGATCTTTCAGGAACCCGGTTTTGCAATTTTATTAATTCAGAGATCAAATGAATTCCAAAATCCATAAAAATTGGTACCTGCACTTGTTATAACCCTAATGTCGAATTGGAATTATAAAAATAATTTTTTGACATTGAATTAATCCGAAAATTGCATTAAAATCTAAAACTATGCTATTTTCGACCTAATTCACCAACCAGTCTCATTCCAAGACCTAAACCAGGGGTCAAATCTCCATGGAAATTTATGAAATTTTACAGAGACTAACTAATAAGAAAAACAGAGATTTTCCAATTTACAGATTGGAAAAATCATCTCCGATTAGGGAGAAACCCTTCCGGCAATCTGAGCTAAAATATATCACTTTTAACAGGGATTAAAACGGCTACTTCAGATTGAAAATACAGACATAAATAGCAATCCTAAACAAAAATCTCTGACATTTTAGTGGTGAACAGTAGACAAAAAAATAACAATACTCATCTTTTACAAATCATGAATCGGATCTGTGGTTTGGGATTTATGACTAACACAAGTCTGATTAGGGTTTTGGTAAACCCTAATGAGTTTTAAATTTAAAAACAGATTCTCTGAAAGGGGAAAAATACTAAACAGTAATAAAAAAATCCGAACATTTCACATCAGACATATCTACTCAATGTGAATCCATAGCACTTTACAGATCTAAAATCGGATATAAGATGAGAGAAATATCATAACAGCAAGTTACCTTCTTGATTTTAACCACGATTTTAAAGCTTTAAAAACCCGATTTGATGTCTGATTTTTTTGACAGAGTTCCCGAGATCCAAAACCTCTGATTTTTCTACAGTAACTCAATAACTCATGCATGCACCACATATAAAAAAATCAGAAATAAACAATGAGTACTTCAATCCGAAATAACATTATCTTTACTGTTCTAAACCTAAAACACACAGAAATTTAAGAAACTTGGAAAACCATGCATTAACTAATGTAAATCAATAAAATAAACCATAAAACAGTAAATAAAAATTATTTCTATGCTATAGAACGTAAAACAAACATGAATAAACCATGAAAATAAAATAAAAACAGGAAATCAATGGCTGGAATTTGAGATCACCTTTAAAACATAGATTTAACCCATTAAAAGGGTAAATCATATATTTTATTGGTTAATAATGTAAAGAATCATATTAAAATCAATTCTAATGGATTAAAATCCCTGTAAATCACCCAAAACAGGGTTAGATCACCTTCTTGGATCGTTCTTGCTGATTCTTGATGGTTCTTGAGGTGAAACCATGGTTGAATCCATGAAATAGGAGGTATTAATGGCTAAAATTGATTTAAAACTATTAAAAACATGAAATAAAAGCTAAAAATTAAACAAAATAATTACCTTGTGGTGGTTGCAATGGAAGAAGGGCTGGAGAGGAGAGAGAAGCTCCAAGAATCCCAAGGAAAGAAAGTTGGAAAAATCGACCCCCTATGGAGACTATTTATAGATTTTTTTTAGGTTTAAAAATTGGGAATTTTGAATTTTTTGGATTCTAACAAGGGGGGGCGATTTTTGGGTGGAAAGACCTAACTACCCCTAGCCTAAATTATCTAAACTGGTGCCTAATTAACCCCTAGACTTTCCTAAAAAATCCCCAAATGTAATGCCACTTGGCATTTTCTACATTTGGCTTTTTAAAACACCTTTAAAAACACTAGTTTTAAAAACTAACTTTCAAAAACGAGTTTTTCAAAATGGTTTTGACTCTTCTAAACCTCTAACACTAACCAAGACATCAACTAACCCTAGTCTAGCCCTGACTGACTCGAATATGGCACCACCCCGAGTGGGCCCTACTTGAGTTTTTCAAAAAGCGATTTTAAAACTTGAAATTGAAGGAGTTTTCAAAAGGATTTTCAAAAGCAATCTTAAAATTAGAATTTTTGAAATGGCATAGGGTTCTAACCAAGTCAGAACTCCTCTGGATATGGTGCCAACTGAGTGGGCCCACATCGAATTTTGAAGAATTTTGAAATAAACACTAAAAATGGCTTTGAAAAAGGGTTAAAATCGACATTTGAAATTCAAGATCTTTGAAAATAGGGTCTCAAGCGAACTGGAACTCCGAGTTAGAGTCCTGAACTCTTAGGACTCTGGGATTTTAAATTTTAGAATTCAAATGTAAAAATTTTTGAAAGATTTTACCAAGAAATGATGAAATAAGTCAGAAAACACAGTCAGGGTTAGACTCCTAACTCGACCGAACTCTAAAATAGAGTTTTGAACTAACTAGACTCTGTAAAATGACCTAAATTTTGACAATAATCGAAAAAGACTGAAAATGGAAGTAAAACAGATTTCAAAATAGACTCCTGACCGGATTAGGACTCTAACACAGAGTCCTGATCAGACTGAAACTTTCAAAACTTTGAGAAATTTGATGAATAGAGGAATTCAGAAGCGACACCACCTCAATGGGTCTCATCTGTGAATTGAAATCGACTAAAATTTGAATTTGAAATGAATCCAGATTGTTTCCTTGAGAAAATATTTCGAAATATAAAGTCCTGGGGTTGGAAAATGAGAGAATATTGAATAAAAACCCAGGTTTTGAAATTGATTTTGAAATAAAAGCTTTAAAATTCAAATCTGGATTGAATGTTTTGAAATAGGAGTGCTGGATCTCAAAAATGAAATGCAATGACATGAAATGCTATGCAATGCGATGGAATGATATGCAGAATACTTGCAATGACACATGAAATGGACAAACACTGGATGAGGGTGAAAATTTGGGGTGTTTACAGATGCCCCTCTTTGCTGCTAAGCCGGTTGAAAGCCGAGCTTAGTGGCAAAGAAAACACACCAAATTTGAATTATAAAAATGCCCCAGTTAGATGAATCTGACTGGGTATGAAAGAATTAGTTCAAGTGATGATGATAGATATGAAATGAAGAATAAGGAGAAAATTTTACTTCGAAAAGAAGTGAGATTCAGGTTTTGCCCTTAACCTGGATGGGACAGAAAATACCTCGTGTAGAAATGAAGCTCAGGTTTAACCCTTAACCTGACCGGGAAATGAAATACCTCATCAAAGTGAAGCTCAGGTTTAACCCTTAACCTGATCGGGCGGAAAATGAAATACCTCATCAAAGGAGGCCCAGGTTTGTACCCTTATCCTGATTGGGCAATGAAATACCTCATCAAAGGAGGCTCAGGTTTATACCCTTAACCTGATCGGGCAGAAAATGAAATACCTCATCAAAGGAGGCCCAGGTTTGTACCCTTATCCTGATTGGGCAATGAAAATGGACAAAATCCTCGAAAGAAGAGACCGTGATGGAACCTTCGGATTTCCGCACAATGAATCCGATAGGGGTTTTGCAAAAGGAAGGAAATTGGGGTCCCTAAAGTTTGAAAAGGGATTGATTTTGGGCGTCTCATTGCTGAGACTAATTAACTTTTGAAATTGCCTTTTACTGGAATTGGTGGCTTAACCTCAAGCCGAAATTGGACTGTCTATGGTGGGACAGTGGGGACACAGGGAAGTGTGCGAATCTGAGAGCCCGTGCGCTCAGATTATACCAAAAAAGGGAAGGAATCTTGAAAACTCCCGTTATCAAGTCCTTAAAAAGGGATGGTGTCAGGATGCGCCAAAGATGAACCTCAAGCTCTCGCTTCATGCCAGGATAGCTAGAAAATATTATCAAAATGTTGAAAAATTGTTGTTGATTCAAAATAATTGAAAATGATGCATACTGTTTTGAAAGTATTCCTTCTTTTCTACCTGAAGTATTACCTCCGACTGGGCTTAACTCCGTAGAATCAAGATTCAAATTCAAATTGCTTGCGATTGGCTTTCTTTCAAGGAAGCTATCAATTTCCTTGATATGGACCGAAAAGAAAGTATTCTTGATATTGCGAGAGCTATTGGTGAAAGAATATTGATAAAAAAATTTCACAAAATTAAAGAAGATTCTTGATAGATTTGGAAGTCTGATATCCTGGGATTCTTTTCTCATGATGATCTTTCTGCACTCTTTTTTTTTTAGCAGATTGGAGCTCTCTTGGATTTTTCGGGAATTACATCATCCTTCATTTTGGAGATGTCCTTACTTGTCTCTCTTTTTTTTTTTTTGGAAGGGTACGTCACAAACTCCTTCATCTTAGAGATGTTCCGATCCTTCTTTTCTCTCAGGGATTATCATGATAGTTATTGGCTCTTTGGTAGGAAATCTCTTGATGATAGCTAGAATTAAATATCTTTTAGGATTTGTCGGTAGGCTCATCACACTCGCCTTCATCTCGTCGGTGATCTGAACTTTTCCTGGAAGGATCCGTCACAAACTCCGTCATCTTGGAGATGATCCAAATCTTCTTTGGCCCCGGGGGTCGGCTCGCTTAATTCGCCTTCATCTTGACGACAATTGAGAGATCCCTTTTGCAGATATTTAATTGCAGCTTAGGTGATTGAGGAGATATGGAAATTGAGTGGATTTTTTCTGTATCACCCAGGATATTTCGATTGCTTTATTTTTCAAGAATGGTCTTTAAAAATGTGCCATTGACTGCGATCAATATCAATCACTCACGGCTTTGCAACAACATTGAATTCTCTTTGCTGGCCATATCGCGGATTTATTCTTCATCCTTTTGGTTGGCCAATAGAAAGATTTTGAATTTTGAATCCTTTTTCGCGAAAGCATTGTCCTTTCGGAAGTAATAGTGGAGGTATTCTGAAGTAATAATTTTGTGCAATAAAGATTTTTGAAATCAACAAATATTTAATGACAAATTGGCAAAACTTTCTTGAAATCCTTTTGTGAAAGCAAGCATTTGAAGCACAACGCAACACATCCATGACAGAAATTCTCTTCTCCTTTCCCCAAAGGAGAAGATTCAGAAATTGGAATTTGGGAATTACTCCTCTCTTCCCTGAAGAGGAGGTGTTTGCAAAACGAACTTTCTAAGAGAAATTAAGCTTTCGTCAAAACTTCCTATCATTAGGCTTCTCTTATGGAAAGGGGGCCGAAATTGGTGAGGTTGGTAAATTGGCCATGAAGGAACGAGTTCATCACACTCTCCCTGAAAAGAGGGTCCTTCATGATGAAATGACCTAGTCTGAAATTATGGTTACAAGGAAAACGAACTTCCATCGAAGCTCTCCCTGACCTAAGGGTTCCTTGTATGAAATTGGAATTTTGTTTTGCAAACGGTTCACAAAGGCACGAGTCCCTTCAAACTCTCCTTAAAAAGGGGCTAAGTGAACGAATTGGATAGCATGCGAAAAGAGCGAGCTCCCTCGAACTCTCCCTATAAAAAGGGTCTCTCGCAAGAGAATTTTTTTTTTTTTGGAATTGGGTATTGGGTGACCAAAAGGTCGAAATTTGGAATTTTGAATTTTGAATTTTTGAAATTGAAATTGGAATTTTGATATTTGAAATTAGAAATTGGAAGTTTGGAATTTGGAATTTGGAATTTGGAATTTGATATTCGGAAATTGGAAATTAGAAATTGGGAATTTTGGAATTTGGAAATTGATATTTGGAAATTGGAAATTGGAAATTGGAAATTGGAAATTGGAAATTGGGAATTGGGAATTTTGGAATTTGGAGATTGATATTTGGAAATTGGAAATTGGGAATTGGGAATTGGGAATTTTGGAATTTGGAGATTGATATTTGGAAATTGGGAATTGGGAATTGGGAATTGGGAATTTTGGAATTTGGAGATTGATATTTGGAAATTGGAAATTGGAAATTGGGAATTTTGGAATTTGGAGATTGATATTTGAAAATTGGAAATTGGAAATTGGAAATTGGAAATTGGAAATTGGAAATTGGAAATTGGAAATTGGAAATTGGAAATTGGAAATTGGAAATTGGAAATTGGAAATTGGAAATTGGAAATTGGAAATTGGAAATTGGAAATTGGGAATTTTGGAATTTGGAGATTGATATTTGGAAATTGGAAATTGGGAATTGGATGAGTGATCAGCACGAAGACTGAGCTCAAGAGGTCGACTGACATGACCATTCAGTGGAACACTAACACGAGTGCTCAATTTTGAAAGGATACCGGTATGCATACCGGTTTAAAAATGTACCAGTTTGGATACTGGATTTTGGTTCAGTTCTGGTGATTGTCTTTCAATCTTGAATCGTTAGGAATTGTGATGGGATTGATAGTAGAAATCTCAATACTGACGAGATCGTTATTAATGCGATTGAATGCAAATGAATACAAATTGATGCACATGAATGCACAAGTGCGTGAAATAAGAGATTTGTTTATCCTGCCTGCATACGGGATATTTGTAGATAAAAACAAAATTTTAAAATGCCCCAGTGTAACTGGAAAAAAGAATTTTGATCATTATTGAAGAAAATTTGGAAGAGTTACAAAGAATAGGAAATTGTTCAAGTATAGATTTTTTTCAAATGTCGAGCATTGATGGGATCTGGTAATTCTATTCCATCAGCATTGATGAGCCGATATGAATTGCAAGGTAGTGCCTCTTTGACAACATTAGGACCTTCCCAATTTGGCGACCATTTGCCACCTGGGCTGTGCCTGAGATAAGCTGTTGATCTGAGCACTAGATCATTGACCCGAAATTTTCTCTCAATGACAGATTTTGCATATTGTCGGGTTATCCTCTGGCGATAGGATTGAGCATGCTCTGCTGCTCAGAGCCTTCTTTCATCAAGCAAATCAAGCTGTACCAGTCGCTGTTGTTGATACTGATCAAGAGGTAATTCTAAAAGTGATGCAAATTTCAGAGCAGGTTTCTGAACATGTAGAGGCAGTACTACTTCAGTTCCGTAGACAAGTTCTGACGGAGTAGCATTCGTTGGAGTTCGAATGGTGGTTCTGTATGCCCATAATGCATCATGAATCTTTTCATGCCAGTCACGGCCCGTTTCTAAAGTTCGCTCCAGGATTCGGATCAGAATCTTGTTGGTGGCCTCTGCCTGACCATTCCCTTGAGGATAATAAGGAGCGAAAAAATGATGATGAATTTTGAACTTTGAGCAGAATGTCCTCATTCTCTCATTCTTGAAATGACTACCATTATCCGACACAATATCATGTGGTATACCGAAACGGCAAAGGATATTCTTATGGATGAAAGAAACCACGTGTCGACCTTCTACTGTGCGTAGAGTGACTGCTTCTACCCATTTAGTAAAATATTCTGTTGCGGCAAGAAAATATTTATGACCATTGGAGGCTGAAGGAGTGATGGGGCCTACAACATCGAAAGCCCACATGGAAAATGGCCATGGCGAGACGACAGATTGCAAGTATGTCGCTGGCGCATGAATGGAAGGCGCATGCATCTGACATTGAACGCATTTCTTCACAAAACGATAGCAATCTTGTTGCATAGTTCTCCAATAATATCCTGCTCGGATGATTTGTTTGACGAGAGTCTGATAGCCAACATGACCACCGCAAATGCCTTCATGTGCTTCTTGCACAACTTCTTCGGCTTCTTCTTCGTCCAAACATCTGGAATACTCAGAACTGAATCCACGACGATAAAGGACGTCAGCAAGAATAAAATATCGAGCAAACATGCGTTGAATTGCTCGCTGCTCTCTCTTTGATAATTCTGGAGGAAATTCGCCAGTTTTAATGAAATTTTTGATATCATGATACCAGGGCTTCTTCTTTTGCTCAGCCTGGTTTATCTGCTCTACTGGGATGTAAACACCCCAAATTTTCCTCATCCATTCTTAAATAACCCTCCTCGTGCAGTGCCAACCCTGTTAGGTCAGTGTAGGAGTCAAACCCTGAGTCAGTTTTAGAAAATCACCATTTTACCCATTTTTTTAGGAAAAATTACCAATTTACCCCTAGGTCATCCCGGACCCCAGTCAGTCGGAGTCAACCAAGCTCATTGGTTAGTTCAGAACATCTAGAATACCAATCATTTCAAACTCATCTGAGCTCATAATGAATAAACCATTTTCATTTCTGACCATTCCTGCCAAAATGGGATCATTTCTTCAGAAATGAGCTTACTTCTCACTCAAATCCAGGCCAATTGTCTCTGAGTCAGTCATTCATAGTCAGTCATATTCCCCAGAGTCTAACTTGAGCTCACCACGAGTTCAAGCGCTCCAATTTCAGTTCAAAAGCCTTTCCAAGTGTCTAGGAGCCCATTTTAGTCCATTTCAGCTCTTTCAGCTGAAATTGAGCTGAGTTCAGCCAATTGAGCTAGTGTTCGAGCTTCGATTTTAGTTCATGTCAGTATTATTGACCTTTTTTTTTAGCTCAAAGTCAGCTCAAGTTCGTAATTCACTTCACTCCAGTGACCATTCCGTACCATTTCTCTAAAAATGACAGCTTTTCTTGAAAATTCAGTCGGAAAGGTCAGTTGAGTCAGTGCCTGGTCAGTTCATTTGAGTTCTGAAACTCTAAAACTCAGCTCAATCCAGCTCATTTCAGTTCAATCCAGCTCGAACCTCAATTTTCAGTGTCACTCTGATCCAGTAGAGTCCCGAAAACCATTTCTTGAGCTATTTTGCAAATTTTATCAATTTTAATGCTTTTTAAACTGGTACAGCTGCCAATCGGGGTCTAACATCTAAAATTCTCCATTCAGGGTTTGCATTTCGCATGTCATTTCTCATCATTTCATATCATTTCTTAGCATTTCATAACATTTCATCACATTTCATTTCATTTTCGAAGTCCAGAACTCCAGTTTTATAAATTTCAATCCAGATTGAGTTTTAAAAGTTTTCAGAAATCAATTTCAAACCTCGGGTTTCCAAAATTGACATTTTCACCCCGGGAGTCTAAATTTGGAAATATTTTCTCAAGAAAAATAATCTGGATTTCTTTCAAAATCAAATTTTCAAGTTTTACACTGGATTTGCTTCGTAATGAGCTATTGAACTTCAAAATCTGAGCTCGTTTCAAAAACTGCCAAAAATAGCTCGTTTTGTTGTAAGCATTTTCTCGAGAAAAACAATTTGGATTTCTTTCAAAATTACATTTTCAAATTCTACATTGGATTTGCTTCGCAACGAGGTATTGAACTTTAAAATCGGAGCTCGTTTCAAAAACTGCCAAAAATAGCTCGTTTCGTCTGGAAATTTTCTAAAAAGACTATTTTACCCCTCAAATCGTCAAAATGAATTTCAAAATCAAAATTTGGACCCGCTCTGAGATGGCCCATTCATTTGCATTTTTATTTTATTAAAAAAAAAAAAGATGCTTCTTTTTATTTGTTTATTGTTGTTTTTATTGATTTTTATTTATTTTTTTTTATTTTTATTTTTATTTTTATTTTTTTAGATAGGAGGTGGGACCCACAAGGTGGTCACCCAAACCTCCAGCCCTCTCTCCTTTCCTTCCTTTCCTTTTTCTTTTCCCCTTTCTCTTTCCCTTTCTTCTTCCTTTCTTTCCTTTTCTTTTTCTTCTTCCTTTCCTTTCTTTTCTTCCCTTTCTTCTTTCCTTCTTCCCTTCCTTCCTCCCTTCCTTTCCCTCTTGCCCAGCCATTCACGTAAACCTCTTGGAGATTTCTTTTCATTAAACCTAGAAAGACCTAAGTATGGAAGGAATTAAAACCTAAGTTCTAAAAACAAAAAGAAAAAAAGAAGGAAAAAAGCCATACGGCTGCCCCCATCTTTCTAACCCATCTCCCTCTCTCTCTCTCTCTCTCTCTCTCTCTCTCTCTCTCTCTCCCTTTAGCTATCTTCTTCTCTCCTTGGCTGCTACAGCCACAGCAGCCTTCCAACCTCCAGCAGCACCTTAGCTTCAGCCACCACAGCAACCAAGCTTCCTCCTTCACCCCCATCTTTCCCAGCCGGTGCTTCCTTGGCAGCTCCTTCGGATTTGAGCTATCAACATCAACCTCCATTGCTCCACCTTCACCACCTCCACAGCAGCATAGCAGCTCCAACATCTCCACCACAGCTTAAACACCCCCAGCACTTTGGAAGCCTTCTCTGCAATCGGTTCCAGCCACCTCCACAGCAGCCATCATCGAACTTCATCTTGCAACAGCCACCTCTTCCAAGAGCTCCTCTAGCCGGACCCCTACCCAACTTCAACCACCTTCACGCCCAATAGCTGGTCCAGCATATACAAGGAAGCATCCCTTTTCAGTTGGTGTCATCTTCCTTCAATTGATCCAAACTAACCCAAGGTAAGATATTCATTTTGTTTTTGTTTTTTTTATTATTATTATTTTCATTTGATTTCCTTGTTTCATGTTGTTGCTATTGAGGGAAAATGATCCGTCCAATCAATGGACCAGATCCTCCCTTCTCATAGCCATAAAAATAAATATGATTTGTGTCTCCTTGAATTTTTCATGTTTCATTCCATGTTTTAGATAAATTTTATGTTTTATGTATTGCATTTAGTCTCATTTCTCCGTTTCTTGTTATTTAGCTCAATTTAATTGATAGTTCATCATGTTTTATTTTAGATATCCACTTTAGCTATAATTTCATATAAAACTTTTCGTTCAAAAATCCTAAAATTTTTGTGATAGTTACAATTATCTGTCTGTGATATCCTGCAAAAAATTGAAATCCATTTGAGCTTTACATCCCCATTAAACAAATCAAACCCTATATCGGGTTTTCTGTCTTTTTAAATTTCCAGTTTGCGCTTTAGCAGACAAGAACCTCCAGCACCACCCTCATGGGAAATCCAAATCGTCCTCCAAAAATCACAGTAGATTTATGATTGAATCTACTAATGATCTGGAAATTTTGAGGTTTTTCCAGTCAGTTTTGACCTCTGTAAAAAATCGGATTTCTCAGACCCCTGGGAAAATCTCGATTTTCTTTTGTCAGGATATAGACAGATTTTAATGCACCGACTCCTCCAAATCTGTAGTCCTTCTGCAAAAACTTTCAACATGAAAGTTGTTCCTAACATGATTTCCTGTCATTTCCCAAAATTTGGGAATTTTTAGATCTGTTACAGTATTTTTCCCGGATTTTCTATTTCTGTCTAACAGATTCCAATGTCCAGAAATCTCAAAGATTTAGGTCTCTGATAACAGTATGGCCTTTTCCAAACCGTAACCCGAATCCCAATAGTGTCAAAATATCAAATCTTTCTCTGTTTGTCAGGGACATTTTCCCACAATTTCAGCCATTTTCCCATCTGTCTGCCATTTTTACCACATTTTCTACCAAAACCTATCTGTTTCCTTCATTTACTAGAGTCGCCGGATTCCGATCCGACTTGCCGGAGTGGTACAGCTCCGACCATAGGTCAAAACCAGAAAGTGTCAAAGGAACAAATCCTTGTCTTACTGTCCTCTGTCATCCCATAAAATTTGGGAAATTTTTATGGAAGTTTGTTATCCTAAATCTCCTTTAGAATCAATATTTTAGGCAAAAATCATGAAATTTAGGGTTTTTATTTGAATTTCCATATTTAAAAATACAAAAAAATTAGATTTTCGAGCTCCATTCTATTTTTACGGTTATTTTAGGTGTCCATGCCAAATTTGGTTTAATTCCAAGTTCATTTGCTTCATGTGTTAGTTTATCTTTAAATTCAGAAGCGAAAATCAAGCGAAAATCAGGTTAAATTCGATATTTTATGATATTTTCGCCATTTTAGGGTTTTTATAATGTACATAAGCATGTAGAATCATATTAGGGTTAATTTTAATCTCCTTTGCATTTCATATTTTTCAATTTTGCGGTTTCAAGGCCATAGTCTTGTTATTGGGGGTATTTTGGTCATTTTGACCTAAATTTCGAAATTTCAATTTCTAATTCTCCCAAAATTTCATGAATATCATCATATTTCATCATATTATGTTTGATTTATTTCATTTGATTTTCAAATTTCCAAAATTTACAAAAATTCTTTCAGAAAACCCTGATTTCAAGGTCATCAGGGGTATTTTGGTCATTTTGACCCCAATTTCGAATTTTCAAGTTTATTTTCAAAATTTATTCATTATTTCTCATGTTTATATCAAAGGGAGTATGATTTTGGGTTTATATCTGAATAATGTCCGACAATTTCCCATATTTTCGGATAAATTCAGAAAAACCTACATTTTTGTGCTAACCTTGTTTTCTAGTTTTGCAGGAACATTCAAGAAGAAGACTTAGATTTTATTTTTCTTTTTATTTCAATTCAATGTAACATCAAATGTAATAATTTGGAATAAGAGTTACATTTCTGCTTAGAATAGGGTTGCATTGCATATAGTTAAATTTCTGCAAAATTTTAATATGTGATGTATGATTCATGCACATTATTTCAAATTCACTATGGTTTACACGAATGGCACGTGCACAAGCTCTTATGGAGTTTATAAACTCGGTGGGATTTGTATTTATGGCCATAGTCAGAATACGAAGAAAACCAAGATTTATGATCTTCGTATTAGCCACATTGAGCCTACACACTTAGGCTAACTTCAAAATGCACTGCATTTTTCAAAGTTTCAAAAGGATTTCTCAATTTCTTAATTGAAATTCCCTTTTCAAATTCATATTCATTCATTCATATCATTCAAATTGTATTATTCTCAAATTCATTTTCCAATTTCAATTTCAGAAAATTCAGCTTTCTCAAGAATTTTCAAGTCTTTCTCATGATCTGATTTTCTCAAAATCCTGAGTTTTCAAAAGAGATTTCAAAGCATTTCCCAAGTTTAAACCAAGATTTTCCAATGTTTTAAAATTCTCAAATTTCAAAATCCCAAGTTTTCAAAAAAATCGATTTTCTCAGACTTCCTATTTTCCTGAGAACCCAGTTTTCCTGAGAAATCACTTTCCAATGCAAATTTCTGATTTCCAATGAAATTCAATGATTTTCCCAGGAATACAATTCTCAAGTACTTTTTCAATCAATTTTCAAGCATATTTCAATTTTTCAAAGCAAACATCATATTTTTTAAACTTGCATTTTTTTAAAAATCCATAGCACAAGCCTGATTCTTTGTGCATTCTAGGAAAAATAGAGCATAATTTAGATACTTGAATCAAGTTAGAGCACATAATTGATCCTTGGTTCAATTACCCCTGGTAAAGGTGCCAGGAACGGTTGAACCTCGTACCGACAGGCGGATCCCATTCCATGGAATTTTCCCGCAAATTTTCAAAACGGAGGCGAGTAAATTTTCAAAACAATTTTCAAAACTTTGGTCGAGTTTGACTCGCAAATTCGTTTCTCTCTCGCAAGGGAGGGGAAAAATTTTTGCGATGATAACAGGTTTGGCGACCGAGATGGGAACTGTCCTCGCCTGATCAATTATGTGCTTTAACTTAGCCCAATTGTCAAAATTATGTTCTATGAAATGTCAGCTTTAATTTCTGATATCATGTGAACCTAGGAGCCTAGACTTGAACCCAGCTGACATGGATTGCATGTAGACTAGGCATGGTTTGGTATGACCATATTGAGGAGAATTATGCATGCTCACATAGACTTAGGTCTGAAATACAACACTCCTCAATCTAGGACTTGTATGAAAACAATGTTTGCTTCTTCAAAAGTTTTCAAAATTCTATCTCTTTAGGACTTAGAGCCCTCTGTTTGCCTGCATGTGATCATATTTCAAAAACCACCCCACCTATGTCTACCCGGTCTTCACGTTGCTGGGCTCTCTTCCAGAACCATAGTTCGGGACAGAGCCTCACAACTGGGCCACTTATTTGGGCTAACGCCCCCCTGCCACGTACCAAGGGCCATAGTCCAACGTATATCGGCAGGCGCTCAAGGATGTTGGGAAAACACAAGCCTAGACCCGGAGATGAGTTTTATGCCACGTACATCGAGCCTCGGCTCGAGTATATCGGCATAGCATGATTGGACACAGTTGATCTAAGCCTAGAGTCAGGATTAGGGTCCTAAAGCTCTTTCAAAATCAATGCATTTAGAGTTGGCTTCCTAGGGATTGCTGTATGTGCATAATTGTTTGTAATTGTATATATGATATTCATTTTCGCCTTATTTTCTCATATTTTTCCCAAGTTTTCCAAAATACCAAACAATTTTCCAAAATACCTCATTTTTCATCTTTTATGAAATATCTCCTTTTTCTCAAAAACCCTGGATGATTTTTCTAAATTATCCACCTTTTCCTTCAAAACTCCAGGAAATTTTCCATTCTTTCGTTCCTCTGAACTTCGAATTTCCAGCTTTCATTTTATCCTGCCTGCAATTTTCAAATTTCTTATATTTTTCCAAAGTCTAATTCCAGTCTTCTTGTCTTTCAGTCCAATGGCATCCAGTCAGCTCGATTCTGTTTTTCCTGAGGGTCACATCTCCTATGAGGTGCGACAAAGTCTTCCTGAGCATCAATCTCTTAGCACCGGACCCTTCTTCCCCCGGTGGTATTATGTCTGGTTCAAAAATTTCTCTCGTATGTTTCCGGACCACTTGAGCGATTGTGGGTTGGAATTGGCATCTGCAGTGGGAAAGTTGACAGTCAACGGCAATCTGATTCATGCACTGGCGGAGCGGTGGAATCCGCGCACTTGCACGTTCTGGTTCCCGTGGGGCAAGATGACAATACTGATGGATGAATTTTCAGAGATTGTGGGACTGCCCGAGCCAGTCGATCAGCCTGGAGATCCATTAGAGCAGTAATTTCTGATCAATGTCAAGGGTCTGGACCCCAAAGATGTCGTAGCTCGCATGACAGGGGGCAAGTCTTTGCCACTGATTGAAGAAAACGAGAATGAGTACGTGAGCCTGATCGAGATCTACCGACAGCATGGAAAATTTGCAGAAGTCAACTCGCTGTCCAGAACAGCTCAAGAGAGAATTCAACATGCGATGGTTCTATGTACTGTGGGACTTGCTTTCTTTCCAGATGGACAGAATTAAGTGGATGTCAGAATAGTTCAGCTTTTGAGAAGATGAGGAAGTCGACAGACCAGCCGTCTCTCGATAGCCATGGCTGCGCTTGCTTTTCTATACAGAGGACTGACCCGCTTCACACTTGGAGAGTCCATCTTAGTCGAGGGATGTACTTATGCTCTTCAATCTTGGTTCGTTCAGCATGTACCAACCAGAGCTAGTTCATTCAGATACAACGGTAAGGAGCTCCTTCCAGTTGCGCGGTACCGATTCCTGATCGACTATCTGCAGGAAGAAGAAGTGGTGTGAGACTATTTTGATCGAGAATTATCGCCTCCCAGATACACCTATGCATATGGCAAGAGATTCAAGTTGCTTGGTCCATTCTTCTGTGCTTACTATCATCCGGAGCGGTGTGTTCGACAGTTTTCTCAGAGACAGAAGCACATAGAGATGCGGCTGCTATCTGGAGTCGTGCCAGAGTTCGACCTTACATCAGCACAGTGGTCCGGAGCATACCATTCTGCCATATATGGCTGGGATTCTTTCATCATTCTCACTCTTTTCCTTGGTCCTCGTGTCTCTGTTGATCGTTAAGAGTGGTGACAGACTGTCTATATACTCCCTCTTTCTCAAGTCCACTATTGATGCAATCATATTTTTCCTTCAATAAAGAAAAAAAAAAATCCTTCAATTTTCATTCTATCATGGTTTGATAACCTCGCCTAGGTGACAAGGCATATTTGTAGTTGTTCGTTCTCCTTGTAAAGAATGACAACATAATTGTCGTGACTCCAGCGGCGACCCAATCCCTAGTAATGGGATGTTCTTTCAATTATCTATCAAATTCTCATCAAATATTTTTATTATATTCATTTCTATCTTGAATCTTCATCATCGAAATTTAATCATCCATTCTACAAAGAGCATCAGTATTCCCAAGTGGTTCAGATCAGATCAAGCAAGAAGACACCACTGTATCAGGGCATCAGTGATTTTAGAAGCAGGCAAGAAGAAATGGATTCTCCAAGATTTGCCAGAAGACAGAGTTTGAATGATAGGGATGACATTGATCCTACTACATATCAGATGTTCAAGAAAATGATGATTAGGATGATGTCTGAGCAAGCTAAGGACTGTTTCAGAAAGGCTCCCATAAAAAAGAAGACATCTGTCTCCTTCTCTTAGAATATCACTGGTAAGAGTAACGAGCGATTTGGCATGTGTCTGCCCGATATTTTATTATTGCCGATGTCCTCTATCATCGTGGATTCAGTTCTAAATATGCCAGATGCCTAGATCAAGATGAAGCCAAAGAAGTCATGCGGGAGGTACACGAAGACATTTGCGATGGTCACGTCGGCTACCAAACTCTTGTCAAACAAATCATCCGAGCAGGATATTACTGGAGAACTATGCAACAAGATTGTTATCGTTTTGTGAAGAAGTGCGTTCAATGTCAGATGCATGCACCTTCCATTCATGCGCCAGCGACATATTTGCAATCTGTCGTCTCACCATGGCCATTTTCTATGTGGGCTTTTGATGTTGTTGGCCCCATTACTCCTTCTGCTTCAAATGGCCATAAATATTTTCTTGCTGCAACAAAATATTTTACTAAATGGGTAGAAGCAGTCACTCTACGCACAGTAGAAGGTCGACATGTGGTCTCATTCATCCATAGGAATATCCTATGTCGTTTCGGCATACCGCACAATATCGTGTCAGACAATGACAGTTATTTCAAGAATGAGAGAATGAGGACATTTTGCTCAAAAATCAGAATCCATCATAATTTCTTCGCTCTTTATTATCCTCAAGGGAATGGTCAAGCAGAGGCCACCAGTAAGATTCTTATTAGAATCTTGGAGCGAACTTTAAAAACAGTTCGTGACTGGCATGAGAAGATCCATGATGCATTGTGAGCATACAAAATCATCATTCGAAATCCAACTAATGCTACTTCGTCAGAACTTGTCTACGGAACTGAAGTAGTGCTGCCTCTACATGTTCAGAAACCTACCTTGAATTTCGCATCACTGCTGGAGTTACCGCTTGATCAGTATTAGCAGCAGCGACTGGTACAACTTGATTTGCTCAATGAAAGAAGACTCAGAGCAGTAGAGCATGCTCAATCATATCGTCAGAGGATAGCCAGGCAATATGCAAAATTTGTCATTCAAAGGAAATTCTGAGTCAATGATCTAGTGATCAGATCAACGACCTATCTCAAGCACCGCCCGGGTGGCAAATGGTCATCGAATTGGGAAGGGCCCTATATTGTCGAGGAAGCATTACCTCACAATTCATATCTGCTCATCAATGCCGATGGTGTGGAATTATCAGACCCCATCAATGCTCAACATGTGAAAATTTTCTATACTTAAATCCTCTATTCCATCCTTTGTAATTCCTCAATATATTTTCCTCAATAATGGTCAAATCCTTCTTTCCCAGTTACACTGGGGCATTATTTTGAAAATTTGTCTTCAAAACATTCTGTATGCAGGCAGGATCAAACAAATCTCTCATTTTGCATACATGTGCATTCATTTACATCATTTTGCATACATTTGCATTCATTTACATTTACATGCATTCATTTGCATCCATTTACATTCATTTGCATCAAATTCACTTCCCCTTCAGGTTAAGGGATAAACCTGAATTTCCCTTTCAGGTTAAGGGATAAACCTGAACTTCCCCTTCAGGTTAAGGGATAAACCTGAATCATTTTCCATAATTCTTTAATTTCGACCTCCGGGTCATCCAATTTCCAATTTTCAAATTACCAAAATTCTCAATTTCGACCGCCAAGTCATCCAATTTCTATCCCCGTTCAGGATAAGGGGATAATCCTGAAACCGTTCATAGAAGCAATCCAAGTCTATATAATAGTTCTCGTTCTTAATTGAACCAATGACGTTCGTAGGCTGAATACCTATCGAACCCATGTCGTTCCTAGTGAACCAATGTCGTTCTTAATTGAACCAATGTCGTTCGTAGGCTGAATACCTATCGAACCCATGTCGTTCCTAGTGAACCAATGTCGTTCTCAATTGAACCAATGTTGTTTGTAGGCTGAATACCTATCGAACCCATGTTGTTCCTAGTGAACCAATGTCGTTCTTAATTGAACCAATGTCGTTCGTAGGCTTAATACCTATCGAACCCATGTCGTTCCTAGTGAACCAATGTCGTTCTTAATTAAACCAATGTTGTTCGTAGGCTGAATACCTATCGAACCCATGTCGTTCCTAGTGAACCAATGTCGTTCTCAATTGAACCAATGTCGTTCTTAGGCTGAATCCCTATCGAACCCATGTCGTTCCTAGTGAACCAATGTCGTTCTCAATTGAACCAATGTCGTTCTTAGGCTGAATCCCTATTGAACCCAGGTCGAACCCCTGCGAAACCAATGCCGTTCTCAATAGAACCAATGTCGTTCTTAGGAGGAATCCCTATAGAACCCATGTCATTCTCAGTAAACCAATTCACAATTTTGACCTTTTTAGCCAATCAATTTCCAATTTCCAATTTCCAATTTCCAATTTCCAATTTCCAATTTCCAATTTCCAATTTCCAATTTCCAATTTCCAATTTCCAATTTCCAATTTCCAATTTCCAATTTCCAATTATCAATTTCCAATTTCCAATTTCCAATTTCCAATTTCCAATTTCAAATATCAAATTTCAAAATTCCAATTTCCAAAATTTGACCCTTTTGGTCATCCAATACCAATTCCAATAAATTTCTCTTGCAAGAGACCCTTTTTATAGGGAGAGTTCGAGGGAGCTCGTTCTTTTCGCATGCTATCCAATTCGTTCACTTAGCCCCTTTTCAGGGAGAGTTTGAAGGGACTCGTGTCTTTGTGAACCGTTTGCAAAACAAAATTCCAATTTCATACAAGGAACCCTTAGTTCAGGGAGAGCTTCGACGGAAGTTCGCTTTCCTTGTGACCATAATTTCGTACTAGGCCATTTCATCATGAAGGACCCTCTTTTCAGGGAGAGTGTGATGAACTCGTTCCTTCATGACCAATTTACCAACCTCACCAATTCTGGCCCCCTTTCCATAAGAGAAGCCTAATGTTAGGAAGTTTTGACGAAAGCTTAATTTCTCTTCGAAAGTTCGTTTTGCAAACACCTCCTCTTCAGGGAAGAGAGGAGTAATTCCTATTTCCAATTTCTGAATCTTCTTCTTTGGGGAAAGGAGAAGAAAATTTTTGTCATGGGTGCGTTGCGTTGTACTTCAGATGCTCGCTCTCACCAAGGATTTCAAGAACATTTTGCCAATTTGTCATTAAATATTTGTTGATTTCAAAATTTTTATTGTACAAAAACATTACTTCAGAATACCTTCAGTATTACTTTCGAAAGGACAAAGCTTTCGCAAAGAAGGATTCAAAATTCAAATTCTTTCTATTGGCCAACCAAAAGGATGAAGAATAAATCCCCGATATGGCCAGCAAAGGAAATTCAATATTGTTGCAAAGCCATAAGTGATCGGTATTGATCGCAGTCAATGGCACATTTTTAAAGATCATTCTTGGAAAATAAACCAGTCGAAATATCCTGGGTGATACAGGAAAATCCATTCAATCCCTATATCTCCTCAATCACCTAAAGCTGCAATTAAATATCTGCAAAAGGGATCTCTCAACTGTCGTCAAGATGAAGGCGAATTAGGCGAGTAGACCCCCGGGGCCAAAGAAGATTTGAATCATCTCCAAGATGATGGAGTTTGTGACGGATCCTTCCAGGGAAAGTTCAGAGCACCGTCAAGATGAAGGCGACTGCGATGAGCCTCCCGACAAACCCTAAAGGATATTTAATTTCCGCTATCATCAAGAGATTTCCAACCAATGAGCCAATAACCGTCGATATAATCCCTGAGAGAAAAAGAAGGATCGGAACATCTCCAAGATGAAGGAGTTTGTGACGTACCCTTCCAAAAAAAAAAGAGAGAGAAAAGTCAAGACATCTCCAAAATGAAGGATGATGTAATCTCCAAAAACCCAAGAGAGCTCTAATTCTGCCAAAAAAAAATATAGTAGGCAGAAAGATCGTCATGAGAAAGAATTCCAGGATATCAGACTGCCAAATCTGCCAAAGAATCCTCTTTAAATTTTGTGAAATTCTATTATCAATATTCTTTCACAAATTGCTTTCACAATATCAAGAATACTCTCTTTTCTGCTCATATCAGGGAAATTGATAGCTTCCTTGAAAGAAAGCCAATTGCAAGCAATTTGAATTCGAATCTTGATTTTACGAAGTTAAGTCCAATCGGAGATAATACTTCAGGTAGAAAAGAGGGATACTTTCAAAACAATGTGCATCATTTTCAATTATTTTGAATCAACAACAATTTTCAACATTTTGACAATATTTTCTAGCTATCCTGGCGTGAAGCGAGAGCTTGAGGTTCATCTTTGGCACATCCTGACATCAGTTGTTATCCCTTTTAGGACTTGATAACGGGAGTTGTCAAGATTTCTTCCCTTCTTTGGTATAATCTGAGCGCACGGGCTCTCAGATTCGCACACTTCCCTGTGTCCCCACTGTCCCACCATAGACAGTCCAATTTCGGCTTGAGGTTAAGCCACCAATTTCAGCAAAAGGCAATTTCAAAAGTTATTTAGTCTCAGCAATGAGACGCCCAAAATCAATCCCTTTTCAAACTTTAGGGACCCCAATTTCCTTCTTTTTGCAAAACCCCTATCGGATTCATTGTGCGGAAATCCGAAGGTGCCATCACGGTCTCTTCTTTCGAGGATTCCGTTCATTTTATACCCAATCAGGATAAGGATACAAACCTGAGCCTCCTTTGATGAGGTATTTCATTTTTCGCCCAATCAGGATAAGGGTACAAACCTGAGCCTCCTTTGATGAGGTATTTCATTTTCCGCCCAATCAGGATAAGGGTACAAACCTGAGCTTCATTCTGATGAGGTATTTTATTACCCGATCAGGTTAAGGGTATAAACCTGGGCCTCCTTTGATGAGGTATTTCATTTTTATGCCCAATCAGGATAAGGGTACAAACCTGAGCCTCCTTTGATGAGGTATTTCATTTTCTGTCCAATCAGGATAAGGGTATAAACCTGAGCCTCCTTTGATGAGGTATTTCATTTTCCGCCCAATCAGGATAAGGGTACAAACCTGAGCCTCCTTTGATGAGGTATTTCATTTTCTTCCCAATCAGGATAAGGGTACAAACCTGAGCCTCCTTTGATGAGGTATTTCATTTTCTGCCCAATCAGGATAAGGGTATAAACCTGAGCCTCCTTTGATGAGGTATTTCATTTTTCTACCCAATCAGGATAAGGGTACAAACCTGAGCCTCCTTTGATGAGGTATTTCATTTTCTACCCAATCAGGATAAGGGTACAAACCTGAGCCTCCTTTGATGAGGTATTTCATTTTCTGCCCAATCAGGATAAGGGTACAAACCTGAGCCTCCTTTGATGAGGTATTTCATTTTCCTCCTAATCAGGATAAGGGTACAAACCTGAGCCTCCTTTGATGAGGTATTTCATTTTCCCGATCAGGTTAAGGGTTAAACCTGAGCTTCGTTTCTACACGAGGTATTTCCTGTCTCATCCAGGTTAAGGGTAAAAACCTGAATCTCACTTCTTTTGAGGCAAATTTTTTTTTTTTCTTCTTTATTCTCCATTTCATATCTACCATTTTCATTAAGGCTAATTTCTTTATACCCAGTCAGATCCTTCTAACTGGGGCATTTTTATAGCCCAAATTTGGTGTGTTTTTCTTTGCCACTAAGCTCGTCTTCAAGCCGGCTTAGTAGCAAAGAGGGGCATCTGTAAACACCCCAAAATTTCCTCATCCATTCTTAAATAACCCTCCTCGTGCAGTGCCAACCCTGTTAGGTCAGTGTAGGAGTCAAACCCTGAGTCAGTTTTAGAAAATCACCATTTTACCCATTTTTTTAGGAAAAATTACCAATTTACCCCTAGGTCATCCCGGACCCCAGTCAGTCGGAGTCAACCAAGCTCATTGGTTAGTTCAGAACATCTAGAATATCAATCATTTCAAACTCATCTGAGCTCATAATGAATAAACCATTTTCATTTCTGACCATTCCTGCCAAAATGGGATCATTTCTTCAGAAATGAGCTTACTTCTCACTCAAATCCAGGCCAATTGTCTCTGAGTCAGTCATTCATAGTCAGTCATATTCCCCAGAGTCTAACTTGAGCTCACCACGAGTTCAAGCGCTCCAATTTCAGTTCAAAAGCCTTTCCAAGTGTCTAGGATCCCATTTTAGTCCATTTCAGCTCTTTCAGCTGAAATTGAGCTGAGTTCAGCCAATTGAGCTAGTGTTCGAGCTTCGATTTTAGTTCATGTCAGTATTATTGACCTTTTTTTTTAGCTCAAAGTCAGCTCAAGTTCGTAATTCACTTCACTCCAGTGACCATTCCGTACCATTTCTCTAAAAATGACAGCTTTTCTTGAAAATTCAGTCGGAAAGGTCAGTTGAGTCAGTGCCTGGTCAGTTCATTTGAGTTCTGAAACTCTAAAACTCAGCTCAATCCAGCTCATTTCAGTTCAATCCAGCTCGAACCTCAATTTTCAGTGTCACTCTGATCCAGTAGAGTCCCGAAAACCATTTCTTGAGCTATTTTGCAAATTTTATCAATTTTAATGCTTTTTAAACTGGTACAGCTGCCAATCGGGGTCTAACATCTAAAATTCTCCATTCAGGGTCTGCATTTCGCATGTCATTTCTCATCATTTCATATCATTTCTTAGCATTTCATAACATTTCATCACATTTCATTTCATTTTCGAAGTCCAGAACTCCAGTTTTATAAATTTCAATCCAGATTGAGTTTTAAAAGTTTTCAGAAATCAATTTCAAACCTCGGGTTTCCAAAATTGACATTTTCACCCCGGGAGTCTAAATTTGGAAATATTTTCTCAAGAAAAATAATCTGGATTTCTTTCAAAATCAAATTTTCAAGTTTTACACTGGATTTGCTTCGCAATGAGCTATTGAACTTCAAAATCTGAGCTCGTTTCAAAAACTGCCAAAAATAGCTCATTTTGTTGGAAGCATTTTCTCGAGAAAAACAATTTGGATTTCTTTCAAAATTACATTTTCAAATTCTACATTGGATTTGCTTCGCAACGAGGTATTGAACTTTAAAATCGGAGCTCGTTTCAAAAACTGCCAAAAATAGCTCGTTTCATCTGGAAATTTTCTAAAAAGACTATTTTACCCCTCAAATCGTCAAAATGAATTTCAAAATCAAAATTTGGACCCGCTCTGAGATGGCCCATTCATTTGCATTTTTATTTTATTAAAAAAAAATGCTTCTTTTTATTTGTTTATTGTTGTTTTTATTGATTTTTATTTATTTTTTTTTATTTTTATTTTTATTTTTATTTTTTTAGAGAGGAGGTGGGACCCACAAGGTGGTCACCCAAACCTCCAGCCCTCTCTCCTTTCCTTCCTTTCCTTTTTCTTTTCCCCTTTCTCTTTCCCTTTCTTCTTCCTTTCTTTCCTTTTCTTTTTCTTCTTCCTTTCCTTTCTTTTCTTCCCTTTCTTCTTTCCTTCTTCCCTTCATTCCTCCCTTCCTTTCCCTCTTGCCCAGCCATTCACGTAAACCTCTTTGAGATTTCTTTTCATTAAACCTAGAAAGACCTAAGTATGGAAGGAATTAAAACCTAAGTTCTAAAAACAAAAAGAAAAAAAGAAGGAAAAAAGCCATACGGCTGCCCCCATCTTTCTAACCCATCTCCCTCTCTCTCTCTCTCTCTCTCTCTCTCTCTCTCTCTCCCTTTAGCTATCTTCTTCTCTCCTTGGCTGCTACAGCCACAGCAGCCTTCCAACCTCCAGCAGCACCTTAGCTTCAGCCACCACAGCAACCAAGCTTCCTCCTTCACCCCCATCTTTCCCAGCCGGTGCTTCCTTGGCAGCTCCTTCGGATTTGAGCTATCAACATCAACCTCCATTGCTCCACCTCCACAGCAGCATAGCAGCTCCAACATCTCCACCACAGCTTCAACACCCCCAGCACTTTGGAAGCCTTCTCTGCAATCGGTTCCAGCCACCTCCACAGCAGCCATCATCGAACTTCATCTTGCAACAGCCACCTCTTCCAAGAGCTCCTCTAGCCGGACCCCTACCCAACTTCAACCACCTTCACGCCCAATAGCTGGTCCAGCATATACAAGGAAGCATCCCTTTTCAGTTGGTGTCATCTTCCTTCAATTGATCCAAACTAACCCAAGGTAAGATATTCATTTTGTTTTTGTTTTTTTTATTATTATTATTTTCATTTGATTTCCTTGTTTCATGTTGTTGCTATTGAGGGAAAATGATCCGTCCAATCAATGGACCAGATCCTCCCTTCTCATAGCCATAAAAATAAATATGATTTGTGTCTCCTTGAATTTTTCATGTTTCATTCCATGTTTTAGATAAATTTTATGTTTTATGTATTGCATTTAGTCTCATTTCTCCGTTTCTTGTTATTTAGCTCAATTTAATTGATAGTTCATCATGTTTTATTTTAGATATCCACTTTAGCTATGATTTCATATAAAACTTTTCGTTCAAAAATCCTAAAATTTTTGTGATAGTTACAATTATCTGTCTGTAATATCCTGCAAAAAATTGAAATCCATTTGAGCTTTACATCCCCATTAAACAAATCAAACCCTATATCGGGTTTTCTGTCTTTTTAAATTTCCAGTTTGCGCTTTAGCAGACAAGAACCTCCAGCACCACCCTCATGAGAAATCCAAATCGTCCTCCAAAAATCACAGTAGATTCATGATTGAATCTACTAATGATTTGGAAATTTTGAGGTTTTTCCAGTCAGTCTTGACCTCTGTAAAAAATCGGATTTCTCAGACCCCTGGGAAAATCTCGATTTTCTTTTGTCAGGATATAGACAGATCTTAATGCACCGACTCCTCCAAATCTGTAGTCCTTCTGCAAAAACTTTCAACATGAAAATTGTGCCTAACATGATTTCCTGTCATTTCCCAAAATTTGGGAATTTTTAGATCTGTTCCAGTATTTTTCCCGGATTTTCTATTTCTGTCTAACAGATTCCAATGTCCAGAAATCTCAGAGATTTAGGTCTCTGATAACAGTATGGCTTTTTCCAAACCGTAACCCAAATCCTAATAGTGTCAAAATATCAAATCTTTCTCTGTTTGTCAGGGACATTTTCCCACAATTTCAGCCATTTTCCCATCTTTCTGCCATTTTTACCACATTTTCTACCAAAACCTATCTGTTTCCTTCATTTACTAGAGTCGCCGGATTCCGATCCGACTTGCCGGAGTGGTACAGCTCCGACCATAGGTCAAAACCAGAAAGTGTCAAAGGAACAAATCCTTGTCTTACTGTCCTCTATCATCCCATAAAATTTGGGAAATTTTTATGGAAGTTTGATATCCTAAATCTCCTTTAGAATCAATATTTTAGGCAAAAATCATGAAATTTAGGGTTTTTATTTGAATTTCCATATTTAAAAATACAAAAAAATTAGATTTTCGAGCTCCATTCTATTTTTAGGGTTATTTTAGGTGTCCATGCCAAATTTGGTTTAATTCCAAATTCATTTGCTCCATGTGTTAGTTTATCTTTAAATTCAGAAGCGAAAATCAAGCGAAAATCAGGTTAAATTCGATATTTTATGATATTTTCGCCATTTTAGGGTTTTTATAATGTACATAAGCATGTAGAATCATATTAGGGTTAATTTTAATCTCCTTTGCATTTCATATTTTTCAATTTTGCGGTTTCAAGGCCATAGTCTTGTTATTGGGGGTATTTTGGTCATTTTGACCTAAATTTCGAAATTTCAATTTCTAATTCTCCCAAAATTTCATGCATATCATCATATTTCATCATATTATGTTTGATTTATTTCATTTGATTTTCAAATTTCCAAAATTTACAAAAATTCTTTCAGAAAACCCTGATTTCAAGGTCATCAGGGGTATTTTGGTCATTTTGACCCCAATTTCGAATTTTCAAGTTTATTTTCAAAATTTATTCATTATTTCTCATGTTTATATCAAAGGGGGTATGATTTTGGGTTTATATCTGAATAATGTCTGACAATTTCCCATATTTTCGGATAAATTCAGAAAAACCTACATTTTTGTGCTAACCTTATTTTCTAGTTTTGCAGGAACATTCAAGAAGAAGACTTAGATTTTATTTTTCTTTTTATTTCAATTCAATGTAACATCAAATGTAATAATTTGGAATAAGAGTTACATTTCTGCTTAGAATAGGGTTGCATTGCATATAGTTAAATTTCTGCAAAATTTTAATATGTGATGTATGATTCATGCACATTATTTCAAATTCACTATGGTTTACACGAATGGCACGTGCACAAGCTCTTATGGAGTTTATAAACTCGGTGGGATTTGTATTTATGGCCATAGTCAGAATACGAAGAAAACCAAGATTTATGATCTTCGTATTAGCCACATTCAGCCTACACACTTAGGCTAACTTCAAAATGCACTGCATTTTTCAAAGTTTCAAAAGGATTTCTCAATTTCTTAATTGAAATTCCCTTTTCAAATTCATATTCATTCATTCATATCATTCAAATTGTATTATTCTCAAATTCATTTTCCAATTTCAATTTCAGAAAATTCAGCTTTCTCAAGAATTTTCAAGTCTTTCTCATGATCTGATTTTCTCAAAATCCTGAGTTTTCAAAAGAGATTTCAAAGGATTTCCCAAGTTTAAACCAAGATTTTCCAATGTTTTAAAATTCTCAAATTTCAAAATCCCAAGTTTTCAAAAAAATCGATTTTCTCAGACTTCCTATTTTCCTGAGAGCCCAGTTTTCCTGAGAAATCACTTTCCAATGCAAATTTCTGATTTCCAATGAAATTCAATGATTTTCCCAGGAATACAATTCTCAAGTACTTTTTCAATCAATTTTCAAGCATATTTCAATTTTTCAAAGCAAACATCATATTTTTTAAACTTGCATTTTTTTAAAAATCCATAGCACAAGCCTGATTCTTTGTGCATTCTAGGAAAAATAGAGCATAATTTAGATACTTGAATCAAGTTAGAGCACATAATTGATCCTTGGTTCAATTACCCCTGGTAAAGGTGCCAGGAACGGTTGAACCTCGTACCGACAGGCGGATCCCATTCCATGGAATTTTCCCGCAAATTTTCAAAACGGAGGCGAGTAAATTTTCAAAACAATTTTCAAAACTTTGGTCGAGTTTGACTCGCAAATTCGTTTCTCTCTCGCAAGGGAGGGGAAAAATTTTTGCGATGATAACATGGGACGAAAGTGGGTTGATCAAGTCTGCCAATTTCAAATGAGCGACAAGATTCTCCACTCCTGAAAGACATGATGGATCCCAGATTAGCTAAACTGTCTGCAACTTGATTGAAATCTCTCTTGATATGGAAAAGTTGGAATTCTTTGAATTTGTTGGCAAGAGCTGAGACAATCTTCTGGTAAGGAAATAATTTCTGATCTTTCACTTGCCATTCGGTCAGAACTTGATTGACGATTAACAAAGAATCTCCATAAGCATGCACTCTTTTGACATTGAAGTCCTGTAGAATTTTCAGACCTTGTATCAAAGCTTCATACTCGGCTATATTGTGAGTGCACTGAAAATCCAGTTTAAGAGAAAAGGGAATCATCTCTTTCTCTGGTGTGATTAGCAGAATTCCGATTCCTATGCCTGCCATATTCTTGGAACCGTCGAAGAATAAATTCCAAATTGAGGATTGTTGAATATTGCAGATCCGCTCATTGGGGAAATCATCCTCAGCTTTAACATCCTCTGCTAGAGGAAAATCTGCTAATTGGTCTGCAATTGCTTGGCCTTTGATAGATTGCTGAGAGACATATTCCAAGTCGTATTGCATTAATATGACCTACCATTTGGCGATTCGTCTGCTGAGAAATGGTTGTTCAAGAACGTACTTGAGAGGATTTAATTTAGATAGAATCTTGACTTCAGACGCCAATAGATAATGTCTCAATTTCTGACACATCCATACCAGAGCTAAACACGTCTTCTCTATCTGAGAGTATTTCTTCTCATAATCAATAAAGGTCTTGCTCACATAGTAAATGGCGTGTTCTATCAAGTTGCCTTCTTCGTATTGCGCCAAGAATCCGCCGCAAACAACTTGATTAACTGAAATGTATAGCAATAGGGGTTTTCCTAATTCTGGCGGCTTTAAAACAGGAGGATTGAGAAGATATTTCTTGATGCGATCAAATGACTGCTGACACTCTGGTCCCCATTCGAACCTCACTCCTTTTCTGAGCAAATGATTGAAAGGCTCACATCTCATGGCCAAATTAGAAATGAATCGCCGAATTGATTGCATGCGTCCTTGAAGGCTACGTAATTCTTTGAGATTAGTCGAGGGCGGCATGCCAATGATAGCCTTGGCCTTAGCGGGATCCATCTCTATCCCCTTCTTGCTGACCAAGAAGCCTAGCAACTTGCCTGATTTGACTCCAAAGACACATTTTTGTGGATTGAGTCTTAGCTTGTAAAGAATGAGTCTCTTGAAAACTTGATTAAGAGCTTCGATATGATCTTCCTCTTCTTTAGATTTCACCAGAAAATCATCGACATATGCATTCATAGTCTTGTGCATCTGATCATGGAAAATAACGGCCATAGCGCGCTGATAAGTGGCTCCAGCATTCTTAAGCCCAAAAGGCATAACCGTGTAACAGAAAGTGCCTCATGGCGTGATAAAAGATGTTTTGGATTGGTCACAAGCGACCAACTTGATTTGATTATATCCGGAGTATCCGTCCATGAAGGAGAACATGACATGCCCAGCCGTGCTATCGACTAGGAGATCAATGTTTGGGAGCGGATAGTCATCCTTCGGAGTGGCTTTATTGAGATCACGGAAGTCGATACAGATTCGAACTTTACCATTCTTTTTAGGAACTGCTACGATATTCGCCAACCAATCCGGGTAATCAATTGCTCGAATGAATCCTGCTTTAAACAGATCCTCAAGTCCTTCCTTGACCTGTTGCTCGATTCGAGGATCCATTTTTCTCAACTTCTGCTTGACTGGTTTCGCCTCAGGCTTTAGAATGAGGCGATGTTCCACCAATTTCGGATCTAAACCTGGCATATCCTCATAAGTCCATGCGAATACTTCTTCATGCTACTTGAGGAAATTAATGAGCCTTTCTTTCTCTCCTGGACTCAAACCACTGCCAATCTTGAGAATTTTAGGATCGTCTTCTGATCCGATATTGATATCCTCAGTCGGATCTTGAACTAAGGATGATGGCTCATCTTGCTTCTGAACCGATGCAAATTCTGGCAGTTCTTGAAGAGCTGAATCGAACTCTGTGGATTCTTCTGACTGCTTTGCAGTCTGACTACATTCTATTCTTATTCTGACCTGATGAATTATTGTTGATTTCGAACAGGCTTTTGGATTAAAGACGAGCTTCTTGATAGATCGGGAAGACATTCTGAAAATTGGAGGATAAATTGATTTAGGGAAATTGCTCATCATGAAATAAATTGCTTTTATTGAAAATAATTGGAAAGATAAAAGAGCAAAATGATTTCAATTTTGTGAAGATTTAATATTGAGGAGTAAAGAGACAAATGGCACCAAGATAGACAAAGGAAACTTGCAACTTTATTGCAAGATAGAATTAATCAAAATGACAATGATGAGAATGAAATGGGATATCATCCCGACAAAAGAATAGAAAAGGAAAGACAAATGAATTCTTCTAATGCGTTCCCTTAATGAAAACAGTCCCTTTCCGAATTCTTCGGCCATTAAAGCCCAATCTAGCCCTTTTAGGGCAGTGCTGAGGAATCACTGGTTCAAGACGACCATCTTCATTTTTGCCTAGGCCTCAAAAAGGCTGGTAGCCATGCTTCACTAATAAATCAAATCCCTTTTTAGCTTTCATAAATTGGGAGAATAGAGGATGACCCTTATCTTTCTGTTTGGTCTGAATTTGCTCAGTATTGGCCTCAGCTTGCTCTGCCAGCATCTTGGTCATCATTTTCTTGAACATGACGTACATTTGAGGATCAATGTCATCCTCAACCTGTTGTCCCTGATTTTTAGCTGATCGGGGGGAGTCCATCTCTTCTTCCGAAGCGATCGAGTATGCCACACCTTCGATTGATGAGGTTTTCTTTCCGGATCTTGTATGAACCATCGGGTATCACAAATGTTCTCTTGGATATTGCTGATGCTCTCTGCAAGGTAGAACTGATGGTTAGGTTTCTGAAGGAAATTTGGTTGGAGGAAAATATTTATTGAGAATTTTGGTAGACAATTGAAATAATATCCCATTACTAGGGATTGAGTCGTCGCTGGAGTTACGATAATTGTGCTGCTATTCTTTACAAAATAAAAAACTGGAAATATGCCTTGTTACCTAGGCGAGGTCGTCAAACCAAAGTGAAATGTAAAATAAAGGAATTTTATTGAGGGGAAAAACATGATTTTATCAATAATACACTTGACAGAGGGGAGGGGGACAGACAATTTTCCACCACTCCAGATAATCAGAAGATACACGAGGACCAGGAAAAATAGTAAGACTGACAAAGGAATCCCAGCCATGTCTGGCAGAATGGTATGCTCCGGACCACTGATCTGATGCGAGGTCGAATTCTGGTAGAACCCCTGATAGTGGACGAATCTCTACGCGCTTCTGCCTCTGAGAGAACTGTCTGACGCACCGCTCTGGATGATAGTATGCGCAGAAGAACGGGCCAAGTGACCTGAACCGCTTGCCATAAGCGTAAGTATATCTGGGAGGTGATTCCTGACGATCGAAGTAGTCCCATACGACTTCTTCCTCCTGAAGGTTGTCGATCAAGAACCAGTATCGCGCAACTGGAAGAAGCTTCTCTCCATTGTATCTGAAGGAACTGACTCGAGCTGGCACATGCCGGAGGAACCAAGACTGCAAGGCATAGGTGCACCCTTCGACTAGGATCAACTCTCCGAGTGCGAAACGAGTCAACCCTCGGTATAGAAAGGCGAGTGCGGCCATGGCTATGGAGAGGCGGCTGGTCTGTCGACTTCCCCATCTCCTTAGAAGCTGAACTATTCTGATATCCATGTAATTCCGTTCATCGGGAAAGAAAGCTAATCCCACCGTGCATAGAACCATCGCGTGCTGAATTCTCTCTCGAGCTGTCCTGGACAACGAGCTGACTTCCACAAATGTCCCATACTGTTTGTAGATTTCGAGCACGTCCACATATTCATTTCCATCCTCCTCGATCAATGGCCAAGACTTGCGTCCTGTCATGCGAGCTAAGGCATCCTTAGGGTCCAGACCCTTAACATTAATCAGAAACTGTTTCTCCAATGGATCTCCAGGCTGACCGGCTGGCTCGGGCAATCCCATAATCTCTGAAAATTCATCCATCAGCACCGTCATCTCGCCCCACGAGAACCAGAAGGTAGAAGTGCTCGGATTCCACCGCTCTGCTAGTGCGTGGATCAAATTGCCGTTAACTGTCTGCTTTCCCACTGCGGACACCAATTCTAGCCCACAATCGTCCAAGTGGTCCAGAAATATATGAGAGAAATTCTTGAACCATAAATAGTACCACCGGGGAAAGAAGGATCCGGTGCTGAGGACTCGATGTTCTGGAAGACCTTGTCGCACCTCGTAGGAGATGTGACCCTCAGGAAAGACAAAATCAGGCTGACTGGATGCCATCAGACTGGAAAACATGGAAAATTGGAATAAGACTTGGGAAAATACAGAAATTTTGAAAGAGAATTGCAGGCAGGATAAAATGAAGCAGAAAATTCGAGATCCAAAAGAAAGGAAAGATGGGAAATCACCTGGAGTTTTGAGGAAAATAGAGGAATTTCATGAAAATCGTCCAGGGTTTTAATATTTCATAAAATGGAGTATTTGAAAATCGTCCAAGGTTTAAAACATGGACAGTACATGGACATAGATTGGGGAATTTTGAGAAAATCGTCCAGTATTTTAGAAAATTGGGGAAAATATGGAAAATAAAAAGGAAATAATACATTCAATCAAATTCTGCATAAACAAGTATGCACAAACAGCATTCCCTAAAAGCTGACTCTAGATGCACAAATTTTGAAATGGCTGTAGGACCTTAATCCTAACTCTAAGGCTCAAATCAATTGTATCCAATCCAGTTATGCCTATATACTCGAGCCAAGGCTCAATGTACGTGGCATAAAATCAATTCCTCCGGTTCTAGGTTCAAGTTTTCCAACATCCTTGAGCACCTGCCAATATACGTTGGACTATGGCCCTTGGTACGTGGCAGGGGGGTTTTCACCCAAATAAGTGGCCCAGTTGTGAGGCTCTGTTCCGAACTATGGTTCTGGAAGAGAGCCCAGCAACGTGAAGACCGGGACAATATAGGTAGGGTGATTTTTGAAATATGAGCACATGCAAGAAAACAGAGGGCTCTAAGTCCTAAAGAGATAGAATTTTGAAATATTTGAAGAAACAAACATTGTTTTCATACAATTCCTAAATTAAGGAATGTTATATTAGACCTAAGTCTATGTGAGCATGAATAATTCTCCTCAATATGGTCCTACCAAACCATACATAGTCTATATGCATTCCATGTCAACTGGGTTCAAGCCTAGGCTCCTAGGTTCACATGATATCATAAAGCAAAGCTGACATTCCATGGAAATCGATTTTGACAATTTGAACTAAGTAGAGCATTAGATTGATCAGGCAAAGACAGGTCCCATCTCGGTCGCCAAACCTGTTATCATCGCAAAATTTTTACTTTTGCGAGTCAAACTGACCTTTGAAATAGTTTTTGAAAATAACTCGCCTCCATTTTTAAAATGCGGGAAAATTCCGTAGAATGGGACTCGCCTGTCGGTAGGAGGTTCAACCGTTCCTGCCACCTTTAACAGGGGTAATTGAACCAAGGATCAATCTTATGCTCTACTCTATTCAACTTGTCTAAATCATATTCTAATTTCTAAATGCACAAAGAATCAGGCATGTGCTATGAATTTTCAGAAAATGCACATTTTGAAAACATGATGTTTGCTTTGAATGATTGAAATATTTAGAAAATGTAAATCTTGGAAAATCGTGAATTGGGATTTGAAATGTACTTCTGAAAGAAATAAAAATCGATTTTGAGGAATCCTTGACATTTGGTGAAAATCGATTATGAGAAACTGGGTTTCTCTGAATTTAAACTTTGAAATTGAAATTCTAACTTAGAAAATTTGAATTTGGAACTTGGGAAATACTTGAAATATTCTTTGGCAAATCCATATTTTGAGAAAATCGATTTTTGAATAAGACTTAGAAAGATTTTGATTTCTCTAACTTCAAACTTTGAAATTGACTGCATAACTTGGAAAATTGAGTTTATGAGCTTGAAAAAACACTTGAAATATTCTTTGAAATTCAATGCTTTTGGGAAAATCGATTTTGCTATAAGACTTAGGAGATTTTGAGAAAATGAACTTCTTTGAATTGAGATTGGAATTGGCAAATGCATGAAATGAATGAATATGGAATTGAGAAATACTTTTTGTATTTTTTTGAGAAATGCAGTGCATTTTTGAAGTTAGCCTAAGAGTGTAGGCTGAATGTGGCTAATGTGAAGATCATAAATCTAAGTATCATTCGTATTCTGACTATGGCCATAAATACAAATTCCACCAAGTTTATAAACTTCATAGAAGCTAGTGTATGTGCCATTCGTGTAGACCATAGTGAGTTTGAATATGCATGAATCATCATCCATCACACATTAACATTATTAGAAAAAATAAACTATATGCAATGCATCCTAAGCTAAGCAGGAAATGTAAATTCTTATTCCAAAGTTTAATTACAAGTTACATCACTATTGAAATTTAAATACATGAAAAATAAAGTCTTCAATGTACCTGCAAAACTAGAAAACTTGTTAATGAATATATGTTGGCTTTTCTAGATTTATCCAACAATATCAGGAAATTGTTGGATTTTGCTAGATATAAGCCTTTTTTTCCATGATTCCCTTAAATCAAAAGTGATAAAGTATGAAATAAACTAGAATAAATAAGGAAGAGAAGATATGAAATTTCGAAATTGGGGTCAAAATGAAAGATATTTTGATAAAATGCAAGTTTTGAAATTTGAATGGAATAAACTAAGCTAAATATGATGTGACATGCTTAAATATGTAAAAATTAGGGTTAGGGATTTCGAAATTTAGGTCAAATAACCAAATTGCCCCTGATAGCAAGACTATGGCCTTGAAATCAGGGTTTTTAGAAATAGATTTTGGTAAAAACTTAGGTTTTATGCACTAAATGAAATCAAATGAGCACAAAATTAAACCTCAAGCATCCTAATATGATTATGAACATGATTAAACCCTAAAAATATATGCTTATGCACGAAAATCCAATAATATCACAAAAACTGTGATTTTAGCAGTGTTTTTGGATCTTTCAGGAACCCGGTTTTGCAATTTTATTAATTCAGAGATCAAATGAATTCCAAAATCCATAAAAATTGGTCCCTGCACTTGTTATAACCCTAATGTCGAATTGGAATTATAAAAATAATTTTTTGACATTGAATTAATCCGAAAATTGCATTAAACTCTAAAACTATGCTATTTTTGACCTAATTCACCAACCAGTCTCAGTCCAAGACCTGAACAAGGGGTCAAATCTCCATGGAAATTTATGAAATTTTACAGAGACTAACTAATAATAAAAACAGAGATTTTCCAATTTACAGATTGGAAAAATCATCTCCGGTTAGGGAGAAACCCTTCCGGCAATCTGAGCTAAAATATATCACTTTTAACAGGGATTAAAACGGCTACTTCAGATTGAAAATACAAACATAAATAGCAATCCTAAACAAAAATCTCTGACATTTTAGTGGTGAACAGTAGACAAAAAAATAATAATACTCACTTTTTACAAATCATGAATCGGATCTGTGGTTTGGGATTTATGACTAACACAAGTCTGATTAGGGTTTTGGTAAACCCTAATGAGTTTTAAATTTAAAAACAGATTCTCTGAAAGGGGAAAAATACTAAACAGTAATAAAAAAATCCGAACATTTCACATCAAACAGATCTACTCAATGTGAATCCATAGCACTTTACAGATCTAAAATCGAATATAAGATGAGAGAAATATCATAACAGCAAGTTACCTTCTTGATTTTAACCACGATTTTAAAGCTTTAAAAACCCGATTTGATGTCTGATTTTTTTGACAGAGTTCCCGAGATCCAAAACCTCTGATTTTTCTACAGTAACTCAATAACTCATGCATACACCACATATAAAAAAAACAGAAATAAACAATGAGTACTTCATTCCGAAATAACATTATCTTTACTGTTCTAAACCTAAAACACACAGAAATTTAAGAAACTTGGAAAACCATGCATTAACTAATGTAAATCAATAAAATAAACCATAAAAAAGTAAATAAAAATTATTTCTATGCTATAGAAAGTAAAACAAACATGAATAAACCATGAAAATAAAATAAAAACAGGGAATCAATGGCTGAAATTTGATATCACCTTTAAAACATAGATTTAACCCATTAAAAGGGTAAATCATATATTTTATTGGTTAATAATGTAAAGAATCATATTAAAATCAATTCTAATGGATTAAAATCCCTGTAAATCACCCAAAACAGGGTTAGATCACCTTCTTGGATCGTTCTTGCTGATTCTTGATGGTTCTTGAGGTGAAATCATGGTTGAATCCATGAAATAGGAGGTATTAATGGCTAAAATTGATTTAAAACTATTAAAAACATGAAATAAAAGCTAAAAATTAAACAAAATAATTACCTTGTGGTGGTTGCAATGGAAGAAGGGCTGGAGAGGAGAGAGAAGCTCCAAGAATCCCAAGGAAAGAAAGTTGGAAAAATCGACCCCCTATGGAGACTATTTATAGAATTTTTTTAGGTTTAAAAATTGGGAATTTTGAATTTTTTGGACTCTAACAAGGGGGGGCGATTTTTGGGTGGAAAGACCTAACTACCCCTAGCCTAAATTATCTAAACTGGTGCCTAATTAACTCCTAGACTTTCCTAAAAAATCCCCAAATGTAATGCCACTTGGCATTTTCTACATTTGGCTTTTTAAAACACCTTTAAAAACCTTTAAAAACACTAGTTTTAAAAACTAACTTTCAAAAATGAGTTTTTCAAAATGGTTTTGACTCTTCTAAACCTCTAACACTAACCAAGACATCAACTAACCCTAGTCTAGCCCTGACTGACTCGAATATGGCACCACCCCGAGTGGGCCCTACTTGAGTTTTTCAAAAAGCGATTTTAAAACTTGAAATTGAAGGAGTTTTCAAAAGGATTTTCAAAAGCAATCTTAAAATTAGAATTTTTGAAATGGCATAGGGTTCTAACCAAGTCAGAACTCCTCTGGATATGGTGCCAACTGAGTAGGCCCACATCGAATTTTGAAGAATTTTGAAATAAACACTAAAAATGGCTTTGAAAAAGGGTTAAAATCGACATTTGAAATTCAAGATCTTTGAAAATAGGGTCTCAAGCGAACTGGAACTCCGAGTTAGAGTCCTGAACCCTTAGGACTCTGGGATTTTAAATTTTAGAATTCAAATGTAAAAATTTTTGAAAGATTTTACCAAGAAATGATGAAATAAGTTAGAAAACACAGTCAGGGTTAGACTCCTAACTCGACCGAACTCTAAAATAGAGTTTTGAACTAACTAGACTCTGTAAAATGACCTAAATTTTGACAATAATCGAAAAAGACTGAAAATGGAAGTAAAACAGATTTCAAAACAGACTCCTGACCGGATTAGGACTCTGACACAGAGTCCTGATCGGACTGAAACTTTCAAAACTTTGAGAAATTTGATGAATAGAGGAATTCAGAAGCGACACCACCTCAATGGGTCTCATCTGTGAATTGAAATTGACTAAAATTTGAATTTGAAATGAATCCAGATTGTTTCCTTGAGAAAATATTTTGAAATATAAAGTCCTGGGGTTGGAAAATGAGAGAATATTGAATAGAAACCCAGGTTTTGAAATTGATTTTGAAATAAAAGCTTTAAAATTCAAATCTGGATTGAATGTTTTGAAATAGGAGTGCTGGATCTCAAAAATGAAATGCAATGACATGCAGTGCTATGCAATGCGATGGAATGATATGCAGAATACATGCAATGATAAGGGAAAATTTGGGGTGTTTACAAGGATAAGGGAAAATCCTGAAGTCATCAAAGTTCAGACCATCTTGGGTCAAGAATCTTGAATAAATCTTTGTAATCGTCAGAATCTATTCATGCTTTTTGTCAATCCTTTCAATCCGACTCTTGGGTAGGAATTATCTCCTTTTCATCTAGGTTCCGACTCAGATTTTCTTTTTTTTTGTATATTCTCATTTATGAAGTTTCAAGTTCCAACTTGAACTTTCTTTTGAATCCAATGCTCGTGTTGGACAAATTGTTGTGTTGAGAATGCGAGTTTCCAAACTCAATTCTCATTCATTTTCTTATATTTAAAAACCGGGTTCCGACTCAGATTTTCCTTTTTTGTATATTCTCATTTCTAAAGTTTCAAATTCCGACTTGAACTTCCTTTTGAATCCAATGCTCGTGTTGGACAAATTGTTGTATTGAGAATGCGAGTTTCCAAACTCAATTCTCATTCATTTTCTTATATTTAAAAACCGGGTTCCGACTCGGATTTTCCTTTTTGTATATTCTTATTTTTGAAGTCTCAAGTTCCGACTTGAACTTCCTTTTGAATCCAATGCTCGTATTGGACAAATTGTTGTATTGAGAATTCGAGTTTTCCAAACTCAATTCTCACTCGTTTCTCATGTTTAAAACGGGTTTCGACTCGGATTTTTCTCTTTGTATATTCTTATTTCTGGAGTTTCAAGTCCCGACTTGAACTTCCTTTTGAATCCAATGCTCGTATTGGACAAATTGTTGTGTTGAGAATGCGAGTTTTTAAACTCAACTCTCATTCATTTTCTTATATTTAAAAACCGGGTTCCGACTCGGATTTTCCTTTTTGTATATTCTTATTTTTGAAGTCTCAAGTTCCGACTTGAACTTTCTTTTGAATCCAATGCTCGTATTGGACAAATTGTTGTATTGAGAATTCGAGTTTTCCAAACTCAATTCTCACTCGTTTCTCATGTTTAAAACGGGTTTCGACTCGGATTTTTCTTTTTGTATATTCTTATTTCTGGAGTTTCAAGTCCCGACTTGAACTTCCTTTTGAATCTGATGCTCGTGTTGGACAAATTGTTGTGTTGAGAACTCGAGTTTTCAAACTCAATTCTCACTCATTTCTTATATTTGAAAAAACCGAGTTCCGACTAGGATTTTTCATTTTCCCTAAATTTTTGTCAAATGTCTATTCTATCTCCCCTTCAGGATAAGGGATAATCCTGAAACACCGACAATCATTCTCGCTTAATTCTCAAGTATCTTCGAATGTCGGTCTCATTTTTCAAATCCTCTTTTTGAAAACCCAGTGCTCGTACTGGTATGCCTTTTGAAAATCCAGTGCTCGTACTGGTGTGCATTTTCAAAACCTAGCGCTCGTACTGGGGCATTCTTTTTGAAATCTAGTACTCGTGCTGGTACATCTAGCGCTCGTGCTAGTTGATTGGCTCGTACTAGCGTGCATTTCAAAAATCCAGTGCTCGTACTGGTGTACATTTCCAAAACCCAGCGCTCGTACTGGGGCATTCTTTTTGAAATCCAGTGCTCGTGCTGGTACATCTAGCGCTCGTGTTAGTTGTTTGGCTGACTGATCAGTTAGCCCTCCAGGTCAGTCGTTGTACTAACCAATCATCAACAATTCAAGCTCTAAATTTTCGATTTCAACCTTCGAGTTACCATTTTATCAAAAATCAATCATCTTTTTCTTGCGAAGGATCCTCTTTAGGGAGAGTTCGAGGGAGCTCGTTCCTTTCGCATGCAACCATCTTCCGTTCGCAAGAACCCTCTTTCAGGGAGAGCTTGAAGGAACTCGTTTTCTTAGCGAACAGTTTGCAAAACAACAACCAGCTTTACACAAGAGAATCCTTTTTCCAAGGAGAGCGTCGACGGAAGCTCGTTTCTTTTGTGGCCCCAGTTTTTTTCATCTTTGGCCAAACCCCTTCACAGAGGACCCTCTTTTAGGGAGAGTGTGATGGACTCGTTCCTCTGTGATACTTTCTCAACTTTGTTTTCGGCCGCCTTTCCATAAGAGAAGCCTAGAGATAGGGAGTTTTGACGAAAGCTTAATTTCTCTTCGAAAGTTCCGTTTTGCAAACACCTCCTCTTTCAGGGAAGAGAAGAGTATTTCCAACTTCCCATTCAGGTAAGGGCTTAAGCCTGAGTCTCTCTTTTTGGGGAAAAAGAGAGGAGAATTTTGTCACGGACGTGTCGACTCGATATCAAGCGATTTTCTTTCATCAGGGATTTATAGAATACTTTTGCCAATTTGCTATCAAAAAGTCATTGTTGATCTCAAAATTTTCATCGCACAAAGAATTATCTCAAACTACCTTCAGTATCATTTTCAAAAGAGCAAGACTCTTGCGAAATAAGAACCAAATTCAAGCTTTTTCTATTGGTCAACCAAGAGGATGAAGAAAAATCTTCGATATGACCGGCAAAGGAAAATTCAATGATGTTGAAAATCCATAAGTGAACTGATATTGATCATAGCTATGGCATATTCTTAAAGATCATTCTTTGACAGTAAGACAGTGGAAATATCCTGGGCAGTAAAAAGAACCTACCCAATCCATATATCCTCAGTCATCTAAGCTGCAATCAAATATCCGCAAAAGGGATCTCTCAATTGTCATCAAGATGAAGGCGAACTAAGCGAGTGAACCCCTGGGGCCAAAGAAGATTTGAAACATCTCCAAGATGACGGAGTTTGTGACAGATCCTTCCAGGGAAAGTTCGGATCACCGTCGAGATGAAGGCGAATGCGATGAACCTACCGACAAACCCTAAAAGATGTTTGATTTCTGCTACCATTTAGAGATTTCAACCCAAGAACCAATGTCATAATTCCTGAGAAAGAAAAAGAAGGATCGAAGCATCTCCAAGATGAAGGAGTTTGTGACGTACGCTTCCTTGGAAAAGAGAGAAAAGTCGGGACATCTCCAAAATGAAGGAGGATGTAAAAGAACCCAGAAAAGGTCCATGGTTCAAAAGAGTGCAAAAAGATCATCATGGAAAATGCCCAGGATATCAAACTGCCCGAAATTGTCAAGAATCATCTTTATCTATGTAAAATTCTTTTATCAATATCTTTTCACTCAATCGCTTTTATGAAACTAAGAATATTTCTTCTCTGTTCATATCAAGGAAATTGATATCTTCCTCGAAGAAACTCAACAGCAACAAATTTGAATTTGATTCTTGATTCTACAGAGTTAGCTCAATTGGAGCTAATACTCTAGGTAGAAAGAGGCGATATTTCCACACATGAGCACAATTCAATCATTCCGAATCAACTATAATTTTGGCATCTTATTGGCAATATTTTCTCTTATCCCAACATGAAGTGTGAACTTGATGGTCGTTTTGACGTATCCTGACGTCATCCCTCCTTAGGACTGAAAAGTCCTTTCCTTTCCGCCTGATCTGAGCGCTCTCAGATTTGCATACTTCTCTGTGTTCCCCACTGTCCCGCCATAGACAGTTCCCGCTCAGGATAAGGGTTAAACCTGAACTTTTTGCAAAAGATCTGTTATTGTCAAAAGATATTTTCAGTCTCAGCAATGAGGCGCCCAAGAACAACCCCTTTTCAATGTTTGGGGACCCCCATTTTCATTCTTTTGCAAAAACCCCTCGTGGACTTGTTGTGCAAAGTCTAGAGGCCCATCGCAGTTTTTCTCGCTCCTCGAGGATTCTGTATCCATTCAGGCTAAGGATTAAACCTGTTACCTCGCTCCTCGAGGTATCACCCAAACCTTCTGCGAGAGGTCGTCTGTTTTAGAAAGCTGATTTTTAGTCTCAGTAATGAGGCGCCCAAGATCATCCCCTTTCCAAGCTTTAGGGAATCCCTTGTTTTTTTTCTTCTCGCAAACCCCTTCCGGATTTGTTCGTCCAAATTCTAAAGGTCCCATCATGGTTTCTTCATCCGAGAATTCCGTATGGTCATCCCTTTCAGGTTAAGGGTTAAGCCTAAACCTCACTTTATGAGGTATCTTTCCGTTCAGGTTAGGGTTAAACCTGAGTCTCATTTCGCCTAGATATCCTTTCTAGTCCTTCCACGGTTTATTCATCTGAGGACTTCGTACGATTCCCCCCACTCAGGCCAAGGGTTAAACCTGAATCTCGCTTTTGCGATACATTTTGTTGTCCCATCACGGCTCCCTCGTTCGAGGATTCTGTATGGTCGTCCCTTTCAGGATAAGGGTTAAGCCTGAACCTCGTGCCTCGAGGTATTTTCCTTTTTAGGTTTGGGTTAAAACCTAAACCTCGTTCCGATGAGGTAATCCCTCCAGTCCCATCATGGTTCTTTCCACAAAGAGATCCATGCACTGTATATCCACCCAGGAAAGGATCATGCTTGAAATTTCATCTCACGAGGCATTTCTCTCAAAATGTCCCATCGAGGTCTGCTTATGTTTCTTTCCCCATCCAAATTATCTTGATATATCTTCGTCCCATCCAGGCTAAGGGCTAAACCGGACTCATTCCAAAAGGTTGATCTTGTCTCACCCATAAGACTTGAATAAAAAAATCTTATCTCCCATCACTTCGGGATCTTCGCCCAAAAGTCCCATCACAAACTCCTCATTCCTATCATTCAGTCGTGTAATTGTCGAGGATTTCGTCCCCCCCCCCCAAGGGCCATTCAGGATGAGGATTTTAAGCTTAAAAAGCCATAATTCTTCCACACCCAGCTCAGATCGGCTGACTGGGGCATTTTTCAAAATTTGGAGTGTTTCTTTGCCACTAAGCTCGGCTTTCAACCGGCTTAGTAGCAAAGAGGGGCATTTGTGAACACCCCAAAATTTTCAAAATGTTGTAAATATTTCCCTTTTTGCCCCTGACCCCACTTTCTGGGTAATTGAGTCAGTTTTAAATCTAAATGCCATTTTATTTCTCAAATTTTGCTGAAATTAAATTCATTTTATATATTTGACTCAATTTTGGACCCAGATCCATTGTCAAAATCAAATTTGAGCTTCATTATCCAATTTTAAATCAAATTCTCAAAATTTCCAAAAATAACTTCTAGGAAAGCTCAAACAGTTCGTCTGGTATCCGTTTGGATCCATTGCGTTGTATTTCTCGATTCGGGTTTCAAAACTCGAACATTTTCTCAAAACTTGGGTCAAAACCCATTCTTCTGAAGAATTTTCCCCAAAATGGCCTGAAATTCTCGGAAAAACACTTTTATAAGTATTTCTCAGAAAAATACAAAAAAAATAGTATTTTAATCTTTGTTTTCTCGTAAAGTCTTAGACTTTTATTCCAAAAATACAAAAAATGAAAAATAAAATAAAAACCAAAAAAAAATTTGGAAAATTACAAGAAAAACAAATGAGTTTAAGCTTTTAAAATCAACTTTTGCTAAAAACCTCATTTAAAAAAAAAACACTTTTTATGAAAATCTTTTGAAAGGAGCCCCCTTTTCGCAAAATTGTTTTTAGGGTTTTTTCTGAAGACCTTTCGTAAAGGAGGGCGCCTCCCCCCCCCCATCCGTGGCTTCTCCCTCTTTCACCAAAACCCTCCTCTACAGCCACCTTCGATCGCCATGGCCATTGGCCTCCTCCGTTCATCTCCAACGGCCTCGCAGGCCTTCTTCCTCTCCCCGCCAGCCCCCATGTGCAACATCAAGCTCCACCCTCCGATCACTGCCCTCTTACTCGGACCATCGATCTGCAACAAAAGCCCTCCTTCACGAAGCTTCCACCGAACGCCCCCATGTGCAATCTTCCTCCAAAACCCTCGCGCGCCTCATCCTCAACGGCCGCACCCATCTCGAGCCTTCGTTTGCTTTCCTATAAGAACACACACAGGAAAGGAAGAAGGGGATCATATTTTTCTCGAGCAACATCCATCCTCACCCCAGCATCCTCTTCGCTCTCTTTGACGATCCGACCTTTTTCTTTAACGATCCATTTTTGCAATCCATCTTCAGCCATCCATCAGCATCTTCATCACTGAGTTTCTCTTCCAAAAACCCATTTACAATCATCTACTTCTTTATTTCGAGCATCCCCTGCAAGACATTACGAAGCAGCTCTTCTCTGAAGCATTTCCTCTGCAAGAGGTCGCCCATCTTCAACTTGGGAGTATCACATCCGAAGTTCGACCTACCTCCGGATTACCCTGTTTCTGCCTCCAACTACATCCTTCGTCCAGGACCCTCGCAACGCTTCGGTAAGTCTCGTAACCTCAGTTATTTTCTGTAAACCCTCCACTTTATCTCTTCTGATTTAGTCATGGTCCCAGTTACGCACCAGGGATGGTGTTGAGTTGCCTGTGCAACACCAACCCATCCCCGTGCTATAGCAAGAGGGACAATCATGTTCCGACAATTTCTTTTTCTTCTATTTTATTATTTTCATTTTTTTTTCTTCCCTTTCTTTTCTTTTTCTTTTCTTTTTCTTTTTGCTGGTTTCTTCTTGCTTTGAACATCTGCATGCACAACTAGATTCAAACATTTCCTTGCCATTTCCAGAATCTGTAATATATTTCCAACTGTTGCTAGCATTCGTTCTTTAATTAGTATTCTTTATGATCTGTTTATAACATTATAATCCTGTTGATTTCTCTTTTGTTGTTCCGTTGTAGCATCTCTTACATCACTTGATCATCTATCAGTTTTTTGGTTGTTCATTATGTTCTGATTTATTGCCCTATCATGAATAGTTTATTCTTCATTGTTTGTGATCCCATTTTTTTTTCTTGATAAATCATCGTATCCTGATTCTTCATTTTCTTTTTAATTTTCTGGTTGCTACTACTATATCTCTGCTTCTCTTTAAAGAAATGTTTCCATATGTACATTTTTCGTCAAAATGATCATAGCAGCAGTTCGCTTTGTTTCTGCTTATCGCTCCTGCATCATCAGACCTCCAGTCCAGGTAAGTTGTTAGATAATCATCTATCTTGCTTTCTGTCTGGCCAGAAAGGGGACTGATTCTTTTTTTAATTCTGATAAAAAAAAGGAGAAAAGGGTTGGTTGCAGAAGCTCGTTGTTAAGCTCTTGCATTCTATGCATTTGACGTTTCTCTACAGTTTTGGCCACTTGGTGCTTACAGCATGATGGTCCTATCTCAATAAAACCTTGTTAATCTTCATTATATAGCTTGTTCAAAGATAATCAACTTATCATAATGCTATAGGAAATTTTGCTTAATTTTGTGTTTTGGTACAAGAATCCATGGGATTCAGAGAGATGGAATCATTGCTCACTCAATGGAATAAATCCATACATCGTCCCCGGTTGAAGGTTGCTCACTATGGAGGTTTGGTGGAGACAAGTTTCTGCCAACAGGCTCTAATGTTTGGAAATCTAAGCTCAAGATGAAGCTATCCCTGACCACCTTCCTCAGCAAGATGTTCTATCACAAATCTGAATGCTCTTAGTAGGGCAGATTCGTGGAGATACCAGGAATTCTTTGAAAAGATGCGGTCCTCAAGGATGGGTTCTGATGATATGTGATTACATGGTTATTGCCAATATATGAGTTAATTCATAGGCATTTGAACAATGATGGAGCTAATGCACATACACACTGTGGCATTCTGTTACGCTTCCACTACATTCCTCTATCTCTCCACTATTTGTTGTAGTTAGACCATATCATGTCACTCAGCATCACCGCAATTTTTTTTTCTGCATTGACTGTATAAAATCACCTTGTGATACATTATCGTCTCAGCACATTGTTGTTGAAAATCATTTGATAGACGTTATCAGATCTCATGGCCACCAGATTCATTTTTACAAAAACTAACCTGTCGCTGATAGCTCATTCGTAACCATACCCTGTAGGGTTATCATAGATGGAGTACTTCACTCTGCATCTCTCTACTTGTCATCCCCTTTCTTATAGCTTTTACATTTTTTTTTTCTGCATATCCCTTGTAATATGTCCCACGTTACTTGTCACATTCCTCCCCTCTTTAGTATTTACAGCAGTGCTTAGGCACTGCTGTAGCGTCACTCCCAGGCATCCGTGGGGGTGCTGACCATCCATAACACCTAGGTGACCCAACATTCATTTGTTGGCCATCTTTCTCCATTACAGGTCTCAACTGTCTTCAATCTCACACCTTCTCTCACTGCAGCATCTACCAACATACTGAACAGTTTCATACAGCCACCTTCACAGTACCCTACAAACATCATTTCCCGTAAGTGTCTTCATTTACATACAGCAGTTGCTCGATACATCTCATCGGGTTCATACCTACACAGCATAAGTCCTGATGTGCACATTTGTTGAAAGCATTACTGACCTCCATCAGTCATTGTCATATAGGCATGCCATGGTAGTCGGCCTAACTTCATGCTCACGGCCCTTGCTGCTAAACAACCACAAAAACACCAAGTCGTAGTAGCCACGACACCAACATACAACAATCATGTTGCTGTCTTCACCTCCCCTTTCATCTACATTATAGCCTGCAGGTGCCTTCACATACAGCAGCTCTTGGCACTGCTGTAGCCTTTCATAGATTACAGCAGTGCCAACGCATTGCTGCCAATATTTTCCCCTGCATCCATAACAGTGCCTGGCACTGTTGTGCAACAGTGCTAAGGCATTGTTGTAGTTCATCTTCCAAAACCCCACTATACCTCCATTTCCTGTTGTAGCTCCCAATCCCTATACACATCTCCACCATTGCCTACACTTTTCAGCATTGCATCTCCATGTAATCATCCACTCCTACACAATGCACATGCTGAATGATGTGCCATTTTTCCTTTTATTTTCATACTAATCAAGTGTTTTTGCAGGAAATATGTGGAAAATGTCATCATTGGGAGTTGTAAATTCAAATTTGTGTATTGTAAATAGTTAGACTCTAATGAGAATTTACATTTCTTGCTTTAGGTAGAATGAATGAGCATTGCAAATATCATGAATTGCTTGTTTTCATGCATTTTTTTTCTTTTCTCAAATTCTCACAATGGTAAAACACGAATGGCACGTGCACTTTTTCATAAGAGGTAAGTTAATTCTAAGTTGATGATTTACACCAACGGCCATAGTCGGGGTGTAAACAAGACTTAGTATTTTTATCTTTTATGAAATAACACTCGATCCGCACTGGATCCATTTTCAAAATTCATCATATTTTCTTAAATATTTTTCTTTTATCAGAATTTAACCTAAAATTAACTCCATATATATACCAATGGCCATAGTCAGGGTATATTGAGGGTTAATTTCATTTTAAATTCTATAAAAGCACTAAAAGGGTATTTTATCCTTCATTTGAAATTAGATATGACTATTATATAATACGTTCAATGACCATAGTCAGGAGTGTATTATATCATTAATCCTATTTAAATTCGTTTGAAGAATGAAATATGATTTTCAAAATCCAATTTCAAACTTATTCAAATTCATTCATCATTTAGAGTAGAATTCCATCATATTTTCAAAATTCTCTTTCAAAATCCCAAGTGATCTCGAATATCTTTCTTAAGTCTATAGTTTAATTCATTCTTCTATCTTAGTTTATAGATTTAAATTCCAAGTTAAGAGTCCAATTTGACTTTGAAATTTCAAAATTCAATCTTTATTCATTCCAAATTCAAGCTTCAAAATTCAAAGTTGACTTTGAAGTTCATCTATAAATTCAAATTCTCAAATCAATTTTGAAATTCCAAAATTCCAACTTAATTCAAAATCCAATTTCAAAGTTCAATTTAACTTTGAAATTTCTGATTCATCCTCTAATTCAAAATCAAGTTTTCTTCAAGTTTTAAACCAAAGTTGAGATTGACTTTGAATCTCAAAATCCAAACATTCCTAAGTTCAATTTGGGTTTTCAAAACCCAGATCCATCTTCAAAAGTCCCATTTGGACTTTCAAAATCCAAATCAAAAGTTGGATCAACTTGGATCCAGTTTTCTAAATACAATGCTACTTTGGATCTCAGACTTCAGATCCAAATCCTCCTTAGAATCCAGAACCTAGTTCTACTTTGGATCTCCAATTACAGATCCAAATTCCATTTAAGATCCAGATCCTCATTCTACTTTGGATCTCAGATTCAGATCCAAATTCCAATTCTTAGGACCCAGAATCCAACTCTACTTTGGATTTCAGACTTTAGATCCAAATCCATTTTAGGATCTAGAACCCAATTCACCTCGGATCTCAGACTTTAAATCCAACTCCATTCTAGGATCCAAAATCCAATTCTACTTTGGATTTCAGATTCAGATCCAAATTCCAATTCTTAGGATCCAGAGTCCAACCCTATCTTGGATCTCAGATTTTGGATCCAAATATCATCTTGGATTCCAAATCTTGAATCTAATTCCATTCCAAATTCCAAATCCAAAGTTCCATTTTAAATCCCAATCCTTAAAACCAATTCCATTTCATTTTCAGATTTCAAATCAGGTTCTCATTTCAGATCCTAAATTCAAAATTCAACTTTGCATTCTATCCAGAATCTAGATATTGGATTCGGATTTCATCTTGAAAATCCAACTTTTAAATCAATTCCATTTCTCAATTTTGTTCAAATTTCCCAATTCTATCTTTCCTTCTGATTTAATTCCATTTTTCATTTCTATTCTAATTCAAAGTCCATTTATGACTTTGAAAATTCCTTTTATCTCAAAACTTCAAAATCATTTTCCAAAATCAAGATTTATTTTCCCAAGCTCATGATTATTCTAAAGACTTAGAACTTTAATCTTAAGTTCTAAGTTAGAAATCATTTCTTCACTTTATTAGATTCACTTGGAAATTTTTCAAAACATTTTTCAAAAGGAGCATACATCTTTGCATTTGCACAATCATGATTCATTGTGCATTTAGACTTAGGATAAATACTTAGATAAATTCTTTGCAAAACAAAAGACATAAATTCGACCCTTGGTTCGATTGCCCCTGGTAAAGGTGCCAGGAACGATCGAACCTTGTACCGACGAGCGGATCCCATCTCCCAGTTTTCCCGCAAATATTTCAAAACGGAGGTGAGTTATTTCAAATACTTTTCAAAATTAATGTCAAGTGAGACCCGCAAAATAATTCCTCTTCTCTTCTCTCTTCTTTTTCTCTCTTTTATTTTTCTCCCTTCAAAAAGGAGGAAAATAAAGGTTGGAAAAGGAAAAGAGAAGGAAGAGAGAGAATATTATAAAGAGGAAAAATTTTGCGATGATCACAGACAGACACAAATGTCGCATTGTTGGGGTGACACCCATCACGACCTGCTGACCTTATCACTTCTAACAAACATCCACTCGCATAGACTCACATATTTAGGTATATGTACGTGAATATTAGTGTAAAAGCAAACACAGATAAAAAGAGGTAGAGACACTAATTTAATTTATTGATTATTCTTAGATGCTTTGATGAAGTATTAGGGTTGCATATGAATGGGGGAAAGTCAAATTTTTGTATTGAATGACCCCTCTTGTCAGTTACAACGTTTGACATCAAATATATTTGGATGTGAAGGTGGCTGTCTTCCAATGAAATACCTGTGTCTTCCCTTGCACTTTGGTGTTTCAAGGGAGTCACATTGGAGTGTGTTGGAAGACCGTGTGAGGGATGAGACCCAATCTTGTGTCGCTCGCTTCTTATCTCTGGTGGGTTGCTGTAAACACCCCAAATTTTCCTCATCCATTTTTAGATACATCCCTCGTACAGATGCCAACCCTGGTAGGTCAGTGTAGGAGTCCAACTCCAAGTTTGTGTAAAAAAACTATCATTTTACCCATTTTTATTAGAAAAATTACCATTTTACCCCTAGGTTATCCCAGGCCCTGGTCAGTCGGAGTCAACCAAGCTCATTTGTAAACTCAAAACAGTCAGAATGTCAGTCATTTCAAGCTCATCTGAGCTCATAGTGAGAAGGCCATTTTTTATTTCTGACCATTCCTATCAAAATGAGATCATTTCTTCAGAAATGAGCTCATTTCTCACTCAAATCCAAGCCAATTATCTCTGAGTTAGTCATTCCCAGTCAATCCTATTTCCCTGAGTCTAGCTTAAGTTCACCAGAAGTTCAAGTGCTCCAGTTTCAGTTCAAAAGCCATTTCCAAGTGTTCAGGAGCCCATTTTAGCCCATTTCAGCTTATTCAGCTGAAATTGAACTGAGTCTAGTCAGTTGAGCTAGTGTTCACGCTTGAATTTTAGTTCATCTCAGTGTTACTGACCTTTGTTCCAGCTCAAACTCAGCTATGGTCTGCAATTCACTTCATTCCAGTGACCATTTCTCACAATTTCTCTAAAAATGACAGTTTTTCTTGACAATTTATTCGGGGAGTTCAGTTGAGTCAGTGCGTTGTCAGTCCAGTCGAGTTCTAAAACTCTAAAACCCAACTCAATCCAGTTCATTTTAGTTTAAATCAGTTCAAACCCTAATTTTCAGCATCACTCTGGCCCGGTAGAGCCCGAAAACCATTTCTTGAACTGTTTTGCGATTTTTATCAAAATTATCACTTTTGAACTGGTACAAGTGTCAATCAAGGTCCAATGTCCAAAATTCTTTATTCAGGGTCTGCATTTTGCATAGCATTTCATGTCATTTCTCATCATTTCATATCATTTCTCAGCATTTCATAACATTTCATCACATTTCATTTCATTTTCGAGATCCAAAACTCCAGTTTTATAAATTCCAATCCAGATTGAGTTTTAAAAGTTTTCAGAAATCAATTTCAAACCCTGGGTTTCCAAAATTGACATTTTTATGCCCAGGATTCTAAATTTGGAAATATTTTCTCAAGAAAAACAATCTGAATTCCTTTTAAACTCAAATTTTTAAATTCTAAACTGGATTTGCTTCGTAACATGGTGCAGAACTTCAAATTCGGAGCTCATTTCAAAAACTGCCAAAAATAGCTCATTTCGTCAAAAAACTTTTCTGAAAAGACTATTCTACCCCTTTGATCCTCAAAATAAATTTCAAATTTAGAAAGTGAGCCCACTCTGAGATGGCTTATCTACTTGTATTTTCTTTTAATAAAAAAAACAAATATTTTCTTTTGCTATATTTTTCTTTTATTTTACCATTTTTTTATTATTTATTTTTATTTTATTTTTTTAGAGGTGGGATCCACAAGGGGGTCGACCCCCTTTTCCTCCTTCCTTTCTTTTCTCTCTTCCTTTTCTTTCCTTCTGCTTCTTTCTTTTCTTTCCTTTCTTCTTTTCCTTCTTTTCTTCTTCCTTTCTTTCTTTTTCTTTCTTTCTTCTTCTTCCTTTCTTCTCTTCCTTTCTTCCTTCCCTCTCCCCTTGGTCAACCACCCTATTTCCTCTTTTTTCTTCTCTTCTTCCTCATTTCTCTTCTTCTTCTTCTTTCCTTTTCTTTCTTTCTTCTTTCTTTCCTTCTTCTTTTCCTTTTCTTTCCTTCTTCTTTTCCCTCCTTTCTTTCTTTCCCCTTTCTTTGTTCCAGCCCCCTTAAGACCCTCATCTCCTTTCCATTTCCCTAAGGAACACATGTATACACACACACACTTTCTCTCTCTCTCTCTCTAATTTCCCTCTCTCTTTCTCTCTCTCCCATTGATGCCCAACAATTGCAGCCTCCAACTCTTCTTCGTTCCAGCCACTACTCCAACCCCTTGGCAACCTCCACCACCACCATCGACTGCAGCCTAGCCACCTCAAGCTACAGCCACCGCCTGCTACCACTTCCAGCCTTGTTGCAGCTCTTCTCCTCCAAGTAGTCGACGCCCCCTTTGCAGTAGCTTCAGCAGCCATCTCCAACCAAAGTGCTTCCCCCTACTCCAGCCGACACCCAGTGGTTACAACGACTCTCTAGCAAGCCTTCATCACAACAACCCACACCAAGGTAGCCACTTCTCTCCACACCAAGGTAGCAATCACTGCAGCAAGCCTTGATGCAGCCATCATTGTCGCCATCTTCACTCCTCCCAACCGATTCCAGCGAGTGCAAACCTCTTCTAAGGTAAAACTCCTTTATTGCATGGATTAGATGAAGATTTTTTAGGTACTGTTTACATGGATCTAAAGTGAATCCAGTTCAAAACTGGATTCACGATTTTCAAAGTTTGATTTTGAATAGTATGAAATCATGTTCATCCATGTTAGGACTATGCGAATAAGGGATCCGTCTATGAATGGATTGGATCCCTCTCACATTATAGCCAATATCAAAATAAACCATACCCCCTGTTATTTCTTGTTTTATTTTCATTGTCATGTAGCTTTTATTGCATTTAGAATAGTTTTTGATTTCATGAACATTTAATATTGCTTTTATTGATGTTTAACTTAGGTTCATTTATGCATCGAGTCTAGTTATGATTTTATGTGAGATTTTCTGTTCAAAAATCCTAAAAAAATTATGATAGTCGTAGTTATTTGTTTGTGTTTCCCTGCCAAAAACCTAGTTTTGTTTGAGTTTTAGAACTCCATTAAGCAAATCAAACCCTAATTCGGGATTTTACCCTTCTGAAAATTCCAGGTTTTGTTTTAGCAGACAAGAACATCCGAGATATCCTAGATGGACGATCCAAATCCTCCTCAAAAAAATACAGTGGATCTCTGTTAGAATCTATTATTTTCAGTATTTTCCCAGATTTTTCCAATGAGGTTTGGTCTCTGTCAAAAATCAAATTTCCCAGGCCCCTGTGAAAACCTTGATTTTTCTTTGTCAGGGTCTAGACTGACCCTAATCCGCTGTGATGCTTCAATCTGTAGGTTGGATGTCAAAACTTTCAACAGAGGAATTGTTCCTCATCATTCCCTCCATTATTCCCAAAATTTGAGAATTTTAGGAGCATCCTAGGTATTTTTCCCGGAATTAAACTCTTTGTCTGTTAAAGTCCAGTGTCTGAAAATTACAGAGATCTAGATCTCTGATAATCCTCTGCTCCTTTCCAAACCATTCATCTAATCCAAAACTGTAAAAAAAGGAAATTTTCTTCTGTTTGTCAGGGATATTCTCCCAAAATTTCAATTATTTTATCCACTGTTTTCTATTTTTCTATCATTTTTCCCAAAATCTGTCAGTCTGCCCTAAGTTCTAGAGTCGCCGGATTCCGATCCGACTTGCCAGAGCTGTCAAGCTCTGACCATAGGTCAAAACCAGAATATGTAAAAGGCAAAAATCCTTGCCTAACTGTCCTATGTCACCCATAAAATTTGGGAGATTTCTATGGTAGTTTAGTACCCAAAATTCAGTTTAGATTTAGAGTTTTAGGCAAAATCTTGTTTTTTAGGATTTTTAGTTAATTTCCATATTAAAAATATCAAGAATATAGATTTTCGAGTTCTATTGTATTTTTAGGATTAGTCTAGGTGTCCATGCCAAATTTGGCTCAATTTTAAGCTTATTTGCCTTGCGTGTTAGTTAACATTTAAATTCAGAGGCGAAAATCAAGTCAAATTCAGTAATTTGTGATGTTTTTGCCATTTTAGGGTTTTTATCATGTGAATAAGCATATCCTATCATATTAGGGTTAATTTCAATATCATTTGCATTTCACATTTCAACTTTTTGCAAAATTTATTTCAGAAAATTTTGGTTTCAAGGCCATAGTCTTGTTATTAGGGGCATTTTGGTCATTTTGACCTCAATTTCGAAATTCTAAACTTTGATTTTAATATTTTCAATCATAACATATCTTGTTATGTTTGATTTATTTTCATCTGGAATTCAAAATCTCACTTTTACAAAATATCTTTCTGAAAAACCCTAATTTCAAGGCCATAGTCTTGCTATCAAGGAAATTTTGGTTATTCTGACCCCAATTTCGAATTTTCAAACCTCACTTTTAGAATTTCCATTCATTTTATCATATATTTCTTATGTTTATATCAGGGAGGTATGAATCAGGGTTTATATTTGAATAATATCCGATAATTTTTGATATTTTCGGATAAATCCAGATAAACCTACATTTCTGTGCTAATATGTTTTCTAGTTTTGCAGGAATATTCAAGAAGAAAACTTTCATTTATTTATTTTATTCAATTCAATGTAATATCAAAATTGTAATATTTGGAATAAGATTTACATTTTCTGCTTGGAATAGGACTGCATTGCATATAGTTTAATTTCTGCAAATTTCAATATCAGATGTATCATTCATGCATATTTTTCCAAATCCACTATGGTTGACACGAATGACACATGCACAAGCTCTTAAGGAGTTGACAAACTCGATGAAATTTGTATTTATGGCCATAGTCAGAATACGAAGGAAACTCAGATTTGTGATCTTCGTATTAGCCACATTTAGCCTACACTCTTAGGCTAACTTCAAAAATGCACTGTATTTCTCAAAAACTCAAAAGGATTTTCTCAATTCCTTAGAAAATGTCTTTCAAATTCATATTCATTCATTCAATTTGCATCATTTTCAAACTCATTTCCCAATTCCATTTCAGAGAAATCAATTTTCCCAGAACTTTCTAAGTCTTTTTCAGGATTTGATTTTCTCAAAAACTCTGAATTTTCTAATGATATTTCAAGCATTTTCTAAGTTCAAATCATGATTTCCCAAGGTTTTTAACATTCTCAAATTCACTTTCAAATCCCAAAATCGATTTTCCCAAAGTCCTTGAATTACTTATGAAATTGATTTTTCTTAGAATTCTCAAATCCTATTCAGAAACCGATTTTCTCAGAAAAGTAATCTACATCTCAAAATCAATTTTCTCAGAATCCAAGTTTTTTTAGCATCAATTTTCTCTTTAAAAGTCATTTTTCAATACAATTTCTGATTTCCAATGAAATTCAATGATTTTCTCAGGAATTCCATTTTCAAGCACTTTTCGAGTCATTTTCCAAGTACATCTCAATTTTCTAAGGCAAACATTATATTTCTCAAACTTGCATCTTTTCAAAATTCCATAACACATGCCTGATTCTCTATGCATTCTAAGAAAATAGAACATGATTTAGATACTTGAGTCAAGTCAAAGCACACATTTGATCCTTGGTTCAATTACCCCTGGTAAAGGCACCAGGAATGGTTGAACCACGTACCGACAGGCGGATCTCATTCCATGGAATTTTTTCCGCAAATTTTTAAAATGGAGGCGAGTAATTTTTAAAAACCATTTTCAAAGCTTTGGTCGAGTTTGACTCGTAGAATCATTTTCTCTCTCTCACATCGGGAGGGGAAAATTTTTGCGATGATAACAGTTGCATTAATCTAGTGAGGTTTAGCCTATCACCTATGTTAATACACTTGCTTATTTTCAGATTGCCGAAGAAGGTGAAGAAGTGTCTTATTAATATTTTTTAGATGTTTATTTGGTCGGGTAAATCTGAAGGCACTTTCACTTTCCTAGTGGCTTGTTCTACTATCTCCAAGCCTCGTGATTTAGGGGGCTTGAGAATCCATAATTTACACATTTGGAATAAAGCCTTACTCGCTAAATGGTTGTAGGTAATTTTTAACAAAGACAGTTGGATTGCAAATATTTACATTGAAAAATATGGTCTTTGCGGATGGCCTTTTAGTTGGTCCGAAAATCAAAAGTGAAAGAAGGGATTAGAGATTTGAAAGGGTTGGGTCTGCCCGACTTTTGTCATGGTGTTCGTTTGGTTGTCGGAGATGGTCGATACACATTGTTTTGGCAAGACAAATGGTGGGGCGATGGAAGCCTTTGGAAAACATTTCCTAATTTCTATGACGTGTCTTGGGGGAAGTATTCTATGGTTAGGGATGTACGGTCATCTTCAGTCGGGACTTGAGACATTATATTGCGCAGGAATCCTTCTTATATAGCTTTCCAACAATGGTCAGATTTCACTTCTCAGCTCTCTTCATTTTCATTCTTATAACGTGAAGACAAACCTAGATGAACTTTTGCTAGTGATGAATATGATGGTGTATTTCCCCTGCAAGTTGATGCAGTTTATGCCAGCATGCAGAGAAATCACTTTCCCATCTTTTTTGAGAACATGACTATATGAGGAACATGTTAGAAAATACTTAAGGTAATCTTGGTCTCGATTGTGGTGGCCTATCCTTTCCTAGAGACAACCTTATTGCTCCACACCTGGATGGCAGAGGGAAGGCAGATCATTTGGAAGGAACATAATCAACATATTTTTATAGGGATGTGCAGTAATTAGGATGACTATATAGATCGAATATGGTGAAAAATTTCGGAAAGGGCCTGGACATCCAATTGAATGGATAGGGAGGAACAGGGCGATCTTTTGATGGATCCCTGACAATGCGTCATTATGCTTTAAGTCTGATATGTTTCCAATTTTATGGGTCTGGTTTCTTACCATTACCAGATTTGTGTCCCTATATATCTTTGACATAGCGGTTTTGGACGTTATATCTATAATGCATTTCTAATCAAACTTACACCTAATTACACCCATTCTACAGAAACTTACAGCTCTAAATCTACTACTAACAGCAATAAAAAATACTATGAAAATTTGATTTGCCGAAAATATAAAACACCAAAATCGAGTACTATGCAAACACTATACGCTACACTAAATCATGATTCTAATTAAAACATGCTTGAATCTATACCAATGCAATCTAATTAATCCATTAATCAGTCTTTAAACTAGCTAAATCTATAGCTAATAACAAAATTCAAAACTAATTAAACTTCTATGCACTAAGACACGAAAATCGGGTAGAAGTATTTTATCCGATTTTAGGTGTTCGAATGAGCCTAAAAACAAAAGTACAAATCAAACCCAAGAGAGCACACTTACCAGATTAAAAGTATTATCTACACACTAATAAAAACGTAAAATAACCTACGTTAATGAGCTGAAACAGAGTTTTAAGCATAGCACTTCAGCCGGCTAGAACCAGTCTGGACGGTTTAAGCGATAAATAGGAAAATGGAGATTCAAAGTGGGAAAATGCAAAAACAATGTAAATGAACCACCTAAACTCAGATTATAGTGCTGGTTTAATCACTAACACGCTAATCCTAAGGCTAAAAAAAATAAGGAAACACAGGCATACAAGAGAAATGAAAACCGACACACGTAATAGGCTCTACGCTAAAGGGAAAGATGATAGAAAGATTTACCGTGGCCAAGCGGCAATCCGAAGATAGGGAGGGTAGAAAGGAGTTGGAATCTGCCTTGGACGTGCGTCTACACAGCCTCGGTGCTGCTGCCTAACCTTTCTTTGTTGCAGCTTGTAGGAAAATGCAGGTGGAGATACCCCGAAAATGGCGCAAAGAACCGATGGCAAAGAGGGTGTAGAGAGCCAGATGGAGGTAGGACCGACTGATCCCTCTTGTGGTAGATGGCACCTCAAGAAGAAATGGCGCATCCCACAGCTACTTCTACCTGCAAAACAGAAACATGAAGCATTAGGTTCAGCAAAGAGGAGAAGCAAGGAAGATGTGGAAGCCAAAGGGAATGGAAGAAGAAGATGGTGGCAATAGATGTGCTTGGCAAAGCCAAGCAACCCTAGGGGAAGAAGGTGGGGCAACTTATGGTTGAGGAAGAAGGATGGAGGATCAAGAGTCGGCTGGAGGGAGGCGCACTTCCCAAAGCAAAGACAATTTTCTAGGGTTTCTTCATTGCTTTTATAGACAAAATCTTACTTTCTGAAAATTCCAGAAAGGAGATTAAAACATAAACAATTGTTGGGTGCCTTGTTTTGAGGGGGCTTTTAGCAAAAAAAATCTAAAACTCGAGTTTTGGGTCTAGTGTGGGGTGGATCTAGGAGTTTTGCATTGATCCATGGCCCAAATTTGGCCAATTGAATCCGTTTTTGACCCAGTTCGCCTTGAGGTCCAACCCGTTATACTGAAAATGTGATATCTTGCTCATTTTGAGTCTGATTCGAATGAAATTCGAACTGTAGCTCAATCATACCTAAATGCATCTAAGTGTGGGTTCTAAACCTATAAATGATAATTTTATGCATGAATAATATATTATCTTTTTGAGTAATTTATGCATCATCAAATATGACTCAGGTATTTCTTGTATCATCTCTTGATTAAGTGCTTTTAATGCATGATGACATAAAATACCTTTGAATTCATACGTTTTACACATACATTCAACTGTTCCACTGTCAACATTGTACGTAACATGCGCTTCTTGCCTTTTCGAATGCTCTTCACCCTCCCATACAATATGGTATTTATGCATATTTTTGGTTTGCATATGTCCTTTTATGTTGCAGTTTATGACCTGTATAACCTCCTTCTTAATCCATTCAAATACAGTTAGTGTATACATATTTTTAAGTCGCATCAATATTTTCATACCCAAAGTTACAAGGTATGTGTCCAAGCATTTCATATCTTGTACAAGCTCATTCTGTCTAAGACCGTCTACAAATAATTCATATTATTCTATTAAGCAAAATATTGTTAAACATGAATACAAGGTTTTCTTCAGTGTGGCATGCATAGATTCAACTCTTTGTGTGCTTATCATACCTGCACAAAAGTATTGTCTTTCATATGCCAATGCCCACTTCTCTTTGTCTGCATATAAATTTTCTAACCACACACAGTCTTCAAGGTCATACATCTGAATCGTTTCCTCCCAATCAGACATAAAGGTGACCTCGTCTATGCTCTCAAGTACACACCTTGTAAACTTTTTATCAAACCCTGTCTTCTGATTAATTGTGTGTCCTATGTTCTTTGCTGTATTTTGAAAGATATGCCACAAACATAGGTGATGATGTGCATCTGGCCATACATGAGACACTGCAGCCGCAATTGCGTGATCACCACCTATAAGTACAACTTCAGGGTGCTTCCCATTCATTGCCTGTGTAAATACTCTGAACAACCACTCAAAGCTTTCATTGGTCTGGTCATACAAAAAAGTGTCACCTAATATGCAACTCTGTGAGTGATGGTTCACTCTGACAAACTGCGCAAATGGCCACTGTCTAGTATTAATCTTCACTATCGTATAAAAAACAAACACATCATTGAAGCATTCATAATCTACTCTTGACTTTGAATCTACCTAAAACATATTCACAACATATCCATCTTCATCCAGTTGCATTGCACTAAAGAAACCATGGTCATTGCTTGATTACTTCTGTAAGTAATCAACCAAAGAACATATTTCTTCTTCCTTCATGTTAAATGTCTCCTTTCTTCTCAAGTGGTTTCTTAGATCCATAGGTGTGAATGAAACATTCTCGCGACCACCATATATGTGCGCACACAAATTGTATGTTTTCCTTGGTGTAATGCCGACGCTATCAGCTATTTCAGTAATTGTAGCATGCGCTTCAGTTACTTTACGATGCGACTTTAACATAGGATTTATATATGAAGCTGCTAATTCATGGTTATGATCACTGATTAAAGTATGAACTACATATTTTCCATTCGGAGGTCTTCTTAACACCATTCTTGCTGGACAACCACATCTTAAATCTGGGTTGCTCCTTGTTGGATTTCCACTTGACTTCTTCCAACCTTCCTTAGAACAAACATATGTTTTTCTCACCATGACACCCTGTGCATTTTTTGACCAAGAATACCTTCTAACACTGAAGCCAAGTTTTAAGGCATAATCATTATAAAATTTATATGCAGCTTTCTCATTATTAAACTGCATTCCTTCTACGGGAACAGAGTCAAGTGTACTATCATGATTGTCTACCTCATTATTGAATTGCATTCCTTCTGCTGAAAGATTCAAGTCAAGAGTGAATTAAATGCCTACAACCATCTTATCATGTGCATTATTAATGCACATGTTCACTTCTTCAAGTGCATCATTAGCACAGATATTCACTTCTCCATAACTTTCCACTGATTGAGATACATCATCTTCACTACAACCAGATGATAAGCTCACCATTGTCATAAGCAAGATATCAATTTGTGTTAGCCAGCGCATACATTTACTACGATTTACTCAAGATGCATATAACAACAGATATGGATTAGTTAAGCAAGTCAAAGAAACGATTGAATGAATCATAGTATTTGCTTATAGTATGCATTGAGTTGTTATTTACCATGCCAATAAAAGAAACGATTTAACGTATATGTGTTGATGATAGCGATTCACGTTAGAGAGATTTAATTATATGTACGACATTGTGAAGCAATTTCAATAGAAATTGCTAAAATTAGCAGCGATTTGAATATGCAAATCGCCACCACAGACGCACAATAATGTATTTTCGCACACACACATTTTTAAATCATACTACAAATATCTTATAAATCGATATTAGAAAATACATAATATCTTACAAATCGATATACATATCACATAATATATTATAAATCGATACGATAATTCAGCATAATGGCTTACAAATTGACACTACAAAACACATAATATCTTACAAATCGATATACATATCGCATAATATATTACAAATCGCTCCGAAAATTCAGCATAATAGCTTACAAATCGATATTAATAAACAATATAATATCTCACAAATCGGTATTATGTTACTACAACTGTGATTTGTGTTACATTGCATATACTGAGTGAATGACGATACCAGATGGGGTAGAGGCCCTTCCTCGCTTCTGTAAACAAGCATTCTTGTCAACAGGTCCCACAACCCTACAAATATCTTTAATTTTTCAACCATCGAAAATACATCCACCTGCAGTAATAAAACAATGCCTTAATGGCACTCACAATGATATACATTCTTCAATAATAGCATGATGACATGGAAAAGTACTCACGATGCCTTAATGGCACTTCTTGGAATGTTTGTGTGTTGTTGCTTTTTTCCATACTGCCTAACGAAAATGAAGAAGAAGAGAACACTGTAAAAAGAGATGGCCGACAAATGCCCCTAGCTATGACGACCACCAATGATCGAACCTGTCGATCGATTTATAGTTATCTCCACGAGGTAAGAACGAACCCAGGAATGTTTTGTAACACAAGGCATGAACGAGAAGGCAGAAATGTGTTGTAACACAAGCTAAAAACCAAGGCGGGAACCTAGACTCAGGAGGACGACAAAGTGTGCTTCGGCGGCCAAGGGTGATTCGACGACAACAGACGACAATAAAGGGTGCATCGTCAAGGAGCTCCTGTTACAGTAGATGGTGCATCGTCAAAGGGTGATCAGCTGGCAGCATAGGAGTTTACTCTTAGGGTAAAAATGGAACGTTTGGACTTTTAAAGAGTTAAGATCAGAACTCCCTTTTCTGGATGAAGGACATTTCTGTCCTTTTCTCAAACCGTCATTTCATGACGTGAATGGTGGGAAAAGGGTACTTAAGTCTTTGCAATTGCACCAGACTCTGATGCTAAGTGATGCCGACACACACGAGGATACAATCCACACGTGCTTATATATGTGGCGCTCATTCGGACCCCAAACATGCACAGTAGAAAACCGTGCATCTTCGGGGGAGAACATGCAACACCCTCTCCTCATCTTTGCATCTGTTGTTAACTCTATCAATACATATTTATACTTTCTTTAAAAAAAAACAAAAGACAAGGACTCAGACTCATGAAACATATTAGCAAAGAAGAAAAGAGAGAGAGAGAGAGAGAGTCGAATCAAAGATATCAACATTACGACAGGTTCAACAACCGTTGAAACCGACAAACAAGACAAAGAACACATAAGCCAAAAATAGACACAAAATACAGATAAAATCCGAGGCGATCAGTCCGGATCCGGGGGAGGCCTTAGCGGAAAGTGGTGTTGAAGATCCGGAAGGCATATGCGTAACGATGCGTATACATCCGCCAAAATATAATTTACTAACTTGTTGAAATTAACCGGGTCTGCCTGAAAATAGCATTGTTGCGCGACATCCAAACGGCCCACCAGGAAGAGAGCAACCAAGTTCTCCAAATGATCCGCCAACTTTTACATCTACGAACTGGCTGGGGTCCCCACAAGAGGTCTACAGCGAAAGACACCTGGCGCACGGACACGACCGGTTTATTCCAGGTACCCTTAAAGATATCTTAAAAAACCTGACATTCCCAGAATAGGTGCAACGCAGATTCCTCGGCCCTCTCGCAGAGAACACATTTACTCACAATACAGAAACCTATAGACTTGAGGAAGCTATCTGTCTGCACCCGATCATGCAAAATAAGCCAAGCAAGGAAGCGCGCTCTCGGAGGAGGACCTTTGCCCCAGATAATTCTCATATAGAACCGATTCACACCTGCCGGAAGGAGAGAAAGGTAGGTGTCTTTAGTGCGGACGGAGCCATTCGGGGTGATCGCTCTACAAAGGAACTGGCTCTGAGCGACGTCGTCGCCCTCACCACCCCACACAGCAGACCAAACTTGAATCCACGATCTCCGCAGATGCGAAATGGGCGACCTAATTGCGTGCCGACCCCCAAACAAAGACTCCACTGATCCATATTTAGCCTGAAGGAAATTCGCACAAGGGGACCCCGATTGATACGCAAGCCAACTTTGCTTAACAACCAGAACAATACTTCTTAACCTAGAGTCTGAAATCCCCAAACCCTCTCTATTCTGTGGTAGCCTTATCGTTTCCCAACCCACAAGGTGACGTTTTTTATTGTTACCTTGCCCAGACCACAGAAACCTGGTCAATACTCTAGAGAGCTTCTTATTGATCCCCACAGGCATAAGGAACATAGACATAATAAATTCTGGCATCGCATTTAAAACATGCTTGATGAGAGTAAGTCTGCCGGCAATCGAAAGGTAGGAGGCCTGCTAAGTCGAAATTTTAGTCTGAACCTTTTGGAGAGTGGCGTTCCAAGCAACTGATGGAATCCGTGAGAGCTGAAGCGGCAGACCAAGGTAGGAGAAAAACTTATCCGAAGTGGCACACTGAAAGATCTTCTGCCCAATGGCCTGCATATGCGGGGGAACATTGATCATGAAAATGCAACACTTATCATTGTTTAGCGAGAGACCCGACATCGATAGGAAGAAGAGGATGATTAGCCTGACTCTTAACATTTGTTCAATGGATCCAATGCCAAAAACAATCATATCATCGGCGTAAGTAAGAATATTGCTCTGGAACTCCTGAACTCCTAGTGGCTTAATAAAACCACACCCCACGACCCTCTTGAGCAAGACTACAAAGCCTTCAGAAACGATGTTAAAAAGCAGAGGGGACAAGGGGCATCCTTGCCGAATACCACGCCCAACCTTGAACTGCTTACCACAGGCCCCGTTAATCTGAATTTGGGATTGTGCATTAGTGACCAACTCACGCACCCAGCTAGAGAAGCGCCGACCAAATCCAAAGTTCTCCAACATGTGAAAGAGGAAAGGCCAGTGCACCGAGTCATACGCTTTGTGGAAGTCAAGTTTCAGAGTAAAGAACGGCCTCCCGCTGGACTTCATAGAGTGAACCACCTCTGTGGCCAAAATAAATGAATGTTGCAGCCGTCTATGGGGAATGAAGGCAAATTGAGCATCTGAAAAGATCTGATTAGCGACAGATCGCATCCTGGTAGCCAATACCTTGGCGATGATCCGATAGATTCCCCCTAAGATCGAGATAGGACGGTACCGCGCTATGTTCACCGACGTAGCGTCTTTCGGAATAAGAGATACAATGGCCAGGTGATAGATAGATGGTAACCGACTGTTGCGGTGGAACTCAGCGAACATACTCAGAATATCACCCTTAACACACGTCCAAAAGGTGCGATAGAAGTCCACAGGATAACCATCAAAACCAGAGGCTTTGCACCCGGACAAAGCTGTAACTGCCGCAAAGATTTCGTCTTCTGAAAAGGGCACCTGCAAAGACTTGGATAACACATGGTCGATGCAACGAATGAAGTCCGTACCCATCGACCCACCGGCCGAGGGGTTTCTGGCATAAAGCTTGATGAAGAAATCAGTCACCGCTGGTAGAACCTGATCCCCAGAGTGGTAAACACCTTCAATGCATATGGAAGGAATGGCATGCCTACGATGCCTATGAGAGGCAACAGAGTGAAAAAAGTGAGTATTTCCGTCACCCGCTTTAAGCCAAATAGCACGAGACCGCTGCCTCCACCGAATCTCCTCTTTCATGCGCCACGACCGTAAAAGCAGAGTCAGCTCTGCGGATCTAGCGTTCAGGCAGGCAATACCTGAGTTCGACATGGAGGCCGAGTCTGAGAAAGACTGGTGGATCGACGACAGCTCACGCTCCCAATCCTCTATATGCTGAAATTTACTGATATGCCTCAAGATAAGCCATGATTTAATTGCTCGAGACAAGCGGCGACACTTAACCACACAACGAGTAGCCGCCCTAGCTGCGGTGCACGAGCCACACCAAGATAGACGGACTACAGACTCAAAATCTGGCTCCGTGATCCACCATTGCTCAAATCTGAATTTGATGTGGCGGAAAAAACCATGCCCCCATCGGATGACCAACTGACTATGGTCAGAGACAGATGGAGGGAGAAGACAACATGAGAGGTCATTTAGCGAGGTTAGCAGAACAGGAGAGACAAGAACACGGTCAAGCAAGCGGTAGCATGGGCGAGCGCGACAATTGGACCAAGAGAAAGCTTCACCATGATGCGGAACAGAATACAGTTGGTTTGATTGAATGAAATTTTAGAACCCAAGCATAGAAGCCGAGCAGGAGATAGGATTACTTGAGTCGGAGGAGGACAACAGGCAATTGAAATCGCCCATGATGAGGTGCTGGTCCCCGAAAGACAGAAGGATCCTATTCAGGTCCTCCCAAAACTCCTCTCGACAACTCGGCCGGTGCGGACCGTACACCATGGTGACCACTGCTGGCATCGACTTAGCTGGAAGGGGAATGGCGACGGATAGAGAAAATGTGCCTTCATCAAGCTGGTAGACTCCAAGGGACGGCCTCCCAAGGACAAGGATACCGCCTGCAAATAGCAACGATGGCTTGAAGAAAGACACTGCGTCACGCCAGATCTCAGATACTACTGAGCGACAAACCTCTGCCATCTTGGTTTCACAGATAGCGACAAGGTCAGGGTTTTCCTGCCGGATCCAACTAGCAAGGAACATGCGCTTTTGAGGGCAATTCAAGCCCCTGATATTCCAGCATAGAATCTTCATGTCAAGAAATCAGGAAATCCCCGCGGAGAGCGGATCCGCGCAGAACGCCTTGGAGATACCCCAACCTGAGATGCAGAGACCTTTGAAGACCGTCGCCTACCCCTAAGTGAGGCACCCTCTCACCCCAACCGAGAGCTCTCTCCGATCGTCGACGAGGACAGCGCGGAGACTGGAGGAGGATCGGAGGCACCAACGTCCACCAACGGCAAATCCTCGATGATAGCAGCGAACGACTCCTCCATCATGATAGAGATGTTGTGCAACTGCGACTGAGAGAGCGATAGATGAAGACGCCGAGCTGCTACGTCCACTGAACAACCCAAAAAAGAATATAGGTGGTTGCATTGAGAATACTGATCGACCAGTGAAGACGCTTGCTGAACTGGAGGAACATCTTGCCCACCGAAACCTGACTCCCTGAGTGGATGTAGCATGATAGGAGATGAGTGTGGTCCGACAGCTGCGAAGGAAGGGGGTGTAGGGATGAAACTGCATGAAATTCAACATAACAGATAGGGGCAGCAACGATCACCGATAGCCGACACCACGAACGAGGACCCCTCTACGAGCAAGCAGCGTATACTAGGCGGAGCCAGGTCACCATTCAGACGCCGATAGGAAATCCCCACAGATACTACACACGTCGAGACCTGAGTCGATGACCGAAGCAAGCACACCCGACCAGAGCAAACCTCGATAGAAGGAGAGACGCCAAAGCCCCTAGCCCTAGAAGCCACCGAGATGCCAAAGCCCAGAGCTCTCGTTGCCACTAAAAGCAAGGATGCATCGCACCACTCAACCAGTCTCCGAGCCCTCAAAAACCAGTTGGGGGGCGATCGAAGCCTAACAGACCTGATAACACTACCAGACCCCCCGCAAACGAGCTCACTGCCTCGAAAAATCTCATCAATAGGGAGTGAAACAAAAGAATGATAGCCGCAAACACCACCCCCCAGACAAGCCCCAGCTGCCCAAGCACCTCGGGGTGCCCCCCAAAGGCACCAATCCATACCGGCTCTCGAGTCCCTCAAAAGATAGGCGGCGAAAGATGACAGCAGCATGGAAACTGAACGGGGCAGATAAAAGCTGCATGCAGGCCCCAAGAAAGGCTGTATAGAAAGGTGCAACATATAAGCCGGCACACGAAACTGAGGACCATCATGGAAAAGACCCACGGGTGATATAGCCTTGAAAGACGAGCGGATAGCGTTCCGCGACCCCTCAGAGATCTCAGCTTGGCACGAGAGCCTAGCAACGACCGAAGACGGCGTCACTAAGGCCAAGGATAGCAACGATCCTTGAGCGACGCTAAACCCACGCACCCTCCCAATGCAAGAACACCTAGCACGAGGGCGAGGGAAAGCGAAGGGGCAACCCACCATTCTCCTGGCCTCAATAAGATACAACCTTCTCACTTCCCAGGAACAAAGTTGGTAGCATAAGCCCAAGCATTGTTGGCAGCTGGGTTCAGCCAATTTGTCAAAGAGGTTCTCAATCGGCCCTTTTCCTCTTACGATTGCTTGAACAAAGAAGCTAAACATAGAGAACATGGCCAATATGACAGTGATAAGGCAGCAATGAAGAGTTCGAACTTAATAAAGAGCCCAGCCGATACCGATAATACTAATGTGATGAAGAGTCCAGTCTGCAATGCTAATGTGAAGAATCCAGATAGGAAGAGTAAGCGTGAAGAGTTCAAACTCTACGAAGAATCCAGATAGCTTTATGAAGAGTCCGGATAATCAGAAGTTAATGAAAATTGATAAGGTTCATTGATCTCCTCCACCTTTAACTCAGCAAATGCCTCAGGGTCATCAGCCAGGCAATGGCCCACCTGGGTACAAGCCCCCCTGAGAAGATCTGAGCCCCAGCCTTTAACCACACAGCCTCACCAAACTTCACACCATTCTTAGCCAGTTTCTCAGGGAACACACATCCCAGTGCTCCCAGCTAGCCCATCTTGCATGTATCACCTTGAGGTGCCGGTTCTTTTCGAACGTCTCCGGATCTGCGGACAGTCCCTCCATGTCCCATCTGTAGTCTCTAGGAAATTCTCTGGTCGACGGTGTTTGCTCCGACAACGGGGAGAGGAATTTCGGCCTGTCAGGACCATATCTGTGATGTACAATGTATGGAATGAGATGAATCTAGGACTTTGACAAAGCCATTAATGCTCATTTTTATGTGTATATGCACCATTCCATACTCTTGGAATGGATGGAAATTTCAAATGATTTTCATTGATGGCCTATTACACAATACTGGAGGGATCAAGATGTGTAATAGAAGCAAATCCAGGAGCATTGTGGTTTTGTGTTTGGATAAAGGAAGTGGGAATCCACTAATGGCATCCATATGACTTGTCTACTTGGATGACTTGCTTAAAGAACCAACACAGACTACCAAGCATAGTGGCAAATATCGTGAGATTTATGAAAATCTCACGATAATATCACGAGAAATTGTCTGAAAGTTTAAAACAGCAATTTCTTGAGAGATTTTCAAAATCTCGTGAGATTTATGAAAAACATAAATACCTCGATTTAAACATGATATTTAAGTTTTAAACAGCTATTTATCGTGAAAACCATGTATTTTTATTTTTAAATAATTTTTATTAATATTTTCTTATAAAAACATTTTTTATATTTATTTATTTTTTTATTGCCAAGATTTTGCTGAAAAATGCAAGATTTATGAAAAAATTTCAATTTCTCGCAAGTTTTTGAAAAACGAGTTTTTGCCAAAAAAAAACGTTTGTCACTATGCTACCAAGGAAGGCCAAAGCCTAATTTATTACTTCAGTAAACTTCACCAGCATTTCAATCAGCATTTATAATCAACTGGGCTTTTTTGACCTTCTTGAAAAGTAGAAAGAAGTAAATAACGGCAAAAAACATAAGAAAAAGAAAAAAACCCACAAAAAAACTAAGAAAGATGATTCGATATCAAGGTAACCCAACTCATGCTTAGTGACAAATATCGGCGATATTTGAAAATATCGCAAAAAATGTGAACTTTTTAAGTCACTGTTTTAAACACTAAAACAACATGAGAATTTCAAAATATTGTGGAGTTTTCATTTACATGTAAATGTCACATTTTTATTGCTATATTTGACATTTTTAATGGCTATTTTTTGTGGTTTAATTTATATATGTATTTTTATTTTAATTTCTTCTTAGAAAACCTTATTTTTCCTTTTTTCAAACTGATATATTTTTAAGCTATGTTGTCAATAAAAATGTGAGAAATATGAAAATTTTCAATTCCTTACTAGAAGTTGGCTGCTGATATTTGCCATTTTAAAAGTTGTTCACTATGAACTCAACTTATCGAGTGATGGGGTTCTTCATAGAAGCATAGATGGGTGCAGATAACCCTAATGCAGGTCAGCACCTTTTTATTGGTTAGTGATGTATGATACCCTCTTGGATCACCGCAATGATGAGGCCATTGATGGCTAAGCCAATCACGCCACGTGGAATTGAGAGATCTCATAGGGACCGCCTTGCTTACGTGTCCCTTTAGCTTTTAGCGACACGGCACGACCAAAGTCTCCAGCCGCAAAGGGCCAGATGTTGCCAAGGCTCACCCTATCAAATGAGGCCATCTAAGTTGATCGACAGGGCAAGGCATCCACTCACCTTACCCTATGTTACCATGCACAGTTAGGATCATTTAGTCAGCCTATGCATTGCATCCCAAGGGGGGGTTTGTACAGCTAAGCGTAGGGGTGGGCATCGGGTCGGCCCAGACCGCTAATGGATCGGGCCATTGATTGGGCCGGTCCAGTCAACTGTGCCAGACCCATTTATTAACGGGTCAAGTTTTGGTTCGGTTCTTAATATGTTCGTATTTGAAGAGAAGCCCATAATTAATGGTCTAATGGGCTAATGTAAAGTGGGCCGGGTCCGGCACACCTATTCTGGCCCGACCTGACCCAATCTTAAAATGCATAAATGCTTGACTAAATTATGGGTTAATAATAGAATAGCAAGTTCCCATGCAACTAATTCCTAATTGGTGCAACTAATTAGGTAAATAGTAATAATTAACAAATAACAAGTTTTCATGCAACTAATTAGGTAAATAATACTAGTTATTTAAGTTAATATGTAATAGTTAATTTTTAAAATCTTATATTATTAAAAAATTAATAAATAATTCAAGCCCATCGGGCCAGCCCGGTATTCCCCGAGCCTGGCCCACGTATATAACGGGTTGGGTTTCAGCCCGGTACCTAATGGGTCACGCCTAAAATCATGGCCCAAACATGGGCCATGGTTGGCTTGGCCTATCGAGCTGTTGGGCCGGTTGCCCAACCCTAGCTAAGGGTGCAGCTAAGGGAAAAGTCAATTATAACTTGGTCAATGATCAAGGTCAAAGCGAACCTCAATGCCTCATACGTGTTTGCTATAATTTTACGCCATCAAAATGCCATATTGTGCTTCAAACGCCCCTATGTACACATGCACACATGTGCGTGAATGACGTTCACCCCTGCACAAAGCGCAACAACGTCCACAAGCCCCTCTGACACACAATGTTTACTAAAATTAAAGAATAGAAAACAAAAAGTATGTTTAAACCACCACGAAAATCTCTCCCTCTTAGATATGAGACTAAACAATTTCAAAGCACTTTTGGTGAAAAGCAATAAAGCACAATTTTTTTACAAAATAAAGTATATTTTGAAACTTTTTTCATCAATATCATTAATGTCTTTTTGTTTTCATCTTGAAATGATTGGTTGGTATTGAAAATATTAATTTTTTATGTTTAAATTTTGACAATATTTAGAATAGTTAATAAATTTTTTATTTGTTGGCATATATTAATAGTTGATTTCATTAATTTATATATATTTCTATTGACAGGTAATCAAGTCTAGAATACCAATCATATCAAGACCCAAACTGAAACTAGAACCCACTAAAACCCGAACCTATCAATACCTAGATACGTTAACCTATATGGGTCTGCATTTTTCAGTCGTACCCAGACCAGATACATACCTGAACCCATTGACCCATATGGCCCCACAATTTTTAGTTATACCCAAATTCGAACCTGAATTAATTTGAGCGGGGTTTGGGTTTTACTTTTAGACCAAATTAAGAATATAATAAGACCCAACCTGAACCCAACCTAGTTACATCCTGGCATTAGTGGTTATGAACTGAGACAGCAGGCAGGTATAGGCCTGGATTCTGGACATTATCCACACCGCTCCGCCACATAGCCGGTCACCATCCCGCCAGCCATCCGAACCATTCTGGTTGGACGCGGACCTGCCCAACTAAGTAGGAGTCGGGTCTGGGTTATGTTCAGTTTATTTTAAAATGGAATGTCAAACCCAGAACAGATAATTGAGAAATTATTTGAAAAGTTGCATTATACAAAATACATTGTTTTTTTTTTTGTAGATATCAGCAGCCAAATTCAAATGTTCAGAGCAAATCAGACCTGACCCGACCAGAAACAATGCAAGTTGAGGGCCTTCACGGCTCTAATGGGCTCAGCCTGTCTGCACCGGACATTCTTAGGCATTTCTAATTGTTTTTGCTTCTTTTCCACAGTAAAAACTTCTTCTCCCTTGGCATTTTTACAGGCATGGGATCAGTGGGAACTTCAATGGCTGGGCTAGAATCCGAATCTGGAATATTCCAGAAACAAGCTTCCTTCCTCTTCTTTCTTATGGCAGCCAGCACCGCATCTCGGTCGCATATACCCCACACAGTCACCTTCTGAATCTCGTATTCCACATACACCCAGTATATTCCTGCCACAAATAGGAAGGAAACATAGTAATTATGGGTGTCATTGTGATGGACTCAAAAATCAAGCCACCAAATGGTTGGAGGTGTTTTTTGCTTCATCTAAACCAATAAACCAATAGATGCTTTCTATAAAGAACATGCATTTGATTAGGTATTTTTCATTCATTATGTGTTTTTTAAGGGGGCGAAAAATCAATGGTTCATTTTATGTTAAAACTTGATAAAATATTCTAATTTTTTTGGTAAATTAATTCGACCCAAAGCATGTTCCTTTGTAAATGAACAATGATGAGAACAGCTAAGGGTTCCCATTTGTGAAAAAACACTTTCAACCACATTTTTTTCGGGGCCTAACGAAAATGGATCCTGATTGAACATCTCTCTCTCTCTCTCTTTATATATATATATATAGCTAATTTTCAAGACTTGGATCATGCTTTTCTGATGTGAAAGTGTGATTTTTTGAGTAATGAAATTTTGGCACATTAAAAATCTAATTACTTGTCATAATCACATGAATTAAAACAAGTTTCTTACTAAACAAACCATGTAGATCACATCCTTAACATTTGATGTACAAAATATTTGAATTTTTTGAAAAAAAAAGTAATTTTTACTCATTAGTTCCTTACCTTCATTAATAGCCAATATTTACCCATATATATATATATATATATATATATATATATATATATATATATATATATATATATATATATATATATATAATGAGTAGGTGCTTAGCCGATACGTCGTTGATGAAAACACACTATTGCTGAGCGTCCATTTCTCACACGATGGACGCTCAGCTTTTTTCTCTCTGCAAAAACACTGAAAAACCACACAAAAATACTTTTTTAGGTCTTTAGCTGCTTCTGAAACACAGCTAAAAACAAATATAAAAAACATGTGCATCTTTTTTGGGGGTTTTAGTAGCGTTTTTAAGGACGCTAAAGATCAAAACGTGTTTTCATCATGGGTCAGCGCCCGTGCATTTTCATCAAGCATGGATGAATTAAGCACCTACCACTTTTCGTACACACACGTATGTATATATATATATATATAATCAAGTTGGGCCAGACCGGCCTGTGTCAGCCAGTTAATAAATGGGCTGGGTCTCGGCCTGGTTTTAACCGGGGTAAAAAAAATCCAGGCTTGCGGGCAGCCTGACCCGTTCCCCACCCCTATGGCTCTTGATATCCAGAAGACTACAATTTATTGAGTTTTATGTCAAAAGGTAAAGCAAGTTTTGTTAGGCTTGGTACCAAACCAGATCTGACCATATTTTTATCCGATACTACCCAGATCCAACAATCCAGGGTGGATTAGCCAGCTGGAATCAAGGTGCATTTGATTGCCAAGGGTTTGTGGACTGAAATTGGGTCTGGCATGAGGCCCACACTAGGTCTCAAGTTTTGCAACCAAAGGATCTCAACCAGTTTCGAGATCCTGAAATGCCCCTAAATATGCCTGACATGAGTATAAATCTTTCTCCTAATTAATTCACCCTTTTTCTTCTGCACCTTTGGCGGTGTTACAGCCTTGCCAATCAAGCCTTGACGTGTGTCATAGAGATGCTTCAATTTACTCACGTGTCGTGTCCCTTTTAATGAAAAATGCATAAGAATGGCATGCCATATATACATTATTTTCCACAAGTCCTTGTGACAAACCTTGACTAGTTGTGGGTGAGTCTTGATCATAGTTGCATTGGTACTTGATACACCCTACGCGTATGAAGGAGTACCAATATCAGATACTAGTACAAAACTCATTTTTAAAACCATAGAAAGAAGTACCAAATGTTCAAAAAACTCGTCCCAATTACTTGAGGAACACGTACCAACTTTATGGAAAAATACGTTTTTAAAACGTTATAAATGAGTATCAAGTTCGTTTCTATTAGCATTTTTGCATACAAACAGCAGTTTCATTTTATAAAAGCATTATTATTATTAAGATTTTAATATTATAATTTATAAAAGAAATACTATACAATAATTAATTGATTTACATATTATGTTTAACTATTTTAATTTGTAGGTATTTTTGTAAAAATATACACTTCGTATCAACTTTTTAGAAATTTGAACCAATTCTTTTAAAAAACATATTAATGTTTTATAGAAACAGGTATCATTATTTTTTTAAATCATATCAATATGCATTTCAAATAAAAACGTACCCGAAACTTTTTAACTCCTCCCGTACCCCGTACTTCATACCGTACTTGTTTCCGGCAAATATGATCTTGACCAATCAAGTGTCCATGCCAAATATTTGATGTTTTCTTGAAAAGGATTTGGGAAAGTCTTATCTTAACCTCAGCAAAATGTATTTTAGAGTCTTTATGTGTAGACTCAATCTCAACACAAGCCCCCCACACAAGGGCGTAGCTAGGGGGGAGGTAGGACTGGGTTGTAGCCCAGTCCTGCCTCCCGAAACAGTTATTTTTTTTTTGTTTTTTTTTTTAAAAGCCCAGTCCTAGCCCAGCCCTGACTGCAGCAAATAGTTTGATTTGTCCATATGAAATAGATTTTTATTAATAATTGTAGCCATTTTTTATTTTATCTCAAAAAAAAAATTTTCGGGGGCGCTGCCCCCAAACCCCCGACTCACAAAACTAATTTTTTTTTTTGCTGCACCCCTATTTGCCCCCCCCCCCCCACATGAATCCTAGCTACCCCCCTGCCCCCACAAGGGCTCCCCCTCATCTGGTAAGGGTGACTTGTTAATGGCACCAAGTTGACCGGACATGGAGCGAAAAGGGTTTTCTATGAGATGGAAAATGAGAACTATTAGCCCCACACGGGGTTTGTGAATAAGTAATTATCTGATAATGAGCATTACAAGTTAGAAATCCACGGAGAGTGTCTCTTGCCAATTGTTGCCAGAAGGCTGGGTGTACTCCCTAGGTTTTACCAACCGAAGGCCAGCCTATATGCGTTCGGTGGGGGTTTTCCCTTGGCCTAGCCGAAAAAGAGAGAGATAGATAGAGAGAAACATAACCATGTTTGAAAAATTAGATTCAATCGTGGCTCCTAATCTGACTTTTTTTTTTCAATATGCTTAAAAATGATCTGAGCCTGAGCTGCTACCAGGGGGCTTGGCTCATTCACCATCATGCACTCCTTGGTCCACTTAGTGCGACCTGATCTAGACACCTTCTTCCATAGATCCTGCTATATAACCAAGCTAGCTGCATTGGTCAAAACCAGATTCAAATAAGCTGGGCCCAGGTTGATCCTACCTGACTCAAGACCTTTTGGACCTGCTAGGTCAGGTCCACACCCAGTCTTATCAGACCAAAAGGGCTTAGAGATAACATCAAGCAGAGTCCTAGAGGAAAGGTACCTTTGAAACGGGCCAAGGCCTTCTTTATCTTTTTTTCACAGCCATAGGAATAGAGGGGGACCCTCATTTCCACGTACTGCGCCTCAACGTTCTTGCTTGCAGGGAAAACCTGATGTCTCTCCATGATGTTTTGGCAATGTTTAGATGATCACGATTAGCTAGACAGGACCTGTTCTATCAATTACTCTCTACGTTTATATAAAACTGAAACTTGTTAGTTGGGCCAGTCAAGACTTTATTACACTTTGAGGTTGCCTGTAAATTACTACAAAATAGATTCTCTGAGAAAAAAGTAAAATGGAAAAACAAGTGAAACCCTCTGCCACTGTAGGGGAGGAAGGTATCTTTCTGTTTCTATAATGACAGTAATAATAAAGTTAATAGCCCACAAGGGCTTCACTCATCTGGTAGAGGTGACTTGTGAATGTCACCAAGTTGATGGGACTTCATAAGTTCGAAACTCACGGGTGGCATCCCTTGCCGCAAGGTTGAAGCTAGGTGTACACCCCGGATGGGCAAGGGGGACCTCAAGGGTTTTACCAACCAAAGGTCAGCCAAGGTGCGGTCAGTGATGGGGTCCAAAATAATAATAATAATAATAATATAATAAAGTTAATAACAATATTAATAATAATGTTTTTTTCCTTAAGCCTGCCTGGAGGTAGAGATGGAGTAGCTCATTCTTTTGCAACTTGACTAGGTCTTAGCTAGGAGCTCTGTTTATAAATAATAATGATGAACATGACTGGGTTCTTGGTAAACTATTAGGCAAAGCTGGTGGCTTTTAAATATAAATATAATTTACAAGTGTATTGTTTAGCCTTTTCTTGGCCACTCAAAGGGTTTGTTGGCCGTCTGCACTGGTCATGAAGAAATTCTTACCTTGCAAAACGTGTAAAGCTTAACGAAGAGAGAAAAAAAAAAGACTTTGTTTAACAGGGTTGGTAAATGGTCCAGGGCACATGCACTTGTAAATTATTTTTATAAAATTTGGGGAATCACAGATAAGATGGGGATGAGAGATTAGAAAAAAAAAGACAAATTTTATGCCATATGGATTGAGAACGAATCTTGAACTCCACGTTAGCCAAGAGAGATGCAAATGTGTAGAATCTAGGATAGAGGTTTTGCAAATTGTGGCTGTTCCTGTCCTCCGGATCTGATCCAGATCTGACACTCCATGTATTTAGCTTTTCGTGATGAGAGAGAGAGAGTGAGAGATTATGAAAGCCATTTACATGGAATCTCATGGAAGACGAAATTAGGAAAGGTACTTAAATAGGGATCCTATGAGATAGTGATTAGAAAAGCTATTTACATGGGATCTCATGTGAGAGACATTAGGAAAGGTACTCATATATATGAGAGACATTTGAAGGATTGGTTTAATTACCCCACATTGTTCACTTACAAACTTAAAAACTGACGCGATGACGATGATGACATCGACTTGTATTCTATATCATGCGTCTGCTAAGAGAACGTACGTAGCTACTGACAATAAGGAGTTGCCAAATAGTTCCAACGTAAAGAGAGACATTGAGATGATAATGCACTTATATATATTAACTTTGATTACAAATTCACTTTTATTACAAAAAAAAGGAGCAAATTGAGGCTGAGGAGACAGAGGCCTAGAAGGACCGCAAGTGGAGAGAATGCAGACTTAGCTCTTGCAAGAGCTAAAATTTGTAGGGTGCTGGATCTACTTGAAGCAAAGGGCATTATTATACATAATCTATGAGTGCTTTCATGATCTCAGGCAACACTGCTCTGTTGCAAAGATAAGGAGCTCCTCAGCAAGGAGTTGGAGGAACTAATAGTACAACATCCACAAGAGTAGTTAGCCCTGATTCCTCATAGTTGTTATCAGATTCACAAACAAATTTTAGTTTTAACATGTTATACAAACAATGAATATATGAATGTACAAAATATCAGGTGTTTAAACTGATGAATGAATGAAATTGAATATATGGATGAACAAGTTCATTTAAAATAAATAAATAAATGATTGCATGGATGAATATGTTGATTTTGAATAAATTAATAAAAAATATATGGATGGGCATGTTCATTTTGAATAAATAAATGAATGATTGTAGGAGCAAGCTTATTCATTTTTTAATACATCAATAAATGATTGTATAAGCAAGTTCATTCATGAATTAATATAATGAATATATGAGCAAGTTTATTCTTTAATGAATGAATGAATGAATATATGTATGAGCAGATTCATTTAGAATAAATGAATGAAAGATTTTATGGATGAACAGGTTCATTTAGAATGATTGATTATAGTAGCAATTTCATTCATTTTTTAATACATACAATAAATGATTATATAAATGCATAAATTTATTTTTTAATTAATGTAATGAATATATATATATATATATATATATATATATATATGAGCAAGTTTATTTTTTAATAAATAAATGAATATATGTATAAGCAAATTTATTTTTTAATGAATGAATGAACATATGTTTAGACAACATTCATAATTGAGGGAAACCTTATCAATTGGATGACATTTGCATATCAAAATGTGAGAACCTCAGGACATTAGCAACAAACAAATTAACCTTATCAATTAGATGGCATTCACATATTAAAGTTTGTGAATCTTATAACATTCACATATAAGAGTGTATGGAAGTCATTTTTTAACAGATAGGAGGTTCATATACAATGAACACATATTTATGAACCTGAAACCATATTTGCGAATATGAACACGTAATTGCAGATGTCCATATTTAATAGCTACGAAGGTAGAGATGTTTACATAACATATTTGTGAACTACAATATGTACTTGTAGATGTCTTTTTTCAACTTTAAGTTACTATATACTTAAAGTAGACCTGCATGAAAATAATACACAAAGGTCTTTACATCTATAAATATGTGATGCGAACATGTGAATCTCATCTCATCACAGACTTGCAAATGTTGAGACATTCACATTACATATTTGTGAATATAAGCTTCTATTTGCAGATGTCCTCCATTTGCAAACTATGACTTTTATTTGTAAACATAAGTTTTTATTTGTAGATGTTCTCTGTTTGTGAACTATAACCTATACTTGCAAACATAGGATTCTGTTTACAAATGTCCTACATTTGCAAACTATGTCCTATATACATGTCAATGTATAACTTTGTATAACCTATGATTTTATATAAAGGTAACAATAAACAATAAAAATACAAAAATATATTCACAAGTTAATGCTATTATTTGAATTTACGAAACATCTCATTATAATGTTGTCAACAATTACTAAAAAAATCTCATATTTTCTTTATGTCATCTTCCTCATCAAGGTCCTCTAGTCCCTCCTCCTCTGCTTTTTTTTGTTTGTCATTTTTTACCTTTTGTTTGGCCTCTATATCTTTTGTGGTAGTTGGCTTCACTTTCCTTGCTTTTGTTTTGCATTGCAACCATTTTTACTTTGTTGCTTTCTCTTTTGCCTTCTTTTGAACTTTTATTTTTTCTTTCTTCTTTCTTAATTTCTTATAGTATTTGATCATACACTTCCTACACTTTATTTTATCAGCCTGGAAAAATGGTTATTAGCAAATAATTAATTAGCTTACATAACAAGAACATAACAAAACAAAATAAAATATATAAATGCGTACTTGCGTGATCGAGTTTCATGTTTATACCCAAGTATAACATATACATCATGACAAATATAACACAATCAATCTTTTAACAATCATATACAAAGTCAATAACAAGTATACATATGTATTGAGTTTAAACACATGCAAAGTAATTACTCATTCTCTTGTTGAGGAATATCATACATAGGACATACTATCCAATCAAAGTAAGCATCGTAGCTAAAACACTCAGTAAAAAAAAACTTGGAACCCAACATTAACCTTACCTAATATGAGAGAAAAATAAAAATATTATTAAATAAGCAATTAATTTATACTAGATTTTTGATGTTTGTATCTACATTAATTTTGGTTCACATGAAATTGTAGAGCCTGAACTCTTCTTCTTTCATGGCCATGTCTGACAGAACTCAGTGATGGTTGCCTCAATTTAGAAGAATTAAGAGTTGCAATATAAATCAAGTTCAAAACATAAACACATATCGTATGTGGTATAAACATAAATGTAAGTATGTAATATTGTTCAACAAATACCTTATCTCATTCCTTAAAAGGATATGACACATTTTAGTTCTCTAATAAAGAATGAGCCCCTTCTTTCCTATTATGACATTCAACTATTTACTGTGAACAATTTTAAACAGTTAGTTTTTCTTAGTCAATAGAAAAACAAGATGACTATTGCATTGAAAACTCAATGAGTAACCACTGTAGCCAAGACACTCTGCAAAAAATAAACCTAAAACCTAAGATTAATCTTACCTAATATGAGAGAAAAATAATGATGTTATTGAATAAGTAAAGCATTTGTACTAGATTTTTTATGTCATTATCTGCAGTGGTTATGACCCCCATGAAATTGTAGAACTTGAACTCCTTTTCTTTCATGACCATCTCCTACATAACTTGGTGATGATTGTCTCAATTCAAAGGAATTAAAATCTGCAACATAAATCGAGTTCAAGACATAAGCACATATTGTATGTGGTGTAAACATAAATGTAAGTATACAATTTTATTCAACATATATCTTGTAACATTCCTCAAAAGGATATGGCATGTTTTGGTTTTTCAAGAAAAAATGAGTCCCTTCTTTCGTATTAAGACACTTAATCATTTGCTGTGAATAATGTTAAGCAATTAGCTTCTCTTAGTCAGCAGAAAAAGAGGAGGACTGTTAGTTTGGAGACTCATTGAGAAATATGAAGTAAGGTAAATAGTCTTTGTTTGTTCATTTCCTGCTGTCATGTGTTGAATGTGATTCTCAATAATTTTTTCTATGAATTTATACTTATGCTACACAATCGTCATATATAATATGTTCATATTAGATTCAAATGAATTTGCATACAGATGTAACAAACAACAAATACATATGAAAACTTAATCCTTACATCACTGCTCAACAAAGTTTCCTTAAAAATATCATGCTCGGGCACTTCTTTTTCAACACCATGTGGCTACTTATCATCAAGTTGTTTTCATGGTCAATTGCAATTGAATATAAACATATAATACCACTAATTGTACACACACATAACTTATTTTATTATACATCTTAACGCAATTGGATCCTTGCTTCAGGTTGTAGGTTTTGTTCTTTTTCTACTATCATATTTTTCTTTATGTGATATATTGTAAAAGACCTAAGATACACATAGAAGATATATGACATTAGAGTAGTTCATTAAAAACTCTCGATAAATACATAGAATCAAACAATTTTTAATAAATATACACACAAACACATACTAATTTTGCAACAATACTCAAACATACTTTTATGTGTACTTTCATCTGTTGTGGCCAACCTCACTACATATATGTACTTGTATGACATATCCTTTGGTATTGTTATTAATCTCTTCACTTTATGTCACCTTAGTTTACGCATTACCTTCAGTAGATATATTAGAATAAGAGTCAATGGAGCATTGTGTGAGATATTATCCGACAATAGGAGGAATGGAAATATATGATATGCACATTTGTAAAATTTAACTTTGAAGTACTCATCATAGTAATCATTTGACAGTTTGCCTTCATACAAAATGCATGCAACCACATGTTCGCATGAAATCTCACTCACCTACCACTCTTCACAAGAACATTGCATATTCTCAAGATCAATACTGTAATCATTAGATTGGTCATGTGCCTCATATAAACGTTGGTAACAATGTATGACAACCACATGTAGTTATTGTGTCTTTCTCTTCCATGCCTCTATATTTACTTTTACTTCAGGCACAACAACGTCTGCTTTTTTTTCTTAAACAATATCATTAGCATGAGACAAAACCTCTCTATAAGAGACACTAGATGTAAGATCCAAGATTTTAATTTTGATGTGTATTGCGTAATTATGTTGAAATTGATGATTTTTTATGTTTTGGCAATTTCCAAAAATTTGTTTATTTTGAGGATCGGGTAAAATCGTGTAATTTTAAGTAAAAGAGAAATTGCGAGAAATTTAGAGCGAATTAACTTCTGAAACTTTTAGGGTAAGTTTGGAATAGGGTTGTGGTGATTCACCCCGAATTTGAGATCCGAACGACGAAAAAACTTTGTCAGTGCATGTAAATTACGAGTTTTGCTTCAAGTTTGGACCTGAATCTTAAAACGCTTAATTCTTGCAAATGAAATGTAATTTTCTTAATAGGCATTGAGCATTTCATGTTAATTAAAATTATGAAGGGAACTAAATGATTTTTTGAAATTAAATTAATATTTTAATGCTTTAAATAAGCGTTATTTTGGAACTAGTACTATATGCGATTTTGGATTTGGATCCGGGTCAACTAGAGGACCCAAACCCCTTGGACGACCCCTATAGTGGACGTCCATGGCCATAGTTGACCAGCTGGGTGGCATTTTTGAAATAAACTTGCATGGTTTTAAAAAGAAGGCCTCTATTGGCCACTTATCATTTCCAAAACCTCATGATGGAGCTTGAAGGCCATCATGAGGGGCGTCTTTTCCAAAAGGGAAGCATGGGGCTAGCGTCCCATGGCAATTTTGAAACAAATTTGAAAACTTTCAAATACCCAAAATCGATTGGGTTAGTTGGGTGGCAGCCAAGGGCGCCCCCTTGTAATTTTGTTGAAGTTTTAATGGCTTTACAAAATGGTGTTTTTGAAAAGTTTCTAAAACGTTTTAAAAGGTTGACATGCATTGGCTATGGGGGGCGTGGAGATCCCCAACCCTCCATCTTGGATGGGCATATCATAGTCGTCCATCCCAAAAGCACACCCTATAAGACCTCTTTGGAAAAATTGGCCCCACCTTGTTGGGCGATTTTTCCTAACACTTTCTCTCTCTCTCTCTCTCTCTCCCAAATCCCCTCTCTTTTCTTTTTCTCTTGTCCCTCACCTCCAGCCGTGGGTTTCTTGAAGTAAAAGGCTGCAACCTACCTTCTTCTTCTTTATGCTGCTAAGGTGAAGATTCATTCCAATCTCTCAAGATGATAAATCGTGAAGCCATGGATGCGAATGCACCTATGAGTGCATGCTCCTTTGGCGGATTAGCAAAGCTAACCCATGTTCTTGTTTTCTTTTGTCACTTTCATTTTTGTTCATGTATAGAGGTTCTTTCCATTTGACCATAGTGTTTCCCTTTCAGTGTCATTGCTGCATGCAATAGTCTTCATGCTTGTTTAGGTGGTTTATTAATGGTGTTTTCTACAACATGTTTTTACTTTCTCTTTAGTCTTTTCTCTCCAGCTGAGTTATGCTTTTTTTTTCTGCTTCTAAGCTGAGATTTCAGCAAAGTCGTGAGCCTAATAACTGTGCTGGGGTGCACTGGACCGAGCCGAGCTCATCCAGCATGCACCCAGCCTGGGTGGAGCCTCGGAGTAGAGCAAGCCAGCATGCAGAGGGTGCTTTGCGACCACATGCCTTTCCATTCTTTTTTTTTATTTGGTCTTAGCCATGGTGCTGGGTCCAACCGAGTCCCAACATGTTTGGGACTGGTGTGGTAACCCATGCTGGATTGAGTCAAGCGTCCAGGCCTTCTTTGGCCCCTTTTCAATTATTTCCTTTATTTTGGTTCGTTGGTCCCATTCGGACCATAGAGCGTGGGACAACCTGGTACCCAGGTGCTTTAGCAGGTTGGGGTCGGCCCATGGCAGGCGCCCATCCCTGCTTCGTTGTTGAGGTTCGAACCACAAACCCCTATTCGTGACTTAGGAGGGTGTGTGGTCTGGTCCAGTGGACCAGTCCCCTTTAGCCAACCCTCCTACCATCGATTAGGACTGGGCGCCACACGGGTGGCCCGTGCGTGCGCTTAGCCTTTAGGAACCCAGTCCTCCCTTCCCTTTTTTTTATTTATTTAGTACTTTCAGCTTGTGACCTTCGGATCAGGTCTGAACCGAAGTTCAGACCTGATTTCTTGACCGATTGGGCGCGACGCACAGTGCCAGCCCTACCAACCTTCTGTTGGAGCCGGATAGAGCCTTGTGGTGCCGAGCACCCAGGCCTTCCTTCCATTCGGCCATCTCCAATTTGCATGCAGGTCTGAACTATGGTTCAAACCTGTGTGTGCGTTAGAAACTAGGCTGGCACACTGTGCCAACCATGGTTTTTCTTTAGAAGGAACCGGGTGCCAACCGCATGGTGCCGAGCACCCGGGCAGTGTGAGCTGACCCCTGGTGGGTCCGGGTATGAACCGCATGGTTCATATCTATTGGTGGCTGACAATAGCCTGGTCTTATGGACCAAACCGACTGTGTCCAGGCCCTTGTGCCCAGCTTGCAGTCTTAGCCACAACTGCTCTTGTCGGCGGCCTGACTCAGCCCTCAGCCGAACCTTTGTGATAGTCTGGTCCGAACCAGGTGTCAGACCAAAACCCTTATTTTAAGCATGTCAGTCTGGTTCGGAGGACCAAACCATCGTTTTAATTAGAGCTTTTTGGCAGCACGTGTGCGGATCCGCGTGTTGGCATTCTTGCAGCCCCGTAATGCTACTAGTGTGGCTGCTAAAAACTTCTTTATTAAAACTAGCCCGCACCAACTACGAACCGAACCATATTAGGGTCAAACTAGTAATTGCCTTGTCCTGCACCCTTCTCGCACTACGATTAGGGTTTTGGGCATGTGTGCACACGCCTTGTGATACACCGAGTTCGAGTAGTTATATATATATATATATATATATATATATATATATATATATGTGTGTGTGTGTGTGTGTGTGTGTGTGTGTGTGTGTGTGTGTGTGTGTGTGAAGCGTGGAAGTGTATATGTATATTCTTGTACATATATATATATATATATATATATATATATATATATATATATATATATATATATATATATTGGAACATGTAGATGACTGACCGAATGGACTTGCGACACTCTTGTGTCCCGTCCAGATATTTTCTCTAAACGATGTTACACTCTGAACTAAATATAAAATTTCATAGTGTTGTCCTTAGTTCGTTGTGGCAAACGGTTGGTTTAGGGTCCGCGGGCGCGGCACCCCAAACCATGGTAATGCCAATGTAATACCCATTAGATGGGTTATTTCAGAATCACCTTCGGCACGTATGTGTGTCGTGTTGCGTAAGGAAAGCTCTTATGCTTTAGTTACATTCGACAGACTAGAAAGGTATGCAGTTGAACACTTTTGCAAATTCATGAACTTAAGGGCATCGTCGATTAAAAACACAAGTGTTGTTTAATTATCTTTGTTTCGGGTCCGCAAGCGCGACACCCATACCGTGGAAATAGCTAATGTTATTCCCATAAGACGGGAATATCCCAGATTTCACCATAAACATGTAAGTGTTTTGAACCACATATGTGAATATTGCTAAACACAATCTTAACATTGAAGTATGTAAAATGGTACAGTTTGACTGTAAAAATTATTGCAAGATTATGCATAGTACCAATGTAATGTTTTAGAGACAATGTTTTATATAATGAAATTTTGGTGAAATATCATATGCATGTGAATGTGTATTTGCTTGTACACTTAATTGTCTCTCAGAAATAATATATGCAATGCCTCTGTTGTTTATACTTGTGCAAAAGATAAAAATATGTGATATTCTTACACTTTGCACTTAGCACATCCTGACACGGTTATTGAGTAGTGCGTACTCTAAGGAGGTACATTGCTTGAGGCATTGGTAAGCGCACCAGGTGCACTTACTTCAAGAATGAAAAGAATGAAATTGAACACCATAGGGTATGAATAAATATAACTTGTTGAGGGCTTAATTGGAGTCCTTGGGCTGTGGCCCTTGTGTGATATACCCTAAAACAGAAATAAATAATATGGTGTTGTGACTGCTTTCACGAGCAGTGTGCTCTGTTGGGCGCGTGAGGCTGAGCAGGTGAATGGGCAGGCCAAGTCCTCATTTTGCGTACCCCGCGGGGACCACGAGGCAAATTCTTCGTTGAGAGGTATGAATTAACATAAGCCTAAGAAATATAAACCTGTTTCGCCCCATTCACAAAACGGTTCACCTTGGGAGAGGGTGGATGATACAACCCTAAGTGACTTGTCGTTACTACGACACGTGTTTTGACAGAAGTTGTAGCGTTCTTTGGCCTCCAGTCACTCAAAGTCAAAGAGGTCGAGGTTGCCTTTTTAGGACCTCACTACTGCAGTAGTATGGATTGCAATCCTTGCCTATGCGAGTGTTTTCTCCCAGCCGTGTGTTGCTCGCATGAGGTTGACTTGGTCTGTAGCTTCCACGATTACCACACTATAATTTGAATAACAGATGTCGGGTGCTTGTCTCACAGAATGCGAGGTTTCCTTCGCATACCCGAAGGAGTAATCAGAAGAACTTAAAGACTAACCAAACAACTGACTTACTGTAGTTGCTACTTTACTTGTTCTGTAGACTTTACTTCAGTTACTTTACTTGTTTCAGTTGTTACTTGGTTACTTTGTTGTTCAACACTTGTTACAGTTGGTTACTGCTTTTAGTACTTGTTGTACTGTTACTCCAGCTTGTTACTTGTTAGTTGATTAGTACTTGTCACTTTACACTTTCCTTACACGACACTTACACTTGTCAGTTCTGTTCCTGTTTTCCTTTTTGATATGATATATATATATATGCTTGTGGTTGTTTCTTCACCACCTCGCAAGAGGCCTGACCCCATTTTATGGGGATGTAGGTGACGAACAGGTATATTGCGGATGCGATGATACGCGGTGGAGGCTCGGAGGACACACACTTGTTTCTGCAGATCCTGTACCTTTTGGGTTTTGGGTGTTGTTGGGATGTATTCCCTATTTTGGATTTTTTGTACTCTTATTTTTTGTAAACATTTAAACTGTTGGGCTGTATGCCCTTTTTACGTTGCGGTTACACCTTGGTTACATTGTTTTCACTTGTTGCACTCACCTGTGGTGGCCGCCCAAACTCGAGGTTTTGTTGTTTTTCTAGTACATTGCTTTCCGCTGTTTTCTAATTAAACCCTTTCAAAAAAAAATCACAGAAAATTCTAAGTTTTTCCAAAGTCGGGGTTTGGGGCGCCACACTAGAGGCTTATCACGTATGAGAATAATCCAAGAATTGAATCACTCTGCTATATTAGATGTCAAATACCCATATCAAGTGAGATATAACTCAAACTTTGGTTTTACGTCGATGACTATAATCTTATGCGACTATATATTGCTCTCATATTTTTTTCAAAAAAATAGTTACATTGTGGTTTTGTGATTGTTTAAGCTACACCCCACCAAAGTGCACTGAATAGTGAACTAAATTTGTTAGAAAAGTAAAAAAGTTTTTTGTCAAGTAATTCATGCAATATCTAATATGACATCTAAAAATTGTATGAGGGATGACATACTATAGCCCTAGGTGCTTATATGAGATAATAGTTAATTTTGTTCTATCTTTAAACTCCTCAGAGTGTCTGAATTCATGCTTTAGAGACTTCAAAAATTATGCTCATGATTCATTTGACTCCTTATTTATAACTACAAACATTATTGAAAATATCTCACCATAAGGATCAATACTATGAGCCACAATAATATACCTATGTATTTTTTTTAAGAATATGTCATCTATATTAAAAACTAGAGGGCACTTTTTTAGAAAGCCATCAATGTTTGAACAAAATGATAAGAACATGTACTTAAATTGTTTTTTTCTATCAATCTTAATGAAGCCTACATTTCTTAGGTTTTTCGTTATCAAATGATCCAAATAGGCAGAAAGCTTGTTGAATAAGTATTCATATGAACCATATAACTCTTTTTTTGTGCGTTCACATCCACACTATGTTTGTTTATAACTAATCTCCATAGTTTTCTCGCAAATGATGTAACTAATGATTTATCTTAGAGTTGTTTTTAGGTTATGGTGCAAGCGTTTGGAAATAACACTTATAATCCACGTAGTAGACACTTTTTTCACTCAAAGGTTGCCTCTCTCTTTCATATTTCTCTACTTTAAAGAATGTTGTTTTGCACATCTTTGTGCAATGGATTTTTCAAGAGAAATCATCCATAGTTTGCAGGTTTTTTCTCGTGCATACGATAGTCACTCATCATAATTTTTTATTTATAATATTTCTTATCACATGATATTTTAAAAACTCATGACAATGCTTTAGATCATTAAATCTTTGTTTGACAACAATGCCTCTATCATTTGAGCTTGTTATCCACTAAAACGAGTCTTGATCACTAAGTTTTTCATCATGCAACTCAGCAATCAATTGAGATGCCTTCACTTCAATAACTTTTAATTATTTTTCATTATATAAAAATATATTAAACGAGAACCTATTCAACCATGTCTCATTAGTATACAAATATAAAACAATTATACTACCCAATAAATGCTCATATAACTTGTACAACATGCCAAGGGTTTAACTTTTAAATTGTTATTTATGCATCATTTGCATCCATTATTAATTGTCCCATGTCACCAGTGTCTTAGTCTTCTCCTATCCTTTCTGAGTTATTCTCACCTGACATAGTATAATAATCATATCATTTATTTTTTCACTATCAATGTTATCACTACTACAATTAATTGATTATTTGAATGTACAAACTAAAAAAAATAGTCATTGTATTTATCACTTCATTTAATTACTTTCATACATGTAACATTCATGCATTTCTAAATTTCACAATTAACCATAAAATAACACCTTTATACTTCTGATGTGACTACCCAAGTGGGGCATTTGGATACAACACTTACATATCTAGAAAAAGCAAAATAACTTAAGAAATTGTTCGTCTTCACACTGCAATTTTCCATCTTCTCCAGCATAAAAGAGTTCATCCAAACACCTCCAACAAATGAGACCAACTGAGGAGGGTGGTCCAGTACAATCACATTGCACACATTCATTTGACTGCCCTCCATCTATGGGATTAAAGCTTATCAGTTGTGGGGCCCAACAAAAGATGCAGGGCATATCAGGTGCAGCGGTACACTAAAGTGTGCAATCGATTTGATTGCACCTGATCTGCCATCTCGATTGAATATGTTTTTTTGACTTTTCGGACAATGGATTTGAACAAAATTTTTTACCTCTTTAGGAATAAAGGATGTAGATGAGAACTGTATGGGTATATATATCTGCAAGGTCATGCTTAATCAGCATCATCAACCCAAACACGTGTCCTGTCATAAGAATTTCAACAAAACTTGCACACAAACTACTTATTGGATATCTTCTAATCAGTGCATCAAGAGAAAGATCCTCAATCAAAGACACGACCTGATGTTAGGCTCAACCTAGGGCTGTCAATGGATCAGGTCAGGGCCCGATCAAGAGTTGACCCAAACCTGCCCATGTAACTAATAATCGGGTTCAGGTTTTCTCGGATCATGAAAATAGAATCCAAAACCTAGACCCACATAATTTTTAAAATTTATTTTTATCAGATCGGGTGCTTGGCAAAAAAATCCAGGTCGGGTCTGTGTATCAGATAAAAATCATGACCCAAATCTGGTCTGATCAGGTCGGGTACCCTTGACAGCCCCAGGCTAACATCAACCATAGGTCATTCAACTCTTATCTATATTACAAGTCTCACTACAAGAAAAAACTCTTTCACTGGTGCTTCCCCTGGTCCATCCAAAGTACCCAAAGATGAGTGTGTTCATGTGAAATTGAAATCAGGTGATTGCACCTGATCCTCCCACTGTGCACCAATACACATGCTGAAGCAAACATCAGAAAAGAAACTTTTTCTGTCAACGTTGCTCAGTTCTTATTTTATCTATAGCAGTCAGGACTGTACAATTGGATATTTCGCAGAAAGGCCGTGTCAATTTCAAAAGAGAGAGAGACTGGAGTTCAGAAGAAAAGCAACAGGTAGCAGCCTAGCGTGCATTCGACGCTATTAAAGCCTCAAGCTGACCTTTTGCTTAAATAAATTCTAAATTAGCGTTAAGGCCCAGTTGCTTTCCTCTTTTATTCCCTTGCAAACTTTCTCACAACTTGCCAATGAAATAGAAACAACCAACAGAAAAAAGCACGGAAGATCATCCACAAGAAAAGTACGAAGAAGAATTCCTTTCCCTCATCCCTACTTGACTATTGCTGAATCCATAAGGTCAGATTCTATGAAAACAACTTGCATGAAAAGATTTTAAAGGGGTATGAAGATGGGAGAATCGTTTACGGTGGTTTGGACATTCGGCGAAGGCCTAATGATGCTCCAGTTAGAAGGATGGAGAAATGAGAAAATATATTAGTTAAAAGAGGTCGAGGTAGGCCTAGGAAGACATGGATGGAGGTGATAGAAAAAGATATGAATGCTTTGAACCTCACCAAGGACATGGCATTGGATAGAAATGATTGGAGGAGAAGGATTCATGTGGAAAACCCATAATGATTTTCTTTTTTGGTTCATGTCGCCGACCCCAATTATTTTGGGATGAAGGCGTAGTTGTTGTTGTTGTATGAAGATGGGGATATGAATGGAACCAAACTGCCAACATAAATGCTTTTTTAAGGTATTTTGGATGGTTTTGATCTGTGTTGTCAGTATCGGTGCATATCAGCCTGAATTGGCTGATACTTATCTCCAGAAAATAGATACAATACAAGACTGAATCGGTTATTTTTTACATTTTTAAAATTAATTTTTTAATATTTTGTGATATTATTTTAATAGCTTTAACACATGTCACTTCTGATTGACACATAATACCTTTTTATTATTTTTTGGCCGATTCAGAACAATTCACTTGAGAATCCGTATTCGTTAGCCAAATGTTACAAGTCTGATTCTGACAATGATAACATTGGTTTTGAGTACAAGACTCTCTCTCTCTCTCTCTCTCTCTCTCTCTCTCTCTCTATATATATATATATATATATATATATATATATATATATATATATAGGGAAATGAAAACCTACAAAATGGGCACTGTGCTAAATGAAATATGCTATTGTTTTTTTTTTAAATTCTGACCGTACATATATGATCTATATGATTGTTTTTATAGGAATCAATTCTTGGAGCATTTGATTCCGATGCATGGATATATTTTTATAAGATTTCAAAAATCAACGGCCTATATTTTCATAATTTTTTAAGGCTCCCAATACCGTTTTTTTCATCCAAAATGCATGATCACTACAACAAAGCAGTAGATTAGCGACGACCATATTCCATCGCTAATCCGTTGTTACGCCTGTTAGCGACAGATTAGCGACGACGAGGCGACAGTATGCTTACGTCGCGAATTTTTCGACGCTAACTAGTGACGGAATAAATCTGTCGCCAGGTCCGTCGCTAAGTGCGATGGACTAACGAGCGTTGTATTCCGTCGCCAATCCGCCGGTACTAAACGGCGACCACGGCTTGGCGACGGATTTACGTCCGTCGCTAGGCTGTCGCTAGATTTATATGAATAGCGACAGATGGTTCTGTCGCTAATACGTCACAAACACGAAAAAAAATTAAAAAAATTTATTTGAAAATTAAATACTGAGAATGGTACAATTTATATTTCCCGTACAATTTATATTTCCTGTAAATAAAAAACAAACCACACAAAAAATTCCATGTAAAAAGAATCTACAACAATTAATCGTTCCACTTTAAAATTAACAAGTTTAATTATTTACAATTCAACAATTACAATTAGGAAACATAAAAAAATAGAACTTCTTCAACACAGTTCTCGAATCATCGCCAAGATTTTGTGCGTCTTCTTGTTCATTGCCTTTATCTGTCCCTTCAGCTCCGCTATGCTGATTATCGCTAGCAGCATACACAAGGAAAGAACAGTCAGTATTGATAAACAAAATATAATGAAATAAATTACACATTATATGTGATTCTATCATGTGCTCATGTGTGTTCTAAGGCAATAAAAAAACTCTATATGTGATTCTATCATGCTCATATGTGCTCTAAGGCAGACAAAAAGTTATATATGTGATTCTATCATGCTCATATGTGTGCTAAGGCAGTCAAAAAACTGAATATGTGATTATAGCATGTTCATATGTGTTCTAAGGCAGCTACAAAAACTCTATATGTGATTCTACCATGCTCAGATGTGCTTTAAGGCAGGCAAAAAGCTATATATGTGATTCAATCATCCTCGTATGTGTGCTAAGGCAGTCAAAAAATTGAATATGTGATTATAGCATGCTCATATGTGCTCTAAGGCAAGCAAAGCAAAAAAATTTATATGTGATTCTATCATAAATGATATATGTTCTAAGGCAGTAAAAAAACTCTATATGTGATTTTGGCATGCTCATATGTGTTTTAAGGTAGTCAAAAAACTGAATATGTGATTATAACATGCTCATATGTGTTCTTAGGCAGTCAAAAAACTAAATATGTGATTATAGCATGCTCATATGTGTTCTAAGGCAGTAAAAAAAACTTTATATGTGATTCTATCATGCTCATATGTGTTCTTAGGCAGTCAAAAAACTGAATATGTGATTATAGCCTGCTCATATGTGCTCTAAGGCAGGCAAAAAAATTTATATGTGCTTATAGTATGCTCATATGTGCTCTAAGGCAATAAAAAAACTCTATATGTTATTATAGCATGCTCATATGTGCTCTAAGGCAATAAAAAAACTCTATATGTGATTCTATCATGCTCATATGTGCTCTAAGGCAGGAAAAAAGTTATATATGTGATTCTATCATGCTCATATGTGTGCTAAAGCAGTCAAAAAATTGAATATGTGATTATAACATGCTCATATGTGTTCTTAGGCAGTCAAAAAGCTGAATATGTGATTATAGCATGCTCATATGTGTTCTAAGGCAGTCAAAAAAACTTTATATGTGATTTTATCATGCTCATATGTGCTCTAAGGCAAGCAAAAAGTTATATATGTGATTCTATCATGCTCATATGTGTGCTAAGGCAGTCAAAAAACTGAATATGTGATTATAACATGCTCATATGTGTTCTTAGGCAGTCAAAAAACTGAATATGTGATTATAGCATGCTCATATGTGTTCTAAGGCAGTCAAAAAAACTTTATATGGGATTCTATCATGCTCATATGTGCTCTAAGGCAGGCAAAAAAATTTATATGTGATTATAGCATGCTCATATGTGCTCTAAGGCAATAAAAAAACTCTATATGTTATTATAGCATGCTCATATGTGCTCTAAGGCAATAAAAAACTCTATATGTGATTCTATCATGCTCATATGTGCTCTAAGGCAGGCAAAAAGTTATATATGTGATTCTATCATGCTCATATGTGTGCTAAGGCAATCAAAAAACTGAATATGTTATTATACCTGAGAGGGACCTGCAATCGAAGATCCCCTGTTCAGCACAAGATTGTTGATCTCATCTCGGAGAAAGGGGGGCGACGGTGTCATGGAAGTAGTCATCCAATGTGTCCTTAATGATCTGGCGTACATCATCACCGGAAAGAATAGGCTGCTGCTTGGAGCTTATGTCGGCGAAAGTAGCATTTGAGCCGTAACTGGAAGAAGCAATAACTGGTGAAGTGTTCAGATTACTCCCAAACCCGAACACGCGACCTTTTTTGGATTCACCTACTGCAGTCACCCATGCTGCAGAATCAAATGATGGATGTTGAGTAGCGTCATCGCCATATCGCTCTACCATCTATTGCTCATATGCCTCCTACAAAATAATGTTTAAAGTATGCATTAATAATTAATGATAACATTATGATAACTTGCATATATATTGCAATGATTATTAATAGAATAAATACATAACGTCGTTGTTCTCGCCTTCTCTGATACAAAGACTCCCGTGGTCTTCCGTTTATGTGTTTCAACAAACACATCCTTATATGGTACACTGCCTCCTTTTTCTGCTTCCTGCGAAGTTAAATGACAAAAAATTTAGTACACAAGTTTGCAACAATACTTATAAAATTAATATTATATATTGATGAGTTACCATTTTCTTCAGGTGGCTCCCAAATGTCTTAGATCCACCTGTGTGTAGATGGGCTTCGGGCATCTTCGCTTGATTTTGTGCAGCCTTCGCAGAGCGATTTTGAAATGCATCTCCCGCCCACTTATCGCACATTTCATCCCCGTAATTTCTCCTGATAGTAATAGGGCCATGGCCCTTCCACAGTAGTGGATCATCTACTACGCCATATGCTTTTTTTGCTGCAGTCTTCATAGTGTGCAGCATGTCTGCAAATCAATTGGCAGCCACCTTCTACCACACCTTCCTTACATCATTTTCTTCTACCGTAGTTGCGAAGTGATTCGAAGCCTACAAATATTTTCAGAAAGTTAGTAGACATTACTTAAATAAATTAAATATGAAACACATTAACTATGAGGAACAACTGTATACCGTGAATGAGGACCACAATCTGTCTAACACCTCCTTTGGGTACTCTTTCCATTAAACAACCGGTCCTGGTAGATGTTGAAGAAGTGAATTCCTAATCTCACGTACTACTTCTTTGGCTCAAACCTCGTGCTGCACATGAATTGTTACACAGTAAATATCAATATAAAATATTTATAAGATATGCAATAATTGAAAACAAAATACTTACGGTCGATTATCGATATACACTATTCGAATGAGTCTTCTTGTGCCAGACTGAGAAGACCCTGTTTCCTGTGTTGGCTCCTGACTTGTGTGATCAACTGCTGTAGGTGGGTCGTCTATAGGCAAAACATCATCTGTAAAAAAATACGTTAGAAGTTCTTAGAATGCGCATTTGAACTAATCAAGCATCCAATTAGTTAATCAATATACCTATCACAGGAGCCCGTGAATATGAAGGTTGGGCCTGGATACTACTGGATGAGCGACCACTGTAACCTCCACGAACCATATTCTAACAAATAACATATGTCATACAATACATTCAAATAATTCACATCAAGTATTAAAATACATTCAAGTCATTCACATCAAGTATTACAATAATTAAAATCATTCATATCAGGTACTGCAATGCATTCAAGTCATTCACATCAAGCATTGCAATGCATTCAAATCATTCGCATCAAGTATTACAATGCATTCAAATAATTCAAATCATTCACATCAAGTATTGCAATAATTCAAATCATTCGTTGCATAAATTATAATACATTCAAATAATTTAAATCATTCACATCAAGTATTGCAATGCATTCGAATCATTCGTATCAAGTATTACAATACATTCAAATAATTCAAATCATTCACATCAAGTATTACAATATATTCAAATAAATTTTTTAATCATTCACACCAAGTATTGCAATACAACTCACATCAAGTACTGCAATGCATTTAAATAGAGGTTTGTAGTACAAGATTTTTCTCACTAGCTTGAGAATTCTTCCTCGTCACTAGTTTGACTTTCTTTTTCTTCTTCTTCATTGTTTGCCCATCCACTTGGTACATCATTTGGATCACATTCCTTTATGAATGTTTCATCGGCCAATGGAGATATGACATACATATCATGCGCAACATCGTGACCATAAGCGAAGTCATAGACATCATCTGATTGATAGTAATCGCTGTCTTCAGCTAACTCATATTCCTATAACTGATCATACTCAGGGTATAGTTTGGACTTCACCTTGCAAACTGCCCACCATTCATTTCTATCTGACTTTTTTATACTCGGATATGAAGCATAATAAACTTGTTGAGCTTGCGAGGCTAATATGAATGGTTCATATGTTCCAAACTTGGATTTATGATTCACCTCCACAATGCCTGAAGCTTTGTCGAGTCTTGTTGCAGTTGGATCAAACCAATGACACTTGAATAAAGTTACCCTGTTATTCATGCCTAAGTAAGTCAACTCCATTATTTCCTCTATAACACCGTAGTAATCATGTTCATTTTCACCGTAGCTGCTACCCTTGACACGCATGCCACTATTTATCATTGATTTGTTTATACCGTAATCTTTTGTATGGAATCGATAACCATTTACGATATACCCATTGTAGCATTGCACAACTTTGGTCGGACCATTTTCTAAATCACATATTTCTTGATCTTTAACATCACCATGGCGAACCTACACACAAACATAAATAATGATTGTGATCACGATCAATTAAGTAACTTAGTGTTGTTTATAAGTACAAAATTTATGTTAGCTTCTTTACCAACTGTTTCAACCACTCCACAAACTTAGTTTCACGTTCTTTTTGTACTTCTGCATCAGTGAGATGTGAAACTTCGCTTTGCAACTCCAGATCAAATCGTCTGCAAACCACAAATACTTAAATTACCGAGCCATGTATCCACATATAGAACATAAAAGGATTTATAATTGAGTTGCATATACATATACTTACTCGATGTATGGGTCGATCATTGAGCAATTAAAAAGAATATAGATGTGTGTTGTGTCTTGCTCTCGATTTGTCAATAGCCTTGATCGGCAACTACCAAATGCATGCCCAAGTGGTTGAAATATCGACAGCTTGTTAGCTACAGTTACTTGTTCTCCATCATCGTTACGGGGCGAGCATGTGTAACGTGTTGGAATATGAGGTTCGAAGTACATAGACGAGAAATTTGAAATCTCTTCTAAAGTGTAAGCCTCACAAATAGAGCCTTCTACTCTTGCTTTATTACGAGCCTTCAAATTTTAAATATCTGTCATTAAAGAGACAAATATAAAAAAAATATACCTTTCAAATGGGTACATCCATCGATATTGCACAGGGCCACCAACCCTTAGTTCATATGGCAGATGTATGATCAAATGTTCCATAACATCGAAAAATGCTGGCGGAAATATCTTTTTTAGCAGACAAACAGTGGTGATGACAGAGTCCTCGAGATTCTTTACATCTGATACTACGACCTCCGATGCGCACAATGTTCTGAAAAATCCGCTCAACTCAGACAATACCCCCCATATAGGTTTGTCTAATATATCATGGAATGCTAGAGGTATCAATCGTTGCATAAAGATATGACAATCATGGCTCTTTAACCCATATAACTGCCCATCGTCAATCTTCACAGCCCGAGCAATGTTAGAGACATATCCATTTAGAAATCTCAGTTGTCTCAACCATTGACATACATGTTTTATTTTATCAGGTCCGAGCACGTACTTTGCCTTTGGTTTCAGTACTTTGCCATTATACTTTTTGAGTTCCAATTCTAGTCTTTTACATATTAATTTTAAATCCATACGGGCCTTCGAATTATCCTTCATTTTTCCTTTAATATTCATTATTGTATTGAACACATTATCGAACATATTTTTCTCTACATGTATCACATCCAAATTATGTTGTATCAATAGGGTCGGCCAATACGGTAGTTCCCAAAAAATAGATTTCTTCGTCCAATTATGATCCTTCCCAAATCCACGGAAGGGTGTAGGACTGCGGACATCTATTAATACATCTAGAAAGTATCACAATCTTCTTAGAATCTCTATGACAGACAATCTTGAGGATGGACCTTCCTTTTCAGTTGTGCCTGCTTTAAACGCATTCTTTTGTCGTCGGAATGAATGATCGCTGGGTAGAAATCGACGATGGCACTCAAACCAGCAGGGCTTCCTTCCATGTCTCAATCTAAAAGCTTTGAAATCCTCCATGCAGTACGGACAAGCCAACCTCCCATGTGTGCTCCAACCAAATAGCATACCATATGCAGGGAAGTCACTGATTGTCCATAGAATAGCGGCCTTCATGTTGAAATTTTGCTTTTTGTGAGCATCATACGTGGTAACACCGTCATCCCATAGTACTTTTAGTTCATCAATCAATGACCTTAAATATACATCAAGATTTGGCCAGGTGAGGTCGGACCAGGGATCAACAGAGAAAAGAAAAGATTTGGACGTTTCATACACAAGCTTGGTGGAAGGTTGTATGGAGTTACAAATACTGGCCAACATGAGTATGGAGTTGATCTACCCCCAAATGGATTAAATCCATATGTACATAGACCGAGTCTAACATTTCGCACTTCCATTGCGAAGTTCTGATGAGTACGATCAAAGTGCTTCCAAGCTTCAGCGTCAACAGGATGCGTAATCTTGTTTTTATCGTGTCGAACTTTATTCGCATGCCATCTCATGTGTTTAGTTGTCCTTGAAGACATATACAATCACTGCAATCTAGGAGTGATAGGAAAGTAGCAGAGCGACTTGTATGAAACTTCATTTGATCTCGTGCTACCATTGCCTCTTGTCTTTGGCTTGAACCGAGGATGCCCACATGACGGGCATGATATGTTGTTTTCCTGCTCCTTGAAATACAACATGCAGTGATTTGGACAAGCATCAATCTTTTTGTAACCAATACCTAAAGCGTTGACCATAACTTTCGCACAATAGAAATTTTGTGGCAATTTTTCATCTTTGGGCAACATACTCTTCACAATCATGCACAAACGGTCAAAACATGATTGACTCAAATTATACTCGGACTTTAAATTCATTAGTTGAAGAACTGCAGACAAGATAGTGTGACTTTCGCAACCGTTCTAAAGTGGCTCATCAACATCTCTAAGTAAATCATAAAATCTACTAGCTGCATCGTTTGATGATTATTCATCTACGACAGTTCTTACATTACTAGAACTCATAGCAGAACCCAGTTCTGTTCCTGCGACAACAAATATCAAATCCGTATATGGATTATCGTGCACCACATTCACCCGTGCATCAAAATCGTTTCTATATTCTTCTCCATGAAACGTCCAGTTCTGATAATCACTCACAAAACCCTTCCTGTATAGGTGATGTCTAACGCTATGAGGTTCTACAAATCGATTATTCTTACAAATCATGCAGGGACACCTAATCTGACCTGTGAGATCCACTGTACTGACACTTGCCCTTGCAAATTTAATAAAACTGTCAACACCATTCATATATTCATGCGATAACTCATTGTCCACTATCCTACGGTACATCCATTCATGGTTTGCAGTCATTTTCTTATGATGTTACGAATAATAGCCTAACGAATTAGAAGAGAACAATCAGAATGCTACGATGAAGAATATATCAAATTTATCATGTAATATATGATGTTATACAATAACATGAATTTTGATGCATGCATTGATAACTTAATATTTTCATGTGCAAACCATTAATGACACGATACAATCATTTGAAACATGCTTTCATTATACAATTTCACATGGAAGTCATAATCAAATTGAAAGTAACTACATGCAAGCATGGATACAATTACATCAAACATTGCAATACATCGTAATCATTCATATCAAACAAATGGCAAACATGTACCTGCAGCAAACACACTTCAATATCTCACTAACTACTACCATGCCTAGCATGGACTCCGTACTCCAAAAATAAGAACACTTCAATATTCATACATTAAAATCATGCTTAGCATGATCTCCGAACTCCAACAAAGCAACCCTAAAAATCAATAACTAAGTGAGTGTGTGAACAATAAAGTGTTACATCTACTAAATTAAATAACATGTGATACGCTTGCATCACTTACTCACCACGAGTATTTACCCGATTTGTATTGTTTTTGACACTTACTTACCACAGGTGGCTGAGCACGAGCTGATTTCGTTGAAAAATCTGCACAAAAAAACACTGTTTCAAAATGAAGTCACTACGAAATAAAAAAAAAAATTTTGTTCTGGCAATGGGTCGACTCGCCTGCTGTTCCGGCAGGGGGTCGACCCCCTTACGGAACATAGGAGGTTAACCCCCTTACGGAACGTAGGGGGTTAACTGACCCCCTGTTCGGGCAGGGGGTCGACCACCAGCCTTTCCGCCAGTGAGTCGACCCCCCTGCCTGAGCAAACAGAAGGTTGACCCCCTGCCTGTTTCTGCAGGTGGTTAAACCCCCTGCCAGAAAGGCAGGGGGTTAACCCCCTGCTGTTCCGACAGGGGGTTTAACCCCTGCTGAAAAAGACAGGGGGGCCCTGCCGGAAACGGCATGGGGTCGACCCCCTGTCGGAAAACGCACGGGGTTAACCCCCTGCCCGAACAGCAGGGGGTCGACCCCCCCGTCGGAAACGGCAGGGGGTTAACCCCCTGCCAGAACAGCAGGGGGTTAACCCCCGCGTTTTCTGGGAGGGGGTCGACCCCCTGCCGGAAACGCAAAGGGTTAACCTCCTGCCGGAAAACGCAGGGGGGGGGCATCCTTTACCTTCCTCCGGGCAGCGGGGCCTGCGGACGGTGGGACCGGCGAACGACGGGAGTGGGACCGATGAACGGCGAATGGCGGGAGTGGCGAACGGCGGGAGCAGCGAAAGAAGAAAAGGAAAATCTGTTTGGGATTTGGGTTATTCGAAACTTAGTGATGGCTTAGCGACGAAATTAATTCCGTCGCTAAGCCCACGTAAATCAAATTTACGAAACCCGCGATGAACTGCTCTCCGTTGCCACGACCGTCGCTAAGTAGCGACTGACTTGAGTTTGTCGCAAGAGTCGTCGACAAATCGTGCGGCCGTAACGACAAAATAGTATGTCGCAAACTCCGTCGCTAAATAGCGACGGCCTGGGCGACAGACTATAGTCCGTCGCTGGTTTTGTGTGCTTCGTTGATTATAGCGACAAGTAATTAAGTTTTTTATGCCCGGCATTCGACAATACATGTTTTTTCTATATATGAGTAAATATTGGCTACTAAAGAGCTAGAAATCATAGGTGCAAGTTGCATCGACTCAATCTAACCACATATATGTGTTCAACATGGTTTGTTTGCTAAGGATCAAGCATTGGATCATGCTTTTCTGATGTAAAAATGTGATATTTTGATTTATGAAATTTTTGCCATTGTAAGGCCTTGATTTTCGGATCCCTTTAAAAACTTAATTACTTGTCATAATTACATGATTCAAAACAAGCTTCTTACTAAACTAACCATGTAAATCACATTTGTAATATTTGATCTAAAAAAAATAAAAAATGTTTTTTTCCGTACCTTCATTAGTAGCCAATATTTACCCTATATATATATATATATATATATATATATATATATATATATATATATATATATATATATATCCACGATAATGCCTGAAACTACTCTCGAATTCTTTTTGAAGGAAAAGAACTCCCGAAATTTACGTGAAGGTATTTTACAACTGCATTTATAATTTGTTTTAGGGTAAAGGAATTATTGTGTTGCTGCTTTCCCAAAGTCAATTGGTTAATTTTAACAAGAGAAGGTTTGAGCAAGAAAAGCAAATGCACTTTTCAACTTAGATTCCTTGGGAGTACAGCCTTTCGACAGCACTCCATTGGTCCCTCTGTAATGCCTCATCTATATAAACACCCCAATTCTTCGGCTTGTCCTACGCTGCTCTTTCTTTTTAGTGTTTTGGACAAAGAACAATGGCCAACGCTATCTCGGTAGATGAAACATCTCTCTCTCTCTCTCTCTCTCTCTCTCTCTCTCTCTCTCTCTCTCTCTCTCTCTCGTATTGCATTGGAACTTGGATGTTGAGCAAGAGTCATTTTTCCTTATGCTTGGCGTTTTTTGCAGATTGTTGAGATTGCTGTGCATATGGATTGTGAAGGGTGTGAAAAAAGGATAAGAAAAGCCATCTCCAAATTGGATGGTACACACTGCACCCTCATCCATAAAATTGGACATATATAATGTTCTAGTTAGGTCTCATTTTCTTAGGCCCCAAGCTAAGGTTCTAGCAGAAAAACGTTGCTACAGGTAATTTTTACTTGATCTAAAATTTAATGACAAAAGATTCTAATTTTTTTTGGTAAATTGATTTGATCCAAAACATGTCCCATGGTAAATAAATAATTGTGAACACATCTACAGGTTTATATTAGACAAAAACACTTTTAAGCATGTTTTTTTTTTTGACGAAGAAAGTTGAGGTTAGGCAAACCCTTACCAGTTATACAACCATGCATACCATTGAAACTCGAACTTGCAATGCCCCAATACAAGGTGACGTGCACTAACTGCTCCTGCCAGACAAGGGGAGCGCCCCCACCCCCCTTTGGTTATAACCATGTTTTTTTGACACTGACTGTCCATCAAGCTCACGATGGACAGCGAGCATGTTCAAGCACCTACCACTTTTTCTATATATATAACGCTTCCTTCTGCCCACTTTCTTGTTCTTTGTTCTGCACGTTCTGCAACCTCAAAAATCATGGTTTTTGGTATTTTTTCTCACATCTAACACTATAGATGTGATCTATAGGTTTTGTTTAGTGAGAACTAACTTTTGAATCATGGGAATCTGACTTGTATACAGGTTTTTTTAGGGATCCAAAATCTATGGCTATGAAGGTATCAGTTCTCATAAAAATATGTTTTTTCATCAAAAAAATATAATAAGTCGATCCTTACTAAATCGAGCATGCTAAATGCATCTAACGGTTCAGATCTATCATAAAATACTTTAAATCTATGGGGCAGAACAAAAAATAAGCCTAATATGTTCAATTCTCACATATATATATATATATATATATTCCATTGAAAATCTAAATTATTACTTGGATGGTTTTCATGGCAGGAGTGGACAGTTTGGATATTGATATGGAGCAACAAAAGGTAACCGTGACTGGGTACGTAGACAGGCGTAAGGTTCTCAAGGCAGTGAGAGGTACCGGCAGAAAAGCAGAGTTCTGGCCGTACCCATATGATGGGGAGTACCACCCTTATGTGTCAGAATATTATGAAGATTCTACCTTCGCTTCTACATATAACTATTATAGGCACGGCTATAATTCCAGTGAACAAGGATATTTCCCTGATCCTCTATATTCCACGGTTGATGACAATACTGTTGCCCTCTTTAGCTACGACAATGTCCATGCATGCACCATCATGTGAATAGGCATACAATATTTAAGTTGTATAGGGAAGAAGTTTGTGTACAAAAAAATTGGACAAAAAAAAAGTTTGGGTAATTTATTTTTTTTTGGGTTTTTTGGTGACGAGAAGTTTGGGTAAGTTGAATGTCCTTAGTATGCGAATGTGAAGATTCATGTTTTAGGTTTTCTTGGAACAAATTTGCATAAATGAAACGCTACTCTCTCTCTCTCTCTCATATGTGTGTGTACGTGCGTAAGCACGCTTGTGCAATATGCAAAGTTGGTATATCCTCCATATCATGGGAGGGTGGTGTATGTTCGCCCCCGATGATTCACTGAATCCCACGTCTGTGTTCGGGGGGTCAAATGAGCACCACGTATTCATGCACATGGGTCTCGTATTCCCGTGTAAGTTGACATAACTTTGCATCGGACTCTGGTGCTGTTGCAAAGACCTAATCACCCTTACTTGCTTTTCATGCCCTGAAACGACGATTCGAGGAAATGACAAAAATATCCTCCATTCAAAAGTTGTCAAACGACGATTCGAGAAGCGGACAAAAAAGTCCTCCATCCAGAAAGTTTGATGTTAACTATTTAAAGTGGAGACGTTCCCTATTCATTAAACTCTTGTGCCATCTGTTGTAACAGTAGCTCCCATTATCAACCCAAACTTTGCCTTCGTCTCCAGTCGAGTTTTCCGCCTTGTTTTTTACCCTGTTTTACAACACATTGTTTCCTTCTCGTGCCTGCCTTGTGTTACAAAACATTCCCGTGTCTTCTCTTCATTTTTGTTGTCGTTAGACATCATGGAAGAAAGCAATGATGCACAAACATTCCAACCAGTGCCATTAAGGCAGCTTGAGTAGCTTTTCATCTCATCATGCTATCGATGAAGAAGGCATGTCGTCTTGTGTGCCGTTAAGGCATTGTTTGGTTATTGCAGGTAGATCTTGTTCTTATGATGATTGGAAAGTTTGACGTTAACTATTTAAAGTGGAGACGTTTCCTATTCATTAAACTCCTGCGCCATCTGCTGTAACAGTAGCTCCCATTATCAACCCAAACTTTTCCTTCTTCTCCAGTCGAGTTTTTCGCCTTGCTTTTTACCCTGTTTTACAACACATTGTTGCCTTCTCGTGCCAACCTTGTGTTACAAAACATTCTCGTGTCTTCTCTTCATTTTTGTTGTCATTAGGCATCATGGAAGAAAGCAATGATGCACAAACATTCCAACCAGTGCCATTAAGGCATCGTGAGTAGCTTTTCATCTCATCATGCTATCGATGAAGAAGACATGTCGTGTTGTGTGCCATTAAGGCATTGTTTGTTTATTGCAGGTAGATCTTCTCCTTACGATGGTTGGAAACTTATCGATATTTGTAAGACGCTGGGACCTGTTGACAAGAATGCTTGTTTACAAATGCTAGGAAGGGCCTCTACCCCATCAGGTATCCTACATTGTATGTCAAACCCCTGTATTAGTAACATACTCCCGTTTTTGTGAGACACATTTTTGTTAGTTAATATCGATTTGTTTGCTATTATGCTCAATTTCTTCCTTATCGATTTGTAATTTATTGTACGATATATTTATCCACCTTTTAGACAGTATGGTTTTGTATTGTCGAGTTATAAGTTATTATGCTGAACTGCCGTATCGATCTTCAATATCTTACAAATCGATTAGTATATCGATTTATTCGATATTATATGTTTTGTAATATGTATTTGTAAGATATTTGTACACAGACTTTGAAAACGTGTGCGTGAAGAAACACATCGTTACACGCATTGGGGGGTGATTTTCGCATGCATATCACTGCTCTCTCAGCGACTTCTATTGAACTCGCGTTATAGCCTCGTGGATATAATGAGAGTGTTATCGTCAACACACATGTACGACATGAGTATTCTATTGGCATGGTAAGCGACAACTCGATGCTCATTATAAGCAAACATCAAATCGCATACTGTCATTCATTAAATCGTTGCTTTGACTTGCTTAACCTTATTGGTATCCGTTGTTGCATGCATCCTGATTAAATCATAGTAAACGTATGTGCTTGCTAGTGCAAATTGATATATTGGTTACAAAACATTCCACTATCTTCTCTTCTTTTTCGTTGTTGTTAGGCATTATGAAAGAAAGCAATGATGCACAAACATTCCAACCAGTGTCATTAAGGCGGCGTGAGTAGCTTTCCATCTCATCATGCTATCGAGGAAGAAGGCATGTCGTGTTGTGTGCCATTAAGGCATTGTTTGTTTATTGCAGGTAGATCTTCTCCTTACGATGGTTGGAAACTTATCGATATTTATAAGACGTTGGGACCTGTTGACAAGAATGCTTGTTTACAAATGCTAGGAAGGGCCTCTACCCCATCAAGTATCCTACATTCACTCATTATATGCATTGTATGTCAAACCCCTGTATTAGTAACAGACTCCCGTTTTTGTGAGACACATTTTTGGTAGTTAATATCGATTTGTTTGCTATTTTGCTACAAACACAAATTGATATATTGCTTAAAACATTGTTGAGCTTATCATCAAGTTGTAATGAAGATGATGTAGCTCAATCAATGGAAAGATCTGGAGAATTGAATATCTATACTAATGACGCAACTGAAGAATTGAACATCTGCACTAACGATGCACATGAAAAGAATGGTGCAGACATTAGACCCACTATTGACTTGAATGTTCCAGTAGAAGAAATGCAATTAAATAGTTAGGTAGACTACGATTATTCCAGTTTAGGCACCGGTAATGTACATGGAAGTACACTTGACTTGAATGTTCTAGCAGAAGAAATGCAAGTCAATAATGAGGTAGATTTTGATGTTAGTACACACAATAAAAGCGTAGGAACTGGGAATTCACATGGAATTACACTTGACTCTGTTCCCGTAGAAGGAATGCAGTTTAATAATGAGGAAGCTGCATATAAATTTTACAATGATTATGCCTTAAAAGTTGGCTTCAGTGTTAGAAGGTTTTCTTGGTCAAAAAATGCAAAGGGTATCTTGGTTAGAAAGACATATGTTTGTTCCAAGCAAGGTTGGAAGAAATCAATGGGAAATCCAACAAGGAGCATGCCAGAATCAAGATGTGGATGTCAAGCGAGAATGGTTTTGAGAAGACATCTGAATGGAAAATTTGTCGTGCGCACTTTAATTAGTGATCATAATCATGATTTATCTGCATCATTTATGACTCCTATGCTAAGGTCACATCGCAAAGTAACTGTAGTGCATGCTGCAATGGCTGAAATAGCCGATAGCGCCGGCATTGCACCAAGGAAGACATACAATTTGTTTACCCACATAGATGGTGGTTGCGAAAATGTGTCATTCACACCTTTGGATCTAAGAAACCACTTGAGAAGGAAGAGGACAGATAACATAAAGAACAGAGAAATATGTTCTTTGGTTCATTACTTACAGAATAAATCAAACAATGAACATGGTTTCTTTAGTGCAATGCAAGTGGACGAAGATGGATATGCTGTGAATATGTTTTGGGCAGATTCAAAGTCAAGAGTAGATTATGAATGCTTCAATGATGTGCTTGTGTTTGATACTACAATAAAGATTAATATTGAACAGTGGTCATTTGCGCAGTTTGTCGGAGTGAACCATCACGCACAGAGTTGTATATTAGGCGGTGCATTTTTGTATGACCAGACCAAGCAAAGCTTTGAGTGGTTGTTCAGAGTATTTACATAGGCAATGAATGAGAAGCATCCTGAAATTGTACTTATAGATGGTGATCACGCAATTGCGGCTGCAGTGCTTCAGGTGTGGCCAAATGCACATCATCGCCTATGTTTGTGGTATATCTTTTAAAATGCAGCAAAGAACATAGGACACATATTTAATCAGAATACAGGGTTTGACAAAAAGTTTACAAGGTGTGTACTTCATAGCGTAGACGAGGTCACCTTTAAGTCAGATTGAGAGCAAATAATTAAGACATACAACCTTATTGACTGTCTGTGGTTACAAAATTTATATGCAGAAAAAGAGAAGTGAGCATTGACATATGGAAAACAATACTTTTGTGCAGGTTTGATAAGCACACAAAGAGCTGAATCTATGCATGCCATGTTGAAGAAAACCTTGTATTCATGTTTAACAATGTTTCGTTTCATGGAACAATATGAATTATTTGTAGACGGTCTAAGACAGATTAAGCTTGAACAAGACGTGAAATGCTTCAATACACGACCTCTAACTTTTGGCATGAAGATATTGAGGCGACCTGCAGCTCTGTATACACTAACTGTATTTGAATGGATCAAGAAAGAGGTGTTACATGTCATGAATTGCAAAATAGAAGGACTCGTGCAAACCGATAATATGCACAAATACCATATTTTATGGCAGGGCGAAAAGTATCACGAAAAGCAAGAAGCACATGTCACGTACAATGTTGACAACGGAAGAGTTACATATTCGTGCAAAATGTATGAATTCAAAGGTATTTTATGCTGTCATGCATTAAAGGCACTCAATCAAGAGAAGATACAAGAAATACCTGAGACTTACGTAATACGAAGATGTAAAAGATGCGCAAAGATTGAAATGCTCGTTATGGACAATGCGAGAAAATCTGGTGTTGACGAGAAGTGTCGCATAGCCTCTTGTTACCAACAACTATGTAGGTCATTCATGCATGTTGCAGATTTGACATGGAGAAGTGAAGAAGGCTATGTATGTGTGAGAAACGCTGCAATGCAGTTACTTGAAAACGTGGAGTTAATTCACCTTAAGTTCGTTGCAGCGAATGAATACCAACCGAAGATAATGGGAACAAACAGCGTAGGTGAAGATCATGTTTCTCTTGACACTCCCGAGAAGTTGCGCCGAAGCGTAAACATTATCTTCAACAAGTCAGTAGTGAACGTTGTTGATTATGATGGACATATTCATGAAGCGAAGGGCATCAAAAGAAAACCTGCCTCTGATCGCAGTCGTCGGAGGGCAAAGGGTGCACTAGAATTGGTTTGCAAGAAAAGGACTAAGAAATAACCAACCTGTAATAAAAAACAACAAAACCCTTTGAATGAACAGGTATGTAAGACATTATATTGCTTCCCATTACGTGAAGTTTGTCAATATCTAACTCGTGTAATGTCCAACATGCAACAATACCCTACAGAAGTACCAGCAAACGTTGAAACCTTCATTCCTCCCGACCAGATTTCCGGCAACGGTCGCTTGAGTTTTACAAGTCTTTTGGTATGTAATCAATGTTGTGAGGAGGTATGCTTTTGTTGTGAAACTTAATACAGTGTCTTATAATTTCTCTTTCATGACAGGCTCTGATGCATTTGACAGATAGGTATGGGACGCAGGAATCCCGTGTGGGTTATTAATGTAGTTGTCATGCGTCTTTGCATGACCCGAAGTCAACAATGTCAGATTTGTTAAGAGTTTATAGTGATTTGTCATTGACGACTTGCGGTCCGTTGTTGGGTTTGCTTAAATCGAGAGATAGCGATTTGTGGCTTCCGCTGAAAGTCGATTCTTGGCATCACTGAACGATGATTTGTGGTTATCGTTGAATAGCAATTTGTGGCATCGCAGCATAGTGATTTGAGGGTATTGTTCGAATGTCAAGCTAAGCGGGCTGAGAAAGGTTGTTCAAGTAAGTTTTTTTGTGACATTGATAAAGGTTGCGATTCATTTTATAATCTGAGTAAGTTATCACCGTGCAGGTGATAGCCTACTTAGATCATAAAATGAAGCGCAACCTTGATCAATGCCCCAAAAAACCTTACTTGAACAACGTTCTCATCCCGCTTAGATTGACAGTCGAACAATACCCTCAAATCACTATGCTGCGATGTCACAAATCGCTATTCAACGATAACCACAAATCGCCTTTCAGTGATGTCAGGAATCGACTTCCACAATTGGCTATGCAACGAATATGAAGTCTGCTTAGACAACTCCAAGCGATAAGCACTAATCGAAGCTTACACTTCTTCGGCGCCATGCCTGGACGAAGAGAGTTCAACCATGGAACAAAGAAGGAATTTTGGTCAATTTACCGACGTTAGTTGGTAAAGCTATGACGTAGCGTTGATTCAACTTCTTCTCCAGCACCTCCTTTTTCCTTTTGAAATCATTATTGTTATCTTGTGAAAACATGTAGCCATATATTATAAATAAAAGGCTAATCAATGTCTCTTTTCTCTTCCTCACTTCATTTCTTAAGCGGTAAGTAAACCTCTTGATCTGTTACAAGGGGAGCTTTGTTCGCTTTAACAGTGGAAGTGCAAGTATGAGTGGTACTCCACAATTTCTAACAATCGCATTTTATACTACTATCGTTTGACTGCGCGATTCGGTGTTGACTAACACTGTTTACAAAGGCCGAGTATTACAACACAAATTGCTTTCTCGCGATACCCACAACTCGCTATGCACCGAATATGTAGTCGAATTACGAAGTTCCAACAAATAACCATAAATTTTTAAGTTGTCGTACATTATTCATTGATCATGTTGGTTGGGCAGTAGATCTTTTGGGTCATAAATAGTCGCAGAGGTACTGGACAGTGTGATTATTTTATACTTCGTGAACCAGCAACAATCAAACCGACAGTTCCGTCATAAACATGGAGTTCCTCGCTCCCACATAGAAAATTATGGACGGTGAGGCAAACGAAGACAGCTACACGACCAACAATGGCGAATCATGCGTATATTGTCTACACATCGTCTCTTTCATGCCGTTTTTTGCAATTTGTGTTGTGTACTATATAATTTAATTTCAATCCCGTAATTTTAATGTCCTTATTCATTTCAGTAGAACATCCACCGACGAAGTTGGGCGCAAACTTAGTGAATCACTCCTGGAGGACCTGAAATGAATGCGCAATGAATTCTCATAATGCAACATGATCAGTAATTTTGTTAGTATGAAACCAGTAGGAGTTTTCTATATTCGTAAGCCATGTGTAGGTGCGTTAACAACACCATATTTGCTGCAAACAGACTATAGCCGATTTCGTCAGTTATATTAAAAGCAACGCACCAAGCCAGACTATAAGCATCGTCAGCCCATATTTCATGGTATCTCGGTTGTATTTTATGTTGCTTTTGGTTATTGATTTAGTCCAATTGATTTGTATGTTAACGTTAATGTTAGCAATGTTTCGGTATGCAGACGATCTTACGGCGTTTGCCATACTCCAGTGGATTCAAAGACAGCCTACCTTGTTGGGTTAACGGTAATCATTGCAGAGACCTTTTGTCATGTGAAAAGGTAAGCAAACAAACCTAGCTTGCAAGGTTACAACATAACAGCGCTAACAACATTTTTTTGATCTATTTGTAGATATTGATTCCTACACTTTGGCAATCTGAAAAACATTGGGTCTTATACGTGATGGATTTATACGAAAAACAACTATGGTTTTACAATTCGTTGGAAGTTGACAGTGGTTTATGGCTAGACATTTTCCATCTCGTAAGATTCCATCTATATAAGTATCGTGTCGTGTACTAGGGTCATGAATTTACTATTGATCGCATTATTCTCAGATCGGTTTCCTCAAAGCCATTTTGGGAGTCGATGTTAGCGAGTGGATCTATCGCACGGCATACCATGCTCCTTTACAAGATAATGGCGTTGATTGCGGCGTATTTGTAATGAAGTACATTGAAGCGATATACAATGGTGCAGAACCTTGTTTCGACGTTGTATGCCATTTTTTGGCCTCTGTTATTGGGGATTAAGTGCATGTCTATTGGTTCTACTTTATAATCTCTCCTTGCAGGTTGATATACCCGGATTCCGCGAAGAACTCAGCAAAAAATTGACGTCCTTTCTAATTGCGGAGGAGAAAGTGACGGAGGCGTCGCGAGGATCTAAAAGGCTTGTAATTGATAAAAGATGTGCGCTCAACCCGCGTGATTGACAGTCGCAGAATGAGACTACGATGTATGCAATGAACAAAGACTTCTAATGTTCGAAATGATAATATTCAACATCGCTATGAAATGTTTGATGCTTAAACATCGCTTTATTGCTGTCATGTGAAAAAAGTGGTGAATAAGAGCCATTAATGTCACTTTCGTAATTACGAATAGGACAAAGCGAAACGACATGCTTGATGTTCAGAATTGGTGGTCTAACGTCAACTACACTGCTACCACCATGAAAACTTGTGTAAGAATTTAAAAATTTCTTGAATTTTAAACAACGTTTCTTTTAATTATGATCTTGCAGACATATGAAAAAAGTATAGACGGATACGACGACTGCTTCGAAGACGCCTATATACTCGATTCAAGAACAAGTCGTTTATGCAGAAATTGTCGATTTGTCGGTTCCTTATTCGCAAAGCAAAGTGGAACTGTGTGTTGTGTCATTCAAATATTAATGAAACGTCCTATCACCCTCCGTCAGTTTTCAAGTATATATGTCAGTTTCATTAAACCAAAAGCAAATCTTAAATAAAAATACACTCCGCATTAATGAAATTGAACAATGTCATGCCAGAGGGCTATTCTCAATAATAATCAATGCGATTGGACCGAATTTTTGGGTCTTAAATAAATCCACAAGTACGTCCATACGCGTCTCAAGAAATCGCCTTAGGTGTACATTATCGTAGGTTCAGCAATACAATGATTTCTGAGAACAAACCTTTCTTATTGATAAGTTCACAGAATGCGATTTTTAGAAAGATTTTGGAACCACACCAAAATATCTTTCGTTGTAGGAACCGCACCAAAATATCTTTCGCCGTACAATATTTTTCATTACTGAAGAACAACTTTACTAGCATTGGTTATGCATATACAACAAAAAACTATTTCTGAATACGATTTAATTTTCGTAGAGAAATCAGTACAACGATTTACAAGCGTGTTTTGTAATCTTTGAATTATATTTCAACGGAGACAGATTTACAAAATTTGTAGTCTTAAAAAATTGGCCTATCGGACTTCCTCCTACATATCTCCATTCTGTGTGTCTCTCTCTCTCCATCTCTGTCTCTCCAATTGTGTTGATACCAAAAAACCAGATGAATCATACTGCGGCGAGATGAACCCCCGTCACTGGAACGACAGCTCCTCTGAGACCTCCTCGCTAGGGAGAGAAAGATGACGTGGTGAAGCTCTTGCTGGCCACCCTCAGCGTGACTGCACCAACTGGGTTACTGTCGAGGAGGAGGGCGAGAACGGTGATGGCAGAGCTCGTTAGGTTATACAGATAGAGCAACGGATGGGTTTCACTTTACATATTTTGTCTGTCGTTCTTTTTAAACTCAATCAATTTTCCGCATATTTCGTAGCGTATTTCTGGCATATGTTCCTGCAACAAAACATGTCATGTGAAACCAATATATAACAGGAATACCCAATAACATCGGATACAAAGCTCATACAGCGTGGAAATAAGGTTCTTCTCCATTGTATATTGCTTCAATATGCTTCATTACTAATATGCCACAATCGACTCCATTACTTTGTAAAGGAGCATCGTCAGCACAGAGAAACATCCACTCGGCAATGTCGACACCCATGAGCCCGTTAAGGAATCCCGCCTGTGATAAAGGGATAATATATTACAGTCCGGTTCACCTCGAATAGCTACAATTCACCTATGGGCAGAAGCTTACCAAATGCATAGCGTCGCGTTCTACGCCACTGTGGCAGTCCAATGAGTTGTAGCACCATAGTTGTTTTTCCAGAAAATTCATCTCGTATAAGACCCAATGGTCGGGATTTTGCCAGAGTGTAGGAAGTAAAATCTGTGAATCGATAAAATAATTTTTCATTCCAGAGACATATTGTGATGGGGATGTTACGCCTAAACCTTGAAGAAGAGGTTTGTTCACTTACCTTTCCAAATTTCGAAATGTCTAGGCACTCATTATCGTTGTTCCAACAAGGTAGTGCATCTGTGAATCCAATGCCGTATGGCTTTCGCCGGATGTACATCGGTTGCACGAAATAGTAAGGTTTAACCACCACGAAATGTGAGTATGTCATAAAAGCAAACAAAACAACAACGGACCAGACATACCATGAAATAAGAGCTGATAATGCGTACTGTATTGCGCGTTGGGTTGCTCTGAATGTAATTGACAAAATCACACATTGTCTGGTTGCACAAATTTACGAACTTCAATACATACAAACCGATGACCTAGAAATTGATAGTGGTTAAATACTTACAAAATTACTGATAGTGTTCCCATCTGCAAATTCATCTTGCATCTGCTTGATGTCATCTACGAACTCGTCAGGGCGTTGCCGCCCACCCTTGATTGTGGATGTTGCACTGAGTGCACCATGAGCGTGGTATTCAGGATTCGACATTGAAATTATTGTCTATAGTAAACAACACAAGTCCAAATACGACATAAAAAGGCAAATGTTGACTAAACCGCTCAGGCGTTTCAAAAAATATACGTCTTAAGCACTAGCGCTGGTACTATGGATGTGGTTGTCTTCTTCTTTGGCGTCGTGTCTGGCCGTTTTGCTCTCATCGTCCTCTCCGTTGGCGTCGTGCTTGGTCGTTTGGCTCTCATCGTCCTCTCTGTTTGCTCCGTGCCTGGTCGTTTTTTTTTCATCGTCCACTCCTTTGGGGTCGTGTCTGGTCGTTTTGCTCCCATCGTCCTCTCTGTTGCCGTTGTGTCTGGTTGTTTTGCTCCCATTGTCCTCTTTGTTTGCTCCGTGCTTGGTCATTTTTCTCCCATCATCCACTCCTTTGACGACGTGCCTGGTCGTTTTGCTCTCATCGTCCTCTCTGTTGCCGCCGTGTCCGATCGTAGTGCTCCTATCGTCTTTGGCGCCGTGTCGGGTCGTATTGCTCACATCGTCCTCTTCTTGGCCGCCATGGCTGGTCGTACTGCTCTGATTGTTCCCTTCTTCGGCGCTATGCCTGGACAGAGATATCGATGGCACCTTTGCAACGCAGATACGAAAACGCCATCCTCAGTCAAATACAAAGGTAAAGTCCTTTAACGTGCCGCCCTTTTTCGAAAACAGCACACTAATTAAATGATTACTTTTTAAATAAATAAAAATACGTCTTTTCGCATGCCGCTCTTTTTCGATAACCGTCGGCAAATTAAATGATTGCGTTTGAAGTATTTAAAAATACGTCTTTCCACACGCCGCCCTTTGCGTTTTAAATATTTAAAAATACATCCTTTCACATGCCGGCCTTTTTCGAAAACACCCCGCAAATTAAATGATTGAGTTTTAAATAATTAAACAACTGTGGTTTGTCGGTCACATTATAACAATCGTTCAGTGGGAAATTGACACGACCCGAACAAACTCGTTTTCCAGGTATGAATACTCTTTCACGATTATTCTATTGATTATCGTATATGGATACATCGATATATTCATACAACATACTTTCCTTATCGGTTTTTTAACAACAAATGTTCATTATCGCGGTTTGCATTGAAGGTGTCTCTGCCAAATGAACAATTGCTGACCGGGAACCATATCGTACAGATTTTGGAGCATCAACCTTTTCTTATCGCTATTGACTGTTATCATTTACGCCGTCAGAACTCGTTAAATTATTGTTCACGGCTTACATCGCCAATCCTTTTTGTGATATTCTTTCGAGACGGAGACAAATACAATGATTGCTAAACAGAAATGCTCTATCTTAGCGATGCTAAAGAGGTTAGGCAATGCCACGATTTCTGAACAAACATCTATTTTCGATTAAAGTTTATTTATTACCGAGATCCACAGACGAAAGGATGTAATAATAAAGAATTAAACAATAAAAGAATGTCATGTTACAACAATTCATTATACAATTACAACAAAAACCTAGCGTCATAAAAATGAAAATCTATGATTTATTCTGAGGCATTTGACGAATCAGATGAAATATCATAGACTTGTCTCTCACTTTTTATTGGTGGATTGTCTATCCTGCGTGGTCGCTTGGTTGCGCCCATCTTATTAAGAAAACCGGTCATCATCTCTACCACTGAGTTCAATTGAATCCCCATAGTGCTTACTTTTGTCCTTAATTTCTTATTCTTCCTCTCCATAAGTTCGAACATGCGGCAGAGACAATGTTCTCTTTTGGAGCAAGTGTTCGCTCTTCCTTGCGCTTTACTACTGAGGGACTAGTCGTAGTAACCAGAGAGAGACGATGTTTTGGTTGTAGAGGCTGGGCTGCAATATGAGAAGGGGCAGTTGGGAGGCATGGGTTCACAATTTTCTCAATCTTCCGATTTCGCCGCATTGGTTCCCAATACCTTTCAAAATAGAAGGAATCAAATTGTCGTCCTTGATGATCATACGATACGGCAGAGAAACCACCTAAGTTCCAATTTAATAATTTGTCCCTGTAGCGATCACGCCAATTCACGTTCCTGCCCCCACCACTATTCATCTTCCTTCTCACTTCCAAAGGCTTATTTGGGATAGACTACCCCAAGACAGATTGTAGGAGAACTCGACTACCTTGCTGCAACTTGGCTTCAAAATTGCAGAACAACCACAAATCGCGGTCAGACAATCTAGCAACCTCCGCAACAACGTCTTGATCATCGTCCTCCCCATCTTCATAAGGTCTCCACAAAACCTGTACATTGGTAATTCTTTTTAATAACGAATGACAAATATATTACAATTTATTTACGCATGATATGACAACAACGATATGTACTACGGAAGACAATCCTGCAGCAATGGATACTTAAGAATGCTAAACATTACAACGATTTATAATACTCAATGGTAAATGTTGATGCGATTGTAAACAATTTTAGAACGCTTACCTCATTTAGTTACAGCCCATCTAAAATGGACTTAGCATTATGAATTGTGACGTTTATTTTAGCCCAGCGACCGATCTTTGGAAAACCACAAATCGGAGGGCCACAACGTGGACGCAATGGGATAATATGTTCCAACGCCCAGGCTTAACAAAAACAATATTATTAGTAACACCACAACCTGCAATGAGATTTGTCTACAATTACTAAGTATGTAATCAACAAATACCTGAACAAATGGCCAAAATCCCCCAACTGTTTTTGTACCATTACTCGCACGGTGGAGTTGACTGTACAAGTGTGCGAGCATAGCGACACCCCAGACATAGTTGTCGACTTCGTCTAAGTCTGTCAGGTACTGCAGCCACATGAAACTTATTCTCAAACCAGAACAATTGGAAAATAATGTAAGACCAAAAAAATATAGAAGGAAGCCGCGCAACTCTTGGTCAGCTATTTCAGATGCACAAGTAGCGGAGTGGCCTCCCCATTTATTACGAAAAAATGACACTTTCATTGATGTAGAATTGATTCCACCAGAAATACATTGACTCCATTTGTCCATCGACATTCCTAAAAGGGTCATGCATTTTTCCCTTGCGTTATAGTTTGAATGTCGTAATAGGACAACACTGCCATCGCACTTAAGGCCAGTGATCCTCGCCACATCTTCTAGAGTCATGGTGATCTCAAAAGAATCAAACTGGAATGTGTTCGTCTTATCATTCCACTTATTTACCAGGTGGGTCATGGTATTCCAGCAAGTTTCAAAATATTGTTGGCCCAAAAGGCCACCGAAGTGCATATTTCGTAATCGGTCCTTCTAATATGCACTCAGCTGACCATACCACGACAGAACTACAAGCCATTGACACCGACCTCCGAGCTTTTTACCTGGTGCTCTACTTCTCCTGTGACCTCCCTATAACACAAAATAACATATTATTCCTACCAATTGTAAATTAGTTTCATTTGTACTTATAAATAGTATTCTACTAATCACTATAAATAATATTGGTTGCACACAAACTATCACAGTAATCGTTATACATATTAATACGTAACACAATAATCGCTATACCAAAATCGCTAAACATATTATTAAATCTTCATAGACAAGACAAATATATTTACCTTGGTCGCTATTTTCTCCTGTTCTCCCTCCAACCTGGGACTTTCTGGTGGGTCCACAGTCTCCAACTGCCTTTCAATCTCCATCTCTACTGGCTCCACCATCGCCTGCCTTTCTCTAGCCTTCATTTTCTCGTCCACCTTCTCCATTCTTCCTTTTCTCATCCTTCTTCTCCTTCCTTTCTCTCTCCCATTTCTCCTCCTCCTTCTGCTTCATTTCTCTCTCCTTTTTCGCCTGCTTCTTTTTGCTTCCTTTCTCTCTCCCATTTCTCCTCCTCCTTCCTTTCTCTCTCCTTTTTCTCCTCCTCCTTCCTTTCTCTCTCCTTTTTCTCCTCCTCCTTCTGCTTCCTTTCTCTCTCCCTTTTCTCCTCCTCCTTCTGCTTCCTTTCTCTCTCTTCTCCTCCTCCTGCATCATTTCTCTCTCCTTTTTCGCCTCCTCCTCCTTCTCCTTCCTTTCTCTCTCCTTTTTCTCCTCCTCCTTTTGCCTCCTTTCTCTCTCCATTTTCGCCTCCTCATCCTCCTTCTGCTTCATTTCTCTCTCCCGTTTCTTCTCCTTCCTTTCTCTCTCCATTTTTGCCTCATTCTGCTTTCTTTCTTTCTCCCATTTCTTTTTCTCCTTCTGCTTCCTTTCTCTCTCCTTTTTCGCCTCCTCCTCCTTCTGCTTTCTTTCTTTCTCCCATTTCTTTTTCTCCTTCTGCTTCCTTTCTCTCTCCTTTTTCGCCTCCTCCTCCTTCTCCTTCTCCTTCTCCTTCCTTTCTCTCTCCTTTTTCTCCTCCTCCTTCTGCTTCCTTTCTCTCTCCTTTTTTCCTCCTCCTGCTTCCTTTCTCTCTCCTTATTCTCGTCCTCCTTCTCCTTCTTTTCTCTCTCCTTTTTTTCTACTCCTGCTTCCTTTCTCTCTCCCTTTTCTCTTCCTCCTTCTCCATCCTTTCTCTCTCCTTATTCTCGTCCTCCTTCTCCTTCCTTTCTCTCTCCTTTTTTCTGCTCCTGCTTCCTTTCTCTCTCCCTTTTCTATTTCTCCTCTTTCCCTTTCTCTTCCTCCTTCTCGATCCTTTCTCTCTCCTTTTTCTCGTCCTCCTCCTTCCGCCGCCTTTCTATCTCTTCCAATTCTTGTTTCCTTCTGTCATGCACTTCCTCCTCCTGCTTCTTCTTTTCTCTTTCCTTTTCTTCCTCCTCTTCCTCTTTCCGCCGCCTTTCCATCTCCTCCAATTCTTATTTCCTTCTTTCCTGCACTTCCTCCACCTTCTTCTTCCTTTCTCTTTTCTGCACTTCCTCTTGCTTCTTCCTTTCCCTTTCCTTTTCTTCCTCCTCCTTCTCTTTCCGTTGCCTTTTCTTTTTTTCCTCATTCTCCTTCTTCTGCCTTTGCATTTCCTTAGCTTCCTCAAACTCCTTCTCCCTCCTTCGCCTTTCCTTTTCTTCCTCATACTGAGGAATATTTTGTTCCTTCTCTTCCTCCTCCTTATTCATTTGCCTTCGCCTCTCCTCCGCCTCCTTCAGTAGCCTTGCCTTGTTTCGCATTGCTCTACGCTCCAAGTCTCTCCTTTGAAATTCCGCCTTAGTCTCCTCCACTATATTGCTAAAATACCTTTCCCACTCCTCCACATTCTTCTTCTTCCTTTCCATCTGCTCTGCGTTAATCCTCCGCCTTCTATTTATATTCTCATCAATATTTCTTTGCTTTGCCTTCTTTTCGTCATCCTTGTTCTGCATCTTTCATTCTTCAGAGTTCTTCCTTTGGTTCGCAACCTCGATATCTGATGGATAATCCTCCGCATAATATGATTCCAAGGATTTTTCTCTGTCTTCATTGTTCTCAATCTTAAGTATATTTTGGTATCTTTCAAAAACCTTAGATAGATGGGACTAGCGGATCACTTCTCTAATAGACAACCCATAGAACGACGGAATATCTCTAATCTGATAAGGCGCAGACATTGCTAACCTGCACAACACATTACACGATCATCATGATTAGAAATCGTCAGAATATTTGGGTTCATAAGTACAGATCGTTGTAAGATTTATCAAACTTACAAATCATTGTATAAGAAGCAATTTTCAGATTGAAGAAAAAAACCTTACACGAAACTCACCGAAACGATGAGATTTTGGATATTCCAACTGTAGAGTAAGCAACAGTAACAACTAATACGCAACAGAAGGTGGCAACGATGCTGCGACTGCGCGTAAGACGAAAACTGATGCTTTGGAACAAAGGAAAGGATGCTCCGGCGACAACAGATGAAAGCAGAGTATGCTCCGGTAGAGTTTTCTGCTTAGAGCGAGAATGAATTGTTTTGAACTATTTAAATCCTACAACATAAGGCTTGCTATATACGCAAACTTTGCGGAATGTTTTGGCGCGATAACGATGGAGGGCCGTTTTGTCCTTTTCACGAACCGACGATTCAGTTTTCTAGAAGGAGGGCATTTATGTCCGTTTGAGGAAGATGAAGCGAATGATGGTAAAGGGTACTTAAGTCTTTGCTGCGGCACCAAATTACGATGCAATATGATGCAGACACACATGGGGATACATATTGGTCTGCATCTTATACGCGGCCCTATTTGGAACCCCCGAACATGAGATCTCAGTACTGGTCCTGTTCGGGGGGGGGGGGCATATAACCTGCTTTGCCATATCATGGACAAATTGCCTTTGTTGTCCGTTAGAGTGCGTTTGAATTGTTGATGCGCATGGACAAGATGTTCTGGGACATCCATGCACTTCTGCGAACATGACAGGAAGCATTATCCTGTCCTGTTCACATACCCCCCCAAAACAAATTTTTTTGTTTTATTCGAGTGTGTCCGCCACTATTCCGTGAGAGGGGGCATGGAGCCGTGGCAGACCCCAAATAAGCATCTGCAGAACGCACCAATATTGCGTTCACACAGTCTCTCCCTAGCTATCCCAGCTTACATCATAAGATTTAAGAGGGCTACTGAGATGGGGGATGACATAGGAGATGAGTGGAACGGAACTCAGACTCTTAGTTTGTGGATCTGATCTTGTGCAAAAGACTTGGCCTCAAATACTTGGTGGCCGAAGTTTCTTGTTTGGCTGAGGGAATTGTTTATTTCTATCTTCATAACCTAGCTTGGTCTATTCGATAGGGATCAACCCTTTAATCACCTTTTAAAAAAAAAAGATTTTTTGATCATAAGTTTTTGATATTTTTACTATCATTGATTTTTTAATTATTGGAAAATCCTATGTACAAGTCAGATTGTGGCCATTAAAATATGGATCTTCACTAGATGGAGTATGTAGATCACTTCCATGGTATTAGATTTGATGAAAACATGCAATAATAAATTCCTACAAGAGGTATGATATAGGGTAGGACGATAGGGATATCTCAATGTTGTCAGTATCGTCCTCCCTGAATCGTTTGGCCAACGATTCAGGTGAATTCGACCCATACCAATTCTCAAGTGAATCGTTCTGAATCGGTTAAAAATAATTTAAAAATATTTTATGTCAATCAGAATGTGACATGTTAAAGTTAATTAAATAATATTAAAAAATTTTAATTTTAAGCATTTTTTACATTTATTAAAAACTAACCAATTCAGGTTAGTATCGTATCGATTTTCTACTGATACTATATGTATTGATACAAACAACATTGATATATCTAGTTAACATGTGAAACTTATGTCAACGTGTATATTATTCTCGAAATCAATCAAAGGCTTGGCCGTTTGTTTAATTTTTTTAAAAAGTCTCAATCAGGACCTGAAAATCTTAAATTGATCTCAGGAACATATAAAAAAATATATGATATTATACGACTCTGACATGCCCTAAGAGTTTTATGCTGCCAGGACAGCGACCCTAAGTACGACAGGCAGAAGAGGGCGTTGTGTGTTCTCCTCAAAACACAAATTCGCGTGTTCTGGTATGTATGGAGGAATATCTTGGGACCCGCAATAATTCATATGCCAATGTTGCCCACGATGATTTTATAATAAAATAACATATAAAAAAGGTAGATATGCTTTTGACAGAAATATCCTCCTGTAAGATAGATATGCATTGAACAAAAATGTCCTCCCGCTCCTCGTCAATAGATCTGCATGTTCCACCTTTGTTTTTAGCTTGTGTTACAGCACATGGCCGCCTTCTCGTTCCTGCATGATGAGTTATGGAGCCTGTAAATCTACTGTAAATTGCTACTCTCTTATCTGATTTCTACTGTAAATTGCTACTCTCTGATATGATTTCTATTGTAAATCGCTACTCTCTGATTTGATTTCTATTGTAAATTGTTACTCTTTGATCTTATTTCTACTGTAAATCGCTAGTCTCTTATCTGATTTATATTGTAAATCGCTACTCTACTCAGTTCGATATTGCCACTATTATCTCTGTTATAAATCACCCTTCTCTGTCTACTCAGTTCGACGCTTGCACCATGGTATCATGATGAACAATAAATAGAATGTTGATTCCTCTAGTAGTTCAACTATTTCTCACGAACAAACAACGACAAAGGGTGCCCCAGCGATAATAGACGATGATGACAAAGGGTGCTCCAACAACAACAGACAACGGTAAAGGGTACTCCGGCGATAGCAAAAGACAACAAAGGGTGCTCCGGCGATAGCAGACGATGACAAAGGGTGTGTCATTAAAGGGAGCTTCTGTTACAGCAGATGGTGCATCGTCAAAGGGTGATCCAGAACGTTTAGGGTGACATATTGCGAGGAGCTCCTGTTAAAGCAGAGGAGTTTACTACTTAGGGCGAAACGATGATGATTTTAACCCTTTCTGGTAGAAAAACATTTGTGTCCTTTACTAGAAACATCATTTTATGGCGCTAATGGCAAAAAAGGGTACTTAAGTCTTTGCAAACACATCAGACTCCGATGCTAAGTGATGTTGACACACATGAGGAAATGAGCCCCACGTGCTTACATATGTGGCGCTCATTCAGACCCGAGAACACGCACTTGCGTGTTCCGAGAGGGAACATATAACCTGCTTTGGACAGGCAAAGCCAGCATGACCAGGTCTATGATCCTGAGGAGGTTTGTAAAAATAAAAAAAAACATGATTCTAATCCTTACTATTTTGGACACACTAAATTCATCCATGAGGTCCAATTAGATCAAAATAACCTGCGTCATGGTGATCCAGAAGCATTTGTACATACAAATGTTGATAGCAATTTTTTTTTCGTGAACCACCCAGGTGGTATCCCATGTGATTAGTGGGGTCCTGGGACAAGCTGAAGGTCTGGGTTCAAATCCCTCTACCACATGGGGCTTAAGAGATATCTGGTAGGGGTCTGCCTTGATCATGCATATATTTCATATTTTATTAATCATTATTTATGCATGATCCATGTTAAATTCGCCTTACAACCCCATTTTTATCATTAGTTTTGAGAAATTGCATTGAATTGAATTTTATCAAAAAATCATGTTTTTCAAAGCTTTTCCTGCATTTTTAGTGTTTTTATTAGATTTAGAATTTCTTAATTATAGTTTAGTTAGCTTAGGTTTGTATTAGCTAATTTGTAATTAGTTTAGTAAGATTTAATTTTTAGAAAAACATATTTTTATAAGAGACCTTGTTTTGGAAATTATAAAAAATATTCGGACTCTTTTGAAAACTTTGTTTTAACCTAATTAGGCGTATAAATAGTAGTAAAGAGGGCTGGGAAAAACATTTTTCCAGCAACCCTCTTGCTTCCCCTCCTTCTTGCCCCTCTCTTTTCTCTTTCCCTTGCTTTTCCTCTCTCTTTTGCCGATTTCTTTCTCTACTATTCTCCTCTTCTTCTTCCTCTTCCTTTTTTTCTTCAAGCTTCGAACTCTTTCGTCATCGACAACCTCTTCTTCTTCGTCGGAGCAGCGTAAAAGCAGCTGGATTGACCACCTTCTTTTCTCAACCCGTCCATCAAAAGTGATCCGCGAGGTGAGCTTCATCTTCTCCCCCTTTTCTTTATGTTTTGCTGCATCTTTTTTTTTCGTTGAAATAGTTTTGTTCTTGCATCATGATTGCATTCAACTTAGGGTTAGGGTCAATTTCATATAGTATAGCTTGGATGTTTTGTTCTGTTACTCATCGTAGTTAGTTTAATGTATCCATTTTCAATCATTGTGAAAAGAAAAATAATAATCTGCATCAAATAGTTTAAGTCGTATTTTAGTGATCTGCATTTTTTAGTATTTAGTGTGTTTGACGTCTTTAGTTTTTTTTAATCTCTTAGTCGTTCCTCATCAGCATCTTCTTCTCTTTTTTTTTTTGTGTTTAGATGTTTCCAGCATATGACACTTTAGTTTTTAGTTTTTCCCAGCATACTAACATCAATCACACTTTATTTTTTTTGACAGTCAATAGGTTAGTTACTCATGCTGTAATTGATTTAGTTAGGTAGACTTATTAGGTATATTGCATAGTCGTTATTTGTTTTAGCATAAATTGTTAATTCTTTCATCTTATTAACGTTTTTCTTTTTTTTTTCTTTTAGCCGTTCTTTCCCTCATTTCGTAGTTTAATTCATTAATTAGTTTATTATACATCAGCAAGCTATTTTATTAGGTGTACTATGCCTTATGCATTATTACATTAGTTTTAGCCCAGATTTAGGTTTAGCGTGATATGCCTATTGTCATGTTTTATTGATTTTTTTTTGCCTTCAAGTTCATTTAGTTTTGCTATTAGTATGTCTTATTGCTGATTAAGTATTGTGTTTTATATTAGAAGTACTAAGTTTTTAGCATGTTCTATATGTCATTGTTGAGTTGCATCAAACCTTTGCTAGCTATTAGTTTAGTTGCTTTTATTCAATTAGCATAGGTTAATTTTAGTGTTTCATACATATTATTTGTTATAGTTCAGATAGTTGAAAATTCATACAACATATAGGTGGTTAAAATTCATTTAGTTGCTTTTAGTTTCGTTCTTCAGTAATTTAGTTTAGTTTAGTTTCTTAATTTCTTGAATTAGTTAAGCTTAGTTTGTTAGAAATTAGTTCTTGATTTGTTAGTTAGGTTGTTTTGCTAGTTTGCCATTTAGTGTTAGTTCTTTCAAATTTGTTATTAGTTAGTTCATGTTAATTAATTCATGTTTTTGTGATTTTTCATCATATTTTCTGTTGATTTTCTCGTAGATTGCTTGTTCTGCTGTGTGTTTTGCTTTTGTGTTTTTCAAGGAAGCGTTGGAACGTGTGGTGAGCCCCTTTTTGTGCTCTAAAAGTACCCTATGAGGTCTCCTCAAGCCCTCAAAAGTGCCCTCAGGGAGCCCTCAGAAAAGCAAAAGTTCAAGAAAACATGCATTACCTTAAAAAGGGACAAAAAGACTCGAAGCACTGAAGCTTTTTCTTTTTATTTTACACTACAACAAAGCAATAGATTAGCGACGACCACATTCTGTCGCTAATCCGTCGCTAACATGGTTAGCGACGGATTAGCGACAACGAGGCGACAGTATGCTTACGTCGCGAATATTTCGACGCTAACTGGCGACGGAAGGATTCCGTCGCCAGGTCCGTCGCTATTTGCGACGGAATAATGAGCGCTATATTCCGTCGCCAATCCGCCGGTACTAAACGACGACCACGGCTTGGCGACGGATTTACTTCCGTCGCTATGCCGTCGCTAGATTAATATGAATAGCGACGGATGGTTCCGTCGCTAATCCGTCGCAAACACGAAAAAAATAAAAAAAATTTATTTGAAAATTAATTACCGAGAACTGTACAATTTCTATTTCCTGTGCAATTTATATTTCTTGTAAATAAAAAACAAACCACACAAAAAAATTCATATAACAAGAATCTACAACAATTAATCGTTCCACCTTAAAATTAAGAAGTTTAATTATTTATAATTCAACAATTACAATTAGGAAAAATAAAAAAATAGAACTTCTTCAACACAGTCTTCTAATCATCGCCAAGATTTTGTGCGTCTTCTTGTTCATTGTCTTTATCTGTCCCTTCAGCTCCACTACCCTGATTATCGCTAGCAGCCTACACAAGAAAAGAACAGTCAGTATTGATAAACAAAATATAATGAAATAAATTACACACTATATGTGATTCTATCATGTGCTCATGTGTGATCTAAGGCAATAAAAAAACTCTATATGTGATTCTATCATGCTCATATGTGTGCTAAGGCAGTCAAAAAATTGAATATGTGATTATAGTATGTTCATATGTGTTCTAAGGCATCTAAAAAAACTCTATATGTGATTCTACCATGCTCAGATGTGCTTTAAGGCAGGCAAAAAACTATATATGTGATTCGATCATGCTCGTATGTGTGCTAAGGCAGTAAAAAAATTGAATATGTGAATATAGCATGCTCATATGTGCTCTAAGGCAGGCAAAGCCAAAAATTTTATATGTGATTCTATCATAAATGATATATAACATGTTCATATGTGTTCTAAGGCAGTAAAAAAACTCTATATGTTATTATAGCATGCTCATATGTGTGCTAAGGCAGTCAAAAAACTAAATATGTGATTATAATATGCTCATATGTGTTCTTAGGCAGTCAAAAAACTGAATATGTGATTATAGCATGCTCATATGTGTTCTAATGCAGTCAAAAAAACTTTATATGTGATTCTATCATGCTCATATGTGCTCTAAGGCAGACAAAAAGTTATATATATATATATATATATATATATATATATATATATATATATATATATATATGATTCTATCATGCTCATATGTGTGCTAAGGCAGTCAAAAAATTGAATATGTGATTATAGCATGTTCATATGTGTTCTAAGGCATCTAAAAAAACTCTATATGTGATTCTACCATGCTCAGATGTGCTTTAAGGCAGGCAAAAAACTATATATGTGATTCGATCATGCTCGTATGTGTGCTAAGGCAATAAAAAAATTGAATATGTGAATATAGCATGCTCATATGTGCTCTAAGGCAGGCAAAGCCAAAAATTTTATATGTGATTCTATCATAAATGATATATAACATGTTCATATGTGTTCTAAGGCAGTAAAAAAACTCTATATGTTATTATAGCATGCTCATATGTGTGCTAAGGCAGTCAAAAAACTGAATATGTGATTATAATATGCTCATATGTGTTCTTAGACAGTCAAAAAACTGAATATGTGATTATAGCATGCTCATATGTGTTCTAATGCAGTCAAAAAAACTTTATATGTGATTCTATCATGCTCATATGTGCTCTAAGGCAGACAAAAAGCTATATATATATATATATATATATATATATATATATATATATATATATATATATATATATATATATATGTGTGTGTGATTCTATCATGCTCATATGTGTGCTAAGGCAGTCAAAAAATTGAATATGTGATTATAGCATGTTCATATGTGTTCTAAGGCATCTAAAAAAACTCTATATGTGATTCTACCATGCTCAGATGTGCTTTAAGGCAGGCAAAAAACTATATATGTGATTCGATCATGCTCGTATGTGTGCTAAGGCAGCAAAAAAATTGAATATGTGAATATAGCATGCTCATATGTGCTCTAAGGCAGGCAAAGCCAAAAATTTTATATGTGATTCTATCATAAATGATATATAACATGTTCATATGTGTTCTAAGGCAGTAAAAAAACTCTATATGTTATTATAGCATGCTCATATGTGTGCTAAGGCAGTAAAAAAACTGAATATGTGATTATAATATGCTCATATGTGTTCTTAGGCAGTCAAAAAACTGAATATGTGATTATAGCATGCTCATATGTGTTCTAATGCAGTCAAAAAAACTTTATATGTGATTCTATCATGCTCATATGTGCTCTAAGGCAGACAAAAAGTTATATATATATATATATATATATATATATATATATATATATATATATGATTCTATCATGCTCATATGTGTGCTAAGGCAGTCAAAAAATTGAATATGTGATTATAGCATGTTCATATGTGTTCTAAGGCATCTAAAAAAACTCTATATGTGATTCTACCATGCTCAGATGTGCTTTAAGGCAGGCAAAAAACTATATATGTGATTCGATCATGCTCGTATGTGTGCTAAGGCAGTAAAAAAATTGAATATGTGAATATAGCATGCTCATATGTGCTCTAAGGCAGGCAAAGCAACTTTATATGTGATTATAGCATGCTCATATGTGCTCTAAGGCAGACAAAAAAACTTTATATGTGATTATAGCATGCTCATATGTGCTCTAATGCAATAAAAAAACTATATATGTTATTATAGCATGCTCATATGTGCTCTAAGGCAGTCAAAAAACTGAATATGTGATTATACCTGAGAGGGACCTGGAATCGAAGATCCCCTATCCTGAACAACGACCTTGATCTCATTTCGGAGAAAGGGGGCGACGGTGTATTGAAAGTAGTTATTGAGTGATTCATTAATGATCTGGCGTACATCATCACTGGAAAGAATATTCGGCTGCTTGGAGCTTATGTCGGCGCAAGAAGTCGGTGAGCCGTAACTGGAAGAACCAATAACTGGTGAAGTGTTCATATTACTCCCAAACCCGAACACGCGACCTTTTTTGGGTTCACCTGCTGCAGTCACCCATGCTGTAGGATCAAATGATGGATGCTGAGTAGCGTCATCGCCATATCGCTCTACCATCTGTTGCTCATATGCCTCCTACAAAATAATGTTTAAAGTATTCATTAATAATTAATGATAACATTATGATAACTTGCATATATATTGCAATGATTATTAATAGAATTAATACATACCGTTGTCGTTCTCGCCTTCTCTGATACGAAGACTCCCGTGGTCTTCCGTTTATGTGTTTCTACAAACACATCCTTATATGGTACACTGCCTCCTTTTTCTGCTTCCTGCGAAGTTAAATGACAAAAGATTTAGTACACAAGTTTGCAACAATACTTATAAAATTAATATTATATATTGATGAGTTACCATTTTCTTTAGGTGGCTCCCAAATGTCTTAGATCCACCTGTGTGTAGATGGGCTTCGGGCATCTTCGATCGATTTTGTGAAGCCTTCGCAGAGCAATTTTTAAATGCATCTCCCTCCCACTTATCGCATATTTCGTCCCAGTAATCTCTCCTGATAGTAATAGGACCATGGCCCTTCCACAGTAATGGATCATCTACTACGCCAGATGTTTTTTTTGCTGCAGTCTTCATAGTGTGCAACATGTCTGCAAATCGATTGGCAGTCACCTTCTGCCACACCTTCCTTGCATCATTTTCTTTCACCGTAGTTGCGAAGCGATTCGAAGCCTATAAATATTTTCAGAAAGTTAGTAGACATTGCTTAAATAAATTAAATATGAAGCACATTAACTATGAGGAACAACTGTATACCATGAATGAGGACCACAATCTGTCTAACACCTCCTTTGGGTACTCTTTCCAGTGAACAACTGGTCCTGATAGATGTTGAAGAAGTGAATTCCTAATCTCCCGTACTACTTCTTGTGGCTCAAACCTCGTGATGCACATGAATTGTTACACAGTAAATATCAATATAAAATATTTAAAAGATATGCAATAATTAAAAACAAAATACTTACGGTCGATTATCGATATACACTATTCGAATGAGTCTTCTTGTGCCAGCCTGAGAAGACCCTGTTTCCTGTGTTGGCTGTTGACTTGTGTGATCAACTGGTGTAGGTGGGTCGTGTACAGGCGCAACATCATCTGTAAAAAATTACATTAGAAATTCTCAGAATGTGCATTTGAACTAATCAAGCATCTAATTAATTATATGATATACCTATCACAGAAGCCCGTGAAGATGAAGGCTGAGCCTGGCTACTACTGGATGAGCGACCACTATAACCTCCACGAACCATATTCTAACAAATAACATATGTCATACAATACATTCAAATAATTCACATCAAGTATTACAATGCATTCAAGTTATTCACATCAAGCATTCAATGCATTCAAATAATTCAAATCATTCGTTAATTGCATAACTTATAATACATTCAGATAATTGAAATCATTCACATCAAGTATTACAATGCATTCGAATCATTCGTATCAAGTATTACAATACATTCAAATAAAATTTTTAATCATTCACACCAAGTATTGCAATATAACTCACATCAAGTATTACAATGCATTTAAATAGAGGTTTGTAGTATAAGATTTTGCTCACTAGCTTGAGAATTCTTTTTCGTCACTAGTTTGACTTTCTTCTTCTTCTTCTTCATTGTTTGCCCATCCACTTGGTACATCATTTGGATCACATTCCTCTATGAATGTTTCATCGGCCAATGGAGATATGACATGTATATAATGCGCAACATCGTGACCATAAGCGAAGTCATAGACATCATCTGATTGATAGTAATCACTGTCTTCAGCTAACTCATCTTCCTGTAACTGATCATACTCGGGGTATAGTTTGGATTTCACCTTGCAAACTGCCCACCATTCATTTCTATCTGACTTTTTTATACTCGGATATGAAGTATAATAAACTTGTTGAGCTTGCGAGGCTAATATGAATGGTTCATATGTTCCAAACCTGGATTTATGATTCACCTCCACAATGCTTGAAGCTTTGTCGAGTCTTGTTGCAGTTGGATCAAACCAATGACACTTGAATATCGTAACCCTGTTATTTATGCCTAAGTCAACTCCATTATTTCCTCTATAACACCGTAGTAATCATGTTCATTTTCACCGTAGCTGCTACCCTTGACACACACGCCACTATTTATCGTTGATTTGTTTATACCGTAGTCTTTTGTATGGAATCGATAACCATTTACGATATACCCGTTGTAGCATTGCACAACTTTGGTCGGACCATTTTCTAAATCACATATTCCTTGATCTTTAACATCACCATTGCGAACCTACGCACAAACATAAACAATGATTGTGATCACGATCAATTAAGTAACTTAGTGTTGTTTATAAGTACAAAATTTATGTTAGCTTCTTTACCAACTGTTTCAACCACTCCACAAACTTAGTTTCACGTTCTTTTTGTACTTCTGCATCAGTGAGATGTGAAACTTTGTTTTGCAACTCCAGATCAAATCGTCTGCAAACCACAAATACTTATATTACCGAGCCATGTATCCACATATAGAACATAAAAGGATTTATAATTGAGTTGCATATACATATACTTACTCGATGTATGGGTCGATCACTGAGCAATTAAAAAGAATATAGATGTGTGCTGCATCTTGCTCTCGATCTGTCAATAGCCTTGATCGGCAACTACCAAATGCATGCCCAAGTGGTTGAAATATCGACAGCTTGTCAGCTACAGTTACTTGTTCTCCATCATCGTTACGGGGCGGGCATGTGTAACGTGTTGGAATATGAGGTTCGAAGTACATAGATGAGAAATTTGAAATCTCTTCTAAAGTGTACGCCTCACAAATAGAGTCTTCTACTCTTGCTTTATTACGAACCTTTTTTTTTAGGTCGAACATGCATCTGACAAGAATATACATTTCAAATTTTAAATATCTGTCATTAAAGAGACAAATATAAAAAAACATATACCTTTCAAATGGGTACATCCATCGATATTGCACAGGGCCACCAACCCTTAGTTCATATGGCAGATGTATGATCAAATGTTCCATAACATCGAAAAATGCTGGCGAAAATATCTTTTCTAACAGACAAACAGTGGTGATGACAGAGTCCTCGAGATTCTTTACATCTGATAAAACGACCTCCGATGCGCACAATGTTCTGAAAAATCCGCTCAACTCAGACAATACCCCCATATAGGTTTGTCTAACATATCATGGAATGCTAGGGGTATCAATCGTTGCATAAAGATATGACAATCATGGCTCTTCAACCCATATAACTGTTCATCGTCAATCTTCACAGCCCGAGCAATGTTAGAGACATATCCATCTGGAAATCTCAGTTGTCTCAACCATTGACATACATGTTTTATTTGATCAGGTCCGAGCACGTACTTCGCCTTTGGTTTCAGTACTTTGCCATTATACTCTTTGAGTTCCAATTCTGGTCTTTTACATATTAATTTTAAATCCATACGGGCCTTCGGATTATCCTTCATTTTTCCTTTAATATTCATTACTGTATTGAACACATTATCAAACACATTTTTCTCTACATGCATCACATCCAAATTATGTCGTATCAATAGGGTCGGCCAATACGGTAGTTCCCAAAAAATAGATTTTTTCGTCCAATTGTGATCATTCCCAAATCCACGGAAGGGTGTAGAACTGCGGGCATCTGTTAATACATCTAGAAAGTATCGCAATCTTCTTAGAATCTCTATGCCGGACAATCTTGAGGATGGACCTTCTGTTTCAGTTGTGCCTGCTTTAAATGCATTCTTTTGACGTCGGAACGGATGATCGCTGGGTAGAAATCGACGATGACAATAAAACCAGCAAGGCTTCCTTCCATGCCTCAATCTAAAAGCTTTGGAATCCTCCATGCAGTACGGACAAGCCAACCTCCCATGTGTGCTCCAACCAGATAACATACCATATGCAGGGAAGTCACTAATTGTCCATAGAACAGCGGCCTTCATGTTGAAATTTTGTTTTTTGTGGGCATCATACGTGGTAACACCGTCATCCCACAGTACTTTTAATTCATCAATCAATGGCCTTAGATATACATCAAGATTTTGGACAAGTGAGGTCAGACCAGGGATCAACAGAGACAAGAAAAGATTTGGACGTTTCATACACAAGCTTGGTGGAAGGTTGTATGGAGTTACAAATACTGGCCAGCATGAGTATGGAGTTGATCTACCCCCAAATGGATTAAATCCATCTGTACATAGACCGAGTCTAACATTTCGCACTTCCATTGCGAAGTTCTGATGAGTACGATCAAAGTGCTTCCAAGCTTCAGCGTCAACAGGATGCGTGATCTTGTTTTCATCGTGTCGAACTTTATTTGCATGCCATCTCATGTGTTTAGCTGTCCTTGAAGACATATACAATCGCTGCAATCTAGGAGTGATAGGAAAGTAGCGGAGCGACTTGTATGAAACTTCCTTTGATCTCGTGCTACCATTGCCTCTTGTCTTTGGCTTGAACCGAGGATGCCCACATGACGGGCATGATATGTCGTTTTCCTGCTCCTTGAAATACAACATGCAGTGATTTGGACAAGCATCAATCTTTTTGTAACCCATACCTAGAGCGTTGACCATAACTTTCGCACGATAGAAATTTTGTGGCAATTTCTCATCTTTAGGCAACATACTCTTCACAATCATACACAAACGATCAAAACATGATTGACTCAAATTATACTCGGACTTCAAATTCATTAGTTGAAGAACTGCAGACAAGATAGTGTGACTCTCACAACCGTTCCAAAGTGGCTCATCAACATCTCTAAGTAAATCATAAAATCTACTAGCTGCATCGTTTGGTGATTCTTCATCTACGACAGTTCTTACATCACTAGAACTCATAGCAGAACCCAGTTCTGTTCCTGCAGCATCAAATATCAAATTCGTATATGGATTATTGTGCACCACATTCACCCGTGCATCAAAATCGTTTCTAAATTCTTCTCCATGAAACGTCCAGTTCTGATAATCACTCACAAAACCCTTCCTGTATAGGTATGTCTAACGCCATGAGGTTCTATAAATCGATTATTCTTACAAATCTTGCAGGGACACCTAATCCGACCTGTGGGATCTACCGTACTGACACTTGCCGTTGTAAATTCAATAAAACTGTCGACACCATCCATATATTCATGCGATAACTCATTGTCCACTATCCTACGGTACATCTATTCACGGTTTGCAGTCATTCTGTCGTATGATGTTACGAATAGTATCCTAACCAGTTAAAAGAGAACCATCGGAATGCTATGATGAAGAAAATATCAAATTTATCATGCAATATATGATGTCATACAATCACAAGAATTATGATGCATGCATTGATAACTTAATATTTTCATGTGCAAACTATTCATGACACGATACATTCATTTGAAGCATGCTTTCAATATACAATTTCACATGGAAGACATAATCAAATTGAAAGTAACTACATGTAAGCATGGATACAATCACATCAAACATTGCAATACATCGAAATAATTCATATCAAACAAATGTCAAACATGTACCTGCATCAAACACACTTCAATATCCCACTAACTACTACCATGCATAACATGGACTCCGTACTCCAAAAATAAGAACACTTCCATATTCATACATTAAAATCATGCTCAGCATGATCTCCGAACTCCAACAAAGCAGTCCTAGATATCAACAACTAAGTGAGTGTGTGAACAATAAAGTGTTACATTCAATAAATTAAATAACATGTGATGCGCTTGCATCACTTACTCACCACGGGTATTTACCCGATTTGCATTGTTTTTGTCACTTACTTACCACGGGTGGCGGGGCACAAGCGAGTTCCGTTGAGAAATCTGCACAAAAAAAATGATGTTTTAAAATGAAGTCACCATGAAAAAAAACTCACTCTAAACAAATGATTTATAAAAAGGACACGCCTATATGGTTAGAAAACTAATTGGTTGGCCATATATGGTTAGAAAAAAAAAGGTTAAAATATTTATCTCTTATTCCAATAACAAAAGAACGTAAGAGTGGATATTAACAATGAAGGAAAAGGAGTAATTCTATACACCAAGTGGCTATTGAATTTTATCATGGATAAACAGGCACTACAATGTAATAATCTAAAAGTTGAGCTAGTTTTTGCAAACAGAGTGCACAGGCTTTTGTAATTTATTCAAATAAAATAAAAATTTTTGATTTAAAGTCCTAACCAAATTAACTAAAAATCCTTAATTAAAAAAATTATGATTCAAATCCCTAATCATAGAAAATAAAAATAAAAGCTCTAATCAAATCCAAGAAAACCCTAATCAAATTAACTATAAAATGCCCTAATTTTTAAATTTTGATTCAAAGCCTTAATAAAACAAAATCAAATAAAAAACCCTAATTAAATTAACTACAAATAGCCTTAATTTAAGAATTTTGATTCAATTGCCTAATAAATGAAAATCAAAATAAAAAATCCTAATCAATGAAAATCAAAGAAAACTAAACAATGAAAATAAAATAAAAACCCTAATTTCTGAAAAAAGAAAAAGAAGAGCAAGAAACCAGGGGGTCAACCCCCGGCCGGACATAAAAAGGGGTTGACCCCCTGCCGGACAAGGCAGGGGGTTGACCCCTGGCCGGACACGGCAGGGGGTTGATCCCTGGCCGGACACGGCAGGGGGTTGACCCCCTGCCGGACACGGCGGGGGGTCGACCCCCGGCCAGACATGGCGGGGGGTCGACCCCCGGCCAGACACGGCAGGGGGTCGACCCCCTACCAGGGTTGACCCCCGACCGGACACGGTAGGGGGTCGACCCCCAGTCGGACACGGCAGGGGGTCGACCGCCTGGCGGAGTCGACCCCCTGCCGGAAAACGCAGGGGGTCGACCCCCAATCCATTTCACGGTGAAATACCTGCGGTTGCTCCGGGCAGCGGCGGCGGCAGCAGAAGGTTGACGGAGATCGACTTCCGGCGAACGGTGGGGGCCGACAGAGAGGTCGACGGGATGTATAGGGCGGCCGAAGGAAGAGGGCGGCAGAAGGGAGAGGGCAGCGGGCGGGAGCACCGAAAGGAGAAAGGAAAAAGAAGGATGGGATTAGGGGTAATGCGACATTTAGCGACGGATTAATTCCGTCGCTAAGCCATCGTAATTCAAAAAACCAAAACAGCGACGGAATATACTCTGTCGCTAAGCCGTCTCTAATTAGCGACGGATTCACGACGACAGAGTTCCCTCTCTAAATCCATCGCTGAAATGGTGTTCTTGTAATAAGAATTAGCGACAAAAAAATGCAGTCGCTAATCCGTCGCTAAGTAGCGACGGATTAGCGATAAAAATTGTTTCCTCGCTAATCCGTCGCGAATTAGCGACAGATTGTTTCTCTAGCTAATCTGTCGCTAATTCGCAACGGAAAAAATCCGTCGCAAATTTCCGTCGCTAATTAGCAATTTTCTTGTAGTGTTAGCTTAGGATTTTTAATTTTTTTTATTTCATTGGGTCTGTAATAAAACCATTTATTTATTTTGTTTAAGCCCTCTGCGTAGGGCCATACTCTCTTAGTTATTTAATTATTTAATTAATTCTTTTATTTTGGCAATAAAGAGTAGTTTAGATTGTGTGATTGAATACAAAGTATTTCCTGTTCCCTGAGATTGACCCGAATTCTACCACTCATGCGAGCCGGTTTTTATTATTTTGTGTCTGGCTTTCACATTGTTTTTATATAAAATATCATTTTCAAAATTGTTTTCCAAAACTCACACCATGCCTAAACCAACTTGTTTTTAAAAAAAAAGTATTTTTCTGTGAAAACATTATTAGACTTTTCCTGCTGAGACAGAATGAGCACTGACTCAGTGATATGTGTCCAATTAGTTAATCGAGCGAGTGGTGTATGATTTGAGTACCAAATGAAACCGAGTGGGGTATAGAAATATTTCATACCAAACCATGGTCAAGAGTTCGGTTAAGCTCCACTATTTTTTTATATAGAAGAGATAAAAACACTTAAATTGAGTCCAGTACCATGGTCCCAATAATTCAACTGACCCAAATCTAGACCTGATTCTAGCACTTCAAACACAGACCAAAATCCATACCCGCTCAAGTCTGTAGCCCTAGCTGACAATAATGTCACAGATGTCGTCCTTGGCAAAATCTGGGCAAGAGAAAATCTCACGATATTTTGAAAATTTAGGCACTTCAGAAAAATATTGGTATATAAAAAAAGTATATTAATAATAAAATATAAATATTAAAAATATAAGAACATCACATAACTGTTTTTATTATGTTAAATATCATGATAAGAAAATCCCACAAGGGTTTCACTCATCTGTTAGGGGCAACTTAGGAATGCCACGAAGTTAATGGGATGTCACAAGTTCGAAACCCACGGTGGCATCCCTTGCCGCAAGGTCGAAGTTGGGTGTACTCTCCAATGGGTAGAGAGGGCCTCATGGGTTTTACAAACCGGAGGCCAACCAATGTAGGGGGTTTTCTCCTTGGATTATTCAAAAATTCATTATTAGAAAGGCAGTATTTTCATAATTGGCAATATTTTAGAAATACGGTGTTTTCTATGTAGGCTATGAAAAATATCATGACTCCATGGGGGCGAGGGGGATAAGCCCTCAGAGTTTTATGCTACCAGAACAACCACCGTAAGTATGGCAGGCAAAGCCAACACAGCTAGGTCTTTGATCTTGGAGTGGTTTTTTTGAGTAAAAAAAATATCGATATTTCTAGATCTAAAAGAAGTTTATCATAACAAGGATACAAAGTATCCCTATTGTCTTGGTTATCACGGTATATAAGGATACCAGACAGATAGAGTCCTATGGCATTTATGCGTGTTTTCAGATAGCTATCGATTGTGTAGTATTTTTATCATTATAGAGTCCTATGAATAGCTATCACCTGTGTATTTTTGTGTTATATATATGTTCTTTGTTCTCTCCCCAACATGCATTAATAGAATCAATATAATTTGATTTTTCCTCCCTGTTATCTGACCTCTTTTTCTTCATGGCATCTTAGTGCAGGACATAGTGCGACATCTTCAGTTTCTTCTGCAAAGCTGGATCATCCATCTACCTTCTGCATAATCACTACCCAGAGTGCAGGACATAGTGCAACATCTTAAGCTTCTTTTGCAAAGCCAGATCGTCCATCTACCATCCGCATAACCACTACTCATGTTCTTCTTTCTATTTTTTCTTCTCAGCACTTTCTTTGCTGCTATACTCGCCCATTGCCTTGTTTCCTCTTGTGCACCCGCTCTAGATGGATAGCAGAGTTGAAAATATGTCAAGCATGAACTTTGAAGAAACGAAAAATCTTTTTTTCCTCCACCATTCAGATAATCCCGGCATGGCATTGGTATCCCAACCATTGACCGACAACAACTACACTAGATGGTGCTGCGCAATGACCATGGCACTGTTTGTGAAAAAACAAATTTGGTTTTGTAGATGGATCCATAAAAAAACCGAGTCCCCCTGCAACGACAGTTGCTGCTTGGGAACAATGCAATAATATGGTCCTATCATGGCTGCTCAATTCTTTATATCCAGATTTGTCTTCAAGTTTTATTTACACTGAAACCGCAACTGAAGTATGGATATAACTTCATGAATGTTTCTCCAATCGAACGCCCCACGCATATACCAAATCCAACAAGAGATTGTTAATCTGAGACAAATGCGAAACCCCGTAGCAACCTACTATACTAAGATGAAAGGTCTATGGGATGAGATGTTCTCATACGTGACTGTTCCATCATGCACTTGTGGAACGACCAAAGCTGTACACGAGCAGCAAGACCAAGAAAGACTCATGCAATTCCTAATGGGTCTCAATGAGAGCTACGGTCCCATAAGGAGCCAAATGCTCTTAATGTCGCCCCTATCAAGTATATCTAAAGCCTTTGCACTGCTTGTATAAGAAGAAAGACAACGTGACCTTAAAGTCACAACCAATTAGGAACCTGTAGTAGCAGTTATAAAAAGTTCTAATGTTCAAAATAGTGTGGATCACATCAAGAATTGCCAGAATCGTATCCGCCCAAAATGTGACCACTACAAAAGAATCAGACATGTCAAGGCAAAATGTTTTCACATCCATAATTTTCCAAATCGATCCAGAGTTCCCGCCAATGCTCATCAAAGCAGTCAGACTAACACAAGTGTTGTAGCTTCAGAAAGCAATATGCCTGCCCAAAGCCCTAGACAATTCACCCAGGAACAACTGGACCAAACACTACCTGCAATAGGCCTAGGTAATCCAAAACCACCATCTACAATAATCTCAATGTCTCATTTACATGTTCCATAACAAACGAACATTGGATTATAGACACGGGCGTGACAGACCACATTACCAATTCTTTATCAAACCTAATGCTTCCTAAAATCACTGATTCTTCTACTCATGCCACCCATATGTGTGACACCAAATTTTCTTTTATCAAGTGTCCTTTTCGTTCTAGATTTTAAGTTTAACCTTATATCTGTGAGTAAATTGATTCAAGACCTTAAATGTGATGCCATTTTCTTTCATGATTATTGTGTTTTTTAAGACTATTTCTCTCGAAGAAGATTGGAGTGGGTAAGCGATGTGGTGGATTTTAGGTTTTTTAGACCAGTGATAACCTCTCCCTGAATAATTCTCCTTTTGATTATAATATTTGGAATTTATGTCTTAGACATCTTTGGAATACTAGACTGCAAATTCTCACAAATGATCAAAGATTACATGGTTGTGTTCCTCACGATTATTGTGACATATGCCACAAGGCTAAACAAACTCGACTTTCATTTCCTAGTCAATCCATTATTTCATCAAAGCCTTTTCAACTCATTCATTGTGACATTTGGTGAGGATATGAAACCACTTCTTTATCTGGAGCACAATATTTTTTAATCATAGTTGATGATTATTTTAAAATCACATGGGTTTACCTTATGCGGTACAAATCCGAGACTATAGTTCAAATCAAAAGTTTTTCTCTATTGTTAAAAACCAATTCAACAGTAAAATTTTTAATCTTAGATCTGACAATGGAACTGAGTTTTTTTTCAATGACATGCAAACTTTTTTAAGAGAAAAGGGTGTTGCGCATCAACATAGTTGTATTGCAACTCCGAAACAAAATTGTGCGGTCAAACGCAAACACAGAGACTTACTTAATGTCGCTAGGGATTTGCATTTTCAAGCTTTCCTACCCATTACGTTATAGGGAGAATGTGTTTTCACGGCCGCATACATCATTAATCGCATCCCTTCAAAACCATTGTTTGGAAAAACACCCTATGAATTACTACATCAAAAGAAACTGTCTTATGATCATTTTTGGGTTTTCGACTGTTTATGCTATGCTCATAACATCCATCATTCTCACAAAGTTGATAATCGTGCTCATAAAAGAATATTCATAGGATACCCATATGGTCAAGTGGGATATCATGTGTATGATCTTGAAACACAAACAATTTTTGTCAGTCGAAATGTTAAGTTTTAGGAAAACATTTTTCTTTTTCAAGATCGTAAAGCTCCGAATGATGAAGAGAAGCGTCTCCTACCCATTCCCTTTTTTGAGTCTCAATCCTGCGAGATTCAAGAATCCAATTAAAACACTGTCAATGAAACACCTCCATTTGCTCATACTGATTCAAGTCTCAATATCATTGGGCCCATTCAAGTTTGCAGATCTGAAAGAAACTGACAACCACCATTGCATCTCAAGGACTACAATTGCTATACTATTGCTCCCATACTCCAATCAACTGACAGGAGTGAAAAGATCCATAGCACAAATCATGAACTATCCAAAGTCATAAGGTATGATCGTTTTTCTCAAGAACACCATGCCTTTTTAAGTGCTATCTCCCAATGCTCAAAACCCAAAACCTTCTCCCAAGCCATGAAGTTTCAGCACTGGCGAGACTACATGACTGCCAATATTAGGGCTTTGGAGGAGAACCACACCTGGTCGATCATGGACTTACCTACCGAAAAACATCCTGTCGGATGCAAATGGGTGTACAAAACCAATTATCATTTTGATGGTTCCGTTGAAAGACATAAAGCTTGCCTCATGGCTAAAGAATATACTCAAATTGGAGGACTAGACTACAATAAGACTTTTGCCCCAGTTGCTAAACTAGTCATTGTCCACTGTCTAATCGCTATTTCAGCAATAAAGCATTGACATATATATCAAATAGACGTTAACAAAGTGTACATGGACTTACCACCAGGTTTTTCGGTTTAGAGAGAGTATAAAGTTTGCAAGCTGCAAAAATCATTATATGACCTTAAACAATTTTCTCGCAACTGGTTTGCCAAGCTATCATATTACATGCTTCAAGAAGATTTTGCTTAGTCCAAGACTGACTATTCTCTTTTCTCAAAGATCACTAATGGAGTGCACATCTTTGTTCTTATCTATGTGGATGATATCATTATTGTAGGAGATGATCTCACCTACATTGAGAAATTCAAAGTTCACATAAATCAGTAATTTCGGCTAAAAGACCTTGGACGGTTAAAATATTTTCTCAAAATTGAAGTCGCCAAATCCAAGAATGACATATTTCTATCTCAGCGTAAGTATGATCTTGATATTCGTCAGGACATGAGATTCCTTGAAGCAAAACAAAGAAAATCACCCATGGAATCCCATATCAAGCTTAATCATGAAGATGTGGTTTTACTTGATGACCCGGGGCCGTACATACTCCTAGTGGGTCACTTGTTATATCTCACTATAACCCGTCCAGATATAGTCTTTGCAGTAAATATTCTGAGCCTGTTCAGCAGTCAGCCGTAATAGTCGCATATGGATGCCGCCATTTGGGTCCTTCAATATATTAAAAGTAGCCTCAGGGAAGGGGTTCTAATGTCCTCCACAAGCAGCATCCATGTGACTGGTTATTGCGACTTCGATTGGGCCTCCTGCCCGATCATTCGCAAGTCTACATCAAGTTATTGTATTATGATTAGAGACAGTCCCATTTTATGGAAAACAAAAAATAATCCACCGTGTCTCGCTCCTCTGCTGAAGCCGAGTACCGAACCATGGCCTTGGCATGCTGTGAACTTACATGGATCAAATACCTACTAATGGATCTTGGCATCAGTCACCACCAGCCCATGACATTGTATTGTGACAACCAGACAACTCTTCACATTGTCGCAAATCTAGTTTATCACGAGCACACCAAGTACATCGAAATCGATTGCTATCTTGTGCACGAAAAAATTCAAAATGGACCAGTTTTTTTCCCATATTCACAATATGCAGATCTCTTCACCAAGGTTCTTTGCAGTGATCACTTCTCTCGTCTAAAGACCAAGTTGGGCATCCTGAATCCATTCGCTCCAACTTGAGGGGGAGTAAAACAAGGATACAAAGTATCCTTGTTATCTTTTATCAAGGAATATAAGGATACTAGAGTTATGGCATGTATGTGTGTTATCATATAGCTATGGGCTGTGTAGTATCTTTATGATTATAGAGTCCTAGGAATAGCTATAGGCTGTGTATTTTTGTGCTATATATATATGTTCGTTGTTCTCTTTCCAACATGAAGTAATAGAATCAATACAATTTGATTTTTCCTCCCTGTTATCTGGCCTCTTTTTCTTCAAGATCATAACTGTAGTTCATATCGTAAAATTTGAAATTATCTTTTTTTGATCTCCATAACCTTTCCAGTTCCATAACATATCTATGGGCGCTGTTATTGATGGTGATGGGCATGGATGCTCCCTGGTAATTCTTCATCAAGTTGCAAAGTTTTCTGTTTGGTAGATGGAACAAATTCGTGATAAAGGAATTTCAGTTTGTTCGTTGTTGCACAATAAGTTCTCCCACTTGATCAAGTGCATCTCATAAGTAAAGCTGTAGCTCATGAATTCATGATCATGCTCCTTTCTGCATTTATATTCTTCCCATCTGGAAAAAGAATAATAAGATAAAAAATGCTTACGCTCCTCCTTATCACATGCTGCTGGTCCAAGTCTAACCAAGTTGAATGGTCAAAATCAGGAAGATCTGATTCTGGATCTGGTTCACCCAACTCAAATTGCCTGATGGAATTCCTGACTCCCACCTCCATTTGGAAACTTTTCTTTCTAATGATGAAGAACCCTCTCAGAGGGCCAGGTCACTTAATGGGCTCACGCTTCTCTGAGGTAAACCTCGGGAAGGGTCACCAACACCCAAGCTCTTATAGAACCCACCAGTTAAAGGCACCTGCCCACCCAGTGACCTTCATTTGATTTTTTTTTTATAGTTACATAGAGAAACCACCCCTAGGATCATAGATTTAGCTGTGCTGGCTCTGTCAGACATACTTACAATCACTGTCTCAGTAGCATAAAACTCCATGGGCTTATCCCTTGTCTCCAAGGAATTGTCATGCTTATGCTTGTGTAATACGATTCAAAACAAGTTTCCTACTAAACAAACCTTGTTGATCACATCTATAACATTGAATCTAGAAAAAATTGACAATTTTTTAACAAAAGAGTAATTTCGACTCATTAATTCATTATATATATATATATATATATATATATATATATATATATATATATATAAAGGGAGTATGTCAAATGATGCTCGGATGCATGGCCACTCACCATGCATAAAAAAAGGGCTTTTTAGCAGCGGTCTTGACTGCCGCTAAAAACTTTTTTCCCACCCATGTCCTTAGTGGCGGTCAAGATCACTGCTAAAGTGTTTTTCAGGACAACAAGAACTTTGCACGCCGATCGCATGTACAACACAAATTTGTCGGATTTGCATCTGACAAGTTGGGTGTTTTATGATACACCATTCTTTCTCTTTCCATAATATATATATATATATATATATTTGCTGAGCCGGCTGGACCAAGGCAGACTGGGCCCAGGCCAGCCTTCGGGCTGCCCGGCCCATTACCCACCTATAGGATCATGTGATTCAATCATGTTTGAAAAATATGAAAAGTGATTAATGTATCAGGTTTGCTTGCACGTGAGAAATGAGGATCGTTCTCTCATGCTTGTGTTGGGACCAAGCAAATGTCCTTACTAAGCAAAGCAAATGTTGTTGCACCAACGGGGGGCGTCCCTTGTTTGGCAAGAGCTGTTGGTGTACGTCACCATGTGTTGGGACGTTGCAAGTTCAAAACCCATTGGTATGTTGTGCAACTGGTGGGGTCTGCCTACCCCAGCTTGCCTATAAAAAATTCAAGTGCACTGTTTCTCTTCTACAAGTCCTAAAAAGAAGTTTACTCCCAATTTGCTAGTTTTTCAACATAATTCCTACATGGCTGGGTTGGATCGGTTACCAATTTTGGGTCGGGTTGGTATGTGTCCCAGTCCCATATCCAACTGGATCTGAAACTATATTCTGAAACACGATTTTTTTTACCCACATCTTTTCCTCTTGAAATCCATGTACACGGTTTCAGATCAATGGGATACCCAACCCTAGATCCAACTTATTAGGAACCCTAGCTGCAAGCCATTAATCTTTGTCTTTGGAAAAATGGGAGACAGCGCAGACACCGTTTTTCACAATATTTTCGTTAAAGACATGTTTGGAAGCGAGAAAATGCCAAGAAAAATGCAAGTCAGTTGGCAACTTTTCTATTCATTCCAAACACAATAAAATTGTTGAAAAGGAAAAATTTTCTTATGCTGATTTTTGACAGAAAAACTTCTCCATCTCAGAGATGGAAATACTTTTTCTATAAAAAAAATTCAGTTTTGAGGTCAGCAGATTAAAATTTTATCATGTCATGCAGACAAGAATTTTTTTTCATAAATGAAAACTTCTCGTAGGCAATTTTTTTTTATGAGATTTCTTTTTGCTTTCAAACGTACCCTAACTGCGTTGGTTACACACGGGGCCTGCTAAAGAGCTTTGGCATGAAACCAACCCTGCACTGGAAAATGATTTCCCGTGAGGGGAAGAGTGGTGTGATGCCACTTTCATAGAAAGTGTGTTTCGTATAGAAGATGATGTTCTCAATGCTTCTTTCTCACGTGGCATTCTCATTCATGGGAAGACACCTTTTTTCATATCTTTTTTATGAGCTAAGTTTTCGTTTGTATCATGCAACTTTCTTGAAAAAGTGTTGAGCTGGCAATCCCGATGTATTTCATATCTTTCTTATGATCTGGTGTCAAACAAACGCTCGCTATGTTTTAGTTTGTTTCATGCAACTTGAAAAAATCTTCAGTGTCACGCTGGTACAAGGAACCATAGTTTTTCCCACCACCTATCACGTTTTACGTGTAAATCATTTTATACCTCATCTTCTGAAAGTTTTCGCATAAAAAGGCTAGGTTGGCGATTTTTTTTTTTTGAAATTCCTTTCTGTTCTTATGTAAAGCCTGTTTATAAGGAACGAAACAAACGAGCCTAAGAAAACTTATTCTTAGATTTCATTTTTTCAACATTCAGCGATGGGAGGAGGTCAGGTCTCGTGTTTTCCCTCTCGTTTTCTTTTGTTTGGTTCCTCAAGTAGAACCCCGTTTTCCCTGCAATTTTCCCCAAACGTAGAAGAAGAATATGATGATGGCGGCCATCTCCGGCCCCTCTCTCGGCCATCCCGAGTTCGTGTTGGTGCCTTCTTCTCTCAACAAGAACACCATCTTTCTCAGAATCCCTCATATTCGTACCCGTTCGATCTTCTGCGGTATCCTCTCTCTCTCTCTCTCTTTCTCTCTCTCTCTCTCTCTCTCTCTCTTTTGGGGTTTCTTCAAATGGGTGTTGTGTGTACGTGTGTTTGTGGTTGTTGGAAGGGTTTCAGAGGGGGAAGACCGGTGGCAATTCCGGCCTCTTCTGCGATTTCCGTCACCGAGATCCGTCACCGATTAACTACCACTTCACTCACACGAGAAGACCACAATTTCCTTGTAGAGAATACGTGGCACAAGCCGAATTCTCCGGTAGCGGAATCCCTTCTCCTTCTTCTTCTTCGGTGGATTCCTCCTCAGGTACTCTTTCTCTCTCTCTCTGAAACTTGCTCTGTTTGGTCTCTCTCTCTCTCTCTGAAACTTGCTCTGTTTGGTCTTTAGATGTATCCTTTTATTCGAGAGTACGGGGAATTTGTTTCTACATGGTAACGGGAGTCGTAGCGATTCCGTTGTTCTTGTTGATGTTGGTACTCCACCCCTTCGTTCTCTTGTTCGACCGGTACAGAAGGAGATCTCACCATCTTGTAGCCAATGTCTGGGCGAGCGCGTCTTTCTACCCCTTCTGTCGGATTGAATTTGAGGGATTGGAGAATTTGCCGCCGCCGGACTTGCCGGCCGTGTACGTCTCTAATCATCAGAGTTTCTTGGATATCTACACGCTTCTGACTCTCGGGAGGAGCTTCAAATTCATTAGCAAGAGAGGGATCTTCCTCATTCCTGTCATTGGGTGGGCTATGTTCTTGATGGGTGTCATTCCGTTGCGCCGGATGGATAACAAGAGCCAATTGGTATTCTTCTCTGCTTTTGATTTTGAGTTTTCAATTGCATTTATCATGTAATTAATGAATTGGGGTTCGTTGATTTCCTTATTTGAATTGATTGATCTGTTCCGTTTGAGAGAAATAGGAGTGTTTGAAGAGGTGTATAGATCTTGTGAGGAAAGGGGCATCTGTTTTCTTCTTTCCGGAGGGTACGAGGAGTATGGATGAGCAGTTGGGCGCATTTAAGGTAAGATTTTCCATTGAAATATTTTGTGGAAGGCTAGAATCAGGATTTATGGTTTGGCTTTTGATTGACAGAAAGGAGCATTCAGTGTTGCTGCTAAGACCGGCTCACCCGTTGTGCCGATCAGTTTAATGGGTACCGGGAGGATGATGCCTAGTGGAAAGGAAGGGATCTTGAATGCAGGATCTATTAAAGTGATAATACATAAGACTTTAGAGGGTAACAATGCTGATGAGCTGTGTAGTAGAGCACGGAATGTCATTGCACAAGGGCTTGTGCTTCATGGATATGGAGTTCAATGATATACAAAGCTGTGGCAGTTTTTGTTTGATTTTGGTGTGAATAGTCAAGAGCAGAAAATGGCGAAAGAAAATTTGATTATAAGGTATTATTTATGGTTTCCATCATTTTTCCACATCATTGAGTATTTGGGTTGTCATGCATCGTTGGTTGGCTGATTCATCAAGCTTTTCCTTTGGATTATTAACTTGAGCACAATGCGTGCACAAGTTGGAAGGATGGATTCAATTGGCTTGATGGTTAACCAGCTAACGTTTCCTTATGCTTGATGAGGCAGTGTAGTTTCATTTAGAGCCATCTTGTCCTCCTCATCTTGATTCTTGTTATCTTTGTTTTGTAACTATAAGTTTATTACTGTTTAAGAAAAAGCGGTTATTCGCTATTCTATGTTTCTCCTTCTTTCGCCATTTATTTCTAATTTCTCCTTTCTATATGAAGAATATTTTCAAACTCACAGACCAATCGATCGATTATCTATTGTGACTTAGTTTCCAAGTTGCCAAAGAAAATTTGATTATAAGATGTTCTTTATGGTTGCCATCAATTTTCCCACATCATTGAGTATTTGTAATCGAAATTTGGGTTGTCATGCATCGTTGGTTGGCTGATTCATCAAGCTTTTCCTTTGGACAATGAACTTGAGCACAATGTGTGCACATGAGTTGGAAGGCTAGATTCAATTAACTTGATGGTCAACAAGCTAATGTTTCCGTATGCTTGATGAGGCAGTGTAGTTTCATTTAGAGCCATCTTGTACTCATCTTGATTCTTGTTATCTTTGTTTTATAACCATAAGTTTATTACTGTGTAAGAAAAAGTGGTTATTCACTATTCTATTTTTCTCTTTCTTTTGCCTTTTATTTCTAATATCTCCTTTATTTCCATATGAGTTATATTTTTGAAGTCACAGACCAATCGATTATCCCTTGCGACTTCGTTTCCTAGTGGCTTATAGATCCTTGGCCGGAATTAGGAATACAAGTCCAGTGTCTGCATGAGAAAACTAACAAAAGTTAGATTCTAGGCAAGTGTTTTGATCAATTTTTTTATTGGAAAGGTAATACTAAAGATAAGTGAAGCTAGTTGCCAAAGCTATGGAAAAAACTTCTGCTTGCACCAAGCATTGACTGGCTCATCATCCGAACTGTGCAATGACAACTTGTTTCTATATATCATGGGTCAATGTGAGACAAATGCCTGTACAAATTGTGGATTGTGCCAGGCATGGTTATAAGGTGATTCAGTTGTCTTAAAGAATTTTCAGCAAAATATACAGAGTTGGATCTCAAAATGTGCACACATGTTCACTGTGGCAAATCTGTTACCGAGTTCTTTACCATAGGCAGTGAATAGGATCTTCCACCCATGAATGTATTACACTATATTATTGTTAACTTGCGAAATTTTCTTGCCCAAATACCATGCTTGAACAAGCATGACTCTCGATTAATAATTCCAAGCCTAGGTACCAGATTATCCAAAAAGTTACCTTTTACCCTGCCTTCCCTTTTCTTCTCCGAACATTTACTTCTTACAATACATCTACATGCCATCCTTGTGAATTGATGTGTTTCATCCTATTAAGCGTTCTTAAGCTATAAGTTTTAGCATACTTCTTAGAATACATCTACATGCCATCCTTGTGAATTGATGTATTTCATCCTATTAAGCGTTCTTAAGCTATAAGTTTTAGCAAACCATAAATGTTGCTCTCAACTCCCTACTCTGATAATCCAAGTGTCTATATCAAAAATACCTGGCAGCTCAACTGGGCAATGGCTGTTCTGATTTTGCCCATGGCTAGGCAGCATATCCTTCCATCCAGGCTAGGGCAATGAACTCTGTCAATATTTTCTCTTTATACGCCTGTTCAGCTTTTAATAGCTGCTGTTATAAGCATGAAAAAGAAAAAGAAAAAAATGAGATGTGTAACACAAATTATGGACAAATGACGTTCAAACAACAATCTTAGTTGTCAAAGGCGCCTAGGCGCTGCCTAGGCTGGGACCGCCTAGGCTTAAGCCTAGGTCGGTCAACTTTTTTTTTCTTGCGTTGACTGTATTCAGCTTGGAAAAAGTCCCTTTTCCTCCTTTTTCACCCCTTTTTTTGCGTTGACATGTTATTATTAGTCTATTGCTTATTGTTGATTGATTTTATGTTGTCTACATGTTTTTTATTAATTTTAGTAGTTTGTTTACATATTTTGTATGTTTTTTTTGTTTTTTTTATTTTTTTTATTTGGGGTACCGCCTAGAGGCCTAGGCCTTTTTAGGGGCTCACCGCCTAGGCTCCGCCTAGCGCTTATGACAACTAAGACAACAATGAACAAGGGGAAAAAGATGTGGTGCAAATATGCATCTTTAATGGTTTGCGATATTTAGCCATGTAAAATTGCTAGTGGTTGTTAAACATCTTATGGTACATAGAATGTGACATGTATAAAATGGTTTAGGCCTGAAGTATTGGATTGAAAAGGCTCCAATTGGAATATACTGATATGGCCTTTAGCAAATAAGAAATAGGTTTCGTCTAACATGACAATGAAGAAAGTGCTCCTACAGTAGACACATCTATTTGTTGAAGTAGCAATCTCTCGCTATGTGTTTGGGCAGATTGATGAAAGTCGTGATTAATCTTCTACCCTATAATGCTTTTATCATGCCGTAGAGATGTAGCTACATGGTGTTGGTTTCATATATCTATTTATACTTGTTGATACATTCACTCATACTAATGTTTCCTTACCCTTGCAATTTGTGTTGGATGCTATCAGTCTTATATTTCTAATTGTAGACACCCAATTTTGGGCTAAGATATTTTTGTCATACCAAAAATCCATAGCGCTTATTTCAATCTGTTTTTTAGCCTTAAAAACTACTTTAATGTTTTTGACCAAAAGAAAAGTTGAACAAGAAGTTCTCAACTTTTGAACAAGCCAAAAATTAGGTTGATCCGACACCAGGATCAAAGTTATGACCAAAATTTGATTCAGAGTAATAACGACAAATGAATTGTCATTATTACCCATTTGAATTGTGGTTATATCTATTTTCAAAGCAGATATTTTTGGTCGTAATGTCATATGTCGTTGTCTTTTAAAAATCCCTGTTGTTATGTATTATAGCGTCATCATTTGTCGTTATTATGTAAGATATAACAACCTATGTCACATGGGTGCGGGTGCGGGTGCGGGTGCGGGGATTCGGCACTTCCAAAAAACCCGGGTGCGGGGGTGCGGCAGGGGCAAAAATGTAATAAGTAATATATATATATATATATATATATATATATATATATATATATATATATATATATATATAAAGGGGGTTGGGGAATAGGCGGGGTTTTTTTTTAAAAAGGGGGTTGGGGAATAGGCGGGTTTTTTTTTTTAAACTTTGCAGCTGTCAGGCAGCTGCTGACAGCAGCTGACAGACAGCTGCTGCAGCTGTGCTGACAGCACAGCACAGCTGACAGCTGCTGTCAGCACAGCTGACAGCTGCTGTCAGCAGCTGTGCTGACAGCTGCTGTCAGCAGCTGTGCGTGAAAACTGAAAAACTTACTTTATGCTGACAGCTGCAGTCAGCAGCTGTGCTGACAGCTGCTGTCAGCAGCTGTGCGTGAAAACTGAAAAACTTACTTTATGCTAGGCAGCTGACAGACTAGCATAAAGTTTTTTAAAAAAAAATTCGAAGCCCATTTGGGCAATTTTTTTTTTTTTAAAAATGGACATTAATGATCCTGGGTGCGGTCAACGCACCCAGGATCGAGTTGACCGCACCCGGTGCGGCACCCGCACCCGCACCCGCGTCGAGTCGCGTTGACGCGGGTGCGGCACCCTCCTAGCCGAATCCCTGTGACATAGATAACAACAAATGTTTTGTCATTATATCTCATTTTAAACGGTTCCTTGGATCATGCTATCATTTGTCGTTAATGGAAGACTTAACGACAAATCAATTGTCGTTATTACTTTTGAAATGTCCTATGTTTTTGGATGTCGACAGCCTCAAATTGGCACATCCCAACTTTCCTTGGACAATTTTTTGATAGCCCAAGATATTCCTTCACTTAATGATCTCCATTAAAACCAAATCCTATCCCCTAATCCCCTCCTTGAGATTAAATCTTAGCCATCCATTCAAATCCTTTGAATTTTAGTCATTGATCTTTCTTTGGATATCAAATACGTAGGAGACGTATCCGGATCTGCCAAAAGCCTATAAATAGGGGTGGCCTTCCCTCTCCATGAGAGATATGGTCTTTGTCTTCCTATCACTCTTACTATGCCGAAATCTCTGCAGAACCGCACCTAGCCTAGTTCAAGCCTACATCAAGCCTAGTTTAGGATCCAAATTTCCAACTTACCGATTTCCGAACTTACCCATTTCCGAACTTACCCATTTCCGAAGCTTGAACCATGCCGAAGTGCCGCCAATGCTCAATGATCGTAGAAAGGACTACCTAAGTTCGTGGTAAGTTGATTTCATTTTGATGTATTTTAATCATTTTTATAGATTCAAATTTATCTAATGTTCGCATATTATTCTTTATCTTGTATTTTTTCAAGTTTTAGTGGTTCCCACTATCGAACTCGCTTTTTTTAGGCTTCCATGTCTAAGGTATGCTTCTTCTTCACAACGCAGTTCCAGCAACAACGATCCAACGTTCCTGATCCGGTTGATTCCTACTCAAATTCGAATTCGGATCTTTGATCCATTTTCTAAATAAATTTTCAGTGAAAAACCTGCATTTTTTATTTTTATATAGGACATACAGGCATCCTGGAGTTCCTTTCCATCCTATAGTGGCATGATTGATATATATACCAGTCACGATATATGAGGTTCAATTATGAAATCATCCTTCTTGCAACTTCCTTTTGTGATTGTGGATAGGTAGGTTTAGTCTTGTCCTTTCTCTTGTTGGCCTATAGTTTTGACTTATGTTGGTCTATATTATTAGTTGTAAGGCTCTTTTTCATCATTTCCTTTCTATTTGTAATGAGAAGGACAAGACTTTAGAAACTTAGAATAGAGTAGCCCTTGTGGTCACATCTGATGTAAGCACTACATAAGCTTATGTCTTGTTTCAGATAAAAGTTTCACCTTGGGTTTGTTAGAATTATCATTCTTTGAATTAGATATAACATAAATCTATCAATTGTTGGTTATAACTGTATACGTTGGAGCATGCTTCTCAGCTGGTCAGGAAAGCTCCCATCTGGACTATAATTGTCTCCCAATTTGTTGGAGCATGAACCAAAAGCCAGAAGGTCACCTACATAGAAGGATCTGATGACTACAGCATGATCTTGTTTGCATGCAAGTTTGCAACTACAGCTGGAAAAATCTTTTGAAGAAAACACTGAAAAAATTTGATTTCTATCAATTTATAAGCATAAAATTGTACATTATGGGACACATGTTCTATTTGAATGTCATGCAGTATGTGTAAAGATATCATTGCACACACACACACACACGCACAACGTGGCTTAGTCTTCTCCTGACCAATGCCCACAAATTTCTCTCTTCTCTCACTTGCCTAACATGAGAGGGAGATTATTTATTCATATGAGTCCTACTTTACATAATTTATAGGACCTCAAGATAACTCCAACTACAAAATAGTAGAGACCTTGCTCAAGTATGAAGGATAAACCTCTAAATAGTCATCTCTTGAGAAGGCAATGAGCTCCATGAGCTGGTCTTTCTATTCATGAATGAGATGATATTTCCATTTACTACATTCTTTGAGCTTCTTTCTAGATTCTTCATCTTGACATCTCCAACTGATGAGCTGGACCAGATCATAGAGCTTGGATCTTGATTGCCGTTGGACCTTGGATTTGTATTCTCAACACTCTCCCACAAACCAATCTCCATGTTGAAAATCCAAAGAGATAAGAGTAGAGAGGTTAGGGTTAGAGGAGACACAACAAAATGGGGAGAACAAAGTTCTTGTATTGCCTGACGAGAATGAGGAACAATATCTCATCGAGGGTCGACCCCTTTTAGTACAACATACAACAACAACAACAACAACATAAAAGAAAAAAATCTAAAATGACTACTATGCCCCTTCTTTATAGGGTATATACAAACTAATATATATATATAAAGCTATTTTACATAACACTATGCTACTCTATATTATATAAACTTTCAATACTCCCCTTAAAAATTGGAAGGATGTAAAGGAATCACTCCAAGTTTGGAAGGGAAAGAACTGAAATGCAAATGAGGACTTTTTGTAAACACATCTGCAATTTGATTATTTGAGCTGACATGTTCAAAAGCTATAATCCCATCTTCATAACCCTTCTTGTATAATGACAATCTATATCAATGTGCTTAGTGTGCTCATAAAACTCTGGATTCCTTGCAATATGAATGGTACTCATATTGTCACAATATAGCTGAGTTTTCTTTTAACATGAAATTCCCAATTCCTTTAATAACCATCGAATTCAAATAATCTCAGCCACTACTTGAACCATTGCTCTGTATTTTGTTTCTGCAGTGGACAAGGCAATCCTTTTGTTGTTTCTTGCTCTTCCACGAGATTAGGGCGCTTCCAAAAAATACACAAAACCCTATAGTGGAAAGATAATCCCTAGTGGAGCCTCCAAAATCAGCATCACAGAAAGCTCTCAACTCTTTGCTAGATGAAGACAAGAAGAATGTACCATAGTGCATAGAATCTCTGATATACCTGATGATCCTGAGCATTGCTGCCACATGAACTGATCGAGGAGCACTCATAAATTGACTTACTATATGAACTGCGTGGATTATATCTGGTTTGGATATAGTCAATTATATAAGGCTCCCAACTAACTGCCTCTATACTACAAGATCCTCTAGCTCAACGACATCAATCACTCTCATCTTCAAGTTAGCCTCTATGGGGGAATTTACTTGTTTTAAGTCATCTGCCATAGAGCTCTGCGAAGTCTACACACCTTTTGGATCTGAGTATCCTTATGGTAACTCCATATACACTTCTTGTAAATCCCTATTCAAGAATGCAATCTAATTTCCAAAGATCCCACTATTGTGTGGCTGCCACTGCTAAAAGAGTACAAATCGTGGTTATATGAGCCACAAGAGCAAAAGTTTCTGCAAAGTCAATTCCAAACTGCTGACTGTACCCCTTAGCTACCGTTCTGGCTTTTATACCTTTCTACTGACCCATCTGCCTTTGTCTTTGCCTTGTACACCCATTTGCTGCCTAATATTTTTCTTGAAAGGAGGTTTTACTAGTTCCTATGACTGTATTCATTCAAATGTGTCTATTTCATCAACCATGGCTCTTTGCCATTCCTTTCCTGCTGCTTCTGCATAGGACTCAAGCTCAACATAAGAATGAATTAAGGTTAAGAAAGCACAATGATGAGGTGCAAAAGACTCATAAGACACAAAATGAGACGAAAGTACAGTAGGTCTAGAACTTTTACGTACCTGACCAGAAGATGAAGAAGATGGTAACTCTAAGTTTTGTTGTTGTCCTGGATTTGCTGACGTAGAAATTAGATCAAGATTGGCCTCTTCATTTCCTTGCTTTTCTACTTTATCTAAAAATAAAATTTCAATCACACCTTCATGTCTTATTGAGTAAAACTGACCAAATCTATCTCCTCTAGCTAGAACCTGTAATAAAGTGCCAAATGAGTGAGGCAATATCTTCAAGAGCAAGTACAAACACATGCACATACACAAGAAGCCACTAATGGGCAAGATTGCAATAAACCACAAAAGTGGTAAAACACACAAGATAAGGTGAAAAAATATATTCCACTCACATGAGGCTTCACTAGAAGCTTAAAGAATACATGGGGCCTATGTCACAGGGACTCGGCAAAACAGGTGCCGCACCCGCGTCGACGCGACGCGGCGCGGGATCGCGTGCGGGTGCGGTCAACACGACCCTGGGTGCGGTCAACGCACCCAGGGTCATTTTTGTCCAAATTTTTGGGCGAAAAAAAAAAATTCCCCCCCCCCCCGGATGAAAAGGAGGAGGATTAGGGCAAAAATTTTTTTTTGCCCTAATCTCTCCTCTCTCTCCCCCCTGAGCTCGAGCTCTCCCATCGCCGCCCCAGCTCCGCCGCCCCCAGCGTCGCCGCCCCCAGCGCCGCCGCCCCCAGCTCCGCCGCCCCCAGCTCCGCCTCCCAGACTCCTCCTCTCGGCTCGCAGGTATGTCTCTCACTGTCTTCTTGGGTCGGCTGGGGAGGGGCCGAGCACCCCCCCCCCCCTCTCTCGGTCTCTTGTTGGGTCGGCAGGGGAGGGGCTGAGCCTCCCCTGCTCCCTCATTTTTCGGCACAAGAGTTGCCGAGCCCCTCCCCCATCTACCTCTTTTTTTTGGGTCGACAGGGGAGGGGCCGAGCCCCTCCCCCATCTTTTTTTTTTTTTGGGTCGACAGGGGAGGGGCCGAGCCCCTCCCCCATCAGTTTTTTTTTTGGGTCGACAGGGGAGGGGCCGAGCCGCTCCCCCATCTGTTTTTTTTTTTGGGTCGACAGGGGAGGGGCCGAGCACCTCCCCCATCTTTTTTTTTTTTTGGGTCGACAGGGGAGGGGCCGAGCCCCTCCCCCATCAGTTTTTTTTTTTTTGGGTCGACAGGGGAGGGGCCGAGCCCCTCCCCCATCTGTTTTTTTTTTTTGGGTCGACAGGGGAGGGGGCGAGCCCCTCCCCCATCTGTTTTTTTTTTTTGGGTCGACAGGGGAGGGGCCGAGCCCCTCCCCCATCTTTTTTTTTTTTTGGGTCGATAGGGGAGGGGCCGAGCCCCTCCCCCATATGTTTTTTTCTTTGGGTCGACAGGGGAGGGGCCGAGCCCCTCCCCCATCTGTTTTTTTTTTGGGTCGACAGGGGAGGGGCCGAGCCCCTCCCCCATATGTTTTTTTCTTTGGGTCGACAGGGGAGGGGCCGAGCCCCTCCCCCATCTGTTTTTTTCTTTGGGTCGACAGGGGAGGGGCCGAGCCCCTCCCCCATCTTTTTTTTTCTTTGGGTCGACAGGGGAGGGGCCGAGCCCCTCCCCCATCTGTTTGTTTTTTTATTTGGGTCGACAGGGGAGGGGCTGAGCCCCCCTCGCTCTCGCTCTCTTGTTGGGTTGGCAGGGGAGGGGCTGAGCCCCCCCTTCTCCCTGTATTTTCGAATTGATTTGAAAATTGTAATGTATTTTTTTTGTGTTTTCAGGATAAAAATGACGGATAAAGGGAAAGGACTTGCGTCATCCTCATCCCAACATGTGAGTTCTGCTGCTAGTTTTGCTGATAGTTGCAGTGAAATTGATGATGGGGGCCACTATGGGTACATGTAGATAAACTTGCAAAAACTAGAGAAGGAGGTGATGGAAACAAAAGATTTCGATGCAAGCTCTGCGAAAAAGATTTTGTTGGGTCTTACACAAGAGTGAAGGCTCATTTGTTGAAGATACCAGGACATGGCATTTCAGCTTGCAGAAAAGTTGATGAGGCAATGCGAAGGCAATACAAGAAAATACAAGAATATGAGAAGAGAAAGGCAATGGCCGATTCTTCTGCACTCAGTGTGCCATTTACAAGCCACCAAGAAGATGCTGAAAAAAAAAGAAAAGTCAATCTAGGAGGTAGAGGAACGATACAAGCAGCATTCAATACATATGGAAGAGAAGAATTGGATAGAAAAGTTGGGAGGTACTTTTATTCTGGTTCACTCCCATTTAATGCGGCTAGAAATCCTTATTAGAAGGATTTAGTAACATCCTTGGCAAATTGTAATTTGAGTGGTTATGTGCCTCCAAGTTCAGAAAAAATACGAACCACACTTCTTGCAGAAGAGAGGGCAAACGTGGAGAGGTTGCTAGAAATTAAAAAATATTCATGGGAGCAAAATGGAGTTTCCATTGTGTCTGATGGATGGACAGATATTCAAAGGCGTCCATTAATCAATTTCATTGCTTGTTCGCTTAGTGGCCCAATATTCTTGAAAGCAGTTGATGCATCTGGGGAATATAAAAATGCAGAGTATTTGAAGGGATTGTTTATAGAAGTGATAAAAGAAGTGGGTGATCAGAAAGTGGTACAAATCATTACAGACAACGCTCCAGTTTGTAAAAGTGCAGCGTTGAGTTTGGAGAGTGAGTACCCTCATATTTTTTGGACTCCCTGTGTAACACACAGCTTAAATCTAGCCCTAAAGAGCATATGCAACCCCAAAGAAGAAGAAAATTCACAAGCATATGCTTTATGTTCATGGATTGAAGATTTAGAAAGAAATGTCAAAAGCATTAGGAATTTTGTTGTTAACCACTATCGTGCTAATGCTATATTTAATAGGCATTCTGATTTGAAATTGTTGAAGGTCGCTGAAACACGTTTTGCGTCCATCATTGTGATGATGAAGAGGATTAAAAGAGTGAAGAATGCTTTGATTAACATGGTGACTGATGAAAATTGGACATTCTATCGTGTTGATGATGATATGAAGGCTCAAGAAATTAAGAAATTCATTCTTGATGATGAGTTTTGGGACAGAGTGGTATACTTCCTTCAATTTACGCAACCTATTTGGGAAATGTTAAGAGAAGTTGATAAGGATGAGCCCATGCTTCACAGAGTTTATGAAATGTGGGATAATATGATTGAAAAAATACAAGCTATAGTTTTCATGCATGAAGAAAAAAATCCTGTATTGGATGATTCAGATTTTTTTAATCATATTCATTCAATTTTAGTCATAAGATGGGATAAGAGCAACACTCCTTTGCATTGCATGGCACATTCTCTTAATCCAAAATATTATGCAAATAAGTGGCGGGCTGGTGGTATTGGTCGTGTCCCTCCAAATTTAGACCCAGAGCTATCAAGACATAGAAATATGTGTATGACAAGACTTTTTCCAGAAGCACATCTTCTACATCAAGTCACACAAGAGTTTGGAAAATTTTCATCTTCGAGATTATATGCATCGGCATTATTCGCGAGAGAAGAAGATAATATAGATCCTATCACATGGTGGTCAACATTTGGATCGGAAACACCTCTTCTGCAACGTCTTGCATTAAGATTGCTATCGCAGCCTGCTAGTTCATCTTGTTGTGAAAGAAATTGGAGCACATATTCTCAAATCCACAACATAAAGAGAAATAAACTCACCAGCAAGCGTGCAGAGGATTTAGTATATGTTCATTCAAATCTTCGATTACTTTCGCGAAGCAATGATGAATACAGGTACTAATTTGCTCTCTTAGTTATTTGATTATTTCTTAGTTTTCATTTAAATATACTTGTATTGTATTTATCATTTTCAAATTGGGTTTATAATGCAGACAAGGAACATCCAATTTTTGGGATGTAAACCCAGAAGAGTGTGACTTCGAGGGAGAACATGAATTCAACGTAACAAACATGGATTTAGCTGAGCCCAGTATTCCTTCTAATGATGCATTTGATGATGAAGAAGAAAATTATTAGCATCCATTACTTCATCAGGATATACTTTGGTATGTAATTTAGTTCTTTTATGCATACTTATTTGATTGATATTTAGGTCGATTTATGTAATTGCTTTACTTATTTGATTGATAATTTGATATTTAGGTTGATATACTGCATGCATGATGAATCATATTATGAGTTTATGACAATGTTTACTGTTAAATGTTAAACTGTTAAAACTTCAAAATTTTATATATATATATATATAATTTTTTTTTTACATTTTTGCCCCTGCCGCACCCCCGCACCCGGGTTTTTTGGAAGTGCCGAATCCCCGCACCCGCACCCGCACCCGCACCCGCTCCCGCACCCACACCCATGTGACATAGCATGGGGCCAAGCTCCTTATTTATACACACTAAGGGACCCAAGGAGGGGCTCCCATAGAATCGTTGGAGCCCCTCCAACGGTCATATTTATGACCGTTGGAGGGGTCCAACGATCATATTTATGATCGTTGGAGGGGTCCAACGACTCTTTGTGGACCCCTCTCAACCAATAAAGAAAGAAAAGAAAAAAGGTAAAAAAAAAAAAAAAAAAGAAAAAAAAGGAAAGAAAAGAAAAGAGAAAAAGCGCATATCTTTTAAGATATGTGTGTATAATGTGAAAAGACTAATTTGCCCCTATTGGGTATTACAAAAGAAATATATATTTATATATGTAGATAGACACATGAACATATATATGTATTATATATATATGTGTATGTGTCATAATCTATATATATATATATATGTATAACATATTTTAACACCCCCCTTAAACACATGGTGAGTCACCGAGAGTTTGCTAAGGAGAAAGTAGAAACGAGGCGATGACAAAGCTTTGGTGAAGAAGTCCGCCAACTAGTACTCGGTAGGAACATATGGCAGTTGAATGGTGCCCCGTAAGAACTCATCACGAATATAATGACAGTCTATCTCGATGTGCTTTGTTCGTTCATGAAAGGTGTGATTGCTGACAATGTAGATAGAACTCTTGTTGTCGCAGCACAACTTTGAAGGAGTTGAGAATGAGACGCCCATATCTTTAAGCAAACTTTTTAACCATACAATCTCAGTGGTGGTAGTGGCCATCGCATGATACTATGTTTCTGTAGAAGAGAGAGAAATTTTCCGTTGCTTCTTACACCTCCATGAAATAAGTGACTCTCGAAGAAACATACAATAACCTGTGGTGGAAATACGATCATTGGGGTTACCCCCAATCAGAGTCAGTATAGGCAAGTAAAGTAAGAGGTGAAGAAGAGGGTAAAAATAATCATTTAGTTACGGTGCTTTTCAAATATCTAATAATCCTCTTGACTGCAACCATGTAAATAGTAGGAGCAGTCTGAAATTGGCTTGCACTATGAACCGCATGAGAAATATCGATCCTGGTGATAGATAAATATGTTAGTGACCCAATCAACTGATGATAAGACGTGAGATCTGCTAGAGGAGTGCCATCATTGGCTCTCATCTTGGCGTTGATCACTTTTGGAGTCTCCACCTTTTTGTCATTTGTCAGCCCAGACCGAGCAATAATGTCGAAGGTAAGCTTCATCTGAGAGAGAACATACCCCTTGGGGGAGTATGCAACTTTAATTCCTAAAAAATACCTTAGAAAACAAGGTCAGACATATCAAAATTTTCTTTGAGAATATTAAAATTTTCTTTGAGAATATTTTTAATAAGGTCAATACCCTTTTTATCATTACCTGTGATAATCATGTCATCAACATATAGCAACAAAATTGTTATATACTCATTAGAAGTTTTAACAAACAAAGCAGTATCAATATAACATGAGGAAAAACCATTATCGAGAACTACTTTGCGAAAACGATCATACCAAGTTTTTGGGTCTTGTTTAAGACTATAAAGAACTTTATTTAACTTTAGAATATTTCCTTTACCAATTTCAAGACCTGGCAGAGAATCCATAAGAATTTCTTCACATAGAGTTCTATTTAAAAACGCATTTTTAACAGCAAGTTGATATATCGACCATTGCTTAATAAAAGCTAAGTCTATTAAAGTTTGCACACTAGTCATTCTAGCTACTAGAGCAAAGGTTTCTTCATAATTAATCCCATATTTTTGGGTGTAGCCTTTTGCAACCAAACGAACTTTGTATCTTTCTAGAGATCCATTAGATTAGGTTTTGACTTTATATACCCATCTATACCCAATTGCCTTTTTTCCTAATGGTTGACGAATAATGCTTCATGTTTAGGCTTTGTTAAGAGCCTCTAATTCAATTTTCATGGCTTCAATCCAATGTGGATGATCTTTAGCTTTTTTAAATGAAGTAGGCTCATGATACAAATGTATCAACATGAGACAAGTCCTATAATGAGGTGAAAAAGATTTATAAGAAACAAATTTTTGTGGTGGCCTACTATTACGAGAAGATCTCTTAGGTTGATTGTCATCAATAAGTTCTTCTAAAAAGAAGTCTTAAGAATATCTTTCAAGGGTAGATTGATGTTCATTTCTTAACTGCCGGGTATATACATTTATATCATTAAGGTTCTCATTTTGAGAAACATTACCATGTTGTGGTATATCACTATGATGTAAAATGCCATCACAAGTATTATCGCAAATAATTGCATCTAGAGACTCAATTATAGGAGCTAAGTCAAATATGAAGGAATAATCAATGGCTTCTCTTTATGTGTGGAGATCAAAACCATTTTGTTCTTCAAAAAAGTTTACATTTCTTGACACAGAGTTTATTGTTTCGAATATTATAGCATCTATAGCCTTTTTTATTTTCACCATAGCCAATGAACACACATTCAAGAGCTTTGGGTGATAATTTATTTTGTCCTTGAACAAGTACAAGGCATTTACATCCAAAGATCCTTAGTCTATTAAAATATGGAGTAATTTTAAATAATTTTTCAAAATGTGATACATTTTTTAAAGAAGAAGAGAGCATACAATTGATAAAATATGTTGCGGTAAGAAGAGCTTCGACCCAAAAGCTTTTAGGAACATTTTTAGAGACAAGAAGTGTTCTTGTAGTTTCAATTAAATGTCTATGTTTCCTTTCCGCAAGACCATTTTGTTGCGGAGTTTTAAGACAAGATCGTTAGTGCAAAATTCCAGTTATTTTGAAATAATTTTGAAAATCTTTAGACATGTACTTACCTCCAGAATCAGATCTAAATATAGCTATGTTGTTTTGAAATTGATTTTGAATAAGAACATGAAATTCTTTAAAATTAGTGAAGACATCGGATTTGTTTTTGATAATGTATACCCATGTATATCTAGTAAAGTCATCAATAAAAGTAACATAGTAGGAATATCTCCCTTTGGACATAACGGGTGCCGGCCCCCATACATCGGAATGCACAAGTTCAAAAGGTCTTTTTGACATAAAGGTTTCGGCGGTGGAAACATATGATTTGGTTTTCTCAAGGTTTCCAATGCCTTCAACATCCAAGGATGTTCTATCGGCGGTTGAAACATATGATTTGAATTTATTGAGACTTGGTTTTGACTATGGTTGCCAATTGAGGAAGCGGGAGCGGGAAGCGAGGCACTTTCAAAATTTTAGGAAGCGGGAAGCGTGAGACCACTTAGGAGCAAATTAGGAATTGTCTCAGAAGCAACCTAGAAAGCGAACCAGAAGCGACCTAGGAAGCGAAAAAAGTAAAAAAATTGAAAAAATAGGGGAAGCGTGATGGGAAGCACGCTTCTCATAAAAAGGAAGCGCGTTTCCCATAAAAGGGAAGTGCGCTTTCCATTAAAAAATGATGCTTCCCCGCACGTTTCGAAAGCGCGACGTTTCGCGCTTCCGAAGTGCGACATTTCGTGCTTCCCCACTTACCTAGGCGCTTTCGGTAACTCTAGTTTTGACAAAAGTGATGCATTTGGAGTCATATGAAAGGAGGCACCCGAGTCAAGAATCCAAGAGGTCATACCTGGAAAAGAGGAGATGGCGGCACCGGAAGTGGAGGGTGAGGATGATGATGTAGAGGAGTTCATCTTTATAAATTGTTGAAGAGTTTCAGTAAGATAAGCGATGAACTCCTTTATGTCTCCAACCTTCTTTGAATCTTCATTTGTGTTTGGAGGAATTTCACCAACGGAAGCCACCTTCTTGAATTTGGGGCAATCCAGACGAATATGGCCCGGTTCATTATAATTATGACAAATGATTTTTCTTCCTCCACCACCATTATTCTTCAAAAAATGAGGTGGTTTATATGATCTTACATTGTTGCCGGGTTTAGACACGACATGAACTTCATCATCTCTTTTGAAGGCCAAACGAGTTTCTTCTTGACATAAGTCAGCCAAAATGTCACTTAGAGGAGTAGAAGCCCTATGAAGAAGGGATCTTCTAATTTGCTCAAATTCGGGACGAAGTACATGAATAAATTGGAAAAACTTTTCTTTTTCCATTTGCTCTTGTCTCATGGCAATGACACTACCTTCCCATTGAAGTTCGAGAAGAACAAGTTCATGCCATAAAGAAGATAGGGCACTATAATAGTCCCTAATACTCATATCACCTTGCTTGGTTTTTCTTACCTTTTCTTGTAGAAAGAAATGCCTAGCAAGGTCTCTTTGAGTGTACATGCCTTTCATAAAGAACCAAGCTTCATTAGCCTTCTTGAACTTTGCAAGATTTGCACAAATTTTTAATTCGACATTATTCATGAACTGTGCTAGAATTTTAGCATGCTCACTTTCCCAATCTTCCATTTTTGAAGAGAAATCAATAATATCCTTCTCTTTTTCTTCTTCGTTTAATGCTCTTTCCTCATTTTCTTCAAACTTAGTTAACTTCAATTGTGGTTCTGGAATGGTTCCACATACATAACCCCAAAGTTTTTTACCTTTGAGGTTATTTTCCATAGCGGCCGCCCACATACGATAATTGGTCCCATTCAATTTGAATGAGAGGTCGATTTTTGCATCCTTGTTGGCCATTTATAGAAAAAGAGTTTGAAAGCAAGAAAGAGGAGAGATATTACTTGTCAAAATAGGATCCGATGAAGCTTTCTCAACCAAGGCTCTGATACCATGTAATGAAGTGCCAAATGAGTGAGGCGATATCTACAAGAGCAAGTACGAACGCATGCACATACACAAGAAGCCACTAATGGGCAAGATTGCAATAAACCACAAAAGTGGTAAAACACACAAGATAAGGTGAAAAAATATATTCCACTCACATGAGGCTTCACTAGAAGCTTAAAGAATACATGGGGCCAAGCCCCTTATTTATACACACTAAGGGACCCAAGGAGGGGCTCCCATAGAGTCATTGGAGCCCCTCCAACGGTCATATTTATATATGACCGTTGGAGGGGTCCAACGACTCTTTGTGGACCCCTCTCAACCAATAAAGAAAGAAAAGAAAAAAGGTAAAAAGAAAAGGAAAAAAAAAGAAAGAGAAAAAGAGCATATCTTTTAGGATATGCGTGTACAATGTGAAAAGACTAATTTGCCTCTATTGGGTATTACAAAAGAAATATATATATTTATATACGTAGATAGACACATAGACATATATATGTAATATATATATATATATATATATATATATATATGTATGTGTCATAATCTCTCTCTCTATATATGTATAACATATTTTAACAGAACCTTCTCTTGACTCTCCATCCTCTCTCTTCCACCTTCCCTTTCTTCAAAGGGAACCAAAAATGACAAGTTAGTCTCATTTTTTGTCTTATATCCATACTGACTAAAGTGTATCACATTCTCCTGAAAGACATGTCTAGATACCCACACGGATCATAGCACTTGTATCATTTCTGTTCCTTGGAAAAACCAAAAAAGCAACATTTGATAGCTTTAGGAGATGACTTATCTCTGAATCTGTCAGCTAGCCAAGCAAAGTATACACAACCAAATACCTTCAACATATCATAGTTTGAAACTTTTTCATATAGTTTTTGAAAAGGAGATATGACTTTAAGTACTCTAGAAGGCATACAATTTATCTAATAAATGTTCAAGTGAACTGCATCTGCCCAAAATACTTTAGGTACTTCTGTACCAAAAAGAAGAGCTCTTGTTGTTTTAAAGATATGCTTGTTCTTCCTCTCGGCTATACCATTTTGGTCAGCAATTCTCGGTTCCACGGACCCAAGAATTCAAGCCTTGACTCTAGCATTGTTCATAACCAAGATATGACTGTTCTTTCTCTTGGCTACACCATTTTTGGTTTCTTTTGAAGAAAGGGAAGGTGGGAGATAGAGGAAAAAGTTTAAAGGGAAAAAAGTTCTAGCTAGAGGAGATAGGTTTAATCAGTCTTACTCGAAGAGACATGAAGGTGATTGAAATTTCATTTTTAGATCAAGTGGAAGAGCATGGAACTGAAGAGGCTAATCTTGATCTCACTCCTACGTCAATTGATCTGGGACAACAACAACAAAACGTAAAGTTACCTCTTCTTCTTCATCTTCTGGTTAGGTATGTAAAAGTTCTATACCTTCTGTACTTTCGTCTCGTTTTGTGTCCTATGAGTCTTTTGTGCTTCATCATCGTGCTTTCTTAGCCTTAATCCATTTCTATGTGGAGTCCGAGTCCTATGCAAAAGTAGCAAAAAAGGAGTGACAAAAAGCCATGATTGATGAAATGAGTGCACTTGAAAGAATGCATGCATGAAAACTAGTAAAACCTCATCCTAAGAAAAATATTATAAGCAACAAATGGGTGTGCAAGGTAAAGACAAGGGCAGATAGGTCAGTGGAGAAGTATAAAGCTACTTTACACAACACTATGCTACTTTATGTTACATAAACTTTCAATACATGTCAATGAGATTAAGCTTGTTCCTTAAACTGCAAAACCGTGGACCTGGCAATGCTTTAGTAAATATATCAGTTAGCTGATGACCTAAACTTACAAACTTGACTTCAATCTCCCCCTGTGCTACTTTTTCTATTACAAAGTGAAAGTCAAGTTCAATATGCTTTGTAGGAGCATGAAATATTGGATTAACAAAAAGATACGTTGCTCCCAAATTATCACACCATAAGATAGGTGAATTATCTTGAACAACTCTAAGTTCTTTGAGTAGAGATTTCAACCACATTAGTTCCCGACCTCGACCCCGATAATTATTTCCACGACCTCTGCCTCTTTGAGAGAAGAAAGCATTGTTGAGGCTACTTGGGGTCCAAGAGTTCTATTCTTTTCTCTTGATTAATCAACATGTCAAAGATCTCAGAAAAAGTTGGCATCTTTTTTAGAGTGGCTAAAACAGATAAGACTTGTATTCAGATGAAAGTTCATTGAGAGTATATAAAAGTAGATCATCATCAAATGTTTCTTTATTGACTACACAATGAATCAGCCAAAAATTTTACCTGGTTCAGGTAATCGGTCATTGACTTGTCTTCCTTCTTAATCCCCTGATGATTTTTCTTTAGCTGGAGTATTCTCAGGCTCGATGCTGCACCATGCAACTTTTCGAGAGCAAACCATGCCTCTAGCAGATGGATATCTGATGATCTAACCAATAACTGATTAGGGCACGGTGGCCTTGATCCAACTAAGAGCAAGGTTGGCCCTCTTCCAAATGAGATTCAGGATTCACCGATCTATTTTTCCTTCAACAAGATATTGATTTGGTGCAGTTGAAGACCCATCAACGTATTTGATGCGGTCTTGGCTAAACATGACGGATTCAATTTGAGACCGCCATAAGAGGTAATTGGAATGATCAAGCTTGATAGAGACAAACCTTGAAAAAGCATTCCATTGTGTAGTTGGATTTGGTGACAAGGCTGGCACAATAGCGTTGTTGTTTGCACTTGACGCCACCATTGAGAACGAACACACCAAAATGAAGCTACCACACGATCAAGGGAGGATTCAGTGTGGCTCTGATACCATGTATAAATATCAGTGAACACACACATGCGATTCACAACTCACGTGCACACAATGAAGAGGACACACAGTTTAATGTGGTTCGGTCTTCTCTTGACCTATGTCCATGAATTCCTTTCTTCTCACACTTGCCTAACGTGAGAGGAGATTATTTATTTATATGAAAGTCCTACTTTACATAATTTACAGGACCTCATGATAACTGCGGCTACAAAATAGTAATACAATCACAAGAAGCTTCAAAAAATAGAAATACAACTGCATATAGACCTTGCTCAAGTAGGAAAGATAAACTTCTAAATAGTCATGTCTCTTGAGAAGTCCATGAGCTGCATTAGCTGGTCTTTGTATTCATTAATGAGCTGATCTTTCCATTTACCGTGTTCTTTGAGCTTCTTCCTAGATTCTTCATCTTGACAGCTCCAATGGATGAGCTGGACCGGATCATAGAGCCTGGACCTGGACTTGGATCTTGACTGCCGTTGAACCCTGGATCTCTATTCTCAATAGTATTTTATGATCTGCACCTGTACAATATGGGTTGTTGTAAAATACGTCTCCTGTTATTAATTAAGAGGGGCATAATATTTTGCTTTCTAGGGCCTTATGGTAGATTCATATTGTTTTATGCAAATTTACATTTGCCCATAGGCTGTATTACATGGTTTCAGTTGCCGTTAGGACACAATCTCTATCTTAAAATGTTTTATTTGCTTAAGCTTACTTCTTCCTTTAACCGAAGCCTATAAAAGACCTCCAACGTTAAAGACTTTTCTTATTAATCTCCCTCTCCAGTAAGCTTGCTTCTACTGCAATCTGTTTTCTAATGCCTAATGGACCTAGATCTGCATCCTGCTTCTCACTGAAATAGTAAACAGCTTATACGGTAATTGTGGACCTAGTCAACATGATTTCGTTCAGATATGATTAGAACACATTGATGCTAATGATTGAAGGGGATTTATGGTGACGATGCTCCCCAATCCACTATTCCCAAGCATGTGTTCAGCTCTCTACTGTAATGCCCCACAATTTCAAACTTACGAACCTTTCAGAAAACAGGCAAGAGACTAAAAAAAAATCTTTCCTTTTAGAGTTTGTTTATGTAATCAGCGGAAGATAATTCTTTTGTTGAATTTAGAAAGGCAAGCTGACAACTTTGGGCACGTTAGCTAATAGAACCAAAACTCACTACACATGATGCTTGCAAAACACTTGGAAAAGCCTCTTTCATTAAAAAAAGTACCCAAATAGTACAAAATTCGGATATCCAAAGGAAAATCCGTAACAAAACCCCAAAACGTCCAGGACGCGAGCTAAGAGCAGGAAAAGAAAATCTTGAAGCCATCTTGCCATCGCGCCATCGCCCGTGGTGTACCTAATCATCACCTGTACCCATAGAATGAGTTAGTTTCGCGAAAAACTAGTAGGTGCACAAGAGAGACTATAGAAAACTGAATTAAGAACATTTAATTTAGCATGCTAAGCAGTTTAAAGTAGATCAACAGTTCAAAGCAGGTAAGCTGTTCAAAGCAAGTAAGCAGTGCAACTGTCAAACACAACATGACAATTCATTTGATCGTAAGTTGTGAACTACTACGCAACTAGAAAGTCTTATGACTCATCCACCAGTGTGAACAGACTTTATGTTCCGATATTACTGGCCTGCAGGTACGCGCAGACAAATCGTAGAAACAACTGAGACTAGTTCGGGCGTCTGTTATTCTATGTATTTTCAATAACCCGAATAACTAGTTGAGTCTGCCCCTAAAGAGACGACTTTAATCGAGAGAGGATTCCCCAAAGGCAGGTACTTGGCAACGGATGCATCCAACTTCTGCAGAAGTCCATGGGATCTACCACCTAGGATAATGTCTGGTAGTCCCTTCCCCTAACTCCAATGACTGGGGAAGCCGGATCTTTGCCCGTGGGGTGGTTGTTGACAACCTGTCTATTAGAGTTTTGTACCGATCCATCATCTCCCTTGGCAGAAACACAAGGGCGAATGAGTGTGTCAGGGGTAAATTAACTGACGACTCATTCTATATGCTCTGGTCTTTTGACCAAATGGACATCTTACTTGTGAAGGCGATCCTATTTTTATGTGTTTAGAACATTGTGCATTTAGCACTGTTCGAGGTCACACGACCGTCTCATCCGATCTTATTAGTACTAGCGTGTAGTGCACGACTACGAGTACTCTAGGATGAAAGGGGTACAACTCCTCAATAGGAGCCTCAACAGAAGTGTTTCATAAAGATGTAATGTTTCTCAAACATTACTTTTGACATTATTTATCTTTTGAAACAGCCAACAACTTGTGCTAACCTTTGACATGCGATTTTCTAGAATCTTATCCGCTATCGGGGTATCTATATGCCTCGCATGATTCAATACCGACCTCGATAGACAGGATACGGGTTTTTCAACAGAACCCCCTGTTAAGAAGTTCACTCAAGCCCCAATTTGGGGTTACCCGAGATATGTCGAACAGACGAACATAACCAACCAATCACATCCTTTCAAATGCTTCGATTTGGGCAGTCTTTGATGCTTTTGTGCAACTCCCTAAAATCTCAAGTCTACTCTCAAGACTGCTTACTCGAAGAGTCAGGATCCTTGTGAGGTATCCATCTCCTTATACAAGGATGTATCGTTAAGCTCTCGACTCAACTCTTGTCGCAAGAGGGAGAGCGGTAAATGCCTTTTCATCATCCACGAAGATGCCTTTTATAGAACATGCAATGAGCAAAAACTTGAGCGTCATCTGCAATGGCAAGACAATAACGAAACATTTGCAAAAGCAGGAGTCTGGGCGCAAAGTGCGACGATAAAGTAAAGACTGACAGAAAGTAAATGACAAGGATCACAAAACCGCGTCCTTGAGTTAAATGTGTATTCGTATATATATATATATATATATATATATATATATATATATATATATATATATATGCGTATATATTGATTTAATTATCCTTTTTAGTTAATTGAACTCAATTCAATTATCCAAGTCTTCCGTGTAATCTTTCCCTACCTTGGAGAGTTACGAGCTTGTTGGCGTCTGCGGGTATAAGCGATTAATGGCTCGGATCGCGGAGTGCGAGCGAGATCCGTCGTACGAGCTGCAAAAGCAAGACGTCAACATGCTATCTCAATCAGAAAGGTAGAGACGACAGAGACGTTGTCGTTGCCCTATCGTGAAAGAAGCAGAGGCAGGGGCAGTGTGCCCCTGCGAACCTGCTGAAAGCGAAAGAAGTAGGGGCAGGGGCTTGCTGCCCCTGGTGACCAGTCAACAACCACGGCGAGGCAGGGGGCTGCACCCCTGCTTGCTGAAGGCAACGAGGGAGGCCGGGGCTTCGCCCTGCCTGCCAGAAGATCAAAGAGGCAGGAGCGTGGCCCTTGCCCGCTAGACACAAAGAGGGAGGCAGGAGGCTTCACCCCTGCCTGTCGAATACACAAAGAGGCAAGGGCTTGGCCCCTGCCTGACGCCAGCGAAAAGGGAGCACTGAGGGGGGCTCGACCCCTCCCCCGAACAATGGCGCTGTAGGGAGTGGGGCTCGACCCCTCCCCTGTCGGAAAAAGGGAGCAGGGAGGGGCTCGACCCCTCCCCCCAACAACGACGGTGCAGGGAGGGGGGCTCGACCCCTCCTCTGCCAGAAAAAGGGAGCAAAGAGGGGCTCAACCCCTCCCCTGCTGTAAAAGGGAGCAGGGAGGAGGCTGGGCCCCTCCCCTGCTAAACATGGTGCAGGGAGGGGGTTCGACCCCTCCCCCCGCCAAATAAGGCACATAGGGAGGGGCTCGACCCCTCCCTTGCAAACAGAGACATCGAGAGGGGGTTGGGCCTTTCCCTCGCAAAACACATTGCAGGGAGGGGGCTTTGCCCCTCCCCTGCGATTTAGGGCAGCAAGGAGGGGGCTTTGCCCCTCCCTTGCGAATGAGGGAGGCAGGGAGGTGGCTTAGCCCCTCCCTGTGCAAACGGAGAAGTGAGGGAGAGAGAGACGGAAGGAAAAGGAGAAGAAAAATGAGGGGAGCGTACCTAGGGGTTGTCGAAGGAAGCATGCCGAAGGAAGTGGGGTCACCGGTGGCCGCTACTCGGCAGACGCGAGGAGAGGGGGGGTCAGTTTGAGAGAGAGACGAGAGAGCGAGAGGGAAAGGAGGTTTCGAGAAAGCTCCCCCCTTTGCCTCGCTGTCTTAAGAAAGCGGATAGAGAGGCGGTGGCCTCAGGTTGGGTTCGGGTTCGGATCCGACTCGAATCCAAGTTGTTTTTTTTTTCGGGTTTTACATCCTACCCTCCTTAAAATAATTTCGTCCGCAAAATTTATATTGCATTCATTGGTTAAAATACAAGTTAGGGTATTTTTCCCTGATATCTGACTCAGGCTCCCATGTACATTCATTTATTCCATGGTGTTGCCAAAGTACTTTTACAAGAAAAATCGTTTTTGATCTGAGCACTTGGTCTCAACAATCAACGATTGCCACAGGTCTTTCCTCGAACTTCAAGTCTTTTTGGATGTCCACATTATCGTAATTTATGATGTGCGATGGGTCGTGAACGTATCTTCTGAACATAGATACGTGGAAGACGTTGTGGATCTGAGCGTACTGAGGAGGCAACGCATCACGGTAAGCCGCCTCACCGATCCAGGATCTCAAATGATCCGACGAATCGGGGACTCAATTTTTTCTTCTTTTAGAATCGGAAAACGCTCTTTATAGGAGATACCTTAACAAAAACCATATCTCCCGTTGAGAACCCGAGCTCTCGACGCCGACGATCGGCGTAACACTTCTGCCGACTTTGCACAAAATGCAGATGTTCCCTGATCATCTGTACTTGCTGAGTATAGTGCTGTAGCACTATTGGTGAATCCTGCGTCCGTTCACTAACCTCGTCTCAGTAAACAGGTGATCGACAAGGCTTTCCGTACAAGGCTTCGTACGGGGCCATTCCGATGCTCGCATGATAACTGTTATTATTATGTGAATTCTGTCAATACGGTATGAAAGTCTCATTCTCCCTTCCAGTCTATCATGCAAGCTCGCAGCATGTCCTCCAAAGTCTGAATCGTACGTTCAGATTGTCCGTCGGTCTGAGGGTGGAAGGCAGTACTGAATTTCAGTTTCGTGCTCAAGGCCAATTGCAACTGCCCTCAAAACCTTGAGGTGAACCTCGGGTCACGATCGAAGATAATTGACACAGGAACTCCGTGCAATCTCACAATCTCCCGGACATAGAGGTTCGCCAAGCTGCCCAGAGACTGACTGAGGCGAATAGGGAAGAAATGCGCTGATTTAGTGAGTCAATCTACGATCACCCAAATTGCATCGTGTTTCCTCCGCGTCCTCGGCAAACCGACGATGAAGTCCATTGTGATGCCTTCCCACTTCCATTGTGGAATCTCCATCTGCTGCATCACTCTGCCTGGTCGCTGGTGCTCGATCTTAATCTATTAGCAAGTCAAGCACTTTGAGACGTACTCGGCTACGTCTCACTTCATTCTGCTCCACCAATATCTGCGCTGCAAATCATTGAACATCTTCGTGCTGCCCGGGTGAATCGTATACTTGGACTTGTGGGCTTCTGTGAGAATCTCATCTCTCAAAATAGGATCTTCTGACACTCAGAGACGATCCTTATGCCATATACTTCCTCACTCAGACGGAAGGGGCTATCGGCCCGCTGCGCTGGAGCCTTCAGCTTTTCGTACTACGCATCGATCTTCTGTCTAACAAAGATCTTGGCCAATAGCTCAAGTTGAGCTACCATGCTGGATAGATTGATCGAATTTTGAGTGACCGCAAACGGTTCTCATGATATCAGATTCTCGATCAGCTTTCACCCAACGAATAACAAGTTAATGGAAATGCTGAGAGACTTGCGGCTCAGGGCGTCAGCCACGACGTTCGCCTTTCCTGGGTGGTAGGACCGGGTGAAGTCATAATCCTTGAGGAATTTCAGCCAACGCCACTGCCTCATATTTAGCTCCTTCTGCGAGAACAAGTATTTTAGGCTTTTGTGATCTGTAAAAGCCTCCAACCGCTCTCCGTACAAATAGTGCCGCCATATCTTCAATGCGAAGACCACCGCTGCTAACTCCAAATCATGAGTCAGATAATTCTTCTCATGAATTTTAAGTTGGCAAGATGCATAGGCGATCACTCTATCATTCTGCATTAGGACACAACCCAAGCCTGTCCCAGAAGCGTCGGTGTAGATCACAAAGCCACCTTGACCCAAAGGTAAGGCCAAAATAGGAACAATCGTAAGACGTTCCTTCAACATCTGAAAATTGCTCTCGCACTTGCCGTCCCACATGAACTTAGCTTCTTTCTTTAGGAGCTTCGTCATGGGTAGAGAGATCTTAGAAAAGTTCTGGATAAATCTTCGGTAATACCCAACTAATCCAAGAAAACTCTTGATGTCACGAACATTCCTCGGCTCCTGCCAACTGAGTACAGCCTCCACCTTCGCTGGATTCACGGACACACCTTCCTTGGAGATAACATGTCCTAAAAACATGATCTCCTCGAGCCAAAACTCGCACTTGGAGTACTTAGCGAACAGACGCTTCTTTCGCAAGGTTTCGAGAATAACTCAAAAGTGCTCACGATGTTGCTCCCAGCTGTTTGAATACACCAGGATGTCGTCGATGAACACAATCACGAAGGTGTCCAAGAAGGGTTTGAACCAGGGTTACCGGAAGCGCCTAGCTAAAAGGGGAAGCGCGCTTCGAAAGCGCGAAACGTCGCGCTTTGGAATCGCGAAACGTCGCGCTTTCGAAGCGCGAAACGTCGCGCTTCCGAAGCGCGAAACGTCGCGCTTCCGAAGCGTGGGGGGAAGCGTCCCCCTTTTTTGGGAAGCGCGTTTCCCTTTAATGGGGGACGTGCTTCCCTTTAATGGGAAGCGCGCTTCCCCCTCGCTTCCTCCTCGCTTCCCCCTCGCTTCCCCCACGCTTCCCTTGTTTTTTTCAATTTTTTTGTATTTTTTATTTTTTATTTTTATTTTTTTCGCTTCCCCCTCGCTTCCGAGACGCTTCCTAGGTCGCTTCCGAGACACTTCCCGAATCGGTCCTAAGTGGTCCCACGCTTCCCCGCTTCCTAAAATTTTGAAAGTGCCTCGCTTCCCGCTCCCGCTTCCCGTATCGCTTCCTCAACTGGCAACCATAGTTTGAACACCCTGTTCATGAGATCCATGAACGCTGCAAGAGCGTTAGTGAGTTCGAAGGGCATGACCGTAAATTCGTAACGCCCGTATCTGGTCCGGAAGGCCGTCTTGGAGATATCATCTCCCTTAATTCTGAGCTGATGGTACCCAGATCTAAGGTCGATCTTTGAAAAGATCTTGGCCCTATGCAACTGGTCGAACAGATCCTCGATGCGTGGCAACAAGTACTTATTCTTTATTGTTGCCTGGTTAAGCATCCGATAGTCGATGCACAACCGCAATGATCCATCCTTTTTCACGAATAAGACAGGAGCTCCCCAGGGCGAGACGCTGGGGCAAATGAATCTCTGATCCATCAACTCCTGCAACTGCTTCTTGAGCTCTTCGAGCTTTGCTGGCGCCATCCGATATGGAGCCTTTGAAATTGGCGCAGTACCCGACATCAACTCGATGCTGAACTGCACCTCACGCGGCGGAGGAAGTCCCGACAGCTCCTCTGGGAAGACGTCTGGAAAATCTCGAACCACCTCCAAGTCCCCGATCGGGACTCACATTGGTTCAGATTGGATGACACTGACCAAGAAGGCAGTGCATCCCTTCCTCAGGTAGTTCTGCGCCTTTAGCGACGAAATCAACTTGCTCGCCCGAACGGGTTTCACGATCTTGAATTCCACCTTGGGCATTCCTGGTAGAGATAAGACAATCCTGCTATCTTGGCATGATACTTGTGCAGCCAATCCATGCCTAGGATGACGTCAAATTCTGTCATATCTAGCAGGATAGCACAAGCCGACAAATACCGATATGCCAAGACTATGTCCAACTCTGGTACGTAGGCCGTACAAATTGTGTTTTTCCCATTCGGGTTATACACTTCAAGGGTATTATGCAAGGGTTTTACAGGTATGTGCAAAAACTCAGCAAAATTTACCGAAATAAAAGAGTGTGTGGCACCACAATAAAAAAGCACAAAGGCCGCTTGGTTAGCGACAAAAATGGTACCTTGCACTAGGTCGTCCTTGGTCAACTGCTCGATCGTAGTGGTGTAGACGCGTCCCAGCGCTTTCTTACCGCTCGACTGCGGTTGCGACGACTGATGCTGCTGCGGTGGCCGAGGGAGCAGATGTGTTCCGCTGTTCTGCCTGAGGTCATCAACTGCCTTTTTACGACATTCGCGGAGGTAGTGGCCCATCTTTCCACAATACAGGCATCCACCTGTCTCGAGTGGGCACGCCTGCCCAAAGTGAGATCGTCAGCATCTGGGGCATACATTGCCAGCCTGCTGCCTGGCTGGAGGGTTGCCCTGAGGCCGCTGACGCTTCGAAGGAGGAAACTGTTTCTTTCTTCCATCTTTATGGGAAAAAACGACCGTTTGCCTGGGCCGTCAGATGGTATCTTCGGCTCACCACCCGCAACGGGTAACTTCCTACTCTGAGTACTCTTAAAGCGCTCCCAGGCTTCACTCAGGAGGGTGGCGACAGCAACTACCGCAGAGAAGGTCGATGGCATACTAGTTAGGACCCGATACATGAGCCCCTCTTTCAACCCTCGAATAAACTTTCTTGCCCGCTCGCGATAATCTGCGAACAGGTTGGGGCAGTAGGGTTCCAAACTCTAGAATTTTGCGATGTAATCCATCAAACTCGAATTGCCGTGGCTGAGCTCCAAGAACTCCACCTTCTTCTCCCTCGCATGAGGAGGGAAGTAGTTCTCCAAGAAAGCCTTTCTGAAAGCTTCTCAAGGAATTAGTGAAATTCCCGAAAACTGTACACCCCAGGCCATGTCCCACCAGCTGCGGGCGTTGTCCTTCAGCCTGAAGGTCCCGTATAACGTCTTCTTATCGTCAGGGACTGACAAGACCTCAAACACTCGTTCCACCTCCACCCAGTTCTCGGCCATATCTGGGTTGGGCTTACCGATGAAGGTTGGGGGGGTCAAGCTTAAAACATTTCTCATAGGTCACTGCGGTATGCTAGCTCGGTTCAGGAAAGGGCGCTTGATCCCTTTGGAAACGAATCTGGTCTCACATAGCCTCTGCCAGGGTACTTAGGGAATTCATCATGAATCTCCGTTGTGTTGACCATTCGTCAACAGAATCTTCGTTCGAGTTCCTTACCATCCTTGAAGTAAACAAGGGATACCAAAGATAAGAAAATTCCAGGAAGCTCGAGATAGAAGCCAAAAACATCTATACTATTCATGTGTAACATGCATAGTTTACAAAAACCCAGCAATGTTGGCACATAAGCAGAACGTGTCAAGCCACTTAGCTTACCAATGAAAAACAATAGCTACAAAGCAAGAGAAAATTGTATACTCACAGTGCGATGCGGATGCTCAATGGTCAAGAATCCTTGCTTTCCTTAGCTCTGATACCAATCTGTAACACCCCAAAATTTCAAACTTGTGAACCTTTCAGAAAACAGGCAAGAAACTAAAAAAAATCTCTCTACTTTCAGAGTTTGTTTATATAATCAGCAAAAAATAATTCTTTTGTTGAATTTAGAAAGGCAAGGTGACAACTTTAGGCACGTTAGCTAAAAGAATCAAAACTCACTACACATGATACTTGCAAAACATTTGGAAAAACCTCTTTCATTAAAAGAAGTACCCAAATAATACTGTAGAAATTTCAATGAGGTGCACAAGAACAGAGAGAGAGAGAGAGAGAGAGAGAGAGAGAGAGAGAGAGAGAGAGAGAAGATGGCAGTGAGATGAGAAACTCGTTAACTTTTGATTAGGGCTAATCTCTATGTTAAATAGAGAGAGGCCAATATAAAAAATTACATACAAGTCCCTTATTAAACAAGAAATATCAAATAACCTACTTTTAAGAAACCTTAAACTTAAAACCTCTTAATCTCTACACTCCCCCTCAAGCTGGAGCATAGATATCAATCATGCTCAGCTTGTCACAACATTTTGAGAAATTTGGTGCTTTGTAAACATATCTGCAACTTGGTCCTCCGACTTTAGATATTTGGTAGTGATATGACCAGCTTGAACCATATCTCTTACATAGTGGCAATCAACCTCAATATGCTTTGTCCTCTCATGAAAGACAGGATTGTTCGCTATATATGTGGCAACCTTGTTATCACACATCATGGTCATAGGAGAGGAAACCTTCACCTGAAGATCATTTAGAACAGTACGAACCCACATTAATTCAGCAACTGTTTGGGCCATAGCCCTATATTCTGATTCTGCACTCGACCTAGCAACCACATTTTGCTTCTTACTTCTCCATGAAATTAGGTTATCTCCCAAAAACACACAGAATCCTGTGGTAGATTTTCTATCCACTACAGATCCTGCATAGTAAGCATCAGAGTAAGCCACTATCTCCAGAGTTCTACCTTTTTTGAATAATAACCCTTTTCCAGGAGAAGATTTTAAATGACTGAGAATAATTATAGCTGCATTCCAGTGTACCTCAGTTGGTTTGTCCATAAATTGGCTAACTTTGCTTACTGCTAAAGCAATATCAGGCCTGATCACAGTTACATATAGTAGCTTCCCTACTAGTGAGCGATAACTTTTGCTATCAACCGGTTTCGACCCTTCTTCAAACAACTCAACTTTATGGTCCATGGGAATATCAGCTGGTTTAGCTCCCAACATTCCAGTTTCCTTTAATAAGTCAAGAACATACTTCCGTTGAGACAAAACCATCCCTTCACGGCTCCTGACAACTTCTATACCCAGAAAATATCTAAGTGAACCAAGGTCTTTTGTAACAAAGTATTTTTGAAGATGAGCCTTTGTGGCTTCAATATCTTTCACATTATCTCCTGTAAGAATGATGTCATCCACATATACCACCATAACAACTATGCCTGAGTTAGTTTTCTTGATAAATAATATATGATCTACCACTGACCTATTAAAGCCAAAACTTGACATCACTTCAAACAACTTTTGAAACCATGCATGCGGGCTTTGTTTCAAGCCATATATTGCCTTTCTCAATCTACACACCTTCTGACACTCCCCCTCAACCTCGAATCTAGGAGGTTGTTGCATGTAAACTGTCTCAGATAGATCCCCATATAGAAATGCATTTTTCACATCTAATTGACACAAACTCCAACCATGATGAACAACTACTGAGAGAACAAGAGGAATGGTTGCCATCCGTGCAACAAGAGAAAAAGTTTCAAAGAAATCAATACCATAAGTCTGAGTATACCCTTTTGCTACTAATCTGGCCTTGTACCTTTCAATAGAACCATCCGATTTGTACTTTATTGTATATACCCATTTGCATCCAACAATGTCAGCATCCACTGGGGAATCAACTAGATCCCATGTATGCTGAGACAATAAAGCATCCATTTCTTCTTGCATAACCAGCTTCCACCTGTGATCTAGCTCTGCCTGTTGATAGTTTAGAGGAATAGTTTCAGCAGATAAGGCTGAAATAAAAGTTTTCATCTGATTTCCAATTCTGACATCGGACACAAAATGAGATATGGGATATAAGGTACATTGTCGTGTCCCCTTTCGTAGAGCGATTATCCTGTTATCATCATCATGAAGATCACTGTTGTCAGTAGTACTTACCTCAGGAGATGAAGAAGATGAAGGCACTGGAGGAGGTGGAGCTCTACGCACATATACCAATGGAAGATTATTAAATCGTGAAGAGGATGAAGTTTGGTTCGGTAATGAGGGCACAAATTCCAAAGGAAAAGGAGGTATAGGTAATGAAAAAGACTCAGCTGGATCAACTTGCATCTGGGAACCGGTACTAGAGTAATATGGAATGGATTCCAAGAAAGATACATCCGCACTGACATACTCTCGGTGAGAAATTGGATCATAACATCGATATCCCTTTTGATTTTTTGGATAACCTATAAATATGCATTTTGTAGCTTGAGCAACTAATTTATCACGGTCAGGGCCAAGTTTGTGTACAAAACAAACACATCCAAATATTTTAGGTGAGAAAGAGAAGAGTGGGGCATTAGGTTTTAGGATATGTAATGGAATTTTATCTCCCACAGAAGATGAAGGCATGCGGTTGATCAGATAACAAACAGTGATAATCGCATCACCCAAATATAACACAGGAACATTGGATTGTATCATAAGGGTCCGTGCGACATCAAGCAGGTGCTTGTGTTTTCGCTCAGCCACACCATTTTGTTGAGATGAATAGGCACAGGTAGTTTGTGGTTGAATGCCAAATTGAGTTTTTTTTTCAAGAATTAAGGATTTGATAATACTTGGAACTTCAGATCTTTCTTTTATTAAAAACACTCACGAGAACTTAGAAAAATCATCAACAATAACAAGATAATATCGACACTGAGTCCTAGTAGGAATCTTACTAGGACCCCATACATCTGCATGAAGAAGTTCAGAAACTTTATGACTGGACTGACTCTGACTCGAAGGGAACAAACTTCGATGATGCTTGCCCAACTGACATGCTTCACACTGAAATGATGTAGTAGAAGGAATTTGAGGAAAGACATAACGAAGCTTTGACAATGAAGGATGACCAAGACGACGATGCCACTGAACAGGACTGGATAAGTGTTCCACTACAGCATAAACATTACCCACTGGATGATGTAGGTAGTAGACTTCATTTTCTTCATATCCTCCACCAATCTTCTTCCCCCCATCAGATCAAATATCACTCTACAATTTAGTTCTTTGGTAAGACAACTAACAGAGAGTAAACTTTGAGGAAAATTGGGAGCATGAAGAACATTTTTCAACTGTAAGGAGGAGGATATAGAAATATTTCCCTGACCAACAACTGGTGAGGAACTCCCATCGGCTAATGAGACTCCTAGATGAACAGTAATATCCTTTAGATCTGAAAAGAAAAACGAATTTCCACACAAATGTCTGGATGCACCAGTGTTAATAATCCACTTACTATCATTCCCTGTTGAGTAGGCAACACCAGCTATAGGAGAGGAGGAGCTCGAAGGGCGAAGAGCTATCAACTCATCATATTCTGCTCGACTGAGGGTGATACTGTCACTTGCAGAGGTATTATCATGTGCATTTGTTACCTCTAGTGTAGTAACATTTGCTTTTGGAGCATTTGACTTTGATGAAGAAGAAGTTGGTCGGCCATGCTTATCCCAGCAACGATCTTCTAAATGTCCAGGTTTTCCACAGAATGTACATTGAAGTTTTCTTCTGCCTCCCATACCTCTGCCACGACCTCATCCTCTGATATTCTGAATATTTTCACGCCCATAACCAGATGAGACAGCTAGAGCAGATGACTGGGACACAGGGTGAGATTGTGGAAGAGAGATCGCAAGTCTACTCAGACGATTGTATGCATCAACAAGAGTAGGTACATCGGATCCAGTCAGCATTTGGACTTTTGCAACATAGAATTCTGAAGATAAACCTGTGAGAAACCGAGCAACCATAGTCTGTTCTTGATGATCCTTTTGCTTTGAACAACAAAGAGGCCTGTGAGCATTGAGTCTTTTAAACGCAGTTTTGACGGAGGCATAGTACTGGGCCAAGGTCTGATCTCCCTACTGCAAATTATATATCTCCTGTTCGACTTGCAGGATACGACTCACATTAGTCTCTTGTGAGTATGTATCTCGAAGATTGTCCCACATCTGTTTGGCTGTATTATAGTAAATTAGACCATCTGCAATATGAGGTTCGACACTATTCATGATCCATGACATAACAATGTCATTATCTTCGTCCCAAGTAATATATTTTTCCACCTTTTCATTTGGTTCAGTTTCCAACAAAATATGTTTTCTATGATGTCCAGATACCGACATCATAAAAGTTCTGGACCACCTGGCATAGTTTGTTTCATTCAATATCACAGAAGAACCATACGAAAAGGGATTTGCAAATGCCTTATATTCCCCAATATTCTCATTTTTGGAATCAAATTTCGAAACGTCACCCATAATGAATAATACTAACAAGGTATGAGAGATATTTGATGCTAATACTGCTGCAAAAAAAAAAAACAGATTCACTCTCTTAATCACTTAGGATTAAAATCTGGGAAGTTCATCAACCACACGCCAGCTGACACAAGAGCAACATATTTCATGATCATGCGTCAATCAATTTTCACGACCACACAAGGCTGTTCAACCCACATCAGGGATAAAATCATGCTAGCAGACAAAAAACAACGTATTTCACACTCATACAACAACCTATTTCACGACTACACAGGGATATTTGATGCTAATACTGCTGCAAAAAAAATAAATAAAAACAAAACAGATTCACTCTCTTAATCACTTAGGATTAAAATCTGGGAAGTTCATCAACCACACGCCAGCTGACACAAGAGCAACATATTTCATGATCATGCGTCAATCAATTTTCACGACCACACAAGGCTGTTCAACCCACATCAGGGATAAAATCATGCTAGCAGACAAAAAACAACGTATTTCACACTCATACAACAACCTATTTCACGACTACACAGGGTTATTCAACCCACATCAGAAACGATGATAGATCAGATAAGGAAATTAGATCTGAGAAAACCAGAACCACGTCGAACTCGGCATCCAGGTTCACGACCAAAGATAAGATCATTTTGTTTATGATCTGATATGAGAAAAAAAAAATGACACAGAAATCACGACAGCTGCTCCTCGACACAGAAATCACGATAGCTTCATAAAAAAAATTCCACGACACAAAAATCACGACAGCTGCTCCCCACAACACATGATTTACGACAAGACACCAAATTTCAACATCCAGATCCAGATCTGCTACTTATCAATATAGGTTGTCTTGACTTCCACAAAAAAAAAATCCTTTGTTTCTTCTGCGCACCACTCAACTCTGCCGTATCCCGATCCTGTTGACACGCTGTCACCGTGTCCTTTAGATCTGATTACAGATCTGTGTCATGACATTAGTCAGACACCAGATCTGTTATCAGATCTATGCAATAAAAAAAAGAATGAGCACACATGTTTCCAATCTTCTTTTTTTCAGCCTTTTGTTGGTGTAGATCGATCACGTGCTCACGCTCCCGAGATCTACTGCTCTGATACCATGTAGAAATTCCAATGAGGTGCACAGGAACCGAGAGAGAGAGAGAGAGAGAGAGAGAGAGAGAGAGAGAGAGAGAGAGAGAGAGAGAGAGATGAGAAACTCGTTAACTTTTGATTAGGGCTAATCTCTCTGTTAAATAGAGAGGCCAATATAAAAAATTACATACAAGTCCCTTATTAAACAAGAAATATCAAATAACCTACTTTTAAGAAACCTTAAGCTTAAAACCTCTTAATCTCAACAAGTACAAAATTCGCATATCCAAAGGAAAATCCGTAACAAAACCCCAAAACGTCCAGGACGCAAGCTAAGAGCAGGAAAAGAAAATCTTGAAGCCATATTGCCATCGCCCGTGGTGTACCTAATCATCACCTGCACCCATAGAATGAGTTAGTTTCGCGAAAAACTAGTAGGTGTACAAGAGAGACTACATGAAACTAAATTAAGAGCATTTAATTCAGCATGCTAAGCAGTTTAAAGCAGATCAACAGTTAAACAAGTAAGCGGTTCAAAGCAGGTAAGCAGTTCAAAGCAAGTAAGCAGTGCAACTGTCAAACACAACATGCTGATTCATTTGATCGTAAGCTGTGAACTACCACGCAACTAACAAGTCTTATGACTCATCCACCAGTGTGAACAAACTTTATGTTTCGATATTACTGGCCTGCGGGTACGCGTAGACAAATCGTAGAAACAACTGAGACTAATTCAGACGTCTGATATTCTATGTATTTTCAATAACCCGAATAGCTAGTTGAGTCTGCTCCTAAGGAGATAACTTTAGCCGAGAGAGGATTCTCCAAAGGCAGGTACTTGGGAACGGATGCATCCAACTTCTGCAGAAGTCCATGGGATCTACCACGTAGGATAATGTCTGGTAGTCCCTTCCCCTAACTCTAATGATTGGGGAGGCCAGATCTTTGCCCATGGGGTGGTTGTTAACAACCTGTCAATTGGAGTTTTGTACCGATCCATCCTCTCCCTTGACAGAAACACAAGGGCGAATGAGTCCGTCAGGGGTAAATTAACTGACGACTCATTCTATATGATCTGGTCCTTTGACCAAATGAACATTTTACCTGTGAAGGCGATCCCATTTTTATGTGTTTAGAACATTGTGCATTTAGCACTATTCGAGGTCGCACGACTATCTCATCCGATCTTCGTAGTACTAGCGTGTAGTGCACGACTACGAGTACTCTAGGATGAAAGGGGTACAATTCAATAGGAGCCTCAACAGAAGTGTTTCTTAAACTTTACTTTTGACGATATTTATCTTTTGAAACATCCAACAACTTGTGCCAACCTTTGGCATGCGATTTTCTAGAATCTCATCCACTATCGGGGTATCTACATGCCTCGCATGACTCGATACCGGCCTCGATAGACGGGATACGGGTTTTTCAACAAAACCCCCCCGCTAAGAAGTTTGCTCAAGCCCCAATTTGGGGTTACTCGAGATATGTCGAATAGACAAACAGAACCAGCCAATCACATCCTTCCAAATGCTTCGATTTGGGCAGTCTTTGATGCTTTTGCGCAGTTCCCTAAAATCTAAAGTCTACTCTGCAGGACTGCTTACTCGAAGAGTCAGGATCCTTGTGAGGTATCCATCTCCTTATACGAGGATGTATCGTTAAGCTCTCGACTCAACTCTTATCGCAAGAGGGAGAGCGGTAAATGCCTTTGCATCCTCCACGAGGATGCCTTTTATAGAACATGCAATGAGCGAAAACTTGAGCGTCATCTGCAATGACAAGACAATAACGAAACATTTGCAAAAACAGGAGCATGGGCACAAAGCGCGACGTCAAAGTAAAGACTGATAGAAAGTAAAGGACAAAGATCACGAAACCGCATCCTTGAGTTAAATGCGCACTCGTATATATATATATGCGTATATATTTATTTAATTGTCCTTTTTAGTTAATTGAACTCAATTCAATTGTCCAAGTTCTTCGTGCAATCTTTTCCTACCTTGGGGAGTTGCGAGCTTGTTGGCGTCTGCGGGTATAAGCGATTAACGGCTCGGGTCGCGGTGCGCGAGCGAGATCCGTCGTACGAGCTGCAAAAGCAAGACATCAACATGCTATCTCAATCAGAAAGGTAGAGACGACAGGGACATTGTCGTTGCCCTGTCGTGAAAGAAGCAGAGGCAGGGGCAACGTGCCCCTGCGAACCTGTCGAACGCAAAAGAAGCAGGGACAGGGGCTGCGAGTCCCTGTTGACCTGTTGTCGGCAACCACGGGGAGGCAGGGAGTTGCACCCCTGCCTGCTGAAGGCAACGAGGGAGGCCGGGGCTTCGCCCTGCCTGTTAGAGGAGAAAAGAGGCAGCAGCGAGGCCCTTGCCCGCTAGACACAAAGAGAGAGGCTTCACCCCTGCCTGTTGAAAATGCAAACAGGTAGGGGGCGAAGCCCCTGCCTGACGCCAGCGAAGAGGGAGCAGGGAGGGGGCTCGATCCCTCCCCCGAACAACAACGGTGCAGGGAGGGGGGCTCGACCTCTCCCTTGCCGGAAAAAAGGGAGCAGGGAGGGGGGCTCGACCCCCTTCCCTGCCGTAACAGGGAGCAGGGAGAGGCTCGACCCCTCCCCTGCCGGAAAAAAGGGAGCAGGGAGGGGCTCAACCTTCTCCCTTGCTGTAACAGGGAGCAGGGAGAGGCTCGACCCCACCCCTGTTGTGAGGGGCTTGACCTCTCCCCTGTTGTAAAAGGGAGCACGGAGGGGCTTGACCCCTCCCCTGCTGTAAAAGGGACCAGGGAGGAGGTTGGGCCCCTTCCCTGCTAAAGATGATGCAGGGAGGGGGTTCGACCCCTCCCTTGGCCGTAGGGAGCACAGAGAGGGCTCGACCCCTCCCCTGCCAAAAGGAGACGTAGGGAGGGGGCTCGACCCCTCCCCCCGCCAAATATGGCACGCAGGGAGGGGCTCGACCCCTCCCCTGCAAACAGAGGCATCAAGAGGGGGCTGACCCCTCACTCACAAAACACATCGCAGGGAGGGGCCCTGCGATTTAGGGCTGCAATGAGGGGGCTTTGCCCCTCCCTTGCGATTGAGGGAGGCAGGGAGGTGGCTTAGCCCCTCCCTGCGCAAAAGGAGAAGTGAGGGAGAGAGAGATGGAAGGAAAAGGAGAAGAAAAATTAGGGGAGCGTACCTGGGGGTTGTTGGAAGAAGCTCGCCGGAGGAAGTGGGGTCGTTGGTGGCCGCTACTCGGTAGATGCGAGGAGAGGGGGGGGGGTCGGGTAGAGAGAGAGAGTGAGAGACTAGAGAGCGAGAGGGGAAAGAGGTTTCGGGAAACCTCCCCCCTTTGCCTTGCTGTCTTTAAAAGGCAGATAGAGAGGCGGTAGCCTCTGGTTGGGTCCGGGTCCGGATCCGACCTGAATCCAAGTTTTTTTTCTGGGTTTTACCGCTACTGCTTCTGAGACATACTTTTCCTGGTAGTATAATTGTGGTGATACATATTCATGCATTCATTCTTCTTAGCCTTTCATTCCTCTTATTCTATCACTGTTCTCCCTAATATTGGGTGTGTTGGATCTCAGTCCATGATTTCTTATGTAGGTAGTGGGTAATTATTGGTACTTTATAGAGTACCTAGCTTAGACAATGTTGGTCTTTCTATACCAAGGAACTTTGCTCTGTGCTGGTTGGTCAACAATGTTAAGACTTGCTCATATCGTATATTAGGAAGGTGTGAGTCTAAATGTTTGACAAGATATTTACTAAAATATGAAATTGACTATTTCTGAGACCATTATGAAATTAAGTATGATGAGACCTTTGTATCAGTTGTCGGCATGACCACTATTGACACTTCTGTTAGATGTGGGTTAACAGGTTTTGCATTTCATAATTGAAAACATTGTACCATGTGTTAAGTCATGTTCAAAATTCTTGATTTTGCTCATGAATGTTAATGACTTGCCAATGATGATAAGCAGCACATTTGCAGGAAATTTTTTGTAACTTCACATGCAATTTGAGATGAAAATTCAGAGTTTTCTTCGATATTTCTTGTGGATAGAGGTTGCTTGCTCTTCCTAAGGTTAACTTTTATCATAAACAAATTTTACTTGACACTGAGGTAGGTTTCTGGTAATGAGCTTATCTCCGATCTTGCATGATCTGAACGCTTAGTAGGTACCCCTTCTGGAGATATTTTAAGATACTAACATCTCTGACCCCTTTTACCTAGGATTTTACCGTTTCTAGATGCGCTTCTGAGTTCTCTAAGAAACCAAGTTGGAGCTTGAATTGAGAAGATTGGAAGTTGTGGTGGATTTTACCTCAAATATGCACAAGAAATGAATTGTATCTTAATGTGATTCTATAATCACTCGACTTCAAGAGTATTAACAAAAGGTGATGAAAAAGCTGGAAAAAAATTCAGGACGAAGTGGGTTTTTACTAACAAAAATCTGTTCATTCCTCTTCTTGAATAAAATTGTGATTTCTCTATTGTTTGCTTTTTTTATACCTTTTGGAGGCAACTGTGCACTCTATAATGCCATGCACCTTGTGCTTTAAGATGAGTAGTTTGCTACAGTGATTTTTTGCCAATAGTCTTTTTTCTATTGGGAACTGAATTGATATTTAATGTTGATTTTCCTTCTTCAAGGTGAATTTGCAAATGAAATAATCATCATGGACTATTGTGATCTGTTTTATCCATCGATGAGCTGTGACAAATTCCAAGATGGGGATGGATGGACCTTACTTTGCAGCAAAACAAGTATCTTTTTTTTTTGTTCAAATGGCCTGTCCATATCCAAGCTTCCTTGTGAAGAGAAAAATGCATGTGAAGGGCCACAAGGCTTCATATCATAATCCACTTATGCCACCATGCTTTAAATCACCTTGCTTTTTGAATATTTCCTCTTTGTGATACTCTTGCATATTTCGCTGGTTAGATTACCTTAGAATTCAGAATAAAAATTCCAATATTGATCACATTTTAATAGATATAGTTGTGCTAAGGGTAATGTTTATAGCATAAATCAGCAGTATTCAAAAAGTTAGCATGACTGTTAACTCATTCACCTCCCTCCCCAAACTGAACTTTGCCGTTAAGGCTTTGTTTGGGAGCCAGTGTTGGGAGGGAAGACGGAATCCCTGCCAGTTTTTGCTGTCTAATATTTGAAAGGGGAGAGGAGATAAGAGTGAGGTGGGAGGGGATTTGGCTTCCTGTTTCTGGATTTCAACTACATCCTTTTAAGGATGTGAATCCACTCCCATCGCCCCTTATCAATCATTCTCATCACCCTTCCTATATCTCTCTATAAGGAAACTCGCTTCCCTATAAGTTCATTTCATAAGCGGGAAATTTCTCACTTCCTTGAAAAGAACTTCGGGAAAACCACTTTCAAAATATAGGAAACATGATTCTTTTTAAGGAGAAGATTGTTTCCTCCTCGTTTCAAAATCATTTTTTTTTTGTTTCCTTAACGTTTTCCTCCTGCTTTTTGTCACTTCCCACTTGCTTCCCCCTGACAAAAGTAAAAAACTACAAAATATTGGCAGCCAAAATTTTGCGAGAAATTGAATTGTTTTTTGAAAATCTCATGTTTTAGTATTTAAAAATAAAAACCACATGGTTTTTTCATGATAAATAGCTGATAAAAAAATAAATATTGTGTTTAAAATGTGATATTTATGTTTTGACGAAAAACTCTTGAGAAATTGAAAATGTCGTGAGAAATTGCTGTTTTTAACTTTCAGGTAATTTCTCACTAGATTTTCATAAATCTTGTGAGATTTGTCACTATTCCCCTAACTTCCTACATTTTTCATATGAAAAAAAAACTTTTTATAACAAGCTTACATGCTGGTTTTATATGGTTTGATTCTTGTGTTTGTCATTTCTTATTTGCTTCCACCCGTGTTTCATATTGTTTTCTATGTATTTCCTATTCATTTTTTCATGTGCTTGCGTAATCGCTTCGCAACAATATCTCGCTTCCTACATCATACTATTCTAACACTCGCTTTTGCTTCACGCTTCGCTTATTGTATTCATTTCGGTTCCTGGTAACTATGTTCCCAACTCTGGCTCCCAGATAGGGGAAATGGAAAAACGTAAATCCAATTCTGGGCAAAAGCCAAAACATGCATTTTGGATTCATATGCTCTAAATTGCCTTAAAAATGCACATTGTTGTGTCCTTTTCTTTCTCCCTTTTGGACGAAAGGAATAGGGAAATGCTGAGGTTCAAGTATGAAAATATCACTGAGCTGTTGGAAATTTATTGTTATAATTATATTTTGCAGGCAGCCAATAATATAGTGAATACTGTGATGTTGCTTGCTTTTAGGCTCTGTTTGGGTGCAAGGGATGGAAACACTGTTTCATTTGTTGCCAAAATATGTTTTTTGCCAAACCTACTGTTAGGGCTGCAGTTGCCAAAAAAATTCTTATAAATGGTTGCTTAAATGAGGTGTTGGAGTTGCCAAGTGCATCCCCAAATCAGTGTTTTGGCAACACAGCTGCTCCAACAGCAAAACGTATTGGGGAAACCGGAATGCACTTCGTCCAAACATCCGAGGGTGTTGGGGGAAACTGCGATTCACCACCAATTCAAGGCTCTCTAAACAGAGCTGTCAGTATCGCCCTCGGCATAAGGGCTTCAAAATTTGCCACTGCTTTTATCCCCAACTTGATACACCCCCTCCAAAGAAAAAAACAAAGATATGCCACTTGGTTTAAATCTCTCTCTCTCTCTCTCTCTATATATATATATATATATAATGTGCGTGTGTGTGAAATGGAATTGTATTATACGAGAGCTTTATCATTTATAAATATTGGGCAGCTAAGAATGAGCTTTTTTCGTACAATAATCATGTTAGTGATATCTTTCTGCTGCATAAATAGACATGAATTGCTTCATTACCCTCTCTCTCTCTCATGTGTTTGCTACCAACATGAGGAATCCTTTAAAGCCACAGAAGCGTGCAGATTGATTTATTTCTTTTTGAATTTTTGCTTCCGTGAAAGAGATGCCCTATGTTGCAACGGGCAGGGATATAAACAGGTCGGACTCTGGTTGGATCTAGGCATTACTGAGTCCGACTTAGTTGGGTTTAACCTAATCAGATTGATGAAAAAAGATAAAACTAAACCTGGATCCTATTAGCTTTAAACCCGGTATTTACACTTATTTTTAATAGGATTTGGGTTTGAATGCAAAACTTAATACCAAACTTGAATCTGATTATTAATCAGATCCAGATTTGACTACCAAACCCGACTAATCGGATTCGGATTTCAGGCAATGGGGCATAAAATGTGTAATGATATTAAGCAGCAGTGTGACAATCACAGTATTATGGGAAACAACTGGAAAATGTCGCAATATTTTGTCAGATGTTTTAAACAGTTAAAATAGCATGATTTTTTTTCAAAATACCATAATATTATTTTTTAAATATTTCACGACTTTATTACCATATTTATTATTACTATAGAAAAAACCTCCCATCAATGACTATTCATTAACCTTTGCAAATAAGTTCTTGAAGCCTACGCTAGTTTTTCCGATAAAGGCATACAGATTAGCAGTTTTGCCTATAAAGGAGAACCAATTTGCAAAATGTGAATAAAGGTAAGAACTAATTTGCAAATAGGTTAATAAACTAACAACTATTTGATGAGGGCATTTTGCTGATCAGTTAACCATGGTCAAATTGACAGAAGGACCAATTTTCAATAACGGCGAGAAGGCGAGGGCCTATTTGCAAAATGGTAAAAGGCAGGGATTATTTTGCAAAATGACTGTAGGGCAGCGACCAATTTGCCAAAAACCTTAAATTTTGATTTTTTTTTTTTGCAGACATTATTCAATTTCTTATATTTATTTTACTGAGATTTGTTAGAAATATAAAAAAGCCGTTAAAATCGCCGGTGGATTCGGTTGCCACTTTGCTAATAAAGTGAGACGCACCCTTCCAAGTCTATTTTCGGTGGCCAATGAACAAATGAATAATTGAATCCCCTGCACTGCATGGTCTCCAAATGCTTTTGTGATTAATAAATTGCTGAAATCTTTGAATCCCTGTCTTGGTATTGATGACATCGGTCTCAAAGCATATAATGTTATATTGAGGTTGGTAGAAACTGGCAAAAAAAAATTATGGGTCTGCCATATGCTTGGTCTCCAGGTTGCCTTCATATGACTCATCTCCACGTGGCTGCCTTTTCTATTTGTCTTCTGTAGGCCCCCCAACTGAAACCATTCTTTGAAAGCTATCCTCTTTTTATCCTCAATACCCTCTTTGGTCAGCTTTCACTTTTGGACTAAAGTTTGGAGTTCTCTCTCTCTCTCTCTCTCTCCAAAAAGAAAAGGTCCATTTATTTCATGAATGCAACTTTTAACCAATATCTGCTAGCTAGATTGAGAATAGATTCAAGCGTGGTTTTGAAACAACTTGATCCAAATCATTAGAACTCAATGGCAATAGCCCATAATACATCTAAAGTTTTACAAGAGTTCAATTTTTGTTATGAAATAAACTTGATGAAAATCATGTTTCATGGCAATAACAATATTGCACATTCGGAAGATCTATATAAAAAAAATCTACGACAATCCTCCTTGGCCATAAAATTTGGATCTTATTTTGCTGAATATATCTGCGTTGTCAGATTTGCACAAAAAAATGCTGGAAATGCCAAGTTTATATCTAGAATGGTGGTGTTATTTTCACACACACACATGTAGTAGGTGGTAGCTGCCTGCCACTTTTCTGGCCTACCACTAACTTATAAGGCTTTTGAAGGGTTTCAATGTTTCCCATAAATCTGATTGTATATATGTATTTTACATGCTTGATTTTATAGGAACCGATTCTTAGATCGTTTGATACTGAATAGATTTTTATAAGATTTAAAAATCGATGGACTAAAATTTTCATAAATATTCAAAGCCTAAAAAACTTTTTTTTCTTAATTGAAAAAACCTGATCCAAGTGATGTTTTCTACCAAATTGACCACGCTGAACACATTTAGAGGGTCAGATTTGTGAAAAACAGCTCCAAACACCTGTTTGCTCATGGTATGCTCTTAAACCATTCTAAAGGGTTCTAAAAAATATAGTTACACATGGTTTGTGCTTAATCCTTACCTATAGATGTGCTCATCATTGCTTATTTACTAAAATTATGCTTTGTACTAACGCTATGAGAAACGTTGTTTTCTATTTTGCCAAGTTTTGTTGCAATACGAGATATTGATTTTCAATCGCTTTAAATACACATCTAAATATGAAAAATGCCTAATCTAATATTTTTTTTTAAAATAAATAAGATATACATAATACATTTAAGAAAACTCTTGAAATTTTATCTCTTTGAAGCTGTTTAGGACTTTAAGAAATAAGTGTATTTAAGATTAGTAGCTCTCTCTTTATATATATATATATATATATATATATATATATATATATATATATATATATATATATATATATATATATAATGTGTTCCTTATTAGGCACCTTCAAAAATAGTAGTTTTAACTATTTTTTCTCACGTCTAACATTAGATGTGATCTATAGGTTTTGTTTAGTGGGAACCAGCTTTTGGATTGCCTAAATCTGACCTGTATACAGGTTTTTTCATTGATCCAAAATCAATGGCTACGAAGGTACCAGTTTTTTCTGGCTCATAAAAACATGTTTTCTCATCGAAAAACATGATCCAAGAGTCGGATCATGCTAAACACATCTAACAGTTCATATCTATCATAAAATACTTACCTATAAGGCAGAACTGGGCAGAATGAGAAATGAGACTTAATATGTTCAGTATATATATATATATATATATATATATATATATATATAGCTGCCTACCATCAAACTATTAAGCTTTTGAAGAGTGTTACATATGTGATCTACATGCTTGATTTTATAAGATTTTATAAGTTGTTCGATTTCAACATTGAAGCAGGCTTTTATAAGATTTACAAATTGATGGTCTAAAACTTTATAAATATTCAAAGGCTTAAAAACATATGCCCCAAAAATGCTTGTTTCCTCATGGTAGACTAGTAGTAGGCCAAAAGAGTGGTAAACAGATCTCTCTCTCTCTCTCTCTCTATATATATATATATATATATGTGTGTGTGTGTGAGGGGGGGGGGGGGGGGTTATGATCCCAAGGTTGGCTATACAAAAAAATTTGATGACCAACGTCTCAAAGTTTGTAGCTGCCTCGTGCAGAGATGATGCAGATGTCTCCATAGGCTTTCCGTTTCTCGTTAATTATTTGAACACCTTGGGCGTTGCAATACCATAATGTTTGAATGACTTAAAAACACTATTCAATCACTGCATCGCTGCTTTTCTTAATACAACGAGACAAATTGGAAAAGCTTTTCAACGTGGTTCAAGAAAAGAACTTTGAATTTGGCAAAAGCGAATATCCACTGATCTCTTTGATTTCCATATGAAATAAAACTTTACGATAAAACGTTTATATATAGTGTTCTCTCTCACATGACTCTTTGTCTTTGTGCCTAAACCATCACGTCTATGTCTTAGTGGGTACCTAAACTCGTTCATAGTGCGATCCAGCAGGCCTCCTCTGTTGGTTCACATGGTACGACTCCCAAAAAGAGCTTTTTTTTTTTTCTTCTTACTACTCTTAACACGTTTTCTCGTTTATTCTAAAATTAATTGGTTTGCTAGTTTATCCTAAAACTACCCTAATTAATTGGCTTGCGTTTATTTCTGTGAAGCCCCATCACTATCGGCAACAGTCAAATGATAATTAAGTATACAATACCATAGTATGTGTCACTGAAGATGGTACCATAGCCTCCAACCTTCTTGTGGAATGAGTGTCAAATTATTTCTTATGAGCTTATATGCCACTTCTAAGTTTTAATATGTGGATCCCATGGGGGTTGCAACTGTTGCAGTTACATAATCATTATATAAGAACTGTTGGCGCCTATAAGGAGGTGGCAAGTATATATATATATATATATATATATATATATATATATATATATATATATATATAGAGAGAGAGAGAGAGAGAGAGAGAGAGAGAGAGAGAGTAATGATACTGTGCTCAGAGAGCACCTATACCCACCTAGAAGAAGCTAGGGGTATCAACGGGTCGGGTTTACCCAGACCTGACCCGACCCAAACCCTATAGGGGCCAGGTATGGTGATAAATAATAAGACACGATTAAGACCCAGGTTCGGACCCGGTGGTCTGATTAATACATGGACCCAGGTATAGTTTGTGAAATTTTATACCAGACCCGAACCCGACCTGAGTTTTGATTAAGACATGCAATTTTTCAATGTAAAAATGATAAAAAAAATATGGTTTTATAGGGTATGATCTGAGTATGATTTTTCTTATAGTGGACCCAATTAGACCAGGTCCGGACCCAATACCATACCTGAAAATTGGGTCTAAGTTTGGTTCCACCTAGGTCTGAACCAAACCCAGAAACCATATGTGTAAGCTGCATATTCTCAATCAGGCTTCATAGAGGCAATCAACATAGTTTATTTGATAGAAATCATTTATTAGATCATGTTTTTGGATCATGAAATTTTGATACATTGTGGGACATCGATTTTTTAAGATCTTGAAAAACCAACTAGAGGTCACAAACATACGATTTTGTTTTTGATGATGAAGGAAAAATCTTGCCGATAGCCAGCCAGATAACTTAATGGGCCTGTCTCCATGTGAGGGGGTTCAGGGCACGACCACCAAGCCTTACTGCTCCAACTAGGATAAAACAATGGCAGCCCCCATGTTTGCACCAGTGGGATTCGAAGCTGGGCTTTCAGCTTGACAAGGGAACCCGCTGATCACATCGATAACCACTGTGGCGGTGGTCACAATCACATCTATATACTCTGATCAACAGAAAAAAAACCAAGAATTTTGAAAAAATGAAGCTTTCATTAGGTGAGAGTAGGTGCTCTCTCTCTCTCTCTCTCTCTCTCTCTCTCTCTCTCTTCGACCGGCGATATCCCTTGCGCGATAGCAGAACCTTTGCTTCACCTCTCCGACCGACGAAAGCAATCAGACAGTAGCACCAAATGCATCTGTGTGTGTAAAAGGAGCAGATTGAGCGAGCCGGCGACGGACTTCCGCCATCTGGGAGGCAATGTTCGGGCGACATCAAAGGCTAGCGGTGCTAAGGTACCTCTTCCTCTCTCTGTGGTGTGTGGCCGTGGAATGCAGCACCTGTGGCAGGGATTTTAGGGGAGATTGCAGCAAAAAAAGGGCTACTGCGTGGAACCGTGGACCATCGCTGCTCCTGGAGTCGTCCTTTAGTGTTTCTTTCTGTCTCCATTCTCGCAGGAGATGCCTATTGGGGTTCTCTCTTGGAGTCGCCGTCCAGTATCTCTCAGTCTTCATTTTTGCTTTCGGCTTCACCGTTGCTGCTGAGAGGAGTCGCAACGTCAGTCAGCTTATCTACATGTTTTCCTCTTCATGTTTCTTCTGGGGTATCAGTTCCAACCACACTTTGCATGTCAACCATTGGACCCTTCTCTCCATTCGGGACACTTTAAATGACTAGGGCACTACTTTTGCCCTCCGATGATGGGGTTTTCGTGTTGCCCTTTCGTTCTGACTATTGTTCAAGTTGTTCTCCTTTCTTTCGGTCATTTTTTCTTCTTGTGCGGCTTCAGGTTCGCTACTTCCTTAGGATATCCGACATTTCATCCATGCTATTAGGAGGGAGCCTCTTCAGTGTTGCTTGGTGGGGGCGTTGCTTCACGCACCATTTTTCTTTCAGGTTTCTCCCAGTTGGGGCAATGATCGGAATTGGCAGGATGTTAAGCCCTCCTGGCAACTTTCTTTCTCTGGTTTTTGTTCTCGCGCTTAGCTGCACCGCATGAAGCCTGAGGATTGGTGGTGCGCTGAGTGTTTCTCTCTTAACTTTCGAAAGCGCGTTGCATGTCATCGTTGTGCCACCTCTTTTCTCTCTCGACGATATCCAATCTGGAAGAGTACGCGTGCCACACCCCTCAAATCGCTATTTGCGGCAGAAGTCGATTTTTTTCCAGGATAGTGGGAGATCACAGATGCCTCAGTGCCACTTCTCATTCTCTCCTTGGGTGCAGGTTGACAAACTGCATGAGCCCAAATAATCTTTTCAGACTTTCAAAATCAAATCAATATGGGTTCTGATCAGCCAGTCGCCTGCATTGCCCATGTTATTCACCAAAAAAGCCTTCGTGTAGTCAACAACGACACCATCTTCATCATCTCCTATTTTCGGTGTCCGCTCAAGCTTGCCCAGTGCTCCAATCGTTTCCCACTCCTCTATGTCGCCATCATCATCTTTGGTAGGTGATCTCGAAGACAGTGGAAATCCTACCTCTGATGAATGCTCTTCTTGCAAGTTGTTCTTCATCCTTTTGTTTCCCTATACTCTTGGTTTGCAAGGGTTCGCTGAGCCTTTATCTCTAGGCACTTCTTCCAGAGGTGCTTTGACGATGCATGGTGATGTTGGTGCTCCTCTCAGGAACCCGTTATTTCAGAATCCACCCTCCTTGTTCCTACACAGGTGATTTCTCGTTTCTCGATCTTTTTAGCTGCCAAGAGCCTCTTTGTTTGGCGCTATTGAGGCTTTTGGGAATCCGACCTATGATGATGGCACTCATGCCCAACAGTCTGCCACCATCCCATTTCCACATGCTCACGTTTTCAATATCTCTGATGTCAAAACCGTTGTGCCATTATCAGTCGGCGCCTCCGACCGTGCTCCCATTTTGCACGATTTTGCGGAAACTTCTGAAGACATGTGTGGCTCTCGTAAGCATAAATTTTTGGAGACTCGTACTTTATCCTTTCCCCATGCAGGCGTTTTGATGGCCTGGCGGTTCACGTTATGAGTTTCAATGCCCTATCCTATCGAGCTATCAACTGCATGGTGATCTGTTTGCAGGCTTCTTTCCTCGTACCTCGCGTGGACTTCGTGTTTCGTCAACCTTCACATTTAGCAGTCGGCCAAGGTTCGTATGGGGATCCGGTTACCTTTACCTCTGGAGACTCATCTCCTGTGGGTGCTGATCCTACGGTAGGGCAAAGCCATCTCTTTTTTATGCTAGGTATCAAAGTTGATGAAGTTGCCCGACTTCTCGATGTTTATCTTTCCTCGCAATAGCTGCTTCATATCTCAAGCGTCATGCTTGCATCTGTTGCTGTGGTCTCCGACCTTCTACCTTCTGCTGCGGCAACCTAATCTGGGGTCATTCTTCATATGTCAACTCCCAGCTCGTTCTCCCAATCAGATGCTGGGGCCTGTTATGCCCGCCGAGGGCGTCGTTGCAGCCCGCAACCCTTGACCTCCCATGCTGGTGGTTCTCCTAGGCGTTCAGCCAGAGCTCGTACCCCTCGGAGTTTTGCTGACTTTCAGCTATGAAGGCTCTATGCTGGAATATCAGAGGGCTGAATTCTCCCGACAAGCATCTGTTCCTAGCAAACTGGATTTGCCAGGAAAAGCCAGATCTCATTGCCCTATGTGAAACAAAAATGGAAGACATCTCTCGCTCTGTTATTTTTGAAATTTGGAGAAGGGTGGACTTCTTCTTTAAGCCAGTGGTCCACTATGCTAGTGGTATTCTTATTCTCAGAAAGCCTTCTCTGGGTATCTCCCAAGTTGATGATGGCCTGTTCTCTCTTTCAATTGCATTTTCCTTGAAAGCGGGAACCCATACAACGGTGGTTACTATTGTCTATGGCCCCAACCGTCCTCCCCTTCGACCAACGTTATGGTCCGATTTGAGTAGAATTATCGATTCTTTTGGGAAGTTGCACCTTCTTACGGGGGAATTTAACTGCTTGTGGTCTATTCATGACTCAAATCCTCCTATTTTCTCGATAGCCTCTGTACGGGTTTTTTAGGATTTTGTATAAAAGCAACAACTTTACCCTATTCCTCCTACCGATGAGCCCTTTTCGTGGTTGAATAGAAGGTTTCGTCCATGCTACAGGCTGCTCGACCGAGTGCTCGTCTCCCCCGATCTGCTGGAGATCCTACCCGACATCATCTGCTTCTTGCTTCCTCCTTTTGTCTCAGACCATACCCAGGTTGTCACTTGTTGGGGGGAAGGTTTTACCTCTGCAAGGACTTTCGCCTTTGAAAAGTGGTGGCTGAAGGAGCCGGACTTCGAATCTGTGGTCTACCGTTCATGGAGCAAGCCTTCTATTGCGGTCAGGGCTGTCGTTCGGTGCCATGAGAAGCTTTTTCGCCTCAGCCGCGATATCAAAGCTTGGCTTTTGAATCATAATATCAGTAAATTCCAACAAATGGACACCTGAGAGCAAGAACTATCGACCATTTATCATTCTATGTCTTTCCCAGACTCCCTTTCTGATTCAACTATTCAAAGCTTAAAGGCCAGATCCACTGAGCTTTCCTTGCTTCTGCAAACATGGTGGATCAATGATGAAATTTGATGGAAATAATGGGCGAGGGTGCATTGGCTTGCGACTGGTGACGACAATACTAGCTTCTTCCACTCCTACACTTCACACCACCACAGGAGGAACATTATTCCCTCTATCTCCATTGGGGGAGTCAGCTACTCCACCAACAATGTCCTTCCAGCGGCTTCTCACTATTTTAAGACCCTTTATGCTGCCCAGATCTCCATCGATGACACTATTGGCCCCCTTCTTGTACGAGCTATTGATCAATCTCAACCCAGATCTATGCAATCCAAGTTCGCTGACGTTGAAATCATTTCGGCTATCAACGGTCTTTCAGGATGAAAAGCTTCTAGCTACGACGACTTTCCTGTAGATTTCTTCCGTATCTTTTGGTCTTGCATTCAGCATGACGTTATCAATGTCTTTGATGAGTTTCATCGCAATTGTTGGTTGCCTGTTCACACACACTTAGCCATTGTCTCTCTCATCCCGAAGGATGTGGCGTCCTCTGACATCTCGAGGTTTTGTTTGATTTCAGTTATGAGTGCACTCTACCGCATTATTGCTAAGGTTTTGGCCAATAGGCTTATAGCCGTCGCTGCTCAAATCTTCTCGGACTCCCAGTTCACTTTTATCCCCCACAGGCGGATTCAACACTCTTTCATCTTGGCATCAAAAGTTCTTCACTCTTTGCATATCAACGACCAACCTTTCTTCTCTCTCAAGCTCGACTTCCATAAAGCATTTGATTCGGTCTATTGGCCTTTCTTATTCCACATGCTTACCAACTTTGGTATCGATCGCCGTTTCTCTTGATGGGTGCGTGAGCTGGTATCAAATGCTTACTCTTTGATTAAGCTTAACAAAGCAAGAGATAGGCAGTTCAAGCTTAAGCGCGGTATTCAGCAAGATTGCCCTCTCTCCCCTTTGTTATTTAATGCCATCGTCGAGGGTCTCGTGGTGTTGCTCAAGAGGGCAGCGGATAAAGGCATAATCGATCACATTGACATCCAGGAATTTCCTTAAGAAGGTGTGTTTTCAGTATCCGAGTAGGTGCGTCCTTTGCAAAGCGGCGGAAGAATCCACCTACCATCTATTTTGGGCCTGCCAAATCTTTGTGGATCACTTTAAAAGTACGTTGAATCAACCTGAAGTAATCGTGAGACAAGAATCCTTGATGCTCAACCTTCTGTGGGGTCCACCGCGGGTTCACAGTTGCAAGCAGTGGTGGCTGATCTGGAGAACTTGGCTTCTTACTTCTTGGTGGGTTGTGGGGATAACTCGCAACAATGTGATCTTCCGTCAAATCCCGGTTGCTTTCAATAAGCTCGTCCATTGCATCTTGGCTGATGTGTACGCAATTCTGTGCCTATACTCTCATATTATCCACCCCCTTCAGCCGCCCTCTCTTCCTCAAGACCCTGGTTGATCTCTGTGTTCTTTTATTTTTATGTTTTGCCTTCGTGCTTTTGGCTCTTTGTTTTTGGGTTTGTTGTTGTTTTTTTGTTTTCGCGGGCTCAACTTATTATTGATCCCTTGCCTTAGTAATGTAAATGTTTCTCTCTCTCTCTCTCTTTATATATATATATATATATAGTAGAGGGTAGGTGCTTAATGAGGTTTTTAGGTTTTTTTTCATTTCATTTTTAAATTTTGACTGTAAGGATGTGATCTATGTATTTGATTTTATAGGGATCAACCCTTAAAGTGTTTGATTCCGACACATGGGTGGGGTTTTATAAGGTTTGAAAAATCATCAGTTCAAAATCTTTGTAAATTTTTGAGGCTCCAAATATCATTTTTTTCATAAAAAACACATGATCCAGGTATGGATTCCTCGTAGATCAATTATGCCCAACACATTTATGGGGTTGAAACAACAAAAAAAAATACCGAAAGAGCAGAAAAACCTATTAAGCACTTAAGCACCTACATTCTACTCTCTCTTTCTCTCTCTCTATATATATATATTAGAAAACATATGTGTGCGCATTAATAGTGTTTATATAAAACCCATGAACACGAAATGCTGATACCAACGCCCTTGTGATTTTTGGGTTTTCTTATAAGCCTTTTATAATTGCAAATGACAATCACAATACTTTTTTAAGTTCAGTGAAACATGAGAAAATATAAGTCGTGAATATGATTCTTGCTTGAGAATATTTTTCCCTAGAATCTTGTGAAAGTTGGTAGCAAGATTAACCTTGTACCAACAATCACATCTTTTGGATTATCAACCATAATTTCTCAACCCACCTAAGACCAAAGCAAACATGTAAATATCATAGTTAGAAATCTTGTTCTCAGAAAAAATATCAGCAAGTAACAATCTTGTAATAATTTTAAAAAGCTATTTTTCTCTTGAAAATCATAAAAACAAGATATTTTCAAAATATACGATATTCCAAAAACATCATTTTTTGGGGTAAGCTATGGTTAACATTAGAGTGGTTAAAGTACAATCCAAAATTCAAGTCTAAATTGGCTTGATGCTAACAATCTATAAATTGTTTTGGAATTAAGTAGTTTTTTTTTCGATATTTGGGGAAGATCTGTTAAGAGTAGCAGTAACTCCCCCGAGTTACAGTCTAAGGATAATGAGTAATCGTTATCCATAAAAAATTACTAAGATAACGAATAATCATCATCCATCAACAACTGCCGAGTCCCTTTTCCTAAGAACTCGACAAATACAACTGACTCACCTATTGTTATTATCTCTTGCGACAAGGGCTCCTCAACTCTTGTATTCAGCTACAGTACCGGTCTAGCAAATGTTATCGATTAGTTATCGTGTAACTATCTATATTATCTTATCTTCCTAAAGTCATGACCAAGAGATATTCTAGCCACTAATGTAGCAAACTGTTAACATGTATTCTTTAATAAGATATCAGTCCATGTCTCACAATGAGGTGAGGCTGTTAATTCCTATTCCCTGTCATCTATCTTTCAGTGCATTCCTATTCCCTATCATCCATCTCTCATGGTATCAGAGCAGCCTACTCCAACGAGCAATTCAATGGCATCCAACTCGTCTGTCTCAATGGTACCCACTGCATCAACAACTTAGTGGAACGCAGTGGCAAGTCTAGTCTCGATTAAATTAAATCAAGAAAATTATCGTCTCTGGCGTTCATCTCTCATGGTGAGACATGACCTCTTAGGTTTTGTCGATGGGTCATCTTCTTAACACATCAAATTTGTCACCGATAAGGAAGGGAGACAAGTAGTCAATCTTGACTATCACACATGGGAAAAAGCCAATCAACTGGCTCTGAGCTGGATCAAAGCTACAGTCTCTGAAGTGATTATTGGACAAATCATGAGATCTAAGTTTGCCTGTGATGCCTGAACAATGTTGGAGAGAGCCTATGGTTCACAATCACCCTTGTGAATCATGATGTTGAAGAAAGAGTTAACCTTTATCAAGAAAGATTCAATGGACATGTTGGCATACCTCAACAAAATCAGATTTTTATCTAATTTGTTGGCTGCCATGAGTCATCCAGTTGATGACACAAATCTTATTTAGATAACACTCAATGGGATGCCCATCAAGTATGAAAGCTTTGTAACATCTGTTACAACAAGCTCTACGATTAATAACTTTGCTGATTTATATGATATGCTCATAAATCAAGAGAAGCGAGTGCACATGCTCTGTTGCACTCCAAACCCTCTGAATCTCAAGAATGCAACCAGACCGTATTTTCTACCACTTGAGGTAGGGGCCATGGACGTAGCTCCTACAGAGGTTGCTAGAATCAAGGAAGAGGGCATGGGCGCAATTCCCACTCGAACAACAACTTCAATCAAGGTAACTCAAATCAACGAGTCCTTGTGACCTGCCAATACTGCGGCAAGCGCGGTCATATTGAAAAAGATTATAGAGACATCTCGAAGGCCTTTTCGACTATGTTCATGCAACAAAGTGGGGACAAGTATTGATACCCTAACACAGGTGGTAGAGTGCGCCAGAAGAATCTTCCCCGCCAGTAGCCTTCCTACTTAGATTACAAACTTATATAGGTTCTCAGTTTAATTGACACTCGCAGGTGTCTTGTGCAGAGCATACGCACACTGTGCCTAAGCCAAAACCACTGGAACTGCACGCATGCGTTTCCAAAGAAATGATGCTCACACAAACTCGTTAAGATGAGTCTTAGAGCTCAGCTAAGCTGGTCGGCTTTCACAATCTACTAACATTCAATCTGCGCCTGAAAGATTACTTATTCGAATTGTTGTAACACGTGAAATACTGAATTAAGACTGAACTAAACAATCAAAAGATCGATTGAGTGCTTATTCACTTAGCTGATTTCGAGAAGGCAGTGAATGAGCAATCACTTGAGTTCACTGGAGGCGATTGAATTAATGGATCAGTTCCCTGGCTTGCAGAGTAATCGCTCCAACACGCCTTGACGGTAGATATGGGACTAAATCCCTTGTGCTAGCTTAAGAGCAGTAGGAACCATTTTCGATTCACATATTAGATCGAAGGAATCAAACTTCAATTTCTTTCTCTTATTACTGGTTCAATCGAACTGGACAAAAGTGAAATGATGAAGGAGTGAAGGGAGTGTCGTTTCCTTAGCTAGATGATGGAGAAGTCTAGCAAGGCCTTTCCTCAATTGAGGCCATCTCCATAGCTGAAGCCAAAACCAAACTTCAAACTTTATTGATTTAAATCTCCCGATTACAATTGTAACATCTAATTTCTCAATGTTCAAATACAAAAGACAACCTGTATTTATAACATTGACTTTAAGTGTCATCCAACTGGTTGGACGACCTCTAGATCAAACTCCATTGTTGTCACCCTTATGCAAATTTTGCAAACCACCAGAATTAACTTGGCTGATGTTGTCCAGCTGTCACCTATTGGCTGACCCAATCACATACCTGCTGAAGCTACACTGACTTAATAAATATGAGTTGCATTACTTAGCTAACCCTACTGAGCCTAGGCTGACCCGAATGAATCACTGACTTGTTAACCAAGGCTATAACTGAATGCCTCAACTCTGCTCCTTAACTATTCCCACTGGTTTAGCTCTCCTCTAATGGTTCGATTCGGTTCTTCTTCTATTAGTATCTTTAAAGGGTCCCATATCAATCCCTCCCTCTTGAGACTGTCCTAGCCCTCTAGTATTAAAATTGGGATATCTATTCTTCATGTTATAATCCCACTCCCAAGTGGCAGATGCTTCTCCTTAATTATCCCATTCAATTAGAATTTTTTGGATTCTTCTTATTCCTCTTCGCACTAATTTGAATTTTAGAACGCCTGTGGGTTGTCTTGAGATATGCTCAATTACTTCTTTACTTGGAGGATGTCCATGATATGGCTTCAATCGGGATACATGAAACACTGAACAAATAAGTACACTTGGAGGTAATTTCAACTTATAGGCTACTTCCCCAATTCCTGCCATCAATTGGTAAGGACCATAGTACTTAGGTGAAAGTTTAGTTATGAGATTCTTGCTTAATGAGAAGTGCCCATGAGGGATGCGCTTAAGCCATACCTAATCACCAATTCGAAATTCCCTATCCTTCCTTTGCTTATTATAAACTTGTTTCATTCTATTTTGAGCATTCTCAATATTTCTTTTTAGGATCCTTAAAATTTCATCTCTCGCCCTCAATTGCTTGTCAATTAAAGGTATATTGGTTGTCCCTTCTTCGTATGAAAGAGTTTGAGGATGAGGTTTTCCATACACTGCTTCATAAGGTGTCATTCTCATAGAGGTGTGAAAGGAGGTATTGTAACACCATTCTGCCCACGATAGATATTCCATCCATTCTACTTGCTTCTTACTTGTGAAGCACCTCAAGTAAGTTTCAAGAGTTCTATTGATCACCTCAGTTTGCCTATCCATTTGACGATGACTTGCTGTGCTAAAACACATTTTTGTGCCCATCAAAGTGAAATATTCTTTCCAAAATCTACTAAGGAAGGCCGGATCTCTATCACAAATAATGGTCTTAGGCATTCCATATATCCTAGCCACATTTTGCAAAAAAGCTTTTGCCACCATTTTGACTGCATAAGTACTTGGTAAAGGTATAAAGTGAGCACTCTTTGGACAAGAATTACCTCTTTCTTTTGTGAAGATGGTAACTTTTCAATGAAATCCAAACTTAAATCCATCCAAGTATGTGAAGGTATAGGAAGGGGTTGAAGAAGACCGGGGGGTCTAATTCTTTCATATTTACTTGCTTGACATATTTGACACTCCACATATTTCTTTATGTCATTTTTCATTCCAACACAATATAGTTTATTTCTCACCCTTTGCCAAGTTTTTTGAACTCCTTCATGGCCTCCCACGCTTGAGTCATGAAAATGTTCCAAGACCTCTTTGATAAATGAAGAGTCACAAGGTATAACCATTTTTTCCTTGAAAAATAATTTGTCTCCCTTTACCATGAAAGAAGGGTGTCTAGTAGGATCTTCCCTCAACTCATGTATGATTATTAGAATCTCTTTATTTTCAATTTGGGCTTGACTAATCTTTCCCGCAAAAGAACAAGCAACACTAAAGATAACTAGGAGGGAATCATCTTCCATTCTTCTTGATAAAGCATCGACAACAACATTTTCTACTCTTTTCTTATATTTGATTTCAAAATCATAGCCCATAAGTTTGGTGAGCCATTTTTGTTAAAGAGGAGTAGTAACTCGTTGTTGAAAGATATACTTAAGGCTTTGGTGATCTGTCTGGATTAAGAAATGCCTTCCAAGTAAGGCCTCCAGTTTTCTAAAGCCAAAACAATAGCAAGGAGTTCCTTTTCATAAGTAGAAAGGCTTTTGCTCCTTCCTGAAAGGTCTTTACTCAAATAGGCCAAAGGATGTTGCTCTTGCATAAGCACGACGCCGATCCCAATATCACAAGCATCGGTTTCTAAGACAAAGATTTTGTCAAAGTCAAGTAAGGCAAGGACCAGTGCCTCCACCATAGCTTGCTATAATTTAAGAAAAGCTTGTTCTGCTTCACTATTCCATCCCCAAGCATTCTTCTTTAACAAAACCATGAGTGGTTGAGCGATGACACCATAATGTCTAATGAATCGACAATAATACCCTGTAAGACCCAAGAACCCTCTCAAAGCTTTAATGGTGCGGGGTATCGACCAACTAGCCATAGCTTCAATCTTTTTCGGATCGACACTAACCCATTCACTTCCACCCATGTGTCCAAGGTATGACACACTTGTCCAAAGCTACATTTACTGCGCTTGGCTAAGAAAGTGTTTTTCCTTAAAATTCTCAGCACAATTCCAACAGGTTTAAGATGATCCTCCCAATTGGTACTATAAACCAAAATGTCATCAAAGAAGACCAACATGAACTTCCTTAATAATGGACGAAAGATATCATTCATGGTTCTTTGGAAAGTAGCCGGAGCATTTGTCAACCCAAAATGCATGACTAAAAATTCACAATTCCCATCATGAGTACGAAAAGCGGTTTTGTGTATGTGTTCATTTGTCATTCTAATTTGGTGATACCCGACTCTTAAGTTGAGTTTTGAAAAATATTTGGCCCCAAACAATTCATCCAATAATTCATCAATGACCAAAATTGGATGTTTATCTTTGTAAGTCACTTCATTCAGAGCTCTATAGTCGATGCAAAAGCACCACGTGTTATCCTTCTTGCGCACAAGGAGGATCGGTGAAGAGTAAGCACTTGAACTTAGGTGGATGATGCCACTCTCATGCATCTCTTGCACAAGTTTTTTAATCTCATTCTTTTGTGCAAAAGTATACCGGTATGGTCTTACACTTATAGGCCCTTGACCTTCTATTAAGGGGATATGATGATCTTGAGATCGTAAAGGAGGTAACCCTTTTGGTTCTCCAAACACATCATGGATTGATTCAAGCAAATCATTCATATCCGGTGAAACTTGCTCTTCTAATTTGGACTCTTCTTTAGGCAAAATTGGTTGTGCCAAACATATAAAGGTCATATGAGTACTCTATAAGATTTTGAATGCTTCTTGGCTATCAATAATCTCTCCATCTAATGTGCTATTAGCCTTGAAACTCACAGATCATCCCACTTTAGTAAAGGTCATCTTCATATTAATGAAGTTCCATGTAACATTTCTAAGTGAGCGTAGCCAACACATTCCAAGCACCACATCGGCTCCATTCATGGGTAGGACAAACAAGTCCAACTTGAAATGAGAACCTTGAAGATTAAGTTCCACATCCGTGCATAGGTGTCCACACTTAAGATGGCTTCTATCTCCTACCATCACGTCAAACCATGGATGTTCATGTGGTATGAATTTAAGTTTGGATACTAAGTCTTCTCTCACAAAGTTATGTTTAGTCCCTGTATCAATGATAACTTTCACTTTTTTGCCGGAAAGTGTGCCAGAAACTCTCATGGAATTTGGGGCGGATTTAATTCCCAAGGCATAGCATTGGCCAATTGGTCCTTGATTTTCATCAATTTCCTCATGGTCTAATTCATCCAGGATCTCTTATTCTTCTGATTCACTCTCACCTTCATTAGTAGTCACTATTAAGCATTTGAGAGAATTACACTTATGATCAGGTTTCCAATTATTCTTGCATTTGAAACACAACGCTTTTCTTCTTAATTCACTTTCTTCTTTCGAAGATATGCGCTCTACCTTAGGGTTATTGGAACCCTTAAACTTAACTCCCTTGTTAGGTGTGAACCTTGGTATGATTTTGGCATTTGAAGTGAAGTTCCATGAGTATTTTTTCACCCCATGCATTCTTTTATGTTTCTCTTCAATTATGCATGCTTGAAAATAGCAATCCTCAAGTGATTTGGGATTTTGAGCTAAGAGCTCATGACATATGTCATTTTTAAGGCCTCCTATGAAAGAGCTCAAGAGTGATCCTTCATTCAATTCCTCACATAGAGAGCATAAGTCTTCGAATTGAGCTTGATATTCTTGCACGGTCCCCATTTGGCGAAGTTATTTCATTTCAACCCCATGGTTGGTGAAAGGTGTAGGACCAAACCTTTTGATAATTTCAAATTCGAGAATTTCTCAAGTTGGATATCCATTCCTTTGATCGAACCATCAGAACCATCTAAGAGCCTCTCCCTCAAAGCTCATGATGGCACATCTAACCATGTGCTCCCACCATACGTTATGACTTATAAAAAACTATTGTGCCTTGTAAAGCCACTCTATGGTGTCTTTTCCCGAAAATATAGGAAAGGGAAGCTTCACTGACCTTGAAAAGTTTGCTTCAAAATTACTCTTACCATTCCCATGTCGAATGGTAAGATTATTGTAATTTGCCATATTGACATACTCGTAAGACCCTTCTCCATTCACATATCTGTCACGCAAAATTCTTTCATTACTTCCCTCATGGAAGAAATGCTCATCATGTCTCTCACGTGTATCGGCCACACCAACATGATCAAAGATATCATGCAAATTCCTTGTGTTGCGCACATTAGCAGTGTCGCGCAGCTGCTGAGCATCGCGTGTGTTGAAATGACCATCACCGTCGTGCTCATAGCGCACATCCCACCCACCGCACGCGGCTCGCGTATCATGTGCATCCACAACATCATGCACCTCATGTGCATTACGCACGTCAAGAGCGCCATGCGCTTCTTGCGATTTATGCGCATCAAAAATGCCGTGAGCATCTCGAGTGTTGCACACCTTGAGAGCATCGCGAGCATCTCAAGCATTGTTCACCTCGAGAGCACTGCGTGCATCGATGATGTCGTGCATGTTAAAGCTAAATCGCATGGCATAGTCGTTTTGTGCATCAAAAGCACAACCTACGTGATGTGTGTTGCCGGAATAGTGCGAGTAGTGTGCACCATCGGCCTCATTACTGTTTCATGCTTCTTACACAGGCAACCTTCCAGACATGCGTTGCACACTTCCATTATAATTTTTACTTGTTCTATCCTGCGCAAGGCTAGCTGGTGGCTCGCCTACGAGGATGTGGCCTACAGAAGGTGGACTTGCAGTCGTGATTTTCGGTTGCAGTTTTTGTTTTTCACTGGTGCGTATGTGCAGCAGCAACTCAGACATTTTCTCAACCACATCAACCTGAAAGGCTGTCAATTTAGCATCAAACTGATCTATCTTGCTTTCAACAGCTGTTGCTCGCGCGACGACGAGCTCGTGCTTCTCTTCGAAGCGTTGCTGTAGGGCATCCAACACATCTTCCTTGAATGGAGTCGCTTTAGGCGGCATCGACTCTGATACCAGTTGGTAGAGTGCGCCAGAAGAATCTTCACCACTGGTAGCCTTCCTACTTAGATTACAAACTTATACAGGTTCTCAATTTAATTGACACTCGCAGGAGTCTTATGCAGAGCACACACACACTATGCCTAAGCCAAAACCATTGGAACTGCACGCAAACGTTTCCAAAGAAATGATGCTCACACAATCTCGTTAAGATGAGTCTTAGAGCTCAGCTAGGCTGGTCGACTTTCACAATCTGCTAACAGTCAATGTGCGTCTGAAAGATTACTTGTTCAAACTACTGTAACACGTGAAATACTGAATTAAGACTCAACTAAACAATCAAAAGATTGATTGAGTACTTATTCACTTAGCTGATTTCGAGAAGGCAGTGAATGAGCAATCACTCGAGTTCACTGGAGGCGATTGAATTAATAATTCAGTTCCCTAACTTGCAGAGTGATCAGTCCAATGCGCCTTGCCGGTAAATCTGGGACTAAATCCCTTGTGCAAGCTTAAGAGTAGTAGGAACAATTTCCGATTCGCAGATTAGATCTGCAGAATCAAACTTCAATTCCTTTCTCTTATTGCTGGTTCAATCAAACTGGAGAAAAGTGAAATGATGAAGGCATGAAGGGAGTGTTGTTTCCTTAGCTAGATGATGGAGAAGCCTAGCAAGGCCTTTCCTCAATTGAGGCCATCTCCATAGCTGGAGCCAAAACTGAACTTCAAACATTTTTTTATTTAAATCTCCCGATTACAATAGTAACATCTGATTTCTCAATGTCCAAATACAAAAGACAATCTGTATTTATAGCATTGACTTTAAGTGTCATCCAGCTGGTTGGGCAGCCCCTAGATCAAACTCCATTGCTGTCACCCTTATGCTGATTTTGCAAACCACATGAATTAACTTGCTTGATGTTGTCCAGTTGTCACCTATTGGCTGACCCAATCACATACCTGCTGAAGCTACGTTGACTTAATGAATATTAACTGCATTACTTAACTAACCCTGCTGAGTGTAGGTTGACCCAAATGAATCACTGACTTGTTAACCAAGGCTATAACCTAATGCCTCAACTCTGCTTCTTAACTATTCGCATTGGTTTAGCTCTCCTCTAATTGTTCGATTCGGTTCTTCTTGTGTTAGTATCTTTAAAGGGTCCCGTATCACAAGTGTCACCAATCATCTGACGATGAATGAACAACATTTTGCCAATAAGTCTCCATATCAAGAGAGTGATTCCATCATAATAGGAAATTGAAAGACCCTCCCTATTTCTCATATAGGAGACATGATTCTTTCATCTAGAGGATCTCAGTTCTCACTAAAGAATGTTCTTCATGTTTCCGCCATTGGAAAGAACTTATTATCTATTGATCAATTTACTAAGGATAATGACAATTTTTTAATTCACCCCATCTCACTTTATTGTTAAGGATCGTTAGATAAGCAAGATTCAGCTCTGAGGACCGAAAACCATTGCGGTTCTATATCCAATCAAGGCAAGCAGTGACTCATCATTGTTGGCAGCATATGCGAAAAACCATGATTCTTTTGACATATGGCATCAGCGGCTTGAACATGCCAACAAGACAATCATGTTATTTCTTAAATCTAACAATCTTATTTCTCTTAATAAAAATAAGCAAATAAAAACCTGTGTTGATTGCCTCATTAGAAAGGCTAATAAACAACATTTTGATCACTCACAGTCCAGCAGTTCACGGGCTCTAGAACTCCTACATGCAGATGTTTGGGGCCTGACCGAAAAGGATTAAGATATTATTTGCTATTAGTTGATGATTACTCAAGGTTTTGTTGGTTATTTTCCATGAAAAATAAACCTCAAGTTTTCTATTGCTTTAAAAAATTTAAGCCCATTCTTAAAAATTAAGTTGGCTTTACTATTAAATCTTTTCAGTTCGGCAATGGTGACGAATTTACAAGTTCTGAGTTCTAAAGTTATCTTCAACATCATGATATATTTCATCACATCTCGTGTCTCCATACCCCTAAATAGAACGGTCTTGTCGAACGCAAGCACCGACACATCGTTAAAATCGGTCTTAGCATTCTTAGCGGTACAAATGTAACCCCTGAATACAGGGTTGATGCATTCCGAACGACTACCTACATCATTAACCAGCTGCCAACTCTAATCCTGAGATGCCACACACCGCATGAACTCCTTTTCCACCACAAACCTGATTACTCTCACCTGCCTCTATTTAGTTGTCTTTACTACCCCTTACTCACGCCCTATAACAAGTCAAAGTTTCAGCCTAAAACTTTACCTTGTCCTTTTCTTTGTAATACATCTTGTTATAAAGGTTATCTTTGTTTTCATCCTCAAACTGGTCGTACATATATATCTCGCCATGTATATTTTGATGAGTCCTCTTCCTACAGTTCTCAAGCCACATCGACCCCATCTTGTCTGTCTTCCTAAAACATACATGAATGAGGCATTTTCATGTTAGTTGCACCAAACATCGCATCTTCCTCAATGTCGTCTTCTTCTCCATCTTTCCTGGTCCAACCTAGTGTGTCTTCTCCCACCGCAAGTCCGAGTTTATCCCAGACTCCCGAGTTTATCCTAGACTCTTCTAATCCTTTCCCTGTACTTGTTGTGAACACTATGCTTGATTCACCTTCCTACTCTCTTGTCGCTCTTGCCCCTCACCTATCACCTACTCCACCCCCCGATCCCTCGGCATTGCCCGACTCTTCTCTGTCCCCTAGTGATTCTTCTGTTCCCGTATCTAGTCCGAGCATTTCTCGTCTCCCTGATCGTTCACATCCCATGATCACACGGTCCATGGCTGGATCTTTAAAACTCAAATCGTTCATGGCCTTCTTGTGTTTACCAATCTTCATGCCTCTCTTCTTGATCCCGAACCTTCTACCATTAAACAGACGTCTCAACTACCCCACTGGTAAAGGGATATGGCCACTGAATATGATGCTCTTATATACAACCACACCTGGCACTTGGTTCTACCATAATCTCATCTTAATATCATCGTCTGCAAATGGATTTACTACATCAAAAGATACTTTGACGATACTATTGCGCGCTACAAAGCTTGACTTGTGGCGAAATGGTTTCATCAGGAGGAAGGCCCCCATTTCTGAGACTTTCAGTCTCGTCATCAAGCCAACTACTATTCGGGTTATCCTCTCACTTGTTGTCTCCTTCAAATGGGTCATGCGTTAACTCGATTTCAACAATGCCTTTCTCAATAGCTATCTCGATGAAGATGTGTACATGGGCCAACCTCTGGGGTTCGAAGATGCTAAATTTTCTCGTTATGTTTGCAAACTAGACCGTGTCATCTATGGTCTCAAGCAAGCCTCCCAGGCGTGGTACCAACGTCTGAGCACATACTATCTCATGGATTTGTCACATCTTAGTCTAATGCCTAACATTTCATTTGTAAAGATCATCATGTTCTCCTCTTTTTACTGGTCTATGTAAACGATCTCATCATCACAGGTAATTCTCTAGAGGCCATCACCCGAATCGTCACAAATCTTGGCTCTACCTTCTGATTCAAAGATCTTGAGCGTTTGAGTTATTTTATGGGTATCGAGGTTCATTATCTCAATCACGCTGTGCACCTATCTCAATGACTATACATTCTCAATCTACTCTAGAAAGCCTCTATGGTTGATGCCAAGCCGATAGCCACTCTGATGAGTTTGTCTCTCAAGCTCACCAAAACTGGCACTGCAATATTTTCAGATGCAACATTGTATCGCCGTATTGTGGGAGGGCTAAAATATTTGTCTCTCACTCACCTGGATATTGCATTCGCGATCAATAAAGTTTGTCACTACATGTAGCCTCATGAGGCTCATTGGTCTGTTGTCAAGTGCATCCTTTGCTACTTGAAGGACGCTATTGAATATAGTCTACTTCTTCATCCGTCTTCCTCGCTCGCCCTTAGTGCCTTCTTCGATGTTGATTGGGTAGGGTGCCCAGATAATCGAAAATCCACTAGAGGTTTTATTGTTTTTTTAAGCAACAATGTTATCTCTAGGTCCTCCTGCAAACAACGCATAATTGCTCTGTCTAGCACCAAAGCCGAGTACAAGTCTCTTGCCTGTGTCGCCTCTGACTTGCTTTGATTAAAGTCCTTACTCATGGCGCTTGGCGTTCTTCTGCACAGCCCGCCAGTTCTGTGGTGTGATAATATTGGAGCATTATTCTTAGCAGCCAGTCTGGTGTTTCATACTCGCACGAAACACGTCGAAATCAACTTTTCTTTTGTTCGGGATCACGTTCACACTAGCAATCTGTAAATTCAGTTTATTTTCTCCGACGATCAGCTTGCTGATGGTCTTACCAAGCCGTTGTCTACACTTAAGTTTCAAGAATTCCGTATGCGTGCCCCCCCCCCCGCCCCGAGCTTGCATGGTTATGTTAAGAGCAGCAGTAACTTCCCTGAGTTACAGTTTGAGGATAATGAGTCCATCAACAACTGTTGAGATAACGAGTAATCGTCATCCATCAACAACTGCCGAGTCCCTTTTCCTAAGAACTCGGCAAATGCAACTGACTCACCTGTTGTTATTATCTCTTATGATAGGGGCTCCTCATCTCTTGTATTGGGCTACTGTACCGTTCTAGCAAATGTTATCTATTAGTTATCGTGTAACTATCTACATTATCTTATCTTCCTAAAGTCATGGCTAAGAGATATTCTAGCGACTAATTTAGCAAACTGTTAACGTGTATTCTTTAATAAGATATCAGCCCACGTCTCACGATGAGGTGAGACTGTGAATTGCTATTCCCTTTCATCTAGCTTTCAGTGCATTCGTATTCCTTATCATCCATCTTTCAAGATCAACACACTCATGAGCTGATGGGTGTAAATTAAAACCCCAGGTCCTCCATGCACCAAGGAGTACACTCTAATTCTGTCTGGCAGCACAGGTCGCACACCGTGGTTTTCGAACTCGTGATGTCTCTTCAGCTTGGTGACTTTCAAGAATCATCCTATCAGATGAGTAGAACCCTTGTGGGAAATTTAGTGGGAAGGTTGGTAGCATTGGGCTGAAAACTTTCACGCTGCACTATCCATCCGTTGGGACTTTTTTTTTCCAACCTTGACATAAACCTGTCACTTGATTTTATGAGAAAATCTATCACACTATCAACTATTGCTATGATTATCTAAAAGTTTTCTAAGTTTATCTAGAAAAAACTGGAAAATAAGAAATTCAAATAAACTAGATTTATCTCATCTCAAAAACTTAGTTGACAATTAGATGTCTTCTCCTTTTAAATAAGAAGATTTTCCTATTCTAATCAAAATAAACTATCTTCTAAGATAACCTTCCAAAAAAGATAAAATCTATCCTAAAAATGTGGATCAAAGGCAATGATCTAAATGTCCATTATAAAGATCCAAATTAAAATAAATGGATAAAAAAAAACAATGGGTCCCGAGTCACTTGGCTGCACTCCTGCATCAAACCTACAACTGGTTCAACAAGTCATTAATCGTACTATTTTTGTAAATTAACCAAGGCCTTTCATGTCACTTATCTCGAAAAGATTATACAGTATCGAAAAGATTTTATAGCATCTCCAAATGCACTCACTTTAAAATATCATCACTTTATGTATTTGAAAAGGAACGCGGTGATTATGTTTACAATATTACTTCTTGGTTTCAGCAACACATTGTGCTGTCATATTATTTACCGAGAACACCTTTTGGAAGCAATGTGTGAAAATTTTGGATGTTAGTTCAATATACATGTACGGACCCAATCTACTTTGCATAGAGAACAAGCCATACTAAGTTGTCATTGATTACTAGCTGGTGGTCACAATCCAACGGTTTCCCAAACGTTTCCCACATCCTAAAACGGGCAAATGGTTTGCGACCATGGAGGGCTTGCGACCATGGAGAGCTCCGGATAAGGATGAGGGAACAATTGCCAAGCAAGGGTTGACTCTTTTGACCCTGCTTATGGCCTTAATTTGGTGTGATCCCACCACACTTTTGATTTGGTGGATCTTGATACTACAAAAAACCATACATTACACGTCCTCCTGTTTCATTTTTTCAGTTTCAACGTCTCTTTCTTACCAACCAATTTTGCATTTATGGTCACCACCTTACGTTACTTTCTCTCTCTATAAATCTCACTACCACCTTAGCTTGCTTTAATTTAAGAAAAGCTTGTTCTGCTTCACTATTTCATCCCCAAGTATTCTTCTTTAACAAAGCCATGAGTGGTTGAGCGATGACACCATAATGTCTAATGAATCGGCGATAATACCCTGTAAGACCCAAGAATCCTCTCAAAGCTTTAATGGTACGGGGTATCGGCCAACTAGCCATAGCTTCAATCTTTTCTGAATCGGCACTAACCCATTCACTTCCAACCATGTGTCCAAGGTATGACACACTTGTCCAAAGCTACATTTACTATGCTTGTCTAAGAAAGTGTTTTCCCTTAAGATTCTCAACACAACTCCAACATGTTTAAGATGGTCCTCCCAGTTGGTATTATAAACCAAAATGTCATCAAAGAAGACCAACACAAACTTCCTTAATAATGGACAAAAGATATCATTCATGGTTCTTTGAAAAGTAGCCGGAGCATTTGTCAACCCAAAGGGCATGACTAAGAATTCATAATGCCCATCATGAGTACGGAAAACGGTTTTGTGTATATCTTCATTTGTCATTCTAATTTGGTGATACCCGGCTCTTAAGTCGAGTTTTGAAAAATATTTGTTCCCAAACAATTCATCCAATAATTCATCAATGACTAAAATTGGATGTTTATCTTTGTAAGTCACTTCGTTCAAAGCTCTATAGTCGATGCAAAAGTGTCAAGTGTTATCCTTCTGGCGCACAAGGGGGACCGGTGAAGAGTAAGCACTTGAACTTGGGCGGATGATGCCACTCTCGAGCATCTCTTGCACAAAATTTTCAATCTTAATCTTTTGTGCAAAAGCATACCGGTATGGTCTTACACTTATGGTCCATTGACTTTCCATTAAGGGGATATGATGATCTTGAGATCGTGAAGGAGGTAACCCTTTTGGTTCTCCAAACACATCATGGCATGTCATATGCTAGGGCACTCACTAGTTTCATGGTTCAGTAAGAAACAAAATTGCGTATCATTATCAACTACTGAAGCTGAATATATTGATGCAAGCTTAGCATGTACACAAGTCATCTGGATGAAACAGACATTAAAAGACTTTGGTTTAAATTTTAAAAACATAACTATTTTGTGTGATAATACAAGTGCAATCAATTTATCTAAAAATCCTATTCTTCACTCACGTACAAAGCACATTCAAATTCGACACCACTTCTTAAGAGAACAAGTTTTAAACAACATAATCAACTTGAATTTATACCCACAAATCAACAATTAGCAGATATCTTCACTAAACCTTTAAAAATTGAAGATTTTATACAAATTAGAAGCAAACTAGGAATATGTAAACTAAGTGACTTATAATTAATCACTCTTATTTTTATTTTTTTACTTAGATAAAACTTTGCAATATCTTGTGATTTTTTTTATTATATATATATTTTTTGTTTTTTTAATCCGACTCTTTCTTATCTATTCTTATTTTTTTTTATCTATCATGTACTCTTATCATTTTTTTTCGAATATATTTTCAACTTTTCTATTATGTACTCTTATCATTTTTTTTTCGAATATATTTTCAACTTTTCGTGTCTCATCATCTCTCTTACCATTATTCCAAGTCAAAGTGAGTCATTCTCATATTCACGTACACTCATAAAAACCACAAGTTTTAAAATACAAAACAAATATTTTATGTCACTCATTTCTTTCAAAAATGTCATATCTTTCAAAGTACATATCACATGATGACCCATCTCCTTTCACGCCTATCCATAAAAAACACTTTTACATTAAATAAGCTATCATAACATTCTCTCATAACGCTCTCTTGTCTTTTTCTCAAAGCCTCCTTTACGAAAATTGAGTCTATCTCCTTTAAATTAAATCAAATATTTTGACCCATGATATACCAACTTGTTGTTTGTTTTATTAGGCCATTATTAAACTCTCTATTTCACACTATCCTATCACTTTATATCATTCATACATTCAACTCTTCTCACGATATTTTTTATTTTCTTCATTCCAAGACTCTTTATGTCTCATCATCTCTAATCGGATTCTTCAAAATCCGTGGGTCATTATTTACATCGTGCCATACACTTCTTTGTTTCTATTCATCCTTTCTATCTTGTCCATCCTTATCAATCACACATAAAAAGCTTGTTCCAAAGAGCACACCATTCTCAAACCATGACTACTCTCTCAATTCAATGGACTCTCCTATATCAAGTTTTCCTTATGATGAAAAATAATTTTCTAAACTATGTTTTTTTTAATATAATAAATTCTTATGTCCATATCCACACACTCTTCCAAAGAGTGATTTGATCTCTCATTCACGAGTGCCTTAAGATATACTATTCACTCTCCATAAATAGACATTCACGAATAATGGACCCAGCTAAAATCCAAATCTTATTCACTTCAATTGTCATTCACAAAGCATCAAGTTGTTATTAAAATAACTTCATTCTTCTATTTAATAAACTGGTTCACTCTTCACGAATTCATCACCTATTCGAAAACTTCTATCAACTTACATTCTCTCCAAGTTTATTTCTTATTTTCTCAAGTTACTCGCCATGGCCTCCTCTTCCAAATCCTTCTCTGATGACGTCAACATGATTGAATCTTCAGAACTGCGATATCCAGATCTCATTCACCACTACAACTACGTAAGCTCACTTTCCATCCAAACAGGTAGGTTAGTTCACTTCGAAGACTTCACCTCCTTTGATCTCGAAACTTCTCTCCAAGACTTTGTTCAAATTTTAGGATCATCAAACACTGCATCATATTATCTCAATCTCATCAAGATTTTTTATACCAATCTCTCAGTAAATCATGATCAAACTGTTGTCACCTCCATGGTTCATGGTAAAATCATTTCCTTTGACATTCACTCCTTAGAGTGCATTCTAAACCTTCCATCCTATGGCATCGATCTCCCAAACATAGTACCTATCGATCGTATTGTGTTTAAAAAGGTGTTTCACTTCACACGATCCACCCACTTTTTGTGGCACGTGAGCAATCTGAAACCTCATGCTCAGCTTCTGTCACAAATCCTATCACACAATGTCTTTCCCAAACAACCGTCCAAGGGATTCGTGCCAAACAAAATCTCTCTCTTAATCTATGCGATTTTTTGTTCCTTCCCCATCAACTAGTCGAGCATCATTTTTAACAACATGATTAATTTTCGTGTCTTTCGTTCACTTCCATTTGAATGTTTTATCACTCCCATTCTTAAATACTTCAATGGCTCTGGTGAGTCAGATCCTGCTCCGACATCTGAACTTGATATATTATCTACTCTCGTAGATGTCTAGAACACACAGGATCTCCTGCTGAAGAATCAAGCCTCTCTGCAGCAAGCCTTTTCCCCTCGTTTGATTCTGAATGAATTATAATTTTGGGTCTGTAATATTAACTTTCCTACTCTGATCCCTCCTTTTTGTCAATGACAAAAGGGGAGAAAAACCTACCTCTCCTATGTAGGAGAAATTCGATTTCTTGAACTTAAACTTTTACTTATTTTTTATATACTATCGTCTTATGCATTTTTTTCATGTATGATATCATATTCAAATTATCATTATGCATATGGCTTATTGACAGGGGGAGCATATATTGTCATCATCAGAAAGGGGGAGAATGTTGAGAAACTATGTTTTGATGATACATGATGATATGCTTTCATGATGCTTATAGATGATACATGCTAAATACATGATATGCTTTCGTGAGATATGATAAATATGATATGCTTTCATATGTGAAACTGAATATGTTATATTATGACTGGATATGATATGCTATGTATTTAACGAGTATTTGATGCAAGGTTATTTCACTTAAGAAGAGTGAAGATAACTTGATCAAGTGCAACTATTTGATGCAATCATACTCTAAGAAGTAAAAGCTTGATGGGCCATACATTCATAAAGATTATCCAAGAAGATCGACTACTTCAAGATGAAGATTTTTTTCTTTAGAGTCATATGTAACAAAACCTTTAGAAGCATGCATATTTCATATTAGACTATATGCTTTAAAATCATACAAGTCATTTATTTACAAAAAGTTATGCTTTCATAAAAGAATACGTTATGTAGCATTTCAAAAACACCTTTTTTAAACAAATCATTGTACTTCCTACAAGCATTTATGAAAAAGACATTTTGACAAGATATAATAGCTCATGATTTCAAAAGCATTAATTGTACTTTCTACAAGCATGTATGAAAAAGACAACTTGAAAAGATATAAAAGCTCATGATTTCAAAAGCTTTTATGAAAGAAAAAGACAAAATGTATTAACTCATAATACACAATCGTTCATCTTGGATTGACGATTTGAGAAAACAAATACTATTTTATACACAACTACTTATTGTTTAACAAGACAATTAAGTTAGGAAATGACCATTTATTTATTTAATACTAAAATCCACACTGAAGAATGTCGACTTATATTTAAAGTCATTATTCTTTTTGTAAGCATTAAATGACACTTCAAAAAGCATTTAAGAAATGACCAATTATAAAATAAAAGTACCTAACAAGCATTTATTGTACTTACATACATTTAACCAAAGAAGTGATGATTTGTAAGAAAACTATTAATGTACTACAAATCATTAAATTGAGCAAAGATAAATCACATTACAAATTACACTTCAACATTCAATGTACTATAAAGCATTTATTTTGAGAAAAGACCCATTACAAAATAAATCTCATTTTTAATTACAACAAACGTATAGTGTACCTCAAACATTCAATTTATGGAATGACGACTTTTTGAAAAAGCAATATAGTACACATATCATTTCACACAAAGTTGTTTTTGAGATGACCTGACACCTCACATCTCAAAAGGACAATCATTTCAAAAAGCAATGACTATTTTCTTAAGACTATATATACAAACAAAACAACATTTGACACACATGTGAGCTTTTAAAGAGAAAAACTCATACTTGACACACTGAAAAAGAACTTAGAGAAAAGAAAGAGAAAAAGACAAGAAAAACTCTCTGATAAAAGAATCAAGTGTGTGTGAAGAAAAAGAAAAAGAACCTTCTGTTCTCCTGAGAGATTATTCTACCAATTTTCAAAAGAGAGAACATTCTGAGAATCTTCATACGTGCATTCATACTCTGCATATCATTCTGAAGGTTCTTTAGGAAAGTGTTGTAACTTCCTGTTATCTTCTGTATCCCTTCACTGTTGAGAGAAGTAGACCTCTGTAAAAGAGGGTGTTTCCGTTCTCTGTTGAGAGAAGTAGACCTCTGTGAAAGAGTGTGTTTCCCTTCTCTGTTGAGAGAAGTAGACCACTGAGGAAGAGGGTGTTGTACTATTTATCCTGTAACATGGATTTTATAGTGAAAGACTCAAGTGTTTTACTTGGGGACTGAATGTAGATCAATAACTCGATCGAACCAGTATAAATCCTATGTTCATTGTGTTGTGCCTTATTGTCTTTACTTTTTATTTTATCGATCTGTATCGTATTTCATTATTCACCCCCCCTCTAGTGGAATTTCATATTTGAGAGAATTACACTTGTGACCGGGTTTCCAATTATTCTTGCACTTGAAACACAACCCTTTTCTTCTTAATTCACTTTCTTCTTCTGAAGATATGTGCTCTACCTTAGGGTTATTGAAACCCTTAAACTTAACTCCCTTGTTAGGTGTGAACCTTGGTATGATTTTGACATTTGAAGTGAAGTTCCATGAGTTGTTTTGCACCCCATGCATTCTTTTATATTTCTCTTCAATTATGCGTGCTTGAAGATAGCAATCCTCAAGTGATTTGGGATTTTGAGTTAAGAGATCATGACGTATGTCATTTTTAAGGCCTCCTATGAAAGAGCTCAAGAGTGCTCCTTCATTCTATTACTCACATAAAGAGCATAAGTCTTCGAATTGAGCTTGATATTCTTGCATGGTCCCCATTTGGCGAAGTTGTTTCATTTCAACCCCATGGTTGGTGAAAGGTGTAGGACTAAACCTTTTGATAATTTCATGTTCGAGAATTTCTCAAGTTGGATATCCATTCCTTTGATCGAACCATCGGAACCATCTAAGAGCCTCTCCCTCAAAACTCATGAGGGCACATCTAACCATCTGCTCCCACCTTACGTTATGGCTTATAAAAAACTGTTGTTCCTTGTAAAGCCACTCTATGGGATCTTTTCCCAAAAATATAGGAAAAAGAAGCTTCACTGACCTTGAAAAGTTTGCTTCAAAATTACTCTTACCATTCCCATGTTGAATGGTATGATTATTGTAATTTGCCATATTGACATACTCGTAAGCCCCTTCTTCATTCACATATCTGTCACGGGCAATTCTTTCATTACTTCCCTCATGGAAGAAATGCTCATCATGTCTCTCGCGTGTATCGGCCACACCAACGTGATCAAAGATATCATGTAAATTCCTTATGTTGCGCACATTAGCAGTGTCGCGCAACTGTTGAGCATCGCATGTGTTGAAATGACTGTCACCGTCGTGCTCATAGCACACATCCCACCCACTGCACGCGACTGGCGTATCACGCGCATCCACAGCATCGCGCACCTCATGTGCATTACGCGCGTCAAGAGCTCTATGTGCTTCTTGCACATTATACACATCAAAAATTCCGTGAGCATCTCGAGCGTTGCGCACCTCGAGAGCACTACGTGCACTGATGATGTCATGCATGTTAAATTTGCAGTGCATGGCATAGTCGTTTTGTGCATCAAAAGCATAGCCTACGTGATGTGTGTTGCCAGAGTAGTGCGGGTAGTGTGCACCATCGACCTCATTGTCGTTTCATGCTTCCTACACAAGCAGCCTTCCCAATGGGTGTTGCATATTTCCATTAGAATTTTTACCTGTTCTATCCTGCGCAAGGCTAGCCGATGGCTCGCGTACGAGGATGTGGCCTATAGAAGGCGGACTTGCAGTCATCACTTTCAGTTGCAGTTTTTGTTTTTCACTAGTGCGTATGTGCAGCAGCAACTCAGACATTTTCTCTGCCACATCAACCTGAAAGGCTATCAGTTTAGCATCAAACTAATCTATCTTGCTTTCAACAGCTGTTGTTCGCACGACAATGTGCTCGTGCTTCTCTTCGAAGCGTTGTTGTAGGGTGTCTAACACATCTTCCTTGAATGGAGTCGCTTTAGGCGGCATCGGCTCTGTTACCAGTTGGTAGAGTGCACCAGAACAATCTTCATCGTCGGTGGCCTTCCTACTTAGATTACAAACTTATACAGGTTCTCAGTTTAATTGACACATGCTGGTGTCTTGTGCAGAGTGCACACACACTATGCCTAAGCCAAAATCACTGGAACTGCACACAAACATTTCCAAAGAAATGATGCTCACACAAACTCATTAAGATGAGACTTAGAGCTCAGCTAGGCTGGTCGGCTTTCACAATCTGCTAACAGTCAATCTGCGCCTGAAAGATTACTTGTTCAAACTGTTGTAACACGTGAAATACTGAATTAAGACTCAACTAAACAATCAAAAGATCGATTGAGTGCTTATTCACTTAGCTGATTTCGAGAAGGAAGTGAATGAGCAATCACTCAAGTTCACTGGAGGCGATTGAATTAATGGATCAGTTTTCTGGCTTGCAGAGTGATCAGTCCAACGCGCCTTGACAGTAGATCTGGGACTAAATCTCTGGTGCTAGCTTAAGAGCAGTAGAAACAATTTTCAATTCTCAGATTAGATCGGCGAAATCGAACTTCAATTCCTTTCTCTTATTGTTGGTTCAATCAAACTGGACAAAAGTGAAATGATGAAGGCGTGAAGGGAGTGTCATTTCCTTAGCTAGACGATAGAGAAGTCTAGCAAGGCCTTTCCTCAATTGAGGCCATCTCCATAGCTGGAGCCAAAACTGAACTTCAAACTTTATTGAATTAAATCTCCCGATTACAATTGTAACATCTAAATTCTCAATGTCCAAATACAAAAGACAACCTGTATTTATAGCATTGACTTTAAGTGTCATCCAACTGGTTGAGCGGCCCCTAGATCAAACTCCATTGCTGTCACCCTTATGCTGATTTTGCAAACCACCAGAATTAACTTGGCTGATGTTTTCCAGCTGTCACCTATTGGCTGACCCAATCACATACCTGCTGGAGCTACGTTGACTTAATGAATATGAGCTACATTACTTAGCTAACTCTGTTGAGTGTAGGCTGACCTGAATGAATTGCGGACTTGTTATCCAAGGCAATAACCGAATGCCTCAACTCTGCTTCTTAACTATTCCGACTGGTTTAACTCTCCTCTAATGGTTCAATTCGGTTCTTCTTCTGTTAGTATCTTTAAAGGGTCCCGTATCACAGGTGTCACCAATCATCTGACGATGAATGAACAACATTTTTCCAATAAATCTCCATATCAAGAGAGTGATTCCATCATGATAGGAAAATGTAAGACTCTCCCTTTTCTCATATAGGAGACATGATTCTTTTATCTAGAGGATCTCAGTTCACACTAAAAAATGTTCTTCATGTTTCCGCCATTGCAAAGAACTTATTATTTGTTGATCAATTTACTAAGGATAATGACTATTTTTTAATTCACCCCATCTCACTTTTTTGTTAAGGATCGTTAGACAAGCAAGATTCGAATTTGAGGATCGAAAACCATTGCGGTTCTATATCCAATCAAGGCAAGCTATGACTCATCATTGTTGGCAGCATATGTGAAAAACCATGATTCTTTTGACATATGGCATCAGCGGCTTGAACATGCCAACAAGACAATCATGTTATTTCTTAAATCTAACAATCTTATTTCTCTTAATAAAAATAAGCAAATAAAAACCTGTGTTGATTGCCTCATTAGAAAGGCTAATAAACAACATTTTGGTCACTCACAATCCAGCAGTTCACGAGCTCTAGAACTCCTACATGCAGATGTTTGGGGCCCTGCACCAATGGATTCTAAAAAAGGATTAAGATATTATTTGCTATTAGTTGATGATTACTCATGGTTTTGTTGGTTATTTTCCATGAAAAATAAATCTCAAGTTTTCTATTGCTTTAAAAAATTTAAGCCCATTGTTAAAAATTAAGTTGGCTTTACTATTAAATCTTTTCAGACCAACAATGGTGACAAATTTACATGTTCTGAGTTCTAAAGTTATCTTCAACATCATGATATATTTCATCGCTTATCATGTCTCCATACCCCTGAACAAAACGTTCTTGTCGAATGCAAGCACCAACACATCGTTAAAATCGGTCTTATCATTCTTAGCGGTACATATTTAACCCCTGAATACTGGGTTGATGCATTCCGAACGACTACCTACTTCATTAACCAGCTGCCAACTCTAGTCCTAAGACGCCACACACCGCATGAACTCCTTTTCCACCACAAACCTGATTACTCTCACCTGCCTGTATTTAGTTGTCTTTACTACCCCTTACTCACACCCTATAACAAGTCAAAGTTTCACCCTAAAACTTTACCTTGTCTTTTTCTTTGTTATACATCTTGTTATAAAGGTTATCTTTTTTTCATCCTCAAACTGGTCGTACATATATCTCTCACCATGTCTATTTTGACGAGTCCTCTTCCTACAGTTCTCAGGCCACATCAACCCTGTCTTCCCTGTCATCCTAAAACATACCTCAATGAGGCGTTTTCCTGTTAGTCGCACCAAACATCGCATCTTCCTTAATGTCGTCTTCTTCTCCATCTTCTCTAGTCCAACCTAGTGTGTCTTCTCCCTCCGCAAGTCCGAGTTTATCTCAGACTCCCGACTTTATCCTAGACTCTTCTAATCCTTTCCCTGTACTTGTTGTGAACACTATGCTTGATTCACCTTCCTACTCTCTTGTCGCTTCTGCCCCTCACCTATCTCCTACTCTGCCATCGATCCCTCAGCATTGCCCGACTCTTCCCTGTCCCCTAGTGATTCTTCTGTTCCCGTATCTAGTCTGAGCATTTCTCGTCTCCCTGATCGTTCACATCCCATGATCACACATCCCATGGCTGGATCTTTAAAACTCAAATCGTTCATGGCCTCCTTGTGTTTACCGGTCTTCATGCCTCTCTTCTTGAACCCAAACCTTCTACCATTAAAAAAACGTCTCAACTACCCCACTGGCAAAGGGATATGACCACTGAATATGATGCTCTTATATACAACCACACCTGGCTCTTGGTTCTACCATAATCTCATCTTAATATCATCATCTGCAAATGGATTTACTACATCAAAAGATACTTTGACGATACTATTGCATGCTACAAAGCTGGACTTGTGGCGAAGGGGTTTCATCAGGAGGAAGGCCTCCATTTGTTTGAGACTTTCAGTCTCGTTATTAAGCCAACTAATATTCAGATTATTCTCTCACTTGTTGTCTCCTTCAAATGCGTCATAAGTTAACTCGACTTCAACAATGCCTTTCTTAATAGCTATCTCGATGAAGATGTGTACATGAGACAGCCTCTGGGTTCGAAGATGCTAAGTTTTCTCGTTATGTTTGCAAACTAGACCGTGTCATCTATGGTCTCAAGCAAGCCCCCCAGGCCTGGTACCAACGCCTGAGTGCATACTTACTATCTCATGGATTTGTCATATCTCAGTCTGATGCCTCACATTTCATTTATAAAGATCATCATGTTCTCCTCTTTTTACTGGTCTATGTAAACGATCTCATCATCACAAGTAATTCTCTAGAGGCCATCACCCGAATCGTCACAAATCTTGGCTCTACCTTCTCATTCAAAGATCTTGAGCATTTGAGTTATTTTCTGGGTATCGAGGTTCATTATCTCAATCACGCTATGCACCTATCTCAATGACTATACATTCTCAATCTACTCTAGAAAGCCTCTATGGTTGATGCCAAGCCGATAGCCACTCTGATGAGTTTGTCTCTCAAGCTCACCAAAAGTGGCACTGCACTATTTAAAGATGCAACATTGTATCGCCGTATTGTGGGAGGCCTACAATATTTGTCTCTCACTCACCTGGATATGGTGCTCGCGATCAATAAAGTTTGTCACTACATGTAGCCTCATGAGGCTCGTTGGTCAGTTGTCAAGCGCACGCTACTTGATAGACGCTATTGAATATAGTCTACTTCTTCGTCCGTCTTCCTCTCTCGCCCTTAGTGCCTTCTTCGATGCTGATTGGGTAGGGTGCCCAGATGATCGAAAATCCACTAGAGGTTTTATTGTTTTTTCAAGCAACATTGTTATCTCTAGGTCCTCCCGCAAACAACACATAATTGGTCGGTCTAGCACCAAAGCGGAGTACAAGTCTCTTGCCCGTGCTGCCTCTGACTTGCTATGATTAATGTCCTTACTCATTGAACTTGGCGTTCTCTTGCGAAGCAGGTTATATGTTCCCCCCCCGAACAGGGCAGTTAGCTACATCTCATGATCGGGGGTCCCAAAGAGCACCACGTATGTAAGCATGTGCGTCTCGTATCCCCATGTTTGTCAGCATTAATTAGCGTTGGAGTTTGATGCGATTGCAAAGACTTAAGTACCCTCTCCTCCATTGGTGCAAAAAAAATGACGGTTCTTGAGAAGGAGTGGTTGTAAAGACTTAAGTGCCCCGAAGATGATTATTTAAGACCCAGTCTCTGCACTGCAGGATTATCCGAGAAAGAAATCTCCCTTGGAGGAGGCCATGAACATCAACCCTCTTACTCTCTCTCTCTCTCTCCCTTCTATTTCTGCTTCTGTGCACATCCATTAGAAGATCATACATTGTTTCATCAAGCACCGACTGACCTGCACATTGACTGTTGTGGAGCCTGATTCAAAGTTTTTACCCTTACAGGAGGAGGGTTTGGGGGCTCATCCCAGCGTGGGTAGCATCATTCAACTCTCACTCTCTCTCTCTCTCCCTTCTATTTCTGCTTCTGTGCACATCCATTAGAAGATCATACATTGCTCCATCAAGCACCGACTGACCTGCACATTTACTGTTGTGGAGCCTGATTCAGAGTTTTTACCCTTACAGGAGGAGGGTCTGGGGGCTCCTCTTAGTGTGGGTAGCATCATTCAACTTGAAGAGTTATGGAGTCTGATTCAGAGCTTTTACCCTTATAGAAGGGGGGTCCGAGGGCTCCTCCCAGCGTGTTCATGGCCTTTTGCCCTTACAGAAGGGGGTCCGGGGGCTCATCAACCCTCTCTCGCTCTCTCTCCCTTCTATTTCTGCTTCTGTGCACATCCATCAGAAGATCCTACATTGCTCCATCAAGCACCGACTGACCTGCACATTGACTGTTGTGGGTCCTTACTGATGAGCTGCCTCTAAATTTATTCGACTCTGGGTCCTTACTGCACTTGAAGTTGAGTCGTTGTATTTTTTGTTATTCAGTGGGTGGTGAGGCCCTCCTCTACTCTCTCAAGACTCTTAGCTTGGGCAATCTTTCTTTTGATGATTGTGGTTGTAATGTATCGTTGAAGTTAAAATGGGGAATGAAATGACAATAGAAATCGCTGAAAATTTACACAAATAAACTAGAATCAATAACGAAGACACCACTTTTTACGGATTTGGAATATGACATCCGGTTTGGGAGATATGGCCCTCCGTTAGCGATTTACAGCGATTTGCTTACTGAATAACACTACAAATCGCTATAGCGATTTGCGGAAGAATTTACAGAGCCGGTACTGAGATCTCATGTTCGGGGGTTCCAAACCGCGCCACGTATAAGATACAGACCGGCATGTATCCCCATGTGGGTCGCCATCATATTGCATCGTAATTTGGTGCCGCAGCAAAGACTTAAGTAACCTTTACCGCCATTCGCTTCCTCTTCCTCGGACGGACATAAATGCCCTCCTTCTAGAAAACTGAATCGTCGGTTCATGAAAATGACAAAACTGCCCTCCATCGATATCGCGGGAAAACGTTCCGCAGAGTTTGCGTATGTAGCAAGCGTTATGTTGTATGATATAAATAGTTCAAAAAAATCCTTTCTCGCTCTAAGCACTCTACCGGAGATTCTTTGCTTTCATCTCGAGTTGCCGGAGCATCCTTTCCTTTTTACCAGAGCATCTGTTTCCGTCCTACGCGCAGTCGCAGCATCGTTGCCACCTTCTGTTGCGTATTAGTTGTTACTGTTGCTTACTCTACAGTTGGAATATCCAAATTCCCATCGTTTCAGTGAGTTTCGTTTAAGTTTTCTTTCTTCAATCTTAAGATTGCTTCTTATACAACGATTTATATTATGAACCCAAATATTCCGACGATTTCTAATGATGATGATCGTGTATTGTGTTGTGCAGGTTAGCAATGTTTGCGCCTCATCAGATTAGAGATACCCCGTCGTTCTATGGGTTGTCTATTAGAGAAGTGATCCGCCAGTCCCATCTATCTAAATTTTTTGAAAGATACCAAAATATACTTAAGATTGAGAATGATGAAGACAGAGAAAAAGCCTTGGAATCGTATTATGCGGAGGATTATCTACCAGATATCGAGGCTGCGGACCAAAGGAAGAACTCTGAAGAACGAAAGATGCAGAACAAGGATGACGAAGAGAAGGCAAAGGCCAGAAATATTGATGAGAATATAAATAGAAGGCGGAGGATTAACGCATAGCAGATGGAAAAGAGGAAGAAGAAGGCGGAGGAGTGGGAAAGGGATGTTAGCAATATGCTGGCGGAGGCTCATAGGAGAAACTTAGAGAGTAGAGCAATGCGACACAAGGCAAGGCTACTGAAGGAGGCGGAGGAGAGGCGAAGGCAAATGAATAAGGAGGAGGAAGAGAAGCAACAAAATATTCCTCAGTTTGAGGAAGAAAAGGAAAGGCGAAGGAGGGAGTTGGAGTTCGAGGAAGCTAAGGAAATGCAAAGGCCGCAGAAGGAGAATGAGGAAAAGAAGGAAAGGCAACAGAAGGAGAAGGAGGAGGAGGTAGAGAAGGAAAGAGAAAGGAAGAAGCAGGAGGAAGAATTGCAGGAAAGAAGGAAACAACAACTGCAAGAGAAAGAAAGGCGGCGGAAGGAGAAGGAGGAAGAAAAGGAAAGGGAAAGGAAGAAGCAGGTGGAAGAACTGCGGCAAAGAAGGAAACAAGAAATCGAAGAGAAAGAAAGGCGGCTGAAGGAGAAGGAGGAAGAAGAAAAGGAAAGGGAAAGGGAAAGGGAAAGGGAAAGGGAAAGGGAAAGGAAGAAGCAGAAGGAAGAGGTGAAAAGGGAGAGACAAAGGAAGCAAAAGGAGGAGGAGATAAAGAAGAGAGAAAGGAAAAAGAAGGATGCAAAAAAGGAGAGAGAAAGGATGCAGGAGGAGAAAAGGGAGAAAGAAAGGAAGGAGGAGGAGAAAAGGCAGAGAGAAAGGAAGCAGAAGGAGGAGGAGGAGAAAAGGGAGAGAGAAAGGAAGGAGAAGGAGGAGAAGGAGAAAAGGGAGAGAGAAAGGAAGGAGAAGGAGGAGGAGAAACGCGAGAGAGAAAGGAATCAGAAGGAGCAGGCGGAAAAGGAGAGAGAAAGGAAGCAGAAGGAGGAGAATAGGGAGAGAGAAAGGAAGCAAAAGGAGGATGAGAAAAGGAAGGCGAGAGAAAGGAAGGCGAGAGAAAGGCATGCGACGGTGGAGCCGGTAGAGATGGAGATTGAAAAACAGTTGGAGGCAGTGGACCCACCAGAAAGTCCCATGTTGGAGGGAGAACAACAGAAAATAGCGACCAAGGTAAATATATCCGTCCTATCTGCGAAGATTTAATAATATGTTTAGCGATTTTGGTATAGCGATTACTGTGTTAGGTATTGATATTTATAGCGATTACTGCGATAGTATGTTTGCAACCGATATTATTTATAGCGGTTAGTAGAATAGTATTTATAAGTACAAATGGAAGTAATTTATAATTTGTAGGAATAATATGTTATTTTGTGTTACAGGGAGGTCACAGGAGAAGTAGAGCACCAGGTGAAAAGCTCGGAGGTCGTTGTCAATGGCCTGTAGTTCTGTCTTGGTATGGTCAACTGAGTGCATATCAGAAGGACCGACTACGAAATATGCACTTCGGTGGCCTTTTGGACCAGCAATATTTTGAAACTTGCTGGAATACCATGACTCACCTGGTAAATAAGTGGAATGATAAGACTAACACATTCCAGTTTGATTCTTTTGAGATCACCATGACTCTAGAAGATGTGGCGAGGATCATTGGCCTTAAGTGCGATGGCAGTGCTGTCCTATTACGGCATTCAAACCATAACACAAGGGAAAACTGCACTGCCCTTCTAGGAATGTCGATGGACGAATGGAGTCAATGTATTTCTGGTGGAAGCAATTCGACATCAATGAAGGTCTCATTTTTTCGTAATAAATGGGAAGACCACTCCGCTACTTGTGCATCTGAAACAACTGACCAAGAGTTGCGCAACTTCCTTCTATATTTTTTTGCTCTTACATTATTTTCCGATTGTTCTGGTTCGAGAATAAGTTCCATGTGGCTGCAGTACCTGGCCGACTTAGACGAAGTCGACAACTATGCCTGGGGTGACGCTATGCTCGCACACCTGTACAGTCAACTCCACCGTGCGAGTAATGGTACGAAAACAGTTGGCGGATTTTGGCCATTTGTTCAGGTATTTGTTGATTACATACTTAGTATTTGTAGACAAATCTCATTGCAGTCTGTGGCGTTGCTAATAATATTTTTTTTGTTAGGCCTGGGCGTTGAAACATATTATTCCATTGCGTCCACGGTGTGGCCCTCCGATTTGTGGTTTTCCAACGATCGGTCGCTGGGCCAGAATAAACGTCGCAGTTTATAATGCTAAGTCCATTTTAGATGGGCTGCAATTAAACGAGGTAAACGTTCTAAAATAGTTTACAATCGCGTCAGCATTTACCATTGAGTATTATAAATCGTTGTAATGTTCAACATTCTTAAGTATACATCGCTGCAGGATTGTCTTCCGTAGTGCATATCGTTATTGCCATATCATGCGTAAATAAATTTTAATATATTTGTCATTCGTTATTAAAAAGAATTACCAATGTACAGGTTTTGTGGAGACCTTATGGAGATGAGGGCGATGATGAAGACGTTGTTGTGGAGGCTGCCAGATTGTCTGACCGCGATTTGTGGCTATTCTGCAATGTTGAAGCCGAGTTGCAGCAAGGTAGTCGAGTTCTCCTACAATCTGGCTTGGGGCAGTCTATCCCAAATAAGCCTTTGGAGGTGAGAAGGAAGATGAATATTGGTGAGGGCAGGCACGTGAATTGGAGCGATCGCTACAGGGACGAATTATTAAATTGAAACTCAAGTGGTTTCTCTGCCGTATCGTATGATCATGAAGGATGACAATTTGATCCCTTCTATTTCGAAAGCTATTGGGAACCAATGCGGCGAAATCGAAAGATTGAGAAAATTGTCAACCCATGCCTCCCAACTGTCCATTCTCATGTTGTAGCCCAGCCTCTACAACCAAAACGTCGTCTCGCTCTGGTTAATACGACTAGTCCCTCAGCAACAATGCACGAGGAAGACCGAACACTTGCTCCAAAAGAGAAGACTGTCTCTGCCGCAAGGTTCGAACTTATTGAGAGGGAGAATTAGAAATTAAGGACAGAAGTAAGCACTATGGGCATTCAATTGAATGCAGTGGTGGACATGATGACCAGTCTTCTTAGGCAAGGTTTCGCAACGAAGAGGCCACCCAGGATAGACAGTCCACCAATGAAAAGTGAGAGACAAGTCTATGAAATTTCATCAGATTCGTCCAGTGACTCGAAATAAATCCTAGATTTTCATTTTTATCACGCTATACATTTGTTGTAATTGTATAATGAGTTGCGGTAACGTGAAATTCTTTTACTGTTTAATTCTTTATTATTACATCTTTCTGACTTTGGGTCTTGGTAATAAATAAACTCTAAACGAAAATAGATGTTTCTTCAGAAATCGTGGCATTGCCTAACCTCTTTGGCATGGCTAAGATATAGCATTTCTGTTTAGCAATCGCTGTATTTGTCTTCGCCTCGAAAGAATATCGCACAAAGTATTGGCGATCTAAGCCATGAACAATAATTTAACGATTTGTGTTTATCGTTGAATAGCGATCTGTGGCATCGCAGCATAGTGATTTGTGGGTATTGTTCGAATGTCAAATCACACGTGGAAAACGTATTTTTGAATATTTAAAACTTAATGAGCGGCATGGAAAGACGTATTTTTGAATACTTCGAACGCAAGCATTTAATTTGGCGGCGGTTATCCAAAAAAGGCAGCATGCGAAAAGCGGTATTTATATTTTTTTGAAACGCAATCAATTAATTAGCGGGCTGTTTTCAAAAAATGGCTGCACGTTAAAGGACTTTACCTTTGTAGGTGAGGACAGCGTTTCAGTATCTGCGTTGCAAAGGTGCCATCGATATCTCCGTCCAGGCATGGCGTCGAAGAAGGGGACAATCGGAGCAGTACGACCAGCCATGGCGGCCAAGAAGAGGACGAGTGGAGCAATACGACCCGGCACGACGCCAAAGACGATGGGAGCACTACGACCGGGCATGGCGGCAACGGAGAGGACGATGGGAGCAAAACAACCAGGCACGGCGCCAGAGGAGTGGATGAGGGGAGAAAAACGACCAGGCACGGAGCAAACGGATAGAAGGATGGGAGTTAAACGACCAGGCACGACGCCAATGGAGTGGACGATGAGAGCAAAACGGCCACGCACGGCCCTGAACAAGAAGACAACCACATCCACAGTACCAAGACTAGCGCTTAAGAGGTATATTTTTTGAAACACCTGAGCGGTTTAGTGAACATTTGCCTTTTCATGTCGTATTTGGACTAGTGTTGTTTACTGTAGACAATAATTTCAATGTCCAATCCTGAATACCACGCTCATGGTGCACTCAGTACAACATCCACAGTCTCGGGTGGGCGGCAACGCCCTGACGAGTTCGTAGATGACATCGAGCAGATGCAAGATGAATTTGCAGATGGGAACACTATCAGTAATTTTGTAAGTATTTGTCCACTATCAATTTCTAGGTCATCGGTTTGCATGTTCTAAAGTTCGTAAATTTGTGCAACCAGACAATGTATGATTTTGTCAATTACATTCAGAGCAACCCAACGAGCAATACAGTACGCATCATCAGCCCGTATTTCATGGTATGTCTAGGCCGCTGTTGTTCTGTTTGCTTTCATGACGTACTCACGTTTCTTGGTGGTTAAACCTTGCTATTTCGTACAACAGATGTACGTCCAGCGAAAGCCATACGGCATAGGATTCGCAGATGCACTAACTTGTTGGAACAACGATGATGAGTGCGTAGACATTTCGAAATTTGGAAAGGTAAGTGAACAAACCTCTTATCCAAGGTTTATTCGTAACATCCCCATCACGGTAAGTCTTTGGAACGAAAAATGATTTTATCGATTCGCAGATTTTACTTCCTACACTCTGGCAACATCCAGACCATTGGGTCCTATACGAGATGAATTTTCAGGTAAAACAACTATGGTGCTACAACTCATTGGACTGCCACAGTGGCGTAAAACGCGATGCTATGCATTTGGTAAGCTTGTGCCCAAAGGTGAAGTACCTATTCGAGGTGGACCGGACTGTAATATATTATCCCTTTTTCACAGGCGGGATTCCTTAACGGGCTTATGGGTGTCGACATTGCCGAGTGGATGTTGCTCTGTGCTGACGATGCTCCGTTACAAAGTAATGGGGTCGATTGTGGCATATTCGTAATGAAGCATATTGAAGCAATATACAATAGAGAAGAACCTTGTTTCCACGCTGTATGAGCTTCGTATCCGATGTTATTGGGTATTCCTGTTATATATTGGTTTCATATTACCTGTTTTGTTGCAGGAACATATGCCGGAAATACGCAACAAAATATGCGGAAAATTGATTGAGTTTAAAACGAAAGGCAGACAGAATAGTATAAAGTGAAACCTATCGATTGCTCTGTCTGTACAACCTAACGATCCCCTCCATCACCGTTCTCGCCTTCCTCCTCGACAACAACTCAGTCGGTGCAGTCGCGCTGAGGGTGGCCAGCAGGAGCTCCGCCAAGTCCTCTTCCTCTCCCTAGCGAGGTCTCAGCGGATTTGTCGTTCCGGTGACGGGTGTTCATCTCGTTCCGGTGGCGGGTGTTCTATGAAAAGTAAATTGTATTCAGAAATAGTTTTGTGTTGTATACGCATAACCAATGCTGGTAAAGTTGTTCTTAAGCAATGAAGAATACTGTACAGCGAAAGATATTTCTAAATATCGCATTACGTGAACTTATCAATAAGAAAGGTTTGTTCTCAGAAATCGCTGTATTGATGAACCAACGGTAATGTACACCTAAGGCGATTTCTTGAGACGTACTTGTGGATTTATTTGAGACCCAAAGATTCGGTCCAATCGCATTGACTACGATTCAGAATAGCCCTCTGGCATGACATTGTTTTCATTAATGCGGAGTGCTTTTTTATTTAAGATTTGCTTTTGGTTTAATGAAACTGACGTATATACTCGAAAACTGACGGAGGGTGATAGGACGTTTCATTAATATTTGAATGGCACAACACACAGTTCCACTTTGCTTCGCGAATAAGGAACCAACAAAATCGATAATTCTTGCATAAACGACTTATTCCTGAATCGAGTGCATAGGCGGCTTCGACGCAGTTGTCGTATCCGTCTATACCTTTTTCATACGTCTGTAAGATCATAATTGAAGAAACCGTTGTTTAAAATTCAAGCAATTTTCAAATGCTGGCTCAGGTTTACATGGTCGTTTAAAATACGAATGCGACATTAATGGCTCTTATTCATCACCTTTTTCATATGCCAGCAATAAAGCGATGTTTAAGCATACAACATTTCATAGCGATGTTGAATATTATCATTTCGAACATTAGAAGTCTTTGTTCATTGCACACATCGCAGTCTCACCCTGCGACTGTCAATCATGCGGGTTGAGCGCACATCTTTTATCAATTACAAGCCTTTTAGATCCTCGCCTCCGTCAGTTTCTCCTCCGAAATTAGAAAGGACGTCAACTTTTTGCAGAGTTCTTCGCGGAATCCGGGTATATCAACCTGCAAAAACAGATTATAAACTAGAAGCAATAGACATGCCCTTAATTCCCAATAACAGAGGCCAAGGAATGGCATACAGCGTCGAAACAGGGTTCTGCACCATTGTATATCGCTTCAATGTACTTCATTACAAATACGCCGCAATCAATGCCATTATCTTGTAAAGGAGCATGGTATGCCGTGCGATAGATCCACTCGCTGACATCGACTCCCAAAATGGCTATGAGGAAACCGATCTGAGAATAATGCGACCGAAAGTAAATTCATGACCCCAGTACACTACACGATACTCATATAGATGGAATCTTACGAGATGAGAAATGTCTAGCCGTAAACCACTGTCAACTTCCAACGAATTGTAACACCATAGTTGTTTTTCGCGTAAATCCATCACGTATAAGACTCAATGCTTTTCAGACTGCCAGAGTGTAGGAATCAATATCTGCAAATAGATCGAAAAAATGTTGTTACCACTGTCACGCTGTAATATTGCACTGTAGGTTTATTTGCTTACCTTTTCACTTGTCATAAGGTCTCTGCAGTGATTACCGTTAACCCAATAAGGTTTGTCGTCTTGAAATCCACTGGAGTATGGCAAACGGCGTAATATAGTCTGCAAACCGAAAGAAACATTGCTAACACCAACGTTAACATACGAATCAATTGGACTAAATCAATAATGAAAAGAAACATAAAATACAACCGATATACCATGAAATATGGGCTGACGACGCTCACAGTCTGGCTTGGTGCGTTGCTTTTAATATAATTTACGAAATCGGATATAGTCTGTTTGCAGCAAATATGGTGTTGTATTGATCATACGTACACATGGCTTACGTTTATAGACAACTACTACTAGTTTCATACTAACAAAATTACTGATCATGTTGCATTGTGCGAATTCACTGCGCATTCGGTTGATGTCCTCCAGGAGTGATTGACTAAGTTTTCGCCCAACTTCGTCGGTGGATGTTCGACTGAAATGAATGAGGACATTGCAACGATCGATATTTAAATTACATTATATAGTACACAAAAACAAATCGCAAAAAACGCATGAAAGAGACGGATTTTGCTGAACATGTAGACTATGTGTAGACAATATACCCATGATTCGCCATTGTTGGTCGTGTAGCTGTCTTCGTCTGCCTCACCGACTAAAATTTTCTATGTTCGAGGGCGGATCTCCAGGTTTATGAAGGAACCATCGGTTTGGTTGTTGTTGGTTCACGAAGTAGAAGACAAACACACCTTCCAGTGCTTGTGCGACTATTTATGACCTAAAAGATGTACTGCTCAACCAACATGATCAATGAATACTGTACGACAACTCAAACATTTATGGGTATTCGTTGGAAAATACACATTGAGTAGCCTTTTATTTATAATATATGGATACAACTTTTCACAAGATAACAATAATGATTTCAAAAGGCAAGTGGAGGTGTCGGGAACGCGAAAGATTTGCTGGAGAAGAAGTTGACTGGAGGTGTATGGCGATTTGTGGTTATCGTTGAATAGCGATCTGTGGCATCGCAGCACAGTGATTGACAGTCCTACGCTGCGATGCCACACATCACAGCACACTTGAACAATCCTTCGCATCACGCTAAGATTGACAGTCCAACAATAATTAACAACGTTCTACGCTGCGATGCCACATATCGCTATTCAACGATAACCACAAATCGCCATACAGTGATGTCATCATTCGCCTTCCTGCAGAAGCAAAAACCCTCTATCTATCGATTTGAACAAATTCAACCACGAACCGCAAGTCGTCAATGACAAACGACTATAAACTCTCAAAAAATTCGGCATTGTGGAGATCGGGTCATGCAAAGAGGCATGACAACTAAGTTAATAGCCTACATGAGATTCCTGTGTCCCAAACCTATCTGTCGACTGCATCATAGCCTATCATGAAAGAGAAAATATTAGACACTGAACTAAGTTTCACAAGAAATGCATACCTCCTCGCAACATCGATTACATACCAAAAGCCTTGTAAAACTGTAGCGATCGTTGCCGGAAATCTGGTCGGGAGGAATGTAGATTTGAACGCTTGCCGGTACTTCTGCAGGGTATTGCTGCATGATGGACATTACACGAGTTAGCTATTTGACAAGCTTCACGTAATAGGAAGCAATATAATGTTTTACATACCTGTTCATTCGAAGGGCTTTGTTGTTTTTTATTACAGGTTGGTTGTTTCTTAGTCCTTTTCTTGCCAACCAATTCTAGTGCACCCTTTGCCCTCCGACGACTACGATCAGAGGCAGGTTTTCTTTTGATACCCTGCGCTTCATGAATATGTCCATCATAATCAACAACGTTCACTACTGACTTGTTGAAGATAATGTTTACGCTTCGGCGCAACTTCTCGGGAGTGTCAAGCGAGACATGATTTTGACCTACGTTGTTCGATCCCATTATCTTCGGATGATATTCATTCGCTGCAACAGACTTAATGTGAATTAACTCCACGTTTTCAAGTAACTCCGTTGCAGCTTTTCTCACACATGCATAGCCTTCTTCGCTTCTCGATGCCAAATCAGCAACATGCATGAATGACCTACATAGTTGTTGGTAACGGGAGGCTATGTGGCACTTCTCGTCAACACCAGATTTACTCGCATTGTCCATAACGAGCATTTCAATCTTCGCGCGTCTCGTTCATCTTCGCATTACGTAAGACTCAGGTATTTTGAGTATCTTCTCTTGATTGAGTGCCTTTAATGCATGACAGCATAGGATACCTTTGAATTCATACATTTTGCACGAACATTCTACCCTTTCGTTGTCGACATTGTACGTGACATGTGCTTCTTGCCTTTCCTGATGCTTTTTGCCCTGACAAAAAATATGGTATTTGTGCATATTCTCGGTTTGCACCAGTTCTTCTATTTTGCAATTCATGACATGCAACACCTCTTTCTTGATCCATTCAAATACAGTTAGTGTATACAGAGCTGCTGGTCGCATCAATATTTTCATGCCAAAAGTTAGAGGTCGTGTATTGAAGTATTTCACGTCTTGTTCAAGCTCATTCTGTCTTAGACCGTCTACAAATAATTCATATTGTTCCATGAAACGAAACATTGTTAAACATGAATACAGGGTTTTCTTCAGCGTGGCATGCATAGATTCGGCTCTTTGTGTGCTTATCATACCTGCACAAAAGTATTGTCTTCCATATGCCAATGCCCACTTCTCTTTTTCTGCATATAAATTTTGTAACCACAGACAGTCAGCAAGGTCGTATGTCTTAATCATTTTGTCCCAATCTGACTTAAAGGTGACCTCGTCTACGCTATGAAGTACACACCTTGTAAAATGTTTGTCAAACCCTGTATTCTGATTAAATATGTGTCCTATGTTCTTTGCTGCATTTTGAAAGATATGCCACAAACACAGGCGATGATGTGCATCTGGCCACACATGAAGCACTGCAGCCGCAATTGCGTGATCACCATCTGTAAGTACAGTTTCAGGATGCTTCCCGTTCATTGCCTATGTAAATACTCTGAACAACCACTCAAAGGTTTCCTTGGTCTGGTCATACACAAAAGCACCGCCTAATATACAACTCTGTGCGTGATAGTTCACTCCCACAAACTGCGCAAATGGCCACTGTTCAGTGTTAATCTTTACTGTAGTATCAAACACAAGCACATCATTGAAGCATTCATAATCTAATCTAGACCTTGAATCTGACCAAAACATATTCACAGCATATCCATCTGCGTCCACTTGCATTGCACTAAAGAAACCATGTTCATTGCATGATTTATTCTGTAAGTAACGAACCAAACAACATATTTCTCTGTTCTTCATGTTATCTGTCCTCTTCCTGCTCAAGTGGTTTCTAAGATCCAAAGGTGTGAATGACACATTTTCGCGACCACCATCTATGCGGGTAAACAAATTGTATGTCTTCCTTGGTGCAATGCCGGCGCTATCGGCTATTTCAGCCATTGCAGCATGCGCTACAGTTACTTTACGATGTGACCTTAGCATAGGAGTCATAAATGATGCAGATAAATCATGATTATGATCACTGATTAAAGTACGCACGACAAATTTCCCATTCGGATGTCTTCTCAAAACCAATCTCGCCTGACATCCACATCTTGATTCTGGCGTGCTCCTAGTTGGATTTCCCATTGATTTCTTCCAACCTTGCTTGGAACAGACATATGTCTTTCTAACCAAGACACCCTGTGCATTTTTTGACCAAGAAAACCTTCTCACACTGAAGCCAACTTTTAAGGCATAATCATTGTAAAATTTATATGCATCTTCTTCGTTATTAAAATGCATTCCTTCTACAGGAACATAGTCAAGTGCAATTCCATGTACATTCCCAGTTCCTACGGTTTTATTAAGTGTACTGACATCAAAATCAGGATCATTATTGAATTGCATTTCTTCTCCTGGAACATTGAAGTCAAGTGTACTTCCGTGTACATTCCCGGTGCATTCGCTTTTATTATGTGCGCTGTCATGGTAGTCTACCTCATCATTGAATTGCATTTCTTCCACTGGAACATTCAAGTCAATAGTGGGTCTAATGCCTGCACCCTTCTTTTCATGTGCATCGTTAGTGCAGATGTTCAATTCTTCAGTTGGGTCATAAGTATAGATATTCAATTCTCCAGATCTTTCTATTGATTGAGCTACATCGTCTTTATTACAACCTGATGATAAGCTCAATAATGTTTTAAGCAATATATCAATTTGTGTTTGCAGCAACATGGCAAACAAGTCGATATTATCTCACAAAAACGAGAGTCTGTTACTAATACAGCGGTTTGAGATACAATGCATATGATGAGTGAATGTAGGATACCTGATAGGGTAGAGGCCCTTCCTAGCATCTGCAAACAAGCATTCCTGTCAACAGGTCCCAGCGTCTTATAAATATTGATAAGTTTCCAACCTTCGTAAGAACAAGATCTACCTGCAATAACCAAACAAAGCCTTAATGACACACAAGACGACATGCCTTCTTCATCGATAGCATGATGCTGGGAAGCTACTCACACCGCCTTGATGGAACTGGTTGGAATGTTTGTGCATCATTGCTTTCTTCCTTAATGCCTAACAACAACGACAAATAAAAGAAGACAGTGGAATGTTTTGTAAGCAATATATCAATTTCCGTTAGCAAGCGGCATAGGTTTACTATGATTTAATCAGGATGCATATAAGAACGGATACCACTAGGGTTACGCAAGTCAAAGCAACGATTTAATGAATGAAAGTATCAAAGCAAGTGTGGTTTGATGTTTGCTTATGCTGAGCATCGACGTGTCGCTTACCATGCCAATAAAATAAACATGTCGTACATGTGTGTTGATGATAACGCTCTCATAATATCCACGAGGCTCTAAAGCGACTTCAATAGAAGTCGCTGAGAGAGCAACGATATGCATGCGAAAATCGCCCCGCCATGCGTGTCAAGATGTGTTTCTGCACCCAAACATTTTCAAAGTCTGTGTACAAATATTTTACAAATACATATTACAAAACATATAATATCTTACAAAATGATATGTATAGCGATTTGTCAGATATTGAAAATCGATACGGCAGTTCAGTATTTATAACTTACAACTCGACGATACAAAAACATACTATCTAAAAGGTCGATAAATATATCGCACAATAAATTAAATATCGATAAGGAAGAACTTGAACATAATAGCAAACAAATCGATATTAACTAACAAAAATGTATCTCACAAAAACGAGAGTCTGTTACTAATACAGCGGTTTGAGATACAATGCATATGATGAGTGACTGTAGGATACCTGATGGGGTAGAGGCCCTTCCTAGCATCTGCAACCAAGCGTTCTTGTCAACAGGTCCCAGCGTCTTACAAATATCGATAAGTTTCCAACCTTCGTAATAACAAGATCTACCTGCAATAACCAAACAATGCCTTAATGGCACACAAGACGACATGCCTTCTTCATCGATAGCATGATGAGATGAAAAGCTACTCACGGTGCCTTAATGGCACTGGTTGGAATGTTTGTGAATCATTGCTTTCTTTCATGATGCCTAACGACAGCAGAAATGAAGAGAAGACACTGGAATGTTTTGTAACACAAGGCAGGCACGAGAAGGCGACAGTGTGTTGTACAACAGGATAAAAAACAAGGCGGAAAGCTCGACTGGAGACGAAGGCAAAGTTTGCGTTGATAATGGGAGCAACTGTTACAGCAGATGGCGCAAGCGAACGTCTCCACTTTAAATGGTTAACATCAAACTTTCTGGATGGAGGACTTTTTTGTCCTTTTCCCCACCCGTCGTTTCACAACTTTTGAATGGAGGATATTTTTGTCATTTCCTCGAACCGTCATTTCAGGGCAAGAAAAGCAAGTAAGGGTGATTAAGTCTTTGCAATAGCACCAGAGTCCGATGCAAAGTTATGTCAACATACACGGGAATACGAGCCCCATGTGCATGAATACGTGGCGCTCATTCGATCCCCCGAACACGGACGTGGGATTCAGTGAATCATCGGGGGCGAACATACACAACCTTCTCGTTCTCCTGCACAGCCCGCCAGTTCTGTGGTATGATAATATTGAAGCATTATTCTTAGCAGCCAGTCTAGTGTTTCATACTCGCATGAAACACTTAGAAATAGACTTTTCTTTTGTTCAAGATCACGTTCACACTGGCAATCTCTAAATTGAGTTTATTTTCTCTGACGATCAGCTTGCTGATGGTCTTACCAAGTCGTTGTCTACACTTAAGTTTCAAGAATTCTGTGACAAACTCAACATGCGTGGTTCCATCAACAACTGCCGAGTCCCTTTTCCTAAGAACTCGGCAAATGCAACTGACTCACCTGTTGTTAGTATCTCTTATGATAAGGACTCCTCATCTCTTGTATTGGGCTACTGTACCGTTCTAGCAAATGTTATCTATTAGTTATCGTGTAACTATCTACATTATCTTATCTTCCTAAAGTCATGGCTAAGAGATATTCTAGCGACTAATTTAGCAAACTGTTAACGTGTATTCTTTAATAAGATATCAGCCCACGTCTCACGATGAGGTGAGACTGTGAATTGCTATTCCCTTTCATCTAGCTTTCAGTGCATTCGTATTCCTTATCATCCATCTTTCAAGATCAACACACTCATGAGCTGATGGGTGTAAATTAAAACCCCAGGTCCTCCATGCACCAAGGAGTACACTCTAATTCTGTCTGGCAGCACAGGTCGCACACCGTGGTTTTCGAACTCGTGATGTCTCTTCAGCTTGGTGACTTTCAAGAATCATCCTATCAGATGAGTAGAACCCTTGTGGGAAATTTAGTGGGAAGGTTGGTAGCATTGGGCTGAAAACTTTCACGCTGCACTATCCATCCGTTGGGACTTTTTTTTTCCAACCTTGACATAAACCTGTCACTGGATTTTATGAGAAAATCTATCACACTATCAACTATTGCTATGATTATCTAAAAGTTTTCTAAGTTTATCTAGAAAAAACTGGAAAATAAGAAATTCAAATAAACTAGATTTATCTCATCTCAAAAACTTAGTTGACAATTAGATGTCTTCTCCTTTTAAATAAGAAGATTTTCCTATTCTAATCAAAATAAACTATCTTCTAAGATAACCTTCCAAAAAAGATAAAATCTATCCTAAAAATGTGGATCAAAGACAATGCTCTAAATGTCCATTATAAAGATCCAAATTAAAATAAATGGATAAAAAAAAACAATGGGCCCCGAGTCACTTGGCTCCACTCCTGCATCAAACCTACAACTGGTTCAACAAGTCATTAGTCGTACTATTTTTGTAAATTAACCAAGGCCTTTCATGTCACTTATCTCGAAAAGATTATACAGTATCGAAAAGATTTTATAGCATTTCCAAATGCACTCACTTTAAAATATCATCACTTTATGTATTTGAAAAGGAGCCGGTGATTATGTTTACAATATTACTTCTTGGTTTCAGCAACACATTGTGCTGTCATATTATTTACCGAGAACACCTTTTGGAAGCAATGTGTGAAAATTTTGGATGTTAGTTCAATATACATATACGGACCCAATCTACTTTGCATAGAGAACAAGCCATACTAAGTTGAGTCATTGATTACTAGCTGGTGGTCACAATCCAACGGTTTCCCATACGTTTCCCACTTCCTAAAACGGGCAAATGGTTTGCGACCATGGAGGGCTTAAGACAATGGTGGGCTCCGGATAAGGATGAGGGAGCAATTGCCAAGCAAGGGTTGGCTCTTTTGACCCTGCTTATGGCCTTAATTTGGTGTGATCCCACCACACTTTTGATTTGGTGGATCTTGACATTACAAAAAACCATACATTACACGTCCTCCTGTTTCATTTTTTTCAGTTTCAACGTCTCTTTCTTACCAACCAATTTTGCATTTATGGTCACCACCTTACTTTCTCTCTCTATAAATCTCACTACCATCCTGCTATCTAGCCCCCCCCCCCCCCCCCCCCCCCTTCCTCCCTTGAAGGAAAAAAATAAAAGTTGGTATGATACTTAGAATCAAGTATAAGATTCTCTAGGTGGCCGGCTGCCAGTGGTGATCCATGTGCCTCGAATTATTAATGTACTATTTTTAATATAGAATTTGACATCAATACCTTGCCTCCCAACTCTCTATATTGCAAGCTCGTCTCTCTTAAATCCTTCCTCCCGTTTTCTCTCTCTTTTATTGAGAAACAAGGAAAAGTTTTCCCTACCATTCCCCAGCATTCTTAATGGGAGAAGCACAGCAGGTTTGGCTTCCTTTTTTTGCTTCATTTCTTGTTGATTTCGAGCTTTTAGTTCTGGATTTTGTTTTCATTGTAATGTTGGTGCTTGTAGGTCTGACTAAATATTGGTGTTTCTCGTGTTTGTGTGTTTTGATGGGTTCTTTTTTTCTTTTTCTGTAGGAGGAAAAGAAGGCAGAGGCTCAGCCAGAAGTCAAGAGTGAAGAGAAGAAAGAAGAGAAACCTGCAGAGGAAAAGAAAGAGGAGAAGAAAGATGAAGGAAAGAAGGAAGAGGAGGAGAAGAAAGAAGAGATAAAGCCCCCAGCTCCCGTGATTCTATTTGTGGACATGCATTGCATTGGCTGTGCTAAGAAAGTGGAAAGAACCCTCCTCAAAGTCAGAGGTCTCTCTCCTTCTCTATAACCTAAAAAAACCACACCCAGCTGGTTGTGCTGGCTCAGCCTGCCATACCTACAATCGTCGTGCTGGCGGCATAAACTATGAGACTAGGACCCTCTCCCCTCAGGCCTATGCTGGGTGTCAGCTTGCGCAGAGGGAAGACACCCATGAGAATTGAACCTTGACCGCCAATCTAGCGGCCAAGGCCCCATCCTACTGCACAAACATAGCTTCAGTCCTCTCTCTTAATCTTTAATTTATCATATATGTTTAGGTGTGGAAGATGTGAAGATAAACATGGTAGAGAACCAGGTTACAGTAAAGGGTATGGTAGATCCCCAAGCATTGTGCACTAGAATACAGAGGAAGACCAAGCGAAGAGCCAGTGTCATATCTCCATTGCCGGCAAACGATGGAGAAAACGCCAAACCAGAGGTGGTGAACGCACAGGTAAAGAGATATAGAGTAGTAAATGTTTGTTGTTTGTTTACCCATTCTTGGTGGCATTTTTTGTTTTATGACAGGCTAGTGGAACCAGTACAGTGGTGCTCAATGTAAACATGCATTGTGAGGCGTGTGCTCTTCAACTACAGAAAAAGATTCTCCGAATGAGAGGTAGATCCCAGCACGAAATTAACCAAATATCATGCACTTGGAGTGGCCCTGTGGTTATATATATATATATATATATATATATATATATATATATATATATATATATATATATATATATATATATATATATATATATATATATATATATATATATATAGAGAGAGAGAGAGAGAGAGAGAGAGAGAGAGAGAGAGAGAGAGAGAGAGAAAGAGATTTGCAAACTTTTGCAAGAAGGTCTCTCAGTTGATCGCCTCTGCCTACTTCTGTTAGCATTTGTGAGAATCACCAGCATGCCGTCATGCTCATTACTCCTCCCAAAAAGGATCTCATCTTGGCCATCCAAATGAAGCATCAGTACGGCTAGGATCAGTCTACATGTGAAAATGTAAAATCAATTCTAACCGTTGATTGGATGGCTAGGATTGAATGCAGATGGAACCCATCCATCCTCTGTCGAATTGTAGGATCATCCGTACTCCCCATTCATGGTGCATGCAGTCTTGGTAGGAGATTTTTCACTGTTTAGTTCTTTGTCATTCATCACATAAATGGTGTAAAAAGAAAAAAGCACCACTATTGTACTTTTTAAAAGTATTTTTATGAAAAAATTACAAAAAATTTAAAAGTACTTTTATTGTAATTTAAAAGTAATTATGAAAAAAATTACAAAGAATGCCTAACTTTTCAGCTAATTACAAAGAACAGCTTAACATTTGAAATTTTACAAATAGGGTGCCTAGTTGAGGATATAACTCTTTGAGAGTCGTTTCCCAATGTTGTCAGTATCGGTCTCTGCCCTGAATCATTGGGCCACCCATTTAGTTATATAGGCCGATAGTACCGATACTCAATTGAATCGTTCTGTAACGGCCTAAAAATAATAAAAAATTTATTATGTGTCAATCACATGTGTTAAAACCATTAAAATATTTTTAAAATTATATTAAAAAGTATTTTTGGTATTTTTTATATTTATTAAAAATAACCGATTCATGCCAGAAGTAGTATCGAATTTCTGCCGATAAGATGTGTACAGGCTCATAAGATTTGTGATACTTTAATCACGGATCTGCCTATAGAATGATGTCAAATCTTACGAAGTTAATCTTGCTTGGTGGGGGCGGATTTTGTCTCGTTTCACATCCTAAAAACTGCACCCACTTTAACAAAAGGTCCTGCTAATCCAATTCAAGTGTCTTAACTCTTTAAAGCAGTGCTCTCTTAAAAGCCACCGACAATATAACAGTTAACCTCACCAGCCACTGATCTCTCCTTTACCAGAACCGTATATTTTTTGTAATTGTGGTATCTCTATTTTTTAATAACCAATCACCGCGGTGGTTACCTGAAGGCCCAAGATCAAATCTCACTGTCAGATGGGGGCTGCTGTTGCTTTATTTTATCATGGTTGGGGGTCACGTAAGGCTTGGTGATCATGTCCTCAACTGGTTGTTTTACACCTCAGAGGTTCTTGAAGAAGGTTTTTCTACTTCATTAAAAAAAATTTATTTTTCTAATAATTCGTTCTTTAACTAAACACAGGAGTTCAAACCGCAGAAACCGATCTCGCCGGCAGCAAGGTGACCGTAACAGGCACAATGGACGCCAACAAACTCGTCGAATACGTCTATAGACGCACAAGAAAGCAAGCCAACATTGTCACACCCCCCAAAACAGAGGAAGAAAATAAGGAAGAGAAGCCAGCAGAGGAACCAAAGGCCGAAGAGAAGATGGAGGAGAAGGCAGAAGAAAAGAAAGAAGAAGAGAAGAAACAAGAAGAAAAGAAAGAGGAAGAGAAGAAAGAAGAAAGCAAGAAAGAAGAAGAGAAGAAGGCCGAACAGACCGGTGGAGGTGAGGAAGAAGGGAAGCAGGTAGCCGAAGAGGATGCGGCAAAAAAGATGGTTTTCTATCCGCCCATCTACGTGATCGAACGGGTGTACGCTCCTCAGATCTTCAGCGACGAGAATCCGAACGCCTGCTGCATCTCGTAGAGAAAATTGTGTAATAAAAATAAAAGAGTTTTCTATGTGCATGGCATGGGCCATGGTCCATGCGTATCGTCGTATCATATCATATCACATTCCATATTATTATTATATTATTGTCCATACTTAATATAAATGATGGGGTGAGAATGATGGTGAATATTGTAAATTAAGATTAATTTCGTATTAGTTTTGTCCCTTTTAATTATGTATAAATTTAAAAAAAAATGGTGGAGAATCTCTAGAGAGATCAGAAGTGGCTTTCACGTGGCGGGGCCACTTTTTCCTGCATGCCTAGTCAGCAAGGGACAACAAAGCCTGACGTGGCAACCGTCTAAGATCCTTTGTCGTTTGGTTCAAGTTACTGCAAAGCACTGACCCCTACCAAACCGTCTATGACGTGGGAGATATTCAACGGGGGTGATTTACACGTGGATTGAGATGGACGGGCAATGTTGTTTCTTTTTGAAAGATGTAAAGCAATTCCTACTTTGTTCCTTTTGTAGGGATGCTTTATGGGTGTGCATAAGTTCAAAAAGACCGGCTCTTTTACGGGTCTCTAGCCAACCATAGTGCTAGGCATAGGTGTGGATCGTGCAGGCAGCTGCCTTTTAGGGTATCTTTGCCCTCCCAGCAACCCAGCTTATCCAATAGTGGTGGGCGTCAAAATATGCAGGCTAGGACCTAGAAGGTCTTGATAGGGGGTGTCAACGGTTGGGTTTGGTTTTCACTCCGGTGGAACCACACTACAAGAATTCTGCGGATTAGCGACAGACGCTATTTGACGACAATTCATCGCAAATCCGTTAAGCGATGGATTGATGATGGCTCAGTGATGGATAGCGTCCATCACAATTTTTTGGTCGCTAATTAGCGACAAAACTTGTTTATCGTTACTTTCATCGCTAATTAGCGATAGATTAGCAAATGCCATGATCCATCGCTAAATAAAGATTGATTTTGTTTTGCGATAAATACATATCCGTCGATAATTTGTCACTAAAATTTAATGATAGATACATTTTCGTTGCTAAATCCCGTCGCAAATTTATCGATGGATTCGCGATAGATTACATTCTGTTACAAAACATCGACTGATTCAGTTTTGTGAGACAAATAAGTATATGTCTCTAATCTGTCATTAAATTCGTGATGGATATTAGCGACGAATAATATCCATCAAAAAATTTAAAATAAATAAATAAATAAATATTTGAAATATAAATATCGAGAAAAAATTTCTCGTTATACAGTTTATACAACCTGTGTATAAAAAATAAAGTACACAAAAAAGATACATATACAAAGCAAGTGAAACAAATTTAGCACAAGTTATAAGTGAAACAAATTTAACAACCCACTATAATCCTCGCCAAGTTCTAATTAGTTACAAGTGAACATATACAAAGAGTTTCGTTTGAAACAACAAGTACATGAAACAAATTCAACACATGAATCTAGTCATCGCCAAGATTCAGAGCATCATCTTCTTCATTGTTTCAATCTGCCCCTTCATCGATGCCTCCATCAGCTCCTCTACGTTGATCATCTCCAGCATCCTACAAGAGAACCGAAATGTTAGTATTGATAAACAAAATATAATAAAATAAATTATATGCAATGCACCTAATTTAAGGCAATCAAAGTAAAATGGTTGAATGACACATAGACTAGCAATAAAATGAAGAACATTAACAGAATTCAGATATGTGTTCTAAGACTGACAAAAAAAATTCATTGTGATTCAATCATGCAGATATGTGTTATAAGGTTGTCAAAAAAATGTTTTAGTGATTCAAGCATACATATATGGTTTATAAGGCTATCAAATAAATGTGTTATGTATCACAATCATTCATATATGTATTATAAGGCAGTCAAAAAACTTTTATAGTGATGAAATCATGCTTATATGTGTTTTAAGGTTGTCAAAAAACTTTCACAGTGATTCAATCACGCATATGTGTTATAAGGCAGTAAAAAAACTTTCATAGTGATGAAATCATGCTTATATGTATTCTAAGGTTGTCAAAAAACTTTCATAGTGATTCAATCATGCATATATGTGTTATAAGGCAGTAAAAAAACTTTCATAGTGATGAAATCATGCTTATATGTGTTCTAAGGTTGTGATTTTTTTTTTGAGTAATTCAATCATGCATATATGTGTTATAAGGTAGTCAAAAAACTTTCATAGTGATGAAATCATGCATATATGTATTATAAGGCAGTAAAAAAACTTTCATAGTGATGAAATCATGCTTATATGTGTTTTAAGGTTGTTAAAAAACTTTCATAGTGATTCATTCATGCATATATGTGTTATAAGGCAGTCAAAAAACTTTCATAGTGATGAAATCATGCTTATATGTGTTGTAAGGTTGTCAAAAAACTTTCATAGTGATTCAATCGTGCATATATATGTTATAAGGCAGTAAAAAAACTTTCATAGTGATAAAATCATGCTTATATGTGTTCTAAGGTTTTGAAAAAACTTTTATAGTAATCCAATCATACATATATGTGTTATAAGACAGTAAAAAAACTTTCATAGTGATGAAATCATGCTTATATGTATTCTAAGGTTGTGAAAAACCTTTTATAGTAATTCAATCATGCATATATGTGTTATAAGGCAGTCAAAAAACTTTCATAGTGATGAAATTATGCTTATATGTATTCTAAAGTTGTAAAAAAACTTTCATAGTGATTCAATCATGCATCTATGTGTTATAAGACAGTAAAAAAACTTTCATAGTGATGAAATCATGCTTATATGTGTTTTAAGGTTGTCAAAAAACTTTTCTAGTGATTCAATCATGCATATATGTGTTATAAGGCAGTCAAAAAACTTTCATAGTGATGAAATCATGCTTATATGTGTTCTAGGTCTGGTATAAATTTTTTTTACATTGAAATTAAGTCTTCATACGGATCATACCAGGTAAAGTAATATTTTTTTATCATTTTTACAATAAAAAAATGTGGGTCTTAATCGGAACTCTAGTCGGGTCTAGGTCTGGTATAAAATTTCAAAAACTATACCTAGATCCATGTATTAATCGGACCTTTAGGTCCTGACTTGGGTCCCAATTAGGTCTTATTATTTGTTACCATACCCATACCCTAAAAGGTTTGGTCCTGGTAAACCAGACCGTTTGACACCCCTAGGTCTTGAAGTTGGTCACGTATCATTGGTTGCCCAAATATGACATGAACCTTTTTTTGTTTCACAAAAACAAAATCTTCATACCCACAAGGGCTAAGATCATCTAGGAAACCCATGGGTGAACTCTTCGATGGGTGATTTACCAACTGAAAGTTAGTCAATGTACGATCACTGATGAGGATTTTTCCCTTGAATTATTCAAAAGAAAAAGTCCTTCAAGGTTAAGGACAAGATATGATCAAATATTTTGTCTCTTTCACCCCCATCTATCCCTTAAATGAGCTCCACTACAAGTGGAGTGTTGCCATTGGTATTTTACATGACATGGCCAAATTCATGAATTCCATGGCTTCTATCTAAATAAGACTGCTAAATTTATTAGCCAAACTCACAGGGAGGGAGGTAACCCCATGGTGTGGTTGGAAGCATAGTTGGCCCAACCGATAACTCGGTCAAAATCGTTTAAGATCTGACTCATAAACCATTGAGGATCGTGCGGCGCTTAGGATGTGAATTAAGCAAGCCTGTAGAGCGAAAGTGGCATGCTGAAGCAACGTGAGGTAGTGCATCGAGAGACGTCACTGAGAAACGGAAGCGAAGTGTGGACGGCAACTCTTTAAAGCCATTGTGTAGGAATGGATGCTCAATCAGTGCTCGTTGTACTTGAGAGCGGAGGGCCACCGGATGACTCAAAGGATTTGGAATTTTTTTAATAATTACAAATTTGTCTATAAAATAAAATACTTTTAAAATATTTAATAAATGAAAAGAATAAAAAAATAAGAGATTGTTTTAATAATGATGAAATGGAAGCCATGCTTGCCCTCTTTAGCTAATTAGATTTCAAACTGACAAAAGAGAGAGAGAGAGAGAGAGAGTTGCGATGGAAGGGAATAGCATGAAACCCAATCAAAACCACGTATGTTCAACTCTATTAAAAGCCTAAGGAATGAAAACTTAATACTGGAAATAAGCAGGTCAATAAGTCATGTGTTTGTCCTCTTCTTATCAGGGAGGACCCAAAGCATTAACGAAAATAAAGGAAAATTAAATTGGCAGTTTTACTGTTTCTATCGTTCAACAGGCCAGGTTTTACTGCAACTATGTGTTTGGATGACATCCTTTTTCGATTGGGTCTATTAATTTTCTTTTGAACCTTAACCTTTAAAAGCTAAATTAAATCTTTCAACTTGGAACGGTTTAGGCCAAGTAGACCTACCCATGGCGAGTGGGTCAGTTCAGGCCGAGTTGAACACGAGTTAGGTTAAAAATGGGTAATTCTCAAATCGTCACTAGTTTGGTACCTAACCCTAACCGAGTCAACTGACTTGACTTGGCAAGTTTTCCAACCTTCGTTAGAAGGCTAGAAGGTCTTGGGATCCTTTGTTCTAGGCTCTCTCTATAAACATAGATGTGCGTTCTCTCCCTCTCTCTATCTCTCTCTGCTTAATTTGAATTTATAGATGCATGCACCATAATAAAGCATGCTTTAAATGGTATACTTTTCATGTTTATAAGTGCCTTCAGAATTACCATATCATATGGTGTTCAAACTTGATAATGAAAAAAATAAATTTTCTAGTTAAACAATTTTGATCTTAAGCATGATTTTTAGTAAATAAAAATGACAAATGCATCTAGGGCTCTCTCTCTCTATATATAGGTTAATATTTGGTGCCGTTGAAGGCACCAAATTATATAGAACTATTGCACTGAAAATCATAGGTTCTGATCACATAGGTGTGTTTAGGAAGATTTGCTTGCTAAGGATCAAACCTTGGATTGATTCAAAAATATGTTTTTTTGTCATCAAATTTTAGTGCATTGTAGACTGTTAATTATTGAAGTTCTTAAAAAGACTGTATATGTCACAATCATATGATTCAAAACTGAATTCTCATTAAACAAACATTTTAGATCACATTCATAAGATTTAATTTACAAAAAAAATCTAAAAGATATGATTTCTAACTCAATAATTTCATATAATTTGGTGCCTTCATATATATATAGGGTTAATCTAACATTAATCTAATCGTTTTTAACATTGGATAGATTCAACCTTATGAAATTGATTAAATCACCCTTAAAATAATGTCATTCTTTAAAATGCAAGTTTATTTTTTTGGCATTATAGGTCTTTTGAACTTGGAGGGAATTGAAAAGTCAATCACCTCTTCCAAAAAAGTAATTTTATAAAACTACCAAAGTTATCTTCTTGACCTAAAAAATCAACCTTATATTTTCAAAAAATGTTGTTATTTTAAGGGTGTTTTAGTTGTTTTCATAAGGTTAATCTATCAAATATTAAATAGAGCTAGTTTAATGTTAGATTAACTTATGTATATATAGGGTAAATGGAATATGTAAACCAATAAAAAGGTAAACTGATATGCATCGAGATTTTCAAAGGTTTTTTTTTTATTTTTTTTTAAATTTCATCGTACGAATGTGATGTAGATGCTTGATTTTATAGAAACATACTCTTAGATCATTTAATCACGATGTATAAGAAGGATCTTTAAGGCTTGAAAATCAATGGCTCAAAATTTTTATAACTATTCAAGCATACAAAATCACATTTCTTGATCCGATTATGATGATCCAATAGTTGATTCCAAGCAAATGGACTATTGTAACACCTCAAATTTTAAAACCAGAAAAATGGTAAAAAAAAAATTAAACCCTTTTAAATCCTTTAGCAAAATAATAGCGAAAAAACTTGTCGGGTCTAAAACTTGGCGTGCTACTTTTCATAATCATTCATAACCATACAATTATAGAATTAAAAATAAATTCAAGCATGCATAAAAATAAATCAAAGTCCACAATTGTCCATAATTAATTATATTTGTCCACTTGTAATTAAATTTAAATAAATAATCCGAGTCTTAAAATCTTCGGAGGTATAGGAAAGATTGACTCGGTCCCCGTCGTAACCTCCCGCCCTCACATGTAGGCATCTACTCACTTCCTGAAAATATTAAATTATATAGGGTCAGACATAACATGTCTCAGTAGGGTAGATTATACTAAACTCGTAAAACAGAAATACAAAACATAAATTTTATGTAACTTTTCATAATTTAATTTTGAAGAACAAATCACACATTTGCATAGCTGACATGAGTATACAATTCATTAATTTAAACATGTATACATCAATCATTTCAAGCCAAGCAGATAAAATACATGAACAAATAAAATGTATAAACTTACCAAATGCAAAAGCTATTAAATGCATGAACCAATTTTTATCTTCAATCGTATTTTCTTTCTTAAATGATGCATGTGATGCCTAACTAATGCATATACATCTTAAGTTATCACTTCTTAGCCCCGTGGGTACAACACAGGCATGAACCTAGATCAAGGCCATGGTGCAGGGGTATTTTTATACAATGGTAACTATGACCTGGCCATGCACCTTTTCTAAAACCCATAACTTTTCTATACTTTATGAAAAATAATAGTAAATTAAAGTTAAAATATTATTTGAAATTAAGTTAAAAATTTAATTATAATTCAAGTATTAATTTAGATTTAGAATAAATTTCAAGTTGAGAATTTATTCTGGATTAGGGTTTTGATTTTTATCGGATAATAATTTGAGTCTTAAATATTAAACGAGATTCGAGCTAAGTGTGTATTTTAAATTTAAAGTTTTATTGAATTTCACTTTCAATTTATGAAGTTTTATCAATCTGAATTCTGATTCAAGAATTTGAATTCAAATCGGATTTGAATTTGAATTAGGAGTCTTACTGAATTTCGATTTTAGTTTTTAGAGTTTATCAAAAGTGGATTTTGATTTATGAATTTAGGTCGGATCTGGATTTAAATTTAGATGTAATACCCGAGAATTTTAAGTTTTTTTTTCTGAAATTCTTGGATTTTAATTTCAATTCTCAAGTTCTAGCCAAGAAATCTACTAGAGGGTTTGTAGGGTTTAGAAGAAATTAAAAATATTAAAAAATAACCCCTACACGCCCCAGGGTCTCATCGACCCCATTGAGTTTCGAATTTTCTAGAAATTATTTTTGAAGAATTCAAATTAACCCTCAAGAAATATAAATAATTTACATAAATAAATGTTTACATCTGAATTTGTAAAGATTTGAATTTGAATTTAATTGAAATTCAAAGTTAATTTAGGCTTAAATGACATTTAGAATTTAAGGTGAATTTGGAATTTTGAATCAAATTTTTGGTAAAATTCAGATTTAGCCCCGAGGGAGTGAATTAACATAAATGATTTAAATATTTAAAACTTTGAAAATTTATTAATAAAAATTTAGTAGGTTTGAATTTAATAAAATTACATGTATTAACATTTCATGTGAATTATAATTTTATTTATGTAACATTTCAATTTAATTTAACTTGAATTCTATGGAATGAAATTCTAAAATTAAGTGGATTTTTTAATATGCTAGGAGTCCATAGGTGGACCATCCCATCCTATGTGACATTCTAATTTAAAGTTTAAAATAATAGAAACAAAAATAAACTTTAAATTGGGATTAAATTGAAAGTTACCAAAAAAAACAAAGCAAAGGTGAGAAAAGTCAAAACATCATAATTAAGTGTACTATATGGTATACATATATAATACATGATATATTATATGCTATTCATAGGGTAAATAAGTAAGGACTTGGTGGGACGTCCCACCATCCTCCCTCACCTTTTGGAGTTGCTAAGTAAGAGAATGGCTGGAAATTTTAAAGTTTAGAAAGTTTTGCTAAAAGTCAACAATTGGGTTTAAGAGGTTTTAAAAAAAATCGACTTAGTCAACTTGCTTGCCAAGCAAGCAAGTTGCTAAGGTTTGTAAATTGGAAAGAAAGGGTCTCATAGGGGTGTCGACCAGCCCTATGGAGCCTCTGTAATTGTTATTAATAGTAGGTATTATATATATAATACATTATACTATATAGTCTCTACCTATTAGAAAAAAAAGAGCTTAGAAAAAAAGGAAGTTTTTTTAGATTTGGTAAGTTAAACTTGATTGAGATCAAGGGTTGGGATTTACTCCATCCCTTGACCTCAATACAAACTCTATAAATATAGAGGAGGGGATCAAGCCCCCCCCCCCCCTATTTGATATTTTTTCTAAGAGCTTCTTATTTCCCCCAAGCTTCTTCTACTTTTCCCCTTTTTCTCTCTTTTTTACACCAAATCTCTTGGTGTTTTCTTCCTTGGTTCAACAAGAGATACCTCCACATGATTAATGGAAGGCCTAAGGAGGGTGTATATGAGGTCATAGTGTGTGTGGATCGAACAAATCGTATGCAAAGACCCACTGGTTCGTGTAGGAGCAGATTTTTCGATAAAAGATAGGTGAATTTATACTTCTCTTGCGAAACAAATTTTTTAGCATAAATTACACATATTTTTTCATAAGAATAGATCCTAAACAAACAATTCCATGTGTGAGTTTGACTTAAGGCTATCAAAAGATAGAAAAAGAAGGGGTTTTTTAGAGAAAACCCCTTTTAAAAATATGTTTTACTCAAAAACTAGTTTTTTAGAAAATAAATCTATAAATTTTGAAAATACACAAATTATACTCTGATTTTCTTGAAAGTATTGATTTAAATTAGTAGAGTAGGTTGTTGTAGATATTCTGTAAAAATTTGGTGAATTTCTATGATCAAAATTTTGAGATATCATAATTTTAGTCATATCGGGTTTTTCAAAAATAAAATTGGTAAATTTAAAAAAATCATAAATTTTGTAGTTAAATCTATGCTATTTTTAATTATAGTTGTTTGATTATGTTTATGTACATACTCTATGATTTTTATAGATTTTTTTGAATTTTAATTGCATGTAAATTCTATGATTTATTTCGTTAATTATGTATTGTTTTGAATTAATTTCTGAGAAAATAATGCATGTGTGAGACAGGTGTATTTTTTCAGCCAAACAACTTAGAAAAAATATAATTTGTCTTAGTGATATTAGATCAGACTTGGATGTGTAGTTTGATTGTGTGTTTTAATTAAATTATATCAAAAGAAATACGGATTCGGGTGATCCGGTTTGGGCCCACTTGAATGCATAGACCCGGAATTATAGTTTTTCGGTCAGACATCCGACCAGTAAAATGCTCATAACTCTCTTATCCGGAGGAGTTTTGATGAGCGGTTTATTGCATTAGAAATCTAACAAAATTTTCTACTTTTTGTCAAATTTTTAGCTTTGTTCATGGTCTAAGCACGGTTCTGAAATAGTTGAAACATAGTCTGATATGTTTGTAGTAAAACATTCGTAACTCTCTCATACAAAGCAATTTTTATGAACGGTTTCACTACAAGAAAAATGCCAATTAGCGACGAAAATTTATGATGGAAATAATCCATCGCAGTTTAACGATGGATTAGCGAGAGGAAATGAGTCGTCCCTAACATTGAAATTAGTTGCGGGATTAGCGACGGAATAATATCCATCGCTAATCCATCGCTACTTAGCGACAGATATTATTTCATCGCAAAACATGTCAGAACTTAACAGTGGTGTAGCGATGAATATTATTTTGTTGCTAATTAGCGTCGGTGTTGGCGACGAAATTGTTCCATCGTGAATCCGTCACTAAGTTTTGATGTAAAATGTCCATTTAGGGCACGAAATTGTGTTTGCTCTGTCTCTCTTTCTCTCATTCGTGTTGCTTGCCCCGGCCACCTACCGCTATCCGGCTACCTCCCACTCTCCGGCCACCTCCCGCTATCCGGCGATCGCCCCGACCACCTCCCTTTCTCTGGCAACCGCCCCAGCCCTCTCCGCACCCACTATTCCCTCGCCCGCCCCAGCCACCTACCATGCTTCGACGACTGCCTCGTCCACCTTCCACTCTCCGACGACAGCTCCGGCCACCTTCTGCTATCCGGCGACTGCCCCATCCACCTCCCGCTATCCGGCGGCTGCCTCAGCGATCTCCGCACCTACGCTTTCACCAACCACCCCCGTGCTACTCTTTGGCGACTGCCCAGACCATCTTCACCCACGCTCTTCGGCGACCCATTGACAGGAAAGTACATTGGTGAGCTCGCCTCCTGTACCCACGCCTCCCCTCTGTCCCTCTTTCTAACTTGTCGGCAGGGGACCCGCCCCCCTGCCGCTGGTATTTTTTGGTAGGGGATCCGCCCCCCCTGTCGTTGTTATTTTCCAGCAGTGGGCTGGACCCCCTGCCCTTGTTTAAGCAAGGGCGACAGGGGATCTGCCCCCCTGCCGCTATTATTTTTCGACAGGGGGCAGACCCCCCTGCCCCTGTTCAAGATGGGTGGCAGGGGATCCGCCCCCCTACCGCTGTTATTTTCTAGCAGGGGGCGGACCCCCCTGCCCTTGTTTAAGCAAGGGCGGCAGAGGGGATCTGTCCCCTCTGTCGCTGGTATTTTTCGGCAGGGGGGCTGCCCCCCTGTCCTTGTTTAAGCAAGGGCGGCAGGGGGATCTACCCCCCTGCCATTCTGTTTGCTCGGCCGGCAGGGGCGGGAGACCCTCTGCCGCTGGTATTTTCCAGTGGCAGGGGGATCTGCCTGCAGAGGGCAGAGCCCCCCTGCACTTGTTTAAACAACAACGGCAGGGAGATCGTGCCCCACTGCCATTGTGTTTGCCCGGTCGACAAGGGGGGCCGCACCCCTGCCGCTGGTACTTTTCAGCAGGGGGCACCTGCCCTTGTTTAAGCAACAACAACAGAGGGATCTGCCCCTTACCATTGTGTTTGCTCTGTCGGGCTCATACTTTCTTGTATCTTTGTCTTTGGGGGGCAAGAGTAATGTGCATTGTAGGTGCGTAACAGAGCAAAATGCGCAATGCTTAATGCTAAGCATCGCACGTGGCTTAAAATACTATGCGAAAATAAACAAGCAAAATGCAAATCGGGTAAATACCTGTGGTGAGTAAGTGATGTAAGCGCATCACATGTTATTTAATTTCTTGGATGCAACACTTTTCTGTTCACGCACTCACTTAGTTGTGGATATCTAGGACTGCTTTGATGGAGTTTGGAGATCATGCTGAGCATGATTTTAATGTATGAAAATAGAAGTTCTTATTTTTTGAGTACGGATTCCATGCTAGGCATGGTAGTAGTTAGCGAGATATTGGAGTGTGTTTGCTACATGTACATGTTCGACATTATTTTGATATGAATGATTTGAATGTATTGCAATGTTTGATGTGTTTGTATCCATTCTTGCATGAAGTTATTTTTCATTTGATTATGTCATTCATGTGAAATTGTATCATGAAAACATGCTTTAAATGAATGTATCATTTTATGGAATGTGATTTCATATTTCTAAATATCCTCGTGATGTGTATAAATATGATATGATGGTGTTATACATGAAAATATTGAATTATCAATACATGCATAATAGTTCATGGAATTGCATTTTATGTTAAGCATGTTTGTGGTATAGAGGAGAAGAAAATTTGCGCATTAATTGAAACAAAAAATTGCTCACAAACAATCACCAAACAAGAATTAGTAGATAAATTAGATATTTTTGTCATCATAGCATTATTAAGATTCTCTTTTAGGTGATGATAATATATGTAACATTATAGGACAAAATGACTGCAAACCGTAAATGAATGTACCGTAGGATAGTTGATAATGAGGTGTTACATGAATATATGGATGGTGTTGACAATTTTATTGAATTTGCAACGACAAGTGTCAGTACAGTGGATCCCACCGGTTGGATCAGATGCCCCTGCACGATGTGTAAGAACAATCGATTTGTACAACCTCATGGCATTAGACATCACCTATATAGGAAGGGTTTTGTTAGTGGTTATCAGAATTGGATGCTTCATGGTGAAGAATTTTGGAATAATTCTGACGCACGGGTGGATGTGGTACATGATAATCCATATGTGGATTTGATATTTGATGCCGCAGGACCGAAAATGGGTTATGCTATGGGACATAGTGATGCACCAACTGGGGTAGAGGAAGAAGCAACAAACGATGCAGCTAGTAGATTTTATGATTTACTTAGAGATGCTGATGAGCCACTGTGGAATGGTTGCGAGAGTCATACTATCTTGTCTGCAGTTATTCAACTACTGAATTTGAAGTCAGAGTATAATTTGAGTCAATCATGTTTTGATCGTCTGTGCTCTATTGTGAAGAGTATGTTGCCCAAAGATGAGAAATTGCCAAAAAATCTCTATCGTGCGAAGGTTATGGTCAATGCTCTAGGTATGAGGTACCAAAAGATAGATGCTTGTCCAAATCACTACATGTTGTATTTCAAAGATCAAGAAAATAGCCAGTCATGTCCATCACGTGGACATCTTCGGTTCAAGCCAAAGACAAGGAGAAATGGTAGCACGAGGTCAAAAGAAGTGTCATACAAGTCACTCTGCTACTTTCCTCTCAACCCTAGATTGCAACGACTGTATATGTCTTCGAGGATAGCTAAACAAATGATATGACATGCAAATAATGTTCGACATGATGAAAACAAGATCACACATCCTGTTGATGCGGAAGCTTGGAGGCACTTTGACCGTACTCATCAGAACTTTGCAATGGAAGTGAGAAATGTTAAGCTAGGTTTATGTACAAATGGATTTAATCCATTTGGGGGTAGATCAACCCCATACTCGTGTTGGCCGGTATTTGTCACCCCATATAACCTTCCTCCAAGCTTGTGTATGAAGCGTTAAAATCTTTTCTTGTCTCTATTGATCCCTGGTCTGACTTCTCCAGGCCAAAATCTTGATGTATATTTAAGGCCATTGATTGATAAACTGAAAATATTGTGAGATGACGGTGTTTAAACATACGATGCCCACAAAAAACAAAACTTCAATATGAAGGTTGTTGTTCTATGGATAATCAGTGACTTCCCTGCATATGATATGCTATCTGGTTAGAGCACACATGGGAGGTTGGCATGTCCGTACTGCATGGAGGATACAAAATCTTTTAGATTGACGTATGAAAAGAAGCCGTGCTGGTTTGATTGTCACCGTCGATTTCTACCCAACAATCATCCCTTCCGACGACAAAAGAATGTGTTTCAAGCAGGCACAACTGAAATGAAAGGTCCACCCACAAGGTTGTCTGGCATAAAGATTTTAAGAATATTGTGATACTTTCCATGTGGAGTGACAGATGCCCGTAGCCTAACGCCCTTCCTTGGATTTGGGAAGGATCACAATTGGACAAAGAAATCTATATTTTGGGAACTACGATATTGGCTGACCTTATTGATACGACATAATTTGGCTGTGATGCATGTGGAGAAAAATATGTTTAATAATGTGTTCAATACAGTAATAAATGTGAAAGGGAAAATGAAGGATAATCCGAAGGCTCATATGGATTTAAAAGTAATATATAAAAGACCAGAATTGGAACTAAAATAGTACAATGAAAAAGTACTAAAATCAAAGGCGATGTATGTGCTTGGACCAGATCAAGTAAAGCATGCATGTCAATGGTTGAGACAATTGAGATTTTCAGATGGATATGTCTCTAACATTGCTCGGACTGTGAAGATAGACGAAAGACAGTTATATGGGTTGAAGAGTTATGATTGTCATGTCATTATGCAATGGTTGATACCCCTAGCATTTCATGATATCTTAGACAAACCTATATGGGGGGTATTGTCCGAGTTGAGTAGATTTTTTAGAACATTGTGCACATCAGAAGTTGTAGTATCTGAGGTAAAGAATCTCGATGATTTTGTCGTCACTACTATTTGTTAGTTAGAAAAGCTTTTTATGCCAACACTTTTTGATGTTATGGAACATGTGATCATACATTTTCCATATGAACTAAGGGTTGGTGGTCTTATGCAATATTGGTGGATGTACCCATTTGAAAGGTATATATTTTTTTATATTTTTCTCTTCAATGCTATTGAGAAATTTATTATAATCCATGATGTATATTGTTGACAGATACATGTTTGACCTAAAAAAAAGGTTCAGAATAAAGCAAGAGTAGAGGGCTCTATTTGTGAGGCGTACACTTTAAAAGAGATTTCAAATTTCTCATCTATGTACTTTGAACCTCATATTCCAACACGTTACACATGCCCACCTCGTAATGATGATGGAGAACAATTTACTGTAGCTGACAAATTATCGATATTTTAACCACTTGGGCATGCATTTGGCAGTTACCGGTCAAGACTCTTGGAAGATCAAGGGCAAGACGCAACACAAATCTATATCATTTTTAATTGCTCAGCAATCGACCCATACATCGAGTAAATATACTTAATATGTAACACTAAGTTCTATACGTGTGTATATGGTTCGATAATATAAGTATTTGTTAAGTGCTGACGATTTGATTTGAAGTTGCAAAGAAAACTTTTACATCTCACTGATGCAGAAGTACAGAAAGAGCGTGAAAATAAGTTTGTGGCATGGTTGAAAGAGTTGATAAAGACGATGACATACATTCTTTCTGTGTAAACAACAATAAGTTACTTAATTGGTCGTGATCACAGTCATTGTTTATGTTTGTAGGTCCGCCATGATAATGTTATAGATCAAGAAATATATGATTTACAAAGTGGTTCGACCAAAGTTGTGCAATGTTACAACAGGTACATCGTAAATGGTTATCGATTCCATATAAAAGACTACGGTGTCAACAAGTCAATGATGAATAGTGGCATGTACATCAAGGGTAGGAGTTACAGTGAAAATGAACATGACTACTACAGTGTTCTAGAAGAAATAATGGAGTTGACTTACTTAGGCACAAATAATAGTGTAACTTTATTCAAGTGTCATTGGTTTGATCCCACAACAAAAAAAGTCGACAAAGCCTAAGGCATTGTAGAGGTGAATCATAAATCAAGGTTTGGAACATATGAACCATTTATATTAGACTCGCAAGCTCAACAAGTTTACTATACTTTATATCCAAGTACAAAGAAGTCAGATAGAAATGAATGGTGGGCAGTTTGTAAGGTGAAATCTAAACTATACCCGAGTATGATCAATTATAGAAAGCCAAGTTAACTGAAGAGAGTGATTACTATCAATCAGATGATATGTATGACTTCTCTTATGGTCACTATGTCACACATGGTCTGCATGTCACATCTCCATTATCCGATGACACATGTATGGAAGAATGTGATCCAAATGATATACCAAGTGGATGAGCACCCAATGTAGAAGAAGATGAAGATGGTGAAGAAGAGGAGGAAGAAGAAGAATATGAAAGTGAAACAAGTGATGAGAAAGCATACTCAATCTAGTGAAATACATGTTTGAGTGCTACGAAGGATTTGAATGTATTGTCATGTTTGATGAGGTAATAGTTAGCGAAATATTAGATTGTGTTTACTGCATGTACATGTTTGACATTGATATGCTATGAATGATTTGAATTTATTGTCACGTTTGATGTGACTGTATCCATGCTTGCATGAAGTTATTTTCGATTTGAATATGTATCCATAAAATTTCATATCATGTAACTGATCTAAATAACATTTTTATTTGTTAGAATATGGTTCGTGGAGGTCATAGTGGTCGAGGACTAAGTGGAGGTCGTGGGACATCATTAGGTAAATGTCTTTGTGTTATATTTAAATATAGAAATTCATTATGTTTTTGCTTATATGTTGATATAAACATTGTTACTTATTAATCGTCTTTATAGCATCTCAACTCAGTGATAGGCAGACTCAACCTTCGTCTTCACACAATGCTTCAATAGGTATATCATTTAAATAATTGTATACTTGATTAGTTTAAATGTGCATCGTGTGAATTTCTAACTCATTATTCTGTAGGTGATGTTTTACCTACACATGACCAACCTACACCAGCTACTCATACACATCATGAGACAACGTCGGATGCAGGGTCTTCTCAGTGTGACACACAACGACGACTCATTCAAATAGTGTATATTGATAGTCGACCATAAGTATTTCATTGTCACTTGTCCAATATTTATCTTATAAATAGTGTATATCGACAATCCATTGTTAATGTGTATCAATTCGTGTGCAGTGCGAGGTTTGAGCAGCAAGAAGTAATACGAGAAATTAGGAAGTCACTACTGCAACATCTTTCAGGACTGGTAGCGCAATGGAAAGAGTACCCGACGAAGGTGTTGGATAGATTAATGTCCTCATTCATGGTATGCAATCATTTATCATAACTAATGTGTTTCATATTTAATTTTTTGTTATACTCATGTGTGTTAACTTTTCGAAAGTATTTATAGGCTTCTCATCACTTTGCGATTGTGAACGAGGAGAAAGACGTGAGGGTAGTATGACAGAAGGTGGTTGCCGATCGATTTACTGACATGCTGCACAATATGAAGACTGCAACAAAAAAAGCAGTTGGTCGGATAGATGATCCACTGTAGTGGAAGGGCCATGGGACTTCTACTATCAAGAGAGATTATTAGGAGGGCATGTGCGACAAGTGGGCGAGCAATGAATTTCAAAACCGCTCAGCAAAGGCTGAACAAAACTAAGCGAAGATGCCTGATGCCCATCTACACACAGGTATATCTAAGACTTTTGGGAGCCACTAGAAGAAAATGGTAAATCATCAATATATATATATGTATATATATATTATTAAATTTGTAAGTATTTCTGCATACTTATTAATCAATTTTGTTATCATTTAATATTACATGAAGCAGAAAAAGAAGACATTGTGCCTTACAAGGATGTGTTTGTTGAAACATATAAACGTAAGAGCACGAGAGATTTTGTATCAGAGAAGGCAAGATCGACATTAGTATGTATTTATTCTATTAATAAATATTATAATATATAAGTTACTATGAATTACGTTATCATAAACATTATAATTCTTAATTATTAATTCATATTCTAATCATTACTTTGTAGGAGTCATACGAGTAACAAATGCTATAACGATATGGCGATGACTCCACTCAACATCTGCCTTTTGATCCTGCAGCATGGGTGACTGCAACCGGTGAACCCAAAAAGGGTCGTGTGTTCGGGTTTGAGAGTAACATGAACACCACAGCAGTCGTTGTCTTCTGCAGCCATGGCTCTCAGAGTTCTTCTACCAGCATCAACTCCCAATGTTTGATTGACCCTGCTATGTCTTGGGATGGTGTCTGTCAGCGTCTTGAGGACAAAATGCAATACTTTTTAAATGAAGTCATTCCCAACATTGTCCGTAATGAGTTGTGCAACTTTTTTCAGGATAGAGAAACTCTGTCTGCATTCAACATGAGCTCCGATGCCCGTCAGGTATAAAGATTCTTGTCATTTGTTTCATGTTGTTAGATTTCAAGCTAGTATATGCATGATTGAATACATATATGCATGATTGCCTTGCTATGAATTTTTTTGACATCTTATAACACATATATGCATGATTGATTCACTATACAATTTTTATGACACCCTTATAACACATATACGCATGATTGAATCACTATGAAAGTTTTTTTACAACCTTACAACACATATATGCATGATTTCTCACTACAAAATTTTCTTAGTGCCTTATAACACATATATGCATGATTTAATCACTATAAAAGTTTTTTGACAATCTTAGAACACATACAAGCATGCTTTCATCACTATGACAACCTTAGAACACATATAAGTCTGATATTAGCATATATGAAAGTTTTTTAATGCCTTATAACACATATATGCATGATTGAATCACTATAAAATTTTTTGACTGCCTTAAAACATGATACACATGATTGAATCACATATAAAGTTTTTTGACTGCCCTAGAACACATATGAGCATGATTGAATCACTATGAAAGTTTTTTTACTGCCTTATAACACATATGAGCATGATATTAGCATATATGAAAGTTTTTTGACTGCCTTATAACACATATATGCATGATTGAATCAATATGAAAGTTGTTTGACAACCTTAGAACACATATATGCATGATTGAATCACTATGAAAGTTTTTTGACAACCTTAGAACACATACAAGCATGCTTTCATCACTACGAAATTGTTTTACTGCCTTAGAGCACACATATGCATAATTGAATTACTATAAAATTTTCCTTAGAACACATTTATGCATGATTGAATCAATATGAAAGTTTTTTGACTGCTTTAGAACACATATGAGCATGATTGAATAACTATGAAATTTTTTTGACAACATTAGAACACATATAAGCATGATTTCATCACTATGAAAGTTTTTTTACTACCTTATAACACATATATGCATGATTGTGATACATAACACATTTATTTGACAGCCTTATAAACCATATATGCATGCGTGAATCACTGTGCCATTCTTTGACAACCTTAGAACACATATCTGCATGATTGAATCACTATAAATTTTTTTCCAGTCTTAGAACACATATTTGAATTCTGTTAATGTCCTTCAGTTTATTGCTAGTCTATGTGTCATTCATTCATTTACCTTGTTACATTAGATTAGCTGGATTGCATATAATTTATTTCATTATATTTTGTTTATAAATACTAACATTTTGGTTGTCTTGTAAGATGCTCGAGATGATCAACGTAGAGGAGTTGATGGAGGCATGGAGGGAGGGGCAGATCGAGAAAATGAAGAGGATAATGCCCAGAATCTTGGCGAGGATTAGATTCATTTGTTTAATTTGTTTGATGTACTTATAACTAATTATAACTTGGCAAGGACTGTATTTGGTTGTTAAAGTTTGTTTAACTTAAAACTTATGTTAAATTTGTTCCACTTGTATATGTATTTTTTATGTGTACTTTGTTTTTTATAAGCAGGTTATATGAATTGTATAACGAAAAAAATTTCTCGAGTTTCAGAATATTTAAAAAAAAAATATATTTTTTTAAAATTAGCGATGGATTAGAGATGGATATTATTCGTCGCCAATTTAAAGCAGTCGTTGGTTTACGACGGAATTTAAGCTGTCGCTAATGGCCGTCATCAAATTGACGATGGACATTAGCGACAGATACATATCCCTCGTTAAAGAGTAGCGACGAATTAAATTTTGTCGCATAACCAAATCAATCTCTATTTAGCGATGGATTACCGAAGGACATGATCCGCCGCTACTTAGTGACGGATTGGCGATAGATAAATTCTGCCGCAGTTTAGCGACCAGGGTTATGCGACAGACGCTATCCATCGCTAACGTGTTTAGTGACGGATAGCGTCCGTCGCTAATACACATTTTTCTTGTAGTGTTTGTGCTTACGAAAAGCTGATGAAATTTTCTATGATCTGTGAAAACTTTAGCTTTGTTCACCGACTGTAACTTTTTTGTAAACTTTGTAATAGTCGGATAGAGTTGAGAGTTTCATATTTTTTGAGTTGGTCTAAAGGTCCAACTCTGATTCATGCATAGTTATTTATGTTTCATGAATTTTTTTGTATGATTTGTATGCATAAGGTATTTGCATATACATGTTTGATTTATACAGTAAAGATGTGCCTACCTTATGTCATGAATGAAAATTTTAATAACTAAACTTGTTGCAAAAAAGAGAGCTAAGCGTTAGTGAATGGACCGAAGCGTCCAACATGTAAAGTGCGATGTTTAATCCTAAATGTTAGTTGTGGCTGCATATTTGAACATATTATGATGACTATAATGATGTTGATAAGGATGTTGTTGATGTTTCAGTTATGTGGATGCATGAAAGATATGTTTCTTTATCGTATTATTCATGTGCATGCATATGTGTTAGCCAAAACATAAAATGTATGAAATTTTTATTTATGCATATGTACGTGTTTATGTTTAAAAGCATAAATGAATTAATGTTTCACTTCTTTGTAAGTGCATCCATTAACCTATATGAGGCTAAATCCTTTTGATAGATTCAAGTATAATTTTATGTAAAATATCAAGTAATCAAGTAAAACAATACAACATCATAAGTAAAAGATACTTGTTGGAAGAGTGACAAGTGATACAAAACTTTGTGGGTCAAGTATGTTTCGAGCACAAAAGGTTGCTCCTCCCCTCCCATGATTTTATAGGGAAACCTCTGTATTAGACTGCAATATAAAGGGCTACGGTATTCATGAGAAAATCTGATGCATCAGAATTAAAGGTGTTGGGAATCTCTCTCGAATTATCGTCCTTCATCCTGTCACTGGTGAAAGGAGTGGCTAGGTCAAAGTCACCCTTATATATAAAAATACCCTTGTGCCATGGCCCTGATCCAGTTTTCAAGCCTGTGTCATACCAGCGGGGCTAAGAAGTAATAATTTGAAGATGTATGCACATGAGTTAGGCATTGCATTCATCATTTAAGAAAGAATACTTAATCAAAGATAAAAAAATGTATGCATGCATTCGATGACTTCTGCATTTGGTAAGTTCATGTATTCTATCTGTTTATGCATTTTATCTGATTTAAATTAAAAATGAATAATGCATGTTTGTTTAAATTCGATATTTTCTGTGCTTGTTGCCCAATTTAGATGCATGTTTAGCCTCTTAGATTTAATTTACTATGAAAAAATTAGATGAAGTTCATGTTTTGTATTTCTGTTTTACAAGTTTAGTATAATTTATCCTACTGAGACAAGTTGTACCTGACCCCTCTGATTTTAAATTTTTTCAGAAAGTGAGTAAGTAGCTTACATGCGAAGGTGAAAGGTTATGACAGGGACTTAGTCTTCCTTTTCTTTGCCTTCACAAGAATTTTGGACTCTGATTTTATTTTAATTCAATTCAAGAACAATTATAATAAATTTTGGATATTATGGATATTTAATTTTATTTTATGCATGGTTAATTACTTGTTAAATTCTAAATTCCATAATTATATGTTTGCAAGTGTTCATGTGAAGTAGCATGCCAAATTTTTGACCCGATATATTTTTTCACTGTATTTATTAAAGTATTTAAAAAAATCTATCATTTTTTGAGTTATAAAAATTAGGGTATTACACCTTTCACTAGTTCCGGGTAAAGAATGACAATTCGAGACAGACTCTCAACACCTCCATCCCGATGCATCCAAATTTCACTCATGAGTTTTTTACCCTCTACGTTATAGTCTATTGCAGAGGTTTTCTCTATCTTCATGGGTGGAGAGGATCAACCTTCTGTACTTGAAATATGACTTGCCCCACAAAATCAGATGTACCGCTTACCACTCTCCTAACAAGCATCTTTTACTTGTGATGTGATTTTGTTTCGCTTACATTTATTAATGTCTTTCATGCAATCATGGTAATCAAATCCAACATGCGGATTCGGCCCCTTGTTAGGCAATGGATGCACTTGTAAACTTTAACATTGATTCTCACTCATTCATGTTTTGTGGGTCTATGTGTAAAAATAATAGAAAATCAATGCGAATCTCATACATACATTGGCATACATTCATGCATTCATGTCATCAACCACATCAGTAACATCATATGCATTTGCATAATTTAACAGCATGTAAAACATCAAACTTTTATAATCACATTGTGCAAATCAGATCTCTTGGTCCCTTACATAATTTGTAGCCTCCTTTTAGGCATCATATCTTAATCTTACAACATCCATTCATGCCTTAGGGTAGGCGTGTCATACCCTGCATAAAATCAGACCTATACATGCATACACCTTCTACATATTGATAGTAAAAAGAAATTTTGCAAAGAATAAGCAAATTGTGCAATTATCGGGATTCGATTCATAGATCGATTTTAATTTACGAAACTCTTAACTCTGTTCGATTGTTATAGAGTTAACAAAAAAAATTACAGTCGATGAACATAGCTGAGTTTTTCACAGATTGAAAGAAATCTTGTCAGCTTTTCTGAGCTCCAAACCGTTAGTAAAAATTTATTTGTATGAGGAAGTCACGAACGTTTTACTACAGACATAAACTTTTTTGTTCCGACTATCATGGAATCATGCTCAATTCATTAACAGAGCCCAAATTTCATAATAGGCGTAAAAAAAATTTGGCTTTCCAATGCAACAAACCGCTTATCAAAACTCCTCTTGACGAGGAAGTTATGAGTGTTTTATTGGTCAGATGTCTTGTCAGAAAGTTACTAGGTCTATGCATTCGGGTGGGGGCCAAACTGGGTCACCCAAATCCATACATCCAATTTTTTCTAACATAAATCATTTCAAAAAATTAAATAAAATCATACATCATAGACTAACATAACCTACAATCGATAAATCTATTTTTTCTCAGTCATTTGGCTGGAAAAATAGACCTATCTTACACAAGGCCTAATTTCTCATAAATAAAAATGGTAAATAACATGATTTAAATGCATAAAGCATGAAATCACTCTATGAATCAAAATAAAAAAAAAATATGAAATAAATACAAAATATCAGCATGCACATATTATATCAACTACAATTAAAATTTGCAAAAAATAAATTAACTATTTCAGATTTTTTCTAAATTTACCAATTTTTTTCTAAAAAACCTGATATGAGTAAAAACACAATATCTAAGGATTCCGACCATGGAAATCCTTCAAATATTTATAGAACATCTATCATATCATACACTACTGACCCAAATCAAGATTTTTAGAAAAATCAAAGCCTAACCTACATATTTTAAAAGTCTAGGTTTTATTTTCTGAGAAACTGATTTTTTGAGAAAACATGTTTTCAAAAGGGGTTTTCTCTCGGAAACCCATTCTATTTTCATATTTTGATAGCCCTAAGCCAAACCCACGTGTGTGAGGCTTGCTTTAGGGTATATACTTATGAAAAATTGATGGAATTCATGCTACAAATTTTGTTTCACAAGAAAAGTATAGATCCCCCTACCTTTTGGCGAAAAACTCATCCTTATGCAGTTTGATTAGACTCTTCACATGAACCGAGCAATCTACATGCACCACGAACTTGGTTGTAGCCTCCTTACACCTCCTTTAACCACATGAAGGTCTCCCTTGTAGCTCCAAGGGTGAAAACACCTATGAAAGTGGTATATGGAAATGAGAGAGAAGAGAGAGGGATTTAGGAGAGAGAGAGAGAGAGGATTTGAAAAAAATCAAAAGAGACAAAATGGGAAAGAGGGTGTGAGCCCCTCCTCCCTTTTTATAATATGAGAAATTAGGTCAAGGGATGGGGCTAATATCAACCCTTAATCTAATCTTGAAGAAGTTTTCAAATCTTATGGTAAGCCCTTTCCTTTATTCTCCTTTTTTTCTTTTTTTTCTCTTTTTTTCCTTTTTTTTCTTTGTTTCCTATTCCTTTCATTGGTCTAGCCCATGATGGACCTTTCTATTCTCCTCTAGGGTTGGTCCCCTCTTCTTATGCGGCTAAATTTTTTAAAAAGGAAAGTTTTTACTTTTCATTCCTTGTTTTGTTTTTTTATAAGTTTTATTTTAACTTCGATTTAAAGTTTAAATTAGGATGCCACATAGAATGGGATGGCCCACCTATGGACTCCTAACATTTTATAAAATCTAGCTAATTTTTTAATTTCATTCCACTTAAATGCAAATTAATTCAAATGAAATACTTCATAAATGGAATTATAAATTCACTTGAAATGTTACTAAATGAAATTTAGTTAAATTAACACCTAATTAAAATCCCTTAATGAATTTCAAAATTTTCACATAATTAAATTATTTATTCCAATTATCCTTTTAAGGTTTAATTCAAATTTCTTAGAATTTATTTCTAAAAAATTTGAGCCTTATATGATAAGTGAGACCCTGGGCGTGTAGGGTTTATTTCATATATTAAAAAAAATTCTAAACCCTACAAACCTATAGCATTATCATAATAAAATTTTCTTCTAAAAATATCATTTTCTAAATAAAGCACTTCGAAAACAATTCCTACCTGAGTCGGCAAGACTTGTTGTCGCATTGACTATTTGATTTCATTTTGGTTTCGCACGTTAGGTTTCAAACTTGCATTAACATTCAATTAAGTGTTAATTTAGATTTGAATCAAACTTAGATCTAATTATAATGTTCAAGACATATTTATTAAATCCGAATTCAAATCTAACTCCGATCCGAATTCAAATTTTCAAATCGAAATTCGAATTGATAAAACTTTAGAAATTGAAATCGGAATTCAATAAGACTTCAAATTAAAATATACACTTAGTTCGCATCTTGACTAATATTAAAAGTCAAATTAAGTTTTCATTTAAGTTAAGCTAAAATCTAGATTAAAAAATAAAATCCTGATTCAGAATAAATTCCCAACTTGAAATTTATTCTGAATCTCCATTAATACTTGAAATGTAAATAAATTTATAACTTAATTTTGAATAATATTTTAGCCTTAATTTATTATTATTTCTCGTAAAGTATTGAAATATTATGGGTTTTACATCTTTTCCTCCTTAAAGAAATTTCGTCCCTGAAATTTAACTAAGGCTATTTATCGACGCAGTTCTGGATATTTTGTGTTTATTAATTATTTATTTAATAATTATAAAAAAATTATGAATATTACATTATTCTTTAAAAAAAAAAATCATCCTTGAAATTCAATATGAAATTATCGAACTCGTGAACTAAAAAAAATCATCATGCTTCTATTGCGCTACTCTGATTATCATAATATAACAGGGGTTTAGTCGACAATTACCAATAGAGTACCTATTTTAACTTATCAGACCTGTGATGTCTATGATCATTTTCTAAGTTTAGCATAAATAACAGCCCTTGTTCATATGACCCTACAAGACATCAACGTTCTGATTTTTACGACTATAAAATGAAAGCAATTTTACGCAATGATAACATCTCAACTAAAAAGAGAGGAACATACTTACAATGATGGTGGCTGGTTGGACGAGGTTTGAGCCATACTTTTCTTACGCTCTGATAGCAAGTTGTAACACCTCAAATTTTAAAACCTGAAACATAGTGGATTTTTTTTTTGAAACTCTTTTAAATTCTTTAGCAAAATAACAGTGGAAAAACTTGTTGGGTCTAAAATTTAACATGCTACTTTTCGTAATCATTTATAACCATACAACTATGGATATAAAAATAAATTCAAGCATGCATAAAACAAAATCAAAGTCCATAATCGTCCATAATTAATTACATTTGTCCACGTGTAATTAAATTTAAATAAATAATCAAAATTTTAAAATCTTTGAAGGTATAGGAAAGATAGGCTCGGTCCCCATCGCAACCTCTCGCCCTCACATGAAAGCATCTACTTACTTCCTAAAAATATTAAATCATATAGGATTAGACATAACATGTCTCAGTAGGATAGATTACATTAAACTCATAAAACATAAATACCAAACATGAATTTTATTCAACTTTTCATAATTTAATTTTAAAGAACAAATCGCATATTTGCATAGCTGACATGAGTATACAATTCATTAATTTAAATAAGTATGCATCAATCATTTCAAGCAAAGCAGATAAAATGCATGAACAATTAAAATGTATAAACTTACCAAATGCAAAAGCTATTAAATGCACGAACCAAATTTTATCTTTAATTATATTTTGTTTCTTAAATGATGCATATGATGCCTAACTAATGCACATACATCTTAAGTTATCACTGCTTAGCCCCGTGGGTACAACACAGGCATGAACCTGGATCAGGGCTATGGCGCAGAGTTATTTTCAAACCAGGGTGACTTTGACCTGTCTGGGCACCTCTCACCAGTGTCGTGTGAGGGATGACAATTCGAGATAGACTCTCAACACCTCCAGTCTGATGCATCAGAATTTCACTCATGATTTTTTTTACCCTCTACGCTGCAGTCTATTATAGTGGTTCTCCTATCTTTATGAGTGCAGAGGAGTAATCTTCCATGCTCAAAATATGACTTTCCCTACGATGTCAGATGCACCGCTTGCCACTCTTCTAGCAAGCATATTTTACTTGTGATGTGGGTTTTATTTTACTTACATTAATTAATGTCTTTCATGCAATCATGGTAATTGAATCCAACATGAAGATTCAACCCCTTGTTGGGCAACAGATGCACTTATAAACTTTAGCATTGATTCTCACTCAATCACGTTTTGTGGGTCTATGTGTAAAAATAATAGAAAATCAATGCAAATCTCATACATAGATTGGCATACATTTATGCATTCATGTCATCAACCACATCAGTAATATCACATGCATTTGCATAATTTAACAACATATAAAACATCAAACTTTCGCAATCACATTACACAAATCGAACCTCTTGGTCCCTTACTTAATTCGTAGCCCCCCTTTAGGCATCATATCTTAATCTTATAACATCCATTCATGCCTAAGAGTAAGCATGTCATACCCTGCATAAAATCAGACCTATACATACATACACCTTCTGCATACTGATCATAAAAAATAATTTATAAAGCATAAGCAAACTACGCAATTATCGGGGTTCGGTCCTTAGACCGGTTTCAATTTGAGAAACTCACAACTTTATCTGACTGTTACAGAGTTAACAGAAAAAATTATGTTCGATAAGCAGAGTTGAGTTTTTCACATATTGAAGATAATTTTGTCAGCTTTTCAGAGCTGCAAACCATTCATAAAAATTCATCAGTATGAGGAAGTCATGAATATTTTACTATAGACATGCCCAAAATTTCATAGTAGGTGTAAAATTTTGTTGCCTTTCCAACGTTATAAGTTGTTCATCAAAACTCTTTCGGACGAGGGAGTTATGAGAGTTTTACTGGTCAGATATCTGACTAGAAGGCTGTAATACCGGGTCTCTGCATTCGAGTGCGGCCAAACTGGGTCATCTGAATCCATACATTCAAATTTTTTTAACATAAATCAATTCAAAAAATTAAATAAAATCATACATTATAGACTAGTATAACCTACAATCGATAAATCTATTTTTTCTCAGCGGTTTGGCAGGATAAATAGACTTGTCTTACACATGGCTTAATTTTCTCAGAAATAAAATCGGTAAATAACATGATTTAAATGCATAAAGCTTGAAATTACTCTATAAATAAAAATAAAGAAATATAAAATAAATACATAATATTATCATGCACATATTCTACCAACTATAATTAAAATTTACAAGAAATAAATTAACTATTTCATATTTTTTCTAAATTTACCAAATTTTTTTCTTAAAAACCCGATATGACTAAAAACACAATATCTAAGGATTCCGACCATGAAAATCCTTCAAATTTTCAAAAAACATCTATCATATCATACACTACTGACCCAAATCAAGATTTGCAAAAAAATCATAGCATAACTTATATATTTTAAAAGTCTATAATTTTATTTTCTGAGAAACTGATTTTTTGGGAAAATGTGTTTTCAAAAGAGGTTTTCTCCCAGAAACCTATTCTATTTTTATATTTTGATAGCCCTAAGCCAAACCCACATGTGTGAGGCTTTGTTTAGGCTCTACACTTATTGAAAATTGATAGACTTCATGCCACAAATTTTGTTTCACAAGAAACGTCTAGATCCCTCTACCTTTTGACGAAAAACCTGTTCCTACGCGATTTGATTAGACTCTTCGCATGAATCAAGCAATCTACAACTATCACAAACTTGGTTGTAGCCTACTTACACCTCCTTCAACCATGTGAAGGTCTCCCTTGTAGCTCCAAGGATAAAAACACCTATGGAAGTGGGATAGGGAAAGGAGAGAGAAGAGAGAGGATTTGGAAAAAATCAAAAGCGGCAAAATGGGAAGGGGCGTGAGCCCCTCCTCCCTTTTTATAATGTGAGAAATTAGGTCAAGGGATGGGGATAATCTCAGCCCTTAATCTAATCTTGGAGAAGTTTCCAAATCTCATGGTAAGCCCTTTTCTTTATTTTTCTTTTTTTCTCTTTCTTTCCTTTTTTTCTTTGTTTTCTCTTCCTTTCATTGGTCCAGCCCATGCTAAGCCTTTCTAGACCCCTATAGGATTGGTCCCCCCTCTTATGAGGCTAATTTTTTTAAAAAGGAAAGTTTTGACTTTTCCTTGTTTTGTTTTTTAGTAAGTTTTATTTTAACTTCAATTTAAAGTTTAGTTTTATTTATTATATTTTAAAGTTTAAATTAGGATGCCACATGGAATGAGATGACCCACCTATGGACTCCTACAATTTTATAAAATTTAGCTAATTTTGAATTCTATTCCACTAAATAAAATTTTACTTAAATGCAAATTAATTCAAATGAAATACTTCATAAATAGAATTGTAAATTCACATGAAATGTTACTAAATAAAATTTAGTTAAATTAACACCTAATTAAATTTCCTTAATGGATTTTGAATTTTTTACATAATTAAATTATTTATTCTAATTATCCTTTTAAGGTTTAATTCAAAATTTTCAGAATTTATTTCTGAAAAATTCGAGCCCTATAGGGAAAGTGAGACCCTAGGCGTATAGGGTTTATTTCACATATTAAAATTATTTCTAAACCCTACAAACCCTATGGCATTATCATTATAAAATTTTGTTCTAAAAATGTCATTTTCTAAATAATGCATTTTAAAAATGATTCTTACCCGAATCGGCAGGACCTGTTGTCGTATTGACTATTTGATTTCATTTTGGTTTAGTACGTTAGGTTTCAAACTTGCATTAACATTTGATTAAGTCTTAATTTATATTTGAATCAAACACAAATCTAATTATAATGTCCAAAACATATTTATTAAATCTGAATTCAAATCCAACTCTAATCCGAATTTGGATTTTTAAATCGAAATTCGAATTGATAAAACTTCAGAAATTAAAATCAAAATTCAATAAGACTCCAAATTAAAATATATACTTAGTTTGAATCCTGACTAATATTAAAAGTCAAATTAAGTTTTTATTTAAGTTTAGCTTAAATCTAGATTAAATCTGATTAAAAAATAAAACTTTGATTAAGAATAAATTCTCAATTTGAAATTTATTCTGAATCCTCATTAATACTTGAATTATAAATAAATTTATAACTTAATTTAGCCTTAATTTACTATTATTTCTCGTAAAGTATTGAAAAATTATGGGTTTTACAACTACGTTGATTGCATCTGTAGGGTTAGATTTGCAAAAAATCCTATGAAAATTTTGATTCATACTAGTTTACATATTTTGTTGGTTTACGTATTTCAGTCTCTCTCTCTCTCTCTCTCTCTCTCTCTATATATATATATATATATATATATATATATATATATATATATAATATTGGCTACTAATAAAGGTACAAAACTAATGAGTAGAAATCACTTTTTTCTTCTAAAATTTCCATTTTTTTAGATCAAATGGTTTGTTTAGTAAAAAACTTGTTTTCAATCATGTGATTGTGATTGTGATTATGATAAGTAACTAGGTTTTTAAAATGGTCCAAAAATCAACAGCCCACAATATTCCAAAATTTTATAACTAAAAAAATCACATTTTTACATCACAAGAGCATAATCCAAGGCTTGATGCTTATCAAACAAACAATGCACAACACATCTATATGGTTAGCTTGAGTTGATACACATCTATGATTTCTAGCTCATTAGTTGTACCTTCATTAGTAGACAATATTAACCCATATATATTAGAGAGTGGGAGGCCTGTTTTTTAGGGAAGCAGATCAGGTCATGCTGAACATGAGAGTTTTTGCTCATGCCGACATCGTGGCCGTCTGTTTGCATTTTGGATGAATGCCACATGGTTTTGTTGACTTTTGAGCTTTTTAAAATGCAAATCGGATGGCCACGATGTCAGCATGAGCAAAAACACTCATGTTCAGCATGACCTGATCTGCTTCCGTCTTTTAGCGGATGTCTTCACTAATCATCACAAGCAGTCCTTCATGCATGAGTGTGGGCATCTCTCTTTGTGCATGCAGGCGTCCCATATATGTGTTTGCTTGGCAAATCGTACGGCTGCCCTTGCATCACAATAGAAGGCATTGGTGGGGCCCTCCCAGCAGCACACTACCACAATACTGGCGGTCCCACTCCCACATTCACAAACACGTGCACCAGTTCTGCATGTATGTGCTTACTCCGATATCTTTTGGCTTTGGCTCCATCCATTTATTGATGCAAGTTGAGCTCAATTCCTACGTGTATATTCTTGGACGATCTGATCTGCCAGCCACTGCGTCATATCTTTTGGATGTTAAATTTATTTTTCTAGCAAAAAAAAAAAAATTAGGTGGATCACAATAATATACATCATGCCAAAAATTCAATCATCCAGTGGATATGGATAAGGCCTACAGGAGAAGTCGGAAAGTATAGAATCATCTCTTCATCATTCTATTAGGGTGTGTTTGATGCGCAGGACAAACGCGGTGCAGCCAAAATGCACGACATTAATGTCATGGACGCGCCAATTGCACTTGCACTCTTAGGGGTGGGTGGGTGCATGATCGTGCTTTCCGCTAATGCACAGAATGCCGCAGCAATCAAGCACTGGATGCAGTGCACGTCCGCCATTGTGAAATATCGTTCCACCCATCCCCTCGTTACGATGAGAATGGGATGGAGGGAACAGTACTTAAAATAAATGCAGCTTGAGCGGAGGGGTCCCTGACCCTCTCTCTCTCTCTCTCTCTCTCTCTGCAGCGGCTGAGCAGGGAGGCCTACTCTCTATCTCTTGCCCTTCTTTGTTCTTCATATTTGTTATTTATTTATTTGTTTGTTTTTTATTTTCATTCATTAAGGTTTTTACTAAATTTTTCATTGATTATGGCTTTGAATCAAATATCTTTAATTAAGATTTTTGTTTTCTTTGATTTATTATTTTTTTTTCACTGATTAAAGGTTTTTCTTTGATTTTGATTGATTAGGACTTTGAATCAAATGTCTTTAATTAGGTTTTTTATTTTTATTTTTTTCCTTGATTTTTTATTAGTTTATTTTAATTTCATTGATTAGGGTTTTTTCTTTGATTTTTATTTATTAGGGCTTCAAATCAAATATCTTTAATTAGATTTTTGTTTTTTAGTTTTTTCATTGACTACGAGTTTTTTATTTCAATTTATTAAGGCTTTGAATCAAATATCTTTATCAGGGTTTTTGTCAATTAATTTTATTAAGGCTTTCCTTTGATTTGATTAGGGTTTTTTCTTTGATTTTCTTTGATTAGGGTTTTGAATCAAATATCTTTAATTAGGATTTTTTATATTTAATTTTTTTGAAAGAATTTTGATATGTAATTTTATTAGGGTTTTCTTCTTTGATTAGAGTTTTGAATAAAAACTCTTTAATTAGAGATTTTTATACTTAATTTGATTAAGGCTTTTCTTGCATTTAATTATGGTTGCTTTTCTTTGGTCTTCTTTTATTAGAGTTGAATTAGGGCTTTTTATATTTAATTTTTTGGTTTCTTTGATTTTATAGTTTATTTTTCTTGTAGTTTATGATTTTTTGATTTATTTTTTATTTATTTTCCTGATTTTTACTAGGATTTATTTATAGTTTTGCATTTTTATATAAAAAATATGAATTCTTATTTTTTTCTCAAATTACCCAAAACTTAATTTTTTTTTTTCGTACTTGGATCTAATTTGAGATCCATATTTGAAGCTAAAATCCATAATTTTTTGATAAACTTTCATAATTAAATTCAATATGACATTGATTAAATCATATATATATATATATATATATATCAAAAAAGTCTTATTTTTTTCTTAAATTACCTAAATTTTAAACCTTTTTTTAGTTTTTAAATCCAATCAAAAAACAATATCCAAAGCTAAAAATCCATAATAAACATATTAAAACATCATATAGTTGGGTGGATCAAGTCGCACGATCCAAAATCAAGATATCTGACTCATATCCATATGTGTTTAAGTTGTCCACACAACATGAAAATCAAATGTTAGACACAAGGAACACAACTTCTTGTTCAGTCAAAACAAACATTGAACATAGTACAATTATTACAGAACACATGTTTTTATTGTTATGTTATGTTGTTTCATCCATTCTTGGATGCACCATCAAACACACCTTTAGGAAACATTTCATACACGGGACGTGCTTGGATGGGGACCGATTAGTCCTTGTGAAAAATAAAGAATGGATTGAATAAAAAAATTAAAATTAAAAAGAAGAAATAAAAAAACATCAATATATATGGTTTGGTCAAAGGCCTACGTCCACCGAAAAAGTATCACACTTCGTCTTTCTTTTTTATTTTATTCAATCTCTAAAATCACATATTAATATAAGTTTAGGATCAAAATCAAGAAACTTTATCTACAACTCATGGAAACTAAATTCAAATGATAAAAATAATGATCGATGAAATCTCATCTTGCTCTAGATTTGGATAGCTCATTTCCATACTTAAGTAGATTCCAAGAGTCCCTGCCCATGCTGTGTCCCCTTTTTGATACACACAGACAACATGCGCTATGTAGGATGTAGCATGTCTTGCACAATGACCTGAGTCACACCCTCCAATGGTTCCCTCATACCCATGTTAAAAACAAAGGGATGAGAACCAACTGGCCCTGTCAAACATGGGACGGGCCCTGCTTAGGTGCATCTCATTATTCAAACACACCCTTAGGGTGCGCTTGACAACCTCCAACCTCATATCCGAGAATTTGAAGATCCTTGTGATGCAAGATTTGAGGATCTGATCAAATTCAAGGTGTCCTAGTATGACAATCCCTTGATAAAATCGAATCAGATATCCATGGGTTTATCCCATTTTGGGGATCTTAGTTCAAGGATTTAAGATCTCTTGTTTGCGTAAAGGTCCCATTTAGAGTGAGGGCCACAACAGGTCTAACCTTGAGCTTTGTGTTCATGAATCTCTAAGAGCATTCAAATGCACCCTTAGTCTCAAATATAAGGGAGATCCTCGAATTTGAAGTCCAAGGATTTAAGAGCATATTCCTACTAGTTCTCGAGGGAGGATCAGGTGCAATGTGATTGCAGGGCTGGCTGATCTTGCCTCAAATAAAATATATATATATATATATATATATATATATATATATATATATATATATATATATATATATATATATATATATAACGCTTATATTTCACATGCTGAGGTCCTCCAATGAAACATGACACATGCATGTGCCTCGAATAAAAAATATATAGAGAGAGAGAGAAATATGAGCCTTCAATGAAATATGCCTAGGGCTTCAACTTCTCTTGAGCCACCTTGTGTGATTGCAGACTTTTAGTGTGTTGCTGCTCTTGATAACCCAATATCTTTGAGATACAGGTTGTCAACTGTGAGGCCCAACAACAGATGGTGGGTGATCAGGTACAACAACACACTTGAAGTGTGCAATCGCATTGCACCTGATCTTAATTCCGTTTGTATAGCTTCATATTATGGCATAAGTCCTTGATTCTGACATCCAATGCTTTCAAGTGCACCCTCTTCTTATAGATTCAGTGAAAGAGTGACAAGTTTCCTTCAGCACATCCTAAATGTGAAGCCAAGCTAAGTAGAATCACTAGGGTTGGAATGGTTGGGGCTTATGTCATAGGGACACGCCATATTGGGTGCATGTCCCTGTGACATAAGCCCCAAGCTGACATAAGCAGACGCACAAATATAAATATTGACATTATGGTCATTATTTTAATATTTTAATGATATTTTAATAGTATTTTAATAGAAATATATTTTATTATTAAAATATCAAAAAATAGTTTTATTGATTAAAAGATAAAAAAAATGCCATGCTCGCGTGTCCTATTTTCCAAAAAAAATTTTGACTGGCATCAGGCATCCTCGTACCTGTAGGATCGATATGAAGAGAACATAAGATTGAGATTGGTTTTGTAAACAACCTGCTTCAAAGGGAGTTTCTACTCATGCTTCACTGTGTCTGGTGAGTAATCCCTCTAATATATAGAGAAGGGTTATTGGGAGTTTACCTTCCTTTGGGTAGCCGTTTACCCCAGCAACTGATATATGTTTCACCTAGACCTTGTCTAGAATAGGGGGATCATTTTGGATAAGGCCCTGATCCAGGGCAGTTTCAATCATTAAAAAAAGAGTGGGCCCTCCTCTCTCTTTAACAGGTGAATGTTCTCTGTGAAACATGTCCACGATTACTAACATCTCCCACTTGGCCATGTGAAACAAAAATCTGGATGCAGGATTTGGCCTCCCACTATTGGAGTGTTTTCCTTGCATCAATATCTTAGAATGAGTTATATATTTGAGTTTCTCATCCAGACTTATGTCTATATTAGACATATCTTAATCTCATATAGGATACATGTTTTAAAAACATTTTCTCTGATATACCCTTTGTTAAAGGATCAACAATCATATCAGATGTAGGTAAGTAGCTGACTTTGATTTCATTTCTTTCAATCATATCATAAATGTAATAGTATTTTACCATTATATGTTTACTTTTTGAATTATCAGCTCTACTCTTCATAAGAGAGATGGCAGTCTGATTATCATAATAAATCAGGACTGGCTCGTTGGTTATTTCCTACTTCAAATCATTAATGAAGCGGCTTATCCAAACGACAAATGCGGTGGCTGCATTGCATACAATATATTCAGCTTCCTGAGTATGCTGAGTTACGCAACCTTATTTTTTACAAGACCAAAAAACTCCTCCTCCTCTCAGAAGGACAACATATCCAGAGGTGGATTTACTATCATCCCTGTTGCCTGCAAAGTCAATATCAAAATACCCAGTTAATTCTAAAGAATCACCTTGAAAACATAATTTCAAGGTTATAGTCTCTTTTAAATATCAAAATATTCTTTTTACTACTTGCCAGTGTGACCAACCAAGATTACTCTGGTAGCGACTAACGAGGCCAACAACAAAGCTGATATCCGGCCTGGTGCAAAGCATAACATATATCAAGCTTTCGACAACTTGAGCATAAGGGACATTTAGTCTTTCCTGTCCATCACCTGGACTATCATTTTTACTCAACTTAACACCTTTTACCACAGGTGTTCTAATTGGCTTACAATCACTCATTTTAAATTTCTTGAGTATATTATTTAAATATCTTTCTTGACTCAAGCTTAAAAGTTTGGAGCTTCTATCTCAAGTGATTTTAATTTCAAGAACATAGGATGCTTATCCCATGTCTTTCATTTCAAATTATAAATTTAATCATGACTTAGTTTTGACAATCATATCATTGTCGTTTTCAGTCAAAAGAATATCATCCACATATAGTGGGAGAATAGCAAATTTACTCACACTTTTACAGATATAAACACAATGGTCAAACTTATTTGCCACAAATCCTAATGACGTATAGCCTTATGAAACTTTAAGTACCACTGATGTGGTGATTGCTTGAGTCTGTATAAGAAATTTTTTAACCTATATACTTTATCTCCTTTGCCTTTTATTATATAACCTTTTGGTTGCTCTATAAAAATGGTTTCCTTAAGCTCACCATTAAGAAAAATGGTTTTAACATCTATTTGATGTAGATCTAGGTCGTAATGAGCTACTATTACAATAATTATCTTTATTGAGGCAAATTTTGCAATCGACGAATATGTATCAATATAATCTAATTCTTCTTTCTAAGAAAAACTCTTAGCAACTAATCTTGCTTTAAATTTGTCAATGTTGCCATCAGATTTGAATTTCATTTTTAATACCCATTTACAACCAATGGCTTTCCTTTCCTCAGATAAATTAGCCAATTCCCAGACATAATTTTTCTCAATGGACTCAATTTTTTCATCCATGGCTTTTACCCAGACTGTTGACTCGCATGAGTTTATTGTTTCACCATATGACAGGTTATCTTCTATGTCATCCATGTCTAAAGCATAACACAGTTCCTTCGATAGATAGACATAATAGTCATCCAAGTAAGACGGAGGAACTCTAGACCTTTTGTGTCCAACCTGAGACTGTTGAGAAGAAGAAGAAGAAGAAGTAATTTCAGAAGGTTCGCCGTTACTTATAGGTTCTTGTATGTCATCAGAATCATACTATATATCAAGATGATCATCTTCATTTATTTCTAGAATAACTTCTTCCATGTATTGATCTTGCAAGAAGCTAACATCTTTACTTTTGATTAAACCCTTATCTGGGTGATAGAATCTATAGCCTTTAGATCCTTTGGGATATCCGATAAAAATATACCTTATAGATCTGGTATATAGTTTATTCTTTGATCACTCTATAACTTTTATATGAGTTACAGAACCCCATCTTCGAAGGTGACTTAGACTAGGTTTTCTTCTTGTCCATGACTCATAAGGGGTTATGACAATAGCTTTACATGAAACTCTATTTAGGACATAGGATGTTGTATGTAAAGCTTCTCCCCAAAATACTTTGGGTAATGAAGCGTTAGATAACATACATCTAACCATATAAAAAAGAGTCATATTAAATCTTTCAGCCACACCATTTTATTGAGGTGTGCCCAGAGTAGTAGTTTGAGGTCTGATCCCATTGACTTTGCAATATTCAGCAAAATCGTTTGAGGTATATTTTCCTCCCCAATCAGACTGTAAAACTCTAATCTTTTTACCAAATTGATTTTTGACTTCTTGAAGATATTCTTTAAATTTATCTAATGCTTCAAATTTATAATTTATAAGATAAACATAATTGTACCTAAAAAATCATCAATAAATAATATAAAGTAATGCATTCCTTTATGCGTTGGAGTCCTGAAGGGACCACATATGTCTGTGTGTATGATTTCTAATAATTCAGATGCTCTAGTGACATTTTGTGGGAATAGTTTCCTTGTCATTTTTTCATAGATACATGGTTCACATCTATGAAATGATGATTCATCAAAGTCAGGTATTAAATGTAATTCAGTAAGTTTTTTCATCTTTTTTAAGTTAATATGACCGGTCTTTGGTGCCATACATTTGCATTCACATTAAAGACAATATCAATATAAGCATAAGTCAAAGTAATTTTATTCATGTCTGAGTCACAAATTTTAAACAATCCCTAGTTCTGATCAAAGACCCCATCAAACATGACTCGACCATGTTTTCATATAGTGACCTTCTCTGGTAAAAAATAAACTTCAAAGCCCTTGGCAACCAAGGCCGGGATAGATACTAGATTATGTCTCATTGATAGTACAAACAGGATATTGGATAATAAAACATTATTTTTTGCGGTTTCAATCCAATATGTCCCAACACCCATAACATCATAGTAGGTGTTGTAGTCCATGTGCACTCGATGTTCACCAGGTTTATAATCAATCATGTCCACCATCCCCTCCTTTGTCATAGCAATATGTCGCGTTGCTCTAGAGTCCACCCACCAACCGGAAAGAGCTTGGTCCGTATAAGAGCATTCCAATATTACACATATAATATCACAACAAATAAGGAAGAAACAAAGGGGAAAACCAGTGAGAAGCAATGGGAATTAAGTTAAAAATTAAAGGGATGCGAGAGGAAAACAATTTCAAAAGCAAGTGAGAAGTACGCCTTCTATAAACGAAAGATGGGAATTAAGTGAGAAATGAAAAGGATGTGAGAGAAAAGCAATTTGAAAAGCAAGTGCGATTATGAAAGCATGTGAGAAGCAAAAAAAAAGAAAAAAGAAACATGAAGAAAACAAGGAGAAAACTAAAAATGTAAATACTAACATGAAAAACACAACAAATAAGGGAAAAACAAAGGGAAAACCAGTGAGAAGTGATGGGAATTAAGTGAAAAATGAAAGGGATGCGAGAGGAAATCAATTTCAAAACAAAGTGGGAAGTACGCTTTCTATAAACAAAAGATGTGCTTTTCACAATGCAAAAGGAGGAAAGCGTTGCTCTTCTCACTTAGGAAGCGTTCTTCCCTCCTAGGGAAGTGTTTCCTGTGATTCTATAGCATAACCCAAGTCCTACTTAAGTTTGCAAATTTGGAAGAGAAGAAGCAAGTGTTGTAGATACGTTGTTAGCACAGCTGTTGTAAGTATGGCATGCAAAGCATAACCCACAAACGTGGTCTTAGTTAGGCTTCTGGGCTCACCTGACCAAACTTTGAGAAGCATACCAACAATTCGATATGATATTCAGGTGCGATCTCATCAAACCACCGAACTAGGAATTGGATTGAACACCTTCTTGGGCAATAGCCCCTTTAAAGGCAAACGAATGTCGCTTAAAAGTGGAAATGATTATGGATGTAAACGGTTGGGATTTGGGTCGAATGTAGCCAATACCAAATCCAACTGATCAGATATTGGTTAATTGGACTATGCTTGGTATTAGGATTAAGATAAGAAAAAACTAATGCTAAATCCAATTCTGATATCCATCAGAATCTGATATTCAATGATTTGGTCATGAAATGCTCAACTGAATTTGAATCTGATTACTAATCGGATTCAGTTTTTTAACCAAATTTAATTAATAAGATTCAGAATCAGGTCCAATATTGGATATATCTGATCTGTTGACATTCCTAGAAATGATGAGTTTAGCATAAATGCAACTTTTAATTATAAATTGCTTTTGTTGCTATGAGTTTTGCAATCTGCAAGTTAATGTCACTAGCAACTTTTAGGAGGGGCGCACAACTAAGCGATCTCTTATAGCATTTTGAGTGGAGCCTACATTCTATGGTTGTGGGCAATGTTGTCAGTATCGGTATTGGCTCTAAACCGTTGAGCCACTGATTGATTCAGCTGTATCAGTCGATACCAATATTGAAGTGAATTGTTCTGTATCGGACCAAAAAATAATAAAAAGATATTGTGTCAATCATAACATGACGCGTGTTAAAACCATTAAAATAATATTAAATAATACTAATAAACTAGTTTTAAATATTTAAAAAATATCCGACTCAGGGTGAAGCTTATCGATTTTCTGCTGATACGATCACACACCGATACATAAAATTAACATTGGTTGTGGGCCTTATGAAATGTTGTCACTTTGGTTAATGGATCACTTAAGAGATACCTAAAGAGAGAGGAGAGGATCACATCCTCAGATGTCGTTCATCTTTAAAATGAATGTCACCCATCAAAACAGTGAACATCATTATGAACCGTCCATTTTAAACCATTCTCACGTCGTTCATCCGACAACAAGGAAAAAAGAATGGGGCTCGACCAAGTGATGGGCATCTCATTCGTTCAGGTTGTTTGTTGAATGTGGTTCGTCTTGCGGCATCCAGAAACGCTCTGACAGAATACCATCTCATCCCTATAAATCCCCTCCAGGGGAATGCACCCCACTTCAAAAGGGGTGGAAGGTGACAGCCCTGTTAAGGATCAAGATCCAACCCACTTGTATCCTGAAAATCCTGATCCAAATATTCAAGCAACTAGAAAAGGTGGCAAAATGATAAATAAAATATCTCACTGCTATGTGCAAATCGCGACCAGCTGAGCTTACCAGAATAGGGTCACCAAACCGCTCCTGAAATCTTGCCCCATCCATTGCATACCACTTGTATCTTATCTTATCTTTGTTGTTATCTGTATTTTATCTTTTGTTGTTATCTCAGTAACTTTATATATTCTCTCGAGGGGTAAGCCCTCGAAATTTTACGTTGACATGAACAGAGTAGTACGGCAGGCTAAGCCAGCGCCGCTAGGTCTATGCGACTGAAGCGGTTTCTCTGAGTAAAAAAACACCTTATATATATTCTTAACACAAAGTCAATATACAATGTTGAGTCATAATTCTTATACATTGGCTGAGTTCGTTTATGGTATTAGAGATGAACCCTGAAGCTCTAATAGACTCATCTTACACCGCCAACTCATTCATCCAATCCTCACTCTCACAAGTCTTGCCTATACTTCCAACTTCCAGTGCCCACCACTCTCCAACATTTCCCGAAGCAGGTTATATGTCTCCCCCCCTCTCCCTAAGACGCATTGTTTGCTATAGTGCGTGTTTGGGGTCCAAATGAGTGTCACGTATATAAGCATGTGGGGCTCGTATCCCCGTGTGTGTCTGCATCACTTAGCATCAGAGTCCGATGTGGTTGCAAAGACTTAAGTATCCTTTCCCGCCATTCTCGTCATGAAACAACGGTTCAAGAAAAAGAAAAAAATGTCCTCCATCTAGAAAAGTGAAACGACGGTTCAAGATTCTCTATCTAGGAAAGTGAAATGCTGGTTTGAGAATGATGTTAACTCTTTAAAGTCCAAACGTTTCATTTTTGCCATAAGCAGTAAACTTTTTCACCATCTGTTGTAACATGAGCACCCTTTGCCATCGTCTGTTGCTATTGAACCCTCCTTTGCCATCGTCTGTTTCACTGGAGCACTCTTTGTCATCGTCTGCTACCATCAGAGTAACCTTTGCCTTCTTCTGCTGCTGTCGAAGCACCCTTTGCCATCGTCTGCACAGCGGCAGCATCGTTACCACCATTGGCTGCGTCTACCTTCTGGGTGTTTCTCCTCTACTGTCAGATTATCGAAAGTCGTATCACTTCGGTGAGTTTTGTGTAAGGTTTCGTTATGCAAACAAATTGATTTGTAAATCTGAATGTTAAATCTTACAACTAGTTTTACTATTCATGCTAAATAACACCTATTTTCATATTGAAGCAAATCGATTTGTACTAGGCATCAAAAAATAGTTAGCATGATTTATTCTTATGAAGCAACAACGATTTTATATGTTTGAAGCAGTAACGATTTAATGAAATTACCATGATTTGTACTTAAGTTTGATAAATCGTATAATAATGTTTATATATGAAGCTCAAACGTTACAATGATATGTACTTATGAAGGTTGCTATTTCTACAATGATTTGTAAGTTTGAAGCAACAACGATTTATACATTTAAAGCAATAGCGATGTGTATCTATAAAGTTACCTCGATTTGTAATTAAGTTTGTTAAATCTTATAATGATGTTTACTTATGAAGTCAAATATTGTGATGATTTGTAATGTTGGTAATTGTTTAACGAATGAGATAATTTGTAATATTATATACTTGGGGAGTCAGTTGTAACATATAATGATGCAGTTAGATTTATGTATTGTGCAGGTTAGCAATGTCTAAAGCTCGTCAAACAAGAAATCTCCTACCGTTAGATATCATGATAGTTACTGAAATGATCCATCAGTCCCATCTATATGAGCATTATGAAAGGTACCTTATTCATCAAATATTGAGGCTGAAGAGTAAAGGAAGCATGGGGAAGAACTAAAGATGAAGAAGAAGGATAAAGAAGAGAAGGAAAAGCAAAGGAAGGAGGAAGAGAATAAAAAGCAAAAGAAGAAAAAATAAATGAAGGAGGAGGAGGAGGAGAGGGAAAGGCAAAGGAAGAAGATGGAGAAGAATGAAAAGCAAAGGCAAATGAAGGAGGAGGCGAGGGAGAGGGAAAGGCAAAGGAAGAAGAAAGAAGGAGGAGGAGAGGGAAAGTCAAAGGAAGAAGGAGGAGAGTGAAAGGCAAATGAAGAAGAAAGAGAAGGAAAGGCAATTGAAGAAGAAGAAGGAAGAAGAAGAAAAGGAAAGTCAAATGATAAAAATGGAAGAGAAAAGGCAAAGGAAGAAGCATCAGGATAAGGAAGAGAAGGAAATAGAAAGGAAGGAAGAAATTGAAAAGTAGAGGATGGAGGGAGGGGATGAAGAGAAGAAAAGTTTAACCAAGGTACGTAAATCGATCTTGTTTGTCATGATTTACTGTGTATAGTGATTAATGTGATAACGATTACTATGTATAGCGATTACTGTGAACGATTTACTGTTATAGGTATGACTACGTATAGTGATTACTGTGATAGCGATTACTATGTATAGTGAGTATGCAATGATTATTATTTATAGTGATTACTGTATACAACAATGTTTAGAAATACAAATAGAATTAATTTTGATTTGATATGAATAATATGCTATTTTGTGTTACAGGAAGGTCACAGAATAAGTAGAGCACCATATAAAAAGCTCAGAGGGCGGTGTCAATGACCTATAGTTCTATCGTGGTATGGACAACTGAGTGAATATCAGAAGAATCGATTGCAAAATATGCACTTTGGCGGCCTTCTTGACTGACATTCTTTTGAAACGTGCTAGAACACCATGACCCACATGATAAATAAGTGGAATAATAAGACGAACACATTTTAGTTTGATTCTTTTGAGATCACCATGACCCTAAAAGATGTAGCACGGATTACGGGCCTTAAGTGTCATGAAAGTGTTGTCTTATTACGGGATTCAAATTGTACCGCAAGGGACAAGTGCACGACCCTTCTAGGAATGTTGATGGAGGACTGAAGGCAATGTATTTCTGGTGGAAGCAATTACACATCGATGAAAGTTTATTCTTTTTGTAATAAATGGGAAGGTCGGTCTGTTATATGTGCATCTGAAAGAGCTGACAAAGAGTTATGCGGCTTCCTTCTTTATTTTTTAGTCTTACTTTATTTTCTTATTTGTCTGGTTCAAGGATAAGTTACATGTGGTTGTAATTCTTGGAAGACTTAGATGAAGTCGACAACTATGCATGGGGTATTGCTATGCTCACATACTTGTATAATCAACTTTACCGTGCAAGTAATGGTACAAAAATCATCGCAGGGTTTTGGCCATTTGTCTAGGTAATTGTTTATTATATATTTTATAGTTATAGACTAAGATCGTTGAAGATTATAGTCTTACTAATATATTGATTTTGTAGGCCTGATTGTGGGAGCATATTGTCGCCTTGCGTCCTTAGTGTGACCTTGCGATTTGTGGTTTTTCAAAGATCGGCCAGTGGGCTAGAATAAATATAAAGAAAGATAATGCTAAGTTCATTTTAGATGGTCTACAATTAAATGAGGTAACTGGTTTAAAATCATTTACAATCGTTTCTACATTTATCATTTATTAGTATAAATCATTGAAATGTTTAACATTCTTAAGTAATCATCGTTGTAGGATTTTGTCTTCGTTAGAATCATTCTAATGTTTAACATTCTTAAGTAATGATCGTTGCAGGATTTTGTATTCCTTAGTACAAATCGTTATAGCTTTAGCATTTAACTTTTATTAGTGTAAATCGTTGTAATCATTAACATTCTTAAGTAATGATCGTTGTAGGATTTTATATTCTTTAGTACAAATCGTTCTAATATTTAACATTATTAAGTAATCATCGTTGCAAGAATTTGTATTCCTTAGTACAAATCGTTATCATTTTAGCATTTAACTTTCATTAGTGTAAATCATTGTAATTGTTATCATTCTTAAGTAATGATCATTGCAGGATTTTGTATTTCTTAGTATAAATCATTATCGTAAATCGTTATAATCGTTAGCTTTCTTAAGTAATGATTGTTGCCGAATTTTTTCTTCATTAGTACAAAGCGTTATCGTTTTAGCATTTAACATCCATCATTGTAAATCGTTGTAATATGTAACATTCATTAGTATGAATTATTTTAATATAAATCTCTCATTAGTAACAGTCATTATAATATATTTAGTACTTGTTATTATAAATCATTCTAATATTTACCATTCATTAGCATGAATAATTATGTCTATACCTAAACCATAATCTCCAATGTACAAGTTGTGTGTAGACCGTATGGAGATGAGGAAGACGAGGACCAAGTGGTTGTTGCTGAGGCTACGAGACTGTCTGACTGCGATATTTGACTCTTTAGCAATTATGAAGCCGAGTTGTAGCATAGTATTCGAGTTCTCTTACAAGCTGGCTTGGGACAGTATACCCCAAAGCAACCTGTGGAAGTGAGAAGAAAGATGAAAAGTAGTCGAGTCAGAAACATGAATTGGCACGAACGCTTCAGGGAACAATTGGATAGCTGGAACAAAGGAGATGTTTGTGCCATATCGTATGATTATAAAGAATGACAATATGACTCCAACTATTTCAAAAAATATTGGGAACTCATGCGTCAAAATCTGGAGATTGAGAATAAGCAACGTGGAAATGTTGGGAACCCATGCGTCCCTATCCCCCATCATGTTGTCTCCCAGCATAAAAAATGCATTCATCGTGTCTCTCTAGCTACAATAATGATTCCCTCAGTTTTAGTACACGATGAAGAACGGACACAGCTCACAAAAAAGAAGGTAGTCTCCGCTACAAGGTTGGAGATGTTGGAGAGGGAGAATAAGGAATTACGGAAGTGGGTGAGGAATTTGGGGAGACAATATGATACAGTGGTAGAGATGATGACCAATGTTTATAATAAGATCAAGGGAACCAAGAGGCCACCGAGGAAAGAGAGTCCACCAAGAAAAAGAAAGAGACTATTTGTATGTCATAGTCCATCTGAGTCGTCAAGTGCCACTGAATAAACATTATATGATTTTTTTATCCCAATATTTATTTGTTATAATTCTATAATTCTTTGTTGTAATTCTATAATTCTTTTTTGTAAAGTGACATTCTATAAATGTATAATTCTTTTTTTAATAAGTGTAACACACAAGTGCCACTGAACAAATCATTGTAATGTTCGGCCTTCATAAAAAAAAAATGTTGTGTACTGTGTAAAACACTACAAGAATTCTGTGGATTAGCGATGGACGCGATTCATCGCTACACCATCGTTGAACTTTTTAGCAATGGATTGGTGATGGCTTAGCAATGGATAGCGTTTGTCGCAATTCTTTGGTCGCTAATTAGCAACATAACTTATTTGTCACTACTTCCATCACTAATTTATGATGGATTAGTGAATGTCATGATCCGTCGTGAGTTCGTTGCTAAATAAGCACTGATTTGGTTTTGCAACATATACATATCCGTCGCTAATCTGTCATGAAAATTTAACGATGAATAAATTATGTCACCAATTTAGCAATGGATTACATTTCGTCGCAAAACATCAACTGATTTAGTTTTTAAGACAGATAATATTTGTCGCTAATCTGTCGCAAAATTTAAAAAAAAAAACAATTTTGTTTGAAATATAAATATCGAGAAAAAAATTCTCGTTATACAATTTATATAACATGTGTATAAAAGACAAAGTACGCATAAAAAAATACATATACAAAGTAGGTAAAACAAATTTAACACAAGTTATAAGTGAAACAAATTTAACAAGTAGGTGAACATATACAAAGAGTTTCGTTTAAAACAACAAGTACGTGAAACAAATTCAACATATGAAGCTGCTCCTCGCCAAGATTCAGAGCATCATCCTCTTCATTGTCTCGATCTACCTCAACATCCATGCCTCTATCAGCTCCTCTACGCTGATCATCTCCAACATCCTACAAGAGAACCAAAATGTTTGTATTGGTAAACAAAATATAATGAAATAAATTATATGCAATGCACCTAATCTAACGCAATCAAAGTAACATGGCTGAATGACACATAGACTAGCAATAAAGTGAAGGACATTAACAGAATTCAGCGGCCAACAAACAGTACATGTAGAGTCCCTAAAAACTAATGACATAATAAAATATTATAGGCATATACGTATTGAAATCTAATGACATGAAACTTTAAATATGTATTGAAATAAATGTTATACATACCTGACGGACACCTTAGCTCATGTTGAAGGCAGACAAAGTTCTTCTGTCCCCAAAAAAGTTGCACAACTCATTATAGATAAGGTTGGAAATAACTTCATGTAAAAAGTCACGCATTGTATCATGAAGAAGCTGACAGACACCATCCCAAGAAATAGCAAGGTCAATCAGACGTTGAGAGTTGATGCTGGCAGGAGAACTTTGAGAGCCCTGGATGGAGGAGGCAATGATTGTTGTGGTGTTCATATTACTCTCAAACTTGAACACACGACCTTGTTTGGGTTCACCAGTTGCAGTCACCCATATTGCAGGATCAAAAGGCAGATGTTGAGTGGTGTCACCGGCATATCGCTCTACCATCTATTACTCGTATAACTTCTATAAAGTAATGATTACAGTATGAATTACTAATTAAGAATTATAATGTTTATGATAATGAAATTCATGATAACTTGTATATTGTAATGTTTATTAATATAATAAATACATATAATTGTCTCTCTCGCCTTCTCTGATACGAACTCTCTCGTGCTCTTACATTTATGTGTTTCAACAAGTACATCCTTGTAAGGCACAAGACCTCCTTTTTTGGCTTCCTATAAGGTTAAATGATAAAAAAAAATAATTAGAAAGTATGCATAAATACTTATAAATGTGATAATGTATATATTGATGAGTTACCATTTTCTTCTGATGGCTCCCAAAAGTCCTAGAACCACCTATGTGTAGATGGGCATCGGGCATCTTCGTTCGGTTCTGTGAAGCCTTTGCTGAGCAGTTCCAAAATTCATGGCTCGCCCATGCATCGCACATTGCATCCTAATAATCTATCCTAATAGTAGAAGGGTCATGGCCCTTCCACTGCAGTGGATCATCTATCCCACCAGCTGCTTTTATTGTTCTAGTCTTTATATTGTGAAGCATGTTGGCAAATCGACTGACAGCCACCTTCTGCCACACTAGCAGTCGCGAAACGATTCGAAGCCTATAAATAATTTTAGAAAATTAGTACACATGACTATAACCAAAAATTAAATATGAAACACATTAGCTATGATAAACGATTATATACCATGAATGAGGACCATAATCTGTCAAACACCTTCTTCGAGTACTTTTTTCATTGAGAGAGCGGTCTTGGAAGATGCTGAACTAGTGACTTCATCATTTCTTGAATCACTTCTTGTAGCTCGAACCTCGCACTGCATATGAATTGGTACAAATTAACAATCGACTATCAATATATACTATTTATAAGATAAGTATTGGACAAGTGATAATAAAATACTTATGGTCGACTATCGATATACATTGTTTCAATAAGTCATCATGTGTCAAACTGAGAAGACCCAACATCCGTACGACTCTCTTGGATTGTTGTACAAAAATAAAAAAATTCATGTACACATTCTATCTACATGTTAAGCAAATAACTTTAACCATTATGTAACTATACATACCAACCGATGTTGACTCGTGATGTGTATGAGTAGCTAGTATAGGTGGGTCATGTGCAGGCGAAACATCATCTATAGAACAATGAGTTAAAAATTCACACAATATATATTTAAATTAATCAAGTATATAATTATTTAAATGATATACTTATCGAAGTTGTATATGAAGACAAAGGCTGAGACTGGCGATCACTGAGCTGAGATCCTATAAAGACGATTAACAAGTAACAATTTTTATATCAACATATAAACAAAAACATAATGAATGCCTATATTTAAATATAACACAAAGACGTCTACCTAATGTTGTCTCACGGCCTCCACTTGGTCCTCGACCACTGGGTGCTCGACCACTGCGGCCTCTACGAACCATATTCTAACAAATAAAAATGTTATTTGGATCAGTTACATAACTTTTGATCATGACATGCATGGATATGACATATGCATGAAATGTAAAGATTTAAAGGTCCTACATGAATCAATTTTATAACTATGCATGAAGGGAGGGCAGCTCCTTGCAGAAGAGCAATAGAGGCAGGGACCCTTGGGCTTTCTGCCTGTTGAAACAACAAAGGCCTCCCTGCCAAGGCCATGCTAGCAGATGACGACAAGTAGTGGCAAAGAGCAGCAGAGGGGGTAGGGGGTTGGGGCCTCTGCCAGCCCTACGGAAGAGTGCAAAGGCAAGGACTCTGCCCCGACCTGCGAAAAAAACAGTGACAGGGTCGAGCCCCTATCTACCAGGCAAAACTTAGAGAGAAGCAGATGGGGGGCATGCCCCATCCCAACGAAAGTAAGGCGGCAGGGAGGGACCCGATCACTCACTTGTGCCTACAAAGAGAAGCAAAAGAAAACAAGCAGGGGAGGGGAGGGGGGGGGACTAGGCCTACTGCCAACCAAAGGCAAAGACACAAGTAGGGGGCTTCGCCCCACTCTGCATGACTAAAGGGGAACACGACAAAGGGTACAACCCCCTCCCCCTGTCGGCAGAAGAACCACTCAGGTAGGGGCTTTGTCCTCCCTGCCCAATGAGAAAAGACAACAGTAGGGAGGCAAAGCCCCCTGTCGGCCGGAGAAACAAAGTGGGCAGGGGCTCCGCTCCCTGCTGACTGAAAGAACCAAGGACAAAGGGCTCTGCCCCCTTTCGACCGAATGAAAACAAAGATGGGGGCTTAACCCCCCACCAAGAAGCAACAACGGTAGGGGGCAAAGTCCCCCTGCCAGCCAAAAGAGAACAAAGGCAGGGGGCTAAACCCCTTGTCAATCGAACAAAAACAAAGGCAGAGGGCGAAACCCCCTGCCATAAAGGACTAGCACAAGGGGGCGGGCCCCTGCCGACAAGTTGCAAAGAGGGACAGGGGGAAGGTAGGATCCCCACGCCAACTAGAGACAATGGCAAGGGAATCCACCCCGCTACCGGCCAAACGAACAAAGTGGCAGAGGTAAAGTTCCCCTACCGGTCGGACTACGATGAGAAGTAAAAGAGAGATAGAGAGAGAGCTTACCTGAGCAGAAGATCGACGATGACAACTCCAACGTCACTAAAAAAACACAGAAGTCGAAGAAGAGGGCATCAAACAGAACGTCGGGACACTGTCGAAGAACCCAAAAAGGGTAAGAGGGTACGGGAGGCAGTGAACAGGTGAGCTCACTGGTGGACATCGGCCAAGTTGCCAGAGCGGGAAGAATAGGCAGTGGGTCACTGACGGGGTCGCTGAGGGAACAAAGGGTGATGGCGATGATCAAAGAGGGGGTGGCCGACGATCGATGGTCGTCGATGGTAGCAGGGAAGAAGGAGACAGTGGTGGTGTTCGAAGGGGTGGCGGATGACTTCACTCGTTGGTGTCTACTCGAAGGATGGGAGGCATCGGGAAGCGGTGAGGAGAGAGAAAGGGGCGAGCAGAAGAGAGGGCTCACCCAAGGGAAAGGGGCGACAGAGGGGGATCAAGCAAGGGAGGACAAAGGGAGGTGGTTGGCGAGGTCTCTGATGAGTTGTAGGCCGGAGCTTGTAGGTCAGACAGGCGGGGAGCAATCAGAGAGGGAGGGGGAGAGTTGCACGAGAGGAGGAGGGAATTGTCGGATGGTGGGTCGCCAGAGAGCAGGGGTAGAGAAGTCGAGCAATGTGGGGGTGATCGGCGGCTAGAGGGGAGAGAGAGAGAGAGAGTAGGGGGAGGAGAAAATTTTGCTCCCTAGATGGGTCGTTTTATATCAAAAAGTAAATATGGATTAGCGACTGAAACATTTCATCTCAAACATCGTCGTAAATTAGCAATGGAGTAGCGATGGAAAAATTTTGTCGCTCATTCTGCAACTAATTTCAATTTTAGGGATACTAGTTTTCTCTAGCTAATTCATAGCAAATTTATGATGGATTATTTATGTCGCTAATTAACATTTTTCTTGTAGTGAATTATGAATTGATTTTATGAGCTATCTTCATATCGTGATTTATACAAATATTGATAAAAGATTGAAATGATTTGTATGTATAAAGACTACATACTATCACAATTTGCTTGATTCCGATTACCTTGCAACCAGTTCTATAAGAGATTGCGATTTATTTTTTTAAAAGGTGTTTCAGCATGATATATACAACCATCCCACTATAACCCATCAAATAATCATGCTTTTTCTAAGCGAACGATATGTTCCATCACGATTTACACAATGACTAATTCATAAATGGCAGAAAAGAAAAATAAAAAAATCGACACAATGTTTAGACTTAGTAAAGAACAAATCAAGTTAACTTCAAAGATACAGACGTCATTATATAAATCGCTCTGGGACAATATCTAGTATAATGATTCAGATGCAGTATATATACAACGATTTGTCTTATCATGATTTACATTGACTGATAAAAGACAAAAAGTAGAAAGAAAAAATAAATCGACATGATGTTTATTGGTGAAGTAAAAATCTAGGTAACTTGATAAACACAAATGGACTTAGAACCACAATTCGTGACTTAGTTGCAAATCGACATGATGTTTAGACTTAGTAAGCTACAAATTCTGACTTGGTTGCAAATTGATTGCACTATAACGATACATGCTATCATGATTTGCTTGATACCGATTGTCCTATCGCAAATTAATTTTATGAGCTTTGTATATGTGAGCAATATGTCATATAGTGATTTACACAATGACTGATTCATAAAAGGCGGAAAGAAAAAACAATAAATAAATCGACAAGATGTTTAGACTTAGTAAATTATAAATTGAGCTAACTTCAACGATATATTACAACCATATTCATTTACACAAGTATTTAGTTACAATACATCATGACCAATGGTTTGGCTTAGATACAATACATGACCATCATCATCAAAGAAAATAGACATCATCATCATCAGCATCAACCCCCCATCCAAATAGTGATGTGCTTCGAAACAAACATCATCAGCACCTTCAGTTTATTGAGTGGCCTTCGCTAGTCACTCGGAATGATAGAAGGCAAATCTATCTACCAATGGAGGTCCTTATCTCTTTGCAAGTTTTTTTGCAGCACATTTATACCTCTTGATTATGCATAGACTTGTTCCTATGTGTTCCTCCTAACGTATAAGAGCTGCTTGAAGGATCTCTAGGTGGATCATGGAGAACTTTTGCATCCTTCTCTGTCTCATGCACCCTACCACTTTTACCAAGATATGCAGCTATCCTTTGACATCTACTTCTACCAAATATCTTAACATTAAAATCCAAATTACCATTATACTTTAATACCAAAAAAACTCTAAATTTTAAGGAATGACATGCAACAAATGTTGGCCAACCATTACAACCACATTCATTTACATTACAACCACATTTATTTACAATACATCATGACCAATGGTTTGGCTTAGATACAATACATGACCATCATCATCAAAGAAAATAGACATCATCATCAGCATAAGATAAAGGTATGGATCTCAACAGGCAAAGAAGATGCAACCCACACGACTAGCATATTTGTCATGAAGTATATCAAAAATTAGACAGATATTTTTTCAACTGCGAAGTATGGTTTGAGAACGATGAAGAGTCCAATAGTAGTAATAGATTAAATAGATAGTCATCAACATCCTCCTGTCTATCATGTAGAATATTTGTGCTTGCTTCGGTATGGCGGAAAAGATTGAGGATGATTATGGTCATTATATTCTACGTAAGCTTCAATATACTTCACGACAAATACGCCACAATTGTATGTGTCATGAATATATCAATGTATCCATAAAAGATAACCACTATAAACATCATCAAAGATTATACATATATTTTCTCATGGCGTGAAATAACTATGATATCAACATCAAACCCCATCTATCAAGCACAAGTAAAAGGAATACAAAAGATCAAAGAAGAAAGAAAAATACAAGGAGGAAGAAGAAGAAAAAGAAGAAGAAGAAGAAGAAGGATATTGCTAGTGCTTAGATACAATACATGACCAATGGTTTGGCTTAGATACAATACATGACCATCATCATCATAAAAAAAATAGACATCATCATCAGCATCAACCCCACATCCAGATAGTGATGTGCTTCGATTGCTAGTACAGAAAGCTTCGATTGTAGTTCTCTTTTCTATATGAACCAATGGAGAAGATAAAGCTCTCACGACTGTAGCATATTTGTCATGAAGTATATCGAAGATTAGGCAGATATTTTTCCAACTGCAAAGGATGATTTGCGAACGATGGAGGGTACGATAGTAAGAATATATCAAATAGATGTATAGAAGGAAGAAGAAGAAGGAAGATGAAAGCATAGAAGAAAAAAAAGAAGAAGAAGTTGCACTAATGTAGAAAAGAGGAAGAATTGTTAAATAGATTAGGATTTTATACATGGACCATAGGTCGGGTCGGGTCGGGTAAGGTTTTATATAGAATAGGTTTTTACACAGATCTATATTAGGGTTTTACATATACTAGGGCTTTATGTACATGTATACAAACTGACACGATGTTTAGACTTAGTAAATACAAATCGAGGTAACTTCATAAATATAAAACGATTTACAACTTGAGACCGATTTAAGTAACAGTTGCAAATCGATTTTACTGTTTCGTTCATAATATTTTAGTAACAGTTGCAAACCGATATAAGTAAATTGCAATAGTTTAGGATTTGGGATTTAGGGTTTAAGTTTTGCATCTATCTAAATTCCAAATGGATTCTACTTAATATATATATATATATATATACATAGTAGTTTAGATTGTATTTGGATTTGATGAGAGCTAAATGGGTCCCATCCCACCAAATCCATTGGAATATCCTATTGTGATTTGTCTGTTCGAGCTTTGTCTATGTGAACGATTTGTTCACTTTTACGGACTACCTATCACGATTTACACAATGATTGATAAAAAGTTGAAATGATTTGTACGTATGAAGGCTACGTGCTATCACGATTTGCTTTTACGGGCTATGTCTATGTGAATGATATGTTCTATCATGATAGGTTTAGGTTTAGGGTTTTAGGCATTTAGGGTTTAAGGTTTAGGGTTTAGGTTTTAGGTTTTAGGTTTAGCTATTAGGTTTTTGGGTTTTAAGTGTTTAGTGTTTAGGGTTTTAGAATTTTGTGTTTAGGGTTTTGGGTATTAGGTTTTTGAGTTTAAAGTGTTTAGTGTTTAGGGTTTTAGAATTTAGTGTTTAGGGTTTAGGGTTTATAATTTAGGCTTTAGGGTTTAAGGTTTAGGGTTTTGGGTTTGCTGTTTAGGGTTTAAGGGTTTAGGTTTTAGTGTTTAGGGGTTAGGATTTAGGCTTTAGGATTTAGGCTTTAGGCTTTAGGATTTAGGATTTAGGGTTTTAGGGGTTTAGGCTTTAGGGTTTAGGGTTTAGGGTTTTAGGATTTAGGTTTTAGGGTTTGGGGTTTAAGGATTTTGAGTTTTACGGGTTTATGGTTTAGGGATTTAGAATTTAGGGTTTAGGGGGTTAGGGTTTTATGTTGTAGGGATTAGGGATTAGGGTTTAGGGTTTAGGTTTTAGATTTAAGGATTTTGGGTTTTACGGGTTTATGGTTTAAGGATTTTGAATTTAGGGTTTATGGTTTTAATGTTTGGGGTTTAGCTTTTAGGTTTAAGGATTTTGGGTTTTACGGATTTATGGTTTAAGAATTTAGAATTTAGGGTTTAGGGCTTTATGTTGTAGGGATTAGGATTTAGGGTTTATAGTTTTAGGGTTTAGGTTTTGGGGTTTGGGGTTTAGGTTTAAGGATTTTGGGTTTACAGGTTTATGGTTTAGGGATTTAGAATTTAGGGTTTAGGGTTTTATGTTATAGGGATTAGGGTTTAGGGTTTTAGGGTTTAGGTTTTGAGGTTTGGGGTTTAGGTTTTAGGTATAAGGATTTTGGGATTTACGAGTTTATGGTTTAGGGATTTAGAATTTAGGGTTTAGGATTTAGTTGTAAATCAAGATGATGTGTAAACTAGATAAAGTAAAAATTGAGGTAACTTCATAAATATAAATCAATTTAAGTAGCAGTTGTAAATTGATTTTACTCTAACGATTTGTCATATAGCGATTTACATTGACGAGATTTGTCTATATTAATAATTTGTCCTATCGCTATTTACATAATGACTACTAAAAATGAAAACGTGAAAGGAAAAATAAATTGACATAATGTTTGTTAGAAAACTACAAATCTAGTTAACTTGATAAATACAAATCGACTTATAACCAAAAGACTTAAGTTTCATAATATAACAATATTTGTCCTATCGTGACTTGTTGTTACGAGATTTATCAATATAAACGATATGTCAAGAAAAATATGGGACAAATTGACACGATGTTTAGACTTAATAAACTACAAATCAAGACCTAGTTGCAAATCGATTTCACTGTAACAATACGTGCTATTGTGATTTAGTTGATACGTCCTATCACGTTGACTAGTTCTTTAAAAGGTAGATAAAATAACATTTTTTAATTTAATTAATGTGCAATGCACTTTATTTGTATGTGGTTTTTTAAAACGGGTGGTATGTTAGATAAAATGATGTCTTTTAATTTAATTAATGTGCACTGCAATTTGTTTATGCATAGTTTTTTAAAATGGGTGGTATGTGAAATGACATTTCCTTCATATATGAATGACACGTCACACAAGTTCAGGAGGTGTCACTTCGCTTTGCTTTGTGATTAAGGAACAGATGAACCAACGTTTCTTTTATAAATGATGTGTTCATGAATCGAGCATAAAACTTGAGTTGTATTTTGCAAAGGGGGTATCGATGTCGAGAAAGGAACAATGGCAGCTACATGACCAACGATTGTGAGAAAGGCATATATTGTCTAAACCTTGTGATGAGTTTCTTTAAAATTTGTCTCTTTTATGGTGTAAATTCGATTTGTGTTGTGTACTGTAGAAAGGAATTTCAATATCGTTTATTGAATATTCTGCTAATGTTAGTGGAACATCCATAAAAATTGGTGCCCAAAAACTCAACAAAGAGCTCCAAGATAACATCAAATGGTTGCAAGACGAATTTACAGAAAGAAACACTATCAGTAATTTTGTATGTATGAAACCACTATCAGTTATATATTTATGTATGCCATGGGTATGTATGTTAACACGTGCATATTTGTTGCAAACAGACTATATCTGATTTTATCATGTATATTCAAAACAACGCAACAACCAATACTAGATGTGTCATGAACCCTTATTTCATGGTATATTGGTTCTCTTATATATTTATATATTTTTTTTATTTACTCTTGTTGCTTCGTGTTTTAACCTTACTATTATCACTGTTTCATTCAACAGAGTTTCGTCTGCCGAATGTCATACTCCATTGGATTTCAAGATGGACTATCATGTTGTGGTAACGATGATCATTGCAGAGACTTTTGGTCAAGTGAAAAGGTAAGTGAAGAAACCTCTTGTCCAAGGTTTAGGCATAACTGTCCTAACACGATTTGTACTATCGATTTGTAAGATATTGTATCGATTTGCAGATATTGATTTCTACACTCTGACAAACTACTCAACATTGGGTTTTATACGTGATGGATTTACGAAAAAAACAACTATGGTGCTATAACTTATTAGACTTTCACACTGGTGTACAACGTGACGTTATGCATCTGGTAAGTTTCCATCTATAAGTGTATTGTATCTTGTACAATGGCCCAGAATTTATTTGCTTCTGCATTAACCACATGAGGGATTCGTTAGAGACGTTTTGGGTGTCAACATCGGCGAGTGGACGTTTCGCTAAACACACGATGCTCCTTTACAAATTAATGGCATCAATTGTGGCATATTTGTAATGAAGTATAGTGAAGCAATATATAATAGATGAGAACCTGATTTCAACGTTGTATGCTCTACACTTAAACATGTTTTATTATCCTCTATTATTGAGGACTCAATTTATATATTGGTGTCACATTACCTTTTTGTTGCAGGATGATATACCTAGATCCTGCACATAACTATGCAAAAAAATTGATGGAGTTTCTAATTGCGGAAGAGAAAAAAACTCAACCGACAAAAATACCTAGAAGGTAATGAATGATGTGACCCCCCCAGAAGTAATATGATGTACAAAGACTTCTAATAGATTTTGTAGACTGTATATACAAATTTTGTAAGACTGTGTATACAAATTATGTAAATCTCTCTCGGTTGAAATAAATAAAATTTTAATTTTACTAAACATGACAAGTATGCCACATACGTGGTCCCCTCGTTTGTTTTAGATTAAGCACATATAAGGCTTCACATGCGTTTATGCCTACGGGTTAGTGCAGAAAGCTTCGAGGCAGAGTTGACGAAGTTGCATAAGGTATGGATCCCAGTAGACAGAGAAGATAGAGCATGCATGACTATAGCATATTTCTCATGAAATATATCAAAGAAAAGAGGAAGAGAGGTTAAATATATTAGGGTTTTAGACCTAGAAACTGGATCGGGTCAGTGATGGACCGCCTGGACAATGTATTATTTTTTTAAAAAGCATAAAACACTAGTGCCACTGAACAAATCGTTGTAATGTTTGGCCTTCGTAAATGATAATTGTAAAAGCAATTAGCGTTGTGCATAGTGGAAATCATGATTTGCTTTTACGGTCTTGCTATTGTGAATTACACAATGATTGATAAAAGGTTGAAATGATTTTTACGTATGAAGGCTACGTGCTATCGCGATTTGATTTTACGGGTTATGTCTATGTCAACGATATTTCCTATCACGATTTACAAAATGATTGTTTCAATGGTATAAATCGACATCCTGTTTAGAATTAGTAAAGTATAAATCGATGTAACACTAGTGCCACTAATCAATATATTCTTTTTTTAAATAGATTAGGGTTTTTGTCCTTGACATTGTATTTTTTTTAATAAGTGTAAAACACTAGTGCCACTAAACAAATCGTTGCAATGTTAAACATTCGTAAATGAAAATCATAAAAGCGATTATTGTTGTGTACAGTGTTAATTATGATTGATTACACAATTATTGATTAAAGGTTGAAATGATTTGTACGTATGAAGGCTACATGCTATCGCGATTTGCTTGACACTTATTGGCTTGCAATCAATTATAATTCATTATGTCACATAACATTCTATGATTATATAATTCTTTTTATAACAGATTGCAAATTATTTTTCATAGAGAAAGTGTCCAATCATGACATGTACAACCATAGACATAAAGCGAAAAAGATTTATCTTAGTGTGATTTACTGTTACGAGCTTTATCTATGTCAATGATATGTTCTATAGTGATTTACACAATGACTACTTCAATGGTACAAATCGGCGTTCCATTTAGAATTAGTAAAGTACAAATCGAGGTAACTTCAACGATACAATTCGAGTTAACTTCTTAAATACAAATCGATTTCGTTCACAAAGACATATCATTCTCGCTGTAACTTTGTAACTACAAATCCACATGATTTACAACCACATTCATATACAAAAAATATTAGTATTTAGTTACAATACATCATGACCAATGGTTTGGCTTAGATACAACACATTACCATCATCATCAAAGAAAATAGTTATCGTCACGAGTATGAAATCCACGTCCAAATAGTGATGTGATTCTTAGAGACTCTAAAAATGGTGCACTCTTGCAAATATGCTTCACAAACTTTAGCTCTGGCATTGTTCCCTTGAAGGAGCCGATGAGCTACAAGATAAATCGCTTTTACGATATAGAAACGAAGTTGTAGAATGTGTGGGATACAAACACATGGAGACGATGAAGCTTGCACGCTTGTAGCATTTTTGGCTTCATGAAGTATATCAAAGATTAGGCAGATATTTTTCTAACTGCGAAGTATAGTTTGCGAACAATGGAGGGTCCGATAGTAGGAATAAATCAAATAGATGGTCATTAGCATCACCCCCTGTCTATCATGCAGAATATATGTGCTTGCTCCTGTAAACTTCGATATACTTCACGATAAATATGTCATAGTCATATGTGTCATGAATATATTGATGTATACACAGAAGATAACCAACATAATCATCACCAAAGGAAGACTATTTATACATCAACAGACGAAGGCGGAGAAAAAGAAGAAGACGAAGGCAGAGGAGAAAAAAGAACAAGAAGAAGAAGTTGCACTGCCGCAGAAAAGAGGAAGAGAGGTTAAATAGTTAGGGTTTTAATCCTGGAGAACGGGTCGGGTCGGATAAAGTTTTACATAGATCTATATAAGGGTTTTACATTTGTAGGGTTTTACGCACATATACACAAATCGACATGATGTTTGAACTTAGTAAAGTACAAATCAATTTAAGTAATAGTTGCAAACCGATATAAGTAAATCATTTTACGTATTTGTCCTATCATGATTTGCTTTTACGAGCTTTGTCTATGTGAACAAATCATTGTTATGTTCATGGTAACTTCGTATTAGGGTTTACACAGATATTAGGGTTTTACAAACATATCGATATCGTTGTCGCGGTAACTTCATAAGTACAAATCGATGTCCTGATAATTATTTTTGGATTTCTATAATTCTTTGTTATAAAACTATAATTCTTTTCTATAACGTGATGATTTGTATATGTATAACGATTTGTATACATTTGAATATGTATGGCGATTTGTATACTTTTGCGCAATGATTCAACTACAGTATATGTATAATGATTTATATATGTGAAGGCCAGATGAAACAGTAATTTTCATTAATTATATAAGCACTGAGCAATGATTATTTACCTACGATATTAAAATTGTAGCTCTGTAGGCTAGATGAGACAACAATTTATACATGTGAATGATACATATTACAACGATTTATACATGTGAAAGATACATTATTAAACAGAATTCACACGTCATTCCTGTGTTCCATAGCTTTTTAGATAAAGCCATTTTCGTGAACGGTGATCTGCAAAAATATTAACAATTCTATTTTTGTGACTCACGATTCATGAAAATAGCTTCATCCAAAAACTCTTTCTTAATAAGACCATCCAGTGTATAAGCATATAAACTTCCTGTTTTGTTAAACTCTTAACAAATCTAACAATGTAGAAATTGGGTCATGCAAAGAGGTATAACAACTAACTTTATGGTAAGACTTAAACAGAATTCACACGTGATTCTTGTGTTTCATAGCTCGCTTTCAAATTGATCTGAGTCTGTCATGAAACAGAACAATATAAGACACTGTATTAAGTTTCACAAGAAATGTAAACATCCTCCCAACATTGATTACATACCAAAAGACTTGTAAAACTGAAGTTATCATTCTAAAAAAGCTGGTCGGGAGGATTGAAGGTTACAATGTTATGGTGCACGTCTGTAGGGTATTGTTGCATGTTAAAAATTACACAAGTTAGATATTGATAATTAGCTGCACGTAATACAATTTACATGGAAAATAATATAATGTATTACATACCTGTTCATGCGAAGGGTTTGGTTGATTTTGCTTAGAGGTTGGTTGTTTCTTAGATTTTTTCTTGTCAACCAATTCTAGTGCACCTTTTGTCCTCCTCCGACTATAATCAAAGGCAAGTTTTCTTTTGATACCCTTTGCTAGGTGAATTTTTCTATCATAATCTACAACGTTGACTCCTGACTTGCTGAAGATGATGTTTACGCTTTGACACAACTTCTCATGAGTGTCAAGGAAAGCATGATTTTCACCTCCGCTATTCGATCTCATTTTCTTGGACTGGTCTTCATGAGCTACAATGGATTGATGGTGAATTAACTGCACATTTTCAAGTAACTCCTTTGACACTTTTCTCATGCATACATAAGCTTCTTCACTTTTCGATGCCAAATCTGCAACATGAATAAGTGACCTACATAGTTGTTGGTAACAGGAGGTTATATGACACTTCTCATCAATACCAAATTGACTAACATTATCTGTATCCAACAATGTAATCTTTGTTGGTCTCGTCCATCTTCACATTAAATATAACTTAGGTATTTCTTGTATCTTCTCTTGATTAAGTGTTTTTAATGCATGATGACATAAAATACTTTTAAATTCATACATTTTTTCACGTACATTCAATTGTTCTGTTGTCAACATTGTACATAACATGTGCTTCTTGCCTTTTTGGATGCTCTTCGTCCTTCTATACAATATGGTATTTATGCATATTCTCGGTTTGCATGCGTCCGTCTATGTTGCAATTCATGACCTGTATAACATTTTCATCGGCATCGTACATGGACACTTGCATCATTCTCAAAGTGTATTAACATTTCATATCAAAAGAAAGGCATTCGGTTTTCTTGAAAGGTACAAAATACAACTGGTCGCCAAAGAATTTCATATGAAAGCTGAGATTGATTTCTTCAAAACATTCAGCCACATCATCAAACCAGACATAATCTGTATAGTACTATTCATTCTTATTACATTTAGATGTCCCTTCTATCAACTTGACGCCCACAACGCCTTCTCAGCGACCCACTCAATGAGGATGTCTTCATGACACAACCTCCTGGGTTCATAGATGAGTCACTCCCATTACTTGTGCAAACTAAACAAATCACTCGCTTGGGTGGTTGCGCCAGTGTAAAGCTGCTTTTATTGGTTACGAAATAGACTGTGCCACGGAAAAGCTTTCTTTGGCACATACATTATAGCGCTAGTGAAACTCATTTTTTCTGGAGCAAACCAACATTGTGCCAGTAAAAACATGATTTTTTGTGGCTCAGCTTCATCTTTTGCCAGTAAAAAACTAGTTTCTCTGGCACAGGGTTAGATTGCGCCAGTAAATCCCAAAAAAGTTTTAGCCGGGGAACAAAACATTTTTCTCTCACCCTATTTTTCATTTCTTCCTTTCTCCCCAAACCCCAACTCTGTCATGAGCAGCGGCGAGGGTTTCCCATCTCTCTCGCGTCTAGCGTCTTCTCCTCTTGAGCCATCAGAACGATGAGGACAATCAAAAGGGTGATCATTGTCGGAGCGATGCGAGGGTCGTCGGTGATCCCGGTGGCCGCTCCGACGATGGGAGGAGGGACAATCCGAACAGAGGAACCCGATTTTTGGATCTTCTTCTCTTCCCATTGTTCTTGCTCCGGAGGTACCCATTGTCTGAATATCTTCTTCTGTGTCACAAATGTTGCGGGGATGCACCGTCTCCTACTTCTCCCGGACGATGATCCTCCAACCCTCAGCTTCACCGGCGGAAGATCATCGTGTGTCCCCTAATCCGGTGGAATCTCCGGGCATCGTCGTCCCTCTCTCCAAGAGCCACATATCTGGCCATTTCGAAGCGGTTGGTGCCCCTTCGCGCGTCCGAGGGCCTGGTCAATAGGCTCTGCCTCGAGAGCTTGGCTGAGGAGGGCCTCTCTTACAAGGAGAGCTTCATCGTCCACTGCTATGAGGTCGGCATCAACAAGATGGCCATGATCGAGACGATCGCCAATCTCTTGCAGGTGCTCTGTCGCCTTAACTCCGTAGTTTCCTCAGGATTAGGGCTTAATGTTGTCTTGATTCGTGGTCGACTGAATCCTGTTTGTATCTGTTAGCTTTGAGGTGGTTTTTCTCTTATGATCTTGCTGTATAAGTGTTTGCATGTTGATTTTCTGATCATGCATTGCATTTAGGCACACAATGAGCTCTATTTTGGGAAGGAATATAGGTGGAATACATTATTATGGGGGAAAATTGTGCTCAAATATTCTCTGAATATGTCATTATTTTTGGCATAAAGTTCACTGTTAGATGATAATTGATGTAAAATGCATAAATGTACCATTATTTTGACAAATAGGTATGACGAGCCTTTTTTCTCTTTCGAAAAAATGTCATTTTTTTAGGTAGAAAATGCTGGTTTGTATTTTTCATTGCAGTCAATGGTAAAGTATGGCCTCATCTGCATCATGGTTCACTCATTTGTTGTGCCTAAAGAAATAAGAGATATGATATCATAGTCAGGGAGCGGGACACTCTTATCATGATCATCATTGAATTAGAAAACAATCTGTCCCTTGGATGCAACTGATAATGTGTACTTGTAATCCAAGCAGACATGATCTTGAGACAGGATCCAGTAAGATGCTGGACCGAATAGTCCACATTGAGGGGTCTTGGGTCCAAATCTTGTTGGGGTTTGTCCCTCCTGCTGGACACAGAGAGGAAAGTAATTAAAATAAAAGAAAGTTGTATCTTGAGAATTTTGAACATCGATTTGACTTGCTTAAGTTTGCCTGAGAGGTACCTCCTTTTTTTTCTGTTCCTGCAACTAGACATGTCTTTGCAAATTGAATTTTCCAATTGATTGGAGGTATTTGATCCATTTGGCAAGATTGGTCTTTCTCAGCCTATCCTAAAAGGGAGATTAGTAAATTAATTAATCGTACATTCATGTTGGTGAGCAATGTTTTTGTTTCAATATCATTTGTGACAGTTGGTAATGGATGAAAAGTTGAATGTTTTCACTGGATTTCTTGTCTGATATAGGAAGTAGGATGCAACCATGCATAGAGTGTTGGGTTCTAAACTGATGGATTTGCTACCACAAATACAATGAGAGAAATCTTATATGGGTGACGGCTCGAATGCACATTGAAGTGTACAAATACCCTGGTTGGTGTGTTTTCAAGTTCCATATATGTTGCTGCTTTCTTATATTTTATGGCCGCTTATGTTGTGATAATTAAGATGGATGTAGGGCCGATGTAGTGGAAATTGAGACATGGTGCCAAGGGGAAGCAACAGGGTAGGTTACTTCACTAATTTTTTGAGTTGTGTTTAAGCTCATTTTGATTTGTAGCTTGAAGGAGTTGCTATTTTCTTTGTCAGCATTTATTTAAGCTTGCATCTAAGTGGACATATTTTCCTTTAAGAGTCTAGTTTAACATATTTTCCTTTCAGAAAAAAGAGGAAGAGAAAATTATGAATTGGTGCCTATATACTTCCATTGTTAAAGCTAAATCAACTTTTAATGAGACAACTTTCATGTTGATTGCTTTATGGGACAACTTTCATGCTAATATTTGTTCATGAACTTGGTCAAGACAAGTTACAAGGCGTCTTGAGAGAGTTACGGATGATGTTCGAGACTAGTTGTCAGTTTACTGTCCAAGAATTCTTCGGTATGTATCACGGGTGTTATGTTTTCCTAGTAGACTTGCATCAAAAAATGAATGCATGTCCAAACAATATATGCTTAAATGTGACTTTGATTGTTTGATATCACCACACGATTAATATTGGTTTGTTGAATATGAATTGAAACTTGCATCTTGCATGCCTCATTCAAACTGTATTGATGGTTCAATCTAGTTCATGTCCTTGATACAGGTTGTTATGCATTACACTTTCATATATATGACCGATTCAACTCTGTGTCGACTAGTTGTAAACCCTCGAGAGCTCTAGATGAAGTGGTCACCTGTGGAATAGGTTTTTCTTCTCATGCTTGCATTTCCAGATAAGGATAATGGCAGTTTAAAGAAAATCCCCAAGCTTGATGATCCTGCCCAGCATTTACGAACAGGACTCATGGTGAAAACTCGATTATTTTGAACACCAACACAATATCCAAGTTCTTATCTGATTTCCTTTTTATTCTTGAATGTTGCACCCCAGGCAAGCGGATTTCGACATGAATCAACATGTCAACAATGTCACCTACATTGGTTGGATTCTTGAGGTATGTGCTTCTAATCTACTGATGGTGTTTTTTTGAGTTGATACCATGCTCTATCTAAGACTTAATTTTAGTGAAGCTTTGCACAATGATGAAACCTGTCAAGCAAAATGCATGATTTCTTTTCTGCAACAGAGCATGACACAAGAAATGCTACACTTATGAGGTTAAAACTGTCACGCTTGACTACCGAAGGGAATGTCAACATGGTGACAAGGTTGATTCCTTAACTAGTTTAGAGTTTAATGATCCAGAAGTAGATTCTAAGTGCTTTCACATATGGGTACGTGTTGATAAAAATTTAAAGTTGGAAAAGATTTGACTTACCCAAATTTGCAAAATTCTTTTACAAATGTGTGGGAAAGTCGTATATGAGTCTTGACTATCCTTTGTCAGAAGGAAAGGTAAAGTCCAAACCAGAGTTACCGGAAGCGCCTAGCTAAAAGGGGAAGCGCGCTTCCCCGAAGCGCGCTTCGGAAGCGCGAAACGTCGCGCTTCCGAAGCGTGGGGGGGAAGCGTCCCCCTTTTTTGGGAAGCGCGTTTCCCTTTAATGGGGGACGCGTTTCCCTTTAATGGGGGACGCGCTTCCCTTTAATGGGAAGCGCGCTTCCCATCACGCTTTCCCCTCGCTTCCCCCTCGCTTCCCCCACGCTTCCCCCTCGCTTCCCCTGTTTTTTTCAGTTTTTTTGTATTTTTTATTTTTTATTTTTATTTTTTTCGCTTCCCCCTCGCTTCCTAGGTCGCTTCCGAGACACTTCCCGAATCGCTCCTAAGTGGTCCCACGCTTCCCCGCTTCCTAAAATTTTGAAAGTGCCTCGCTTCCCGCTCCCGCTTCCCGTATCGCTTCCCGCTCCCGCTTCCTCAACTGGCAACCATGGTCAAAACAGGCTTTCCAATCTCCATAGCTCAAATCGCACCGTTGAAAAACTCAGATCTCTAATAAAGATCAAATGTGTATAAGTATTTTTACTAAAATAATAAACATGAAATAAATGAATAAACTAATTGATTGATCTTAAAAATTATTTTTTTTGGACTCGGGGGGTTCGTTTAGCTTTTAAGCTTTTTTTCGATCCAATAGCACCACTACGTAGGTACGAGGGTTGTTGCAATAGCATGAGTGACATCTTAGTGTAGGTATGGGAACTTGAGAAAGAGGGGTATGGCAAAGCTAAGGCTGGTTCTCCCTAAGGACAACCCTCGAACAGGAAATTTTCAGGTAGCGAGATTCAGATCACCGAATTTTTCAAATTCAGATTCACTCCAAATGAATCAGAATCTATCCTAAATGGAGATAGAAGAGTCCTTTCTCCCTGAGAAATAAGGAGGAGAGATGATTAGGATAGAATTAGATGAGGATAAGACAAATGGTGTGTTCTCTCGCACAGGTGACGGGACGACAAAAGAGTTTGGCCATCTCATGGTGGGACGTTCAAACCAAGGGCCGTCCCAAGGTGGGATGAGCTAGGCTATTTAGGACGGTCGAGCCATCCCGAAATGGGACAACCAAGTAGTGAGGCCATCCCAAGGTGGAACAACTATGTAGTTAGGCCATCCCAAGGGAAATCGAGGTATGAGGCAAAATAGGCCTTGGGACAGCCAAGCATTGGAGTCGTCTCGAGGTGGGATGACCATGCACTAAGGTTGTTTCAAGTGACCCACCCTTCCAAGGAGGAGGGTCTACCTCAGAGGGACAGGTTGTGCAAGATGGACAAGGTGGGATGATCAAGCCTTGGGGTCGTCCCAAGGTGGAATGAACACGACAATTGGTCATCCCAAGGTGGATAGGCGAGATGGGATGGGGCAGAACAAGGTGGGATAACCCGGCCTTGGGGTCATCCCCAAGGTGGGACGGCTAGGACAGTTGGTCGTTCCAAGGTGGGACAGACTGGGGACATGCAAAACACATTTTGCCATCCCAAGACATGGGGACATCTGGGATGGCAGAACATGTTTTGTCGTCCCAAGACATAGGAACACAGGGTGAGGTGTCATCCCAACTAGACCACCCTGGGATGGGCAGCACAACACCACAGTGCACCATCCCAGCCCGACCTAGGAAAGACAGGGGCGGAACGGCATGGACTGTTCCATCCCATCCCAAAACTAAGGACAAGAGTGGGGGCAACGGAGAGCAACAACCTATGTCATCCCGTGGTCAGGACAAGTGGACTTTCTAGGGTTTTGGGAATTCTGCAAAACTTGGGTTTCTATAGATGTCACTCTTTGTCATTAGTTGATGTGATTCAATTTATGAAAAAGAAATATATACACTCAAATTTTAAAATATTGGGTTATCGAAACCATGTTTAGTTTCGTTGAACGAGGTCAGACCAATGTTGGGTACTACTGGGTTGTGGCGACTGCTTGGATCCTATTGAACGAGGTTGGAGCAGTGTTTGAAAACCACTGGGTTATGGAGACCATTTGGGTCTCATCGAACGAGATTGAGCCACTATTTTTGGAAGAAAACTTGATTGTTGAGACCATGCTTTATCTCACAGAACGAGGTCAGACCAGTATTTTGGAAGAAAACTGGGTTGCCTAGATTGTGCTTAGGTCTTGTCGAACAAGATTGGTGCCAACATCTGAAGGGAGGAGTTGGACTGCCGAGACCATTATGGGTCTCACTAAACACGGTTTGATCAGTTTAAGGGCAACTGGATTGCCAAGACCATTTGGTGGTCTTGCCGAGCGAGGTCGATGCCAGTGCAGGAACAACTGGATTGCCTCTCGGTCTCACCAAAAGAGATTGATGCTAGTGTCGAAAAGAAAAAGAACTAGGATGTTGACACTATTGTAGGTCCCACCGAATGAAGTCGGGCCAACTTAGGAACTACTTTATTTGTAATAGAGAGATAAAATATTGGGCTTCAGGCAGGGATAGCATAAGAGGAATGTAGCTCATTTTCATGCCTTTTAGGCTCATTTTGATTTTTGATACTTTTTGATAGTTTTTTTTTTAGAATTTTTGGTGAAAAGCATCAGGAGTCCTACATCTCTTGTAGGTCTATAAATAAAGTAGAGTAGACCCAGTAGGGTCTTAGGGCAGAGGTTCTCTACATAGGATGATCAATTTAGATATGAGACTTTTTGACCTAGTGAGGGGAGTCATGCACACTTCAGTCAGGTAACACCGACGAAAAAACAAAGCTTTTTGTTTACTCCTCAGACTCAAGATCCTATAGCTTGACTCTTTAGTGCATTAAGATGCATGCAATGAACTTTTATGACATGACTCATATATTTGTAGAAGAGTGAGTAGCTTATGACAGTTATGAATGATTGATCATATAAGGTCAGGGATTTTTTTCCTTTTCTCCCTTTCTCAAAGATTAGATTATTTGTTAACTACATTTTTTTATATGCTTTATATTTGGGTTTGCAATTGATAGCCTATAACATCATACTACACCAAAATAGACTTTTAGTGATAGACTTTTCCGCACTAAAGGCCCCGAGGTCTGTCACTGAAAACCTCAAGAGTTGTCACTAAATGCTTTATTGACAAGTCAAATCGTTACTAAATAAAATCTCTAGTGACAGTTGCTTCCATCACTAAATAAAATCTATAGTAACAGTTGCTTCTGTCACAAGAGTGTATATACAGTAATGGCTTTCCCTGTCACTATAAGTCTTTGCTTTGAAAAAATCAACAGTAACTGAATGTAAATAGTCACTTATTCTTCATTTTCTTGTAGTGAATTCTACCTACTTTCATAGTTTTAAAACCCGATGACCCACATTGGTTGACTCATGACTCGCCGAGTCAACTCGGTGAGTCTGCTGAGTCATGACAACTTTATATTTTTATAAAAATTATGTATATATTATGTTTATATATATTGTACAACTAATTGTTACATATAATATGTATTATAATATACATGAATACATATTACATTATTAATTATGCAATTATATCATTTATATATAATATGCATTATATATGTATATACGACTCGGCCGAGTCATTCTATGACTCAGCTGACTCGGTCATGACTAGGCCTAGTTATGTTAAGTTTCCCTGTTATTCAATAATTGGACCTGGTGAATGGTCAAGCCGAGCTGCGTCTCCGAGTTGACTCAGAGAGTTTTTAAACACTGCCCACTTATATGAGGTCCTATCGACTTTAATTACAAAACATAAAAGACGAACTCAACTGTTCTTTCTAGTGTTCTTATCCCTAAATAGTAGATTTTCTTACTTTTACTTTTACCTCATGTTAACCATTATGTGATTTGACATCCTTTTTCTTTTTCTTTTTCTTTTCATACGCATACTTGTGTGATTAATTAGTTATTAAATTATGTTTATGAATTTTAATCTACTGATGGCATGCGTTATTTATTTATTTATTAGAAGCCCATCACGTTTCGTTACTTCCATAAGAAAACCTTGTTTAATATTTTTTCAATATGCCTAATTAATTTTCATTGTGGTTAAATATCCTCTTTTTTTTTAAGTTACAACTTTGTGTTTCTTGCAGCATTGCACGATGAGGTAGGAAATCCTTACAGGCTTGAATAGGCTAAGGCCATATATAACAAAGAAAATAATAACCAATTTTACAATATCATACGAAGAGAAATCATAAAAATATATACAAGGAATGAGGAGTTCAGTAAAGGACTCATACCCCTTTTTCTAAGTTGGTATAGCCATTCAGTAGAGAGAGAGATTTCGTAGGCTCCCACCGAATATAGTAGATAATGGAATGACATTATGTGTCTCACCACCTTTGACAAAAGTTACAGAGAGCACCTTCATTAAAAAACCATATCATTGAAACATTAGCTGCTTTTGTTAGATCAAAAAAATAAGAATGCTGAATAATATCAACTAACTTACACATAATTGATTCAAAACTCATCTACTAAGCCTGTAAATTTAACTTAACAAGTGCTCATTAATTAAGTCATGCCCCCACAAACTTACTGCATCTATCACAGTGAATCACCACAAACTGGTGACAGATTTTTTTTTTTTTTTTTATGATGACACTTAATGGCCCCGCCTTTCTGTAAGGTAAAACTCCGAGTTGAGGACACAAACACCCAGCCTTACCTGCTCCAACCATGATAAAGCAACGACAGCCTCCATGCATGATGCATGCTTGGGCCCTGTTTTCGGACATGGGAAGGGAATAGACTCAGATTAACTAAAATCGGGTTAAGACGAGATCGAAATGAGCAAACTAGGTACCCGGGGTAGTTAGGATCCGATAGGTTCTGAGAGAAAAATAAGTTCTCCCCAACGGTGCAGCAGAAAAAACTCAAATTTTGTGGAATGTTTTCAGATACCTTAAGGTGAGTTCGGACCAAATTTGAGGGTAAGAGGACTGGGGAACATAGAGATATGAATTTTTTGAAGTTGTGGGAAATTTTAAGACTGCACAGGGACAAACTGGGTTAGGTATAAACAGACATGAAGTTCTATGTACTAAAAACTCAATAAATTATGAAATTCAGATGGTCAGTTAAGGACACACTGAGGAACACTGGGTCCAAAAATTATATCCAGATTCATCACGGTTTGGGTTGGTGAATCTTTTAAAATCTAATGGGTTTTCTAGATTCTATAGAATTTAAGTGCGCTTACCGAAGTTCAGGTAGGTTCATCTGAAGAGGACTGCTAAATCGACCATTTGAAATAAAACTCCAACTTAATAGAAAGTTACACAACGATGGCATGTCCCGTGTCCTTTTTGACGTGTCAATATTCATCACTCAATGTTTTTTTCCTTTTCTTCCTACAAAAATGGGCAGCGAAACTTTGAAAATGCTCTAAAAACATGGAGAAAGAAAGTAGGGATGGTTTTCCTTTGCTTACAGATGGCTGTAAGGATAAACAAATCATGATCAACTATATGTTAATGTTAAAGTCACTGCTATATTCAAAACGGTGATATTTTGAATCTATCATGATAAACTTAAGATCCAACACATTGATCCCTAACAAACAAACCATGTTTTACAATGGGGTTAGCTTGGGTGTGTTAATTTACAAATTTAATCTCCAAAGTAAAAGCTAATCTTTCATCCTATTTGGCATGCTCCATTGGTGTTAGTAAGTTTTCACCTTCGTAAAGTTCCAATCTTATGATCCATTGATGATCACTAAAGTAGAAAATCATGCTAAACATATATATATAAAACAGAAAATGATTGTATTGTAAGTCAAATTTGATGTGTTTTCCCAATTTCCTTATAAATTTTGAAATTTTTGCAGGTTTCAAATTTTTTTTAGGACATTTTTATACTTAGATAGAGTGGATCTATCAATTTTTGTGTGTTACATTGCAACACTCTCTCGATCTCATTAAATCTCACTAAAAATGAATTTGCATGATATTTCTGCAAAAATCATGAATTTAGCACAAATAGTACGAATATCAAGATGTTGCTTGCAAAAATCCCTTGTAAACTTCATTAAAAGTTTTGTGTTGGTGATTGCAAAAGTTTGCATTTTGATGCAGAATTCATAAAAAGTTTGCAAAATTCACGGACTTATCGACTTATAGCAATACAAACTTTTGTTTTAGTGTGCAAATTTATGTGTATATATAAGCGATTAGAGTGTGAATTTCATCAAGATTTTTGCGTTGATGATTTTGAAAGTTTACTTTCAATGTGAAATTATGAAAAGTTTGCAAAATTCACAGATTTTTGCATGCTATCAACTTTAAGTGATACAAGATTTTGTTTTAGCATGCGAATTTACCTATATATATATATATATATATATATATATATATATATATATAGAGAGAGAGAGAGAGAGAGAGAGAGAGAGAGAGAGAGAGAGAGAGAATAGGGTGTATCACTCAATATACAAAGTGTTCGATGATACTCCAAACGAAAGCATGTCGTTGATCGTGCATCAATCAATGACGTGCATTTTTTTCCGTTGAAGGCACTTTTAGCGGTGGTCTTGGACCATTGCTAAAAGTCAAAAGACTTAAAAAAAAAACGTGGATGCCCCTGATGCGTTCGACCATGTTCGACATGAGGGGTGTTCGGTGTTACTCCTAATTCTATATATATATATATATATAGGTGTTTGTGTTTATTTTTTTATTTTTTCCATTTGTATGTAGAAAAAGTTGTAACCCTTTTAACTCTAGAACCCTAACCCTTTTTCATATACCCTTGCAGCGATTCATGTAAAAAAAATCGCTTTATTTTAATACTCATTGACTTTCCTGGTTAGTTTTCGCTCCATTCTGACAATTACCATCATTTTTTAACTTTTTTTCTTTAGATATAAGCAATTAATAGTCTTGTAGTGTTTTTGTTTGGTCATTGTTGCGGATGTATTGTGTATATTTCCCTATTGTGGATGGTTTATTCATGTAACCCTTTGTGTGGTTGCAAAAGATAATTTGGATGCTAACTTTTATCCACCCCATTAGAGGGGGGTCCCAGTATCTCAATTGCCTCCATCTAGCTACCATCAGGTGTTTTGAGTGCCTAAGATTGCACATGATTTGCTCTCTTACTCGTTGAATTACATTATTCGTTATATGTTGTAAGGTCTTGGCAACCCCTTCAAAAATTGCTTATGTTTGTTTGTTTGTTTGTTTGTCTTGTACTTAATATTCACTGATTTTGTCTTGGTGTATTGGGGGTAGGGTTAACTGTGCACAAACATTCAATTAGTTAAATTTAGTTGATTGTGCACAAGCATTGAATGGGGGTTACAAGGGCTATTGTGGGTTATTTGCTTTTTGAGTGATTGTTGTTAACTGAATGATATGTTATATGGTTAATGTAAGAAGTTAAGATGGCTTATAAAAGGGTAGGTGTATTTTACTGTAGCACTAATCAACCTATTTAGAGAGTTATATTTGTAACGCCCCAACTTTTTATAGTAAAAATTTTGGAGTAAATTTTTTTTTATTGAAATAGCGGAAGTGCGAAAACACATGCATTATAGGGTAAAACAAAGAAGTACAAAAAAGCATACCATTCATTAATTAAAACATTAATGTCATTAACTACATCTTATAACAGAAATATAAATCTACTAATCAGAGTTCAAACATAAAATACTGAAATAAATAAGATCTCTTGGCTATATCCATAACGACACCCCGATGCTTCGATTAGTTGCTACCTGAAAAACATTTAAAGCAGAAGGGTCAGATTCCCATGTATGCGTAAGAAGCATTATATTTATATGTGGTGCTCAGTGTCTTATGTACAAATATGTGCCGATATCTAAAATTACAGCTAGTAGGTATTTTGTATTATTCCAAAAAAATAAACATGCTTTCTACTTCATGATACAGTATGAGCGATAACTGGACTAAAGGTACATTTATTCATACAAGCATAAGGTGTAATTTTACAGGTTCTACAATTGTCGTAACAACAGTTCACAATTATTCAAGAATAAGTTTCCTGTCAACTTCAATTATTTAATGTTTATCTTACTCTTACCCTGTGGATACACACAGACATAGACCTCGTAGCGGACTGAGACTATACAGGGGGTCTATTATTTAATAACCTATATGACTAGCCGTACGAATATCCAAAGGGGACGGTTTGTGACCGAGAGAGAATTCCCCAGTGGCTAGAACAAGAAATTAGGATGCACCCTTGACACTTTTGCAGAAGACTTGGATCTACCACCTAGGATATATTGGTAGTCCTGGTCCCCTAACTTCGTGGACTGGGGACCTGGTGAGACGCCTAGCTGTCACGAAAACAAGAATGTCCACGAAGCTTGTACCACCTACCCTCTCCAAGGTAGACCATGAGTCCAATAACATACACCATCTTTCAGGTGTACCCAGATCCCAGAGAATCTGGTAACATATACCATCTTTCAGGTATACCCAAAATCTCAAAGGTTTTATGTTTCTATTCTCATTTAACCTTTTCTTTATCATTACGCCCGAGCTATCACACCCTGAGGAGTCCAGTAACATATACCATCTTTCAGGTATACCCAGAACCTCGCAAACCTTACAGTTATGCGTACATTTGATTTCTCAATTATTTTCCTGTGTGAGCCATCGCACCACAGGGGATTCTAAAAATCCCGAACTCACCACGGGGTTCACAGCGATCGTATGTGTTTTATAGTTAGGGTACCACACGCACCACCAATGAGTGAATCTTTCTCGGGAATCGGCTCGGCCCAGAGCCCATATTCAACATTTAAGTTTATGGTGTACGCTTTCGTACCCCCGAACGACAACATATTGGCGGCAAACATTGTTTTCCTTCTTATGCACTTCTCTCTCTTTACGTTCTGACATATCGATACCATCGTGGCCTTTGCCACAACTGTCGCCCAAACCCGGTGTATACACCTCTACTTGATTAAAGTTGAGCAATTGGGTTACAAAATGATTAACTGCCTCCCGTGAGCACATCAACCACCAGGTCATCGCGGTTCGCAGCAATGGTGCGACAGGAAACAAAACAAAGGTCAAGCCGACCTTTGTAAAAACCCATGCACAGGTTTTGTTGTCTTTGGCAGACTCACATGGAGTTCCAACCACAACTCTGACATTCAGCCGGAAGCAACATCAACAGGTTGTTGCTCCAGCTATATGTTGGATAGGCCAGCGTCACCAAAGTGGTGATTCGCGGTTTTGATCTGCCGGACACGCTGGTGTCGACGTCATGTGATCACCCAACAAGTGTGGTTCGTTTACTGCCTATGCGCCACAACTCCTCAGCCCCGTGTGTGTATGTATAGCAGGGACATACATAGTCACAACACTAATCTATGTGTTTTATTTATTTATTTATTTATTTCTGTGCAGCCCACACAGGAATTACAGGTCTGTTTGTGCACCAGTTTTTTTTTTCAGAGATTCTACCCAAGAGTAGTGTATACTAAGAAAATCTTGTTCCATTATTACAAATTTTTTCATGTGAACGGGCCTATAAAATACATGTAGGACAAATATATATATATATATATATATATATACGTGACAGAAAATGCATTCCATAAAAAGAAATGCACACAGACTGATTATCAACTGATGATTGTTTTATAAAAAAAGAAATCGCATAAACCTAAAGGACTTCCAAGTAAAAATCCTATTCCTCTTGCTCATATTATAATCTTTAAGCACTTATGCAAATTTCTATTAGGGGCCTATAAAACATATGCAAAATAGTAATACATACATGACAGATTTTTGACCATGGATAAAACTAAAAAAAATGCAATCATAAACTTGTATGCTTTGAGATGCAACAGAAAATACCGATTCATTGAGGAAAAACCCGCACATTTTTTTTCAGTTTTAAATAAAGGTAAAATAAAACGCAGATCCCTATTCATAGACTTAATACAAAAAGTTGTTTTGTTGCCAACACTCTGTCCGTGATTTTTTTTTTTCAAGATTTTAAACTAACAACCATCCACATAACAAATTTAACATTTTGTAAAGAAAACTCAGGTCTTCACGCATGACCATTCACACCAGAGAAAACTGAGATCTTATCTTTGTATATCCTTGTAAAACAAAGGAACAATGCAATAATCACAGAACCAATATAATAAATAGTATACAACCTTAACTAACAGAGAGAGAGAGAGAGCATTTAATAACTATCAGGATACATATATAAAGATACATATATAGGTATATCTATATACGTATATGCATGTCTTTATATATTTTTTTTTTCTAATCAACTGAACTAATAGGCCATCATTGACAGTAGTTGCATTAGGCCAACACCCTGCTGGTCGTCCACACCCAAACACTTTCATCAGCCGTTTGGATTGAACTCGCACCCTATCCTCATGACCCAGTTCTTCGCTTATTGATTTTGTTGTTGTTTTTTTTTATAGAACCCGCGTCCAACCGTGCTTGGTTGGGAACTCATAAACCAACCACGGTGGGTAAGGTTTCATACCGGGTTTTGGCGAACACCAGCCTCATAATCGCACCACATGACAAGGAATACAACATATAAGCATAACACCCCTTACCTTGTTCGAAGCTTCAACCGGCAAAAAAAAAATGGTGGTTTCTTCTTCACGTTGGAGCCGACACACACACACACCTTGATAATGGGAGTCCACACCGTCCAACAATGGGGGTCGACCATCACCGTGAGAGAGGGAAAGGGAGAAAAGAAGAAACGTTGAGAAAGAGAGAGAGAGAGAGAGAGAGAGAGAGAGAGAGAGAGAGAGAGAGAGAGAGAGAGAGAGAGTATAAAATGTTTTCTCCTCCTCTACTTTAATTCTTTCTCTCCCCACTTAGGGGAGTTTTGATTTTCAAAACCTAACTTTCAGCCCACCTTTTTAGTGGGTGTTTGGAAGTTCCAACATTGCCTCTCCCTCTCATTAGCACAAGTCTCTTCAACTTCCATTTTTTTCTTCTTTAGTGGTACCCTCCCCCATTTGGTGGGATTTTTCTTGTTTCTTGAAAAAGTGAAGCTCAAACCAACTCCCACACGTTTTTGGTGGGAGGTGGTTATGAGGTAGAGTTTTTTTTTATATATAAAGTAAAAATCATCACTTTCCTATGCAAAAAAAAAAAATCCATGCACAAGAGGTTTTGAACCAAGGTCTTCCACCTAAGGAGCAACAAACCCCTCCACTTGTGCTATGTTGCTTTTCATTGCAAAGTGTGTGAATTAAATTGTATTTAACCCTTTTAGTTTCATTCTGAATTTCATGAAAAAAAACAATGATTTTCACTTTTACATGGGTGCTTCAAGGGTTTTGAACTTGGGTTGTGGCTCTATACAACCGTGCGTCTTACCACTACACCACACCATTACTTGGTGTTTACTTTTGCAAGAAAATTCTTTTTATGTCATATTGGAACATTTTTTCTTGTTGATGGATTTCTTTCATTTTCACATGGATTTTTCTCCTGTTTGTTCTAAACTTGCCCTCTCTTACCTTAAATGTGTTTCGGATCTCACGCTATTATCCCGAAACCATTGAATTTACCATTGGGTCCCGTAAATCGGGTCGGATTATCGGATCCTGCCAAGATCCGAATCCAAATACCACTTTTGAGGGTTTGTTACCGGTTTCGTTCTATAAACCTCAAATCATCAAAAATTGTATTGCTTAGCATAAAATCTCACTATTTCACATAAATGCTTCACTTTTATTCATTTAGAATTTCATAAATTTCATGGGTTTTACAATATTGGTCTCTAAAAACATCTATAAGGAATTTGTAGCATTGATGTCTGGTAAAACTGAATATGTGAAAGAGTCCTCTGGTATAAGTGTTCTGCAAAATTAGATGGTCAACATATATAGATACATGTCTTGGACGATGATGATGATGTAGAATCAATGTTATACAATGGTGATGTTTATTTAGTTGCTACTAAAGCTATAGGGGCTAGTAAAGGCAATCGAGAAGCCATTGTTTGTGAAGTTAAACAAGAAGTTGTCAGTTGCAAAGTTACACAAGAAGTAGTCAAAAGTAATATGTAAGAAGCAGTCAGAAGCGATGTAAAAGAAACAGTTGATGAAAATATTATGAATAATGTGCATCTATTTTAGGCACATTTATGTATTGAGCTCAGTCCTTTGGAGAATATCTCACTGTCTCAAACAATTAATGATGAGAGGATCACTGCAAAGGATATGAAACCATATGGGCAAACATGTGTTGGTGATCTTTATCACAGTAAGTTGGATGACACCCAACATTTCAATACAAATGACAAATCCAGGTAAAGGTTGTTGAATTTTCTAATTTATTCTTGAGCTAGAAGTGTTATTTTTAATGTTAATCTTGAAGTTTGGACATGAAGGAATGTTGCATGCATGAAAGCAAAGAGAGCGATATATATGATAAATTTTGATTTAGTTTTTGCAGTTGATCAGTCCATTTAAAGTAGTAGTGATGACAACCATAATGAAGAATCAGATGATAGCGATGATGATGACTATACCATATTAACTGACGAAGAATCAGAAATGATAAGAGGAGACCAAGACAATGATAATGTGGGATAAATAATGAGGTTGAAAATTATGCATGAATGTCATTTGAGAGGTCAAACCCTTAGTTCTCATTCAATGGTTTCTCATTCAATGAAGAACAATTGAAAATCATTGAAGCAGAGACATCTAAGTTGTATGACGAGTTGCACAATGAAAAACTCAACAATTATAAACAGTTATAATGGCTAACAATAGACTCATACGATCGAGAATTTGCTTGCAATAAAATGTTTAAGTTTTTTAGAGATCATGTGATCATGAATAACTATAAAGTAAAATTCATGAAGAGTTGCAGTAACAATCATTGTCGTATGCAAGAGAGAACCTACAGATTATGGTTAATTGTTGATGGAAGATCCACTGCATAAAGATGTGTGAATTACTATTAATTATAATCAAGAGGTATGAATGGGAGCATACATGTAGTGGAGCAGTCGGTAACCTTGTAGTGAAAAAAGTTTATTTCAAGTAGATTTTATATGTTATTCACGAACACTTGCACAATAACCCGAAGATGACTAAAAAAACCCATTAATGACATAAGTTGAGAGAAAGGTGTTGAAGTTAGTTGAAAAACAAGCATTGTGTGAACAAGAATTGAATAGGGAGGTGATATATGGTTCATTTGAAGAGGATACTTTCTGTCTATTGTGATTATTTAATGATGACTAATTGAGGATCACTAGGCATTATCAAGATCAATTCAGTACTTGTTCTTATCCTTTTGCTCATGCATCAATGGGTTTTTCACCAGTATATTTTATTTTGATAATAAAAAATGTGGATTAAATTTTGACAGAATAAACAAAAACTTGAATGTCATCTGGATATAAAGTTCATTCATAGGTGTATTTAAAACCTTTTTTGTAATTTTGCATATAAGGTCCAAAGAATTTATAATTGTTTTATTATGTTTGTAGAAAAATTTTAGTTCTATTTGTATGTATTGTTAAGTTGTTAAACATGCAGATATGTTAGGTAAGAGTGAAATTGAAGAAAAAAAATATTACATATTTGATGAAATTTCACACATAAGTAGTGAATTTGCATATTTTGAAGAAATTTTGCATATACATACGTGCAAATTTATATAAGAAATTTGCATGTATACATACAAATTTGTATAAAAAAATCACACATATATCTGCGAATTTGCATAAGAAATTCACATATTTATTTAGAAATTCACAAATTTAAGAAAAAATTGCATGTTTTGTATACATGCGATCTATTCTGTATACATGTAAATTTCTCATTCTTTTTTTAAATTTTGCACATAAGGAGGAAATTTGCTTATGAGTTCATAAGAAATTTGCATATTTAGTTAGAAATTTATAAATTTAAGGAAAATTTGCATGTTTTGTATACATGCAAACTTCACATATTTTTTCAAAATTTTACACATAAGAAAAAAAATTGTTTATTTTGAAGAAAACTCGCATGTATACATATGAATTTTTTATTCTTTTATGAAAATGAAGTTGCTCATATATTGCATTCATTACATTGTTTCACAAAATAAAGTTGTTTATACATTACATTCATTTTACAAAATGAAATCCCTCATACATAGCATTTATGTCATTCTTTTACAAAATAAATGAATGGTAATACATTGCATTCATTTTGTTCTTTCACAAAATGAAGTTGCCCATGCATTGCATTAATGTTATTCTTTCACACGAATGTTGCTTCTCACTAGCCTTTTTATAAGGGAAAAATAGAGTATGTGCATATATATCTTTATCTCTTGGGTCTCAAGAATGTTGCATATCACCACATTTTTAATGAAGAGAAAACACAATATATCATTGTTGATTCTATACTTTGTGTTCTCTTTAATTTTTTTCTATATCACCCATACTATGTGATTGAACGTTGACTGTTAGATACATCGACTTTGTGTTGATGGAGAAAAAATATAGTATATCATTGATTCTATATCATCATCGTTCAACACATCATATCTAGCTATTATAATTTGTTAAAGTCGCATACCCCTCATCAATTATACATCATCATCGTTCGCATTCTCTATTGTGAGAACAAGTTTTCAGATGATCAACTACAACACTAACAAATAACTTACAGACTTTCATTTTTTATTCTACCCATACCATAAAATGTACTTACCGAAAAAACTCATCATCGATGATTTTCTGCCGATGAAGTACCATCAATGCTTAGCTCTTATTTGCGATATATAGGAAAATTTGTAAATATGAAAAAAATAACATATTCACTTTTAAGAAGGCAAACTACTTTTTTGAAAATATTAAATGTGACCCTCCCCACCTACTAGCATTAAATGTGACACTTTGATGCTTAAAAAGCAATATTTCTCATATATTTTATGTGTACTTCATGATATCTTCATCATAAAATATATAAAAAAAAATCTCATTTCTTTAACCAATGTATATTCATACCTTGTTTTCGCACCTGATTGGTTAAAATAGTCATCGATGAAGTACCACCGATGTATTATGTTTCACCAGAAATAGTCGCCAGAGATTTTACTGAAGAGAAAGAGGTTTGAAAACCACCGGTTGAGGACCACAAAAACCTTATGTTATGCAAAAATAACTTTGGGTTGCGCATAAAAGGTTTTAAGAAATGAAACATCGCTTTTCATGCTTGCAAAATTCTTACGTTGAAAATGAATTTTGCATCACTTCATGCGAAACTTCACAATTTTTTCAAACTTTTCAAAATTTTCATAAACATTTCAAAAATTTTGCACTTTAAATGCTTACAGATACAGGTGAATTCGAACATTAAAACAAAATCTTGCTATCCCTTATAGTCGATAACATACAAAAGTCCATAAATTTCACAAAGTTTTCATGAATTCTGCATTGAAACTAAACTTTCACAACCACTAACATGAAATTCTTGACATAATTCATGCATGAAAGATTTTTGCAAGTGGCGCAATTCATAATTTTGCACTAGCGTTACGAAAGAAACAAAGAAATTTTGTATGAAAGTTGCAAGGCATTGTTCATTATGTGAATCTACTTTGTTGGATATAAAGTAACCATTTTTGCATCTTATATTATCATAAGAGTTTCATTTTGAATGAGCTTTTACAAAAATCGGAAGAATGCTGCAATGTAAAGTGCAAAAATTGAAAGGTCTGCTCATGCTAAGGGTAAAAAAGTCCTAAAAAATTAGAAACCTTCAAATTTGAACAGCAGACGTATTTCAAAATTTGTAAAGCATTTGGAGAAATGCATCAAATTTATCATACAGTACGGTTATCATTTTCGTGTGTATATACAGAGGCGTTTAGACACAAGGAACATGAACTATATATGAACTAGGTGAAGTGGTCACCGATAGTGTTAGGAAAAAACTAACAAAATGATGGACTAGCACCCCTTCCAGAAGAAAAGAAAGTGGCAGCAGAAAACAAGATAATCTAGCTACAGTACCCCTAACTCAGATTTAGTACTGTAATCCGTTACGTACAATAGAACACTACGTATTCACCTACGCCGTTCCTCTAAGGAGAAACAAGCAAAACCATTCTCGTGGCTATTCATGATACATGAAGAAGGAAGCTCTGGAAAATCTCCATACTACCGGAAGCAAGGCGAACAATATTGTGATTACCGCGATGCGGAATGTCACCAACCGGGGCTTACGTGCAGCCCGTTGCAGCAATGGCTTCTTATTGACACTACTTTCTCCAACAGACACTGATCTTGATTCCATGACTGTTCCCAAACACTCTGTGCCTGCTTCTATCCCTTCTTTGGCAGATATGCTAGCACTGGAAATCACAAAAGATGATTGAAGCTCCTCAAGACTGCTAAGAGCCTCTTCATTCTGCATCTTCTGCGGCAACAGAGAATCGAAACCCTGAAGAGCATGAGCAATGCCGAGGCCATCTGCGACCTCGTTGACAGCAGCTCCTCTAATCTCCAATACTGCATGAGAATAGAACAAGTTAACTTGAATGATTGGCAATGTACCTTCTTTACAGTGCACACAACGATTTCATACATTCATTTTCCTCTTCATCGGCCAAATTGTAGAAGATAGAGCGCAAAGAAAACATCACAATAAGGAATGACAGAAGATCTTTAACATGAAAGTTTACTAATCAAGTGCACTAACAGAAAGGTTTCTGGTTGGTACCATTTTTATTGGGCATCTCAACCTTAGCGGCACAAAGACGGGCTATCTTTAACTTTGGTCTGGATCTCCTTGCAGGGATTGATTGCATTATTTTCATCTGTGGGACATTCCTCACTCGATCTGTTCTTTCTTTGGCAAAGATGCAGTTAAGCTCAAACTCCTACAACCAAACAAAGGAAATAAAATGACAACGGTAACCAGTATAACTAACCAGGCAAGATTTTCACTGATAAAAACAGCACATACACACCTCTTCCTCCTCATCAACACCCGTAGGTGGGGTGCTGATACAAGCCTGTAAGCTAATCCTTCTGTGGGCAGTGCCCTGAAATGGAAGAATTTGACTTGTTCCATTCGTTGGCTGGCGTCGACGTAACTGAATCCCTGTCTCGTTTTCATCTTCAAGAATTGTAGCAAAGATTTGATGGCGAGGAGATTCTCCAAAGTAGTAGTCACTAGCATCAAACATTCCGTCAGCTGCTTCCATGGATGAGTCTGACAGAATGTACTGCCCACCAATGCCGTCATGGAGGGCTCCATAACCACCATCAAACGGTGAGAAGATATTAAACGAGTGACAAGCCTGAAAATAAACATCATCCAGGGATTCGAATTTTGGCTCATTGAATAAACTGGAAGCATCTGCGTCTTGATCAGGCAGATAAGTTGGTTCATAAATTAAACCAGAAGCATCTAGCTCTTGATCAGCCTGCAATTCAAAAAATAATAATTCAGCTATGTTAGTGATCTAAGAGTCTAGACATTCACAAAACCCTAAAAAGAAGAAGAACAAAAGAAAGATTAAATAAGGTGCTTTGTGAAGACTCCAACAAATCTTAACCTCATAATTATATATTACATCCCAATTGAAAGAATTTTTATTTTCCTTTTTTCTTGTTAAGAATACTTTCTAGATGACATGGAAGTCAAAGACAGGGGAACAATGAAATGTAAATTTTTTCTTTAGTCACAAGGGGTTTGGCATAGTGGGAGGGGGGCTTGGCTGATAGACGGTGGTCAGGGTTCCATTCCAACCGAGGTCAGTCCCTTGCATATAAGAAAGGGAAAGGGCATTATATCCATTGCTCCTGCCGAAGCAAGGCGACTCATTGGGGACAAAGAGTGCGCCATGGGTTTACACCGTTGGGAAAGGGACGGTAAGTACGGTAGGCATAGCCAGCGAGACTAGGTCTCCGATCACTGGTTTCACCATTCTTATGGGAAAAAAAAATGTAATGATTTTTCCCAACATTTGAAAAATTATAAGATGCTTAAAATCTCTATTCCAAACACAAAATTAACAAACCATGTGACTGCTGTCAGTGGCTCCATTTGTTACGGGAGAATTAGATGTCATATCCAGTATATGCTCCAGGGTCTGAAAGACATCAATTTGACCACGCTGTTGCTCTTCTTCGATAGTAGCAACTGCTGGTTGCTGAACCTCCCGTGTATCCAACATCTCTTCTCTTGAATCATCATCATCCATATCATCATCAGGAATGGATTTGCTTGCGGTAGGAGAAAGCCCACTTGGCTCCACCACATCACAGTTAGAGCTAACACCAATCTCCTCGGCCTTCCTGAAAAGACGGCACAGAACAAAGGCATCCTGCAATTTGAAAACAAGACCATAAGTTAGAACAAGAACATGTGCACCACCCACATTGAAAATAGAAAGTCTAAAGAAGATATCAGAATTGAGAGATATCAACTCGGTTGCTCAACGTAGATAAATATGAACACCCCAAAAGCAAATTGCAGATAAAAATCACATACGACATCAAGAATTCAATAAAAGAAGCCAAAAGATTACCACCCAAATTAGAAATCCAACAGCCAAAAACTCCTATTTTTTTTTTCTTTATGAGAGAATTTATCCAAAGAAGACGAACCTGCAAACCGTTCAATTCCTCGCACTTAACGGCGCGGTACTCGTGCATCACCCAATTAGTCCTCATCCCGCCGGGCGCCCGACCCCGGTAGAAAACCAGCGTCTTCTTCGTCCCGATCAGCCTCCACTCCGGCTTCCTCGTCCTGACCTTCCGATCCTTCCCCGTCGCCTTCCAGTACCCAGCCTCCGTCGCCCGGTTCGACCTCTGCCCGTTCGGGTACTTCCGGTCGCGGGGGCACAGGAAGAACCACTCGGGATCGTCCGACGGGATCAGCGATTTATCTGCAAGCCATCAAACCAAAAGAATTCACAACCAAACCCCCCAATTCCTCGATACCCATGAAAAAAACCCTTACATAAAAACCTAATTCTCCCAAAATCGTGCGAAAAAACTTACCCGGCAAGTCCCAAGGCTCCCACTTGCAGACGTCGACCTCGGGGATGACCTGATCCTCTTCTACACAGCCGTTGATCTTTCGCTTGAGGTAGTGGTTCACGAGTTCCTCGTCCGTCGGATGGAACCGGAACCCTTTAGGCAGACGGCCAAAGGACAGAACAGCCATTTTCCACACACACACAGGGGAAGAGGAAACGATTACAGAGAGAGAAGAAGACGATTCAGATTGCACTCAACATTTGAGCCAAAAAATCAGACAATGAGAGAGATGGAGAGAAAGACGATGAAATTTTATTTTTATACCAGGAGATCATCTTCATCTCTCTTTAAAAAGAGCATTTGACAAACTACTCCCTTGTTAGCTATTTACAGACGGCCCCCACTTTGCCCTTTACCTTTTAGTTTGAACACCCTCTCTTAACATCTTTACACTCGCCAGGTTCGCCTATAATGGTAGCGGACCTGGAGGAGTTGGGGCTGACCCTTTTATTTCAGGTTCAAACTCTTACTTTGCTACTTATCTCATCTAAGTCATCAGATAGAGACGGTTTGAGCACGCATAACAACATGCGCTTACTTGAGCTTAGTGTTTTGAGATGTTTTTAAACATGCAGGAGTTCTTAAACCTCTAACAAAAACCTTTAATTGGTGAGCTCTTTAAAGACTTAGGTGTTGGTGACTTAGTTTTGGATGAGGGTTCCTCGTTATAAAAAATAACATAAAATGATATTTTTCTCATATTTTTAAGTAAAATAACTTATCATTTTATGTAAGGCTGATAAATGAGCTAAAGAAGTTGAATTTGGTGTAGAGCCCATGTTAGATCTGGACTTGGGGATCTCAAATTTTATTACAAAAAGCATGTCATGGATCTGAGATCCAAACACAACCCAAAATGTAATATCTTAAGTCCCAACCTTATCTGCAGCCAAGTCCCAACTCCCAACCAACTATAATGTGTGAAAATACTAATTAAATCTATCAATTATTTATATAAGTAGAACCGAGTCTAGCATCATTTGTTCCTGCTGAATATATGTAGTTTTCATGAGCTGCTTGTAGCTCAACTGTATGATTTGTTTCGAGCAAACGTTTGAGGAGCTTAATTGAATCGAGTCTTGCTCCTATTGAGTCGTCTTGCTTCGGCACGAGCAAAGAACATAATGCCCTAATTCTTATATGCAAGAGGTTGACACTATATGAGAATGAAACCCTAACCAGCCGTCTAGCAGCCGAGGCCCTTTCCACTACGCCAAACTTTCCTTTGTTTTAACTAAACAAAGGTTCACCATATGATTTTAGGATCAATCAAGGGCGTCCTTGAAACATAAATTATAAAAAGTATGAAGCTGAATGTAATAACTAAAACTATGAGAGGCTTTCCGTAAATAAATAAGTTGCGTTTGAATGAGGCGGGTTTTTTTTGTTTTTGGAATTTTTCCAACAGGAAAAATGCAAAAAAATAAAACGTGTCGGCGTTAAACACCGAGCGCGTTGTCCTTACGTGTGCTTATTTTTAATATTCCTAAAGTACCCTTCAAGGCTCAAAGCCGGTTTCTCAGCAATTGGGGAATGTACTAAGCTAGCCAATCAGGAGTCGACACGATCGATTTTGAGCGTGGAGGGAGGCCCGACTTAGTGGCGGGTCCCACGCAGATGACGTGGTCAACGTTTGAATCTTCTTCGAAGCTACTGCTCAGGTGCCCAGAAGGACAGTAATTCCTCAGAATTGAATTGGATTCGGATCGGGGATAAACCTTCTTTTAGGGAGAACTTTTACCAGAAATTCCGTACCACCTTTTCTGTTTTTTTTTTTTTATATGAACCAATATTTTAATGAGCCCCAATGGAGTTGTCATAGTGTTAGTGTGGTGGGGGCCTTGGATGCTTGATCAAAATTCAGCCCTTGATCCTCGCCTCCATTCTTGTATGGGTTTTGATTTTAACCTTCATCCTCGTTTCATATCCTCCATCCCCAACCTAAACGGGATGAGGCCGGGCCGGGCCGGGCCGGGCCGGGCCGGGCCCGTTTCTCCCCGATTCACTGTCATCTCTAAAGGCATTTTAGTTATTTTACTAACCGAGATCGAGGATAGGACGGGGAGAGAGCAGGGGCAGGAGAAAGGGTAAGTCCATCCCTACACAAATTTTGATTTTTAACCTTCATCTTCGCCTTCATTCTCATTTCATGTCCTCCATTTCTGATCCAAATGGGGCGAAACAGGGCGGGACCCCGTTTTTCCCAAGTCCACTGCCATCCCTATAGATCAGGCAAGCCGAACCCTTATTTAACATGAAAACTGATAGGTGTATCTTTATTTAGTGAACCCTGTAACATAGAACCCAACCCGACTCAAAGCTTTATTATGAGAACTGAATTGGATATAGGCCTAAAACTAGAGTCAATCATCACAAATTGAATTTCAAACTGGTTGTAACCCATATTTTGTACTGGATAGCATATATACGAATTTGAGTTATCTTTAACAAATATATTTGTGCTTATTCGAAACAAAGTTAGAACAAAAAATACATTAAAGTGGGATTTGGGTCAAAATTGGGTCTAATGAAATCAGATATAACCCTTATTTTGTGATGGTGTATCCATATAAATATATTGATGAATGAGAAAGAAAAGAGTACAAGGATATAATTGGCATTTTAAAATATGTAACCTAGGTTAATTAAGTAAAATTAGTGGTAGATCAGACCAAGTCGTTATTTGGCTATTTTCAGAAAAAACATGTCTATATCCATAATTTCAAAAACAGTGGTACCTGATATACAATATCAGGTAAAAGTAGGTCTATATCAGTCTATTACCCTTCTTTGCCACGTCTTAGTGCAGGCCCCATGGGCGTCATCGCCTAGTGAAAAGCCGTGGCGACCAGAGTGGGGCTTTAGTACGGTGTCAACGGGTCGGGTTTGGTTTAGACTCAGGTGGACTCAGACTTGGATCAGATTTTTTAGTATAAGTCCAGACCCATGTTTAATCAGGTTTGCTATAAAAAAAACTATACTCAGACTCGAAAAAAACTACATAAACCAAACCCAAACCATACCCTGTAAAAACATATTTTTTATCATTTTACATTGAAAGAGAATCCGGATTAAAATTAGGAGGTGTTTTTGTGTACCTGACCACTTGGCAACAAGACGGCAAAGAATCATGGCTATAATAGCACAGCTTTTAGTGACTGTTCAAGACGGCCACTAAAAGTGTAAAATGAATAAAAAAATGCATTGTTGTTCCTAAGGCACTCTTTCATCCAAAAATCATCACATTTTATGTGTCTAATGGTACACCCTACTCTCTCTCTCTCTGTGTGTGTCCTTTTTGGTTAGGTGGCGTTAGGCCCTTTCAAAAATCATAGTTTTAAGTATTTTTCTCACGTCTAACATCATAGGTGTGATCTATAGGTTTTGTTTAGAACAGGTTTTTCTGGTGATCCAAAATCAATGGCTATAAAGGTACTAGTTTTTTTCGCTTAGAAAAGTATGTTTTTTCGTCAAAAAAATATAATCCAAGAGTCGATTTTCATTAAATTGAGTATGCTAAACACACCTGACGGTTCAGATCTATCATAAAACACTTAAAACTTATGGGGTAGAACGAGAAATTGAGCCTAACATGTTCAGTTTTGATTCATATATATATATATATATATATAAGTGTGTGAGAGAGAGAGATTGGTGCATCCAAAATAATTTTGATGCATCATGTCTGTTTTTGATGATTCGTTGCATGTGTTGTAAAGCAACCTTGCATGCATGATTTGTATAGTTCATGTAGGAAAAAGTATGGAGTACAGGAATCATATTTGAATCTCATTGGAAATATGCTTCATCTTGCCTATCAGGAAACATAGAATAATTTAGTACGTCTAAATAGGCTTTAAAGAAAACTATAAATCAATTGAATATAGTGCACCAAAACTTTGCAATAAAAACAGAGAATTTTGTATGAAAATAATCCATTCCAAACCATGTTTTTGTTAGTAAATAAATAGCAACAACTAACGATTACGTCTACAAAATCATATTAAAATGCCTACAACTTGACTTTTTGAAGTGGTCCATATCAATTCATCCTTGAATTGGGTAAGAGACAGAGAGAACAATTTCTCCCTCCTAACATGTTTAGGAATAGACCGCCAAACAGTCGAACTAGTTTTCAGTTGTTGCAGGATCTGCTTACTCAATCTGAACTTGCAGATGTGTGTGTGCTTGTTTAGTAGAAACATGCTTTGGATTGAAGTATTTTTATAAAAAAAAAAATATTTTTATTATTATATTTTGATACAACACAAACAGTAAGAATTCTAAATAATGATTGCTCTAGGGGCACATTTGAAAGTGAACAAAAAAATATCTTATAGGAAAAGAAAATTCTAACTAAAAGAAGCTCCCATCTGAGAACTTTTCTTTATGACATTTTTTTCCTGTTTAGGTGACATGTGAAAGTTGAATGGGAAAAATGTCAGTGTTTTGATTATGGTGAGCGCTGCCCTCAAAACTGAAAATTTTTAATGGATTTTTTTAATTGAAGTGGGCATTTAATAAAAAATCTGTTATTTTTACTTGAATGGAAAAGTTGTCACTTTTCTTTTCCTACTTGCATTTTTCTTTTGCTTTCAAATGTGAACAAAGTGTAAAACCATATACGTTAACGTACTTAAAAAGTAATGTGTGAGAGAGGTTTAATGGGTGGCATGTGCTCACTGGCCAATCTGCTTATAAAGCCGGTAAAAGATACGAATGATGGAATCCGTTTTGGAAAGCATTATGAGGACTGTCTATCGGTCGGATTTGGATCCGGTCATGATCAAATACGATTGCATCCTTATCATGTATTGGACCAAATAAAAATCAGATTCTGTTCCAACTTCTATGGGTCCGAACTGTGAAAAAACATCGGAAAAGCAGAAACTCTCATTTAACATGTTTTGATTACTCATATATATAAATATATATATATATATATATATATATATATATATATATATATATATATATATATATATATATATATATATATATATATATACAGAGACTCATCTCACCCACCTTCTCGTTCTGTCCCTTAAAAAAATATAGTTTTTGGGTTTCTTTTTTCACATCTAACACCATAGATGTGGTGTTAGATGTGATCTATAGGTTTTGTTTAGTAGGAACCGGCTTTTAGATCATCAAAATATGACCTGTATGCAGGTTTTTCTGGTGATCCAAAATCAGTGGTTATGAAGGTGCTAGTTTTTTCCGGCTCATAAAATCATATTTTTTTGTCAAAAAATATGATCCAAGAATTGATTCTCACTAAATTGAGCATGCTAAACACATTTAAAGGTTCAGATCTATCATAAAAACTTCAAAACTATGAAGCAGAATGAAAAATAGGGCCTAATATGTTGAGTTCTTATATATATATATATATATATATATATATATGAAAGAACTATAAAAAATATGATAAACTCGATTTTCACTCTCTTGTCCACCGAGAGGATGAGTATTCAATTTATAAGCATAATAGTTTACAATGTTTAGAATACATAGGTCTAGAAAATATTGACTAACATGAACAATTAGAAAATGATAGTAGTTATCGTTTTTGATAACTCTATCAAAAACGATAATATTGGATATGGTTAGCTCACAATACTTTTGATTGAAATCGGCTTCTAGTAGCTGCATTTAATACATGTTTCTGAACTTCATTAGCCTTATCCGAATCATGTGCGGGGCATTTGGTTTCTAAGAAACCATTATCATTAGGATATGTAACTGTCTGATCTCATCGTGGGGTCGACCACGTTGAGCTTATCACGAATAAAAACAAACCTCAAAAATGGAAGAAGTTTAGTGAGAGAGTCAACCAGCTGGTCAGAGGAGGTGATAAACTGAACTTGAAGATGACCTTTTTGCATATGGTCCCGAACAAAATAAAAATCAATTTCAACATGTTTTGTGTGGGCATGAAAAACCGAATTTGTTGTGGGATGTAAAGCCCCAATATTATCACACCAAAGAGTAGGTGGCGAAGGAGGAACGAAGCTCAGCTGAGTGAGAAGACTCTTGAGCCAAACAAGATCAAACGCAGTACATGCGAGAGACTTGTATTCGGCTTCAGTGCTCGATCAAGCTATTGTGTGTTGCTTGTGAGAAGACCAAGAGACCAAATTAGAGCCCAAAAAAATTGCAAAGCCACTTATAGACTTACGATCATCAAGGCTTTCCCGTCCAATCAACATCAGAAAAGGCACTGAGATGGAGAGAGGAAGATCGTGTGAAGAACAAACCATGTTGAATGGTACCCTTGAGATAGTGAAGGATGTGTTTACATGGTTGCTGCATGAACTGGCAAACCTTGTTGACTGCAAAAGCTATGTTGGGTCGTGTGATGGTAAGATATCGTAGACTGCCCATGATGCTTCGATATAAAATTGAGTCAGGAATGAGAGGGGTGTCATCCTTAGATAACTGGGTAGTGGAGCTCAGAGGAGTAGAAATTAGCTTCGCATCAGCCATAGATGCACGATAAAGTAGCATAAGTACATATGTATGCTGACATAGAAAAAGACCTGAGGAGGCATATTGAACTTCAATACCCAAAAAATAATTTAGGCGACCAAGATCTTTGATGGAAAAGGCATGATTGAGGTTGTGAATCAGCTGCTTAATGGTAGTGGTGGAGCTGTCGGTGATGATAATATCATCAACATAAATTAGTAAATAAATAACCAAAGCGCTATCTCGAAAAGTAAATAATGAGACATCAGAAAGAGAGATAAGAAATCCACAGGACTGAAGATAAGAGCTGAAACGCTGGTACAATGCACACGGAGCCTGCTTGAGGCCGTATAAGGCTCGATCCAGCTTGCAAACATGCTTAGGATGAGACGTGTCTTCAAAACTTAGAGGTTGTGTCATATAAACATCTTCAGAAAGGAGACCTTTTAAGAAGGCGTTATTCAAATCCAATTGATGGATCGGCCAATCTAACGAAACCGCAAGAGCAAGAACAACGCGGATGGTAGTGGGTTTCACAATGGGACTAAAAGTCTCAAAAAAGATGATGCCTTCCTCTTGATGAAAACCCTTAGCAACGAGACAAGCTTTGTAGCGAGCCATAGAGCCATCAACAAGTTGTTTAATCCAAAAAACCCATTTAGAGTCAATGATATTATAGTGAAGAAGAGTAGGAACAAGATGCCATGTGTGATTAAGTTGGAGGGCATTAAACTCTTCTTGCATGGTTGTGCGCCACTTGGGGTTAAGATTAGCCTGTTTAAATGAAGTGGGTTCCGGTGTAAGCAAGACAGAGCTAAAATAGGCAAGGGAGAGGGGATAGCAGGTAGTGATGAATGCACGGGGTTTAATACAGTTGGTCATAGAGCAAGTGATCATTGGGTGGGTATAGTTGGATGGGTGTCTCACAGCAGAAGTAGTAAGAGGAGAAGAAGAGGGCAGTGATGAGAAAGAATTGGATGGGTCAGCTGCGGGAACGTGGCTCACAAGGGAGGAGGGAATATCAAAGAAAGTGGGAGAGATAGGAATATCAAGGGGGCCCGTCAGATTAGGAGTAAGCGACTGAGGAGGATCAGGAGGGGGGAGGATGACGGTTTGAGAAAGACCCCATTTGAAAAGACTAGGCGAGGAGCAAACGAAGAGATGGTTCCAAAGACAAATTCATTAAAGTAAATATAATGAGAAATATAGGTGTGATTTTGAGAGGGGTCGAAACATAGGTAGCCCTTATGGCGAGAGGCATAGCCAAGAAAAATATATGGAGTAGTTTTGGGCTGAAATTTAGAGGTATGATATGGCACCTAGAAGAAATATGTCAAAGAGGAGATATATAACAGACTAAGCCCGGTTTCAACGATAAGCTGATGTTTGCACTCAACAATCCCATTCTGTTATGGGGTATTTAGGCACAAAAATTGATAAAGTATGCCATGATCTCGTAAAAAAGTTTCAAAATCATGACTGGTAAATTCATCTCTATTATCAGTTTGAAAAGTGCAGATGAAGAGTTGAAGTTGCTTTTCAAATCAGTTTGAAAAGTGCAGATGAAGAGTTGAAGTTGCTTTTCAATGACATGCTTAAAAGATTTAAAACACTCAAACACTTGGAACTTAGTATGCAAAAAAGAGAGCCATGAAAAGCGAGAAAAGTCATCCACTATGAAGAGATAAAAATGAAAATCTTCTCGTGAAGAGACTAGAGCAGGCCCCCAGACATCTGCGTGAAGAATTTCAGGTAGAGAAGTTATAGAAGAAAAATAATGACCAAAAGAAATTTTGTGAGCTTTGCCAACAAGACAACTCTTATACATTTTTATTTTGTTATTTTTTAACAAAAATAGCATGACTAGAATTTAAGTAAGAAATTATCTTATTTGCATGTTTGAGACATTGTTGTCATATATCAAAAGAAGTCACTTTGCTTGTAAATGTTGCCACCTGTACATGATCATTAGATTTGATTGGGTAGAGTCTCATATTGGATTTTGGTCTCCTAAGACGAATATTGCATGTTTGACAATCCTTAACAAGGAATTCAGAGGGAGTGAATTCAAAAATACAATCATTATCTTTAGTAAACTGACCCACAGATAAAAGATTCTTCGTAATAATAGGAACATGAAGAACATTCTTTAAATCAAAGGAAGAGCCATGAGATTTTAGAATAAGATTACTAGTGTGGAAGATGGAAAGCATCTTACCATTGCCGACCATGATTTGTTCACTCTCATGATATTAAGATTTATGGGATAATTGTTGGTCATCCATGGTTAGATGATCCATAGCACCAGTGTCAGGATACCAGTAGTCATCAGTGGATTGCTGAAGAGACATGGCAGAGAAGGTTTTGGGGATATCTCAATAAGTTTTAGCAATATGTTTGCATTTTTCATAATATTGACATGTGACTACCCCCACAACCACCTTGAGGTTGAGATACACGGTTATTGTTGGATGTGTCTGAAGAAGAATTTCTCTCTTGTCCCCTACCATAGCCTCAGTAAGCACTGCGACCACAACCTCGACACCTGAAGGCAGTGTGTAGGGGTTCAAGTGTTTCATGGAGCTTGGCATGAATTAGAAGCACTATTTTTCCTAATTAAGAAGCAAATCATATAGATCTGTGAAGGTAGACAGTACCAGATTAGTGGTGACAGAGGTTACAAAGCTTTCGTACTCGAGAGAAAGACCATTCAAAGTTATTTAAACTAATTCTTCATCTTCTATAGGGTGATTGTGATTGACGACGGTAAGGGAGTTGGCTAGAAACTTTATATGGTCTAGATAAGACAACATATCGATATTTTCTTTCTTAATAAAAGTCAAGTCTTTTTTCAGAATCATGAGTTTCAAAGAGGATTGAGATCCATATACTTTTTTCAGAACAAGTCAGGCTTCACGGGTCATTTTTGTTCTCATGATTTGACCTATAACAATTTCAGAAACGGTAGCTTTGATCCAGTTGAGGTCCAGCTGATCAGAATGAATCCAAATAGGATAATTCGGATTCTCTATCTTACCTCCATCTATTGCGGCAATAAAGAGATCTGGTTGAGGAGAAGAGACATCGACAAACTTGAGGAGATCCTAACTGATCATGACTGATTCAAGCTAAGATCTCCACAACAAGAAGTTGTCCCGATTCAGTTTTATGGAGACAATGTTGGCGATAGCACACTTTGTCATAGGAGAGGGAATAAACGATGAAAACGTCATTGAAAACTCGTTGGAGCTTAATGGCTCTGATACCACAAAAGAACTATGAACAATATGTTAAACTCAATTTTTACTCGCTTGTCCACCGAGAGGATCAAGTATTCTATTTATAAGAATAACAATTTACAATGTTTAGAATACACAGTTCTTATCGACTAATATGAACAGTTTTTGATAACTCTATCAAAAATGATAATATCGGATATGGTTAGCTCACGACACTCCTAATTGAAATCGGCTTCTAGTAGCTGCATTTGATACATGTTTCTGAACTTCAATAGACTTATACATTTAATAAGTTGTTAATAGCTGAAAATATAAAAAGTTTTCATCTTTTGACAGACAAGGATGATCGTCCTAAACCTAAACCTAATCTTTCTTTTACTACTAAAAGAGTTACATCTGCTGCATGGACCACTTAACACGCCGAGTCTGCTGCCCACATGGGACAATTACCCCCACATTTAAAAAGGGAGTGAGATATAGTGACAAAAGTAAAAAAACGACAAAATGATGACAGCCAAAAATTCACGAGAATTTGATTTTTTTTAATTCTTGTGTTTTTTTCGCAAAATATCAGCAATAAATAATCATTTTAAACTATAAAAACTATTTTTTATAAGAATATATATATATAAAATATTTAAAAACAAAAACTGCATGGTTTTTTTATTATAAATAGCTGACAAAAACATAAATATCGTGTTTAAAATGAAATATGTATGTTTTTGATGAAAAACTAGCGAGAAAATGAAAATATCATGAAAAATTACTGTTTTTAACTCGGGTAATTTCTCGCGATACTTTTGTGAGATTTTTCACTATGGAGTTCACTCAGATTATATATATATATATATATATATATATATATATATATATATATATATATATATATATATAGTGTGTGTGTGTGTGTGTGAGAAAACAATGTCCACACTCTAGAGTACTGTACCCTCTATCTGAAGATTATATATGCAAGATTTATTTGAACAGATGTGTTCAACATAACCATTTACTAGGAAATGCACTTTGGATCGACTGGTTTGGACATAAAAATATCATTGTTTCAGCCACCAAATTTTTGTGCATTATGGACCCTTGAAAGTTATAGCCTTAAAAAATTATGTCTATACAACTTGGGACATGTTTTGACTAAGAAACTATATAGACAATATCCATCGGGCTTGATTAATATAAAAAAAGGGAAATGAAGAAAATGTGAAGGAATATAAGGAATATACTATTTCTACTAGATGGTACAGTACACTCGAGAATGGCCAATAATATAAATATAGATATAAATAAATAATATATATATATTACTAATGTACTATAAATTATTGGTGTAAGTTGGACTCAATCTAACTACATACATGGTTTGTTTCTAATGATCAAGCCTTGCATAATGCTTTTTTAATGTAAAAATGTGATATTTTGAGTTATAAACACGACTCCTTTAAAAACCTATAATTGTCATAATCACATTATTCAAAATATGTTCCTTACTAAACAAACCATGTAGATCCCATTTTCAACATTTAATCTACAAAAAAAAGGTTTTTTTTTTTTAAGAAAAGAGTGATTTCTACTCCCTTTTTAATTGCCAATATTATATATATATATATATATATATATATATATATATATATATATATATATATATATATATATATATATATATAGTAGCTCCTAAATAGATTATCTTTTAAATGTCCTAACAACTTCAAAAAAAATACAGTTGCAAAGATAATTGTGATTAATCTAAGCATGTGTATATATTTATCATTATTTTTTTACTAAAAATCATGCTTTGGATTGAAGTAATTTGATTAAAACTTTTGATATTTTTATCAAGTTCTAGAGTGATATGGGCGGTTACTTTTTTATCACTCCAAGATCACATCTAAACAGGAAAAGCACTTTATATAAAGCAAGTTTTTAAACTAAATATACTATATTATATACAACACATTTGTTTTGTTCACGAAATGAAATACTTACACACGTCTTTGTAAGCCATTTAGGACAGGTTAGGTGATAAAACTGTTTTGGCCTTACATGCAATATATATAGGTAGGTGCTAAATGATACGTGCTAAATGAGTTTCCAGGGTTTTATTGTTTTATTTTTAAATTCTGACTATACAGATGTATACAGATGTGATCTATGTACTTTATTTTATAGGAATAAGCTCTTGAAGTGTTCAATTCCGACACATGGGTGGGTTTTTAAAAGGTTAGGAAAATCAACAGACTAAAAATTTTGTAAATTTTTGAGGCTCTAAATATCATTTTTTTCATCAAAAATACATGATCCATATTTGAATTCCTCGTAAATCGACCATGCCCAACACATTTATGGGGTCAAAACTACAAACAAATACCAGAAGGGCAATAAAACCCATTTAGCACGTATCATTTTAGCATGTATGAATTTGGCACCTACCCTCTCTCTCTCCCTCTCTCTTTATATATATATATATATATATATGGGCTACTAATAAAGGTAATGAATAAAAATCAATATTTTCTTCAAAGATTTTCAATTTTTTGTAAATCAAGTATTACAGCTAGATGGTTTGTTTAGTAAGAAACTTATTTTGAATAATGTGATTATGATAAGTAATTAAGTTTTTAAATGGGTCCAATAAGCAACGGCCCACAGTGTGTCAAAATTTAATAACTCAAAAGATCACATTTTTACATCATATAAACACTATCCAAGGCTTAACTTTTAGCAAACAAACTATGTTGAACACATCTATGTGGTTAGAACGAGTAAATACAACTTGCACCTATAATTTTTTGCTCATTAATTTCTGATCTTCATTAATAGAAAATATATAGAGAGAGTAAAGGGTAGGTGCTAAATGACACATGGTAAATGAGTTTTTCAAGTTTTTTGCATTTTATTTTTAAATTCCGACCTTACAAATGTGATCTATGTACTTGATTTTATAGGGATCAGTTCATACAGTGTTTGATTCCGACACATAGATGGGTTTTCATAAGGTTTGAAAAATCAACAGTCCAAAATCTTTGTAAAATTTTAAGGCTGTAAATATAATTTTTTTCATCTAAAACACATAATCCAGGTGTGAATTCCTTATAAATTGACTATGCCCAACACATTTATGGGATCAAAACTGCAAAAAAAATACTGAAAGAGCATAAAAACCCATTTAGCATGTATCATTTACACTACAAGAAATTTATGCATTAGCAACGACCTCAATCCATCACTAATCCATCGTCAATCCGTCGCTAAACAGTTTAGCGACAGATAACTTCCATCGTAAAATTCTAGTCGCTAATTAGCGATGAAAACTATATGTCGTAAGTTTCATCGCTAATTTACGACGAATTAGCGAATGCCATGATTCATCGGAAGGTCATTACTAATATGTAGAGATTTGGTTTGGCGATGGATTAAAATCCGTCGCTAATCCCGTCGCTATTGTAGCGACGAAATTAGCGATGAATTAAAATACATCGCAAAAACATTGGCCGATTCACTTTTGCGACGGATAAATATTCGTCCCTAATCCGTTGTTAAATTGGGCACTGATAGTAAATAGCGATGGATAATACTCGTTGCTAATCCGTCGCAAACAATAAAAAAAATGTAAAAAAATTGTTTAAAACATAAATATCAAGAAAAAATTCTCATGATATAATTTATATTTCTTATGTATAAAAAACAAAGTATACATAAAAATACATATAAAAAGCAACTAAAATAATTTATAACTAAAATAATTTATTGATCCAGTATAATCCTCGCCAAGTTCTAATTATTTACAAGTGAACATTTACAAAGATTTTCTTTTGAAACAATAAGAAGGTACAATAAATTCAACACATGAATCTAATCATCGCCAAGATTCTATGCGTCATCTTCTTTATTGTCTTGATCTGCCCCTTCAGCTCCTCTAAGCTGATTATCTTCAGCATCCTACAAGAGAAAAGAAAGGTTAGTATTGATAAACAAAATATAATGAAATAAATTATATGCAATGCACCTAAGTTAAGGCAATCAAAGTAACATGAGTGAATTACACATAATCTAGCTAGCAATAAAGTGAAGGATATTAACAGAATTCAGATGTGTTCTAATGCTGACATAAAAAATTTATAATAATTCAATCATGCAAATATGTGTTCCAATCATGCATATACTAGCTTGAAATCTAACGACATGAAACAAATCGCATAAAACTTTCATACCTGAGAGGTACCTACATACGAAGTTCTCCTATCCCAAAAAAAGCTGCACAACTCATTACGGACAATGTCGGAAATTGCTTCATGTAAATAGTCACGCATTGTGTCCTTAACAAGCTGACATACACCATCCCAAGAATTAGGTCGGCCAGTCGGATGCTTGGAGCTGATGCTGGCGGAAGAACTCTGTGAGCCGTGATCGGAGGAGGCAAGGACTAGTGAGGTATTCATATTACTTTCAAACCCGAACACACGACCCTTTTTGGGTTCACTTGTTGCAGTCACCCATGATGTAGGATTAAAAGGTGAATGTTGAGTAGAGTCATCGTCATATCGCTCTCTCATCTGTTACTCATATGACTCCTATAAAGTAATGATTATAGTATGAATTAATAATTAAGAATTATAATGTTTATGATAACTTGTATATTATAATGTTTATTAATACAATAAATATATATCGTTGTCGTTCTCGCCTTCTCTGATACGAACTCTCTCGTGGTCTTACATTTATGTATTTCAACAATCACATCCTTGTATGGCACAATGCCTCATTTTTTTGCTTCCTACGAAGTTAAATGATAAAAAAATTATTTAACAGGTATGCAACAATATTTATAAAATTGATAATATATATTGACGAGTTACCATTTTCTTTAGGTGGCTCATAAAAGTCCTAGATTCACCTTTGTGTAGATGGGCATCAGGCATCTTCGCTCGATTTTGTGCAGCCTTCGCTGAGCGGTTTCAAAATTCATGCTCGCCCACTTGTTGCACATTGCATCCCAAACATCTGACCTGATAGTAGGAGGTTCATGGCCCTTCCACTATAGTGGTTCATCTATCCTGCCAGATGTTTTTCTTGTTGCAGCCTTCATATTGTGCAGCATGTCTGCAAATTGACTGACAGTCACCTTCTGTCATACCTTCTTCGCGTCCTGCTCCTCCATCGTAGTCGCGAAGCGATTTGAGCCTACAAATACTTTTAGAAAGTTAGTAGACATGACTATAACAAAAAATTAAATATGAAACACATTAAATATGAGAAACGATTGTATACCATGAATGAGGACCACAATTTGTCCAACACCTCCTTCGGATACTCTTTCCATTGAGCGACCGATCCTGGTAGATGTTGAACTAGTGAATACCTAATCTCTCATATTACTTCTTGTGGATCGAACCTCGCGATACACATTAACTATCAATATACAATATTTATAAGATAAGTTAGGATAAGTGAAAATGAAATACTTACGATCGATTATCGATATACATTATTTGAATGAGTCTTCTTGTGTCAGATTGAGAAGACCTTGCATCCAACGTTGTCTCGTGACTTGTATGAACAGCTAGTGTAGGTGGGTCATGTGCAAGTGAAACATCATCTGTAAAAAAATGAGTTAGAAATTTATACAATGCACATTTAAACTAATCAAGTATACAATTAGTTAAATGATATACCTATCGAAGCAACCCATGAAGATGAAGGTTGAGACTGATTACCACTGGGTGATCGACCACTGTAACCTCCACGGACCATATTCTAACAAATAAAAAATGTCATGCAATACATTCAAACATTGTAATACCTTCAAATCATTGCAATACATTTCAATACATTCAAATAATTCACATCAAATATTGCAATACATTCAAATCATTCAAACATGTTATAATATATTTAAATCATAACTCTATACATATCGAAGATATATAATTAAAGAATAAAAAACGTCATGTAATACATTCAAACATTGCAATACCTTCAAATCATTCAAACCATTGCAATATATTTCAATACATTCAAACAATTCAAATCATTTGCATAAAATATTGCAATACATTCAAATCATTCAAACATGTTACAATACATTCAAATCATAACTCTATACGTATCGAAGATACATAATCAAAGAATAAAAAATGTCATGCATTACATTCAAACATTGCAATACCTTCAAATCATTCAAACCATTGCAATACATTTCAATATATTCAAATAATTCAAATTATTCACATCAAATATTGTAATACATTCAAATCATTCAAACACGTTACAATACATTCAAATCATAACTCTATACGTATCGAAGATACATAATCAAAGAATAAAAAATATCATGCAATACGTTGAAGTCATTGTAATACATTTCAATACATTCAAATCATTCACATCAAATAGAGGTATGTATTACAAGATTTATTTCACTAGCTCGAGAATTCTTCCTCATCACTTGTTTGACTTTTATATTCTTATTCTTCCTCCTCCTCTTCTTCATCTTCTTCATTGGCCACCCATCCGCTTGGTATATCATTTAGATCACATTCTTCCATGAATGTTTCATCGATCAATGAAGATATGACATGCATACCATGTGTGATATCGTGACCATAAGAGAAGTCATACATATCATCGGATTGATAGTAATCACTCTCTTCAGTTAACTTGTCTTCTTGTAACTGATCATACTCGGGGTATACTTTGGACTTCACCTTACAAACTGCCCATCATTCATTTCTATCTGACTTCTTTGTACTCGGATATGAAGTATAGTAAACTTGTTGAGCTTGCGAGGCTAATATGAATGGTTCATATGTTCCAAACCTTGATTTATGATTCACCTCCACAATGCCTGAGGTCTTGTCAACTCTTGTTGCAGTGGAATCAAACCAATGACACTTGAATAAAGTTACCCTATTATTTATATCTAAGTAAGTCAACTCCATTATTTATTCTATAACACCATAGTAGTTATGTTCATTTTCACCGTAGCTGCTACCCTTGACAAACACGTCACTATTCATCATTGACTTGTTTACACTGTAGTCTTTTATATGAAATCAATAACTATTTACGATGTACCCATTGTAACATTGCACAACTTTGGTCAGACCATTTTGTAAATCACATATTTCTTGATCTTTAACATCACCATGGCAGACCTATAAGCATAAACAATGACTATGATCACGACCAATTAAGTAACTTATTATTGTTTACACGGAGACAATGTATGTCATTGTCCTTACCCACTCTATCAACCATGCTACAAACTTATTTTCACGTTTTTTTTATACTTCTGCATCACTGAGATGTGAAAGTTCTATTCGCAACTCCAGATCAAATCGTTTGCACTTAACAAATACTTATATTACTGAACCATGTATGCACGTATAAAACATAAAAGGATATAGATTTGTGTTGTGTCTACATATACTTACTCGATGTATGGGTCGATCACTGAGTAATTAAAAATGATATAGATTTGTGTTGCGTCTTGCTCTCGATCTTCCAAGAGTCTTGACCGGCAACTGCCAAAGGCATGCCCAAGTGGTTGAAATATCAACAGTTTGTCAGCTACAGTAAATTGTTCTCCATCATCGTTACGAGGTGGGCATGCGTAACGTGTTGGAATGTGAGGTTCAAACTACATAAATAAGAAATTTAAAATCTCTTTTAAAATATATGCCTCACAAATAGAGCCCTCTACTCTTGCTTTATTCTGAACTTTTTTTTGAAGTCAAACATGCATCTGTCAACAATATACATCTCGAATTATAATAAATTTCTCAATAGCATTGAAGAGAAAAATATAAGAAAACATACACCTTTCAAATGAGTACATCCACCGATATTGCACAGGACCACCAACCCTTAATTCATATGGCAAGTGTATGATCAAATGTTCTATAACATCAAAAAATGTTGGCAAAAAGATCTTCTCTAGCTAACAAATAGTAGTGACGACAAAATCCTCGAGATTCTTTACCTCAGATACTACGACTTCTGATGCACACAATGTTCTAAAAAATCTACTCAATTCGGATAATGCCTCCCATATAGATTTGTCTAACATATCATGGAATGCTAGGGGTATCAAACATTGCATAAAGACATGACAATCATGACTCTTCAACCCATATAATTGTCCCTCGTCTATCTTCATAGCCCGAGCAATGTTAGAGATGTATCCATCTAAAAATTTCAACTGTCTCAACCATTGACATACCTGTTTTACTTGATCTGGTCCAAGCACGTACCTTGCCTTTGGTTTCAGTACTTTACCATTGTACTCTTTGAGTTCCAAATCTGGTCTTTTACATATTACTTTTAAATCCATATGAGTCTTCGGATTATCCTTCATTTTCCCTTTCACATTCATTACTGTATTGAACACATTATCAAACATATTTTTCTCCACATGCATCACATCCAAATTATGTCGTATCAATAAGGTCAGCCAATATGGTAGTTCTCAAAATATAGATTTTTTTGTCCAATTGTGATCCTTCTCAAATCCAAGGAAGGGCGTCGAGCTACGAGCATCTGTCAGTCCATATGGAAAGTATCGCAATCTTCTTAAAATCTTTATTCCAGACAATCTTGTGGGTGAACCTTTCATTTCAGTTGTGCCTGCTCGAAACACATTCTTTTGTCGTTGAAATGGATGATCACTGGGTAGAAATCGATGGTGACAATCAAACTAGCACAGCTTTCTTCCATGCGTCAATCTAAAAGATTTTGTATTCTCCATGCAGTACGAACATGCCAACCTCCCATGTGTGCTCTAACCAGATAACATACCATATGCATGGAAGTCACTGATTGTCCATAGAACAACAACCTTCATATTGAATTTTTTTTTTGGGTATCATACGTGAGAACACTGTCATCCCACAATACTTTCAGATCATCAATTAATGACCTTAAATATACATCAAGATTTTGGCCGGAAGAGGTCGAACCAAAGATTAATAGAGACAAGAAAAGATTTTGATGCTTCATACACAAGCTTGGAGGAAGGTTGTATGGGGTTATAAATACTGGCCAACACGAGTATGGAGTTGATCTACCCCCAAATGGATTAAATATATATGTACATAAACCAAGCTTAACATTTCTCACTTCCATTGCGAAGGTTTAATGAGTACAATCAAAGTGCTTCTAAGCTTCAACGTCAATAGAATGCGTGATCTTGTCTTCATCATCTCTAACTTTATTTACATGTCATCTCATGTGTTTAGCTATCCTCGAAGACATATACAATCATTGCAATCTAGGGGTGAGAGGGAAGTAGCGAAACGACTTGTATGACACTTCTTTTGACCTTGTGCTACCATTGCCTCTTGTCTTTGACTTGAACTGAGGATGCCCACATGACAGACAGGATCTGCTATTTTCCTAATCTTTAAAATACAACATGCAGTGATTTGGACAAACATCTATCTTTTGATACCCCATACCTAGAGCGTTGACCATAACCTTTGCACGATAGAAATTTTGTGGCAATTTCTCATCTTTGGGCAACATACTCTTCACAATAGAGCACAAACGGTCAAAACGTGATCGACTCAAATTAAACTCGGACTTCAAATTCAGTAGTTGAAGAACTGCAGACAACATAGTGTGACTCCCGCAATAATTCCAAAGTGGCTCATCAGCATCTCTAAGTAAATCATAAAATCTACTAACTGCATTGTTTGGTGCTTCTTCCTCTACCCCAGTTGTTATATTACTAGGACTCATAGCAGAACCCAGTTCTGGTCCTACGACATCAAATATTAAATCCATATATAGATTATCGTGCACCACATCCACCCATGCATCAAAATTGTTCCTAAATTCTTCATCATGAAACGTCTAATTCTGATAATCACTCACAAAACCCTTCCTGTATAGGTGATGTCTAATGCCATGAGGTTCTACAAATCGATTGTTCTTACAAATCTTGTAGGGACACCTAATCCGACCTGTGGGATCCACTGTACTGATACTTGCCGTTGCAAATTCAATAAAACTGTCAACACCATCTATATATTCAAGCGATACCTCATTGTCAACTATCCTATAGTACATTCATTCATGGTTTGCAGTCATTTTGTCGTATGATGTTACAGATATTATCCTAACCAATTAAAAAAGAATCATCAGAATGTTATGATGAAGAAAATATCAAATTTATCGTGCATTCATGGTAGATGTAATGATTTGATATATATCACACACACACACATACACACACACACACACACACACACATATATATATATATATATATATATAATGTCATACAATCACAAGAACTATGATGCATGCATTGATAACTTAATATTTTCAAGTGCAAAACCATTCATTTGAAGCATTGATAACTTATCATTCATTTTCATGTGCAAACTCATTCATAATCAGATACATTCATTTGAAGCATGTTTTCATGACACAATTTCACATGGAAGTCATAAACAAATTGAAAGTAACTTCATGCAAGCATGGATACAATCACATTAAACATTGCAATACATTCAAATCATTCATATCAAAACAATGTCAAACATGTATCTGCAACAAACACACTCCAATATCCCGCTAACTACTACCATGACTAGCATGGAATCCGAACTCCAAAAATAAGAATACTTTTATTTTCATACATTAAAATCATGTTCAGCATGATCTCTGAACTCCATCAAAGCAGTCATAGATATCCATAACTAAGTTAGTGTGTGAACAGAAAAGTGTTGCATCCAAGAAATTAAATAACCTGTGATGCACATGCATCACTTACTCACCACGGGTATTTACCCGATTTGCATTGCTTTTGTCACTTACTTACCACGGATGGCGGGGCACAAACGAGATCCGTTGAGAAATTTGCAAGAGACACTGTGTTAAAATGAAGTTTATTACACGATAACAACGAGGGTGATGCCCCCTGTCGGAAACAAGCCTCAAAACTACAGGCGACAAGGGCTTTACCCCATCCAACCTGCCAAAAAAAAAACGGTCAAAGTTTGCAGAGCTTGACCCCTACCGACCTACACAAGCAAGCAGAGAGGCAACATGGCTTGGCTGCATCCTACAGACTCACCGGAAAAACCCGAGGATGTGTCAGGGCTCGACCCCTGCCCACCAAAAGAGAAAAAAGAGAAGGAGACGACCATAGGGCTCGACCCCTGCCAACCTACCGAGAAAAAAGGAGGTGGCAGGGGCTCAGCCCCTGCCAACCTGCCTGAACAAGAGGCAGGCAAGGGACCCAACCACCTTGCTGACTGAGTTACGAGCAACCCCTCCCCTGGGAGCCCTCTACCTAACAGAAGAGGCAACGCAGGCGGCAGCCCTGCCGCATGCTGGAAAGGAGAGGGGGCGGCAGAGGCCTGGCCCCTGTCGGCCCACTCGAGCCAGCCGACGGCAGGGTCTTGCCCCTGCCAACCCTCTATAAGAGGAACATGGGCGACAAGGGCTGCCGAAAAAGAAAAAGGAAGGGGATGAAGGGGCTGCCGAACACGGCGAAAGGGGGGTCATTGGGGAGTCTGTCAGTCTTAGGGAGGAAGAAGACCCTGGAGATGGAGGGTGTACCTGGAAGGGGGCTCGACTGATGTGGCTCAGCAGAAAACATAGAGAGGGAGCAACGAGAGAGAGAATGGAAGGGGAAAGAGAGAGGAGGTCATCGGGTGGTCGATGGGCGGCAGGCGGGCGACGAGAGGTTGACGGGCGGTGGGCGGGTGACGGGCGGCGGGTGGGCGACTGATGAAATAGAAAGGAAAAAAAGGCTCGCATTAGAGATTTACGAGAAATTTAACAACGGATTAGCGATGATAATATTCTATCGCAAACGCCGTCGTAAATGTGCGACAAAAAATTTCTGTTGTTGAGCCATCGCGATTTTGCGACGGAATTGTTGTGTAGCGAATCCATCGCTAATTCGCGACGGATTTCCGATGGAATTTTTTTCGTCGCTAATTCTGCAAATAATTCGAATATTAGCGACGAATAGTTTTCTCTAGCTAATCCGTCGGAAATTTGTGATGAAAAAATTCTGTCATGAATTTTTGTAGCTAATTAGAGTTTTTTTGTAGTGTTAGCACCTATCCATTACTCTCTCTCTCTCTCTATATATATATATATATTTGATGCTATTGAAGGCACAAAATTATATGAAACTATTGATATGAACGGTTGGTTTGTTTGCTAAGAGTCAAACCTTAGATCATGTTATTTCGATGCAAAAATATGATTTTTTGAGTCATAAAATTTTTGTGCATTGTGAACCGTTAATTTTTAAAGCCCATAAAAAACTTAGCTTATGTATCGCAATCACATGATTCAAAACTCATTTTCTACTAAACAAAACTTGTAGATCACATTTACAAGATTTAATCTACAAAAGAAATTTAAGAATTATGATTTTCAGCTCAATAGTTTCATATAATTTTATGCATTCAATAGTAATAAATATTAACCTTTATATATATATATATATATATATATATATATATATATATAGAGAGAGAGAGAGAGAGAGAGAGAGAGAGAGAGAGAGAGAGATCTGCCATAGATGTGATCTACATACTACATATTTTGTTTAGTAGGAACTGGCTTTTGGATTGCCGTAATCTGACCTGTATAGGTTGCTTCAGTGATCCAAAAATCAACAGCTATAAATGTATTGACTTTACCAACTCATAAAAACATATTTTTTCATTGAAAAAACATTATCCCATAGTCATTTCTTACTAAATTAAGCATGATGAACACATTTATGTCGTTAGATTGTGTCAAAATAACTCACATTGTGAGATTCCAACTAGATTTTTGGTAGGAATGATTTATCAAATATAAACCTTATATATATGAGTAATGCACTCCTTCCCCTCACTTTCTCGTTCTGCCCCTCAAAAATCATCTTTTTTGGCATTTTTTATCACATCTAACACCATAGATGTGATCTATAGTTTTGTTTAGTGGGAACCGTCTTTTGGATCACCAGAATCTGACTTGTATATAGTTTTTTTGGTGATCCAAAATCAATGGCTATGAAGGTATCAGTTTTTTTGGACTCATAAAAAAAATATTTTTCATCAAAAAAACATGATCCAAGAGTCGGTTTTCACTAAACCGAGCAAGCTCAACACATCTAACGGTTCAGATCTATCATAAAACACTTAAAAACTATGGAACAAAATGGGGCAGAATGAGAAATGAAGTTTAATATGTTCAGTTATATATATAGTAATGCTACGGTACTCCGGGGGTACCTACTCCCACATACTATAAATCATGGTTGGAGTTTGTATCTTCTCAATTAAGCCTTATGCATGTGCTTAACATAGTTTATTTGATAGGAATCATGTTTTTTTGACATAAAAATAGAAATTTTTAAGTCATGAAATTTTGATACATTGTGAGCCATTGATTTTTAAAGGTCTTAAAAAACATGTGTACGCTGTAATCACATGATGGAAAGCTTGTTTTCTACTAAATAATGCTTATGGATAATATCTATAGGGTCTGATCAACAAAAAAAGCTTAAGAAATTTGAAAATCTTAAGTTTTTATTAGGTACTCCCAGAGCACCTTTTATATATATATATATATATAAAGAGAGAGAGAGAGAGAGAGAGAGAGAGATAATCAAAACAGTTGTCTATACTACTTTCTTCTACGTAAAAGCCATGAATACAAAGTGTATCACACAAATTAATGTGAAAAGGTCACTCTCAAAAGTACATCACAAGGCTTCCACGGCAAAATAAAGATTTATTTTCTCCTCGAGTAATATAAAAGCTGCTTCTTTTTATCGATACTTGCCCGCTAAAAGAGTATTAGATGTTACTGTGGAGCCCACAGCCTCTCTGACTGGTCCGTGCCCCATGCAAAAAATGGTCCTTGACTGCCAACTTTGGGTCAAGTTTTCACTTATAAATTCTCATGGAGCTGACCGACAAGGGTTCCACCTTTTTTTCCTTAGTGGAGAACTGGGTCACTCAGTGGGCCTGGCCTGCCTCCTCTGCAAGGTAAACCTCCGGTGAGATCACCGATACTCAAGCTCTTAGTCTACCAGTTAAAGGCACCCACACATCTAACGTGAGTCGTCAGTACCTTCTCTCTCTGTAATTTGAGCAAACCGAGCAGGTATCAATGGCTCCACCATTTAATTGGGCCAATCATAGTTTGTCACTTGATATATGATAACCACTGTGGGGTTGCCCGCCTGGCCAGTAGGGATGGTTGTGAAGGTGCTGAGATGAAGAAACTGAATCAAACTCCACTGGTGCACGAGTGTATCAGTAGCTTAATTTCAGAAATGGGTCACATAAGGCAGGGTTGTTTTGGGGACCCAGTTTGAAAAAATATAAAAATTACAAGAGCACATTTTTTATATAAAACTATGGCCCACGACTTTATTCCTTAGTTTTGGTAGTGGCAAACATATTTGCTGAAGGGGAAAAGCAAAAACAAAGGGCTCTTCTGCTTATGCTTTATAGTGGATGTCAAAACCCTAGATGCTTTACTTATTCCATTCGCATAAAATATTTACTGTAGGGATACTTTTTTTTGTTGAACCGAACTCAAAGGATGGGATGATCCCGGATATTCTTGATGAGCAGGGTTGGCTGGGATTTTTTCGAAGCTCAAGTTGTAGTTTCTAGCAACGTCAAATTTCGTTATTGGGATTTTCTTGACCAGGGAAAAACTCCTAATAAATATAGAAAATGTGATCTACATGGTTTGTTTAGTAAGAAACATATTTTGAACAATGTGATTATGACAATTATAGGTTTTTAAAGGAATCGTGTTTATAACTCAAAATATCACATTTTTACATTAAAAAAGCATTATGCAAGGCTTGATCATTAGGAAACAAACCCTGTATGTAGTTAGATTGAGTCCAACTTACACCAATAATTTCTAGTTCATTAGTAATATATATATTATTTATTTATATCTATATTTATATTATTGGCCATTCTCGAGTGTACTGTACCATCTAGTAGAAACAGTATATTCCTTCACATTTTCTTCATTTCCCTTTTTTTATATTAATCAAGCCCGATGGATATTGTCTATATAGTTTCTTAGTCAAAACATGTCCCAAGTTGTATAGGCATAATTTTTTAAGGCTATAACTTTCAAGGGTCCATAATGCACAAAAAATTGGTGGCTGAAACAATGATATTTTTATGTCCAAACCAGTCGATCCAAAGTGCATTTCCTAGTAAATGGTTATGTTGAACACATCTGTTCAAATAAATCTTGCATATATAATCTTCAGATAGAGGGTACACTACTCTAGAGTGTGGACATTGTTTTCCCACACACACACACTATATATATATATATATATATATATATATATATATATATATATATATATATATATATATATATATATATATATATATATATATATATATATATATATATATATATATATATATATATATAATCTGAGTGAACTCCATAGTGAAAAATCTCACAAAAGTATCGCGAGAAATTACCCGAGTTAAAAACAGTAATTTTTCATTATATTTTCATTTTCTCGCTAGTTTTTCATCAAAAACATACATATTTCATTTTAAACACGATATTTATGTTTTTGTCAGCTATTTATAATGAAAAAAACCATGCAGTTTTTGTTTTTAAATATTATATATATATATATATATATATATATATTCTTATAAAAAATAATTTTTATAGTTTTAAATTATTATTTATTGCTGATATTTTGCGAAAAAAAAACACAAGAATTAAAAAAAATCAAATTCTCGTGATTTTTTGGCTGTCAACATTTTGTCGTTTTTTTACTTTTGTCACTATATCTCACTCCCTTTTTGAACGTGGGGTAATTGTCCCATGTGGGCAGCAGGCTCGGCGTGTTAAGTGGTCCATGCAGCAGATGTAAGTCTTTTAGTAGTAAAAGAAAGATTAGGTTTAGGTTTAGGACGATCATCCTTGTCTGTCAAAAGCTGAAAACTTTTTATATCTTTAAGTGAATAACAAAGCATGAATTGTGAAACGAATAAATTTGGGGGCACACCCTTACATGTATAAAAGTGAGTCAATATGCTTCGAGGATAACATCACCTGAAAAAAAAAAATAGATCTTCATTAAACTCATGCGTACCCACTAGAAAAAGCACTAGAAAACTTCCTCCCGAAGGAACCCTTGTACTAATACAAACAATTTTGTGTACGGGAAACTTATCAACATCCACTTTCGGCAGATTCACAAAGTTTAACCCTTCAAGCAACTCACACTTATTAGATTTTCGTGCTGTCAGAACAATGATCGTAAGTACGGCAGGTAGAGCCAGCACGGCTAAGAACATAATGCAATTTTTTTTTTTTTTTTGCAAAATGACATAATGCCAAAAATTGATTATACAAATTCAATGCTTCAAAAAAAAAAGTTTGGTAATGATATGTTAATTTACAAAGAACTGTAATAACAAGCACAGGTGCACGTAGAGTGAATACTTTCATACTTAATTCATATGGTCCAATTGCAATATTCAAAATCTTGAAAAAAAATAATTAGATAAATATATTGTATAACATAAGCTGTGAGAATAAGATATTACTAAGTTTTAAAATATTGTTTAAACATAAGATTAGACATGAAAAACTTAGTCAACTATATGTTTACAATCCAAGATTAGATAAATTCAATGTTGTATAACTGACTCAATGACATGCTCTTACCAAATCATGAATTTCAGATCCGGAGTAGAACAAACCTATCCTAAATCAGTGTAGAACCAACCTATTAAACTTGGTTCAAAGGGATCATTTGTCTCTAGTTATTCACTTTGTATACTGATTTGAGTTGTAGAATTAATCTATGACATGTTGCATATGCTGCTTTTCCCTAAATTTGTTCTTACATCAACTTCATTTCAAGGTACCTTTACTTTTTCTCTAGCATGTTCCAATTAACTATCCGGGTCCGAACCATTAAGTTCAGACATCATACATAGTTGGGTATGGTTTATGGGATCTCATACCAAACCAGAGTCCAATCCGAGTTCAAATCTAGATCTGAAATTTTAATTTACAGAGTCTGGTTTATATAATCCTTATTGGACCTAGGTATGGTTTTCGTTGTGGTAGATCCAGTTGGACCAGGATACAGACCTGTTACCATCACTTCTTAGTTGGATCCAGGCCTGAACCCACACAACTTTGGTGTAGGTCCGACCTGTTGATACCCCTACTCCCATCCATACAAGTCAACAGTAGTAGGAGTGAGTTGACAACCTTCATAATCTTGATCACTATTTAAGCAATTTAATCAATCCTTTGATAAGCAATTTATTCCAATAAAATCTCTTGCTGAGAAATCTAAATATGAAAATTTGAAAGGTTGGTTAAAAGGGTACCTTATAGGTGAAACTGAAAGAAATATTATGTTGATTAATTAGGCATGAATTGCAAGACAGGGACTCTTTAATGACAGGTTAAAAAGCAATTTGACTTCCATTTTTGAGTTGCTTTCTTGAAGAGCCAGCTCAATCCCAAACTACGCACTTTGAACTGGGACAAGCCAAGTTCAAGGAAATGTTCAGGTTGACCAACGGGGCTCCGCTCGTCTGGTAAGAGAAACTATTGCACGTCACCTTGTGTTGGGACGTTGTAGGTTCAAAACCCAATGGTATAGTTGTATAACTGGATGGGGTCGGTCTAACCCCAGATGGTCTTTTCAAAAAAAAATTGTTCAGGTTGGATCTATTTTGAACCTGGTTTAGGTGCAAGCAAACTTACACATTACAGCTTGACATTCATCTAGCAGCTTTGCATGTTTCCTAAAGCTGCTAGATGAATGTAGCCCATACCAGATCCAACTAATCACATGTTTCCTAAAGCTGGACAATTACGTGTATTAAAGATTTCCTTGTAAATTGCTTAATAGAGTACATCTTATTAGTAACCGTATTTGATTTCCATACTGAATCCAACTAATGGGAGTTAGATTCAGGTTGGATATGGGATAAGATTCAATCTATTGAAATACCATGAAAGTAGCTTAAACCTAAACTAATCACTTCATGCAAAATTCCAACGTAGGCCAGCGAACGAATCTCCTTCAAGGAACACATGCATTTGTTAGGACCTAAGGCACGACAGGCAAGAAGAAATAAAAAGGAATTTTTTGAAAAAAAAATTACATTTTTTGATAAAGTAAAAAAAAAACTAATCTTTTCTAAACTGTTAAAAATGCACTTAAAATTGATTGCCACCTAGAAGGTTATTTAAGAGCGGTTTTTTTTTTTTTGAAAGATAAGCTGGGGTTAGGCAAACACCCACCAGTTATTATACAACATACCACACTGGGTTTTGAACCTGCAACGTCCCACAACAAGGAGACGCGCACTGACAGCTCCTACCAATCAGGTGGAGTCCCCGTTGGTGTATATTTAAGAGCCGTATGTAAATATGCAACAATTGAGGAAAGCTATTGTTTAAGATTAAGAAGAATAACCCTCCAACCTACTAGTATCATATGTTATTTAAAATAACCGTTAGATCACCTGCATATCATATAACATATGCTGTATTCATTCAACATATCCCAACATGATCAAACCAGTGACTAGCACCATATATAAAACATGGAGAAGAAAAACAAATTTTATCGACCTGAATAATCCAGCAACCAAATTGGTAAAATTTCTCACAGCTTGCTGACCTTGGAATCACAAGAGAAATAGAAAAAATGTAGATACCACACTTAACCATACATCTCTTGCCAATAGCGGCTCTTAGAATTAGCAACCTCACATCACATCAAATCAAGCATTGACAAAATAAAAAATTTCCTAATCTCATTTTAGACCAAAGTTCTCACAGTCCCTGGATGTAGGTGCTCATCGCCAATCTCTGAAAATTCCTCACTTAATTAGGTGTTTTGTTAATAGACAACTGCATGCACATACTTTCGGTTAACAATTCATCAATTAGGGATGAAGTGAATTCTGGGTTTATCAAATATTTTGCCAAAACCAAATCAACTAACTGTCATTTTGGATCGACTTGGACCGTTGAGCGACTCGGGACCAATGGAAACAAATATATAATTTGGTATTTTTGACTATCAATATAAATTTTTAAAAATATAATTTTCTAGAATGATATTATTATTTTTTGTCAATGTTGTTATTAGGTTTATTTAAAATTTAAATTAAGTTTTTATTTTAATTAAGGTTAGATTAAATTAGGTTAGCTAGGGTTCTCAATAAAAGTCGTGAAATGCATATAAAGTTAGAAGCTTCTTGATTTTTTATTTAATAAATACATGTTAGTTGTAGTAAATCTTAGTTGATAAGCTTGAACACCCGAAAGTTAGTTAGATATGATGTAATTAAATAAGTCATCTTATGTGTCTAAAATGCAATAAGTTTTTAGAAAGTGTAGTAGAGTTAAATGCATGTAGTTGAAAAAATAAACATTAAAAGATAGAGAAGAATCAAAGTAAAAAACAAGTAAGGTTTTTAGATATAAAAATAAAAATTTTAGAAGACCCTTCTTTGGCATGGTTTTTGTGTGTTTGAGACATTCTAAGAGATAAAGCTTATGAATCGTGGGTTAAGCGTAGGCTTGTTCGTTCTCGCCACTGTAAGCTACGCGTGAAACATCGTTTTATCTAGCCCTTGCATAAGCTAATCAAGCTATTGAACCCTTGACCAGTATCCATCAAACTGGTAGCTAACAGAGTTATTGTGAACAACCTATTGGCCAGTTTTATATTTGGCGTAGAGGTTGTGTCAATCGAGTTATTGTGAACAACTGCATATCACTCGTAACTAACGGTGGCAAGAAAAAACCAGCTACGCTCAAGCCTACAGTTCATCAACTCTCTCTCTCTCTCTCTCTCTCTCTCTCTCTCTCTCTCTCTTAGAATGTCTCACACAAAAGAAACATGCTCAAGAAGAGGATTCCAGATTTTTTTATTTCATTAAAACAACTCACTCTCTTAATGTTATATGAAGTTTATTTAAATAGAATACGAAACAAAAATGTAAGCCTAAATAAACCATATTTAAAAACCCTACCTACTTTTTACATTAACTCTTCCCTAACTTCCAACATCTATTTGTTCAACTACATGCATTTAATTTTACTACACTTCCTATAAGCTTCTTGCATTTTAAGCATGAGACAAAACTTATTTAATTCTATCATATCTAATTAACCTTTAAGTATCCAAGTTTCTCAACGTCTAACTAAGACCTACTACAATTAACATCTAGCCCTTAAATAAAAAATCAAGAAGCTTTCTAATCTAGTTGCATTTCACAACTTTTATTGAGAACACTAGCTAACCTAATTTATCTAACCCTAATTAAAATAAAAAAAATCATTTAAATCTTAAATAAACTTGATAACATTGACAAAAAATGAAAATATCATTATAGAAAATTATTTTTTTTAGAATTTACATTGATATTCAAAAATGCAAATATCTCTCTCTCTCTCTCTCTCTCTCTCTCTCTCTCTATATATATATATATATATATATATATATATATATATATATATATATATATATATATATATATATATATATTTGTTGTTGAAGGTCCTAAGTCACTCCAAAGTCCAAGACGATAAAAATTGGCAGCAAGTTGACCTGGTTTTTAGCAAAATATTTGATGCAGGCATCAATTAGTCTAGGACAGCATGCTCCGGCCTGGTCACAATTATTTTTAATACATAACTCATCTATGCATCCCAACCACTTACCATGAACTTACAATTAATATAAGACTAATATCTGATTTCAGACCTACAGACGATATACACAATCAACTAAAAGTATAAATCAAGAAGTTTTAAGTCCAAGAAAATCAAATATGAATCAATTCTGACACCAAATAATAAATGCACATGCTAGAAGAAACAAGCACAGACTTATGATCACTAGCAAGCAATGCAGCATTATGGTCTTATGAAGGGACCAGCCTCCACAAGCCCCAATCTATTGGCTCCTCTTTCAGCTAGACTGGACAGTCTCCAGTGAACATGTTGATAGAAGCAAGCAATTCTATGCACATGGCAGATCCATGACTTTTGATCTCACTTTTGCCAAAATATTTATGTTAAGCATATCACTAATCTACTGGTGTGCAGTCAATTCATCTCCCTCAATCAACTTCAGAATATGATTTTTAGGATTTTTTGTATCACTTCCGCACATTTTTCAGAAAGCATATCACTTAATCTATTTGTGAAATGAATTCACCTCCCTCTATCAACTTCAAATTATATTGTCATGGGAATAAAAGAGATCCGGGCCATATCATGATGTGATGAGAATCAAGCAGAAAACAACCAGAAAGTCCAAAGCAAAGAACATAATAGTATCACTTGGGAACAACTGGGTGCCGCACCCACGTCGACGCGATGCTGGTGCGGCACCTTGTGCGGTCAACCTGACCTTGGGTGTGGTCAATGCACTCAGGGTCATTTATGTCCAACTTTTGGACTATATATATATATATATATATATATATATATATATATATATATATATATATATATATATATATATATATATATATATATATATATATATATATATATTTGTGCCGCACCCCCGCACCCAAGTTTTTTGAAAGTGCCGCACCCGCACCCATGTGACATAGCTTGGGAATATCCAACCAAGATCTGAAGGTACAAAATGAGAAGCCATGAAGAATAGTTCTGTAATTAGGGTGGAAGTACATGAAGCTAATCAAGTAAATTAATCTCAGAAGAAAAGGCGGTCTAGAGGAATTTAAGAGACATTGGGAGTCATGGCCTCATGGGCCAATGAAGAATGAGATTCAACATGATATGTCTGAGGAGATCGGAATAAACCTCACTAGAATCATGTCATCATAGGCTCCATAGGAAATACATTAACTATTAGTTGAAAATTTCAGCAGAGTTGCTAAACCTCAAATTATATCGATATGATGTGAAACATATATAGCAACTAGCAAGTTAAAGGAAACTCATGTTACTTCACAGTGCAAAATTAGGCAAGAGATACAAAACATAAGTTAGTAGGGGGCCAAGAGCTTACTAAATTCAAATTGAGGAGTTCCAGAGTTTGCGCATGCAAATTCCATTATCGTTGATTACCTGGCCATCACCAGGGCCATACCTGTGTTTTATGGGGCCTGAGGCGGAGGGAAAAAATGAGTCCTCTATTAATAGCAGGAGTTCTGGGGCAGGGCCTTGAAATTTTTTGAGCCCCTATTAAAAATGGGCTCCCTAAAAATAGGCCCCCTATTAATAGTAGGAGTTTGGAGGCAGCGTTTCGAAATTTTTTGAGTCTCCTATTAATAGTAGGAGTTCGAGGGCAGCGCCTCCAATTTTTTTGGGGCCCCTATATTTTTTTTTGCTGTTTTTGGTCCCCATTAAAAATGGAATCCCTATTAAAAATGGGCCCCTAAATTTTTTTTTGGCCCAGGGGCCCTGAGGCCCAAGTCTCATTGGCCTCTTGACAAGTCTGGCTCTGGCCATCACCAATCTTCTACCTTGCTGTTGACCAGAAATATAAGCTTTAACATAGTAAAAACAAAATCCTTTAGACACATCTTATCATGCGCTCCAAAACAATCATATTCATTACAACCATCTATGAATGTACCTTCTCTTGCAGTCAGTGTCTCAATGATGGAGCATCCTTTAAATTTTTAACCAAGATGGACATATTCGGTGAGGGTATTTCTCTGAGAGATTTTCAAAAGTTGATAAATCTCAGAAATATCTCGAAAACATACAAAAAATTAAATACAAATTTTTAAAAATAAGTAAAAATACACAAAATAGAAAATAAAAGAAACAATCCCTTATTCCCTTCCTTTTGTTCCTTCCCTTCTTCTCCTATCCTTTCTTTTCTTTTCTTTCCTTTCTTCCTTTCCTTTTCTTCTTCTCCCTCCCCCAACGATTAAAATTGAATCACGATGAACTCTTTTTTAATTTATTTTTCTGTAGAACAGACCCACAAACCCACTAGACCGACTAGAAGAATCGGCTAGATGAAGATCTAGCCGATTTTCACTATTTGGGTGAAAAAGATTGAAAAACAAGATTCAAATGAAGCAATCAATAAAAATGAATCTAATCTAACGTGCTGGTCTATGCACGGAATCTACTCTAAGGTTGAAACAAAAAGGAAAATAAGAAACACACAGAAAATAAGAAATTAAAATCAAACACACAATTTCGGTTTTAGCTAGAAGAGAAGGAAGAAGAAGACCTACCTCTCGGGTGATCCGACGATCGTGGGGATGAAGAAGAGCAGACTGTGGCTTGATCTTGATGTCCAAAACGGTTTGAGGATGCTGGAACTTCACCAAGAACAACACTTTTGCAGCTGCAACACGTTGGAGATCCACCGATGATGGAATGTGCACCGATTCTCGATCGGAGGGCGTAGAAAACCGGATGGAGGTAGGGCCGACTCACCTTGATGATGTGTTTCGCACTATCAAGCAAGGTTAGTAGTCTCCACCTCTGCTACACCTGCAAAAACACAGAAAAATGGTGAAAATGCAGTAAGGAAAAAGGAAGAAACGTATAGAAATCACAAGAGAGATCGAAATATGCTTGGAAACCAAGCATAAACCGATCTTCAATGGCCAAAACGTGGAAGAATGGAGAGGAAGAAGGTGCTGGAGCTAGATGCACTGCATGGGGCGTCAAATCCAAGCCAAAGACGCCTAGGGTTCCTCTAAAAGTTTATTTATACTTTTTTAGAAATTCAGAAACAGGGTTTAAAAAAACTATTTTGCTAGGCGCCACTTTCTGGGGGGTTTTCTGCAAAACTTTTTGAAATGGATATGGATATGCGTGTGGGTTGGATTTTGGACTTTCTAAAGGTTGATCCAAGGTCCAAACAGTCTAATTGGGTCGGATATGGATCCAATCCACCTCAAAATACGTGCCCAAACACTGAAATCGCCATAACTCTCTCATTTTAACTCTGATTTCTCTGAAATTCGAACCATAACCCCTTACTATCAAAATGCATCTAAACATGGGTTTAAAACCTTAAACTTGTTACAAAATGCATGAAAAACTTGTTAACATGATATGCATTTCATGCATCATCAATACGCAACATCGAATCTTCGTTGTCGATTTCCTCCCGCTCTTGTCCACTCGCAGGATCGTTCCTTGCCTCTTGAGCCATGTCGCTGACGAAGGAGGAAGGTTGTGCTATGATACCACTTTGATGCAGCGAGAGGGGGATAACAACTGTCACACGTGGATGCCGATGCTAAAGGTTGTGGTGCAGTGAGGGGGATCGACACTGTACTGCTTGTGGATTGATGTGGATGCCCCTTTCAAGGCACGACTCTGCAATATTTGATAACTCAATAGTCTCATTGAAGAGAATAAGCTTGAATCAATGAATCCGAGCAACAATGTATTAAATGAAATGGCAATTCTTATAATCTAATAATACTAACAGAAAACACGGCAGGCTTGCGCACTCAGGCCGGCGTCAGAAGGCCTTACGACGACCCCCGCATTCAGTTGGAAAGTGTTGCTGATCTGGTTACTCGCTGCTATTGGGACATAGTTCAAAAATGGTACCATCAGCAGGAATGTCGCACGACCAACGTCCCTACGCAAGTCTTCCTCGGTGCCTTCCGGTTGCATGACATGATGACAGCTCAGTTGGATGGGTTCGATCACGGCAGTATTGACGAGATTGACTACACTTTCGTCCACACCCGTACCCATTTATGATATTGACGTCGTGTGCGGCTCTGCTAGCGACTCTAGGGTGATGAGGTGACCATCAATCTCGTCCAACCATTTGGATATTCCTGCCACTTCTTTGTTCATACGCAACATGTTTTATTGTATTTTGGTCATCATCTCCATCATACGCAACATTGAATCTTCGTTGTCGATTTCCTCCCACTCTTGTCCACTCGCAGGATCATTTCTTGCCTCTTGAGCCATGCCGCTGACGAAGGAGGAAGGTTGTGCTCTGATACCACTTTGATGCAGCGAGAGGGGGATAACAACTGTCACACGTAGATGTTGATGTTAAAGGTTGTGGTGCAGTGAGGGGGATCAACACTCTACTGCTAGTGGATTGTTGTGGATGCCCCTTTCAAGGCACGACTGTGCAATATTTGATAAGCCAATAGTCTCGTTGAAGAGAATAAGCTCGGATCAATGAATCCGAGCAACAATGTATTAAATGAAATGACAATTTTTGCAATCTAATAATACTAACAGAAAACAAACCAATAACAAAGACTAATATAAAAGAAAGTAGACAGAAGGATTGAAATGACAGAAGAAATGAAAAAACCATAAAGAACGTGTGGTTGAAGCCAAAAATAACAGAGGAACTTTTCATAATTCAATAGTCTGCACGCAACCCTAGGATAAGTATTTAAAGACTTCAGTTGGATTTGGGTCTCGAGTTCGGTCCTGTATTCAAGACAAATTCTGTTTGTTGTTGGATCTGGGGCATTTGGGTCTGTGCTCGTCTGGAGTAGGTACGCAGGGATATGGGGCATCTCAGTACCGACTAGAACTGGAATGGATCCACTGCTTGGGTACGATCCTCGATCCCATCGTGCAGGTCCGGTTCCCTGCCATGGTCAAGTTGTATGCATCTGGGTCGATCCTGCTTTGCATCAAAAATCAACACAAAATAATATCACCATTAGGTGTTTCAATTCTAACGACAACCCAAGTTCTGGATTCATTAGTATTCAAGATAAGTCCTAAACAATAGAAACCAAAACTAACCAGACACTGAAGCCTCCGATTTAGGCCAGAAAAAGGGAAAAGAGGAGGCGCCTAGATCCTCCGACCCTGGAATTGGGGTTTGCTATAGCTGGAGACGGTGGGGGCATCAGGCTGCTTGACGACGCCCGGGAGGTCGGCCATGCCGAGGGCAGTGAGCATGTTGATGGTCTCCTTGTCGAACACGATGAGGTCGGTCTTGATGGCGGACTCGTCGGGGACGAAGTCTATGCGACGCTCGCGCTCCTCCTTCTGGAGCTTGAGGGAGATGTCGCGGATGGGGCCGCGCTAGATGCGCTTCATCAGGTGGGTGGAGAAGTCGACGATCTTGTTTCGGAGGTGCTTCGAGGGGATGATGGCCACCTCCTCAAGGATCTTCTTGTTCATGGAAGTCAAGCGTCATCCTCGAGTAGTACCTCTTGATCACTTGTCGAGACGATTTCTTCACCGTCTTCGTCCTCCCTCGCCCTATCATGCGCTTTGTTGTTGTTGCCACACACACACACAGAGAGAGAGAGAGAGAGAGAGCAAGAGTTCTCCTTGCGCGTTGGGGTTTCTCTTTCTACCCTTTCGTGGAGTGGCGATGGCAGTGCCCGAGACTGGGATTTTAACCTCTCTCTCTCTCTCTCTCTCTCTCTCTCTCTCTCTCTCTCACACACACACACACACACACACACACACAGATCAATGGGTCGGACTAGGTCCAAACTCAACCCAAGTCGAGTATCTAATCCAACCTGAACCCTATTACTATCTCTAATAAAAGGGTGTCAATGGGTCGAGTTTATCCGGATTCGATCCGTACCAAACCCTATAGGGTCTGGGTATAGTGATAAAATAATAAGACCTTATTAAGACCCGGGTCTGGACCCAAAGGTCCGATTAATATATGGATTTGGGCATAGTTTGTAAAATTGTATACCAAACCCATGCCCGACCCGAGTTCCAAGTAAGACCCATAATTTTTCAATATAAAGATGATAAAAAATCATTTTACTGGGTATGGCCCGAGTCTAGTTCATGTAGTTCTTATCAGGTCCAGGTATGGTTTCTCTTATGGTGGGTTCGATTAAACCTGAGTCCAAACTCGATATCATACCCAAAAATCTGGTTTCACTTGGATCTCAACTAAACCCGACCTGTTGACACCCCTATGAATGGGTAGTAGAGTTGCAAACGGATCTCATACAAGAAGGGGTGTTTGCAAATTTTGGCTGTTTTGGATCAGATTCTATCTGACTTCAATTTGTATTTTGTGATTCGAAATCTGAACTGTTAGTCCGGTTTGTATCGATACCCCACCCTAATTAAATTTTCGGGTTTACATAAACAGTGTCGATATAACCAAATTAATGTAGTTTTTTGTTATGGATCTGTGTTTGAAATTTTATTTTCTTAACTGGATAAAACTCAAGCTCAAACCTGAACCCAATAATTTGTTATTTGAGCAGGTTCGGGTACACCTAATAGTTTGAGTATTTGACCTATTGAAAAGGATGCAAATTGACTGGATCTGGGTTGGTGGTTTTTTATTTTTGGTTATGGAATCTGACTTTCCAGTGTATTTAGCTATCCAAAATCCCATCCATTTGCATTCAAAGTGCTGGTAATGTTCAAGGTTGGCTTCTTGTAGTGAGCCAAACAATGAATCTGGGTAGGGATGGCAGTGGACTGGGGCGAGAGTGCGAGACAAGGTCTCCACCTCCGCTCTGTTTCAAAATTTGGACCTCCATTCTTGCCTCCATCTTCACACGAGTTTGGATTTTAATCTTCATCTCTGTTTCATATCCTCCATCCATGGTCTAAATGGGGTGGGGCCTCGTTTCTCCTCGATTCATTGCCAGATTCGTGATGGGGCGGGTCAGGGCAAGGTAGGAATCGGGGCAAGATGGGGAAAGTGTAAGTTCATCTTCGTCTCAATACCGGCACAGGTTTTGATTTTAAATTTTATCCCCAACTGTAATGCCCCAGAATCCCAACTTGATAAAAAATCCTTTAGATTTTTAGAGTAAATTTTTTTTGAAATACATTGCGCAAAGCAGAGAAACCATAAGGGAAAAACAAGTGGAAACTCTGGACGGGTTACAGAGTGAGCATCAATAAGAAACATTTTATTAATATTGTTTACAAAATAATACCACATTTCCATTTACAAATGACAATTTCCAAGATCATCAATGTTCTAGAGTGTGGGTTCAGTCCTCCGCTGCACATCAAGCTCCATCGCACCACGAGAAGTCACCACATGTATCCCCATAAAACGGGGTCAGTACTCTTGCGAGTTGGTGAGAAATCATCAACGATAATCTATTTGCGCAAATCATAGCATTTATAACATGATATGCATCAAATAATATAATTAACCAGAGCAACAGCACATGAGAATATATCATGACAGAATAAGTAAAATATCGCAAACAATGAATATGTACAAGTGGGCATATATGTGCATCGTGGTGAGACAGTTAACATAATTGAAGTGATTAAATAAGTGCAATTGCAACAAGTAAAGAGGCAGTAAAGGAACAATAATAAGTAATAAACGACAACGTCATGCACCAACATACTTAGGCAGGTACATCAATCATTTAAGCAAGTGAGTAAGGAAGGTGCAACTCTTGCATCATGATCAAAACAAGCAATGTGATCATGATTGAGCGACTAACATGATTAACATTAGCATTCAACAATGAATATTTCATTAATTACCTAACCAAAGGCAGACCTCTCTAGAATTATATCGCATGAGATATTCATAAGAAAAAAAGTATAGGTAACAACACATTTTTGACATAAGTGAGCTCAACTCACAAGGTGGGTTCATTGTCCACACTAACTCGACATAGAGTTTTTAGCATTCCACAAAGTCTCACAGACAAATACGCCCTTACAAGGTGCCTCGAGTCTCCTTTATACTTACGGAACAGATCAAGTGCGAAAGGTGAATCGTGTGATCAATTCAAACGTACACGAAACACAATCAAATATTCATTAAATGCTAGGACACTTGAATTATTAACATGATTCATGCAATTACTCTAAGTTTGGTAACATGATATGCAAGTTGAAGTACTCATTTATATTATAACATTTATGTCATATTGTTCTCATGTAGTGTGTAAGCGTACATAAATCAAAGCAATATGAGCATAATATTGCATGTTGGCTAATCCCAATTCGATCATATTAGATGATAAACAAGATTAATTAGGTCATTTGAGTTCAGTAACTTGGTGTCTCAGTTGGGTTGCACCCAACTCGGCCCCAAAAGGAGAGAGATTTAAAATAAGTTAAAAGAAAATCATGACTTCCAATAATAGTAGAAAGATTGATATTTTTGAGATATTTAGGCAAAGATTCAGCCATGACCTTAAACACAAAAGTTATAGAGTTATCTTTTAGCTTTCTACAGAATCAAACCAATCAAATTTATATTAAGGGAGTCAGGAGAACGCCTAAAAATACGTGACGCTGTCCAGGGCGTTCTCAACTGAATAGTGACTAACAAAAATCCGAATGTTCTACATTTTGACAAGGGATTTGAAAGACTCTGCAGACCAAATCAGGAAAAGTAATCAACTACAAAGTTGAAGGACTGTGTCTTGGATTTTTAGAATATCCAAAAACACCAAAATCTGACCTGTATCTAAGGAGATACAGTCGGTTTATCAGAGGTATCTCTGACAACTCTAGATTCAGAAAAGATCCAATGCATGCAAAAACTTTACTTTGACAAGGATTTTAGAGGATCCTACAAACCAAATCAGGACAAATCTTTAACTACAAAGATAGAGGCCTGAGTGTGAGCTTTCTAGAATGTCTAAAAACACCATACTCTGACCTGTATCCAAGGAGATATAGTTGATTTATCAGAGGTGTCTCTCACAACTCTGGATTCGGAAAATATCCAATGCATGCGAAAAAATACATTTTGACAAAGATTGTAGAAGATCCTATAGACAGAATCAGGCCAAACCTTTAACTACAAAGTTAGAGGCTTGAGTCTGAGCTTTTCATAATGTCTACGAACACCAAAATCTGACCTGTATCCAAGGAGATACAATCGATTTATCAGAGGTGTCTCTGACAACTCTGGATTCGGAAAAGATCCCATGCATGCAAAAACTATATTTTGATAGAGATTTTATAGAATCCTACAGACTAAATCAGGCCAGACTTCTAACTAAATAGTTAGAGGCATGAGTCTGAACTTTCTAGAATGTCTAAGAACACCGAAATCAGACCTATATCCAAGGAGATAAAGTCGGTTTATCAGAAGTATCTCTGACAACTCTGGATTCAAGAAAGATCCAATGCATGCAAAAACTACATTTTGACGGAGATCTTAAGAGATCCTACGAACTGAATCAGGCCAAACCTTTAACTATAAAGTTAGAGGTCTGAGTCTGAGCTTTCTAGAATATCCAAGAACACTGAAATCCATCCTTTATCCAAGGAGATACAATTGATTTATCAGAGGTATCTCTGACAACTCTAGATTCGACACAGATCCAATGCATGCAAAAACTACACCTTTTTTTTTAAACATGTGTGTGTTTGTTCACATGATGCATCTCACAATCACATACATTTCTTTGAAAAGAAAACAAGGATTTGCAAATGGAAGATGAAAGAAGATGCACCCTCGATGCTACCGAAACAATGAAGGGATCTTCTCATGGTTGGGCGTGTAGGGTGGAGTCCCATGTGGTACCCAACCCTACACACTAGCAAGAAGGAGAGAAAGAAGGGAGAAGCACGGTCGGCTATGGCGGGAGCACCATTATTTTGGGAGAGAGAGGGGAGAGAAAAAGAAGAGGAAAAAATGACTTTCTCTATCTTCTCAAAAGATATAAATATGCTAGGGTTTTAAGTGAATGGCTGAGATTAAAAGTTAGAAATGAATGGCTATGATGTATGTCACACCCTTCTAGGCGGTTTCATACTTGTAATATTTTAGTTCCACTTTTCCTATGCCGAATAGGCTTATTTCGTTTGAATTTCTTTGGAAACCTTTTAAAAATGCCACTCCCTTAGGCCCTACACGCCTTTTAGGGTTTGAAAAGGTTTCAAAAATGCCCCATACGCTTTCTAGAGCGAAAATACCCTATGTATTTTATTTTATTCAAAATAAACCTAAGTTTTAGAGAACATCACTCTAATCACCAAAAAACCCAAATTTTGATAATTCTCTTGTCTTAATTTTCTCAAAATAAGTTGAATTTAGGCAATTACACTTTCGATAAATAAAAGCCAATGCTCCTATGCATTTTTAATAAAACTTACGTGTTTGACATAATATCACTACAATATATGTGTACGTATACCTACATTCTAGGGTTTCATATATATATATATATATATATATATATATATATATATATATATATATATATATATATATATATATATATATATATATATACAAATATGTAGTCATACGCATATACTTATACATACACATATATGTACATTTACATACATAGATCCATATAAACATACATAAACTTAAAATTTTCATTTATAAGTAAATTTTCAAAGCACATCTTTAAATTTTCATCTCTTGCAAAAATCGTTCCCGTTATGACTCACTCCCTATCAATATACACTCTCCACTAATTCACATGAAATAACGAGATTTTTTTACTTGTTTGGATCCCAGATTTGGGGATTAACTAAATATATATATTATGAACTTAACTTAGGATTCTCATAAATTAATGCGTTATAGATTGTCTTCAATCATTGTCATACATCTTACGCAATTTAGGGTCTCGTGTATCCATACTTATATACATATACATATGTATAATACATAACTATATGTGAAAACCTCGTAATTAATACAATCCATTTACCATCACTGAATCACATCATACATTGCATTTTCTCAGAAAAATTTTGGGTCTTACATTCTACCCTCCTTAAAAAGGATTTCGTTCCCGAAATCACAAACATTGAACAACGACAAAATAGTCAGATCTCCTCTGACAGTGCCTAAACGACAATAACTAAGTCTCTTGTAGATTTCCTCGGACAAAACTTGGCAATATACCCTAATTGTTTACACTTGAAACATTTGCCATCATAGAGAAGGCAAACTCCGAAAGGATGATCTTTATCGCATTGTTGACATATTCGCTGGACATTTAGTCGCTGAGATTGCCTTTGTTGGCGGTTCTGATGTCCTTTCTGAAGCTTTCGCTTAGTAGGTGGCGAGGACTCCTTCCTACTGGGATTCTTCTCACTGGTATGCACATGAATCTTGGTCTGCCGCTCGGCCCAGTATTCTTCCAAAAGAGTTGCTACCTTGATGGCCTCATCGAGTAATTTTGGCCTGCTAGTGAACACCTTGGTTCTCATAGTAGGCCTCAAACCACGAGTGAACTTCATTGCTTGTTCCTTTTTTCGCGACGTAAACATTTAGACAATATCGCTCCAAATAACGAAACATAGTAATATAATCAGACAGGGTCGTCGTCCCCTGTTGTAGGTCTAGGAATTCTTACATTTTCTTATTTCATTCATGCTTAGAAAAATATGCTGAGTTAAACATTTCGACGAATCCGTCCCTCGTAACGCTCTTGTCTTTGAATTTAATGGAAGAGATCGTGTCCCACCACTTCTCAACGTGGTCTTTCAAACGATACATACTGAAGTTCACTTTTTGCTCTTCTGAAATATTCAGAATGAGAAAAATACATTCTATCTCACATATCCACGACTCCGCAACCTCAGGATCTGTCTTACCCTCAAAAGCAGGAGGATCCAATTCCATGAAGCGCTTATAGGTAATCGTACTTATGTTTTGCCCACCTTGGGCTACGTGTTGAAGGTTTGCGCCCATTTGTTGCATTACAATAACTTGTTGTTGCACAACCTCCGCAAGGTTGCTCATAGTGCCCATGATATCGTCGCACCTGGCCTTCCATGTCATCTATCAGGACAAAAAGACATAATGATTAATCGATAGGTCTGACAACTAAACTCGATAAATAATGATGGCAACAATCTTTCAAAAGCCAACGAGCGCACTACATACAACTTGGGCAAATGCCACATCGCAACTCAATTGTGTAGCAACACCATCTACGAACATGTTCTTCGAACAACCTCAAGCGACACCATACAAGGCCGCTATTGCTAGAAAAGCACCATTCTAGACGACCATTGTTAGAGAATCATCACTCTAACTTACCATACGGAGAATCACCACTCCAACATCACAAAATAAAGAGTCACCGCTCGAATGACATCGTTAGAAAATCACCACCCTAACGTCATTGTTGAAGCATCACCACTTTAACCACTTCATTAGAGAATCACCACTCTAATGACATCGTTAGAGAATCACCACCCTAACGTCATCGTTGAAGCATCACCACTTTAACCACTTCATTAGAGAATCATCACTCTAATGACATCATTAGAGAATCACCACCCTAACGTCATCGTTGAAGAATCATCACTTCAACAATATCATTAGGGAATCACCACTCTAATGACAACGTTGGCACTACCAAGAATCACCACCTGAGCCAACTCAACACCATAATCCCTTCGGTTGTGGTTGGGACAAAAGAATTCCCACAACGCTCTTAGAAGCAACAACACCCAGAAGCCCGGTGCTAAGTAGTCCCCACAATGACCCTCTCAGGAGTCAATTGCCATCACTGGAAACACAAAAGCTACATGCTAGGCACACAACTGAATGTTCTCATAACCAAAAACAATTGGGGATCTACAACATCCTCCAACGAGGAACTCAAAGGCTCAACCGACACAGACAAGGCTTTTGCCTTCTGTCCGAAGATCACACCCGGAGAGGTACCCTTCATCAAAGACAGGGTCACGAACACCTCCAACGAAGTTGGAGAAGGAAAAACACTAACTTAGAGCCCCATCAAACGACTCTTATCAAAACCACATTGTCTTTAACACGATTGGTGCAACTATTCAATATTCGTTATGATTCATCCATCATCTCCACTCAAGTAATGTGGAACGAGAAAGCAAAATACGCAAGAGGTCTCTAGGTTAGATCAACGACTTCAACTCTCGTAGGAGTTGACACAAACTAGCTTGGGAAACTATATTCGCAAGCGTAAAAGCAAAACCATTCAAGAACTCTACACCAAAATTCAACTAACGCTTAATCTCTAAGTGTCTACTCAGACCACAATAGGTGCATACACTTAGTTTACAGGGAAAGATTCGCCCCACGTGTTCTATCTTACATCTCGCACCAAAAAGTGCTTGATTTACAAACACTCGCATGCTTTGCATAATAGTCTGAACCCCTGGGTTCCAGCACTCGATACCTTGAGTCAAATCATATAAGGCTTTAAACATAAAATTGGGTCTCGCATCGGACAACAATCGAAATATCATTCAAATTTATCTAAACATGCAGGAGGAGCTATTAAGCAACAGAAACATAATTCTACTAAATTAGGCATACTTACAGTGTGATGTTCGATGCGTGTAGAGACTTGAACCACACTTCTAAAACACTGCACTGATACCAAAACTGTAATGCCCGAGAATCCCAACTTGGTAAAAAATCTTTTAGATTTTTAGAGTAATTTTTTTTTTAAATACACTGCGCAAAGAGGATAAACTAAAGGGAAAAACAAGTGAAAACTCTGGGCGGGTTACAGAGTGAGCAACAAGAAGAAACATTTTATTAATATTGTTCAAGATCTTCAATGTTCTAGAGTGTGGGTTCAGTCCTCCGTCACACATCAAGCTCCATCGCACCACGAGAAGTCACCACCTGTATCCACATAAAACGGGGTCAGTACTCTTGCGAGTTGGTGAGAAATCATTTATGACAATCTACTTGCGCAAATCATAGCATTTATAACATGATATGCATCTAATAACATAATTAACCAGAGCAACAACACAAGAGAATATATCATGACAGAGCAGGTAAAATATCGCAAACAATGCATATGTACAAGTAGGCATATATGTGCATCGTGGTGAGACAGTTAACATAATTGAAGTGATTAAATAAGTACAATTGCAACAAGTAAAGAGGCAGTAAAGGAACAATGTTAAATAATAAACAACGACGTCATACACCAACATACTTCGGCAGGTACATCAATCATTTAAGCAAGTGAGCAAAGAAGGTGCAACTCTTGCATCATGATCAAAATAAGCAGTGTGATCGTGATTGAGCGACTAACATGATTAACATTAGCATTCAATAATGAATATTTCATTAATTATCTAACCAAAGGAAGATCTCTCTAGAATTATATCGCATGAGATATTCATAAGAAAAAAAGTATGGGTAACTGCACATTTTTGACATAAGTGAGCTCAACTCATAAGGTGAGTCCATTGCTCATACTAACTCGCCACAGAGTATTTAGCATTCCACAAAGTCTCACAGACAAATACGCCCTTACAATGTGCCTCGAGTCTCCTTTATACTTACAGGACAGATCAAGTGTCAAAGGTGAATCGTGTGATCAATGCAAACATACACGAAACACAATTAAATATTCATTAAATGCTAGGACACTTGAATTATCAATATGATTCATGCAATTACTCTAAGTTTGGTAACATAATATGCAAGTAGAAGTGCTCATTTGTATTATAACATTTATGTCATATTGTTCTCATGTAGTGTGTAAGCGTACATAAATCAAAGCAATATGAGCATGATATTGCATATTGGCTAAACCCAATTCAACCATATTAGATGATAAACAAGATTAATTAGGTTGTTTAAGTTTAGTGACTTGGTGTCTCAGTTGGGTTGCACCCAACTAGGTCCCAAAAGGAGAGATATTTAAAATAAGTTAAAAGAAAATCATGACTTTCAATAACACCAGAAAGATTGATATGTTTTAGATATTTAGGCGAAGATTCAACCCTGACCCTAAACACAAAAGTTATAGAGTTATCTTTTAGCTTTCTAAAAAATCAAACCAATCAAATTTTTATTTAGTGAGTCGGGAGAAATCATGAAAATATGAGATGTTGTCCAATAACAGCAGAAAGATTGATATGTTTGAGATATTTAGGCGAAGATTCAGCCCTAACCCTAAACACAAAAGTTATAGAGTTATCTTTTAGCTTTCTACAAAATCAAACCAATCAAATTTTTATTGAGTGAGTCGGGAGAAATCCTGAAAATACGGGACGTTGTCCAGGGCATTCTGGACTAAACAGGTACTGACAATAATCTGAATGTTCTACATTTTGACAGAGGATTTGAAAGACCCTGCGGACCAAATCAGGAAAAGTAATTAACTACAAAGTTGGAGGACTCTGTCTTGGATTTTTAGAATGTCCAAAAACACCAAAATCTGATGTGTATCCAAGGAGATACAGTCAGTTTATCAGAGGTATCTCTGACAACAATGAATTCAGGAAAGATCCAATGCATGCAAAAACTATATTTTGACAGAGATTTTAGAAAATCCTACAGACTGAATCAGGCCAAACCTTTAACTAAAAAGTTAGAGGCATGAGTCTGAGCTTTCCCAAATGTCCAAGAACACCAAACTCTGACCTGTATTCAAGGAGATACAGTCGATTTATCAGAGGTGTCTATGATAACTCTCGATTCAGGAAAGATCCAATACATGCAAAAAACTATATTTTGACAAAGATTTTAGAGGATCATACAGACCGAATCAGGCCAAACCTTTAACTACAAAGTTATAGGCCTGAGTCTGGTCTTTCTTGAATGTCCAAGAATACCAAAATTTGACTTATATTCAAGGCGATACAGTCGATTTATCATAGGTATCTCTGACAATAATGGATTCAGAAAAGATCCAATGCATGAAAAACTATATTTTTACAGAGATTTTAGAGGATCCTACGAACCAAATCAGGTCAAACCTTTAACTACAAAGTTAGAGGCCTGAGTCTAAGATTTCAAGAATGTCTAAAAACACTGACATCCAACCTGTATCTAAAGAGATACAGTCAATTTATCAGAGGTGTCTCTGACAACTCTAGATTCAAGAAAGATCTAATGCATGCAAAAACTATATTTTGACAGAGATTTTAGAAAATCCTACAGACTGAATCAGGCCAAACCTTTAACTAAAAAGTTAGAGGCATGAGTCTGAGCTTTCCCAAATGTCCAAGAACACCAAACTCTGACCTGTATTCAAGGAGATACAGTCGATTTATCAGAGGTGTCTATGATAACTCTCGATTCAGGAAAGATCCAATACATGCAAAAAACTATATTTTGACAAAGATTTTAGAGGATCATACAGACCGAATCAGGCCAAACCTTTAACTACAAAGTTATAGGCCTGAGTCTGGTCTTTCTTGAATGTCCAAGAATACCAAAATTTGACTTATATTCAAGGCGATACAGTCGATTTATCATAGGTATCTCTGACAATAATGGATTCAGAAAAGATCCAATGCATGAAAAACTATATTTTTACAGAGATTTTAGAGGATCCTACGAACCAAATCAGGTCAAACCTTTAACTACAAAGTTAGAGGCCTGAGTCTAAGATTTCAAGAATGTCTAAAAACACTGACATCCAACCTGTATCTAAAGAGATACAGTCAATTTATCAGAGGTGTCTCTGACAACTCTAGATTCAAGAAAGATCTAATGCATGCAAAAACTATATTTTGACAGAGATTTTAGAAAATCCTACAGACTGAATCAGGCCAAACCTTTAACTAAAAAGTTAGAGGCATGAGTCTGAGCTTTCCCAAATGTCCAAGAACACCAAACTCTGACCTGTATTCAAGGAGATACAGTCGATTTATCAGAGGTGTCTATGATAACTCTCGATTCAGGAAAGATCCAATACATGCAAAAAACTATATTTTGACAAAGATTTTAGAGGATCATACAGACCGAATCAGGCCAAACCTTTAACTACAAAGTTATAGGCCTGAGTCTGGTCTTTCTTGAATGTCCAAGAATACCAAAATTTGACCTATATTCAAGGCGATACAGTCGATTTATCATAGGTATCTCTGACAATAATGGATTCAGAAAAGATCCAATGCATGAAAAACTATATTTTTACAGAGATTTTAGAGGATCCTACGAACCAAATCAGGTCAAACCTTTAACTACAAAGTTAGAGGCCTGAGTCTAAGATTTCAAGAATGTCTAAAAACACTGACATCCAACCTGTATCTAAAGAGATACAGTCAATTTATCAGAGGTGTCTCTGACAACTCTAGATTCAAGAAAGATCTAATGCATGCAAAAACTATATTTTGATAGAGATTTTAGAGGATTCTACAAACCGAATCAGGTTAAACCTTTAACTACAAAGTTAGAGACCTAAGTCTGAAATTTCCATAATGTCTAAGAACACCAAAATTTGACCTGTATCCAAGGAGATACAATCGTTTTATCAGAGGTATCTCTGACAACTCTGAATTCAAGAAAGATCCAATGTATGCAAAAACTATATTTTGACAGGGATTTTAGAGAATTGTATGAATCGAATCAGGCCAAAACTTTAACTACAAAGTTAGAGGCTTGAGTCTAAGCTTTCCAAAATATCCAAGAACACTGAAATATGACTTGTATCCAAGGAGATACAGTCGATTTATTATAGGTGTTTCTAATAACTCTAGATTCGAGAAAGATTCAATGCATGCAAAAACTACACTTTTTTTTTTAAATGTGTGTGTGTTCACGTGATGCATCTCACATAGGAGGTATAAACTGAATGTAAGGAACAACACACAAATCTAATCTACATGCAACTCACACACATGTATTTGTGAAATCCGGTTTTATGAAGGAAGATGTAATCACATACATTTCTTTAAAAAGAAAAAAGGATTTGCAAATGGAAGATGGAAGAAGGCTCACCCTCGATGCTACCGGAACAATGAAGGGATCTCCTCTTGCTTAAGTGTGTAGGGTAGAGTCCCACGTGGTACTCAACCCTACACACTAGCAAGAAGGAGGGAAGGAAGGGAGAAGCACGATCGACTATGGTGGGAGCCCCACGATTTTGGGAGAGAAATAGGAGAGAGAGAAAGAAGAGGAGAAAATGTATTTCTCTATCTTCTGAAAAGATATAAATATGCTAGGGTTTTAAGTGAATGACTGAGATTAAAAGTTAGAAATGAATGGCTAGGATGTATGCCACACACTTCTAGGCGGTGGCATACTTGTAATATTTTAGTTCCACTTTTTCTACGCCCAATAGGCTTATTTTGTTTGAATTTCTTTGGAAACCTTTCAAAAATGCCACTCCCTTAGGCCCTACACTCCCTTTAGGGTTTGAATAAGTTTCAAAAATGCCCCCACACGTCCCCTAGAGTGAAAATACCCTATGTATTTTATTTTATTCGAAATAAATATAAGTTTTACAGAACATCACTCTAAATCAGTGAAAAACCCAAATTTTGATAATTCTCGTCTTAATTTTCTCAAAATAAGTTGAATTTAGGCAATTACACTTTCGGTAAATCAAAGCCAATGCCCCTATGCATTTTTAATAAAACTTACGTGTCTGACATAATATCACTACGATATATGTATATGTATACCTACATTCTAGGGTTTCGTATGTACGCATATACATATACAAATATGTACTCATATGCATATATTTATACATACACATATATGTATGTATACATATATAGATCTATGTAAACACACATAAACTTAAATTTTCATATATAAGTAAATTTTCAAAGCACATCTTTAAATTTTCATCTCTTGCGAAAATCGTTTTTGTTATGGCTCACTCCCTATCGATATACGCTTTCCACTAATTTGCATGAAATAACGAGTTTTTTTTTTCTCGTTTGGGTCTCAAATTCGGAGATTAGCTAAATATATATATTATGAATTTAACTTAGGATTCTCAGAAATTAATGCATTATAGATTGCCTTCAATCATTGTCATACATTTTACTTACGTGATTTAGGGTCTCGTATATTCATACTTATATACATATACATATGTATAATGCATAACTATATGTGAAAACCTCGTAATTTACACAAGCCATTTACCATCACTGAATCACATCATACATTGCATTTTCTAAGAAAAATTTTGGGTCTTACACCACCTCCATCCCCGGTCTAAACTTGGCAAAGCGGGACGGAGCCCTGTTTTTCCCGGTCCACTGCCATCCCTAAATCTGAGCTAAACAACCTGAGTTTTAGGTGGATTGTTTAAAGAAAAATATGCTGTTTTAGAGCTTGAAAAACAAAATTATAAAAAAAATGCATCCTTTTATAACTAAAAGTAAGAAAATTTTACCTCTAAACTTACAAACCAAATAATATAATCATGTCTTACTGTACCGTAAGATATAAAATATGTCTAATATATATTTATTACATACAAAGATTTTTTAAAATATATTAAAATATCATATTTTTTTATTGATGAAAAAATAAAGCACGTGTTGTCATATCTTAATTTTCAAAAATAAAAAATAAAAACTCACATGGTATGAGTTGAGATCAAAAGAGCGTGACACGGCTAAGTGCCATAGCTAATCACATCACAGCATTGCATGGGGGCCCACAGTTAAATAGTGCAGCATGTGATTGACTGTGGCTCGTTCTGGTTGCGGGTTGTACCTGTATCTTTGTGACATATATAGTATCTCAATCTGATCCGATCCAGGACACATGTGGTGGGTCTTGGATCCAGGCAGCAGTGTAGCAACCAATCCAGGTCAGAAACGTGTCTAGCCCAACCCGTTTTGCGTTTTCTATATGAAACACAATGTAGGATCTTCTTTTTAAGTGGATCTGGACAGGAGGCTACTTTGGAACCACATTGGATTCAAGTACAAAACTGGATCCAATTGATACAAAGTCTGGTCCAGTCCATATACAATCCTTTTGTAATCCTATGTCATTGTGGGCATAAAATGAAACACAAATACTAATCTGTCCATCCGAACCTAACGCGGACAATGTACGGTACATGTATGAATTATGATATTTTTTTTTTGAAAGGCAAGCTGGAGTTTGGCAGACCCCACCAGTTATTATTCAACGTACCATTGGGTTTTGAACCTGCAACGTCCCACAAGGAGACGTGCACATACAGCTCCTACCAACCACATCGTTTGTGTGAATTATGATTTTTGTCATACCTAAGTATCTGATATGTTTTAAACATTATCCAAACCCAAGTACATGTCATTTTGTGGATTCAGTTATATCTTAATGGGTCAGAAATCCGATCTAATGACAGTGAGATAAGTCTGGTTTAAGACTAGGTGGTGACTCAATTCAAGTGGGTTTAAAACCTCAGTTTGTTAGAAAAATGGGTCAGTTTTTGGGGTATAGAATTTCCAAAATCAATCCATTTTGTGTTGAACCCCTTTTTACTAGACCCAATTCGTTTTTTATAATATGTACCCAACTGACCCATACTGGATTGCAATGTATACTCGAATTATACCACAGGAAACTCATTCCATAGAAGATTTCAATGAAGGAAAATCATAAGGTGCAAGTTGTATCGATTCAATTTGACCTCATAGATATGTTTAACATGGTTTGTTTGCTACCAAGCACAGTTTGGGTCATATTTTATATTATAAAAATATGTTTTTTTGAGTCATCAAATTTTGGTACATTGAGCTCTACTGATTGTTTAAGCCCCTAAAGGGGTGTTTGATTGCTTGTCCAAGATCGGACAGAACAACAGAACATAACATCTGTTTTGTAACAACTATATTACGCCCAATATTTGTTTCAACTGAATAAGAAGTTATGCTCCTTGTACCCAACGTTTGATTTTTATATTATGTAGACAACTTGGAGACATGGATAATAGGCTAGATATCTTCGTTTTGGATCATAAGTGTAGTACCCATGATTTTTTCCACAATTATTAAATAAATAAAGATGAATTTTTATGTCTTAATTATAGATTAAATTTTAATTTTAATTTCTATTTTTAATTAGAATTTAAAAATTGATATGAATTGCATTTGAAATTTAATTTTAAGTTGGAGTAAATTTCATTTTGAGATTTAATTTTAATTTATTTTAATCTAATTTAAATTACATGTGAATTTGAATTTGGTATTAAATTGAATTTGGATTTTATTAAATATGAATTTGAATTTTATTAAATGTGAATTTAGATTTAATTGAATATGAATCTAAATTTGAAACTTAATTAAATTTGAATTTGGATATGAAATTTATTTGGATTTGGATTCAATTAGGATCTTGAAATTAATAATTTATTTGAATTAGAATTTAATTAGATTTAAAATTTAATAATTTGTTTTAATTTAAGAAGTTAGATGGGAATTGATTTGAATTAATATAGAAATATGATCCAAGAGGGTGGGACGCCCCCTCTTATGTGGGCCCTTCCTACTTGGCCAAGGTCTCTACTTTGGTTGAAGTCAAGGTAGCCACTAAGTTTCTTATTTCATATATAAGCCTAGGTTAGTTATAGGTTTTTCAAAGTTTTCTTAATTTTGTACGAAGCCTAATTAGCTAGAATCTCTATATTTAAATAAAACTTAAATGAAATTAGTAATTAGGAAAGAGGCTTGTGAGACTTTCTTATTGGAATTGAAAATCTCATATATCCTTTATAAAAGGGAGACCTCCCACATGCCCCTGTCTTATTGAGATCTCTCCCTCTGTTTTTACTCTCTCTCTCTCCCTAATTCTCTATCCCTTCTCTCTTTTCTTCCTCCTTATCCCACGCCCCTCCCTTGGAGGTGTAGAAGCTGGTTATTGCTGGTGTGAGTGCACATCAAAAATCACATACATAAGAGGAAGCTCGGTTGGTGTTCTAAGTTTCATTAAAACCTTTTTTTTGGTCATTTTTTTTAATTTGAGGTAGGTGCACTTAACCTTGCTTGTATATACAATACCAAGATGTATGTGCATCTTGTGGTATGATCCATAGATGCTCATCAATATATGTATGTCAGTCATGCATAATGAAGATGTTGATAGTATATTGATCTTGGAGATATTAAAACTTCAAAAACAATTTTGAGAAAAATATGTTTTAGAGAAACTAATCTATTTTTCTTGAAAAAAATGTGTTAGGTTTATGTTATGTGTTTTTTTAAGCATGAATTGTATGCAGATACATGATAGAACTAATATTGGTTGTGCATGATTAAATCTATATGCAAAAGCCTAAGGTGTGAAAATCATTTTTGGGGTTCTTGGATGCTTTCTTTTGAAAAAAAATTGGTTTATGTTATTTTGATTTATTGTTTAACATGACATTCATGTATAGACAACATGTATTAGACTATGTTCATATTAGGTATGATATTATTTGTTTATGTCTGTTTTTAAAAATTCAAGAATAAGATTTATTTATGTGAAACTGATTCTTTTGAAGAAAATCATGTTTTTCTATGTAAATACATTGAATCTTGCATTTGATTTATATTATGAATTTGATCATTGTGATTCTAGCATGATTGAATGTAAACATGCATTGTATGATATATTTTTCTTGAATCAAAATCCTGAAATGTATAATTATGATGTTTTCTTTATGAAAAACATGAAATTAATTATGTGCTTCTTTAAAATATTTTATGTCATGTTATTTCTATTCTGACCAGTCTGAAAGAAATTCATGGTTCTCCAAAATAGTGAATCCAGAAATTCTCAAATTTTAGAGGGATGTTTCAGACATATAGAATCAATGTAAGAGAAAATTAGATTTGTTTGAGATCTGGATTGAGAGATACAACCTCTACAAGTTAGCACAAAATTTATATCTTAAGAGAAATTCTATGATTGTTTTACTTTTTTGTTGATTTTACTGCTCTCAAACTATTTAATATTTAAGCTCAATATTTTTATGTGTTATTGAAGAACACATGATAACAATCTTATGCACTGATTCATTATAGTTTAAGAATTAAAAATCACAAAAATTTGATTTAGAACCTGAAATTTTTGGAAAACAGTATGTCCGAGAATACGAACAAACTATAGTGTGTTAATTTTTATTCTCAGCTGGTATGAAGTTTATAATGGATTTCTTATGGAGCTTGTGTCAGACATATCCATTTAGCTATAGTAAAAAATTTAGGATTTATTTCATTTTGTAAATTCATTGGTTGATAGTTCTTTGGTAAAGTCAAATCAGACAAGTCTATTTGGTGAACAAAAAAACTAGTTTCAGTTAAAGAATTGTTATTCTATAATCGAAAATGAGTTTGGGATTAGGTTTTCTTCTATAAATAGCTAACACATATGTGCATTTATAGTGAAAATCTTAGATATAAATTCATTGTACACAGGTCGTTGTAGAAATTACACTGACTAGTAAATTTTGTTCATACAGTTCCGAGTTTGGAACTCTTGTTTACATACATGTCATAGTTCAGAAAATGGACTAGTCAAACATGTATGGGTCCTAGAGCTTGACCATATGGACACATACCTTATTAGAGTACAGTGTGTGAACTTAATGAGTCTATAAGATTGTGCCTTTAATTATGAACATGTGTTGATTTGTATGATGTAAATTTTCTATATAAGGTTAAAACGAAATGCATGCTTTATTAAAATAGTTGTATGATGACATGATATGCAACATTTCGATATTGAAAGTGCACTAGGATCGAGGCAACGAGCACTAGAGGTGGGGTGAATAGTGCTTTTAAAAAATTCTGCGGAATATTGAATGATTTTGCAAATCTCAAAGCAAACACACAAAGAACACAAGATTTTATCCTGGTTCGGTCAAACCCGACCTACATCCAGTCCCCAAGCAAAACCCGCTTGAGATTTTCCACTATCAATCTTGTAAACTACAATATCACACAGACCATAACCGGTCCCACTTTCAGTAACAATCCCACTGAAAGCAAACAAATCCTTTACACCAAGGAGTCCTTCTTTTTACACAAAAGAAATAACAACTTACAATACAACCTATGAGCCTTCCTTTTGAATGCAAATGAGATGCAATTGGCTTTTGAGGTTGTTGAAACACTCTACTCACGAATTCACTATCTCTCAAAGTGATTTGAGTGAAAAACTGAAGTGAAAATATCATGTAAGTTAGAAAACAAATACTTGAATCGATAGGAGTGAAAAGCAAGAAGTAATTCAATATAATTCTATTGAATTTCATTATTTTTTAGTGTAGAATGCACTCATATTTATAGTTAAAAGATTCCATACGTTGAGAGTATGAAAGGGTGTCAAAACTGTCCATTTTGAACGATCAAAACGTTTGAAAAATGAAAAGACACGCCTTTGTGAAGTTTCAGGAAAACGGCAAAATTAGTCGACTGAAACATCAGTTAGTCGACTAATAGTTAGTTATTAGTAGACTGACAGTTATCGTCGGTCGACTGATCTGTTAATCGAGCCGTTTGAAAATCTGAACTTTTGAAACTTAGTCGACTTGAGAAAAGTTAGTCGACTGATAATATCATCAGTAGACTGAAAACCCTTTTAGTCGACTGCTGCTAAAAACTTCTGAAAACAAACATTTTGTTCGGTCGACTGATAAAAAGCATTAGTCGACAGTTGCTAAATTTTCAGAAAACACATGTTCTGTTCAGTCGACTGATAAAACCATTAGTCGACTGCTGCTAATTTTCCAGAAATTAGACATTCTGTCCAGTCGACTGATAAAACCTTCGGTCGACTAATTTGACAAAAATGACTTTTTAGAAAATATGGCGCGAAAGGATTAGTCGACTGATAAGTCTATTGGTCGACTAATAAACATGAAAATTTAAGAAAAGAGTTTTCTAAAAAGATTTTCAAAAGAGTTTCTTTTAGAAAAGTTTTTCTAAAGACTTTTAAGGTGAAATGCAACCTAATTATGCACTCTAAGTAAGGCTCTTACAAGAATCTAAGACTTTTAATGAATTAAACTTTTACACACTAGTCTTCAAAGATTCTTCACTGAATTCTTCAATTTCTTCATAGCCTTAGCTGAAATGCAATTGATTCCACTTGCTCATCATCAAAACCTTGTACTTGAAGTATCATGTATGGCTTCATTGTTGTAACAATCTCCTCCTTTTTTATGATGACAAACTTAATCAAAGATGAAACTTTTTAGATGCATAGATGGAGATTTTACTCCCCCTATCAATATGCTGCAAAACATTAAAAGTTAGCACATTTAAAGCACATATATCACATATTGATTGGTTTGTATTTTCATTCATCATTTTTTCATGCATTTAGAAATACATTCATTTAAAGCTTTTTTTTTCTCTTAATTTTGCATTTCTCATGCAAGATCTCCTGTAATGCTATCTTTATCTTTTTCTCCCCCTTTGTCAGAATTAAAAAGAGTAAGGGCAAAAATAGCATAAGCAGAAATAGACTTTTAACTCGTATCTCTATTTTAAAACACAGCAAGAGAGTTCCGGCGTGTTTTGAAGATGCGTCAGTCACTGCAAGAGGATTCCGGCATTTCAAGATCACGGCCAGAAGATTCCGGCGTCTCCCTGTTACGGTAAGAAAATCCCGGCGAAGATGGAGTCGAACGACACTCCGAGGGTTTTTCGGAAGAGAGAGGCAAGAGAGAAAGAGGGGTTTAAGGGTTTTGTTTTTAAGAAAAAACGAAAAGGTACGAAGTGAAACGATGCCTCTTTTTAAAAAAAAACGGGTTTTAAAACAAATCCAAGGGGTGTCGGGTCCCTTCACTTAATTTTTTTTTTTTTTTTTTTAAATTTAGTCGACTAAAACTTTATCGGTTGACTAAAAAAGTGCGACTTATTCTAAAAATATCATCAGTCGACTAGAACTATATCGGTCGACTAATATGATGCGATACATTCCAAAATATAAAAACACCAGTCGACTAGAATTTTATCGGTCGACTAATATAGTGCGATTTTGAGATTTTGTTCAAAAATCAATATTTTTATAAATCCAAAAACGAGCAAATACCTAGTTCTCTCCTAATTCTCATAAAATCTTCATTTTTAAGAGGTTTAGTGAAGATATCGGCATGTTGTTCTTTAGTGGAAATAAAATTTAACAAAATATCTCCTTTTAACACATGATCTCTTAAAAAATGATGTCTAACTTCAATATGCTTAGTTCTTGAGTGCTGAATAGGATTTTTCGAAAGATTTATAGCACTAGTGTTATCACAATAAATAATTGTTGTGGAGTAATTCAAACCAAAATCTTTTAAGGTCTGTTTCATCCAAAGTACTTGTGAACATGCTAAACTAGCCGCTATATATTCAGCTTCAGTTGTTGAGAGTGATACTGAATTTTGCTTTTTACTAAACCAAGAGACTAAGGAATTTCCCAAGAAATGACAAGTTTCACTAGTACTCTTGCGATCAGATTTACTTCCTGCAAAATCTGCATCACTATATGAAATTAAATCAAAGGAAGATGATTTTGGGTAAAAGAAACTGAAATCTGAAGTATCTTTTAAATAACGAAGAATTTATTTTACTGCAGTTAAACGAGATTCCTTTGGATTAGCTTGAAATCTTGCACACATACAAACACTAAACATAATATCAGGTCGACTAGCAGTTAAGTATAATATAGATCCGATCATACCTCTGTAGAGCTTAGTATCTACACTTTTACCATTTTCATCTTTATCAAGAGAAGTAGTTGTACTCATAGGATTCCTTCTTGATTTCGATGAGTCCATCTCAAATCTCTTGAGAAGTTCTTTTGTATACTTACCCTGATTCATGAAGATTCCTTCTTCAGTTTGCTTTATTTGAAGTCCAAGGAAGTAGTTTAATTCGCCCATCAAGCTCATTTCAAACTCTTCCTGCATAGCCTTAGCAAATTCTTTACAAAGAGAATCATTAGTAGAACCAAATATTATGTCATCAACATAAATTTGCACAATAAGAATATCTGAATTAAAATGTTTAATAAATAAAGTGGAGTCTACCCGACCAATGGAAAAACCAGATTGTTCTAGAAAATTCCGTAGTCTTTCATACCACACTCTTGGTGCTTGTTTGAGTCCATACAAAGCTCTTTTCAATTTGTAGACCTTTTCTGGATATTTCTCATTTTCAAAGCCTGGGGGTTGCTCTACATAAACTTCTTCATTGATGTGTCCATTTAAAAATGCACTCTTAACATCAATTTGATATAACTTGAAGTTCATGTAACTAGCAAAAGCAAGCATCATACGAATTGACTCTAATCGAGCCACTGGTGCATAGGTTTCATCAAAATCTATGCCTTCTTCTTGATTATAGCCTTGTGCCACTAGCCTTGCTTTGTTACGAATGACTTCACCATTTTCATCCAGCTTATTTCGGAAGACCCATCTTGTTCCAATTACTGGATGATCCTTTGGTCTATCAACTAGATCCCAAACATCATTCCTAGTAAATTGGTTAAGTTCTTCAGACATGGCTAAAAGCCAAAATTCATCATCACATGCCTCATTGATATTCTTTGGTTCTAATTTAGATATGAAAGCAACATTTGCATTATATTTTTCTAACTGCCTTCTAGTTTGGACACCACTCTTTATTTCACCAATAACTTGTTCATGTGGATGATTAGGAACTTCTTTTCAAACCGGTTGAAGAGGAATATTTTCTTGAGAAGTACTCTCTATCAAGGGTTCTTCTTGAAGTATTGCTTCTTCTTCTTCGCTTAGAGGAATAACCTGCTCACAATTCTCATCAAATGCAACATTTAAAGATTCTTCAATACAAGATGTTCTTTTATTGAAAATACGATATGCTTTACTTCTAGAAGAATATCCAAGAAATATTGATTCATCTGATTTTGAATCAAACTTATCAAGATTATCTTTGGTATTTAACAAGAAACATTTACTACCAAAAATTTTGAAATATGAGATCTTTGGTATACGATCATAATACAATTCAAAACATGTTTTATGTAAAATTGGTCGAATAAGAACACGATTCAAGACATAACATGCTGTATTAATTGCTTCAGCCCAAAAATATTTTGGTAAATTTTTATCTTGAAGCATGGTTCTAGCACATTCTTGCAAAGTTCTATTCTTTCTTTCAACAACTCCATTTTGTGTAGCCGCTCTAGGAAAAGCAAAGTTGTGAGATATACCATGTAAATCACAAAACTTTAGAAAAGATTCATTTTCAAATTCACCACCATGATCACTACGAATTTTAATAATAGATGTAGATTTTTCATTTGTAATTCTTCTACAAAGTTTAGAAAATTCTGAAAAAAGCATTATTTTTGCTTTTTAGAAAATTCACCCATGTAAACCGAGAATAATCATCTACTATAACAAAAGCATACTTGCTACCATTCAAACTTTGAATTCTAGATGGTCCAAATAGATCTAAATGTAAAAGTTCAAGAGGACGTTTTGTTGAAACTATATCTTTAGCTTTAAAAGAACTCTTGATTTGTTTACCCCTTTGACAAGCATCACATAAGTGATCCTTTTTATATGGTATTCTAGGTAGGCCTCTTACAAGATCATTCTTGGATAATTTTGAAATAATTTTAAAGTTAACATGTCCAAGTCTCTTGTGTCATAACCATTGAATTTCATTTGAAACAATAAGACATTTTTCATTAAAAGAGGGTAATTCATCTAGATATAGTTCATACACATTGTTTCTTCTTTTACCTTTAAAAATGATCTTTTTAGATTGAAAATAAAAAATTAAGCATAAATCATTTTCAAAAGAAACATGAAAACCTTTATCACATAATTGACTAATAGATATTAAATTATGCTTTAAACCATCCACTAAAAGAACATTTTCTATCAAGGGAAATTTTGGATTACCAATATTACCAATACCTATCACTTTTCCCTTGTTATTGTCACCAAAGGTGACGGTTCCTCCATCCTTATTTTGGAGGGTTGAAAATAACTCCGGCCTTCCAGTCATATGTTCGGAACAGCCGCTGTCCAATATTCATTTGCTCCTTATGTTGTGGACCTACAACAAAATCAGAAAACAGAGCATTTGACCCCTTTCTATTTTCGGGTCCATGAGAGTTAGTCTTAGGAACCCATATCCATTTGGATTTTGGTTTCCTTTGATAATAAATATTTTTTCTATAAAAGGATTTAGAATAAACATTTCTAGAATAATCATTTCTAGATGCATTTCTATTAGAACTAAAAAATTTAGTTTTATGAACAAAAGGTTGAAAATAATGTCTTTGATTTTTCACCACATAGTTTGGTCTATTTTGAGTATCAAAGAAGCTATATCCCAATCCAGTTTTATTAACCGAGCATCTTTGAGAACCAAGAAGTTTTTCTAGATTCTCTTGACCATTTGTGAATTTGGTCACTATAGAAAGAAGATCATTTGACTTTTCTTTAAGACTAGATATTTCTTTTTGTAAGAGATTGGTTCTAACTCCAATTTCTTTTATCTCAAGTGCTTGGCAAGAATTTTCCTTCTTGAGATCTTCTATTTCTCGAAGTAACACTTTATTTTGAGAATCAAAAGTTAAATTTTCAGTTTTTAACTCTTTATTTTTAGAATTAAGACTCTTAAATTTAGCATATAAATCATTAAATGCTTCAAATAACTCATCATAGTCAAATTGACTTACTGAATCTTCTTGTGCTACAAAACACATGTTGGCGACTTCTTCATTTGATTCTTCATCGGAAGAGGAGTCACTATCATCCCAACAGGCTTGAAATGCCTTTTTCTTCTTGAATTGGTCCTTGGGCTTGAATTTGAGAAGAGGACAATCTTTCTTGATATGTCTTGTCTTTTTGCAGTTAAAGCACTTTACTTCATTGGGAATGGAAGAATCTGCTTTCTTTGCCTTTCTTTGAAATCTTTCCTTTTTGATGAATCTTCTGAATTACCTTGTGATGAGGGCAATATCTTCATCTTCATCTTCTTCAGAATTTTTTGAGTCAGAAGTAGCCTTAAAAGCAAGAGACTTCTTTTTAGGCTCTTCTTCTTGTCTGTCTTGAAGTTGGACCTCATATGCCATTAGGTTACCAACTAAGTCTTCAAGAGTGAGAGTATTGAGATCATTTGCTTCTTCAATAGCAATGGTTTTTCTCTCCCATTCAGGAGTTAAACACCTTAGAATTTTTCTGACTAAATCTACTTGTGAATATTCTTTTCCAAGGGATTTCAAAGTGTTAGTTATATCGGTCATTCTAGTTACCATGTCCGATATAGATTCATTTTGTTTCATTTTGAACAATTCAAATTTATGAACTAAAGAAGCAATTTTAGATTCCTTTACCTTTGACGTACCTTCGTGAGTTACGAGAAGAATATGCCAGATTTCATTAGCTGTAGAGCATTGAGAGATGTGATTAAACTCTACCTTGTCAACGCCACAATATAAGGCATTCATTGCCTTAGCATTAAGTGAAGCAGTCTTCTTTTCATCATCGGTCCATCGGCTGAAATCAGTTGATGGAGTTTGGTACTTTTCTGAAACAACTCTCCAGATATCGAGATCCATGGATTGCAGGAATGTTGTCATTCTTACTTTCCAGTATCCATAGTTTGTTCCGTCGAACAGAGGAGGACGAACAAAGGAACTTCCTTCTTTGTACTGCGATGTTGTAGTTGCCATGCTAGATGATGGTCAAATCAAAGTAATAGCAAACCTGTGCTCTGATACCAAATGAAAGTGCACTAGGATCGAGGCAACGAGCACTAGAGAGGGGGTGAATAGTGCTTTTAAAAATTTCTGCGGAATATTGAATGATTTTGCAAATCTCAAAGCAAACTCACAAAGAACACAAGATTTTATCCTGGTTCGGTCAAACCCGACCTACATCCAGTCCCCAAGCAAAACCCGCTTGAGATTTTCCACTATCAACCTTTTAAACTACAAGATCACACAGCCCATAACCGGTCCCACTTTCAGTAACAATCCCACTGAAAGCAAACAACTCCTTTACACCAAGGAGTCCTTCTTTTTACACAAAAGAAATAACAACTTACAATACAACCTATGAGCCTTCCTTTTGAATGCAAATGAGATGCAATTGGCTTTTGAGGTTGTTGAAACACTCTACTCACGAATTCACTATCTCTCAAAGTGATTTGAGTGAAAAACTGAAGTGAAAATATCATGTGAGTGAGAAAACAAATACTTGAATGGATAGGAGTGAAAAGCAAGAAGTAATTCAATATAATTCTATTGAATTTCATTGTTTTTGAGTGTAGAATGCACTCATATTTATAGTTAAAAGATTCCATACGTTGAGAGTATGAAAGGGTGTCAAAACTGTCCATTTTGAACGATCAAAACATTTGAAAAATGAAAAGACACGCCTTTGTGAAGTTTCAGGAAAACGGCAAAATTAGTCGACTGAAACATCAGTTAGTCGACTAATAGTTAGTTATTAGTAGACTGACAGTTATCGTCGGTCGACTGATCTGTTAATCGAGCCGTTTGAAAATCTGAACTTTTGAAACTTAGTCGACTTGAGAAAAGTTAGTCAACTGATAATATCATCAGTAGACTTAAAAACCTTTTAGTCGACTGCTGCTAAAAACTTCTGAAAAACAAATATTCTGTTCGGTCGACTGATAAAAAGCATTAGTCGACTGCTGCTAAATTTTCAGAAAACACATGTTCTGTTCAGTCGACTGATAAAACCATTAGTCGACTGCTGCTAATTTTCCAGAAAACAGACATTCTGTCCAATCGACTGATAAAACCTTCGGTCGACTAATTTGACAAAAATGACTTTTTAGAAAATATGGCGCGAAAGGATTAGTCGACTGATAAGTCTATTGGTTGACTAATAAACATGAAAATTTAAGAAAAGAGTTTTCTAAAAAGATTTTCAAAAGAGTTTCTTTTAGAAAAGTTTTTCTAAAGACTTTTAAGGTGAAATGCAACCTAATTATGCACTCTAAGTAAGGCTCTTACAAGAATCTAAGACTTTTAATGAATTAAACTTTTACACACTAGTCTTCAAAGATTCTTCACTGAATTCTTCAATTTCTTCATAGCCTTAGCTGAAATGCAGTTGATTCCACTTGCTCATCATCAAAACCTTGTACTTGAAGTATCATGTATGGCTTCATTGTCGTAACATAAGATTATGATATACAATATGATGTCATGGTATGCATCATGGTGGTATATGTTATTATTATGTGGTATGAGATATAAAATGCATGTTTGCACATGTAAATGTTCATGAATGAGCTTATAGTTTAAAGAACTGATTTAGTACTACGAGAGCATGAATTTGATATGTTGATTGATGCGTTGGTAGTCATGAAAATACATGCATGCACATGTGGATGAATGAATTTGTGGTCCAAAGAACCAATGTGGTGTCATATGTGTATAAATGAATGTATGTGTGACATGATATTTCAATGCCAAATAAAAGTATGTCATATGTTGTGGTTGTACATGAGACAATGAAAATCGTATGCACATGTATGCTCATGAGTGCATGTTGAACATTGGTTCCAAAAGAGAACCAGGACATACTGAATGAAATGGGTTATCCATGCGAATGAGCCACATTGACCTATGACCTTAATAAAGATAACCCTAATTTGGAGGATTTCAGGTATACCTTGCAAGGGTATATATTATTGAAAATCTCAAGTCTACCTTGGAGAGGGTATGTGGTGCAACCCCTGTGTAACAAAATAATATGTTTGGTGAGAGTATTACTGTATTGTGGCTCAGCTGGTCTCCGGTCCGCAGGTGGAATGAGGCTTGAAGTACTAATATTTATCCTAGGCAATATGTCTATGTCTTTTGTAGAAGTGTTAATATAATGACCAGAAACTTAACCCCATTTTTAAAATTTTTTTTTTTAATTCACAGCAGAATTGTTAAGTTTGCTTTACATCAAATGTCTTAGGCACATCATAGGGCAATCAAAGCAACATTATTCATTCAAGTACCAATAAAGTTTAACATGAGATAAAGTGTTAAATTCGTTACAAAATTATAAATAAAAATAACTAAAATATTTCAAGTTGTCCCAGTAACATCAAAAATTTGTGCATCATAGTCCCTACATCATCCCGCAATTGCTCTGCATCATCTATTTTTCTCCTGAAATGATGAAATAATAGGATTAGACTACAACCAGTCTAAGCAGTAGGATTACTATGATTATGTGTATGTACAATATAACAAGGATGTGCAATGCTATGAGTTTTTCAATAAAATATAAAGTTATAACATGTCATGAAATAACTAAATGAATATCACATTAAACAATTAATATCATGACTTATTTCTGACATGAGAATAAATATAACTCATTGTAAGCATTTTCATTCATAGTATATCACAAGTTTCACATAAACAAAGATCATAAAATAATAAATTTAAGTTTTCTCTTTAATTATCCTGCGGGTACTCGCAAGCCAAGGCAACCGTAACAGAAGAGAACACCCAGGGGTTTGTTATGTTGTGTATTTTATTAACCCGGGTGTCTAACTGAAACTGAAATCCTAAGAGAGTAATTTAATAATCGAGAGAACCACCCAAAGGCCAAACAAACATGATGCACCCTTAACTTCGGTAAAAGAATTTGGACTTACCACTTAGGACAAATTGGTAGTTCAGGTCCTCTAACTTCGAGTACTGGAGACCAATGAGTCATTGTCACTCAAAGCTAAATAACATATGTCTTCGGAGTTGTGTATCATGTACCGTCTCTAAGGTAAGCCCGAGTCTGAGTGGGTTACTTATCTTATTAATTTTTGTTACCTGACCTCTCAGGAGTTCAACATGTTTTGAACCCAATAGCTCAATGTTGCAGGTACTCACATAGGCAATGAATCATACAACCATAGTAGCATGATCCCCGAGATTCCCACCTTACGTAGGTAGGTCACCAATTATCAATTTATTTATGCATTACCACTCAGTGTGCTCTGGTACCTTCAAATCGGGCGAGCACAAGTGCCCTGATACCTTTAAACCCGTCAGGCAAAAATTTAGAGTTATGAGTTCTTGTGTCTTAGATTTATAAAGCTTTATATATGTGCGATAACCTGAAATCCTTTGGTTACAAAACCCTAGTTTGGCAACTCATATGTGTTCCATAACTCATCACTACACATCACATCTAATTTACATATAAGGACATAACCCATGCCTGCGTGGCACCATAATGGTTCACCCAAACCGTTGGCTCAAACATGAGCTCATTTTACAAAAATCGCAGGTGGCTTAAAATCAACAATCACCAAGCATCAATGCTATTATACATCTTAAAAGCAATAATTGCAAGGGACACAACTCCACTATCACACTAAGTCATCAACACTGTATTAAAAATTTGTGTATGAACAGTATAAAAAATATATATTCAATGAAAGATTATGCACTTAGACTTTAAGCAGATTCAAATTGGTGACACCAAAGATAAAACACATAAATCTTATTGTGTATCTAAGTTTAGCACACATATATGGTTAACACAAGTTTCTGTGTGCCTGAATCAAGCACACTCCTAATTAGTTTTCTGTGCGACTGAATTCAACACACTTATAGTCACTTAGAAATAGACTTCGGTATGCCTAACAAGTATTGAAATTTAGTGTTCATGGCCTCAACCAAAAATAAAATAATGCTAATTCATATCGGGTGTAACCGACTTGATTAACCAACTAAAAAAAAGTGTTGTAATTACAGGTGGACAGCCAAAGCTCACAACATGGGTGGACAAAGTAAATGAATGTTGGCAAAAATACGTGTTACCAAACCTTATTTACAAGATTCAACATATAATTTTTTTTTGAAAGGAATTACTATTACTACCTAAATTCGGAACATTAGCCAAGGTTAATCTAATGAGGGTCCATACATAAATGGGTCTGTAGTCATTTGCAGATTTAACGATTTAGACGTGACAAAAAAAATAATTCCATAGATGGTAAATCAGACTCATACTAGAGTTTAAAAGTGCAACCGATGTTAGTTACATAATAGAATTCATCATATTCTAGACATTTGATTGCATTTATTTTAAGATCTCCAGCCCACCTACATCAAATAACTTAACGCAGATCCTTGACAGGATGTATATATTGTCGATAATGAAATTTTAAACTATAATATTACTTAGTTGCATCTGAATTTCTGTAGTTATAGTGACAAATGAGAATTCATCATCAGAAGGGAACTATTTTTTTGAGGTTCTTCTTAGTTACTGGGACAATTTAAAGAAAATTTCATAGATCAAACATGGAGACCACTATATATATATATATATATATATATATATATATATATATATATATATATATATATATATATATATATATATATATATATATATATGTTTTTCATATTGAATCATGTTGCAGGTTAGATCCCAAGCAAAACACACAGATCAGTAAAAAATTTTGTGAACCTATTTCAGAATGTCTTCAAGCCAAATACCCAGATTGGACATTTTCTTATTGAATCAATTAGCCAAACATGTAGATCAAAAAATTTCTCCATTGAACATATTACCAAATATTTCTAAAGCAGAACACGCAAATCAAAAATTTGAACATATTTTCCAAAGCCAAACACGCAGATCGGAATTTTAAACATATTACAAAATAATTTTCTAGGCCAAACCTGCATATTAGAAATATTTTTAGTATATCTTGCAGAATATTTCCGAAACCCGAACACAGAAACTGGGATAAAAAATAAAATAAAATAAAACTATCTCTAGGTGCGTGTACAACCGGGTTTGCCAAACCACAAACATTGCCTGTGCTTTTATGTGTACAACAGGGATGCACATGGTCTATCATAGACCTATGTATTTTTCCTGTGCAACCAGCATAGGAAAATACAAGTTTGGTTGTCCATGTTTTTCTTTTCAAACGCACATTAAACTGTAACACAGATCCTTCAAAGAAGAAAAAGAAATACATAATTAAATGTAATATCAAACACAGATCAGTTGTAACAAGAAAAGTAGATCATATTTAACCAAAAGAAAAACGCAGATCAGATATGTCAAAACACGCAGACCATAGGCGATAAAACCCAATATGCATCTTTTCTTTTTCTTCGTGATTTCTGATCATGCATACATTTATGCAGTTTATGCATCTTATTTTATGCATGATCCATGTGAAAATCGATTTAAAAACCCATTTTTATCGTTGGTTTTGAGAAACCACATTAAAATTGAATTTATCGAAAAATCATGAATTTCAAGCTTTGCCCTACGTTTTTAGCGCTTTTATTAGTTTAGGATTTTTCTTAATTTTATTTTAATTAGGTTAAGTTTTGATTAAATAATTTTAATTAGTTTGGGAAGTTTGATTTTCAGAAAAATAAAACATGTTTTTCTAAACAGGGTCTTTTTGGAAATTATTGAAAACTTTTAGACTTGTTTTGAAAAATCTGTTTTAACCTAATATAATATTATAAATAGTAGTTTAGAAGGCTGAGAGGAGGTCTTTCCCCTATTAAAAAACACGCCCCTTTCCCTTGCCTCCATCTTCCCTTCTCCCTTTCTTCTTTTTCGATCTTGACTGATTTCTTCTCTTGATCTATTTCTCCTTCTTCTTCCTTTTCTTAATCTTGATTTCATCAATCTTCTAAACTTGTTCTTCATCGGTTCTTCTTGCCTACATCATTGGGGAGGAGTTTGGTTTTTAGTTGAGAAGCACCACACCCACATCGTTGGAGCAAATCGTACGGTTTGCTCTTCTCTACCCTCTTTTCTTTTTTCTTCACATCGTGCATTGTATTGCATTCCATTGTTTTTAATTTATTTTTATGTCACTACATTGTGCATATAGATCTGCATATCATTTTATTATCAGAAAACAAAAATAAAAATTAGAAAATAAACAAAAAGAAAAAAATATATGTCAACTTGATAGTTTAGCCGTTTTTGATCTAAGCATTGAATAATTACATTTTATAGATAGATCGTTAGATTTAGAATAGAGTTTCGTAGATGTTTATGTTTCTTGATTAGTTTATGATTAGGTTTAGGTTAGATCTAGCCTAGAATAACGTGTTTCATGTTTTGTTTATTTAGATATTCTTTAGATCCAATAAATAACATTTTTTTTTACTAGCCGATATATTTTTTTATTGTATTATCGTTCATTGTTGGAATCGTTTAGATTGAAGTTAGGTAATTTTTTTTGTCAATAAATAGTTAGTTTTGTTTTGTTTTGTTTCCAGAAAATTACAGTTTCATAGATTATATTAGAATTAGTCATTTTCTTTTATCATTATCGTTTTTGTTGGATTATCGTTTTCATCAGTTCAGCCGATTCTTAATAGGGTGTCTTTTCTCTTTTAGATCAAGTTAAAAGTTGATAATTAGTTAGATAGAATTAGACTCACGTTAGTCAGCACGTTAGATCAAAGTTATTTATTTCAAGAATTTGATATTTATTAGTTAGGTTAGAGATAGTGATTTAATTTCACCGATTATCATTTTTATTGAATTATTTGCTAGTCGGGGTATTAGGTTCAACATAGTTGCGTGATTCACATTAAATTGCTTTAGTTTATTTTAGTGTTCATCTTGCATATATATAGTCAATATTAGTTTTAATTGATTTAAGCTAGCCAATTAGTGTAGTTTCATACAACCGATATATATATATATATATATATATATATATATATATATATTTTTATTATTATTATTATTATTATTATTATTATTATTTTTCTTGCTTCCTTCGTTATCTTGTTAATATTAGTTTAAATAACTAGGTATCATGTTCAGCTGGGTACTTTCTTGGTTTCTTTAGTTTACTTTTGTTTCTTGAATTCTGAATTTCTTGAGTTAGTTAGATCATTCATTAGTTTCTTGATCATAGTTTGTAGAAATTATTTCTTGAATTCTAGTTAGATAAATATATTCTGCTATTTTGTCTTTTAGTGTTAGGTTGTTAGATTAGTTTGTTCATAGTTTAGTTCATATTTAGTTTAGTTTAGTCAATTCAAATCTTTTTTTTTTGTTGAATATTTTTTGTCATTAACTATTAATTTCTTGTTTAGTTTTCATCGTACTGCTTTGTTTTTTGTTTTTGTTTCTTGCAAGGAAGCATTGGAACATGTGGTAGAGCCCTTTTCGTGCCCTCGAAGTACCCAGTGAGGTCTCTTCAAGCCCTCAAAAGTGCCCTCAGAGGGACCACAAAGTAATATGCAAATAAGAAAAGCAAAAGAAGGGGACTACTAAGGACTCAAGCACTGAAGACTCTTGCTTTTATTTTTAAATTAGGCTTTATTTTATTCAATTCAATTCTTGTAATAAGGCACTTTATTATTTGTTTAAGCCCTCTGCGTAGGGCAGCACTTTCTTAGTTATTTTATTTAATTAATTCTTTTATTTTTTAAGGCAATAAAGCGTAGTTAGATTGTGTGTTGAATATGAAGTATTTATCGTTTCGTGAGTTCGACCCAGACTCCTCTACTCTTGCAAGCCCGTTTTTATTATTTGTTGTCCGGCTTTCACACTTGTTTTCATTAAAAATATTATTTTAAAATTTATTTTACAAAACTCACACCAATTTCATAGGTAAGAACCAAACATCTCTAACATGAACAACTCATCGATCATGTATCCTACATCGGTGCACATACGCTGGGCCAAAGCAACCTACTCTTGCTGCATATATACCATTTTTTTGTTTGGGTTTGTGCTGCAACCCACGACAAGCTTGAAACAAAGCATACAACAAACCACAGAAATCCTACCTCTTGGCTGCTTTCCCCCCTTGCTATAGTGCTTGTGTGAAGCTCATTCTCCGAACCATGTAAGAGAGAGAGAGAGAGAAGATGGGTCACCACTGCTAGGGTTTTTGAGATTTTCGTGAAAGGGAGAAAGAGAAGTCATGGGTGGGAGTTGGAGATGAATGGGGAGGAAGAGAGGTCGTGGGTGAGAGGAATGAGGGAAATGGGAAGTTAGAGAGGGTCCCTTCCCCCCTCTCACTCTCATGTGCGTGAATGGGTTTCACGCCCCCCTCCTTTTCCTTTTGAGTTTAGCATTTTTTTTCTATTTACTTAAGTGCCCATATTATGGTTCAACCATGACCCCACCTACGTGTGACACACGTTTATTTCCATTCCATTTTTTTTCCAATTCTACCATGCCATAACATGTGATAGTGAGAACTTAAAAAAAACTAACGTAGTTTTGGATCTTCTACATGGGGACCCACAATTCATTACATTTTGGATCCATATTTGGGCTATCTGGGTCCATCCAAGGATACAAATTTTTGGATACTAAATTTAGAGATCCAAATATCCGATATCTGATGAAAATATCATGGATCCAAATAGAAAGCTATGGATTCCATATTAAAATTTCAATCCAAGATTCAATTAAGATTCATGGATCCACTTAAAATACTATGGATCCAATATCAAAAGCCTAATTGGTCCATTGCGGTCCCACTATAAAATTCACTTAAGATATCGGGGATTCGATATTAAAGATCCGAACAAATATTTGGAATCTACTATTAGATATCCAATTAAGATATTCAGGATCCAATGTCGAAGATCCGAATAAGATATCAGGGATCCAAATTAATTTGAATAAAATAAATAAAAATATCCACATATAACATTTTGGCCATGAAAAATTCAAGTTTATTTATACAATAAAATTCATAAGTGTTACGGTTATGATCGATTCTGTTTACTGTCATTGAGGGAGCTTTTCTCGTCGTTAACCACTCTTAGTGGGTTATGACTGAGTCAGTCACTTAAAAAAACTAAGATACATGGCATAATAAACACCCAAATGGTCTCATCTATGTTTGTGAGATACTCTTCACATACCCAATATGATTGATAAGCAAGATAAATAATGCATTAGTTGAGTATGTATAGTTTCTATTATGCAATTGCATTTGTGTCATATATGGGTTGAAAGCATGCACTTGATGATGTTGATATTTAATTAATGACATGTTCTAATAATGCATTATATGAATTTAATTAATATTGTTATCCATGTGAATGTGTAATGATTGCCAAATTACATTGCATATGTTTTGAAAGAATGTTGAATACATGTATGTTTAGTACTGTATATACATGCTTTGTTAGTGTGTTTCCTACTAAGACTTGTTAATGAGTGCACAAGTTGTAGCAGTTGTGAGATGCTGCAATGGTGCCATGTGGACCAATTATTTGAATCCTAAGGACTTTGCTTTCAATAATTGTTTATTGTTCTTAAGACTTGTTTTATGAACCATTTATTTATTTGATGAAAGATTTAAATTAATATATGGAATAGTGATGATGTGTTTGAATACCTGTCACTCGCCAAAAGTTCTAACCAAACTAAATTAAATATGTTTCCCTATGTTTTCAGTATCCATTTTGTAAAACCGAGGAATTTTAATGAATTTTCAGTGAAATAAAAATGTGAAATATTTTGAAATAATATGACTTTGTCAAATTCAATGCAATTCCACTGAATCTGGGTTGGTCCACATGAATCCAACAAAGAAAGCTCAGATTTGGACTCAGATTTGGACTCCAGGGAGATCCGACCTGATTCGTGAAGGTATCTCAAGAAATTTGAATACTTTAAGACTCTGGTGTGAGATCCGAAGTATATTAAATGGAAGTTAATGTGAAGATAAGAATAATCGAGAAAAAACCACTTGGAGACGGGAAATCCGCTAAGAAGAAAAATGTCAACAAAGGCTTATATAAATTAATTTTGCGAAAACAAGCAACAGGAGAGAGTATGGTGTAGGGGTGAGGCTTGTTACCTCTTGGGGTTTGACACATGTTCAAAACCCATTGTGTGCACATGCTTTAGTATAAGCCTTTTTGACATAAAAAACCGAAAATAGGCCTAGATGAGTTAAAGAAAATAAAAAATTACACCACTTGCAACAAAATGTGAATAGGTGCACTGGTGGTGTTTGTTGCTTTTTTCGAGACTGACCTCGGTTCAAAACCCCCAGTGTACACAACTTTTTGCACAAGTCAACTAGAATTTTTCTTTTTGAAAAAGGTGAAAACGTGGGGCTAAAAAGTGATAACGTGTGAAGTTACCACTTGCTGAAAATCTTGAGAAGATATTTGCTCCTTTTTCCTTTTCCATGTTTTTAGGAGAACCCCACCATAAGAGAAGGAATCGTGGATGAGGGGACGGTTTCATTGTTTTTTTTTTCAAAAAGATTTGAAACCAACCTACTTTGAGGGAGATAAAATAGGGGAGAAGCCTCTTGGAAAATCGTGAATCCAAGTTTTTGTCTCTCTCTCTCTCTCTCTCTCTCTCTCTCTCTCTCTCTCTCTCTCTCTCTCTCTCTCTCTCTCTCTCCAAGACCACCATTGTTGACGTGGGGAGTCCTTTTCCTCACCTTACGTGGAGCTCCAACCGAGAAGAAGTAACGCCATTTTCACGGGCTCGATCCTCCGAATAAGGTAAGGGGTATTTTATCTGTGTGGGTGTGGTTAGTGCCTTGTGGCACAAATAGGTGGTAACACCCTTGTCCTTCTCCCTTTGATGACACCACCGGCATGGGCTAGTACTTAGCATCATGAGGTGCGTGTGTGTTCTGGACCCCTAGTCGTCTATAGGACTAAGCTTAGGGGTTAAGCCAGCAACATCCTCCTTAAGTTGACGCAGTGACCACAATATTTTTTTTTGTTTATAAACATTCATGTAGTCCTGCACCAATATGTATGCAGCTATTGAAGGTGTCGATGGTGGAGGGGAGAAGAGGTCATCCCACAATACCATGTCAGGGTGGTAATGGCAGGGATCGAGTCCCATATCAAGGGTGTCGTCTGTCATTAAGACCCATATTGGCAGACAGCACCCTGATAGCTTATGTATGGTGGATAAAAAAAAATTTTGTGTTGCATCCATCTTACATCGGTCATTTTTATAGATCTGTGTAAGTGGTGCAGATCTGATCATATGTCCCTGGTCAACTTGGATCTACGGTGCCAGGGCAGGATCGGGTAGGTCTTATTATAAAACGACCTGTGAAATACCTGTGACACACACCAATCTTCCTCATATGAACAACAATCGTGGAACATGAAATAAAATAAAACTTGTCTTCATAGCACATCCCATGTTTATCTGTTCTTAAGCATATAGCAGAACACCAGATCTAACGTAGACTAGAAATCTGCAAATATGAGGTTTGTTTATGTTGTAATCACATGTACATAGTGGCTTGATCAATTTGATAGAATTGACTTCATGTTGTATGTTCCTATAAATTAAATGCGTGGTAGTAAAGTCAGATAGATGGGTTCCTAAAACTAGATCTATTAGTTTATGTTTATAACTCTGTCAAGCAGGACCGTGCAGGGTGAATTTGCACATAAACTTATGAACCCAGTTATTCTGGTTCGATGTGTGAACGTGTGCATGTTCACGAGAACCCAAATCTGGTTCCTTTTATTCCCAAACGCCATTTATAAGATCAAATGAGAGAGAAAAAAATAACAACTACATGAAGTTATACTCAGAACTACAAACTCGATGGGCTGAACCATGTCGGTGTAATGGGTGTCTCACTGACCCCTAACTGGAATACTCTGCCACTCCTGGCAGCAGTCCATCAATGGTCTGGAGGGTTCACCAATGACAGCGTGCGGGTTTAGCACGCTGGGCCTGTACCTGGTAGGGATTGAGGTATGCTGGCCAGACCAGCACCTAGCTGACACAGCAGGGCACTGCTGGTCTGGCTTGAGCTACAGACCCTGCTAGTGTTACGTGGCAGCAGCATAGAAGCAACACTTTTTTATGATATTTCATGGAACCGCTGGGAACCGTTTGAGCCCAGTAGACTCCCTCTTGTCGGACGGTAGCAGGGACTGTCCTCGCTTAAACCTAGTTGGCCGGATTGAGGGGTTCAGTCCCTCTCTAACCTTGGGTGACTGGTAGGGTACACCACCCTAGTCATGTACCTTCGTGGTGGCGCAAGCTACCAGCTATGATGGTCGTCCAACCCATAAGGGTATCTGCACCACTAACGTGGGCACAGTAGGGAATGGGTAATCCCATTCGGATGTTTGTTGGGCCTGCACACATAGGTGGCAGGTGGACTCCTCAACGAGCGCTAGCGTCGATTAGCGCATCTCGTTGTTGGCGTCACTTGGTGGTGGAAGCCACACGACCATGACACAGGCATGCATAGGGCAGCCTGATGTAGTGTGTGAAGTCCATGTGACTTCAATAAGAGTGCACATAAAGAAAAGAAAAATGTGTGTAAGCAAAGCATGCCACAAGGATGGCATTATTCGTGGATACGCATGCACATGCTATAGCTCAGAAAATAAATGTTCAAATATGGGCTCTGGGTCGAGCCAAATTCTGAGAATATACATAATTGGGCAGTGCTTATGAGACGCCTCAAATGGTAAGATGCATACTATGTGTTTGAACCCAGTTGCGAGTTTAGGATTTTGGAAATCCCTCATGGTGCGATGACTTGCACAAGAAAATAAATGAAAGACTAAAAAGTATGCATAAACATAAAAATTTGTGAGACTCTGGGTATACCTGAAAGATGGTATATGTTATCAGATTCTCAAGGCTCTGGGTACACCTGAAAGAGAGTGTATGTTATCGAACCCATGTTCTACCTTGGAGAGGGTAGATGGTACAAGCTCTGTGGGACAATTATATTTTTGTGAGAGCTAGGCGTCTCACCCGATCCTCAATTCTCAGATTTAGGGGGTCAGGACTACCAGTGTATCCTAAGTGGTAGATCCAAGTCTTCTGCAGAAGTTACAGGGTGCATCATAATTCTAGTTCTAGCCACTGAGGAGTACTATATAAGTTACATACTGTCTCATTTGGATATCTGTATGGCTAGTCACACGGGTTATTAAATAATAGACTTCTGTATGATCTCGGTCTGATATGATATCGAATGCATGTGCGTACCCACATGGTAAGTAAAAGATAAACATAAAACTTTATTGTTTTCTTGTATAGTTTCTGATTGCACTTCTTGTAGTCCTTGTAATAATTCTTAGAAATTACAGTAACAAGTGATTCCTGAAAAAAATGTGATTGTTTCTGGTATATTTCATCATTGTCTAGTAAAGTAGAAATTATGTTTGTCTCAGTAATAATTTCCTTCTTAGCAAGTTATATCCACGATACTTGAAACATGTGTTGAGAAACTCTGTTTTGATGTCACATAATATGATACACTGTCGTATTTGATTTTATATAATATGAAAATATGTCTTCTTGAAAAATGTTATATTATGACTGGATATATTTTTGCCATATATCTAACGAGTATTTGATGCAAGGATATCTCACTCAAAAAGGATAGAGACCTCCTGTTCAAGTACAACTATGGTGCAATCATACTCCTTGAAGAAAAAGCTTGATGAGCCATGCATTCCTAAAGATCATCTAAAGAGATCGGCTACCTCAAGATGAAGATTTTTTCTTCTTTAGAGTCATATGTAACAGAACCTTCAGAAGCATGCATATTGCATATTACATACTCATTCATAAAAGCTATTTCATAAAAGTATATGATAGTTTCAAAAAGCACCTTTTTGAAAAAACCAATAATTGTACCTTCTTACAAACCTTTATGAAAAAGGTATTTTGACATGATATATTAGCTCATGATTTCAAAAAGCAATAATTGTACCTTCTATCATGTATAAGACAACTTAAAAAGAAATGATATCAAATATGTAAGAAAAAGACAAAACATGAAAATCGGCTACATAAAGAAAAATAAATATAATATGTGTTGAAAAAACTTTAGTTACCTTTTTACAAACCCATAGAATGTCGACTTACTAGAAGTCATCATTCTCTTTGTATAGCATTAAATACCTCCTGTAAGAAATCTTTACTAATATCCATCTCAAGAATGTCGACTTGCTTAAAGTCTTCATTCTCTCTGTAGACATTGAAAAACACATCATAAAGAAAACTCTTGATATGACTATGTACAAACAAAGATCTCAAAGCATTTATTGTACTTACACTCATTTAAGTAAAGAAGTACTTATGTACCACAAATCATTAATTAGAATAAAGACAAAACTACATGACAACCTACAATCCAACGTTCAATGTACTATTGTAAGAAATAGACTTTTTACATAAAATATATAATACCTAAAATATTACAATGACTATTGTACACCATATTTTACTTTTATGGAAAGAAGACTTTTTCGAAAATCCATAAATTTGGTTTTTGAAATGACATGACATTTCACATCTCAAAAAGACTACGATTTCAAAAATGTAACGACTACTTTTTTAAAGCTATATAAACACACTCAAATAAACTATTCAAACAAGGAATGGACATGTGAGCTTACAACGAGAAAAATTCATAGTCGATATTTGAAAGAGAGCCTAGAAAAAGAAAGAGAAAAGAAAAAGAAAAGAAAGAGAAAAAGTCAAGAATAGCTCTTTGACAAAGAGTATCTTCTGAGTGAAAAGAACAGAACATTTTGAGAATCCTTCATTCGTGCATTCATATCATTCTGAAGGTTCTATACGAAGTATTGTAACTTTCTATTATTCACTGTATTCCTTCTTTGTTGAAAGAAGTAGACCTCTGAGAAAGAGGGTGTTGTCCTTCTCTGTTGAGAGAAGAAGACCTCTGTGAAAGAGAGTGTTGTCCTTCTCTGTTGAGAGAAGAAGACCTTTGTGGAAGAGGGTGTGCCCCTTCTCTGTTGAGAGAAGAAGACCTCTGAGGAAGAGGGTGTTGTACTATTTATCCGGTGACTCGGATGTTATAGTGGAAAGCTCAAGTGGTTTGCTTGGGGACTGGATGTAGGTCAGGGTTTTGACCGAACCAGTATAAATTTTGTGTTTATGTGTTGTGCCTTTATTGCATTATATTTTAAATTTATCGATCTATATACTATTTCACTATTTACCCCCCCTCTAGTGGAATTTCATTTGGTATCAGAGCAAGTTTGTTGGTTTCGACATAACAAGTCTTCCAGCACAAATGGCATCTACCTCTTATGCTCGTGATATTGAAGGTCAACACGCATCTCGTCCTCCTTTCTTCAACGGCTCCAACTATGGATACTGAAAGTGCAGAATGGCTATATTTCTCAAATCCATAGATTTTGTTGTATGAAAAATTGTTGAGCATCCATTCACATCTCCATCCGCAGACTATAACTTATAGTCTGATGAAGAAAAGAAAATGGCAAACCTAAATACAAAGGCTATGAATGCCTTATATTGTGCCATTGATCAGAACAAATTCAATAGAATATCTATATGTGAATCTGCATATGATATTTGGCATTCTTTGGAGGTTATTCATGAAGGAACCAACAAAGTGAAAGAAGCCAAAATCTCATCTCTTGTCAGAAAATATGAGTTGTTCAAAATGAACAAAGATGAACCCATCACAGAGATGTTTACCAGATTCACCAACATCACCAACGATCTGAAATCTCTGGGTGTAACCCATTCCCAGACAGATAAGGTGAAGAAAATCTTGAGATCTCTCATAATTGATTGGGAGAAAAAGACTACTGCTATTGAAGAAGCTCAAGATTTGTCCAAGCTTACCCTGGACGACTTAATAGGCAATCTTATGGCCTATGAAGTCCACATGAAGGAAAGAAGAGAAGAGAAACAACCCTTAAAGAAAACTCTAGCCTTCCCAGCCCTTTCTGAGAATGAGGACTCAGAAAAAGAAACTTAAATTGTGCTACTCACTAGAAAATTCCAGCGCTTTATGAGAAGAAACTGGCTTCCAAATAAGCACAAAGAAAGAAAAGACCCCAAAAAAGATTCCATGTGCTACCAGTGTAATAAGCCAGGTCACTTGAGACGTGAATGTCCTCTTTTCAAAAGAAAAGCCAAGACTGAGGAACCAAAGAAGAGGTTTTTCAAGAAAAAGGCTCTGCATGCTCAATGGGATGATTCAGAACCATCCACAAGTGAAGAGTCAAGTGATGATGAAGCAGAAACCGCCAACATGTGCTTCATGGCAGAAAGCTCTGTAAGTGAATCCCTTGATTTCTCCTTTGAAGAACTTCAAAATGCTTTTCAGGAACTTTTTGAAGAATCAAGGAAAACGATTCTTAAAAATAGAGATTTGAAATTTGAGAATCTAGAACTTATTCTGAAAAATGAAAAACTCGGTATTAAAAATTCTGAGTTACAAAAGAAAAATTTTCTTATTACTTCTGAAATCTCTTCTACTAGCTCAAAGACTAAAAATCTGCAAGTAGAAATTTCAGAATTAAAAAGTAAAACTGAGAACCTCATAAAAACGGTTTTCAAGTTTACTAAAGAAAAAGAGAACTTGGATAAACTCCTATCCTCTCAAAAAGTCTCTTTCTACAAGAATGGTATTGGCTACTCTCATTTCAACAAGCCTTCTTGTATGAATCAAAAGACCACTTTTGTGAAAGGTTCTTCTGAACCTAAAAAGGAGTATTATAATTTTAATTCCTTGAACTCCTCTAAAGCTGTAGACAAACCCAAATCTAAATGGATATGGGTTTCAAAGTCTAACAAAAAGGGACCCGACTGAGTACCAAAAAGAAGTTTCACTTAATGTTTTGCAGGCTCCTAACAAGAAGAACAGATGGATACTAGATAGTGGATGTTCAAAACACATGACTGGGCATCCAGACCTTTTTGTTGTTCTTCATCATAAAGAAGGAGGAACCGTCACCTTTGGAGATAACAACAAAGGTTTGATAATTGGTATTGGTAATATTGGCAATATAGATAAATCTCTTATCAAAGACATTCTCCTTGTTAAAGGATTAAAACATAACCTCCTGAGTATCAATCAAATGTGTGACACAGGTTATAATATTAGCTTTAATCATAATGCATGCCTTATAGCAGACACAAATGAAAACATCATCTTAAAAGGTATAAGAAGAAATAATATATATGAGTTATACCTAGAAAACATTACTGAACATTGCCTTATAGCAAATAATGTCACTCAACATTTATGGCATATGAGAATGGGTCATGTCAACTCCAAATACATGTCTAAATTAGCTAAAAACAAGTTAGTACGTGGGTTACCCAAAATATCTTTTAAAAAGGATTATTTTTGTGATGCATGTCAATTAGGAAAACTGTCTAAGTCATCTTTCAAATAAAAAAATATCATTTCAAGTAAAAGACCTTTAGAGCTTCTCCACCTGGATCTTTTTGGTCCTTCTAGAGTAGCTAGTCTGAATCATAATAAATATGCTTTTGTCATTATAGATGATTACTCACGATTTACTTGGGTAATATTTTTGAAAAACAAAAGTGATACGTTTTGTCAATTTGAAATTTTATGTAAAAAATTACAAAATGAAAAATGTTGTTCTATTGTTAAAATCCGTAGTGACCATGGAGGAGAATTTGAAAATGAACTTTTTGTAAATTTTTGTAATTTGCATGGTATTTCTCATAACTTTGCCTTTCCTAGAGCTGCACCTCAAAATGGTGTAGTAGAAAGAAAGAATAGAACCCTTCAGGAATCTGCTAGAACTATGCTCCAACATAATAATCTTGCTAAATCTTTTTGGGCAGAAGCTGTTAATACTGCATGCAATATAACAAATAGAGTTCTTATTAGACCCTTATTAAATAAAACTCCCTATGAATTATTCTATGACAGGAGTCCAAGAATAGACTATTTTAAAGTCTTTGTATGTAAATGCTTTATCCTTAACATAAAAGATAGCCTAGATAAATTTGATGCTAAATCTATTGAAGGCATATTTTTAGGATATTCAAGTCATAGTAAAGCATACAGAGTTTTCAATAAGAGTTCTAATACTATTGAAGAATCTATGCATGTTAGTTTTTGTGAATCTATTGATCAATCTGTTCATAAGCAAACTAACGATGATGATGTTGAAAGTACAGATTTATTTTTAGATAACACAACTAAGTCTAATGAAGATGATCATCAAAGAACATTTGTTGAAATCGGAGATCATCCTCAAAAGCAGATTTTGGGAGACCTGACAAAGGGGGTTCAAACTAGAGCTCAGCTAGAACGGATTGCAAACATGGCATTCATTTCTCAACTTGAACCGAAGAAGATTGATGAAGCCATCATCGATGAGTTCTGGATGCTAGCCATGACTGAAGAACTGAATCAATTCCAAAGAAATGATGTTTGGGATCTTGTACCAAGACCAAAGGATCATCAGATCATTGGGACAAGATGGATCTTCAGAAATAAGTCAGATGAAACAGGTAATGTTATAAGAAACAAGGCAAGACTAGTAGCTCAAGGATACAACTAGGAGGAAGGTATTGATTTTGATGAAACATTTACTCTTGTTGCTAGACTTGAATTTATTAGGATGTTTTTAGCATATGCAAGCTATATGGATTTTAAACTATATCAAATGGATGTTAAAAGTGCTTTTCTAAATGGTTTTATAAATGAAGAAGTTTATGTAAAACAACCTCCAGGATTTGAAAATGAACAATATCCAGATCATGTTTTCAAACTAAAACGTGCTTTATATGGTTTAAAACAAGCACCTCGTGCTTGGTATGACAGATTCAAAACCTTTTTATTAAAAACTGGTTTTTCTGTAGGCAAAGCAGGCTCTACTTTATTTGTGAAAATAGTGAATAATCATACCCTAATTGTTCAAATATATGTGGACGATATCATCTTTGGATCTACTAACAACACTCTCTGTGAAGAATTTTCTAAGTCCATGCAGAAAGAATTTGAAATGAGTATGATGGGAGAACTCACCTACTTTCTTGGACTGCATATTAAGCAAACCAAGGATGGAGTTTTCATCAATCAATCTAAATATGCTCGTGAACTTCTAAAGAGGTTCAACATGATAATATATTCCTCTCAAACTTAAAAAAAAAAGGAATAGTATTCAGCCACTCTATGAGAAATCTTGCTTTTCAAATTTTAGTCAAAATCGATTTTTTTTTTCACCATCTTCAAAAGTTAAGTTGTTGTATCACGTATAGTTTTACTATATCATCTGTTATATCATATCTTACGTACACTCTATTATTATTTTCGAAAACTTGTCCTCCATTCTTTTTTATATGTACTATTAAGTACCTCCCTTTCCTTGTTTCTCTACATCCAATACGAAGTGTACCTCCATCCGTGACCATTACATATTTAAATGTATCGTTTTTAAAAACCATAAACTCCCTCCATTAAAACCATGTCCTCTAAGCCAAACATCAATCATGACTTCACTTTATGTCATACATCAAGTGATTGTTGTCCTTTATGATCTCTCTCTCTCTTTCAAATTCGTATATCAACTCACCTTTCTTTATGCCTTTTCACACTCCTTCTACGCATACCTATAACAACATTTCTTAAATAAGAAATTATTGGATCTTACTCATATATCCTTGTTTGTCTTGTTCCAAATTCACTTCTCACGGATTTAGAATGCCTTCATATAAAGTAACATCTTGTATAAAAAGTTGTTTGTTTTATTAGGCCATTATTTCCTTCACATTACAACTTTTCGTACATCTCTTCATCACACGAAACTTTTTAAGATCTAAGTCTAATAAGATAGTTCATACGCATTACATGACACATCTCAAAACCTTTCTCTTTATAGAAAAGTTACTCAAAACTATGTCCTTCTTAACATACAATACACTATCTTCCAACAATTGATTTGATTTGTCATTCACAAGCCTCTTAATTTACAACTCACGCATTTCCTCTCTCAGCTAAAATCTAAAAATCCTTCACTTCCAATGTCATTCATTTCTTATCACCACTACTTTTCTTCCTCTATTTAATAGATTGGTTCATCTCTCACCAATTCCCCACGAATATCTTTATTCTCTTACAAACTACTACTCCTTCCAAGCTCTTCTCTCTTGCTCTTTTTTTTAAGCTCTTGCAATGGCATTCTCTTCCACATCCGACATACTTGAAGCTTCAGAGTTGAGATTTCCGGATCTCATTCACACTTATCACTCCATAAACTCCATGGCCATCCAACCAGGAAAGTTGGTTCACCTTGAAGCCTTTCCAGCTTTTGACTTACAAACTTCTCTTTCCGAACTTATTCATGTTCTAGCCTCTCCAAAATTAATGTCCATCTATCCTAATCTCATCAAAATATTCTACACCAACCTTTTTATCGACCATGATCACACTTTTATCACTTCCATGGTACATGGAAAAGTTTTCTCCTTCGACATATCTCAGTTAGGCAACATTCTGAATATTTCTTCCTACGGTATTGAGCTTCCCAACATTGTTCCTCTCGACCACTCAGTGTTTCAGAAAATCCTCCTCTCCACTCGCTCCACTCACTTCCAATGGCATGAAAGCAATCTCTCACCTCATGCTCTATTGTTATCCAAAATTCTTTCCTCAAATATAGTCCCCAAGTCGCCCTCTAGGGGATTTATTGCAAATGAAGTCTCCCTTCTTCTTTATGTTATCTTCTCTGCCTTTCCCATCAACTGGTTCAGTGTCATCTTCCACAACATGATCAACTTTCGGTCTTTTAAGTCTCTTCCTTTCGGATATTTCATCACACTCATTCTTGAATTCTTCCAGATTTCTCTTGCAACCGATGTCGTCTATTATTCAAACCATATATTTGATGACTCCTCTCTCCACGAAGAAGAATCCTCTCACCTAAACTCTGACGACAAAGGCCCTCAAGAAGCAGATCAAGCAGCAACTTCTGACCTTGACATCTTCTCCGCTCTTGTCAATGTTCAGAACACCCAGGATCTCCTTCTGAAGAATCAAGCTTCACTACAATTCGGCCAAGATGCATTACTCTAGAAGTTTCACCCCTCCTCCGGATCAAAATGAACTCTTCATTCATGACGTCTGTAATAACTTTACATTATTTTTGGTCTGTAATAACTCTGCTTACTCTGATCGCTTCCTTTTTGTCCATGACAAAGGGGGAGAAAAACCTGTCTCCATTATTGGAGAAAAATACTCTCTTTGACATTTTTCAATATTTTTATGCTATTATTACTTTTATGCATAATGTCAAAGAGAGTATTTTTCTCCAATAATGGAGACAGGTTTTTCTCCCCCTTTGTCATGGACAAAAAAGAAGGGATCAGAGTAAGCAGAGTTATTACAGACCAAAAATAATGTAAAGTTATTACAGACGTCATGAATGAAGAGTTCATTTTTGACAGGGGGAGCATATTTTGTCATCATCAAAAAGAGGGAGAATGTTGAGAAACTCTGTTTTGATGTCACATAATATGATACACTGTCGTATTTGATTTTATATAATATGAAAATATGTCTTCTTGAAAAATGTTATATTATGACTGGATATGTTTTTGCCATATATCTAACGAGTATTTGATGCAAGGATATCTCACTCAAAAAGGATAGAGACCTCCTGTTCAAGTACAACTATGGTGCAATCATACTCCTTGAAGAAAAAGCTTGATGAGCCATGCATTCCTAAAGATCATCTAAAGAGATCGGCTACCTCAAGATGAAGATTTTTTCTTCTTTAGAGTCATATGTAACAGAACCTTCAGAAGCATGCATATTGCATATTACATACTCATTCATAAAAGCTATTTCATAAAAGTATACGATAGTTTCAAAAAGCACCTTTTTGAAAAAACCAATAATTGTACCTTCTTACAAACCTTTATGAAAAAGGTATTTTGACATGATATATTAGCTCATGATTTCAAAAAGCAATAATTGTACCTTCTATCATGTATAAGACAACTTAAAAAGAAATGATTTCAAATATGTAGGAAAAAGACAAAACATGAAAATTGACTACACAAAGAAAAACAAATATAATATGTGTTGAAAAGACTTTAGTTACCTTTTTACAAACCCATAGAATATCGACTTACTAGAAGTCATCATTCTCTTTGTATAGCATTAAATACCTCCTGTAGGAAATCTTTACTAATATCCATCTCAAGAATGTCGACTTGCTTAAAGTCTTCATTCTCTCTGTAGACATTGAAAAACACATCATAAAGAAAACTCTTGATATGACTATGTACAAATAAAGATCTCAAAGCATTTATTGTACTTACACTTATTTAAGTAAAGAAGTACTTATGTACCATAAATCATTAATTAGAATAAAGATAAAACTACATGACAGCCTATAATCCAACGTTCAATGTACTATTGTAAGAAATAAACTTTTTACATAAAATATATAATACCTAAAATATTACAACGACTATTGTACCCCATATTTTACTTTTATGGAAAGATGACTTTTTCGAAAATTCATAAATTTGGTTTTTGAAATGACATGACATTTCACATCTCAAAAAGACTACGATTTCAAAAAGGTAACGACTACTTTTTTAAAGCTATATAAACACACTCAAATAAACTATTCAAACAAGGAATGAACACGAGAAAAATTCATAGTCGATATTTGAAAGAGAGCCTAGAAAAAGAAAGAGAAAAGAAAAAGAAAAGTAAGAGAAAAGAAAGAGAAAAAGTCAAGAATAGCTCTTCGACAAAGAGTATCTTGTGAGTGAAAAGAACAAAACATTCTCAGAATCCTTCATTCGTGCATTCATATCATTCTGAAGGTTCTATAGGAAGTATTGTAACTTTCTGTTATTCACTATATTCCTTCTTTGTTGAAAAAAGTAGACATCTGAGAAAGAGGGTGTTGCCCTTCTCTGTTGAGAGAAGAAGACCTCTGTGAAAGAGGGTGTTGCCCTTCTCTGTTGAGAGAAGAAGACCTCTGTGAAAGAGGGTGTTGTCCTTCTCTGTTGAGAGAAGAAGACCTCTATGAAAGAGGGTGTGCCCCTTCTCTGTTGAGAGAAGAAGACCTCTGAGGAAGAGAGTGTTGTACTATTTATCCGGTGACTCAGATGTTATAGTGGAAAGCTCAAGTGGTTTGCTTGGGGACTGGATGTAGGTCAGGGTTTTGACCGAACCAGTATAAATTCAGTGTTTATGTGTTGTACCTTTATTGCATTATATTTTTAATTTATCGATCTATATACTATTTCACAATTCACCCCCCTCTAGTGGAATTTCAACATGTTGCATATATTTGTACACAGAACACTAAGCACAACATATGGATATAATGCTTCTTATGCAGACAGAGGAGTCTGGCCCTTTCTGCATTAATATTTTTCAGGTAACGAATAAATGGAACAATTGTGGGTGTCAGAAAGGAAGTAGCCATGGGATCTCAGTTGTTAGTATTCATGTTTAGACTCTGATTAGTTATATGTTTCAATTATGAGATGTAATTAATGACATTAATGCTTTAGTTAATGAATGAAATGCTTTTTAGTGCTTCTCTGTTTTACCCTGTAATTCGCCCGACACTTGGACTTGTCACTTCTGCTATTTTAAAAAAAAATCTAAGATTTTCTGTCCAAATTGTTTGGGTGTTACACATTTAAATTTTTTTTACGTATTTTCGGGTTAAAATTTTGGGGTATTACATTATGTCTCGATCCGCCCACTATATGAGTGTTTTAACGTGTTTATTATGGATTTTAGACCTAGATATGGATCTCAGATTAGATCTAAATACTAAAAAATATTTAAATTTTAGATAATTTAAAAAAAGCAAGAATTGATATTTTTTTATATATAAATGCTTTAATCAATGTTATATTGGATCTAATTATGAAAGTTTATCAAAAGATTATCAATTTTAGCCTCAAATATGGATCTCAATCTAAGACCAAGTAACAAAAAATGTATAAAATTTGGATAATCTGAGAAAAATTAAGAATTCATAATTTTTATATACAAATGCAACAACCATAAATAAATCATAAAACCCTAAAAATAAAAGAATATAAATCATAAATAAACCAAAAAACTCTAAACTACAAGAAAAACAAAACATAAAAAATCCTAATTCAAACACTAATCGATGAAAATAAAAAAACAATGTTAATCAAATTAACTATAAGAAACACTAATTTAAAAAATTGATTGAAAGTCCTAATTAAAGAAAATTAAAGAAAATCAAAGAAAAAATCTCTAATCAACACAAAGAAAAACCCTAATCAAGTTAAATATCAAAACCCTAATTAAAGAAATTTGATTTAGAATCCTAATAAAAAAATCAAAGAAAAACCCCTAATCAAATCAAAGAAAAACCTTAATCAAATTAAATATAAAAAATCTTAATTAAAGATATTTGATTCAAAATCCTAACCAAAGAAAATCAAAGAAAAACCTTAATCAAACTAAATATGAAAAGCCTTAATCAAAGAAATTTGATTAAAGCCTTAATTCAAATCCTAATCAAAGAAAATCAAAGAAAAATAGCCTTAAACAAATACAAGAAAATCTCTAATCAAATTGACTATAAAAATTTTTAATTAAAAAATTTGATTCGAAGCCCTAATAAAATAAAATCAAAGAAAAATTCTCTAATCAAATCAATAGAAAACCCTAGTCAAATCAAAGAGAGAGAGAGAAATGGAGAAGAAGAAGAAGAATGAAAGAGAGAGCAGAGTGCCATCGTTAGCCACTTGTTGCCTAACTGCTGCACACACACACACACACACACACACACACACACACACACACACACATATGTCATCAGCGATGAGCTCTCATTGTAGAGAGGGGGGGGGGGGGTGAGGTAGACCCTCTCCCCCCAACATTTTTTTTAATGTGAGTTCCCCATGTTCTCGTTCTCAGTGTAATGAAGGGAGGTTGAAACAATAAATCATCATTCCATGAACGCATTGAACATGCGCAATAGCGTCCAATGTTTGATCAACATTGCATCTCATGTGATGCACGATCAAATATGCCCTAAGGGAGGCATTTGAATAATGGACAATGAAGAACAAAACAACATATCTTGTCTGACCATGTCCGTGGACAAGACATAATGCGTTATCCTGCCCTGTCTAAGCACCATTATTTTTTTCATTCTTGTTCATCCACCACTATTCTGTGGGGGTAGTGGAGAGAGGCACAGAGCAATGACATACACCAAATAAGTGTTTGCGGGACATACCAATTTTGCTTTGGTGCACGAACATAATTAGAGCCCATTTTCGGTACGACCAACACACAAAGATTTACTGCTACATAACATCAAGTCTACATCATCATCATCCAAAACATCTATTTATATTTATTATCTATATTTGGAGAATTAACTATATCAGAGACTTAATAATTCTTTAGTATAATCAATTTTATGAGAGATCAAAGACATAAATTTCTTAATGATATTGTTTTTAGAGACCATTATAGATATCTAATTAAGGTAATGAACAAGACAATAATGTACTTTAACTCTTTCTAAGTTTATCATTAACTGCCTACTCCGACCACACAATATATTATTCATCTAATGAAAACAACATATGAGAAAATATCATCCATATAGCCTTTATACGTTCAATTAATACAACTACCTACAACAACCACTCTCAAAACCAACTACATATAATAACCCCATTACCCCTATTGAATGCATGTACACAATTAACCCCAACCCCATTACACTAATTGAATACTTGTGCATAGTCAAACCTAGCCCCATTACCCCAAGAGAAAACCACAACAATAAACAAACACAAATACTATAAGGCTATCAAGTATATATATCTAAAAAAACTTAAGAATGCAAGAAAATTATATATATGTGAAACTCACATTTTGACCTAACTCAAAGATGAAGAAGTTGGCCAAAGAGATGCCACAACCTCATCGTAATGCTATAAGATGAATTTTACATGAATCACCACAAATAAGAAAGGGAAAATGGTTAGGGTTCAAACAAGAAACAAACAAAAAATAAAAAAAAGAACCACAATAATTTTATATATGAATAAACAATCATGTAAAGGTAAGAATGTTCTCAACAGGTATTTGTGGATGTCAACACACATTTGTGGATGTGCGTGAGGAGAATTTAGTTAAAGGAGGTTCAGAGAGCATATGCGCGAAGGTGGTGAGGTTTGCAAATATGTGACACGAACCTATGGAGCTCGAATAAAAATGGGTGCAAACATTTAAGATATTTGCAACACGTATTTACGAATATCATGACCCATTTGCAAACGTACGTGAGAAATATTTAGTTAAAGGAGGTTCACATGGTATATGCTCGAAAGGCATGAGGTTCGCAAATATGGGACATGAACATGCATAGCTCGAATAAGAAAACATGAGAACATTTGCAAAGATGATTTGTGAAAGTTGTATTATATTTGTCGAGGTACGTAGGAGTTTTCAATTAAAGGATGTTCGCATGACGTCTGCGCGAATGTCAGGACTACCACAAATGTATGAGGCGAACCTGTCAAGCTAAAACCTTTCAATTAGAGAAGGTTCACTTAGAAGTTGCAAACCTAAGAAGATGCACATATTTGATGTGTGAATCTCTTGTTGGGATGAACGTTAGCCAGGTGTACAAATTTGTTTATGCGAATTTTATGATTTTCACAAAATGTTCATGTGAATTTCCTTTTTTATTGAGAAGTTGTGAGCTTCCTACAATGTACCTATATATCGCACATCAACATGTTTGCTTGTGCGAAGGATAAAAATGTTCAACAAAAGTGGCACATCCAAAATTGTGAAGTATTTGAGAGAACATGTCATTTTACAAGGATAGTAAATTCATTTTCTGTTTATTTTTTACTAAAATACTAATGGATTTTATCCATTGATCTAGTATTATAAATCTCGTTTTAGAATTTGAACTGAACCTATTTCCCCAAATCGTTGGATCTAGCCGACATTGACTGAAGTCCGACCCGATTGCAGTCCTACCTTGGGAAAAACCGCGAATCCGTTATATAACCCCCCCTGCTTTCACAACCCGCGAAAAACCGCGATCTGTTACAGCACCCGCCCCGGAAAGGGACCAAAATCTGCTCCCCCCCCCCCCCCCCCCTCTAAAAGCCGACGGCGACGGCACCGTGGCCCTCCACCGCTTTTCTTTGTACCGGAAACATCGCCGGATCCGTTTTTCATACCGGAAAACCTGACGGAAACGTCGCTGGATCGGTTCGGTTCTCCGGCGATGCGTTTTTATGCAACTCAGACGACTCATTTTCTTCGCGTTTCATTATTGTGAGAAGAATAAAAACGCGCCTCTGATCCCTAGTTCGTCTCTTCCTCTGGTTCTTTCGATTTCATCTTGTGATTTAATTTTATGTAGAATTTATCTTTTTCGTGATTTAATTTGGGCTTCCTTCCCTAATAAACGTGATTTATGAGGTGATTGAATCAGGTGGTTGATCCCTAATCGTGGTTTTTGTAGGAAGTAAAACGTTTGGATTCGGGAATTCGCGATTTTTTTATCGGGATAGCAAATGCGTGATGAGGAATTGGGCGAAAACGGCTATGCGAACGACCCTCGCTGCGAGGAACGGGCAGAGGAGCGGGGCGAGAGCAGTGGCTTTGGGGCGGGCAGAAGCGAGCTGAGTCGAAATGAGGGAATTGAGGAGCAAGGAAGCCTACATGGTTGGAATTCAGATGCCGAGCACGAGGACGGCGAGGTTCAGACGAGCTCGGCGCAGATGGAGCTGCAAGAGGGCTCTGCTTCAGGAGCAGCCTGTGTTGCGATTCCAAGCTCCGTTCTGCTTGAAGAACCCATTGCGATTCCGGCATCAAAGGTGGATGTTTGCGGGGAGACCGGACAGACAGGGCGTGCCACGCCTTCAATGCCGAAGAAAGTTCTTTTGGAGAGAAGTGCGAGTGATGGCGAGCAATGCAGGTAGATATTGTGTTTATTTCAATGTTATCGAGCTTCAATCGAATCCTGATTAATATGGACCAGTTTTCAAATTACTGTCAAAACTTTGAGTTGCTGTGATTCTATACATATGATTATATGGTTTTGTTGAAATGAAGCAGTTCTTCATTTCCTGCGTTATTGATGGCGTTGGTAATTTTCATGATGTTTCTTTGTATGCCTCAAAGTCACGGTCTTGCTTAAAGTGATCATGAATACTAAAATTTTGGGATGAAATATGACTTTGTTCCAGATGATACTATTGTCCATGCAACAGTTGTATGTCATATCGTACACATTCACAAAAATTTTGACGACCTCACCTTTCCACAACAGGGAAACTCCGAACAGAATCACCTTTCAAGCTGACCAATTTTACAGGTTTTACCACCTGTTTGGATACCTTTACTTGCAATTGGGTCAAGATTTCTTGGGCCATTGAATTCTCAAACTGGGATATTAGGTAGTTATGTTAGGGTTCTCCTACAAAGTCGAAGAATTTAAATGCCTACCAGTTCGAGTAAAATTTCAAAATCTGAACTTTTCACATTTTCTGAATTTCATGGAAATCAAACTCCGGGTATTTGAGTCGGTCAAACATTGATTGTAAGCTGGGATGTAAAATTCCAATTTTGTGGTCCAAAGTCCCCCTCATGTAAACTGATCCTAAAAGAATCATCCAACCAAACATATATGAGATATCCATGGAACGACAGAGATGAAGATTCAAGTTTGTACACCTCATCATATGAAGCCGAAGTTAACGTTTAAATGACCCTTTTTAGTTTTCACACAATTGAACAATTTTGGGTATTTATGTCTATCCACACTCCTATATACTCAAGGACAAAGCTCACTATCTTCATAGACAAGAACATAAAATAGGCACCTCAAATTCTTTGAAATGAAACATTATATAAATGGGTGGTTAACCAAACCAAGTAACAAATCTAAAAATGATTCCTCAAGCGAGAGAGAAACGAGGGTAAAACAAAAAAGAAAAGAAAAGATGTAGAACATAAAAAACAAGGGAGAAGCGAAGGAAAAATGAAAGGGATGCAAGAGGAAAGTGATTTAAGAACGATGATTATATACATATGTTTGATTATATGGTTATGTTGGAACAAAGCAATTCTTCCTTTCCTGCACTATTGATGGAGTTGGTAATTTTCATGATGCTTCTCTGTATGCTTCAAGGTCACTGTATTGCTTAAAATGACCTTGCATACAAAATTTTTGGGATGAATTGTGACCTAAGCCTGGATGCTACTATTGCCCATGCTTGAATTGTTGAAATTTGAGGCATCATTTTTTGATTTGTTACTTGTTGGTTTGGTTAACTGCTCATTTATATGATGTTTCATTTCAAAGAATTTGTGGTGTCTATTTGATGTTCGCATCTGTAGAGGTAGTGAGCTTTAACCTTGAGTTTATGGGAGTGTGAATAGTACTATAAATATCCTAAATTGTTCAATCATGTGAAAACTAAAATGGTCATCTAAACGTAAATTTTGGCTTCGTATGGTTTTTAATGTACAAACCTGAATCTTCATTTTTGTCGTTCCACAGGTATCTCATATCTGTTTGGTTGGATGATTCTTTTAGGATCAGTTTGCATAAGCTTGATTTTGATCCACAACATGAAATTTGATATCCCAACTTATATTCAATGTTTTACTGACTCAAATATGCAGAGTTTGCTTTCCAGAAAATTCAAAAAATGTGAAAAGTTCGGGTTTTGAAAATTTACTTGAATTGGTTAGCATTCAAGACTTTGTAGAAGAACCTTAACTTAACTACCTAATATCCTAGTTCGGAAAATCAATCGCCAAGGAATCTCGATTGAATTGCAGGTCAAGGTATCTAAACAAGTCATCGAACCTGTAAAATTAATCAGCTTTATAAAGGTGATTATGTTCATAGTTTCCCTGTTTTGAAAAGGTGAGTTTGTCAAAAAAATTTGAATGTGGAGGATATGCTATACAACTGTTACTGAAGGCATACTAGTAATTCACTCAGGGCTATAATATGCTAAGTGATAGTGATCAGGTATGATTTACCCCCCTTGTGGATGCAAGATATACAACTCATCTTCCCTGTTAGTGCTGTGTAATGTATCTCGAGTCTTGTTTCCTTCATGTGACTAGGCTCATCCATAGAATGAAAGATTCATTTTTGACCTATGAAATTTCCAATAACATGAGCAAAGGACATCCCTAGATTACACCTAAGAAGACCCTTCCTCACCTCTTTGGAATGTGGATTCCATATCTCATATAGTCTGCCTAACAAATTCTTGATTCCATGTAATGGGGTTACAATTCCAAGAACCAAATGTGCTGCAATTTATCATGGTATGAAGCAATGATGTTCACTGATTTTCTGTGCTTGAGAACAACAGAAAACTCTATGTTTTTGGGGAGTGGCATATTTTTTTTTCCCTTCACTTTTTCTTCGTGAGAGTTTCAGGCTTGACCACCTTTGTGGATCACTTCTACCAAGTTAAATATTATCCTTGGTCACAAACTGTGTCCATGTCTTTTCAGATGGGACTAAGCTTAGTATGTTACTGGCACATTCAACCAAGCAGAAATTATTAATTTGAATTACTAACATCAGGATTTTGCATTCTGCGTTGCCATGCCTTGGTTGTTGATATCTATGTAGCGCCAGAAAAATTAAGGGTTGGGCTACAACTATAGATGATGGAGGATCTTTTGAAATTTTCACTAAACAAATAATAACAATGCCCTTAGTCACATGTTCTATTATGAGAGTAATATGCTTATCATGTCACAAGCTTGCTGAACCTCCTCCTTGGATGGAATGGCACTTTCCATATACTCATTCATTTAGAAGGGATGAATATTACTGCTTCATTATCATGGTGCTCAAACCATGTTTGAGCAAGGTTGTTAAATGCGATAAGGCGAAGCGAGGCGTTGAGCCTGTTATGAAGTGAGGCGTAAGCCTCGAGGCGTTGAAGCGTAAGCTTCATGATCAAAATAATAAAATATATAATATTAATAAATTTTTTAAATAAGAACTACTAATAAACGACAGTATAAAATAAATACTACTTTCCTATAATTAACTCGTATTATTCATTTTCTTATATGCATGCACATGTAAATCACAATTATGTTATACTCATAGTGCAAGATAAAACAAGTTATATCTACAATCATGAAATCATATTGAATACATGTGGGGCCATTTCCAAATCGACCTGTTCTAGAAATACCTTCTATGCACAAAATTTTTGTTGTAATAATAGAGTTCAAATGCACAATTAATATAAAATAAGTTAATTCCTCAACTATTATACAAAACTAGACCATGATATAAATCAGTGTTTGGATCTCGTTATTCCAACATGTATGTAAATTTTTACAAGGATTAAAGCAACATCTTATAATGTAACAAAGTTTCAACCCTTATAAAATCGTATTTTACTTTGAAAAATCATAATTCAATAGTCAATTAGTTGATTCTTACTATTTTGACCATGCTATGGGTTGGGTATGACCCGATTTGGACCCGTACTGAATTTGATAGGGTCAAGGTTTGGTAACAAAGAAAGGAGTCCGATTAACTATTCGGGTCAGACCCATGAAGTCCAATATGGTTTATGAAATTTTATACCAAAATCAGATCCATTTCGAGTTCGATTCACAATTTTCAATGTAAAAAAATATTATTTTATTTGGTTTGGTTTATGTAATCCTTATCTGATCCAAGTATGGTCTTTCTAAAGAAATATCAGATCAGATCCGAATTTGAATCTGATATTGACGCTTCCTACTCGGATCCGAGTACGGACTCACCTGTAGAATGTACATATTTTAAGTATTATATTTGCTGAAAGTAGCTTATGTTGGATCTGATATCTGATTTGGATCTGACCTACTTACACCCCACTTGGGAAAGCGATCGGGCGAGGCGGTGTCGCCCAACAGTACAAAGGAAAGCTTAACGGTAATGAGGGAGAGCACAAGAAAATGAAAGAATAGCCTGCTTGCTGCTCTCTCTCTCTCTTCGCCATCGCCGGAGAGAGACCTCTGCCAGAGATCGTCCCTCGCCGGAGAAAGAGATCCACTATCGGAGGCTCACGCTAGACTTCCTCCACGGACCATCATTACCGGAGACACCCGCCAGAGAGAGAGACCATTTTTTCCCAAGTTCCTCGTTGCACCCTCTCTGCCCACTATTGCTCCTCCATCACCGGACCACCGTCACCCTTATCAAACCTAGTTTCCTGCGAACTATCTTTCTCAAATCCTTCTTACCTTCCCCTATATCCACCTGATATCTTTACCACCTTCCTCAAAACCCTCAATCACGGAGAAGGATGACTCCTATACCTGAAGGAAGATTGTCAGGCCGTAGGATTCCATAGGTTTTGGCCGCCAGGGGTTTGAGCGATGGGGTTTGATCGACAGGTTTCGATAGTTCTTGATCGTTGGGCGACAAGGTTTTGATCGACAGGAGTTTGAGCGTTAAAGGTTTGAGCGCGTACGCCTTAAAAGGGAAGCGCGCCTCGACGCGAGGCGTGCGCTTCACCCATGTGAAACATGCGCTTCGAGCCTGCAAACGCCTCCCTACAATGCCTCGGTTCCTTGAGCTTGCGCTTCGCCTCTAAGGCGTACGCTTCAGGTACTGAGGCATTCGCCTCTAACAACACTGTGTTTGAGAACTTGATCCATGCATAAGCATCTTTTTCAGGTGTTGCCATTAACAAAATGAATGTCTAGATTTTTTGAGGAATTGGCTTTGATTTCTCTAGGAAACAGCAGGACAATACATTGATGTGTAGGCTCAAATGAGCACTGAGATTTCACAAAGATGATATGGCAAGCATTGGGCTCATCATAGCAAATGAACACAGGATAATAAGCAGCCACACTGTGATACATATAGTTGAGATAAGGTGAGCTGCTTTTTAGCTAAAATTTATAAGCAGACAGGTTCATCATTGATATGTTGTTTTCCTTTTCTCTCTCTTTTTCCTGATATGCCTACTTTCAGTAGTGTTAGCATGTTTTTCGTCATTCTTTTCTCATGAAAAAACTATAAATTCATCAATTGGTCCCACCAAATCTCAGTTCTCATTTATGCCTAACATCTGACATGCAATGGCTTCCTCAGATCCTTTTTTTCTTTTTTTGAAAATTTATTCTCCTACAATTTCATCCTTGAATAAAACCTCTTCCTTGCAAGATACACCTCCACTAGTGGATGCCACATTGCTGGCATGGGTGGATATGGGTCTTGAATTGCTGGTTTTACAAAGATTCTCATAACCGAGGACAGATTGAAGATCCATGTACAGTGAGTATAGAAGAGAGGAAAAGAAAAGGAAACAGTGTGAGGACAAGGTTAAGAGAACTGAAAAAGAGGTCCATTAAGATCAAACAATACCAATGTCAGTTTGTCTGTATGGCCTTTCTGAATTTTTTATGTCTTTGATTTTGTTTGTGTCAGAAGATATGCAGGCTTTTCAGTGTTTAGAATTGGTTATGTAGATTATCCATTACTTCTTTGCAGTTGTCAAATTGGCATCTACTGAATGAATATCAGGATAAATAAATGGCAGTGAATCAAGAAGCAACCAAGTAGTCATTGCAGATCCATTTAAAGTGTTTTATGTTTTCTTTGTTTTTATCTCTAACTGGAGGCATATGAATGCCCTCAACCACATGGAGAAAAAGATTTAGTGTGCCTTTTTTATTTTCACTGAATTGGATTTTGTTGAGTACTTCTGGATTGTTCTATTGCAGATGTTGCTTACTGCTCAATCAATGACTTGGTGCTGGCCAAAGATATGTCTATTGTAGTATTATGCCTGGCAAGCAGTTTATTACCGTGTTTTATTTCTTTGAGTAGTACACCTAGGATACTTCATATTTGAGTTGATGGGAATATAACTGTTTATCTCTACATATTGAACTTAAAATGATCAGGATCTGTCGCCACCCATCTGAAGAAGCTCTGATGGAGCTTGGGTGCAGCTGCCGAGGTGAGCTTGCTAAAGCACACCGTTCTTGTATAGAAACATGGTTTCGCACTAGGGGTTCAAACCAATGCGAGATTTGCCAGTAAGATTCAAATTTCCTTTTCCTTGACTTACAAATTTTGCTTTGTACCCTAAAGGATTGAGAATAATTCCCTTATTTTTTTCAACAGGCAGGTGGCTGCAAATATTGCTCCACCAGAACCTCAGGCAAATGTGAGTTTCATCTGGATATTATTACATGGTCCTTGGTTTTATGAGGTTTGAGCTGCATATTCTGTTTGAATATCTTATTTATCTAATTTGGTGATGTGTACATGGATCAGCAAGGGCATTGGGTATGGAGAGTGGAACCAGCCGATGGAGGATCTGACACTAGACAGGAAGAACATCACAGGGTATGTTTATGTGGCCAACAGTTCATGCCAATTATCTCCAATATGCATTTTCATTGTTTTTTGAGTGTGTAATTTACGATGGTCTGACCCTACCAACCTAAGCTGAGTGGTGACATGAAGTCAGCCGGACTGAGGTTACTCTTCCTAGGTCAGCATTGATCATGGCACCGTCTTTTATTTCAGTGAAGTTGCTTGTACCATTCCCAACTTGCTTTGGATATTTTTTACTGCACCAAACCTAGTTCAATTCCAATAGAGAATATATCCAAGTGCGTGTATCCATCATAGTGCCAGTCTTCATCAGCATTGTTCTTGTTGGCATTTGATTAACTTGGTAACAATTTGACCAGGTATGTGTAACTTCGCTATGGGTAGCATTTACCATTTTAATTTGTGGCCTTCTTTTGGATGTGCTGATATCTATCACGCTTGGTGTCTCAGCTCTGCCTGTAAATATAATCATCGGTACCATCTTCCTCTGTTTCTTTGTCTGTGAATGCTTCCATACACTCATTCTCTCTCTCTCTCTCATGTCATCAATTTATGCAGGCATTTTGGTCGTACTGGGACTGGGAACTGCAGTTGGGCTTGGCTTGGACTGCTGTCGTGAATGGTCTTTGAGGAGAGCTATGCAAAGAGCAGATTCAAATACTAATCCAGAGAACCTTCCTGTCTAACTGTACATAAGTAAATAGATATAATTTTTTTTTATTTTTATCTTTATCTTTTTACCTCAAGGTGGTTCCTTGAGAATATACGCATGCTTATAATTTTTTTTATTTTTATCTTTCTCTTCACACATGCTTCACCAAAGATGGTGGCATTTCTGGGAGTGGTACACAGCTGCTTTCAGCTACTCCAAAGCTCCATTTTATTTTCTTAAAAATGTAGCACTTGAAGAGAAAAGCAGTTCTTAATGTGATTGTACAGGAACTGTACTTGTCACTGGAAAAAAGGTTGCTATGAGCACCCAACGAACAAGATGGTGTAATCTGCAGGAATGTATATGCAGAAAAAAGAAGGCAAGAATAAGAGTATATGTGAAATCTGAAGATTTATTTGAACAATTTTACATGTGAAATCTCAGTTTTTGTTGGAGACCTAAGATGTTCACATATTAAAGATCCAAATTTGCATGGTTGAGATGCGCCTGCATTAGCCTGTACAGAAATAATCCTTCCCACTGCACAGAGTTTACTAAAGTTGTTTTTTTTTTTGAGGGCGACAGTATCAGTATACTGTGTGCATCCTGTTCATGTAACAACTCTTTTCGGCATCGGTCCTTCCCCGATTTTCTTGAATATCGGTTGAATTGGTTTTCCTTTTTATTTTTAAAATTTTACTATAACTATAATATTTATTGAGTATTTGATTGTTTAGGCATTAAACGCTTTCTTTAGAATTTGATTGGACCTGTCTGTATTTTCATAAAATTTTGGCTCCTGCAGCCTTTCAGTAACTCAACTGAACACCTGTGGCGAGCTAGCCTCTTATTTACTGCACCAACCAAAGAAAAGTAGCAAAACAGACTGGCCAACCTTGGGGCAAGAAGCCTCTTATTTACTGCACCAATTAAAGCATGACTGTGCCCTTTTTTATGGGGATGGAAAAAAACAGGGTCCAAGAGTCGGGTGCAGTTATTTCAGCCAAAACGCAGATGAAATCGATGCTCCTTTCCAAGAAAACATTTTATTTTTATTTTATGACTCTAGAATCATCGGTGGCAACAGAGTGAGTTGATTAAGCACCTTAAAGTCTTAAACTCTTCATTCTCATCTATGTCACAGGGACACGACAATTTCGGTGCATGTCCATAGTGACATCAGCAGACACGCTCAAACATGCCGCTTTTGTGGCGAAGGGCATTCCGCTCTGGCGGCATTTATAGTGGAGGCCATGGGGCTGGCCCGGCCCAGCCTGATTATGGCCCAACCCATTTGTTGGTCCTACTTGGTAATACTCGGGCTCGGGCCGAGCCCTTGCCCGACCCAGTTAACAGGTCAGGCCTATTGGGGCCTGTGTAAATTAATTACATGATGGACTGGCCCGATTAAAGCCTGATTATCTAATCTGGCTGGGCCTGGGCTGCAAAATGCAGCCTGAGCCCAACACATATGGGCGGGCCGACAGCCCGCCTGATGACCACCCCTAGCCGTGTAACAAACGCCCCCTTATTTAAATTTCAATATGAACGAACATCTACATTTTGGTAAAATCTTTTTTTTTTTTGCATGGAAACTTAACCTAGAGTGCCACCCAAATGTTATCGAAGAAATATTCAAATTGTAGATTAACTTAAGGATCTTGGTGACTAGAAACGTGATTCACTATCTCCTCACAGGTCCCAGCTCAAGGTAACTTGTTTAGGGTACGTTTGAAAGTGAGAAAAATGTAAAAAAAATATGTACTATTTGTTTTGACCTTCATTTCAAACAAGAGAGACTTTTTTGCACACTTTTTGATAGGAATCATTTTTCCACGGTAGGAATGGTTCGTAATAAGAGAATGGTGATTTACCTATCTCACCACCATCACCCACCTCTCGAAAAACCACCCTCCCCACGATCCACCGTCCAACTCACCACCACCACTATCACCCACCTCCTGGAAAATCACACCGAAGAAGCTTCACCACCACACCATCACCATCACCCACCTTCTGAAAAACAGGCCTCTCCACCATCTATTACTACCCACCATCACCCACCTCCCACAAAATGGTGCCGAAGAAACCCCCCTCCCCTACGATGATTTTTCATCACCACCATCAATCTCACCACCATCACCTACCGTCCGAAAAACCATGCTGGAGAAGCTCCATCAACACCCCCACCTCCTCTCTCTCATTTTTTTTAAAGATTTTCTATTTTATTTTTCTCATGCTACCCAAACAAGTGAAAAAATTTCATTTAAAAAAAATTATCCTATCAAAACTTCCCAAAGGCAATTTTTTTCTTGCTCAGCCCAGCATGTTAGTGCCATGCTTGCCTTTCACGAGCTTCAACTGCAGCTTATCAAAAGAGTTTTTGTTTACCCTACAAATTACAATGGTTGACGCGTTTAGCAGTTGGTGATTGAGAACTGAGAGAAATTGTAAAATCTGGTAACCCAGGCTAGCCTGTTACTGTTGCATGCTGATCTTGGGCTACTAAAGCAATCTCAACAAGCTTGCCCACAGAACGTGGCATAGTCCAACTAAATTTAATTCAAGCTTGAGAGTGGTTTTTAGGTCCTGTGTCTCGAGTGTGCAGCCCATTTAAAGATAGAGGGGCTCAGTGGGGCCAGGCTTGAGCCTGGAAAAGTGAAAATCACTACAAAGTGTGCTTAAACCCAGAACGAAGGGTCTGTGAATGGCTCAGAAGCGAATCTAGCCTAATACCATCTGGGAGGGCCCAGACAGGGCTGACCTCAACCTGATTCTAAACCACAACCATGACCAGCTTTTCTTCAAGCATACGAAGAAGAGGCAAAGTACTGCATGATTAAGAGGTTCTCTACTTTGGGTAACAATAATCACATGTTTGCAAAAACTGAACACACATAGTTGAAAGCTACCAACACACTTGCAAACAAAATCAGCATGAAATAGCCATTCACAGCATAACTATGATAAAATAACCATCACAATCAGAAAAACTCAATATACAACCACATGGACCACATCTTTGGCACATTTCATGGCAAAAAGATATGTCACAGTGCAAGAAGATGGGTACAGAAATAATGGGGATAGTGAATAAAATCAAATCCCACAAAATCTTATGCTATCAAATACATCACTTTGCCACTAACCTGTGTAGTATGTAAAACTCCCAAACAACAAACTTGCAAAGAAATACAATGAATAATCTTTCACAAGTCAGACGCAAAAGTAGATAAAGCTAACGCCGTTTCTCAGACATTACCAAAACTTACAATGGAGGTTTGTAATAAATGTAGTCTTAGAAAAAAGAATGACACATATATGCATAACCTGATATTCAATTGCTTTCGTATCTGTAGACGAAAGTAGCTAAGATATATTGCAAGCGAAATGGTCAAAGCAACAGCTACATATAGAAAAATGGTGTCTGTTTGTGACACCGAATGCAATGTAGCCAAGAAGAGCAGCCACTGAAAGGAAAAGATGCACAGTTCCCTGCATTAGCAGAAAATTGAAGTTTTTCTTTTTCAAAACAAAGTACCGATTGGACCATAAAGGGACCTCAGTGCAACTAAAAGGCAATCACTGAAGTCAAACACAGTTTATATATATATATATATATATATATATATATATATATATATATATATATATATATATATATATATATATATATATATATATATATATATATATATATATATATATATATATCAAGGAAGCTAAATTAAATACCTAGACATCATTAAGTTGTATGCAGTCCAATCTCCCAAACAAACTTATGTACGTATAACCGCTGAGACAAAAATACCAACATGCATATCTTTTAATGTCTATAATATGCTTTATTCATTTCAAGCCAAGAGTAAGTACAACATTAAATACTATTTTTTTTGAAGAAAAAATATTGCTTCATTTCATTTCAAGTATTCCAGGAGTCAGTGTAAAAACAAACAGGACCGTAGGTCCTCCAAGAATGAAACATTCAGGTCAGTCCATTTGAATTTATAACGAATAAGTTCTCGCAGCACAACTTTAGCAATGAGGATGTGATGTTGGCTTCTGTCCATGTGCAATCAAAGGTTCCGCTGCAGCCATATGAGGCGCCATACATTGAGAACAAAAACCACCAAGCAAAGGTGAACTTTGGTCCCTGAATTTGGAGATGTGAAGCAATTATGACATCTCTCTATTCAAATTCAAATACAATAGGCTGTATCAGCTCACAAAATCTGGCTACAAATCAGGAGAAGCCTACAAATCAGGAGGGAATATCGAAGCTCAAGAAATAAATATCGATGAACAATCAGATATAAGAAAATTATGTTTTAGGCTTTGCATTATCCTTTGTATAGCTGTTGTTCATTATCTTGTACAAAAAGCTACTGTATATAGCCAGCCTATTGAAAAAAAAGGTCCACTAATCATAACAGCACAATAGCAAGCTGAGTATTAGCATTTTTGTTTAATACGTCATTATCTTCTCATTGTTTACATGGTATCAGAGTGTAACATCTGAATATTGTCAATTGTGTCAAATCCAATATCTGCATCCAGAAATTCAACTTTGACTGCATCTTCGTCGAGTGAAACTCCGGCCAATCCATTTTATCTCCATCATTCTGATAGTCCTGGAATCAGTCTGGTCTCTCAGCCCCTAGTTAGAGATAATTATTCCATGTAGCGTCGCACCATGTGCATGGCGCTTAGCGCAAAAAATAAACTCGGCTTTGTTGATGGATCCATTCTGAAGCCAGAATCATCATCATCGGACACAACTACTTGGAAAAGGTGCAACGACATGGTATTGTCATGGATCATCAATGCACTTCACAAAGACCTTGTGGCAAGTGTTATATATGTCGAAACTGCAACAAAAGTATGGGCTAAACTCAAAGACCAATTTTTCCAATCAAACGGCCCTCGCATATATCAAATTCAGCATGATATTATCAACCATAAGCAAATGCAGAGTTCGGTGGCCACCTATTTCACCAAACTCAAAGCCATGTGGGACGAATTGTCCACATATGTATCGGCTCCCATCTGCTCTTGTGGCGCTATGAAAACTCTAAACGAGGTGCAGCAACAGGGATGCCTCATTCAAATTTTTATGGGACTCAACGATAGTTTCAGTACCATCCGCAACCAACTTCTTCTCATGGAGCCTATGCCTTCCATTGCCAAGGCATATGCTCTTGTTATTCAAGAGGAGAGACAACGTGATGTGAGGAATATATCAATGTATGAATCTGTTAGTGCCATGATTGAAATTGCAGCTGTCGTTAAAGCTTTTCTCAATCAAGAAACCAACACCAAAGGTCGACAAAATTGATCTTAGCCAAAATGCAAGCATTGTGAAAAGCTTGGTCATGTTAAAGCCAAGTGCTTTTATATTCATGGCTTCCCACCACGAAAAGGAGACTTCCTCAACACGTACCAATGCTATCGTCACTAATGCAACCAATGTGCCTGAGACAAGTCCAAACCCCCAAGCACCATTCACCCAAGAATAGTATGAGAAAATCATGGCTCTCATAAGTCAAGGTAACCCCAACCCAGTGGTCAATCTTGCAGGTATTCTTCCCACTCAACCTAAATATGCTCTTGTTTCTACAAATCAAGGGTGGATCATAGATACGGGTGCAACCAATCATATGACCAACAATGTTCACCACTTGATTTCTCTCATGCCATCTACATTTCCAACTGTAGGACTACCCAATGGATCGACAAGTCAAGTTACTCATTCTGGCAATGTCAAGTTGCCGCCTAACATCACTTTGTCCAAAGTCTTATGCATTCCAAATTTTCAGTTCAATATGATATTTGTTAGTAAGCTCATTCGAGATACCAACTGTGAAATCATATTCAAGGGAGACCATTGTATTTTGTAGGACCCTCACTTGAAGACGAAAATTAGACAGGGTAGGCTGCATAATGGCTTATATTTTCTTGAAACGGATGGTAAAGTTGCCTTGAATGTTGATTCCTCTTTCCTTTGGCATTTTAGACTTGGACATTTGTCTAATTCCAGACTTAGCCTATTGATCAATTCAAATAAAATTTCAGCTAGTTTCATCCATGAATCTTGTTCTATTTGTCATAAGGCTAAGCAATCTAGACTCCCTTTTCCACAAAGTTCAATATCTACCAACACTCATTTTCAATTGATTCATTATGATGTTTGGGAACTGTACCGCAAATCGTCTACCAATGGAGCACAATATTTTCTAACCATTGTTGATAACTTTAGTCATAGCACTTGGGTTTATTTAATGTATTACAAATCTGAAACATTAAACTTTATTCAACATTTTATTTCTTTAGTTCTCGCGCAATTTCAAACTCAAGTCTTAAATATTAGATTTGACAATGGAACATAATTTTTTTCAAATGAAATGATTTTATATTTGGCTAAAAAAGGAATAAACCATCAGCATAGTTATGTTGCAACTCCCCAACAAAATGGGGTAGTTGAAAAAAATCATAGAGATTTGCTCAATATTGCTCATGCCTTAAGATTTCAAGGCAATTTACCTATCAAATTTTTGGGAGAATGTATATTGATTGTTGCGTATCTCATAAATCGTCTTCCATCTCAACCGCTTAATGGAAAATCACTATATGAGATCTTGTTTAAAAAAATTCCAGTTTATGATCACCTCAAAGTTTTTGGGTGTCTTTGTTACACACGTAATATACATGCTTCTCACAAATTTGATGCACATGCTCATAAATGTATTTTCATTGGATATCCTTATGGTAAAAAAGGTTATAAATTATATGATCTTGACGATGAAACTATATTTACAAGTCGTGATGTAAAGTTTTATGAAAATAAATTTCCTTTTCAAAATAAGTGTGATCCCAATGATGATGGATATGTTCTACCAAATCCTTCATTAGAATCAATTGAAATGGATAACAATCCAATCAATACTTTCACTTCTAATCCAGACGATCATTTTGATCCAAATAACCATACCCATTAAAATATTTTACCAACAATTCCATTCTGTCGATCCTCACATCATCGCAACCCTCCATCCTATCTTTCCAAATATTATATATGCAATTATGCCACCACTCATAATCAACAAATTCAAGTGGGGCTCCTAAAGGTACTCACTATCCCATTTCCAAATATCTGCGTTATAAAAAATTCTTACCATCCCATCAAGTTTTCCTTGCAACCATCATTCAAACTTCGGATCCAAAGAGTTTCACCCAAGCCATAAAACATCAACATTCAACACTGGCAAGATGCAATGGCAAAGGAAATTCGTGCCTTGGAAGACAATCATACTTGGTCGTTGATCACATTATCTCTAGGCAAACAAGCCATCAGTTGCAAATGGATCTATAAAACAAAATATAAATCCGACGGGTCTATTGAGCATCATAAAGCTTGACTAGTAGCGAGAGGTTTCACTCAAATTTATGGATTGGACTATCATGACACATATGCTCTCGTTACCAAAATCACCACCGTTAGGTGTCTCCTTGCTGTTGCAGCTATTCAAAATTGGCACCTTTATCAAATTGATGTGAATAATACATTTTTACATGAGGATTTACATGAAGAGGTTTATATGCAAGTACTTCTAGGATTTTCACGAAAGGGGGAGAATCTTGTGTGTAAACTACATAAGTCTATATATGGTCTTAAACAATCACCCCGCAATTGGTTCTCAAAATTATCATGTTATTTGATCCAATTGGGATTTATCCAGTCCAAGGCTGATTATTTCCTATTTTCACTCAAAAAAGGCGCTTCACAGATTCTGGTCTTAATATATGTCAATGACATTATCTTAGCCGACAATGATCTCAACTACATTCAGGTGCTCAAGGCTACTATTAATAGTCATTTTCAACTTAAAGATCTTGAAGTGCTCAAATATTTCCTTGGCATTGAAGTGACACGATCACAAAAAATGATATTTTTATCTCAATGCAAATATACCCTTGATATTATTGATCAAGTTGGATATTTGGGTGCTCGACCAACTTCTGTTCCCATGGATCCTCTTCACAAACTCACTATTGATATTGGGGATCAACTTCAAGATGGTAGTACCTATAGAAGGCTCGTTGGAAAGCTTATTTATCTCACAATAACAAGACCCGATATAATGTATGCAGGTCACACTCTCAACCAATTCATGGGCACACTGCGACAACCACACATAGACACAACTCTTCGTCTCGTTAGATATCTCAATAATACTCCAGACCAAGGCATCCTTCTGTCCTGCACAAGTTCTTTACAACTCATTGGTTATTGTGATTCAAATTGGGCCGCGTGCCCAATGACACGCCAGTCCACAACTGAATTTTGTACTATGCTCGACACAAGTCTTTTGTCTTGGTGAACCAAGAAACAGACCATAGTATTTCGATCTTCAACTTAAGCTAAATATTGGTCCATGACTACCACCAATTGCGAGCTTACTTGGTTGAAATATCTCCTTTCAAATCTTGGTGTTAATCACAATCAGCCGATGCAGTTATATTATGATAATCAAGCGGCCCTACACATTGCCGATAATCCTGTCTTTCACGAATGAATAAAGCACATTGAGCTTGATTGTCATCTTATTCATGACAAGATTCAAAAGGGCTCTATCCAGACTTGTTACATCCCAACTTCATCTTAGCTAGCTGATATATTCACCAAGGCACTAAACCAACACGTGTTCTCTACACTCAAAACCAAGTTGGGTGTGTTTGATCTACACGCCCAACTTGATGGGGAGTATTCAAATTCAAATACAATAGGCTATATCAGCTCACAAAATTTGGCTACAAATCAGAAGGGAATATCGAAGCTCAAGGAAGAAATATCGACGCACAATCAGATATAAGAAAATTTTGTTTTAGGCTTTGCATTAACCTTCGTATAGCTATTGTTTATTATCTTGTACAAAGAGTTACTGTATATAGCCGGCCTATTGAAAAAAAAGGTCTACTAATCATAACAACACAATAGCAAGCTGTGTATTAGCATTTTTGTTTAATACGCCATTATCTTCTCATTGTTTACACTCTCAGATTATTGAACGCCTTCCATTGTGGGGCAACGGATTGCCAAACCAATTTGAAACATTCTCTTACTTATTCACATTCCTCAAAAAGATGTAAAGATGATTTCTCCTCCCTTCTACATAATAAATGCATGTTCGTAATGTAGATGCCTCTTGATTTAAGCACATGATGGGTAAAAAGCCTATTATGTAGAATTAGCCATGCATTGATAGATCCTCAAATTGGATGTGCAGTGTCCCACAATGCTTTGATAGGCATCCGATGTATGGTTGGGGGACCAAACATCTGATAGCATGATTCACCATTAGAATAGTGCTTCCAATGCATTGTGTCTATTGAGTCATTGGGCCTTAGGAACGACAAATCCTTCATAAGGCACATCTATTCTTCGAAAACAGTGGACGAAGAATTGCTTCATAGTTGTATTTCTCAACCATATTGCGGGTTCCAAAATAAAGAAATGGGTTCTTCTTTTTCTCGCACAACCCAATAGAATGCAGGATAAAGTTATTTCAAACACCCATCTTTACACCGTGCATCTTTCCAAAACCAAGTGTTGGAATCATCATCAAAAGACAAGAAGATTGCACCAATGAACTCGAGGATGAGTTTCACTAGCTTCTTCAAAATTCTGAATCCACCAACCCATTTAGAACCTCCACCCTACTCCTATGACCAGCCATGTAATCCATATTTGCTCTTGATAATACACACTCACGGTTTGTCAGGGGTGAGAGTAATCCAAAGCCATTTAAACAATAGAGCTTTGTCCCATCTTTCAACCTCTCGAATGACCAATTCTACCCTCCTTAGAGAAAGTGATGCTCTCCTAAGAAACCAAATGCATTTTTTCTTTTTTAATTTTTTCCGAACCAAATAAATGTTTGAAAGACTATTGATTCTCTTTCTCATCTTGTTAGGAATGTGAAATATTTGTATAAAGTGTAAGAGGCAGCTAGTAAGGACAGATTTTACGAGTGTGACCCTCCCCATGATGGCAAGTTAAATCTGACCTAAGAGTTCAATCTTGAAAATATTTTGTCCTCGACATCCTTCCAAAAAAGATCCCTTGTTACACCTTGGTGTAGGGACAAACCAAGATATTTAAGCAGGAGATTGTCAATTTGACACCCAAAGAGGGTTGATGCAAATAAGTCAATCCTACCCTCACTATTAAATGAGACAAAGCTCATTTTTAGGCCATTGATTGAAAGTCCAGATAACTAAGAAAATATACGCAGCAAAACCCATAAATTTATGATGTTGGCTTTGCTAGCTTAGCCAAATATAAGAATATCATGGGCAAAAAGAATGCGAGAAAATTTGGAAAAAACTAACAATTTCACACCATGAAATAAATCATCATCAATAGCCTATTCAATCTTGGAGGAGAGAGCCTCCATAATGATGAGAAAGAGGAGGGGCGATAAGGGGTCACCTTGTCTCAATTCACAAGATAAGTTGAAGAACATACCTTGAGTGCCATTAATGCTTATTGCCGATGCCGAAATACAAAGCAACTCCTTCACCTATTTGCACCATTTTTCTTCAAAATTTATATTCTCCATACATGCAAAAAGAAAGTCCCACCTCACCATGTCAAATGCTTTAGAAAGATCTAGCTTTAACAAAGAAGGCCTTATCGCACGAGGAATGAATAGCTTCATGTGCAAGAACAAAACCCTCATGTAGTTTCCTCCCATTGATAAATGCATATTAGTTTTTTGAAATAAATTTGTCAATGACAAGTTCAAGGCGTGTGGCAAGCGCTTTTGAAAATCAGATTTTTGCAATCCTCATGTAGTTTCCTCCCATTGAGTAAATACATGATAAATCTATTTTTTTAGTATGATTTAGAAGTTGGGTGTTTTGAATTATAATCCATAATTTTGTAATTTATTAAGTGAATGCAAGCTAAATCGGATTTTTGGTTTTAAGTATGCTTTAGATTTTAGGAGTTTTGTATTTTTATCCATATTTTAGCAATATATTGAGTGAAAGCATGCTAAATCTGATTTTTTTATGTATGCTTTAGATTTTGATGATTTTGCATTTTAATGTATATTTTTATAATTTATTGAATGAATGCATGCTAAATCTGATTTTTTGTGTTTAAGTATGCTTTAAATTTTAGGAGTTTGGTTTATAATCTATATTTTTGCAATTTACTTGATGAATGCATGTTGAATATGATTTCTTTTCTCATGTATGCTTTTGATTTTAAGAGTTTTGCATTTTAATCTATATTTTTATAATTTATTGAGTGAATATATTCTAAATCTGCTTTTTTCAAGTATGCTTTAAATTTTAAGGGTTTTTATATTAATCCATATTTTTGCAATTTTTTTAGTGAATGCATGCTAAATCTATTTTTTTTTCTCATGTATACTTTAGATTTTAAGAGTTTTACATTTTAATACATATTTTTATAATTTATTGAATGAATAAATCCTAAATCTAATTAGAACTCTACAAGAAGCGTGGCATATGAGGTCTGAGTATGGGCACAATGATAGTGATCAATCCAACAACATGATTGATCATTGTGGGCTCTCAAAGCTCCATATCCCTAATGTTGAATTCACATGGAATAACAAACAAGCATGGCCTCAATTCAGAGTGAGCCTCCTCGACCGATGCCTAGTCTAACAAATAATGGATCAACTTCTCCCCCCAACTCCTCTGGTAAGCTTATCCCGAAGACTATTTCAGACCCTAATGATTTTGTCAACTTCATCAATTAGGCCAAAGTCAGCCTTTAATTTTTTTAGGGGCTGGACTCTCAAGGAGGAATGTGCCGGAATAAATCGCACAGTTGGGCCACAATGATCCGAGGTTGTGCTATGTATGTGGTGGTTAATAAATTTGAAATTGTGAAGAAAAACCTCATAAAGTGGGCATGCTCCTCTATTAAAGACATCCCCTGTCGCATAAAAGAGATTATGAAGGAGCTCGAGAATGTTCATCTGGCCCGACCTGGAGAGGAGGGAGATAGTTTTGCAAAGGAACTCCAACTTATGAATGATCTTAAGTCACTGCGGGACATTAAGGAGGAGAAATGGCACAAGAAATCATAGTGCAGGTGGTTGAAGGAGGGTGATCGTAATACCTCCTACTTCCACTCTGTGGTCAAGGGCAACATCAAAAGTAATTGCATCACCTCGCTTCAGCTCGAGGACAACTCAATAATCTATGAAAAAGAAGTTGCTACAAGATGAAACTGTCAGGTACTTCTTCTGCCTGTTTAAAAAATCTATCTATATAGTTCCTAATTTTGAAGGTGTTCAAGGCCCATTGGTTTTGGTAGAGAAGAACCAGTCTAATAGCAGCCATCTCAAAGGAGGAAGTTAAGCTTACAACATTTGAGATGGAGAGTTTTAGTGCCTTAGAACCTGATGGTTTCCCTGGAGGTTTTTTCCAGAAATATTGGGAGGTAGTTGGAGAGGATGTTTCTAAGGCCATCTGCATTTTTTTTCAAACTGGAAAATTTCTAAAAAAGGATTTACTACATTAACATTGCGCTAATACCAAAAACATAAGGTGTGACATCAATGGTGCAGTTTCGGCCTATTGATCTTTGCAATTTCTTATACAAAATCATATCTAAGATCATGGTGAACAGGATGAGACTGATTCTAGACTACATCATCAACCGAAATCAACAAGTCCTCTTAAAAGGCTGTTGCATCCAAGATAGTATCTTATTATGCATTGCAGCAAGCGAAAAAGTGTCATTTTCAAGACAAATTCGATAAAAGCTTACGACAAAGTAGATTGAGAATTTTTACAAGAGTCATTACTACTTCTCAGTTTCGGCAAGAAGTGGGGTTGATCGAGTCATGGTTTGTGTAAGATCCCCATCTTATGTTGTTTTGTTGAATAGGGAAGCCACCAAACAATTTTTGGGAAGTAGATAAACCGGACAAGGGGATTCGATCTCCCCATATCTATTTTTGTTTGTGATATAACATCTCTCAAGGTGTCTAAATTTGAAAGTCTCAAGGGGGCAGCTGAAACCAATTTTGATAGAAAATTTTGTCTGGAATCACTCATTTTATGGTGATGATGCCCAATTTTTTGTATGGGATTAAAAGCAATCGATTAAGAGGTTTTTAGACATCATGGCTAACTTTGAAAAAGCCACAAGCCTTCATATTAGTAAAGAAAAGTCCATTCCTATCTCCTTCACATTTTCAAGGCTGAAATTGCCAGAAAATGCTGGTGTAAGGCAAAAAATTACCTATTTTTTACCTAGGCCTCTCTTTGTTCACTAAGAAGCTTAGAAGATCTATGTGCGAACCTCTGTTGAACAAATTTTGATCAAAGCTGGAAAGGTGGTCGAGTCGATGGTTTTCCATGGCGGGTCAGATAGTTATCATCAAATCGGTATTGTTGGCTCTCCCAACATTCTGGTTAGGTACCTTTTCTCTTCCAATATCGATTATCAATGCCATGGAGAAATACTTGTGTAGATTCCTATGTGAGGGCACCAAAGAAGAACGCCACCCTCATCTGTTGGAGTGAGAGAAAGTGTGCGCTCCTCGGGATGATGGCGGTCTTGGGAAACCTTAACCGGGCATTCTTGACCAAAGCAGCTTGAAAGGTAGTTAATAAAGATCTAGCTTCATGGGTGCAGCTCGTGACCAGAAAATATTTGAAACTGGAGTCTATCTGGTTTCCCCTAACCCCATCCAGAGGTTCACATGGGTGGAAATGCATTAAGCTAGATGCATCGAGCATTCAGGAGCAAGCAAAATGGAATATTGGTAATGGGTCAGAGGTGCAATTCTGGTTTGATCTCTGATGCAAACTGGGGGGTCCTTATAATAGCCTTAAAACATTGGTTTGATTCTTTATAATAGCCTCAGATGGTTGAGAGTCAAGGATTGTATTGAAAACAATTTAGGGCCTCAATGTTTTTATGTTGAATCAATCCTTCAGGTTTTAGACTATGTTAAAATCACAGTTCGTGGCCAAGTTTGGGACCCAAGCAAAGCTGATTAGATAGGCCGAGTCTGAGAGGGTGAACTGTCGGTGAAATCTGCTTGGGAGTCGCTACAATTAAAAAGCAGAAAGAGGAAATCATGAGGCGGGTTTGGATTAAATAGTCTCATCCTAGGGCGTCTTTAACTTTACAATGGGCCATTGAATCTCATCTTATGACTTGAGACAAACTTCATAAACTCAATTTTTAGTTCCCCAATCGATGCCCTTTTTGCAAGATCGAATCAGAGGATGTCAATCACCTATTCATGTTGTATTATTTCAGTAAACGTCTATGGAAGGAGGTGACAAAGTTGTTTGGAAAGCAATGGACTCCATATGGTCATATAAAAAATGATCTGAAGTCATGGTTTCCTATCAAATTTCTGGACAGACAAGATTCATGATGTTGGGCTAGAGTATTCCAAGTGGTTATTTGGGTAATCTAAAACAATAGGAAATCGATTAATATTCGAGGAACCTCACTCTAACTTGGGCCTTTTTGGAAGAAATCCCTTCTAATAATCTGGGAAAATGTCCTTCAGTCTCTCTATAATTCTCTGCGTGCCTTTGCAAGGCACTGGTACATTTTCTCTTCATGGCTCCCTCCAGCTAAAGGTTGGCTACAAGTCAATTGTTGCAGCATCTTCCCTATCAACTGGCATTTTGGCTACTCTATCTGAAATAACAATGTCTAGTTCATTTTGGCTCAAAGCTTTTCTCTCCAGAACTTCCTTCAGGATAAAGAATGGCGTGGATGAGCCCACATTCTCTCCCAACTAGACCCCACCTTATGCATTAACATGAGCTTTGGAAGCATGGATGTCATATCCAATACCATCAAAGCTCTGGAAGGTCACTGGACTCTAGGTACGCCCCCAGTGCAGGTGCGAGACATTTTTGTATAAATTCAAAAAGATTTCAATTTCTTGTTTTAAATTTAATTCTGAAAGTATAGAAAGATTGCTAGCTAAATTAGCGAAGGGAGGATCCACAATTCATGGAAGGACCACCCCCGGGTTGGTCCTCTTTAGGGGAACTTGTATAGCCCATTGTAACTATCTTCTTTAATGAATCTGGTAGGGGTCTACCTAACCACAACTTGCCTTCCAAAAAAAAAAAGAGATATCCTATACCACACACTCCTTGTTGTGCATATGTACTAGAAGAGAAATAACAAAGAGAGAGAGAGAGAGTCACCAACATTGAATTGTTGCTCATGTTTGTGTTTCTATTGGTGCCTGTGTCTGGTAGCCGGTACTCAAACATTCTCTACCTAGACTTCTTTTCATGCGGTTGTTTCCCTTCAAAGTAGGTGAGTGCCCTCTTCACTTCAGTCATTTGCTTATGCTTGTTATGGATAGGTTTGTCAACACCGATGGATTTCCAAAATCTAGCCTCAGCAGATCGGTGCGGGCACTTGCCATTTGGATACTTCTTTTACTTCACCATTTGGATACTTCTCTCTTGAAGCAAAGTAGTACCTGCATGCCTTCAATATGCAACATCAGGTGCAGCTATGTTATAGTAGGTACCATATAAAAAAATAAAGTCAGTTCAATACCAATGCTATTGCCATAAACCAGGAATCTTAAGGAAGTAAATAGGCCAAACTCGGTTTGAATCCATTCAGATCTAGCTTATTCAGATCGCTATGGATTCTGAATTAGAGTCATGTTGGAAAAATGTAATACCAAATCTAGATGTGATTAACTAATTTGACATGTTTCTTATGTAAATGGATCCAGATTATCTATTTAGTTTGGACGTAGATTCAGATTTAGATGAAAAACCAGCCCAACATGCAAAGTCTTTGCTCCAAGCTTGTTCATGGCAAGGGACAATGCATACCTCTCACTTAACATAAATTGTCCAAGATACCTTGGATTCTGTCCATCATCAAGATCAATAGATGGCCTCCACCTATATGGGTCCCACAAAAAAATTCACCATTATAAATTCTAAAATCAAGTTGTAAAAGTCTTGGCACTTTATATCTTTTAACCACTTTAAACCCCTTGCCATTTACTAAATGCCTACCTTCTTCACTTTCGCCTATTTTTTTGTTTAAATGATGTAGTACCTTCTTTGAGAGCTGGGTCACCCCTGTGATGTAAATAAACATTTGTCTACATCCACGAGTAAGAGGGCTCTGATACTTCTTTATTCAACTCAGAGTGTGTGTGTATATATATATTGGAGCAGCATACTGCACATCATTGATTTGTGACAGATATACACGCATCTGTCTTTCCTTTATCCTTGGTTATAAGATAATCGTATGAGTTGTTGTTTCTGTTATTATGCTAATTTTCAGTATTCGGTTAAATCTTCTGCATGGGTAAGTAATTGCTCTAGACATTATCATCTCCTTGATTGTCGATAGCATCTGGTGATCATGATTCAATGCATGGTGGTCCAATACCCTCCCTTAAACAAGGCGTGGGGTGGGTCCATAAGCCAATTTTGTCTCGGAGGTCATGAAAGGAGCCTTTAGCAAGAGACTTTGTTAAAATGTCGGCAACCTAGAGGTGAGCCAGAACAAACTGAGTAATGAGTTGCTGCTGAGCCACCTTTTCCCGAACGAAGTGATAATCAATTTTGATGTGCTTTGTTCGGTTATGGAAAATAGGGTTCACTGTCATATAGAGGGCATAAAGATTGTCATAGTAAATAGTTGGTGCATGCGTAATGTGAACTCCAAGGTCTCGAAGAATAAAGGTGAGCCAAGTAATTTATGCAGTGGTGGAAGCTAAAGCTCTGTATTCAGCCTTGCAGCTGGACCTGGCGATGGTGGGCTACTTTTTGGAGCTCCATAAAATGCAGTTTCTGCCAAAATATATACAATACTCAGTGGTCGAGTGGTGTATAAGGGGGCACCCTGCCCAATCAGCATCTGAGAAGCCATAGAGAAGAAAAGGATTATTAGTAAGCAGATGAATTCCATAATTTAAAGTGCCCTTAATATACCAAAGAATCCTTTTCACCAATTGAAGATGAATCCAGATTACTCACACAACTGACACTGTATGCTAAGTCGAGCCGAGTGAAAGTCAAATACTGGAGGCTACCAACCAAATCTGATAAGCTTTAGGGTCTTGAAGGGGTTCATCTCAATCTTGACGCCGAAGTTTTCCAATCGTGAGAGTAGAAATGGGTTTGCATTCTATCATCTAAGCCTTGTCAAGGATAGAGTAGGCATATCTTTGTTGGTCAAGGAATAGACCTGCTGAAAATGGAGTCACTTGAACTCCCAAAAAATGATGCAAGGGTCCTAAGTCCTTCATGGAAAACTCCCGACTGAGGACATTGATAACATGTTGAAATTGAGCATCATTGTTGGTGATTATGATATCATCAACATATAAAAGAAAAAAAATGCTTCCCTGCGATTCATGACAAATAAATAGAGATGTATCCACAATGCTACAAAAGAAACCCATGCTTAGAAGAAAAGATTCAAACCGATCAAACCAAGCCCGAGATGACTGTCGTAGCCCATACAGGGCACGTTTAAGCTTATAAACATGAGAAGGCTTGCTGGCATTTATGAAACTAGGTGGTTGTTGCATATATACTGGTTTATCAAGAAAGCCATGTAAGAAGGCATTTTTGATGTCCAACTATTGTATTGTCTAATGTCTAGCAAGGACAATGGTTAAAACCAGGCAAACAGTAGAGGGGTTTGATAACGGGAGAGAAAGTTTCAATAAAATTGACCACAGGTATCACTACAAGAAAAACGTGGATTAGCGACGGACACTATTCATTGCTAATCCATCGCTAAACAATTTAGCGACGGATTAATGATGGATAGCGTCTGTCGCATAATCCTGGTCACTAATTAACTACAGAACTTATTTGTCACTACTTCCATTGCTAATTTGCGATGGATTAGCAATGAATATAATCTGTCGTGAGTCTGTCGCTATTTTAAGTTAGCGACGGATAATATCAGTCGCGAGTATGTCACTATTTTGAATTAGTGACGGATAATATCTGTTGCGAGTATGTTGCTATTTTAAATTAGCAACAGATAATATCCGTCACTAATCCATCGCTAAAATTTAAAAAAAAAAAAAATCTTTCTACCGGACTTGTACCGCACCACACATGCGTTGCACCCGAGCAGCCCGACCCGCCACTGCAGGGTCTTTTGCATAAAACTGGTGCGCTTTTCGGCGCACGCTCCAGCGCCCTCCCAATTTGGTTCCCTGCTTTTTCAGCCTGATCCGCCATTGCGGGGTCTTCTGCACAACGCTGGAGAGTGCACCTCTGAACCGGTGCACTATCATGCATGCTCTCTGACGCCCTCTCGACCTGGTTCCCCGCTTGTCCAGATCGGCCTGTCACTGCGGGGTGTTCTGCACAACGCAATAGCTGCACCTTTGAACTGGCGCGCTCTCCAGCGCCCTCCCAACCTGGTTCCCTCGCTTGTCCGTCGACTTGAAACCAGAACCCCCAACAGAATCGTTAGGCTGGGAACAGAAAGCCATGCTCGGAAAAGAAAACCACTTACCGGACCAGAGAGGTTGGGCCGGCCTGGTCCTCCAGCACCGGTGGGTGACTCTGACTCCTCTTCTTCCTCGTGTTCCTCTACCACGAAGTCGTCCTCGTTTGAGAAGTCAAGGAGGCCCTCCACGAAGTAGTCAGTTTAAATTTCGCACGTGGAGAGAGGGAAAATTTTGCGCCTTAGATGGGTCGGTTTAAATCGAAAAGTAGCGACGGAATTTTTTCATCACTAATCCACCGCTAATTAGGGACAGATTAGAGGCAGAAAAATACCCTCGCTAATTCTATCGCTAATTAGTGACGGATTCGCGATGGAAATATTTCGTCGCTAGTTAGCATTTTTTTTTTGTAGTGTTTGGCGACGAAAAAATTTCGTCGCTATTTCGTTGCTCATTAGCGACGAAATTAGCGAGGAAAAACTTTTTGTCGCTAATTTCGCAAATATTTTGAATGTTAGCGACGGATAGTTTTCTCTCGCTAATTCGTTGTAAATTTGCGACAGAAAAAAACTGTCGCAAATGTCTGATGCTAATTAGAATTTTTCTTGTAGTGTATTTGAGAATAACCATGGGCAACTAGACAAGCCTTTAATCGGTCTAAGGATCCATCAGCCTTAAGCTTGGCCTTAAACACCCATTTACAAGAAACTATATTTATATGAGGAGGTCTAAGCACACGTTCCCAGATGTTGGTTTGATTTAGAGCCTCTATCTCATCTTTCATGGCTTGGTGCCAACCGTGATGTTGTAAAACTTGTTTAATATTAGTTGGCTCTTTAGGAATTCTAATTTGAGCAATAAAATACTTTGGATTGGGTTTGACAATCCCAAGCTGGCTCCTAGTGACCATGTGATGAGTCGATTGATCAGGCCTGGATTCAACAGGTTTAGGCGACTCATGAGGGAATGCATTAGATGTTGATGATGGCTCATTAATTAGTTCATTTGCTTCAACAGCAGTAGGTAAAGTCTCATGTGTTGGATTGTCTGGTGAAGCACCATTGTGCTCTTGATCATGATCTGGACTAGATAGAAGGCGACAATTAGGACGCTCATCTGTTTCACAGCGCTCATAAGATAAAGTTAGAGCAATAACCTTATCATCTGAGGGCAGCCACTCGAAGAAAATAGCTGCAATTTGGTGCTCACTATAAGATTTGTTAGTGGAGACCATGAAAGGAAAAACATTTTCATCAAAAATTACATGACGACTAATATAAACACGTCCAGTGGGTACATGAATACAATGGTATTCTTTATGCACTTCACTATATCCCATAAAAATACATGATAGGCAGCGTGGGTCAAATTTATGTTGTGCATAATCACGCAAGTGAGGAAAACAAAGTGTGCCAAATACACGCAGATAATCATATATGGGTGTCTTGGAGAAAACATGCTCAAAAGGAGACACCTTGTTCAAAGTCGAATGTGGTAAACAATTCAAGATCCAAACTGTCGTATTAAAGGCCTCAACCCAGCATTAAAGAGGAACCCTTGCTTAAAAAAGCATTGAGAGACCAAGTTCAACAATGCTACGATGTCGTCTCTCAACTCGACCGTTTTGTTTGGGCATTTTAGGACACGAAAAATGATGAATAATTCCATGGTCTTTAAGATAAGTTTCAAAAGCATGGCTTGTAAATTCACCCCTAGCATCTGACTAAAAATTTTAATTCGATTTTCAAACTGGTTCTCTATCATCTTGATGAAATTTTGGAAACACCCAAAGAAATTTGATTTTCTCTTTAAAGGAAAGAACCAGATGAATAAAGAGCCATCATCGATGATAATAGCATAATAACTAAACCCTTGTTTAGAAATAATAAGCGATGGGTCCCATAAGTCACAATGTACCTTTTCGAATATTTTAGAACAAGATTGTTGAGATGGAGAAAAATGAAGTTTACTGGATTTAGCCATAGCACAACTTTAACATAAACCCTTGGACTTATTTGAAACAAAAATCAATTTATTCTGTTGTAAAACTCAAACCAACTCTATGTTAGCATGCCCAAGCTGACGATGCCAGACATCCTCACTAATAGTGCATTGTCAATTTGAAAAGAAAGCAACTCCTTTATTTGAAGAGTTAAGAATGTAGAGATCACACTGTCTACGCCCCGTCGCGATTGTCTTCATTGATTTCTTGTTCTTAATATTGAAGTAATCATAAAAAAATTCAAAGAACAAATATTGATCAGTCATCAGCTGGCTAACAGACAATAAATTTTTCTTAATTTTGGGTACCACTAAAACATTATGAAGCTTGAGTTGCCCACGATTAGCATGTAGAAAGGTAGAGCCAATATATGAGATTTTAAGAGTATTCTCATTTCCAATCATGATTCGTTCAGGTCCTCTACATTTGACGAGTTTAGATAACATACTTGGATCCGATGTCATGTGGGAGCTGGCTTTGGTATCAGGAAACCAACCTTTATCTTGATTCTCGGCTATAGACATGGCTGCCAAGGCCTGTGGTATATTGTCTGCCTGGTACATTTGGTTGAATCAGTGATAACATTTAATCGCCGAATGGTTGGGCTTGAGGCATATCTGACAAATGACGCTCTTTTCACGTTGAACATTATTGTAGTTCTGTTTGGATTCCTGTCCTTGCCGACTCTTTTGATTTGAAAAATTCTGGTTCTGATTCAAAAAATTCTGGTTCTGATTTTCTTGAACCTGTCTTGATGATTGTTGGCCAGTTTAGGTGAAACTGCGTCCTTTAGAAGAAAAATTTTGTTGCCATCCTTTTTTATTATAATTCTTGCCCTGTTGCTGACTCACAAAAGCCATATTCTTGGAATATTTGAGGGTGTTTGAAGGTTCTTAAAAGTTTCATAGATTTGAAGCAATCCAATGATTTGCTTATAGTTAGGAATAGGCGGTTTCATCATTGATGTGACAAAGGACTCGTACTCATGTCCAAGGCCATTCAAAAGTGTGAAGACCATTGTGCAATCATTCACAGGTTTCCTGATAGCAGATAATTCATCACAAGTACTTTTAAAAGCAGCTATATATTCATTGAGAGATTGATAGCAGATAATTCATCACAAGTACTTTTAAAAGCAACTATATATTCATTGAGAGACTGACCTCCTTTTTGAATGGATTGAAGCTTCTATAGAAGGTAGCACTCATGTTCCTGGGAATCCAAAGAGAACGCTTCTTTAAGAGCTGTCCAAACCTGTGATGACGTTTCAATGCCTACCACGAAACTGAGTACCTCTTCAGACAAGGTATCGGTTATCCATCCTTAAAGAAGTCTGTCTGACTTGCTCCAAGCAATGAAGTCTGGGTTCAGAGTTTGGCCACCACCTTCGTTAGAAACATACTGATCTTGGATAGGGATGGAATCATCAATATAAAGCCTTGTAGATCCTGGCTTTCGATGAGTCCCAAGACCTGAGTTTTTCAAAGCAAATAATTTGAATGACTCAACTTAATGGAAACGAAGTTAACAACGTTCAATGTTGCAGGGTAGGAGAATTTTTATTGAGAGGATGAGCTTGTACTTGAGAAAGACATGATCAAAAGAACAAGAAAATACGAACCAAGGATGAAAGGCTCCGCCTGGCTCTGATACCATAAACGTAAACAAAAACAGAAAGATGGCACTAGAGAATTACGTGGTTCAGCAAAGTAGTTGCCTACGTCCACGAGTAAGAGGGCTCAGATACTTCTTTATTCAACTTAGAGTATATATATATATATATAGGAGCAACATACTACTCATCATTGGTTTGTGACAGATACACACGCATATGTCTTTCCTTTATCCTTGGTTACAAGATGATCGTATGAGCTGTTGTTTCTGTTATTATGCTGATTTTTAGGATTCGGTTGAATCTTTCGCATGGGTAAGTAGTTGCTCTTGACATTATCATCTCCTTGATTGTCGATGGCATCTGACGATGATGATCCAATGCGTGATGATAATCCAATGGATGATGGTCCAATAGTAAACCCCCTATCGGTATATATAAAAGGAAGAACCCACAAAATCTCACTATAACTAGGGGGTGTCAACTGGTCGAGTTTGGTTCGGACCCAGGTAGAACCAGACCCAAACTTGATTTCAAATTATAGTATCGGGTCTGGACCCAAGTCAAATCTGACCCACTATAAGAGAAACTATACCTGGATCCTATAAAGATTACATTAACCAGATTGGGACCATACCTGATAAAATAATATTTTTGTTTATCATTTTTACTTTGAAAAATTATGGATCTTAATTGAAATTCTGGTCGGGCCAGAGTCTGGTATGAAATTTCACAAGCCATACTGAATCAAACACTTCAAGTCTTACCCGAATTCTAATCGGCCCTTCTTATTCATCACCAGACCCTGACCATATAGGGTGTGGTACGGGTCGGGTCAAACCTGACCCATTGACATCCCTAACTATTACGGGTGTCAATGGGTCGGGTTTGATCCAAACCCATCCCGTACCAAACCCTATAAGGTCAGGGTTTGGTGATAAACAAAGAGGTCCGATTAGAATCCGGCCCAGATTCAAAGGACCCAATTAATATATGGAGTTGGGTATAGTTTATGAAATTTCATACCAGATCCAGACCTGACCCTAGTTCGGAATAAGATCCACAACTTTTCAATGTTAAAAAAGATAGAAATATTATTTTACCTGGTATGGGGTCTGGTTCATGTAATCCTTATAGGGTACTGGTTTGGTTTATCTTATAGTAGATCTGATTGGACCCGAGTCTGAACCCGGTATTAACATCTTAAATCAAATCTGGGTTTGGTCCTACCTAGCTCCGAACCAAACCTGAACCGTTGACACTGTGCACTCTAACTCTTTTTGCTGAAATTGGACATTGCAATAGAAGTGGGGCCCAGACATATAGATGTGCGTGTGGGGAGAAACGTAAAAGAAGCATACACTGACAGCATAGCAATTATTGAAATTTAAATTAGAAGCATGGGCACCATGCAAGGAACACGGATCCCATCATTTGAAATAGGATGGGTTCCCATACTACATTCAATCTTAGTCATCCAACAATCTTAGCCATCCAATCTGGATGGCTAAGATTGAATGTAGTATGGAACCCATCATATTTCAAATGATGTGGTCTGCAAGCCCGATGTAAGGCACATTATGACACTAATAAGATTCGATGACCATGGTACCTAGACCCACAACCATTACTCGAAGAAGAGACCAATTTGGCAGTTAGTGGCAATGTTAAAGAATTGATTTGTATCCGAATCGACTTAACACCTCTTCGAATCGATATAGGAGGCGATTCAGCGGGTCCTCCTCGATGGTTGGTTTTGTTTTCTTAATTTTCTGTGATAATTATGTTAATTAATCACTATTATATTGGTTAAGCATTGGATGTGTATTCCTGGGTCCAGGGGTAAGCCCTTGGAGTTTTGTGCCGACATGGACAGGGACCGTAGTACTGCAGGCTGAGCCAGCGCCGCTAGGTCTCTGCACTTGGGGCGGTTTCTCTGAGTAAAAATTTAAAAAAAAAAACATTGAATGTGTATTTTAGAATTTGATTCAATGTCACAAGTCATCATTTACTTTATTTATGGGTTTTTTTAGTCTATTTCCCCTGAACTGTAATTCATTTTTTTGAAAAAAAAAAAACAATTTGGTTCAGAAACAGATGATCTGACAACTGTTTCATGGATTCTAGTGTTTCCTTTTTTTTTTTATTTCATGGTTTCATACCTTCATGAACAAATCTGAGTGTTGTGTGAGGAGTAAAAAAAAAACTTTTGAAACGTGTCAATTTTAACTTTTTTTATTGCAATCTGATTGGCCATTTTACGGTTAGTTTCAGCACTATATCATGAACATACTGAATAAATCAATAAATAATGGACAAATACGATCTAGATATGGGGCAGAGTAATTTTCACCAAAATTACACATACAAAAATCTTCAACAGAAGACACAATTACATTTGCTTTGACACTTTGCAAATTACCAATGATGATTACAACTTCTATCTTCCCTAGTACCATCAGCTATTGGTACAAGTATCTGTGATGAAGCAGGATATGAAATAAAATAGAACCATTAAATTTTCTCTTAAAGAAATGGCAGAGATTCTAAAGATTAAACAGATACACAAAGACATTAAAGGAAAACCTGAGCAGTGCTGGATGATCAGTCCTCCGAATTAAACTCTTGTCAAACTGCATTATTTGTTATCACTGGAATATAACAATTGTAGATTAGGGTTGATTGCAGATGTTGCTGCACAAAGCGCAGGAACCGGCTTGTAGATTTTGGTTCTTGAGGTGCAATGTGGTGCTTTGATGGTGTACTTTGCACTTCACACACTTGCAGCGGGGCACATTAAGAGGTGCCTAGGTTAATTTTTATCGAACCAAGCTCATCTTGACTTTTTTATCGAACCAACTTTGACTTTCCAGTTTTTCACATTCAGATATGTATTAGAAGAGAAATAACAATAAGAGAGGGGGGGATCATCATCATTGAATTGTTGCTCTTGTGTTCCTGTTCTTGTCACTGTTTTGTAAGCGATACTCGTAAATTATCCCCTTTAATTTTCTTTTCATGGGGATGCTTACGTTCAAAGTAGGTGAGTAATCTCTTCACTCCAATCTTTGATCGAGCTAACTTTGACTTTCAGTTCATCACCTCAAGCGGTATTCATACATTATCTACTTAGTTTTCTTTTCATGGATTGTGGATATTGTTGCACAACACACAGGAACGGACACACTACATTTGATAATAGCACACACGCTTGTGTGTGCGTTTGGGTGCTTGAGCAATGCAGCACTTTGATGATGCACTTTGCGCATGTGTGCGTTTGGGTGCTTGAAGTACAATGTGGCACTTTGATGGTGTACTTTTATAGTTCTCATGCTAATAGCAAGGTGCATTCAGAGTTGCCCAGGCTCATTTTTAATGAACTAATCCTACCTTGACTTTTTGACTGAGCCAACATTGACTTTCAATTTCTCGCCTCAAGCGGTACTCATATATTATCGTGTTAGTTTTTTTCCATGGACATTGCTACACAACTCATAGGAACAAACACACTGAGTTTGAGGTGCAATGTGGTGCTTTGATGCATGTGTGTGCATTTGGGCACTTAAGGCACAATGTGGTGCTTCTATGGCACACTTTGTGCTTGTGTGTGTTTAGGGATGGCAGTGGACTGGGGGAAAGCGGGGCCCCACCCCGCCTTGCCCCGTTTGGACTGGGGATGAAGGGTATGAAACGGGGATGGAGGCGGGGACGAAGGTTAAAATCCATCCCCGTTCGGGGATATTTGGAGGCGGGGATGGACGTACCCTTTTTCTCACCCCGCCCCGTCCCTGCCACGATCCCTACCTGTCCCGTCCCTGCCACTTTTCCCCGCCTCATCCCTGCCCTGCCCCGCCCTGCGCTCATCCCCGTATGAACCGGGGATGGAAGACATGAAACAGGGATGAAGGCGGGGGTGGAGGTTAAAATCCATCCCCGCCGAGGATGGAGGCGGAGATGGAGGTTCTAATCTTGAGGCGGGGCGGGGGTGGAGACCTTCTCCCCCGCCCCGCCCCGCCCCACTGCCATCCCTATGTGTGTTTGGGTGCTTGAGGTGCAATGTAACACTTTGATGACACACTTCACCCTCTTGCTATAGAGTGCATTCAAAGGTGTTTAAGTTCGTTTTGATCAAGCCAAGCCCACCTTGACTTTTTGACCAAGCAAACTTTGACTTTCAATTTCTTGCATTGATTTCTCGCATTTAAAGGTATTGTTCATGTGTATTAGAAGAGAAATAAAAGTAAGAGAGAGAGAGAGAGAGGATCACCACCATTGAATTGTTGCTCATGTTTGTGTTTCTGTTGGTGTCACCATTTGGTAAGCGGTACTCATACATTATCCACTTAGTTTTTTTTTTCATGGGGCTGCTTACTTTCAAAGTACAAGCTTTTCTTATGCTTTAAGGATGGGATTGTCAATGTCACGAGTCTAATTCCTTCAATAGGCCGGCGCGGTGCGACGGTCCTTTCTCACCGCCGCAAGCCTACTTGTCAGCTCACTTGCCAGTCGCGGAAGCTTGTAATCAGAGTGCAAGAGAGCAAGAGAGAATAGAGAGAGAAGAATTGTAATCACAATGAGGGTGAACAAAAGAAAAATTAACGCATTTAATTCATTCACAATTTTGCCCGCAGGCTATTACAGTTCAAGTATACGGGCTTCCCCTTTGGGGTATTGATTCACCTTAATCGGGCAGCTTACATCGAACTCAACAAAAGCAAAACAATCTCTAGATGCAACTTTATAATATAAGTCGCAAGGAAACATGATCTCCTCTTCAAATCATGCACCGTCCTTGGCGCCATTTGTTTCATGGTAAGCCCTGACTTCGATCGGGTAGCGGTTGTTCATTCGGAATGCAGGCTCCCACGTTGGTTCCTCCCACTACACTAGGTATTGCTTCGCTTTACCCAAGTAGTTGACCTTGTGATGAAGGATCTTACTGAGATGCTTCTCTATCCGTTGTGTTGTCGGGACCCTCTGCATGATGGGAGCGCGTTGTGGCACGCTGCGTTCTGGATCTCCATCGTCTGGATGGAACTGCTTGAGGTTGCACACGTGGAGTACCGTGTGCACCTTAAAATCTGATGGCAACTCCAGCTTGTATGCCAGCTTGCCCACCTTCTTTGTGATAGTGAAGGGTCCTTCATACTTTCTGAGCAGTCCGTGGTGTCTCCCGCAGAAAATGTCTGTGCGACCCAGATATAACTTCATCAACACTTGGTCCCCAACTTAGAACCCAGCAGGCCGACGATGCTTATTTGCCCACTTCTTTATTCTCTTTACCGCCTTGTGCAAGAATGTCTTCGCCAACTCATTCTGCTCGTGTCAGTCGCGAACAAACTGATAGGAGAAGGATGACCTTTCTTTTTCTTGTGCGGTAAGAATATGCGGGGTCAGTGGTTGTTGCCCCGTAGCTATCTCAAATGGGTTGTGGCCTGAAGACTCGCTCTTCTGCAGATTATAATAGAATTGTACCACGTCAAGGAGCTTTACCCATTTTTTCTGATTCGCACTAACAAAGTGCCTAAGGTACTTTTCCAGTATCCTGTTGATGTGCTATGTTTGTCCATCTGTCTACGGATGGAAGCTTGTTAAAAATAGTAAATCAGAGCCAAGTAGATGAAATACTTCACGCCAGAATTTTTCCATGAAGCGAGCATCGTGATCGCTCACAATGCTCTTTGGTATGCTCAAGTGCTTCACCACATGCTTTATAAATAACTCTACAGGGCACTCCTTCGAAGCTGGGATGAAGGTGGCTTACTTTGAGAAACGATCCACCACAACCAGGATGGAACTGAGGCCCTCTACCTTTGGCAGACTAACAATGAAGTCTATGAAAATGTTATCCCAAGGATGTTTTAGAATTGGTAGAGGCTCAAGGAGACCGACAACCTTCTGGTTTGTCCCCTTATCTTGCTAGCAGATGAGGCATGTTTACACATACCCCTCCACGTCGTTCCTCGTCTGCGGCCAATAGTAGTCATGCTCAATGAGTGCTAAGGTCCGCTCCTAACCAGGATGACCGACCCATAGTATATCATGGCACTCCTTAAGCAGTTTTCAGCAGAGGCTTCCCCATCGCAGCATAAAGACACATCCCCCTTTTGTCACAAGGAGGCCATTTTGTAGCCAAAATCGTTGAGTATTCCCTGTCTGCGCTAGAGAAATAAGGTGTTATATTGTTGGATCCTGCTGCGTCCTTTCACAGATATGGCTTAACAATGCGCCCTCCAAATGCACTTCAGAAGGCTCCGCGTATGCAGCTTTCAGTTCAGCCTTGTGGCTCAGAGCATCCGTCATAACATTGGTCTTTTCAACCTTGTACTCTAAGGCAAAGTCAAACTCAGCCAAAAACATCTGCCACCGAGCTTGCTTGGGCGTCAGTTTCTTTTGTGTCTAAAAATAGCTCATGGTAATATTATCTGTCTTGACGATGAACTGGGCACCCAAGAGATAGGGTCACCAAGTCCTGAGGCAATACACAATGGCGGTTATCTCACGTTCATGCACCGTGTAACGCCTCTCTACATCCTTTAGCTTGCGACTCTCATATGCAATCGGATGACCCTCCTGCATAATAACTCCGTCAATGACAAAGTCTGAGGTATCTGTGTGGACCTCAAAGGGTTTTGAGTGATCAGGTAGTCGCAGCACTGACTCCCTCACTAAGGCTTTCTTAAGTCGTCGAAGGCATCTTAGCACGCTCCTGTCCAGAGTCATAACTGATTCTTCTTTAACAAATCTGTGAGGGGCACATCAACGAGGGAATAGCCTTCGATGAAACGCCAATAGTAGTTTTTCAAACCAAGGAATTACCGCAACTCTGAAACTTTGCTTGGCGGAACCCATTCTTGGATGTCCCTTATCTTTTGCTCATCCATACGCAGCACACCACACCCCACAACGTGACCAAGGAAGTTGATCTCCTCCTGCCCGAAGAGACACTTCTCTCATTTGACACAGAGGTCATTCTCCTTCAGTACTTGAAACACTATTCGCAAGTGCCCAACATGTTCCTCCATGTGGCTATTGTAGATCACAATATCATCCAAGTGGACTACCATGAACTTGTCTAAGTAGGGGTAGAAGATCTGGTTCATTAAAATCATGAACGTGGCTGGAGCATTCGTCAACCCGAATGGCATTACTAAGAATTTGTAAGCAGCATAGCGGGTGACGCAAGTTGTCTTCGGCTCATCACCTTCACCAATTCTCACCTGCCAGTAACCCAATCACAGATCTAGCTTGGAAAATATATGGGCACTGTCTAACTGATCGAACAAGTCTGCTATCAATGGCAATGGGTACTTGTTCTTCACCGTGGCCTTGTTCAAAGCACGATAATTTATATATAACCGTTTAGAGTCGTCATGTTTTATCTGAAATAGGACTGGGGTGCCAAAGTGGGCTTTCGATGGATGAATGATGCTTGCATCCAACATGTCGTGTAGTTGCATGCGCAGCTCTTTCAGCTCAGCTGGCCTCATGTGATATGGAACCATTGCGGGAGGCTTCGCTCTCGGGGTCAACTCAATCTTATGGTCGACCTCACATCTTAGTGGAAGACGCTTCGTCAATTTCGGAGGCATCACCCCCCGAAACTCCTCCAACAATGGGGCTAGGGTCGATGGCACTGCTGCTTCCACCTTTCCTTCTTGTGTGTGCACGGCAACTAAGAATATCTGCTCTCCATGCTTGACATCCTTCTTCAGTTGCAGCACTTATAACAGTGAAGACTTGTTTTTCTGCATAAGGCATTGTACTGTGTAGGACAGGTCTGGCCTCATGATCGTCAACCTGTTAAACTTTGACAGCATCATAACATTCTGGCTCCGCAGAAACTCCATACCCAAAATCATCTTAAAATCGTCCAGGGGCACTACAGAGAAGTTGGCCTTGCCGTCCCAACTCCACACTTGGATAGCATATCTCTTGCTTCATGAAGGATGGGCTTGGCCTCAGAGTTTACCATTTTGATGGTCCTCTGCTTTGGTCCGAGCTTCAAGCCCAACTACTTTGCCTCTTCCTGCGAGACAAAGTTGTGTGTGGCCCCAGAGTCTATCATTGTTGAAGTAGACTTTCCATTCGTAATGACTTTCAAGGACACAAGTTCCTTACTGACCTGTATATTTTTAGTTGCGCAACTTCTAGTTGCGTTAATCGATTGCATGACTCTCATCCTTGGTTGCATGGTCTCAGTGTCACTGCATTCAGTATCACTGCATTCCTCCTGCATTGCATTGGCTTACCCGTCATCCTTCACGAGGCGCTTGGGGCACTGCCTGGTGATATGCCTATCGCCACAGAACCACCATGTCACAACCGCACCCTTATTGTTGTTGTTATGCTTTATGTAGTTTTGTTTCTTGTCAGATTGATGGCGTGTAGATGCCTCACCTTTGTTGTCGCGTCGCTCATCCTTCTTTCCTTTGTGGTCAGATTGCTTCCTGACTTTGGTTGATGAGGTGAAAGGCTTGCGCTGAGTGTCAACTAAGTGCTCGACCGCCACATATGCATCTTCTAAAATATGGGGGATGCTCCTTTCCACTTAAGACTATGCCCATGGTTGAAGTCCCACAATGAACCAATTGAGTTTGTCCTCTTCTGGCATGTTGGGCAGCTCCGGCATAAGCTTTTGGAACGTTCTGACATAGTCTTGTACTCGTCAACCATCTGGTATGCCTACCTCTACACATTTCTCGGCATGAAGTAGTTACACAACTTTATTTTGAAGTTATCAAAGGTGTCTATCATGCATTGACCCCTCTCTATATCATTGCACTTTCGCCTCCACCAAGCGATAGCATCACTATCCGATAACATTGTTGCAGCCTTAATCCTGAGATCTTCAAGCATCACACTTTGAATATTCAAGTAGTCTTCTACTTGGAATAAAAAGTTCTCAATGACCTTGTTGTCTCAAGAACCATTAAACTTTTCTAGTCTTGGCACATCAATCCTTGATGGCCTCTCACCATTTCCCCCATTTAGGGTCACTGACCACTGCAATGTGCGGTTTTTCAACTGAAGCGCCCTACTTTAGTCTGCAAGTCAGTCACTGTTGTCGTCAACGAAGTGACCTGCCCCATCAGTAAGTTCACTTACTCTTGCAGGCTCGCCACCACATCATTCAGTCCACTGAATGATTCAACTGCACGTGAAATCACTTCCTTGTGCGAAGTCACATCTTCCATCAGCCTACTGACAGTTGCAGCCAACTCCTCTTGGCCCCGAGATGAACCCATCTCCTCAGCTTCGGCAACTGCCTTGCCTTTGGTGTTGTGTAAGTTTTGATAAGGTGCCACAATGTCTTGCTCACAAATCGCAGTTTGTCGACATGTCTGTCGATACCGACTCCAAAATCCCTTCTTCAGCATGAGAATGGGCTCTGATACCACTTGTCATAGGCCTAATTTCTTCAATAGGCTAGTGCGGCATGACGATCCTTCCTCACTGCCGCAAGCCTACTTGGCAGCTCGTTTGCCAGTCGCGAAAGCTTGTAATCAGAGTGCAAGAGAGTAAGAGAGAATAGAGGGAGAAGAATTGCAATCACAAGAAGCAATCACAATGAGGGTGAACAAAAGAAAGCTCAACGTATTTAATTCATTCACATTTTTGCCCGCAGGCTATTACAGTTTAAGTATACGGGCTTCCCCTTCAGGGTATTGATTCACCTGAATCAGGCAGCTTACATCGGACTCAACAAAAGCAAAATAGACTCTAGACACAACTTTACAATGTAAGTCACAAGGGAACAATCAACACCACTTGATTTTCAACTTAGTTTTCTTTCCATGGCTTGCAGAACACACAAGAATAGAAGTGTTGCGATTGAGGCGTAATGTGACACTTTGATGGGCCACACATGCACGTGTGCATTGAGGCACTTTGATGACACACCTTTGAGTGCTTGAGGCACAATGTGACACTTTGATGTCACACTTAGTACTTTGCACACTCATAACAGCACATTAAGAGGCAACTAGGTATGTTGATCGAAACCAAGCACACATTGACTTTTTCATCGAGCTAACTTTGACTTAGTTTCTTGCCTCAAGTGCCACTCATAAATTATACACTTAGTTTTCTTAACATGGCATGCAGACGCTATTATATAACGCATAGGAACAAACACTCTACTTTTGAGGCACAATATGGCGCTTTGATGACACATGCACGCACATGTGAATTTAGGTGCTTGAGGTGCAACATGACACTTTGATGGCATACTTTTCAGTTTGCATGCTTATAGTGTGGTGCATTTAGAGGTGCCTAGGTATGTTTTGATCGAAAGAAGCCCACCTTGGCTTTTTGACTAAGCCAACTTTGACTTTCAGTTTTTGTCTCAAGCAATACTCATACATTATCTACTTAGTTTTCTTTTCATGGCTTCCAGATGTTGTTGCGCAAGATGAAGAATTGACACATTGTATTTGAGGTGCAATCTGGTGTTTTGATGGCAAATATGTGCATGTGTGTTTGGGCGCTTGAGGGACATTGTGGTATTTTGATGGCATACTTTGCATGTGTGTGTTTGAGTGATTGAGCCATAATGTGGCATTTTGATGATGCACTTTGCACTTCCCACGCTCGCAATTGTGCGTATTCAAAGGTGCCTACATATGTTTTGATCGAACCAATCCCACCTTGACTTTTTGATCGAGCCAACTTTGACTTTCAATTTCTTACATTTGAAGGAGTTGCATGTGTATTAGAAAAGAAATAATAATAAGAGAGAGAGAGGGAGAGGGAGAGAGAGAAATAAGATCAACATCATTGAATTGTTTCTCCTGCTTGTGTTCCTATTAGTGTCACTGTTTGGTAAGTGGTACTCATACATTATCTAATTAGTTTTCTTTTCTTGCGTGCTTGTTAAGGATGGGCTTGTCAGCACTTGTTGAGTTAACATGGTTTTCTTTTCATGGATTGCAAATGTTGTTGCCTGGAACACTTTGATGGTCCACGTGCACATGTATGCATTTGGGTGATTGAGGCGCAGTGTGACACTTTGATGGCACATTTGAACTTTGCAGGCTCGTAGTGTAGCACATTTATAGGCGCCTACGTTTGTTTTTGTTCTGCCAAGCCCACCTTGAATTTTTTACCAAGCCAACTTTCACTTTCACTTTCTCAAGTATCGCTTTACCCTGACATATTTGCCTCTCAATGGTGAGTGTCATATGGTTTACCCTTCTTCTCAACGAGGCTTATGCACGAAAGTATTTGCTATTCATATCACCATGCCTTAGCCAATGTATTTTCGTTTTTTGCCTCTATCTTTCTTCTTCCCCGATTCTTCATTCTTCAATGTTGCTAATTAGAGAGGATTGTTGTGTTTGAACTTAGACTCATCTTATCTGTTTCTATCTTAGTGGCTCAATTCTTCCTCCCACCCTTTAATCATATGAAATTTTGTCCTTCCATAATCTCTGGTCTATTGGATTAATTCCCTTATAATTTGATCCATTTTTTCAGTGTTGCTTCTTGCTTCTTTGCTCAACCAACCACCATTCTTTTAACATGGTTATCATTTTATCCTGCCTAACCCACAAATTCTCAAATTTAAAGGAATTTCTCCTGCCTGGCGACCCTTCTCTCCATGGCACTTTAATAGCACCATGTTTCAATCGCAGTCCATGTGTCATGAAAATTAAGCGTGTAAAAAAATTTGTTGACATGAGAAACCTGTCCAACGTACTTTCGCCAAATCAAACTCACTCTTTTGTTAGACCATGTGTAGTTCTCCCTTCCATATATATGAACCTCTACCAAATCCCAATCTTGTATAAACTTTGCAAAGTCCATCATTCTCTTTATGATAAATTGAGGGCGATAGAAATCTCTCAAGTCCCCTCTCAAACACCAAGGGGACAAGTTTTTCTTCACCAGCTCCTCAAGCTCACTCCAAATTTTTCTTTTCACTGTAGGGGTTTTAGGACCCTACACAAAAGTAAGAAAGAAATGACCCAAAATTAAAGAGGAGGATTTAATAGTATTGAAAAAGTTACCTCTCTCTCTCTCTCTCTCTCTCCTTCTATCGCACTGCACCATGCCACAAATAAGGCCCTTGCATCATCCTTCTATCTCTCATTTCGAATTTGGGTTCATGAAGAAAATGGGGGAGTATTGCATCCTGCTTAGAGTCACTAGAATATGAGAATTAATGTGTGAACCACCATTTTCAGCATTTTTTTGTTCTTTTTTTTTTTAATATAATTGTACGAATGTTACATGCTTGCTTTTATAAGAAACCGCTCTTGAATCATCCAATTTTGATGCATGAACAAGATTTTTAAAAACTTTAAAATCAATGGTCCATAATCTTAATAAACATGGGTGTACACGAGCCAGTCTTGAGCCAAGCTGAGGCTCAAGAAGCTCAGCACGACCGAAAAATATACTGCTCAGACTCTTTCGAGCTCGAAGCTGAGCCTTAGCAGTCTTGTTCGAACTTGGCTTATAGCCGGGCTTGGGTCAGCTCATGATAGCTGTGCTCGAGCCAAAATCGAGTAACTGGCAACTCTTTTGTCATGTGGCCTCCTCTTTTGTCACGTCAACCATGACATTTGTGTGATGTCAGACCAGCTTGCAACTCGAGGCTTTATTTTTATTTTTTTGAATTCAAACCAACGAAGTGTTGATTTTCCCTCTTTTTTTTTTTTTTAAATTCAATCAAGTCAGACCAGATTAACGGTTGAGAAAGCACCAGGTGGTCTAGATCCGACTTTACCGATTCGGCTTAACCAAGTTCAAATGAGCTGAGACGGATGGATGAACTGCTCATTTGAAGGACCGGGCCTATACCTTATGTACAGGCTTGACTCTTTTAGAGAGTCAGATGCACACAAGTCGGGCTGAGACCGAGCTGAGCTCGAGCTAACCCAACTCATTGTGCACCCCTATTTATAAATATTCAAGCATTCAAAAATCACATTTTTCTATAAAAATAAACTATCCAATTGTTGATTCCTAGCAAATTCACTATATATGCCAATCACATCAAGATGGTTGGATTTGCAAAAAAATTGTTGAAAATGCCCAAATTTTTAGTTCTCCAATTCTAATTCTCACATTTATAACAAATTTTTTTATAACATTCTAGTTCTCATATTCTAGTAACTCAATATGAGTCACTCGAATATGAAAACTAATGTGTGAACCACAATTTTCATGATTCTTTTGTTCTTTTCCCACATGGTTGTGATCTACATGCTTGTTTTTTTAAGAGCTTGCTATTGAATCATCTGATTTTGATGCATAAACGAGATTTTTTTAATGCTTTAAAACCAATGGTTCAAAATCTTAATAAATATTCTAGCATTTAAAAATTAGATTTTTCATCAAATAATACATGATCCAATGATTGATTTCTAGCAAATTCACCATGCCAAGCACATCCATGGTTGAATTTGCAAAAAAATAAAGCATTGAAAATGTTCATATTTCTAGTTCACATATTTCAGTTCTCATATTCTAGTGACTCATATAAAGTAATGAGTCACTAGAATATGAAAATTGAAAATATGAGAACTAATTAATGTGTGAGCCACAATTTTCATGGATTTTTTTGTTTTTTTTCTCTTGAATCTAAGCTTAGGGATGTGATATACATGCTTGCTTTTATAAAATCTCACTTTTGAATCATCTGATTTTGATGCATAAACATTATTTTTTTAAGGCTTTAAAACTAATGGTCCGTAATCTTCATAAATATTCAAGCATTCAAAAAATGTATTTTTTCATAAAAAATACACAATCCAATGATTGATTCTTAGAAAATTCACCGTGCCCAGCACATCCACATGGTTGGATTTGCAAAAAAAAAGTGTTGAAAATGCCCATATCTTAGTTCTCATGTTCTAGTGACTATATATATATATGTGTGTTTGGAGGGGGTGGGGGTAGTAGCCGGTGGGGTTAACTTGCATTTACAATCCACTTAGCAAACATTTTGTTTCTCACATCTAATACCATAAATGTGATTTACATGATTTTATTAGTCAGAATCGTCAATTTTTTTAGCACCAAAATCTGACTTATATACAAGTTTTTAGGACAAACCAAAAAATCAACAGCTATAAAATGCATCAATTTTTTCTGACTCATAAACGCACCTGATCTCAATGCGATGGCCATAACAAGGTAGTAGTACTTCACCAGTAACCGCATCTATTTCTTCTTATCCACACCACTTAACTTCTCCTTGTCTTATGTATCCGTGGGCCTAACAAGTGGAGCCTTAAGTCTGTCTAAAAAGTTTCCATAAGGATCTATTGCAACTGATGCAATTGCATAGGCATGTCAGCAGACAAATTTTTTGAAATATATCCATTTTTTTGTCTGATTAGATGGATTTGGTGAAGAAAACTGAATCCAATTAGCAAACGGATTCGGATTTGGTTCATGATTTCATAACCAAATCAGACAGATATCCAAATCTGAAAATATGTATTTTTTTTTTCAGATTTCGGTTTTAGTTTTTTCTCCAGTCCATGACCCCCTCTACTAACTGACTGCAAGCGTGGGTGAAAAGATTGCACAAATATGTGTGCATTAAGCACCTGATCACCCTCCATCTTAAGGACAGGGCCTGTCGGGTGCAGGACCCAAGACCTGATGGAGTGTGATTGGGTGGTTAATGCTCAATTTTTTATGCAATCATAATGCACCCGATCCGGACTCCATGCGTGGAGAGCAGAAGTGATAAGCCCTGTCACCATCCACTGGTGGGACCGGATGTGGTTGTGTGATCGTCCGGCCCTTCTGGGTAGGGCGAGCCATGTGGCCCCCTCTTTACGGAGTGGGGGTAGCCACTACGTGGTGCCATGCGATTGGCGTGTTCGCCTCCATCATTTGAATTTGCTCTCTCTACTGGCACCAATTTGACACCGTTCATCACTCGTAGCAATCAGAGGGGACTACTCTAATGATAGATCCCGGTGGCAAGGCATCAGCACCGTCCATCAACTGGTATCTCAACCGTCTATTCTACCGGACCTCAGTGAAGTGAAGTTACCCAGTGACATCATCATTACGATCTCCCAATGCGTATCAGGTCAGGGGCAGCTCCGACGGTAACCCATCTGGTGCAATCACATTGCACATTTTGTTTTACGTGCTGATGTACCTTTCCTGTAAAGCCTGTTAGCCGTGGGGCCAGCAGCAGATGGTGGGTGCTGAAGTAGCACGGTACATTTAAAAATGTGCGATATGATTGCTCGTGATCTTTTTCCCCTTGGATGCCTTTTATCCTCATCGTTGGATTCCTTACGCTCTAGATGTGCCCCCCACAAAACCTTTCATCGTGCACCTCTGATGCTCTAAATGATGACATCTAGACAAGTGCCTATGCGTGTGAGTGTAGCACCATTAAAAAAATGTACTTGAGTGGAGGAAATATGAGTAGAAACTTGTTCTAAATGACACCCTACTTATCAATTATCCATGCATGATTTGAAAGAAATTAAAATGATAAACTCATACCGGCAAGGTTAATAAAAGTTATTGAAGGCTTTTCATAGACTAAGGCCAAGAGTTTGTGATATTGTTCCAAGGAGTAGCACTTTAAGAATTGCTTTTGGACACATCACTACAATGCTCCTTTGATGTCTTAGCCGTATTAGCTGTAGGTCCCTGTTTGTATTGCTTGTGACATGGTGGAAATCCATGAAGAAAATAACACCTGTCTCTAGTATGTCTCATCTTATGGCAATGCTAACAAACAATTTTTTGACGCAGATTTGGTTTGCCTCTTGATGTTCGACGATTTGATTCAAGTGAAGATCCTCTTTCTTGAGACATAAAAGTAACACGTTTACACGATGCTGGAGTCACACCAGCTTCTCTTTATTTTTCTTCTTGTAAGACCAAAGAACAGACTTTTGCAATCGAGGAAAACGGTTTCATCAACAGTATTTGTCCACGAATAGTGCCATATGAGTCGTTCAGTTCCATAAGGAACTGTCTTGTTGTTGGTATTCAATCATTGCTTTTGTAGCACCACAAGAACAAGTGGGTGAGAGAAGATAAGAGGAAAGCTCATCCCAATAAGCTTTTAGTTTAGTAAAATAAGCAGCAATTAAAGAACTATATTGCGTCAATCTGCAAATGGCACTTCGAATATGGAAGATTCGTGATGCACAACTCTGAGAAAATCGCACTTTTAAGTCCTTTCATACTTCATATGCAGTTGATGCATATATTACACTCTCAGCCCACTCCCTTGACAAGGAATTAATGATCTATGAGAGTATCATATGGTTGCATCTAACTCACAATACATGATCTGGTGAAGACACCTCTGACTGTAAAATCGAACCATCCACAAAGCCAAGTTTATTCTTGGCACTCAACGCCATCACCATGGAGCGACTCCAAGTGGCATAGTTATCATCACTCAAGGACTGGGACACCAACACAACTCTTGGGTTGTCTGAGTGATGCATGAAGTATGGATTTCCTGCTTCTTGAGCTATGATGTTCGGTGTACCAGACGAGTTATTTTTTGAGTTGAAGCTTCTTCTTTGTTGCTCATGATGATCAGAACCTTTGAGCAACACAACGATAACCTCTGTTTAGGATAAAAGAGAATACCAGCAGTATCCTTTCTTGACAAGGAAAATAACACCTTAGCAATACGGTTGAAAAGCAAACGTAGAATATAAGGATCCTAATGATAACAGTCTCCGACTGTAAGCAATAAAAAACTTAGCAACACTGATTAATGAATAAAGCCACCACAGCAAAATAATACTGCAGCTACAAATATATATGCAGCACCATAGCAAACAGATGGTATCAACAAATCAAAAGCCGAAAGATAGATTAATCCTTAAACGAGTTGCTAGCATCCGATTAATGTTGTTTCTCCTTTCACCATGGCTCTGATATCATGCTAACGCAGGGATAACGATGAACAAATTCGTATATATCAACAAAATTTTATCTTAACAAAAATACAATCAATAATAAAAGGTAACTAGAAATCAACCCTATTTTACATAATATGTTGGATATGTATAACTGAATTGTTGTGCTTCCTTATCCTACAGCTGTCAACAAGTCGGACCTTTGACCCGATGCTCTCCAATTGCAGGTCTCAATGGCAAGGGTGCTGGCCAACTACGAGCAGGTGCCGGTCAAGGACGAGACAAAGCGGTGTGTAACCACAATCAAGGTTATGGCCGAGTTCGTCACCTCGGTCCTTGGCAACAAGGTGCGTGTTTCAACCACGACCAACACGTTCGGGTTAGGGTGGATGGTGGAGGTGGGCAGGGTCTAGGGTCAGAATGGTGGTGGGTTCACCCGGGCCGTGTCGTGCCACCAGAGCGTGTTCCCTTACCTTGTTTCCTACTGCCACACCTTGTCGCGTGTCAAGGTCTATGATGCAGAGGAAAGAAGGTGAACCAAGCGGTAGCCATTTGTCACCTGGACACGACACAGTGGAGCGCGGGACACACTGCCTTCATGGCATTGGATCACAAGCCCGGTGAGATCGGGGTGTTTCACTTCATCTTCAAGAATGATTTCATTTGGGTCCCACAGGACTAGTGGGGGCCACGAGTAAGGTGAGAAAATGTCCTTGAGAGTTGGTCTTTCTTTGAGTGTTTGGTGCCTAAATAAAGTCCTCAAGGAAAGGGTTGATGGGTGTCTCTCCAAACCATGTAATGTACAAAGAACTTGAATCTTATTGTGTTTTATGTCCCAGTGTTGTCTCATGCAAAAACAAAAGAAAAAAATGGTGTTTCTCTAGACCGAATCGATTTTGAAAAAGTTCCCGAGAGAATCGACCGATTCAAGCTAGCTTGAACGGAATTTGGCCTGAATCGGTGGCTCTAATTTTCTGAAATTCAAACCCTCATAAGAAATGAGAAATAAAGAGTTAGAAAAAGCAAGGTTCGATTCTGCCCTACTTTTGCTTGAATCAGGCTGATTCATACCAACTTTTTACTGCGGCACTGTTTTCACCATGAAGCAAACCGATACAGGGTCGGACGATTCGGTTTGATTATGATAACATTAATCTCATGGCATATAATATTAAACTGGCAATTGGAGGGAGTTTGTGCATTTGAAATGTGAGGAGCGGATCCCATTATTCGGTAGATGATGGCTGCCAGGTACTGGGCAAAGGCAATAAAGTGGCCATACTTGGTGAATCTGTCCACCACAACCAATTATATGTCCCGCCCGCACAACCATTGGATACAACGAATCATGACCGTTCGAGTCGACAACACCATCCACGTAATTAAGCAAGGCTGCCGTCTGTTAACGGCGGGTGCCATTCTGACGTGCAAAGCAAAAAATAATACCAAATACAGCTTTGTGAACCCCCCAACACAGTATACATGTTCGGCCTGATGACTGAACCATGCTGCAATCTTCACCGCGAGAAAAGTTACCAGATTTAGTTGAGATCAGTTGATCCCTAAAGTGATCCCTTATGTGCATCCCACCAATAAGATATCAGCATTTTGAGTGTGGTTGCATTCACATTGCAGTGGGGATCATGGAATGCCGAAGCAGGTTATATGTCCCCCCCCCCGAACAGGGCCGGTACTTCATCTCATGTTCGGGTGTTCCCAAAGAGCGCCATGTATAAGATGTAGACCAACATGTATCCCCATGTGTGTCTGCATCATATTGCATCGTAATTTGGTGTCATCGCAAAGACTTAAGTACCCTTTACGGCCATTCTCTTCATCTTCCTCGAACGGACATAAATGCCCTCTATCTAGAAAATTGAATCGACGGTTCGTGAAAAGGACAAAACTGCCCTCCATTGTTATCGCGCCAAAACGTTCCGCAAAGTTTGCTTATGCAGCAAGCTGTATGTTGTAGGATTTAAATAGTTCAAAACAATTCATTCTCGCCCTAAGCAGAAAACTCTATCGGAGCATACTTTGCTTTCATCTGTGTACAACAGAGCATCCTTTCCTTTGTTTCAGAGCATCCGTTTCCGTCTTACGCGCAGTCGCAGCATCGTTGCCACCTTCTGTTGCGTATTAGTTGTTATTGTTGCTTACTCTACAGTTGGAATATCCAAAATCCTATCGTTTCGGTGAGTTTCGTGTAAGGTTTCGTTATTCAATCTGTAGGTTGCTTCTTATACAACGACTTGTAAGTTTGAGAAATCTTACAAAGATGTGTACTTATGAACCCAAATATTGCGACGATTTGAAACCATGATGATCGTTTAATGTGTTGTGCAGGTTAGCAATGTTTGCGCTTCATTAGAGAAGAGATGCCTCGTCGTTCTATGGTTTTTGTATTAGAGAAGTGATCCGCCAGTCTCATCTATCTAAGGTTCTTGAGAGGTACCAAAATATACTTAAGATTGAGAATGATGAAGACAGGAAGAAAGCCTTGGAATTGTATTATGTGGAGGATTATCCCTCAGATATCGAGGCTCCTGACCAAAGGAAGAATGTTGAAGAACGAAAAATGCATAAGAATGATGACGAAAAGAAGGCAAAGCAAAGAAATAAGGAGGAGAATGAGAAGAGAAGGCGGAGGAAGGAGGCAGAGATTAGGGAAAGGCAAAAAAAGAATGAGGAGGGCAAAGGTATTTTAACAAGGTAATGATGGAGGCAAGGGCGCAATTGGATAAGGGGACCTTGGAGAATAAAGCAAGGCGAAACAAGGCAAAGTTACTGAAAGAGGCGGAGGAGAGGCAAAGGCAAATGAATAAGGAGGAAGAGAAGGAACGGAATAAGACTCAGGATGAGGAAGAAAAGGAAAGGCGAAGGAGGGAGAAGGAGTTTGAGGAAGGTAAAGAAATGCAAAGGCAGGAGGATGAGGAAAAGAAGGAAAGGCAACAGAAGAAGAAGGAGGAGGATGAACAAAAGGAAAGATAAATGAAGAAGCAGGAGGAGGAAGTGAAGGAAAGAAAGAAACAAGATTTGGAAGAGGAAGAAAGGCAGCGGAAGGAGAAGGAGGAGGAGGAAAAAAAGGAAATAGAAAGGAAGAAGCAGGAGGAAGAAAGGCGACAGAAGGAGAAGGAGGAGGAGGAAGAAAAGGAAAGAGAAAGGAAGAAGCAGGAGGAGGAAGTGCTGGAAAGAAGGAAACAATATTTGGAAGAGAAAGAAAGGCGGTGGAAGGAGCAGGACGAGAAAAAGGAGAGAGAAAGAAAGAAAAATGAGGAGGTGAAAAAGAAGAGAAAAAGGAAGGAGAAGGAGGACGATGAAAAGAAGGAGAGAGAAAGGAAAGAGAAGGAGGAGGCGAAAAAGGCGAGAGAAAGGAAGGAGAAGGAGGAGGAGAAAAATGAGAGAGAAAGGAAGGAGAAGGAGGAGGATAGAAAGAAAGGAGAAGGAAGAGGAGAGAAAGTAGAGAGAAAGGAAGGAGAAGGAGGACAAGGAAAGGAAGAAGAGAGAAAGGAAGGAGAAGGAGCACGAGAAAAGGAAGGAGAAGGAGGACGAGGAAATGAAGGAGAGAGAAAGGAAGGAAAAAGAGCACGAGAAAAGGAAGGAGAGAATAAGGAAGGAGAAGGAGGATGAGGAAATGAAGGAGAGAGAAAGGAAGGAGAAGGAGCACGAGAAAAAGAAGGAGAGAATAAGGAAGGAGAAGGAGGACGAGAAAAAGAAGGAGAGAGAAAGGAAGGTGATGGTGGAGCTGGTAGAGAAGGAAAGGGAAAGGCAGTTGGAGGCAGTGGACCTACCAGAAAGCCTAGGTTGGAGGGAGAATAGGAGAAAGGAGCGACCAAGGTAAATAAATTTGTCCTGTCTTTGAAGATTTAATAATATGTTTAGCGATTTTGGTATAACGATTATTGTGTTAGGTATTAATATGTATAGCAATTACTGTGATAGTCTGTGTGCAACCAATATTATTTATAGCGGTTAGTAGAATAGTATTTATAAGTACAAATGAAACTAATTGACAATTGGTAGGAATAATATGTTATTTTGTGTTATAGGGAGGTCACAGGAGAAGTAGAGCACCAGGTAAAAAGCTCGGAGGTCGGTGTCAATGGCCTGTAGTTTTGTCGTGATATGGTCAGCTGAGTGCATATCAGAAGGACCGATTACGAAATATGCACTTCGGTGCCCTTTTGGACCAGCAGTATTTTGAAACTTGCTGCCGGACAGCGATTTGTGGCTTCTGCAGGAAGTCAATTCATGGCATCACTGAATGGCGATTTGTGGTTATCGTTGAATAGCGATTTGTGACATCGCAGCATAGTGATTTGCAGTTGTCCTTCGAATGTCAATCTAAGCGGGCTGAGAAGGGTTGTTCAAGTAAGCTTTTTTGGTCCATTGATCAAGGTTGCAATTCGTTTTATGATCTGAGTAAGTTTTCACCTGCGTTTTTCATTGATCAAGCTTGCACAATGTTGGAACTGAGTAATGATAATAAAAGGAAATCATTTTATGATCTGAGTTTTTTTGGTTGATTTAAACAAGTTCTTTATTTATTGAATTGCGATTTACATCCAATAAATATAATGTGTCCCAACATAGCTGCCAATCTACTTCCAACATTGAAATAGAAAATATAAGACACATACTACAAGTTTCACATGAAATGCAAACCTCATTTCGACATTGATTATATACCAAAAGACTTCTAAAGCGCAATTTACGATAAATAAAATAATACTCTATTTTACAAGATGTTTATACGCACAAGTACTTAGAAAAAGAAGGGCACTCGTAGCTTGTGAACATGACACTATCTTGGAAGTAGATTGGCAGCTATGTTGGGACACATTCTATTTATTGGCTGTAAATCGCAATTCAATAAATAAAGGACTTGTTTAAATCAACCAAAAAAACTCAGATCATAAAATGATTTCCTTTTATTATCATTACATAAGTCCAACATTGTGCAACCACTTACCTGAAAAATGCAGGTGAAAGCTTTCTTACATCATAAAATGAATCGCAACCTTGATCAATGGCCCAAAAAAGCTTACTGGAACAACCCTTCTCAACCCGCTTGGATTGACATTCCACCAATACCCGCAAATCACTATGATGTGATGCCACAAATCGCTATTCAACGATAATCACAAATCACCATTCAGTGATGTCATGAATCGATTTCCTGCAGAAGCCACAAATCGCTATTTATCGGTTTAAGCAAATCCAACCACGGACCGCAAGTCGTCACTGACAAATCACTATAAACTCTTAACAAATTCGACAATGTGGAAATCGGGTCATGTAAAGAGGCATGACAGCTAAATTAATAGCCCACATGAGATTCTTGTGTCTCATACCTATCTGTCGAATGCATCAGAGTCTGTCATGCAATAGAAAATATAAGACACTGCATTAAGTTTCACAAGAAATGCAAACCTCTTCTCAACATTGATTACATACCAAAAGACTTGTAAAATTGAAGCTATCGTTGCCAGAAATCTGGTCGGGAGAAATGAAGGTTTCAATATTTGGTGTTACTTCTATAGGGTATTGTTGCATGTTGGATATTACACGAGTTAGATATTGACAAGCTTCACGTAATGAAAAGCAATATAATGTCTTACACACCTGTTCATTTAAAGGGTTTTGTTGTTTTTTATTACAGGTTGGTTGTTTCTTAGTCCTTTTCTTGCCAACCAATTCTAGTGCACCATTTGCCCTCCGACGACTGCGATCAGAGACAGGTTTTCTTTTCATACCCTTCGCTTCATAAATATGTCTATCATAATCAACAACGTTCACTACTGACTTATTGAAGATAATGTTTACGCTTCGGTGCAACTTCTCAGGAGTGTCAAGCGAAACATGATTTTCACTTACGTTGTTCGATCCCATTATCTTCGACTGGTATTCATTCGCTGCAACGGACTTAAGTTGAATTAACTCCAAGTTTTCAAGTAACTGCATTGAAGCTTTTCTCACGCATACATAGCCTTCTTCACTTCTCGATGCCAAATCAGCAACATGCATAAATGACCTACACAGTTGTTGGTAACGGGAGGCTATGTGGCACTTCTCGTCAACACCAGATTTACTCACATTGTCCATAACAATGGTTTCAATCTTTGCATGTCTCTTCCATCTCTGCATTACGTAAGACTCAGGTATTTCTTGTATCTTCTCTTGATTGAGTGCCTTTAATGCATGACAGCATAAAATACCTTTGAATTCATACATTTTGCACGAACATTCAACTCTTCCGTTGTCAACATTGTACGTGACATGTGCTTCTCGCCTTTCGTGATGCTTTTCGCCCTACCATAAAATATGGTATTTGTGCATATTCTCGGTTTGCACGAGTCCTTTTATTTTGCAATTCATGACATGTAACACATCTTTCTTGATCCATTCAAATACAGTTAGTGTATACAGAGCTGCAGGTCGCATCAATATTTTCATGCCAAGAGTTAGAGGTCGTGTGTTGAATCATTTCACGTCTTGTTCAAGCTCATTCTGTCTTAGACCGTCTAGAAATAATTCATATTGTTTCATGAAATGAAACATTGTCAAAAATGAATACAAGGTTTTCTTCAGCGTGACATGCATAGATTCAGCTCTTTGTGTGCTTATCATACCAGCACAAAAGTTTTGTCTTCCATATGTCAATGTCCACTTCTCTTTTTCTGCATATAAATTTTGTAACCACAGACAATCTTGAAGGTCGTATGTCTAAATCATTTCCTCTCAATCAGACATAAAGGTGATCTCGTCTACACTCTCAAGCACACACCTAGTAAACTTTTTGTCAAACCCTGTCTTCTGATTAAATATATGTTCTATGTTCTTTGCTGTATTTTGAAAGATATGCCACAAACATAGATGATGATGTGCATCTGGCCACACATAAAGCACTGCAGCCGCAATTGCGTGATCACCATCTGTAAGTACAGCTCCAGGTTGCTTTTCGTTCATTGCCTGTGTAAATACTCTGATCAACCACTCAAAGCTTTCCTTGGTCTGGTCATACAAAAATGCTCCGCCTAATATACAACTCTGTGCATGATGGTTCACTCTAACAAACTGCACAAATGACTATTGTTCAGTATTAATCTTTACTGTAGTATCAAATACAAGCACATCATTGAAGCATTCATAATCTACTCTTGACTTTGAATCTGCCCAAAACATATTCACAGCATATCCATCTTCGTCCACTTGCATTGCACTAAAGAAACCATGTTCATTGCTTGATTTATTCTGTACGTAATCAACCAAAGAACATATTTCTCCTTTCTTCATGTTATCTGTCCTCTTCCTTCTCAAGTGGTTTCTTAGATCCAAAGGTGTGAATGACACATTATCGCGACCACCGTCGATGTGGGCAAACAAATTATATGTCTTCCTTGGTGCAATGTCGGCGCTATCGGCTATTTCAGCCATTGCAGCATGCGCTACAGTTACTTTACGATGTGACCTTAGCATAGGAGTCATAAATGATGCAGATAAATCATGATTATGATCACTTATTAAAGTACGAACTACAAATTTCTCATTCGGATGTCTTCTCAAAACCATTCTCGCTTGACATCCACATCTTGATTCTGGCATGCTCCTTGTTGGATTTCCCATTGATTTATTTCAACCTTGCTTGGAACAAACATACGTCTTTCTAACCAAGACACCCAGTGCATTTTTTGACGAAGAAAACATTCTCACACTGAAGCCAACTTTTAAGGCATAATCATTGTAACATTTATATGCAGCTTCATCGTTATTAAACTGCATTCCTTTTACAGGAACAGAGTCAAGTGTAATTACATGTACATTCCCAGTTCCTACACTTTTATTATGTGTACTGACATCAAAATCTACCACATTATTGAATTGCATTTCCACTATTGGAACATTCAAGTCTAGTGTGCTTCCATTTAACTTCTCGGTGCCTACTCTTTTATAATGTGTACTGTCATGGTAATCTACCTCATTATTGAATTGCATCTTCTACTGGAGCATTCAAGTCAAGAGTGAGTCTAATGCCTCCACCTTTCTTTTCATGTGGATCAATAGCGCAGATGTTCAATTCTTCAGTTGCGTCATTACTATAGATGTTCAATTCTCCAGATCTTTCAATTGATTGAGCTACATCATATTTATTACAACCTGATGATAAGCTCAACAAAGTTTTAAGCAATATATCAATTGGTGTTTGCAGCAAAATAGCAAACAAATCGATATTAACTAATAAAGATATATCTCACAAAAAATGGGAGTATGTTACTAATATAGGTGTTTGAGATACAATGCATATAATGAGTGAATGTAGGATACCTGATGGGGTAGACGCCCTTTCTAACATTTGTAAACAAGCATTCTTGTCAACAGGTCCCGTCTTACAAATATCGATAAGTTTCCAACCATCGTAAGAACAAGATCTACCTGCAATAAACAAACAATGCCTTAATGGCACACAAGACGACATGCCTTCTTCATCGATAGCATGATGAGATGGAAAGCTACTCACGCCGCCTTAATGGCACTGGTTGGAATGTTTGGGCATCATTGCTTTCTTCCATAATGCCTAACAACAACGAAAAAGAACATAAGAAAGTGGAATGTTTTGTAAGCAATATATCAATTTGAGCTAGCAAGCGCATACGTTTACTGCGATTTAATCATGATGCATATAACAACGGATACCGATAAGGTTAAGCAAGTCAAAGCAACGATTTAATGAATGACAGTATCCAAGCAAGTGCGGTTTGATATTTGCTTGTACTGAGCATCGAGTTGTCACTTACCATGCCAATAAAAGATACATGTCGTACATGTGTGTTGACGACAATGCTCTCATTATATCCACGATGCTGTAAAGCGAGTTCAATAGAAATCGCTGACAGAGCAGCGGTATGAATGCGTAAATCGACTCCGCAATTGTGTTACGATGTGTTTCTGCACGCACACGTTTTCAAAGTCTGTGTACAAATATCTTAGAAATACATATTACAAAACATATAATATCTTACAAAGCGATATGAATATCGAATAATATATTGAAAATCGATACGGAAGTTCAACATAATAACTTACAACTTGACAATACAAAACTATAATATCTAAAAGGTCGATAAATATATCGCACAATAAATTACAAATTGATACAAAAGAAATCGAGCAAAATAGCAAACAAATCGATATTAACTAACAAAGATATATCTCACAAAAAACAGGAGTATGTTACTAATACAGGGGTTTGAGATACAATGCATATAATGAGTGAATGTAGGATACCTGATGGGGTAGACGCCCTTCCTAACATTTGTAAACAAGCATTCTTGTCAACAGGTCCCAACGTCTTACAAATATTGATAAGTTTCCAACCATCGTAAGAACAAGATCTACCTGCAATAAACAAACAATGCCTTAATGGCACACAAGACGACATGCCTTTTTCATCGATAGCATGATGAGATGGAAAGCTACTCACGCCGCCTTAATGGCACTGGTTGGAATGTTTGGGCATCATTGCTTTCTTCCATAATGCCTAACAACAACGAAAAAGAACATAAGAAAGTGGAATGTTTTGTAAGCAATATATCAATTTGCGCTAGCAAGCGCATACGTTTACTGCGATTTAATCAGGATGCATATAACAACGGATACCGATAAGGTTAAGCAAGCCAAAGCAACGATTTAATGAATGACAATATCCAAGCAAGTGCGGTTTGATATTTGCTTATACTGAGCATCGAGTTGTCACTTACCATGCCAATAAAAGATACATGTCGTACATGTGTGTTGACGATAACGCTCTCATTATATCCATGATGCTGTAAAGCGAGTTCAATAGAAATCGCTTACAGAGCAATGGTATGAATGCGAAAATCGCCCCCGCAATCGTGTTACGATGTGTTTCTGCACGCACACGTTTTCAAAGTCTGTATACAAATATCTTAGAAATACATATTACAAAACATATAATATCTTACAAAGCGATATGAATATCGAATAGTATATTGAAAATCGATACGGCAGTTCAGCATAATAACTTACAACTCGACAATACAAAACCATAATATCTAAAAGGTCGATAAATATATCGCACAATAAATTACAAATCGATACGGAAGAAATCGAGCAAAATAGCAAACAAATCGATATTAACTAACAAAGATATATCTCACAAAAAACGGGAGTATGTTACTAATACAAGGGTTTGAGATACAATGCATATAATGAGTGAATGTAGGATACCTGATGGGGTAGAGGCCCTTCCTAGCATTTGTAAACAAGCATTCTTGTCAACAGATCCCAGCGTCTTACAAATATCGATAAGTTTCCAACCATCGTAAGAACAAGATCTACCTGCAATAAACAAGAAATGCCTTAATGGCACACAAGACGACATGCCTTCTTCATCGATAGCATGATGAGATGGAAAGCTACTCACGCCGCCTTAATGGCACTGGTTGGAATGTTTGTGCATCATTGCTTTCTTCCATAATGCCTAACGACAACAAAAATGAAGAGAAGACAAGGAAATGTTTTGTAACACAAGGCAGGCACGAGAAGGCGACAATGTGTTGTAAAACAGGATACAAAAAAAGGCGGAAACCTCGACTGGGGACGAAGGCAAAGTTTGGGTTGATAATAGGAGCTACTGTTAAAGCAGATGGCGCGGGAGTTTCATGAATAGGGAACGTCTCCACTTTAAATAGTTAACATCAAACTTTCTAGATGAAGGACTTTTTTGTCCTTTTCTCGAACCGTATTTGCCCAACTTTTGAATAGAGGTTATTTTTGTAATTTACTCGAACAGTCATTTAAGGGCAAGAAAAGCAAGTAAGGGTGATTAAGTCTTTGCAACAGCATCAGAGTCCGATGCAAAGTTATGTCATCATACACGGGAATACGAGCCCCATGTGCCTAAATACGTGCCGCTCATTCGACCCCCCGAACACAGACGTGGGATTCAGTGAATCATCGAGGGCGAACATACACCACCCTCCCATGGAATGCTGTCATGTGACTGGTGGGTTAACGATCAGCTGATACACATTAGTGGTCCCTTATATACTCAATGTTTGATTATTTTTTGGAAAGAGTGAAAACGAAGTGTTGCATATTAACTGTTTGACGATTTACCTTAACGAGTTTGGTGATTGCTTAATTTTTATTATGCCAATCTACTAACCCTTGTTTGATGTTGTCTTGGTCTTAATAGGCTTTGAGGTGAAAGCTTTCATTCTTCTCCAATAGTCAAGCATTGCAGACAAACCAACAAAGATATCATGTAACTAACCTCAATCTTTACCTTGTTTTTTTTTACTTCAAAGACCTAAAACCTAAAAAAATGCTTTGACTCTTTTTTGCCCCAATCATCTAGCTACCTCATCAAGAAAAATGGTTAAATTTGTTCTAATTCTACTTTAGTTTTGACTCTCATAACCTACAAAAATATTAAATCGTTGACCATCTTTGACTCCAAGAATTAATGCACACCTGTGGAGAAGCCAACACCAATTCATGGAAATATCTAAACCATCTGAAATTCGTGATGAGGTCCCAATCATCTTATGAAGTTGGCAATACAATGAATCCCAACTCCATGTCTTGGCAAGAAATGGAAACCATGTTTCCATCCCAACACAAGGCTCCCAAACATAGCCTAAATGGTGAAATTAATAACGACAACCAAATTGTGGCCATAAATTGAATATTGATCAATTTACAAAATACCCGCTCAAATTTTTTGCATATTTACAAATTCATTTTAAAGGTTTGAAATTTTAGTGATGACTGCCTGGTTTAAAAACTAAAGCTATATTTGGGAGCGTTGCATTGGGATGAAAACATGGTTTTAGTGTCACCAAAATATCGTTTTGTCAATGTGTGATGTTGAGAGATGGAGTTGTCAAAAAACCACCTGTTGTGAAATGTGGTGTTGGGCCTGCTAACACCACTTCCAACACATTGTTCAAGCAACGCCACTACTACTCACAAACAAGAGAGCATGAGAGCATACCGGAAACCACAACACAAAAAAAAACAAAAAATACAGCAACTGGTATTTGGATACCTTGCCCACATCTATCTTCAATCATGATCCGAGGAGCTAATCGGACCCGGAATGTTGGGGGTTACGTGTGCTTTCTCCTCGTCAGACTCCACAAAAACTCTGTACGGACTCACTTCTTCACGTGAAAGAATAGATGAAAGTGGATAGCCTAAACCTAGTCAACATCCACCTATGGCAATTCAACACCGTTCATCACTAGCCCCAATGAGTGGGGCCCACTCCAACGGCACTCTGCGACACCGTCATTTCTCTGGCTCGCTCGCGAGCGGATCTGGTGATAGAGCCCGGTCACACGGCATCAGAACAGTTTAAACTTTCAGCCGTCCATTGGATCCAGTGAAAGGTGCTCAGTGACATTATCATTACGGTCTACCCTCCAATAATTTCCTGCCATCATACAAATCTAGCCTAGATAACTCGATTCATATCTTCACTGTTTTCATGTTGTTCGCCTTTGGTATATGCATTTTATGTTCTGTTGTATTTCCGTTTCTGAACTTAGGTGACTGCTCATCACCGGTTCTAACCTTTACTGTTATTACTTATTAATTTTATTAGAATTTCTCTAAAAAAAAAACTCAAATCATATCTTAACATATATATATATATATATATATATATATATATATATATATATACACCCACATTTTCTGCTATGCTTGTCTTGTCTTTGTCTGGTGGGATCTGCTATTGCAGGTCACCTATTGTAACCTTGTGTTGAGATGTTGCAGGTTCAATGGGATGGTTGTTTAACTGGTAGGGGTCATACTAACTCCAGCTTGCCTTTCAAAAAAAACTTCCTCAATTTTGAAAGTTACTTTCTTTATTGCCAAAGTTACCATGGTTATTGCTGATGTTGTAAGATTGTAGATCAATCCTAACTGTTTGACTGATGCTTTTAGATGTCGAAAATTAATACCAGAGTTACCGGAAGTTTTATAGGACATCGGTATCTCGAAGTATGTTTTGAAAGCACAAAACGTGATGCTTTAAAAACATACTGGAAAGCGCCACTAAAATTTGGAAAGCACACTTCCCATTTAGAGAAAGCGCACTTACCTCTCACTTCTCTCTTGCTTTTTCCTTTTTATTTATTTTTCCTTTTTTCGCCTTTTCTCTTTCTAAGTCGCTTTCGAGACAATTTCTAATTCGCTTCTAAGTCGTCCCATGTTTTTTGCTTCCTAAAATTTTGAAAATACCTCTCTTTCTACTTTCATTTCTAGAATCGCTTCCTGCTTTCGCTTCTCCAACTCCAATTGATACCCATTATAATTCAAAACGTGGATGAATGGTAGACATTGGTGATGAGATCAGACATCATCGTATTGTATATGAGGTTATATTTTATAACCATGAACATCTCACTTAATAGAGGTACAAATACGCTCCATTATCCTATATCACCAATGGGGAGCTCCACGTGTATGGCATGAGCAGTTACTTCACGTCACCTTCTGTTGTGACGTTGCAAGTTCAAATCCTAATATTATAGTTGTATAACTGGTAGGGGCTCTGCCTAACTCCAGCTTTCTCTGTTCCACTATCGCATATCTCACGATTGTTGAGCGAGATTTGGGGATCCGTTGTATATAATATGACCGTAATTAATTGAGATTAGGTGCAATGCCATTTATCGGGTGGAGCAGCAACCTAAAAGTGTGCAATCACATTTCACGTGATCTTTTCATCAGCTTTAGTAACACATTGAATACAACACGTGTGGGCAAGCCTGTTATTTAATGCACCAATTAAAGAAAAGTAGGACTCTGTCCCCTTCCTTTTGGGAATTACAAAGAAGTATTTCAGCCAAACCGCATGGAAATTCGGCAAAATACAGAAAGCTTTCCAAAAAAAGACTTGTTGAGTCTCATTGGTAGCACGTATATTGGAGCTGAATTTAATTCTTTTTTACTAGAAAACAGAATTGAAAAACCAGAAAATACAATATAAAATGAACACCAATGGCTTCGGTCGTAGAGCAGGCAAACACCTAGTTCAGATTTGGTTGGAACTGTGTTAAAACTGGATTACACCCTGGTAAATGAGCAGAACCAACCGAATCGAGAGTGTTTCATGTGCCGAGCTTGAGCTCATGAAAAGACCGAGCCATGGCCTCACATGAAATGCTGTCATATGTGATTGGCTATGGCACATAGCATGGCCTCCTTGGATCCCCTGCTCCCAAACAGGAGCCGAGCCACGCGATTTCAACAAGGACAGTTAGGACAGGCACAAAAGTGTTTTCACTCATTTGATATGGGCAACTTGCGAGTGTCACCAAAGTTGACGGAATGTCACAACTTTGCCGCTCACAGGTGGCATCTCATGTAGTTGAGTGTATTCCTCAAGAACAGGAGGGACCTAGAAGGGTTTTACCAACCGGAATGTGGCAATGAAGGTTTTTTTCTTGAATTATAAAAAAAAAAAAAAAAGGACTGCCGGACAGGTGAGTCACAAAGATACCTAGCCTACCTTCAAGATGTATGCTGATTGAAGGTCTGGGCTCGTTGAGTGAACTTATATTTCGACCGGGTCCGGGTCGGCCCGCTGACCAGCTGGATCGGGTAGAGGGTCAAGACCGTCTTTACCACCATGCAACTGATTAGAGTATTTTTCGATTCTCGTGCAGATCATATTAAATGAAAAAGCTAATAGCAAGTGTCTAAACGAGGTACCCTTACCCTTGGGCTAGAGTACAAGGTGTGGGACCATCGAGGTGGTATCATATGTGGTAAACAGGTTCCTGTGTCAAGCTGAAGGCCCAGGATCGAATCCCTCTGTCACATGGGGATGTTGTTCGGGTAGAGGTCCGCCTAATCCAGCTTGCTTTTGAAAAAAGAGTCCAAAGTTGTGGTACCCACACCACTCGGGGCATCTCATCTGTACAGACTGCCCTTGCAGGTGCCTTTATTATTATTGCCTCCCATCCGCATCTTCTCTCTTCACCTCCATCGTCTCCGCGCAAGCCACCTACCATGGAGCTCCTCACCATCTACTTCCTGCTTTCTCTTCTTCTTCCTGTAAGTTCTCTTTCTCTCTCTCTCTCTCTCTCTCTTCGTAATTACACACACACAATGTACACCACTTTCACAAACACAACTACCATTTCTCTCTTTGTTTTCTTCTTCTTGTAAAGTACCTACTGTTTGCTCTGGTTTCAGGCATCCCTTGCATCTCCTGCAGGAGAAACCTCCAACCCGTTTTCACCAAAGGCATCACTTCTCAGATACTGGCGTCGGACCTTCACTAACGCGGATCTGCCGGGCTTCCTCCTCAGCAAAGCTTCCCCACTTAACGCCACTCAAGCGGCAGTCTACTCCAGCTACATTGACGCCCATACTCTGCAGCACCACCTCCCCTCCTTCTGCGCCTCCGCCAACCTCTTCTGCGCCTCCCTGAAGAAGCGCTCCAGCTCCGCCCCCGCTCCCGTATCAACTCCCACCAGCTTCTCCGAGTACAACAACAGGGATTTCACCAAGTATCAGCAAAGTTCCGACTTCAGCAACAAAGACTTCACCAACTACTCCGTCGGCAGCAACGTCGCCAAGGACACCTTCGCCACCTACGGAAGCGACCGCGACAGCGGCATCCAGCAGTTCACCCGCTACGAATCCGACGGCAACGTCGGGGCGTCCCGGTTCCACAAGTACCAATCGGACGGCATCGGCCAGTTCGACAACTACGGCGACAACGGCAACGTGGGGCAGCACCGGTTCAAGAGCTACGGCGACGACAGCAACGGCGGACTCGAGATCTTCCGGAGCTACAGCGAGAGCTCGAACGTCGTCGGCAACGTCTTCAAGTCGTACGGATCCGTCGCCAACGGCATTCTCAACCAGTTCTCCGGCTACTCGACGAGCTCCAACGTGATCGCCAACAAGTTCACGTCCTACAACAAGGAGGGCAATGGCCCGCTGGACCAGTTCACTGGCTATGCTGACAGCGGCAACGTCGCCCGGAACGAGTTCAACTCGTACGAGAGCAACGGCAACGCCGGGCTCGAGCAGTTCCGGACGTACGCCGAGGGCGCCAACGTGCCGGACAACGTGTTCCGGTCGTACGGCCGCGGCGACAACGGGGCGAGCTTGTCGTTCGACAACTACGGCAATGCGTCGAACCCGCAGGCGGAGTTCACCGAGTACGGCAAGGACTCGAACAGCGTCAACGCCGACTTCACCTCCTACTTAAACGATACCACCACGTTCAAGGACTACCAGAAGACTAGCACCACCTTCAACGACTACCACAACCTCACCGGCGCCACCACAACTACGGCTAGGTCGCTCGTTGAGCCCGGGAAGTTCTTCCGGGAGTCTGTTCTCGTCTCCGGCAACCGGATCCCGGTGCCCAACATCCACGACAGAATGCCGCCAAGGTCGTTCCTCCCGAGGGCGATCGCCGACAAGCTCCCGTTCAGCTCCGCCCGGTTGCCGGAGGTCATACGAACCCTAAACGCCAGCAGTATGCAGGTAAGAAGCTGCGTCACCTTTGCATAGATAGCACCACGGTTAGTCCTTAAGGTCACGTTGCATGTAACGGTGATTCTTGGTTATGTTCAATCCTCACCGCACATCTCACATGTATTTTGGATCCAGGGCAGATCACTGACCCGATCTTCTGGGGTGTCACTTTCAGGTGTCAATGGCGAGGACGCTGGCCGACTGCGAGCGACCAGCGGTCAAGGACGAGACGAAGCGGTGCGTGACCTCGATCGAGGGGATGGCCGAGTTCGCCGCCTCGGTCCTTGGCGAGAAGGCGCGCGTCTCGACCACGGCCAACACGTTCGGGTCGGGGCGGATGGTGGAGGTGGGCAGGGTCCAGGGCCGAAACGGTGGTGGGGTCACCCGGGCCGTGTCGTGCCACCAGAGCCTGTTCCCTTACCTTGTTTACTACTGCCACGCCTTGCCGCGTGTCAAGGTCTATGACGCGGCGGTGATGCTGGACGGAAAGAAGGTGAACCAGGCAGTGGTCATCTGTCACCTGGACACGACGCAGTGGAGCGCAGGACACGCTGCCTTCAGGGCGCTGGGTCACAAGCCCGGCCAGATCGAGGTGTGCCACTTCATCTTCGAGAACGATTTCATCTGGGTCGCGCGCGAACTTTAGAAAACGTCCTTGTGACCTGTGAGTCGCTCTTTCCTTGAGTGATTGGTGACTAAATAAGTCCTCAAGGACAGAGCCTTAAATTTAATGTACAAGGACTCGACTTAATCTATTCTATGTTTCGTACCTTTGTTTCTCAGAGTCGTGGCTTGCTAAAAACAAAACAAAAAAAGTTTTTTCTAGATCGAATTCGTAACAAATTTATAAGTGAGAATTCAACCTCTCATGGTCACTTTCCCAACAGAGCCTTAAATTTAGGGATGCAAACGGGTCGGATTCAACCTTTTCCGAATTGACAGGATCCGACTCCCCCATGTATTTAGCTGTTTTGGATCCGAACAGCTTGCATCCCTTGAAATCGATAGCCGAAGTTTCTGGCTTGCAAACAATAGCTTTAGAGTTCAATCCAATTGCTTCCATCAAATGATGCATCCTTTTTGTAAATGAGTTAGCTTGAGCTTGGCTCAAAAGGGTAAGAGTTTCAATCCTACTATTTGTAGTTTTGTCGCAACCCCACCTTTTTTAACCGAGCCAGTTCAAATTCAATTCATTTTAGCACAAGCTTGTCATCAACTTAAGCTTAGATCAATTTGCCACAAAAATGAGCTAAGCTTGAGCGTGAAGATCTCATGTTTTGATGGATGTCATCGCATGCAGTGGAAAAAAAATAAATGACCTGGTTAGATAAGGTTATCTGGACCTTATCGTAATCTCAACACTTCTTCTCAAACTGGAGAGTGCGAACTCTCAGTTTGTATGTAAGGCACAAGAACTGTTCATTTCCCAGTGCTTTGGTAAAGAGATTTGTAACTTGATTTTTTGACTGCACATATCTCGTTTGGATGATACCTTTGTTGAGTTTTATCTCAAATAAGATGACAATCAATATCTATGTGCTTGGTTCTCTCATAAAAAAATAGGGTTGACCCCAATATGAATAGTTGCTTGGTTATCACACATTAAATCAGCAGGCCAAGACAACTTCACTTGAAGATCTTTAAAGAGAAACATCAGTCACGTAATTTCACAAGTTACATTTGCCATGGCTTGGTACTCGGCATCTGCAGATGATCAAGAAATCGTACTTTGCTTTTTGTTTTTTCATGAGATCGAGTTTTTTTCTAAAAAAATACAGTACCCAAGTTACTGATTTTCTGAATTCTGGACATCCAGCTGAATCAGAGTCACAATAAGCTCGAACACGACCGATAACAAAATTATTTGGCATGGACTCTTCTTTAAATAGCGTATCACATGAAGTGCAACTTCTAGATGAGGTTTTCTTGGCCCTTGCATAAACCTGCTTAGAATGTGAACTGCATACATAATATCAGGACATGTAATGGTCAAATATATTAAACGTTCAACCAATCTTCTATATATAGAAAGATCTTTCAACTAATCACCATCTGAGGATGTTAGAGATAGCTTTTGATCCTTTGAAAAATCAACTGGCTTGGTGCCTAACATACCTGTTTCATCTAAAATATCCAAGGCATATTTTCTCTGAGTCAAACATATGCTTGACTTTGATCTAAACACTTCTATTCCCAAAAAATATTTTAATGGACCTAAATCCATCATACGAAAGTTCTGATTTAGATATTGCTTTAACTCAGTGATAGTGGCATCATCATTTTTTGCTATTACCAGATCATCCATGTAAACTAAAAGAGCCACAAACACATTTTCTTTGCAAAATGTGAATAAGGAGTAGTCAGCTTTAGACTGAGAGAAACATATTGAGTCAATATGGTGAAAAGCTTTGAAACCAATTTTTGTGAGCTTGTTTAAGGTCCCAAACCCCCTTCTGTAAGGGCAAAAACTCTGAATCAGGCTATACAACGAATTAAGTTGAACAATGCTATCCACGTTGGGAGGAGCCCCCAAACCCTCCTCCTATAAGGGCAAAAACTCTGAATCAAGCTCCAAAACTCATCAAGTTGAATGATGCTACCCACGCTGGGAGGAGCCCTCAGACCCCCCTTCTGTAAGAGTAAAAACTCTGAATCAAACTCCACAACTCTTCAAGTTGAATGATGCTACCCACGTTGGGAGAAGCCCCCAGACCCCTCTTCTGTAAGGGTAAAAACTTTGAATCGGGATCTACAACTCATTTAGTTGAATGATGCTACCCACGCTGGGAGGAGCCCCCAAACCCTCCTCCTGTAAGGGTAAAAACTCTGAATCAGGCTCCACAACAGTCAATGTGCAGGTCAGTCGGTGCTTGATGGAGCAATGTAGGATTTTCTGCTGGATGTGCACAGAAGTAGAAAGAGAAGGGAGGGAGAAAGTGAGAGGGTTGATGTTCATGGCCTCCTCCATGAGAGATTTTTTTCTCGATTAATTCTGCAGTGCAGAGACTGTGTCTTAAATAATCATCTTCGGGGCACTTAAGTCTTTACAATCACTCCTTTTCTAGAATCAATATTTTTTTTGGCACCAATAGAGGAGAGGGTACTTAAGTCTTTGCAATCGCATCAAACTTCAATGCTAATTAATGCTGACAAACATGGGGATACGAGATGCACATGCTTAAATATGTGGTGCTTTTTGGGACCCCCGAGCATGAGATGCCCTGTTCGGGGGGGGGGGGGGGGGACATATAACCTGCTTCGCCACTTTTATATATTAAAATACCAAAACTATATTTTTTACCAATGAAATATCAAGGATGATCTTACCGATAAGATAAGCATATGTCTCACCATCCTACAGACGGTAGGAAGGAAGGCAATGCCAAAGAGGTAAGCAGTAGGGGGTGTCAACGGGTCAGGTTTGGTTCGGACCCAGGAGAAACCAGTCCTAGCCTCAATTTTTGGTTATGGTATCGGGTCCGGACCCACCATAAGAAAACCCATACGCAGATCCGATAAAAAACTGCATGAACCAGACCTGTATCATGCCCAAAAACTATGAATCAGTCTTCACAACTCATCAAGTTGAACGATGCTACAGTCAGTGTGCAGGTCAGTCGGTGTTTGATAGAGCAATGTAGGATCGTCTGTTGGATGTGCACAGAAGTAGAGAGAAAAGGGAAAGAGAGTGAGAGGGTTGATGTTCATGGCCTTCTCCAGGGGGAACTCTTTGTCTCCCTTAATTTCTTCTCTAGAGAGAGAGAAAGGGTTTTACAGTGTTTTACGGAGAAGGAAGAAGAAGAAGATGACGATGAAAAGTTCAAACAAACATTTTTGATGGCTCAGGTTTGTTTCGTCAGATGACCATCGGATCGCCGGCTCACCATCGGATCGTCGGCTCACCATCGTTTCGTCGGATCACCATCGGCGAAACGATTAAGGTTCGTTTCGCTGTATAGACTTTGAAGAGTCAACATCATTCTGGACTTTCTGGGTGGAGGACATGTTTGTCCTTTTTTTGAACTGTTTGTTTTTTCTTTTTTGAATGAAAGGCATTTTTGTTATTTTCTCAAACCGTCACTTTATAAGAAGAATAGCAAGAAAGAGTACTTAAGTCTTTGCAACCACACCAGACTCCAATGCTAAGTGATGTCAACATACACGAGAATACGAGCCCCATGTGCTTGTATACGTGATGCTCATTCAGACCCCCGAACACAGATGTGGGATTCAGTGAATCATCAGGGGAGAACATACACCACCCTCTCTAAAAGTAGGGGTGGGCATCGGGCCAGCTGGGGTCCATTTAAAGCTCATCCCGTTGGGCTTTAAGTGCATCCCATCTTGGATATGGCCCCGCCCATTTCCTAAGGAGCCAAGCTTTAATTGGCCCGATTCTTAAGGAGCTTGGGTTTGAAGAGTAGCCCATGACCCAGCGCATGTGAAGTGGGCCAGGCCCGACCCAAACCCAACTAATTAGTGTAACTAATTAAGTAAATAATAAATAATTAATAAGCTCTCATGTACTCAACTAATTTTGTTTCTAGCTTTTGTAAAATTAATGCAACTAATTAGGTAAATAATAATAGTCATCAAGTTACTATGTAATTAATTTTTTAATTTTTATATTATTAATAATTAATAAATAGCTGAAGCTCGTCAAACGGGCCCGATAGCTAACAAGCCCGGTCTTAAAATATTGACCCATATCCGGTTCATGGTGGGCTGGGTGGGCTTGGACCATCGAGCTGCCCGGCCCATTGCCCACCCCTATATAAAAGTGTATGCATGAATGAAAACATTTATAAAACTATTAAAAATATTGCAAAGAACCTTTGAGTGTCGCTGACTGTCACTTGGTTTTGTGTCCTTTAATTAGGAGACCTATAGCATTTCCCGATTAATGATTTAGACAGGGTCGGATCGGGTCATTTGTCAAATGAGATCTATTCTCATCTGACAATCTGACCGTGAAAGAAGCTGCCAAGATCTTGACACATGGCAGACAAAAATTTTCCGGGGAAACGGTGATGGAGTTGCTCCGTTAGGTTTTAGAAAAGGAGAAAAGAGAAGGTGACTTTCCTCTCTCTCTCTCTCTCTCTCTCTCTCTCTCCACAGAGGAAAATGGCATGGGGGAGGGGCCACAGGAAAAACAGGGTCAGAGAGAGGACCAATAATTGGAAGTGGAAATGACATTGGAGAGAGAGAGAGAGTTGATCAACTTTTTCTCTTTTATTTTTTTATTAATTTTTTTTACTGTTTTGAATTTCAAAACCTAACGGAGTAACGTTGTCATTATTTAGGCGCAAAAGATTGTATGCCACGTGTTAAGATCTTGACATTTTCTTTAATGGTCAGGATTGACAAATTAGAATAGATCCCATTTGACAAATGACCTGATCCGAACCCAATTTAAACATAGTTAAATAGACTATGAGTGTTTTCTGTCAGTATGGGTATTGGCCCTGAATAGTGGCCATGGATTCAGCTGTACCGATAGACACCAATACTCAAGTGAATAGTAATGTATGGATTAGAAAAATTATACATATTATTTATCAATTATAAAGAAATTTATTAAAATATTAATTAAAAATAAATTTTAATATTTTTGCATTTATTTAAAAAATAGCCTATTCAAGGTGAATCTTATAGAATTTCTACCGATATGCACCGATACTGATAACACTGATTATAACTGGCATAAGTGTAATTAAGGTCTTGGATGTGGGTATATCCCCACCGGGGCTCTAATATGGGTCCATTCTTTATCATTCAGCCATGGGAACTTTGGCTGCCAGACGGCAAATTTTGGACGAGCACTTGTTTGAGAATATGTCATAGAGATGCTAGAATTTACACACTATTAACTCGAAAGGCACGTTTGAAAGCGAGAAAGATGTAAAAAAAAAAAAAAAGATGCAAAATGAAAATTTGATATGGATTTTCTCACCTTTTCAAACGCGAGAGACTTTTTTGCTGAGTTTTTTTTTTTTTTAAATACACTTTTTGATAGAAAATGTTCCTCCAAAAGAAGGTGGAGGAATGTTTCCTTTCAAAAGAAAATGTATTCTTTATAGTGTCTTCCACCCATCACCACCACTACCCACCATTTCACCAATACCACCACCCTCTTCTTCCCTCTCTCTCATTTTTTTTCGCACTGTTTTTCGCAAGCTATACAAACAAGAGAGAAACTTTCTTTTGAAAAACTTTTCATTTCAAAAACTCTCTTAGGCAAAACCTTCTTTTTTTCTATGAGAGTTTTTTTCTCTTCCAAATGTGCCCTAGTGGAAAACCGCAGAAAAATGATGCGCCTTAAAAGAAAAAGTTTTTTTTTTAAGCGTGTTTGCGTGGGCACGCGGAAGTGCGTGCGAACAGCGATGAGCTGAAGCAGTGTGGCTCGTTCTGCAACAAGTGGTATAAAGGGATCGTATATTATGCACAGCAGCAACAAAAATGGTGGAGCCCAATTTGACATAAATTGGTTCAACCTTTCAGGCGATGATGGAGGGCCCTTGTCGAAATTGTTGCTGCTCTTGAGGGAAAAAAAAAATATGCGTTCCATGTATGTGGCTCTAGAATCTTCGATATCGGTTTTATAAGGTTTTAGAAAAATTTAAAAGTTTGTATGTACATGGTTATAGAACCATGATTATCAATTTTATTGTGATTTGCATTTTATTCAGAAAATAAAATTTTTGTCCCAAAAAAAAATGTTATAATGAAGCTGGTCGCAAGGGCAAGATCGAAGCCATGTGTATTCTTTTTTTTTACTCGGAGAAACTGCTCCAGGCGCAGAGACTTAGCGGCGGTGGCTCAGCCTGCTGTACTTATGGTCCATGTCAGTGTAAGATTCCTAGGGTTTACCCCTCAACCCCTGGCCAAGCTTCAACTTACGCAGGGGGGGGGGGGGGGGGGGGTGACGGCCATGAGATTTGAAACCAGAATGCCCGGCAAAAGGTTCTAGGCCCCCCATCCCACTACGCCAAACCCCTTGGGTTCTATGTGTATTCCTTGTTGGGTAGAGAAACCTCAAGGGTTTTACCAAACAAAGGCTTGTCAATGTGTGGCCAATGATGGTGGGGGTTTTCCCTTCCAAGAGAAAAAAAAAAAAAAGTCTCTCAGTGAAGCCTTTGATTATGGAAGCAAAATAGTCACGAATCTCGTTGTCATGTTTTTTTAGGATAGGCATATCTTCGTGATATCTAACATTTAATTTTTTTTTATAAAAACTAAAATAGAAATAAAGATAGAAGCATTGCATTCTTTAATAAAATCATGATAAAGCATGTCAAAATTTGGGCATATTAGGAAAACGGAAATTATGAATGTTTTTTTTATAATCGCAAGTAATTTTTGGCATCTTCATAACTTCTTGATATTTCATGATCACACCTAGTGCTAGTGCTGTTGTACGAGATGATCAAACCAAACAAAGCATGTTTAAGCTTGGCTCGTTTACCATAAGGCTGAGCTTGTGACTCGGCTCATGTTGGTGTTTAGCCAAGCTCAAGCTCAAGCTCAAATTGTCTTTGAATGAGAAGAGCCGAACATGAGCTGGCTCGGGCAAAAAAAAATCATGTTATCTATACATGGAATATATATATATATTAAACTTAATAATTGATATTTTACATGTATATTTTTCATGGATCCTTCTCTTCATGTATATTTTTTGCATCCTCTCTTTATATATTATACATAATATATATATCACAGATAAATATATATATTTTATCTATACAAGCTCACCTGAGCTGAGCCGAACAGCCTGTGCTAGTGCTTGACTCGTTTAAGCCAAACGAGCTGCTCATGGCTTGGCTCACCAGCTATACGAGTCAATGTTAACATACATTGTTTCGAAGGAAAATCTAAGGGTGTGTTCTCTCTAATGTAAATAGCTTAAGCCTAAGGGAGGTTTCATGTAAAAATGCGAGGGGGTTACATCTAATTAATTTCTTCCCAAAAATGATGTTGGTGAGCACAACTCAAGTTCAAGAAAGCAAGGCTGTCAAGAGGAACACACCTTGTCGTAGGACCCAGGTTTGGACAACGATTGATCAGGTGAATCGATCGAATACTTTAAAAAACATTTTTGTGTCAATCAGAACATGATACATGTTAAAACCATTAAATAATATTAAAAAATAATTTTAAGTAATTTTATTTTGTATTTATTAAAAAATAGTACGGAGCTGATTCATCTTCAACAATTACGACAATCGGAGCCTTGTCCTTTCGGCAATCATGCCATACAAAGCCGAAATCCTTCCAGAGTGTGCCATGGCCAATCACATAATAGCGTTGCTGTGTAGGCCCCCATGCAATGCTGCCATGTGATTAGCTATGGCACTTAGCCATGTCACTTTAACTGCTTCTTTGATTGCAGCGAGGAGGGATTTCACTTTAATTGCTTCTTTGATGCAAGCGATGGTGATTTTCAATATCATTTGATCTAAAACCAAACGTACCTTAAATTGGGAACTTAAACAAGGTAACCGATCGACCGGATAACTCAATTCACCAGAAATAAATCTTTTTTTTTTATTTGCATTTTGGATGAATGCCACGTGGTTTTGTTTAGCTTTTTAAAATGCAAATCGGATGGCCACGATGTCCGCATGAGCAAAAACGCTCATTTTCAGCATGACCTGATCTGCTTCCCCGCTGTGGTGGCAAAAGTTTAAAACGGCAAAATGATGGCAGCCTGAATGGATGGTTAGGATTGAATGTATGATGAAACCCATCCTTATTTCAAATGATGAGATCCGTGTGTTCTCTAATTCGAGGTTAAAATTTCTTGCTTTTCTAATTTAATTGAATGTTCTCAACAAAATAATGGCAAAATAAATAAACTAAAAGCCAAAAATATATATATAAGTTGAAATATAAAAATAAAAATAAAAATAAACTAATTTTCTCCTTACCATGATAAATCGGACAAGGGTGGGCCACCACCACCAATGTCCGATCAAACGAAGGGAACGGAAACATCCAAAGCAGTCCACGCTGTCCGAAAGCAACCCCTGTTCGACTCCACTCTCTCCTCCTCCTTACTTATCAATGATCAATCAATCCATCGCCATCTTACTCTGCACCTCGTCGAATCGCCACTGTCGCCACCATACCCCCCTCCCCCCATGGATTTGCTCCCCTTCTTCTTCCTCATCACTCTGCTTCCGGTACTCTCTCTCTCTCTCTCTCTCTCTCTCTCTCTCTCTCTCTCTCTCTTTCTTTCGGCTCTCTCTCTCTCTCTCTCTTTAATGAAGTACCTATTGCTTGGTCTGGTTTCAGGTGTCCCTTGCTTCTCCAACAGGGGAAGCCACCAACCCATTCTCACCAAAGGCATCCCTTCTCAGATATTGGCGTCGGACCTTCCCCAACGCGGAGCTGCCGGGCTTCCTCCTCAGCAAAGCCTCCCCACTTAACGCCACTCAGGTAGCTGCGTATTCCAGCTACATCGACGGCCACTCTCTCCGAGACCACATCCCCTCCTTCTGCGCCTCCGCCAACCTCTTCTGCACCTTTCTTGTCCAGCAGCGCTCCAGCCTCGCCCTCAACGACACCAGCTTCGCCGAGTACACCAACAGGGACTTCGCCAACTACAACCGATCTACGGGCTTCGCCAGCAGCGACTTCACCAACTACTCCGTCGGCAGCAACGTTGGCAAGGACGGGTTCGCCGGCTACGGCGGCGAGCGCGATGCCGGGAGCCAGACCTTCCTCCGCTACGAATCGGAAGGCAACGTCGGGGCCGGCCGGTTCGCCGCGTACCAGACGGACGGCACTGGCACGTTCACCAACTACGGCGACCGCGGAAACGTCGGGCAGCACCGGTTCAAGAGCTACGGCGAAGACAGCAACGGAGGGCTCCAGATGTTCGCGAGCTACAACGAGAGGTCGAACGTCGTCGGCAACGATTTCCGGTCGTACGGCGCTGCCGCGAACGGCATTCTCAGCCAGTTCTCCGGCTATTCGACGAACTCCAAGGTGATCACCAACAAGTTCTCCAGCTACAACCCGGAGGGCAATGGCGCTTTGGATCAGTTCGCCGCCTACGCCGACGGCGGCAACGTCGCCCGGAACGAGTTCCGGACGTATGATGACGACGGAAACGCCGGTGGTGAGATATTCCGGCAGTACGCAGAGGGCGGGAATCAGCCGGCGAACTTGTTCCGGTCGTACGGGCCGAGCAACAACGGGGCGGGCTTCATCTTCAACAATTACGACAACGCGTCGAACCCGTTGGCGGAGTTTGTGGAGTACGGGAAGGACGGCACCGGAACGACCGGATCGTTCACCAACTACGTGACCGATAACACCACCTTCAAGGAGTACCACAAGACCACCACCACCTTCGGCGACTACCACAACTTCTCCCGGCCCGCCTCGGCGCTCGTTGAGCCCGGGAAGTTCTTCCGTGGGGCAAATCTCGTCTCCGGAAACCGGATTCCGGTGCCGGACATCCGAGACAAGATGCCGGCGCGGTCTTTCCTGCCGAGGGTGATCGCCGACAAGCTCCCGTTCAGCTCCGCCCGGCTGCCGGAGCTGATCCGTACCCTGCACGCCAGCAGTTTGCGGGTAACTCTGTCATGGGCGATTCGAGTCGGACACTATATGACACGTATTTGACGCATATGAACATTAATTTAATATTTTTATTTTAATATGTTTTAATAATATTTCAGTAAAAATATTTTTTTATATATTAAAAATGTCAAAAAATAGTTTTTATTGATTAAAATATTAAAAAAAAACAGTGTCTGCGGTATCTTATTTTTGAAAAAGATTTCGAACATGCGTGTCGAACTCGAGTCACATGTAGGTGGTGTATGAACCCCTGGAACACGGGGCCGCATGTTCGGGGTCCGATGTGGCACTCATTCGGCTGGTTATGTACGGAGGAAGATCTTGGGTTTTGCAATATTCCTTCCTCCGTACATAACCTGCCGAATGAGTGCCACGTGGCACTCATTCGGACCCCTGAACACGCGGCCCCGTGTTCAGGGGGTAACATACAACCTGCTCGGGTACCATTGTGACATGAGTGTGTTGAAAACATGGTGGATCTTCTGCTTCGGATCGTTGTCGAAGCAGGGGGTAACATACAACCTGCTCGGGTACCATTGTGACATGAGTGTGTTGAAAACATGGTGGATCTTCTGCTTCGGATCGTTGTCGAATTAGGCCCAGATCCAAACATGGAGTGCCAGATCTGGTTCAGCACTGACCGGGCATTTTGCGTCGTGTTAGTGTTTATTTTGGAGCTGGGTTGGATATCTGACCTGCACTCGATCCATTTGCAGGGCACGATGGCGAAGACGGTGGCAGAATGCGAGCGACCGCCGGTCAAGGATGAGACAAAGCGGTGCGTAACCTCGATCGAGGGGATGGTCGAGTTTGCGACCTCAGTCCTGGGCGAGAAAGCCCGGGTCTCAACCACGTCCAACACGATCAGGTCGGGGCGGATGGTGGAGGTGGGCAAGGTCCAGGGCCGGAACGGAGGTGGGGTCACCCGGGCCGTATCGTGCCACCAGAGCCTGTTCCCTTATCTCGTTTACTACTGCCACTCCGTGCCACGTGTCAAGGTGTATGACACGGAGGTGATGCTGGAGGGAAAGAAGGTGAATCAGGCTGTGGCCATCTGTCACATGGACACGACACAATGGAGCGCAGGACACGCTGCCTTCAGGGCACTGGGCCACAGGCCTGGTGAGATCGAGGTGTGCCACTTCATCTTCGAGAACGATTTCATATGGGTCCCACTGGACTAGAGGGGGCCACATGCCAGATGCCGAGCCTTCTTTTGTATCCTCTTAGGGAATTAATTAATGGGTTTGTGGGTCTTTTTTAAACCGTCCTACTGCACAAGGACTCGGATCTGTTCTGTGTTTGTGTCTCAGAGCCGTTGCATGGCTTAAAGTAATGTCTTTGGATCGGACTTTGGATGCCAATGAAAATCTTGGTTTGTGGTATGGGTGCAAATGGATAGGATACAGTCTTAACAGATCTGGATCCGAATCCAAATTCTCAATCTGAGTAAAATCATGTCCCATATGGTAGGTTTCGGATCCCAATTCGAAATATACATTGACTAAAACTAAGCTTTTTGCATGAAACAAAAGAATGCAATTTAATTGGATTTTGATCTGAAAAACCCAAGTAGGTCCAACCTAAAATGATGGTACGGACTAGAAGTTCTTGATTTTCCAAAACTTCTTGTCATCATTAAGCGTATGGCCTATTTATCTTTGGTTAAATCTTTGGACGATGTTGATTAGGGGTCGTAAACGAGCCAAACGAACCGAACCGAGCTCAGCCCGTATAGGCCCGAGCCAAGCCCGAGTTGGCTCGCCTAAATAAAAGTTTACACAATGAGAATGGAAACCTGACTTGTTATGACCAATCACCCAATTGAGTTAGCATCCTTTTTTATATCTAAAGTGCAATAAATTCTACATAAGTTATCTAAATCATAAATTACGACCAAAAGTTTGGTAGTCATTTGACAGTTTATGCTAAATCTTGTGAAACTATAGTGATGGCCAGAAGAATTGATAGCTCAATTGTGAGTACCGATCCCATCACTTGACATACACAGGATGGCTTTGATCCTGCATCCATCCTGCATTCAATCCTAATCGTCCAATCAAACCCAAGGATTTGTCCATATTCACTACAAGAAAAACCCCGATTAGCGATGAAAATTTGTGATGGACTAGCGAGAGAATAATATCCGTCGTTGACCATCGAAATATTTGCGACATTAGCGACGGAAAAAATATTTGTCGCCAATCCATCGCTACTTAGCGACGGATTGGAGACAAAAACTTTCTGTCGCAAGAACCATCACAATTTAGCGACGAATAGTATTTCGTTGCAAAATCCGTCGCTAATTAGCGATGGATTTTGCGACGGAATTCTTTCCTCGCTAATGCCGTCGCTATTTTTTGATTAAATCAGGGCGCTAAATTCTCCCTCTCTCTCTCGTTACATAGTTGCTTAGGGTGTTTCGCCTCCCTCCTCCCCCAGGTCGACTCCGTCGGCATCCGCGTCATCTCCGGCGACGATGACGACCCCTTCGCCAGCGGCGGCACCAAGCCAGGCGACGTCCTCGCCCACCTCGCTTGTAGATTTAACAAAATCGTGTGCGAGAGAAGAAACGAGGAGAAGGAGGATTTGGGGAAGTGATTAACAACCTGCGTTGGTTCCCTCTCTATCCGTTCACTTGCTCGTCGACAATATAATGCAGAAGGAGGATTTGGGGAACTGTGCTTGTAATTCGATCTGTGTCACCATAGACCTCACCAGAATGGATCTGCAGAAGACCCATCGTCGCCCCTCCGCCTGTCGTACCCAAATCGCCCACAGGTGCAGAGGAGGGAAGCCGAAGCGTGCGGGAAATTTATATATTTGTGAGGAAAATTCGCATATTTAAAAAAAAATCACAAATACTAGAGGAAATTTATATATTTGGATATTTGAGAGGAAAATTAGCATATCAAGAAAAATTTGTGATCTTTTTATAACAAAAAAGTTATAGTTTTAAACACAAACAAATTTTTGAAAATTACAGTTTTTTTTTTAAACACATCATTTTTGTTATACAATACCATCATGTTTTTTTTTGTGATAGGCAAGCTGGGGTTAGTCACCCTTCTTGTTTTTTGCCATTAGGCATGGTCGTCAAAGGGCCCTGATTTTGTATGCATAAAAGAACAAAATATAGAATATATTCTTGTTCATTACGCCACACATGGCCCAAATCCTTCCACTTCCTACTTTGTAGGATCAGCCAGTGCACGTCACCTTGTGTTAGGACGTTGCAGGTTCAAAACCCAACTGTATAGTTGTATAACTGGTAGGGGTCTGCCTAACCCCAGCTTGCCTTAAAAAAAATAACCACTTGCTTATCAAAAAAAACAAATCAAGAAGAAAAAAGAGGGTACTAAATTTACATGGTTCGACACTCATGCCTATTACAGACAAATGAGCTTAGATTTACTAACCAATGTAAGGAATACAATAACTCTCAAAAACCCAAAATTCTAATAGACACAAAACTCTCTCTCAAACGTGGAAAGAGCTATGAATTTCTATATAAAAAAGAAACCCCTAAAGTGACAATAAAAAACTAGGAATACCCATTGAAATTCAAAGAAAGCCCTCTACTACCACCACAAACCTTATTGAAATTCCCATTATACCGTATTCAAAATATTTGTCAGATGGAAGTGGGTCCAAAATTCAAGACACCCACAACTAATTTATAGAATGATGCTCAATTACATAAATTAAAAATGCTCTGTTTGAGTTGTGTGGTTTTGTATGATGATATTGTTTTGATTGGTGAGTAGCATTGGTATTTGGAGAGTAGAGCGTAGGTACTTATGATATGTGTTTGGTGGGTTTTTCAGGGTTTTTTTCATTTTATTTTTAAATTCTAATTGTAAAGATTTGATCAATGTACTTGATTTTACAGGGATCAGCTCATCAAGTGTTCGATTCAGGCACACGGGTGGGTTTTTATAAGGTTTGAAAAATCAATGGTCCAAAATCTTTATAAATTTTTGAGGCTCCAATATCATTTTTTCATCCAAAACACATGATTCAAGTGTGGATTCCTCATAAATCAACCATGCCCAACACATTTATAGGGTAGGAACTGTAAAAAAATATCTGAAGAACATAAAAACCCATCAAGCACCTAATGTGGAAGATGCTCACAGTTGGGAGTGGTGGTAGATGGGTAGTTTTTTTTTTTTTGAAAGGCAAGCTAGGGTTACTCAGACTCCTACCAACGATACCATTGGGATTCGAACATGCAATGTCCCAACACAAGGTGACGTGCATTAGCTGCTCCTACCAGACAAGCGGAGCCCCGTTGGTGTGGTAGATTGGTACGTAGTTGGCTGTAGCATGGACTGATAAATTGGCTCTTGCTTGTAGGCATCAACCTTTTGTCAACACACCTATTGGTTGGTTGGATACCATCCACTAGGGAGACGAAATATACTCATTCTTGCCAATATAAAAAAATGTACTCATTCTAGAGCAAGATGATGCAAATAGCGTGTGGAACAATGAAAAAGGGCCATAACCCACAACATCATGTCAGTTGAAACCCCTTTCCTTGAGAGCAACAAGAAAAAGATAGCACCATGGTCCAAAACCGACTACTTTTACCACATCACTTCATTGCTAGGGGTGTCAATGGGTCAGATTTACCCAGACCCAACCCGTACCAAACCCTATAGGATCAGGGTATGGTGATAAATAAGAAGACTTGGGTTCCTACCAGAAGGTCCAATTAATACATGGATCTAGATATAGTTTGTGAAATTTTATACTAGACTCTAGCCCAACCAAAGTTTTGATTAAGACCCATAATTTTTTAATATAAAAATAATAAAAAATATTATTTTATCGGGTATGGCTCAGGTCTGGTTCATGTAGTTCTTATCGGGTTCGGGTATGGTTTCTCTTATGATGAATGCGATTAGACCTGAATCCAAACCCGATACCATACTCAAAAATTGAGGTCAAAGTCTGGTTTCACTTGGATTCGAACCAAACTTGACCAGTTGTGTAATATCCACAAAATTTTTTTTATGCTTGAAACATAAATGAAAAAAGTAACTTAAGCCATTTGCAGTGGTTAAAATTTTGGGGATATCCTATTGTTGTTGGCCCAATGAGATTTTCTCGCGGTCAAACAGACCGTCCCCTTGATATACTTAGCCATTTGAAGGGCTTTGGGTAATTAAAATAACATAGCATACCCTGAAGTACCCTCATGGCGCACCCTTCGTACCAAAGGGTTATAAGGAAAGTGAAAACTTAAATGATGTATGCACATAATGGGTGAGAATTCTTCTTGAATATTTAATAAATGTGAATGTTTTATATTTTCACCTTATGATACATTGTTTGTGATACTCTTGAATAATCATGTCTTTTTTATTGATTGATCACCGTTATGGAAGAAATTGGAGAGAATCCTTCTTGAATATTTAATACACTTGAATGTTTATATTCTCACCTTATGACACATTGTTTGCGATACTCTTGAATAATCACATCATATTGATTGATTGATCATTGTTATGCACATAATTGGTTATAATTCTTCTTAAATATTTAATACATGTGAATGTCTATATTCTTACCATATGACACATCGTTTGTGGTAACTCTTAAAGGATTATATGATATTGATTGATTGATCATTGTGCGAGATCGGAGCTCAGACCTAGATAGGGTTGATTCAGGTCAAACCGGGTTGGTCCAAGCCTAGGCCATGTGTCCAACCATTTTGGCCAGAGTGATGCTGACTGGTTCACCCTTTTTTAAAACCTACATGAGCCCGTGTTTAGCTCAACTTTTTAGACCTCTATGACTCAGCAATATGAACTCTCTCTCACATAACAAGTTGTGTGTGTGTATTTGTGTGATAAAAATTCAAGTGATTCGATTAGTATGGATTCTTGTATGATAAAAATTTAGTTGTGACAACCGGTTAAGCCTGCCTTAAACTTATGAAGGCTAGCAAATATATTCATCTATTTAAATTGTGCTTGAGTGTTTGAATATGAATGCATATTATACAGATGAGCTCACTCAAATTAAGTTTTACATCAAGTTTCACTTAGATGCTCGAATATGAATACAGGATTCATGGGCATTTTTTAGTGAATTTATGTTTCACATTAAAATCTATTTAAGCACTCATATTGCTCAAGTAGTCGATATGCTTAAAGTTTCTACCTTGCAAGTGTAATAATTTGGTGAACTATGTTTGGCTCTTATTCTATTTGACTAAGCAATTAATATGATCGAGCTTGGCCACATAATTAATGTGTTCATTTAATATAACAATGTTGCTCACAATCATATTGCTTAAGTATTTGATGTGGGGTCAATAATGCGAAGGTTCTTCGATTACCTGAACTATGCATTGGTTGCACTCTTATTGCCTAAGTGTTCGATGTATTAGAACATATTATGGATGGATTTTTCATGCGCTAATTTATTGTGAATTTTACTATATATGTGTGCATATCCTATGATAAAATTCGTAATATATAAATAAATATGCTAAACTAGAGGATTGTATTTTTAGCACATGTGTGGATTTATCGGTTATGATGTTACATGTGTCTCCTCTGAATGACATGTTTGGTTCATGCGATGCAATGAATGCTCTCTCTCTCTCTCTCTCTCACACACACACACACACATATATATATATATATATAATTAACCTCCACACTTAAATATCTGGATTGGTTTTGTCGGACTATAGTCCTAGAAAAATAGAGACCTTGAGTGGGTCCTTACACCTCCAAAAATGAGGTATGCCATGCATAATATGAAGAATACCCTCATAATACCTATCCTCTCTGGCTTACTTGGAGAGGTAGGTGGTATAACCTCGAGTGACATTTGAATGTGTGTGAGTTCGTAACCACACGATATATCATTCCATTATTCTTGAGAGCGAGAGTGTTCCATAACCTCCAGATACTCGAAGTTAGGGAGGCAAGGTTTATCAATGTGTCCCAGGTATTAAACCTCAAACCATCTGCAATTTTTAAAATTTTTGGAATATCCAACTGTTGTTGGCCCATTGGAATTTTCTCCCAGTCAAATGGATCATCCGTTTGGGATACTTAGCTATTTGAACGGCTTCGGGTAATTAAAATGACATAGCATAATAGACTCCAAAGTACCTTGGTAGCGCACCCTTCATGGCAAAGGGTTATAAGGAAACTGAAAACTTAAGTGATGCATACACATAATTGGTGATAATTCTTCTTACAAATTTAATACATGTGAATGCTTATATTCTCACCTTATGACACATTGTTTGTAATAATACTGTTGAATAATTGTGTCATATTGATTGATCACTGTTATGGACAAAATTGAAGAGAATTCTTCTTTAAGATTTAATACATGTGAATGTTTATATTCTTACCTTATGATACATTGTTTGTGATACTCTTGAATAATTATGTCATATTGATTGATTGATCATTGTTATGCATATAATTGGTGAGATTTTTTCTTGAATATTTAATATATGTAAATGTCTATATTCTCATCTTATGACACATTGTTTGTGGTAACTCTTAAATGATTATATCATATTGATTGATTGATCACTATTATGACCACGATATGGTATGGTAAATGTCCTATATAACTGCACTTCTATATTTTTGGTTTTTAACTTACTGGCTTATTGCAAAGCTGACCCCGTGTTATGGGGCAGGGAAAAAGGAGTGCTAGCAGCGGCAAATGCGATGCAATGACTGAATCATGAACCCTCTATGAAAGCTAAAATCATGCACATTTTTGAGCTTTTGTTTTTTTAGCATTGTTATTGTTATAAACTCTAAAAATTTTAATGGATGAGTTGTAATTATATTATGGCACCTTACCCTAAACCTTTTTTTGGATGAATACTACTTTTCATTAATTTTGGTGATAAATTTAAATTATATATTGTCTTTCTGAATGTAACCTGCCAGGATCATCTAAAACAAGTTTTCTGCTGTTTAGTCTTCCTAAAGTTATTTTCTAAAAAAAAAAATCTCTTAAAAGTTTGGGGCGTTACATGTAGACCCCCTACTGTTGCTTTTGAAAGGGCCAACCATGAATGATATTAAACAAGGAAATTGATTTGTTGAATGTGCAACTGTATTATCCAACTATAATGCACGTAGTGCAAACACTTTTCTCAAAATATCCTACTACCTTTTCATTGGTTTCAATGCTACGAAAGGCTTTTCTTTAACGAGTCCAAACTAAAATGTTTTTGTTAGAAAATCCGGAATAAGAAGCTACCCCACTCACTTGCGTGCTCATTAGTGTCAAATATCTGGAGTCCTTTTGCCCAAGGTGAATTCACATGGCTTCAGCCCCTTTTGCAACGATCCTACATTGAATCCTAGCCATCCAATCAATGTCTAGATTTTATCTGCATTTTCACCTTTATGTGAACTGATCCTAGCCGGCCAGATGCTGATGTCAAAGGATGAGATCCTTTTTGGCAGTTGGCCAAGATGCTGTAACAACTCCACCGTCTGGTTTATTCACTTTCACCCGAGCAGTTGAGCAACCAACAAGGGGCCCTCCGCCTTGTTGGTAGGAGCTATCAGTGCACGTCAACTTGTGGTGGGACGTTGCAGGTTCAAACCCCAGTGGTATGTTGAATAATAACTGGTGGGGTTTGCTTAACCCCAGCTTGCCTTTTAAAAAAAAAAGTGCATTTGGGCAACTCCAGAGAATTGGTTAAGTACTAACAGCTGACAACTTTACTTGCAAAAGATAAATATAAGGGGCAACTGCTTGAAGAGCTAACTACTCAGTCCAAGCTCCAAACTCAATCTTTCAATCTAAAAATGGGATTAGGAACATAATTGTCTGCCTTTATATGACACCTTTTTTTCAATGTAACCTAGCTAAGTGCCTAACGTTTTCCAATGGAACCTAGCTAAGTACCTAACATGGAATATTAGGTTATAACAATTTTTTTTTTTAAAATTTATAACTCGAAGAAACCGCACCCGGCACAAAGACCTGATAACAATTACCATGACCATCTTGTAACTTCACATTCGTGACCTGAAAATTGAGATGCTGCACTAAATCACGAGGATCATGGACACCCTTCCACACACTAGGCTTGTGAACTCAATTCATTGCCTAAAGTAGAGAATCTGATAATTATGCTGCCCAATTAAATATCATATGAACTTAGAAACAAGTTGAAATCATCAAAAGACTTGAATAACTTTCCCTAAAGCACTATTGGAGAGAACTATAATTATGCAAACATAGTCTATCTTAAGTCTTATAATAGGGCCCTCAACATTATAACTTAAGGCAGGCCCTGCAACATCAGAAAGGAATCCACCTAGAATTGCAACTTTTTTTATTTATATATCCCATTTTTTTTATCACTTGAAGAAACCACATCTGGGCTGCTGGCTCAGCCTGCCATACTTATGGTCGTCGGCTTAAGGACATAAAACTCTGAGGCTAAGACCCTCATCCCTGGGCCTATGCTGGACGTTAGATTGCGCAAGGAAGAGACACTCACATAAATCGAACCTCAACCGCCCATCTAACGGCTTAGGCCTCATCCCACTACGCTAAACCCCTTGGGGTAGAATTGTAACTTTTGGTTTATTTCCTATAAATGATAAAATTCATCAAAATTATGAACAGCTAGCATTCCACATCTCATCTCCACCGACTGCACATTGCCTGACCTTCGGTTAGTGAAACCCTTAAGGTCCCTCCTCCCATCGAATAGTACACCCAGCTTCGACCTTGCACAACAAGAAAAATGCTAATTAGCAACGGACATTTGCGACAGACAAAATTCATCGCAAATTGGCGACGAAGTAGCGAGAGAAAGATATTCATCGCTAAAATATTATTTATTTACGATTTTAGCGATGTAAAATATTCTGTCGATAATTCGTCGCTACGTTGCGACAGATTAGAGATGGATTTTATTCCATCACCATATCTGTTGCAACTTAGTGATGGATCAACGACAGAACTATTGTGTCGCTAAGTTGTTGCCAAATAGCGACGACTTAGCGACAGAATTTGGCCGTCGCGAATCCGTCGCTAATTTCCCCGTAAATCCCTAAAATTTCTCCCTTTCTTTCTCTTTTCGGTTTCGTCTCTGCCGCGTTTCCCTGGTCCGCCTCCCGTTGCCCCCGGGCCCGCCTCCCATCACCCCCCGGCCTGCTTCATGTGGCCCTCTGGTCCGCCGCCCCTCGGTCGTTGCCCGACGCTCCCCCTTCGCTAACTTACCCCCTGCTTTCTGCCGACCTCCCCCTTTGTCGATGCTCAGGTAACCCCCGACTCCCCTGTCTCTTTTTGCCGACCTCCCCCTTCACCGACGCCTGATGTTGAGGCCAGCCATTACATTTTTCGCCGGGGAGGGGCCGAGCCCCCTCCCTGTGTTACGGGAGTCAAAAAAGGGGCTCAACCCCCACCCTATGTTTTTTCGTCAGGGAGGGGCCGAGCCCCCTCCCCTTTTTTTGCCTTTTTTCGCCAGGGAGGGGTCGAGCCCCCTCCCTGTCTTACAGGATGCTCAGGAGGGGCTCAACCCCCTCCCCTTTTTCTTTGCTAGGGAGGGGCTAAGCCCCCTCCCTGTCTTACGAGATGCTCGGGAGGGGCTCCCCCCCCCCCCCCTTTTTTTTTTGCCAGGGAGGGGTCGAGCCCTCTCCCTATTTTTTTTTTCGCCCACTGTCTTACGGGATGAGAGGAAGGGGCTGAGCCCCCTCCCCTTTTTTTTTTGCCAGGGAGGGGTCGAGCCCCCTCCTTGTTTTATTTTGTATATATGTATTTCGCAAGTATGTTATTGAGCTAATTGCGCGATGCTTAGTGCTAAGCATCACATGCGGCTAAAAATGTAATGCAAAAAGAAATAAGAAAAAAATGCAAAGGCAAAAATAATTCAAATCGTGTAAATACTCGTGGTGAGTAAGTGATGCAAGCACATCACATGTTATTTAATTTATTAGATGCAACATTTTTTTGTTCACACACTCACTTAGTTGTAGATATCTAGGATGTTTTGATGGAGTTTGAAGATCATGCTGAGCATGATTTTAATATATGAGAATAGAAGTGTTCTTATTTTTTGGAGTACGGATTTTATGCTAGGCATGGTAGTAGTTAGCATGATATTGGAGTGTGTTTACTGCAGGTACATGTTTGATATTATTTTAATATGAATGATTTGAATGTATTGCAATGCTTGATGTGTCTGTATTCATGCTTGCATGAACTTATTTTCCATTTGATTATGCATTCCATGTGAAATTGTATCATAATTTTTTTATTCAAATGAATGTATCATTTTATGTAATGTGATTTCAAATTTCTAAATATCCTCGTGATGTGTATAAATATGATGTGATGATATTACACACGAAAATCTACGTATTACTTTAAATAAAAAATTACTCACAAACAATCACTAAACAAGAATTAATAGATAAATTAGATATTTGTTTCATCATATCATTATTAAGATTCTCTTTTAACTGGTGACGATAATATCTGTAATATTATAAGACAAAATGACTGTAAATCATGATTGGATGTACCGTAGGATAATTGATAATGAGGTGTTGCATGAATATATGGATGGTGTTGACAATTTTATTGAATTCACAACGGCAAATGTCAGTATAGTGGATCCCACCGGTCGAATCAGATGCCCTTGCACAATGTGTAAGACAATCGATTTGTAGAACCTCATGGCGTTAAACATCACCTATACAAGAAGGGTTTTGTTAGTTGTTATCAGAATTAAAAGCTCCATGGTGAAGAATTTTTGAATAATTTTGACGCACGGGTAAATGTGGTGCACGATAATCCATATATGGATTTGATATTTGATGTCATAGGACCATAAATGGGTTCTGCTATGGGACATAGTGATGCACCAACCGAGGTAGAGGAAGAAGCAACAAATAATGCAACTAGTACATTTTATGACTTACTTAGAGATGCTGATGAGCCACTGTGGAATGGTTGCGAGAGTCACACTATCTTGTTTATAGTTCTTCAACTACTGAATTTGAAGTCAGAGTATAATTTGAGCCAATCATGTTTTGACCGTCTGTGCTCTATTGTAAAGAGTATGTTGCCCAAAGATGAGAAATTACTACAAAATCTCTATTGTACAAAGGTTATGATCAATGCTCTAGGTATGGGGTATCAAAAGATAGATGTTTGTCTCAATCACTGCATGTTGTATTTCAAAGATTAAGAAAATAGTAGATCATGTCCATCATGTGGACATCTTCGGTTCAAGCCAAAGACAAAAGGAAATGGTAGTACAAGGTCAAAAGAAGTATCATATAAGTCACTCTGCTACTTTCCTCTCACCCCTAGATTGCAACAAATTTATGTCTTTGAGGACAGCTAAACAAATGATATGGCATGCAAATAAAGTTTGATATGATGAAGACAAGATCACACATCCTGTAGACGCAGAAGCTTGAAGGCACTTTGATCGTACTCATCAGAACTTCGCTTTAAAAGTGAGAAAGGTTAGGCTAGGTTTATGTACAGATGAATTTAATCCATTTGGGGGTAGATCAAACCCATACTCTTGTTGGTCGGTATTTGTCACCCCATACAACATTCCTCCAAGCTTGTGTATGAAGCATCAAAATCTTTTCTTTTCTCTATTGATCCCTGGTTCGACGTCTCTGGGCCAAAATTTTGATGTATATTTAAGGTCATTGATTGATGAACTGAAAATATTATGGGATGACGATGTTCTCACGTACAATGCCTACAAAAAATAAAACTTCAATATAAAGGTTGTTGTACTATGAACAATCAGTGACTTCCCTGCATATGGTATGTTATCTGGTTGGAGCATACATGAGAGGTTGGCATGTCCGTACTGCATGGAGGATACAAAATCGTTTAGATTGACGCATAGAAGGAAGCTGTGCTGGTTTGATTGTCACCATCGATTTCTACCCAGCGATCATCCGTTTCGACGACAAAATACCATGTTTCGAGCAGACACAACTGAAATGGAAGGTCCACCCACAAGGTTGTCTGGCATAGAGATTTTAAGAAGATTGCGATACTTTCTATGTGGACTAACAGATGCCTGTAGTAAGAGGCCCTTTATTGGATTTGGGAAGGATCACAATTGGACAAAGAAATCTATATTTTGAGAACTACCATATTGGTTGACCTTATTGATACGACATAATTTAAATGTCATGCATGTGGAGAAAAATATCTTTGATAATGTGTTTAATACAGTAATGAATGTGAAAGGAAAAATGAAGGATAATTCGAAGGCTCGTATGGATTTAAAAGTAATATGTAAAAGAGCAGAATTAGAATTGAAAGAGTACAATGACAAAGTACTGAAACCGAAGACAAAGTACGTGCATGGGTCAGATCAAGTAAAGCAGGTATGTCAATGGTTGAGACAATTGAGATTTTTAGATGGATACATCTCTAACATTGCTCGGACTGTGAAGATAGACGAGAGACTATTATATGGGTTGAAGAGCCATGATTGTCATGTCATTATGCAACGGTTGATACCCCTAACATTCCATAATATGTTAGACAAACCTATATGGGGGGTATTGTGCGAGTTGAGTAGATTTTTTAGAACATTGTGTGCATCAGAAGTCGTAGTATCTGAGGTAAAGAATCTTAAGAAATCTGTCATAACTACTATTTGTCAACTAGAGAAGATTTTTCCACCAGCATTTTTTGATGTTATGAAACATATGATCATACATTTGCCATATGAACTTAGGGTTGGTGGACATGTGCAATACGGTGGATGTACCCATTTGAAAGGTATATATTTTTTAAAATTTTTCTTTTCAATGCTATTGAGAAATTTATTGTAATCTGAGACGTATATTGTTGACAGATGCACGTTTGACCTCAAAAAAAAGGTTTAGAATAAAGCAAGAGTGAAAGGCTCTATTTGTGAGGCGTACACTTTAGAAGAGATTTTAAATTTCTCATCTATGTACTTTGAAGCTCACATTCTAACACGCTACACATGTCCATCTCATAATGATGATGTAGAACAATTAACTGTAACTGATAAATTGTTTATATTTCAACCACTTGGGCATGCATTTGGCAGTTGTCGATCAAGACTCTTGGAAGATCGAGAGCAAGATGCAACACAAATATATATCATTTTTAATTGCTCAGCAATCGACCCATACATTAAGTATACTTAATACATAACATTAAGTTTTATACATGTGTACATGGTTCAGTAAAATAAGTTTATGTTAAGTGTAGACGATTTGATCTGAAGTTGCGAAGAAAACTTTCATAACTCACTGATGAAGAAGTATAGAAAGAACATGAAAATAAATTTGTGGCATGGTTGAAAGAGTTGGTAAGGACGATTGTATACATTCTTTCCCTTTATACAACAATAAGATACTTAATTTGTCATGATCATAGTCTTTGTTTGTGCTTATAGGTCTGCCATGGTGATGTTAAAGATCAAGAAATATGTGATTTATAAAATGGTTTGTCTAAAGTTGTGCAGTGTTACAACGGGTACATCGTAAATGGTTATCGATTTCATACAAAAGACTACAATATCAATAAGTCAATGATGAATAGTGGCGTGTGTGTCAAGGGTAGCAACTATAGTGAAAATGAACATGACTACTACAATGTTATAGAAGAAATAGTGGAGTTGACTTACTTAGGCACAAATAATAGCTTAACTTTATTCAAGTGTCAATGGTTTGATCCCATAGCAACAAGATTTGACAAAGTCTCAAGCATTGTAGAGGTGAATGGTAAGTCAAGGTTTGGAACATATGAACCTTTCATATTAGCCTCGCAAGCTCAATAAGTGTACTATACTTCATATCCGAGTACAAGGAAGTTAAATAAAAATGAATGGTGGGCAATTTGTAAGGTGAAGTCTAAACTATACCCCGAGTATGATCAGTTACAGAAAGACAAGATTGTTGAAGAGGGTGATTATTATCAATTAGATGATATGTATGACTTCTCTTATGGTCACGATGTCGCACATCGTATGCATGTCATATCACCATTGTTCGATGGCACATGCATGGAAGAATATGATCCAAATGATATATCAAGTGGATGGGCGCTAAATGAAGAAAAAGAAGATGATGACAAAGACGAGGATGAGGAAGAAGAAGAGTATGAAAGTCGAACAAGTGATGATGAATCATTCTCGAGTTAGTGAAATACATCTTGTAATATATACCTGTATTTGATCTGAATGATTAGATTGATTTGAATTTATTAAAATATATTATAATGATTTGAATGTTTTGAAGGCATTGCAATGTTTTGAATATATTGTAACTCTTCGATAGATATAGAGTTATGAATTGAATGTATTGTAACATGTTAGAATGATTTGAATGAAATAGCAGATATTTGAATGTCTTGCATGAAGTTTTTTCGATTTGATTATGTATTCATGAAGATATAAAGTTGTGTAACTAATCCAATGTATCAAAATGTATTGCAATGTTTGAATGTATTGCATGACATTTTTTATTTGTTAGAATATGGTTCGTAGAGGTCACAATCGTCGAGCACCTAGTGGTAGCCAGTCTGAGCATTTATCTTCATGAACTGCTTCGACAGGTATATCATTTAAATAATTATATACTTGATTAGTTTAAATATGCATTGTGTGAATTTCTAACTCATTGTTCTGTAGGTGTTGTTTTGCCTACATATGACCCACCTACGCTGTATGCAGGGTCTTCTCAGTGTGACCCATAACGAGTAATTCAAATAGTGTATATCGATAATCGATCGTAAATATTTTATTGTCACTTGTCTAATACTTAACTTATAAAAAGTGTATATCGACAGTCGATTGTTAATGTGTATCAATTCATGTGCAGTGCGAGGTTTAAGCAGCAAGAAGTAATACAAGAAATTACGAAGTCATTACTGCATCATCTTCTAGGACCGGTAGCGCAATGGAAACAATACCCGAGAGAGATGTTGGACAATTTAATGTCATTATTCATGGTATGCAATCGTTTTATCATAACAAGAAGTCTTTTATATTTATGTGTGCTAACTTTCTGAAAGTATTTGTAGGCTTCTCATCGTTTCGTGACTGTAAACGAAGAGAAATACGCGAGGGTAGTGTGGCAGAAGGTGACTGTCAATCGATTTGCCGACATGGTGCACAATATGAAGACTACAGTAAAAAAAGCAGTTGGTGGGATAGATGATCCACTGCAGTGGAAAGGCCATAAGCCTTCTACTATCATGAGAGATTATTGGGAGGGCATGTGTGACAAGTGGGCGAGCAATGAATTTTGAAACCGCTCAGCAAAGGCTGCACAAAATCGAGTGAAGATGCCTGATGCCCATCTACACACAGGTGGATCTAAGACTTTTGAGAGCCACCACAAGAGAATGGTAACTCATGAATATATAAATTGTCAAGTTTGTAAATATTTCAGTATACTTATTAATCATTTTTTTTTATCATTTAACATTGCAAGAAGAAGAAAAAGGAGACATTGTGCTTTACAAGGATGTGTTTGTTGAAACACATAAACATAAGAGCACAAAAGATTTTGTATTAGAGAAGGCGAGAGTGATATCAGTATGTATTTATTGTATTAATAAACATTGTAATATAAAAGTTACTTTGAATTACGTTATCATAAATATTATAATTCTAAATTATTAATTTATATTCTAATCATTACTTTGTAGGAGTCATACGAGCAACAAATGATACGGCGATATGGCGATGACTCCACTCAACATCCGCCTTTTGATCCGGCAGTATGGGTGACTGCAACTAGTGATCCCAAAAAGGGTCGTGTGTTCGGGTTTGGGAGTAACATGAACACCACACCAGTCGTTGTCTCCTGCAGCCACGACTCTCAGAGTTCTCCCGCCAGCATCAACTTCCAACGTCCGAATGACCATGCTATGTCTTGGGATGGTGTCTGTCAGTGTCTTGAGGAAAAGATGCAAAACTTTTTAAATGAAGTTATTCCCAACATTGTTCGTAATGAGTTGTGCAACTTTTTTCAGAACAGGGGAACTTCGTCTGCATTCAACATGAGCTCTGATGCCCGTCAGGTATAAAGATTCATGTCATTTGTTTCATGTCGTTAGATTTTAAGCTAGTATATGCATGATTGAATACATAAATGCATGATTGCCTCACTATGATTTTGTTTGACATCTTATAACACATATATGTATGATTGATTCACTATAAATTTTTTTTGACACCCTTATAACACATATACACATGATTGAATCACTATGAAAAGTTTTTTACAACCTTTTAACACATATATGCATGATGTAATCACTATAAAAGTTTTTGAAAGACCTTAGAACACATACAAGCATGCTTTCATCACTATGACAACCTTAGAACACATATAAGCCTGATATTAGCATAAATGAAAGTTTTTTAATGCCTTAAAACACATATGAGCCTGATATTAGCATATATGAAAGTTTTAATGCCTTATAACACATATGAGCCTGATATTAGCATATATGAAAGTTTTTTAATGCCTTATAACACATATATGCATGATTGAATAAATATAATTTTTTTTGACTGCTTTAGAACATGATATGCATGATTGAATCACATATAAAGTTTTGTTACTGCCTTATAACACATAAGCATGATTTCATCACTATGGAAGTTTTTTTACTGTCTTGCAACACATATATGCATGATTGTGATACATAACACATTTATTTGACAACCTTATATACTATATATGCATGTGTGAATCACTGTGAAATTCCTTGACAAACTTAAAACACATATCTGCATGATTGAGTCACTATACATTTTTTTTTCAGTCTTAGAACACATATTTGAATTCTGTTAATGTCCTTCAGTTTATTGCTATTCTCTGTGTCATTCAGCTATTTACTTTGTTGCATTAGATTAGGTGCATTGCATATAATTTATTTTATTAAATTTTGTTTATAAATACTAATATTTTTTTCCTTTTTTAGGATGCTGGAGATGATCAGTATAGAGGAACTGATGAAGGCATAGAGGGAGGCGCAGATCGACAAAATGAAGAGGATGATGCCCAAAATCTTGACGAGGATTAGATTCAGTTGTTTAATTCCTTTGACATACTTATAACTAATTATAACTTGGCAAAGACTCTATTTGATTGTTAAAGTTTGCCTAATTTAGAACTTGTGTTAAATTTATTTCACCTGTATATGTATTTTTTATGTGTTTTTTTTTATAATCAGGTTATATGAATTGTATAACGAGAATTTTTTCTCGAGTTTTAGAATATATATATATTTTTTTTAAATTAGCGACGGATTGACAATGGATATTATTCGTTGCTACTCCGTCACCAATTTAAGGTAGTCGTCGGTTTGTGATGGAATTGAAGTCGTCGTTAATGGCCGTCGTCAATTTGATGACGGACATTAGTGACAAATATGTATCCCTCGTTAAATAGTAGCGACAGATTAAATTCTGTCGCAAAACCAAATCAGTCTCTATTTAGCGACAGATTAACGATAGACATGATCCACCGCTAATCTGTCGCTACTTAGCGACAAAATAATGACATAAATTTTGCCGCAGTTTAGCGATTAAGGTTATGCAATGGACGCTATCCGTCGCAAAATCCATCATTAACGTTTTTAGCGACGGATTTGCAATGATTGACATCTGTCGCTAACACGTAGTTTTCTTGTAATGTTGTAGTAAGGGATGCCACCTCTGGTTTTTGAACTTGTGACATCCCGTCAGCTTGTTGACATTCACAAGTCGCCCTTACCAAAATTATTAGTTTATAAGCAACCTTGATTTATAACAAATAACCAAAATACCCGGAAAATTGAATCATAGACCATCGGCTTCACGAAAAGTGCTTTGACGACAATTACCAAAGTTGTTGCTGCGAGAAATAATGTGACGTGAAGTAACAAATAACTATTTAGGAAATGCCATGAAGTGTAAAGTATAAGGACAAGTGAACAAGAATCCCCTGGGGAAGGGAAAAAGTAGACGACAAGTTTTTTTCTTTTTATTAAATGCATTAATTGAATTATTTTACTTATCTCTCTCATATATATATATATATATATATATATATAGAGAGAGAGAGAGAGAGAGAGAGAGAGAGAGTTTGATATCTTTATTGCCCATCTGATACTCCAAATGTGATCCATATGTTTGGTTGCATAAAGCCAATTATGTTTCTCTGACGTGAATGCGATGCATTTCATGAGACAAAATGGATGGTACAATGTATTGCATTTTCCACACACATAAATCATTAAGTTAAAAAATACGAACCAGGGATTGATTCCTACAATTTGGCCGTGCTAAACACGTTCATGGGTCAGGTTTGACAAAAACAGCCTCTCACTATTATTTTCAATTAAATGTTTGGTATCCAATATTATATATATAGGGTAAATATTGGCGAAGGTAGAAAGATAATGAGCTAGAAATCATAAGTGCGCAAGTTGTATCTACTCAATCTAACTACATAAATGTGTTCAACATGATTTGTTTGCTAACGATCAATCCTTAGATCTTGCTTTTTTAATGTAAAAATGTGATATTTTGAGTTACAAAATTTTGGCACATTGTGAGGTGTTAATTTTTGAGCCTCTTTAAAGTCTAATTACTTGTCATTAGGGGGTGTTAAGGGGTCAGGTTTGGTCTAGATTTTTGGGTATGGTATCCGCCTTAGACTCGGGTCTACTATAAGAGAAACTATACCCGAACCCAATAAAAACTACATGAACCAAACCCGGTAAAATAATATTTTGTATCATTTTTACATTGAAAATGTGCGGGTCTTAATCGAAACTTGGGTTGAGCCTGGGTCTGACATAAAATTTCACAAACTACAACAGAGTTCATGTATTAATCGGACCTTTAGGTTCAGACCAGGGTCTTAAACAAGTTTTCTTATTTGTCACCGTACCTGAAACCTATAGTTAGTGGTGGGCACTGGGCTGGCCCATGCGGGCTTGGGCCAGTATAATTGGCCCTGGCTCAGCCCGAATTGGGCCTCTGGCGGCACAGGCTCGGCTGCGGGCCGGCCAGGTCCAGTCCAACCTATATATATATATATATATATATATACATATATATGCCCCGGTCCATGAGCCAAGGTTTTTCGGCAGGCCGGCCTGAACTGGGCCTTTCGCCTGGCCCGTCATTGATGAACTGGGTCGTTGACTGGGTCAGCCCAATCCACTAGTGGGCCGGCCCGGCCCAATAACCACTCCTACCTGTAAGGTTTGATCAAAGTAAACAATACCCGTTGACAACTGTAATTGTCTATAATCACATGATTCAAAACAAGTTTTCTGAAAAAAAAAAATCATAACATAGATTACATCACCTAAAAAAGTGATTTATACCTATTAGTTTCGTACCTTCATAAGCGACCTTCTTTTATAAGCATAAAATTAGCTTGTAAAGAGCATGCCTGCCTAGTCATATTGGATATACCCCCCATCATACATCTCACTTGAGAACGGTAGAAAAACCAGACCCACGTATATCTCCGATGAAGTGAGATGTGTGGTGGAGATTGAACGACCTAATCTGCCGTCGTGGCGCGAGGGGAGGTTCTTTCTCATCACGGTGGCATAAACGAAACAAATAAAGGTATTTTGGTCAGAATACTTTTCAACCTGTCATCACCTCGCCTTTAAATCGCCGATCCGAGTGACAGGATCGCCGAGAGTTCCCGAACGTCCGACGTACTGGTGCTTTTACCGGCAATAGCCGGTGGTGCCAGCAGGGAACCGTTCGCCGTCCTGGTTGTACCAGGAAACACACCTCTCTATGTAAACAGTGGGAGGGAAGATCCGCTCGGTTGAGGAAAGAAAAATTTCGTTCCGCCCCTCAGTTCTCTCCATTCCAGAGGTGTCGCATTGGAATGTGTGAATTCTGAAATGGTAAAAAAAATCCTATTTTCCGGATAATCCCAGAAGTTCCTGATTTACTCTCATCAATATGGTCTCAAAACCTCCGTTTTCTCGGGGTTTTTGGTTGTGAATCATGCCGAGATTTCTCATATTTCATTTGGTTTTCTCGTTTTTCTCTTATCGAGATTGCTAGGAGTTTTACTTTTTGTTTTTGGTGATCTTCATTTGTTCGGATGGAGTTGAAACAATGCATTTCTGGTTTAGCTTTTTGAGTTTTTTTTGTGTTTGCTGTTGGTTTCTGGTTGGATGGTTTGTAGAGATTCTGGGGGTGGTGTTTTGTTTTTCCTTTATTATTATTATTATTTTTAAAGATGGTTTGGTTCTTTTTAGTGAGAACAATGGTTTTGTGGGTATGTTGCAACGAGGCGTGGAAACCACTACGTGTTTCGAGAAGGGGGTTCTTTTTTTTTTTTATTATATGGTGGCGGGGTGTATTTGTTTCCTTTTTTCTGTGAATTTTGCTAGGGAGAAGTTGTGGGTGTTTCTCAACAAGAAGTATCGAGTCGAGCGTAGACTGTTTGTTTGTTCTAATTCGATGGTATAGATACGTTTAGTAAATGACCAATGATTTCTTTTTAGGCTCTTTCTTTATTGGTTTTATTCATCCTTGCTAGTTACAGTTTGCATACACCCCAGACCTTTTACTTCCTTTGTGAATTCTCTTCTTTGGCTTTGTTGGGGTATCGTTGTTTATAGTGATTCTTATGGGTGGAACCGTTTAGAAGGATTGCTAATGTTGGTGATCATGGTTTTGGGTGGATTCAGGTTGTGGGTTCTAATCTTGTAGCTGGCCTTTCATCTAGACGCGAAAAACTGCAGAAAGGAAATAATAAGCGTCCATCTATCCGTGATTCGCCTGATCCTTCTGTTTCCTGCACCACCTTTAACATTCTCGCTCCTATCTACAAGCGACTTGGCAACGAGGTGAGGAGAAAGTTAAGAAGAATCATCACTTCGTTGAGGTTTCTGTTACTTTTTCACTGATTGTATTGCTTTTGTTGAAGAAAACTTTGTGATTGATTTGTGGGTGATTGAAATAGAGCTGCCGGGAAAGCGAATTCAGGGAGTACTGGCTTACAAGGAACCAGTGCATATTAGATCGATTGCTTTGCGAAAGATCGTCGATTATATGTTTACAGGTTGGTGTACAGACCAATTGCGCTGTTAATTGTACGTTAGTTGGCTAATTGGATTGCTGTCTATTTGTGATTTGATGAATCTGTTGATGTCTCTGTGCAGGAATTTTGGGTTGGCAATGAGGAACTTGTGGCTATGTATGAGAAGCTGTTGGGCGAAGCCGGTTATATCACTTACAAACTTGCAAGAACCAATAACCGTGGTGATGGTGCGCTTTTTTTCCCAAAATGGTTCTTTTCATGATTATCTTACAGTATATCATTTCATAGACAAACAGAAGTATGCATGTGTTGGTTCTATTGGTTCTAGGGCGAATCCTTGGATAATTTTGCAAACCGTCTTTAAACAATGAACTGCAGAAGATTATATTTATGTTCTGCACAATTTCTTGGACTATAATGAGCTCTCCCACTAGTTTGAAGTGTGTGTCAATAAATAACTCGTTTCTTTCAAAACAGAAAACAATAACCTCATGATGGTTCCTCAAGTTACTCGGATCCTCATTTGATGAATCTGTGGACTTGAAGTAATCTCTTAGGTTAGTTTTTAGTTTGAACAGAATATCCTCTTTCTTTTTGTGTGTGTTTGTGGTTCAAGTTTCAGTTTTTCTACAGGCATAAAGAGCACCATTGTAGTATCTTCAATTGCTGGTTCACAATGGTTGAGATGTATGTTCTAGATGCCTCAATGATGTTGAAAAAAGTATCTGTCCTACAGAGCCTACTTGTGTCTTAACTATAAAACTTGTGCTTATTATATCAAACAACTTTACGAGGCCAAAGTGTGCCTTCACTTGATCATCTTTTTGGTTGACCTAGTTTTATCTTGTATTTACTTGTAAAAAAAATAATTTTAATATTTTATACACTAGCCAAAGATAAAGAGGGAGAAGTGTATTGTGATACTGTTTCAGCGCATACTCATTTCCATGCTCAAGAAAAAGAGCGAACTCACAAACCAATGTATGTGGACCAGAGTTACCTGAAGCTTCTTAGGTAGGTGGGAAGCATGCCCGCTTCCCGGAAACTCTCTTCAGAGCGTGCTTTCCGGAAACTTGCTTTGGAAGCACGATACTCCTTGCTTCCGAAACTTCATGGAAATATCGATTCCCCCGCATTTCTTCTATGATTCCCGCACACATGGTATATGTTTCCTATATGCTTTTCTCACATTTCTTTTCATGTTTTTCATGTATTTCCTCTCACACTTCCACTCACTTCCCACGTACTTTCTCTAAATTGGTAACCGTCAGATTTTAACAAAAAATTAACTCTCTTACTGAAAAATCATGAAATATAAGAATAATCAATTTTATTTACTTCTTGTTTGATTCCTATTCAGTTACCATATTGCTTCATTTTTTATTCCTATTTCACTTTCAAATTGATACTTCGCTTCTCGCTTCCTATAAATTTTAAAATGCTTTGCTTTTCGCTTCCCCTTCCCGTATCGTTTTCTGTTTCTGCTTCCTAGTTTGACAACCTTGATGTAGACCTATTGCTGCACCTAGTTTAGGTGCTTCAGATGTAAAGCAATGATCATGACTAGTCTGATGGTTTATTTTGCTTTGACAAATGCAATCATATGACTATATAGAAAGGCATACTGAAGATTTGTTTTTGTACCTTGGAGTATGAGTGGCATCCTCTTGCTTTGGCTGCTTTTTCTTATTGTGCAATCGAAAAGATCATAAATCCTTTCTTACTTGTTCCTTTATGTGAAGAAACCATCTGGCAATCCAGTTACAAGGATAATGTAATTTGTTGGTGTCTGGCTGTGAAAATGCTGTTACTGATATCTAGGTGTAGTTTGGACATTGGAATCCTATTCTTTCATCTTCCAATTGACTTGCAGGGGCTAGTTGTATCAGGTGTTTCCAATGGTACAACTGCAAGTAAATCTTTTTTGGGCTGTGCTCAATGCCTTCTTCATCTGCATTTCTATGTCCTGCTGTATGGGCAAATAGTTCTGTTAGGTACTTCTTTCAAGTTTTGGTTATTTTGCTCTGTTTGACAGTATGACTGTCGATCGGAGCTGCATTTTATGTTCATTATGGTCTGCTCATCTCGGTACTGCCATTAACCCTGTCATTAATTATTGTTTTGGCAAGACTTGTGAACCTTCTTTATCTATCTGAACATTTTGTTTACTTTTTCTATCAACATGACATGAATATCTTTTTCTGTGGTTGTAGTAGTAGATGAGCTAAGCACTAAATTTATGTTCTTATTGGAAGAGTCTATCTATTCTTTACAGGGCTATTGACCGCAATCCACAAGGATAATTTTACAGTGCTGAGCTACTGTGAGTTACTCTTTAATGACTGTGGGGACCGTGTTGCTCAGCTTTTGCATGTTCAATCAGTGATTCCTTTTTGGCAAATCCTAAATGACAATATTCAGCAGGAAGTTCTCATTGTGAATACCCATCTACTGTTTCCTCACAATTCACGCCTCTCTATAGTTAGGCTCCACCAGGTATGTTGATTCCCCTTATCCAATTGATTGATAATATATTTTAACAATCAATTTATATGATTACCTTCCACTGAATTAGGTATACAAGATCTTACAGTATGTGGAATCATATCAAGAGGAGCACATGCTTAACCCTATGCCCATCATCTTATGTGGGCAAGTTTTTGCCTGCCATCCTGGTTTTAAATCTTTCTTTCTCCATGCTAATTTAGAAACCTTTCTAATTTCATTCAATCGCTTCAGTGACTGGAATGGTAGCAAGCGTGGACATGTTTACAAGTTTCTTAGGTCCCAAGGGTTCATATCATCGTATGATAGAGCTCATCACTACACAGACAGTGATGCAGATGCTCACAAGGTTATAATACTTCTGATTGACATTTACATTAGCTTTATATTGGTGCTTAAAGTTTTATTAATTTTTATATTTGGCTATTCCAGTGGGTTAGTCATCGCAATCACTGTGGCAACATTTGTGGTGTCGACTTTATATGGCTTTTAAACCCCAACAAATATCGAAAGCCACTGAAGACAAGCTGGAATGAGTCTGTGTTTGGAATACTTAAGGTGCGGGCTTGTCTTAATTTTCAACTCTTGGTTGAAATGATGTAAGGAGCATGATGGGAGAGTTTTTATCAGTTCTTAAGTCATCACTTAGAGAAACGGCCCTAGGCGCAGAGACCTAGCCGCAGTGGCTCAGCCTGCCGTTCTTACGGTCTCTGTCTATGTCTGTAAAAGTCAGAGCGATTACCCTTTGACCCTAGGGAGTTGCCAAGCTTTGGCTTATGCAGAGGGGGGTGACACCCATGGGATTACGATGCATAACTAGAATCATTTAGGACTTTAAAATCAATGACTTGAAATTCTGCAAATATTCAATCATCTAAAAATCTTGTTTTATCATTGGAAATACACAATTTGACAGTCAATTTCTCGTAAATGGACTATGCTGAAGATATTTTCAAGATCAGATTTGCAAAAAGAAAATATCAAAAATACCTAGTTCAAACTTCAATTCACATGTTTTCAGTTTTTATATAATATAGGGAAATAAAAACCTCCTCAATGGAAAACCCTCTCAAACCTTCTCAATGGACGTTTTATTGGATTTTTGATGTTTTTTTTAATCCTAAGTATACAGATGTGATCTATATGGTTGTTTTTATACGAATCAGTAATTGGAGCATTTGATTATGATGCATGGATAGGTTTTTATAAATTTCAAAATCAACAGTGTACAATTTTTATAAATTTTTGAGGATCCAAATATCATTTTTTCTATCCAAAATTCATGATCTAGTACGATCAGAATTTTGCAAAAAAATACCAATAAATTTTCATTGGAGAGGTTAGGGAGGGTTCCATTGGAGAGGTTTTCATTTTCCTATATATACATAGAGAGAGAGAGAGAGAGTTTTGGTTGAAAGCCTGGTTAGGTGGTGGGGATCAGAAGAGATCGATGCCCTGCTGTGTGGCATAACCGTAAGCAGTTAAAACCCCTTGGCTGCCTTCGACCTTAAAGCAATGGACATGCATCTCAGAGAATGTTGGCAAAAGGATGTATAGCACTTTAGAGTCAAGCAGGCAACTGAGGGTTCATAGCAGTTGGTCACTGTCCAGAACATAAGTCACTGAGTGTGACAAACTGTGAAAAGGCTGAAAGTAAATCCTCTTTGGAGACAATAGGGATGTCGTAGGACTCGGCTTTGGAACAGTTTACAGCCATATTGTATACAACGGGTCATTAGTTAGATTCAATCCCCACCACAGCCATGGGTCCAGTTCCTAAGTCCTGTGCTAACACCATCTTGGGTGTGCAAAGGAAAGCTGTAGGAACATATGGTTAACATTATCTTTTAGATGACGTCACTTGTATGATGCATCAGTGAAACAAAAGTTAGAAACTACATGCCCTAGCCCTTTCAAATTTTTACAAAACTGGGGCTTCCCTAGCCTTTTTTCCCCTCCTTTTTGTGATAATCAAGGGTTTCCTAGCCTTGCTATTGAGGAGTCTGCTTGGTGATTTATCAAATGTGTTTAATCTAAGTTTCCAGACAAGTAAATTTGTTCTTTTGAACTATCACATAGGCTTTGAAAATGGACCACAGTGTTCCCGAATTTTAACATTGAGATTTTGATGTTTATCTGGTTGTCTGTGCTGTCTAAATTTTCATTTGGATTTGTACGTCTCTCACTCTCGCTCCATTCAGAAGCAAAATACTTCATATCTTCCAACTCTATAAGTGATCTTGTGATGGAAGATTCACTCCACCTAACATGGGTTACTACGTTTTTACAGAACCATCTTCGTCAAGCATCAATGACGGAGCATGATGCCTTCAATTTTCTTAAAACCATGGATAATGGTGGTGATTGCATTACCTTCTCTGGATTTTGCAAAGGACTTTATCAGGTGGGCGTTGTTCTAAAGAATCTATTCTTTATCTGATACTCTAGAGAATCTGATTTAATATTCTATTTGATGTAACCACAGATAGGATTAACTAATGGCCTAAGCTATGAAGAGTTGAAAGACTTATGGATTCAAGCTGATGCTAACGGAAATGGTGTCATTGAGCGGGAAGAATTCCAGGTAAATATACACCCGAGTGATTCTTCTTGTGTTTCTGGTTTCAAGTTTTAGTTGCTTTGCTTGAATTTTCCACCTCTAGTCGCCCAATTCTCTTTGAAGTTTGGGTCGTGATCACAACATGCCAGGCAGTTTCTTAGTAAAAGATCAACGAAAGCTAATGACTAACTTGACCAGGATTGGATGATGGTGCTTAACTAGTTCAACATGATGGTCAAACATTGGAACTTGGATTTGATGTTTGGAAAGAGCCACGAGCCATTGTTTTTTGTTTCCTTTTTCTTTTTTATTGTGTCCTTGAAAATTGTTCTTAACAATAAATCTTTTTCTTTTTTAGCGTGTCCTTGAAAATTGTTCTTAACAATAAATCAAGAAATTGATCATTTCTTCGCTGTTTTCATAAACTGACTTTGCATGAATTTTTTTTGTTGAAAGCGGATTTGGCATCCATCACTATCTGAACCACATGAGGAAGATACAGAGAGATGCAAGTGGACAGGCAGCATCAAAGAGACTGCTATTGGTTGTTTCGACGTGAAGAATGCGGTACTGTTCCCACCTGAGGTAGAAAGAGGAATGTGGCCTGAAAACTACTCCCTTTCCGATCATGCCCATTTGACGGTGGTTTTCTCTCCAGTGAGGATGCCATGCTCCCAACCAATATGCTAGATAATCATAACTACAAGCCTTTTAGCTGAATTTTTATGGTTGATTTTTGTGTAAATCTGTAGAAATCTGAGCATTTACATAAGTGCCCTGGGGATCCTTCTATTGGAATTTTCTGCTTACTGTATACCCCGTTCATTGCTAGTGTCCAAATGATAAAATCTGAAATTCTAACACCTGATATGAAAAACCTTATGACACATCTAAACATGGAAACTGCAATTTAAAACATGTTTTCTACTAAGTATATGTGATGCATAAGTTCAGAAACTTACATATGTGCTTTTTTAAGCCTTCATATGAGTTAATATTTGATGCTATGGAAGGCATGAAACTATTGAGCTGAAAATCATACATTTAAGGATTCAATCTGATCATATAGATGTGTTCAACATGGTTTGTTTGCTAAGGATCAAACCTTCAATTGTGATCTAAAATTATGATTATTTTTATCCTGAAATTTTAGTGCAGTGGGCCATTGATTTTTGAAGTCTATAAAAAATCTGCTCACATTCATAATCACAAGATTCAAAACTCATTTTCTACTAAACAAAGTTTTAGATAACATTCATAAGGTCATTTTAAAAAAAAACTAAAATTATAAAAAAGTGATTTATGCTCAACAATTCTATGCTATTTCAATAGCACCGTTATCACAAGGTTGAAGCCAACATCAAACTATGTTCGGTAGCCCGGAGAGTAATTGTAGAGTTTTACACTACCGACACAAGGCTACAGTCAACATGTCACCATAAAGTTTTCCCTCGTCGTCAAAAAGTTTTTTTTTTCATAACAGAACTTGAGAAATTAGACCCCCCTCCCTTGCTTTTTTTTTTCGACAGATAATGCTGGGGTTAGGCAGACCCCTACCAGTTATACAACCATACCATCCTCCTACAAGTTATACAACCATACCATGGGGTTCGAACTTGCAACGTCCCAACACAAGGTGACGTGCACTAATTGCTCCTGCCAGACAAACGAAGCAACCGTTGGTGGCCCCCCCTCCCTTTTACAAACAACTTTTTTAACCTACCAAACAGGCCAGAGTTCTGTTCAAATTATCATGCAGTTATTCAACCAGCCATATATATACTGTTGGGGTTTGAACTTGCCATGTCCGATACATGGTGACTTGTACAAACCGCTCCGACCAGATGGTCGGAGACCCCATTGGTAAAAAAAAATAATTTGCAATAAACAGTAATTGCTTTGATCACAGGTAGGGATGAACAATCAGTTATGAGAAAGTATAAGCTGTGATTGTTGGTCACAAGGTCAATCTTGTGACCAACTTTCACAAGATTGAAGGCAAAATCCATCATAGATGGTAATCACAATCACAGTTCATGTTTTACTAACCTTGAAAAACTGTTGTGATTGTGATTTACAATCACAATATCCTGAGAAAATATAAATGTTGGTGGCTCAGGTCTATCTTGTTCAGACGCTTAACTATAAGATGTGCCTATTGATACCTTTAAACGTTCAAATATGTGATGGCATATTGTTTTGGTGTGTTTACCTTGGGCTTTTGGACTCGTGGATCACACACAAATGTTACATTTTCGATAACTTAAAACACCACAAGAGCCACAGCTAGAAGGCTACATTCTTTGGTTGACTTCAAAGTTATCCCTGCTTATTAACATAAATAAAAATTCATTAAAACAGAACCACAAGAGATTTATCCAATGTTTTAGATTATTGGTTTTTTACATGACGATAAATTTGGATTGTACTTTGTTTAGCTTGATCTTGCGGTGCACCATAATTGTGATATATTGGATAAAATCTTAAATCGGCTGCCACCTAGTATTGTTACCGTGAGTACCAAAAAAAGTGGGTAGATAAGGTTATATTGTGTATAACCAATTAATCACTTATATTCAATCCTCACCGCACATCTTGTTAAGATAAGTGGTAACTCGGCAGAGTTACACTTAGAGGATCACAATGATTGTTAGCATTTGCCAATTCTCTGTTCCACAGAAATTGACAAATGTAGCTGGCAGTCAAGGCTCCTCAAATATCGTCTTCAGAGGATCACACATGAATGTTATTCACATAGCTAGCACCCAAATAAACTCCTCAATTCTCGTATTCAGAGGATCACACATGAACGTTATTCACATATGTAGCTGGCAGCCAAATGAACTCCTCAAATATCGTCTTCAGAGGATCATACATGAACGTTATTCACATATGTAGCGGGCAGCCAAATGAACTCAAATCTCGTGATTGGTTAGCCAAACCTGGGTGTTATCTTATCTTGTACCTTTATGTAAATCGTATATAGCTAAGTGATAAAATGTCACGAATGTAGTTATGGTAAGATTTTCTTTTAATAAAAATCAAACTCACATCTCACATTAGAGAGTAAGTGGCATTTTTCAAATACTATCGTTCTTCTTTCATGGTATCAGAGCCACCTTCTCCAACAAGCAAATCAATGGCATCCAATGCATCAAACTCGTTCATCTCAATGACACCCACTATGTCAATAACTCAATGAAACGTGGTGGCAAGTCTAGTCTCGATTAAACTGAATCGAGAAAACTATCTTATCTGGCGTTCGCAGCTGGAGTCAATCATGGTGAGTCAATACCTCTTAGGTTTTGTTGATGGGTCATCTTCTCAACCCTTCGAATTTGTCACCGACAAGGAAGGACGGCAGGTAGTCAATCCTGACTATCACACTTGACGAAAAGCTGACTAGTTGGCTTTGAGCTGGATCAAAGCTATCGCCTTTGAAGCAGTCTTTGGACAAATCATGAGATCTAAGTCTGTCCGTGATGCTTGGGTAGAATTGGAGAAAGCCTATGGATCGTACTCACAATTGTGAATCATGATATTAAAGAAAGAGCTAACTTTTATCAAGAAAGAATCAATAGACATGTTGGCATATCTTGACAAAATCAGATTTTTATCTGTTTTATTGGCTGCCTCGCGTTATCCATTTGATGACACAAATCTCATTCATATTACTCTTAATGAGCTGCCCATTGAGTATGAAAGCTTTGTAACATCTGCTACAACTGCAGTTACTATTCGTGACTTTGCTGATCTGTATGATCTTCTTATAAATCAAGAAAAGCGAGTACTCTTGTTACACTCAAAATCGTCTGAACCTCAAAAATCAATCCAAATTGCCTTTTCTGCCACTCGCAATAGAGGCTGAGGACGTGGTTCTACAGAGATTGCTGGAATCAAGGAAGGGGACACGTGCACAATTCCTTCTCGAACAACAACTTCAATCAATGTAACTCAAATCAACGAGTATCTGTAACCTGTCAATACCGCGGCAAGTGCGATCACACTGCAAAAGACTGTTGAGACATCCTGAAGGCTTTTTCGATTATGTCCATGCAATAGAGTGTGGATGACTATTGGTACTCAGATACGGGTGCTACTAATCATCTGATGATGAATGAGCAAAACTTTGCAAATAAATCCCCATATCAAGGGAGTGAGTCCATCATGATAGAAAACGGTAAGATACTTCATTTTTCTCATACATGAGACGTGGTTATTTCATCTAGAGGATTTCAATTTGCACTAAAGAATGTTATCCATGTTCCTGCCATCATAAAGAACTTATTATCTGTTGGTCAATTTACTACAGATAATGACTGTATTTTTGAATTCACTCCATCTCACTTTATTGTTAAGGATCGTCAGACAAGCAAGATTTGGCTTTAGGGACCGAAAACCAGTACAAGCCTATACCCAATCAAAGCAAGCAGTGATTCTTTGTTGATGGCAACACATGCGGGACAACATAGATCCTTTGATACATAGCATCGGCGACTTGGACATGCCAATAAGACAATTATGTCATTTCTTAAATCTAGCAATGTTATTTCTTTTGATAAGAATAAGCAAATAAAAACCCGTGTTGATTGCCTCATTAAAAATGCTCACAAACAACCTTTTGGTCACTCCCAATCCAGCAGTTCACGGGCTCTAGAACTCTTGCATGCAGATGTCTGGGGCCCTGCTCCTGTGGATTCCCGAAAAAGTTTGAGATACTATTTGCTATTAGTTGATGATTACTCAAAGCTTTTCTGGTTATTTCCCATGAAAAATAAATTTTAAGTGTTTGACTATTTAAATTTTTTTAAGTCCATTGTTGAAAATCAAGTTGGCTTTGCTATTAAATCTTTTCAGCCTGACAATGGTAGAGAATTTACAAGTTTTGAGTTTAAAAGTTATTTTCGAAATAATGGTATATTCCATCGTTTCTCATACCCTCATACGCCTGAACAGAATGAACTTGTCGTACGTAAGCACAAACACATTATTGAAACCTGTCTTATCATGCTCAGTGGAGCAAATTTAGCCTCCGCCTATTAGGTTGATGCATTCCGAACAACCACCTACATTATTAACCGATTGCCAACTCTAGTTCTAAGATGTCATACACCATATGAGCTTCTCTTCCACCACAAACCTGACTATACTCACCTGCAAGTATTTGATTGTCTTTGTTATCCCTTACTCATACCCTATAACAGGTCAAAATTTCAGCCTAAAACACTATTGCGTCTCTTTCTTGGTTATGCATCATGTCATAAAGGTTATCTTTATTTTCATCCTCCAACTAGTCGCACATATATATCTCGACATGTCTATTTTGATAAGTACCTTTCCCATAGTTCTTGGGATACATTGACCTCGCCCCTTGTTATCTCCAAGCTTAACTCAGTAGGGCATTTCCCTGTCAGTTGCACCTGACATCTCCTCCTCATCTATGTTGTCTCCTTCCTTGTCTTCACCATTCGTATGTCAGTCACCCGAGTTTGGCACTGACCCCTCTCCTGTGTCTTATGTACTTGTTGTGAACACTAGGCTTGATCCACCTTTTTTGCTTAGTTCACCATCCCCTGATCCTCACCCATCCTCTACCTCACCTCCTGCTCCCTCGGTATCTCCTGATTCACTCTCCTTTAGTCCCTCTCATCCAACAGATCCTTCTATTCTTCCATCTAGTCCAAGCATTCATCGTCTTTCTGATCATTTTCATCACATGATCACAGGGTCCATGACTGACTTCTTAAAACCTAAATCGTTCACGACTTCTCTCTATCCCCTTATGTTTACTGGCCTTCATGCCTCCCTTCTCAAAGCCCGAACCTTTCACCTTTAAACAGAAGTCTCAACTTTCCCAATGGCAAAAGGCTATGGTCGCTGAATATGATGCCCTTATGTACAACCACACCTGTCACTTGGTCACCTTGTAATCTCACTTTGATGTTGTTGGCTGCAAATGGGTTTATCGCATCGAAAAGCACTCTGATGGTACCATTGCTCGCTATAAAGCTCGTCATGTGGCCAAGGAGTTTCATTGGGAAGAAGGCATCAATTTCTTTGAGACTTTCAGTCCCATCATTAAGCCTACTACTATTCAGGTTATTTTCTCACTGGTTGTCTGCTCTAACTGGGTTATGCGTCAGCTCGACTTCAACAATGCTTTTCTCAATGGATATCTTGATGAAGATGTGTACATGAGTCAGCCTCTTGGGTTCACAGATGTTAAGTTTCTCAATCATGTCTGCAAACTCGACCATGCTATCTATGGACTCAAGCAAGCCCCCAGGCATGGTACCAATGCTTAAGCACATACTTACTTTCTCATAGATTTATCGTATTCCAGTATGATGCCTCATTTTTCATTTATAAAGATCATCATCTGCTTATCTTTTTACTAGTCTATATAGATGATTTTATCATCACAGGTAATTCTCCAGAATCCATCACCCACGTCGTCTCCAATCTTGGCTCTACCTTCTCAATCAAAGACCTTGGGAGTTTAAGCTACTTTCTGGGTATCGAGGTTCACTATCTTAACTACGCAGTACATCTGTCTCAACGTATTTACATTTTCACTCTTTTCAAGAAAGCCAATATGGTTGATGACAAGCCTGTGACCACTCGATGAGTGCATCTCTCAAGCTTGCCACAACAGGCACTGCACTCTTTCCGGATACAACGTTGTATCACAGTATTGTGGGAGGCTCAGATGAACAAAGTGATAAGTGGGAACTAGAAAGGAATTGGAGAGAACCAGAGTAGGCACGCACAATTAAGGCTTCTGATTCCTACATTAGGTAGTTTCAGGCAGAAATTGTTAAACTATGAAAACAGAAAGGAATCCATATCAACTAATTTCTTTTATATTCATGTTTTTTATTCATTTACAACAAGGAGATGATTGATCAAGCTTTACTCTCTCTCTCTCTCTCTCTCTCTCTATATATATATATATATATATATATATATATATATATATATATATAGAGAGAGAGAGAGAGAGAGAGAGAGAGAGAGAGTTAATTTGATTGTAGGTACAATCGACCTAGCAAATGTGTGAAACTCCCTTGTTTTTTTTCTCACATATAGTTTCATAGATGTGATCAACATGGTTTATTTAGTGGGAACCAACTTTTTGCATTGTTTGAATCCGACCTGTATACAGGTTTTTATGGTCATGCAAAAGTCAATGGCTATAAAGACCAAACTTTTTGACCCATAAAAACATGTTTCAAGAGTTGATTCCTACTAAACCGAGCATGTTGAACACATCTATAAGGTTAAATTGTGCCAAAACAACTTGCATAGTGAGATTCAAACTTGATTGTAAGTACAATCGATTGAAGCAAATATAAAATCTTATATAAATATTGGCTACTAATGAAGGTAAGAAACTAATGAGTAAAAATCACTGATTTCTTAAAAAAATTCTAATTTTTTGTATATCAAATGTTACCAATGTGATCTACATGGTTTGTTTAGTAAGAAACTTATTTTAAACCCTTTGATTATGATAAGTAATTAGGTTTTTAAAGGAGTCCAAAAATCAACAGCTCACAATGTGCTAAACCAAAATTTTATAACTCAAAAGATCACATTTTTACAACAGAAATGCATCATCCAAGGCTTGATCCTTATACAGCTTGCAAACAAACCATGCTGAACATATCTAGTAGTTAGATTGAGTATATATACAACTTGCACCTATGATTGTTAGCTCATTAGTTTCTTACCTTCATTACTAGCAAATATTTTTCATATATATATATATATATATATATATATATATAGAGAGAGAGAGAGAGAGAGAGAGAGAGAGAGAATATAAGGTGGTTCTGTACCATGATATCATACGGTGGTACACACACTTGTTTGTATGAATCTAGCCACCAAATAGTAGATCTAACCATGTAGATGTGTTAAGTATGATTTATTTACTATGTTAAAAGATTTGATTATGTCTAGTGCATCATAAGATTCTACTTTGTAGATAATGAAAATCAACAACACACAATTCATAAAAATAAAGGTGAGTTAGAAATGACATAAAACATTATATTTAAGTCAAATTTAACACATGAAAATTGTAAATAGACCAAATGTCAGATTTTGCATTTGGAGCATAGATCAATGTAAATCAAGTATGCATCACCATAAAAGCACCGTGTGTGTATATATATATTGTAGGTGCTTGAACATTAGGTGCTTGCGATACATGCTTGATGGGGTTTTCTGCTCTTCCGATGTTTTTTTTGGAAGTTTCGACCCCATAAATGTGTTGGGCGTGGTCAATTTATGAGGAATCCATGCTTGAATAATGTGTTTTTGATGAAAAAATGATATTTGGAGCCTTGAAAATTTACAAAGATTTTGGACAATTGATTTTTTAAACCTTATAAAAACCCATGTGTCAGAATTGAACACTTTAAGAGTTGATCCCTATAAAATCAAGTACATAGATCACATCTGTACGGTCAAAATTTAAAAATAAAACGAAAAAATTCTTAAAGACCCATCAAGCACATATTGCAAGCACCTACGCTCTACTATATATATATATATATATATGAGTTAATATTTGATGCTATTGAAGGAATAAAATTCTATGAAACTGTTGAGCTAAATATCATATGTCTTAAATTTCTTTTGTAGATTAAATCCTATGGATGTGATCTGCAAGTTTTGTTTATTGGGAATGAGTTTTACGTCATTTGATTGCAAAACAAGCAGGTTTTTGAAAGGCTTAAAAAATTAATGATCCACAACACACTAAAATTTCATGACTCAAAAAAGCATTATTTTTTAAATAACGCAATCCAAGGTTTGATCCTTAGCAAACAACCCATCCTAAACACATCTTGAACCTATGATTTTCAGCTCAATAGTTACTTATAATTTTGTGCCTTCAAAAGCATATATAACCTCCAGATTTACCTAGGTTGCAATAATAATTTGGAGTCTTCTAAGAGAACTGAGATTCATTTTTTTAATTTGGAAGCTGGAGGTTTATGCTAAGCTGGAGGTTCCAATAATAAAACAACTCACATTGTAAGATTCAAACTTGATTGTAACTACAATCGATTGCAGCAAATATAAATCCTATATATAAATACTGGCTACTAATAAAGGAAAGAAACTAATGAGCAAAAAGCACTCATTTCTTTAAAAAAATCTAATTTTTATATATCAAATGTTAGGGATGTGATCTACACGGTTTGTTTAGTAAGTAATTAGGCTTTTAAAGGAGTCCAAAAATAAATGGCCCACAATGTGCCAAAATTTCATAACTCAAAAGATCACATTTTTACGATAGATCCTTAGCAAACAAACCCTGCTAAACATATCTCTGTTGTTAGATTGAGTCATATAAATTGCACCTATGATTTTTAGCTCATTAGTTCCTTACCTTCATTAGTAGCAAATATTTTTCACACACACACACACACACACACACACACATATATATATATATATATATATATATATATATATATATATATATATATATATATATATATATATATATATATATATATATATAGAGAGAGAGAGAGAGAGAGAGAGAGAGAGAGAGAGAGAGAGTATAAGGTGGTTATGTACCATGATATCATAAGGTAGTACACACTCTTGTTTGTATGGATCTAGCTGCTGGATGGTAGATCCAATCATGCAGATGTGTTTAGTATGATTTATTTACTATGTTAAAAGATTTTATTATGTCTATTGCATCATAAGATCCTACTTTTTGAACAAAGAAAATTAACAACACCCAATTCAGGAAAATAAGGGTGCTTTACAAATGCAATAAAACATTATATTTCAGTCAAATTTAACACATAATAATTGTAAATAGACCAAATGTTAGATTTTGCATTTGGAGCATAAATCTATGTAAATTAAGTATGCACCACCATATATATATATATATGAGTTAATATTTGGAGCTATGAAAGGCATATAGACAGAAATGAAACCTGTGATAGTGAAAGTGACAATGATTATAATACTGAACATAATATGGACGACAATTATATAAATGTTCATACACACACATAGCATAATCAACATTAACACTTTTTCTTGAAGATGAACTGAGTGGTATCTTTGAGTCTTGTAAGTCAACCGAGTTGTCCTCCGAGGCATCATCAGAGTGATCTTTAACCTCATTGCCACCCAATTGCTTGAGTTGAGCTTCAACCGTCTTTATCATTGATTTTAATCGTTTATATTTTCCTTAAATCCTAAAAATCTTTTGGCATTTAAAATTTTAAGAATATCACATTAAGGTAACATACTAAATAAACATAAACATATAAACTTAATCATAAAAAACATGAAAGTATTTCAAAACTTACAGTGCTAGGTTGCTTGGCATTAGACTAGCGAATATCAATTTTGATAGATCTGACAAAACGCAACTGTAATAGAATGATAGATTTTTAGATAGACATGCATTGTCTTGGTTTTCCAACTAAGTTTTGCTATTCTATCACAGCTGAGATTTGTCAGTCTTATGCAACTAGGTTTCAAACTGAGATTCGTTAGTCCTATGTCAATTAGGTTTCGCAACTGAATTTTGCTATCTTGTTGCATCAGAGCTTTGTTATTTCATCCAATGAGTTCCACTATCTTGTCGTATCAAAACCACTATTCTATAGCAATCATTGTTACATTCCATATTTCGATGTATAGGAAAATCTCAATTACGTTGGTGAAATTCGAGTTTAGCTTAAACTTTAAAGGCTGAAGACTTCTAATAAATGGGTGATAGAAAATCCCTTTTATGTGTTAACAAAAGGGTAAAATAATAAGAAATATCCCTAAATTCAGCAAAAATCGAGTGGATGGGTAAGTGAGGAATATTGCAATATTTTGTAGACATGTGAAATACCATTATTCTTAAGGGCAGTACAAGCATTTTCTAAAAAAACCAATTTCTATTTGTTATGATAACACGTGCTTGTGCACACACACACACACACATATATATATATATTGCCTACCACTTTTATGGTCTACCACCGGCCTATCGGCTTTTGAAGGTTTTTTTTCATATTTTCTTTAAATATGGTTGTACAAATGTGTTCTATATGATTGATTTTATAAGGATCGACTTTTGGATTGTTTGATTTTGACATTCAGCTTAAACCCAACTCAGATTTGTAATTCACTTCACTCTAGTGACCATTTCGTATCATTTCTCTAAAAATGACAGCTTTTTTTAAAAAATTAGTCGAAAAGGTCAGTTGGGTTAGTGCATTGTCAGTCCAATTGAGTTTTGAAACTCTAAAAACCAGCTCAATCTACTTCATTTCAGTTCAATTTAGCCAAAACCCTAATTTTCAGCATCACTCTAACCCAGTAGAGTCCAAAAAAACCATTTCTTGAACCATTTTGCAAATTTTATCAATTTTAACTAGTACAATTGTCAATCAGGGTGTAAAATCCAAAATTCTTCATTCAGGGTCTGCATTTTGCATAGCATTTCATATCATTCTTCATCATTTCATATCATTTCTCAGCATTTCATAACATTTTATCACATTTCATAACATTTTCAAAGTCCAGAACTCCGGTTTTATAAATTTCAATCCAGATTGAGTTTTAAAAGTTTTCAAAAATCAATTTCAAACCCTGGGTTTTCAAAATTGACATTTTTACCCCCGAGAGTCTAAATTTGGAAATATTTTCTCGAGAAAAATAATATGGATTTCTTTCAAACTCAAAATTTTAAATTCTACATTGGATTTGCTTCGCAACGGGTATTGAACTTCAAAATCCGAGCTCATTTCAAAAACTGCCAAAAATAGCTCGTTTCATCCGAGAAATTTTCTAAAAAGACTATTCTACCCCTAAAATTCTCAAAACGAATTTCAAATTTGAAAAATAAGCCCACTCTAAGATGGCTTATTCATTTACATTTCCCTTTTATTAAAAAAATGTGCTTCTTTTCAATTTTCTTTTTATTTGTTTGTTTTTATTTTTTTATTTTTTATTTTATTTTGCATTTTTAGAGAGGTGGGACCCACAAGGTGGTCGACCAAACCTCCAGCCCCCTCTCCCTTCCTTTCATCAATTTTTCTTTCCTTCTTCTTCTTTCTTTCTTTCCTTTTCCCTTTTCATTTTCTTTCCTTTCTTTCCTTCTTCCCTTCCTTTCCCTCTTGCCCAACCATTCACCTAAAGGGTTCTCTCCCTCTTTCCCCTTCTCATTAAACCCTAGGTAGAGGCCAATTAAGACCTAAGTTAAAAAACAAAAAAAAGGGAGAAAAGGCTTTTGACGGTGGGGCTGATATCTCTCTCTCTCTCTCTCTCTTCACCTCTTCTACACAGCAGCCTTCAGCCTAGGCAGCAGCCACCAAAGGGAAGCACCAGCCAGCAGCCATCACAACCACGTCATCCACACCAGCTCTGTTGCAACTCCCTTTCACGCCAGCCCACCTAGCTGGACCTCCTTTCTTCAAGCTTCAAGGGACACCCCAACCATCCCCTTACAGTCGGTTATCATCAACAACAACTCCATCAAAGCAGCCACCACATCAACGTCCTTGCAGTCACCTTGGAGGTACCTCCTTTCAAGCATCACAACAACGACCGATGTCGTTGCTTTCATCATCCTCTTCATCAAAAAAACAGTCGCCACCGATCCAAGGGGCTAAGAGAATAGAAGATTCATCCGTTTGATGGGTTGGATCTTTTACTTCATAAGCCAACAACAAAAAAGTAAGTTATACCCCTGTTGATTTTCGTTTTTCATATTAGTTCATGTTTAAAAAGTGTATTTAGGATAGTTTATCATTCATTTCATGAATTTTATATAGTTTTTATTATTGTTTAATTTAGAATTCATAGATCTTTGTTTACATGTAAAAATCCAGTTGTTATTTCATGCAAATATTTTTGTTAAAAAATCTGGAGATTTGTAGGATAACTATGATTATATGTCTATAATCTCCTGGCAAAAATTGGATTTGATTTGATTTTTTCAACCCTATTAAACAATTAAAAAACATAAATTGGATTTTGAATTTTCCCAAAATTTCAAGTCCAGTTTTAGCAAACAAAAACCTCCAAAATCACCTCCATGGAAGATCCAGATCCTCTCCTAAAAATCACAATAAATTTACGATGAAATTTACTAATTGTATGAAATTTTTGAGATCTTTACAAGCAGATTTGATCTCTGTTAAAAATCAACTTTCTCAGACCCTTGAGAAAATTTTGATTTTTCCTTGTCAGGGTATAGACAGACCTTAACATGCTGTGTTCGCTCAATCCGTAGCCCAAATGCGAAAACTTTCAACATGAAAGTTGTTTCCGACCCATTTTATTGTCATTTCCCAAAATGTGGAAATTTTTGGAATTGTCCAAGTATTTTTCCCAAAATTATCGTTTCTGTCTGACAGATTCTCATATCCAAAATTTCTAGAGATCTAGGTCTCTGATAACAGTGTGCCCATTTCCAAACTGTAACCCGAATCCCAATACTGTAAAAAAATAAAAATTTTCTATATCTGTCAGAGACATTTTCCCATAATTTCAGCTATTTTTCCATCCGTCTTATATTTTTCCCATATTTTCTCCCAAAACCTGTCTGTTTGCCCTAAATCCTAGAGTCGCCAGATTCCGATCCGACTTGCCGGAGCTATACAGCTCCGACCATAGGTCAAAACTAGAATATGTAAAAGGAAAAAATACTTTAATTACTGTCCTCTATCACCCCATAAAATTTTGAAAATTTGTATGGAAGTTTGATATCCTAAATCCCATTTAGAATCAACATTTTAGGCAAAATTCTGATTTTTTTAGATTTTTAGCTATTTTCCATATTAAAAAAATTAGATTTTCGAGATCAATTATGTTTTTAGGGTTAGTATAGGTGTTCATGCCAAATTTGGCTCAATTCTAAGTTCATTTGCTTTATATGTTAGTTTATCTTTAAATTCAGAAGCGAAAATGAGGTGAAAATCAAGTCAAATTTGATAATTTGTGATATTTTCACCATTTTAGGGTTTTTATCATGTAAATAAGAATGTCATGTCATATTAGGGTTAATGTCAATCTCATTTGCATTTCAATTTCTCATTTTTACAAAATTTATTTCAGAAAACCCTGGTTTCAAGGCCATAGTCTTGTTATCAGTGGTATTTTGGTCATTTTGACCTAAATTTCGAAATTCCAATTTCTAATTCCATAAATTTTCATGCATATTATCATATTTCATCATATCATGTTTGATTTATTTTATTTGATTTTCAAAATTCCAAATTTACAAAAATTCTTTCAAAAAACCCTGATTTCAAGATCATTAGGGGCATTTTGGTTATTTTGACCCTAGTTTCAAATTTCCAAGTTTATTTTCAAATTTTATTAATTATTTCTCATGTTTATATCAAAGGGGGTATGAATTTGGGTTTATATCTGAATAATATCCGATAATTTCCAACATTTTCAGATAAATTCAGATAAACCTACATTTTTTTGCTAACAGGTTTTCTAGTTTTGCAGGAACATTCAAGAGGAAGACTTAGCCATTTTATTTATTTGTTTTATTCAATTCAATGTAAAAAAAATGTAATATTTAGAATAAGAGTTACTTTTTCAGCTTAGAATAGGATTGCATTGCATATAGTTTGATTTCTAAAAAATTCCAATATCTGATGTATCATTCATGTGCATTTATTTCAAATCCACTATGGTTGACATGAATGACACGTGCACAAGATCTTATGGAGTTTATAAACTTAGTGAAATTTGTATTTTTGGTCATAGTCAGAATACGAATGAAACCTAGATTTATGATCTTCGTATTAGCCACATTCAGCCTACACTCTTAGGCTAACTTCAAAAATGCACTGCATTTCTCAAAACTCAAAAGTTTTTCCCAATTCCTCAATGAAATTCTCTTTCAAATTCATTCATTCATTCAATTTGCATCATTTTCAAAATCATTTTCCAATTCCATTTTAGAGAAATCAGTTTTCTCAAAAATTTCCATGTCTTTTTCAGGATTTGATTTTCTCAGAATCCTAAGTTTTCACATGAGACTTCAAAGTATTTCCCAAGTTCAAATCAAGATTTTCCAATGTTTTAAAATTCTCAAATTTCAAAATCCCAAGTTTTCAGAAATCAATTTTATCAAAGATCTAATTTTCCTGAGAATCCATTTTCCATTTCAAAAATCATTTTCCAATGAGCTTCATTGATTTTCTCAAGATTCTCAAATCCATTTCCTCAGAAAAGCAATCCAAATCTCAAAATCAATTTTCCCAAAGTCCAAGTTTTCTTGAGAATTCATTTTTCAATCCAATTTCTGATTTCCAATGAAATTCATTGATTTTCCCAGGAATTCCATTTTCAAGCACTTTTCCAGTCATTTTCCAAATGCATTTCAATTTTTCAAGCAAACATCATATTTCTCAAACTTGCATTATTTTCAAAATTCCATAGCGCATGCCTGATTCTTTGTGCATTCTACGAAAATAGAGCATAATTTAGATAATTTAACTTAGACAAAGCACACATTTGATCCTTGGTTCAATTACTCCTGGTAAAGGGGCAAAAAATGATTGAACCTCGTACCGACAGGCGGATCCCGTTCTACGAAATTTTCCCACAAATTTTCAAAACGGAGGCGAGTAAATTTTCAAAACCAAATTTCAAAACTTTGGTCGAGTTTGACTCACAAAATTCGTTTCTCTCTCGCAAGAGAGGGAAAAAATTTTGTGATGATAACAGGTTTGGCGACCGTGATGGGACCTGTCTTCGCCTGATCAATTATGTGCTTTGACTTAACTCAATTATCAAAATCGTGCTCTATAAAATGTCAGCTTTTACTTTCTGATATCATGTGAACCTAGTAGCCTAGGCTTGAACCCAGCTGACATAAATTGCATGTAGACTAGGTATGGTTTGGTAGGACCAATTGAGGAGAATTATTCATGCTCACTTAGACTTAGGTCTGAAATACAACACTCCTCAATCTAGGAATTGTATCAAAACAATGCTTGCTTCTTCAAAAAATTTCAAAATCTCTATCTCTTTAGGTTTTAGAGCCCTCTGTTTGCCTGCATGTGATCATGTTTTTAAAAACCACCCCACTTATGTCTACCCGGTCTTCACGATAGAGCCTCACAACTGGGCCACTTTTTTGGGCTAACGCCCCCCTGCCACGTACCAAGGGCCATAGTCCAACGTATATCGGCTGGTGCTCAAGGATGTTGGATAAACACAAGCCTAGAACCAGAGATGAATTTTTATGCCACGTACTTCGAGTCTCGACTCAAGTATATTGGCATAACTGGATTGGACATAGTTGATCTGAGCCTAGAGTTAGGATCAGGATCCTAAAACTTTTTCAAAACTTGATGCATTTAGAGTCAGCTTCTTAGGGAATGTTGTATGTGCATAATTGTTTGTGATTGAATTTCATCTTATTTTCTCATATTTTTCCCAATTTTTCCAAAATACCGAATAATTTTCTAAAATACTTCATTTTCCATCTTTTGTGAAATATCTCCTTTTTTCAAAAACCCTGGACGATTTTTCTAAATTATCCACCTTTTCTTCAAAACTCCAGGTGATTTTCCATTCATTCATTCCTCTAGACTTCAAAGTTTCAACATTTCACTTTATCCTGCTTGCAATTTCCAAAATTCTTCTATTTTTCCAAAATCTAATTTCAATTTTCCTATCTTTCAGTCCAATGGCATCCAATCAGCTCGACTTCATTTTTTCTGAGGGTCACATCTCCTACGAGGTGCGACAAAGTCTTTCCGAGCATCAAGCTCTCAACACTGGACCCTTCTTTCCCCGGTGATACTATACTTGGTTCAAGAACTTCTCTCGTATGTTTTCGGACCATTTGAGCAATTGTGGGTTGAAACTGGCATCTGTGGTGGGAAAGTTGACAGTCAACGGCAATCTGATTCATGCACTGGCAGAGCGGTGGAATTCGCGCACTTGCACATTCTGGTTCCCATGGGGCGAGATGACCCTGTTGATGGACGAATTTTAAGAGATCATGGGATTGCCCGAGCCAGTCGGTCAGCCTGGAGATCTATTAGAGAAGCAGTTTCTGATCAATGTCAAGGGTTTGGATCCTAAAGATGTTGTGGCTTGCATGATAGGGCGCAAGTCTTGGCCACTGATTGAGGAAAATGAAAATGAATATGTGAACCTGATCGAGATCTACTGACAGTAAGGGGCATTCGCAAAAGTTAGCTCATTATCCTGAACAACTCAAGAAAGAATTCAGTATGCGATGATCATATGCATTGAAGGGCTTGCCTTCTTCTCAGATATACATATGTGTATGGAAAACAGTTCAAGCTACTTCTCCCATTTTCCTGTACCTACTACTATCCAGAGTGATGCGTCAGGCAATTTTCTCAGAGACAGAAGCACATAGAAGCTTGGCTACTATTAGGGGTTATGTCAGAGTTCAACCTTGCATCAATGCAGTGGTCCAGAACATACCATTTTGCCAGATACGACTGGGATTCTTTCATCATTCTCACTCTTTTCCCCGGTCCTTGTGTCTCTGCTGATCATTGAGAGTGGTGGCAGACTGTCTATATGCTCCCTTTTTCTCAAGTCCACTATTGATGCAATCATATTTTTCCTTCAATAAAAAAAATCCTTCAATTTTTATTCTATCACGGTTTGACGACCTCGCCTAGGTGACAAGGCATATTTGCAGTTATTCGTTCTCCTCACAAAGAATGTCAACACAATTGTCGTAATCCCATCGATGACTCAATCCCTAGTAATGGGATATTCTTTCAATTATCTATCAAATTCTCATCAAATATTTTTCCTATATTCATTTCTATCTTGAATCTTCATCATCGAAATTTAATCATCCATCTCATTCTGTAGAGAACATCAATATTCCCAAGTAGTTCAGATCAGATCAAGCAAGAAGACACCATTGTGTCAGTGCATCAGTGATTTTAAAAGCAGTCAAGAAGAAATGAATTCTCCAAGATCTGCCAGAAGATAGATTTCGAATGATAGGGATGACATTGATCCTACTACATATCAGCTGTTAAAGAAAATGATGATTAGGATGATGTCTGAGCAAGCTGAAGACAGTCTTAGAAAGGCTCCCATCAAGGAGAAGACATCGGTCTCCTCTCAGAATATCACTGGCAAGAGTAACGAGCGATTTGACACGTGTCTGCCCGATATTTTATTCTCGTCGATGTCCTCTATCATCGTGGATTCAGTTCTGAATATGCCAGATGCCTAGATGAAGATGAAGCCAAAGAAATCGTGCAGGAGGTACACGAAGTTATTTGCAGTGATCACGTTGTCTTCCAAACTCTTATCAAGCAAATCATCCGGGCAAGATATTATCGGAAGACTATGCAACAAGATTGCTACCATTTTGTGAAGACGTGTACTTTATGCCAGATACATGTACCTTCTATTCATTCGCCAGCAACATATTTGCAAACCGCCATCTCTCCATGGCTATTTTTTATGTGGGCCTTTGATGTTGTGGGCCCCATCACTCTTTCTGCTTCAAACAGCTACAAATATTTTCTTGCCGCAATAGAATATTTCACTAAATGGGTCGAAGCTATCACTTTGCGTACAATAGAAAGTTGACACATGGTCTCATTCATCCACAAGAATATTCTTTGTCGTTTTGGCATACTGCACAATATCGTGTTGGATAATGGCAGTCATTTCAAGAATGAGAGAATGAGAACATTTTGCTTGAAGTTTAGAATTCAACATCATTTCTCTGCTCCCTATTATCCTCAAGGGAATGGTCAGGTAGAGGCCACCAATAAAATTCTGATTAGAATCCTGAAGCGAACTTTGGAAACAGGCCATGACTGGCATGAGAAGATCCATGATGCATTATAGGCATACATAACCACCATTCGAACTCCAACTAATGCTACTCCGTCAGAATTTGTCTACGGAACTGAAGTAGTACTACCTCTACATGTTCAAAAACTTGTTCTGAAACTTGCATCACTTTTGGAGCTGCCACTTGATCAATGTCAGCAACAACGGCTAGTATAGCTTGATTTGCTCGATGAAAGGAGGCTTAGAGCAGCAAAGCACACTCAATCATATCGACAGAAGGTAGTCAGACAATATGCAAAATTTGTCATTGAAAGAAAATTCAGAGTCAATGATCTAGTGCTCAGATCCATGACTTATCTCAAGCACCGTCCAGGTGGCAAATAGTCGCTGAATTGGGAAGGGCCCTATGTTGTCGAGGAAGCATTACCCCGCAATTCATATCCACTCATCAATGCCGATGGTTTGGAATTATCAAACCCCATCAATGCTCAACATTTGAAAATTTTCTATACTTAAATCATCTATTCCATCCTTTGTAATTCCTCAATATATTTTCTTCAATAATGGTCAAATTCTTCTTTCCCAGTTACACTGGGGCATTATTTTAAAATTTGTCTTCAAAAACATCTTGTATGCAGTCAGGATCAAACATATCTCTCATTTTGCACACATGTGCATTCATTTACATCATTTTGCATACATTCACATTCATTTCCATTTACATGCATTCATTCGCATTCATATGCATCAAATTCATAAATTCCCCTTCAGATTAAGGGATAAACCTGAACTTCCCCTTTAGGTTAAGGGATAAACCTGAGTTTTCCATTCAGGATAAGGGATAAATCTTGAGACCCCGACAATTGTCCAAGTCGTCGTAAGGTTGAAGACTGAAAATCTTCTATCAAAATCAATTAGTAATTCTTCAAAATCCAGTGTTCGTGCTGGTAATTTTTCAAAAAACCCAATGTTCGTGCTGGTAATTCTTCAAAATCTAGTGTTCATGCTGGTAATTTTTCAAAAAAACCCAGTGTTCGTGCTGGTAATTTTTCAAAAATCCAATGTTCATGCTGATAAAATTTCAAAAACCCAGTGTTTGTGCTGGTAAATTTTCAAAACCCAGTGTTCGTGCTGGTAATTTTTCAAAAATCCAGTGTTCGTGTTGGTAAATTTTCAAAACCCAGTGTTCGTGCTGGTAATTTTTCAAAAATCCAGTGTTCGTGCTGATAAAATTTCAAAAACTCAGTGTTTGTGATAGTAATTTTTTAAAAACCCAGTGTTCGTGCTGGTAATTTTCCAAAACCCAGTATTTGTACTGGTAATTTTTTAAAACATAATGCTTGTACTGGTTCATTTTCAAAATCCGGTATACACACTGGTACACTTTAAAATTCAGTGTCCACATTGGTATAGTTTTCCTTAGGGATTCGAGTTCCGACTCGAATCTCCTTTCCTTCTTTTTGTCTAGTTTTCCTTTGGAATTCGGGTTCTTACTCGAATTTTCTTTCCTTCCAATTGATCAAGTTTTCCTTCAGGGTTCGAGTTTCGACTCGAATTTTCTTTTCTTCTAACCGATCTAGTTTTCCTTCGAGATTCGAGTTCCGACCCGAATTTCCTTTCCTTCTAATTGATCTAGTTTTCCTTCAGGATTCGAGTTCCGACTCAAATTTCTTTTCCTTCAAAATTGATCTACTTTTCCTTTAGAATTTGAGTTCCGACTCAAATTTCTTTTCCTTTAAATCCAAATTGGTCTAAGTTTTTCCTTTAGGATTCGAGTTCCGACTCAAATTTCCTTTCCTTCTGAACTTTCTAGTTTTTCCTTTAGGGTTCGAGTTCCGACTCGAAATTCTTTTCCTTTAAATCCAAATGGGTCTAGTTTTTCCTTCGAAGATTTGACTTCTGACTCAAATTTTCTTTCCTTAAAAACCAACTTTTGAATTGGACTTACCTTCAAAATCTATCATTGCACTAGGACTTACCTTCAGAATTCCAATTTCGTATTGGATTTGCCTTTAGAGTTCAGGTTCGTGTTGAACCCTCATCCAGAATCCCACTGATGTGTCAACTCAGATATCAAGCAATTTCTTTCACCAAAGATCCCAAGAATATTTTGCCAATTTGTCATTAAAATATTTGTTGATTTCAAAACCTTTATTGCATACAAGAATTACCTCAAAATTACCTTCAGTATTACTTCCAAAAGGACAAAGCTTTTGCGAAGAAGGATTCAAAATTGAAAAACTTTCTATTGGCCAACCAAAAGGATGAAGAATAAATCCTCGATATGGCTAGTAAAGAAAATTCAATGTTGTAAAACCATAAGTGATCGATATTGATCGCAGTCAATGACACATTTTTAAAAATCATTCTTGGGAAATAAGGCAGTCGAAATATCATGGGTGATACAGAAAATCCACTCAATTTCCATATCTCCTCCATCACCTAAGCTGTAATTAAATATCTGCAAAAGGGATTTCTCAATTGTCGTCAAGATGAAGACGAATTATGTGAGTTAGACCCCCGGGGCCAAAGAAGATTTGGATCATCTCCAAGATGAAGGAGTTTGTGATGGATCCTTCCAGAGAAAGTTCAGATCATCGCAAAGATGAAGGTGACTGCGATGAGCCTCCCGACAAACCCTAAAGGATATTTAATTTTTGCTATCATCAAGAGATTTCCAACCAAAGAGCCAATACCGTCAAGACAATCCCTGAGAGAAAGAAGGATTGGAGCATCTCCAAGATGAAGGAGTTTGTGACGTACCCTTCTCCCTCAAAAGAGAGAGAGAGAAAAGTCAGGACATCTCCAAAATGAAGGATGATGTAAACCCCCCCCCCCCCCAAAAAAAAAAACTCAAGGAAGCTCCAATTCTGTCACAAAAAAAAAGAGTGCAGAAAGATCATCATGAGAAAAGAATCCCAGAATATCAGACTGCCAAATCTACTAAGAATCCTCTTTAAAATTTGTGAAATTCTATTATCAATATCCTTTCACCAATTGCTTTCACAATATCAAGAATACGATCTTTTCTGCTCATATCAAGGAAATTGATAACTTCCTTGAAAGAAAGCCAATCACAAGCAATTTGAATTTGAATCTTGATTCTACAGAGTTAGCCTAATTGAAGGTAATACTTTGGGTAGAAAAGAGGAAAGATTTTCATACCAATATATATCAATTTCAAGTATGTTGAATCAACAAACAATTTTTACCATTTTGACAATATTTTCTTACTATCTTGACATGAAGTGAAGAGCTCGATGTCCATCTTGACATATTCTGGCATAACCTTTTACCTCCTTGAAAGAGTAACCTTTATCGTCTTTCGCGCTGTTGAAAGATTAGCCTTTTCTCTGAAAAGATAGCCTTTGTCATCTTTCGCGTTGTCGAAAGAATTCATCTTTTGCGTTGTCAAAAGAATCGCCTTGCTCCTTTGGATCACTTTGTCATCCTTCACGTTGTTGAAAGAATCACCTTATTTCTTTGGATCACCTTTGCCATTTTTCGCGTTGTTGAAAGAATTCATCTTTTGCGTTGTCAAAAGAATCGCCTTGCACCTTTGGATTGCCTTGTCATCTTTCGCGTTGTTGAAAGAATTGCCTTGTTCCTTCAGATTGCCTTTGCCATCTTTCACATTGTCGAAAGAATTCATCTTTCGCATTGTCGAAATAATTCATCTTTTGCGTTGCCAAAAGAATCGCCTTGCTCCTTTGGATCACCTTGTCATCTTTTGCGTTGTTGAAAGAATCACCTTGTTCCTTTGAATCGCCTTTGCCATCTTTTGCATTGTCGAAAGAATTCATCTTTTGCGTTGTCAAAAGAATTGCCTTACTCCTTTGAATCACCTTGTCATCTTTCGCGTTGTTGAAAGAATCGCCTTGTTCCTTTGGATTGCCTTTCCCATCTTTCGTGTTGACGAAAGAATTCATCTTTCACGTTGTCGAAAGAATTCAGCTTTTGCATTGTCAAAAGAATCGCCTTGCTCTTTTGGATCGCCTTATCATCTTTCACGTTGTTGAAAGAATTGCCATGTTCCTTTGGATCACCTTTGCCATCTTTCGTGTTGTCGAAAGAATTCATCTTTCGCGTTGTCGAAAGAATCCATCTTTTGCGTTGTCAAAAGAATCGCCTTGCTCTTTTGGATCGCCTTGTCATCTTTCACGTTGTTGAAAGAATTGCATTGTTCCTTTGGATCACCTTTCCCATCTTTCGTGTTGACGAAATAATTCATCTTTCGCATTGTCAAAAGAATTCAGCTTTTGCGTTGTCAAAAGAATCGCCTTGCTCCTTTGGATCGCCTTGTCATCTTTTGCGTTGTTGAAAGAATTTCCTTGTTCCTTTGGATCACCTTTGACATCTTTGGAGTTGACGAAAGAATTCATCTTTCGCGTTGTCGAAAGAATTCATCTTTTGTGTTGTCAAAAGAATCGCCTTGCTCCTTTGGATCGCCTTGTCATCTTTCGTGTTGTTGAAAGAATAGCTTTGTTCCTTTGGATTGCCTTTGTTATCTTTCACGTTGTCGAAAGAATTCATCTTTCGTGTTGTCGAAAGAATTCAACTTTCGTGTTGTCGAAAGAGTCGCCTTATTCTTCTTCATAAAAAAAAAGTTATCTTATTCACCATCCAACTTACCATTTTCTATCTTCCCGGTTAGGTTAAGGGATTAAACCTGAGTCTCATTTTGATGAGGTATTTCATTTTCCCGGTCAGGTTAAGGGTTAAACCTGAGCCTCATTCTGATGAGATATTTCATTTTCTCGGTCAGGTTAAAGGATAAACTGGAGCCTCCTTTTGATGAGGTATTTCATTTTCCGGTCAGGTTAAGGGTCAAACCTGAGCCTTATTTTTATACGAGGTATTTCTCGTCCCATCCAGGTTAAGGGTAAAACCTGAATCTCACTTCTTTGAAGTAAATTTTTCTTCTTCATTCTCCATTTCATATCTATCATTTTCATCAGGGCTAATTTTCTTCAAACATAGTCAGATCCTTCTAACTGGGGCATTTTTATAACCCAAATTTGGTGTTTTCTTTGCCACTAAGCTCGTCTTCAAGTCGGCTTAGTAGCAAAGAGGGGCATCTGTAAACACCCCAAATTTTCCTCATCCATTCTCCAACAATCCTCCTCGTGCAGTGCCTACCCTGTTAGGTCAGTGTAGAAGTCAAACCCCAAGTTTGTGTTAGAAAACTACCATTTTACCCACTTTCATTAGGAAAATTACCATTTTACCCCTAGGTCATCCCGGACCCCAGTCAGTCAGAGTCAACCAGGCTCATTGGTCAGTTTAAAACAGTTAAAATATCAGTCATTTGAAGCTCATCTGAGCACATAGTGAGAAGGCCATTTTCATTTTTGACAATTCCTGCCAAAATGAGATCATTTCTTCAGAAATAAACTCATTTCTCACTCAAATCCAAGTCAATTGTCTCTTAGTCAGTCATTCACAGTCAGTCATATTTCCCAGAGTCTAACTTGAGATCACCAGGAGTTCAAGCGCTCCAGTTTCAGTTCAAAACCATTTCCAAGTGTCCAGGAGCCCATTTTAGCTCTTTCAGCTGAAATTGAGCTGAGTCTGGTCGATTGAGCTAGTGTTCGAGCTTCAATTTTAGTTCATGTCAGTATTACTGATCTTTGTTTTAGCTTAAACCCTGCTCAGATTCGTAATTCACTTCACTCCAGTGACCATTTCGTATCATTTCTCTAAAAATGACAGCTTTTCTTGAAAATTTAGTCGGAAAGGTCAGTTGGGTTAGTGCATTGTCAGTCTAGTTGAGTTCTGAAACTCTAAAAACCAGCTCAATTCAGTTCATTTCAGTTCAATTTAGCTAAAACCCTAATTTTCAGTGTCACTCTAACCCAATAGAGTCCAAAAAAACCATTTCTTGAACCATTTTGCAAATTTTATCAATTTTAACTAATACAATTGTCAATCGGGGTGTAAAATCCAAAATTCTTCATTCAGGGTCTGCATTTTGCATAGCATTTCATATCATTCCTCATCATTTCATATCATTTCTCAGCATTTCATAACATTTCATCACATTTCATTCCATTTTCGAAGTTTAGAACTTCGGTTTTATAAATTTCAATCCAGATTGAGTTTTAAAAATTTTCAAAAATCAATTTCAAACCCTAGGTTTTCAAAATTAACATTTTTACCCCCGAGAGTCTAAATTTGGAAATATTTTCTCGAGAAAAACAATCTGGATTTCTTTGAAACTCAAAATTTTAAATTCTACACTGGATTTGCTTCGCAACGGGATATTGAACTTCAAAATCCGAGCTCATTTCAAAAACTGCCAAAAATAGCTCGTTTGGTCTAGAAATTTTTCTAAAACGACTATTCTACTACTAAAATTCTCAAAATGAATTTCAAATTTGAAAAATAATCTCACTCTAAGATAACTTTTTCATTTACATTTCCCTTTTATTAAAAAAAATGTGCTTCTTTTCAATTTTCTTTTTATTTGTTTGTTTTTATCTTTTTTTATTTTTTTTGCATTTTTAGAGAGGTGGGACCCACAAGGTGGTCGACCAAACCTCCAGTCCCCTCTCCCTTCCTTCCATCCCTTTTTCCTTTTTCCCTTTTTCTTTCCTTCTTCTTCTTTCTTTCTTTCCTTTCTTTTCTTCCCTTTCTTTCCTTCTTCCCTTCCTTCCTTTCCCTCTTGCCCAGACATTTACGTAAAGGGTTCTCTCCCTCTTTACCCTTCTCATTAAACCCTAGGTAGAGGCCAATTAAGACCTAAGTTCAAAAAAAAAAAGGGGGGGGAAAGGCTTTTGACGGTGGGGCTGATCTCTCTCTCTCTCTCTCTCTCCCTCTCTTCACCTCTTCTACACAGCAGCCTTCAGAGCAGCCACCAAAGGGGAGCACCAGCCAGCAGCCATCACAACCACATCATCCACACCAGCTCCTTTGCAGCCCCCTTTCACGCTAGCCCACCTAGCTGGACCTCCTTTCTTCAATCTTCAAGGGACGCCCGAGCCATCCCCTTACAGCCGGTTATCATCAACAACAACTCCATCAAAGCAGCCACCACATTGACGTCCTTGCAGTCAGCTTGGAGGTACCTCCTTTCAAGCATCACAATGACGACCAGTGTTGTTGCTTTCATCATCCTCTTCATCAAAAAAATAGTCGCCATCGATCAAAGGAGCTAAGAGAATAGAAGATCCATCTGTTTGATGGGATGGATCTTTTACATCATAAGCCAACAACAAAAAAGTAAGTTATACCCCCTATTGATTTTCGTTTTTCATATTAGTTCATGTTTAAAAAGTGTATTTAGGATAGTTTATCATTCATTATATGCATTTTATATAGTTTTTATTATTGTTTAATTTAGAATTCATAGATCTTTGTTTACATGTAAAAATCCAGTTGTTATTTCATGCAAATATTTTCGTTAAAAAATCTGAAAATTTTTAGGATAGCTATGATTATATGTCTATAATCTACTGGCACAAATTGGATTTGATTTGAGTTTTGCAACCCTATTGAACAATTCAAAAACATAAATTGAATTTTGATTTTTCCTGAAATTTCAAGTCTGGTTTTAGCAGACAAAAACCTCCGGAATCACCCTTATGGGGGATTCGGATCCTCCCCTGAAAATCACAGTAGATTCATGGTAGAATCTACTAATTGTATGGAAATTTTGAGATCTTTACAAGCATATTTGACCTCTGTTAAAAATTGATTTTCCCAGACCCCTGGGAAAATCTCGATTTTTCCTTGTCAGAGTATAGACAAACCCTAACATGCTGTGTCCGCTCAATCCGTAGCCTGAATGCGAAAACTTTTAATACAAAAGTTGTTCCTGACCCATTTTACTGTCATTTCCGAAAATTTGGGAATTTTTGGGATTGTCCAAGTATTTTTCCCAAAATTATCTTTTATGTCTGATAGATTCTCATATCCAAAATTTCTAGAGATCTAGGTCTCTGATAACAGTGTGCCCATTTCCAAACTGTAACCCGAATCCCAATACTATAAAAATATCAAATTTTTCTATATCTGTCAAGGACATTTTCCCACAATTTCAGCCATTTTCCCATCTGTCTGCTATTTTCTCCCAAAACTTGTCTGTTTTCTCTAAATCCTAGTCGTCGGATTTCAATCCGACTTGCCGGAGCTGTACAGCTCCAATCATAGGTCAAAACCAGAATGTGTAAAAGAAAAAAATCCTTGAATTATTGTCCTCTGTCACCCTATAAAATTTTGTAAATTTGTATGGAAGTTTGATATCCTAAATTCCATTTAGAATCAACATTTTAGGCAAAAATTTGATTGTTTTAGATTTTTAGCTATTTTCCATATTAAAAAAATTAGATTTTCGAGCTTCATTCTGTTTTTACGGTTAGTATAGGTGTCCATGACAAATTTGGCTCAATTTTAAGTTCATTTGCATTATATGTTAGTTTATCTTTCAATTTAGAAGCGAAAATCATGCGAAAATCAAGTCAAATTTGATAATTTGTGATATTTTCACCATTTTAAGGTTTTTATCTTGTAAATAAGCATGTCATGTCATATTAGGGTTAATGTCAATCTCATTTGCATTTTAATTTCTCATTTTTACAAAATTTATTTCAGAAAACCCTGGTTTCAAGGCCATAGTCTTGTTATCATGGGTATTTTCGTCATTTTGACCTAAATTTCAAAATTCCAATTTATAATTCCATAAATTTTCATGTATATCATCATATTTCATCATATTATGTTTGATTATTTCATTTAATTTTCAAATTTACAAATTTACAAAAATTCTTTCAGAAAACTCTGATTTCATGGTCATCAGGGGCATTTTGGTCATTTTGACTCTAATTTCGAATTTTCAAGTTTATTTTAAAAATTTATTCATTATTTCTCATGTTTATATCAAAGGGGGTATGCATTTGGGTTTATATATAAATAATATTCGATAATTTCTAATATTTTTGGATAAATTCAGATAAACCTACATTTTTGTGCTTAAAGTTTTTTTAGTTTTGGAGAAACATTCAAAAGGAAGACTTAGCCATTTTATTTATTTGTTTTATTCAATTCAATGTAAAAAGTAATGTAATATTTGGAATAAGAGTTACTTTTTCAGCTTCGAATAGGATTGCATTGCATATAGTTTGATTTCTGAAAAATTCCAATATCTGATGTATCATTCATGTGCATTTATTTCAAATCCACTATGGTTGACACGAATGACACATGCACAAGCGCTTATGGAGTTTATAAACTTGGTGGAATTTGTATTTTTGGCCATAGTCAGAATAAGAATGAAACCTAGATTTATGATCTTCGTATTAGCCACATTCAGCCTACACTCTTAGGTTAACTTCAAAAATGCACTGAATTTCTCAAAACTCAAAAGTTTTTCTCAATTCCTCAATGAAATTCCCTTTCAAATTCATTCATTCATTCAATTTGCATCATTTTCAAAATCATTTCCCAATTCCATTTCAGAAAAATCAGTTTTCTCAAGAATTTCCAAGTCTTTCTCAGGATTTTATTTTCTCAGAATCCTAAGTTTTCACATGAGACTTCAAAGTATTTTCCAAGTTCAAATCAAGATTTTCCAATGTTTTAAAATTCTCAAATTTCAAAATCCCAAGTTTTCAGAAATCGATTTTCTCAAAGATCTAATTTTCCTAAGAATCCATTTTTTATTTTAAAAATCATTTTTCAATGAGCTTTCTTGATTTTCTCAAGATTCTCAAATCCATTTCCTCAGAAAAGCAATCCAAATCTCAAAATCAATTTTTCCAAAGTCCAAGTTTTCCTGAGAATTCATTTTTCAATCAAATTTCTGATTTCCAATGAAATTCATTGATTTTCCCTGGAATTCCATTTTCAAGCACTTTTCCAGTCATTTTCCAAATGCATTTCAATTTTCCAAGCAAACATCATATTTTTCAAACTTGCATTATTTTCAAAATTTCATAGCACATGCCTGATTCTTTGTGCATTCTAGGAAAATAGAGCATAATTTAGATAATTTAACTCAGACAAGGCACACATTTGATCATTCGTTCAATTACCCCTGGTAAAGGCGTTAAGAACGGGTGAACCTCGTACCGACAGGCGGATCCCATTCCACGGAATTTTCTCACAAATTTTCAAAACGGAGGCAAGTAAATTTTCAAAACCAATTTTCAAAACTTTGGTCGAGTTTGACTCACAAAATTCGTTTCTCTCTCGCAAAAGAGGGGGAAAATTTAATCTTTGGTATGGGGATACTGCTCAACCAACATATCGCTCCCTTCTAGACTCACATGAGAAAGTAACTTATATTGACAAACTCAAGGAAAGTGAAGTACCATCATGTCGCTGTAAAGAAAAGATGAAACAAATAACTTCTAATGACCTACCCCTTTCCCCAACTGCGCTCATCTGACGATCAAGCTTGTGTTAAATTTTTCACCATTACTAATCAGATCCGTGACCGACAAGCATCCAGATTTTTACCCAAGGGTTTAAAAGGAATCGATGAAGACGTTTTTAGCAGAGCTTATCATTGCCTCTTCAATCAACGTACCCTCAGGCGCATGGTGAACAACTGATGTTAAGCTATCAAGAAGAGTATTGGGTCGAGGCAACCATTCAAGGCCTTCTCATGGAGAAAGTCAGAGGATTAGAGGATGAAATAAAGAAAAAGAAAGAAATATAGATCACTAAATGTATAACGATCATCGAGAATGCATAGAATTCAGAAGGTATTAACATCATTGGATATGTTTTTAGAGCAGATCTCGAGCTAGAGAGCTTGCAGATCCGCTGCTTAATCAAATATTAATCTAAGTAAAATAGAAAAAAAAGAAAAGCGAATGAAATTGCAAATCAACAGAATAAACCAAACACAAAGATTGTCGAAACACGTTTGTTCCTTTTTCTATAGCACGAGGATGGGTTAATGCTTGCACAGGCAAAATCAACCCCTTAGGAGTGCATTGATGAGGCTAAACGGAAAAGAAAATGGCTATTAGAGAATTTAAGAAAAGACCACAGAGGAAGAGGGGTACTTGCCGTGACCAAGCTTCGACTGAAGGGAAGGAAGTGTAGCTCCTGTATGCTACTGCAAAGTGATGCTCCTTTCGCACGACTTAGAGGAGAAAAACTCAGGAAGAAAGGAGGAAGTCAGAGCGACAATGGGAAAAAAAGGTCGATCCTGGGAAATTTGATGCTCGATGTGAAAATGGATGCCTCAAAAGGAAAATTGATGATTAGAAGAGGCTTGGGTGCCTCTTCTTAAAGAGAGAGTGGAAGGCTCCTGAAGGGGGGTTCGTTGAGGATGGAGGGTGGTGGGAGAAGGGTCCGTTGAGGATGGACGATGGTGAGAGATGAAGGCTTTCAGAGGGGGAGTGCACGAGAGAGAGGCCATTGCACATTTCTATTTTTTTCCAAAAAGAGGGTCCCTTTAAAATAATTTTTCATAAAGTGGTTTTAAAAGAATTTTTTTAGTAAAACCAAATTTAAAAAGTTTAAAACCACTCGTTCTTCGCATAGTTTTTCCAATTTTTTTGGTTTTTTGTGTTGTTTTTCCATATTTTTGTATTTTTAGAATAAAACCCTAAAATTTAAGAGAAAACAAAGATTTAAAACTAACTTTTTTGTATTTTTGAGAAATATTTACAAAAGATGGGTTTTCTGAGAATTTGAGGCTATTCTTTTGAAAAATTCTTCAAAAAGCGAGTTTGGATCCGGAATTCAAGGTGATATTCGAGTTTCGGACCTTGAATCGAGAAAATATAAAATAGTGGATCCCAATGGATACCAGATGAGCTATTTGAGCCATTCAGAAAATATTTTTGGTATTTTTATAATTTCAATTTGTAAATTGAATAACGAGGCTCAAATTTGGATTTTAAACACTGGGTTCAGATCCAAAATCGAGTTGGATATATCAACATGGGATTTAATCCAGAAAATCTAAAGAATAACTGAAATTTAGTTTTGAAATTACTTTGATTTTCTCAGAAGATGGGGCCAGGGGCAAAAAGGACATTTTTACAAAAAAATGAAAAATTTGGGGTGTTCACAGATGCCCCTCTTTGCTACTAAGCCGGTTGAGAGCCGAGCTTAGTGGCAAAGATAACACTCCAAATTTTGAAAATGCTCCAGTCAGCAGATCTGAACTGGGTGTGGAAGAATTATTTTGGAAACATGGCTTCTCAGGCTTAAAACCTTATCCTTAATGGTTTTGGGGAGATGAAATCCTCGAAAATGATATGACTAAATAATAGAAATGAGGAAACCATGATGAGACTTTGGATGAAAATCCCGAAGATGGTGAAAAATAAGGATTTTGATCAGGTCTCATGGGTGAGACAATATACGCTTTTTGAAATGATTTAGGTTTAGCCCTTAACCTGAATGAGATGAAAATATATCAAGATGAATTGAATGAAGAAAGGAATACATGAGAACCTTGATGGGACATTTTTGGGAAAATGCCTCGTGAGATGAAACTCGAGTATGATCCTTTCTCGGATGGATATATGAAACATGGGTTCCTCGATGAAAAGAACCATGATGGGACTGGAAGAAATCACCTCGTTAAAATGAGGAATCTCGTTGGAACGAGACTCAGGTTTAACTCAAACCTGAAAAAGAAAGATACCTTGTGGCACGAGGTTCAGGCTTAACTCTTAACCTGAAGGGGACAACCAAATGGAATCTTCGAATGAAGAAACCATGATGGGACCTTCGGAGTTTGGACGAACAAATCCGAGAGGGGTTTGCAAAAGGAGGAAAATGGGGTTCCCTAAAGCTTGGAAAAGGGATGATCTTCGGCGTCTCATTAGTGAGTCTGAAATAGCTTTTGAAATAGATGGCCTTTTGCAGAAAGTTCAGGTTTGACCCTTAACCTGAGTGAGAACGACCATACGGAATCCTCGGATGAAGAAACTGTGATGGGACAGGGAGAGATACCTCTCCTGAATGAGGTAACTCTTTTTGAAGGTATAACGACGCTAGGTTGCATCAAAATGGATATTGAATATTTATTTTATTCTTGGAATAGCTAGAAAATTTTGTCAATAAGATAAAATTGTAGTTGATCCAAATGCTTGAAAATGTGCATGTATGTGCAAAAGACATTCCCTCTCTTTCCTAGAGCATTTCCTCCAACAAGATTAACTCCTCGGTCTTAAGAGTCAAATTCGAAATTTTTAGCACTGATGATTTTCTTCAAGGAAGCTATCCGTTTCCTTGATATGAGAAGAGAAAAAATATTCTTAATTTCATAAAAGCAAGTAGTGAAGAGATATTGATAAAAGAATTTTGCATGAGAAGAGATGACTTCTGACAATTTTGACAGTTTGATATCTGGGCGTTTTTCCATGATGATCATTTTGTACTCTTTTTGAGTCATTGAACTTTCTCAGGTTTTTAACATCATCTTTTATTTTGGAGATGTCCTGATTTTTTTTCTCTTTTTCAGGGAAGGGTACGTCACAAACTCCTTTATCTTAGAGATGTTTCGATCTTTCTTTTATCTTAGGAATTCTAATGATGATATTGGCTCAAAAGGTCTTTAGATGATAGCAGAAATCAAATATCTTTTAGGGTTTGTCGGTAGGTTCATCGCACTCGCCTTCATCTCGATGGTGATCTGAACTTTCTCTAGAAGGATCCTTCACAAACTCCTTCATCTCGGAGATTATCCAAATCTTCTTTGGCCCTGGGGTCTAGCTCGCATATTCGTCTTCATCTTAACGACAATTGAGAGATCCCTTTTGCAGATATTTGATTGCAACTTTAAATGAAATGTGAAGATATGGATTGAGTGGATTCTTTTATAGCTCAAGATATTTCCACTGCCTGATTGCCAGATAGTCGTCTTTAAACATGTGTCATAGCCATGATCAATATCAATTCGCTTCTAGCTTTTCGACATCATTGAATATTTCTTTCGCTAGTCATATCAAGGATATTTCTTACATAGTTTTGGTTGATCAATAGAGAAAAGTTTTGAATTTTATTCTCTTTTCGCAAAAAGTTTCGCCTTTTGGAAAGAATACTAGAGGTAATCTGAGGTAATTCTTTTGTGTAGTCAGATTATTGGATTCAACAAGTGTTTTTAGCAAATTGGCATAATGTTCCAGAATTCTTTTATGAAATAATTACTCAATATGGATTTTGATGAGACCTTTAGCTGTAATTTGGAGGAAATGATGTAAAAATCAGACTATGGAAAACTTAACTGATGAAAGACATTAGATTTTAGAAATCCCGACCAGTTATAAGAAACTGGATTTTTGTAATCCCGACCAGTTATAAAAAACTGGATTTTGAAATCCCGACCAGTAAAAATACTAGATTTTAAAATCCTGACCAGTGAAAACATTGGATTTTGAAATCCCGACCAGTTATGAAAAACTGGATTTGAAATCCCGACCAGTTATGAAAAACTAGATTTTTTGAAATCCTGACTAATGGAAACACTGAATTTGAAATCCTGACCAGTTGTGAAAAACTGGATTTGAAAATCCTGACCAGTGAAAACACCAGATTTGAAATCCCGACCAGTTATGAAAAACTGGATTTGAAATGCCGACCAGTTATGAAAAACTGGATTTTTAAAATCCCGACCAGTGAAAACACTGGATTTGAAATCCCGACCAGTTATAAAAAACTAGATTTGAAAATCCAGACCAGTGAAAACACCGAATTTGAAATCCCGACCAGTTATGAAAAACTGGATTTGAAATCCCGACCAGTTATGAAAAACTGGATTTTTGAAATCCCGACTAGTAAAAACCCTGGATTTGAAATCCCGACCAGTTATAGAAAACTGGATTTTGAATCCTGACCAGTTATAAGAAACTGGTTTTTTGAAATCCTGACCAGTTATGAAAAACTGGATTTTGAAATCCCGACCAGTAAAAATACTAGATTTTGAAATCTCGAGCAGTGATAACACTGGATTTGAAATCCCGACCAGTGAAAACACTGGATTTTGAAATCCCGACTAGTGAAAACACTGGATTTGAAATCCCGACTAGTGAAAACACTGGATTTTGAAATGAAAGATTTAATTTGTTGGTTTGAAAATGATTGAATTTGGGGAAATTATAACCCGAGAGTTGAGAAAATGATAGATTTGAGAAATTGAAACCCGAAGGTTCGGAGATGATAGGACGGAGAAATTGAAACCTGAAGGTTTGATTGTAAAGTAGATTGATTTGGGAGCTCAGCCATTGTGAGCTGGGACTTTTGAAATACATGACCAGCGAGAGCTGGGTCTTTTTGGAATATGCGACCAGCGAGAGCTGCATCTTTTGGAATACATGACCAACGAGTGTTAGATCTTTTGGAAATACATGACCAACGAGTGCTGGATCTTTTGAAAATACATGACCAACTTGTGTAGGATCTTTTTGAAAATACATGACCAACGAGTGCTGGATCTTTTAGAAATACATGACCAACGAGTGTTGGATCTTTTGAAACTACATGACCAACGAGTATTGGATCTTTTGGGAATTACATGACCAACGAGTGTTGGATCTTTTGGAAATACATGACCAACGAGTGTTGGATCTTTTGAAAATACATGACCAACGAGTGTTGGATCTTTTGGAAAATACATGACCAACGAGTGTTGGATCTTTTAAAAATACATGACCAACGAGTGCTGGATCTTTTTGGAAATACATGACCAACGAGTGTTGGATCTTTTGGAAATACATGACCAACGAGTGTTGGATCTTTTGAAAATACATGACCAACGAGTGTTGGATCTTTTGGAAAATACATGACCAACGAGTGTTGGATCTTTTGGAAATACATGACCAACGAGTGTTGGATCTTTTTGGAAATACATGACCAACGAGTGTTGGATCTTTTGGAAATACATGACCAACGAGTGTTGGATCTTTTGAAAATACATGACCAACGAGTGTTGGATCTTTTGGAAATACATGACCAACGAGTGTTGAATCTTTTGAAAATACATGACCAACGAGTGTTGGATCTTTTGAAAATACATGACCAACGAGTGTTGGATCTTTTTGGAAATACATGACCAACGAGTGTTGGATCTTTTGGAAATACATGACCAACGAGTGTTGGATCTTTTGAAAATACATGACCAACGAGTGTTGGATCTTTTGGAATACATCAAATTTTGGGAAGTTCAAGACAAAACTTGAATTTTGTAGAAGGAAAGACTTTGATCAGAAAACTAAATTTAGAAAATTACTGGTGCGAGGACCCGATTTTCCAAATGAGCTCCATATATGATTAAAAGTTTAAGAAATAACCAGTGCGAGGACCAGGTTTTAAAGATGAGCTCGATTTTCAAGAATTTAGGAAGCAAAGATTCTTGGTGAAAATTCTGAATTCAATGGACCATCACATTTTAACTGTATGTGGTCTGCTTTTAGGATTTATCCCGTTATCCTGAATGGGGAAAATAATAAAAAGAATACCTCATTAACAGGAGGCAGCAGATTCATCCCTTAACCTGAAGGGTATTTTTAAAGATAAAGATGAATAAAATTTAATAATAAAATTGACGAAAATTTGTTAAAACTTGACAAAAATTGGCAATAGTTTGATGAAAATTTGAAAAATGAACAAAATGAATGAAATTAATGAAGATCACAAGATCAATTGAAAATTGGTAGAATTTTGAGGAAAAGAGTTTTTGTCTAATCCTGCCTGCACATGATGAAGGAAGATAGTTATAGATCAAAATAAAATGCCCCAGTATTATGGAGAAGAATGTGCGAATTGATAGAAGATCATTATTTTATTGAAACGACCTTTTTGAATAATATAAAAGGCTTTAGAATGAACATTTTAAGTATAAAACTTCTTCAGATGCAGAGCATTGACAGGATCTGGCATTTCCACCCCATCTACATTGATCAAACGATATGAATTGCGAGGCAATGCTTCCTTAACCACATAAGGGCCTTCCCAATTGGGTGACCACTTGCTTCGTGGTCGATGCTTGAGATGTGTTGTCGATCTGAGCACCAAATCATTAACTCAAAATTTTCTCTCAATGGCGGACTTGGCATAGTGTCGAGCTACCCTCTGACGATAAGCTTGAGCATTCTCTGCTGCCTTGAGTCTCTTTTCATCCAGTAGATCGAGCTGCACCAATCTCTGCTACTGATATTGATCAAGTGGCAATTTTATAAGGGAGGCAAATTTGAGAGCGGGCTTTTGGACATGGAGAGGCAACACTACTTCAGTCCCGTAAACAAGTTCTAAAGGAGTAGCATTGGTCAGAGTCTGAATGGTGGTTCAGTATGCCCAAAGTGCATCATGAATTTTCTCATGCCAATCTTGACCTGTTCTCACAGTCCTTTCCAAAATGCAGATCAAAATCTTATTGGTAGCCTCTACTTGGCCATTCCCTTGAGGATAGTAGGGAGCGGAGAAATGATGGCAAATTTTGAATTTAAAACAGAAGGTTTTCATCCTCTCATTTTTGAAATGGATTCCATTGTCTGAAACAATGTCATATGGTATGCCAAAGCGGCAAAGAATGTTATTGTGAATGAAAGAAACCACATGGCGGCCTTCTATTGTGCGTAGAGTAACAACTTCAACCCATTTTGTGAAATACTCGGTCGCAACCAGAAAGTATTTGTGGCCATTGGAAGCAGAAGGAGTAATCAGGCCTATGACGTCGAACACCCACATAAAAAATGGCCAAGGAGAAACAACTGATTGTAGATATCTGGCCGGTGCATGAATGAAAAGTGCGTGCATTTGGCACTTGACGCACTTCTTCACAAATTGATGACAGTTCTGTTGCATGGTATTCCAGTAGTACCCTTCTTGGACGATCTGTTTGACGAGAGTTTGATAGCCAACATGGCCACCACAAATTCCTTCATGTGCCTCTTGGATAATTTCCATAGCTTCTTCTTTATCTAAACATCTGGCATATTCAGAACTGAACCCACGGCGATAGAGGACATTGGCAAGGATGAAATAACGGGTAGACATACGTTGAATTACATGTTGCTCCCTTTTTGTCATTTCTGGTGGAAATTCACCTATTTCAATGAAATTTTTGATATCTTGGTACCAGAGCTTCTCTTTTTGATCGACCTGGTTTACTTGCATGGTTGAAATGAAAGCAAGTTGCTCAAGTCTGCCAACTTCGAAAGAACGACATGATTCACTGCCTTTGAAGGATATAATGAAGCCCAGGCTGGATAAGCCATCGGCTATCTGATTGTGCTCTCTTCTGATGTGATTAAGCTGAAATTCTTCAAAGTTGTCCACAAGAGCTAGGACGATCTTCTGATACAGGATCAATTTTGAATCTTTCACCTGCCACTCAGTGTTAACTTGACTGACAACAAGTAACGAATCGCTAAAGGCATGCACTCTCTTGACATCGAAACTTTGTAGAATTTTGAGGCCTTTTATTAGAGCTTCATACTCGACCATGTTATGAGTGCATTGAAAACCAAGTTTAAGAGAATAAGGGATCATTTCTTTTTCTGGAGTGATTAATAAAACTTCAATCCCTATGCCAGACATATTTTTAGAGCCATCGAAGAATAGGTTCCAAACTGGAGGCTGTTGGACATTGCAGATGTGCTCATCAGGAAAATCATCCTCTGCTTTAATTTCTTATGTCAAAGGAAAATCTGCCAACTGATCTGTGATCGCTTGGCCTTTAATCGACTTTTGAAAAACATACTCTAAGTCATATTGCATTAGGAGGACTTGCCATTTTGCAATCTGTCCAGTGAGAAATGGTTGCTCAAGAATATATCTGAGAGGATTAAGCTTTGATAGGAATTTGATTTCAGATGCCAACAAGTAATGTCTTAATTTCTAGCACATCCAAACAAGAGCTAGACAAGTCTTTTCCATCTGAGAATACTTCTTCTCATAATCAATGAAAGTTTTGCTCACATAGTAGATGGCGTACTCTATCAGGCTGCCCTCTTTATACTGTGCAAGGAATCCACCACAGACATTCTGGTTGACAAAAATATATAGTAAGAGAGGCTTTTCCAACTTTGGTGGCTTCAAAACTGGTGGATTAAGGGGATACTGCTTGATGCGCTCAAACGAGAGTTGGCATTCCGATCTCAATTCAAATTGTACTCATTTTCTTAGCAAATGATTGAAAGGTTCACACCTCATAGCCAAATTGGAAATGAATCTGCGAATAGACTGAATACGCCCTTGAAGGCTTCGCAGTTCCCTGCGATTAGTTGGGGTAGCATATCAATAATTGCTTTTGCTTTAGGCGGATCCACCTCTATTCCTTTTTTGCTGATTATAAAGCCGAGTAATTTGCCGGACTCTACTCCAAAAACACATTTCTGAGGATTAAGTCTCAACTTATAAAGAATGAGTCTTTCAAAGACTTGACCAAGAGCATCGAGGTGATCCTCTTCTTCTTTAGATTTGACCAAAATGTCATCTACATATGCATCCATATTTTTGTGCATCTGATCATGGAAAATAACGGTCATTGCCCACTGATAGGTTACCCCGGTGTTTTTGAGCCTAAATGACATGACTGTATAGCAGAAGGTTCCCCAAGGTGTAGTAAATAAAGTTTTTGACTGATCACGAACGACCAGCTTGATCTGATTATAGCCTAAATATTCATCCATAAAAGAAAACATGGCATGGCCCGCTGTGCTATCGATCAAAAGATCAATGTTGGGAAGCAGTTAATCATCTTTCAGGGTAGCCTTATTGAGATCCTAAAAATCAATGCAAATTCAAACTTTTCCGTTCTTTTTAGAAACTGCCATGATATTTGCCAACCAATCGGGGTAATCTATGGCTCAGATGAAGCCTGCTTTTAACAAATCTTCAAGTCCTTCTTTGACTTGTTGTTCAACTCAAGGGTCTAACTTCCTCAGTTTTTGCTTGATTGGTCTGGAATCTGGTTTCAACTTGAGTCGATGCTCAACCAACTTAGGATCTAACCCTGGCATATCTTTATAAGTCCAGGCAAATACTTCTTGATGCTGCTTAAGGAATTGGATGAGTCTTGTCTTTTCATCTGCACTTAGACTCGAACCGATTTTGAGGATTCTCGGATCATCTTCCGAACCAATGTTGATATCCTCAGTTGGATCTTGAACCAAAGATGATGGTTTATCCTGCTTCTGAATGTGAGCAAATTCTGGCAATTCTTGAATAGTTAAATCAAATTTTGCTGGCTCTTCAGTCTGCTTTGTTGCCTGACTGACCTCTGCTCTGATCTTTAACTTAGGAATCCTTGCCAGTTTTGAATATTTAGGATTGATAACGAATTTCTCCATTGATTCAGGAGTTATGTTTTGACGGTCCTGAAAACATCAAGAAAGGTTTTTAAGAGAAAGTACGCATCAAAACAAGTTTTTTGTACAAAGCAAAGAATAATGGCACAGACAAAACACAAGAAAGAATGATAGATGCCCAAATATGAAGAGAAGATCAAGTTTTCTATTAATTGGAAATAGAATATATACAAGATTGACAAAAAGATGAGGACTGTGTCGTCCCTACAAGATTAACAGAAAAGCAAGGACAAAAAGAAGGAAAACTAAGGCATCATCTTCTCATTGTTTCCTCTGACAAATACTGTTTTCTTGCTAGAAGCTTTGCCGGTGAACCCCAACCCTGAACTGTCTGAATGCTGAATGAGAATGATTGGCTCCACTATACCATCTTCATTTCTTCCCATGCCCCGGAATGGTTGGTACTCATGTTTTATCAGCAGATCAAATCCCTTTCTCGCTTTGGAAAATTGCGAAAATAAAGGATGATCTTTAATAGAAGTGTAGTTGATACGTCCTCCCAACTTGAAGAAACAAGGTCCTTACCATTGGACTGTGGCTGCAACATTTTCTTCTTCCTGGACATCTTTCAGCTTCAGCATTGCTAAACTCTCGCTGAGGTTGATTTCATCACTCTCTCGGATGCTTGGAATGTCCGTTGTAAATGTTTGACGGGGAATCATAGGCTGTGGTAGCCTTTCTTCGGAATCTTCTCCCAGAATGGTGGTAATCATTCCTCCCTTGGACCATTTTATGTACTGGTGGAGGGTTGATGGAACAACATTAGCATTGTGAATCCATGTTCGTCCCAACAGAAGATTGTAAGTTGGCGGCACATTGACGACATGGAATAAAACTGTATGCACTGAAAAGTTAATGAAAATTTCCAGAAAGATCTTGCCCTTGGCCGTCTGCCCGTGATTGTCGAAGCCGTAGATTGTAATTGGATTAGGCATATATTCTTCCTCTTTTAATCCCAAGGCTTTCGTTGTCATCTCTGGGCAAATGTTTAGGCTGTTGCCCCCATCGACAAGTACATGCAGGACAATCATGCCCTTGGTCCTTATCACGATGTATAGTGCATTGTTATGGAAGGAATGGGGTTTTGGCAAGTCCTCATCAGAAAAGGTGATAGGCGCGTTGGTCATCGCTTGATTTACTATCTGTGCCATATCTTCTGGCGTAGTGCCTGGCTTCACCTTGATCTTTCTTAATAAATCGTCTAACACCTCTTGATGCTTGGGGGAATCATGAGTTAATTCTAGGATGGAAATGTTGGAGAGCGTTGTGATTGGCTTCTAAAGAATGTTGGCCCGCTCTTCGGCTGGCTTAGAGGTTTCTGCTTCATCTGCGAAGACTTCCTTTTTAATGAATCTCTTTGGGAAACCTTGGGTTTTTCTGCTCTCAACTAACGAGTTCATTTGGTTTAGAACTGAGATGATGTTTATTTTCTGGGATGTAGGCTGGTTTCGATGCAGAACCATTACCTGATGCTGGAGACTTATGTCCTTCTCGGAGCATGGACATATATGGCTTTATGGAAGAAATGAGTGTTCTGAAATGGTTTGGAAATGGAGCTGCTAGGATTTCCATTTTGCCTTCCTCTTTATCTTCAATGAGGATGCTCTTGTCAATACAGTCCTGGATTAAGTGCTTCAGAATGAAGCAATACTCTGTATCATGTCTCATCGCTCTGTGGAATTTGCAATACTGCTCTTTGAATCTTCCCATGATTACTGGCGGATCTGCAACTTTGGGAAGTTTAACCATTCTGTGGGACAATAGGTATTCCAGGACCTTTTTCAGGGGCTGGTCCAAAGGAGTAATTTTTTGATCTCTGCTCCAATTGATATGTTTGGGTTTTTCTTAAAGATCCCCTTTTTGTTGAAGACCGCTTAAAAGAGGCTTATCACTGTTCTTGAAGAACTTTCCTTTTCTTCCTCTGTTCTGATCAGGTTTCGTGCCACTGCTGTTGTCATTCTTGCTGCTACTTTCCTGATTGTTGCTTGGAGCGTTGGCTAAATAAGTAAAATGTGCCTTCTTTTGATCCTGGGCATTTTTGGCCAGAGTGATGCCTTCATATATTCCATTCTCTACTCCCATTTTGAGTCATTCTGCTTGTCTGGTCAGTTCAATTAATGATTTGGATGAGTATGGAAAAATTAGGCTTTTCAAAGGTTGTGAGAAGTTGTTGAGGATAATTTGGAGGGCATATTCCTAAAAAATGGGATTCCTTATTTTGTTACAAATACTTCTCTATTTGTGGATGAAATCTCTGGCCTTTTCATTGGTTTCCTGTTTGACATTATATAGATGATTGAGCATAGGCAAAGCTTCTGTATTGAACAGAAAGCGCTCAATGAACATGTTAACAACCTTGTCGAAATCTCTTAATTCAATGAGATTGACATGCTCAACATACCACTTGGCAGCTATGCCTTCTAAACTGCGGAGGAAGCATAGGAAAAGAGCGCAATTATCTTCGCTGAACCTGGCGCATTCTGCGAAAAACATTGCCAGATGGGCCTTGGGATCGCCGGTTCCGTCGAACTTAATGAACTTCCTGGGGAGGTTCTCCAGATTGTTATCCCCTTCCAATCCGAGGTAGAAGTTCTGCCTGGTGTATGATTTTTTCCCCTTGTCTCGGATTTGCAGATCCTTGACTATCTTGGTTAGTGCCTGAATGGGATCTTCTGCGGGGACCCCGTACTTGGGTCTGCTTACTGGTACAGGCTCTTTAACTGCACTCTTAGACTGTCGCAAGTGCTTGGGGATATACATCACCTGCTCTTCTTCTTTAGATCCGTCTTCCGCTGACTCTGAGTCCTCAGAAGTGTTGTCACGCTGTATTTTCTGTTTACTGATCTTGACAGGCTTTTTCATGGGCTTCTTCTTAATTTTGTTTTTAGTTGAGGCTTTCTTCGAACCAGCCTTAGCCTGCTTAGCCATCATTTTCGACATCATTTTCTGGAATACCTTATACATGGCAGGATCAACATCACTCTCTTCTTCTGAGTCATATCCCCTGAACAACCTGGGAGAGTTCATTTCTTCTTTCTCGTTGTCGTTGTGCTGCTGAACAATCTGCTTGCCAGCTCTTGTTTGAACCATTTTGAGATGCCAAAGTTCTCCTGCAGAATAAGGGAATGGTTAGAGTGTGGGGAAGACCTTTTGCAAACCAAGATTTTTGAGAAAAGAATGAAGGGTTTTGGTAGACAATTTTAATAGATTATCCCATTACCCGGGATTAGGTCATCACAAGATTTGTGATAATTGTGTTACCATTTTACGATAACGAAAAGATGTGCCTTGTTACCTAGGCGAGGTTGTCAACCCTGATAAAAGATATTGAAGAGGAGTAGGAGGAATGTCCCATTTACCAGGGATGAGGTCGTCACTAGAATTGTGACCATTTGTGCTATAAAACAAAATAAAAGAATAAAATTTGGCCCAAAAGCTTTTTAGTAGAATAAAAGTAACTTTATTGATGTAATTTTCAAGGGCAAAGAGAGGGTGGGCAGGCAGTTTGCCACCAATCTTGATATTCAGAAGATACATTTGATCTCAGAAATACAAACAGAGAAATGAAGGAATCCCAAGTATATTTGGTTACATGGTATGCCCCAGACCACTGATCTAACTGTAGATTGAATTCTGGCATGTTACCCATTGGGAAGTGAACATTGGCACGAACCTGCCACTGCGAAAACTGTCTGAGACATCTTTCTGGCTGATAATCGACACAGAAGAAGGGGCCAAGCAATCTGTAACGCTTACTGCGAGCATAAGTGTAGCGAGGAACTGATTCTCTCCTGTCGAAGAAATCCCAAATGATCTCCTCCTTATGCAGTTTCTCGATCAAGGCTCGACACTGAATGGTTGTCTTTAGCTACTTACTGCTGAATCTGAAGGAATTGGCCTTTGATGGAACATGTCGCAGGAACCACGACTGCAGGGCATAAGTGCATCCTTCTACCAGAATGGTCTCCCCAAGAGCGAAACGAGCCAAGCCTCGGTAAACAAAGGCTAAAGCTTCCATAGAGACTGAAAGCTGACGGGTCTGCTTGCTTCCCCATCTTCGAAAGAGCTGGGCAACTTTGACATCTATAAAATTCTGACCATCTTGAAAGAAAGCTAATCCCACTGTGCATAGGATCATGACATGTTGAATTCTGTCTTTTGTTGCTCGAGACAAAGTGTCAACCTTTTCGTAAGCTCCGTACTTGCGGTAAAGTTCGGATAGGTCAATAAACTAATTTCCATTTATCTCAGTGAGAGGTCAAGATCTGCTCCCGGTTGCTCTGGCCAAAGCTTCTCGAACATCTACCCCTTTGATGTTGATCAAGAACTACTACTCGACAGGATCATCTGGCTGACCAGCTGGTTTGGGTAATCCCATAATATCATTGAATTCGTCCATCAGTAGAGTCATCTCTCCCCATGGAAACCAGAATGTGCAATTACGTGGATTCCACTGTTCTGCCATAGCCTGAATCAAACTTCCATTGATGGTTCGCTTGCCCACTGCCGATGCCATCTCCAATCCACAGTCATCCAAGTGGTTTGGGAACATACGCGAGAAGGTGCTGAACCAAGAATAATACCACCGAGGAAAGAAGGGGTTAGACTGGATGACCCAATGATCCAGGGATCCATCCTGTATCTAATAGAAGACATGATCTGTAGGAAAGACAACATCGTGGGAATCGAACACCATCGAAATGATACTGGGGCAAAGAAGAATGGGAAAGATCAAATAAAATGCAGAACTTATGGATAGACTCTTGAAGAATAGATACAAACCTGAAAATTTTTGAAAGATCAAGGAAATTTTAAAAGAATTTTTTAGGGTTTTTGAAGAAAATTTGATCTAAAAGAAAAGAATGTAGGTAAAGGAAAAATATACACCTGGGTTTCTAAAAAAAAGGGGAAGTTTTGAATAATATACCCAGGGTTTTTTAAAAGGTTTGATACATGTATATAAGAAAATAAGAGAAACATCGCATAACCAAAGTTGCACAAACAAGGATGCGCATATAACACTCCCTAAAGGCCGACTCTAAATGCAATATTTTGAAATGGCTTGTAGGATCTTAATCCTAACTCTATGGTTTTAGATCATCTGATTCCAATCAAGGTATGCCGATATACTCAAGTTGAAGCTCGAAGTACGTGGCATAAAAATATTTCTCCGGTTCTAAGGTAATGGCTTCCCAACATCCTTGAGCACCTACCGATATACCTTGGACTATGGCCCTTAGGTACGTGGTAGGGGGCGCGAACCCAAATAAGTGGCCCAGTTGTGAGGCTTTCTCCCGAACTATGGTTCAGTGAGACAGCCCAGCAATGTGAAGACCGAGGAAATATAGGTAGGGATGTTTTCAAAAACATGCTCAACATGCAATAAATCAGATGTCTCTAATGCAAGTCCTAAAGAGATAGATTTAAAATGAAGAGAAGCATACACTTGCATACATTGTTCGCATTCAATCCCTAGAATTGAGAAGAGTTGTAGTTCAGACCTAAGTCTAATGTGAACATGGAATAATCTCCTCAATATGGTCATACCAAACCATACTTAAATCCTATATGCAATGATGTCAGCTTAGGACAGAGTCTAGGCTCCTAAGGTTTTACATAGAAATGAAGCTGACATTTGTTAGAATAAAGACTTAGATAATATCAGAACAAAGCCAAAGACACAAATTTGACCGGACGGAGACGGGTCCCATCTTGATCGCCAAACCTGTGATCATGGCAAAATTTTTCCTCTCTTGGTATTTCTCTCTCTTCTCTTTTCCTTTCCAGCCTCTATTTTTCCCTTTTTGAAGGAAAAAATGAAAGACAAAAAAGAAGAGAGAGAAGAGAAAAGAAAGAAAAGAAGAGAAGAGAGAGGAACTCTTTTGCGAAGGTCTCACTTGACCTTAATTTTAAAAATATTTAGGAAAATAACTCACCCCCGTTTTGAAATATATGCGGGAAAAATTGGGAGACGGGACTCGCTCGTCGGTACGAGGTTCGACCGTTCCTAGCGCCTTTACCAGGGGTAATCGAACTAAGGATCGAATTTATGCCTCTTTGCTTTGCTAAAACATCATCTAATAATTTATTCTAAGCCTAAAATGCACAGAGAATCGTGTTTGTGCAATGCAAGGATGTATGCACTTTTGAAAAGTATGATGAGGGAATGAAGAAATGATTTTGAATAGTTGAATTTAACTTAGAACTTTGAGATAGATCAGGAAAGATATTTTGAAGTGCTAAGTCTTTGAAAAAATCAGAGTTGGGAAGGTAAATCTTGACTTTTGAAAAGGAATGATTTAAAGCTGAGATAAAAGGGAAAGAAAGGAAATCTCTAAGTCAGAAATGGATTTTGAATTTAAATTTTGAACCTGGGTGAAGGTTTGAAATGGAATTGAATTCCAGTTTTAAAGTTTGGAAATCAGAATGGATTTTGAGAAATCCAAATTGAGTTTGAAAAAGAATAGAATTGGGTTTAAGAGATCAAGATGAGATATGAAAAAAAATGGAATTGTCTTTTGGAATGTGGGAATCAAGATAAACTTGGATTTGAAATCTGGCATCCTAAATGGATTTGGATCCGAAGGTTGAGATCAAAATGGAATTTGGATCTGAAGTCTGAGATCCAAAATGAAGTTGAATTTTGGAATCCTAAATGAAATTTGGATCTGAAGTTTGAGATCCAAAATAAAGTTGGATTTGAAATCTAGAATCCTAAATGGAATTGAAACCGAAGGCTGAGAAGTTGGATCTGAAGTCTGAGATCCAAAATGAAGTTGGTCTTTTGATGATCCAAATCCAATATGGGATTGGGTTTTAAAATTTGGAACTCAAGGTGGAGTTTGGATCTTTTGAAGATAAAAAATGGGACTTTAGAAGATGGATCCGGGTTTTGAAAACCCGTATTTGAATCTTGAGAAAAGAATCAAATTTTGAGATTCAGACTCAATCTCAGAACTTTGATTTTGAGTTTGAGAATCAAGATTTAATGATGAATCTTGATTTGAAGCTTGAGTTTTGAAATCAGAAGATGAATTAGAAATTTCAAAGTTTTAAATTTGAATTTTGGATTTGAATTGAATTTGAATTTGAATTGGAATTTGAATTTTGAATGTAGAAATGAATTTGAAATTCCAAAGTCAAATTGGACTTTGAATTTGAATTTTGAATCTTAAAACAAGATAGAATTGATGAATTGAAATAAAAATTTGAAGAAAGATATTCAACATCACTTGGATTTTTGAGAAAGAATTTTTGAAAATATGATGCAATTTTATCCTAAATGATGAATGATTTCAGAGAATTTTTGAAATTGGGTTTAAAAAGCATATTTTATTCTTTAAGTGAATTAAAATAATATTGAAGATATAATATATCCGTGACTATGGTCATTGAATGTAATATACAATAATCATATTTACATTCATGTGAAGAATAAAACACATTGTTGGTGCTTTTATATAGTTTAAAATGAAATTAACTCTCAATATATCCTGACTATGGCCATTGATATATATTTTGAGTTAATTTTAATTTAAACCCTGATAAAAGAAGAAAAATATTTTAGAAATATGATGATTTTGAAAAGAGATCCAGTGTGGATCCAGTATTATTCCATAAAAGATAAAAATCTTAAGTTTTGTTCACACCCTGACTATGGCCATTGATATGAATCATCAACTTAGGATTAATTACATTTTACAAAATGGTGCACGTGTCATTCGTGTTCCCATTTGTGAATTTTCAGAAATAAAGAAAAATAATGAAACAAATGGTATTTACATGCTCATCCATTCTAATCTAATACAGTAAAAGAAAATTTCTCATTAATACATAGCTATTACAACTTGAATCTGATTAAGAATTACAAGAATCTCCAAAAAGGTAGTTATTTTCATGTATTTCCTGCAAAACAGGGTTAGTATGAGGTAGAATATGAAACATGAAAAGAAATTAAAAGGCTATGTCGAGGCCAGAGTATGATATATGAACTAGTAAAGGGGATATATCTAGGACATATGAATATAATGCATGAGCTAACAGGAAGATATGCATGAACTGATTGAGAAAGATGGATCTATATGTAAATCGATGGAGGATGCACACACAAGGCTTACATAATTTTGGTTGGAGAATGTGCATGTATGTGTTTATCTAATTTTAGTGAAGGATGCATGTAATCATACCTGGGCAATGTACTAAGCCATACCTATGTTATTAAAAAATATACATGAGAATATATAAAATGATCATGGAAGGCATAGAGAGATTTGACATGGGTTTGAATCATGATGAATATGCATAGTGATATAAGGTACCTAAGTGCAGGGGCTGAATATACATAAGCACTGAAGGTGTGGATGGGGCTATCGGATAGTAGTATGCTGGAATGGTGCTAAATGGGATGGTAAAAAATGATGTTAGGCACCGGGGAGTGCTGGAAGTATATGGTAGCTATGATAAACAGATGGTGACAGCATGGGTGCATATGCATTGTGAAGGGTACTGTGAAGCTGCTAAAAAGAAGTGCAAATATGGGTAGTAGTATGTGAAGTGTGGCAATGAACAGGAGAAAACTCAGTGGAATTGAAGTGTTTAACATGCTGGAAGTGATGACAGGTAATAAACATTGGGGATGAAGTGCGGTAGGGATAGTGTACAAGGAGGCTGTAGAGGGGAGTTCCTGTGCAAGAGACTCTATAGCAGGTGTTATAATCCAAAAAGCTGAAATGTGGTGGAGGCCAGCAAAATGCATTTGCATTTACAACAAATGAACATAAATGTCTTTGTAGAGTGATTTTCAGCAAATCCTAACAGAGTGTATTTTATAAATCTGATTTCAACAAATGCTGCAAATTTATTTGTAATAAAATGTTATAAAGAGAAAATATTGCAGATGGTAATTATAGTGGAAACATAGGAAAGGGTAGATGTAGTGATATAGGAAGTGTAGGGGCAGCAAGGATGGGTGGAGATGATGTGTGAGAGGTAGAAGTGTATGATGTATATAGTGAATATGCTGGAAGTGTTAGCAGGTCAAGATCAATTTAAACACGGACTTTCCTGAACCATTGTAGCAGTTGTGATACTGCTATAGGTGTAATGCTGGGAGTGTTGGAGATTGCTATGTTTGACTGCAGCTTCAGCTAGAAGCCATTTCATTTTCATATACGCAGGAGTCAATGTTGAGGCAGCAGGGGCTGCAATGTGTGCTGGCAGAAGGCAAATAATGTTGTTGCAAAGGCAACAGGTAGTAGCTGAAGAGGTTGTACTAGGTGATAAAACATATGAGTGATATATAAACGAATGATTGTAATGAAAGGATGGAGTAATATGTGTTGTAATCACAGGAGATGAAGATGTTGTTCTATAGTGGTAACAGTGTAAGTGGAGTGTTGGAACTGGATCTAACAAAACTAACGCCACTAACAGGAAATTCTGTGAAATGCAAGTGTTGTGGAGATACAGAGAATGCAGTTGTGTTGTGGCAGGTTATAGCAGACATGCTGCGAGATGTGCCAGGTGGTGCCGAGATGATAAAAATGCAGGGGAATGATATACAGATTGAGATGGGTGATAATGGATCACATCAAGGAGTGACGCTGCTGCAAATGCTCATGGAAAACTTACAGAAAAAAAATGTTGTTACGCTAATGCAAACGCCTTGCTTTATCTAAATGTGAAGTGGGTGACAGGATGAATGTATACCCTGTAAAGTGGATGTAGCAGGGAATGATTAGGGAAGAATGTTATGGCTACACATTCAAGTATATAAAGCATAACTCAAAGTTTCAAATAAAGAAAAAAAATCAATGAGTAACACAGAGGAATAATTGATATTCAATGGCACATAATAGAATGCATAATTTTGCAGAAACTATAAAATTCTGATTTAAGAAGGAAAGAGGTTTGAAAATTTTTTGACAGTGCTACTTCCATCCCACAAATTCTGAGTCACAGCGATTGTGATGATAACATGGATGCATTAACTCTACCGCTGTATCATATTTCTAAGATGATAAAATATGTACTTTTAAGTTGAAAAAATTAATAGATTCATAAACCTATATGCAAATTGAATTCTGACGATTCAAAAGTCAGTTCCCACTAAAAAACTTGAACCCTATATATATATATATATATATATATATATATATATATATATATATATATAATGTACGTGTTTATCCATGTGCACTATGTACTTTTCACTCCCTTTTTCATCAAATTGTTTCTTTTTTTTAATAGTACTATACAAATGTTTTACAATGCCAATTTGGTAAGAATCAGCTTTTGAATCATCTGATTTTGAATTGTAAGTGGAGCCTTTTAAGGTTTGAAAAATCAATAGCCATAATTTAAAAAATTTCAAACATTAAAAGATTATATTTTTATATGAAAAAGCATGGTCCAATGCTGATTCCTAGCAAATGGACTATCTCAAACATATCTATGTAGTCGGGTTACCAAAAAAAAATGCCTTTTAATGGTGCACTTAGGTCGTGCAAGAAAACTCTTTGTTACAGATCTGGAAAATGATCTCTCATTGAGGAGATATGAATGCAACAAGTCAATCCTGGGTCTAAGCAACACTTGGGATTGTAAACAGATAGGGTTTCAACTTAAAGTGCAAAAAAAATAGAAATCCTCAATAGAAATTAATGAAAATTTATAGAGATTAAACTAGACATTCAGATGAAGAAAATCCCTTTTACATATCTAAAAAATGATCTCCCATCTCTCTCTCTCTCTCTCTCTCTCTCTCTCTCTCTATCTCTATATATATATATATATATATATATATATATATATATATATATATATATATATAAGAACTAGAAATATGGGCATTTTCAACACCTTTTTTTTTGCAAATCCAACCATGTGAATGTGCTTGGCATGGTGAATTAGCTAAGAATCAACCATTGGATCATGTATTGGCCCTGAATTGTTTCGACGAGTCAAGTGAATCATTCTGTATTGGTCAAAAAATAATAAAAAAAATTATGTGCCAATCAGAACGTGACGTGTGTTAAAAAATTAAAATAATATTTTAAAATATTAAAAAAATATTTTTTAGTATTTTTACATTTATTAAAAAATAACCGGTTTTGGGTGATGCATATTGATTTTATGTCGATATGATATGATAAGTATCGGCCGATGCACAAAACATTGCTTGAAATCATCATTCATATCATTTGCAACATTCAGGACATATCAGGGAGGTGCTTGAAGAAATCTTATGTACTTTTGAGTTTTGACATGGGAATTGGAAGAAACAAACAATAGGTGTGCAATCCACCCATACCAATCTTTTTTTGGATTTTGGGTTCTTTTGCGAAGATGTGGTTTTTGCCAATCTTTTCATGGTAAAAGATATCAGTTTTGAGATTGAATGAGATAGCTAGATGGTTAGGTTGCACTATCATAACTGAGGGGTCTCATGTTTGAATGCCAAATGGGTTTTTTTTTCAAAGGGTTCATTTTAGAGATATGCCACAAAAGCTACATGTATGACCCGATAAGTGAGTTCAAAAATTTTGTGAAAACTATGACATGAAGACGTGTTTTTTCTATTTTTTTAATCAATAAAAAATTGCTTTTGATGTTTTAATATATAAAAATACATTTTGTAGAATTATTATTAAAAGTGTTGAAAAGATATTAAAATATTAAAATAATCTCCATATGTGTTAGAGTCATGCCCACGTGTCATAGCATGTCGAACTTGTGTCACCCATGGCATGCGCTCTAAATAGCAAAAAAATGTAGCATAACCTTCTGCTTTCAAATTAAAAAAAAAATGAATCTCTTTCCTCTTAGAAGACTCCAACTTATTATTGTAACCTAGGCAAAATCTGGATTATATATGCTATTGAAGGCACAAAATTATATGTAACTATTGAGCTAGAAATCATAGGTTCAAGCTTTATCGATTCAATCTAACTATATAGATGTGTTTATGATGGGTTATTTGCTAATGATCAAACTTTGGATCATGTTATTTTAAACAAAAAAATGATTTTTTGAGTCATGATATTTTAGCATTGAGGATCGTTAATTTGTTAAGCCTTTCAAAAACTTGCTTATGTGTTGCAATCAAATGATACGAAACTCATTCCCAATAAAAAAACTTGCATATCACATCCATAGGATTTAACCTACAAAAAAAATCTAAAGCATATAATTTCCGACTCAATAGTTCCATTATGATAGTGAAACCCAATTACGCTACTTTATAATTAGTTGCCATAGGACTAGTGAATCTAGTTCCAATAGAACTAACAAAATGCAACTATGATAGAGCTAATGAATCACAACTTTGATACAATAACAAAACTTAGTTGTGCGACCTCATACATAGTTGTTATGGGACTAGCGATTCTCAGTTCCGATAAAAGTTATGAAACACAACTGTGATAGGATTGACAAAACACAATTCCCATAATACTGAAACTCAGTTGTGATAGGATAGTGAAACTCAATTGTGATACCTTATACCTAGTTGCCATATGACTAGTGAATCTCTTTTCTGATAGAATTGATGAAATACAACTCTGGTAGAACTTACGAAATACAATTTCAATATAATACTATGATAGGATAGTGAAACTCAATTGTGATACCTACTTTAGAAAACAATTGAGTACAAATAATCCTTTATAAGTTAATATTGCATAAAACAAATTGTCCATATAATGACTTTAAGAGTGGACAAAACCCAACATGGTCCATAGTACACAAACAACAATAAGAAAAAAAAAGCATGTTTCTATTTCCTTTTTGTCTTCTCGCTTTGTTTTCTTCTCTATTTTTTTGTTCCTTCTCTAATTTCTTGCACTATATCTTGTTTAGGCAATGTCGGTAAATATTGATACTTGCTTGTTATATGTTTTAGAGATAAAAGTTTAGTCTACAATCACTTATAATCTAACTAGTCTAATTTTTTGAATATTATGAATGATAAATAAATACTAATCTGAATTACTTCATCAAACTTACGACAATTATGAGTGTACAATTTGAGATAGAGAGAACATGTATCATGTAGTCAAACCTACATCATACATATTAATAAGCCAATGTATGCATGAGAGCTCTTGTATAATCTTGTTACTTACCAATTTGTCTACTTTGGGGTTGTTTCAACAATTCTGAGGTTTAACACTTTTGTGTTCAAGTTGAATGCAAACCACATGAACTTCATCTACATGGTTCAAAAAGAATAAACATATGCACATAAAACAAAATTTTTAACAATTCAACACAATGCATGATACCAATATGTGCATATCCTTTTTCACACACTAGAGATGCTACAATGAATTGTAAAAGTAGATCTCCTGTTATTTTGAAAGCTTCTTATAGAGAACTCAATAACCCTCTTTATGTCGACAATATGAAATAAACATCTAAAAGTTACAAAATAATGCAATACAAGTAACATTATAACAAGAAATGGTAAGTTAAGGAGTACATCTCTTATTAGTGAAATGACATATGAACCTTATTAAAGTGAAAAAATACACCACCGATATTCTTTACTCTTACCACATCCTTCGCACTAAAACTGTCAGTGTATACCATTTACGACAAATATAACATAATGTATTATATATAATATTCAACTAACCATGAATGTGTTTTTATCAAACTCGAACAATGTCATCAATCTCAGCAACATTGCATGTTACTAACCATAAAGAATGGGAAATTGAAAGCACATGTATAAGTTTGAGTTTTAAGGTGTCATACAAATGTTTGAGCTACTCCATAAAGATATACACATACTACACATTAAACGACCATATCAAATAATTTGAAATTGGAATGACCTTACCTATTAACTTAAATAAAACAACATTCATGGGACCCTATTGCTTACATCATTGGCCAACTGTCTCTAGGGACTCAAGACCTTACCATCATCTTCTCTCACTTTTTGAAACTTTCCCTAGTTTCAAAGGGGATACCTGTATTACACATAACAAATTATATAAACTAATAAAAAAACCTAAAACATTGTATAGAAGCATCAATAGCAAGATATTCATACATTCATAACATTTTTTTTGAAAGGCAAGTTATGGTTAGGCAAACCCCTACCAAATATAAACTATACCATTGGGTTTTGAACATGCAACGTCCCAACACAAGGCGACGTGCACTAGCTACTCCTGCCAAACAAGCAGAGCCCTTGTTGGTACATTCATAACATTTTTACCATAATGGGGTTGCCCTTTTCCTCGACATTTGCCTTTTGCTTGCCTCTTTCCTTAACATCCACCTTTCACTTCACTAGAAGCTTAGGAGGCATATCTATACTCACTTCTTGCATAAAATAGTTAATGCATAAGTATGAAAAAAACAAAAGGATCAACATAACTACATAAAATGAAATATGCAACTATAAATAAATACATACATTGATACAAGTACAAAACTATACTATAGACAAAATAAAATTTTTTATGCTTACCACTTTTTCTATACATATTCTCCTCTACGATACGTCTGCATGTTGTGTCCATAATTGTTGCATGTTGCATACTTGTATGAAATCTTATCTGGTACATTTGTTTCTCTTTGTTTTCTTTTCAGTTGCCCTAGTGAGCGTGTCAAGGCAAGCAACTTTGCAATCATAAGTTGATCAAGTGCAGCGTCATAAAAAATGTTATTTGACATTTTCATAAAAGAAAAACTATTATACATCTTCTTATACTTCTCAATTATGAAACACTCATCGCAGTAATTTTTTTATCGTTCATGCAAGTTGGACATGCAAGCAATAGCATGAGCACATGGAATCTCAGTATACTTCCATTCTAAAAATGTACACTTATATCTCTCAAGGTTGACTCTATACTTGCGAGGATCCACACATGCGTCAAAGTGTTTTTCTAATATAGGTATAACATTTACACAATTCTCTAGCCATGTACTTCAAATTTTCTAGCTTTTGTGCCATGCTCGGTATAACAATGCCTCACATTTCATTCCTATACTGCTTTCTCTCCATAAAAATCATCATCAACATATGTTCACAGCATTCCACCAATGCCTCACAAGTGTTGAATCAAAATTATCTTTGAAGTTATCTCTCAGATTGTTTCATGAAATAGCCAACATAAGCATCTTGAAATATATGGGGCATAGCATTTTGCAAGCCTTTTTGTTTATTGAATACTATAGTCAATCTTTTTAGTTGGTGATGCACATTGAGTCAGTGTGATTCTTCTTTTAGACACTTCAAAAGCATTTTCATGATGCAATAACCTCTTTATCTACAACCCTAAATGCTATGGTGAACATTTGTTTACAAACATCGATGGAGTGTACTACTAAGTATATGCTCATGTACTTTCAAAAACTACCATCAAGGAAAAAGAACGACTTACATATTTGTATAACCCTTCAATGCAGGGCCTTAAAGAAATGAATAGATACCTAAATTGATATGATTTTCGATGAGTTTAAGTGATTCCATATAAGCCTGGATTTATGGTCTTCAACTCATGAATATAATCAGATAGCTCTTTGAAAGAGTTTTCGAAAGAATCATAAAGTGCCACTTGTATATTTTTTTCTGACCATGCTTGCATGTAACTAATTTTAACCCCTTGATATCATTGATGATCTGTCACAGAGTCATTGATGGTTGATCGTGTAGTCAATTATGTATAACATTAGAAACCCATGTTGCTTGTACATGCAGCACTTGCACATTACATAAGGGTGTCAACGGGTCGGGTTTGGTTCAGACCTAGGTGGAACCAGACTTGACCAAATTTTTGGGTAAGGTATTAGGTCCAGACCCAGGTCTAATCGGGTCCACTATAATAAAAATTATACCCGGACCTGATAAGAACTACATAAACCAAACCCGGACCATACACGGTAAAACCATATTTTTTATCATTTTTACATTGAAAAATTGTAGGTCTTAGTCAAAACATGGGTTGGGTCCAGATCGGGTATAAAATTTCACAAACTATACCCAGATCCATGTATTAATCGGACCTTTGGGTCTAGACACAAGTTTTAATCAGATCTTCTTATTTATCACCATACCCAGACCCTACAGGGTTTGGTTCGAGTCCAGTCTGGGTAAACCCGACCTGTTGACACCCCTAAAATTACCATATGAACCACCTTAAGTATGGTTGTCTTCATATGTTCTGACTTGAAAATAATTGGTACCATCCACCCTGAAACAATGAATCTTTTATGGGTAGTTCCTTTCTCATATACATACAATTGCCACTCTAGCATTGCAATTTCTTTTAAATTTCTCCTTATAATTTTGTTGTATCATATAAAATTTTAACTACTCCTGACAACTCTTCACATCATCAATTGAAATGCTCTTAAATTTGCTTCATTATGAAATCCATATACCACATTCTCGCAAAACATTAATCAAGTTGAGAATTTTCATGATTTTGTATTATAACACATGATGTTCATAGTATCATAAATCATATTGCGTGCATTGGGATCCTTGGTTTGTATTTTGTTCATTCCCTTCATCTTTGTCATCATATACTTCTTTATCATCATGTTCATCTTTACAAGCATTCGACATATCATTATGTAGCACATCATCAAAACCTTGGGAGGATAACTCTCTTCTACATGTAAATAAGAACTTAGCATGCATAAAGATGTTGAATGATCAATCCAATTATAGAAGACATACCTTGTTCTTGCTAACCCATCAACAACTAGTATTGTACCTATGTGTTTGATCCACTACATTGTCCATGTGCACATTTGTTTGATTTATCACATTATCCATATTTTTAGCTTCATCAAGTGTTGCATCTAGAATTTGTGACTCATTATGCAACTGTGTTTGACATGTGGTGTCATCCATAGTTCAGCTGCCCACCCATATGTGCCCTATTCTTCTTATATGCATCAATTTCTACATAGAATGGGTATTTTTCATTAGAACTATCATCACTTGATTCAAAGCTTATGTACTTTATGTGCTCCTATGCACAACTTTTTTTGCTTTGGGTCATGACAATCATGTCACTGTGGACATGCATCATCAGGAACTTGCACTTATTCACTATATCCATCCTTACTGATATGCCTTCATCATGTGCAACTATTTCCAAGAAGGATGGGTCTTTATCGACAACATCATCTCTTGATTCAAAACTTATGTGCTATGATGATGCCTTATTCAGCAGAAGTTTCCTTGAAGTGTGCAAGCTCATTGGGTTGACATCTTTGTGCTTTCTTAACATGTAGTTTATATCAAGTAAAATCGCAAGATAAACATAAGTACCACTCAAAATGAAAGTCATATTATCATCATCTTCAATGTGTGTCAACCTTATATTATCACAAAAATCCTCTCTTCAAGAGCTAAAATGAAACCTCAGATTTTCCTTGACCAATATAGTTTTTTGCTTTATCAGTTCAACAACATCATTGAAGTTGTTTCTTAACAACAGTAAAACTCATCAATCTTCATCATCAACACAACAATAATAAACACTTACTTATGTGGATATGTTGTCACTTAACCTAATGACTTGAATCATTTATCACAAAGACATCAACACTGCAATCTTAAGCAATGAGTACACTTATAATACATAATATATTATGGTGTCATGTTAATTGGAATAACATGACAAAAACAATCAATAATATAATAGTGAAAAGGACAATACACAACAATATGACAATTAAGTACACATAAATACAAATAAAAACATGACAATGTTTGCACTCTTTTACATAATTGCATTGAACAATTTACATGCACACATGCAAATGGTGATGTTATTATACATCATTATCAAATAGGGCTATAAATGAAATAATGAAATATCTTACAACAAAGGCCAATTAAATTTGACAAAAAAGGTTGGCAACCATTAGATGACCAATGCACACAAACATGATAGTAGAACATCAAAATCCATATCGAACAACATTTGATGAAAAAATATAGATGCATATTATACAAGAAAGGTCCATCAAAATCAAGCAAAAGAAGGTTGACAATGATCAGATAAAATAATGCACAAAAACTTGAAAAAAGAATGTTGAAATGCATAGGAAGAAAGATTTTATAAGAAAGTGCAAAATAGTCACCATAAAGACCATGTCAGAAAAAGAAGTTGGGGAGAGCTGGGACACGAAACCAGACGAGAGCACCTTTTCAGATTTTCCACAAGAAGGAGAGTAGAGTTAAACAAAAAAGTTCCTTTTCAAAATTCATCTTTTATATATATATGAGTTTCACCAAAAATTGTGTTTTGCTAAAAATCAAGTTTTTCTTAAACTTTAAATGTTGAAGAGTTTTAGTAAATGGTGACAACTCTGAACATTTAGTTTCGTTGTTATGCCAAATTTCACTAAAACTTTAAACGTTGGAGAGTTCTACTGCATGGTGAAAACTTAGAATGTCAAGTTTCACTATAAGAAATAACATCTTTATTGGTGTGTCTCTGCTGGTGTGCCAGTAAAGGATCATTTAGCGACAGTGAAAAAGTAAGTTATATTGGCACCAAAGATATGGCACCAATATAATAAATTATCCCTGGCAGAGGAAGTGTGCCAGAAAAAAGATTTTTACTGGTGCATCTACTTGTTGCACTAGTAAAGATTATTATTTCTAGCACAAATAAAAAGTGCACGTGTAAAAAAAAGGGGGATTAAAAAAAAATCAACTTCTATAATGTTCCCTCGATCACTCTCTCTCTCATCTCTATGTTCACCAGCAACCACTGTCGTCGACATCTCCCTCTCTTTATCTATATCTATTTCCCTCTCTCTCTCTCTCTCTCTCTCTCTCTCTCTCTCTCTCTCTCTCTCTCTCTCTCTCTCTCTGTGTGTTCACCAGCCATCACCGCCGGTCGATTGACAACTCCCTCTCTTTGTCTTTGTGTTCTCTCTCTCCTTCTCTCTGTGTTCACTGGTCACCACTGCTACCACCAGTGCTTGCCCCTACCACTTTTCAGCACCGACAAGGTATTTTTTTAATTTTTGTAATTTTTGATTTAAGGTTTTTATATTTTAATTGCTAATTTAGAAATTTATTTAGTGAAAACATACTTAATCCATTTTTTTTAAGTATGATTTTGATTTTAGTTTTTTTTTTGTTTTTTTTTAATAATTTATTTAGTGATTGCATGCTAAATCTGATTTTAATTTCAAGTATGATTTAGATTTTAGGGGTTTTGTATTGTAATTGATAATTTTATAATTTATTGAGTGAATGAATGTTAAATCTGATATTTTTTTCTCTTGTATGATTTAGATTTTAAGGGTTTTGCATTTTAATTCTTAGTTATATAATTTATTTAGTGAATGCACGCTAATTCTTTTTTTTCTTACATATTAATTAGATTATAAGGTTTTTTATTTTAATTCATAATTATGTAATTTATTCTGTGAATGTATGTTAATTGTGATTTTTTTTATCATATATGATTTAGATTTTAGGACTTTTATATTTTAATTGCTAATTTTATTATTTATAGAGTGAATGCATGCTAAATATGCTTTCTCATGTATAATTTAGATTTTAGAGGTTTTATATTTTAATTGTTAATTTTGTAATTGGTTGATTAAATGCATGCTAAATCCAATTTTTTTCTCATGTATGCTATAGATTTTAAGGGTTTTGCATTTTAATTGCTAATTTTATAATTTATTTAGTGAATGCATGCTAATTATTTTTTTATTATACATGACTAAGATTTTAAGGATTTTACATTTTAATTCTTAATTAAAATTTTTCTTAATGAGCGCTAATTTTATTTTATTTTATTTTATTTTCTTATATATGATTTAGATTTTAAGGATTTTGCATTTTTATTACCAATTTTGTTATTTATTGAGTGAATGCATGTTAAATTTGATTTTTTTCTCATGCATGATTTAAATTTTAGAGGTTTTGTATTTTAATTACTAATTTTATAATTTATTGAGTGAATGAATGTTAAATCAGTTTTTTTCACATTTATGATTTAGGTTTTAGGAATTTTGTATTTTAGTTCTTATTTTTGTAATTTATTGTGCGAATGTATGCTAAATCTGATTTTTTTCCTACATATGATTTTGATTTTAAGGGTTTTACATTTTAATTATTAATTATATATTTCGTTCTATGAATGCATGCTAATTTTGTTTTTTTTATATATAATTTATAATTTAGGGTTTTACATTTTAATTCTTAATTTTGTAATATATTTAATGAATGCATGATAAATTTATTTTTTTATATATGATTTAGACTTTAGGAGTTTTGTATTTAATTTTTAATTATGTAATTTATTTTTTTTAAAACAAGCTAATTATGTTGTTTTTCTCATATATGATTTAGATTTTAGGGGTTTTATATTTTAATTGCTAATTTTGTTATTTATTGAGTGAATCATGCTAAATCTATTTTTTTCTCATATATGATTTATATTTGAGGAGTTTTATATTTTAATTGCTAATTTTATAATTTATTAAGTGAATGCATGATAAATCTAATTCTTTTTCTCATGTATGCTTTAGATTTTAGTAGTTTAGCATTTTAATTACTAATTTTATAATTTATTTAGTAAATGCATGCTAATTTTTTTTCCTATATATGATTTAGAATTATGGGTTTTATATTTTAGTTTCTAATTTTGTAATTTATTTAGTGAATGCATGTTAAATCTTTTTTTTATTATATATATGATTTAGATTTTAAGGGTTTTGCATTTTAATTCTTAATTATGTAACTTATTCTATGAATGTGTGTTTATTTTTTTTTCTGATATATGATTTAGAATTTAGGTGTTTTATAGTTTAATTGCTAATTTTGTTATTTATTAAGTGAATGTATGGTAAATCTATTTTTTTCTCATGTATGATTTAGATTTTAGAGATTTTATATTTTAATTATTAATTTTATAATTTATTGAGTGAATGAATGCTAAATCTAATTTTTTTACATGTATGCTTTAGATTTTAGGGGTTTTAGATTTTAATTGCTAATTTTATAATTTATTTAGTGAATGCATGGTAATTCTTTTTTTTCTTATATATGATTTAGAATTAAGAAGTTTTATATTTTAATTCTTAATTTTATAATCTATTTAGTGAATGCATGTTAAATCTGGGTTTTTTTATATATTATTTAGATTTTAAGTTATTATTTTATTTTCAATAAGTGAAAAATCCTATATTAGTATCATCATAAGCATAGAGGCATGAATCTGAAATGCCTACTAAGTCATTAGGTATTTACTATGTCATATTAATAATGCGGTGTTGTTTATGGTAACTAACAAATTATCAATGCATGTCTTTTTAATGTAGTAGCTAGGAGGATAGTAGGGCATACACGTGATTTGTCTACTATATGCCTTTGCATGGTATAAAAGTATAAGGTTGTCATTAATAAGTATGGACAACCCATACGGCCAGAGGCACAATACCTTTGTAGCTTCATAAGAACCATCACATGAGATCCTTTTCAGACACCTTTACATTTTTTGACCTGTCGAGCACTACCAAATTCTTACAAGGAAGATGCTTGAGCTTCAGTTCTGATATATATATTCCTTATATGTATACTTTGTAATTTATTTGTTAGCATTTTTTTCTTTCAACAATAGTTAATATATATATATTATTCATGCAAAAAAAGTATAAAATTTTATAGATGATGAAAGGATGGGTGTTGAAAGAATACGCTAGAGCTTAGAGAAATTTCAGGTTTGAGCTTAAGATGATCTATAAGCAACATAATACTCTCGAGGAGTGCCTCATTGCACTCCCGCCTTACATCTCAAACCATCAGTGGGAATGTTTGATGCATCATTTTGATTCTCGTGGAACATTTGGATTTTTTATATGTTAGTATTGTATGCATTCATCATATCCGATTGTAATAATGTATATGTATCTCACTTATATTTCTTTGTAGCCACTAAGTACAAAGAACACAATGAATCATGCTCAACAAAAAATTTTGCACACTATCGACATAGAGTTTCACACAATATCAAGAAGATAATATACATATCATATTTTGTATGATTGTTATTCATGTATAAAACTTTACACTTTTTAATCATATTCCATTTATTCGTAGGTTGGTGATGACGAGACAGGGCTTTCTTGAGGGCAAATATTTTGCATGACCTGTACCAACAAAAAAACTAAGGTTGTTAGTGTAGAAACAAATCAAGCAATGATAATGTCTTTTTGCTTTATTAGGGTTTATTGTTATTCATAGAAGGATTATATATGAAAATAAAATATGTAATTCTTATTGAATTAATACATTGTCTTGCAGACGAAAATCATAGATAAGACAACTCAGTTGTTTCATATGTCAGATGCATCTGTGGATGGCCTATCGTAAGTGGATGTCATCTCTCAGGATTTGGGACCAAACAAATATGGACATGTGCTAACATTTGGCATGTGGGTGTCCAGTAAAGATGTATTAGGTGAAGGTCTAAGCCAAGCAATTTTTTTTTATCAGAACACTGTGTATCATGAAAGGATAAATATAATGCAAGAGTGACTCATAAGTTTTGAATATAACCTCGTAAGGATGAAGGAGCTACTATTGAGAATGGTAGAGAATAATTAGTCAAGTTCTTTACAAGCTCTTTAGGTAAGTTGACATAACTAAAGATTTTAATCCGCTACATAAATTTGTATTTTGTTATATATATATATATATATATATATATATATATATATATATATATATATATATATATATATATATATATATATATATGTGTGTGTGTGTGTGTGTGTGTGTGTGTGTGTGTGTGTGTGTGTGATTCTTTTATCTTTGTTTATTCGCAGGCCTCCGATTTTGAGACTATGTTCCCTCCATATAGTTCATGAACTTTTAAACTGTTTCTATATATTTAAAACAAAACTTGTTTTTTTGTTATTTGACATTGTTTATATGTATGAATTTTTTATATTGGTTTGAATATATGCATAAGCTTTTAGACTATATCCTCTTTATGATTCTATAGCAGGTTAGAGTTGTTTATATGTAAATGTTGGAGTTATGGATCTTAGGGTGTAGAGGGTTGAAAGAAGAAATATATATAGTTATGATCATACATATATTTTGCATCTTATACATACATTTTTATGCATGATCCACAAAAAAATTGCATTCAAAACTTATTTTTGTCAACACTTTTGAAAAATTGCTTTGAAATTCAAAATAAAGTTAAAATCACTAATTTCCAAGTCTTCTCTACGTTTTTTAGTGTTTTGAGTCATTTAAGATTCTTTAGTTTAATTAGTTTAGGAATTGCTAATTAGTATTTTACTTTGTTTAGAATTGCCTTTTTATGAAACATGTTTTTCTAGAAGTGTTCTTTTGAAAAACTAATTGGAGTTTTCTTTAAAAAATGTGTGATCTAATTTTTTTAGCATAAAAAGTATTTTTCCAGCCATAGGGGGTGTCTCTTTCTTGAAAAAATTGTGCATATGCTTTTCTCCCTCTCTTCTCTTCCTCTTCCTTTTTGTTCCCAACCGGTTCTCTCTAATTTTCTTGTTCTTTCTCCATTGTTCTCTTCTTGCTTCTAATTCGTTCTGGCGCCGGTTCTTCTTATCCCCATCATCGGAGGTACGTGCAGCCCGGAGAGAGATCGTTTCTTCTTCTCATCTCCTTCATTGGAGGTAAACTGTGAGGTTTTCTTCTTCTCTTCCGTCTCTCTATAGTTTATTATTCAGATTAGCTTTTATTTATTTCATAGAATACATGCATAATATTTCATCATGGCATATAGCATAGTTTAATCTTCATATATTTGTTGCATTTAGTTTAGCTTGCTTGCTCTTATTTATATATATATATATATATATATATATTGTGTTTAGCATAGCATATAGTTAGTTGTTCTCGTGTTTATTTTTTTTTCATTTTCGTATTCTTTTTTTTAAGAAGACGTGCGGTGTAGGCCAACAAGTTTGAATAGAATTTTTTTATATATTGGCTAGTGATCTGATTAGTCGTTCATTGACCAGATTAGATCACGTTAGTGCAACGTAGGCTGCTGTAATTGGCCATGCAATCAGATCCCAACTCATGTGGGCTGAAAATAATTTTTTCGTGAAACTCGATTTGCAGCTAGCCGTGTGGATCCTTCTATTTGTTTTGCATCATGTAGTTAACATTAATCTACTATTTTGAATACTATTAGATTAGGTTGTTTATTCACTAATTTTGTTCTAGATTTTTTTCGTCATGGTCCATTAGTATAACTCGGTTTATGATAGACTCTTTTAGTAACATAATAATTTAGCATTAGTAATTAGCATTATTAAATTAGTATTTAGATTGGTTAGATAAGGTTTATTGGTTAATCATTGTTTCTAAGTAGTGTACTTGAATTGATGTTTTGCCTTTACTAAGAATTAGTTTAGCCTATTAGTTAAATTCAATTATTAAAATTAGTTATTTTTATTTAACGGGTTCTTGATTTTAGTAGTTAAAGGTTATTCATTTTATTTCATATTCAATTAACTTTCATTAAGTTTAGTTTAGTTAAGTTAGATTTATGTATTTATTGTTTTGAAGCAATAGTTCTTTTTTGTTTTAATTTAGTTAGTTTAAGTTCACATTTTTTCTGTTTTAATTTAGTTAGTTGTTTTAGTTGTTTCAAGATTAGTTAGTTAGTTTCTTTATTGTGTCAAGTTAGTTAGTTGTTGCATGGTTAGTTGTTTTAAGTTTGTTATTTAGTTTGTTACTTAGTTAGTTTATTTGTTACATGTTAGTTTCTTATTTGTTGCATGTTAGTTAGTTTGTTATAGTTTATTAGATTAGGTTGTTAGAGTCTTGTTTTAGTATTTTTTTTATCAAACTAACCTTAGATTTTGCCATAGTTTTCTTTGTTTTTGTTTTGCAGGAAAGCAGTTGTATGTGCGATAAGCCCTCAAAAGTGCCCTCGAAGAGACCTCAGAGGTCCCTAAAAGGTCTCTAAAGACCCCGCAGAGAGCCCTTAATGAATGCAAGACATTTAAATAGGAATAAAATATCAGTAGCATTCTAGAGGTTCAAAAGCGAAGCAGTGAAGATCAAAGGGACTAGAGCTCAAGCAACTGAAAACCCCTTTTCTTTTCTTTTATATTTAGGTTAATTTATTTTTTAATTTGGGTTTGTAATAAGGTCATTTATTATTATTTTTTTAGCCCTCTGCAAGAGGGTAACTCATTGTAATAGTTAGTTACTTTTATTTATTTATTTTTAAGGCAATAAAGCTTGCAATTTGTGTGGGATACAAAGTTTATTCTCCCATTCTCTGAGTTTGATTTGGATCTCATCCTAGTGTGAGTCAGTTTTTATTATTTGGTATCTAGCTTTCACAAAATATTTTTATCAAAAATATCTCTTCAAAAATCTATTTCATAAAACTTACACCAGTATGTATGTTTTAAATGTTGTGTTTCTTGCAAAACTTTAAATGTGAATGTTAGAGTTATGAAGGTTTATTATGAATGTTAGAGTTATGAAGGTTAAAGAAAAAAATATATAGTTGTGTGCGTGTATGTACGCTTTAAATGTTGTGTTTTTTGCAGGACTTCAAATGTGAATGTTGGAGTTATGGAGGTTGATTATGAAGGTTTGAGTTATGGAGGTTGCAATTATAAAAGGTGGAATGAAGAAATATATATAGTTGTGCATGTATATATGCTTTAAATATTGTGTTTCTTACATGACTTCAAATGTGAATGTTGGAGTTATGAAGATTGAAGTTATTGAAGGTTAAAGGAAGAAATATATATACTTGTGAGTATATGTATGATTTAAATATTATGTTTCTTGAAGGGCTTCAAATGTGTATATTAGAGTTATGAAGGTTACAATTATGAAAGCCCATTATAAAGGTTGGAGTTATGGAGGGTTTAAGCAAAAAATATATATAATTATATATATGTATCCTTTAAATATTATGTTTCTTGCAGGACTTCAAATGTGAATGTTAGAGTTATGGAGGTTCATTATTGAATTCAACGAAATGAATGAGAAGTATGATTTAGAATGAATGAAATGAATGAAAAATATGATTTAGAATGAATGAAATGAATGAAAAATATGATTTAGAATGAATGTATGTATGAACTACTTTAAGTTAAATGAATGTATACGCATGTTCATTTTTAAATAAATGTATGTATAACCATATTCATTTGGTGATGAATAAATGATTGTAAGAGTTCATTTATATTGAATACAAAAAATGAATATATATATATATATATATATATATATATATATATATATATATATATATATATATATATATATATATATATATATATGAGCATGTTTATTTATGAATGAATGAGAAGACTCATTCCAATTGAATGAAATGGATGAATATAGGAATTGGTTTATTTTTAAATAAATAAATAAATGTATACATGAGTATATTCATTTTTTATTGTATGTATGAGCAAGTTTATTTTTTAATAAATGAATATATGTATGGGTAGGTTTATTTTTCTAATAAATATATATATAAGCATATTTATTTGGTGATCAATGAATAAATGAATGATGATAATAGTTGGTTAATATTGAATATAATATATATATATATATATATATATATATATATATATATATATATATATATGAGCATATTTATTTTAAAATGAATGAAATAAATAAGTAGGTTCATTTCGAATGAATGAAATGAATAAATATATGAACTGATTCATTTTTAAATGAATGAATGCATGAATGAATGTATGTATAAGCAAGTTCATTATTGAATGAAGGAATGTCTAAGCAGATTCATTATTGAATGAATGTATAAGCAAGTTACATAAGAAAAAAAAATCAAATTAGCGAAAAACAGCCTTTTCGGGTGCTATTTTATCATCAAAAAAGGTTTTTTAACATTAAAAAAACACCTTTTCTGATGTTATTTTAGCACCAAATTATTTTTTGGCACTATTTTAGAACCAAAAAAAGGGATTTTAGTGACGATATGCATTAGCGCTAGTAAATGCAGTACTAGCAACATTTTTACTGGTGCAACTACTGATAGTATGTTAGCGCCAGTAAAAGTCTTTATTGGCGCTAAAGAAACTTTTATTGGTGCTCATTTAGCATAAGTAAATGTCAGATTTCTTGTAGTGTTTCTCCATTTCTAAGTATAGGCAAATCTCATAATCAAGTTTCGATGGATTGTGACAGTGAAAGTCGCTTTTATGTTTTAGTGAATGGGTTTTATCTTTATAAACACTATCAACTCGTACTTGCACTATTTCAATGTATAGACTAGTTACATTGGTGAAAGTCGAGTTTCGATAAAACTTTAAAGGTTGGAGAGTTTTGATGGATGGGCAACAACGAAAGTCACTTTTATGTTTTTAGTAGAAAAGTAAAATTGTCAAAAATGTCTCCAAATTCTGCGAAAATTGAGTGGGTGGGTATGTGAAAAATATTATGATAATTTGTGGCTAGACTATGAAATACCATTATTCTTAAGGGTTGTGGTTATTTTTGATGTTTTTAAATATGTTTTAATGCATTTTCACCCTCCCAATCATAGGGTTATTGGTTTGAATCCTGCCATGGTCCATGCCCAACTTGCCTAGCCAAACTTGGGGAAAAAAAGGTAGTCTTTGTTATCTCCACCAAGATCCCTTATGATATCACCCAGTAGGTCTCACGTTAGAATAGTTACCTTATGATATCACCCAGTAGGTCTCACGTTTAGAATAGTTACCTTATGATATCACCCAGGAGTAGGTCTCACATTAGAATAGGCACCTTATGATATCACCCAGTAGGTCTCACATTAGAATAGGCACCTTATGATATCACCCAGGAGTAGGTCTCACATTACAACATCTAATGGATGGTTGGTGCTGGGTCTATCCTTGCCCCTCTATTGTTAAAACTTATATGTGGTATATAGAAATTCAATTGGTTTTAATAAAACCATCAAAACAAAAGATGATCAACTTGATTTGACTAGACGACCTCTAGAAATGGACTTGAATAAGCAAGACAAGTATAATTTAGTGTAATCGAGAGAGAGGACTCAAAATCAGTAGGGGTCCAAACATATTGGATACGGAAAGTTATCCGACCCAAATCTGGCATATTATTTTCACATTTGCTTCTTCAAGTTCCCCTTGTGTATTCAGAGTGCACTCTGATTCGCTTAATTGGATTTTGATCAATATATTTTAAGTCAGATTCAGATTGCATCTTTCACATGCAAGATGCATGCTTTGAACATGTTTTTACCAGATTAAGCATTACCATATACAGTTTGGATCCAGACTCGATCTTATACCATTGGATTTTTTTAGGATTCAGATCATAAGCACAGAATTCAGATTGAATTGAATCAAGCAGGATCCAGCCATATCCGATATGTTTTGCAACCCTAAAAGCCAGTGACCAAGCCAATAATACCTTTATGGGCATCTCAAACAATAATACAATTCAAAGTTGGGTTTCTCGGCTACTGATTATACGAACCCCATGGTGTTAGGGAAAGCCCACCTTTGACATTCAACTTCTCAAAGTAGTCTATATAACTTTTGTTTCTTTAAAGAAAATTGACATTTTTTTTTTCTTTTTTCCGATGGTTGACGGAAAACTGCTGTTTTTTACAATCCATTACTAACCAGGGCGCGGCTTGTCTGGTAGAAGCAGTTAGTGCACGTCACCTTGTATTGGTGTTGTGATGTTGCAAGTTCAAATCCCAATGATATGGTTGTATAACAGGTAGGTGTCTAACTAACCCTAGCTTGCCTATCAAATGTGTTGTTCAGAGTGTCCATGACACCAAGCTTCAACCTTGCAGTGAGCGACACGCACTGCAGGATTCGAACTCAACATCCCTTCAACTTGATAATGTTATATAAGCCGGCCCCGGTCAGATGAGTGGAGTCCTCATGGGCATGACGCAAGGGAATGTCATTTTTTTTTTATTCATCTGTTAGTGTTACCAAAATGATAACAAGAATGTTAGACTGTATTTCAACTACTAATTGACAGTGACCGTAAGTACGGCAGGCAGAGCCAGCGCCACTAGGTCTATGATCCTGGGGTGGTTTCTCCGAGTAAAAAAAACTACTAAGAATTGATCAAAGTGTTTTCGTTATTTTTTTTGTAAAAAAAAGAAAATTGGTCAAGGGGCTTTCATGAGAAATGTAGAGATGGATGGAAGTCTACTGCCTCATTTAATGCTATTAAATATATTTTTTCATACTTTTATCAAATTTTAGAGCTGCTTCTACCAAACATGTCTATGACATATCTACCAACGTTACAAATCGTGTCCTTGGGAAAATCTTGGAAAAATCTAAAAATTCTAGTTTTTTTTTCTTGGGAAAAGTCGGAACATATCAGCGTACTAAAAATATGTGAAAGTGTAATTTTTTTTAGATGTTTTTTTAGATGCATATGAAAGTATACACTACAAGGAAAATGCGTATTGACGACGGATTCTATAATTCGCTAGTCCGTCACTAATCCGTCGTTGTACATCTTTGCAACGGACTAGCGACGTATATCACCCGTCGCATAACCCTAGTCGCTAAATTGTGACAGAATTTATCTGTCACCAATCCGTCGCTATGTTGTGATGGCTTAGCGACGGATGATGTACATCGCGAATCCATCGTTAAATGGAGACTAATTTAGTTATGCGACCGAATTTAATCTGTCACTATTTTCGTCACTACTATTTATCGACGGATACGTATCCGTTGCTAGTTTTCATCCAAATGTGGTGGCAAACATTAGCGACGGTTCAAATTCCATCGCAAACCGATGCCTGCTTCAAATTGGCGATGGAGTAGTGATAGATAATATCCGTGGCTAATTTGTAATAAAAATTTTAATTTTATTTTTTTAAATATTTTGAAACTCTAGAAAAATTTCTCGTACAATTCATATATCCTGCTTATAAAAAAACAGTACACATAAAAAATACATACAAATTAAACACAAATGCTAAGTTAAGCAAACTTTAACAACCAAATACAGTCCTTATGAAGTTATAATTAGTTACAAGTTTGTCAAACAAATTAAACAAAAAAATCTAATCCTCGCCAAGATTTTGGGCATCATCCTCTTCATTTTCTCGATCTGCCCCTCCCTTTATGCCTGCATCAGCTCCTCTACGCTGATCATTTCTAGCATCCTACAAAAGAATACCAAAATGTTAGTATTTATAAACAAAACATAATTAAATAAATTATATGCAATCCACCTAATCTAATGCAACAAAGTAAATGATTGAATGAATGACACATAGACTAGTAATAAACTGAAGGACATTAACAAAATTATAAGGATAAATTTATAGTAATTCAATCATGCATACCTGATGGGCACCTGAGCTCATGTTGAATGCAGATGAAGTTCCCCTGTACGGAAAAAAGTTGCACAACTCATTACGGACCATGTTGGGAATGATTAGATTTAAAAAATGTTGCATTTTGTCCTCAAGACGCTGATAGACACCATCCCAAGATATAGCAGGGTCAATAGGACGTTGGGAGTTGATGCTGGTGGGAGAACTCGGTGAGCCCGGACTGCAGGAGGCAACGACTGGTGTGGTGTTCATATTACTCCCAAACCCAAACACACGACCCTTTTTGGGTTTACCTGTAGCAGTCACCCATGCTGCGTGATCAAATGTCAGATGCTGAGTGGAGTCATCACCATATCGTTGTATCATTTGCTGCTCGTATGACTCCTACAAAGTAATAATTAGAATATGAATTAATAATTAAGAATTACAATATTTATGATAACATAATTCAAAGTAACTTGTATATTACAATGTTTATTAATACAAAAAATACATATTGTTATCGCTTTCACCTTATCTGATACAAAATCTTTCGTGCTCTTACGTTTATGTGTTTCAACAAACACATCCTTGTAAGGCACAATGCCTCCTTTTTTTGCTTCCTATAATGTTACATGATAAAAAAAATCGATTAATAAGTATGCAGAAATACTTATAAATTTGACTATATATATATATATATATATATATATATATATATATATATATATATATATATATATATATATATATATATATATATATTGATGAGTTATCATTTTCTTTTGATGGCTCTCAAAACTCTAGATCCACCTGTGTATAGTTGTGCATTGAGCATCGCTGCTCAGTTTTGTGTAGTTTTTGCTGAGCGGTTCTGAAATTCATTGCTCACCCACTTGTCGCACATGCCCTCACAATAATCTCTCTTGACAGTAGGAGGCCCATGGCCCTTCCACTGCAGTGGATCATCTATCCCACTAGTTGTTATTTTTTTGTTGCAGTCTTAATATTGTGCAGCATGTCAGCAAAATGATTGGCAGTCACCTTCTGCCACACTACCCTCGCGTCTTTCTTCGCATTTGTAGTCGCAAAGCGATGAGAAGCCTACAAATACATTCAGAAAGTTAGCATACATAAATATAAAAGACTTCTTGTTATGATAAATAATTGCATACCATGAATGAAGAAATTAATCTGTCCAACACCTCTCTCGGGTACTCTTTTCATTGCGCTACCAGTCCTCAAAGATGATGCAGTAATGACTTCGTAATTTCTCGTATTACTTCTTGCTACTCAAACCTCGCACTGCACATGAAAAGTTACATATTAACAATCAACTGTTAATATACACTTTTTATAAGTTAAATATTAGACAAGTGACAATGAAATATTTACGGTCGACCATCGATATACACTATTTGAATTACTTGTCGTGGGTCACACTCAGAAGACCCTGCATCTGGCGTTGGTGGGTCATGTGTAGGCGAAACAACACCTACAGAACAATGAGTTAGAAATTGACACAATATACATTTCAACTAATCAAGTATATAATTATTTACATGATATACCTATCGAAGGAGATGAACGCTCAGACTTGCTACCACTAGGTGCTCGATGAGTGTGTCTTCCATGAACCATATTCTAACAAATAAAAATGTACTAGCAATACATTCAAACATTGCAATACATTTTAATATATTCAAATCAATACAATACATTTCAATACATTCAAATCATTCTACTCATTCAGATCAAATTAAAAAAAATTCATGCAAGACATTCAAACATTGCAATATATTTCAATATATTCAAATCAATATAATACATTTCAATACATTCTAATCATTCAGATTATTCAGATCAAATTGAAAAAAACTTCATGCAAGACATTCAAACATTGCAATACATTTCAATATATTCAAATCAATACAATACATTCTAATCATTCAGATCAAATTGAAAAAAACTTCATGCACGACATTCAAACATTGCAATACATTTCAATATATTCAAATCAATGCAATACATTTCAATACATTCAAATCATTCTAATCATTTAGATCAAATTGAAAAAAACTTCATGCAAGACATTCAAACATTGCAACACATTTCAATATATTCAAATCAATATAATACATTTCAATATATTCTAATAATTTAGATCATTTAGGTATGTATTACAAGATGTAATTCATTAGCTTGTGCATGATTCATCATCACTTGTCGGACTTTCATACTCTTCTTCTTCCTCCACCTCCTCCTCTTCGTCATCATCTTTTTCTTCTTCTTCATTTAGAACCCATTCACTTCGTATATCATTTGGATTACATTCTTCCATGCATGTGCCATCAGACAATGGAGATATGACATGCATACCATGTGTGACATCGTGACCATAAGAGAAGTCATACATATCATCTGATTGATAGTAATCACCATCTTCAGCAATCTTGTCTTCTTGTAACTGATCATACTCGGGGTATAGTTTAGACTTCACCTTACAAACTACCCGCCATTCATTTCTATCTGACTTTCTTGTACTCGGATATGACGTATAGTAAACTTGTTGAGCTTGCAAGGCTAATATGAATGGTTCATATGTTCCAAACTTTGATTTCTGATTCACCTCCATAATGCTTGAGATTTTGTCGACTTTTGTTGCTGTGGGATCAAACCATTGACACTTGAATAAAGTTAAGCTATTATTTGTGCCTAAGTAAGTCAACTCCATTATTTCTTCTATAACATCGTAGTAGTCATGTTCATTTTCTCCGTAGTTGCTACCCTTGACGAACATGACACTATTCATCATTGACTTGTTGATACCGTAGTCTTTTGTATGGAATCAATAACCATTTAGGATATACCCGTTGTAACATTGCACAACTTTAGACGGACCATTTTGTAAATCACATATTCCTTGATCTTTAACATCACCATGATGGACCTATAAGCACAAACAATGACTATGATCATGACAAATTAAGTATCTAAACAATTTTGTATCCTTCATGCAGTACAAACATGCTAACCTCCCATGTGTGCTCAAACCAGATAACATACCATATGTAGAGAAGTCACTGATTGTCCATAGAACAACATCCTTCATATTGAAGTTTTGTTTTTTGTGAGCATCGTACGTGAGAACACTGTCATCCTATAATATTTTCAGTTCATCAATCAATGACCTCAAATATACATTGATATTTTGTTTTGGAGACGTCGAACCAGAGATCAATAGAGACAAGAAAAGATTTTGACATTTCATACACAAGATTGGAGGTAGGTTGTATGGGGTGACAAATACTGGCCAACACGAGTATGGGGTTGATCTACCCTCAAATAGATTAAATTCATCTGTACATAAACCTAGCCTAACATTTCTCATTTCCAAAGCGAAGTTCTGATGAGTATGATCAAAGTGCCCCCAAGCTTCTGCGTCAACAGGATGTGTAATCTTATCTTTATCATGTCAAACTTTATTTGCATGTCATATCATTTGTTTAGTTGTCCTCGAAGACATATAAAGACATTGAAATCTAGTGGTGAGAGAGAAGTAGCAAAGTGACTTATATGACACTTCTTTTGACCTTGTGCTACAATTTTCCTTTGTCTTTGGCTTAAACCGATCATGTCCACATGATGGACATGATCTGCTATTTTCTTGATCTTTGAAATACAACATGTAGTGATTGGGACAAGCATCTATCTTTTGATACCCCATACCTAAAGCATTGACTATAACCTTCACACGGTAGAGATTTTGTGACAATTTCTCATCTTTGGGCAACATACTCTTCACAATAGAGCATAGACAGTCAAAACATGATTGACTCAAATTAAACTAGGACTTCAAATTCAGTAGTTGAAGAACTGCAGATAAGATAGTGTGACTCTCGCAACCATTCCATAGTGGTTCATCAACATCTCTAAGTAAGTCATAAAATGTACTAGCTGCATCGTTTGTTGCTTCTTCCTCTACCTCAGTTGGTGCATTACTATGTCCCATAGCAGAACCCATTTTCGGTCTTGCGACATCAAATATCGAATCCATATATGGATTATCGTGCACCACATCTACCCGTGCGTTAAAATTATTCTAAAATTCTTTATCATGAAGCGTCCAATTTTGATAACCACTAACAAAACCCTTCCTGTATAGGTGATGTCTAACGCCATGATGTTCTACAAATCGATTGTTCTTACACATCGTGCAGGGGCATCTTATCCGACCGGTGGGATCCACTATACTGACACTTGCCATTGCGAATTCAATAAAACTGTCAACATCATTCATATATTCATGCAACACCTCATTATCAACTATCCTACGATACACCCATTCACGGTTTGCAGCTATTTTGTCCTATAATATTAAAGATATTATCACCAGTTAAAAGAAAATCTTAATAATACGTAGATTTTCGTGTGCAATACACCATCACATCATATTTATACACATCAAGAGGATATTTAAAAATTTGAAATCACATTACATATAAGGATACATTCATTTGAACAAAAAATTCATGATACAATTCCACATGAAAGGCATAATCAAATGGAAAATAACTTCGTGTAAGCATGGATACAAAAATATCAAACATTGCAATACATTCATATCAAAACATATATCAAACATGTACCTATAGCAAACACACTCCAATATCCCACTAACTACTATCATGCCGAGCATGGAATTCATACTCCAAAAATAAGAACACTTTTACTCATACATTAATATCATACTCAGCATGATCTTCATACTCCATCAAAACAGACCTAGATATCCACAACTATATGAGTGTGTAAATAGAAAAGTGTTGCATTGAATAAATTAAATAACATGTGATGCGCTTGCATCACTTACTCACCACAGGTATTTACCTGATTTTGCATTGCATTTTTAGCCACATGTGATGCTTAGCACTAAGCATCGTGTGTCTTTGGCTCAATAATGTATCTGCGAAGCACAAATATACAATACAATATAGGGAGGCGGGCTGGGGGGTTACCTGCGAGGTCGCCGGAGATAGGATAAAAGCGTCAAGGATGTCTAGAACACGAGCAAAAAAGAGGGGGAAAGGGGATGTCCGGACGGGGGTGTTGGCCTAGGTCGGGTGCACGACGAAAGGGGCTCGGCAACGCTGACGGAGAGGGGGGGAGGAGGGGCGACAGGAGCCAGACCGAGGGGGGCAAGAGAAGGCGGGAAGGGGGGCGGCGGGCCGGGGGTTGAAAGGCGGCAGGAAGGGAGGCGACAGGCGGTGGGCTGGGGGGCAAGAGGAGGGGGGAATGAGGGGCGGTGGGTCGGGGATCGACAGGCGGTGGGAAGGGGGGCCAAAGGAAGGCAGGTTGGGGGGCGAGAGGAGGCGAGAAGGGGGGCGGTGGGTCCAGGGTCGACAGACGGCGGGAAGGGGGGCCAAGGGAAGGCAGGCTGGGGGCGACAGATGGCGGGAAGGGGGGTGATGGCCGGCTGCCCGTGGGGCAACAGGCGGTCAACCGGAGGCGGGATGGAGAGACGCGGTGGAGAGGAAACAGAAAAGAAAGAGGAAAAAATTAGGGATTTACGGGAAAATTTGCAATGGTCAAATTTCGTCGCTAAGTCGTCGCTATTTGGCGACGACTCAGCGATGAAATAGGTTTGTTGTTGATCCGCCGCTAAGCTGTAATGGATATAACGACAGAATAAAACCATCGCTAATACATCATAATGTTGCGACGGATTAGCGACAAAATATTTTTCATCGCTAAAATAAAAATAAACGATATTTTAGCGATGAATATTATTCTCTCGCTAATCCGGTGGTACTTTACGACGGTTTTGTTCCATCGCAAATGTCTGTCGCTAAATAAGGTTTTTCTTGTAGTGATAATAAAAACATGAAAATATGAAGAATACAGCTAAGAGATACTTTTATTGTGTTAATATCATGATAAAATTGTTCCCGTGAAGGCTTCATTCATCTGGTACGGGTGACTTGTGAATGTCACCAAGTTGACGGGATGTCACAAGTTTGAAACCCACTGGTGGCATCCTTTTGCCTCAAGGTTGAAGCTGGGTTCACTCTCCAGTAGGCATGGGAGATCTCAAGGGTTTTACCAACCGGAGGCCAACCAATGTGCGGTTGGTGATTGAGGGATTTTTTCCTTGAATTGTCCAAAAAAGATCATGATAAAAATGTGATTTTCATAATAGACAATATTTAGAAAATATCACGCTTCTTTGTTATATTGTATCGGCCTGTGCAAATATAGTAATAAAATCACAATATTTCTAAAATATCGGCGATACTTTTAACAAATATTTCTACTGATTTTTTCCTTAGACCTCTGGATAAAATTCCGTTGTTCTCTCTTTGCCCCTATTTGTTCCATCTACTTGTTACTTTTTCCAATGCTAAGCTGGAACGAGATCAAACAAATAAAATTGAGTGAGTATATACTGATTTCCTAAGAATCGATATTTTTTTTTTGGGATTTATAACCTGAAGAAACCACACCCAGCACCTAAAGAATCGATAATGCTCAGCCTGGCATACCTACGGTCATCGTGCCGACAATGTAAAACTCCGAAGCTAGGAAGGACCCCTGCCCCCAGAGCCTATGCTACATGTTGGCTTGCGCAGAGGGGTGACGTCCATGGGAATCGACAGTCAAGGCTCCACCCCACTACACCAACACCCCTTGGGAATAAAAATCGACACTTAGATTGTACTTTTTTTTAATATGAATTTGGAGTACTAAATATTTATGAAAATTTTGGGCCATTGATTTAAAGCCCTGTAAAGACCTAATCATGACACGTTGGAATCAGATCATTCAAGAGTCGATTCTTAATTTCCTATAAAATCAAGCATGCACATCTGCTCGAATTTCAAAAAAGAAAAACCTCCCAAAAAACTACTTTCATTAACTGTTTGCACCCAAGTTTTGGCTAGTCAAAAGGTCATTCCTAGGTGGTTGTATTTGACTGTTGAAGTGTTTACCTACTCAAAGCAATTAAACTCTGCCATTAAATATGTTGTTGGGATTAAAAAATGGATATCCTACATTCCTACTTTGTAGCAATTCCGGTTAATGTGGGCGAGTTATCAGTTATCATGCAGCCTTTAATTACTCTTAAACAAAAGGTATCAAGAGATTGGTCCATGGAAGGTGTGGTCAAGCAGGTTAATAAAAGTGGAGATGGTACACAATAATAATGGTACAATAGTTCTTATTTTCTCCATTACAATAGTAATGGTACAGTAGCTCTTTTCATATGGTTTGGACGTCCTGTTATGGACCTAAAGGTGTCACATTGACTGTGGACTTAGTCTGTGTCTCCAATGTAAAAACTTCGTGCTTACTCTACACTTGCCCAGTAGGAACAGTTTTTCATTTGACTTTAGCATTGCGGCAAAGGATGTACACCTCAAGAATCGAATTCTTGACCTCCTCCTCCTTAAACTTGAAAGCCTTAAGCCGACCTACCTAGCTTGGTGTGTGGAGTCCTTTGTAGGTGAATGGTACAGTAATTGTGAGTGGTGATTTACTTGATGATATTGAGGATGGTTGGGGCAGATCAGGAAGATGAAGATGCCTCATGATATGTTGCTACTGCTGCCTCTGATGATGACGATGAAGATGACTATCCTCATAATGCATAATAATGATTGAATAATCTTGCATGCCATGTTAACATTGACATTGACAAGTTGTAGATCCATATAATGATGATGATGGCTTACTTAACAGTGGGTCGTAAAGGAAGATCCTATTAGATGGTTAATACAAACGAACCAACCATACCAAACAGAGAGAGAGAGAGAGAGAGAGACAGTCAACGCTAAACCTCCCCTGGTTACTGGCTAAAGGCTACAAAACATTAAAAAAAAGATGGAAACTTTACTGCATACCATCATATCAGTTTAATATCACGATTACATATAAAAATTAGCTTTAAGTATTACCTATTTGTTTAATGAGATTCAAACTTTGACTTTTATTCATTAGCATGAATTAACAAGAGAACATCAAATAAAAAATTGAAAACTCCTAAACGAAGTAAAAACCATAAAAAAAGTCAGACATTTGATGAATTAAATAACACTTGATCTTGAAAAAAAATGAGTTAAATGAATCAATAGAAACCCTACCATGGTACATTTTAAACAGTTACTTTGTAGACTTTTGATGAGTTGAACACTTAATCTTGAAAAAGGAGTTAAATGCATTATTAAAGCATTTGAAAATAACTTATTAAAATTTAACCTTAATGTATTATTATGTATTAACAAAAGCAATGTGTCATAAAAAAAATTGGAACTAAATACCACAATATATATATATATGGGAAACTTAAATATGTTTACCAACTAAATATGTTTGCTGGTATGAATCGAGATTTTCATAGTTTTTTTTGAAAATCTAACCCTGTATATGCATTCAAGGTAGTCCATTTGCTAGGAATAGACTGTTGGATCATTGTAATCGGATAAAAAATGAATTTTTTTATGCTTGAATATTTATGAAAATTCTAAGTCATTGATTTTCAACCCTTAAAAGATCATGATTATACATCCTAATTAGATGATCCGAGAGTTTGTTTCTATAAAACCAATCATCTAGAGCACATCCTTATGGTAAAATTTTTGAAAAAAGTAAAAAAACCTATAAAAAACTTGGTTCATACCAGTAAATACATTTGGTTGGTAAACATATTTCAGTTATATATATATACACATAGTGAGAGATGTAGTTTCACAATCTAGCACCAACCATTGACATTCCATTCCATCTTCCACCGAAAACTCCACCCAAACGATGCATCCGCCAACCATTTTTTAAATTCAACAAGCTAAAACTCCTTTCTCAAATATCCAAGCTTCTCAACATCTTTGACATAAAGCTGCTCTATCTCGATACTTACTCGGACACCCCCATTCCACCTGCACCTGGAAACCATTGAGTTTCACAGCCAAACAACAACAACAATAATAATAATAATAGTAATAGTAATAGTAATAATATTAATAATAATAATAATAACCTTGATACCAAATCGATTCCCACAAATGACACCAGCCCACCAACTCTGATTTTCAGGTATGTGAAACAATCAGGTAGCCTGTACATTTCATTATAATCTGGTGGGGCACCTGTTTCAACGAACATGACATAGATTATACGTTATTAATTATAAAGCCTCACCTGAACAAAAGGCTCAGAAATATCAGCACAAGAACTTCAGAGGAATACCAAAATGAATAACAGGATGCTGCTAAATCCAGAGCATCCAGCATTTCAGCTGCAATGGACACTGCCCAATATCGCAACCACGTTCTTCAAATGCACAAGATGGCAGGTAGAGGAAACCACTGATCCCATCAGTTGCCCCTATCATTACTTCTGTGACAGCACTTACCAGGGAAACTATCCGCCCGTGATTGGTCTCTCGGTTCTTTTCCTCTCAGCAGCTTCCTATCTCATAACCGTATCTCTTGCAGTGGTGGAGGTAAGAAGATACATACTGGGCATAGCATCCAATCAACCAGGTAGGAGATACTGGATACCCTCTGGTCCTATCATCCTCCCTCTGATCCTTCTCTGCTTAGCAAAGGGACATAGAATCAACACCATCTTCCCGCTTTCGTACAACGCACCTGCACTTCTTCAACTCATACATGTATCAGCACTTGCCTTTGAGAATCCACCTGCTACATCTATCAAGTCTGTCTTTCTGGAGGTGTCAACCATATCTGGCATCCTGCATGGTAGCCTGTATGTGGACTCTGTTATCTTGCCTTACTACACTGGGCTCGAAGCCCTGGTCTCGTCGACTTTCTCTGGGGAATGCATTTCATGTGTGTGCCGCACAGAGGTTCTAACAGTTGGTGGGAGGTACATTCCGTATCGAGCATGGTCAGCAACAATGTTATCAATTGCAGGTATTTTGTGTTCGAGGCTTGTATCTGGTGTATACATGAGAACAGACAAAGTAACTACTTCAATTAAGCTGATGCTGGAGGGCTTAGCCTGGTTTCTGTCGATAAAAGATAGCGCGCACCTCATAGTTAACTCCATGCAAGGCCAACTTGTGGAAAGAGCTGCGTCTGGAAGCATTTGTGGGTTGATATGCCTGCTACTCTTGAAGAGGCTCTGTAATCTACTAGTCAACACAAAGCATTCTTTGGAAATGAAATCAGAGAAAGGCTTACCAATCACCCACCTAGACCATGATGCACGGTAATAGACTTCAAGTCTTTGCTGTAAATTACCTTTTATTAAATGTGAATTCAGTCGCTGTAACATTATCCTTCGAATTAAAGGCACAATACATCCACACAAAAAGATATGATCATGCTAAACATAGACCAAAAAAATTGAGCAAAAACACTGAAATCTTTCCAGTATATAAGAGGTCTACTATATGATTTATTGCTAGCTCAACACAGGGTTTTGTTACCATAAAACCCTGTAACAGCTCTTTCATAATCTCCGGTTCTCCAACAGGTGCCACTCTGCATCTACGGCTATGGTCATAAAGTAAGCTTCGCAATTCAAATGCAGAAAGAAAATGACATCTATCAAAGAATCAGAATGGCACAAAAAATTTAATTACCTTGTTAGCCCACTCTTATTCTCCATTTTTGCTATCAAATGTTCCATGCTGTAGATTAATCGATTTCAATGTGAAGCCAGGACCACACTCCTGTAGGTAATACCAAGGGTTAAAGGCACAAAAGAACAGATACCAAACTAAAAGAACCAGAAGAAAACCAGAGTCCAGAAAACATATGGCCAGACTTTGTGACTGCACCATTCCCATTTTCCATTGATGTAATATCCTTTTGCCTATTGTCCTGATAACCTTCCTCACACATGCATAATTTACCCACTTATGGATAGCTAGTGGCAAGCAAGAGCCTGTTTCAGGCAGGGTTCATGTTGGAACCTCAAGTGCCGTTAGGCCCAAGGAAAAGCTTGACCAGACTGGGCCCGGCAACATTCTATTAGGCTCACATCCAGGCCTATTCATGGCCAAAGTGCACATATGTATCAGACAGAGACAGGCCAGGTGCATTGAAGAAAATTAATACTTGCTGTTCGTTGTTGTTGTTCTCAAGCCAGGTCCAATCCCAGTCCATGCGGAACAAAGCAAAAGTAAACTTCGGGCCCAAGCTTGGGCTGGCACTGACCAAGAACTCTAAGCCCATTGGCTGTCCGGACTGACACCAACCCATCATGGGTACCATTTCTATGCTTTTGCATCAACATGGAATGATAAGAAAGCAAAGCAGATATGTTTTCATGCTCAGTCTTTAATTATTATCGCTTTTTGATAAGCAATCAATGGAAAAATGATAAAAACCTTATGGGTGTGTGTGTGTGTGTGTGTGTGTGTGTGTGAGTGAGTGAGAGAGAGAGAGAGAGAGAGAGATCCAACGAAGAGTCAGCCATTCATTACTCTAGAGTAGATTAATATGGTTCCAGTCATTGCAGAGTGTATTTTCCACAATATGCAAATAAAACTAAAGCACCAAAATATGAGCAACAGGAGATGAAAATTTGAACCCAAATAATGTAATTCTATTGATAAGAATGAAGCCTACAGAAGAAACAGAGTATCCAGGAGCCTTTGATTAAATAGGATTATGGTAGAAAGCCGCTAAGGAAACTCTTAAACACAATGAAAAACAAATTAACCTTTCAAACAATTTTACAGGACGAAGGTTAAAATAGCAAAAGATGCGAAAAAGGGTAGCCGTATAATCAACAAGCATCCTATTTGTATCAAACTAACAATAAAACAAGGCAGATCAGTGGTTTGGTAAGGTAAAAATGGCACTAAGCAGCTATTTCTAAAGCACATTTAAAAAGGTCAATGGAATAAAAGGCAATATAAAGTTCCAGTCAAGAAACTCCACTTAAGTCATATGAATTGCATCATTATGGTGTCAAGCCATGACCATACAGAAAAACATAGCATGAGCAAAGGTTGTCTCTTAACACCAACGACAAATAAGATTATCAGGGCATACCAAGCAATCGTCTTCTCAAATGCAATAATTCATTCACACATCATAAAAGATACACCAATAACATCCCTGCAGCAGCAAATTATGCATTATTTCTCATTTAAGGTCGCAGACAAATTTTACTCTATCTATATAACAGTACCCATTGAAACCTACTTTTTCCATGAGAAAACAAATCAAACCAAGCAAGGAGCTCAGGCATGGCTCATATGAAGCACGGTGGACTTGAGAACACAACCTCAAGAATAGTTAGAGGCCTTTATGCTCACTCAACCAAGGATGAGAATCCTGACACTAGCTATGATCTTTTGCAACTCTACTTGTAGATACCAGAAAACACCAGTTCTTAATCTTCATGTGAATTGATTGCAGTATTGCTTCTGCGAAATTGGTGAGTCAACCTGATAGCTACTTAAGGTCAACCAACTCCACAAGCACTTAATTTGCTGCAAAGCATGCTCGAGATATAACTCAAACATACAGTGAAATGCCTGAGGTTTTAAGGTCATCTTTCGAACTACTTTGTTTTACAAATGTGCATAACGCCTTGAACATGATGCCATTCATGAACATACACAGTATTCTCTTTATGCCATTCATCACTATAATTTGGGTTGACACTCTAGTAGAATTATCCCCTGATGCAACAAGCACAAGGCTCCCTCATTGTTATACAGCAAGCTTTATCCACTTTATTTGTGTAGTGGCAAGGGTAGCAAAATTGATGCATGAAATTAACTTTCAACCCGAGTTAAGCAAATAAATCCAAATGGGTTAACTCCCATTAAACTTATATGCGAAATGAACAATTTACACTTGTCCACACACACACACACTATCATTAAAAAATGCCTCGGATTTCCCAATTAGGTTTCATGTTAGAAGCAGTCAAGAATCACTACTAATTTGTTTTGTTTTTTCAAATTTTTAGCATAAAAAATATTCAGAGGATTGGACCAGCAATATCCATCTTCGGCTTCATGGATATGCACACAACGAGTATTTTTGTACTTTTAACATGGAAGGCAAAGATAGGTGTGTTTGTGTTGTGCAGGAGGCTCTATGCGGGTTTATCGGTATCTGCAGTCTCCCCAGAACATATCTTGCCAAATGGGAGAAACGCCTGCTTATCCTCATCCTGTGTGTTGTGTTGCAGAAAGCTGTAAACGCATTTTCATCCAGAAGGGACCACAGAAGTGGCCTTGGTGTCTGCATCTTTCTGCAAAAAACTCATCTTCTGTGTTATGCAAATGTACCCTAAAAAGGCTGGCTGGAAGGAACTGAGAGTGTACACCTGCCATGGACACTGTAAGAGCCGGAGAAGAGCATGAATATCACAGAGTGATGAAAGAGACCAATAGAGATCATGATGACAAGCAGGGTTTTGCTATTAATCAATTCATTTTCCTGGATTACAATGCTTTTCTTGCCTAGCACTCCAGTTTCAGGATGTACACATTATGTTGATTCTTGAGTACAATCCTTGTCACAGAACAACTTCAGCTGATGGATGCATCTTTCATGAAGGCTGTGAAAAAAACGAATTGTAAGATGGAACATATTTTGCAAACAACCAAGAGAAGGCAATAGGACAAAAATGTGTTTATCATACATTATGAGGTCCAGCAATTGTCCCAGTCCAGGATTCGCATGTAGATATCATGTCCATCATCCGTTTCATAGCTAACAGTGTCATCACCAATTCCCTCCTCTCGCTCAAGTTCTTCAAGCAATCTGAAGTTGCAAGGGACTACATAAATATAACTGTACAAATATGAAACATGTTTTCTCACCATTGATTATTATGAAAGCTAAATAAAATTCGACTCACCAAACACAAACTTATTGTTAAAGAAGGGGGAAAAACCACCTAATAAGTTAAAAAATCCACCTAAATGGACTTAAACAGTTGAAGGATTATCAAAATACAATCAAGAACCATCATTTGAAGTACTCCATCAAAATGAGTTAACTTTCAATGTTGACAATTTACCAAACTATGAGATTTGTGTAGGACATCACAAATGCTTAATTGAGTGTAAATCAGATTGGTGCCCTAGTATGAATCAATGAGATTTATGCCCAAAAAACAGGCAGTTGGTCAATCATTGGGTCGAAACCCAATTCAGGCCATCGCACACACACATGCACGCACGAGACAATCTCTTCTGCCTTTCAGCATCATCCAGCACTGGATTTGACTACTGAACTTCTATGGGCAAAGCCTTTTAGGCTATGTTTGGGAGCCTTGCAATGGGATGGAAAGGTTTCAATGTGCTGCCAAAATATTGTTTTGCCAATGTGTGATGTTGAGAGATAGAGTTGCCAAAAACACAGTCGTGAAAGGTGTTTGAAATGTGGTGTTGGGCTGACAACATCATTCCCAATGCATTGTTTCAGCAACGCCACTGCTCCCAAACAGGGAGAGTATTGAGAGCATGGCGAAAACCACAACACAACCTCCAATTCAAGGCTCCCAAATATAGCCTTAATAACATCAAAAGTAGATCTTCAATGTTTTGAAAACATTTGTAGCATAAAAAAGTTGGATGGATCAAAACTGATCCCTTATAGCAATTTTCCCTAGAATGAAGCTGATGGGACAACATTGTCCAGTCAGGTGCCTGAAAAAGAAAAATTTCTACTTGGTAAATAGTATTATTCTTTAAATTTCCCTCAAAACCTGTCATAGGAACATGCAAGTTTCAGTCCCCAGCCTGTTGGGCACGACATGTGACGCGACACATCATGACATACATTAAATTATCTTTTTAATATGATAAAAAATTGAAAACAGAAAATAAGGGCTTCGGTTTCCAGCCATAGGGGTAGAGGTTTTTGTCATTTGTAGATCACTTGATAAATTCAGTTACCCGCGAGAATGGGGTACCCTATAGTTGATCAATACACGATCTGCACAAGAGCAGGAGAAGTATCAGCCTATAACCCCATTATAGATGGACAAATCTGTTCGAAAACAAAGCTCTTTTATCGCGGAATTAGACCTGCTATTAGCGTCAGCCTGTCCTGTCGGTCACATCCGGTCTTCCACTCAGTTGAAAGCTATGAATATAATTAAAACTTACTAAACTAGGCAGAGTTGACCAGAAATAATCATGGAAAGATAATAGCCTCAGTTGGACACACAATGCTGCTGATCTTCAACTCATCAATGTTCAATGAGTATCAATGATCCTAGGGGAACCTTTGTCTAAAAATAAAGGCACATCCTTCCTCTTCAATCTGATTTAATGCATTCTGGTCTATTTAATTCAAGAGCATCATGAAATTCCATGCAATCTTTCTCAATCTAGCCAAGTTATTTGTGCTTCAAAGGATCAAGAAAAGGAACTTGAATGCCTCTAATGCAGAGCATTCCTATTTCGCAACTCAAAATCAAGCCATTTACACTAGAAATTAGACCAAAAGCCAGAAATTCACGATTTATGTCACAAAAATATGGAAGAGACGAAAAGGAGGAGATGAAAAACAAAAAACAAAAACGCCCATAGCGTGGAAGCTTGAAAAATCACTGACCAACAACACTTGATCCGCCGGAACCGGTCGTCCCTCCTAGGTCTCCGGTCTCCGGTCTCCGGTCTCCGATCACCGGATTCAGCTAGGCAGAGGATCGGACAGTTTGGAAAATGACCACGATCGTGATTGACGGCGCAGATCTCCCCATTCATAGACGACGCGAACCCACGCAGGAAAAGTGGAGGGGAAATTAAGAATTTAGCTCCCTTAGCATGCTGGGCATACAGCTTCACTTCTGCTGACCGCTCATCTCAGTATTCAAATGTCTAGATGGATGGCTGTCAAACAGGGAGCTGCACGCTCAGCATTCCCTCAGATGTCATACAAAGCGAAATCTGTTTTTTTTTTATAACTCCTTGTGAGAGATTTTAAATTTTTAAATATTTCTCAGCCTAGTTCCCGCCAGGTTGAACGTGGGACCCACTCTGCACGACGTTGAAAATATGGGGCTTGAAAACGGACATGGATCAATTCAGGGAATCCATTACCTTCACATTTTCAACAATAAGCTCGGAAACGAGCTAGATGACCTTCTAGGGATGGCATTGGACCGGGGCAGAGGTGGAGGACAAGGTCTCCACCCTCGCCCCGTCTCAAATTTCTGCACCCCATCTCTGCCTCCATTCTCGCATGGGTTTCGATGTTAACCTCCATCCCCACCTTCATCCCTGGTCCAAATGGAGCGAAGCTGGGCGGGGCCCCTTTTTCTCTAAGGTCTACTATCATCCATAAAGGTATTTTAGTTATTTTACTAACGTAGGGTAGGGTGGAGGAAAGTGTAAGTCCATCCCTGCATTAGTTTTGATTTTAACCTTAATTCTCATTTCATGTCCTCCATCCTCGGTCCAAATGGGGCGAAGCGAGGTGGGGCCCCATTTTCCCCTGGTACATTGCCATCCCTATGATCTGCTCGTGGCTCGGCTCATGTTCAACCCAAAAAGTAAGGGTGTGTTTGATAGCGCATCCAAGATTGGATGGAATAACAAAACATAACTGACATGTTCTGTCTCGTATGTGCTCAATGTTTGTTTCGATTGGATAAGAAATTGTGTTCCTTGTGTCTAGTGTTTGATTTTCATGATGTGTGAACAACCTGAACACATTGTTTTGGATCGTACAACCCGATCCGCACAACTATAAGTGTTTTAACATGTTTATTATGGATCTTAGTTTCAGATATGGATCTCAAATTGAATCTAAAAAATTGAAAAATGTTTAAAATTTTGGTAATTTGAAAATTTCAAGAATTGATATTTTTTTATATACAAATGCTTTAATCAGTATTCTGTTGGATGTAATTATGAAAGCTTATCAAAAAATTATGGATTTTAGGCCCAAATATGAATCTCAAACTGGATCCAAGTACAAAAAAAAGGTTTAAATTTTAGGTAATTTGAGAAAAAAATAAGAATTTATATTTTTTATGTACAAATACAAAAATAAAAATAAATCATAAAATCCTAAAATACAAGAAAATAAATCATAAATAAACCGTGAGTAAACAAAAAAACCTTAAACTAGAAGAAAAATGAACATTAAAATAAAAAACCATAAATAAATCTAAAAATTATATATATAAAGCCCTAATTCAAATACTAATGAAAGAAGATCAAAGAAAAACCCTAATCAAATAAAAAAATCCCTAATAAATTAAGTATAAGAAGCCCTAATTAACGAAATTTGATTTAAGATCTTATTCAATGAAAAAAAAATCCTATTCAAATTAAATATCTAAAACCCTAATTAAAGATATTTGATTAAAATCCCTAATCAAAGAAAAAAAACTAATCAAATCAAAATAAATCTTTAATAAAATTCAATAAAAAAATCTTAATTAAGATATTTGATTCAAAGCCCTAATCGATGAAAAAAACTAATCTCAATGAAAATCAAAGAAAAAAACCCTAATCAATTAAAATCAAAGAAAAAAACCTTAAATGAAAATCAGAGGGAAAACCCTAATCAATGAAAATAAAAAATCTAATAAAAAAAAGCCCTAATTAGATAAGAAGAAGAAGAACAATAACAAAAAAAGAAGAATAGGGAGAGAGAGGAAAAAAGAGAAGGGAGAGTGAGATAGAGAGAAAGAGCTGAAATAAGATTTTAACATAGCCACAAAAAGGGTCAACAGAGTTGAACCCAAAGAGAACAAAAGCAGAGCAAAACAAACAGAAACAAACAAAAAACAAGCAGCTCACGTAGGAGCCGCAAAACCAAAAATGTTCGGGGGGAGCATAACAACACCAGCAGAAAAAGTAAGATCGGAAAGATGAATACGCAGAATCGCGTAAACGTCCACTAGGATTTTGTGCGCAAAATGATTAATGTGAACTGGAGATTCTCGAAAAATGACATTGTTGCGTGCCATCCAAACGAACCACCAAGTGGTAAACAACCACGACCTCCAGATTAATCACCACCGTATACTGTGCCGAAGGCAGACCGGACCCAAGTTGAGGTCGAGCGCAAAGGACTTCCCCATAACCAGGACCTCTGGTTGCTTCCAAGTCCTACGAAAGATCTCCACAAAAGTAGGGCAAGACCAGAAGAGGTGGGAAGAAGATTCTTCGGCAACATGACAAAGCATACAACAACTCGACAGCTGGAAGGCCCACCTCTTTAAGGTAGAGTGAGTTTGGACCTTATCGTGCAAGATTAACCAAGCCAGGACCCGAGATCGGGGAGAAGGGCCCTTCGCCCATAGAGCAGATTCGGGCATCCAAGGTGCCACCGGGGGAAGCAATGATCTATAAACTTTGCTGGTGAGGAACTTTCCGGTAGGAGCAATAGCCCGATGCGCCCAATTACCAATATCGGCTGGATCATCAAAATAGTCGCTGAAGATAGCTAAAGCCGACAACCATGACTGTCGCAGATGGAAAAGTGCTTCAGGCCTCGAACGAAGGAAAACTGAAAGAAGAGAAGGTGGCTCATACTTAGAGAGAAGAAAACTAGAAGGATTCTCTGGTTGATGAGCAAGCCAACATTGCTTAGAGACTAGGGCAATACTCCTGAGTCTGGGCGCAGGAACACCTAAACCAACCATATAACGCGGCAAAACCATCGAACGCCAGCCAACCAAGTGGCGCTTACCCTTGAGATGATACCCAGACCAAAGGAAGTTTGCCAGCAGACACATCAACTGCTTCTCTACACCCACAGGCATCAGAAACATGGATATGAAGAATTCCAAAATGGTCGAGAGAACGTGCTTTACTAAAGTTAGGCGACCAGCAAACGAGAGATAAGAAGCTTGCCACGAGAGTAATTTGCGCTTAACTTTAAGAAACGTCGGAGCCCAGGCCACAAAGGAAAGACGCTTAACTTGTAACGACAAACCCAAGTACAACATAGGCAACTCAGATGCAACACAATTAAAAATCTTCATCCTAGCAGCTAATATAGAGGGCTGGACGTGGAACATAGAAAGGGAACACTTTAATTTGCTCATTTAGAGAAAGGCCGAAAAGAGAGAAAAAAAAGAAGAATAAGCTTGAACCGAAGTATTTGCTGAACACTAGCGTGACCGAAAATGATCATATCATCAGCGTAAATTAGAGCATGAAAATTGAAGTTCTGAACCGGTAAAGGATCAATGAAACTGCAGGCAACGATCGCTTAAGCAGTACACTAAGACCCTCAGCGATCACATTGAACAATAAAGGCAAAAGAGGACAACCTTGACGCAGACCCCGCTCCAGCTTGAAACATTCTCCGAAAAGTGCCGTTGATATTCAGCATAGCCTGTGCATTCGAGACTAATTCCCTAACCCAGCCAGAGAACCGACGACCAAACCCGAAGTTCGATAACATTTGAAATAAGAAGGGTCATTGCACTGAATCGAAGACCTTATGAAAATATAATTTAAGAACGAAAGAAGGCTAACCGCAAAGATGCAAAGAGTGCACAACCTTGGTTACCATGATAAAAGAATGATGCACCATCCTATTGTGGATGAAGGCGAACTGAGAGACCGAGAAGATATGTTGAGCCACCGATTTCAACCTATTTGTCAAAACCTTTGCAATCATACGGTAAAGAGCATTCGTCACCGAGATCGGGCGAAACAAAGAGATATCCGAAGTGTTGACATCTTTAGGAATAAGCAAAATAATAGCTAAATGAAAAGGGTAAGGCAACCTGAAATTGCGATAAAACTCATCAAAGAGGACAACCATGTCCGGTTTGACGAAATCCCAAAAAATCCTGAAGAAGTCAACATGGAACCCATCAAAGCCGGGCGCTTTTCAACCAGAGAGATCCTTGATAGCACGAAAGATCTCAACATCCGAGAATCTTCTTTGTAAAGCACAAACTTGGTCAAGAGAGATCGTCCTTAGCATGACATACTCAATTTTTCCCTCTGCGACCACCGAAGAGAGATAGAGAGAAAGACAAGAAAGAAGAAATGGAGAGAGAGAAAGAGCAGGCCTTTCGCCTCACTGCCGACTGTTGCGCAAGAGAGGGAGAAAGAGGAGGGTAGAGAATGAGAGAGGGTCAGGTTATACCCCCTCTTCGTTCAATTTTTTTTAAGTTGTGTTCCCCCCTTTCTGTTCTTGGCATAATAGGGGGCGATGTTTCATCGTTCCGGAGACACGGCAGACGCATGTGATAAGACTTCTCTAGGATCACAAGGCAAAGACATGCCTTCGAGGGCTAACACTTCATGAGAACCGGCTACGGTCTTGCTGACCAACATGAGCCAAAAGCGATAAATGACTTCTCTACCCCGTGCTGCGCATCTTGGCGTACAGGGAACATGAGACAGAGAAAGACCAGCTTTACAAAGCTGGGTACAAACCACAAAGAACTAAAAAAGTACAAGGCCACCAAAAGAGGTTTTTGGTTAGCACTTGTATAAGATACATGCAAAATCAAATTCAGGCTTGGAAACCCTACTTATAAGCTTCAATTATGGGCCAAAATGGACACTTGGGTCATTAGTACAGTCATCCACAATATATCACAAATGATAGCAAACACGAGCCAATTGAGCTCAGTTCGTTGTGTCTGTGGGCGCTGGGTGCAGGCCTTGCGCTTGGGCAGTGTACCTGTTGTTGCTGTTGTGCGTCTGTGGCGGTGTTAACCTTGCAATGGCTTGATGGCATCTTGAACCCACCTAGCTCTGGCGATACCCAGTGCTTAAGATACTACAGTATTGTGAAGATTTGTCGCAAAGAAACTGGTATGACCCAACACGTGACGAGTTTCATGCCGCAAGTTCGTAAATTCTCTAAAAAAAAAAGATACAGGGCACCAACTTTTTTTTTTGTTTATTAATACTGACAGAATATTTTTTGATATTTTTATGTACATAAAAATGCATTTTCAGTGAAGACTGACATTTAGATTATCGGAATCCGACTTGTGTGCAAGATTTTTTGGCCATTAAAAAAATCAGTTGACAAAATAGAAAATTTTGTGATTTAAAAATTCAAAAATTTTCATTGAGAAGTTACAATCCAATTAAATCGACCATGCTGAATCCATCTATGGGGTCAGATTCGATCAAAACAACTTGCATCGATAAGATTCAGACGGGTATGAAGATGGGGGATGACATAGGGGTTGAGGGGAACCACCCTGGGCAACAGGGCACATGACTGGGCTATGCACTTTGCTAAGTCAGCCCCCAGTACTGGATTTGCTCTCCTGGCTAACCCTCACACACTCATGACAGTGCACATCTGGTCATATTGTATAAAAAAGATTCATCGGTTATGTTGAATTCTCATATGTCCTCTACTCGAGCACTTTTTTTTTCATAAGGAATAGGGAAACCACCCCAGAACATGCTAGTTGTGCCTGCCGCACTTACAGTCGCTGTCCTGGTGTCAACCTGTGGCGCACGCCTCGCCCCGAGAAAGTCATCTTGTACACACACTCAAAACACCAGCAAAGTCATTCGTATTAGCAGATGTATGTGCACCAAGGACCAGGGAAACCCACATTCCGTGTCTATGACCCTCGGAGCAACCCCGTAAATTTTTGGTTTTTTTAACCTTAGATTGTTAGTTGCTTTGCTTGCTGGCAAATAAAGCAAGACCTGTTTGGTAGGAGAAGTTTGTGCAAGTCACCATGTGATGGGATGTTGCAAGTTCCAACCCCACTGGTATGAGTAGTTGTATAAGTGCATGGTTGTATAGCCACTAATAGGGCTTGTCTACTTCAAGGAGGGGGGCCTTGATCCCCAGCTTGATCATTAAAAAAAAAGGCGAGTAGTGGCATCAAGAATTCCACCACTAGATTGGTTCACAGGTAATATAGTCTAAATTCGAAGAAGCACCATTTCTCTTGAGAGTTTTCTAGGCAACCTAGCGACCTCTTGATGTTAACCTAGCAATGCGTTGGAGTAGGGATGGCAGTGGACCGGGGCGGGGGCGGGGGAAAAGGTTTCCACCACCGCCCGGTCTCAAAATCCTGCCCTCCATCCCCACACCAGTTTTGATTTTAACCTACATCCCCGCCTCCATGCCTGTTTCATGTCCTTCATTCCGGGTCTAAACGGGGTGAGGCAGGGCGGGGCCCCATTTTTCTTCGGTCCACTCCCATCCCTAAAGAAGGATTGAGGATGGGGTGGGGTGGAGTGGGGTGGGGCAAGGCGAGGATCGGGATGAGGCGGGGCAAGGCGAGGATCGGGATGGAGCGAGTCGGGGGAAAGCGTAAGTTCATCCCTGACTCCCTCCCTGCACGGGTTTTGATTTTAACCGCCATCCCTGTTTCATGTCCTCCATCCCTGGTCCAAAAGGGGCGAGGCGGGGTGGGGCCCTGTTTCTCCCCGGTCCACTGCCATCCCAACATTGGAGTCACTTGAAACAAAACTTTCCTATTGCGTCATTGTGGGTTGAGAACGCCTAGCCAGCATGATCTTGTGAATGGTGTCAAAGTAAAAGGAACTAGGATTGAGTTCGCTTCCCAACAGGGGCTCCGCTTGGCTGGTAGGAGCAGCTAGTGCACGTCACCTTGTGTTGGGATGTTGCAGGTTCAAAACCCAATGGTATAGTTGTATAACTGATCGGTGGTCTGCCTAACCCCAGCTTGCCTATTGAGAAAAAAAAAGGATTCAGTTCGCTTGTTGGTAGGAGAGTATCCCATTCGTTTGTCATGGTGGTTCCTGCAAGGCCACGGGACTGGTAGACTTACCCGGGGTTTTACTTCGCAGAGAGCAGCCCTATTATTCAGCATGATTGACTTAATAAGAATCGACCCTTAGATCATATTTTTTTCCTGAAGAATATGATTTTTTAAATAACAAAATTTTGCATTTTGTCTACCATTGATTTTTGAATCTCCAAAAAACTAATCCTGCACAGTCAGATTTCGGCCATTTAAATGTAAATGAATGATGTAGATCACATCTATGGAGTCCGATTTGATCAAAACAACTTAAACAAATGAAATCCCAAGGAGGTGTATGAAGATATAGGGATGACTGGATGAGTGGAACCGATTTGCATTAAGTGACCTGTGTCCCTGTGGTCCACATCATTATAAAAATAATAAGAAAAAGGATTGCCTATCAAAGATTGACCCTGCGGCTTGGCTACTTGTCTTGCTTTGCATGAAGGCTGACTTTGAAGCTAACCGGGCCGAGTCCTAAAAGATAGTCCCAAACAATTTTGGCTTCTAAAGTTTGCTTGAAGCTCAGGAACTACTTTACTTCACCTGTTGGTCTAACCTAGGCATGAGTATAACGTCATCTACAAAATATGACAGTAACTCTTCTCACCTATTGTGATAGCCATAACTATTTTATCAAAGAGTGACCCTACGGGGCCCTCAAAGGCTAGCGTGAGAAGATGGACTTAATTTGAAGCTGACTCTGTCGAGTGTTAAAGGTATAGTCCCAAACAATTTTGGCTTCTAAACTTTGCTTGATGCACAGGGACTACCTTACTTCTTCACCTAATAGCACCATCACATAGGAACAAGTGTATATAGAGTTCTTTTTGTTTTGCATGCAAGGAATCCTATTCCTCCTAGGCCTTTCCTCTGCTGCACTATTAAATGAGACCCATCTCTCCTCGCCATTTCACCAAAGCACAGACCATCTCTATCCCCATTCTCATCTTTGGAAAAAAATAAACAAACCATGTTCTCCCACGATTCCAAAGGCGGAAAACCCAACCCCGTGGACAATGAAGAATCACCAAGAAGACTCGAACGTGAGGTCGAAGAGCTGATTCATAAACTCACAAGAAGACTATCAGACCTCCATTCTTTTTCCAAATCCCAGTCTCCTGCCCATCTGGATCACCATGGTGGCCGTGGCGACGACGTCGGCCTGAAAGTTACCCTCACTGGGACTAACACGGGAGCTTCCATGAAAGGTGATTTGGGTGAAGCTATGGATGACCATGTAGGCTTTCACCATGATGGTGAGGTCATTGGTGCATATGCCAACAGCAACTTTCAGGCTGTGAACAACTCCCTGATCATGGGAGGAAGTTGCACAGCTAATGACCCTGGTGTTCATTTGGACATCCCTATAGAAGTGGGGGAAACAGAGTTTAATTATGAGGAGCACATGAAGATTAAGAAAAAAGAGAAGATGGAGACTTCCGGTTCCTCTGATTCCTCTTCTTCTGATAGTGAGAGCGACCATTAAGTGTGAGGTGTTATATATGTACGTGAAACCTAGCCAATTGTGGAGAGAGATATAGGCAAAATAATGAGCTTACCACTAAGCATGTTGTATCACATGTTTTAATAACAGTTGAAATAACCACCACTAAAGGTGGGATAAGAAAGGAGAAAAACTGGACGAGGAATGCAATAAAATTTTCTTTGTAAGAGGTTAATAATGGTTGGAGCTGTTAATAAGAGAGTTCCAATCTGTATTTCAAAATCATGTATTATTAAACTTGATGTTTCAGAATGAGAGGGTGGTTTGCGTGAGTTGAAGCATAAGGTCACCTCTCAAGTCGAGTGCCAAAACAGAGTCCTCAATGCCTGTTTTTTGGATCTTAAGAGCATGTTTGATGGCTTGTCCTGGACTGAACTAAATGAACAAAAAAGACATTTTGTTTGTTCCGTAACAACTGTACCAAGTCTAATGTTTTTTTGAACCATACTCGGATGCTGTGTTTCGAATGTTCGTTGTTTGACGATGATGTGCGGACAATTTGGACAGTCATGGATCGATAATGGGTCTTCGAGGCGAGCATGCTCAGCTACGCTCGGGGCATTGCTGTCGGGATGGTGCCCAAGGCGAGGATCGTGGCGTACAAGTTCTGCTGGATATATGGGTACTTCGACTCAAACATCCTTGTGGCCTTCAATCAGGCCGTCATCAACAGCGTTGATGTCATCCCGCTCTACGTCGGTGCGACGTCATACCTTACTACATTGACACAATCGCAATTGAAGCCTTCGGCGTGGTGGAGCTCGGTGTCTTCTTTTTGGCTTCCGTTGGGAACGAGGGACCCAACGAGATGACGGTGATCAACATTTTCTCCTGGATCACCACCGTTGGTAACAGACAGATAATCCTCAGCATCAGCCTCTATGTCGGCCCCGGCCTACTCGTTGGGTCTCTCCTCTCCTTTGTCTACGTTGAAAACTCTTCAATTTTCGATGACGAGAGCGAGGACTACTCATCCTTGCTCTGCACAGAGGGATCCCTAAACCCTAGCGCAGTGCGGGGGAAGATCATGCTCTGTGATAGAGGGAGCAACCCCAGGGTCTAGAAGGGCATGGTGGTGGGGTGAGCGGGTGGGCTCACGATATCCTTGCCAACGGAGTGTCGGACGATGAGGATCAGGTTGAAAACAACCATGTGATTCTGGCAACGGCGATCGCCACCGCCCTCACCTCTGCCAACCCCTCAGCTTGGCCACCACCCATCCACCCCTTTGACTGTTGCATAGGAGAGAGAAGCATGCCCGAAGATGCATTTTTTTCTGTTCTCCCATCTTTGATCTTTTCGTAAACAAAAATAACACACTTTTATACACACGGTGGATGACATTCCATGTGTCTGCCGTATCCAACGTTTGTTGAAAATGAAGTTCTTGGCATCTTTTTCATTCCCGTGGGATGCACCATCAAACATGCTCTAATGGGACACTTATTTGATGTAATTTCTTATGAAAGAAGCACTCTTTCATAGGAAATAGGGTCTCTTTCCTACAAAGAATGAAAAAGTCTATGATATATACAAACTTGCATAATAAATGCACAGCTTTCCTATCAAAATGGGTTCATTTCCTTCCGAGAAAACACTTTTCCTCCAAAGTGGCTATTTCAAAGAAAATAGGCCTCCCTTTAAATGAGAGTTTTACAAACACCCTTAGTATGAAATGGACCTCTTTCATGCATACGGGAACCTACAGTGGGGTCCATGGTGTATTGCATATGAAAAGTACCTCCTGCCCCCTTTCCTCTTTTTGTGATGCAGCGTGCAACAACTTTGATGTAATTCCCATAGGAAACTTCTGGGCTAGAATCCCTTTTTTCTCCATGTTTCGTAATGCATGAAACAAGCATCATGGTGAAAAAGTGTCACATGCTGGCCTTAGTTTTTCCCACCATCTTCCTCTTTTCACGTGTAAATCTCCTCGTACCCTTCCCTCAATATGAAAGAACTTTCATACCTCCCATGAAAGACATTCTCTTCCATGAGAATGAAACAAAGAAGTCATAAGAGTCCATTTTATTCATGGGAAAGGGAGCCCTTTTCACATGAAAATGACTTCCTTTTCTTTCTGCCTGAAACAAATGGTAATCTTGGGTCCACACTGCGGTCTTTTGCCCAAAGGCTCAATGCTTCCTCTGAAAACTCTTCCCACCGAAGGCAGGGGGAAGGTAACTGATGGGAAAGCAAGCTTGGCAGCATTATTTAGAAATATGTTTCCTTTCCCATGATAACCTTTCCTATGGTTGTTGGACATAATAAGTTTGGGTCCAACCCATAGGGTGACCCGGTTTGACAACCATTAGACTGCCACATTAGTGAGCCATATAATGAGGTTAGTGGGTGGGAGTTACGTGAATGTGGAGAGACCACATTAACGTAACTGCCTATTTCTCCCATTATATAAGGGGTAGGCTGCTACAAAAATGATGAGAGATTTGTAGTTGTAAGCCTACCCAAATTCCGCATCCAATTTATGTGGTACAGGGTTCTGCTCACCGTCGACCTAAGGCCTGGGCTCATCGTGGGCATCGATCGGCTGAGGAGAACGTCGAATACCCCGCATGCACTCTATGGTGAATACATGTACGTCTTATGTGTTTGTTTTAAAGAAATCACCAACATTGGGTTATGAGCCCACCACGCTTCCGTTGCGCGTGCGGTCGTGTAGGGCCTTTCGGCATTTTTTCCGGCTACACATCGGTACCGCTGATCGCATGTCACTGTGGGGTGACATGGGTCACTGGTATTTCCGGCAATCCGCCGCAAACAACGACAGATGATGGCGATGCAGTATATCCCTCGAAGACTATTGCCATGGTGCGACAACCTTCACCGGCAAACAGACCCATTTTTTACGCGATCATCCATTGTCGTGGGTAGCCGGTCGATGGCAACTATCGCAGCGGGGCGACTGTCATTCCTGGCATCCGTACGCCGGTGGCGATTGCAGCCCCAACGACCCTCTGTTAAAAAAAAAATAGAGGATTGAAGGGAGGATCACCTATGGCCATCGAGCTGCAGGGATGTTCTGCCAACACCGTGATCGCCGCAGGAAACGTCACTGGTGGAGGGGTGTGAACGTTGGGTTGCAGGTAACCAGGCGATCATCGACGTGAGGTGATGTGGTTCATCGGTAACCAGTTGATCATCGTCGGCAGAGGTAAACACCCGCGTTTCTTGTGGTCATTGGGCTGCAGAGGGGTTTACCCTCACCGGTGTGCTTTCGCTTAAAGATGTCATCAACGAATGGCGAAAGAGGTTTGTAAACCTCCTTCTTCTGCTCCTTCAACCGTCGGGGTTGAAGTCATTTTTCGTCAGGCGACGTATGTCGCTGACAAGCAATGACGGTCGTCGGTGGGGCGATGCGGGCTGCCGATAACTTCGACGACAGACATTAAAAAAAAAGAGGGTAAATGTCATCCCCTTACCTATCGACGGGGTGTCACCGAGGTTGCGTCGCTGGGGGAGGTGATCGTCATCGGCTAGTCACCAGCGTCGGTCATCGTACGACAACGTGGGTCGTTGTGGGGCGACGAAGGACAAAAACCCCTCAGTTTCTTAGTAAAACACAAATAGAAACTAAGGGTTTCTATTTTGTTTTAATAATGTTAGCCGGATCGGGTCCTGCTTTTGGACCCAATAATAGGACTGATCCAAACCATTTTTAGGGCGGATCGAGTTTGCTGCTTTAATTATTAGATCGGACCCAGACCCATAATGGTTTCGGGTCTGATCTAGGCCGGACCCAGACCCATAATGGTTCCAGGTCTGGGTCTGATCCAGGACGGACCTGGGTCCTTGTTCGGATTGGGTCCAACCTGGGTCCACTTAGGACCTGGTCAGACCTGGGTCCTTTTTCATACCAGGTCAGACCCAGGTCCAGTTCAGACCAGGTTAGATCCAAATCATATTTGAACCAGATTGGATCCATACTACTGCAGGATCCAGGCACTATTTGGCGTGAACCAGATCAGGTACTGATTCGGCCCTTTTCGGAATCAGTTCGAAGCCATTTTTGACTAGTTCTTTCTAGGTTTTCACCGGTTCCGAGATGGTAAGACCCTGTTTTCGTAAATATAAGAAGATACATGAATTTTGGCATACGATTATAGGATTTTATGAACTTTTGTTCATATTTGGTACTGGTTCATAAGGTTCATAATCGGTTTGAACCCTTAGATGACCGGTTCAGGATATTTTCTGATCGGTTCCTTCATGAAGACCCCAGGTTTTACCCATATGAGCATGATTTTGTTATTTTTCATGCTTTATAAAGTATTTATTCTAAATAATGCATGACTTATGCATGATTATTCATGTGTTTTATGTTGGTTAAGTTGTGCATGATGGTTTTAAGCATGAATTATGACTAAATTCATGACAGTTAGTTTATGTATATTAGTTAAAGCATGAACTTGTATTATCTCATGAATATACATGCATTAAAATGTGTGCATGAGTGTACTCCATAATACAAATATATTTTTGATAAAAGATCTTGATTGACTGATTCATATAATCACCAAAGTGATCTGAGTCATATTGATTAAGAATTCTTTGGACCGTATTAAGATTCATTATTATGATTGTGTGTGAATTTATGAAATATTGATTCTACCCAAAGGTAGGTCGTTGTGTTCCAAATTTACACAAAGTGTGATAGTAGATGTGTATTCTAGCCCATGAAACATCTTTGTACCCAAAGGTATAGTGTTGAATTGCCTTTAGATACATAATATGCTAGTTTCACCAACTAAAGTCAATTCCTTGAGAATTGAAGAGACGAAGCAACTATCAATATTGTTATTTCTACCAAAGTGGAATGATAATAATTCAACTATGCTTGTCTCAAAAAGGTAAATAATAAGGGGTCTCACATTTACCTTTTCAATATAAATCTCGTATAGAGTGATTTATCTTCCACTCATACGAAGAATAAAACAGTCATTCTCAAGGTTGTCTATGAGAAGTGAGAGCGCTCAAAATGATATCCATGAGAAGTGGGAGTATTCAAATAATCTTAGCATGTTGCTTTTGCAATCTTGAGTGGCTCAGAATATCCGAGGCATTATCTCTCACTGCAGGACAGTGAAAGAATTTCTGAAATCCATTAGGACAGAAATTATTGATTTTATATGAGATTTTATCTCAAGCCATTTGGATAATAAACTTCATTATAGGTCTTGGTATTGTGGACTCTATTGAGAGACCACTAAAGATCTTTTATGATAATGAAGCAGCTGTGTCCTTCTCAAATAACAACAAGAGCTCAACATCGTGTCGACACATGGAGTTAAAATATTTTGTTATTAAAGAAAGGACTGAGAATCATATGGTATGTATTGATACAATTGGGATGAAGGAAATGACTGTGTATCCTCTTACTAAAGGGCTAGCATCGGGATTGTATTCCCAACATGTAAAGCGGATGGGTCTTTTTTATTCCTTCTGATGTATGAAAATACATTTTGTGATCACATTTGTGTATATTTGATTCTTTATGGCTTTATAAATTATTGATTTTGCATAAAAGATCTCTCATATGGCTTAAAGAGAATAACAATATTAAAGGACCAATAGAATAGGTTAGAGACCAACCTATTAATAAAAGTAATATCTACATGCCTAAGCACTGGAGGTGAATTATAGAGTAGTACATGAGAATATGACATTTCATAAAGGAGTGTTCATCTCCATGACTCATATGATTCATCCTTGTGATAAAGGGTGGCATGTGAACCCACATGAAGGATTAAATTGAGATAATGACATACACCTCGATTTAGTACACTTTTGGTGTCAATAGGTCAAGTGGAAGAATGTTGGACATAATAAGTTTGGGTCCAACCCACGGGGTGACCCGGTTTGATAGCCATTAGTGGGCCATATTAGTGGGCCACATAATGGGGTTAGTGGGTGGGAGTTACGTGAATGTGGAGAGACTACATTCACGTAACTGCCTATTTCTCCCATTATATAATGGGGTAGGCTGCTACAAAGATAATAAAAGATTTGTAGCTGTAAGCCTACCCAAATTCTGCATCCAGTTTACGTGGTACAAGGTCCTGCTCACCATCGACCTAAGGCCTAGGCTCATCGTGGGTGGCACCGGTTGAGGAGAATGTCGAATACCCTAAACACGCTCTATGGCGAATACAGGTACGCCTTCTGTGTTTGTTATACAGAAATCACCAACAGTGGCTAGATCTATGACCTTATTGGATCCACTAAACACGCTTGGATCAAGGTGGTACTTAGCCTGGGATTGGAACATATCCATTGCCTGAACATATAACCTGCTAAAACAACAATCTTGAATAGCCTATGGGCCCATACATAGCAATGGTGCATCGATCGAACTACTTTTGAAGCTGGATTAACTTAACCCACTTGAACTAGGTTCAGTAGTGGAAAGGGGCCAGACAACACACCCCTCCCCACTCTTTCTGATGCACAACATTCTGAACATTTGAGCTTTGAAGATGAATTGGATCAAAATCCAATTCCCAATATCTAATCTAGGATGTGATCCATAGCAGATCCAATCATACATGACTATCTGCGTACCCAGATCCACTTTGAATAAGATGTTCAATTTTTGGGATATTTTGTTTGTTTCTCAGAAATTGCATTTCTAAGTTTGATTCCATTTTGTATGTCCAAAATCATTTAGATTTTTATGTATTTTATTTTTGTTATTATTTTTTTTCTTTTTTGTAGGTGCCGGATTCTATAGATTCGAATAGTTCTAGTGCCCTGTAGGATTGTTTTGTGGCACTAGAGGGTGTACGAGGTTGTTAGGGCAGTTTTTTTTTCTTGCGTATTTTCCTTTTTGACAAAATCCACATTATAGCCAGTTTGGATCTTGCCCAAGATACAAACTATTTGGGACCCAGTTGGCACCACTTCATTTAGACAATCAAGGACCCCAATCAAACTCTAAGTTTGACTGAAAAAATGAGCATGTGGCTGTTGGGAGGCAATGATGACCATTTTCAAAAAGAGCTCATGCATTGGGCAAGTGGGCGACACCTTGGAGAAACCCACCCCCCTTTTGGTGTGATTGAAACTGGGGGATGGCATCATCATTCTACCCTCCAGCAGAGCTTAAGAGCCCATGGAGGTTGACCATGGAGGAGGTCTTCTTATTTTTGAGAAAGAAATTTGAAATGGTGATGAAGGAGGGGAAGATGATATTCAAAGGGTGAATACAGTTCTGGTATTTTGGTCGTATCTTTCTAGATACTTGTCCAAATTGCATTATCTTTAGCTTTCTGGAAAGCTAAGATCGTGTTCTACAAGTTGTATGTTTACTATTTGGCTTTATTGGGCTCGGTTAAGCCATTAAAGTTCTAGACAATTTTTTTGTTGACGACATCAAGGAAGAAGATGAAAGGAAAACTCAAGTTTGGAGGAGTGACATTGTTAGTGTGTGGTTCCGCTAGTGGCAGATTGTAGCAACACTAAGTTGAGGGTGCTAGAGGTTGGAAGGTCGCAACAGGCTGTTGTGCAAGAACATGAAATGGTGACTGCTGTCCAGCAACTCTCCCTCTTGGTCCATCCGACTATTGTACTTGGTTTTGTTCCTTTCTACTCATTTTTGTTGCTAATTGCTAAGATCTTTGTTCATCGATTGCAAAGTGCAAAACTAATTGATTATTGTCTATGTACTGAGTGTTTACCCATTTTTTATGATATTTAAGGTGATCTTTAGCCATGTTTTGATTCTAAGCACAGGGTTTTATCAATTTCGTTTTCTGTCAAAAAATTAGATTCTCGGTTCTGGAGTTGTCAGAGACAACTCCAAAAAATTGATTGTATCTGCTAAGATATTGGTCCAATTCCAGTGTTCTTGAACTTACTGGAAAGCTAAGACATGAGCCTACAACATTTCTATTAAGGTTGTAACCTGATTTGGCTGGCAAAGTCCTAGAAATTCTCTGTCAAGCAGTCGATCAGACAGAATCTGTCAGACCTTGTCCCATCCAGAACACTATAAACAATGTTCTATATTTTGGGGATTTCTCATGATTCTCTCCATGAAACTTTGAGTTCTTTAATTTTGTAAAAAACTAAAACAATGGTATGTAACTTTCATTTTTATCATTTCTGTTGATTCATAATGTAAGTAACTCAAAAGATTTGATCTGTCTGCATCTACCGTAGAACTGTGCATGAGATTTCCTGTTATAAAATCCTGCATATGGTTTCAAAATTTTCAAATATCTAGAGTTATACTATGAGATTTCTAAATATGAAAGTTATTCTGGTTATCTAACATCCATCCACACAATAGTGATGTTCGGGGTTTCTTCTGAAACTCTCATCTGTATACTCGAATCTGGGGTGTTTCACGCGGTCAATCAGAACCTAATTAGCAGGTTAGGCTAGTTAGCAATTAGTTCATCAGTGATTTTAAAATTCAATAGAGGCCTGTGTGATTGCTCAAAAATAACAAACCATAGCTTTTTGAAAAGGCATGAATGAGACCTTCAGTTTATCTGTTGGGAGTTTTCACAAACTTTGTCATCTAAGACATCAAAACACTCCTCAAATAGGTTGTCCACTGAACACAGAGAGTTTGTCCCAGATTTGACTATCAGTCCTAGTTTTGAGTCCGTGGAGCAAACATTCCTAATCCGAATCCAGTGATTTTTGATTCATTGGAAAGGTGCGTGAGTCACACACAACTTTACTTTGGACCGCTTCTGTCGAATCAGAGTGAACAAGTCCCGAAAACCCTGTTTCTTAGAGTCCTGTTCGGATTCATCTTAGTGAAAAAGCTTCTGCACATATTGATATCTGTTTGTTTCTTGGATCGTGGATCAATGCGTACCAAGTTCACATCACTTTCCCTCTGCACCCACTGAGTACTACACCACCATCACCCATCCATCCACCCTTTTCAATCAATCGATGGTCAGACATTGGGCAAATAGTACCATTTTGGCCTAAAATCAATGGTTGACAACAAAATTTTATAACTTAAAAAATAATAATCCAAAGATTGATTCTTATTAAACCGATCATGTTGAATCCATCTATAGAGTAAGATTTGATCAAAACAACTTTCATTATAAGATTTAAGAAGGGCATGAAGATGGGAGGTGACATAGGGTATGAGTAGAACCGAACTGCATGAGGACTACCAACCTGTAAACACCCCAAATTTTCACTCACCTCCCATCATCATCCAGGCTCTGAAATCGCTGGAGGGCAAAATGGTCATTTGCTGAGCCTGGACCTTGCAAAAGTCCAAATTTCATCTGAAACTCTCAAATTTTCTCTATTTTTATCTCAGATGTTCAAGATTTTACACCTGACAGGAGACAGACATCTCCAGAGTCTTGGTTCAAGATTGCGTTTCATAAGACATGACATTGCATATCATTGCATGAGCATTTCAAATCACTGCACTGCACAGCATGTCATTTCGAGGTCCAGAACTCTTGATTTCAAAATTTTCAATCCAGATTAGAATTTCAACTATTTTTAAAATTGATTTCAAAACCCTGGGTCTTCAAAATTATCAATTCTTCCCATTTTACCCCCAGGGCTTTGAATTTCAAAATATTTCCTCAGGAAAACAATCTGGATAATTTTCAATAAATTTCATCTCAGATTTTGCCCTTTTGTCAAACAATTTCAAACATCTTCCTTTTACAAAATCGCCCTACAGGGGCCAACTCTTTTCAAAATTTCTGTTTTACCAATTAGTCCAAATTTTTATGAAAATTCCAAAAAGAGGTTGTTGTTTTGTCCTTATTTCAATAAAAAAAGCAATGTGGGACCCACATTGAGGTGGTGTCACACAGGCTTTTCTTTTGAAAAATTTGAATTTTGAAAAACCCAAAAATATAGGAGCCTTGTCCCCTAGATTGGTGCCACTTGTCCTTTCTCTCTCCTCTTATTTACCTGCCATGTGTCAGCATAGGGTTCACCTAGAGTTGGCGCCACATGTCACCTTCTCTCTTCTGCCACCCTTTGACACGTGTCAGTGTGGGACCACCTTAAGATGCCGCCACATGTCATTAGTCATCCTCTTTATTTTATGCCACGTGTCAATGTCTACCATCTTCACCCTGTGCCAAGTGTCATTCCAAGGTCACCATGAGATGCCACGTGTCATGTGTTGTCCTGTTCAGAAAAAGTAGAACTTGTCTCCCCTGAGGTGGCACCATTTGAATTATGTCTCCTGCAGGTGACACATGTCACTCTCTCCTTTCCTCAGGAAAAGCAAGCGACACGTGTCAATCTCTGCTCCTTTCAGAAAAAGCAGAGGACACATGTCTCCCTCCTATTTTTCTCAGAAAAGTAGATGACACATGTCATCTCCAGCTTCCTTTAGAAAAAGTAGAAGACACATGTCACTCCCTGCTTTTCTCAGAAAAAGCAAGTGACACATGTCACCCTCTGCTCTTCTCAGAAAAAGCAAGGGACACGTGTCTCTCTCTGCTTTCTTCAGAAAAAGCAAGTGACACATGTCACTTTCTGCCTCCTTCAGAGAAAGCTAGAATTCAAATGTTCAAACTCCAGTCTGAGGTGGCACAAATCCTGAACTTCACCTTTTCTATTTTGTGTGAGATGGTGCCACGTGTCCCTTTTCCTCCCTCTTGCCACATGTCATTGTAGGAGCCACCCTGAGGTGGTGCCACATGGCAGTCTCTCCTTTCCTCTAGAAAAAGCAAAAATTTAAATTTCAAACTCTCTCTGAGGTGGCACCATCTGAATCCTCTGCCTTTCCTTCGGATACATGTCAATGAAGATGCTCTGAGGTGGTGCCACATGTCAGTCTCTCCTTTCATCAGAAAAAGTAGAATTCAAACCCCTCTGAGGTGGCGTCTTCTGCTTCCTCTGCTCCTACCTTCTGACACGTGGCAATGTGAATGCTCTGAGATGGCGCCACATGGAAGTCTCTCCTCCTTCCAGAATAAAGCAGAATTTGAATTTCAAACTCCAAGATAACACTCTCTGAGATGGCGCCACATGGAGGGCTCAGATTAAGCTTCTTTGAATTTCAAAATTTTCCAAAAATCTCTATAAATACAAGGCCCCATGCCCAGCCTAGAGGAGCTTCTTTTGGATTTAGCATTTTCACTCTGAGAGCCCTGTTTGAGAATTGAACTTCAGAATTCCATTTTCATTCTTTCTTGGTTTCCTCTGGATTCACGCCCCTCTGGAGCCCATTATCAAGGTAGCCACTCATTTTGGGAGTTCCAAAACCGCTGGAGAACACAAGGTAAGCCTCCATTCCTATTGATTTCACTATGATAATTCTTTTGGTTGATTCGTGTTGTCGTTTGAAGAAAGAGCTCATCCGAGGGATGGATTGAGCTATTCTCATAAAACGACATATATAAAAATATATAATTATACTTCCTTGATGATTTTTAACATTCATATAGTTAGCTAGGTTTAATTTGCATTTTATTTCATTCATTTAGCATATTTCATGAATTAATTAGGATTAATTTAGCCTTTATTTCAATTCTGCTTATTTTCAGTAGGTCTCTGTTTTTGTCAGTTAGTCCACATGTCATTTTATGCATTTGTTTTTTTATTAAAAATCCCCAAAAAATCACGGAATGCGCCCTTAGGTGTCCCTAAAATTTTGCCAAAAATTCGAAGCCATTTGAATTTGTTTACTGCGGTAAACATTCAAAATGGCAAGTCGGGTTTTGTTACCCGGGATACGTTTTGAAAATCATTTGCCGACTTGTAAAATCGAGATATCCCTCATGGGAGATCCGAGTTTCGATCCGAAAGATGTTATGAACTCGGTAGAATGTCTGGTTTTTAATATGATTTTTTCAGATTTTTCCAATTTTTTTTATATCTTACAAAAATCCGAGAGTTCGGGACACGTGTCAGAGCCTAATTTGGGCCTCTGAGATCTTGGATCGACTTAGGGCTATGGTTTCTCTTTGTGTGTTGTTCCAAATCCGAAACTGTAAAAAGTGAAAGTTGTGTCTGAGATGTCTTCTGTTTTAATCTGAAAGCCTGTAATTTTTAGAACAGTGTTGACCCCTGCTTCGGATTTTTCTTGTCAGCCCCCTGTTTTGCTACATTTGTCTATTCTGTTAGTTTAGGCAGGAATAGTTATATTGTTCTCTGTGTTTCTGTTGATCAAATGCCAAAGTCATAAACATTAAAGTTGTTCATGTAGGTGTCGTGCATAGCTCTGATTAATTTCATAAATTTCCATGGCTGTTTTATATTTTTTTGGCATTTTACATCAGATTAGGGTGATTTTTACCTCTGTCAGAACTAAATCCCTGTTATTGAACTCATCATGGCTCAAATCCCGAAGCTGTAAAAACCAAAAATGTTCCATTTCGGGTCTTTTAGCAGTCTGCAAAATATCATAAGTTTTCATAGTGTAAATCTTGCATTATCATGTTAAGCATTGCATTTGGTTCGGATCCATAGGCAAAATCCACCATTTTAGGACTTTCCTTGAATTTTAGCATTTAAATCATATTATTTCGTGATTTTTAGCATTCTAGGTTGTTTATCAGAGTGTTTAGATGCTTCATACCGAATTTGGTGCAATTTGGAATCCATTTGAGGTTCGGATCATCCATAATACCAAAACAGGGTACCGCAGGACCCGGATCCAAGCGAAAAACAAGCGAAAATCATTATTTTTGATAAATTGCAAAATACCAAATTCTGATTTTACAGTCTTAATGTGTCTAGAAGCATGTCATCATATCTCTTACTGCATTTTATCATCATTTGATTCAATTTGAACTTCAAAATCTCAATTTTACCAAGTTTTCCTTCAAAAAACCCTGATTTTAAAGGTATAACTTTATAATTAGGGGTATTTTGGTCATTTTGACCACCAATTCCGAATTTCAAACTGTTTTCCACTGAATTCCTTGCATTTACATCATTTCAAAACATCAAGGAAGCATGAGAATAGGGTTTATATCCAATTAAATCCAATAATTTCATAATATTATTGGAAAATCTTAGAAAAACCCATATATTTGAGCTAACTTTATTTCAAGCTTGGCAGGGACATTCAAAAGAAGGAGCTAAAGTCTGCAAATTTCTTTTATTTCCTTTATTTAGTGATGTAATAATGTAAATTTTGGAATAAGAGATTTAATTTCCTGCTTAGACTAGGATGCATATCATATAGTTTGAATTTATGCAATATCCTGATTCTATGATTCATGCATTTTATTTCAAAAGCACTATGGATGTTCACGAATGGCACGTGCACCAACTCTTAGGGAGTTGATGGACTCAGTGGGATCCATATTTACGGCCCTAGTCGAATATGGACGAGACCCAGATCCATCATCTTTCTACTAGTCACATTGAGCCTACACTCTTAGGCTATCTTAAAATGCACATCATATTTCCAAAGTTTTCAAAATCATGTGCATCAAATCAACTAAATTCTGAACATATTCATGGCCATAGTCAGGATATGTGAAGGATTTATCTTGACTCAATGCACATTTTTCCAACAAATCTCTTAGAAAATCTTTTCAAAGTGCATTCATTCACTCTTGTCATTTGCATCATGAAATCATTGATTTTCTCAAGATTTTCTCAAGAAAACTTCATTCTCAAGAAATCGATTTCTCAAGAAACTCTATGGATTTTCCAAAATCGATTTTCCCAAGTCAAGTTTTTCACAGTTTTCCCTGGAAAAATGATATTTTCTTAAGAGATTCAAAAGAGTTTTCCAATCCTTCTCCAAGATCAAAATCGATTTCCAAGTATTTTCAAGGGTAAAAATTCCTAGGATTTCAATTTCCCAAGTTTTGAATTTCCTTCCCCAATGAGTTTTCCTATAAATTTTCCATTATTTTCCTAAAAAACTCTCAAAGTCCAAGTTTTCCTAAGAAGTATTTCCCTTTTCAAAGGTTCACCTTTTTTTCAAGAATCACTTCCATTTTCCCAGGATTTTCAACTATTCCTGATTTTCTCACATCTTTATAAGCTTTCTCATGTTTTCAAAAACCCTTTTTATCTGAGTTTCCTGAGAAATTGACCCTTTTCCTGAGAGATTCTTTCCAACTCCAAATGTTTTCTAAGCATACATCATGTTTTCCAACTTGCATTTTTCAAAATCTCATAGCACATGCCTGAATTCTTTGTGCATTTAGGATAGAACATAATTTCGATGATCTTACTAAGTCAAGCACAATTTTGGTCCTTGGTTCGATTACCCCTGTTAAAGGCGGCAGGAACGGTCGAACCTCGTACCGACAGGTCGAGCCCCATCCCATGGATTTTCCCGCAATTTTCAAAACGGAGGCGAGTATTTCAAAACAATTTCCAAAATCCGGTCAAGTTTGAAGCGCGAAAGCGTTTCCTCTTTTTCTTTTTCGCAAGGAAGGGAAGACGAGGGGAAAATTTCGCGACGATAACACAACCATGGTCTTTTTTTAGGTTGGCAGGTGGTGAAAAAAATTTAATTTTAAAAAAAATATTCTTGCAGTCGTTCACTACAAGAAAAATGTTAAATAACGATGAAAATTTGTGACAGATTAGCTAGAGAAAACTACCATCACAAAAATTAGAATTCACGACAGAATTTTGTTGTCTCAAAGTCCATCGTGAATTAGCGACGAATTCGCGATGAAAATTTTTCATCGTAAAATCTATCGTGAATTAACGACGGAAAATTTTTGTCTCAAATTCTATCGCAACTTAGCGACGGATTTTGTGACATAAAAAGTTCGTCGCTAATTCTATCGCTACTTTTCGATTTAAACCTCGAAATTCTCCCTTCCCTCTCTCTCCCTCTCCCCCTTTCCCCCGTAAAAGCCCTAATCTTTGCTGTGATGCCTCCTCCCCTTCCCCTTGTCTGCAATGGAACCGAGTTGAGTGCTATTGCCGTAACCACCACCACCACCTCTGCCTCTACCACTTTCCCTTCCCCATCTGCAGTCTCGCGAGGTTCATTCACTCTCTCTTTAATCTGGTTCAAAAAGTTTCATGTTTCTAGGGTTTTAGGGGAAGAAGAAAGAATCGATGTCATGGGAAGACAAGAGGATCGCCTTGGATGCTACTCAGAGGGTGTTAAGGTAGGGAAATGTGGTCAGTTAATGAGTTTAGACCTGTTTCGACCCATCCAAATTGTTTCGCCTAAATTGTGGGCCCATATTTCGCGTTGATGAAAAGTTTTTTAGTGATATAGGGTTGGTGGCCGACCTGTGTGAGGTTCAGCTCATGAGTAGAGGTTTGTGTTGCTGATTTGATCCCTTCATTCTCTTTAGAAGGTATATTTAGGGAATAGGGGATTGTTAGAGACTATTTATTTTATTTTCCTGTTGCAATAACGTGATGGTCTTTATCTTTTGTGTTATCAATATGATGATGATTTATATTCTTATGTGAGTCCCATGAAAGAACAATATATTGGTTGAGAAGCATTTCACGTTTTGTGGTTTATCTGTGTTTATTTGATCATTTTTTTTATTTCATATGGAAGATCCCACTACAGTTGTGTGTTATGGCATAGTTTGGTTACATGATCAATTTTGCATGTTATGCCTCTAATTACGTGTTAGGCTTGAATCTACAACTTGAATGTATATGAAATTTATGTTTAATCTAGGTTTGTTTTTTTGAATTTGTTTTCAGGCCTTGGTAAATTGGATATGCAAACACTAATTAAAACATCTGAACCACCAAAAAGGTATCATTGAGATGGTGAATAAGAGCATGAAATTTTGTTGATTTTATTGTTAAATCACATATAATCTACATAATGATGGTGTATAACAAACACATTTAAGCATTTTGCACTGGAGGAATGGAGGGTGGCCATGATAGGTTGCATGTTGACCATGATGAGTTGTTTTGGATTAGGAATAACACTGTGATTTGGGTTGCATAGGGTGGAACTTTTCCATGCTATGTGGTAAACATTGTTTTTGTTCTAATATTCTCAAGTTGTTGCACTTATCTTCAAATTGTGAGGGAGTTTAGTGACCATTGTATACAATAAATAGTCAGGAAGATGATGCCATACCTAGCCACTAACTGAAACTTATTTTGGTTATTTGCTAAGCATCCAGTCTGCCTTAATAACACTGTTATTTCATCTTTGCATATATTGTTGATATAGAAATGGATTTCTAAACTTCTTAACCTAAGCCTTATTGTGAAGTTTAGTGCTATTTCCATTGAGGTTGATTTTTCTATTGAATTGACCTTCTGAACCTATCTGCAGAACTGCCTCGTGGTCTACTCAAAACCGATGCTAATAGAGTTATGTTGGCTATGTGGAACCTAGTATACGACTGAATGATAACCGTTATGTGGATAATGCAAATAGGCTTCAACGTCACACTCAATTTCTGGTTTTTCTATGTTTTGTTTTCTGTAGCTTCTAATCTGGTCCTCACATAACATTTTTAGTGTTTATGTTTAGGTGATTTCTTATTGTCATTCCTACATTTTTTGGTTTTTATTTGGGCTAATTCTAGGTTATATTAAAGTCAGGCCCAAGAAATTCTCAGGAACTTTATATTCAAATCCTCTCATCAATTGGTGAGGGTGAAAGCCATGTGCTATACATTTTATGACCAATTTCATTACCTAATGTTGCCTGTATTGGTTCTGAGTTGTGGATTATGTCCCCCTATGCATTAGTTTCTAACATACATGTCATTATATGTGGTCCAAAAAAAATCTACAAGTAACCGAACCTGGAAACTCGTCTATGAGGTCATCTTCTACATTGAGGGACCTTACAGAGCTTGGCCTCTTGCCATGGGAGACAATGGAATTGACACACTTTTTTTTTTTAGGAAAATCTTTCAACTAATCTTGGAAGATTATAGTTCATATAATAGGTGTCAATACACCTGTTCATCGGGAAACTTCTATTTCAAAATGTTACTCTGTTTGGTTTGAGTGAGAATGCTAATCATATTATCATTTTCTTTTCTATCAACAAAGAAAACAATCAAATCGAAAGGGGTTAACTTGTACTCGTCACCCCCGAAAAAGGTACATAGTGTTATTGTTATTGTCAATTTTTTCATCAATCTACCAATTTTGTAAACACAAGGAGGTCTGCCTTCACAAGGACAATCCACTGAGAGAAACCATCCTTGAATGCTATAACTGTGGTTGTAGAAATGTATTCCTTCTAGGGTTTATTTCTACCAAGACAGAGAGTGTTGTGGTTCTCGTATGTAGGGAGCCTTGCCTGAATGTCAATGCACTGAAAGATAAGAATTGGGACCTGAGTCAGTGGTGCCCGCTTATTGATGACAGATGCTTCCTTATTCCATGGCTTGTCAAGGTATGCTTTTCCTTCTTTCTGGGCTATTTGGGTGTCAAACATTTCATTGGGGTTTTATTTACTTTCTTTTATGTACTTGATGCACATGATATGGTTGTTAACGTTTAGTGTTATTCCCAAGTTCCATCTGAGCAGGTGCAGTTGAGAGCATGCCAAATCAGTGCTCAACAAATAAACAAGGTTGAAGAACTTTGGAAGACAAATCCTGATGCTTCTCTTGAAGATCTAGAGAAACCTGGTGTGGATGATGAACCTCAGTCTGTGACCCTGAAGTGCGAAGATGCTTACCAGGTATCTAGGTGACCATGATACACCTTGATAATCGTTGTATTTTTTTGATATATTTGGTTTGAATGCAATTTGAATTTTAAAAATGCAGGTCTCCTCCTCTTCTTATAATGATTTGAAGCATTAATGCCAATACCGTTTATGGACATTGCATCTTTGTAACTTAGATGCCAATTTTTTTAGGTGCATCTTTGTAACTTAGATGCCAATTTTATGGACATTGGTTATGAAAATGTAATTCACTATAATTGCTAAAAGATGACAAGTTGGTGACTTCTTGCTTATGCAGAGCATCTTGGACAATATGTCAATCGTCCTCACAAACATCTGATTTAAACTCACCTATAACTGCAACTCAAACTCCAGCAGATAATGTGATTCAAATACCAGAAGTGTGAAACTTTCACATGAGGGACTAACATGGCCAGGTGCACCCTTAGGTTGGCCCTGGTAAAGAAGTAACTGCCTTCTTTTCCAGATTCAGAAATCATGGCTTCATGGTCACTAGCAGCTGAAATGACATTAATTTTTTTGTTAATTCTGCAATGTGCTTATTTTGGTGTGTTTTCTACATTAGGCCTTGAATCTTCATTTTAGAGGAGCCAAGATATTTCTTGCTGTAATTGAAGATTTATTGGCCAAGGGAATGAATAAAGCAGAAAACGTATGCTTCAAATACACTTATGTATTTTTATAATTTATTGCTAATGCTACTGCTTCCCATAATGTTTCAGGATTCTGTGTGTGTTGTAAAAGAAAAAGCTTTAACCAGTAGAGGAAGCAGACCAGTGAGTTTTACATAGCTCATGCCAAACTCTTTATTTTCCATTTATATTTGATATCTCATTTTCTAATGTCAACTTGCTTTAGTCATCATCATTTTGGATGTGTCCCATTTGAGTCTTGCTGGCATCATAAACTACAACCTAGTTGACTTCTGAACCAAAATGATTGGTAGAACCTGAATTGTCTACATGGCATCCCGGCATGATCACCATTGAATAAATGTTTTATGATGGGTAGTGGCACTCAATACCATCTACCCGAAAAATAAAAACACATATAGTTGCAAATGCATATATCTATGCACTAATGATGTTTTAACTATCAAAAGGTTTGAGAGAGAAAGAGAGAGAGAGAGAGAGAGAGAGAGAGAGAGAGAGAGAGAGAGAGAGAGAGAGAGAGAGAGAGAAGAGTCCCTCAGCATGGGGGAGAAAACATGCCTGGGCTCGGTCAAGGCCAATTTGTCGTGCCTAAGCTCGGCTGTCTTGAAACAGGTTGGACTTTGTTGCATCTGGTTGGACCTATGTAGCAATTGATTGGGCCCATGATCTTGTTCTATCTCATTAAGGCACACATGTGTACTTTGTCTTTATACAGTATAACGAGAAATTTTTTCTCGATATTTATATTTCAAACAAAAAATTTTTTTTTGACAGATTTTAGGACAGTAAGGAGAGTTTGGGGGCTCCCCAACGTGGGTTCCGGGGGGTTGTGGGGGGCAGCGCCCCCCGAAAGAATTTTTTTTTGGGCTTATGTTTGAGACCCGGTGTCTTATGGATCATACCCGATTTTTTAGTAACAGCTTAGTTGAAACTGCGTAAAAAAACCCTAATTTTTGGTCAAATGAGGACTTTAACCCTCATTTGATTAAAAAATTCAAGGCATGTACTTCTCAGCTTGAGGCATGCCTCACCTCAATGCGTGCGCCTCAAGGTGTATCCGGCGCACACCTCAGGGCTCTTTTTTTTATTTTTTTTTAAAAATTTTGCGATGGATAATATCCGTCGCTAATATTCAGTGGTGAATTTTCGATGTTTTGTGATGGATTATATTCCGTCGCTAACGCCGTTACTATTTTAGCGACAAAATATAATCCATTGCAAAACTAAATTCGTGCTTATTTAATGACGGATCATGTTTGTCGCTAATCCATCTCAAATTAACGATGAAAGTAGCAACAAATCAGTTTTGTCGCTAATTAGCGATGAGAAATATGTGACGTACGCTATTCATCGCTAAATTGTTTAGCGATGGATTAGCGACGGATAGCGTTCATCGCTAATCCACATTTTTCTTGTAGTGGTTCTCCCATGCCCAATTGGTCGAAACATGACTATGAGAGAGAGAGAGAGATTGTACAATAAGTTAGCTTAGGCAATAGGGTCGGGTTTACCAGGATCCAACCCATACCAAACCTTATAAAGTCTGGGTATGGTGATAATTAAATAAGAAGACCTGATTAAGACTCGAGTCTGGACGCGAAGGTCCGATTAATACATGGAGCTGGGTATAGTTTGTGAAATTTTATACTAGACCCATGCCCAACCCGAGTTCCAATTAAGACCCACAATTTTTCAATGTAAAAATGATAAAAAAAAATATTATTTTACCTGGTATGGCCCGGGTCTGGTTCTTGTAGTGGGTCCAGATATGGTTTCTCTTATGGTGGGTCTGATTAGACTCAGGTCCAGACCCGATACCATACCAGAAAATCAAGGCTAGGTCTGTTTCCACCTGGGTCTGAACCAAACCCGACCCGTTGACACCCCTGGGTTCAATACAGCGATTGAGATGATTTTCTTTTCAATGATCCTGTGTAGTCCATGGACAGTAAAGACCTAAAGAGAACTTTGAGAATACCTTCTTGAATGTAATACATGATGCCTTTATGTTAATATACATAGAACATGATTGGCTTCTCGAGTGCCAATGAAGATTAAGAAAATGATGACTTCTCTAATGTCAATGAAGGCTGAAGATCGTCGTTTCTTTCGCCACTTCACTGTTGGCCTCCTATAGGTTTTCTTCCTTGAGGACAGATTTCTGGTGAGGGAACAACAGCATTTATGCGGATGCTTTCAGAGGCTGAAACTGCGCTCCTCTGCTCACCTTGAGGAAACATCCTAGCCGTTGATTCTTTTTTCTTTCCCCAAAGGTAAGCGTATAGTCCTCCTATTATAAGAACCGAGCCCAATATGCTGCACGTATGATGTGCCAAACCATGCTCAGAACAACTATAACATTATCTTGAACTTGTGTAAAGCATAGTCATAAATCTTGTTATCAGGACTTTCTCAGCTAAAAAAAAAAACATTGTGATAAATTGAAAAAAATTATTTCTGATTCATTTTAAAAATATATAAGAAAATATATACAAATATAAGAAAAACAATAAAAATATAAAAACTATATAAACATATAAATATCATGTCAATGGTGTCGATAATATCGGGAAATTAACAATAGTAAAAAAAATTCGTGTTTATAGGAATGTATTGTTTTTTGAAAATCTCAAGATTAAGTTGTGATATGTTCAAAAAATATTAGCGATAAGGTGACTGGTATAAATACTAATGAGATTCCTAATCTTTGTAAACAATAGTACATTGCCAAAACTATTTGCAAAACATGTTTTCCCTTATTTTGACCAAAAAGAGCCATTCAGTTGGTTTAATATTTTGCAATGGTATGCAGTGTATACTTGCATGACAAGGCTATGGTTCCAAAACACAAGTACCCATAAATTCTAAATCATTAAGACATTTAAACCTACTTTTTTTCTTTTTTGAAAGGCAAGCTGGGATTAGGCAGACCCCTACCAGTTATACAACATTTAAACCTACTTTTGGTCACAATGTTTTTGTTAAAAAATCACTTATAGAATGATATGTTTCACAAGGCTAACATCTTCATTTTATTTTCATGATTGGTGGATTATGGTAAACTGACCTGCCAATGTAGAGCCTTTCACCTAAGAGAAGTGAACCAGAGATGCAGACAAGGACAAGCAAAAGAGGATTAAACATGGTAGGATAAATCGGGCCTCGTTTGCTGACGCACCATGATATTAAACAAAAGGTTGCTCCAGAAGAAAACATCCCCTGCACCACCACTAATTAATTCTCCTCTTCACAACATACATCCTATATGAAATTTATTATGCATAAAAAAATCATACTAATTTCAACTTGGAAGCAAATCTAGTATTCTGGGCAGAACACTTTATAAAGTGCTCTGCCCAACTAAGGAGAACTGTTCAACTTTCTTCATGATTTTCTTCTTACCGAATAAACTATTGTAAGAAGTTCCAAGTCCAGAGCTAACATCCATACTGTCAAATCTCTTTCCAGGGCTAAACCTATCACAGCTGATTGCAAACTTGACATTAAGCATATCAATGTGGTAGCTCGATATCTTGCAGGGTACAATTTGAATAGTTTAACCTGTCATTGGGTAAAACATGGTAACAAAAAACCATCACCAACAACAATCACAATTGTCCCACCTACTTGAGAGGTAATATATAAGATACACTTTATATAGTCGACTGTACTTACTGTCTAGTAAAAAGATCATTTTTAATATTTTATTTCAGCCTATTATTGTTTTGAAAAATGTTGTTTTTACATTAAAAACACTATCCAATTTGAGACTCCTAAGAAACAAACCATGTTTTTTTTTTTGAAAGGCAAGCTGGGGTTAAGCAGACCCCTACCAGTTATACAACTATACCATTGGGTTTTGAACCTGCAACATCCCAACATAAGGTGACTTGCACTAGCTGCTCCTACCAGACAAGCGGAGTCCCCTTGGTAAGAAACAAACCATGTTGAACACATTTATGAGGTCAGATTGAGTGAATACAACTTGCACTTGTGATTAACCAACTAGATAGCTAGATAGCACATGTATTGAGAGAGAGAGAGAGAGAGAGAGAGAGAGAGCATACTTGGGCAATGTACCATGCAGAGTAGCTCATGCTACTGACAACTAGCATCAATGCCCCTCTAGTCCAGTTTGGTTTCACCAAATGAATAAAAGATGCTTGAGAATGCCAAAGAGAAGGAAGCAGTTTTACAGAAGCGCCTTTGTACAATGTATCAAACATGGCTCCCAATACACAAACAATGGTACCCGCTACTTTCACTCTTCCAGCTGTAGTTGTTAGGCCTATGTTCTCCATTCTAAAGTTTTAGACATGAACAGATTTTCATTCACAGGTTAATATAATAACAGTGTGAGAATCTTAACACTTGAGAGAGAGAGAGAGAGAGGGAGAGAGAGAGAGAGAGAGAGAGAGAGAGAGAGAGAGAGAGAGAGAGAGAGAGAGAGAGAGAGAGAGAGAGAGAGAAGCTTCTTTCTCTGGGGAAAAATAAATTGATTGGCTGGGATATCCAACTTTGATTGTACCATTCCAACCATTTTTTGGCTAATGAATGCTGAAGTTCTTCTCCTTAAAAAACCAAGTTTTTTTTTACTATTTTCGACTTCCCACCAGCCAAAAAATGGCTAGGCTGGTACTGTTGACTTCATTAGTACCAGCTGATGCCATCGTGAGTGGCCAAAAAATAGCCAGTTATTATTTTATTTTTTTCAATTTTAGCTATTTTCAGCCACCCATTAGCTGAAATGCAATGGAAAAGTTTTGTAGTCTTTTGTAGTCGCCCTGCCTCTCTTCAATCCTAATGCCTCCTATACTTACGTACAGTAAGTTAGATTTTCATACAACAAAGTATGGTGAATTTTACCTCAACATGACAGCAAAGATGAATGTGATAACCGGAACTACATTGAGGAAAGTGGCAGCAAATGTGGTGGAGGTGCACAAGAGTCCATAGTAGTAAAATCCCATCCCCATTGTAATTCTAAGAAAGATAAAAATGGGTAAACATTAGAGAGAAAAAACAGACATTGAAAGAAAGAACCAAGCTAGTGCATTGAACAGGTCAGCTGTAGAGTTGCAAACTGGTCAGATACGGGTCGAGTCAAAGTTGACTCGACACTAGATCCGACTATCAATGAGTAGGTTCAATTCTGAATCCAGATTGCACTCGAAATACAGGGTAGAAGTTTTGGATCCAGATAAGATCTGACTCCTTCCGATTTGGATCCATGAAAAATGGTCTCGTATATTGGCTTTCATGTCAGTTGGGTTGGACTCTGGTTTTGACCCAGTTCTGAATCTGTTTATTTATCCGATTCTGATCTGGATCTGACTAAACTGACATTATTAGTTCCAACTTAATCTGATCCACTTCCATCCCTAATCAAATGGTACAAGGCTACGCAATGAGCTGAGCTAGTTTGGGCTAGGGTCAGGCTCGACCCGTTTAAGCTCAGCTCTAACTCTTGAAGAAAATGAATGAGTCAAGCTTGAGCAAGGGCTCAAGCTTGGTTCACATAAATGAGCCAAGCTTGAACAAGCAATCGAGTTTGATTAAGCTTAATTAGCTCGATTAGGCTCAGTTTATATAGTTATTTTAGGCATCAGTTTTCATATATGTATAAGTTCGGTAAAGTAAAGCAACAGCAAAATGGTTGTTACCCTAATGGTTTAGGCACTGACCCTTTACATGAGAGATACTTCAACTTTTTACATTGAAGTATTCTAGTTGAAGCCGAGCTCAACTTAGCTCAAGCTTGGCGCGAACCAGTTACAGATAGAGGGTGTCCAAGATTGGGTCGAGCTCAAGCCAAACCAAGCTCGAACCAAGCTAGTGCATTGAACAGGTTAGCTGAAGCTCGGCTCTAACCTGGCTCGTTTGCAGCCCTATGTACGAGGGAATCGAATCAATCCACTGTATGGCTGTATTTGAGAGTGTTCGTAATAGGGATTTGCTTTGAGAGCCAATAATCTCTAGCCTGACCCCTGCTTCCCCAGGTGGCTAAAGAACCTTGGTTTTCCTTTATAAATGTGTATCTGAGATCCTGAGAGTGGGTTGTGAGCCAGGGATGGCCTAAGTCCATGCTTATGTGACACAACCCAATCACATGACAACATTTTGGGTCGGGCAGTGGAGCATCGGCCCGTGCCGTCTCAGCACTGCCCTATGCCAAATCAGATCTGAGATCGAATGGTCTCATGAGTACCGATCCCGTCATTTGACATAGGATGGGTTCCATACTAGATTCAATCTTAACCATCCAATCAACAGCTAGGATTGGTCCACATTTTCACTTGGATGTAGACTGATCCTAGCCGTTGTTCAGCTAGGATCGACATAGGATGAAACCCATCTTATGTCAAAGGACTGGATCTTTTTTGTGCTCTCAAGCGCATCGTATATGGTAGCTTTCAGTTGAGATTATGATAGAAAAACGCCACAAGTGGGCTGAGCAAGTACCCAAATGTGACTTTTTTTTTTGAAAGGCAAGCTGGGGTTAGGCAGACCCCAACCAGTTATACAACCATACCATTGGGATTCGAACTTGCAACGTCCCAACACAAAGTGACTGCACTAGCTGCTCCTACCAGACAAGCGGAGCACCCCTTGGTACCCAAATGTGACTTTTGGTAACTATGAACTTTGGAACACCATGGGACTAATGAGCTCTAGAGATTTGCACTCAGTGAGCTTTGGTCCTCTTCTTATTTGAATGTTTGATAGCAAACAGCCAGGCTTATGAATATATCATTAGGGATGCAAACTGAATAAGTGCTCTGACCCACCAGGTCCACCACATTGCTCTATCTGGACACTATACATGTAAACCCAGGGTGGATATAGAACAAATATGGATAGGTCTACTCATATATACTGGAGTTGGAATTGGGTAAACAAATATGATGATCAGACCGGGTCAAAATCCTGACTAATTTCACCTATTTTACTGGATCTAGTAGCACAAAGACTCATACCATAAATATTGGACTTCACAGTGAGATCCAAGATGGATCCAGATATGTGACTTAACTAGTTTTCAAATGTTGGATATGGATTCGGGCCAAGAATGACCTGACCAATATTTGAACTGTTTTCATCCCTGTGGATCATCCATGACTTCGCTAACATAGGCGATTAATGAACATACTCATGCTTAAAGCTTTACCATCCCATGTTGTCTGTACTATTCTAAACCTGGGCATTATATTCCCCGAAAGAGGTTGGCATAGTGGGATAGGGTGTAGACATGCGGTCTAGGTTCAAATCCTGCCGACGACATTCCCTTACTCGAGCCAATGCCCAGTATAGTCCCTAGGGGCAAGGGTCCTAGCCTCGGAGTTTTATGACAAATTAAGTATGACAGCCTGAGCCAATACGACCAGATATTCAATCTCAAACTCAGATTATTTGGGTAATAAACAAAAACAAATTTGGCATTATATTGGTTTTATCAGTCGCTAAATGAGACAGAGCTACACATTCCAATTCCAAGAAAGGGATGAGCGGTTCATGGCGCGGCTTGAGCTCAGCTTGGCTCGCCGCAAGAACAATCGAAGCTTGAACACCTCAAGCTCGGCTCACTCGGAAGCGTTTTACCTACCTCTGGTTCAGGCATATATTGCCCTGCTCTTACATGCTTTAAGCTATAGCAAAAGTATTATAATTATCAGAGAGGAAAAGCATCAACAAGGGTTCCAAATGAAAGAAAAGAGCAGAATACGCAGCATCAAATAATCAGCTTACCCAAACAAGGCACACATGAACATCCAACACAAAGCTGGGAACGTCAACTTCTTTCCTTCATCCCTACAAGTCAACGTAACAAGGAAAAAGAGAAGAGAAAAAGGTAAATTGATGGTAAAAAATTTATTAAAACATGAATTAAGCAGGTTTTCCATCTTAAATTATATTATAGAAAAAAAAGACATTTTACTCCCACTTAATTGAAGCTTTAGATTATCAAATTTCTTAAACTTTTTTTAGTTGATCAGACCCTTTAAATATGATCTATAAGCATTATTTAGTAGAAAACAAGTTTTGGATCATATGATTATAGTATATACATACATATATATATACATATATATATATATATATATATATATATATATATATATATATATATGTTTTTTAAGACCTTTAAAAATCAATGACTTGCAAAGTATTGAAATTTTATGACTTAAAAAATCCCACTTTTATTTCCAAAAAACATGATCCAAAGCATGATTCTTATCCAATAAACTATTTTGAGTACATCCATAAGGTTTAATTGAGAAGATGCTACCTACAATCATGATTTCTAGTAAGTGGGAGTAGGAACTCCCGAAGCACGGCGACATCTCTCTTCATATATATATATATATATATATATATATATATATATATATATATATATATATCGAGCAAAACCTTTCTTCATAAACCACATATTGGCAAGCCACCGGTTTGTAAAACCCCTGAGGTTGGGTTTGCCAGCTTCAATCTTGTGACAATCAATATCCCCCATGGATTTCAAGCTAGCCATGATTATCCCATGTCAGGCGACCAACCACCAGTTGCCTAGATGTCATCCCCCATCTTCTTACCCCCTCTTATACAACTTGTTTTAATCATATCTGGCCTTTTAAATAGATTAAGCATAGTTGGTTTAATAAGAGTTGACTCTTGGATCTTTTTTTCTTTTTGAGAAAAAACATATTTTTTTAAATTATCAAATTTTGTATTGTTTTGGGACGAAGGCTTAGTTGTTTTGGGTTGATTTTCTTTTTTGGTTTATATCGCCGACCCCAATTGTTTTGAGATGAAGGTGTAGTTGTTGTTGTTTGTATCAAATTTTGTAGTGTCAACCATTGATTTTGATTTTTGAATCACCAAAAAATACTTCAGACAAGTTGGATTTTGCTGATTTAAGTGTCAATTTTCACTAAATGACAAATGAATGATGTGTGATTTGATGAAAACAGCTTGCACCAATGAAATCTCAAGGAGGGATGCAATCATGCAGAGATAGGGATGACCTTTGGAATGAGTGGAACCTGGAAGGTGGAGCTATCGTGGGCCAGTATTACTTAATAAGGATTGCCTACTTTATACCAAGTTTATGTTCTCAGTCTTGTCAACATATTTGGGATAACTCATGCTCTCTTTAGCTGTTGAGGCAAGAGCTTTTTTGCAGGCTATCAAAGTTTATAGTGCTTACTAGAGTGGCTATATATATATATATATATATATATATATATATATATATATATATATATTTTATTCATGAAACCACTCACCTGAAACCACCCTCACGACCATAGACATAGATGCGCTTTGCCTGTCATACTCACTGTCGCTATCCTGACAGCATAGGATGAGAGAGAGAGAGAGAGATGCACTGGCTTTACCTGCTATACTTACGATCGCTATCTTGACAGAGTAAAACTCTGAAGACTTATCTTTGCTCCTGGTAGAGTCACCACGCTTAGGCTTGCGCAAAAAGGTGATGCCGATGAGATTTGAACCTAAACCACTTGCCTAGCAGCGTAGGTTCCATCCCACTACTCCAAACCCCTTTGGGGCTCTAGAGGGATTCATATGCATCCCAATTATCCAGAAAATTGATAGTTGGGATCATAGTCACAAATCTTGCGAGATTTTTAAAAAATATATAGAAAATATTGTGAAAAATTACTTGAAAGTTAAAGATAAATTTTCATGATTTTTCATCAAAAATATAAATATTACATTTTAAGCACGATATTTATGTTTTTATCAGCTATTTATCTAAAAAAATCACATATTTTTATTTTTAAATATGTTTAATTTATAAAAAATTATTTTTATATTTATTTTTATTGACAAGATTTTACCAAAAATGTGATATTTAAAAAAATTTATTTTTTATGAGTTTTTGGCTGTTGACATTTTGGGCATTTTTTACTTTTTTTGACCATGTTTGGATTGCATTGTGAAGCATGCTACCAAGCATAGTGACAAAAGTTAAGAAGAACAAAATATTGGCAGCAAAAAAAGTGCAAGAAATAGATTTTTTGTAAATCTTGAGTTTTTCAGCAAAATATCGATAATAAAAGGTAAATAAAAAATAATATATATATATATATATATATATATATATATATATATATATATATTATTAAAATTAAAAACACACATTGTAACAATAAATAACCGATATAAACATAAATATCGGGTTTAAAATGTGATATTTATGTTTCTAAGAATAAACTCGTGATATCTTGAAAATATTGCAAGAAATAAAAGTTTAAAACGTTTAGGTAATTTCTAGCGAGGCGAGATTTTCATAAATCTCGTGATATTTGTCACATTGCTACCAAGTGACTGGCTGCATCAACACAAACCAAGAGGGGGCACCACTTGAACTACATAAATGTTATAAAACTAAGACTTTATGCTCTAATGGAATACTGGTAAAAATCTACGTACATTCAATATTAGAAGTTAATTCGACTCCTACCATGTACAGGTGCCTTTAACCACGGGCTTCCGTAAAGGCTTTGTTAGTGACCACACTCGGTGTTTACCTTGCAGGGGCTCATTAACATATATCATTAGATTTATGAAAATCTTGCGATAATATCGTGAGAAATTGCCTGAAAGTTTAAAACGGCAATTTCATGCAAGATTTTCAAAATATTGCGAGATTATGAAAAAAAACATAAATTCCATTATTTAAACACGATATTTATGTTTTAAACTGCTATTTATCATGAAAAAACTGTGTTTTTTATTTTTAAATAATTTTTATTAATACTTTCTTATAAAAAAATATTTTTTTATATTTTATTTTTTTATTGCTGAGATTTTGCCAAAAAAAAAAAGCGAAATTTATGAAAAATTTTCAATTTCTCACGAGTTTTTGACAAACGAGATTTTGCAGAAAAAAACGTTTGTCACTGTGGCAGGGGTGGGCATATAATTAAGTGACACGGTTCTTCGTCATAAAAGAAAAAAGAATCAGAGCAAATGACATGGTTAGGTCATGCAATTCCATTTTATGGCATCGAAAACCATAATTTTTGGATAAGAAAGTGGCATTCATGTTCCACCAAAAATGTGGGAAAATGATTGTGAAAAGGAGCGAGGCAAGGGGTATTAGCTAAGAGAGCCTCCCATCATTTTATTATGGAAGATAGTTTCCCATGGATATCATTGGTAGGGGAAAAAGAACAAACAAAAACATTTGTTTCCATGAAATTGGCTTTTAAGAGTGTAAACGGGTCGGTTTTGATGATGAAACCAGACTCAGACCTGATTTAAGATGAAGGTACCAGGTCCAGGTTTGGGCCTAATCAGACTCACCATAAGAGAAACCATTCTTGGATCCTATACGGATTTCACGAACCCCGAGCTAATTCATATTCGGTTAAATAATATTTTTTATTTTTTTTTACATTAAAAAATTATGGATCTTAATCAAAACTCGGGTTGGGCCTGGGTTTGGTATGAAATTTTACAAACTATACTCGGATCCATATATTAATTGGACCTTTCGGGTTTGACCCAGATTCTAATTGAACCTTCTTATTTATCACCAAACCCTAGGGATGGCAGTGGACATGAGGGAAATGGGGATGTGTACTGTCTCACCTTCATTTGGACCCGTGGTGGAGGACATGAAACAGGGAATGGACTAGGGATGGAGGAATGAAGGCAGGGGTGGACTTACTCTTGCTCCCACTCCACCTCACCTTGTCCCATCCCCGATCCTCATTAAAGAAATTATTATTATACCCTTATATATATTATAAAATTCTCTCTCTCTCTCTCTCTCTATATATATATATATATATAACACTAACATAAAACCTTTTCTCAAATCTCTCCTCTGTCCTTCCTCTTCTTCTTCTAACGAGTCACGCAAGCTTCCATTTCTCTCATCTCCTTCATCTCTTTCCTCTAACGATGAAAGGCGGCAGCGGTGAAAGGACCGAAGAAAAGAGGCCCCGTCTGTTTGGACTGGGGATGGAGGACATTAAATGGGAGATGGATGTTAAAATCAAAAGCCCTGCAAGGATGGAGGGCAAAATTTTGAGATGGGGTGGGGGTGGAGACCTTGTCCCCTGCCCCCGCCCCGGTTCACTCTCATCCCTACCCCGTACAGGGTAATGGTATGGGTTGGGTCCGATTCAAACTCGATCCATTGACACCCGTATACGATAACACATGTTTGACGTGCATTTTTTTTTTTTTGAAAAGTAGGACACAAGGGTAAGGAATGTTTTAATTTTTTAATAATCAATTTTTTAAATTTTATTTTTAAAAATACATTATTAAAAATAATAAAATCGGGTGGAGACTAAATGCAACGGTGATTGAATGGTAGAGCTCCATCATTTTAATTAGGTGACTAGCCTAAGGCTTGAATCGGTGCGTACATGTGTTGCACATTCACAGCTAAAGCATGTGTTTTTTTGTCCCACTTGGATCCCGCATCTAATAATACTGCCCAAAGCAAGAACATATTTTGCCATTTCAGTGGCAAAAAAGAGTTTGTGTATTTTGTAAATTGGTCCATGCCTTATAGCCGAATTGCAAAATAGCCCCTGCCTTCTGCCAATTTGCAAATCGGTCCCTACCTTTCATTAACCTTTGCAAATCAGTTTTTTGAGGTTAACAGCTGTTAGTTTTCCTGGCAAATTGATGGTTCTGCCCAATGTTGTGGGTGCATATTGGCCGATACTTATCGTATCATTAGAAAATCAATATGCTTAACCCCTGAATTGACTATTTTTAATAAATGTAAAAAAATATTTATAATTATTTTTTGTATACTATTTTAATAGTTTTAACATGTGCCACATTTTGATTGTCACATAATATTTTTTAATTATTTTTTATCAATTTAAAACGATTCACTTGAGTATTGGTATCGGGTCTGAATCATTGGCCAAACGATACAGGGCCCATACCGATACTGACAACATTGGTTCTGCCCTTACAGGAGGATCAATTTGCAAAAAAGTTAACACACTGACTATTTGATGAAAGGCATTTCAGTGACATGTTAACCATGGTCAAGCTAACACTTGTTGACAGAAGGATCAGTTTGTAATAACAGTGAGAAAGGCTATGACTGATTTGCAAAATGAAATTAGGCAGAGACTGTTTTGCAAATGGGCTATAAGATGGGGGCCAATTTGTAAAATATTTCTTCCTTCACAAATTGTTCATTTAGCAATCCATTTCAATATAGGTCATTCCTTGTAAAATGTAAATCAGCATGACTTCATTAGTTGGTTGTTCCACAATTTAGTGAACCTATTGGAAGGCACGTTCAGTGAGACTTTCAGCTTTTCTTTTCCTGCAGAAGGATGCTTTGTGAATGGAAAAAAGAAACGAATGCATGTACCATTTAAAGAAGGCTATGCTATTCTTGGGCAGTCTACAGAGAGAGATCTAGAGAGAGAAGAAATTTCTGAAAATACGTGAGACAGAGAGATATGATGCTGTCCATTATGGACAGCTGTTATATGAGAGAAAAAGATGGTGGGTCCCATACATGAAAAGACGTGAGGTGAACTGGTCAACATATTGTGCCATTTTTTAGCAGGAGAACTTTATTTTCCAAAATCCCAGTTAGCTGGCTCTCAAAACACTGCTACATTGTAGAAATCTGCTGTATACAGTCATTCTAACCAATGTTTAACACATGATAAAACTTCAAGAACTGAGTCCTTTCTAAGGTTCATCCCAAGCCACCAAAGCCCCACATAAGTCCCCTTGTAGAGTTGATGATGGTTTTGGGTTTTAGGCCTGTGTCTTATGTCTTCTATATCCTTAGGTGGTATTCCTCTATTAGAAAGTTTTTTTTAATGACGACTAAAACTCCACTCAGAACTGGGTCACTTAATGGGCTCGCCTCATTTTGATGTAAAAATCAGGATTGAGGATAAGACCACCCAGCCTTATGTGCCCCAATCGTGATATAAAGCAACGGCAGCCCCCATGCACTAGTGAGATTCGATCTGAAAGTTGATAAAAACTCTTTAACTATTTTTGTGTAGATGGCTGGTAGTCTTATATTTCTTAACTTCAATATAATAACTTATTACCATGGTTTTTATGTACCATTATATAGAAATAATCAAGTTAGTAATAACTAAAGAAAAAAAGAAACCCTAAATACTTAAAATCCAATATTTTGTACCAGTAGTGTATATGATGCACAAAAGAGTACCTGTCAATGAAATACGCGAAAGGTGCCACGAATGCGGTGGCAACCAAGTGGCGATAGGTCAAGAGCGCAAAAATGTTCATGCCTTGATCAAGAATCAATTTGGACAGCAGCAACATCCCGGTCACAAACACCTGAACCAAGATCATGCTGATAGCCGGCCTGAATCTCTCAAGTGATGCAAGGAAAGCCATGATGGGGTGACCCTCCTGCTGGTGAAGAAGCCAATCTGATTTGAGTGATGCAAGTATATTGCAAGTACCAATAGGCAAAGGAAAGCGACTAGTAATGGCTCACCACAATTGAGTAAAGGGCTTTAACCACTTTCTGTTTGGACTGATGACCCTTTGATGTCTTATACTCCAAAGAAAAGCAAATTTGGAGGCAGGCATGCTGTCCACGCAGAGAAAAGCTTGTTTCTTCTTTGTGTCAAATCGGATATTGCTTTTTTGGTGTTTGGTTGGACAAACTAATACCTCCAGTCCAGGGAAAGAATAATTTAGCCACATGGAATGAAATGCTTTAGAACTAATTTAACAAACCTTTTAAGAGGAGGTTGTTTCTGCCAAAGCCAAGAAAGAGTGTGTAAGTTGTACTTGTACCTCCACAAACATGCTAAATGTGGCTGTTTCCGCAGAAGTAAGTGGCTATGTACTGCAAAGAGCCAAAGCCATGTGGGTCCTGAGCCTTTTGTGCACAAGACATAAAAAGGAGCAATCATGCTGTCATGTGGGTTAGAGAGAGAGAGAGAGAGCGGAAAGTAATTCAACATTACCACTCATGAAGATCAACAAAATGTTGAACCCATGAACTGAACAAGAACAAAAGCCAATATAAATAAAGAAAGCACAAGAGAAAAGAACATTAGACAGATAAAATGGGCTCACGCCGGAGCCGCTTGCCCAGATTGCGACAAAGGATAGGTAGCATCAGCAGGAGGGAGTGGAAGATCACTAAGATGCATACGCAAGATCACATAAACATCTACCAAGATTTTATGCACCAGGTTTTGAATGTTAACTCGAATATGACGAAAATGAGCATCGTTTCGCGCCATCCAAACAAACCACCAAGAAGTAAGCAACCACGTCCGCCAAATGAACCTCCACCTCTTGCTGCGCCTAATACAAACCGGGCCCAAGATCAGAACTAGCGCAAAGGACTCCTCCTTAACAAATACTTCTGGATGCCTCCAGGTCCTGCTAAAGATTTCCATAAATATTGGGCAAGACCAAAACAAGTGAAACGTAGATTCTTATGCAGCTTGACAAAGCACGCACCAACTCGGGAGTTGAATGCCCCACTTCTTTAAATTACTATGGGTCTAGATCCTATTGTGCAAAATTAACCAAGCCAGGACTCGAGAACGGGGGGAAGAACCCTTCGCCCAAAGCACATCCTCGGGCAACCAATCAGCCCCTGGCGGTAGCAACGATCTATAGACTTTTTTGGCGAGAAACTCTCCGCTCGGTGCCAACACCCATTGCAACCACTGACCAAAATTTCCGGAGACCTCAAAATGGTCTCTAAAGCAGGCTAAAGCCCTCAACCACGATTTACGCAAGTGCAAGAGCGTCAAACCTCGGGTTCCCAGACGAACCAGAATAAGAGTTGGATCCCTATATTTAGCAAGAAGAAAACTAGCACAAGGGTTATCCGGTTGGTGGGCCAACCAACATTGCTTGGCGACATAAACAATGCTTCGCAGTCTGGGCACCAGAATGCCTAAACCACCCATACGTCGAGGTAGTACCACCGAACGCCAACCAATCAAGTGACGCTTACCTTTGAGTTTACACCCAGACCATAGAAAGCCTGCCAGCAAGCGCGTCAGCTGCTTCTCTTCTCCCACAGACATCACAAACAGAGACATAAAAAATTCTGGAATAGTTGAAAGAACATGTTTGACTAAGGTTAGACGTCCAGCGCTAGAGAGATAAGACGACTGCCACGAAAGCAATTTGCGCTTCACTTTTTGAAGTGTTGGAGCCCAAGCCGCTGAAGAGAGGGGCTTCACTTGTAACGGCAAGCCAAGGTACATAATAGGCAAGTCAGAAGTAGTGCAATTAAAAATTCTCTTTCCAGCTGCAAACATATTGGCATTAACATTGAACATGGTAATAGAGCATTTGGTCTCATTTAGAGAAAGCTCAGACATGGAGAGAAAGAACTGAATGATAAGCTTGAACCTAAGCATCTGTTGAATATTTGCATGACAAAAAATGATTATATCATCAGCATAAGTAAAAATATGACTCGGGACGTCGAAAACCTACAAAGGATCAATGCAACCCGATACAATAACCTGCTTAAGCAAGACCACAAGACCCTCAGCAACTGCATTGAACAACAAAGGTGATAGGGGGCACCCTTGCCGCAAACCCCGCCCTAGCTTGAACCGGTCTCCTCTAATACCATTGATACTTAACATGACCTGGGCATTTGAGACCAGCTCTCTCACCCAACCAGAAAAACGACGACCAATACCAAAATTTGCTAACATTTGAAATAAGAATGGCCAATGCACAGAGTCAAAAACTTTATGAAAGTCTAATTTAAGGACAAAGTAAGGCTGACCGCTATGCTGCAAGGAATGGACCACCTCGGACGCCATGATGAACGAGTGTTGGACCCTCCTATTACGGATAAAGGCAAACTGAGAGTCTAAAAAAATCTGGTTAGCCACCGATTTCAGCCTATTCGCCAAAACTTTGGCAAACATCCGATAGAGAGCACTCATAACTGAGATTGGTCGGAATCGAGAAATATCATTGGCCTCATCATCTTTCAGAATGAGCAAAATAATATCAACATGCAAATGATAAGGCAATCTGGAGTTACGATGAAACTCATCAAACATACTCACCACGTCTGATTTAACATAGTCCCAAAAGATTCTAAAAAAGTCGACATGAAACCCATCAATGTCAGGTGCTTTCCAACCCGACAGATCCTTAATGGCCGAAAAAATCTCATCTTCAGAGAACCTTCTTTGCATAGATCTGGCTTGCTCTGGCTGAATTGAGCCAACTAGGATATTACCAAAGACACCCTCCACAGTTAACGAAGCAGAATATAAGTCCTTAAAGTATAGCAAGACTACCGGATTAACGTGCTGATTGAGATAAGAAACACCCTCAATGGAGATAGAAGAAACAACCTTCCTCCTATGACGATGAGAAGCATATGAGTGAAAAAATTTAGTGTTGCCATCACCAGCCGCAAGCCATTTCACCCTAGACCTTTGCTTCCAACGAATTTCCTCTTTGATCCTCTAGTTTTTCAAAAGCATAGTTAATTCTAAGGACCTAGCCTGAAGATTGAGAAGTTGCAAATAAGAAAGAGAGTCAGGAGAAGACATAGACTGATACAACTCAGAAATCTCTTGATCCCATGCGGCTATTTGTTGAAATTTCTCCACCTTAAGACTATGAAGCCAAGCTTTGATATCCTTAGCTAGACGAGAAAGCTTATTTTGAACACATAGCGCGGCCCAATGATCATCAACAGTTTTGTTCCAAGAATTAGTAATAACTGTGAGAAAATCTGGCTCCTGAAGCCACCATTCTTCAAATGCAAAGCTCCTAGTGGGTTGAAAGCCATCCCCCCAATGAGTGATGATCTGCCCATGATCCGAGACAGAGGGAGCAAACAACACACACTTAACGTCGGGAATGAGGTCCAATAAATTAGGTGTGACAAAGACCCTATCAAAGACCCTACAGCACGGACGAGACCGTATATTCGACTAAGAGAAGCGCTTCCCGGTTAAAGGAATAGGGTAGAGAAAATGACGGTGAACAAAGTCTTGGAAACCTCGAATAGAAGGATTAGGAATTATGAGGTTATTAGAGTCATGGATAGATAACAAACAATTGAAATCCCCCATAAGAAGGTGGCAATCCGCGCTGGAAACGACAACCCTATCCAAATCATCCCAAAAAGCGGGCCTCATGACGACGAGATTAGGTCCATAAACAACAGAAACCACTACTCTTCTATCAACTGCCTGCAAATTGAAAACAACAGACAAAGAGAAAAGACCCACATCCAGCTGTGATAAATTTAAAGACTGTTTTCCCAAGATAAGGATACCTCTTGCATAATTTACCGCTGGCTTATAGAAATAGTCAGCTCCCTGCCAGATGCTAGAAACGACCATGAGCGAGATGACCTCCATTTTAGTTTCACATAAAGCAAGAAGGTCAGACTTTTGCTCCCTAACCCAATTAGCTAGAAACAGGCGTTTAGTGGGACAATTTAAGCCCCTAACATTCCAGCAAACAGTCTTCATGGAACAAAATATGGAAAAATCCATGGTTGGTGGCACCGAGATGACCTTCTTGGGGACCTAGCATCGGTAGCTGAAACAATTAACGAAGGCTTCCTTCTTCTTCGCTGACCACCAGCACTGACAGACGACCTCAAGTGACCATCGAAAATGCCCAACTGCTCGCAATCTGCTCCACCAGAGTTGCAGAGAGAGTCCCCAATAATTACAGAAATAGCTAAAATAGTAGAATCCATATCAACAGTTATCGCTTGCAGCTGTGAAGATGAGAGAGAGAGTTACTCAAAAACAATGGCTCAGGCTGGGTTTGGCTCCGATATCCAACCAACCCGAATCCGTTTACTCGGGTTTGGTAAGCAAAAGCAGATTCAAATGACATTAGGAATCGAATTCGGTTGAAGGATTTTTGCTTCTGAGACCAAATCCAGATGTGAGTCCAACTTCAAATCCAACAAGAAACGATCATATTATAAGTCAGATTTATTAGGGATATACTATAATCATATTCAGATTCAGTATGAGCTCTACTACTTATCTGAGTCGAAATCCAATTATTTTAGATCAGATAAGATCCTACCCGAGTCTGACACGTTTACATCCTGGATGTAATGGACTGGTAGTCTTGGAACCTTGCAGTATCGTTGTTTACTCAATAGAGAACATGTATTTGATTAATATTTGTTATGTTCATATGTGCATTTTAAAGAAGTAAAAAGGCAATGGTTGATATTATAATAAAATTTGATGATAAAATATTTATATTTTTACATAAAACCAATTTGAAAGAAAATTTATTTTTAGTAAATAAACAATGATAAACACATCTAACTGTTCAGATTGAGCACAAAAAACTTGAAAATATTATTTTTAAAGGGATTTAAACCGACCTAATGAAAAAAAGCAATGGAAAAAGGGTAGGACCATCCCCCTTCTCTTCACATTATATGCAGCATTGCTGCATGGTGAGCATGCAGTGACCTTCTCGACAGCCATCCATTTTGATATTTTTAGAGAAGAGTGTGGTGTCCATCTCAAGAAATGTTGAGATGGATGGTCAGCAGCAGCAGAGCTACGTATTAATCGTGCAATGCCGCTGCATACTTATTAAAGTTTGTGGTGGGTGGGGGGGGGGGGGGGGTGGCGGGGGACTTAGAACTGTGTTATAGTGTGGCCTCTTCTTTTGGATTTGGGTACTCATGTTTTTGAAAAAATGTAACACATAGGAGAGAGTGGAGTGTTGAGCTCTTATGTCGTTCTTTAATTTTTTTATTAAAATTTTATATTAAAAAAGTTTATCTTTCTTATTTGATTAGGACTTGCAGATATCACAAACATCGGTGTTCATATTTTCTCTACAGGGTAAAATTCACAATAAACTATTTTTTTATTTGAAAAATTAGGTTATATAAAAAATTTAAAAAATTAAAATATCTAAAGACACAAAAGTAGTGTGTTTAGAATGAAAAAAATAAAAACATTGTATCATGACAATATTTTGAACAGAACTCAAATTTTGTGGAATTTTATTGATCTCTAAGAATATTGTAATAAAAAACATGTCAGCATCTTGCTCGAAACCCACATGAACTGGGGGTGATTTGAGTATCTATGGCTGGATTTGGATCCAAGTAGTGCCATTTACTTAGAAGACAGCTATAGCAAAGAGCTTCTGAAAGGCATTGATAAGGTTTGCTGTAAAATCTTGCTTTCCGTGGAGCATTTCAACTTTTTATGGATTTGTGAAAAAGGTAGGGATGTCAGTGAGCCGGGTTTGCCCGGATACTCGACCTCACCGAAACCAATCAGTATGGGAATAAAAAATGCTGACTCTGATGTTTTCGGATCGACCAAAACCCCCAACTCAATAACATCTGGGTTGGGTTTAGGAGACCATATTTGCTACAGTCGTTTGGAGGTACAAATGTATATTTTTTCATTTGTTTCATTGTTTTAGTTGTTTTTCATAAAACTAACCTTACAAATGTGATCTACATGTTTTTGTTAAAGGAATTGGCTCATAGATTATCAGATTATGACACATAATCAGGTTTTTTAAGGCTTCAAAAATCAATGGCCTACAATGTACAATACTTTTCGGCTCATGAAAACATATTTTTTTGTTGTTGAAAAACATGATTTAAAAGTCGATCCCCACTATTTTGGATATATTGAATCGATCTATAAAGTCCGATTGGATCAAAACAACATGCAGTATAGTGATCTAGAGGCGTTTGTAATAAATTACTCGGATTTAGTCATGTTTTTTATGAGATAATCCACCAAACCTCGCAGGAAAGTGCTTTCTTAGGTATTTTTAAGTGAAAAAAAACAAATATTCTAAACAGAAAATATTTGTACTGTTCTATAAAAATGACACATTTTCACAAAAACCCACAAATATACTTAAATTCTCTGCATGTCAAAATTATTAATTCTCAACTTTTTAAGACCATTTTATCTTTCGCAATATATTTGTGTGGATCTCTTGACATTCACACAAATATGTTGTGAACTTCCAAATATAGTTAAAATTATCGAGAAGATTCACAATATTTTTGTGCGGACCTCCTCTGACGTTCGCACAAGTATGTTGTGAACCTCCAAATATGATTAAAATCACTGATGAGATTCGTAATATATGAACGAATATCCTTACATTCACACAAATATATTGCAAACATCCAAATATAATTAAAATCACCAAAGAAATTTATAACATATTTATGTGAACCTCCTTACGATCACACAAATATGTTTTTAAACCTAAGTCTATAATTAAAATCACTGAGGATATTCATAATATATTTGTATGAACTTCCTCACGTTTGTACAAATATGTTATGAATGTCAAAATATGGTTAAAATCAAACTAAGGAGATTCATAAGATATTTGTGTGAACTTTCTCATGTTGGCACAAATATGTTGAAAACCACCAAATATGGTTAAAATCAAACTAAGAAGATTTGCAATATATTTGTGTGAACTTCTTTACATTCGTACAAATAGGTAATTTTACAAATATTTGTTTGCGGACTTCTTGTTTTTTCTTATATTTTGTTGCAGACTTCTTTTTATTCGCAATAAATTTGTTTTGGACTTCCTGATTTCGCATAAATTTGTTGCAGACTTTGTTTTTTTCAGAATCAAAACTCAGAATACAGAAACAAAACTACTCAAAATTTACAGAACATTCAACATATTTACAAATCATATCATCAAAACTGTGAATATATATCATAAAATCAACTTTGAATTTACATTCACAATTCAAATTCATGCAAAATCAAAACCTGCTCAGAAGAATATATCATTTACAGAAGATTTAACATATCATACAATTTATAGATCATATCAAAATATGAATATATATATATATATAATACATGAATGTCAATGTTGTTTGTATAAAAATATACAATTTACACTAAAAAAATACAAAAGAATAAAAAAATTCACAGTCACTGTTGTTGTGGATGCCTTATATGTGCTTGTAGTTTCTCGTTGACCTTATTTGCATTTTCGAGTAGGCAAACTTGAGTCCATAACATCTCATTCAGCATGTTGATTTCGTATAGTGCAAGCGCTAACTAAGATTCCACTGTAGAATCAGTCTTTCTCTGCTTTGCAACATTCTCCTCCTCCCCAATGGCCCTCTTTGCAGAGGGACTGGCTGGAACCTATTGGGATACAATAGGTACATTTTCATCGTTAATTAGTGACATGTACTATAGATGATAAGTCGATAACTTTATCAGTCATTTCTTCGCAACATGATCAACAAAATATTATAGCACGTGAAAATCCACTTACACAATCATGCATTGGAGGCCTTGTAGTGGTGATGTGCTCCCATATCCAAACTTGAAATGATTAATACACAATATAATAATAAATAATTTAGAATAATGTTTGATTAATATATAAAAATAAATACCTCCAACAACACCAACATGCCCACCATGTTTTTTTTTTTTCACTTTTCGCGCTACTCAAACTTGCATATAGGTGTGCAAGTGAGGCTTCTCCAAATGCATATTGATCAATGCAATTTAGGTATTGCAAAAACTGCATGTACGATGCATGAATCAACTTTTCACCAGTGTTGATAAATAAGCATGTCCCAATGAAGTAGACAAAGAATGCTTTCACTTCATTCTACTACCAGCCTTTCCTCCCATGCACAGTAGCTTCTCAATCTAACCTGCCGCTCCCTTATGGAGACAAAAAGGTCCCTCAGCCATGACAGCTTAATTCTTTCTTTGTTAAATGCATCAATTTTCACTTTGAAATGAATATCACACAAATGTTTAAAATTTTCCCATCGATGTCCACTCACTGGCTCTCCATGACATTTTAATTCAGTGATTCATGTTACGTCCTTCAACGTGATGGTCATCTCAAAATCTCTAAAATGAAATATATTGATTATTGAATTTCAGAATTGCACACTAGCCTCTGAAAGGAGGCGACCAATTTGTTCCATGACATGATCTTGAAGAATTATCGAAAATGCATCTCATGCAACAACTCTTTTGCTTACTATGCTAGTCTTACATACCACTAGTGTGCTTGGAACCAGTAGAACTATTCAAAGTAGGATAATAGATGTTTCGAATCTTTTGGTTGCAGATCCTGCATCCATAATTAATTTTATTAAAATCAGTTAAATGAATAATTTTATGAAGTATATATAGCAATTTACACATTATACTTTAAGAATCAAACTAGTTATTCTAACATGTTTCACACATATATGAATCAACAAGAAATTAACAGTTCATGATTCACACACACACACACATATATATATATATATATTGGTTCCTTGTAATTGTCCATAAAGTGTGGACAATACTGATTTTCAATGTTCCTAGCTATGTTTAAATTTGACCCAACAAATATGTTTAACATGATCTATTTGCTAGGAATTGATTGTTGGATCAAGTTTTTTTGATGAAAAATGATTATATGAGCTTTAAGTGTATAAAAATTCTAAGCCATTGCTTTTGAATTCTTATAAAAACATGTTTGCATGTCATAACCAGATGCTTCAAAAGTTGATTCTTACTAATCAAACTATGTAGATCACATTTGTAAGCCTAGATTCATAAAAACTGTCTAAAAGATAAAAAATTTACTGTCCATACCCTCATTTGGATCTCCCATGTACAACTTATTTTGATTCAATCCCACCTTGTGGATGGATTCAACATGTTCAAAATAATGGGAACAGGGTTTTGGAACATGGTTTTCAATGAATAACATGATTTTATGATATGAGAAAATATAGTACATTGTAGGTTATTGATTTTTGAAGGATTATAAAAAGTCATAATTGGATGATTCAAAAGCCATTCTAGCAAAACAAAACACATAGATCACATATGTAAGGTTGGTTTCATGAAAGAGAAAATAGAATGAGGCTTTTGTAGGATAGTGATAGTGCCCCCCCCCCCCCCCCCCCCCCCCCCCCACACACACACACACACACACATATATATATATATATATATATATATATATATATATATATATATATATATATATATATATATATATATAGAGAGAGAGAGAGAGAGAGAGAGAGAGAGAGAGAGAGAGAGAGAGAGAAGTTAAAACTGAAGTTGTAGGCTGTAACAATGAGAACTATTTATATTAGTCCTTTTTGCAGTACAAGGCTCCATCACAAGATATCTTCTTTAGTTAAGTCCCTGTCTTTGATTCCTAAAACATGTTCATGCTTGGGTTCCTCATGATTTTCTTTGCCTGATGTTGGAGAAATGACAACTGTGAAGGATTGGGAATTCCGATCTGCACCTTTCTGCTCATTTTTAGGAGTTGCTTGAAGGGTTGTTTCTTTGTTCTTTCCCCAAAGGAATGCATACAATCCTCCTATTATGAGGGTGGAACCCAATATACTACAAGCATTATCCAATGCAGTTTTATATTAAAAACATAAACATTTCAGGTTGCAAAATAAATATAAAATGTAAACCTAAAACATTTTAGTTCACTATCTATCCAAAGAAAAATCTTAAATTTATTTATTTTTGGGTAGGAGGATAGCCCCATGGATTCCAACCCAGGATCCCTCAGTTTTTTTGAAGTAAAAGTCTTTGTTGCTCTTGAGTTTTAAAAGGTATTTGAAGTCCATAATTTACCATTGTTTGAATGTCTCCCAACCATATTTTATAATGGTTAGTCCTTTTGATAATCCATGGCCTTCATCACGAACCTTAGAAAAAGTTTTACCTTATGGCAAATTAGCATTGCAAGTATTTTGTTCTATTATCTTAAACAAAAGATTTTTTTGCAAAATAGTCCTTTTCTTATCGGTGATTTGCAAGAACATCCTTACCTTATCCCTTTTTATAAACCATCCCTACCTTATTCGATGTTAGTGCAAAGAAGTCCTGTTAAAAAGGTGTTAAATTAACTATGGTTTGAGAGCTATATAAAATGACTATTCATCCCTTATAACCTTCAATTCAATGAATGTAACTTATTGATGTTTTGCAAAAAGGTCCTTTAATGAAGGTAAAATGGTCATTTAAGAGTTTTTAGCGAGCGGATCAGGTGATCCATCAAATCACTTAAAGAAAGTGATTTGACATCTTCACCGTCCATTGCTTCATCCCATGAGGACCCCACGGTTTTTATGCAATTTGTGGATGGTGAGGATGCCAAATCATTTTCCTTAAAGTGATTTAGCAGATCACCTTATTTTCTCTCACTAAAAACACCATGACCATTTTGCAAGATCGCTGAAAACTCTTAAATGAAGTTAGGAGGTTGTGATAACTCTCAATCTCAAAGATGACTTCACAAGAGTTAAAGAAAACAAAAATAACAAATCTGTAAGATCGCATTAGACAAAGACAATTTTGCAAATCCACCACAAGGAAAGGACTAATTTGCTGAAAACCCCAAAACTAAAATAGGAAGGAGAAAAAGAGATTTTTTTTTTGATGAGGAACCCTCCCGGGTGGCGCCCCACGACCACCCTACCTTACGTGGCCCACCTCTGAAAGCTACAGACACACCTGTGCGCCAAAAAAAATAATCGACTAACCTTCCAATATAAAGCCTTTCACCTAGAAAGAGGGACTCCGAAATGCTCACGAGAACAAGCACAAGAGGGCTGAACATGGTAACATAAATTGGACCTCGCTTGCTAATGCACCATGTTATCAAACAAAAGGTTGCTCCAGATGTCAATATACCCTACACAAATACAAGCATTTTTAATTTTCATGCATTTAAATATTTTCATTTACATAATCATGCAAAATTTTATAAGATTTTCACAAGTTATTTTTCATACTGAATAGATTATTGTAAGTAGTTGCAAGTCCAGGCCCAACTTCCAAGCTGACAAGTCACTTTTCATGGCAAACCCAATCACAATTGATTGCAAACTTCCCATCCAGCATGTTAATGCTGTTGCTGAATATTTTGCAGGATATACTTCTAGCAGTTTAACCTGTTATTGTATAAAAAAACAATAACATTAATAATAATAAGTTCAACAGTGACAATTACCCCATTCATTTAATGGGATTATATCTGATTGTAAATACAATCGACTTTACAAAAGTGGTGAAACCCTTCTTTTTTTTCTCACATCTAATACCATAGATGCAATTTACATGTTTTATTTAGTGGGAACCGACTTTTGGATTGCAGAGTCAAAATGACTAAAATCCTGAGATTTCAACTCGATTATAGCTACAATTGATAGTAGCAAATATAAATCCTAATTTAAGTATGGGGATCCTGTCATAGCTGCAATGATTTTAAGAAATTCTTGGGGCATGCAAAACATGAAGCATGTTCAAACCTAAAACAACAAGAAACAGGAGGGCCCTGCTGCTAAGGACATTCAGAGTTAAAAAAAATACATAAATTAAGTCTCCCTCCCCCTTTTATTAGAACCAAATAAATTTTTTTTTTTAGTGTTTTAAGATGGTACAGGTTTTAATCTTTCTCTTCAGTTTTTTCACCCCTTTTGGCATGCACAATCACACACAAGCATATGAGAGAAAGAGAGAGAACCTTCATTGGGACACAACCAGGACCTTGCAAAAAATCATAGGTGGATGCATTTTTTGCTTAATTTGAATCTATGGATGTGCTTATCATTGTTTACTAAGCAGAAAACATGCATTAGATTAGGTAAGGTATTTATCCACTCAGATGTGTTTTTTAGACAAAAAACTAGCAATTTATATCACATTAAAACTTGATAAAAAAAATCAAATGTCTTTGTTAAATCATTTTGATCTAAGACAGTTTTTTTAGTAAAATAAACAATGATAAACACATCCACATGTTGCCCTCACAAGGGCACCGCCTTCCTAGCTAGGGGCCAATGTAGTTTGTCACCTCATATAAGATGACCACAGTAACCCATGGGAGTGTTCCCTGCTGAAAGGTTAAAACCAAATGTACTCTCTGTTGACCATAAGCATCTTACCAACCGTAGCCTGCTAATGTGTGGCAGGTCATGTTCAAAGCAAGAAATACTAAGAACTATAATCTTTTGCATGGTCCTAGCCCAAATGGGTCCTAATGTGACTCAGATTTTTTTGTTTGGATAATTCAAAGGAAAAACTCACCATCACTAACAGCACACTGGGTGGCCTCCAGTTGGTAAAACTCTTGAGGTCCTCCTTGCTTACCAAGGAGTATACCCAACTTTGCCTCAAAGACTATTGAACCCAGAGTTACCCTTCTTCGGTAGATGGGAAGCACACTTCCCGAAAACTCATTTTGGAAGCACGATACTCCTCACTTACGAAACTTTATGAGAATCTCAATTTTTTCATGCTTCTTTTATGCTTCCCACATGTATCATTCATGCTTCTCTATATGCTTTTCTCACCTTTCTTTTCATGTTTTCTATGTGTTTTCTATCACACTTTCACTCACTTCTCATGTTCTTTCTCTAAACTGGTAACCATCACTGTTAGATTTTAACATAAATTTAATTTTTATTCAAATTTTATGAAATATAAGAGTAATCAGTTTTATTTTAGTTTTTATCTTCTTCTTGTTTGATTCTTATTTGGTTCTCATATTGGATTTTTTTTTTTGTTCATGTTTCACTTTCAAATTGATATTTTGCTCCTCCCTTCCTATAAATTTTAAAATGTCTCGCTTCTCATATTGTGTTCTGCTTCCGTTTCTTAGTCTGACAACCTTTTTTAACCTCTGTATAAGCATGTACCTGAGCAATGTACCATAATGCATCGGCCACGCTGCTGCCAAGTAACATCAACGATCCTCTAGTCCAATCGACTCTTTGTGAATGGATTCCAGATGCTTCATGATGATGCCAAAGAGAGGGCAATAACTTTAAAGATGATCCTTTGTATAATGTAATAATTGTTGCTCCTCCTACACAGAGAATGGTACCTGCCACTTTCACTCTTCCTGCTCTAGTCCTTAGGCCTACCTTCTCTATTCTGAATTGTCACAAACATTGTTATTTGCATTATGCTATATTAACAACTCACAAGAGCTTAAATTCTTTATTAGGAAAATAAAAGATTTCTTGGATTAGAAGCTAGATTACTGAAATTTACGTATAGCACATGCTTTGTAAAGTGCGCAAAGAAATTAGTGAATATTACCTCAGAACTGCAACAATAATGAATGTCACAATGGGGACAGTGTTCAGGAAGTTGGCTGCAAATGTAGCTGAAGTGTAGAAGATCCCATAGTAGTACAAACCTATTCCCATGGTAATCCTAAAAAAAAAAAAAAGGTTTAAGGTGCAAAAATTAAATATCAGATATCTGATGAAAAGAAAAGTAATGAAAGTACAGGTGACATTATGGTAACACCCTGTTGATGGTATTGCTTTTGTTATTTGGGGACCGCAGATGGGCGGCCTTAGGATCTGTAAGTTTGGTTTTATTCGCTGTTTACTGTATTTTTTTTGTACTTGTTGGTAGCAGATTTTGTGGGATAGGGTGTGTGATACCTCATCACTCCCAGGACCCCCAACGTGAAACTCTGTTTTTTTCTCTGCTGTACTGCTATACTAATATCAATATACTTCTCTCTCAAAAAATATTCGGGGACCTTTGGATGCACCAACTTATCCAGAAAACAACAATAAACTCGAAAATTGCATATGAGTGCAGTGCAACCTTCAAACTGAATCCATTTTTCTGCAAAAGTGAGTACAACTAAACACCTCTAAAGGGGGATGCGATTTGAGTAAAGTCTAAAAAGCCACCAAACTTATCAGCTTGAAATTTTGGTCATTACATTCTGCTACCTGCTTTTTTTCTTTCACGCATTTCAAAAATCTGCCTAAGGTATGAAATTACAACTTCTTTTAATCTGTTGTTCATAAAATAGCCAATATTGTGTTTGTTTCTAAACAAGTTTGGGGGTATTTTATTCATTTTGTTTAACTAAACAAACTCCAACCAAGAGTTTCTTTGAAACAAAGATAAACCATACGGCAAGGCTGCAAGGGTTAAAATGGCAGTGGGTTTTTGTAAATAACTGATAAATTGGGCAGCCTTGTATAATTTTTCAAAATTGTTGAACAGTCTTACCCGAATGCAGCGCATACAAAAATCCAACACAAGGCTAAGAGTGTCAATTTTGGCCGTTGTTTCCTGCAAGAAAGAGGATGAGTGTGAATAAAGTTGGTAGCAAAAGCCATAACATAAAATGAACCATGGATTAAACCTTGAAGAAGCTAGTCTAGTTTCATTAAGCAAACCAAGCAAAAGGATTCTAGCCGAGTCCTGTTTGGATTCGTGGAATTGTGGAGAATTAGAATCCAATTCCCCACAATTCTACATTCCTTTGTTTGGTTTCTCTTTGTAGTAGTGGAATAGGATTCGCTTTCCTGTCAATTCTCGATAATTGGATTCTCAGATTGAACAAGGGATTGCAATTCTAGAGAATTGCGTTCCCATTTTTTTTCAATAAAACACAAACCCAATGGTCTCCCTCTCTCTCTCCAAAGTTTACCACGCCGCATGTAAACTATGTCACTACATAATATGGTTCAATAGGTTGCAGATTTTGTAGCAATGAGGATGAATCTTTGTTTGTATGTATTCAAACGTTCATGTACATGTTGATCATGTTATATCATTATTTATGAAAACACAACACTTTATGTTGTGCTTTTGTGTAATGACTCCTAGCCATTTCTAGATATTTGTCTCAGATAATATATGGCAAATATCAATCCATGTTAACTTTATTCAGATCTAGTATGTGCTGCCCTCAACATAGGTTAACGGTGGAAAAATCATCAAATTCCAATATAAGTAGCCAATTGTTCCACATTGCTCTTCGATACACCTGAATCATTTTCAAATGATCTTGAGGTTACTCCCCTTTATCATTTTACTGTAATATCCTACAATGCCCCACATGGTGCACTTATGGCAACATTAACTGGTTGCTACATGTAGTGGCCATCAACTTTTGAGCGTATGTTAGGCCATAAACTCCATTGTTGCCAAGCTTGGAATTAAATTCCACTTTACATAAGTGAATACAAACAACAGAATCAGATTCCAATTCCATATTCAGTAAACTAATCCAAATAATGTAACTAGAATTCTAAGAATTCAATTCCAGGAATCTAATCCTGCACAGTTCCACAAAAACCAAACTTCCATAACAAATCCACTTCCCCCATTTTCCGTTGAATTCCTAAAATCAAAGACACAAAGTAGGTCCTCACCATTGTACTCTAGTATACCATCTTTTTTTTTTACTTGAAGAAACCGCCCCAGGCGCAGAGACCTAGCCGTACTGGCTCAGCCTGCCTGCAGTACTACAGTCTCTGTCCATGTCAGCCTAAAACTCAGAGGGATTACCTCTCGACCACAGGGAGTTGCCAAGCTTAAGCTTACGCAGGGGGACTCTAATATACCATCTACAGAAATGGTAACTGCATTTCATGAATTTATTTAGGCCCCATTACCCTTTTACGTTTTATACGCAGTAAACAGTGAATTCAAACGCACTTTTGACTTGTGTTTCCAATGAATTTCATTTCCCAGGGCATCAAACTCCTGCACTTGGCTATCCAGCACACATGACAGGGTTTCTCTACAAAGTTCAGGACTTATGAACTCCCGCTTATTGCCTGGATAAACTCGTAAATATTTGAAAATTTCTAAGAAACAGATTCCATGTAACAAATGAAAACAAAAGAAAACAAGTTGTGTGCTTGGTTAAGATCAGAATCCAAACTCCAGCCAATCCAAACTAAAGCAAAAATTGAATTTCGCGAACTCAATCAAAATTTCTCTGGATCAAGTGTTTCTTTACCACTCAAGGAAGTAGGCGAATGGAGAGACAATTGCAGCCGCAACCAAGTGCCGGTACGTCAAGAAGGAGAAGACGAAGATCCCCTTGTCCAGGATGACCTTGGAAAGCAACAACATCCCGGAAATAAACACCTGAACAGCCACCATGCTTAGGGCGGGCCGGTGTCTCTCAACCCACCTCACCATGCTGCTGACAGAAACAATGGAAACTCTGTAGTGCTCTCTTATACACCTAGAGACTGGAGCATTTCAATTAAATAAAGAATATGAATGGTACACAAGAAGAAGGCAAGAGAGAAACAGATCCTCTACCTACTACGTATTATAAAGGTGACGACAGATTCTAGAAGATGTAGATTTGGATTGATAACTGTTTCCGGTCTGAATCTATTTCCTGTCACTTTCTATACTGCTGAAACTTCTTTTTCAGCTGCTGCACCCTCTCATTCTTTCAAATCTTGGATGAGTTAGCCCACTTAAACTCTCTTCTCCGGACAAAGCTCATGCGAGCCCGGAAGACGCTAGCACTTGTTCGTATTCACTGATCTATGGGCCCCACTACCCATCACCTGTCATATAGTAATACACGTGGCAGGCATTCGCTAGATCTACGTGGGTTAACATATTCTTTAGTGCGTGTACTCTAAAGGTTATCGGAAGGGCAGTCAACCGGGGCGGCCGTGTTGGTCCAAATTAGTGACAATAATTGAGCCAAGTTGTGAAGTAAACGACAGATTGGCCTTCGTGGGTGGGTGGACTTGAGATAATGTTGTCAGTATCGGCCTGAATACATATAGGGTGTCAACGGGCCGGGTATGGTGATAAATAATAAGACCCGATTAAGACCCAGGTCTGAACTCAAAGGTCCGATTAATACATAAACCTGGGTATACCTTGTAAAATTTTATACCAGACCTGGACCCAAGCCGAGTTCCGATTAAGATCTGCAATTCTTCAATGTAAAATGGATAAAAAATATGGTTTGACCGGGTTTGGTTCATTTAGTTCTTATCGGATCTGAGTATGGTTTTTCTTATAGTTGACCCGATTAGACTCGGGTCCAAACCTGATACCATACCTGAAAAACGGGTTCAAGTTTGGTACCACTTGAATACGAACCAAACCTGACCGGTTGACGCCATGGTATCATCACAAAATCAATATGATACTAACCTGAATAGGTTATTTTTAATAAATATAAAAAATAATTAAAATTTATTTTTTTATATTATTTTAATAGTTTTAATACGTGTTATGTTCTGATTGACACAAAATATTTTTTAATTATTTTTAGGCGGATTCAGGGCCGATACCGATACTAACAACATTGCTTGAGAGTATAAATGAGACACCAAGTGAATGCATCCATCAAGTCTTGTGACGGGTTGGGCCAAATTTTTGTTTGAGCTATTATTCAGCATTTTGAGGTTAACAAATCAAGCAAACAAAAAAGAAGGCCGCCTGACTCGGACACAGCTTACAACATTAATTATAGGTAACTGATCTAACTTTTTCTTTTAATTATACTTTTTTTCCTTTTATTTAATATTTTACCATTTCAAAATCTCGAACTTTGTTTCACGCTACGATTAACGGTCAAAACGTTTCGGACTCTGGCCCGAACTTGCTATATCCTAATCTCAAACCCAAATGTAAACAGTAGATCTAGATCCGAATTTGATCCATGGAGTTTAGGCTCAATCCAAATCTAAAATACAGGTGATAATACTAGTTCCAAAAAATATGTTTTGAATTTTTTTTTTTTGAGGAGTAAGAAAAAACATTTATACACGTGCGTGGAAAGTTCATCATATTGTGCTTAGAGGCATGTTCATGTGCTTGTACCATTAAAGCAATACATTGTGCCTCAAATGTTGCACGTCTGTTTCTATGTGTTGCACAACAATTAATGTTCACACGCCATGGAAAGAAAATTAAGTTGGAAATCATCTGGTGCTGACAAGCCTTTTACTTAACAAGTATAAGCAAAAGATTTGAGTGAAGCGCGCACTCACCTATTTTAAAGGTAATCAGCCCAATGAAAAGAAAACTAAGTGGATAATGTATAAGTATCTCTTACCAAACAGTGACACCAACAATAACCCAAGCAGGAGCAACAATTCAACGATGGTGATCCTCTTTCTTACTGTTATTTCTCTTCTAATACACATGCGCAACACCTCTAAATGTTTTTCGATTGAGGCAAGGGTGGACGATTGTTTATTTAACTTGGGGTTGAAGAGCATTCTTATATTGTTGAAGTAAAGGAGCAGTTGGAGAGATGTTTATTGCCTTGGTCTGCAACTAGAGAGATTTATTATCTTATTTAGAGTATAAAATATATGGTAAGAGACTTGTAATGTTGCAGTCTTTCTTAAAAGTGTGTCGTCAAAGCATCACATATTTTACCTCAAACACAATGCATCCAACGAACCCATCATTAAGAAGAATAAGCAAAAGATTATAGTTGAGGGGCCACTCACCTACTTTGAAGAGAAACATCATGGAAAGAAATTAACTAGATAATCACTTACCAAACAATGACACCAACAGGAAAACAAGCAGGAGTAACAGTTTAATGATTGTGATTCTCTCTGTTATTGTTATTTTTCTTCTAATATACATGCATAACACCTCTGTATGATTCAATGCGAGAAACTGAAAGTCAAGGTTGTTTTGGTTTGATCAAAACGGACATAGGTGCCTCTAAATACGCTCAAATGCAACTGTGCAAAGTGTAAAGTGCATCATCAAAATGCCACATTGCATTCAGCCCTATGAAAACAAAAATAAGTAAATAATGTGTAAGTGACACCAATAAGAATACAAACATGAGCAATAATTCAATGATGGTGATCCTCTAATTCTCTCACCCTTATTTTTCTTCTAATACACATGCACAACACCTCTGAATGTGAGAAACTGAAAGTCAAAGTTGGCTCAATCAAAAAGTCAAGGTGGGCTTGGTTAGATCAAAACATACATAAGTACCTCTAAATACGCATTATAATAATCATGCAAAATGCAAAGTGCATCATCAAAGTGCCACATTATATATACCTCAATCGCCCAAATGCACACACGTGCAAGGGGGGGCATCAAAGGGGCACATTACTAAAGCACCTAAACACATACATGCATGCATGTGCCATCAAAGCATCACATTGTGCCTCAATTGCATTGTGTCCTTTCCTGCGTGTTGCGCAGCAATGTCCTCAATCCATGAAAAGAAAACTAAGTGTATAATGTTTGAGTATCGCTTGAGGCGAGAAAATGAAAGTCAAAGTTGGCTTGATAAAAAAAGTCAAGGTGGGCTTGGTTTGATCAAAATGAACGTATGTGCCTCTGAATGTGCCCCGCTACGAGCATGCAAAGTGCACCATCAAAGGGCCTCAAGTGCTCAAATGCACACATACCCAAAGTGCACCAACAAAGTGCCGCAAGCGCCCAATCGCACACGCGTCAGTGTGCTATTAATTAAAGAGCCACATTGCCACCAACAGGAACACAAGGTACGTAGAACATCAATTCAGTAATGGTGATCCTTTCTCTCTCTCTCTCTCTCTCTCGTTGTTAATATACATGCATAACGCCTTTGAATGTGAGAAACTAAAAATCAAAGTTGGCTCGATAAAAAAAAGTCAACATGGGCTTGGCAATGATGCCTCCAGACAGAGAGGTTGTACTACTATACATGGCAAAGCAGTTTCAGCTTGCATGCAGGAGATTCACTAGGCTATAGAGATGATTATCAAGGTTTGTATATCCAAAACTCAAAAAGAAGTTCCATGAAGTTAATTCTTGTTGTCTTTATATCTTTTCTCCCATAATAAATAGTAAAATTCATTGAAAACACAGTTAGTAACTAAGAACACTGCCAAGTTTGTGGGTTTTACGTCAAAGACCACAAGGATGCCTTTCGTTCAAAGAATCCAGGAAAGCAGATCTAGTGTTCACACCTTATAAGGTGTTCTGCCCAACCACGTAGTAGCTGCCCCCCCTATTAAAAAAGGGAACGCCCTCCTATCTATTGAAAGGGGTGTTCTCAGTGTACCACATGCCTGGCCTCTGTTAAAAGGGTCGAACACTTGTAAAATGTTCACCCCGGAACACTGAGCCACGTACTCCACGATTGTATTGGCCTTTAAACATTGAAGCAAAGACCATGGTCTGCCATTATCTACAATTGTGTAACATCATAAAATAAGATGGAAAATATTTGCATGAATCTAGCTACCAAATATTGGATCTAACCTTTCATATATGTTTAGCATGATGTTTTACCATGTATGTGTTGTCTAGTGGTTTGAAAATGTTCCCAGTTTCAGTATCACAACTCAACAAATCTGAGATTTCTTGTCTAAGGAGAAAGGTGCCGAATCACAACTCAAAGTTCCATTACAGCCACTCTTGTGCACAAGGAAAAGTAAATCATAAAAATTTATAAAAAAAAAAGTTAAAAAAAGGAAAAAAACTTATTCCATGCACGGACATTTGAATATGATGCTTATTCGTAGTGGTGTGAGGAGTAAAAAGAAACCTTTTGAACCTGTCAATTTTAACTTTTTTTATTAAATTCTGCAAGGTGGATCCTTGTCCATTTTACGGTTATTGTTAGTAAGGGTGTCAACCGGTCGGGTTTGGTTCAGAGCTAGGTAGGACCATACCCCGATTTGATTTGAGATGTTAGTATCGGGTTCAGACTCGGATCCAATCGGATCTACTATAAAAGAAGCCATACTCATACCCTATAAGGATTACATGAACTAGACCCGGACCATACCCTGTAAAATAATATTATTTATCTTTTTTTACATTGAAAAGTTGCAGATCTTATTCAGAACTTGGCTCGGGCCCAGGTCTGGTTTGAAATTCAATAAACTATACACGGATGCATATATTAATCAGTTTCGTTGAATCTGGCCCAGATTCTAATAAGACTTCTTTGTTTATCACCAAACCCTGACCCTATATGGTTTGGTACAGGTCGGGTTTGACTCAGACTCGACCTCTACCAAAGCCTCTATGTTCAGGGTTTGGTGATAAATAAAGAGTCCCAATTAAAATCCGGTTTGGACATGAAGGGTTTGATTAATATATGGAGTCATGTATTGGTTGTGAAATTTGCCCAACCAGAGTTTCAATTAAGATCCACAAATTTTCAATGTAAAAATGATTAAAAAATATATATTTTATTGGGTATGGTCCTAGTATGATTCATGCAATCTTGTAGGATCCGGGTATGGCTTCTCTTATGATGAGTCCAATTAGACCTGGGTCCAAACCCAGTACCACCATCTCAAATTAGTTTTGCGTCTGGTTCCACCTGAGAACGAACCAAACCCAAACAGTGGGCACCCCTAGTTATAGTGAGATTGATGCAATGCCAAGGACCCATACTGGATCCTTGGAGGGGGAGGTGCATCTAATGCCAAGGACCCAAGTGCTCTCTCTCTCTCTCTCTCTCTCTCTCTCTTTCTCTCTCTCTCTCTCCAGTCAATTTCTTAGGTCTTTTGTTGCACTCACTGCAGCCGGTAGAAACTTCATCTTGGATGTCTACTATATAGCGGGTGCAAGGGAGATTGCAGTCTTGGAAGACCCAATATTTATCTTTTGCAGGACGAGTGACGCTAATTTGCCATGTTTTGGCCCGATTACCAGAGTTTTGTATGAGCATGCCCATTATACCAATGACAGTAGAACGAACGATTAATCATTTGCTTTCGCACTTCCTTTGGTCTGGGAATGTGTCTTACAAAAAATACTCGTTTGTTTCTTGGCAACAAATCATTCTCCCAAGGCAACGAGGCGGCTTGGAGATTCTGGCTCTAAGAAAGAGGAGCATCATTTTAGTCTTGAAGTGAGCTTAGGTAGCTTCCACATTTCAATCTCTTTGGGTTACATTTGTTAGGCAAAAATATGGTAGTCTACCTGGCTCCTTTCTTTCGACGCCCAGTTCAGTGTGTCATTCGTTCATCTTTATTGAGTGGCGGAAGACACTTCGTTCCTTCAGTGGTAGGGATCTTAGGCCTATCCATGGCCACCCGTGGCTTCACTGGGCCATGGCGAGCAGAGATAGGTTCTCCATTAAGCAAGGTTATCATTCCTTATTGTCATTCGGGATAGACTGATTTCCTAGTGATTGTATGTCGGGTAAGGGGCCCGCTCCAAGGGCAAAAGCTTTGGTGTAGCTCGTGGCTCTGGATCGTGTTCAAACCCAAATTAACGTCAGGAAACAGGAGATTCAATTTCCTAGCATGTGCATTCTTTGCGAGAAGGCAGTAGAGGATACGACTCACCTATTTTGGCTTTGCCCGGTCATTCTAGACTTATTTTGTCAAACTTGGGGTGCGTCGTCTGTTCAAACTCGTTTGAGTTCTGTTATTCGGGACCTCTTGCTTGGTCCCATGATTTTACGGAACAAAAAAAAATGGAGATTATTGTGGCGGGTATGGTTCTTTTCAGCATGGTGGGTGATCTAGACTGAAAGAAACAACATCTTCTTCAGGGGCATCAAATTCGATTTTGGAAGGCTTCGCCAACGGGTCATGTCTGATGTGTATCTGGCTCTTAAATTACATAGTAGAGAGGGGGGTCTGATTTGCTTGTACTCTGAATTGTGCACAGACACCATCTAGATTGTGGCTGTCTTACACTACAATAAAGCAGTGGATTAGCGACGACTTCATTATGTCGCTATTCCGTCGCTAACCGGCTTAGCGACAAAGTACAGACGGATAGCTTACATCGCAAATTTTTTGACGCTAACTGGCGACGAAATAAATCTGTCGTCAGTTCCGTCGCTAATTGCGATGGAATAACGAACAATGGATTCCGTTGCAAATCCGCCGGTACTAAACGGCGACCTCGGCTTGGAGACAGATTTACAGTTGTCGCTAAGTCGTCGCTAAATTATATGTATAGCGACTGATATATCCGTCGCCAATCCGTCGCAAACAAGAAAAAAAAATTATTTGAAAATTAAATATCGAGAACGCTACAATTTATATTTCCTGTATAATTTATATTTCCTTTAAATAAAAAACAAAGTACACATAAAATTTCTTATAAAAGGAAACTAAAATAATTAATCGTTCCACTTTAAAATTAACAAATTTAATTATTTACAATTCAACAATTACATTTTCGAAAAAAAAAATAGAACAAATTCAACACATTAATCTAATCATCGCTAAGATTTTGTGCATCTTCTTGTTCATTGCCTTGATCTGTCCCTTCAGCTCCGCTACGCTGATTATCGCTAGCAACCTACACAAGAAAAGAACAGTCAGTATTGATAAACAAAATATATTGAAATAAATTATACACTATATGTGATTCTATCATGTGCTCATATGTGTTCTAAGGCAGTAAAAAAACTCTATATGTGATTATGTCATGCTCATATGTGTTCTAAGGCAGCCAGAAAAACTCTATATGTGATTCTACCATGCTCATATGTGCTCTAAGGCAGGCAAAAAGCTATATATGTGATTCGATCATGCTCATATGTGTTCTAAGGCAGTCAGAAAAACTCTATATGTGATTCTACCATGCTCATATGTGCTTTAAGGCAAGCAAAAAGCTATATATGTGATTCTAGCATGCTCATATGTGTTCTACGACAGTCAAAAAACTGAATATGTGATTATAGCATGCTCATATGTGTTCTAAGGCAGTCAAAAAACTGAATATGTTAAGGCAATCAAAGTTACATGAAATCTAACGACATGCAATATATTGCATGAAACTTTCATACCTGAGAGAGACCTGCAATCGAAGTTTCCCTGTTCAGCAAAAAACTGTTGAACTCAGCTCGAAGAACGTCGACGACGGTTTCATGGAAGTAGTCACGCATTGTGTCCGTAACGATCTAGCGAACATCATCACCAGAAAGAATAGGATGTTGCTTGGAGCTTATGTCGACGGAAGAAGTATGTGAGCCGTAACTGGAAGAAGCAATAATAGGTGAAGTGTTCATATTACTCCCAAACCCGAACACATGGCCCTTTTTGGGTTCACATGCTGCAGTCACACATGCTGCAGGATCAAATGTTGGATGCTGAGTAGCGTCATCGCCATATCGCTCTACCATCTGCTGCTCATATGCCTCCTACAAAATAATGTTTAAAGTATGCATTAATAATTAATGATAACATTATGATAACTTGCATATTGCAATGATTATTAATAGAATAGATACATACCATTGTCGTTCTTGCCTTCTCTGATACAAAGTCTCCCGTGGTCTTCCGTTTATGTGTTTCAACAAACACATCCTTATATGATACAATGCCTCCTTTTTCTACTTCCTGTGAAGTTAATTGATAAAAGATTTAGTTAACAATTTTGCAATAATACTAAAATTAATATTATATATTGATTAGTTACCATTTTCTTCAGGTGGCTCTCAAATGTCTTAGATCCATCTGTGTGTAGATGGGCTTTGGGCATTTTCGCTCGATTTTGTGCAGCCTTCGCAGAGCGATTTCGAAATGCATCCTCCGCCCACTTGTCGCACATTTCATCCCAATAATCTCTCCTAATAGTAATAGGGTCATGGCCCTTCCACTGTAATGGATCATCTATTCCGCAAAATGCTTTTTTTGCTGCAGTCTTCATATTGTGCAGCATGTTTGCAAATCGATTGACAGTCACCCTCTGCCACACCTTCCTTGCATCATATTCCTCCACCGTAATCGCGAAGCGATTCGAAGCCTATATATATTTTCAAAAAGTTAGTAGACATGATTATAAAAAAAATTTAAATATGAAACATATTAACTATGACAAACAACTGTATACCGTGAAAGAGGACCACAATCTGTCTATCACCTCTTTTGGATACTCTTTCCATTGAGCGATTGGTCCTGGTAGATGTTGAAGAAGCGAATTCCTAATCTCGCGTACTACTTCTTGTGACTCAAACCTCGTGCTGTATATGAATTGGTATACAATAAATATCAATATAAAATATTTATAAGATATACAATAATTGAAAATGAAATACTTACGGTCGATTATCGATATACACTATTCGAATGAGTCTTCTTGTGTCAGACTGAGAAGACCTTGCATCCTGTGTTGGCTCCTAACTTGTGTGATCAACTGGTGTAGGTGGGTCGTGTACAGGTGAAACATCATCTGTAAAAAAATACGTTAGAAATTCTCAGAATGCGCATTTCAACTAATCAAGCATCCAATTAGTTAAATGATATACCTATCACAGGAGCCTGTGAAGATGAAGGTTGGGTCTGGCTACTATTGGATGAACGACCACTGTAACCTCCACGAACCATATTCTAACAAATAACGAATGTCATACAATACATTCAAATAATTCATATCAAGTATTACAATACATTCAAATCATTCGCATCAAGTATTGCAATACATTCAAACGATTCGCAACAAGTATTACAATATATTCAAATAATTTAAATTATTCACATCAAGTATAATACAACCCATTCATTCGCATCAAGTATTACAATACATTCAAGTCATTCACATCAAGTATTACAATACATTCAAGTCATTCACATCAAGTATTGCAATGCATTCAAATCATTCACATCAAGTATTGCAATGCATTCAAATCATTCACATCAAGTATTACAATACATTCAAGTCATTCACATCAAGTACTACAATACATTCAAGTCATTCACATCAAGTATTACAATACATTCAAGTCATTCACATCAAGTATTGCAATGCATTCAAATCATTCACATCAAGTATTGCAACGCATTCAAATCATTCTCATCAAGTATTACAATACATTCAAATAATTCAAATCATTCACATCAAGTATTGCAATACAACTCATTCATTCGCATCAACTATTACAATACATTCAAATCATTCACATCAAGTATTGCAATGCATTCAAATCATTCGTATCAAGTATTACAATACATTCAAATAATTCAAATCATTCACATCAAGTATTGCAATACAACTCATTCATTCGCATCAAGTATTATAATACATAAAAATAATTCAAATAATTCACATCAAGTATTGCAATGCATTCAAATCATTCGTATCAAGTATTACAATATATTCAAATAATTCAAATCATTCACATCAAGTATTGCAATACAACTCATTCATTCACATCAAGTATTACAATACATCAAATAATTCAAATCATTCACATCAAGTATTGCAATGCATTCAAATAGAGGTTTGTATTACAAGATTTTGCTCACTAGCTTGAGAATTCTTCCTCGTCACTTGTTTGACTTTCTTTTTTTTCTTCTTCTTCTTCTTCTTCTTCTTTATTGTTTACCCATCCACTTGGTATATCATTTGGATCACATTCTTCTATGAATGTTTCATCGGCCAATTAAGATATGACATGCATATCATGAACAAAATCGTGATCATAAGAGAAGTCATAGATATCATCTGATTGATAGTAATCACTGTCTTCAGCTAACTTGTTTTCCTGTAACTGATCATACTTAGGGTATAGTTTAAACTTCACCTTGCAAATTGCCCACCATTCATTTCTATCTGACTTTTTTGTACTCGGATATGAAGTATAATAAACCTATTGAGCTTGCGAGGCTAATATGAATGATTCATATGTTCCAAACCTTGATTTATGATTCACTCCCACATTGCCTAAGGCTTTGTCGAGTCTTGTTGCAGTTGGATCAAACCAATGAAACTTGAATAAAGTTACCTTATTATTTATGCCTAAGTAAGTCAACTCTATTATTTCCTCTATAACACCATAGTAATCATGTTCATTTTCACCGTAGCTGCTACCCTTGATACACACGTCACTATTCATCGTTGATTTGTTTATACCGTAATCTTTTGTATGGAATCGATAACTATTTACGATGTACCTGTCGTACCATTGCACAACTTTGGTCAGACCATTTTCTAAATCACATATTTCTTGATCTTTACGAGGCGGGCATGTGTAACGTGCTACGCACAGACATAAACAATGATTGTGATCATGACCAATTAAGTAACTTAGTGTTGTTTACAAGTACAAAATTTATGTTAGCGTACTTACCAACTGTTTCAACCACTCCACAAACTTAGTTTCACGTTCTTTTTGTACTTTTGCATCAGTGAGATGTGAAACTTCTCTTCGGAACTCTAGATCAAATCGTCTGTAAACCACAAATACTTATATTACTGAACCATGTATGCACGTATAGAACATAAAAGGATTTATAATTGTGTTGCATCTACATATACTTACTCGATGTATGGGTCGATCGCTGAGCAATTAAAAAGAATATAGATGTGTGTTGCATCTTACTCTCGATCTGTCAAGAGCCTTGATCAGCAACTACCAAATGCATGCCCAAGTGGTTGAAATATCGACAGCTCGTCAGCTACAGTTACTTGTTCTCCATCATCGTTACGAGACGGGCATGTGTAACGTGCTGGAATGTGAGGTTCAAAGTACATAGATGAGAAATTTGAAATCTCTTCTAAAGTGTACGCCTCACAAATAAAGACTTCTACTCTTGCTTTATTACGAACCTTTTTTTAAGGTCAAACATGCATCTGTCAAAAATATATATTTCAAATTTGAAATATCTGTCATTAAATAGACAAATATAAAAAAACATATACCTTTCAAATGGGTACATCCATCGATATTGCACAGGGCCACCAACCCTTAGTTCATATGGCAAATGTATAATCAAATGTTTCATAACATCGAAAAATGATCGCGAAAAAATATTTTCTAGCAGACAAACAGTGGTGATGACAGAGTCCTCGAGATTATTTACATCAGATACTACGACTTTCGATGCACACAATATTCTAAAAAATCCACTCAACTCAGACAATACCCCTCATATAGGTTTGCCTAACATATCATGGAATGCTAGGGGTATCAATCGTTGCATAATGACATAACAATCATGGCTCTTCAACCCATATAACTGTCCATCGTCAATCTTCACAGCCCGAGCAATGTTAGAGACATATCCATCTGGAAATCTCAATTGGCTCAACCATTGACATACATGCTTTATTTGATCAGGTCCAAGCACGTACTTTGCCTTAGGTTTCAGTACTTTGCCATTATACTCTTTGAGTTTCAATTCTGGTCTTTTACATATTACTTTTAAATCCATACGAGCCTTTGGATTATCCTTCGTTTTCCCTTTAACATTCATTACTGTATTGAACACATTATCAAACACATTTTTCTCCATATGCATCACATCCAAATTATGTCGTATCAAATTGTGATCCTTCCTAAATCTACAGAAGGGTGTTGGACTGCGGGCATCTGTTAATACATCTGGAAAGTATCGCAATCTTCTTAGAATCTCTATGCCAGACAATCTTGTGGATGGACCTTTCATTTCAGTTGTGCCTGCTCTAAACACATTCATTTGTCGTCGGAACGGATGGTCGCTGGGTAGAAATCAACGATGACACTCAAACTAGCAAGGCTTCCTTCTATGTGTTAATCTAAAAGCTTTGGAATCCTCCATGCAGTACGGACATGCCAACCTCCCATGTGTGCTCTAACCAGATAACATACCATATGCAGGGAAGTCACTGATTGTTCATAGAACAATGACCTTCATATTGAAATTTTGTTTTTTGTGGGCATCATACGTGGTAACACCGTCATCTCACAGTACTTTTAGTTCATCAATCAATGACCTTAAATATACATTAAGATTTTGGCCAGGTGAGGTCGGACCAAGGATCAACAGCGACAAGAAAAGATTTGGACGTTTCATACACAAGCTTGGTGGAAGGTTGTATGGAGTTACAAATACTGGTCAGCATGAGTATGGAGTTGATCTACCCCCAAATGGATTAAAGCCATATGTACATAGACCGAGTCTAATATTTTGCACTTTCATTACGAAGTTTTGATGAGTATGATCAAAGTGCTTCCAAGCTTCAACATCAACAGGATGCGTGATCTTGTTTTCATCGTGTCGAACTTTATTTGCATGCCATCTCATATGTTTAGCTGTCCTTGAAGACATATACAATTGTTGCAATCTAGGAGTGATAGGAAAGTAGCAGAGCGACTTGTATGAAACTTCGTTTGATCTCGTGCTACCATTGCCTCTTGTCTTTGGCTTGAACCGAGGATGCCCACATGACAGGCGTGATATGTTGTTTTCCTGATCCTTAAAATACATGCAGTGATTTTGACAAGCATCAATCTTTTTATACCCCATACCTAGAGCGTTGACCATAACTTTCGCACGATAGAAATTTTGTGGCAATTTCTCATCTTTGAGCAACATACTCTTCACAACCATGCACAAACGGTCAAAACATGATTGACTCAAATTATACTCGGACTTCAAATTCATTAGTTGAAGAACTGCAGACAAGATAGTGTGACTCTCGCAATCGTTCCAAAGTGGCTCATCAGCATCTCTAAGTAAATCATAAAATCTACTAGCTGCATCGTTTGGTGATTCTTCATCTACGGCAGTTCTTACATCACTAGGACTCATAGCAGAACCCAGTTCTGTTCCTGCGGCATCAAATATCAAATCCATATACAGATTATCGTGCACCACATTCACCCGTGCATCAAAATTGTTTCTAAATTCTTCTCCATGAAATGTCCAATTCTGATAATCACTCACAAAACCCTTCATATATAGGTGATGTCTAACGCCATGAGGTTCTACCAATCAATTATTCTTACAAATCTTGCAGGGACACCTAATCTGACCCGTGGGATCCATTGTACTGACACTTGTCGTTGCAAATTCAATAAAACTTTCAACACCATCCATATATTCATGTGATAACTCATTGTCCACTATCCTACGGTACATCCATTCACGGTTTGCAATCATTTTTGTATGATGTTACGAATAATAACCTAACCAGTTAAAAGAGAACCATCATAATGTTATGATGAAGAAAATATCAATCTTGTCATGCAATATATGATTTCATACAATAACAAGAATTATGATGCATGCATTGATAACTTAATATTTTCATGTGCAAACTATTAATGACATGATACATTCATTTGAATCATGCTTTCATTATACAATTTCACATGAAAGATATAATCAAATTGAAAGTAACTACATGCAAGCATGGATACAATTACATCAAACATTGCAATACATCGAAATCATTCATATCAAACAAATGTCAAACATGTACCTGCAACAAACACACTTTAATATTCCACTAACTACTATCATGCCTAGCATGGAATCCGTACTCCAAAAATAAGAACACTTCTATTCTCATACATTAAAATCATGTTCAGCATGATCTCCGAACTCCAACAAAGCAGCCCTAGATATCAATAACTAAGTGAGTGTGTGAACAATAAAGTGTTACATCTAATAAATTAAATAACATGTGATGCGCTTGCATCACTTACTCACAACGGGTATTTACCCGATTTGCATTATTTTTGTCACTTACTTACCACAGGTGGCTGAGCACAAGTGGGTTCCGTTGAGAAATCTGCAAAAAACACTGTTTTAAAATAAAGTCACCACCTGCCAAAAAAAAAAACCGAGGCAAATGAAAACATCATGCATAGGCTTTGAGAAGCCCAGCACCCAATGACCTACCGAAATGCATGGGGTCGACCCTCTGCCGGAACGCAGGGGGTCAACCCCCTGCTGGAAACGCAAGGGTCGACCCCTTGCCGGAACAACGGGGGGTCGACCCCCTGCAGGAACGCAGGGGTCGACCCCCTGCCGGAACAGCAGAGGGTCGACCCCCTACCGGAACAGCGGGGGGTCGACCCCCTGCTGAAACAGTAGGGGGTCGACTCCCTATCGGAAACGCAGGGGGGTCGACCCCCTACCGAAGTTTTAAAATTTACCTACGCGTCTCTGGGCGGCGGCAAAAGGCTGACGGGGATCGGCAGCCAACAACGGTGGACGGTGAAGGCTGGAGAGAGGTCGATGGGACGGATAGGGCGGCGGGAGGGAGAGGGCGGTGGGCAAGAGCAGCAAAAGAAAAAAAGAAAAAGAGGGCTGGGATTAGGGGTTATGCGACATTTAGCGACGGATTAATTCCGTCGCTACACCATCGTAAATCAAAACACGAAAATGGCGACGGAATATATTCTGTTGCTAAATCACGACAAAATATTTCCCCTCGCAAAAGACGTCGCTAAATGGTGCATCCATTACGACAAAATATTTCCTCACAAAATCCGTCGCTAATTAGCGACGAGATATATTTCGTCGCTATTTTCATAAATTTCATTGATTATAGCGACAAATGTGTTTCTCTCGTTAATCCGTCTTTAACTAGCGACGGAATAATTCCGTCGCTAAATTCCGTCGCTAATCACTTGTTTTCTTGTAGTGTTACTCCTATGTTTCTCTCTCATCCAATATTCTGTTGAATGTATTTGGGTAATGTTGAATGGTGGATGCTCTCTCTCTCTCTCTCTCTCTCTCTCTCTCTCTCTCCCTTTGGCTTTAAAAGAGACGCCCCCCTTGGATTATGGATGTTTGAAATCTAAAAAAATCGGTGAAGAAGTCCCCTCGTAGAATCATCCTTGAGAACACCCTCGTAGAGGGCACCATCGTGTTCTCATTGGTGACCTCGTGAAGACGCTTTGGTGAACGGAGTTGTGACATGAGAAGGTGGCTGGTTGAACGACCCTCGGTCCGATTAGAGTTACGTTGGTGCTAAGGCATGAAGGATTTGGCTGGTGTTCATTGTGGGGGCTAAGAAATCCCTAACACCCCCTTGGCCGACACCCTCATTTTTTTATGTTTTTATTATTTTTCTATTTTAATTATTTTTGTAAACTTGTGTATCTAAATTAAATATTTTCTAATGTGTTTGTGTTTGATTTAGATTGAATCAATTACATTTATAGTTTATTAAATTTCAGTTTCACAAATTAGTTAGTTAAATTTTTATTTGGATTCCATAAATTGTGATGCATATAAATTGATTCCATATGAATAGAATTTGAATTTTATATTTGAATGATCATATATCTATTTAGAATTGTTTTTTATATATTTTCATGAACTTTTTGTGTTGAAACAAATAGGAAATACCTTGCTGAAATAATGTTTTTTAGGCACTCACCAAGTGTTTTTTTATTAAAATTCTGAATTTTCATGCCTCTATGAACTTAAAATAGTTATTTTGGTTTGAATTTTATGCTGCAATGTTTAGGATAATATTTTAATATATTTGCACACATTGGATTCTCATTTTGGATTGTTTGAGTGCCCGAATCAGCTTCCCAAAATTCAATTATAGACATTTCTTTAATTGTGTGTGTGTGCATTTGGTTACGTTTAGGCCTTGTTAGCATTTAGTTTAGCCTTAGTTTAGGACGCATACACTTGGTACGTATGTTGGAGTTGGATAACGTGTTTGTGACCCATGTTCCTTGTAGGTATCACCATCATAGATTTTGTGGATTCTTCCTTTCACGTATACCGACATGGTGTTTACCTCACATGGGGTGACCTAGTTCTCAGAGATGATCCTGCATCATTTAAAAAAAAGGATAAAGTGAAGAAGATAGACGTTTAGCAAATAGCAAGGGGCTTAAAGTGGTTAAAAGTTATAAAGGGACAAGAATTTTATGGCTTGAATTTTAGAATTAGTAAAGGTGAAAATTTTTGTGGGACACATATTGGTGGGGGTCGTCTGTTGATCTTGATGATGGGTGACATCCAAGGTACCTTGGACAATTTTCTTGTTAAATGGGAGCTATGCATTATTCATACCATCAATTGGGCTTCCCATGTATGATGCCTAACCATTCATACCATAAAAGTGTGCCACCCTCAAGGCAAGTGACCGCTTCGGCAACACACGCCTCTTGTGACAGATGAAAAAGTACTTGAATTTGAATATTCACTTACACGCATTGTCACTAAAAAGATGAAGGAACATCAAAGCGAGTTTTCTTAACCACACCTCGTGTGTGCTTGAACAACAGCTCTTCGAGAATCGAGCTAGGTGGTTTCTTCGTGCATCCACCGAAAAAAACAAAGCCTTTGTTTCTTGGCTTCCTCGGTGTGTTGAGCAGGAGGGCCTCCATGCAATCAACGAGGTCTCCAATTGATCACTCAATTTGCTCCAAGCAGTTGCCTTGTTTTGCTTTTGCTTGACGTTGCCAAAAAAGTTTGGCTTGCATATGTTCCGCATTCGCTCAGGCATGTTTGACATGACTGCAAATCTCTTCCTTCTTGTCAATGTTAGAGGGTGGTGGTTGCTTCATTTGGTTCTTTGCTCTCATAGCAACTATTAGACCCTCTGAAAACTCTGAAGTAGAAGGCTCGTAAGAGGGATTGAAAGATATGTTCAAATTTACAATGGACAAATATTGCAATTTCAGCTCACCATACTCAAGAGAATTGAACTTGCAATTTTTGGATCATGGGACCTATGATACACGTGTCAGGGTGGTTGAACCCTATTGGACATGATGTGAGAGAGGTTTGAGGTTTCTCGTGATTGAGGCTAGGGAAAAACAATGAGAAATATGGTTAAAAAGTTAATCAAGTAGGTGTGGTTTGGACTTAATAAGTATTTCAGGTAAGGTTTTCATTCTAGAATTGTCAGGATTTACTGATTTAGAGAAATCAAAAAATTGGGCATCCAGTACATTATAGTTTTAGGTTTTGGGTTCTAGAAAATTATCAAAGACTGAGTTAAGACTATGATTACAAAGGTACCTTAGAGGTTTGTAGCAAGTTGGGATGGAGTTCTCCACATTTTGAAACTCGAAGATGGAGTTCTTCATATTTTGAAACTCGAATACATGATCTACAATGTGGAAATGCCAATTGGCTTGCCAAAAAAGTGGATATGCACGATCCAAGGTAGCATAAGAACTTGGGCTCCTTTGGGGGGATGGATGGCTAGCCCTTGGGGGTCTGGTCCCTGCATAAGTGTCTGATATACAAAGAAAGAGAGAGATGTGAGATAGGAGAGAGAAGGTGAGAAGAGAGAAGAAGAAGACGTCAAGAGAGAGTGGAACGACTAGAGGAAGGGTTGTGAGAAACCAATTCTTATTCAATGATCAAAAGGGTATTCTCAGACCTTTATTTATAGATGGGAGGTCTGGGGTAGAGTCCATAATTATTTAAATAAATTAAACTATCACATAAACTCAAAACACTCGCTAATTGTAAAAAAAGATATCCTAATAAGCAATCAAAACTAAACTAGAATAGAAAACTAGAGTCTCGGCATGAATTGGACCTTCATAAGCCTATATCCTGAAAAATAAAAAATCAATCAAGGCAAGCTGGGTGGACTCTACGTAACCTCTCCTTCCTAGAAGGAAAGAGAGGCCGCCAGAGAGTTGAGGATGTCCCACCCTCTTCCTCTAATGTGATGCCCACCTATGGGCCTTCATGAGGGAAGCAGATCAGGTCATGATGAACATGAGCTTTTTTGCTCATGCCAACATCGTGGCCATCCGTGAAAAGTTAAAAAGTCAACAAAACACACTATATGCTATGTGGCATTCAGCCAAAATGCAAACAAATGGACACGATGTTGGCATGAGCAAAAAACTCATGTTCAGCATGACCTGATCTACTTTCCTTCATGAGAGGATCACATCTACTCTAGCATGAACAAGTGTCAGGTCTTTCTTCTTTCCTCAATCGACATGTGTCCATTGACTTTTTCAATAGAGAGGATGTCTCAATTGCCATATCATCACCCTAGGCACCTTGACCTGAGAAGCCCTCTTTGACAGATGAGGTGGTGTTTGAATTCTGGAGCACAGATCTTGGCGAGTGCTTTGGATCTAAGACCATAACACTTGGCTTGAAAATTGAACTTGGCAACTATAGCTACAGGCCAGCTCGTTTGGGTAAACAAGGCAAGCTCAACTTGTATAGGCTTTCTTTACATATTATATATTTAAATATGAAATATTTTATACATATATTATATCTTTAAAATGAATATTATATATGTATTGTACATGTATTTTATGTATTTTATACATTATCAAGCTTCAAAAAATTATTCAAACAGATTTTTTAGAAAATAAGATAACTCATAATCGATTTCGGATTGGGTGCAATCACATGACACAAAATTTGTGCATTAAGCACCTGATTGCCCTCTATGAGGCCTTGGGTCCCATATCTGACAAGCTCTATCCCCAAGATGGAGGGAGATAAGGTACTTAATGCATAAATATTTGTGCAATCGAATTACACTTGATCTTTTCACCTCGTAATCAACTTGGAAAGCTCAAATTGCATCAAGCTCATGCTTGGTTTGGATCATGATGAGCACACAAGCTGAACCTAAGCTAAGGTGCAACTAGGGGCAGAGCTGCATTGTAACCAAGGTGGGCACATGCCCATCCTGACCAGAAAATCTCTTAATGGGATATATCGGTTCAAGGTGGGCAGTGCCAGCACTGACCTGCCATGTGCTTGAGAGGTCGGGTCAGGGTGGGCACCACTTGGGTCCTTCCCACATCGTAAGAATGATGTGCCCCTACCCAACCCTGATCCTACCTCTCACTCTCTCTGCTCATTTCTCAGGGGTAGGTAGTAGGCACACTACAAGAAAAATACTAATTAGCGATGGAACTTTGTGACGGATTTTTTTTGTCACAACGTTGCGACGGATTAGCGAGAGCAAACCACATGTCGCTAATTTTGTAAATATTTACAACATTAGCGACGAAAAACATTTCGTCGCCAAATCCTTTGCAAAGTAGCGACAGATTTGCGACTGAAGTTTTATGTCGCAAAACTCATCGTACTTAGCAACGAATGTAGCGACGAATTGTTTTTTGTCGCTAGTTAGCGAAGACGTTTGCGACAGAAACATTATGTCACCCATCCGTCGCTATATGTCGATATAAAATTCCCTAGGGCACGAATTCATTTTTTTTTTGGCTCTCACCCACGTCGCTCTCTCTCTCTCTCACTCGCGCCGCTCTCCATCGACTGCCCCCTCCCTCTCTTCGTCTACCGCCCCCTCCCTCTCTCCATCGAAATGCTAGGCTGCCAGTGAATCGGCGACCCCCGATGAAGGTCACCCCCTTGTCTAGAGGACGACCGACGACGGAAACCCCAACAAAGGTAAGGGTTAGCAATTTTTTTTTTGTTTTCGTCGGGGTTGCTCCCTCCACCGACGATCGATCATGGCTGTCAGTCACCAACTTGGGCAGTTGGCTCTGACGGTTGGTCGATAGCGACGGCGACCACCGTCAGCCACCACCAACCTCCCGACAGAAGAAAAAGGGAAGAAATCCCCTTTTGATGTTGTCAAACAGAGCCGCCGCCTTCTCGGTTGCAGAAGATGGCTCCGGCGAGACCGATGGTGGCAACAATCGGTTGCAGAAGATGGCTCCGCCTTCTGTTTAGTTTTTTTTCCTTTTTTTGGTTTTAAGGTTGGGTTTTATTTTGACTCCTGTATTGGGTGCCTGTTAGGGTGTTGTGCCGGGAAGAGAAGTGTGGAGTTCATTCCTGAGTCTGAGGCTGATAGGTGGTTGTGGCAGTGGAATTATTGATGATTTGCATAAGGTAAGAAGTCTGATCGTGATTTATTTACATGGGAATTTCTCGTAGGTTTTGGTTTCTCGTCTCTGTTTTGTGATTTTTCATTAGTGTGCATGGCTTTTTAGTCCTGTCTCATCCTGATTTACTCGTATGTTGATTAATTGCTAGATATTGATTATTTTGTGCTTCTATGTCTCTTTTTCTTTCTTTCTTTTTCTTTTGCCCCTTTTTTGTGAGACATTTCCCATGTCTGATCCAGAAATTGAGTGCTACATGTTGATTTTTTGTTGGCTTATTTGCATTTCTTTGTGGTGGTTGTCACTTTATGGAGATTGTTTCATGCCTTGCTATCCCTGTCAAAATTTTTACCACCTCACGTTGATGTGTTGTGAAGTGGTGAACTGTAGATATGACAAGGCTTGGCGAGCTTTGAAGTTGTATGGTCCGTCAATATGGAATGGAAATTTTAGCTTGGATCAAAGATATTCTTTGTTCAGTTTTTTAGAGTTTTATTGTTTTCCCCTGTTTAATGTGATGTTCCACAATCCAGTGTAAACTATTACCTTTGGACACACTGGCCTGGTTCTCAATTATAGTCCATCCTTTTCCATGAATTGTGAACTGCATCTTCAATCATGTATGAAATGATCTTGTTTAACAGTAGTATTTTCACAGGGATTTTCCAAAAAAGATATCCTAAAAATATGCTACTAATTTTCTATATTACTAAGTTCGGACTTGTTTAATGTTATGCTAACATTCAAACGACATTCTTATGAAAGTATCCTCACACAACATCAAAATTTTGTGATATTTAAATTATTCTTCATTGAATGGTTGATTGGTTGTTGTTTTGATAAAGTATTGCAAGAACCAAAAGCTTGATATAGTATGTTGGTTTGCTTGTGAATCCTATTCAATATTTAGTTTATAGCTTTGAGCTCTAGATAAGTTGTTGGTGCACGATTAAGTAAATCAGAGAACAAAAATGATAGAATCACATATAAGGTTTTTTTTACTGCCTTAGAACACATATGAGCATGATAGAATCACATATAAAGTTTTTTATTGTGATAAAATCACATATAAGGTTTTTTTACTGCCTTAGAACACATTTGAGCATGATAGAATCATATATAAAGTTTTTTTACTGCCTTGGAACACATTTGAGCATGATAGAATCACATATAAAGTTTTTTTACTGCCTTGGAACACATATGAGCATGATAGAATCACATATAAAGTTTTTTTACTGTCTTAGAACACATATGAGCATGATAGAATCACATATAAGGTTTTTTTACTACCTTAGAACACATATGAGCATGACAGAATCACATATAAAGTTTTTTTACTACCTTAGAACACATATGAGCATGATTGAATTAATATGCAATTTTTTTACTGTTTTATAACACATATGAGCATTTTGTTTATATTTTGTTTATAAATATTAATAGTTTGGTTCTCTTGTAGGATGCTGGAGATGATCAGCGTAGAGAAGCTGACGGAGGTATGGAGGGAGGGGTAGATCGAGAAAATGAAGAGGATGATGCCCCAGATCTTGATGACGATTAGTGTCATGTATTTAATTTGTTTGACGTACTTGTAATTAATTATAACTTGGCAAAGACTGTATTTTACTGTTTAACGTAGAACCTGTGTTAATTTTGTTTCACTTGTATATGTATTTTGTTTTTTATAAGCAGGTTATATGAATTGTATTACGAGAATTTTTTCTCGAGTTTCATAATTCATATTTTTTTTAAAAATTAGCGACGGATTGTATTCGTCGCCAAGACGTCGCCAATTTCTATCAGGAGATGAACTTTAACCCATCGCTAACCTGCCGACCAAAAGTTAGCGACAGATTATATCCGGATATACTCTGTCGCCAATCCATCTCTAATTAGCGATGACTTAGCGACAAAGTAAAGTCGTCGCTAATTTGCCGCTAAATAGCAACGGATTAGCGACATATAAATTTCATCGCAATTTAGCCACTAAGATTATGCGATGGACTCCAGCCATCCCGAATCCATCGCTAAACACGTTAGCGATGGTTTAGCGACGGATAGCGTCTGTCACTAATACACTTTTTTCTTGTAGTGGCATGCCACCTGCATCCAACTATTTGTCGCCTCTCTAACACATCTTATTCTTATTGTTCTTTTTCTTTTTCTAGGGTTTAGTGTTTATTGTGTTTTCGTAGTCTAATTAGCATTTGGGTTTTCTGTTGTGGTTTTTCTAATGTGATGAATGTTTAGTTAGTTATTTTTGCATATATTTTTTTCAATCAACATTAGATATGATTCCACATGCTTGATTTTAGTTATAATTTTAGGGGTTTAGTCATTTTTTTCTCAATTAGCATGCATATATGAATGATTTTTGTTAGCAAATAGGTTTTTAATTTATTTTTAAAATAGCATGAATATTTAATGTGGTTTTAGGGTCTTTTATTTTTAATGAGTATTTAGATTTTTTATTTTGGTTTTTTAAATGAGATGAATATTTAAATAGGCATTACACATGCCTGATTTTAGTTAGACTTTTAAGGGTTTTGTACTTTTTCTCAATTAGCACATATATATTATATAATGTTTGTTAGAAAATTGGTGTTTGATTTTTTATAGTAGCATGAATATTTAATTATGTTTTAGGGTTTCTTTTATTTTTATTTATAATTAGCATTTTGGTTTTTATTTTTTTTAACGAGTTGAATATTTAATTAGGTATTTCTGCTTTTTTTAAATCAACATTAAACATAATAGAGTCCAGTAAGGCTCGTACAGGGTGTGAGATGCCTCAGTAGTGGTTGGGCTCACCCTAAATCAAGTGCATCATTGGTCCTCATTGACCCAGATAGAGTCTGGGTGGGTGAAAATGGCGTTGCATCAAAGCAATCTTGTAGTTTGTTATGTAATCTAACCAACTTTCTCATACTACAACTTGTGTCACGGGCATAGAATTTTCCGCAAACCCACGATGTGCCAGACTGCCCAGTTTGGCCAACCTAACGGCCAAAGGCCGCACACCAATACTTTTCCATGTATTGAATCATTTCATTGGCCCTGCACACCACCTCGTGCGCAACTTTCTAGCAGAAGCTGATCAAGTACATCTTCAAATGCATATTCTATCTAGTCTATGCCACTTAGTGTATAGCCATCCCATATCTGCTATCACTTCCGAAAAGGGCACAAACTTGCCTTAGCCTTGCATGCCATGGAGTGTATTACGACTCCATGCGCATGCTATAGCAAAACCTCACCATTGAAGGAACAAGACCTTGCAGCCTCCAGTTCGAAGACCAATTGATGATTGAACACCATAGCGAAGAGCACCACCCAAACTTATTCACCGTTGACTAGGCATTCACTCGCCTAGCCCCGAGTCACCATACTCGGTTGGAACCATCTATGTGATCCCTGAGGGAATTATCCCTAACCCACATGCACCCATGTGCATCCAACCGCTACGCGTGAGAAACTTTTGCAAGCTGAGAGGTTCTTAACCAAATCTCCAAAGGCAACATACTTTGATCTATTGGCACTGCTTAATCAAACAACGCTCCATGTCTATTCTGCCACACAACGATGCACTAACAAAGATATTGTTGCTTATCACATGTCATGCTATCATCGCACGTCATCGATCAAGCCAACACATGTCGCGTATTCCTGCACTCGATGCATTTTCCACTCAGTAAAGCTTTGCACTGTGCATGTCCCATTTCGAAAGCTCGGTCCGGGACATTCTTCCCCACCCAAACCATTGTCGTCATCGACAATGCCAGTGCAAGTAAGAACATAGTCTCAACTGATATGTAAGTTTTTCTTTGTACTTATCTTTGGCCTACTTCTTTTCTTCATCCTACTCAACTTATTTTGGTTTCCATCTACCATCTCCACGACTTTTGACATGCCAAGTCTCATTCCTTAACGTGCCTCCCATCATTTAGATAACGGTCTTTCACTCCATTAATATCGAGCATCATTTGCTCGTGAGACCCCAGTGCAGTCCCATATACAAGCGAGTCATCATCGCCGACACGACAAGCTTATCGTCTTTATGCTCATGGCTAGGGTGCCTTCCAACCCCAGCAAGGGCAATTTCAAGCGCTTTGTGGTCCTCGTAGAGAAAGACAACGGTCACCAACGCGTGCCGTAGGGATATCAACTCCTTTAAGTACCAACTTGCAGTTTTTCAACAGTCCAAACTAGTTCTTAAGTGGGCGATACCTATTTGCGTATCACCCCAAAGTGGTCCTTCAAAGCATCTTCCTCGACACTCATTTACACACAGGGCAACACGACCCAATGTTGCAACTCTCATTCGGAGCCAGCCCGCTTCAACTCTTATTCCGAGCCGGCAAAATGTTTTCGTAAGAACCAAACCGATGAGCCACAAACAATAATTTTTTCTCCACACGCAATCCACAGAGAAACTGCCAACTCAAGGAACCAAAATAATGAGCATTCTGCTCAACATGAGCATTCTGCTAACCCATAATCTTGAGAGAGAATCTAGAATTTTAGTTGAGTTTTTCATACCCAAAGGTGCAAATCTATTCATCCAAATCTAACGTGTATTCTCTGTATGCACAAATCCAATGTCATGCTCTACTTGCGAGCCTAACTCACATGTAGTAAGAATCTTTAGCTTATCCACATTCTCTTAGCCAATTGAATAACAACCTTACACTTCTGCTTATCATGGATAAGATGACCCATACCAACCTGCCAACATCTTGCTTCTGTGCTCGATCAACCATACTTCAGTTGCGCAAAATTGCTTAACCAAGATAAACCATCATTGTTCTCTTCAGTGTCATACACAATGAACAATAAGGTCTATGTGAATCTTTATGCTCTGATGTCAATTTGTCACGGGCATAAAAAATTTTGCAAACCCGCGATGCACCAAACTACCCAGTCTGACCAGTCTAACGGCCAAAGGTTGTGCACCAACACTTTTTCTCTGGTTGAATCATTTCATTGGCCTTACATACCACCTCATGTGCAGCTGCCTAGCAAAAGCTGATCAAGTGAATCTTCAAATGCATATTTTATCTAGTCTATGTCACTTAGTGCATAGCCGTCTCATATCAGCTATCACTTTAAAAAAGGGCACAAACTTGCCTTAGCCTTACGTGCCATGGAGCGTATTGCGACTCCATGCACACGCTACATCAAAATTTTATCACTGAAGGAACAAGACATGTTGCAACCCTCAGTCTGAAGATCAATTGATGATTGAACACCATAGTAAAGAGCACCACCCAGACTCATTCGTCAACACCTAGGCATTCTCTCGCCTAGCTCCGAGTCACCATACTCGGTTGGAACCACCTAATGTGATCCTTGAAAGAATTAGCCCTAACACACATGCACCCCGTGCGTCCAACCTCTATACATGAGAAACTCTTGCAAGCAGAGAGGTCCTTAACCAAATCTCCAAAGGCAACATCCTTTGATCCGCTAACACTACTTAATCAAACAATGCTCAACATCTGTTCTGCCACACAACGATGCACTAACAACAATATCGTTGCTTATCGCGTGTCATGCTATCACTGCACGTCACCGATCAAGCCAACGCATGTCGTGGCATTCTTGCACTCGATGCATTTTTCACTCAGTAAAGCTCTGCACTGCTCATGCCCCATTCTAAAAGCTCAGATCAGGACAACTTGAATGCATCTTTTATCTTTTTGTGGAATTAATACATCTCATTGCTAGCTATATATATAATGACCACCATGCACAACCCCTCCTCTCAACTCTTTTGCCTTCTTTCCCTTTGCTTCTCCAACTTCCCTACAGGTTAGTAAACAAATCCCTTGCTCTTAATCTCTCTACTCCCAAGTTTTACCATCCTTTACGTTCTTTCTCTGTCAGAGCTACTTTGATCACTTGTCTTATATGGAAAAGCAAAGCTTGAACATGAGACCAGGCTTTGTGGGGCACTTCCTTACAGAGTGGATGCAGTCCTCTGCCTCAGACTATGCATCTAAAGACATCATTGCGACGGTAGACCATACAGTTGTGAACCCGAGTAACTTTCAGGTATTCATCTAGTCACCTTTCTTTGTCAGGACTAGGGGGGGGGGGGGGGGGGGGGGGAATGACACAGACATGGGTTGTATCTACTCTAGCTAGTAAACAAGCTAAGGAGTCGTTACGTTTTTGGCTTTCTTTATTGTGCCCTTAAGCTTTCTTTACGTTCTTTTATTTTTTTTACGAATCTCAGCCGTCCAATTTTAATGCCTGCATGCATGCATTACCAAGATTTTCTTGGTTTAGCAACATGAATGAGTTTGCGTTTTTCATAATGCAAAAGACCATACAGATCCTTTTCTTTGAAAGAGTTTGTATGATAGCAGATCTGCTCTGAAGGACCCTGACATAAAATTGTCCAAGGGACTTTGAATGTCGTCCATCATCAAAATGAACATCAACCAAGAACCAGCAAGTGATTCTTTTTTGGATAGGAGCTGTCACTACACGTCTGTGGTGGGATGTTGCAGGTTCAAAACCCGTGGTACCATGCATAATGGTATCCCAAATTCCATATGTTGAACTATTCTTTCAGCGGTTCATTTTGCAAACCTTAGATGTCGTTCATCTAGGACATCAAACCCCTCTGAAAAAAACATAGGACTGATCTATAAGACACAGAGTCCATGAAGCTTAAGGCTGATTGATTTCTGGATATCGGATATTTTAATTTCAAGATTCAAAAGAAACACTGGCGTTCATGGTTCATGAAATTGGTCACGTTTTTCTGATGCCAAACCATACTCTGCCATCGAGTCCAAATTTGGGCAATTGGGCTCTTGTGGCGTGCAAAAATACTTCTTGGATTCCTATAAAATCAAATAATTTCATTAATTCCGTATATTTTCCAACCTTTTTACTGTAAAAGGAACTAGGAAACCAAAAAGTGAACTTGAAAATCTGGAAATCCTTGGCTTTTGGATCATGTCATTCAAGATGTTCACATCTACAGCTTAAACGTGCTCGAATTTTTCTTTTTCCGGAAATGCTTCATATATTGGAATTATTCTTTCTAAACGATATGCCCCAACTATCACCACAAGTAGGTCAAATGAAGCACTCGCAAGCATAGTGACAAACTTTTAAAATGGCAAAATCTCGTTTTTCAAAACTCTTGAGAATTTGAAAAATTTTCGTAAATCTTGCATTTTTTTTCTGTAAAATATCAGCAATAAAAAATATACAAAATATTAATAAAATTATTTGAAAATAAAAATACACAGTTTTTTCACTATAAATAACCGTTTAAAAAGTAAATATCACATTTAAATCACGGTATTTATGTTTTTTCATAAATCTCACGATATTTTAAAAAACTCGCAAAAAGTTACGGGTTTAAACTTTCAGGCAATTTCTCACGTCTGGCGATATTTGTCACTATGCTTGCAAGTAGGTCAGAGAAAGAACTCGTATACATAATAAATATTTAATATGATTCCGAAACGGGGGGGGGGGGCTCCGATTGTCTGGTAGGAGTAGCTAGTGCACGTCACCTTGTGTTAGAACGTTGCAGGTTCAAAACCCGATGATATAATTGTTTAACTGGTAGGGTCTGCTTAACACTAGCTTGTGCCTTTCAGAAAAATATATTTATTATGATTAGTCACCATTGCTCGTGAAGATCGAGTAGTCTAGCTAACATCACTCAATTAACGTCATATCTTAGGCAAAGCTAAAGCAAACAAGCAAAGTTTCAAGAACACCCTACGTTTGGTGTCACGTGAAACCGTGACAAAATTCATAAACATGAGACAGTTCGTGAACTGTGATGCCCGTAATGGCATCAAAGGTCATGAACTTGGTCGCAATCCATGCGACCCCAAACCCCATCTGGGGATTGTAAAATCGCCACGAGGACTACAGGGCAAGGGAGACCTGGGGTTTTATGCCAATGAACTCAGTGAGCAAGATGGTTTTTCTCGGAAGCAGATCAGGTCATGCTGAAAATGAGCATTTTCGCTCAAGCTAACATCGTGGCCATCCGATTTGCATTTTAAAAAGCTCAAAAGTCAACAAAACCACGTGGCATTCATCCAAAATGCAAACAGATGGCCACGATGTCCGCATGAGCAAAAACACTCATTTTCAGCATGACCTGATCTGCTTCCGTTTTTCTCTGGTTGGCTGAAATCAGGTCCGAAGCCTACCTCGGACCTCTAATGGATCTGAATTTAGTAGAACCATAGGTCCAATACAGATCATTATAAAGCTAGAGATCCCAAATTTGTAAGATCCACTGGGCCAGGCATGTGCATGTGCATGTTTTGTTCCTCCAAGTCATCATTCATTTAGCTTTCCTCACTTTGGTGCAGTTCATTGATCTACACATAAGGCATAAGGTTTCAGTGGAACTTTAACATCTAACACAAACCCTAGATTCCACACACAACACGTTCCTCCACGTGGGCATCATGCATTCTTATTTTTTCTCTGAGCTAACATGCACCCTGTAAAAAGTTTTTTTTAGGAAAATGTGCCCCATAAAAAGTTGACATCTCTTAACATCCAAAATGAGTGTACTCTTCCCAAAAAAAATGGGTGTACAACCTAAGGATTTACTAGAACCAAACCCTATAGGGTCGGGGTATAGTGATAAATAAGAAGACCCCATTAAGACTCGAATCTAGAACCGAAGGTCTGATTAATACATAGACCTGGGTATAATTTGCAAAAATTTTGTACCAGACTCGGACCCAAGCCAAGTTTCGATTAAGACCGACAATTTTTCAATATAAAAATGATAAAAAATATGGTTTCATCAGTTTTGGTTCATGTAGATCTTAATTATCAGGTCCAGGTATGATTTTTCTTACAATAGACCTGATTAGACCCGAGTCCAGTTCCTATACCATACTCAAAAATCTAGTCCAAGTTTGGTTCCACCTGGTTCTGAACCAAACCTGACCCGTTGATACGTACCTCCAATACCAATGGGGGCTTTGCTTGTTTGGTAGGAGCAGTTAGTGTACTCACCTTGCGTTTGGGACTTTGCAGGTTCAAAACCCAATAGTACAGTTTTATAAGCTTGCCTTTTCAAAAAAACAAAAAAAAAAGATGGGTGTACTCTTTGATGGGTAGCGAGGACCTCAAGGGTTTTACCACACTTTGTATCTTGTGGGACAGAGGGAAAGGAATTGGGGATCAGGTGCAATCCCATTGCACAAATGCAACATGCCGCTCCCTGGGGCCCAATGTGAGGGGCAATTAGCTAAAGCGACATATTGCATTTGTGCAATGTTGGGGGAAGATGAAGAGAAAGTGGCTTCTCAAGAAAAAGACATTTCTCTAAGATACAAGCTTAAATCAGTGTCACATTTGTTCTTTTACTTAACCCAACAGTGTATTCATCACTGCTTGCTTCACAGAAATCATTTTCCGAATTGAATTTTGATGAAAAAACCTTAACTTTTTTACTGTAATATCTGGATGCAATAAGAGTTCTTGATTTTTTAATTATTTCAAAAACTTGTCATATATAGAACACACTATACATCAAGAAAGACAAAGTGCATGTTGTTGAGATGTATATGCTAAAATAGATGTCCAAGGTTACAAGAAAGATAGAATTAAAAATAAATATATTAGAATGCGCTTACAAGTTAAACCAATAAAAAATAAAATAAGTGAATGACGTTTAAAATGGTTTAGGCATGTTGTACGAATAACTCCCACATCACCTGTAAGAAAGGTTGACATGGCACACTTAAATTGAGCTAAGAAAAGAGGAAGATCATTAAACAGCTGAAAACACTAAAGATTGTAAAAAAAAAAATTGAACAGCTTAATTTTTTTTTGAGATAAAATAAAAAATGGCTATAATTATTAATAAAAATCTATTTCATATGGACGAATCAAACTATTTGGTGCAGTCAGGGCTGGGCTAGGACTGGGCTTTTAAAAAAAAAAAACTAAACTGTTTCGGGAGGCAGGACTGGGCTACATAAAAAAAAAATACCTTAAGTTGGTCCGCCTTTGCATATCATTTTTCACTCTTGGAAAGGGAGAAGCCAATGTGGCCATGTCTGTTTTAGGGGTCCTGCCCAGCTAACGCCAAGTTGTGTAGCAAAAAGTAAAACAAGATAAGAAGCTCTGTGACTAGGCCCATCCTTGGATTCCTTTTGAAACCAGCAATTGTTAGTGGAAATTTCCTGCGTGTCTTCCAAGACGGTATAGAAAAGGGCTTCATAGTGATCAAAGTATGAGTTTGTATTGATGGATCCAGCACTCTAACAAGTGCCCACCTCATTTAGGATCAATTGGTTTATACCGAACTAATTGAACCTGTATACCAATGTAGACTCTGGCTGTAACACTCCGATCCGCGACCTCTAGAGCCTAGGTTCGTGAGTATTACTTTCTAGGAAAAAAAAAGTGCAAGGTGCACATAGAAAACATGACATATTTTTTTTCAAATTAAAACATCATAATCTCATAACCATGGCCATATTAGCTACATCATTCATCTCAAAAGCACAAACTAACACAAGGTTCAATAAATAAAGACAATAAAAATAAAAGTCTTTGTATGTTTTTTGGCCATTTTTTAACACAAGCTAAAGAAGTAATTACGCCGACCTACTTATGGTAGATTTTTTGGAACCTTAAGTTATAATTATTAAATGGGTGAGTCTAAAACTCATTAAACAATAATTATAAACAATTGAAGGCTTTGACTTACGGCTTTGACTTACAATAGCAAGCTCTAAGTCCCTAATCTTAGTTTAATTTTTATCACAGAACACACAAGTTTATTTCTTTTGAATTCTCTCATTAACTCTCTCAATCTCGTAAGTTATCTTTCTTTCAATGCTAACTAATATACTAAATAGCCTACTACAGGTGTAGCAACTTGTGCATAAAACCTCAATTCTATGGCGTTAACCAGATTATAAACCATTCTCAAGTGTGATCCACGAATTACGAGGCACTACAATGCAAAATGACTCATGGTAGCTAGTCGAGAGTCGGTCTCAATAAAGCTATACCTGCTCAAAGGTTTGTGGTCCATGCTATATCCTAATTTCTCTAGTCTTACTCACTACATGAAAAATAACCCCTATGATATTTTATGTAACTCTGGTTTTCTCACATGAACTATTTAAAGTTTATTTTTTATCTATTTCAAGAAGTTTCTCAAAATATTTCTAAAATTATGATATTCACAAATATCTAAACATGTAGACGATGTAGTGTTTCTACATCGATAAATTATCGGTGGCTTATGCTTATAGCGATTCTCACTCTGACGGTCAACAAGTAGTCATTTTTATCTATCGTTCCTTTTGGGGTTTATGGGGTTAAGTCTAGTATGCTAAGATAAATAACTGAACCTAGACATAGTTTGGTCTGTGTTTGGTTCAACACCTAAAATCAAGACAGGGCTCGGTCCTTGTCTCTTTCTTTTTTTTACTCCTTGATCAGACTTAGTCTGGGCAAAACTCGAGTCGAGTTGATCCTCAGCTTGGCCCATGAACCCAAACTAGTTTGGGTCAGGCCGACTCGGTCTGGTTCATCCAAGATCGAGTTGGTCGGGCCTGCAACAAGGAACATCCTGAATAGTCATTCTCTTTTTTTTTTGTTCACAGAAGCCAACAACCAATGGTTGTTTATTTCATTCTTCTACTAGGGATGCCCTGCAACCATCAGTTGTCTGTTCACTTCCTCTTTCCTTGGTTTCACAAACATCGGCAACCCCATGGTTGCCAGCTTCCCTTTCTATCTCTGTAAATCAACTAACGACAATGTCATTTTTTCTTTTCTTTCTCGTATCAACCCACCGTAACCAAGGTCGTTGCTTGTCTCTCCTATGCTCAAGGCAATGTCGCGCCCTCTCTCTATTTTTGTCCTGTAATAGAGGACATCGATAACCCTCAGGTTGCTGATAGTGGATCACCCTCTATCTCTCACCCTCATTCCCTCTTCCAAGGGTGTCGGCAATCATCGTGGTTGTCAGCTCCTTTCATGTGAAAGACCGGCATCGGCAACCACCATGGTTGCTGGTGATGTCGCCCACTCTCTCTGACTACACTAAGTGCCGAAAAAAAAACACAAGGGTAAAGGAGAAGATCGTTACCTGTCGGCAATGACCCTTCTGGTCGACGACGTTCTTCCTCTCTTTTTCTCTCTCTCTTTCTCTCAAACTCACCCTCTTCTCTCTCTAAATTCCTATGAAAGAGAGAGTTGTGGGGTTCTCTTAATTAGAGAAACGGTTTTAAAAGGGATTTTTTTTCTCTGAGAGAGAGACCCACTTTTGCCTATAATTTAAAAAAAATGCTTTTTTCAAAATTTTCTCGAACAAACTTATGCTTTTCTGCAATTGCTAAATAATTACCTCATGTGACCAATAAATACCTCAAAGATTGAAAATAATGAAAATACTCGTCACCCTTTCTTTTCTCAACTGTTCCATCACGTGTTTAAAAGAATAGTCGTGTGTTATTGGTAAAGGTAAAATAGAAACTAGCTTTATAAAACTTTGGAATTTTGCAACGCACATCTAGTGATCAGACCTGAGTAATCTATAAAGTACTTTTTTCGACAAAGAGAGATGGGGTTAGGCAGACCCCTACTAGTTATACAACCATACCATTTGCGGTTCGAACTTGCAACGACCCAACACAAGGTGACATGCACTAACTTTTCCTATCGAACAAGCGAAGCCCCGATGGTAATTTACAAAGTACTTGAGCTACACAAAAACATGGAATGTCATTGTGTATGTAGTAATTTTTTGCGCAGTGATTTTCTCCATCACATGCTATGATTTTCTGTGTTGTGATTTTCTCTGTTTGCATTTACACAAAAAATTGCTACATGTGCAGTAATTTTTTTTTCTTGTGTGGACCGAATACTTTAGACCCACTCATCTAACCATTCTCCTAATTTTTGTCATCCTTTTATTTGATGGATGTTAACCCAAAGTCCCTATTTGACACCTTCTAGGTGTGTTTGCATGGAGCCTCTTTTACAGAAACAAAGGAAGGAATTGTTGGTACGTGTGGCCATGAGCCTTCATGTTCTTGTTTATCCATGAGAAGGTCTGCTCATGGACAAGCAAGAGTCAATCTTTTTTGAACCTGCACAACCGTTTTTCAAATTCACTGATTTATCTTTGTCAAAAATGTTGACACCTCTGATATTCCCTCAACCGACTGTTGCGTCGAGAAGAGAAAAACCGAAGGTCTATAAATAGAAAGGGTCTCGACCCCTATCAATATAGCAAGAGAGCTACAGTGTGAGAAACAAGGCCTTGGAAGCAAACCTCGAAAAGCCCTAAAATTCTTTTTCTCCCTTTTTCTTCTACTTTCTTCTTCCTCAATTTGAAGTTTCATCCACCACCTGTCGTCAGAATAGTTCTACTGTGTCTGCCCAATAGTGGTATCAGAGCGAGGTTTGGAGGACGGATCTTTAGGCACCTGTTCAATCTGCAAAATGGAAAATGCACTATTGTGAGTTCTTTCCTTTTGTTTTTTCCTTTACCTTTTGGAAAACTCGTGATCTGTGAAGAGTATAAACATACCTACAGATCTGCTATAGACCTTTATTTTGTTGTTGAGCAGAGGCTCAACAGACTAAGGTTGAATAGTTTTCATCTGTTTTGCATACATGTATACTGTCGAAAAGGAAAATTAGTACAGAACTTATCTGCTAAATGTGTCTCTTGAAAACCTCAAAGGGGTAACCAGAGTCTGACATCTTGGTTGAAGGAACAATCCTTTCACAAGCTAAACTGTCTCTAAAAACCTAAGAAAAAGGAAAACAGAAAGACAGACCAAGAAAGAAAAAACACAAAAAAAAAGTTTTTTTTTGTCGCTGGATATATAAAAATCTGTTGACTGCCATTTTTTTTCTGGCAGCACCGAGCAAGCAGGGACAAAAGCCCTCCAACATTTTTTTGTTGCTCCCTATCTGAAATAAAACTCATTCACCAGAATACAAAACCATAAAATAGAAAGTCAAAAAAGAGCAAACCCTGAGTTACCGATAAAACTAGTTTCAGACCACTGTTTGGCCTCAAGTCTGCGCACAGGGGAGGCCTGCGTCAAGAGGAGCAAACCCAACCAAAAGCTTGGGCCATCGTCGTCGGTGAACGGCCAGAAAATTAATTTTCGGTCATTTCTGGAAGCTTTGCCGATAGAAAAGTCTCGGGTTTGCACGCAAAGGGAGCCTGCAATGAGAGGAGAAAACCCAACTAGAAAGTTGGGTTGTCGCTGTCGGAAAACACCTCCGTCGCCTCCGACTGCTCTGGAGCTCCATCGAAAAGGAGAGAGAAAAACCCAAAAAAAATACCTTGTTTCGAAAGGATTAGGGCTTATATAGCTCGAGGGGTAAAAAGACCCTATTGCCCCTGAAATTCCTGCATATTTCAAAAATAAGGTTAAAAAGTTTTATTTTTTTACCCGCATACCTTTTTTTTTAAAAAAAAAAATATTTTGCAAAAACAAGTTTGCGACTGAAATTTCTGAGAAATTGTCAAAAATAAAATTATTTCCTTTCTAGTACCTGAAACAGTCTTAATTTTTAAATAACTCTGTTTCTTTTAATTTAAACACCTGACTTCTTCTAAATTCCCATTTAAGACTAAAAATAGATTTATTTACAATCAGAGGCATGTTCTTAGTATAGCTCGACGTAATCTCTTTTTTTTTCATCTCTTTGTGCTGACTTGCCATAAATAAAATATATGTATAAAAAATAAAATAAAATAAATATATTCTAGTATAAAATGGCAAGTCGAGTTTGTGCCTCCGAATTAGCTAAAACCGACAAGCTAAATGGGACCAACTTTCCTATCTGGAAAAGGTGAATCCCCTTGGCTTTAACCCTTGAAGGACTGTAATATGTCCTTAGTATGTCTATGGATAAACTGAATGACGAAGCAACTCAAGATGATATAAATAAATTTGGAAAAATTCAAAAAGATGACCTAATGGTGAGAACAAGCATGCTCACCTATAGATGATGATCTGATTAGGGTCTTTGAAGACTATAAGACCGCTAAGGAGATGATGGAGGCAATAGCCATAAAATATGACACCACATCCAAAATCCACATCCAGTTACTACTTGAAAAATACAACTCATATAGATTGAAAGAGAGTGACAATGTAGTAGACCATGTAAACAAGATGTTGGTCATGACTAAAGACTATCCATTGCTGGAAATGTTATTCGAGACAGAATGTAGGTGTCCACCATACTAAATAGTCTTCCACATTCATGGAAAATGGTGACAACTGCAGTAAGGTTAAACTCAAAGAATTTAAACCTGACTGAGCTACCCTTACAGTTACCCATAGAGCAAGAATGGTGGTTCAAAATACACTGTCCCATAGTTGAGTACCCTTTAAACATAATAACTTTAAGAAGAAGGGTAATGGCAAGTTCCATAAAGAGCAAAATGCAGGTTTCAAACCTCAAGGCAACAAAGGCTCATAGGTCAAGTGTTTCAAGTGTGGCAAGATGGGGCACATACAGAAAAACTGCAGGACAAAGTTTCCCAACAATAAGAACAACTGAAACAGTGAAAGATACAACAACAACTCAAACAAGAAGAACGATGAAAAGGAAGTCATTTGTGTTGTATCGAAATGCCACTTTGTGAATGAAGAGCTCTCGGGATGGTGGGTGGACTCTAGGGATAGTCGCCACATAGCCAAGTCCACCGATGGAGTTATGGATCTCAAAGAGCTGGGATCAGGAGAGCACAAGGTTTACATGGACAATAACTCTTATAGTAATGTTCTGGGAGTTGGGTCTTACAGACTCAATGTGGGAGGGACTAGTGTTTTACTTAAAGATGTTCTATATGTCCCTTGAATGAGAAGGAACCTTGTGTCTGTATCAGCCCTGACCGGAAAAGGTTTTGAGGTCCGGTTTGTCCCTGGAAAGGTCACAATAGAGAAACATGGTAGAATCTTTTTTGGAAAAAGTTTGATAAGGAACACAGAATGTTCAAATTATCTGATAATAAAAAAAACTTTTCCTCTTATATTGATTGTGCCTTAGTTATTGATGTGAATGCATGTCATAAAAGACTTGGGCATATAAGCCTAAACAAAATAAAAAATTTGGCACAACAAAAGATAATCCCTACCTTTAATGAATCTCACTTTGAAAAGTGTGAATCTTGTATTTTCGAAAAGATGGTAAGAAAATCCTTTCCACCTAATGTTATTCGAGCCATTGAATTGTTAAATATAATTCATACAGATATTTGTGGAGCTTTTAGAGTCCAAACACATAGTGGTATGCTATATTTTATAACATTTATTGATGATTTCTCAAGATGTGGATATTTTCATCTCATCAGAAATAAATAAGAAGCACTTGAGAAATTTAAAGAATACAAGAATGAAGTTGAAAGACAACTTGGTAGATACATTAAAATTATAAGATCTGATAGAGGTGGTGAATACACCTCAAATGAATTTTATAATTATTGCAAAGATCTTGGTATTAATAGGCAAAGAACTGTGCCAAGAACACCATAACAAAATGGTGTTGCTGAGAGATGTAACAAAACCCTCTTAAACATGGTTAGATCCATGCTAGCAGGTACACAACTATCTAAAGTTTTTTGGGGTAAAGTTATAAATACATTTATGTATACTTTAAATAGAGTGCCCTGTAAGGCGGTCCCAACAACTCCATATGAAAGATGGACTGGTGTGAAACCCGATCTAAATCATCTTAGGAGATGGGGATCTATAGCTCATGTAAAAATCTTAGATCCAACTATGGATAAATTGGATAACAAATCAGAAAGATGTATCTTTATTGGTTATCCAAAAGAATCAAAAGGCTATAAATTATATCACCAAAGACTAGGACTGATTGAGGGTAGAGATGTTGAGTTTATGGAAAATCTCAACAATGAATCCAATGATCCAATTGAAGATCTATTTGATTTGCTAGATGATCCTGATGATCAGAATGAACAGTTAGGTAATGAACCAACTGTGGAATAGTTAGGCAATGAAACAATTGATTCTGAACCATCTACCTCTCAAGGACTAAGTGGTCATAAAAGGTCTAGAGCTTCTCCATCCTACTTGGATGACTACTATGTATATTTGTGTGAGGAACTTTGTCACTCTGTAGACCTTAATGAGATGACCGATAATCTCTCATATGTTGATGCAATTAATTCAAAAGAGGCATCTAGATGGAAAAGGGCCATGGATGAAGAAATTGAATCCATCGAAAAGAACCAAGTCTAAGATTTAACTGATGTTTCTGAAGGAAGGAAACCAGTTGGTTGTAAATGGGTTCTTAAGAAAAAATATAAAGTTGATAGATCTATAAATACATTTAAAGCAAGACTGATTGTGAAAGGTTTTCCCAAAAGGAATGGATTGATTATACAAAAACATATTCGCCAGTTGCTAAATTTACGTCTATCAAGATAATATTATTCATAGCTACTCATTATGATCTGGACATATGGCAGATGGATGTAAAGATTGTCTTCCTAAATGGTGACTTAAAAGAAGTTATATATATGACTCATTGAGAAGGTTATGTGACAAATAATGATAAAGTGTACAA